>NC_090440.1:1779902613-1782402613 GCF_031143425.1 Pleurodeles waltl | reverse complement strand
CGCATCAGCTTGTTGGAGTTGTAGGCCATTCATATAGTGCTGAAAGCTTTCCTGCCGTGCATCAAAGTTGGAATGGTTCAGGTCCTCACGGATACTAATACCGCCATGTGATACTGCAACAAGTGGGGTGGTACCTGTGACAAGAGTCACTTCGTTTCTGAAGCTGACTGGAGAGTTGGGGCATCTCCCTTGTCATGAATCACCCAATAGAGTGGCGCACAGGACACTTGTATGCCTTTCCACCACTACCTCTCCTACCCAGATTCCTGAAGGAGACCAGGGACAATCCGCCCCAAATCATTCTAGTGGATCCAAATTGGGCAAGGAGAATGTGATACCCAGAACTTTTAGCCATGAGCATCTGTCCTCCAATCAGGCTGTCACTTCAACAGCATGGCAGGGTCCTCCACCCGAACCTGCACAGTCTGCGCTTCCATGTAATGGAGATTGAACTGCAGCAGTGGACTGCATTTAATGTTCTTGAAGTTGTGGTTGTCATCGTTCCTCCCAGGGGTTCATCTACCAAGTTTGTCTACACTGGGCGCTGGGACTAAATTTGTAGTCTGGTGTGGCAGCTGTAATGCAGACCTGTGAAAAGCCTCACTTGCCTCATTTCCTCATGTACACTTCTTTCAAACCAATGCAAAGCTGTCCACTATGTCTTCTTACTCAAAGGACTGTTTTCTTTGTCATGTTCACTTAGGCTTGTCACATTAATAAACACACCTCTCTCTCTGCGCTGACCTCCTTAGACACTTTTTTTTCCAGATGATGGTGTGGAGGACCAGGGTTCTCTTTATGCCTAAATTCATGACTGCTTTTCAAGTTTGGCAATTCGCCACTCCTAATGTTCTTTGCTTCTCCTCACACCTCAAAAGAGGAGGAGTGACTCCATTGTCTGGATCCCAAAGAAGCTTTAAGCTTTTACTTAGGCAGTACCACAGATCATCGGATGGACCATCAGCCCTTTGTGGATTTCTCAGAAGTAAAGAAATGTAAGGACATGCAGATACTGACTCTGTCAAGATGGGTAGTGTTCTGCATTAAGAACTGCTATGCGCTATCCAAGAAGCAGCCACCAGAAGGACTGAGGGTCTCTTCCACCAGGGTCAAAGCTGCTACCACTGTGCTGGCACGTGGGGTGCTTGTCCTTGACATCTGTAAGGCTGTGGCATGCACTACTGACTTAACAGCCAGGACCGAAAGGAAGGACATTTCACCTGTTTGGTCCTGGAGGACTTTTTGTTCTGGACCATTCCTCAGACTCTCCACCTTGTGAGATATTGTCTTAGTATTTATTCTTAAGGGAGGAATCTGTGCTTAGAAGTATCCATCAGAAGAACATGTTAATTACCTTCAGTAATGCTCTTTCTGGTGGATACTCTATCTGCAGATTCCCGTCTGTCCTCATACCTCCCTGTTCTGGTTAATGGTCTCTTTTTCCATCTAAAAAGGTCCCAAACAGGAAATCTGAACACCTGTACTTGTGATTATTGGTGGACTCCAAGAGCACAGAGTCAAGAAAGAAACTGACATCAATGCACAGAGGTGGTGAATATGTGCTGCTTCATCATCACTTCGAAGGCAGAATGATGTCATCGTGTATCTGCATGACATCACCTATTTGGTGCCTGGGGATATTCTAAAGGTGAGGAATCTGCATTTATGTAGAGATTCACCAGAATGGGTTACCGAAGGTAAGTAACTTGAACTTTAGGCATTAGGCTAGGTATCACAGGTTGGTAGGTATGGAAGTTATGGTGATTAGAATGGTAGGCAGAGTTGGTTAAGAATGGTAAAAAGGTAGGTATATATGGTGGTTGTGATAGGGGATGTTAGCTAATTCTACAGGTAAATAGCTATGGTAGATAAGTATGGATGGTATGTTAGTTTGGTAGGTATGACAGGTTATGTTTGTTAGGGTATGACAGTTAGGTCTGGAAGGTATGTTAAAGGGTACAATCACTCTGAATTAGCTTTATGTAAATAGAGAATTTGTTTCGAGAATTGGACAAAAAGAAAAATGTACCTAACCTTGGTAATGCTTTTTTGGTAGCTATGTGAAGACCTTATGTCCCTGTGCATCCAGACTCTTGGATTCACTGTCCGGTGGTGCAGTGAAGAAAGCGTTCAGGTTTAGTTTTGGCAAGAATGCCAGAACTGCTGAACTTTTTTGAAATTTTGGATTAGCCTACACAGGCTTTTAGCGCAGTCTCTTAATAGACTACTAGGCCTGACACATGCTTCTCCCAAGACAGGTTTCAGCATAGCCTCTTATAAAGGCTAAGGAACTGCAGAAGATGGCTGCAAACTTTCTGTCAGATTGGTGGACTTGGATTCATCAGCTGTAGTATCAACATAAGCTCTTCCAAAGCTTGCATGTCACAGCTGTGAAAGAGCAAACATCCTTTAGGGGGGCAGTATCTCCTTCAGGAAATGTGTTGAGGTTGCTGGCATTCTGGAGGTCCAAATAAAATCCAGTATCAGTATAATGTAGCAGGTGGAGGTTATCGGCCCCTGCATTCCTATTTAACTTTTTCGCCTATCATGTACCAGTGCATATTTTCACTTCAAACCATAAATAGGTACACTAACATGGTCTCTCTTCACTACTGCCAGCCAAATGTCAGTGTAGTATTTTACCACGTTTTGGTGGGATGTATTCACACCAGATCTCCATGGACCTCAAGATGGCAGTAATTTCAGTTCCCTCTGAAAGACGAGCCCCAATGCTTCACAAGAAGGCTGCTATTTGGGACAGCTCCACATTGTAAGCAGAAAGGTTTTATCTCCCCTACAAACCCTTTGCCATTCTCCAGTACAAATTCTACCATATTTTACCACTGTGCACTTTGTAAGTGTACCAATCTTAACCCTGAAAGAGTAGCCAAATTGCAGGTGCTTTGGCATACATCCATATCATCAGTAGAACCTACGCCCCTCACACGTCTCTTTCTCATCTTCCCTAGTTTTTTTAAGAACGTTTGTGAGTGCTCTAATTTTACAAAAGTGTTTGGTCAGGAAAAGAACAGTCCACCATTTGTAGCAGACATGGCTGGCTTGCAGATCTAACTTAAACATGCACACTAGGGCACTTTTTAATTCCTGCAGTATCTGGAGTATTTATTCCATCCCTTCCCTTTAGCACTTGAGCTTGCAATGGCAAAGCTAACAGATCTGGCTTTAATGTTCTAATGCTTGCACACACAGCATTCCTCTGTTTGCATTATTTAGGATAGTGAAGACTTTTTGTTTTTTTCCAATGTTTACACTCAGTAGCACCTGGAAGCATTTGTGTTGAAGGATAGCAAGACTTTTGTGGTATGCCAGTTCCCCTTACAGTTATATGATCCTGTGGATACTTGTATGTGGTTTGATGTACTACATCACCAGATGATCTCTGAAAGCCTCAGGTAATAAAGTGGCCACCAAATTTCAACTAAAGTACTTTATTTTTAAATTGCAGATTACAGTGAAATCCCTGGCATATGTGCGAGAGAAAGATGCAAAGGATTAGGGGTTTAGCTCCATAGCTGCTGCAGGTGCAGTTGCACCAGGGCCCGGAATACTTCCTGAATACCCTCTTGAGGGTTTAATACACTATACAAATCAACATAACGTAACCGAATCCTGACTGTTGATTTATTTTAAAATTCAAACAGCAGCCAGAAGGCCTATGTCATTCATTGCACTAGGGTCATTGACACACTGGCTACCATACTGCATAGAACCCCACCATGTTATAGTAGTGAACTGCTCTACCTTTTAGGTCTTGCTGTTGACAGCTTTAGCTGTGTGTTGCCAGAGATTTTGTAATCAGTACATAAAAAACAATTATAAAGATGTGTAGGCAGAGTGGGCTTGTGTAGCAGAGTTGCAAAGGTAGGCATGTACAGTGATTCTTTGCCCCTCCCCGTTGAGACAATTTCCTTCTGGGCTGACAAAATGACATCTGTTCGCGATGCACTGACGGCAACAAGCAGTAGAATGGGGTCAGCCCCAGATCCATTGTGTACAGCATCTCTGCCAAGATTTACTGAGGCCAGCTAGTAGTAGGGCAGGAATCACTGAACAGTGAAGTGGCTGAAGTCGGGTGAAGGCGAAGTATTTGTGTTGGTTGACCCACTGTTTCCATGACACTGTCATCAAGAATTAGCTATGAACACTGGAAGAGGTGCAAGACCGACCCTTACACCCCTAATCCAAACTTGCACAGCTAAACATCAATGTTGGAACTAGACTTCAGCAGAGACCAGCTACCCCACATGGGTCTTTTGGTGGCAAAGAGTGTCATTGTGTGGCAATGGGGAAACGCGTCCTGCCTGTCTCTAAAGCTGTGAGTCAAGGGAGAAGACCACTGTAAGATACTGGAATTGCTGGTGTATTGCTCTATAGGCTGCCCCAAAAAACATGCAAAGATTTGGTCTGATTGGCAGAAACATATGGGAATTGATGATGTGTGGGGGCAATGTCTGGATCTTCTATCATGTTGGGATCAGGGAGGCTGATTGGCCATTATGAGATATGTTTGCATAGTCTTTGAAGAGTGAATTGTCGAGCTACTGCAATTATCATACATAAATAGCTCTGTTTTGTACCTGCACTCAATCAGTGGATTGCTCAGTTGTCTGTTTTGTTTAAATCAATTAAAAAATAATAATTTCCTGTGCTGGGCTGACCCAAAGCAATCAATGGCTGATAGTGGCAGCTCCAAAGTCTCTCTTTCTATGTTTCTATTATTCATGACAAAAACATAGGATGGAGTCAAACTGCCTCTAGTCAAATCAGAAAGCAGTAGAGCAGACGATGAATCTAAAAGTGATAGAGCAGATGATGCATTCATTCAGCCTGCACATGAGACAGGCAAATGCCTACTGCTGAACAGTCTGGTTCATTTTGTGCCAGAAATGATCTTCAAAATTAGTTATTTTGGCAGGAAGAAATTTTTAATTGAGGTGACACCTACTTTGTATTGAGTGAACTGACCATGTGTTTGCTCTTAAAGAATGGATTGGCAACATAGGAGGTGCTAGCGTGTCAAGGTAAGTGTTAGTTATATTCTAGGGATTCATTCAACTCTTTGGACCAGAGTCAAGGTAGTCTCTCAACATTAATTGGCCAAACACATTACACATTTTGCAGCTCTGGTAATGTAACAGAAAATTAATTAATATTATTAGAGGTGAGCACATTTCTCTTGTTCCAATATACTCATATGAGATTAAGAAGTATTCCAGCTGATAACAAAATTTATTACAGACTGCGTACGTGGCTTAAATAAATAAAGAAATATTACTTAAGTCACCTAATTTTTCAAGAACTGTGTTAAAATGTTTTGGTTGCCTCTGTTTGTGCGTTATTTACAGTGGATGAACTCACGAACGGTGGTGCTCCTGGATAGTGCAGAGAAACTGCATGTAATAGATCGCCACAGTCAGGAGGAGCTTGAGACAATCGAAATTTCAGAGTTCCAGCTTGTTTACAATAGCAGCCACTTCAAATCCTTGGCCACCGGAGGCAATGTTAGCCAGGCTCTGGTGAGAAAATGCCATTTTATTTGTGAAATTTGAGTTTACTTATATTCTGTACCACAGTACGTGAAAATAAATCAGTTCACCAATGTACATTTTCTCATAAATTCAAATCCTTCTAAAATGTCTGTTGTGAGTTCAATGTTAAAGTGCCCTCTTTTTTGAGAAGTTACATATAGTTTTTTAAATGTGATATTTAAAACATAGTTGTGTATGCTTGACCAAAAATTTAAAACTATCAACATTTTCAGATGTACAGTTTTAGTTCTTAAAAGAGATATAGCTTGTTGCCTTTTAAAAAAAAAAATCCTTTCATAATAAGTGTCGCACATAATGGTCCAGAATAACAGTTTTGTTTGATTACTTTGTAGCACTGTGCACTATGACTCTGTTGGTGTAATCAGTGTAAGAACTTTTTTTTATCTTAAGCTGAAAACGGTTTGCTTTCTAAGTGCCAGTTTCCTCAATATTTTTTTTCTAACAAACAAGTACATTTTTTAAAGTGGTTACCACTATCAAGATCACAATTCAGTATTATTTTATTATGAATATAGCGTTGATTGAAGTACCTTATAAAAATAATGTCCTCAAATGTGCCTCACTGCATTTTATGAAATAGATTTTTTTAAAGCACTAACCAATATAGAACAGGTATCTGAGCTCACTCATGGCCCTTCACAAAACAGAAAAGTTAAACTAGTTTCCTGAACTGCAGAAGATTATTATTTTGCTGAATTGATGGGGGCAACGAGGGCAGTTGATATTATATTCCCTAGCCCAAACTCTTTTCTTGCCTAAGAGCTTTTTTTCTTCAAAATGAAGATTAGAAGTAGGTTTGGGATTATCTGGAACCTGGCGGTAAAGTGACATAAATGATATGATTTGTTTTCTAATGGCTTGCCGAACGTGTTCCAATCTAGAGAAGTGTGTAGTCCGCATATCAGCCGAATTCTGCTACACTTGTAGTTTTTGTCTCTTGATCTTAGTAAGGCCACCCATTAGTATGTTACCATAAATATTTTATGATTCAATAAATTGTTATTTTTTCTTAAGAGAATAAATAAAAGTTAACATGTATAGATCTATTTAAGCCTAGGAGAAAACAGAAGAATGCTCCTCTTATCCTCCACCCTTATACAATAAAGAAATATTCGGTCAATGAAAGTGTTGTTGTTCAGCTTTCAGGTATAGCATATCACCTTTCCTGCAGGCTTCAACCAATTAGTCCACCCTGTCTGCTGTAATTTGTAACACTCTAATTGTGCTTGACAAGAAGCCACACATTAAGTCTCTTGGGCTAGAAAGTTATCCATTCAGATTATTGCTTATTTTATCCATGCCCAGAATTTGCCAATTGCGTGGTTGGAGATTTGGTAACCTATTTGCTGAAGATGGCTTGTCTTGCCTTGGTGAAAAGTAATATTGTCACATTGCCCCATTGCCCTCCTCAATACAGACGCAATTTTTTTTACTAAGATTCTCTCCTCTAGACTGGAACGTTTTCTCCCGTCCCTATTTGACTCCGACCAGGTCGGACTTATAAGAAATCGCCAGGGCATGCACAACATGCACATAGTAGCATAGCTAGTGGAGAAGGCCCAGCATCACCAGATCTCAGCATTCTTCCTGTCACTTGATGCTGAAAAAGCATTTGACAGGATCGACTGGATCTTTCTCCACTCTTTTTTCTGGAAAATAGGGCTTGGCCCCACAATGATTAGTTGAATTATGGCATCCTATACTGCACTGATGGCAACAATACAGGTAATTGGGCATGCAATATATCCCATTGCATAGGCAGAGGATCTAGACAGGGTTGCTCTCTGTCACCCCTGTTACTTGCTTTGGTGGTAGAGCCCCTGGCGATAACGTTATGCCGCACACAGCTGATCACAGAATACCCTTCAGAGGCCACATGCACAGGGTCCGTGTTTTTGCTGACAATCTGCTAGTTACCCCTACTCACCCTGGTATATTGCTTCCAGCAGTAGTGACATGTCTTTATACTTTTGAAATGGTCTCTGGTTTCAAAGTCAACATGCCAAAATCCAGCATTTTAAGCCTGACCATTCCCACCACAGATGTGCCCAGGTTGCAACAGCTAGCATCCTTCACTTTGTCTCCTGTTTCAAAATATCTAGGCCTTACCCTAATGCCTTCATTAATAAGCTGGTCAGCAGCTAATTGGTCGTCCCTATGCCAAGCGCTAACTGATGACCTTAGAGGTTGGAAACACCTATGTATCTAATGGCTGGGAAGGATCAATGTTGTCAAAATGAATACTCCCCCATGGGTCCTGTATCTCTTACAATCACTCCCCACCCAGTACCACAAGATGTTATACAACGACTCCAGTGCAGGAAGAACCCTTGAATATCCACTACACTTTTGATGCAATCTAGAGATAGGGGAGGACTGACATGATCAAATCTTTTGGAGTACTATTGGGTGGCGCAGCTGTGCTTTATCTCTGCCTGGGTGGCCCATGAAAGTGAATCCCATTGGGTTCACATGGACAGGGCAGAAGCCTGTATGCCCCTGTGGAACTTAGCCTGGCTCCTCAAGCATGCTTGGCCGCGTAGCGCATACATAGCAACTCCAACTAACACAGTACTTGAAATTTGGGACAAACTGGCAACAACACAAGGACTTGACCACCTTTCCCTCCCTGGA
This sequence comes from Pleurodeles waltl, assembly GCF_031143425.1. Taxonomy (NCBI): domain Eukaryota; kingdom Metazoa; phylum Chordata; class Amphibia; order Caudata; family Salamandridae; genus Pleurodeles; species Pleurodeles waltl. The sequence goes on along the minus strand of NC_090440.1, from coordinate 1,782,394,409 downwards.
CACCCCAGTCTCCCAAAATGCAGACTTTACTCCCACGCTGTCCCCTCAAGACTTCCGGGCAAGGACCGATAAAGACTGTAGGACACTGAGGGACTTTTTTCGGGGAACCAAATTAAAGGCATTGAAGCAATGTCAAGCGGAATATGGCCTTTCGGACAGGGCCCAGTTGGAGTATTTACAGCTACGTCACTGGGCGCTCCATCCCAGGATCTTTCCCACAATCATACGCCCCTGCACGCCATTTGAGACACAGGTTCGGACCTATAGCAGGATGAAACTGCTCATCTCCAACACCTATCACACTCTTCAACACTCTCCAAACATGACTATACACTCCTTCCAATCCTTATGCAATAGTGAAATGGTAGAACAAATCACAATAAACAATCGGACACCCTGTGGCGCGATATCCCTAAAACATACTGTAAGGAAATGCCTCCTTGCCATGGTCACCCCTAACTTTTTGCCTTTGCTGATGCTACGTTTTGAATGAAAGTGTGCTGGGACCCTGCTAACCAGGCCCCAGCACCAGTGTTCTTTCCCTAAACTGTACCTTTACTTCCACAATTGGCACAGCCCTGGCACTCAGAAAAGTCCCTTGTAACTGGTACCCCTGGTACCAAGGGCCCTGATGCCAGGGAAGGTCTCTAAGGGCTGCAGCATGTCTTATGCCACCCTGGGGACCCCTCACTCAGCACATGCACACTGCCTCATAGCTTGTGTGTCCTGGTGGGGAGAAAATGACTAAGTCGACATGGCACTCCCCTCAGAGTGCCATGCCAACCTCACACTGCCTGTGGCATAGGTAAGTCACCCCTCTAGCAGGCCTTACAGCCCTAAGGCAGGGTGCACTATACGACAGGTGAGGGCATATGTGCATGAGCACTATGCCCCGACAGTGTCTAAGAAAAACCTTAGACATTGTAAGTGCAGGGTAGCCATAAGAGTATATGGTCTGGGAGTTTGTCAAACACGAACCCCTCAGTTCCATAATGGCTACACTGAAATCTGGGAAGTTTGGTATCAAACTTCTCAGCACAATAAATGCACACTGATGCCAGTGTGCAATTTATTGTAACATACACCCAGAGGGCATCTTAGAGATGCCCCCTGAATACCAATCCGACTACTAGTGTAGGCTGACCAGTTCCTGCCAGCCTGCCACATACCAGACAAGTTGCTGGCCACATGGGGAGAGTGCCTTTGTCACTCTGTGGCCAGGAACAAAGCCTGAACAGGGTGGAGGTGCTTCACACCTCCCCCTGCAGGAACAGTAACACCTGGCGGTGAGCCTCAAAGGCTCACCCCCTTTGTTACAGCACCCAAGGGCATCCCAGCTAGTGGAGATGCCCGCCCCTCCATCCACTGCCCCCACTTTTGGCGGCAAGGCTGGAGGAGATAATTAGAAAAACAAGGAGTCACCCACCAGTTAGGACAGCCCCTTAGGTGCCCTGAGCTGAGGTGACCTCTGCTTTTAGAAATCCTTCCTCTTAGTTTTGGAGGATTCCCCCAGTAGGATTAGGGATGTGCCCCCCTCCCCACAGGGAGAAGGCACAAAGAGGGTGTAGCCACTCTCCAGGACATTAGCCATTAGCTACTGCCCTCCCAGACCTAAACACACCCCTAAACCTAGTATTTAGGGACACCCCAGAACCCAGGAAATCAGATTCCTGCAACCTGAACTACAAAGAAGGACTGCTGACCTACAAGCCTGCAGAGACGACGAGAACTGCTTTGGCCTCAACCCTACCGGACTGTCTCCAGAGTCGAAAACCTGCAACCAGGGACGCATCCAATACGGACCAGCGACCACTGAAGCCTCAGAGGACTGCCCTGACCCCCAGGACCAAGAAACTCCCAAGAGCAATGGCTCTGCTCAAAAATAGCAACATGTTTGCAATAAAGAAGCAACTTTCAAAGAACTCACTCTTCCCGCCGGAAACGTGAGACTTCACAGTCGGCACCCGATGCCTCTGGCTCGAGATCCAGAGAACCGACACCACAGGGAGGACTCCCCGGTGACTGTGACCCAGTGAGTAGCCCGAGATGACCCCCCTGGACCCCAACAGCGATGCCTGCAGAGAGAATCCAGAGGCTCCCCCTGACCGCGACTGCCTGTAACAAGGGACCCGACGCCTGGACCAAGCACTGCACCCGCAGCCTCCAGGACCTGAAGGAACCGAACCTCAGTGCAGGAGTGACCCCCAGACGACCCTCGGCCTAGCCCAGGTGGTGGCTGTCCCGAGAAATGTCCCGAGAAGCTCCCCCTGTGCCTACCTGCACCGCTAGAGTGACCCCGGACCCCTCCATTGTACCCTATCTAAAACCGACGCCTGCTTTGCACACTGCACCCAGCTGCCCTTGTGCCACTGAGGGTGTGTTTTGTGTGCCTACTTGTGTCCCCCCCCAGGCTCTACAAATCCCCCCTGGTCTGCCCCCGAGGACGCAGGTACTTACCTGCTGGCAGACTGGAACCGGAGCACCCCTGTTCTCCAAAGGCACCTATGTGTTTTGGGCACCTCCTTGACCTCTGCACCTGACTGTCCCGGAGCTGCTGGTGTGGTAACTTTGGGGTTGCCCTGAACCCCCAACGGTGGGCTGCCTATGCCTAGGAACTGAGACTTGTAAGTGTCTTACTTACCTCACAAACTAACCTTTACTTACCTCCCCCAGGAACTGTTGATTTTTGCACAGTGTCCACTTTTAAAACAGCTTATTGCCATTTTAACAAAGACTGTATAGGTTATTGCTCTAATTCAAAGTTCCAAACTTACCTGTGTGGAGTACCTTGCATTTTATGTATTTACTTCAAATCTTGAACCTGTGGTTCTTAAAATAAACTAAGAAAATATATTTTTCTATATAAAAACCTATTGGCCTGGAGTAAGTCTTTGAGTGTGTGTTCCTCATTTATTGCCTGTGTGTCTACAACAAATGCTTAACACTACCCTCTGATAAGCCTACTGCTCGACCACACTACCACAAAATAGAGCATTAGAATTATCTAATTTTGCCACTATCTTATTTCTAAGGGGAACACTGGGACTCTGCACACTATTTCTTACTTTGAAATAGTATATACAGAGCCAACGTCCTACACATACCATAGTCTCTACCTGCAGAAAACAGTTTATAAACTCATGCAGACATTCTGGAAGGAGAGCCTTAGTCAAGTTAAAGATGTTCTGGGTTTCCCTGTCCCCACTACCTCCCTCACAGTAATCCTGGGTTTACGGCCCAAGGGACTGGCAGGTATGACTGCTGCAGCCTGGATACTTACTAGCCACATGCTTCACGCAGTGAAGCAGCTGTTTGTCTTACCTTGGAAACCGCAATACCCACCCTCACTGCTACTGGCACGGATGTGAGCTTTTGCAGGATCTGGCACCTTATTTTAACCCGTCTCTCCCACATAGATTGTGCCTGCTTTATTGCACTGAGACTCAAGGAATTAGAACTGTTTCTCTTACACTAATACCTCTGTACTCCAGTGAACGTTCCCCATTGCACCTCTCTTGGATACAGCTCAGCCCAGACTGGAAAACCGTCTTTCCCTGTTATGACACATCCTTTGCTTCTGTACCACACTGCCCTAAACAATGTTGATATGTCTGTTATATTGTTCTGATTACCCTTCCCCTTTGTTGTCCCCCCCCCTTTCGTGAACCCACAAAACATATTGCCTACAATGTTGTATTGCTTTTCATAACTAAAGATGAGATGCTGAGGCATATAGCGGGCTTCTCTACCTTTCAAATATTGCCACTAACAGTGTATCACTGAAATCAACCCGCTGCTCTACCTTTTGGTTGTATAATGACGTATGTTTAATGCTGATTTTGTGTGCTCATAACCTATAACAACTAAAGTTAGAAAGAAAAAGTAATATGGTAAGTTTCTTGCTTCCTTTTTGGGGTCCTCAACCCCCTTCATGTAGGTATCCTAGTAGAACCCGTTGTTTCTTTAAGGTACGTTGTGTTGTGGCAATGTGACAAATGTCATTCCATATCTCTTTCCAAAGAGATTTGAACGTTTTACATGCCCACAAAATATGTGACTGTACCTGATTCCCCACATTTCCCTCCATCACTCATTAGAACATTTCTTACTGAATTAATGCAAGCTTGTTGGGGGAACTGCCATCTAGGCAGTATTTTTAATTCAGTTCCTTCCCATTCACTCCCCTAGCAGTTTTGTAGTTGTGTTTAATTATGGCTCTCCATTCTGCAGTGAAGGTTGTATGTAGTTCCTAGCTCCCTTTCCCATTCTATCTGGAAATTCAATTTCATATATGAATCACTTACCATTAATTAATAATTTGGTATGTTTTTGGTGTATTGAGGTAATCAGTGTGAGTGCGTGGCACACATTTCTGAAGGGGAATGGTTCCCTTTTTAAAAGGTTATTGCAGTGTCCAATGTTTGATTTGTGTGTGTCTGAAATGCTCAGATTTAGACAGACCATAATCTGATTTTATCTACTAAAAAGGTTTTTAACTTTCCATTTTTGAAGGGATCTTCCAGTTTGCTGCTGTTTTTCTGCCTCTGCTGTAGACCAGCCGCAGGTGAACTTAAGTTGTGCAGCTTCTATAGTATGTAAATAAAATCTGGTATTCCGATTCTTCCCTCTCTTAGGTGTTGAAAGCCTTGTTTTAGGCTGATTCTAAGTTGCTTCCCTATTCCAATAAACAATAAGATTCCTGCATCTCATTATAGTGCCTTTAGGGACCCTCACAAGGGGAGCTCTTTTCTAAAAATGACGAGTAGAAGGGCATAGTTACCTTTCATTCATGAAATTCATTTATATGTTATGTTTATGCCTAAATATATAACAGATTCTTCTTGCCAGCAAATTGGGTTATTTCTTTTAGCCTTCCTATGTTGAGAGGCTGTTAAATTCAGAGCTTTTGACTTTGTCATGGTGATTTTAAACCCAACTAGATTAGGATACCAAAGTAAGAGACTTCTAGCTGCAGATACCTTACCTTTATAATGCACGCCAGACGTCAAACTGGATCCAGAAAATTTTCTTGAGCAGTATTCCTGTGCGCCATTAGGTGGCATCGATTGGCTTCATATTCGCACCGGATATGACAACACAGGTCCTATATAGGCGCCATCTTGGGGTGCTGACGTCAGTTCTTTTTTTTCCGTGCCAGCATGTGGTGATCCGAAGAGAGCTACCCTTCAGTCAATTTTTGATTTGTTCTTTATGTCTTTTTGTCAACTCTTATTCGAGTTTCTACTCCTGGTGCGTCAAAGATGGTGTCCATGAAGAGCGGCTTCAAGCCCTACAGATCTTGTCTTTCGCTGATGTCTGTGATGGATCTGGCGCATGACCACGACCCAAATTTGTGCACTGTGTCGAGCCATGCATTCCAAGCCTTTGAGGGAGCGGCCCCTGAAGCTGTTGGCGGCCCGAAAACCGACTCCATGCAAGTTGAGATTTCGGTCAAGAGGAGCATCTTCGGATGGGTCGCGGAGTCCTCTATTGTCATCCCCCCTCTCCAAGTCCTCGGGTGATTGAGTAGGTTGAGGCACAAGAAGAAATCCAAGAAGTTGAAGCTTTCTTCGACTTCTTGTCTGTCGGCTGACGAGACAGGGAGCGTCAGTGCTCTAGCCCTCATTCTGTGGAACTTGCACCTCGGCTGATTGTGCGCCTCCACAAGCTTCCGGGACCTGGAGCGACCCCTGCCCAACTCTGTGAGTGTTATAAGGCCATGCACTTTAGTTTTCTGCAGCCCGACAACGTTGGAGCATCTTTGGCCCAGTCTGAAGGGGCCCCTCTGGGTGCGGCTTCGTCCTCGGTGCTGATGAGCACCCAGGGATCCATTCATGGATCCCGACCAGCATCTGTCATACCACCCCTACCTTCCCCGATGCGGTCCCCGTTGTAATCACCAACATAGAGCTGGATGAGCATTGTACGATTCCAACGCTGGGAGGAGTCTTCCCTCCTAGATCAGATCTTAAGCCCTCTCACTATGACTTAGGCTTCAGAATGAATGGAAGGGGTTGCTGGACACTTTAAAAAACCAGACTCATGAAGGAATGGACTGGCATGAAGACTTGGGTGAGGCCCGTGGTTACAGAGGTGGGAACATCTTATGCTGTGGTGGTGAGAAGGGAAGCTGAGGTCCTGGAACTTTTACTGCCTTTGGTGGCCGTCAAGACTAACCTCCTGGCAGAGGTGCTACAACTGGAAGCTTCCACCTCAGAAACCCTGCTCCCGTTCAATAAGCCCTCACTAACGTCCTACTGGGTACCTGGTTCAAACCCAGCACAGGGGCTCCTGTGAACAGGAGCAAGACCCGTCGCCATCGCCTGGGGACCCAAGTTTCTTGACGCAACACCCCACTCCTGGGAGCTTGGTGGTCCAAATCTTTACCTCCCAAGCTGCTTCTCCCCTGAATAGGGAATCCAAAAGGTTGGACCCACTTGGGAAAAAGATGTTTTCTTCTGCGAGTCTTGCATTGCAGTCTGTGAACACCACATGCCCTTTGGGCTGTTATACCCACAGGCTATGGTATACGGTTACGCAAGTGCTGTCACGTGTCTCGGAAGAGGCCCCGGCTGTACTTTCTGTCTGTTGCCGATGGTATTGATGCAGCAAGGTTCACACATTGCGTAACATTGCGGACTGGACCTGACTGACTCGCTAGGCAGAATTGTTTCATCAATGGTGGCACTGAGGCACCACGTCTGACTGAGGATGTCTGGCTTTTCACGGAATGTCCATGTTTCCTTGATGGACATGCCCTGTGATGGCAGCTGTCTCTTTGGAGACAAGGCAGACTCAATGCTCCAAGGATTCTCAGGCAATTGCCATTTCCTTGGGCTTTGCAGTCTGTCTCAGTCTGTCTTTTGCTCTTTTTGTGGCTACAGAAGGGGCCTCCAACCTCGTCCATTCCCGTCCAGCCACCATGCGGCGCGTGCTGCCCAGCCTCTGCTTGGTTGAGGGCATGGGAGCAGTCCACCAACAAGCGCTGCATCCTCTAAACCTTACCCACCATGGGGGCAGTCGGCTGCTGGCGATCCATAAGTTCAGACAGGTGGGTTTTGCGCCAGTATGCCAATTGTGGGTTGAAAATGTTTATCAGCAACCAAATTTGGAGGAGAGAACGCAGACACTGAGGTCCTGATTAGCAGGATTCCAGTGCACTACACTCAGGCAAAAAGTGGGGTTAACCATGTTGAAAAGATGCTACTTTCCTACACTGACTGTCGCCAGATGGGCCGTACTTTGCCTTAAGATCTGCTACGCACTGGCCAAAAAGCAACTCCCTGAGGGTTTGCGTGCTCATTCTACCCGAGCTAAAGTTGCAACCACTGTGTTAACATGCAGAGTTCCAGTCCTTGACATCTGTCAGGCAGCAGCGTTGGCATCTCTACACACGTTTACTAAACACTACTGCCAGAACAGTAAGGTCTGTAGGGATGGGCACTTTGCACATTCGGTGCTACAGATTTTCTAGTATGAGCTTGCTTTGCAGACCCACCTTCAGGGATAGTACTGCTTGAGTATGTATTCAAAGGAAAGAAATCTACAGCTAGAAGTCGCTATCTGTTGAACAAGTTACTCACCTTTGGTAATGTCTTATCTGGCTGCAGATTGCATACCAACCAACCAAGCCACCCACCCTTCCCACTCTGTCAACTGATTTCTAGGGGCAGTGACTACCCTTTCAGGGCCTTAGTCTTGATGCACCAGTAGTCAGTTTCTTCATGGCTCTGCACATCTGGCGTGAAAAGTCGCAAGTGTGGGCGACAATGGACGACGAGCTGATCGACACCACCTAACAGCGTGCAGGAGTACTGCTCCTGAAAATCTTCCAGATCCAGCCTGACGCCCTTGGAGAATTCAAAGGTAAGGAATCTGCAGCTAGATATTGCCTCTATCAGATAAGGGTTCACCGAAGATAAGTAACCTTTCATCTAGCTGTACTAAGAGAGCTGGAATCAAGTTCATTGGGTGTGTCACTTTGATAAGCACCTCATCCGCCTTCATTGTTATAGTTATTAGGACTGAGTCACTTTCCCTAAGTAGTTGAGATACTATGTTCTCTTTGCGCCCTCTGTTCAATTCCTAAAGGGAAGAAGGGTGGACAATAGACATCCCAGCATTGTGCCTCTGTATTTTACTCAAATGATACCTGTCAGTTAACTTGTATTTTAGCTTTAGTGTTTAAATAACAGGCCTATTTCATCTTCAAATATCTTGGGCCGAACCTGAAAGCTCTCCTGCAATAATCCCCACTCCACACCACTGAAAAAAAGTTCAGCATCGAGGGAGAGGAGCGCTGCTTCGACTTTGAGACTGTGGGCTGTGTCTATCAAATGAATTACTGTTTTGAAGTTGTCACTCATCTTCTGGCCCTTTATGAACCTGATTGTTCCTCAGTCTGTTCTCTGGAATGTTAGTATAGATTTTGATATCTTTATTATGGAATAATAATATTAGCCTGTAGGAGCTACAGTCCTCACTGTCTTTCTGGCTTTAGCAATAACTGTAATTCCAGCCTCTGTCATAGTTTCCATAGCTGTGCGATCTGCCACAAAGTTATCCAGACGTTTTAAAAAGCCTATCAGGTTTGGCCAGGAACTCTTATAAAACTGAGTGTAAAACCTGTTAGGGTGTGGGGATTTTGAGGTTTTCAGGAATTGTATTCTGCTTTAATGTCTTCTTTTGTGACTAGGTCCTCCAACCTAATTGGCTCAGAGTCAACCTAAGCAGTTTTGCTCATTTGATGTATATTTTTACTAGTTCAGGATATATGGGGAATGCGGTTTTAAACTGCTGTTAAAACATGTGTGAGTGATTTGCCGTAATATCAGTTAATGTACTTTTGTCATTTTTATTCGGGCCTACATGTCTTAGTAATTTTATTGCTTTCAGTTTGGTTGCTAGACTTTGTTTGTTTCCTCATAGTATTTTGTCTTATTTTTGCTATTTGTATTCAGCTTTGTTTAAATTGAGCATCTTTTACCACCCCGTGACATTACGGTCTTTTCTCCATATTCTTAGTGATTGTATTGCTCTATGTTAGGTATCCCCTGCTTTAAATTCTCCGACTAGATTTGAGTGGTTTGTGTCCCTAATGTTATTTACCCTTGCTTTGTCTGCTATAGTTTTGCCTCTCAGTACTGATTTCAGAGCAGCCTGAGCTATGTTTAAGTTGCTACCCTCGCTATTACTACATTGGAGGCATTTTTTGATTAAGAGGCTGATATTATTCTTGGCGGACAGAGAGATGTCCGCTACCCCTGCAGACATCTCTTGAATTTCCAGGAAGCACTCTCACAGCTGTTTCTGGTAATGCAACATGACAGAGCCGCACATCAAACTTACAACAGTTTTTTAAAATTTTCAAAGGAAAACCCAAAGCAGGATTTTGTTTTTGAAAATAAAAGGCCCTCTCACAATTGGAGCATTCTCCCATGGCGTAGTGATAATTTTAAAGTTTCCACTGCCCCTTACCGCCACATTTTTTATGGCAATGATGGGCAGTGAAAACTCACAACTCTAAATAGGGTGGGTGGACACATGGCCGGAGTAAGGCCAGTTGGAGATGTATGGAGACAGCAGAGATGGAGTACTCCCCGCCATCTACGCAATGAAGGTCTACTTGGCTCTGAAGGAGGTGGGTGAACCTTTAGGTTGGTGGAAAGGGGATGCCATTGCGATGCAGTACCCTTTCCACTGTTAATACTGGATTAATCGATGTCCACAGCGATAAGTTTTCATACATAAATGAAGTTGCATCACCATTGTTAGATTTCCCCCGTTGTGAACGCTCAGTCAGCTACAGCATGTAGGTATGTGGTCAGGCAGGCCTTGAGTTCTAGGCCTGAGGTTAATGACCGACAGGTCACAGGTGGGATAACACTTAGCCGGTAGCCAACCGCACAAAACAGGAAAACTTATATCACATCCCACAGATGAGAAGAAACAGTACACTGGTTCCCGGAGATTCTACCAAGAAAATAATGTATTTCTGGTTTTATTGCACTCCGAGAAATGTATAATAAATCTGCTTCAATCTGATGTACAACAAGAGAGTCCTCAGACCCCGCCCGGTTCTGTAACTGCTCTTTCAGCCATAATGTTTAATTAAATGAACAGTTCCTGTTTTGCCAGACACCTCTTCTCTTTTGTTTTTAATGTAAATTTTGATTTGAGCAACACTGCCACCATCTAAATCAGGACATAAATCCACTGTTTATTTTGGAAACTCTCCAAGAGTGGTTTTGTTGAGCCATCATATAAGTACTGTAATTGGCTTCCTTAGTGCCAATTCCAACTTACACCGTACTGATGAGTGGTGCAATAGAGTAATCACAGTGTTCCAGTTCTTTCAGTTCTTTTTGTGCTGCTGAGTTTTCACTAGGTACATTACTCTTAATAAACGTTTGTCAGAATCTGATAGCATTGTCCCCTATATTCACTCTTTTTGTCTTGTACTCCATCAATTACTGTGTTCCAGTTTCCACCACGAGAAGGGGCCTATAGACAGTGCTGTAATTTATTAAAGTGAGTGTATAATGAATGTTTTCTGGCTGTAGATCAGCACATGTATTGGAACCAGTTATACTCTCTACTCCTCGGAGAGACAATTAACAGGAGCCATCTGCCTTTCTTAGCTACATCTTTGCTATCTCAGTCGAATCCCGCCTATGTGTCTGTATGCATGCTTGCCCTTGCTGTCTCACATTTTGCGAAGGTAGTATGTGGAAAACTATTTTGATTTTCACCTGCATGTATATGTGCTAGGTGTGTCTCTAGGACCTTGTAAGTATTGCTTTCTGGGTCATTTAGTCCCCTCACATTTAAAGTGATTTCGTTACCAGTTGTCTTGTAAGAATTTTATAACTTATATGTCTTGATATGTATGTTAAGAGCCCTAATACATATAAAGATAGAAACATGGTATTTATATCTTTGTTCTAAGCATGTAAGTGCATCCCAGCTCTAACATATACATGTACAAATTTAGCATTGCAACATTTCTTAGTCTACATGTTGTAATAAACCTAACCTTAATTTCTGGGGCATCAGTCAATGATACAGTCATATCTCCTGTTTTGCAGTGCCCTTGCCACCACCACCCCCTGGTCTATCCTACTTCGCTTATGTCTGATATGCCCTGGGTAGTCCTCAGGCTTGTCACTTTGAGAGATTGTACCTTGCCCAGCAGTCCCGCCACAACGATCAGCTTCTGGGCTTTTTCTGTAGCCATCTTTCTGTTCTGATGGTTTTCTTTTGCCACTAAATTTATTGACTTGCTTTGCCTATGAACTTTAATCCAGCTTTCTCTGTTTACAGGCGAGAATGTGGGTTTCCCTTCATTTTGTGGCTTTTTTTGTGCTCAGTAATGATTAGTTGTTTTTTGACTGTACTTTGTGATTTCATACTATACTTTTCCTGTTCCCTTTCAGACTGGAAACATACTTTTATGCTTTCAGACTGGATTTAATGTGTTTTACATCCATCACTCTTGAAATCTGTTTGTAGCCTGGCAGCTTTCATGATAGTTACTTTCACAGTGTAATTGTGTATTTTGATGATGAAATCTGGTTGGCATGAGCCGTTGGGGTCTGATGCTGAGATTCTCTGTCAATATTTATCTCTGTGTCAGCATCTGGAGTGCCCAGATTATTAGTGTTTGAGTTTATGTGGGTGTTTTTTCTGATCCCCAACTTACTGTACCACTAAGTACCTCACAAATTCATACAAGAGCCCCTTATCAATTGATTTTTTTATGTTGCAGTTTTTCCTAAAGGTTACAGAGGAGAACAAGCAAAGATGAAACAATGTAGTAGCACTCTGGAAAACTTTGTATGAGGAGGGGTAGTCTTAAAACATTAAGTTGGCATTAAACACTTAACAACCGGTAGTCCCCACAGAGAAGTTATATTACAAAGACCAATAAAAAGCAACAGAAAGGACATTCTCCTAACTACGTAAGAACAACAGGCTATTACATATTTTGAAGAAGACTGTGACAGTCAAACCTATGGACCAAGCTTGAAGATGTCTACCGCCTGAGGAGTAAAAAAAAAGATATGTCTGCAAGGATATGTTCAAACAAGTCATGGCAGACAAGAGACACCTATCACAAAATAAAGCAAGCAGTGTGCACCCGCGGACTTCACCTCGTGAAGATGAAAAGGAGAAGCTCAAAGAAAAGTCAAAATGCGTGGTACATGAATTCTTAGCACAGGCGTCAAAACAGAACTCTAAGTATTCTGCGATGACTTATAAAAAAAAGGCCCAAAAAGTAGTTAAGAGACATGTGAAATTTAGGTGAAAGGATGCAACAAAAGTAAATGGAAAATGGAGCCAGTGAACAAGAACTTTTAAAATCATGACGTATTGACACTTGTGGACCAGAATATACGTTAGCAGCGTTGCGTAGACGGTTAACGTTCTGTTTCTCAGACAGCCCGTTCCCAAATAAAGTTTTCCAGATTAGGTTGTTTTTGTGATTACTAATGGGTGCTGTGTAGAAGGGTTCCACATACTATGAGGTGCTGGCTTGTATACTGATGATATCAACTATGCCCTTGGGAGGCTGCCCTCCACCACCCGCAGTTCGTGATCTGCTTTCTTTTGCTGGGTGAGTGTTCCTTAGCTCGACCATTGTGGGAGCTTTGTTCACCTACAGTGAAGCCCACTTCTCTTTCACACACTCTCTCCCTTTCTCTTGGCTTTTTTGTTAAGTAGGCTTGGGAGCTTCATTGTGTCCAGTTGCTCCTACATCTCCCTCATTCATTCTCTGCCCCTGCCACAGTGCGTAATTTGTAAGTAAAAACGTGCCGTGCCCAAAGCACTCCTCTTAAACACGTGGCTGCTGTAATTAAATGTGCAAACACGAAATACTGAGGCAGCGTAATCCTGAAGCCATCTTGGGCCTCTTTAGTCCATTTAAAGCCACTCCCTGCCCCTTCAGCTCACTCTTGCAACTTTCTGCTTTCTCCCATTGGGACGCTATTTCATTTTTCTCCTCCTCCCTCTTTCTCATATGTGTCTTTTGCTCGCAGTAAATGCTTGAGGCGAAAATTAAGTGCCAGCCCTTAAAAATAAGTGCCGTGCTCCTCACCAGAAACAACAAGCACAAATTAAGCACTGCCCTGCCACCATCCAAGTCTCTCAGGGTTTGTGTCTGCCATTAGGGTTTCTTCAGGGATGATACCTACCTGCCTTTCTGCTCACTCCTGCTCTTCTGCGGAGTTCACTCCGTTCACCTCAGCCCAATGTCCGCTCACCTTTTCTCCCTCTATTTTCTAGCAGGCTTGTCGCTTGGCACCTGCTCCTGACTTCCACCACTGCATTTTCATTGGTTTTTATGGGCTCCACCCTTCCCACTCACTTCTTGCCTTTTTCTTGCAAGCATTATTTTCCTTTCTCTGTGGGTGGGAGGGAGTTGTGAATATGCAACCATTTGTCTGTCCTGCTTACTGTGCTAAGGCTGACATTTGTAAGTGCGCAGCCTCTATCTACACTGGCCAAACACAGTGTTGCCTCTTTGATGGGGGCAGCTCCCTGAGGTGTTACGCTGCCTTCTAACACTGGGTGGTGGCCAATGGCGACAGCCAGGGGGGAGGGAAGCCAGGACCAATTCTACTCAAAACACCATCTTAGCCTTGCCCAAAAACAGTTTTACACCTAGTAATATTTCTTACTCCATTACTCCCATCGAGGAAAGGTTGAATGTGTTCCATTGGTTTGTGATAGTATATGCAAATAGCTTCATTTTGGTTGACCTGTTATCCATGGACGTATTTGAAACAAAAGGAACTCCCAGAGTTTTTTACTTAGTCTGTCATATGGATGACCAATGCATCAATACACATTTTATTGCAGTGTTGATCAGCGTTCTTCAGTATATAAGGGAATGATAGTAGCAACATCTCAGTTTTAGAGGCATTTCAGCTGGGTCAATTCATCCCCATTCTCATTGAAGTAACTAAAATTGTAGATATCCATTCTTAAGGAAGTAGCTAAAATTGTAGATTATTCTTGAGATGTTTCCTCCGTTTCAGCACAACCTGTGTATCACCTGCATATTTGAGTCCTCGGAGACAGAAGGGTTTGATTGAGAAGTTGCACATGCATCTGATGCAGCAGTGGAGACCGGCAAGATCCCTGTAGAACAACAAAATCAACAAATTTCACACAGAAAGATGATTGACCAACAAAGATTCTAGACTGGCAATTTTTCATCAAGAATAGAGGCATTTAGTAGCTTGATCCGACACCCACCACAGATCCAAGCCTACACAACAACATCAAGTTTGAAGTTTTTGAATGTATGTAGGTGGCACTTACAGAAGAAACAGCTAAATAGCATGGGAGTGCTGTACATGATGGCGGGTTTATAATGGATAATGCAGAAGAAGGGTTTGAAATGAAAGGAATGGAGTTTGAGAAATCCAGCATCAAAGGCAATGGTTGAAAGTGGAGAAGGCAAGTGTAATGCTGTTAGGATTGAAGGGAATGTCAGCAGTGAGGGATGTGGCAGAGTTGCACTGGCACCGGAGTAGAATGGTAAGGGGTGTGATCTTTTCAGAGGTTGTCCACAATCCAGATAATTGTCCTCTCGAAGAAATTGTCTTCAGTTTTTTTGAGAAGTGGAGAAGGGACAGGGCCTGGTGACAGTGGTCTGGTATTTTGTTTCAGATCATAGGAGTGCAATAGGAGAAAGTATGACATCTCTTCATCATCTCCATGCATTCTTAATTTCCATTTGGCTGTGCTGCAGCATGTCGTACATACTCCACCAGTGGTCTTGATGTATAGTGGTAAGTTTCATTGGACACCTTGCATTTGATACACACAGCATGTGGTAGCAAGTGAATTTGAGCTCTGCTGCTCAGGGTGGGTGCTTTTAGGTGACATCAGATGGCTGTAAGGGATTCTGGCGAGCAAGCAGAGCAATGTCTTTGTCAACATTGCAAAGGACTGACATTTATTTGCATTAGGAAGTTGTGCACTGTGTGGAGCAGGGCCAATTGTTGGCATTAAATTTTCGTTTTGTGTGCAATGTCAGCCCTGTAGCTGAGGTGGCTGTTGATTTAAATACCTGTAAACTGACGGTGTTTATGAGTGAGTCATAAACATTAATCTTGGAGAAACTGTCTTGCATCTTTTGTTGTATACACTCACTGGTTATAACCACAAATTGCATCTTGGTGGGGTTCAATTTATGGTAAGCCAAGGCTAGCTCATTGCAATACTGTTGTTTAGGCATCCCAAGTCAAAGCACATGAGACTTTTACATAACGTTGTGTGTTTTCCATATACTGGTGGATTGTGCTGACTTAAGCAGCTAACATGACTCATTGGCTTCCTATCAAAGTTATAAATCACTGGTGTGAGTGCAGAGAATTTGGGGAGACCACAGGAATTCACATGGAATAAACTCTTCTGGTCCAGCTGGACTCCATTTGGAGTGTGAAGATGTCAAGTATGTTTGGATGGTCAAAGGAAGAAGAGAACAATAGCAGCATGAGGAGGCACTTTGGGTTGATGGATCCGTTGACTGTATCAAGTAGCTGCATCAGGGCTTCCCCACAGATTTTCTTCATTTTAATGGTGGGATAACATCGTTTTTGTGCCACACAATGTTTAGATAGTCTTGCCAGAATGTCAGTTGAATGCAGAACATCATGGTACACTGTGCGGGAGATCAACGTGACTATGCCAGATGTTGGGGGATCATTGAAGTGCTGCCAGACCTTGTTAAACTTGTCTTTGAAGACGTTATTTATTGCTGTTCTTGGTGAGTTGAAGTGAGGGTTTTCCCAATGTCTTTGTCACCTATCGTGCTGTGTGCTGCCTTGTATCTGTGTTTGCTGACACTGCTTCTGCTCAGTTATGATGAATCGTCTGATGTTGCCTAATTCTTCACTGAAAAGTGTTGCAAATGTCTGAATCTACCTGGAGCCGAGCTTGAGGGAGGCATCAGCAACTACTGTGATTTTTAGGGCATGCATGAACACTTTTAGTTGTAGGGTTTAGACATCCATCTTAAATGCAGCCAACAAATTCAGTAGCATCATCACTGCTACATTCCTAATGTACATGCAGATACATTGCAGGCTCTCTCTGTCCAAAATGTCTATGGACTGATCAATCATTTGGAATTAAATGGACTGATCAGTCTATTCTACATGTTGGAAATTACATTTTGAAAACTAATATTCAGGGATAGGAGCAACCTTAGTTTTTGGAGTATGAGTTGCTTCATATACTAGCTGTTTGAACTGCAACGTATTGGGCGTGATGGAAACATAAACAATGTAATCTTCTTTTGCAATACCTTTACTGTAAAATGGCAAAATAAGTACGAGGAGATCCATGGTGTTAGCTTCAAAAGAGAGAATGCCTTTATTTTGTTATTACAATTGTTACCTATGTAATAGATTAAGTGTTGATCAAGAAGTACCTTACATCTATGTTTTCGAAAGAAATAGAAGTTGGTAAGTTCTCCCAGTGGCACTTTAATAAGTCCTCGTATTACAAGGTCCACGGCCCATCTACAAGTCCCCTCTGTTGCCTAGGATCTGGTCAATGATGGGGTAGAAGAGGCCCCAGTTTCACAAAACTCCATCAGTAGTTTGTTAGAATCTGAGCCAGTTGTGAAAAAGAAAAAGTCTACCGTGAAGTCGCCAGCGGAGGCAAAAAACATAGTGCTAAGCAACAGGGCCAGCTTTCTTCTTGACACCTCAAACAGTTTCAAACCCAACCTACACATATTTCTGACCATTTCAATAAGGGTATGTTTATGATACTTCATGTGGGAAATGTTGTCCTATTTTAGAGCAAATACTGGAACCGATTAAGTAGTATGATGTACATCCTTATTAAGATGTCTGCCCTTGAGAGTACCTTGAACGCGTCATCAGCTACAACTAATACAGATATTAGCAATAGGGTGGACAGTATAAGCCACATTGTTGCAAGCAACAGTGCCACCGTCATTGAAGGTCCCAAGGAATTACCTAAAGCTTTTACTTGATCAGCCCCACGTGGGACAGAGGCTGATCCTTCTAGTTTGTGCTGTAAGGGCAACCAGAGTTATAGAACATCGGGGGCCAGTAGCGCTGAACAAGCTTATTCTAGAATTTGTTTCAACCCAAGTAAAAATTGATTGGAAATAAGTCTTGTCCCAATGTTTTAGTGCTGGCAGGAGTTGCCTCTCTCAAGGAATCACAAACAGAATCGTGGGAGGAGCTACATAATAAAAGTGCAGATTGGCTTATCAAGCTCAAACATTGTAATCCAATGAGCATAAATAAGATGATAATGGTATGAAGAGTGGGGTGGGTGGGTTGCTCGAAGAAAGGTACAGCTGGGTTTTGTATTGTGGTGAACTTTCACAGACCATTTTATGTAAGGAACCAGTTGAGACCACAGGAACTTATTGGTCGTAATGATGCCAGCATATGGTTTCTCCCATTAGGATATTTTTACAAACCTAAAGCATTGGAAGCCCATTGGAGTTCCCAGAATTGCTACACCCTCAGTCCACAGCTTGCACTTTGTAATAAGTTCTCCCCCCTAAGTAATCTCAATGGGATTGACTGACTGGGGACTAGTCTTGTTGACAGGAAAGAACGTATATTAGAACCATTTGCTAAACTGCCCCATCCTCATACTCTTTCACCCCTGGTAAAATTTGGGACTCTGAGGATTCTGTGTTGAGGCTATTGAGCTGAAGCATGGCAGGTCTTCAATCTAAGATTACAATACTGAAATGGTTAACTTTTATAAGACAATGTGATGTACTCATGCTTCAAGAAACTTGGGTAACACAGGAACTATTCCTTGAAGAGTTTGAATGTTATTGCATCCAGAATGAAGCATATGAGTTATGCAGCAGCCCCAATTAGTTGTCATATTTCCAGTGGGACCTGGGAGGCACATTTCACAAGAACCTATGCTGCAACCCAAGTATCAAGTCACTTCACTGTGAGGCCTAATTTTAGGAAAATAAAGGTATCCTTGAACATGGTAGAAGATGCTATAGCCCAGAGTGTCAGTGGTAAGGCTCCTGGGCCTGATGGTGTACCAATTGATCTTATAAAGCACAGTCCTGAGTTATGAGCACCTCTATTGGTGAATGTTTTTTAACAGTCTTGGTCACTGCCCACTACCTAGTTCGTGGACAACTTCCATCATGGTACCTGTTTTTAAAAAGGGTGATCTTTCACAGCCGGGTTGCTATAGGACTATCTCTTTAATTGACACCACTGTAAAGACTCCCGGAAGAGTCTTGCACAACAGGGTTAGAAAGTGGACTGAGGAGAAGTCAATTTTCCACTCTTGCCTATATGGTTTTATGTACCGTGTTGGAACTGTAGAGCAATGTCTCAACCTGTGCCTGATTATTGGGAAGTATACCATTGCCACACTATCCACCTTGTATTTGGCTTTTATGGACTTGACCTCAGCGTTTGAGTGCATTAATCTCTGAAAGCTATGGTCAAACCTTCTTGCATATGGGATGAGTGAAGCACTAGTGCACTTTCTAGTGTATTTTTGCACATGGATATGAAGTCCAGAGTTAGAATGAATTCAGATGGTGAGGTCACAAAAGATAAGAGGAGTTTTTCATGAAGTGAGAAAATGACATGTTGTAGCCCTACTTTTATTTATTTTATTTTATATATTAACAATATTCATTCTTTTTTTATTGTTTTTATTTTTACAAATATAATATCAGATGTTTCAGTTATCAAAAGCTCCACGTTACTATCAGTCCTGTATGCGGATGACACTGTATTAATGGCTTGTACACCAACAGCCTTGCGTCTCCAAGACCATGGTTTTGTGGATTTTATGTGCGCACTAGATTTGCAGACTAATTTAGCAAAGTCTTATATTATGGCTTGTAGCCCAAAGAAATGCCAGCTGTCCATTTGAAGAGTTAGTAACAACAGTTAGAAGTGCACTGGCACTTTCCCATATCTAGGCCTGATTCTTGCTGATATCGGTTCCTGGGCTCTGCACATCGCTCACTGCAGGGCTGAATGAATAAAGGCTACTGGTACTTTATTTAGCTTGGCACAACTTAGGGGCAGGATTCACTCATTCCCCTTTCGCAAATTTATAAAACACAGTATATGCCAAAAGCAACATACGCAGCAGGGGTATGGGGTATCCAAAAATGTGACCTACTTCAGACCAAATAAAATCGATTTTGGAGAGAGGTCCTGGTGGCTCCCATTTCATCCTCACATTTAATCTGTCACAGTCCATTAGGCATCCCATACTTAGAAGATTACATCAGACCCCGTCCACCTTTGTCATGGTTGACAGTGTATTAAATCTGATAGAGACTTCTAGTTACAGATTCCTTACCTTAGAATTTCCCCCAGGAGTCCGACTGGATCCAGAGATTTTTCTTCGAGCAATACCCTTGCACGTCGGCAGGTGGCGTCGGTCGACTCCGCGGGCGTCGTTGGCATCGTGGTCGCTGTGATGATGTCGGGAGTAGTATATAGACGTCGCCCTCATGCAGTGACATCAGTTCTTTTCTTTCCGCGCCACGCACTGATCCAGAGATGAGCTACCCTGGCTATTTTTTGGGCGAACTCGACCGTTTTGTCAAGTTTTTCTGTGAAAGTTTGGTGCGTCGAGGATGTCCTCGAAGACCGGGTTCAAGCCATGCGAGTACTGTCATCGTACGATGTCGGTGACGTATCCTCATCGGGTTTGTCTGTGGTGTCTCGAGTTCGACCATGACCCGAAGTCGTGCTCCGAGTGCCAGGCCATGCACCCGAAGGCTTTGAGGGAGCGGTCCCATAAGCTTATGGCAGCCCGGCACTCAACTCTGCGTAGGTCCTGATCTCGCTCGAGAGGAAGGTCTCAAGATTGGTCACAGAGTCATCACCACTCGTCTTCTTCCAAATCCTCGGGTCAAGGTAAGAAGAAGTCGAAGAAGTCCCATCACTCTCCGACTTCCCCCCATCACTCAGCCAACGCGACGCGTGAAGAGCGTCCACGCACAAGGCCTCCATCCTCGGAGCCTGCGTCTGGGTCGGCTCTGCTCTTCCCCGAGCTTCCCAGAGCCGGAGCGACCCCTGCCCAACTTAGAGTTTTATGAGGACATGCGCCTCATATTTGGGTGGTCTGACCCCGATACCGCGCCTTTGGTCCCAAGGGGTTCGTCTGAGGGGCACCAGCGGCTTCTGCTCCGGCCACCGAGGTCACCTCCGGATCCGTGCGCGAATCCGCACCGGCGCAGATCGCACCCTTGAGACCTTCCCCGGCGTCGGGGCGATCATCGCCGCTCCTGACGTCGGTAGCGCCCACTATCGACGTCGACACAATTCTTATCCCTAACGACTCGGAGTCGGAGCGGCATCGGCCGATGCCTCCTTCGACTTCGATGGGGCCTTTTCGCCCCAGGTCGGATTCAAACCCTTTTTCTTATGGGTACGAAAATGAGGAGGGATTGGAGGGGTCCCTGGAGCCTTATGAATACCAGGATGATCAACTGGGCTCAGGAATTGGGCAAAGCCAGTGGTCTGGATACTTCTCCTGATGCTGGCATGCGGTCTCCTCCTACCGTGGCTACGGCGGAGGGAGCAACTTATGGTATGGTGGTCAGTAGGGCAGCTGAGGTCCGTGGTCTTGAGCTTCCCACTGTGGAGGTCAGGTCTAATCTGACGGAGATGCTTCAGCCTGGGGCTTCTACTTCAGAACCCCTTTTGCCGTTTAATGAAGCCCTCACCGATGTCCTTTTGGGTACATGGTCCAAGCCCAACACAGAGGCTCCTGTGAATAGGACTATTGTACGCCGCCATCGGCCCGCTCCGAACGACCCTAAATTCCTGTCACAACACCCCACGCCTGAGAGTCTTGTTATCCAGGCTTCCTCTTCTTCAGGCATATTCCCTTCCGAACCCCGGATAGGGAATCCAAAAGACTGGGCCAGTTTGGCAAGAAGTTGTTTTCTTCCTCCAGTCTTGCACTGCGGTCTTTGAACACCGCATGCCTTTTGGGCCGCTATACCCACTCTTTGTGGGATATGGTTGGGTATTATCCTGCTGCAGATGTCTGAGGAGGCCCGTGCTATCGTCTCCCAAGCTGTGAACGATGGGAGAGATGCAACAAAGTTCACAATCCGTTGTGAGCTGGACACGACCAACACTGGGCAGAATGGTTGCTATGACGGTGGCCTTATGATGCCATGCCTGGTTATGAACTTCTGGTTTTTCTGGGGGATGTCCAACAGTCACTCATGGACATGCCCTTTGATGGCTCCCGTCTCATCGGAGACAAAGCGGACTTGGCCTTGGAGAGATTCAAGGATTCCCGGGCTCCGGCTTGGTCCCTCGGTCTTTCCTCTGCCCCTCGCCCACCACAGTCCGCTTTTCGTGGCTACGGAAGGGGCTCCCTGTCGCATCCTCCACCCAGCCACCGTACCGCACACACTGTTCAGCCTCTTTGTGGCCAGGGATGCGGAATCCCATGTGGCCATGCGGCAGAAAACCAGAGGTCTGCCCAGTCCACCACTGCCCCCGCTGCAGCCTCCAAACCCTCCTAGTCCATCCCCACACTCCCGTCCAGTTGGTGGCAAGATTCGCCATCATCTGCCCCAATGAGAAACCATCACAACAGACAGGTGGGTTTCGCAGATCGTTAGAAAGGGCTGCTGTAGGAAGTTGGCTCTGTATATACTATCTCAAAGTGAGAGATAGTGTGCTCAGAGTCCAAGGGTTCCCCTTAGAGGTAAGATATTGGAAAAATTAGATAATTCCAATGCTCTATTTTGTGGTAGTGTTGTCAAGCAGTAGGCTTATCAGAGGGTAGTGTTAAGCATTGTTGTACACACACAGGCAATAAATGAGGAACACACACTCAAAGACTTAACTCTAGGCCAATAGTTTTTATATAGAAAAATATATTTTCTTAATTTATTTTAGAACCACAAGATTCAAGATTTGAAGTAAATAGATAAAATGAAAGGTACTCCACATAGATAAGTAAGGAACTGTGAATTAGAGCAGTAACATACACAGTTTTAGTAAAAATGGCAGTAAGCTATTTTAGAAGTGGACACTGCAAAAATCAACAGTTCCGGGGGCAGGTAAGTATTGGTTAGTTTTTCAGGTAAGTAAGGCATTTACAAGTTTAAATTCCTCGGCATAGGCAGCCCACCGTTGGGGGTTCAAGGCAACCCCAAAGTCACTGCACCAGCAACACATGGCCGGTCAGGTGCAGAGGTCAAAGGAGAGCCCAAAACACATAGGCGCCTATGGAGAACAGGGGTGCTCCGGTTCCAGTCTGCCAACAGGTAAGTACCTGCGTCTTCGGAGAGTAGACCAGGGGGTTTTTGTAGAGCACTGGGGGGGACACAAATAGGCACACAGAACACACCCTCAGCGGCACAGGGGCGGCTGGGTGCAGTGTGCTTAGCAGGTGTCGGGTTATCATTAGGAATCAATGGAGGGACCCGAGGGTCACTCTAGCGGTGCAGGCAGGGCACAGGGGGGCTTCTCGGGCCAGCCACCGACTGGGCTAGGCAAAGGGTCACCTGATGGTCACTCCTGCGCTGGAGTTCGATTCCTTCTGGTCCTGGGGGCTGCAGGTGCAGTGCTTGGTCCAGGCGTTGGGTTCTTTGTTCCAGGCATTCACGGTCAGGGGGAGCTTCTGGATCCTCTCTGCATTCGGCGCTGTGTGGGTCCAGGGGGTTCGTCTGAGGTTACTCACGAGGTCGCAGTCACCTGGGAGTCCTCCTTGTAGTGTTGGTTCTCTGGAGCTTGAGCCGGGGCGTCGATTGCAGTGTGTGAAGTCTCACGCTTCCGACAGGAAGAGTGAGTTCTTTGGAAGTTGTTAAAAAGTTGCAAAGTTATTGCTGTTTTTGAACAGTGCCGCTGTTCTCGGGTGTTTCTTGGTCCTTCGAGGTCAGGGCAGTCCTCTGATTCCTCAGAGGTCGCTGGTCGCTGTCGGATGCGTCGCTGTGCAGGTTCTTTGAGTCTGGAGACAGGCCGGTAGGGCTGGGCCAAGTCACTTGTCTCTGTCGTCTCTGCTGGGCTTTCAGGGCAGCAGTTCTACTTCTTCTTGTAGGTTGCAGGAATCTAGTTTCCTGGGTTCAGGGTCGCCCCTAAATACTAAATTTAGGGGTGTGTTTAGGTCTGGGGGGCAGTAGCCAATGGCTACTGTCCTGGAGGGTGGCTACACCCTCTGTGTGCCTCCTTCCCGAGGGGAGGGGGGCACATCCCTATTCCTATTGGGGGAATCCTCCAATCTCAAGATGGAGGATTTCTAAAGGCAGCAGTCACCTCAGCTCAGGGGATCTTAGGGGCGGTCCTGACTGGTGGGTGGCTCCTCCTTGTTTTCCTCATTATCTCCTCCAGCCTTGCCGCCAAAAGTGGGGGCAGTGGCTAGAGGGGCGGGCATCTCCACTAGCTGGGTTGCCCTGGGGTGCTGTAACAAAAGGCATGAGCCTTTGAGGCTCACCGCCAGGTGTTACAATTCCTGCAGGGGGAGGTGAGAAGCACCTCCCCCCAGTACATGCTTTGTTCCTGAGCACAGAGTGACAAAGGCATTCACCCCATGTGGCCAGAGACTCGTCTGGTTGTGGCAGGCTGGCAGAAACTGGTCAGCCTAGCACTAGGAGTTGGACTGGTATTCAGGGGGCATCTCTAAGATGCCCTCTGGGTGTATTTTACAATAAATCCCACACTGGCATCAGTGTGCATTTATTGTGCTGAGAAGTTTGATACCAGACTTCCCAGATTTCAGTGTAGCCATTATGGAACCGTGGAGTTCGTGTTTGACAGACTCCCAGATCATATACTCTTTATGGCTACCCTGCAATTACAATGTCTAAGGTTTTGCATAGGCACTTTAGGGGCATAGTGCTCATGCACTTATGCCCTCTCCTGTGGTATAATGCACTCTGCCTTAGGGCTGTAAGGCCTGCTAGAGGGGTGACTTACCAATGCCACAGGCAGTGAGAGGTGGGCATGGCACTCTGAGGGGAGTGCCATGTCGACTTAGTCATTTTCTCCCCACCAGCACACACAAGCTGTGAGGCAGTGTTCATGTACTGAGTGAGGGGTCCCCAGGGTGGCATAAGACACGCTGCAGCCCTTTGAGACCTTCCCTGGCAACAGGGCTCTTACCAGGAGTACCATTTACATGGGACTTACCTGTGTGCCAGGGCTGTGCCAATTGTGGGAACAAAGGTACAGTTTTGGGAAAGAACACTGGTGCTGGGGTCTGGTTAGCAGGGTCCCAGCACACTTTCAATCATAACTGGCATCAACAAAAGGCAAAAAGTCGGGGGTAACCATGCCAAGGAAGGCATTTCCTTACAACGCGCAATGTCAGATGTTTTGCACGTCGGAGTTTCCAAGGCGGCACTCGCTCGGAGACGCTTTTCTTCACGAGTGGAACTCCGGCCTCCTTTCTGCCTTTCTGCCTATACCTCTTCTGCCCAGAGTTCTCAAGAAAATCAGGAAGGACCGGGCCCAAATCATCTTGGTGGCTCTGGACTGAGCACGGAAAGTATGGTATCCATAGCTATTGAGGATGTCTATTGATCCTCCACTCAGACTGCCTCTTCGGGCGGATCTTCTGTCGCAGCAACAGGGGACGGTTCTTCACCCGAACCTGTCCAACCTCTGCCTTCAAGCGTGGAAATTGAGCAGCGCCAGTTGACGGCTTTTGCCCTTCCACCCAGAGTCTGCAATGTTATCTTGGCAGCCAGGCGTCCATCAACCAAATCTGTATACGCCTGTCAGAATAAATTTGTGGCATGGTGTACCACAAATCTGTTGATCCCCTTTTCGCCCCTCTATCCATGGTTCTTTTGGCCATTCTTTCTTTGGCCCAGCAGGGCTCTGCTTTGGGCACCCTTAAAGGGTATTTATCTGCCATTTCGGCCTTTCTTAGGATACCTGTTAAGCCCTTACTCTTTAAACCTCCTATTGTGAGTAGATTCCCAAAAGGGCTCACCCATATATTTCCTCCTGCTCCATTTATCATGCCTCAGTGGGATCTTAATCTTGTACTTACTTATTTGATGTGTACTCCCCTTGAGCCAATGCATAATTGTCCTTCAAAACGGTCTTTCTGGTCGCTATCACCTCTGCTCGCAGAGTGAGTGAGCTTCAGGCCTTTTCCTCAAAACCTCTATTCTTATCTTTGCACCCTGACAAAGTAATGTTGCGCACTAGGGCTTCCTTCCTTCCTAAGGTGGTTACACCATTTCATGTAGGCCCGTCCATCACTCTACCTACTTTCTACGCACCCCCACATCCTTCCCATGAGGAGGAGAGACTCTACCGTCTGGACCCAAAAAGAGCGTTGGCTTTCTACCTCAATCGAACTAAAGATTTCTGGGTGGACGATCAACTCTTCATTGGATATGTGGGTGCGAAAAAAGGGAAGGCGGTGCAAAAGCGTACCGTCCCTCGATGGGTGCTTCTTTGCATCAAAATGTGCTACACCTTGGCCAAGAAGCAACCCCCTGAGGGCTTACGTGTTCATTCTACCAGAGCAACTGCTGCTTCCTCTGCGTTAGCAGGCAGAGTTCCTGTCCTGGATATCTGCCAGGCAGCTATGTAGGCTATGTAGGCATCCCTGCACACATTAGCTATGCACTACTGCCTGGACAGTCAGGTCCGTCGGGACGGCTATTTTGGCCGTTCGATCCTGCAGGACTTCCTAGTATGATCTTGGTTCACAGCCCACCACCGAGGATGCCATTGCTTGGGTATATATTCTAAGGTAAGGAATCTGCAACTAGATATCTCAGATGTACAAGTTACTTGCCTTCGGTAACGACATATCTGGTAGAGACATATTCTAGTTGCAGATTCCTTACCGCCCATCCATCCTCCCAGCTTGCGAACTGATTTCTAGGGACTTGGATTCCCCCTTTCAGGTCCTTAGCTCTCGCGTACCAATCTCTGTGTCCTTAGCGGCTCTGCGCTCTGGGGTGGAAAGTCTTTAAAAGAAACTGACGTCACTGCGTGAGAGCGGCGTCTATATACTACTCCTAACGGCATCACGGCGACCACGACGCCCGCGTAGTCGACCGTCGCCACGTGCCGAAGTGCAAGGGTATTGCTCGAAGAAAAATCTCCAGATCCAGTCTGACGGAAATTCTAAGGTAAGAAATCTGCAACTAGAATATGTCTCTACCAGATATGTTGTTACCGAAGGTAAGTAACTTGTACAATAAGGAGGCAAGTCTCACAAGAGATATCATCATGGATTGCCTTAGCTGTGACAAAGGCTCTTATATTCCCTGGATAGCCAGTGTGTAATTCAGGCTGTGCAAGATTGGTCTACTGCATCTTTTTACAGACCCTAAGGGAAATCTCAATAACAATAAAAAACAACTACAGAAGGCTTTGTTTAATTCAGCTGATACTGAAAGAATGACCATAGAGAGTGAGAAGACTAGTGTGGTTGCCTGTTCGAATCTCGTAATGGATAGCTCGCCTGTGGGGTACATGATTAGATCAGTGGGCCGTTGGGAGTGAAGTTTATTGTTTCATTATAGGGCTGGCACAACAAAATACTAGCTGTGTTTCCATTGGATTTTCCATTGGGTTTTAACGCTAATCTTGTCCTTGTGATGGGAAGTGAGGACAATCAATGACGCACTTTACATTTTTTTTGTAGATATTACTCTACGTATTCGAAGCATTTTTTGATTGCCCTTGTAAAAAGGCACACCATTAGTTTCTTGTTTTTACGACTGTGTTTTTATCAAGTAATGTATGTATTTTACTGTGTATGTTTTGTACTTTTATGTATACTTTTGGTATTCAAATAAAGTCACTGAATTGGAGACAGTAAGCTATATTTAAAAGGTTTATGCTGTTTTTGAGTACTCTATCAACCCTGGCAGGCCCCTAACTTTTGAAGGCAAAAAAGTGTCTTCCATGAAAATTGTTGTTTTTCTTCTCCTCCTTTTTTTTTTTTTTTTTTTTTTTTTTTCGTTTTTTTTTTTTTTACTATTGAGTTGTATATGAAATTATAGAACTCAAAGTTACAATGACAACCACATTGCAGCTTGCTTACATGACATGAATAAAAGAGTAAGTGATATTGTGCCATACAAGATGCTTCTCTTGCAGCTCATCTATTTCCACAAGTAATTACCTTAAATTGCGGTTTCATTATGTAGATTGTGTTGAAAATAGCATGACGCAGTTATAAGGTAATGGGAGGCTGGTTGCCTTGGTTCTCATGGCTTTATTTGAGAAGGCTTTGTACTTGTACAAGGCTTTTTACTCATAACTTCCCCCTCTCTGTTCATGGGAGAGTCATCTCTGGTACAAAGAACCAGGGAATCACAAGTGGCTGAAGTGCTGACCCTACAGCCCACCCTCTGCTGTGTTTCCCCTTCATTTCCTCATTTCTCCTCTAATTGACATGGCATGCAACACTGGGCTTCTTGACTTTAGACTAGCACATAGCTTTTTTTCTCAAATTTTCAGTGCAGTGGTACTGTAACAGTTGCCTGTTGGCTTCCTGCTCACATGCCTAATCTCACGCTACATGCTTTTAGTGTCTAAGGAATGTGTGTTCGCAGTGCACCCATTCCTCAATCAGGCTTGCAGGAGCAATGTGAATTGCTCACATCCTGCCTGACTGGTATCTCCTCTGAGATGGGAACAGAGGGTTGGAGTGGTGACACAGGAAAGGGGAATAGTAGAGAGAAAAAAGGGAGACAGAGGCTGCCCTGCCAAGACCAGGAGACACATTGGCAGCACTGGTTGAGCTACTAGTCAGGTGTGTAATACTGTGAAGGGTAGTTGAATATTCCCCAGTAGAGCGAAAGCAAATGTCATAAAACAGAGGCTTGACAAAGCATAGCACAGTTGAATTGTTACATGTCCCACTACTCACACAGGCTCACTGTGTCATTTTAAGGCTCCCAGGTATTCTTATCGCTGCACTATGCTTAACCTGCACATGAACATTAACACAACTGTAAATATGAAAACAATAATACAGTGTTGTTTGACTGTCCATTTCCTGTGTTGGGGTTTGCTGATGCCCCTTGGGGTATTTTAGGGCCTGAATTTATAACAGTTTTAAGGGTCAAGCCACTGGATGCAGGGTTGAGTTTACCTCCGCTTGAATGTCCTGCTGTGCTATTCCAGGCCTTAGTGAGGTTATTGTCTGCTCAGAAAGTCACACTGCACAGTCTGGACTGAGGGCGAGCTTACATCAGCTCAGAGGTCCCAATTATTTACTCTCTGCCTTAAGAGGTTAGGTTATCTCTGGGATAACAATATGCAAGAGCGGGTCTTTGGCACTTATGTCAACTCGGAAAGTCACAAGTCTGACTGATGTATAAGAACCAAAACAAGAAACCACTGTAATTTGCTTGGAGATAGGGTGTTGCTGATTCCTTAATAGGAGTTGGAATCCTAAGGCAGTGTCAGGTGGCAACAAGATGTTTGAGGTGCTCATTGGGAGCTAGGCGCTCCCAGAATGCAGAGACACTGGCTAAGGCGCGATCCGTTCGTGTTTCACTTGCAAAAGACAGTAAAGTACGGCATCGCTAGTTGGGCAGGTGTAGTCTTTTTACTGGTCAGTGGTTTTTACTGTTAAAGGGGCAATAAGTTGAATAAGGGCTGTGTGTGAGTGCCAAAGGAAGAGAGCCCTTGACATAAATTACAAGGAAACCCAGAAAACCTACATAGGAAAATCCACACAGAAAATCCATCCTAGAAAATCCATATGAGACAAGATTCAAGTACAAACCATGAAGGTTTATATAAAATTTAGAAATCATTCCAGAAGGCAGAAAGGAAATGGTCAGTCAGTTAAATTCAAAATGCAGATAAGTGAAGTAGCCTGCACAGTGGAAGCTGAGCCCTGTTCTACTTAATATTCAGAACCAAACGGGGTCTAGAGCAGTGCTATGCAAACTTTATAGAACCACAACCCACTTTTTACTATTACAAGCATTCGCATCCCACCTAGTTTTAATAGACATGAGGTAAGCAATTTTTAGGTCAAGCCTAGGCAGTGCGCAAGCATTGTCTCTTGACATGTTGTAATATATTTATCTTTGGGCTTGCAACATGCCCATCTCATGCCCATCACTTTCATTCTTTCCTTGGGCTGCCTTTCAAAATTCCCTTGATTTCGTAGGTAAATGCTTTATGTTTGTCCCGCCTTGAGGCTGCTTTGTGACGGCTTTGGTGACTGACCCTATTACATGGATTATTACATGATCGGCCATAAACCTTAGTGTGGTGCACTACTGTTTTCTTTTGCCTCACCGCTTCGCGCTGCGTGGTCGTTTCTTCCTCTTCCTTGTTTTGGGCATGTCGCTGTTTCTTTGTGGTCTCTGCGCTCAAAGGCTGCAAGCTGGAGGGTTTTTTTTTTTGGTTTTTTTTTAAAAAAGTTCAAATAGCGCAAACTCAATCTAATGAGTACTTTACATGGGGATGTGAAGTTTTATATAGCGCAAACTCGATCAGAGGAGTGCTTTACATGACTACGTGAAGTTTCATATACAACAACCTCGATCAGAGGTGCGCTTTACATGAGTACCACTTAACAGGTTTAGCAGTTGAAAAGTATATAAACTGGAAACATTTAAAACAGAAAAATCACAGAAATCCTCAAAGCGGCTATCCTGGCACAGGAGCAGAGCCGATACTACAATATTCACTGCACTCTGGAAGCTCGCCCCACAATGCTTTGTGGGGCATTTCTTTTTCAAAACATTTTTGCCCATAGCTCAGCCTCTGGTGGTCCTACAACAATGGGACCACCAAAAAAACATTCCATGCAGTGTGCTCTTTCTGTCTAGGTCATCTCTGGGTCCCCACACTAGGTGGGGTGGACCCCAAATAGTAACCTCTCCCACATTTAATGTATTTTTAAGCTCTCTCATGGTTGGAACATTTGTTTAACAGCTGGGAGTAGTTTGTGTTTTAAGGGTCTTGTTTGTATTTGTAATAGTAGTGCAGTAGGCCTGCTAGGCCTGAACATGTGTAAGGCTCTACGCCCTCGAGGGGTTACATATATTGTTACACTGCAATACTTTCTGCCATTCTGTTTTCATGTCGTTATGCCCTCTAGGGGCTGACTATATGGTTACAGTCAATATACTACAATATTCTCTGCAATCGGAAACTCACCCCATAATGCTTTGTGGGGCTTCTTTTTACAAAACATTTTTGCCCATAACTCACTGCACAATGTGCTCTTATGGTCTATGTCATCTCTAGGTCCCCACACTAGGTTGGGGTGGTGGGGAACACAAAATAATAATATAAAAAAATATAACAAATAATAGCAAAATTTTCATTTTTGTTGCAGATAGACGACATAGGTAAATGTAAGTGGTTTAGCTATATGCAGGGTCACTGAAATTATTTGACAGCGAGAACCAAATTATGCAACAGGGTTGACCAATTTATGTGGCAAGAAAAGTCCAGTTATGCATTTATAATGCCAATAGCTGTAACTCAAAAGAAATGCAAGACCTAGTGCAATGCAAATGCTTGTTTTAAATGTAATAAAGCATAGTGTGGTAGCGCATTATTTGCAGACAGCATATTTTCTGTTGAAATGGTCACACTACTTGCACAGACAGTGCAGTTTTATAGATAAAACTACACTGCACACACATGATAATGTGCAGAAATTCGGTTTAATTGAATATGTATTATTTGTGCATCACCAAGTAAAATGTCTTGATTTGTTATGATCCCAGTAAAATCTTTGTATCCATCACACTTTGGAATTACAAAAACATTTTTCATTTTGCTTTCTTAACTGCTGAATGTGTACAGTTAATTTACAGATATTTACAGTTTGTTGTGTGTTATGACAAAATGACTTCATCCAGCTTTCATTTTACACCTCATGTACCCCAGCAGGATTTTCACATAAATGGCTATATTTTTATTTCTTTGAGTCCAAAGTGAGAGGAATTTGTTTACACCAGTCTCTGTGTTATAAAATAAGCAGCAGAAGACATTATCTGACAGTTGACTTCTGTCTTTGAAGAGCAGTAAATGTGACACAGTAAATACAGAGTTTAAAGGCATCTTTATTACTTGCCTGGGCTTTAGCAACCCATCAAAAATCAGCTAGTGCCACATCAGTGGGTCGTGACCCACAGATTGAGAAACACTGGTCTAGTGTATTGATTCAATAGGAGGACTGACATGGAGTCTGCCTTTAAGAGGAGCCAGGGAAAGTCCTGGTTCACACTCTAAAAACAAGGGCTTCTAATAGAGATGTCTAACTGCAGACTCTTCATCGTATGAATTTCCCTAGGTGCCAGACCGAATCCGGAAACTTTAAAGCAATTCCCTTGTGCGTCGACAGGTGGCTTTGTGTGGCTCTGTGTCGGATCCATCTGCTCTGCATGATGTTGTGGCCTCTATGTATACCACCTCCGTGTGCTGACATTACTTCCTTTCTTTCTGTGCCTTCTAATGCTGATCCAGACCTAGCAGCTGTTTACGAAAGGCTTTTCTTCCCTCATAAAATCTTTTTGGGAATTATTTTCAGTGTGCATAGATGAGCCCTGAAATAACAGGTGTTAAGCCATGTCGTGACTGTCATTGACAGATGTTGGTGACAGATACCCACACTGGTGTCTGCCTCTGGTGCCTTAGCACCTCACATTACTTGGTGTTGTGCTCCTGTTGCACTAAAACAAACCATAATGCCATCCGTGACCACAACACCAAACTCACAGTCACTGATCTCTGCAACAAGAAACAGTCTTGTTTCATGGCATGGATGTGCTCCTGTTCTCACGGACATTCTCATGACTATTCTCAAGTCAAAGAGGCAGAGGTCGGGTAAGTCCTGCAAGTCCCACAATAAAAGTACAAACATGGGTCCCCCTTGTCCTGGTATTCGCTCCAATCGGAGTTTTGCGGCGTTCCAAACACCTCCCAGCCTCATAGTTGTTTATGTGTGTCTGGATGATGTTGGCCAGGGGGTTCACGTTGAAGAGAATGGAGCTGAGCAATGAACCTTAAGGCACTGTGCAGATGAGTCTACGGGCCTCCGAGGACTAAGGTGCCAGGCTGACAGCTTATGTTCTGTCTGTTAAGAAGGAGCAGATCCAGTGGAAAGTGGGTTCTTGGATTCCAGTCTTGGGCAGGCGCCTGATGAGTACGTGGTGTGATACTGTATCAGGTGAATGAAGGCTGCTGCATCTCCTCAGTCAAGAATGATGTGGATGTCATCTGTGGTGGTGATGTGTAGTGTTTGTGTACTTAGATTTGGCCTGAATCTGGACTACGTGGCGTCAAGGAGCTGGGATTTGCTGAGATGGTCAGTGAGAAGTCGGTTGATTAGTCACTCTAAGACCTTTGCAGAGTATGGTAGAAAGGTGGTTTCTTAAGCAGGTACGTGGTGGTGACATGTTTTCAGGTGTGTTTCAAATGTGGCTGATTCGGTGGAGGTGTTGAAGATGGGTGTTAGTACTTCGCTGTTGGTAGGAGTCCTTTGGTGAAGGCATGGTGAGAGCAAGCATCAGGTGGAGCCCGAGTGAATGATCTTCATAATGCAACAATTTTGACGGTGGTGACAGTGTGCCACGAGGTGGATTCGCCGTGATGAGAAGTAGAGAAGCAAAAGTTACAAGATCTGGTTGGGGATCAAAGTCACTATAGATGTAGGTAATTTTGTTACAGAAGAATGAAGAGACCTTGTTGCAAAGGTCAGCAAAGGAGGGGTTGATGTTGCTTGAGGTGGCAGGAGGTGCAGTGAAGTAATTGATTATGAAGATTCCCTTTCTGCAAACTGTAAGAACTGTGCGCTTGGTGTTCCGTATCTGCTGGTGATAGGGTCTTAGGACTAATTTGAAGATGTCTTTATCTGTGGTGTCTTGTTCTCTACTTGCACACCAGTTGATTGAAGTGGTGTTTCTTCAGCCCGAGTTCCTCTCTGCACCAGGTGGCCTGAGATTGGGCTGTTGCCATTGGGTTGCGCTTGAGGGGAGCTAGGCTATCTGCACATGCGGTAATCTAGCTGTTGAAGTTCTTGATGGCTTTCAGCAAGTTGCTGGTGTACTTGGGCCAGTTCACAGGGCAGGCGGATGTGAACTCCTCTTCTGTGATGTTTTTCCAGCTGCAGCTGGAAGATCTGATGGTAGTAGGTCTGTGGTGGTACGGAATGGGTATGCTGAAACTGATAAGGGTGTTATTTGGATAGGTCATAGTGCTGACTTGTCAACATTGATTTTGCTGATTGTGTAGTAAATGGGGTTCAGTAGGTGTCTGAAAGTGTGGGTGGGTTTGGTAACTTACTAGGTGAGGCCAAGGTTTGTGAGGTTTTCTACCTAATTGCACATTCCTCAATGCCCCTCCCTCCTCTCCATTATATAGATTTACTTAAACTGATCATTATTAAGATTCCAATTTAAAACCTCTGCACACTGCACCATTGGATTTCAGTGGCTCTGAATCCAACAGCACGGACGGAGATCAGAAGAAAACTGATGGCACCTCACAGAGGTACCTTATATATAGAGCCCCTTACATATCCGGAGAGGAGGGATCCAACACAGAGCTGCACGAAGCCACCTCTTTAAACTTTCCAGATTCAGTCTGGCACCTGAGGAAATTCGCAATGTGTGGAGTCTTCAGTTACATAGTCTGTACCAAAAAAGGTGTTATTGAGGAAAGTGTCTTGTTCTTTTATAACATTTCAGCAAGCAGAGGTCCAATCATGGACTGAAGTATCTTGTAGGAGAATGCAATGCAAGATACAAAGAAGAAAACTACATGTATTTTACACTAAGGGCTGGCATTGGCCTATGCTTTCCTTCAAAGTGCAGATTACATAACATGAAGTGTATGAAAACAAATATTAATCTTAAAAACACAAATGACCTAGGCCTCTTTATAAGTAGTGCACTTAACTTTCTTTACATTGGTCTTTTTCCTTTGCACATAACTTAATTTGCATTGGTCTTTTGTCCTTTTTGTTCTTTTCAACTTTTAATGCTTTAACGTAGAGATAATAAAATGTCTACTTTTTACAGGCATTGGTTGGTGAGAAAGCCTGTTATCAGTCTATTTGCAGCTATGGCGGTCAAATATTCTACCTGGGAACAAAGGTAAATATTGTCAATTTGGTAACTGATTTTCTACACTTGGATTTAGGTCTAGATGCAGTTTTGTTGTTTGCTTGCCTAATGTAATTACAAGGAAATCCGAAATAAAAAATAAATAAATATATACTTAGATGGAGAGGCTTTGAGTCAGCCATTTCATCTATCGGTCCATGTAATTACGTTGTCCAAACATGTTTTTGCAAAAATGACTTATCAATAACATCATTTACAGTAACATTATGTTCATAGCATATATGGATGTAAATACACTTACTCTGCCTACTGCTGCTATCTTGTGTTGTGCTCAGACTCATCCTCTGGTTGTGAATGCACAGGGGCACTAACTCCTTGTTAGCTTGTTTTTTTCCACCATCTGGTTTGGACCTGTATCAGTCGTCTCAACGTGTTCAATGCTGACTGTTGCAACCCTGGAAGCCATTGTCTTTCCTTCCCGTCATTGAATAACCAAGCTTTCCGGCCCTCGTGGTACACCTGCTGTTTGGGGCAATGCCTTCTCCTTATCGATGCTGAGGAATGAGTATGCTCGGGGGGGGGAGGGGTAATGGAATGCACACCTTTCAAAAGATGCCCTCAGTGCCACTCAAACTACCCGTAGGCTGACCTCCACGATGTATGTAGCCTCTGCCTCTCATCAGAGCACGACGAAATCCACTATTACTCTTGCTGAGACTTCAGGTGCAAAAATACCCTTCGGCAGAGCAGAGGCAGGCGGTAAGCCACCAGCAAAATGTATTCTTCACCCTCTGAGATGCCGAGCATTTTCGGCGATGCAGACCTGCTCGGAGCCGAGGAAGAAGAATCTGAGGAGTCATCTGATCTTCCAGCCCACCAAACCCAGTCCTGAGATCATCAGATCCGACTCCTCAGAGCCCGTGGAAGAAAAGTAACAATGTCCGGGGCAAATACCTCTGTCACTTTTCTAGCCTGCATGGATGGCACTATGCTAATCCTTTGCCTAAAAGCTCTGCTACTAAAACAGACATTTGAGGTAAGCAGTTTTAGAGTGTGGGCGGTATTGTAGAGGGCTTCATATAAAGGAACTGCCTGCAACCTAAATCCTGGGAATTACCCAGAGTTCCCTTTTTCCTTTTTTCCATAATTTATGTGGCACTCTAAGCTTGAAAAAAAATTGCTTTGACATTTATTTATTTTTTTGATGGGGGGAAGAATTCCCCAACTTAATTTACAAATGCAATTTTGTTTTTAGATTTGTGATTTGCACCTTTCCCTCTCTAATATCTCTCTCTCTCTCTCTCTCTCTCTCTCTCTCTCTCTCTCTCTCTATATATATATATATATATATATATATATATATTCATTGAAAAAAACAAAGGTTACAGAGATTTTATAGTTAGGAAATAGAATTAAAAAAATATAGAAATTCACCTAAAAAAACAAAGGGACGTTATAGGTAGGCTCACATTTTAAACGTACTAATCCATAGAAATTCACCTGTTATAGCTAGAGTTATCTCAAGTAACTATAAGTCATGCCCTAAGGTAACTAGAACTCGCGCTCTCACCATGCACTGCTAATTACTTCACAAATTACGGTACGCATGACGTCTTTGATAACAATATTGATAATATCAATGTAATATTTGCAGTGAAATCTTTGACGAAAAAACTGTGCATGACGAGGGCACCATATATATATATAAACTTTAAAAAGCTAAGGTTACAAGGACGTTATAGTTAGGCTCACATTTTAAACGTACAAAACCACAGAAATTCACCTGTTATAGTTAGATTTAGCTCAAGTAACTATAACTCGTTCCCTAAGGTAACTATAACTTGCACCCCCTCCATGCACAGTATTTTTGTCAAAAATGTTACTGCAAATATTACATTGATATTAACCATGATATGTTATCAAAGACATCGTGAGTGCTGTAATTTTTGGGGTAATTAGCAGTGCATAGTGAGGGTGAATTTCTATGGTTTTGTACTTTTAAAATGTGAGCCTAACTATAACGTGGCGGTAACCTTTGTTTTTTTTTTTAAGTGAATTAATTGGATTAAAAAATATATATATTTCCTAACTATAACATCATGTAACCTTTGTCTTTTTCAGTGAATTTCTATAGTTTTTCTAACGTGAATTTTCATTGCCATACGTTAATCCAACCACCGCTCCACACAGCCTTTGGCTGTGCGTGGCAGCTGTTGGCCACTGGGCCTGGCTCCCCTCTAGCCTTCCAACCCCATGCTGCACATTGACCTTTGGCTGTGTGCGGCCGGAGTTGCCCTCGGCCTGTTTCTCTGGATAAGAGGATAGGTGTGAGAGGGTGTATCTCGGGGTGAGAGTGGCTGTATCATTGTCTTAGTGGTGCGTCAGTGTCTGTTTGGGTCTGAGAGTGGGTGCTTGAGGGTTTCAGTGGGTCTGTGACTGGGTGTGTGAGAGTCTGAGTGGGTCTGAGTGGGTGTGCATGGGTGCACGAGGGTCTGAGTGGGGTGCGTGGGTTTTTAAGGCCTTGGTGAATGATATACTTAAAATGAGATATTTCTGAACAAATATAAAAGAAAAAATGTATTTGTCAATTAAAAAAGAGTGAGGTCACCTTTCAGTATGAACCTTAAGCTTTCAGAGTTTAAAATACATTAAAAAAGGGAAATTACCATAGACACACCTGGACTAGAACCCTTAACAATCACTATAAAGGTCTGTGAGCTTAACCATTATGTCACAGGACCCTTCAGTGTTGAATTAATTTCATGGAGAGACCATTGCAATGACTATCTCTCACGCTCGCTCGCCGGCTCCCCAAGTCCTGTGGGACCCGACATTGCTCCCACAGGCAGAGAGCTGCTTTGAATAGCAGCTCACTACTTGTGGGAGCAATGTTTTCATCTGTCTTCCCTGCACACACATTTGCATGTAGGAAAGACAGATGAAAACTCTGCTTTCTTCAAGGGAGACCTATATATCTATATATATATGTGTGTGTGTGTGTGTGTACGTACACATTATTCCAACCTTAGAAAATAAAAAGTTATAATTTGAAGGTAACATTTCTGCCCCAACCAAAACTTTCTATAACTTGCACACCTTTGTACAGAATGTTGTATACTTGCTGCACAGACTAAATCAACTATAATTCAGTCCTGTACAATGCACATTGTTATTTGAGATGGAATGAGTGTTGTTTTGAATGCTATGATTTAAAATGAAATAAGTGAGTTAATACAAAAGGGTAAAGGCAGTGCATGGTAAAGGCACGTTGAGTCGAGTAGAGTGTGACAGTGTAGACATGCATACAGTGAAGTGGGGTAGGGTGGAGTGGGTGAGAGTGAAGTGAAAAGGGGTAAAGTGGTGCAGACATCTACAGTGGTGTAGAGTGCAGTAAAGTGATTTTGAGTGGCGTAGAGTGCAGTGCTTGAAATGGAAAAATAGAAGTGCAGGTACTCTGTATCAGAGTACCTGCTTGTTTCTGAGAAGTGTCGGTACTCTCCAATGAAAAGTATTACTTTTTTCTTGAGAAGTGTAGTTAGTCAAAATCAAAAACTCCCGGTACTCAGTACCGGACAGTACTGGCCCATTTAAAGCACTGGTAGAGTGCAGTGGGGTAGAGTTGAGTGGCATAGAGTACATTGGTGCAGAGTGCAGTGGTCCAAAGTAGAGTGGTGCAGAGTAGAGCACAGTGGAGCAGACTATGTTAGAGTGCAATGAAGGGGTTGAGTAAAGTAGGGTAGAGTGGCAGTAAGTAGAGTGGTGTAGAGTGAAGTGGCATAGAGTAGTGCGGAGTGGCGTAGAGTACAGTGGCATACACTAGACTGGCATGGAGTGGAATAGAGTGGCACTGTGTGGAGTGGCATGGGGTGCTTTAGAGTGGTGTAGAGTGCAGTGACATAGAATGCAGTAGCGTACAGTGCAGTTTCATGTGGTACAATGGAGTGATGTGTTGTGGAGTGCCATGGTGTAGAGTGCATTGGTGTGTTGTGCACTGGACTGACGTAGAGTGACGTAAACTGGAGTGGTATATCAAAGAATGGAGTGGCCTATTGTATAGTGAACTGGTGTGCTGTAGAGTGGAGTAGTGCATTGTAGAGTTTTTTGTCTTAGCTTTTGTTTTGTTTTTTGGTCTCCATAGGTACCACGGTATTGCCTGGGGAATACTGTGGTACTCCATATACTGTTTTTTAAAAGTATATAACCCTGAGAATTATTTTTCCTACCTATTACGACTTTGGCACATTGTCCATCTTTTTATAGCTATAGCAAATTGTACTAACTTATATCTGAAGTAGAAACCGAGAGCACAGCTGAAGTGTGTTCTACACAGTATGGCTGCCTTTTAATTTTGCCAGGGCTTGCATTAACCACTAATACGGTGTTACGTCATGTCTAACTAATCACCACAAGATTTTGCATTGTCAGCCAATGTGGAAAAAATAATAAGTCTGCAAAGCTTCATGGAGAATCAGCAAACAATGGCATTTATTATCTAGCAAAAATCCGAGGCATTCCTCTCTCAGTAAATCCTAACTATAATTATACAGTGGTTACTGCCACTATGTATAGATAAATATATGTATGTATTCTTACCCATTTTATTTTGTCTTTTTTCCTTAAATTATTAAATTGATACCTCATCCTGTTAAACAGTCATTCACATTTTGCCTTCTACCCACAGCATACAGCATTAAGCAGTTAGTCAGTCTACTTCAGCCAATCTCCATCTTGCCCTTTCAGTGATGACATTTTGCCTGATCCACATATGCATATCTACCTTAAGTGAAATGCGCTTCAGTCGGAGGGATGTTGGGCCCATGACTTACTTTCCAAAAGCTATATTGTTTCCAGTCTTTCCCCTTTCTAGTCACCCTTGTATGTTTAAACTATGTCTTCAGTTTGTTATAACTCAATTGCAGAAGTACTTTTTCTTTGTGTTAATCGGAGTCAGGTTTTCTTGTGATGTGCATTTAAACTAATAAGTGCTTTTATATGTCTCCTAAGTGCATTTGTTGGCCCGGAAGCGTCCATACAGTTCTATTAAAATTGCATGTTATGGCTTTTTTAAAATATATTTTAGAACCTTTATTTCAAACACATTACTACTGTCACATCTAGGCAGACACATATTTTCTTTTTTGTTCCTTTTTTAAATTTTTGTGACTTTTCATATGGCAAAAATTGAAATAACAAATGAACCATTGGATCAGCTTGCCATGGCCAGACGTAGTGGCTTCTTTATAAATGATATGGTAAATGAACATTGTTGAAAGGTAATTGTTTACCATGTTTAAATAACATCAATAAACTGGTGGCATTACATCAGCGCCCAACATTACCTAATAACTGCTGACCTTTACAAATTCTCTTAGTAGAATACTAGTGCCCGATATTACTTGTAAACCTGGGTGCTTGCTGATATTTAGTGTTGTAGCAAAATGTACTTGTGTGTGGAAGAATGTTTTCTAAAGTATGTATTAATATGTGATTTTTTTCTTCACTTTTTCCTAGTGATTTTTAAACGCATTATTATCACTTTAGTTTCTTAGTTTGAGATAAAACTAATTATTTAGGTTCATGTTTCAGTATTGTAGTATTGGTTGCCTTTGGCATTTTTGCACAGTGTCATTTTCCCACTTTAGCTTTAAATGCAATGTATTTGCACAGTGCTTCATATTACTTTTGCTACCTAAAAAGCTTCCTCAATTGGCCAAGAAAGAAGAAACCGTTTCTCCAGTATTGGATCTGTCATAGATTCACATGCTTGAATCATTCCCAGTCATCGAAGTGGGAGTCCCACGCTATCATCAAATATGCTACTTTACTCTATGCCTCTCTAATCTTTACCACTCTACTCTATGCCAATGCACTTTACGTCTCTTTACATCATTGCGCTCTGCGCCTCTGCATGCCATACCAGTCCAGGCAACACCAGACTACTCCACACAACTCCATTCTGCGAATACACTCTGTTCCAATGCACTCAGTGCTAGTGCACTTTACTCTATTCCCCTGCACTCTACACCAATGCACTGTACGTCACTCATCTATTCTGCACCACTGCATTCTATACCACAGCAATGTAGACCACTTCACTGTATACCATTACACTCTATGCCTCTCTGCGCAACAGCACTCTACCCTACACCTCTCCACTCTACAGCACTTCACTCAACTGTGAAACAATCTACTTTACACCACTGCACTCTGCGCCACTGTATTCTATGCCACTGTACTCTACCCTGCACCTCTCCACTCTATGCCACTTCACTCTACTCTGAACCAATCTACTCTGCGCCACTACAGTCTGCGCCACTC
Source organism: Pleurodeles waltl (assembly GCF_031143425.1). Lineage (NCBI taxonomy): Eukaryota > Metazoa > Chordata > Amphibia > Caudata > Salamandridae > Pleurodeles > Pleurodeles waltl. The sequence goes on along the minus strand of NC_090440.1, from coordinate 1,782,354,031 downwards.
TGCCACATTGCACTCTAAACCACTGCACTCTACTTCAGTGCACTCTAATTCAATGCACTCTAAACAACTGCACTGTCACTGCACTCTACTTTGCACTACTGTGCTCTATGCCACGTCTCTATTCCACTCTACTCTGCCACTCTACTTTGCAACACTGCACTCACCGCCACTATACTGTACACCACTGTACTCTGTACTACTGCATTCTGCACCAATACTCTATGCCACTGCACTCTGAACCACTCTACTCTGCATAACACCACTCTACGCCACTGCACTTTACACCACTATACTCTACTCTGCACCACTCTATACTTCTCCACTCTGCACCACTCTACCCCACTGCACTATGCCACTAGTCTACTCAGCACGCTATGCCACTGCACCACTCTGCACTACTGCACTCTGCCACTTTGTATGCCACTCTACTCCATTGCACTCTATGCCACTCTACTCTGCCCCATGTCACTCTGTCACTGCACTCTAAACCACTGTACTCTACGCCGATGCACTCTAAACAACTGTACTCTACGCCACTGCACTCTACTCTGCACTACTGTAATCTGTGCCACTGCTCTCTATGCCACTCTTCTCCACACCACTGCACTGACACACTAGTCTGCAACATTGCACTCTCCGTCACTGTACTCTACACCACTCTATTCTGTACTACTGCATTCTATGCCAATACACTCTACACCACTGCACTTTTGCCACTCTACTCTGCATCATTCCACTCTATGCCACTATACTCTACAGCACTATACTCTACTCTGTACTGCACCACTCTACACTAATACTCTCTGCACCACTCATTATCACTGCCCTTTATGCCACTCGAATCTACTCTGTATTCTATGCTACTGCACCACTCTACACTACTGCACTCCCTGCCACACTGTTTTATGCCATTCTACTCCACTGCACTCTATGCCACTCTAGTCTGCACCACTCCGCACCCCTACACTCTACTTTGCACCACTCTAATTTATACTTCTGCATTCTATGACACTACATTGTATGCCGCTGAATTCTATGCCGCTGCATTCAATGCCACTTCACCCTACAACATTATATTCTGCAACTCTACAGCAATGCACTCTACATCAGTCAACTCCACTGCGTACCACCCCACTATATGCCACTACGCAACTCCACAGTATGCCATCCCTAAACATGACACTCTCTGCCACTGCACTCTACAACATTCTACTCCACTCTTTACCATTGCACTCTGTGACACTTCCCCCACTCTCCTCTATTCCACTAAATTTTAGGCATGCTAAACAGCAGCTACTCTGGTGTATAACGTGGCTAAAACACATTGGCAAAGCCAATACCTCTTGCGTACACAAGACCTATTGGCTTTGCCAATGTTTGTTAGTACTATGAGGTACTGAGGTCCTTGAAAGAACTGTGAATGTGTAAGTCCTTATTTTAAACATGCATTACACACGTTATAATAAAGGCTGCTACAAAATGTGCAAATACATTTAGGTTAAATTAAAAAAAAGTTGTCCTAAAATACAAATGTCAATAATATACAGATTTTACCTCATGCAAATATTTTTTATAGTAGTCCATTAAAACCACACACTCCACAGCTCACCTTGGAACACCCTTACAGTACCTCTTTAAAAGAAAATATCTTTGCCATCAGAAAGCTTCAAGTGACTCCCTTGATTAGTCAATACAGGTTTCCAACCCCCTTTGCATTTGCAGATTTACCAGTTGCTCACATGTGCATTTCTTTAGGGAAGGAGACACCCTGGCAAGAAGATCTGTTTCTTATCTGTCTGCTCCTCCTGCCCTCATAGCACAGGAGACTCCCTGCCTTCCACTCCAGCTGGGGAAACTGATCTGTCCTAATTACATTTTGTCCTTTTGGTGAAAGGCTAACATTACGGACAAATGATGTCCGTTAATCCTTTCATCACAGATAATGGACGGCAGGGTGAAATTACGGGCAGTTCGTGACAATTACGGACGGGTGGTCTCCCTACACTGATCATGACGCTGATAATGACACCTTCCTAGAAAGGCACTGATAATGGAAATCAAAACAACTCTTATAAAATCTAAGCAATGGCAGCAAGCTAAAAGAAATAATAAAAAAAATGGAATAAAAGAGAGCACGCTAAGTGTGTAAAATGTCACTAGGTGACAAGAGCAACAGGCCTGCAAGCCAGAGGCTAAGCTAACTCCTGTGCCCCAGTGGGAAGCTAAAATGGATTCACCGTACTTGCAATCACACTGATACGTCTGTGTTAAACAGGTGCAAGCAAGTGTCCTTGACATTAATCCTCATTGCCCCTTAATGAGGCAGTCAGACAATTTTTTTCAGATTGGGTGAAGATGGGTCAAGACAGGGCAGTGACTCCACCAGTTTAGATACCTACACCACTAGGAAATGTAAACCTAGTGCTGGTGCTAACACAAATTCATTATGTTTCCACTGGAAACATAATGAATTCATAAGGTGAGCCTCAGATGTCTAACACTCAAGATAGCATTTTTGATTTCCATCACATCTTTATGATGAGTTAGTGAGTTGGAAGCACTCCCAACACTAGAGCCCTTCTTACAGGTGCATAAGGACGGGGTTGTAATAAGGACTTTTCCAAAATTTCTGTCAAAGATCATCTCACATTTTTATGACAACCAGTCTATACAACTGCCAGTTTTCTTTCTAAAATCCAAGCACTGAAGTAGAAAGAGCCTGGCATAGACTGGCTATCAGAAGGATGGTCATATATTGCTTGCAAGAAACAAGCCAAATCAGGAAGGTAAATCAATTCTTCACCTCCTTCACACATGCAGTTAGAGGAACAGCACTGAGACAAAGACGAAGAGCACACTCAACAAGGAAGAAAGGTGGAACACTGGCATTCACAGAGAATGTCTCTATAAAAAAAAACATCTGTATAGCAGCCATATGGATGGGCTTTTGTATATAACTTTACAACCACTATTGCATGGATATTCAAGAAAGCAGGGAGACACAGGTGTGACATAGACTATTAAGGTACCTATTCGCAACAACACAAACTCATTTGCAACCCAGCTTCTCTAGATGGCAGAATATTGCTGCATAATCCATACACGACATGTGAATCCAAAAAATATTCAAGTTGGAAAACAAAGTGGCTACTTTCCAAAAGGAATGAAGAGGTTATTGAACAAAGAATGTCTGATGATGATATAGAAAGATTAGAAAGCCACAACAAAAGTAAGAGTACCTGAAAGGAGGGGAATAAAATCTGAAAATGCCAAACATGCAAAGGGGCTTCTGTAGCAGGCATCGGGCATCACAATGGGATTTGCAGGACACCCATGTTAAAAAGAATAATTAAAAAAGCATTCCCCAAAAATTATTCTGAAGTAAAACACTAAATGGCAGAAAGATAAGTCATTCAATTTAAAACTACTGTTACAGATGAGTAACCATTTCATAAGGAGAACCCCACTAATGCCTTTGAAGTGCATCACATATTACTCTAACAGTGGTAGGGCCAGCACTGTAACTAGAGATATAAATGTAAGAAAGCATAGCAAAAACAAAAGTACCTTACCTGGGAATTCACCACAGGTGTCAGGCTGAAGCCGGAAGATTTTTCAGAAGGAGAATATTTTTCAGCGATTGCTTGCTGCTTTAGCCCAGCTCCTGGGGACCTAAGCTTCCTCACGCATACGTGATGATCAAAGCCTCAATTTCCCAAGGCACTTTCCCTACCGCTAATTCAGATAAGAAATCCAGGACTAACTGCTGTTGAGATCCAGAGTATCAATCAACTGAACCCAAAAAGAGCCTTAGGCTTTACAGCTATCGTACCAGAGACCATCTGATTTTTGTGGGGTTCTCTGGAGCTAAAAAGGGTCAAGTTTGTTGCAGTAGATAGTCGTCGTCATCATTAGGATCTGCCATGCATTCACCAAGAAGCAGCCTCCTGAAGGAATGAAGGCTTATTCCACCCGGACCAAGGTTGCTATCACTGTGTTGGCATGTGGTGTACCTTTTCTCAACACCAGTCAGACCATGATGTGGGCATCAGTACACACATTCACAAAGTATTACTGCTTTGCAACTAGGTCCAAAGGGAAGGGTGTTTTGGCTGTTTGGGACTGCAGGACTTTTTGGACTGTCATTCCACAGCACCACCACCTGCATAGGTACTGCTTTGGTATCTACTCTATAGGTGAAGAGCCATCTATGATTAGATGTATCTTTCAGAACAACAAGTTACTGATCTTTAGTAATTCTTTCTTGTGGATACTCCATCTAACTGCAGATTCCTCACTGCCCTCCCTCCTCCCCATCCTGTTCAGTTGTCTTTTTTTACTATCTAAAAAGGTCCCACATTTGAGATCTACTCACTGGTACCTCAAACTATTTTGTGCTCTGTGTCCAAGCTGTTGAAACCAATTACTCAAGAAAGTGACCTTGGCACGCTGAGGTGGCACTTGTATGTGGCTGTGCTCCATCACTTCTGGGGTGAAAGATGACCAGCGCAAAGCCACATGACACTATGTAGTAACATGCTGGAACACCTCAGTAAAAACCTTCTGGATCCAGTCTGGTGCCTGGGGAATTTTCAGAAGGTGAAGAATCTGCGGTGATATAGAGTATCTTCCAGAAAGAGCGTTACCGAAGTTAAGTAACATGTTATTTTGGGTAGCAGTGCTAGTAGTATATTTATTGATTAAAATTTGGGTCGCAAGCTGCAATTTCCCTAAAAAAGGCAGAAAGACTCTGAATTCATTTTAAATGTTGACTATGTTCCGTTATATTTTAGTCCAATTCGAGAGGCTGCACTCCCATTACAAGTTATTTTTGTAGATCATCCAAAAGTATTATCTTTCATCAAGAATTTACCAAAATCATTTGAATTGGAAGCCTCGAGAATGTGCGTGTGACAAGGAAATAATTGAGTAGCTGGGATTTAGGTTCAATGTATACTGTCTTGACTTACTGATGTCAAGTAATGCAAGTAAAATTTACGTTTTGTTGGCTTTGCAAACTTCTATATTCCGATTATTGAGCACTTTGCAGATGTAACTAGTGATACCACTCTTGTTCTGAAGAAAAGTTATGAAGAAATTATTTTGTTTAGGGTGATCAACCTTAAAGAGCTTTCAATAAGTTTTCACATACGTTTATTCAAGAGCCAGTTTCTTTTCATCCTGATGCTTCCAAAGGGTTTGTCATTTACACTTCTTAAATAGCAGTAAGCGGAGTCTTGTTACAAGAGCAGGAAGATAAAGGACAAGCATATCCCATGTTGTCCATCCTATGATGAATCTGAATGGAATCATTCAGTGTGGACAGAGAGGTTCTAGACATGAAGATGGAGCACACTGAGTGGAGACACAATTTGCTGTGCTCTAGAGAAACATAAGAAATTTGAGCAGCTCATCATAATTTACAGTGTTTATGAAGCATGTATTGCAAGACTACTTGGCAACCTAGATTGTCATTTTTCTTTGTGTATTTTTATTTCATCCTGCATATTCATGGCTCAGACGAAAAATGTGTGCTTGCTGTAATTTTGAGTAATATTTTACTTGATTAGCCATGAATCCCTTTTTGGCCTGTGATTGGAATTGTGTATCTTTTTTGGTAAATTCAGGATGGCTCAGTAACAGATGCATTATAGAATATTGGAAGATAATCTTTTAAAGAATCTCTTAGTTTGCCAAAATAAAATCTATTCCAGTCAGTAGGCTATTTTTGTTCTGGCTAGGGAGTTACAACTGGAACCTATGAAGTTGCCTTCATTCAGCGGATCATGATCACAGGGTAGATAAGACCACAGTGTATCAGGTTTATAGGCCACTGTTTCAAGTGGCTTCTCAACCCTGGCATACAATTTCTAGTAGAAACCTTAAACAATGACAATTTTCTATTATGCCACAATTACTTGCAGAAGAAGAAATTTCACAATGTTTTTGACTGATATTTTTCAATGTCATAGGATACTTTATACAATTATATCAGCTAAAGGTAGCCAGTACCTTTCACATTTTTCATTGCGTAAAGTATTGGAAATAGAAAAAGTATTTTCTTCTGGTTATCACCCCTAAAAAAAATCGGCAAGCAGAGCAAACGAGTCCAAGATCGGACAAACAACTGTGGTATTATTGTAATGCTACTTAGGAAAATTAGACCTTTTATTTGCCAGTTGCCAAATTCTCTTATATTAATGCTACTCATTGTGCAAATAACGTCCCACCCTTCTTTCTGTCTGCGTGTATTGACTGTTTCATTACAATGACAGCTGATTATTTGAAGCAATTCCAGAAGCATTGGCAACTTGCATCCCAGAATGCACATCATTTAGAGGTCAAGGTGAAGGAATAACTTTATAAATTAGGCTCAAATACTGCTTCATTTGATCATGGAGAAAATGTTTGCGAGTCTTGGATTTTGCCTGTTCATACATTGCGGTTAAATTTCAACCCCAATATTTTGACCCATTTGTTATAACTCACCAGATTAATCTTCTGGCTTTTCGATTGAGATTGCCTTGTGCTTGGAAGATTTATCATGTTTTTCATTCATCTCAATTGATGCCATATGTTCTTGATCCTTACTGTCTACTCCCATCTAAAGCTCACATGTAATGTATGTAAGGTTCAGGTTTCAAGGTCGACTTCAGATTTTGATTTATTGGAAGCATAATCATTCTAATGAGTGGTTGTGGGAAGTGCATCTTCAGTTCATGCTCTTTTGCTAATTTGCGGTTTCTGTAAATGTATCCTAATAAGCCCAGTGCTTCTAGATGGGGGAATACTGTTACATCTGTGCCAAATCAAGATCTTTCCAGAGACCCTATGCTGACCAAAGTGGAAGGAGAGTAGTTTTTGCTTGCAAGAGGCGTTTTCTGAGACGCTGCATTTAGTGCACTGCGCAGCATGCATGTTGTCTGAGCTGTGATTACCCAGAGGGATGTTCAGCAAATTGTTTGTGACATGGAACGTGAGTGGCAAGGGCATCATGGAGTATTCACATGAAAAATAACTTTGATAGACAATGGCAATAAAAAGACATTTTAAATTTCTTCATAACCTCTTTCATTCTTTGAGCTGGTTATCACACTGAAGTTTACAATATGTCATGCCTCAGAATTAAATAGTTCTAACACACTAAATACAAGTCAGTGACCCTACTTGATTTATCCTTGACAAACGGTCCACAGAACTTTTATAATGGCAGCCCTGCAGGTTAGGTTCATCAATAAATTTTATCCCAGATTACGTTAAGCTTCCACTCTCAGATACACTCCTGCCACACCCAAGTCTGACCCGTGAAACACCCCCCCACAGCTTCTTCCCCATTCCCCACTAGAGCCTAAGGGAATCAGAAGGTCAATTTTTTTTTTTTTTCTTTTTGTTTTTAAAGAGACGCATATATTAGACAAATAAACTATAATCATTGATGCTGTAGAGGAACAAATTAATTCTATATATTTATATATATGTGTTATATTTTTATATTTAGTGACACCTTTTTCATTCCCTTTTAGTCAGTTCATGTGATGCTGCTGAGAAGCTGGAGAGAGGTATGTGGGGTTGTGAAGAGTGTACAATATGCATGGATGCTCTTACAGTACCTATAAATATGCAGTTAATTGTTGGATAGATTATAGTACAGCTAGACCTTATATTTTGCTTTAAGAACATGAGTTGCAACAGTTCTTCTGTGGTAAATTCCGACTCTTCTTGTTGTATGTGTTAAGTGTTTATTGTGCATATAACCACATTGCTTATTATTTTGAATCCCCGTGGGTCCTCTGTGTCGGAGAGAGTATTGATCATGGGCACATTGTATAAACAGGTGTTTGGCAAATACTGGGTGCAAATTACGCATTGACTTTTGCAACATGCCTGTTATTTAGCTATGTACCTTATGTACTAATACGTACAAAATGTCCAGTCTCCGGTCAGCAAAATGATCTCCGTAATGAATCTTAATTAATAATAATTAGGTAGGATGCTATTTGCAGTACCCTTAGCCAAACCTACCCTCCCCCAGCCCGTGTGTAGGAACCATCAAAGGGATGTGGGTTTGCAATGAGAGCAGACCACCATCAGTTTGTTTGCATTCCCCACATGGAATTTTTTTTTAACTTTAAAGTAGCCCATGTTTCTTAAAAAGCAAATACTAAGGGGGACAGCTTTTCTTTTATTTCCATTGTTTAATAAGTTACCGTCTCCTCTGAGGTGTCATTACCTTTTGAGTGGTTCGCAACCATAATTGCAGTCACCAACCATTGCTACATCTCATTGCGTACCACAAATAGAAAAAGTACGCTCCTTTCAGTCCCCATCTAATTGTGATTCAGAATGAGGGGCAAACCCCATTTTGTGATTTAGAAAGACTTCTCCAGATTCTATAAAGGGTTTAGTAAATTTGTGTTAAAAAAGATTTTGCATGTTAGAATGTTTGAAACCCTAAATTATAGTCCCATTCTGTTGATACTGAGGGTCTTTCTAAGCCTCTTATTATGAGACACACTCATTGCCATGGTTGACTGTTCAAGATTAAAATTGGAAAATCAATAATTAATTTCATCATCTATTTATTAGGTTACACTATTTCAGATTCTTAAGAGTGATGCTGTATATCTTAACAATTATTTGGATGGTAGGAAGAGCCTGTGTGTTAAATATATTACAAACCAGGATTCATAGCACAGTTTTGATAGTGAAAGGTATCTACTATGTAAATTTTCTTGGTGCCAACTTCTACATGAAATAAGGTACAACTCAGCAATCACTACCATATTTTCTGGGACTTGGGTACACCAGGTAGGTGTACTGCTTTGGTATCTATTCACAAAGTGAGGAATCTGCGATAGATGGAACCTCATTAATGGCAGTAACGGTCCATTCCACAGTACAGGAAGGTGAGGAATCTGCAATTAGAAGTGTCTGTCAGAAGAGCAAGTTACATACGTTCAGTAACACCTATTTGACTGCATATTCCTCACCAGCTCTCCAGCCTCCCCATTATGTGGGATGAACTTTTACAGTCCTTTAATTAGGTTCCATATATCGAAAACATCTGCGCGCTGTCACATGTTAGTTTCTGTGGGCACCACATCTGTTGGTGTGGAGAAAGTTCAAATAGAAATTGACATAACCGCTCAAAGTGGCATATTTATAGAGGCACCGACACCATATCCAGGGTGTAAGGAAATGCCTTCTTGGCATGGTTACCCCCTGACTTTTTGCCTTTTGTTGATGCCAGTTATGATTGAAAGTGTGCTGGGACCCTGCTAACCAGGCCCCAGCACCAGTGTTCTTTCCCTAAACTGTACCTTTGTTCCCACAATCGGCACAGCCCTGGCACACAGATAAGTCCCTTGTAACTGGTACCCTTGGTACCAAGGGCCCTGTTGCCAGGGAAGGTCTCTAAGGGCTGCAGCATGTCTTATGCCACCCTGGGGACCCCTCACTCAGCACATGCACACTGACTCACAGCTTGTGTGTGCTGGTGGGGAGAAAATGACTAGGTCGACATGGCACTTCCCTCAGGGTGCCATGCCCACCTCACACTGCCTGTGGCATAGGTAAGTCACCCATCTAGCAGGCCTTACATCCCTAAGGCAGGGTTCACTATACCACAGGTGAGAGCATATGTGCATGAGCACTATGCCCCTACAGTGTCTATGCAAAACCTTACACATTGTAAGTGTAGGGTAGCCATAAAGAGTATATGGTCTGGGAGTTTGTCAAACACAATCTCAACAGTTCCATAATGGCTACACTGAAATCTGGGAAGTTTGGGATCAAACTTCTCAGCACAATAAATGCACACTGATGCCAGTGTGGAATTTATTGTAAAATGCACCCAGAGGGCATCTTAGAGATGCCCCCTGAATACCAGTCTGACTCCTAGTGCTAGGCTGACCGGTACCTGCCAGCCTGCCACAACCAGACGAGTTTCTGGCCACAAGGGGAGAGTGCCTTTGTCACTATGTGGCCAGGAACACAGCCTGTGCTGGGTAGAGGTGCTTCTCACCTCCCCCTGCAGGAACTGCAACACCTGGCGGATCACCCCTTTTGTTACAGCGCCCCAGGGCATCCCAGCTAGTGGAGATGCCGGCCCCTCCGGCCACTGCCCCCACTTTTGGCAGCAAGGCTGGAGGAGATAATTAGAAAAACAAAGAGGAGTGTCACCCACCAGTCAGGACAGCCCCTAAGGTGTCCTGAGCCCGGGTGACCCCTGCCTTTAGAAATCCTCCATCTTGTGATTGGAGGATTCCCTCAATAGGATTAGGGATGTGCCCCCTCCCCACCGGGAGGAGGCACAAAGAGGGTGTAGACACCCTCAAGGACAGTAGCCATTGGCTACTGCCCTCCCAGACCTAAACACACCCCTAAATTTAGTATTTAGGGGCACCCCAGATCCCAGGAAATCAGATTCCTGCAACCTGAAGAAACAAGAAGGGCTGCTGACCTACAAGCCTGCAGAGAAGACGGACGACAACTGCTTTGGCCCCAGCCCTACCGGCCTGTCTCCAATTTAGAAAACCTGCAACCAGCGACTCATCCGACAGGGGCCAGCGACCCCTGAAGCCTCAGAGGACTGCCCTGGACCAAAGGGACAAGAAACTCCTGTGAGCAGCAGCCCTGCTCAAAACCAGCAACTTCTTTGCAACAAAGAAGCAAATTTCAAAGTCTGCACGTTTCCCGCCGGAAGCGTGAGACTTCACACTCTGCACCGGATGCCCCCGGCTCGAGATCCAGAGAGCAAACACCACCGGGAGGACTCCCCGGTGACTGCGAGCCCATGTGTAGCCAGAGACGACCCCCCTGAACCTCCACAGTGACGCCTGCAGAGAGAATCCAGGGCTCCCCCTGACCGCGACTGCCTGTAACAAGTGACCCAACGCCTGGAATCAACACTGCACCCGCAGCCCCCAGGACCTGAAGGAACCAAACCTCAGTGCAGGAGTGACCCTAAGGTGACCCTCTGCCTAGCGCAGGTGGTGGCTGTCCCGAGAAGCCCCCCCTGTGCCTGCCTGCATCGCTAGAGTGAGCCCCGGGTCCCTCCATTGATTCCTATCTGAAACCCAACACCTGCTTGGCACACTGCACCCTGGCTGCCCCTGTGCCGCTGAGGGTGTGTTTTGTGTGCCTACTTGTGTCCCCCTGCCCTCCCACCCGTGCTCTACAAAACCCCCCTGGTCTGCCCCCCGAGGATGCAGGTACTTACCTGCTGGCAGACTGGAACCGGAGCACCCCTGTTCTCCATAGGCGCCTATGTGTTTTGGGCACCTCTTTGACCTCTGCACCTGACCGGCCCTGAGCTGCTGGTGTGGTAACTTTGGGGTTGCCTTGAACCCCCAACGGGGGACTACCTTTGCCCCAGAACTGAGACTTATAAGTGTTTTACTTACCTCACAAACTAACCTTTACTTACCTCTCCCAGGAACTGTTGATTTTTCACTGTGTCCACTTTGAAAATAGCTTATTACCAATTTTACAAAGACTGTATATGATATTGCTTTTATTCAAAGTTTCTAAAGTATCTAAGTGAAATACCTTGTATTTAAAGTGTTTATTGCAAATCTTGCACCTATGGTTCTTAAAATAAACTGAGAAAATATATTTTTCTATATAAAAACCTTTGGCCGGGAGTGTCTTTGAGTGTGTGTTTCTCATTTATTGCCTGTGTGTGTACAACAAATGCTTAACACTACCCTCTGATAAACCTACTGCTCGACCACACTACCACAAAATAGAGCATTAGAATTATCAAATTTTGCCACTATCTTATCTCTAAGGGGAACTTTTGGACTCTGTGCACACTGTTTCTTACTTTGAAATAGTGTATACAGAGCCAACTTCCTACAGTAGCTAGTTGTAAATAGTTAACGTATATCGGTGTGCCCTTGTGATGTATCATTTGCAGCTAGATGGAGAAATTTTCTGTGGTATCACTCATCCCAAACAAATCCTTTTGACCTTTGTACTTACCCATGTTGTCACATGACGAAGGGTCAGGAGACAGTTCATGTCTCTCTTTTTTTTTTTGCCACTCCCCTTCATTAGGGCAGTGTCTGTACAAGGCTTTTTGGTATATGCATTGTGTTGTCTAATGTTTCCTGAAAAGCATTCACACTTGATTTAATTACTGAAGACTTCTAATTCTACAGAAAGCTTTTTTCAGTTAGTTGCACTAACCCATTGTATAACACAAATGTCTGTACAAGTATACTGTGCCTCTACACATATAAGTATCACAGTCAGAATCGCCTTCCACCCACCCTCCAAATGAAGATGACAGACCCTCATATTTTCCTCTCATCTGCTTCACTGGACTGATGTGAATATTGAGAGTGGTGGGATATTTAATTTATACAAGTACCAACACTAATATGTAATACTTAAGGTTCATGGTGCATCATTGGTGGTGTGATGTAATCCTGAGGTGTGTCCGTGACCGAGTCCTGTCATCATGAAGTGTCTCACAGCTTTTGTATGTGATGCTTGTGCTGTTGGCAGATGGGTTGTGCTGATACTTGGCTTTCGTTGTGGTCGCTGTAAACTTAATGTTGCTGGTCAAATAGATACTGTGCAAAAGAGAAAAAGATTTTTGGTGGGGTAAATCCCCACATGATAGCTTTTCTTTTTTCTTTAAACCCAATCTTTTGTTTTTTGTCCTTGTTTCTTTCTGGCCTTTCCCCCCATTGTTACCTGTCTTTGATGTTGGTTGTATCTCCAGCATTTCTTACTATGACAGGCTTTGTCTGTGATATCCCAGTCCTGGACTTTGTATCTTATAAACTGCAAGTGACGGTTAATCTGAGGCTGCTGAAGGCTTCAACCAATCTCTCTATGGGAAACAAGAGGCGTTGCTATTACAGTGCTTGTCAAAGTATCCTTATCAAAATATCACTTCTTTATGATGGATATTTCGACCTGCAGGTTCCTCACCCTGTGAATATCCCAGACATCACACTGAATTAAAAAACGTTTCAATAGCTCTCCATGCTTGTGGGGGTGCTAGCTCCCCTTTAACACCAAAACCCACACCATTCTAATGTCACTAAAGGCAATAAGTGCCCGCACTGCTACCCTGACATCATGCCATTGATGCAAATCAGGAGCTTTGTTCTCCTCAGGGAATCATCACAGCAATGTTCATGTCTTTTGCACAATTCTAGATGCAGTACAGAGATGTAAATTTCCTAACAGTTAGGCTTCAAAACCTCCAGGGACTGTGAAGGACAAAGTTGCATCCTGGACCCTCATGACATCCGTCTCTGGTGCATGGGGTCGAACCACAGTAACAGTTCCTACAAATCCTGCAGGAACATGCACCCCAAGGCCAGAAAGGAAAGGAAAGGGAAAGGGAAAGGGGAAGCAAAACTGTTCAAGACCTGGGCTCATGGTGATTGTCTAGCTAATTGAAAGTCAAGGCCCAGAACAAGGTCAAAGCAATCTTCAAAGTCATCCTGAAGAAAGTATACGAAGAAGCAACTCCATGACTCTGAGTGACATCCTTCATCAAAAGATAAGTCACCAAGGCACTCCTTCCCCCCTGGTCGTAAGGCCTTTTTTGATCCCAGGTTGGGCACCCTTGTTTTAGCTTAACATCAGAGCTTGTGCCCTATTTTACATTTACACATTTTTTATTCATATTTTAGCAAGCCCGCTTTTAGCAATTATTTTCATATTTCTTCAGCTGCTTCTTCTAGGAAGGCAAAGTTCGCGCTGCACGTAATCAGCCTTGTACCGCTCATAATCTGTAATCTTTGTCCAAGGCTAGGATGCACAGTACATGATATGCTAACTTGTATTTGCAGTCCAGGAGACAGTTTCTATCTGTGAGACACATCATTACATCACAGCTGCTGCCCAAATTATGCATTGGTCATTATATACACTATACTTAGGCCCAGTGGGGTAGAGGGCATTCTGGGCATGACCATCCAGGGACGTTTTCCTTTCAATCAACAGCTTTACTGATGCTGCCACTGATATCTCAGCTTCCTGAGGAGATTGCCACCTGCATCCCAGGCAGACCCCTACTATTCTATTAAGGCAGTGGTTCCCAACCTTTTCACTTCTGTGGACCCCCATTTTATCAAAACTGGAGCCCGGAGACCCCCACTGAATCATTATTGGAACCGGGGGGCCCCCACTGAGTCAATACTGATAGATGGGACCTAATATAATTACATTTTTTAAGCTGCCGCGGACCCCCCGGGGTCCCCGGCCCACAGGTTGGGAACCACTGTATTAAGGTATGGGGTTGGAGCGAATGGTTTAGGTCAGGCCGGGCAGAGGGTTACAACCACTATGCTCTCAGATTAAGACAGAGTTTGGTAGGAACATCTACACTCTCTAGAAACATGCAGTACGTTGTGGTTGTTTATCTTCTTCGCTCTTGTTGTCTTGTTGGTTACTGTGCTCTGTTTCATCTACATAATTATCGCAGCTCATGCTTATTATACTCAAACGCGATCACTTCAATAAATACACTGAAATCCATTTTGCATCTTGCATTTCACCTTGGCATGTGTGAGTAATTGAGCGAAAGGGATACAGTGTGTTTCCACAACTTCCCTGAGGAGTCAGAGTGTCAAGTTTAGGTTACTCTAATCACCGTTCACCCTGACAGGTTTGGTGGTGAGGGTGTGGCATTGGGAGCCAGCCAGGAGTTGGGCCGAGATGCTGCCAAGCAGTGTTGGGTGTACTCAGTGTCCCACACTCAGTGTTGCTGCCATCCTAAATCTGCAGTCCTATTACCAAAATGGGAAAAGCATAGTGCCCTTAGCCCAAGGAGACCTCGTTGGAGCTGGTTGATAATACTCCAGAGGATCAAGCACTTGCAACACCTTCGGACCTGGTGGTTATCACTGATCTGTTGACTGACCCCTGCTGCACCATTACCCAGGCCCTATTCCAGTCCACAATGCCCTGAAATCCCTTCCCCTTGAACAACGGACCTTTTCTTACACTTGCATGCCATTCGTGAAGTACCTTTAGGCCCTAAGAGTCCAAGTGGCTTCGCCTTTGGTGCAACGCCAGCAGCCTTAACCCCCCACCCCTCTGCCTTCCCCCTTTGTCCCGCAGCTCCTTTCATTCCACTCTTTCCATTGCCTCCCATAATGCTGGCTCCGTCTCTGAAGCCAGATCCAGCCTCTGGAACAGCACCACTACCAGCACACTGGCCTCTGGGCTCACAGTCGATTCCACCGGCACTGATGCCACCAGAACTGACTTCTGCTTGAGATTCATTGACCTTGATGGAATTTCCTGCTCCTACCGATAAGTCAAGAAGGGAGGCACAATGCCTCATGGAAGAAGGATACTTCTCCGTTAGGGACTCTGACCCACTTTAGGATCACATTCCAGCTATGGATGATGGTGATGTACAGTCGGTCACCATGGGCCCTGACTATGGAGCAATGAGAGACGCCAGTGGCCTTGACACGTCACCTGAGTATGAACTGTTCTTCCCAACAGGCCTTCCGCCTCCTGAGTTCACCTTGTATCACAAAGTTATTGAAAAGGTGGGTGGGATCCTTATTTGCCTACTTACCTCCATTGAGACCAGCTAATCTCTTAAATGACTCATGCTTCATCCCTACTCACCTTCAATAAAGCTCTGAGTCCATTCCTGCAGCTTCAGTGAAGCTGATCTCATCTCCCATCATCACCATACAAGTAGTGACAAGAAGGTATAGTCTGGTGCCTGGTGGACCCTGCCTTCTTATCAGCAAATCTGTTCTCAGAAAGCCTTGTCATCCAAGCTGCCTGCCTTTCCAAGCTTTAACCAGGTGCTTTACCCACTACACCCGCAGAGAGAGAAGGAGTCTAAGAAAATAAGACAGTTTGCTAAGAAATCCTTTTCAGTGAGGATGGAAATCAAATCCGTCAATGCCATATTCTTGATGAGCTTTTATTCCCACTCCTTATGGGATATAGCACAAATAGTAATCCAAAACCTGCCAGAATACCACCAACCATACTTCATGGAGCTGGTAAAGGATGACCAGACGGCAGCAAAGCAAGTCATTCAATCAGGGTTTGATATGGTGGATTCCATAGCACAAGCCATGGGGACATCCATCTCAATTTTTCTCCATGCTTGGCTAAGAAACTCAGGATTTTCTGCAAACATACAATTGACTTTGATGGATATTTCGTTTGATGGATCACACCTCTTTGGTATGAAAGCAGATTCATTTCTCATAAAGGTTAAAGAATGCAAGACCGCCTCTAGGTCATTTGGCTTACAGACACAACAGTGGGACTAATAACCGTACAGAAAATCTTGGGGGTTTCTGAGGAGATTCTCCTTTCAGGGCAGACCACAATCTCAAAGTTCCCAGCAACAGCAGCAACCCAATTAGCTGTACAAGCAATATCAAGGAAATGGCAGAGCCTTGTCTTTTTTCCCCTCTTTCTCTTTCTCTTCCCCGGACACCAGGGAAGCAGCCCAAATTCCCTCTTGTCTGAACACATGGAGCTGGTTGGAGTACTGTATCCTCCATTCCCCAGGCCTGAAGGGCCATAACTTTAGAGCAGTGGTCTCGCAGATCGTGGAAAAGGCATATATCTTAACCTTTTAACAGGCCCCTCTACCCATTCTCCGTGCTACTCCCAGCCCTTCAGCAGACTGTCAGGTTGGTTTAGATCTTGGTGGTAACGGTCTTGCCACCAGCTTTCTGTCAGAAAACCCGTCCGCCACCTTGGTGGTCCGTCCGTTGTTGTTATGTGATGGTCATTGTTGTAGTGTGTGCAATTGTGCTTTTGTGTGCTTGTGTAGATGGATGTGTTATTGTGTTGGTTGTTGTGGTTGTGTTGTATGTGTGTGTAGTATGTATGTTGTGTCATGGATGTATGGTAATTTGTGTTTTCTGCATGTAGATGTTGGGTTGTGGTGGAAATGCAATGGATAATAGTGTGTATGTTGTATTGTGTGTTCTGCATGTAGACACATATGGCTAAGGTACAGTGTGTATCACTTAGCTCTATGTGATAGCCACTGCCATTGTACAGGGCAATGCCCAGTGGCTCCTGTGATGGTTCTCAATCAGCAATCCATCACCAGTACACCTCCTGCAGGACTGTAACGTCTAAATAGGGTTGGCGGAAGCCCACCAGCCTGACGGCTATGTTGTGGTGGTCTGTGGCTCAGCTGGCGTAGACCTAAATACGGCAGGGAGAACACCAGCAACTTGACGTGTGTTTCCAAGTTCGCCGTGGCGGCAGATTGACAGTAATACCACCAAGATCTAAATCAGGCCCTTTGTTCCCGTCCTTCAGCAGGAGGTAGAGGTCTTACTACAAAAAGGGGCAGTGGTACTAGTGTTAGAGGAGGAACTGCCTAAGGGTGTTATTTCTGGTACTTCCTGTTTCTGAAGAAAGCTAGCAGTCTAAATCCACTCCTAGATGTCAAGATCTTAAACTGGTTCCTGCAAAAGAAGTTCAAGTTGCTGTCCCTGGCACAGCTGTTGGGCATGCTGAAATCTAAAGCCTGGATACCTGCAGAACTAGTATTTTTGCATACCAATTCTACAGTCGCACAGGAAGTATCTATATTTCACAATAGGATAATCGTTTTACCTTTTCACGGTTTTCCTTTTGTTTCAACTTCAGCTCCACTTGTCTGCATGAAGGTGATGCCAGTGGTTTCTGCTCATCAAAAGCAACCTAGCCCAAGAGAGGCAGTGACCAATGTAGTAACAGATGCTTCAACCCTAAAGTGTGGGCTCATGTGGAGGACTGGGAGAGCAGAGGCCTTTGCTATCCTGAGGAGTAGATATTGCATATCAATCAGATGGAGTTGCAGCAATTCATCTAGTGTTCAAGACGTGCCTTTTATCCCTCTGTGGCCAGTACATCCACATCTTGACACACATCACGCCTGGTGTGGTGTGGTACATCAACACTCAGGGGCTTTTTGTTGCACCTTGGGGAAGAGTAATAATGCTCTGGTCCTGGGCGTAAGAACACCAAATCTGTTTGTTTGCCGGTTATATGGCTGTAGCTCTGTAAGTTAGAGCAGACAGTCTGAGTCGGTATCACCTCTTTGACCACGAGTGGAGGCTTCAATTAGGAGTGGTCTGGTACATCTTCAATCTCAAATGGACATTTTTGCCACTCACGACAGTGCCCAATGCTGGATGTTCTTTGTCCTCCAGGGAGCTTTGGGGGATGAGTTTCGGCTGAAGGTGAAACTTTACGCTTTACTGTGCCTTTTTCCCAATATATTCTGTTCCTCAGGTGCTGAGAAAGGTTAACCTCAACTGGGCCCAAGTCATCTTAATAGCCCCAGACTGCCTGAGAAGGGTGTAGTTTGCAAACCTGATGCACCTTTCTTTTTGCATTCCACTCTGCCTCCTTCACAGGAAAGTCCTCATCTCACAATCGGAGAGGCAGGCATTGCATCCCATCCTCCAGAGCCTACACCTTCATGCCTGGAGACTGAGCGGGAAACCCTGAATGCTTTTTCTCTACCACCTGAAGTGGTGGATAATGTCTTAGGTGCCACAGACCTTTCAGCTCCCTTCCCTTTTCATAATATCAAACTCCAAGCCATAATGTCCAACTCCAAGTCCTTTTATCTTTAGCTCCAAGTCAGTTGGAAATGTGGGATTGAAAGTAGGTGACTATACCGGCAATGCTTCCCCTGACCAGTGTGTGACTAAATGGTATATTCTGGAAGATTGGGTAGGTTTGAAATGGTATATTCTGAAAGATGGGGTAAGTTTGTCAAACGGTGGGCAGACAAATCAGACCATCTTTGAACCCACTTATGAAACATATTATGCTTTACTCTGTCATTAGCTTATAAAGGGTGCACAGTGGGTTCAATAAAGGGCTAATTATACTCTGTCTTTATGTAGTCCAGTGCAACTGTGTTGCTTCAAATAATCGCTAATAGAAGGTTTCGGAAGGGACCCACTAACATGTTCGCACCCTTCCCCTTTCATAATGTCAAACTCCAAGTCCTTTTAGCTTTAGCTCCAAGTCGGTTGGAGATGTGGAATTGAAAGTAGGTGACTGTACTGGCATGCTTCCCCTGACCAATGTGTGACTACATGGGTATGCCCCCGTGTTTTTAGTTTAACTGTTTTTATTGAAATTTTTACAAATAAATAACAACAGTATTGCATAATATTGGCATGTTGCAGAGTAATAAATGGCAACAGTTCAAATGGCAGATAGACAATACAGAGCAGATATGTTAACAGAGTAAACTCTAACATCACAGCTGCCTCTTCCTTTCAAGGGGTGTATGTGAGCGGTATGTGAGCTTGGTGTGCAGGCAGGTATCATTGTTATAATCATTTTAGCTAAGAAGGCACCACTAAACTGGGGATGGAAATTGGTGATTTGGACTTGGGGTTAGTTATACCTGATGGAGCTCGGGACACTGAGATGAACCTGGGGGACCAGGCTTAGTTGCTCTGTGGCTGGAACCATGTGTCTCTCCTCCCATGTGGTAATAAGGGATTCCTAAGTGGTAATCTACATGCCAAGGCGAAATTTTTTAGGTGAGTGCAGGTATGTGTTGCATGGAATGAGTGATTGAATGTACGCACTGGGGAAATATAACTTGTATGTCCTGAAGAAAACCCTGGACCCGATTGGCCTTCAATATAGGGGCTGAAACTTGTTTAATGATTGTAGGGTATTAAGACCACTATATTATTATTCTCTTGTAATATACCTTTTTAACTTTACACAAACCACTGTGAATAAAGGGGCACCTTAGTTGTTTGGGGTGTTTTTTATTAGGATCCTGGCAGGAAAAATATCTGAAGTGCTCTGTAGGTAAACACCCTTCTTGACATAGTTAACCCCCACTTTTGCCTGGTTTCTGATGTGACTTTGAATGGGCCCCTGTTAATCAGGTCCCCAGTGCCAGATCTTTTCCCCCAAAACTACACAGTTGTTTTGCACAATTAGCAAACTCTTTAACTACCACTGTAAGTCCCTAGTAAAAGGCACCCCTGGTACCTAGGGCCTGGGGTACTAAGGAACGTCCCTGAGGATTGCAGCACCAATTGTGATTGTGCCACCTTTAGGCTCCCCTCACTAAACCCACACAGTGCTGCCATTGCAGACTGCATGTGATGGTACAGGCTAAGTTGAAAACATAATCTGTACCCACCCCTGTGTGCCAGGTCCCCTATCGCTGCATGTGCCAGGTGTAAGTCACCCCTAAGGCAGGGAGCATTCAGGCACATGTGAGGGCATATATGAATAAGCAGATATGCTCCTGCTACGTCAGTCGATTCTGAGACACACTGAGTGCACAGGGAAGCCATTTTAAATGTGCTGGAGGCTGGATATTGCGGGTTCCCAAGCTACATGATGGCTTCTCTGAATCCTGGGATGTTTGGTATCAAACATCTCTGACTAATAAACTCTCACTGACCCCAGGGATGGATGTATTAAAAAATGCACACAGAGGGCACCTTAGAGGTGCCCCCTGAAAACCCACCAGCTACTAGTGTGCTCACTGACTGGTCCTGACCAGTTCAGGCACCACAGACCTGTTTCTGGCTCCCACCCCCACCCCCCAAGGTAAGAGCCAACATTCTCGAGGGCCTGAGACAAAGGCCTGCTCTGAGCAGAGGTGTGACCTCCTATGCCAAACAGGATGGATGTTCCAGGGCAGGGAGCTTCAAAGCCTTTACCGCCTTTCTAATGCAATCCAGGTCTCTCCAGATGGTGGAGATGACCAGCTCCCCTGTCCTGACCCCACTTATGGCGGCAGCACAGGGGATAAAATTAGTTAAATTAGGAGGAGTGCCCACTTCATGCCACTCCGACACCTAAGGTGGATGAGCTGAAGTGGACACTACTTTTTAAATTCCTCCATCTTGTTTGGAAGGAATTAGCCCACTAGGGCTAGGGTTATGCCCACTTCCCAGCGAATGTGGACTTAAGTAGGCTGTAGGGTGGGGCGGGCCCAGCATCTGATGGAGTAGGATGCACTCCCGTGAGCTCCTGCCTTGTAATCCCAAACCCGCCGTAATCCTGCTAGCCTGAACAACCAACCACACTCTTAATGGGAGAAGAGGCACAGACATCCTGTGGGGACACTACAGATGGGGTGATTCACCCGATCTGGTGACCCGAACATGGCGCATGACGTTCCGGTGCGGGCGATTGCGGGGGCGCCTAAGATGTTTGTGCCCAGAGGACTGTACCCGCAGTGCTCCTGAAACTGCAGCCAGAGTGGCGGGAGTGTCGCTGCCCACCCAGTGAAGGCCCAGAGGAGGCAGGAGACGGAGGTTCCTGGAGATCCTGGAAGCCCCC
Organism: Pleurodeles waltl; assembly: GCF_031143425.1. Classification (NCBI taxonomy): domain Eukaryota; kingdom Metazoa; phylum Chordata; class Amphibia; order Caudata; family Salamandridae; genus Pleurodeles; species Pleurodeles waltl. The sequence continues at coordinate 1,782,332,734 of NC_090440.1, read as the reverse complement.
ACTAGGTGAAAATCATCGGCCATGGAGCGACTGTGTGTCTGCCTAAAATGGCGATGCCTGGAGCGATGGACCCTCAGTGCATTTAAAACTGCTGCTGGGGTGGCGGGAGGGTGGATTCCGGAGACCCTGCGAGCCCCTGCTGAAAGATGATCACTGGACGTGGAGTGGCCCTGATCAGCAACTATAAAGATGACGGCCATATCCAGGATGCAGGCCCCTGGGGTGCCAAAGGCACGTTGACCTGGAGGCCCCGGTCCCTGAGGTGAGGGAGTTACTGTTTGGGGCCGGAGCTGTAACAACTGCCTGAGCGCTGCAGGAGGTCTGCATCCGCCCTGCTGACAATCCAGTGAACTGGGGTGTGGTGGTGCGGGCGGCCCTATTGTGTTCCATGGGCTGGGATATTGGATGGCCCCAGGGACCTGGACCCAGCCGCCATGGAAGGCAGAGGACCAGCTGCAGCACCCACTGACCTGGAGCGTGGTCACGGGGAGCCAGCTGACCAGAAGTGTGAGAGTGGGGCCCCACTGTCATTGGCGGGGGCATCCTGACGCTAAGTGGAGAGTGGCGGGACCCCCCCCCCCCCCACAAACGGGATCCTTGGCTGTGATGAGGATCTCTGAGGGCCTGTTGCCCAATGAAGCCCCAGCTTTCCCATCCCAGTCATGCGGCAGGGCTGCGGAGCTGGCTTGCTGCAGAGCATGGGGCCTAGAAAGGAAAGGGGGAGGAGACTGGCTCCCCTCACCCCCATAGGGGCGGTGGATAGTCCCCTGGCACAGGCCAGAGACTGGTGCAGCCTGGGGGCGACCTGGGGTGCTGGAGTCTGATGGGCTGTGATGGACCCCTGCATTGCGCCTCTGGCCTTTGCTGAGGGCCGACGAGCATTGGAGTGACCCGTGGTGGCAGACCAGTAGAGGACTTCCCGGTTGGGGACACCCCTGGTGCAAGGACTGGAAGTGAAAAGCTGACCTTCAGGGGAGCAGCCTGCAGATGGGGAGTGGCTGGCCCCATATCGGGCTGCTGGCTGGAGCTTGTCCTTGTTCCCCGATGGGGAAGGTGACCAAGAAACGAGACCCCGGAGCTGGCCCCGAAACATGGCATATTACAAGGACAAGTCTCCTGGCCCTACCCTACAAGACATACTTGTAGTAAGGTGCTCGCTAATCCACAAGAAAAGAAGCTCAGATGGCTTGAATTGAAAACGGTATGATGTTTATTCAGGTTTGAATCCAGAATAGGAAACTTCATCCACAACAAGAAAGCCCACCCTCCAACGACCGTCTCAGGCAGCCTGGAATGTCCAGCACATTCCGAACAACTGAAACAGTAGCAGAATGGGGGGAGAAGGAACATACCAACAAATACAATGTAAATAAAGAAACCGTAAATAAAATAAGACAACAGCTATTAATAAAGTAATATACAATGCCACAATACTAAAAGCAGTTAAGGCCACCAGAGAAATCTCAGAGATGAAAACTGATATGATGAGTGCCGACCTGGGGCTTCTGCAAGATGATCATCAGTGGTTGGGCGAGAGAGTGACCACCACTGAGATAACACTCTCCGACCTTCACCCAGACGTGGCGGAGATACAGACTAAGATCGTGGCGTTGGAGGCCAAGGTTACAGGTATTAGAGACCAGGGCAGAAGATGGGGAGAATAGATCCTGTAGAAATAACATTCAAATTGTGGGCATACCAGAGCGAGCGGAGGGGAAGGACCCCTTGTCCTTCCTTGAAAAATGGAAAAGTGAAGAAGTATCTCCAGAGGCATTGTCTTCTTTCTATGCCCTGGAGAGAGCCCATAGAGTGCCGGGCCAGCTGCCCCCACCTGGGGCACCTCTGAGACCAATGGCGGTGAAACTGCTCCACTATAATGACTGTGACCACATATTAGCCTGCACCCGGGCAAAAGGAGATATACACATAGACAACCAGAGAGTAATTATATTTCCGGACTTCACCAGGACTGTCCAGAAACAGTGCATGTCATTCACTGTGGCCAAGCATCGCCTGCAGCTACTGGGCCTCCAATACGTTATACTTTTCCTGGTGCGCCTGCGAGTGATCACACCGGAAGGCACGCAATTCTTCCAGAAGATATGAAGCTGTTTGGATGTACATGTGCATGGGGAACCCAGTGGAGACGCCCCAGTAAGGGCGAAAACCTCAATGAAAAAAATGAGGCGCGGACCTGCAAGACGGAGGCTGACTCCCTCAGGAGGGGAAGCACAGAGAGTGCAACAACGAGAAACAGGAGGTGGCGGTGGACGGACCACTCCCTCTCATTTATTTGGGGAGGGCTCCCGGAGCTCTAGCACCTCCAGTGCTGCTAGCCTGGAAGGTCTGATGGATGAGGACCTTCCAAAAATTACACCGCACACGGAAGACAACCTCTTCTAGCACAATCGGGGGGAGAGAGGGTAGACACATTGTGAGGTGTACATGGTGCATCTCAATGAAAGATTAAAGCATTCAGAACACCCTGCTGAGACTGTATGAAAAATGATGAAAGAAAGTTAGTGAACTGATCCAGCTCCTGCCAGCTTCTTACCTTCTATATATAACATTGAGGGTTCAATGACTAGCCTATTATTATTTATGGTCCACGCAAAGTTAGGGGTACTCTAGGGGTACTCTAATTTGCTGTTTGACACGGCGGGGCGGAGGACCGGGCCGGGGTGGTGATGAATGATTTGCCAGCACGAATTGGGCGCAGTACAAATACTTCAACTGTTGCTTGACTGGTAATAACCTACATGGTTGTTTGGATGAGGGGGGAACTCTACTTGTCCCGGGGATGGGGAGTTGTTAGAAGCTGTATCAGTTAGAGTTGGGAAAGTTCTGTTGGGGTGCATCGATTTTAGAATGAGCATACTACATTGCGAATGCCTGTGCATTTTACTGAGGGGGATGGACACCTGCTCCGACCTGGCTGAAGACACCATGGTATTGTAATAGTATTGCGACCCCCAATTACCTATAAGATCATAACCTGGTACATGCCTGGGATGCGCACAATGGCTAAGAGATACAAAGTCCACTCACACTTGCAGTGGAGAGGAGTGCACATCGCATTCCTCCAGGAAACACACTTAACAGCAGCAGAGGGAGTAGCACTGCAGCGCAGGTGGTGAGGGTGGTTTATCTATACGACTTACTCAGCTTTTGCACACGGAGTTGTAATCTGGGTTAAAGCAGAAGTCCCTTCCAGCTCACTAGGCAGATTATAGATTCAGAGGGGGTGGTATGTGCTAGTCCTTGGGCGCCTGGATGGGCGTGACGTACTACTGGGAAGCATCTATGGCCCCAGTATTGGGCAGGCAGAGTTTTTTGATAAGCTCTCCAGTAAATTAGCCCCATATTCAATGGGCTTGGTCCTTTACGGAGGTGACTATTACTGTGTATCAGACTTGGAGCTAAATCACTCTTATCCTCCCCTACGAGAAACCCCTGCAGTGCGAGTGTCTCAGGCATTTGTGCGCTGGCAGCTGGAATGGGTCCTATTGGACTCATGGAGATGCCAGCACACGTGCGAGAGGGATTACTCCTTCTTCACTAAATTGCACGATGTCCATGTGCGGCTAGATGCATTTTTGTGCACGGCTGACCTTGGAGGCAGAGGATTCCCTCAGCAGCTGAAAAAAGACATCCGGGGCACCCAGAGGTATAACAGGAGTTCCTGGAGGTGCGAGAAGTGGTGGCACCGAAAGTGAAACGTTGCGTTGCTTTGACTATCGCAGCTACATGGTCTGAGCTCATGCAGAGTGAGATAGGGCAGGTGTGCTATTAGCGTGGCTGGCAAACCCAGCTAAGCTGAGGTCCACTATTGTGGAACGGACTGCAGAGCCCTGCAATCAGCTCTACAGACAAGGAGATGTTAACCGGAATTCCATGACTATTATGCCCAACTATACAGTGGAATTAGAAAGCCCATAGGGTGAGCCTATGTAACTTCCTGGGGAATCTTCATCTTCCAACTCTCGTGCAAGAGCATGTGGTTGCACTGGTAAAGGAGATAACCGTCCAGCAGGTTAGAGCGGCCATAAAAGCTATGCCTGAAACAAAGTGCCTGGGACAGACAGGCTCCCATTGAAATCTATGCTGCGTATTGCGAGGTGTTGGCCCCCAAGCTGGTGGATATGTATAATGTAGTCCAAAAAGAGCAACATTTGCCGCAGTCCACCAGGGACACTCTTATAATCCCCCTGTTAAAGCTGGGAAAAGAACTGCACAATAAAAATGCTTTCAGGTCCGCTCTCCATGTTAAACACTGACTACAAAATCCTGAACAGTATTTTTGCCACATGCCTCTTGCCACATATATCGGATCTTATTCACCGGAACCAGACGGGCTTTATCCCGGGTCAAAATACGGCACATAAAATAAGGAGACTGTGCATGGTCCTAGAGGCTGCTCCGGAGGAGGAGGATGATAGAGCAGCTGTTCTGGCTATAGACATTGAAAAGGTCTTCGATAGCCTAGAATGGCACTTTCTCTATGAAGTGATGACGCGTCTAGTTCTGGGAGAGTGCTTCTTGACCTGGACGCTCCTTCTGTACTCTAGCCCGACATCCAGAGTTACCATAGGTCGAATGATTTCGGAGAGGTGGGTGGTGGAGAGGGGGACCAGGCAAAGCTGCCCTCTCTCCCCCCTGCTCTTCCCCTTTGCAATGGAAGCTTTGGTCTTTTGGGTGCAAACCAGTGCTGTTTATTGAGGCCTGATAATACAGGGATCACCCACCATATAGCGCTGTATGCTGACGACCTCCTATTTTTCTCCATAATGATCAACTCGCGCTGAGAGACCCCCGGGAGATGTTAGATCTGTATGGATCCTTATCGGGCTGAAGATGAACTGGTGTAAATCATGCCTGTTCCTGGTTCGCCGTTTGGAACAGCCCCTTGTGAGCCTTTGCACACTGTGTGGAAGCCTGACTTCTTTCAGTAGCTTGGGGCCAGATGTAGAAACCAAAAAAATAGCGAGTCGGAAATAGCGAATCCTTGCGAATCGCTATTTCCGACTCGCAGAACAAGATGCAAGGAAAAATCGCTATTCCAAATAGCGATTTGGTGTGGAGTCGCACTGCTTTTTGCGACCTCACCATTTACGAGGTCGCAAATTGCACAAGGGTGTGGTCCGAAGTCACAAATTGCGACTGACTCGCAAATTACACGCAGGTGCAAATAAAACTGTTGAAAAACCCACTTCCTGGTTCTGAGTGATGACATCAGAACCAGGAAGTAACCCCATGGAACAGGGAGGAGCCTACCCAGTCCAAACTGCAGAGTCACACCCAGGTGAGAGGAGCTGCAGCAACAATGGCTACTCAGGACAAGGAGACACCCAGTGCTGGCAGGAAAAGAAAACTAAAGTTTTCAGAGAAGGAGTTGGAGTTGCTCACAGAGGAGTGCTGCCTGCACCATGATGAGTTGCTTGGAAAGGCAGCAATGAGTGTCCCTGACAGCCAAAATAAAAAAAATCTGGCAGGACATCCTCACCAAAATCAATGCAATTGGAGTCAGCCACCGCACACTGGATGAGGTCCGCTAAAGGTGGTATGACCTTCGCTCCAGGACCAAGGAAAGGGTGGCTGAGTGCATGAGGGAGATGCATGGCACTGGAGAAGGTCCATCTACTGTAGCACCCCATACAGCCATCAAAACCATGGTGGAGACCACTCTGGAGCCGGAGGCAGTACTTGGCATCGGAGACCTTGACAGTTCAGCACCAGGAACATCCAAAAGTAAGTACCAAAATTAACATATTTACACCACTCTGTGCACCATGCACACAACCACAGTACACATAAGCATGCACCTGCAGATTAGCTCCATTCCCAGTTTTGCAACCTATAGAACAGTGCATTATGGGCAATGTAGTACAGTAGTCCAAATATAGAGAAATGTTTATTCTGCGGCATCAAATATATGTGAGGCACTGACAGTGTTTCCCCTGTGTCCCACCGGTCTCCCACAAGGACCCACCAACAGCGCCACTGTGCAGGGAGAGGAACAAGGCATAGACACACACGAGGAGGCTGCCAAAGACACCGCAGGGCGGTGCAGGACAACACCACCCATCCAACCTGCACCAGAGGACATGGGTGATCCTGATGTGGGTTTAGAGGCAGCCAATGTGACACCGGGGCCAATGATTAGGGAGATTCGACCACATAGATCAGCTGGCTCTGTGCGTAGACGGCAACGCCCAATGCAGTCAGCGCGTGGGGAGAATGTCACTGATGAGCAATTGTTGGGACTGGAGGCATCCTTACTGCAGAGTCACTGGCTGCAAAATAGACATATGCGGTTGATGAATCGTAACCTTACCAGACTGCAGAACACACTCTTGCAGGGCTTTGACAATGTGGACAACCAGTTCACTACAATGAACACAAACATGGCAAACCTAACCTCTTCCATAGACAACTTGGTCAGGGAAATGGTGGCCGACAGGGCACATGCACGGCACAGGGAGTGCAACACTGCTGCCCGTTTGGACAGACTAAGTGTGTCAATAGGGCGCCTGTATACCACGACAACCTGCCTGTCAAGGCGCACAGTCAGGCTGCAAGTCGAACTTGGCCATTTTGCAGGTGATGTGGCTAGAGGAGTTGGCCACATCAGCCATGCAGTGGACCTGCTAGAGACCAGACAGACAGCAAGGGGCATTGGCGATACCCCGCAGGATAGTGAGGAGATCTCCAGTGTCAGTAGTGTGACTGCCACTGATGCACAAATCCTGCGGAGTAGCAGTGCCCGCCATGGATCAGGGGACCAACCTGGAGGGAGCCATGGTGGCCGCAGTCGCAGGAGGCTGTGAGCTACCAATATGTGGTGTGACAGAGGCACATGAACTTAATGTGTCAGACTATACTTTTTTTTTCATTATGCAGTTTAGTTGACTATAGTGTCCCCATTATATTCCTGCAATATAAGGGATAATTTGTTGAACTACACAACTGGGCTATGTGTGTCTTACATTAGTGAGTGTTGTCACGGTTGCCACAAACCTGCCAAAGTAGTGGGTTGCAATGTGGTTCCGTCTCTGTCTGCCCTCCATTGCGATGCTTCCATCCCCAGGCTGTCGATGTGGTAGCTCTTGCTCCTCATCCTCCAAATATGTGTCATCAGGGGTGAGATATAGCCCACGTCTGATGGCAATGTTTTGGTGGATGGCACAAGTAGCAACGATCTTGCATGATGTTTCTGGGGCATATGGGAGTGCTTCTCCACTTTTGTGCAGGCATCGGAATCGTGACTTCAAGAAGCCGAACGTCCTCTCTATGACAGCTCTGGTCCGCCGATGTCCAATGTTGTATCGCCTCTCATTCTGATTGCCAGGTGTTTGGTATGGGGTGAGTATCCATGGTCTCAGGGCATATGCACTGTCACCTGTTTGACAAAAGAGGCAAACTTAGCAGGGCAGCACAGGGTTACGCAGTAACATGTATTTAAGGCCTCAGAGTGTACTAGCCAGTACCTAATAAATATCCTTCTCCAAACTCCCCATGTTCTAGGCGTTGGTGTATCCCCTGGGCCTGACTATGTATGCATCATGTGTACTCCCTGGATATTTAGCCACAATGCCAGTTATGACATTATGGGCGTCACATACCACCTGGATGTTTAGTGAGTGGGTACATTTCCTATTGCGGAACACATATTCCAGTTTTGCAGGTGGGCAAATTTGTATATGTGTCCCGTCCACACACCCTATTACATGGGGGAAGTTGGCAATTCTGTAGAAGTCCAACTTGGTGCTGTTAATTTCCGCCTCATTCCTGGGAAGGTATATATATCTTGACATGTGTGTGAGTATGGCACCTAGGAAACGTCTGAAGAATCTTGAGAGGGCACTTTGGAATACCCCACCTGCCACTGCAATCACCCTCTGATAGCTACCCGAGGCCAAGAGGTGCAGTGAGCGTAGCACTTGCACATGTGTGGGGATGGCGTAGCTACGCATTGTCTGGCTTTCTAGCTGAGGTTTCAGCAGTTCAATGATCTCTAGGATAACTGCGCTGCTCAGTCTGTATTTGTCATAAATCTCATCCTCAGTTTGTTGAAATAGTGTCTGCCTGGTTCGATATATCCTCTCCTGTCTCTGCCTCCTCCTCCTCTGCTGAGGAGCCTGGACTCTCCTCTGCTGAGCAGCCTGAACTCTCCTCCTCCATGCAATCACGTATAGTGCAGCCATTTTGAGTAACCCAGATGCCTTCTGGGTCTCCTTTTATACTTTGCTTCTGGTTACCACCTGTTTGGAATCAGTGGTAACCTGGGTGTGCAAAATGGGCTTTTTGCGACTAGTCGCAATTTGCGACTGCCTTGTGCATTCGGTTTGTGACTCGCAATTTGCGACTTCGTAATTGCGAGTTGCAAAATCAGGTCGCAATTTTTACGAGTCAGTAATGGGTTGCATCGCTATTTGGTACTCCGAAATGGGATTTGTACATCCCATTTCGCTTTTTGCGAGGTCGCAAATAGCGCTGCGACTCACTTGCGACTTGCAAAAGTTTGCTACATCTGCCCCTTGGAGTTCGCATTTATTGTACTCCAGAAGATTTGCTGGAAGGATTACGTGGGTAGGGTGATTGGTTCCCTTCACGCCAATACTTCGGGGCGCACTGCCACTATCAGTTGCGAGCAGAGTGTCTCTCCTGAAGATGGAGTCGTTACCCTGACTGCTCTGCTTCTTCTCCACCCTCCCGATTTGGATACTCGCCTCCTTTTGCGAGACATCAATAAGATTGTCACCAAGTTTAAATGGGTCAGGGCAGGCATAGGGTGGCGCTGGCTACTATTCAGAGGCAAATGGTAGAGGGAGGCCTAGCGGTCCCTGATTTTGAAACCTATTATTTAGCAGTGCAGTTCCAATGGCTCACGCAATGGGTGGCAAATGGCCAGAGACAGGGAGGAGAGACGTGGCATATGACTCCTGAAAAAACCTGGTTGATAAAACTGAAATTTGGCCTTCCCCTGGAGAGGGCAGGGGAGACTCTTGAATTTAAAGTAATGCACCGCTGGTGGGCTTGTGGCATCCGAAACATGGATCAGAGTTCCCTATACACTGGACAATGCGCTGCGCTACCTTGAGGAGCTTCCTCGTGGCGGGAAATAGCTGGGTGGCAGGAAGTGGGAATAACCACCGTGGGAGACCTCTATGAGGAGGGGGTATTTTTCCCCTTTGATCAATTGCAACTCTGATATGGCCTACCCCGGGGACATTTTCTGCTGCATAGAGGAATTACAAGGGCTATTCGTAAACAGTGGGGATCGGGCATGACAGAACCCCTGCAGGCTGCCTACTTTCAATACATCCTAACAGCAACTGGAATACGTAAAGCAGTCACCTATCACTATTGGCATTATTGGGGAGACATCTAGACCCAGCTACTGCTCCTGAAGGGTCAGTGGGAGGAGGGCGTGGGACTGGACATAAGAAAGCAGGATTGGGAGACCGAACTGTATAACACTGCCAGAGCCACTAAGAATGCAAGATTCAAATTAATGAACTTCTATGTGCTCCATAGGCATATCTCACCTCCGGTAGGTTAAATAGATACTTTGCGCAAACAAATAATACATACTCGAGATGCCAGGAGATGGGGGCAGAATTCTACCATATGTTCTGGAGCTGCCCGAGCTAGTTGTCTGTTGGAGGGAGGTGGTGGAGATGTTATCAACTAGCATAGGACGTGAAGTCCTGCTGGAGGCATACCATTGTTTATTGGGATGGTTCCCCCATACAGTGAAGACAAGAGTCACTAGTTGATTTCAGGACCTGGCGCTTGTCTTGGCAAAACGGGAGATACCAAGTCACTGGAAGGACCCGCAAGGCCCTAGCCCACAAACATGGAAGAAGGAACTTCAGAGGTGGACATACTATGAGGCAGAAGGGAGGCTCTGAGATGCAAAACAAGGGAAGGGCCCCTTGGATACAGCGCGCGCCTGTGGAACATTAGTAGACTTACTGAGGAACACAGGAGATAACCTTCTGGGCGAAGGCCAAGGGCCCACACGATGCATACACCTGTTTACCCATGGGTCGCCATCATCAGCACCTAGCTTGGAGCTCAGATAGTGTACACCTCCGCTCAGCGATTATGCCCTAGATGGGGATGGAGTCATAGAAACAGGTCTTGAGCATACTGCCATTAAATGCACCATAGGGGGGAGCGAAGGGGGTGTGACGGGTCGGACCGGGCCGACCCGCACACCAGGAGGACTTGTGCTGCCGCTGCCATGAACGACACGGAAGCATCCCAGAGAGCGGTACTCTTGATTGGCTCCCTGCCAAAACCGCGCGACTCGGAGACGGTTAAAGGAGTGGGACTGCCCCATCAGCGAGAGAGAGGAAGAATTACGTGGTGGAGACCGAAGGAGACAGAGAGGGAATCGAGAGAAGAACAGCAGAGGGCGAGGAACGAAGACGATCCGGAAACCGCCAGGACCTGTCTCCGACAACCGGGAGAGCAGCGGGAGTCCGGAGCCGTGTGGATTCAACAATGTGAAGAGGATCACTGGCCCCGGGGAGCATACGAATGAGCCTGCCACGCTTCAGGAGAAGCGTGGCCAAGCCAGGTACGACAACTCGGGATGGGGAGAATGGAGCGGGAAGAGGGAGGAAGACGGGGAAGGAAATCACAGGCACTGCAAAAAAAAGGGGGTGAGGGAAGGAAACCACGGGTATTGCACAAAAGGGGGGGGGCGATAGGAATAAAAAAAAGCACGTGAACGAGGCGCACAGGGAGCCAAGGAGCTAAGCTTAGGAAATACTAGGGAAGAGACAAGGAATCAACCTACAAGGAAGGAAGGAAAGAACAGTAGCGAGATGTATATGCCACGAATAGAGCAGACCAAGAAAAGGAGAGGAAAGAAGACGTATGTGAGAGAAAAGAAATAGAGAACGGAAAGAAAAAAGCCCACCAGCCCAGGACAGAGAGATAATACAGGGAAAATTAAGGGACCACAGGCATCACCAAAAGGCTGAAGGGACAGAGAGAGGAAGAGCCCACAAATAGAGAAATCCATGTGTAAAAGACAGAAGATTGGAGAGGAGAAGTAGAGAGAGGAAAGGAGTAAAAGAAGGGTAAACAAACACTTACCACACCTATTTCATCTTCTATTCCCACACGCTTCCCGCGAGGCCCCTGGAAGCGGAAGAAAGAAGAAGACGAGATCATTGGGAAGAAGAGTAAAGAGAATCAGCAATACTCACCTACAAGACAATCACCTACAACCCCGTTGCACTTGTCTAAAGAATAATAAAAACACTTTACGTATCAACCAAACCAGGCAGCCTGGTGTATCCGTTCGGCCAACCTGTGACAAAGTGGTATCAGAAGTGGGATATTGGACGACCCCTCCCAACCACCAATGGAGGAAAAACCCACTATGGCGGATGTTATAGCCCAGCTGGCGGAGGGACAGCGTCATCTCCAGTTGATGTGGGAGCAGCAGATGAAGGACGCTAAAGAGGAGCGCGCGGCCTTACAAACCGCCCTTAAAAGTCAGGCCTCTATCATGGCGAACAACCAACTCGTGCATAAGACTGCACTCAGTAAACTAACAGAGACCATCGCTCATACAAAGGTGCACCCCAATGTACCAAGTAGTGTGCTACAAAAGTTTCAGGATCAAGACGATCTGGACTCCTTCTTCCTGAACTTCGAGAGGGTAGCCAGTTCTGCCAGTTGGCCCGAAGATAAGTGGGGTCAATACATTGCGCCACTATTAACAGGTCAGTTACAAGCAGCATACCAAGCCATAAACCCTACCGTTACGCTTCCCTATAAAGATATAAAAAAGACCATATTAGAAAAGGTAGGAATGGACAGCGAGAGTTACCGGTCACGGTTCCGACACATGAAATGGCTCCTTCTGGAGAGCCCCCGTACGCTTTATTATAAGGTCCAACATGCTGCTGGGCGATGGCTGCATCCCACGGAACAGTCTCAGGAGGAGATGTTTGACCTTATAGTCTTAGAGCAGTTTTTGGATGCCTTACCCACTTCCACCCGGAATTGGGTTCGTCAAACACCCCGGCTAAAGCAATTAAACGGCTATCGAACTGGCTTGCGCCTTCCATAGGAGCCCTGACTTTAAGGCCAACCCCAGACGACACCCGGGTCCCCCTCCTGTGCGACCTAATATAGGAAGAGGACTAAACCCACGGCCTCCGTGTTCCCATGATCTTGAACAAGTGAGTGTACCACATCCACTCCAAACCCCACTTCCTGCAACCGGACCTCAATGTTATCATTGTTCGGAATGGGGTCACATCGCGCGATATTGCCCACACAAGCAAAAGGATATAGAAGAACCAATGGAAATCGGGGTCACTAAAGGGAGGGTGTTCTGGGTAGGAGAAACAAAGCCTTCATATACCCTCCCCAACCTACTCAATGGAAAAGAGAGGATAGCATTGGTAGACTCAGGTTGCAGTCAGAGTATTATACGTAAAGACCTGGTGGAGCCCAGACAAGACCTACCCCAGACCCATGTCTTAATTGCCTGTGTCCATGGGGACCAAGCCTATTATCCAATGGCTACAATTATGTTTCAGTGGAGGGGTGAAGAGGAAAGTCTCAGGGTGGGGGTGTTACCACACCATGAAGAAGACATTATCATTTCGACGGATTATACTGCCTTTACTAAATTGTTGAATAAAGCAGAGGAGGAACATATGTTAAAAAAATGGTGGGAAGAAGTACCATACGACCCGGAGGTAACCGAGAACCAGTCACCCAAGGAACATTTAAGTAAAAGACAGAAACGAATCCAGAGACAACAATACTGGGGAAAACCCTGTGAGAGCAACACGACAACCACAGGAGCCATAGGCAAGGTATATACGGTAGCCGGAGACTTTAGACAGAGCCAGAGGGATGATCCCTCCCTAAAGAATGTATGGGAGAGGGCATTGAGTAACGAGGAACCCAGGGTGGGACCGACATTCCACATTCATAACCACCTGTTAAATAGGTTACCCCAGGCTAGTGATGACAGACAAAGACAATTAATAGTCCCTGGTAGATACTGACAACAGGTCATGCAGTTAGCACATGGGGATCAAGGGGAGGGACATCTCGGACGTGAAAAAGCCGTGGAAGCAATCCTCCGAAAATTCTATTGGCCCGGAATCTACGGGGATATACGTAGATATTGCCTGAATTGTCAGAAATGCCAACTTTATAACCCTGTCACACAGCCACCGGCCCCATTACAACCCCTCCCAGGTATAGAAACTCCATTCACCCGGGTGGGCATGGACCTTATTGGTCCTTTCACTCCCTCCAGTAGAAGAAGGCAGTACGTTCTAGTATTGGTGGATTATGCCACTCGGTATCCCGAGGCTATACCCCTCCCCAGCATGCACACAAAGGTAGTAGCCCAAGCAATGATTGAGTTTTTCTCACGGGTCGGTTTCCCTAAAGAAATTTTAACTGATCAGGGCACCCCATTCATGTCCTGACTGATGATAGAAGTCAGTAAAACCCTGGGAATAAAACCACTCCGAACCTCTGTTTATCACCCCCAAACTGACGGTCTTGTAGAACGCTACAACAAGACCATTAAATCTTTACTCCGGAAAAGCATAGCTGAGGACGGAAGGGATTGGGAAAAGAAACTACCCCTTGTACTATATGCAATACGTACCCATACACAATCCTCCCTTGGACACAGTCCCTTCGAACTGTTATTTGGCCGGCGGCCCCGCACTCTACTCGAAATGTTAGTCGAACAGTGGGAAGAGACAGAAGAGGAAGCAAAAAATCTACTGATCTATACTAAAGAATTGAGGGAGAACTTACACTCGGTCTGGGAAAAGGCCCATACCAGTCTCCGTGAGGCACAAGACAAACAGAAGAAGGGATACGACACCAGAAGTGTGCTTCGCAATTTTAATGTAGGGGACAAAGCATTAGTCCTTCTCCCCACTAGTGAGAATAAACTGTTAGCCCGGTGGCAAGGACCCTATGAAGTGTTGGAGCAGATCAACCCCACAACATGTAAACTGGCACTGCCCCATAGACACAGTAGAGAACAGATCTATCACATCAATCTGTTAAAAAAATGGCATGAATCTGACAACATAGAAAGGGTTCACCATATAACCACTGATCATAGGGATGACATACCATATCCTTCTTTTCCCTCTTCCATAAACCAAGAAGAAAGCAGTCCCCAAATCAATGCATCCCTTTCTGGGGAACAGAAAAAGTCACTCAAGCAAACAGTACAATCCTATAGGGATGTTTTCTCCCGACAGCCTGGCCATACCCAATTAGCAGAACACAGCATCCGTACCAAAAATGAGGCAATAGCAAGACAAAGACCATATTGAGTCCCCGAGGCCAAGAAAATCCTAATGGAGCAGGGAAATTCAACATATGTTACAGTCAGGAATTATCGAGCCATCCAGCAGTCCCTGGTGCTCCCCTGTGGTACTAGTACCCAAACCAGATGGGACCACTCGGTTTTATGTGGATTACCAGAGGGTTAATGACCTCACGTATTTTGATGCATATCACATGCCTCGTATAGATGAGTTGTTGGAAAAATTAGGCCAGGCCAAGTATATGTCCACTTTGGACCTGACGAAGGGATATTGGCAGATCCCGTTGAAAACAGGAGACAAAGAAAAGACTGCCTTTTCGGCTCCCTCTGGGTTATATCAGTTTACTGTCTTACCTTTTGGGTTACATGGGGCTCCCGCCACGTTTCAGAGATTAATGGACACGGTCTTACGTCCCCACCAAGCATACGCGGCAGCATATCTGGATGACATTGTGATATTTAGTACAACATGGTCAGAACATCTCAAACATCTAACAGCGGTCCTACAGGCATTAAGAGAAGCCAGGTTGACTGCTAACCCAGAGAAATGTAGACTGGGATTTACCACCATTAGATATTTAGGCTATGTCTTAGGTCAAGGACAGGTGCGTCCCCAAGTAGAAAAGGTGGAAGCCATTCAACAGATCCCGGTACCAACCTCAAAAAAAGAAATACGTGCCTTTCTGGGACTAGTGGGCTACTATAGGAGGTTAATACCCCGATTCTCAACCATGGCCGAACCACTTACTAACCTGTTGAAGAATGATATTCCTAAGACCTTTTCCTCATTGCCAGAGGCCAGTCTATACAGTTTCACCTCTCTCAGAAATGCCTTGTCTACAGACCCGGTGTTGTGCTGTCCTGACTTCACTAAACCCTTCTATTTGCAAACTGATGCCTCGGACGTAGGGCTGGGAGCTGTGTTGTCCCAACCTCAACCGGACGGTTCCATTCACCCCATTTTGTACATCAGTAGGAAATTACTTCCACGGGAGCAACACTATCCCACCATTGAAAAGGAATGTCTGGCCATTAAATGGGCCATTGAGTCCTTACGTTATTATCTCAGTGGCCGTACCTTCACCCTCCTGACGGATCATGCACCTCTCACCTGGCTCGCCCGCCACAAGGATACCAACTCGCGGGTGCTAATATGGTTTCTCTCTTTACAACCTTTCTCATTCCAGGTAAACCACTCTCCGGGTCGTCTCATGGTGAACGCGGATTTCCTCTCCCGCCATCCTGTTCCCGAGCGTCACCACCTGACACTCTCTAGGGGGAGTGTCTGTGACGGGTCGGAACGGGCCGTCCCGCACACCAGGAGGACTTGTGCTATCGCTGCCATGAATGACACGGAAGCATCCCAGAGAGCGGTACTCTCGATTGGCTCCCTGCCAAAACCGCGCGACTCGGAGACGGTTAAAGGAGTGGGACCACCTCATCAGGGAGAGAGAGGAAGAATTACGTGGTGGTGACCACAGGAGACGGAGAGGGAATCAAGAGAAGAACAGCAGAGGACGAGGAACGAAGACGATCCGGAAGCCGCCAGGACCTGTCTCCGACAATCGGGAGAGCAGCGGGAGTCCGGAGTCGTGTGGATTCGACAACGTGAAGAGGATCACTGGCCCCGGGGAGCATACGAATGAGCCTGCCACGCTTCAGGAGAAGCCTGGCCAAGCCAGGTATGACAACTCGGGACGGGGAGAACGGAGCGGGTAGAAGGAGGAGGACGGGGAAGGAAATCACGGGCACTGCACAAAAGGGGGTGAGGGGAGGAAATCACTAGCACTGCAAAAAAAGGGGGTGAGGGAAGGAAACCACGGGTATTGCACAAAAGGGGGGGCCAGAGGAATAAAATAAAGCACGTGAACGAGGCGCACAGAGAGCCAAGGAGCTAAGCTTAGGAAATACTAGGGAAGAGACGAGACAAGAAATCAACCTACAAGGAAGGAAGGAAAGAACAGTAGCGAGACGTATATGCCACGAATAGAGCAGACCAAGAAAAGGAGAGGAAAGAAGACGTATGTGAGAGAAAAGAAATAGAGAACAGAAAGAAAGAAGCCCACCAGCCCAGGACAGAGAGATAATACAGGGAAAATTAAGGGACCACAGGCATCACCAAAAGGCTGAAGGGACAGAGAGAGGAAGAGCCCACAAATAGAGAAATCCACGTGTAAAAGACAGAAGATTGGAGAGGAGAAGTAGAGAGAGGAAAGGAGTAAAAGAAGGGTAAACAAACACTTACCACACCTATTTCTTCTTCTATTCTCACACGCTTCCCGCGAGGCCCCTGGAAGAGGAAGAAAGAAGATGACGAGATCATTGGGAAGAAGAGTAAAGAGAATCAGCAATACTCACCTACAAGACAATCATCCACAACCCTGTTGCACTTGTATAAAGAATAATAAAAACACTTTACGTATCAACCAAACCAGGCAGTCTGGTGTATCCATTCGGCCAACCTGTGACAGGGGGTTAATTGGAAAATGTTAATTGTGATTTCATGATGGACCATCTCTCTGTTCTGCAAAATAATAAGTACTGCAAGCTGCCAATTCCATCTGTTGTGGAGGGACCCCGCCCTACATGACCTTACGGGTTATGACTTGCCAATAGATATTAGTTCACCCAAGGAAAAGAGAGATCAACATGATACAGAAATTGAACAGTGTTACATGATTATCATAAAATTACAATAAAGTTTGTTTAAAAAAAAGAATAAGAAGGGTGTAGTCACCGTAAAGGTGGTCAGCCCATTGGCTACCACCTGGCACTCCCTGTAACACCCCTAAATTGAGCATTTAGGTGGCACCCCTGAACCCTAGAAATCAGATTTCAGTGATCTAAGAAGACCCAGACGAAGAAGAGGTGCACCCACGGAAGAGAAAAAGAAGCAGCAGCTGACCTGAACCTGCCCCGCTGGCCTGCCTGCTGACCTCGAAGGGTCCTGCACAAGAAGCCAACAAGTCCAGCTTTTAATAACGACTCTAGTCTCCCGTGGGTAGCGGACTTGCCCTGCCCTGAAGAAATTCAGAAGAAAAGACTATGCAGCTGCTGGACCCTGGAAACCTGACACCAGAAGCGACCCCTTCACCTGACCTCCACGACCTGAGGTGAAGCCAAACAGTGGTGCCAATGCAGGTCCCAAGCTGCCCAGAGACCAAGTCTAGTGGAGTCTCACCCATCTTGGACTCTCCCCAGATGCCTGCGGCTTCTGCAGCAGGCCCCCTCTCCCCTGGGCCTCACCCTTGAGCTCTGACCTCAGCCGAGGTGGGTCACCAGTGCCAACAACATCCTCCCGGCTCCTAGAAGCTCCTGGGTCCACCACTGCCGGACTTCCTGCTGATGACTGCAACCTCAACCAGCAGGAACCCCTGACCGCGAGCGCTCCCGGATGAGAAAACCTGGCGCTGGGTGTATCCGTCACCCCTGGGCACAGGAGAAAAGGATGAAAGGTGCACCCACGTCCCAGAGCACTCGAAGTCTACTATTTATCTGTTTGTTGTCCCTGAGTGGCGTCTTAGCCAGAGCCTGCGGCCTGTCTTCATGAGGACCAAACTCCCATGGGAAACCATTGGGCCCCCGATGCCTTACTGCACCGCTGTACCCAGCTGCCCCACAGCTGCCCGGTGTGACCTGTTGGTGTGGTTCTGATCTGTGCCCTGTACTTACCTTCAATCCATGAGATTGGCGTCGTAAGTCATTGTTCACCATGTGTTTTTCCACCATAGGATAACTTCAAGAGAACTTTGAAAATTGCACTAAGTGTCGTTTTATGAAACTGCTAACTGTTTATGCTTAAATGTGTACTTACCTGATTACAAAGTTCTTGGGTTCGTAACATAATTAAAAAGAATTGGTATTTTTCTAAATTGGTCTCAGATTTATTCTTTGAGTTTGTGTCTTATTTATTGCCTCTGTGAGTACAACAAATGTTTAGCACTACCTTTTGAAAAGCCTAACTGTTCGCCCACATTACCACAAAATAGAGCATTACTCCTATCTACTTTTGCCTCCCCAATACCAATTGGGGATCTACTGGACTCTCTGCACAGTGTACTTTATTTCAGTGCATCATACAGAAAGCCAGCTTCCTACATCCTGCCTGGAATATGATCGAGCCCATCCTTGTTTTAGGGACCAGGCCGAGGCCCGATGGTGAAGCATGCCTCTACTGTGGGTGAGGGCCTAACAAAAATTAAAACTAATGTTTTCTTTTCTTGTGCCAGAAAGGTGCTTAATTAGATGTTGACTCTTTACCTCTAAACAAATAGGTTAGGTATGGGATATTTTCTGTGATTTGAGGTTGACTAGGGAGAGTGTACTCCATTGCTTCTTAATTGAAAAAGTCTCTCTTCCCTTCCGGAGAGGGTTTTTTTAATGCTGCTGTTCAAATTTTACATAACATATTTTGCTCTTCAGAACACCAGTCATTAAAGCTTTGATGGAAGGTCTTAAAAGAGACATTCCTCCTCAGGGCCCACCGTCCCTGGCATTGAACCTCAGCATTTTATTGAAAAGACTCATGGGCCCATCGTTCTAACCCCTCCTCTCCTGCCCCCTCCAGTTTCTCTCTTGAACGTTTGCATTTTTGATCACCGTCATGTTACTCAGGTGTGCAGGTGAGCTTCAGGCACTAACCTTAGAAGAACATTTCTTCCAAACACGAAGTGACAGTGTTGTCCTTTGCACCAACCCCAGGTTTCCCCCTAAAGTGTCTCACAGTTCCACCTCCATTAATCCATTGAACTCCCTGTGTTTTGTTTTTTTCCTTCAATCTGAGTCATCCGAGGAACGGGCTGCCCATACTTTGGATCTTAAACGAGTCCTCATGTACTAAAGTGACAGAACTAAACCTTTAGGAAGACTCATGACCTCTCTGTTGCTTTCTACAGACCAACCAAAGAGAAGGCCCTATTCATATCAGGCATTGCAAAATGGATTGTAAAATTCATCCAGACATGCTATGCTAAAGCTAAACGGACCTTTCCCATTTCTTTTAGATCCCACTCCACTTGGACAAAATGAGCCTTTATGGCCTTCCTGGAGAACATCCTTATAGCAGACATCTGTTACAGCTACCTGATCCAAACTTCATACTTCTACAAGACATTATTGTGTGGATGTGCTAGCCTACCAACAAGCCAACGTTGGCTAGGCAGTACTTTGTACACTTTTTTAGTCTACTGCAACGTCCACAGGCTAGCCACTGCTTAATGGGATAACTGCTTTAAGGTCCATGCTTAGCATATGTACCTACAGCCACACATGTCTCAAACGAAAATATTTGACTTACCCAGTAAGCATCTGTTCATGGCATGTAGTGCTGTAGATTCAAATGCATCCACCCTTTTCCCCAGACGCCTGTGACTGTTGCAGTCACCTTTCTATATCACTATCCTCTTTCTTTGTACAGATATCTCTCTACATTGCTTCGCTTCACATTCCATACTAACCCACAGTTTGGGAAAACAATTTAACAGTGGAGTCAATGACCATGTTCATTACCAGCAAGAGGAGGAATCATGTTTCCTCGTGGCTCAAAAGACTTCTTCATAGAAAAACAACTTGTGCACATATGGGCCCAACACTAGATGGCAGACGTGTGCACAGCATGTGAATCTACAGCACTAAATGCCACAAACAGGTGCTTACTGAGAAAGTAACATTTTCCTTCTGGTGGATATTCTCTCTACTTGCACAGTCCTCACTGACTTTATCCTCCTCCTGTTTTAGAGGTTGTTTTACTAATTTAGTTATCATAATAGTCATATCTAGATGTGGTAATGCACCTTGTCAATCTGATGTTGTTGCCATCATGTTCATGTAAAAGGTAAAAAATGAATAGGAAGATGACGTCAGTGTGCTTTTGGCTCATGTGATGTCAGGATGACATTTGTGAGAATAAATTCCATATAAATATAATAATTTTACAGACATGATCTCCACCATGGAATTGGCATAATCGTACTGTGACAGGAGAAAATGCCAGGCCTGCAGTGCCGGAAATGGAACAGTGTACCATGTTAACTAAATAAGCAGTGCGGCTAGGTGATTAACAGGTCGCTCATATACAGCGACTGTTAGTCACGAGAAACATACGGATGACACCCTACAGAGGATGCCATTGCCTAATACAAGAGTGCCTATCACTCTCACAGGCCTGATCAGCACAGCTTTTGTGTGTCTGAAATGCAGAGCTAGCCTTACAAAGAAAGTGATCCCATACGTCTGAGGTATACCACTCTCAGGTCTTCCTCTATGGAGCGAGGAAAATGTAACAAAAGTTGGGGCTGCTCTTACAAGATGGCACAACCTTTCAAGCACTGATGGACGACAATGGTCTTACGGGAGGGAAATGTTTAATGTATGGGTGGTTAGTTACAGCTTTATGAAGCATTGGCAGGTTGTTCAGAAAGAGCTGCAAACGAGCCGATACTGGTCTTACATATCTTGGGCACTGGGAGGAAATTGATCCTATGGGTATAGAGCTCACCTAAATCACACAGGGTTTTTAATGACATCACTCATAGATAAATGAGAAGTTGATGGTTAATGATGAAGGATTAAAAAAAAAAACATTCATTTATCCCACCAATTTTGCCCAATGCGCTATTTAATTACAATTTAACATTCTTTATACAACATATCTAACCCCTCTCAGGAGCAGTAAAATATGAAGGGGCCTCCCCACAGTTCCTGCTGTGTGGAATGAGGGTCCGGCTTTGTTCATATCCTGTGGCGCTCTGTGGCACTTGCAGAATACTGGACTGGCTGGCGTCTCACATTTACTCCGGCAAGTAACAGGCCTGAGGGGGCTTCTAAAACTGGAGGTGGGCATGTAGGGACATATTAAAGACCAGAAGAAGGTGTGGCAACATTTCTGAATTGCTGTTAGTGAGAAGAAACATCACATAGTTTGTAAACAGAGTATCCCCAAACATCACCAGTTGGTTTAAAGCAGGTGCACTGTGGATTGAGGCGGAGAGCAAAGTGCTGCACAAAGAAGAATGTAGTGGATGACAGAAAGTAGAGAGCGTCCCCTCGAGATCGCACTGGTGCCTCTGTGACGCCGGCGTTATCTGTAATAAAGGTGTCTGCAGCCCCCTGTGTAACAGCAATGTGCCTGAGGGCACAGAAAACAGCGCACACCCGTTGAGCCCCTGTGCACACCATGAATAGACGCACAAATGTGCAGATGGACTCAGGCAAGCCTTTTCAAAACACTAAAATATCTCCCCCCGTTTGATTCTTGAAAATACCTCCCTGGCTCTCACCGTTGATTTTGTTATGGCCAATGGTTAAACAACGTTTGGCCATAGCAAAATAACCTTAACATACTAAAACGTTTGTTGAAGAAAATTCATATGTATTGCCGATGGCTCTGCTGCCCTGCAGAAGCACTGACGGCTCCCTAGACTGTTAATGACAACACACTTCATTTGCATTTGATTTAGGCTTCTATCTATGGGATAGTTTTACTGTGAGAATGCAAATATTTGTGTCATCCATCTTAAAATAAATCAGATGAGAGGTTATATTTTTAAAATTAGGGCCAGTTCGCATCTGGCTGAGCAAGCTGTTTTCTTCAGGCTCCGGCCATTTTGCGAGATCTGCTCGTCTGCCTGTTTTTTTGCGGTTTCTCCGTTTTTCAGTCTCTTGTTCTTGGCTGACCAGATTCCCTGCTTTCAAGACATAGGTAAAAAAATATTACACAGCTGGGTTTGGAGACTGGTTAATGTCAGACACCTCTTTTGATTACATTTCTGGAGGCATGTGGTTTATGCACCACCCAGTCCAATGCACTTTCCTTACTGAGGGCAGTCATGTTACATCTTATTTTGATCTTTTCATGTAACAGTTATTGGAGTGCCTCTGCATTGTTGGACAAAAGTATAATTTGATTTGGATTTTTTTGGGATACTTGTTCTCTTCTGACGGTGACATTTAGATTGTTGAGAGGCATACCAGTTCTTTTATTACCCATAGATCAGGTATCTCCAGCGAGTAGCTCATCTACCAGTAGCTCTCCAGCTACCTCTGAGTAACTCTCCTCTGTGCAGCCCAGCCTGTGACTATCGAAGCTTTTGACTGGTAATTATTGTATGTATACCACAAGTAAAATTTATATATTCAAAACAAAAATGTGTGTATTTTTAGAACTCATAAGCTGATGTCTTCAGAAAAAAAATTGAATTTTGAAAAAGTGTTTAAATCTATTATTTGATTTGGAGAGATTTGTTACTCATATTTATACCTTGGTGCCAGAGGGACTGCATCTATGGTTTGTATGTTCTACTATTGTAGTAATTCAGTTCAGATTGTCAAAGCATTTTCTACATTACTGCTGGAGACCCTGCCTACTGCACTGATGTGATCATCGCTGACACACTTGGATGGAGCGTTCAGTTTTACATCAAGAGTGTTAGCAGCTCAGGATGATTCTCATTGTTCTTGTTACAGAAAGGGTTGGAGGCCCTGCCATAGATTAACATGACTCCCCACCGTGGTTGGGTATTGGTAACTTGTGTTGAAAGAAAAAGGCCCGATATGTGCAGATGTTGAAAACTCTTTCTATAGGGAAGGGATAGATTTAGGGCGCATTGTGGAACTCTGTCGAGTGGGACCGCGCCTAGTCATCTTCTCTGTTTCTTCCCAGATGCAGCTTGTCAGCTACATTTTATAGCCCACGGCCTGTTCAGCTTTTAAAACAGATATATGTTCCAACGCTCCTCAAGCCTTTGAACATTTCAGATACATTGTTGTGCTTCTTGTGAGGAAGGACAGTTGATTACGTCTAGTTTCTTATATTTTTGAGGTTTAATGGTAGCTAGTATGAATGATGATCACACTGGTTGGTGACAAGGACTGCAGTTGGCTCCTTGAATCACTGGTATTCAACGCAGAAAATAAAAGGTACATTTGTTTCCTTGTATGGGGTATACATTTATCATACGTTGGGTCTTTTCAGGCCACTTGGCAGATGCACAGCGAACCAGTCAAGATAAGTTATTTCCCAAATGTAGCCTTGTTCTCATTAATTTATCCTTTGTGGGGTTGATATAATGGTTAATAGTGTACGAATGTAGAGTTGTCGATGCTGGTAGTAATTTTTACATTTATTACATGTGTTTAAATGAGCAATTTCTTGTACCGAATTGCATGTGCTGGGCACGTGTTTGAAGGACTTTAATTCCTGACTTTTATCGAAGATTTGTTAGGTGCTTGCTTTAAATAACAGACCTACCTAGGGAAAACTGGTGCCCATCTATTTTAATTGGGCCTGCTCTGGCGTGCTTGCGTAGGGAGGCATTTAATTTAGGATCCATCTGGTTATCAGACAAGCCTGCGTTGGCGGTGCCAGTATCAGTGAACACGGGAGAGGCTGTATACACCGACTGATGTGTTGCACTGTTGTCGTCCACTTACCGTCAAAGCTACCGCCGCCGGATTCCAATAATGATTCAATGGGGAGTCCCTGGTTCCAGTAATGATAAAGTGGGGGTCTACTGAAGTCAAAAGGTTGGGAACCTCTGTTGTCAATGAACAGTAAACAACTGAAAGGAGATAATCATGGCAACGGGTTTATTTTGTTTCCTAAGCTGTAGGTCAAGAAAGGAAAGATAAGTCTATGGCTGTTTTTACACATTCTGGGCTACAGCATTTTAATCTGACTCATATTAAACTGGTTCTAACATCTTTTTGCAACAACTCACTGAATGCTTTGTCATGTGTTTAAGTTTACACTACAGATTCCACATTATTTTTCATGTCTGCAACCATGCTATCTCTTTCAGTATAAAACAGTAAAACACAAAGGATGTAAGCGGTTTGTGGAAGGATGATGGCGTGACCATGTGTTACAAGGAATGTGTTACACGGAATAAAATACCCTCTGCCGGACGTTAAAGGGATATTGCAAGTTACCTTGAGTTTTCATGACTTTATAAAGGAACTTGGCCTTCAGCCTTGTTCCATTATCTACTCATGGGACTCCTTAGCGACTTGCTCTATCCTTATTATATACAGCATGTGGTACTTTATGCCATATATTAAGGGTTGTTCGGTGATGGTAATATAAAATCTTTATTTTTTTTATAAGTAGTGCTCATATGAAGGTATTACATGCAGCCTCACAGTTATGTCGCAGTGCTGAGTTAGTGAGGCCTAGATCGCTTTAAATAGCCAAAATCATTTTGGTCAAAGTCAACCATTGCATAGGTATTGATGTGATTTCTCGGGTGATATAAATGTAATTTGAGAGATACCTTTGCTTTTTTCTTTTTTCCTAGAGAGTCAATCATCTGCTTAAGCAAGAACATTTTACAGAAGCACTGGCATTAGCATGGTCATTCTACGAAGGCAAAGCAAAAGCTGTAGTGGGTAAGAACAAGAACTCAACTCGCACAATTGCCTGGCTCCTGATCTTGTGCACGCTGTTTTTGCAGCGGTGTGTAGTAACTCAGATCATTAATCGTGCATAGGATAAGCACTTTACAGCTTTCTGTTCATATTACTAAATGAGGCTGAGTTATCAGAAACAGAAAAAACGATAACTTAATTTATTCCCAAATGTCAGTATTTTAAATATGATGAAAGGTATTGGGGCCGTTTCGATCGTTTTACAGTTGTTTGTCATCTTTCATAGGCAGAGACCTGCGAAGGGGGCCGGGACAGTTGGCTGATCTGGGTTTTATTAATATTACTGTTTTAAAAGGTTGATTAGGGATGAATGTAGGATACTTTTCGAGAGTACAAAGGGCAAATATCGATCACTGACTCCCATTCGTCCGGTGTGTGATATCCAGCACCCAACAATAATACAGATTGTTGTCCCCGTGTGCCCCGTCCCCGTTAAAGTGTCCAGGAAGTGTCCGGCAAACCTCTGATGAGGGCATTGGCTGAGGAGGAGGAGGCTAAATGCTGCTCTCCTTCAGAGGCTGCACGAGCACTTTCCAGGCCTTGCAGGAAAGATATGCGATGGCATAAACATAAGAAATCTAAACAATCCTTGTCTCGTAGGTAAATGGATAGCTAGGAGAGACCCCATCATAAAAAGAGAACACCTCGATCCATTAAACTATCCGTCTAATAATTCCCCAACACATGCTGTGCCTAGAATTGGAAAGCTTGATCCTAAATTCGTCCATCCCTTCGGCCCTAGGAGTAATACAGATCGTACCAAGGCCTTTAGGGAGATCATAATATAACTTTTTTAACTGGAGCTCTCACCCACTGATCTCTTCTGTGCACTCTCTGTATCTGCTGTTCCCTCTGTGCCAATGGCGGCCCTTTCTACCAGGAAGATGGTGACTTGCTTCAGCACTAGTGTAGCCGGGGGCTTGAGGTGGGGAGCGGTGTACATCTGGCAAAGGGGCAATCTCACATAAATCAAAGTGTGCGGTGATGAAGTCAACTTAACCCATCCTGTCTGCACTATTGGTTGACATTATTGTTAAAACGACTAAGAGAAGCGTTACCAGACCGGCCGCCTTTGCCAGTTTCAGTACTCTGTCTGGCTCTGATGCAGACAATGTGTAATCTGGAGTCTTCTGCTGCCCCTTCTCTGGAGGTGACTTTTCTTCGTCACTTGCTTCTCCCTCCCCAAAGCAAGTTCTTAATTGCCCTCAATATAAATAAAAAAGGTTAGTGAGGCCTGTGCTCAAAACGCATTTCCACGAAGCCTTTTAGTAGTTAAGCAGGGTAGAAACAGACTTATTCTAAAGGAAGTAAAGTTTCTGTTGCCGCATTCTACGCCAGAAGTATAGCCACTTGGACTTTGTGTTTTAAACTGAAGCCAATCGCTTTAGCCAACTTAATCCTGTGATTTAAAAAGATTGAATGGAATAAGTCACAAGGTTTTTACCTTTGGTAGCTTAGCTCTCAGGGCCTTAAATAATACCTGCATTAGTGGCCCACAACCCTCTGCTGTCTTGGAAACTGCCACTTTATTCACCATGTGTGAGGGCTGTTTTTGTAGATTTGAAAGGAGTGAACACTTCTAAACAAAGTCTAGATGGTGGAATAAACACAACACGGGAGCTAGACTCACTGCTGAGCTGGGTTTTCATTTGATAACCAGATTTAGTTGATAATCCCTTTAAAAGCATTTTGTAGTGAAGAGTCTTTCAATGCTTTTAAGGTTTACGTGGAGCTGAGTTAATGTGTCCTTACTCATTTAGCCTCTCCATCTGGATAATTCCACTGGCAATAGTATACATTTTGAAGTTATGGTTGAGAATCGTAAATTGGGCTTCATCAACCACTAGAACAGAAGCAGAATTTGTTTCCACCCATCTAGGGATAGGATTGCAGGCAGGTATTCTTTAGGGAACAACTGTGCCCCTCAGGAGAAATCTCCAAGCTGCAACAAGAAAGGTGACCGAAGCTAAGGAGTACCACAATACTCCATTGATTGTAGCCATATTGTAGCGGTACCCTCTCGAAGCAGAATAATGTTCAAGCTTCTCAGCATTAGACTATAACCCAAGTCCACCATGCCTATTTACTCGAAAAATGGATCAGTGCAAGTGGGTAATGTATCAGTCGGAGCCAATCAAGAACAGCGAAGACGTGTGACATGTACTGTCAACCAGGATAAAAACCCTAACATTGATATCTGTAAAGTCCAATATTGTTCAGTTAATAGTCTTAGCACGATGAAAATTAGTGGTGCTTAAGCTGCCTGTGAACTGCATTTCTAAATGTTGTCTTATTACACTACGAATGGCAAATGAAACTACAGATGTTACATTAAAAACACCGAAGTCATACAGGTGTTAGATTATCTTCAAATCTATACTATGTTAATATGCAAGAAGCTTCTCTTTGAATGAAAAGAATTCCCTTTCTCACCTTCGTAAACCATTAAAGCCCTCACAATGCCTCCTTCAGTTTCAGTTGTGAATGAGTGAATGAGTTAGTTGGCATAAGAGGAACATGTGATTTCTGTCAAGGCAAAAAGCACTTGCGAGAAAGTTGCCATCAAATGTCTAGTTCCTTGCTCTGGCTTTTTACAGTAATGATTATATTCTGTATCTGTCATATATCTGCATTCCATTAGCTTGGACCTTGTTTTTAAATTACTTTTAATTGTATTGTGAATGGTTCTGCTTTGTATGTTTTACCTGCGTTTTTATTGTTACAGGGTTGTCTGCTGATGTCAGTAAGAGAAAGGGCGTTGTTGGAGATCAGGTAACTTTCTTCTGAAAATCAATGCTAGGAAAACCAGATTTTAACATTTCAGAAAAATCAAAGCTTGTTTAAACCTTTTCTTTTTTGCCTTAGATGGTCGAAATCCTTTTTCAGTTTGCAGACCGTGCTTTGAAAAAATGCCCTGAACAGGGTAAAATCCAAGTGATGGAACAACATTTTCAGGTTTGTTGCAATGTTGCATTTGGAAGCATACTTCTTGTTATTTAAGAACAAGGGAGGTTGTTGAATCAGGGCTGAAACCCGTACTTCGAAATGTTGTGAGGACAAAAATCTATAAGCCAAAATGTCTGTGACGACTCAAAACGAGCTGTTCAGAGGAAGCATTTAAACATGCTCATACCCACTTTCTAGACATGACCCTTGGTGCTATAGTGATAACTAGGTCAGAGGAGAGCCTCGTCTGTGTCTTTCGTACGGATTTTCAGATGGGTCTTAAATTTCCATGATTCAAGTCCTCATCCAGTGATGAGGAAATTCGCAGTGGCATTTCAAGTGCATGGCATGGAGCGAAGCTGGATTCACAGTACCCTGCTGCCTGTTGCTGCGTGAGACCCCGCCACCCCAAAATGCCTTCCTTGACCTTAAACCAGTCCTTGAAAGTGTAGCATGCTTCACTCGTGCTGCCTAGCTGCAAAAACCAGATGCGGTAGCTGGAACAGAAGGGCAGATCTTCCTGATTGAAGGGGCCCATCAGATTAGCCGAATGAACGTGTAACTTTGCCTAATATTACTGTGGACCCTTCGACCACAGGACCATGTAGAAGTAGAGTTAATGCAAGTGGCAGTATAATCACTTGACTCTCACTGCCGGGATGATGCAGAAACAGTTTTATTCTTCTCGTTAAACATAAAGGCAAGTTTTTCACTTGTCCCATCAGACAAGCCTCCATTAAAAGGCAATTATGACTTAATTTATGTGACTGTTGGGCAGAGTTCCTTGTGCATCCAGTTGTCAGGCAACAATGAAAATGTCAAAATACTCTTGTGATTAATGTTCCTGATAGAGAGAAAGAGATCAAGTTTTTATCAAGTGCAGATTTGACTTGTCATAAAGTAGCTCAGCGGGTTAATATGCCTGCTGTAAAGAACATATCTGTATTTTATGTGGATAGCTGAACGGTTTAGTAAAGCCAGCCTTTACTAGCGCTTTACCACAAATGAAGTGTGTGAGAGAGGGGCTATGGAGTGGTGAGGGGCACTTTTGCTGGATGATAGTACGGGAATCCGAGGAGGAGGTCATTGCACCAAAACAGACTGTGGCACAGGGCGCCACCATGTCCAAAGCTGGCCCTAGGTTTATGCGTTGGGAGTAGATGTGGAAAGACCATTAGTTGTACTCAAAAAAAGCACTGAGTTTATGGTTTGGCATATTCTGTTTAGTGGCACAGCTTAAGGTTTCCATCCATCCATTTCCAAGTGTATGGCTAGTTTATGGCAAGTTCTAATATTTTGATGTCATGGGGACACTCCAGTAATATGTAACCATGCTAGCCCACTACACCAGACTCCACCACGCATGTCAACATGCAGCTCAGTGCGACGAGTCTCATGCTGCAGTCCGCCTAATGCCCCTGGCATCTAGAATTCCAGAATTGCTGAGTAATGCCTTCCTGCAGGGTAGCACTATCAGCTGTGGTTACACAGGAGTCATGCGTGGGACTGCAAGATGGGTGAAATGATCCACTAATGACGGTTGATCACTCGATATTAGAATTATCTGCGATTGAAAAGAACTTTAATTTTATTCAATTGACTGTAATGTTTTAAGTTGTATGAGTCTTACTAGAATTTGAAAATCTATCCACTTGTTTCACTCTTTGGGTGTAGAACTAAATTGTTATTTTGTGATATATATTATAATGACCCAGCAAAGTAGTGTCGCAGCTATTCTGTTCCTTTGGTGCCTTCTGATGATGCTGACGTGCTTTTGTTTTCGTTCGATCCCTAGGACATGGTGCCTGTCATAGTTGATTACTGTCTGCTGCTCCAACACACGTGAGTGAGAGCTTGCTTGCCTCTGTTGTTATTCAGTCATATTGTTCCGTATGTACCGGTTATCTGCTATGAAGTGACATATTTTCATGTTCCCCCTAACACTGTATTGAACACCGTTTGTTATTGAAATAAGAGTGGAGCACTTCTCTGAGTGCTGTATCTCTGTTGGATGAACTAAACTGTTCTGTCCTATAGATGTCAGTGATTCCGAAGCACTCGGTTATTTTTATTTGCTTGCTGATCTACATATAGTGTCATCTTGTAACAACTTATAAAATGAATACGTGTAGATATAGGACAGGACGTATCAGTTTTGAAAAGGAGAGATTAGCCTTGCTCCGTGGGGCTGTGTTCTGTAACTATTTCTTCCCATCGTTATTGCTTTATGCTACATGGGATTCTGCATTTCCTGTATAAAAACCTGTATATTATTTCTTTACAATATGCTACGTATGATGCACCCAGTCGCCTATTATAAAGAAATGGTGCCAGAACTGAACTGTAATAACTTGTTAAAGTGTAGGTCTGACGTCACAATGCCTGCTGCCAGAACCAGCAGCAGGGGAGAAAGGCATGTCAGGACACAGCATAATTAAAGCAACTGTTTAAGGAACAGAACAAGATGTTGTGTTTATTTTTCTGCTCTGTTCTTCTAGCTGCATATTGGCAAGCGAAGAATGTCCATATGTAAATTTTTGGCACTCCTTGGGTAATTATAGAAAATTTAGAATCTGATAGAGACTTCTAGTTGCAGATTCCTTACCTTAGAATTTCCCCCAGGCGTCGGACTGGATCCGGAGATTTTTCTTCCAGCATTACCCTTGCGCATCGGTACGTGGCTCTGGTCGACTCCGCGGGCATCGTTGGCATCGTAGTCACCGTGATGACATCCGTAGTACATAGACGCCTTTTGTTTCCGCACCATGCGTTGATCCGGAGAGAGCTACCCTGGTCTCTTTTTGACGGATTTCGGCCCTTTTGTAGAATTTTGTGTGAGTTTTTGGGTGTATCGAGAATGTCCCTGAAGACTGGGTTCAAGCCGTGCAAGGCCTGTCACTGCATGATGTCGGTGACTGATCCGCATCGGGTTTATTTGTGGTGCCTGGAGCGCGACCATGACCCGAAGTTGTACTCCAAGTGGTGGTCCATGCACCCGAAGGCCTTGAAGGTACATTCTCTCAAGCTCATGGTGGACCAGCGCTCGACTCCACCTAGGTCCCGGTGTCGCTCGAGAGGAAGGTTTCGAGACCGTTCACGGAGCCACCACCATTCGTCTTCCTCAATCTTCAAGTACAGGTAAGAAAAAGAAGTCGTCGAAGTGGTCTCATCGCACTTCGACTACGCCCCGTCGCTTGGTTGATGGGATGCGGGAGGAGCTTCAACGCTCAAGGCGTCCGTTCTCGGAGCCTTCTTCTGGGTCCGCTCTACGCTTCCTTCAGTTTCCAGGAACCAGAGCGACCCCTGCCCAACTGCAGGCCTGCAAACACATTTTGCATGGGCTCCCATGGGTGGTGGCATAATGCATGCTGCAGCCCATGGGATACACCCGGTGTCCCAATGTCCTGAGTACCATATACTAGGGACTTACATGGGGAAACCAGTGTGCGAATTGTGGTGTCCACAAAGGTCCTAGGCAACCAAATTTGAAGGGAGAGAGCACAATCACTATGGTCCTGGTTAGCAGGATCTCAGTGAAAACAGTCTAAGTACACTGAAAAAGTGGGGGAAACCTTGCCAAAAAAGTGACTTCCATACACACATTAAAAAAACTAAGATATTGGTTGCAAAATACATTAGAGTCGTAATATAAGTCAGTTTTTTTTTTTTTTTTTTTTTAAAGGTGCAGAAGCTCAGAATATATAGAAACATGCAGATGTACAAGTTACTTCCTTTCGGTAGAGACATATTCTAGTTGCAGATTCCTTACCTTAGAATTTTCCCCAGGCGTCAAACTGAATCCAGAGATTTTTCTTCGAGCAATACCCTTGTACGTCAGTAGGTGTCATAGTTGCTGTGATGACGTTGGGAGTGGTACATAGACGCCGCCTCAGCGCAGTGACATCAGATTCTTTTAACCACTTTCCATGCCAAAGCGCATAGCCGCTAAGAACACTGAGATTTGTGCACCAGAGCTAAGGACCTGAAGGTGGAATCCCTGTCCCTTTAAATCAGTTCGCAAGCGTGGAGGATGGGTGGGTCGGTAAGGAATCTACAACTAGAGTATGTCTCTACCAGATATTTAGTTACCGAAGGTAAGTAAGTTGTACATCAGATAGACTTCTAGTTGCAGATTCCTTACCTTAAAATAGGTACCCGAGCAATGCCATCCTCGGAGGTGGGCTGCGAACCAAGATCATACTAGAAAGTCCTGCAGGACCGAATGACCAAAGGAGCCGTTCCAGCAGACCTTACTGTACTGACAGTAGTGTTTAGCAAACGTGTGCAAGGACGCCCACCTAGCTGCCTGGGAGATATCCAGGACAGAAACTCTGCGTGCTAATGCAGTGGAAGCAGCAGTCGCTCTGGTGGAATGAGCACGCAAGCCCTCAGGGGGTTGCTTCTTGGCCAAAGCGTAGCACATCTTGATGCAAAGAAGTATCCATCAAGAGATGGTACGTTTTTGCATCGCCTTCCCTTTCTTTGCACCCAAATACCAGACAAAGAGTTGATCGTCCACCCAGAAATCTGTAGTACAATTAAGATAGAACGCCAATGCTTTTTGGGTCCAGATGGTGGAGTCTTTCCTCCTCATGGGAAGGATGTGGGAGTGTGTAAAAAGTAGGCAGGGTTATGAACTGGCCTACATGAAAAGGCGTAACCACCTTGGGAAGGAAGGAAGCCTCAGTGCACAATACCGCTTTGTAAGGGTGCACAGACAAGAATGGAGGTTTGGACGAAAGGGCCTGAAGCTCACTCACCCTGCGAGTAGAAGTGATGGCAACAAGAAAGACAGTTTTGAAGATGAGGATCCATAAGGGACAATTGTGCTTCGGCTCAAAGGGAGTAGACATTAAATAAGTAAGGACAAGATTGAGGTCCCCTTGAGGCATGATAAATGGAGTGGGAGGAAATAAATGGGTGAGACCTTTTAGGAATCTAGTCAAAATAGGATATTTAAAGAGGGAGGGCTGATCAGGTAACCTAAGAAAGGCCGAAATGGCACATAAATACCCTTTAAGGTACACACACAGGCAATAAATGAGGAACATACACTCAAAGACTTAACTCCAGGCCAATAGTTTTTATATAGAAAAATATATTTTCTTAATTTATTTTAGAATCACAGGATTCAAGATTTGAGGTAAGTACACAAAATGCAAGCTACTTCACACAAGTAAGTAGAGAACCTTGATTTAAAACAGCAGTACACACAGTTTAGGTTACAATGGCAATAAGCTATTTTAAAAGTGGACACTGTAAAAATCAACAGTTCCTGGGGGAGGTAAGTTTGGTTAAGTTTCTCAGGTAAGTAAAGCACTTACACAGTCAGTCTCCTGGGCATAGGCAGCCCACCGTTGGGGGTTCAAGGCAACCCCAAAGTCACTGCACCAGCAACACTGGGCCGGTCAGGTGCAGGGGTCAAAGGAGGGCCCAAAACACATAGGCGCCTATGGAGAACAGGGGAACTTCGGTCCTAGTCTGCTTACAGGTAAGTACCTGCATCCTTGGGGAGTAGACCAGGGGGGTTTTGTGGAGCACTGGGAAGGGCACACACAAGCCCACAAAACACAACCTCAGCGGCACAGGGGCAGCCGGGTGCAGTAGGCAAAGTAGGTGTTGGGTTTGCTATAGAAAGCAATGGAGTGACCCGGGGGTCACTTTGGCAATGCAGGTAGGGCACAGGGGGGCTTCTCGGGCCAACCACCGACTGGGCTACGAAGAGGGCCACCTGCTGGTCATTCCTGCACTGGAAGGTGGATCCTCTCGGTCCTGGGGGCTGCGGGTGCAGTGCTTGGTCCAGGCGTCGGGTTCCTTGTTACCAGGCAGTCGCGGTCAGGGGGAGCCTCTGGATCCTCTCTGCAGGCGTCGCTGTGGGGGACCAGGGGGGTCGTCTCAGGCTACTCATGGGGTCGCAGTCGCCGGGGAGTCCCCCCTGTGGTGTTGGTTCTCTGGATCTCGTGCCGGGGGCGTCGGGTGCAGAGTGTAAAGTCTCACACTTCCGGCGGGAAGAGTGAGGTCTTTGGAAGTTCTTGAAAAGTTGCAAGTTTGTTGCAGGTTGTTGAGCAGAGATGCTGCTCACTGGAGTTTCTTGGTCTTGGGGGCCAGGGCAGTCTTCTGAGGCTTCAGAGGTCACTGGTCCCTGTTGGATGCGTTGCTCGTTGCAGGTTTACGAGTCAGGAGACAGGCCGGTAGGGCTGGGGCCAAAGCAGTTGTTGTCTTCTGTCATCTCTGCAGGCTTGTAGGTCAGCAGTCCTTCTTTTTTAGTTCAGGTTGCAGGAATCTGATTTCCTGGGTTCAGGTTTGCCCCTAAATACTCAATTTAGGGGTGTGTTTAGGTCTGGGGGGCAGTAGCCAATGGCTACTGTCCTTGAGGGTGGCTTCACCCTCTTTGTGCCCCCTCCCTGAGGGGAGGGGGGCACATCCCTATTCCTATTTCCACAATTGGCACACCTCTGGAACACAGATAAGTCCCTTGTAAGAGGTACCAGTGATACCAAGGGCCCTGTAACCCGGGAAGGTCCCTAAGGGCTGCAGCATGTGTTGTGGCACCCTTAGGGACCCCTCACCTAACACATGCACACTGCCATTGCAGATTGTGTGTATTGGTGGGGAGAAAAAGGCAAAGTCGACATGGCTTCCCCCCTCAGGATGCCATGCACACAAAATACTGCCTGTGGCATAGGTAAGTCACCCCTCTAGCAGGCCTTAAAGCCCTAAGGCAGGGTGCACTATACCAAAGGTGAGGGCATAGCTGCATGAGCAATATGCCCCTACAGTGTCTACGTCCATTCTCAGACATTGTAATTACTGTATTAAGTATGTGGTCTGGGAGTTTGTCAAAACGAACTCCACAGTTCCATAATGGCTGCACTGAATACAGGAAAGTTTGTTATCAACTTCTCAGAATAATAAACCCACACTGATGCCAGTGCTGGATTTATAAAAAAATGCACTCAGAGGGCATCTTAGAGATGCCCCCTGTATTTTACCCAATCCTTAAGTGCAGGTCTGACTGGTCTGTGCCAGCCTGACACTGAGAGACGAGTTTCTGACCCCCTGGGGTGAGAGCCTTTGTGCTCTCTGGGGCCAGAAACAAAGCCTGCACTGGGTGGAGGACACCTCCCCTTGCAGGAACTGTAACACCTGGCGGTGACCCTCAAAGGCTCAGGCCTGGTGTTACAATGCCCCCAGGCCACTCCAGCCAGCAGAGATGCCCGCCTGTGGACGAGCCCCCACTTTTGGCGGCACAACCAGAGGGATAATGAGAAAAACAAGGAGGAGTCACCCTCTCAGCCAGGTCCACCCCTAAGGTGACCTGAGCTGAAGTGACCCCCTCCTTGAGAAATCCTCCATCTTGCTTTGGAGGATTAGGACCAGTAGGGATAGGGATGTGCTCCTCTCCCAGAGGGAGTGCGCACAAGGAGAGTGTAGCCACCCTCGGGACAGTAGCCATTGGCTACTTACTGCCCCCTAACCCTAACACACCCCTAAATTTAGTATTTAGGGCCGACCCTGAACCCAGCTCTTCAGATTCCTGACGACCTACAAACAAGAAGGACTGCCTAGCTGAAAAGCCCCGCAGAGAAGAAGGAAGACAACAACTGCTTTGGCCCCAGCCCTACCGACCTGTCTCCAACTTCAGAGAACCTGCACCAGCGACTCATCCTGCGGGCCCAGCGACCTCTGCCGACTCAGGGGACTGCCCTGCAACTACAGAGGATCAAGAACTCCTGTGGACAGCGGATCTGTCCAACCAAAGAAAGAAGAAACCATCTTTAAAGGGACTCTCACCTCACTCCAGAAGCGTGAGTCCCCACCACTCTGCACCCAACGCCCCTGGCCAGAGAAACGAATGACCCAGAGAGGAACCCCAGGCGACTCCGACGATGTGTCCACCCTGGGCTGACCTCTCTGCACCCCGACGACAATGCCTGCAGAGGGAATCCCGAGGACCCCCCTGACTGCGACTGCCTGGGACGAAGATATCTGACGCCTGGAGAAGCACTGCACCCGCAGCCCCCAGGCCCGTGAGAGTCCGACCACCGGTGCAGCAGTGACCAGCAGGCAGCCCTTGCCTAGTCAGTGGCTGGCCCGAGAAGACCCCCTGTGCCCTGCCTGCAACGTCTGAGTGACCCCCGGGTCTCTCCATTGAACCCTAGTGCAAACCCAATGCCCTGTTTGCCCACTGCACCCGCCCGCCTCTGAGGTTGTGTGTTGTGTGCCTACATGGGGCCCCTCCAGTGCTCTACTAAACCCCCTGGTCTGCCCCCCGAGGACGCAGGTACTTACCTGCCAGCAGACCGGAACCGGAGCACCCCCTGTCTCAATAGGCACCCATGTTATTTTGGCTCCTCTTTGACCTCTGCACCTGACTGGCCCTGTGTTGCTGGTGCTGGGTGTTTGGGGTTGACTTAAACCCCCAACGTTGGGCTACCTATGCCCCGGAGACTGAACTTGTAAGTGCTTTACTTACCGTATTAAACAAACTGTACTTACCTCCCCCAGGAACTGTTGAAATTTGCAGTGTCCACTTTTAAAATAGCTTATTGGCATTTTATGAAAAAGTGTGTACATTACTGTTTTGGTACAAAGTTCTAACTATACCTATGCAAAGTGCCTTACATTTAATGTACTTACCTGCAATCTGAATATTGTGGTTCTAAAAATAAATTAAGAATATAATATTTTTCTATATAAAAACCTATTGACCTGGAGTTAAGTCATTGAGTTTGTGTTCTCATTTATTGCTTGAGTGTGTACAACAAATGCTTAACACTACCCTCTGATACGCCTACCTGCTCGACCACACTACCACAAATAGAGCATTAGTATTATCTATTATTGCCTCTTTCAAGCCCCTTGGTGAACCCCTGGACTCTGTGCACACTATATTTCATTTTGATATAGTATATACAGCTTCTTACACCTACAAACTATTGTTAGAAGTCATTTGTTTCTTATTCAATAAATTATTTGTCTATCCATCCAGTAAATTATCCCACTGTAGAGAAAAAGGAAATAACAGCTACATTGTGTAACCTTGAAGTGCTGTTCTTCCTGAACTATGTAAAAAGAACAGTTCTTTTGTTGCCTAAAAATCAAAATTTGTGTTAAACGTATTATTTCCATCAGTACGTAATATTCTTTTTTAAAGCTGTTATCTGCATTTTCTATATTTATTTTTTGCTCTGTAAAAAGTGCAGCCACAAATCAGAAAATAGGTTTTAATATTTATTTAATGGGAAGATGGTACTCTGCCATGAATAGATTATCCGTCTGAAAATGTTACCATTTTCTTGTGAATGAATTGAAGACAACTGAGGACTCACTAGCGCGCCACACTTTTGGTGAATATGCAACTTGCTTGTTTTTAGTGTTTCAGCGTACATTTTGAGAGTGGACAGAAAACTTCATTGGAGCAGGTGCACCAGTATTTTGCATTTTGTGGAATGCATACCCTGCACTAGTAAAAGGTGTTACATGTCCCAGCAGCCACCAGGACAGAGGTCGGCATAGAAATACCAGTCTGTTCTTTTCTCCTTGTCGGCCCTTTGTTTTGGAAGTTTTGAGAATCCTAGGTGTCAATGGCTATTTATTGCACAGTTTCTTCTCTAATGAAATTACAAGAAAGAGGTCTACATCTTGGACTACATCATACTGCATGACTGTGGCAAAGTGCAGTTCTTGAGATTTTCATGAGCTTGAAAGGCATTTTTTCTGATGGATACTTATACCTGTAGATTCCTAAACTTTGCATATCTCAGGCTCCCACTTGATCCGGAAACAGTTGCCATTGCTCTCTGGCGCTGAAAAGTAGCAGCCGATCCAACTTGATGCGAGAAGTGGAGTTGTGATGACGTCACTGGAGCAATAAAGCAGCTGCCTCCATGTCAGTTGTTTTTTCCTGCCTATTTAACAGAAGTCCAGAGCTTCTCGCTTCACCTCATGTCAGATTTTGCACAGTGCAACTAACAATGTCCCCCTTAGGAACTCAGGGGGTCATTCTGACCCTGGCGGTCTCGGACTGCCAGGGCGCAGAACGACGGAAGCACCGCCAACAGGCTGGCGGTGCTTCAATGCCCATTCCGACCGCGGCAGTAAAGCCGTGGTCGGAAAACCGGGGGCGGCGGTTTCCCGCCGTTTTTGCCCCGGCTGGGCGAATCCGCCAGGGCAGCGCTGCAAGCAGCGGTGCCCTGGGGATTCAGACCCCCTTCCCGCCAGCCTGTTTCTGGCGGTGTGCACCGCCAGGAAGAGGCTGGCGGGAACGGGTGTCCTGGGGGCCCCTGCACTGCCCATGCCACTAGCATGGGCAGTGCAGGGGCCCCCTAACAGGGCCCCAGCCTGCTTTTCACTGTCTGCCTAGAAGACCGTGAAAAGCGCGACGGGTGCAACTGCACCCGTCGCACACCTGCAACACCGCCGGCTCCATTCGGAGCCGGCTTCAGTGTTGCAGGCCGCCTTCCCGCTGGGCTGGCGGGCGCTAACAATGTTAGCCGGCCCAGCGGGAAGGTCAGAATGGCCCCAGCGGTCTTTTGACCGCGGAGCGGGCAAATGGCGGTTCCCGCCTGGCGGGCGGCGACCGCCGCCCGCCAGAGTAGGAATGAGGGCCTCAGTGTTAAATCCCTTTTGAAAATGTGATAAGTGTCCATTACGGATCCACACGATGATTGCTTATGTGTCCAGACACGACTCATTAAGGTGTGTTCTTTTGCAGTAGATTAATACAAAGACAATAAGATTATGACCAGGGCGAAGGACGACAGCAGACGTCATCACCTCACTAGATCTCTTTCTAGAGCCAGGACAAGATCAAGGTCCCCTTCCTGCACCTCCCCCTCATCAAAATCTTTGAGAGAAAAATGTGTCGCCACAAAAAGAAGCCGCAGTCTTTTCTACCAGGAGGTTCAGATCCAAATAAGCACTCCTTCTAGGGCTTCATCATAACCCAGTCTTCACTAAAGCCTCAGTTAGGAGAGTTGTACCCTTCATCAGGACTCTGCTGCCAGTACTTCCACTGTCTCTTATTATCTTAATACCGACGCTAGCTTGCACTTAGTCTCTGTTGCCTAGACCATATTCAGCAATATTCTGATGTTAGAAATATTTCAAAAGGCATTGTTCCCATATATGGTGCTTCATTCATCTCCCTTCTGGTGTTGATTGTTTCTGTTGGCGCTGTGTCCTCCAGCGAGTATCATTTTAGTGCCACTTCCCTTCCCAGGTACTATTTCAGCGCTGTCACCGACACCGACCTCGGCGCCATTGATACCTCAAGTGATGCTTCCATTATTCGAGCCACCTCAACAAAGTAAGGGAAGGGAGAGGTGAAGACTCTTGAGGAGTAACAATACAAAGAGGACACCGATAACTGTTATTGGAAACCTTTCATGATCTAATAGGATCAGATTTGGATCAAGATTAGGCCATGGCATAGGTTCAATACCCTTTAATGTCCTTCCCTACTTCTGGTACCTCAGACATAGCTCTTCAGGAATCCACTGGACTTAAAAGGTCCCCTGAAACAGACATAGATCCGGTACACCATAAATAGCCTCTTTTTATTAAGTTCTGACAAAAGCAACAGATATAAGAACTTCCCCTTCCCTCAGTAGAGCATTGTCCTAACATTTTAATAGATGTTCTATGAACATCAGCTCCATCTAATAAACCCCTGGTTCCCTGTAATGAATCATTGAAAAGAGCTATATCCATCGCCTAATGATCCAACCCTTCTTTCGCCTCATCCCTACTCTTAGGTATTAGTAACCTGGCTGCTTTCCTCACTTATTACCCAGACAGAGAATCCAAAAAACTATAGGGTGTAGACAAAAAAGTATTTTCTTCAGGGAGTCTAGGGCTAAGAGCCCTAAATGCAGAATGCCTTCTTGGCCCCTACATGCATGCCCTATGGGATATAACAGCCATGGTTGTTCCGAGCCACTAGACCACTTCAGACCACACATTGTCGAAGTTTTTTGTGACAGACAGGATGCACCCTGTCACATAATAAAAGCTGGATTAGACACCACTGGTTCCATCGCTCCGTCCATGAGTTGCTCAGTCTCCCTAAGGAGACATGTTGCCTCAGTTTCTCCGGCCTACACAGGGACGTCGAAAAATACTTTAATGGACCAGTACAGACTTGTTGGCGAAAAACAGATGCTGCTTTAGAAATGGTCATGGATGGTCGAGCTACAACTATGTCTTTAGGTCTGAAAGCATCAGCGAGAGGTGCTTTTCTTAAACCAATGTCTTTTTGTAGGGGCTATCACTACACAAACAGCACCCCTTTATCAGCTACTCAGCAACAACAACCCATTTACCTCATGTCCCAGTACAGAAGCAGAGGAAAAGGTTGTGCAAAACAACGTCAATCCCTTTCTTCCTCTTCCTCCTCCCTAGTGCCACCAGGTAATCCACAGTAGTTAAACAGGTTAAATCTTTTGTACAAGTCTAGAAGACTATTATTTCTTACCAGTGGATCTTATTAATAGAGTAAAAGGTGTATACCCTTCCCTTGAAACAGCAAGAATTTTCTTCCCGATGGTCCTTTTAGTCAGAAGAACATCGGGGCATCCTTCAGCAGGAAATGGCAGCTCTGCTGCAGGAGGGACAGGGGGGCTACCCTGTGTTTTCTGACAGTCAAAAAGGGCAGTGGTCTTCAACCAATCCTGAACTCAAGATCTTGAATTTCATCTTACAACGGAGAAATTAAAAATGCTGTCTAGCTCGGGTTCTTCAGGGCTTTTATGTGGAAGGCTGGATGATATCACTTGACTAGCAGGATGCCTGCTTCCGCATGCCAAATCCTGCTGCTACACAGGAAGCATGTGCGATTCATGTTGGGTCAACTTTATGCTAGTTTGTAGCCCTTCCGTTCAGTTGGGCCTAACATTAGGTCTGGAACGCTTCACCAATGTGATGGCGGGGTGGTAGCTCATTTCAGGAGGTTGGGAATTGCTGTGTTCATTACCTCGATGACTGGCTACTGAAAGGTGGTTAACACCAGATGGTGGTGCACAACTTGCAAATACATCTGTATTGTTCGACTTGGGGTTTTTAATCAGTATGCAGAAGTTTTGCTTGGTGCCTCTCAGCACCTTCTGTTCTTCTCCTTGCCGTCTCAAGAGGGAATACTCCATGATGAAGTTTGTTACTGACTCAGATGTGCTTCATTATGTTCATTGAGGTTGAAGAGTGCACTAGTTATCTTTATTTTGAGGGTTCCAGTGCCTCAAAGTCACTGTAGGCCAGCTCTGCCACTTCTCTGTCGCTCCTTGCACTCTGGCAAATGCACTCTGGCAACCTCACAGAAGTGTGTTTTGGTGAGAGCATCACTAGCGCAGCTCTTCCTTCTGTTGAAATTCTATGAGGGGAATTTTCTCCACAAGTTGATGGTGGTTGGCACAATGTCCATTCACTACTCTTTTAATTGTCTCAGACAATCAGAGACTGTGTGGACACTAAAACTCCCGCTTACCTTTTTCCTCCCTGCTGGCTGTGCAGACCCACTGTGTTCTGGCACTTTTCTTTTTCTCTCTTGTGACTGGAGAGGTAGGAGACACTTAACCAGTTGCATCATTTTTGGATACATCAAGCATATGACAGCAGAAGTTACATTTTTAACTTTGTTGCAGTGTTTTGCTAGGTACTGTGCGACCTATTCACAAGTGCCTTTCTGGAGTACATAAGTAGTTGTGCATACTCCAAAATTCACTTCACAAACCTCTTGTTGGAGATTTTTGCTTCTTCTGTCTCTTCTGTACAAGGATCTCTGCACACATAGGTAACAATGTAGTAGTAAGTATGGAAGGGACAAGTGGGAGTGGTTGTAAAATGGGAAATAATTACTAATATATGAGTCTGTTTAAGAGAAATTGAAAGAAGGGTTTTGTGGTGGACATGCTAATATAAAAGACACCCCTTAAGAAAAAAACAATTACAATTCACAAAATACACATATAAATCTTTTCCAGCAGTACTGTTGACAAAAACAGGCTTAAATGTACTGCAGCCCAGTACTAGAGTAACTCAGTTACCACATATGGCCGACTATTGGTACTCCAGCCACTCCCATAGAAGGTAGGCAATACCACTGATACCCAAGGAAAGTTACTTGTAGCTTTTCAGTCGGAAATTCAGTTGTAGCATTCTCCAGCTCCTTATTCAAGAGGATGTAGACTTTAGCAACACAAAAGGATGATGGATGGCGTGCTGAACAATGCAAACACTCACCCCCAGTCACAGATCTGGGTTTAATCCATCGTTCTTTTGCTCACCATGCCACCCCAGTTTGGGCCCAGCCATATGCAAATCAGTCTTGACCCTGTTCCTCATGGGAACAGTCCAGCCTGAACTGCCAAGCCAGGTCCTCCCTGGACTGGAAACAAGCATCCTGGGAATGGTTTCAGGGTATCACCCTTCAGCAGGAAGGCTAGCTTGAATCCAGTGGCACAGTGAGCACAGGACCCACGTCTGAGCATACCCTTCCCACTTAGGGCAACTTTAGCAACACAAAAGGATGATGGATGGCGTGCTGAACAATGCAAACACTCACCCCCAGTCACAGATCTGGGTTTAATCCATCGTTCTTTTGCTCACCATGCCACCCCAGTTTGGACCCAGCCATATGCAAATCAGTCTTGACCCTGTTCCTCATGGGAACAGTCCAGCCTGAACTGCCAAGCCAGGTCCTCCCTGGACTGGAAACAAGCATCCTGGGACTGGTTTCAGGGTATCACCCTTCAGCAGGAAGGCTAGCTTGAATCCAGTGGCACAGTGAGCACATGACCCACGTCTGAGCATACCCTTCCCACTTAGGGCAACTTTAGCAACACAAAAGGATGATGGACGGAGTGATGAACAATGCAAACACTCACCCCAGTCACAGTTCTGCGTTTAGTCCATCGTTCTTTTGCTCACCCTGCCACCCCAGTTTGGACCCAGTCATATGCAAATCAGTCTTGACCCTGTTCTTAATGGGGACAGTCCAGCCCGAACTGCCAAGCCAGGTTCTCCCTGGACCGGAAACAAGCATCCTGGGACCTGTGTCGGTATACATGAAAGTGTAATCTACACATGAAAATAGTGAATTCCATGTATGATGAGATTTACTTCTAGATGTGTGCGTAGAGCTACATGTGACTTGATTTACAGGTGCTAACTGAACTTTATGAATAGGGCCCTTGTTCTGAATTTTAATTCGGGCTACTTTCTTTTAATAAGAAAATCAACAATTTGAGTTAAATCACACACATAAGCCAGCTTAAAGAAAGTTTGAACTTGAAAAAGAATCGTTTTTAACAGTCATGTTATGCATTTGTATGGATTTCACATTATGTAGTTTTTCAGGTCTCGCCTAAGACAGTGCTTGTGCTGTCTGTTGCAAAACTTTTTTTTTAGCTTATAGGTGGCTTAAAGCTGCCAATTGTTTACCATTGGTTGGCCTCTTTGTCACTCTCATTTGCATGCTATTAGTATGATGGCTTGAGTAGGCTTTACTTCCTCGTTGTGAGTTTGTTCCTCCCTTGGAGCATGGACACATTATTGTGACCTTACACTGCTCGTTTAGTTTTGGTGCTACTTTTTTCTTTTTGGTTAAGCGCTCGCGGAGAGTGTGTGTATTTTCCATCTGTTTCCCTCGTGCTCTTCACCCTTCATCTGTCTTGCTGTGTGTTTCTCTGCCCCCTCACCGGGTCTCTGTGTTTTGCTGTCACCTCCCAAACCCCCAGTGTACCTCACCATGTGCTTCTGTGCTTTGCTGTCCCCTCCCAAACCCCCAGTCTATGTGTTGCTTTGTATTGCTGTGTGCGTCTCTGTTCCTTCTATGTTGTTTTCTCATCCGTGTTTGTTCCCTGTCCGCCATAATCCCAGTTTTAGTGCTGCATCCCTCCCCGTCATTTGTGTTTTTTTGGTACCAATACAGCTTGAATGAGCAACTTTAAATAAAAGAACCCTCATCATTTTAAACGTGTGCGCATGTTTTGTGCGTGCACCTACAAAAGTTTTTTTGTTTCTTATGCTGCTGTGCAAAATCCATTGGCAAACTCAATATTTCTCAAAGGTGAGACCTATTCGCTTTTGACAAAGATAATTTTATTACCCTGCCATTTTATCACCAGACAGCACACCCATGTGGCAATTTTAGTTAGCAAGATGCTGTTGTAGTTAGAAAAGGGCTTGGAGCCCGCCGGCAGCTAACCATTTGTTGGCTTGAGTTGCACTCAGCTTTACAGCCTCAGAATTCGTCACTAGAAGCCATATCATCATTTCCGTACCTGTCTGTGGAGTAGGGACCAAGCATTGATTGATTCAACTTAATCAGTGCCTGTCTGCTGCAATCGATGTTTTTAAGGTACTATTTTCGACTTTTAACTTCTAGTTCCCTGCAAAGAGAAGGCATGTGACTAGCAAAAACGTGCCCAGCAGTACAAACAAAATTGTGAAGTTATATTTTCTATAAATAACATTTTTTTTTTTTTTTTGCCAAGACTTCTTTTCTCACCTTCCACTCATGTCTTTTTTTTTTTTTTTTTAAACTTCTGGTGCTCTGCAAACTGAAGGTGTTGTTGCTGGCAAAACCCTACCCAGCAGGACAAAAAAACTAAAATGTTGTATTTCTATAGTTAGCTCTTTTATGTTGTTAAGTCTTCTTTTCTCACTTTGCACTCATGTTTTGTTTTCGCTCATTTAGTTAGTTTTCAATTTGGATACAAACAAATTCAGCATAGGCGCCTGTGAAACCACAACGGAATCTTTTAGGAGGAGCACATCTCTTCTGCAGTTTCATTGCAGTAATGTTTTTTACGCACTGTATTTACACAGTGCTTTCCAACAGAGTCAAGACCTTAGCGCTTTATTGCAGGGATGCATCCAAATGATCATCGTGCATTTCCCCAAAACGCCTCACATCTATACACTTCAAAACAAACAGAAATAAAACATGCAGTTCAAAAACAAAAACATGAGAAGTGTGAGAACATCCAGACCCTTCGTGCCTCCCCTGCGTCTGCCAAAATATTCCAGTTACTGGTCTACCTAGCACCGATTCGACTCTCTGAAAACAGGAATTTATCTCCCTTTTGGAAAAAAAAACTCCTAAATTACCCCACTCGGCCGTTTTCACACACCTATACAATCCAGAGCACAAAATAGCAATATTCCACTACAGGCTAACATTCTTAAAGGTACCCTATAAAACACCCAAGAC
This sequence comes from Pleurodeles waltl, assembly GCF_031143425.1. Classification (NCBI taxonomy): domain Eukaryota; kingdom Metazoa; phylum Chordata; class Amphibia; order Caudata; family Salamandridae; genus Pleurodeles; species Pleurodeles waltl. The sequence goes on along the minus strand of NC_090440.1, from coordinate 1,782,287,807 downwards.
ACTTTAAATACTGATGCTTTTCGTTTGCATTCTGTATTTTTAGATGGCTGACTGAGCCTGCACATAAAACAGTCTGAAGCCAAGTATACATAGTTCGACTATATTCTATGCCACATAATTCCACTCCACTACAAATAGTTTCACTCAAATCCACACCACATAATTCAACTCAAATCAGCGCAACACAATTCAACAAAACACAATTTGAGGCCACACAATTCCACTCCATGCCACACAATTCCACGCCACATAGCTCTACTCCACACAATTCCACATCAAATAATTCCATGCTACACCATATAATTCCACTCCAGGGCACATAAATCCACCCTACATAAGTCAGCTCCACGCCACATAATTCCATTTCACTTCACATAAATCCATGACACACAATTTTCCACCACAGCGCACAATTCCACAACGTGCCACCTAACTCCACAACATGCATATTAATTCCACTACATACCATAATTCCGCTCCAAGCCACATAATATAACATATAACTGCATTCCATGCCACACAATTCCACATCTCACAGTTCCATGCCACTCAAATCCATGCCACACAACACAATTCCACCACACATAATTCCACCCCCACACAAATCCACAACACACCACATAATACCACCCCATATAATTCAATTACACATTTCCACTCCACACATTATTCTGCTCCTCACAACATAAATCCACGCTTTGCCATATAATTCCACCCAGTTCAACATAATTCCACTACAATCCATGCCACTCCACATAATTCAAACCCACTAAACCTAACACAATACTACACCACACAATTCCACACCAAATAATGTCATGCCACACCATGTAATTTTGTGAAACCTAATTCTACATCAATCCATGCCACATAATTCGACCACAGTACATATAAATCCATTCCACACAAGAAAATGTCAGTGCGTCTAACATAATTCCACTCTGTACCACATAAGTGCACTCTACTCAACATTACACAATTTTACGCCACACTACAATTCTACTCCACACCACATAATTCCACTGCACACATTTCCACTCCAGACCACATAATTCTACTCATACAATTTCATAATTCCACAACAAGCCCCATTTCATCAAATTCAAAAAGGTTTTGCTTCATTCCATGGCAAATAATTCCACTCCACATAATTCCAATTCACTAAACCCAACACAATACCACTCCACGCAATTCCACACCACAAAATTCCACACCACGCTACATAATTCCATGACACATAATTCCATTCCACTCAATTCCACTTAATTCAACTACACATAAACCCACTCCACATAATTCCACTCCATCCGTCCGTCCAACATATTTCCACTGTGCGCCACATAATTCCCTTGCACTCAATGCAGCACAAATTCATGCCACACATTTGTGCCCCACAATTCCACACTGTGCCACACAATTTCACACCACATAATTCCACTCCACACAATTGCACTTCACGTCACACAATTCCACTCCACACAATTCCACGTCTCGCAATTCCCCTCCAGTCACTTCCACACCATGCCATAAAATTCCATGCTGAATAATCCCACATCATTTTCGCATATTTCGATTCTATGACACACAATTTCATGCAACATAATTCCACTCCATGACACACAATTCCACTCCACTACAAAAAAATCCAATTCCACACCGCACCACATAAAAGAACTCTACCACATCATTTCACGCAACATAATTGCACACATGCCAAATTCCTGTCTGTTCCACAGAATTCCACTACACTCCATGCTCTCCACATAATTCCACTCAACCCAAAACAATTCCATGCCACAAAATTGCATGCCACAATATTCCACTCCACACAATTCCACTCGACGCCACACAGTTCCATGGCAAATAAATCCACCTTAGCACCACACAATTCCACTTAACAGCTTGTAATTCCATGCCACATATGTCCATTCCTCGCCATATAATTCCCCTCCACTCAATTCCACTCCACAATATTGCTCTCCCCTTTACATAATTCCACTCCATGCCCAAATTGACATCTCGGTTCCACTCTACATCACACAATCCCACACCGCGCAACACAATTCCATGCCAAATAATTGTAAGTCATGCCAAATAATTTCACTCCAAAACACGTAATTCCACACAACATAATTACACTTTACCTCATGCCACATAATTCTGCTCCTCTACACATGAATCCACTTCACTCCACATAATTCCATACTGCACCACATAATTCCTCACCATGCCACATAATTTAATTCCACATTACTCAATACCATGACACATAATTCCATTCCACATAATCCCTCTACACTCAACCCAAACCAATTTCACACTGCAGAATTTCACTCCACACAATGCAACACAACACACTTCCACCTCAAGCCGCAGAATTTCACACCAGACAAACCCACTCAACATCACATAATTCCACTCCACTGCATGTAATTCTATGACACAAATGACTACTCCACACCTTGCCACATAATTCCTCTCCACTGCACATAAATTCACTCCATGCCACATAGTCCTGATTAGCCACATAATACAACTGCATAACACATGCCACACAGCACAATTCCATGCCACACAATTCCACACCACACTACATAATTTCATTCAACTCCACCTAATAGCACTACACACCACATAATTCCATACCATGCCACATAATACCACTCCACAGTATATCATTTATGTCCATATATGTGCAGTCCACGCTCCACAATTGTAGTTTGTCTCAGTTCAACAGTTCCCCATAAAGTGTACAGTTGGACTAGTATACAATCAACCATGCTTTCATCGTATTTTTTTTAATAAAAACTCATAATTCCATTCTGTTCCACATAATTCTAGTACACTTCATGCAACGTTTATTATTATTATTAGTAAGTGTATTGTATGTTTAGTTAAAATCTTCACAGTATTGTTACAACACAAGTATTTCCAGTACATCCCGTTAAAACAAATATAAAAAAGTAAACTATGATTCAAGGCATTCTAACCCAATTTCACTGAGGGTGCAGTCCAGTTTCACTGTACAGTGCAATGTGTTATACCAAAACTTCAAGGGGATATTTTGAATTTGCTCCGTGCTGGCATTTTGAAGTAATTTAGATATGTGGTAGCACTTGCCTTATGAGTTTCATATATGGCAACTTGAGTCTGACACAAGCACATACCAACTTGTCACAAACATTACTAATGTCATGGATGGAAATCAATATTTTAAAATCAAGGCAAATGTTAAAAAAAAAAAAAAACTGTTAGGCAAAACTTCCAAAGCAACTTCACTGAGAGTGTAATACAGTTTTGTAAAAAAGTGAAACGTGCAAAACAGAAGCTCCAAGGGACACTTTTCACTAGTCCCATGCTGGCATTTTGAAGCAATTTATGTGCCCATGGTGTTTCATGCCTAAAGAGAGTCATACATAGCTATCAATGCTCTAAAGTCCAACTGAAGCACCTACCAAGCCATTCCATATGTTAAAAATGTCATGGATGGGAGTCAGTGCTCTGACTTTCGTCCTAAGGTTAATATACTTTATCATACTTTAACTGCAGCACACAAGAGAATGCTACATAATTCCACTCCACATAACTCCATTCCACTCCACCCAAGGGAATTTCATGCCACACAATTCCACACCTAATAATTCAATAACACATAATTCCACCATACTGCATATAATTCCATGCCACATAATTCCACCCCTCCATGCCACACAATTCCACTCCACTGCACATAATCCTATTCCGCTCCACAAAATTCAGTTCCACTCCACATAATTCCACTTGGGCGACTTAATTCCGCTCCGAATAATATAATTCAACTACACAACACACAATTCCACCACGCCACATAATTTATGTCCACATAATTGCAGTAAGTGGCACTCATTTGCAGTCATATGTCAAATTCTACACCATCAACACACAGCATACAAACAGCCACACTCGTACACAATCTACCACGCTTTCATCTTTGCTATTCTTGCAAACACCTAATTCCTTTCCGTTCCACATAATTCCACCACACTCCAACCATATGATTACACTCCACTCAACCCAGCACAATTCCACAATACATAATTCCACACCAAATAATACTACTACTCTCCATGCCACATAATTCCACTACACATAATCCCACTCCTAGCAACATAAATGCCCTCCATGCCACTTAACTTCACTCTGCTACATAATTCCACGACACATAATTCCACACCACACAATTCCAAACCACATAATTCCACTCCACACACATCTCCACACAATTGTAGTCCACGCCATGCAGTTGCAGTCAATTTGTCACAATTTAACATATTCAAACTACTGTAGACAAAAAGCTACACTAGTACACAATCAACTATGCTTTCATCTTTATTGATTTTTTTAAATACAAACAAACACCGCATAGGCACCTCGGAAACCAGAACAGGCTCTTTCACACCAGGACGATGCTGCTTCTAGAGTTTCTTTGCAAAAATGTTTTGTCTTAAATTAGTGTGCTTTCGCTAAAGGGAAAAGGTGAAATTGCGTATGACATCCCTAAATCAGCAATAAAGTATTTCCAATCTTTCATTAAATTCTAACTATAACCTGCACAGTCCGCACCTGTGACACTGTCTTATCAGCATAAATGAATTCTAGCCTCATATTCTAGTATTTATGCTGCTGGGTGAACTCTCTTGCTACATTAATTAATTTTATATAGTGCATTATATGGTACTTCAGAATGTACTATACTTGGAAGATAAAAAGAAAATCTGTCACCAAACGGACATGTTTGGAGATATTTTCGATATACAGCAGTATACGGGTCCCACTACTTAGTAGCTGTATTATGTAGAATGATCTTCATACTTTAAATTAACCCACAAACTGGATAAATTACAATGTGTGCTTAATATTGAGGAACAATAATTAATTTAGCTTTCGTGTGTCATGCCGCACTTTGTGCACTGTACTGTACATCTCTAAAATCTGCACCAATGTACTCTCTGCCAGTGCAATCTATGCCACTGCACTCAACTCTGCACCGCTCCAGCCTACGGCACTCCACTCTGTACCGGTCTATGGCACTCCACTCTGCACCAGTCTACTCTGTACCACTCTACCTTAGTGCACTCTTCACGTTTTAATTCTTAACTCACATCATCACTGGTACTTTAATAAATAATGAAACAAAAATGGCTGTTTCAAAGTAGTTTATAATAATTTTTTAAACATACTGTACAACCACGCTGAAGTACAACACGTTTAAAATAGTCTAAACCAATAGCTCTTGCAGAGGCGAGACCTATTGGCTTTGCCAATGCTTGTTTGTACATGTTACTGATTGCTGGGTTTCCGGCATCATCAAACTTGCCTATGTAGACGTTTCCTCAAACAAATGTTTTGTTCACTTGTCTGAGCTCAGTAAGACCCTCGGTGAGTCTCTGATCCTTGGAAGTTAATGCTCTGGGAGCTGGTCTGCAGGAAGGCTGTAAGTTTCCTGCCTGTGCGGTGCCAGGCTTCGGAATTTCATGCGCAGACGTCTTTGCTTCGTGAGTGTTACAGGAAGTACGCTACACTCAGTCACCTTCGCTGTCTGGATAGATGCACGAGTCGGACCGATTTTGAAATGTACCTCGCCCATTTATATGCGTGGTCACATAGTTATGGGCTTGATTTGTGTCGGAGCGAAAGACAGCTCCACGGAAAATATAGTATAAAAAATTCATTAGCGCATGACATTTATTGCAAACGAGACAGGAAAGGAGACCGGGATAACTTATCTCGCTCATTTGCTAAATCGTTTTACTTGGCCTGTCTTGAGTGCATTAGATTTACAAGCTCCCTCGCGGAGACCTTTCATTTCCACATTGATTTATTCTACCGCTTCTGCAGCAGCGTGGTCAGAAGGTCACAATATTGATGGAGAAATACTCAACACTTACCCTCAGCTAGGTTTAAGGGGAAGGCATGGAGATTACTTTTACATATTTATACAGTAAAGTGTTCTTGAAAGCAAACGCCATTTTTAAATGTACATGTGGAAAAAGTCGGCATATGTTCTACACAAAAATAAATTATTCTTTCTGACAGAATACAGGGTGGTAGCAATACAAAATGTGACAGTATCAGTCTTTTTCCACCTTGTATGGCTTTTTCGATTGTTTCTAGTATTCAAAGTGGCGATTCACACCCCGGCGGTGATCATTGTCCGTTTTGTTTTAAAACAAACTCGGGTGCACCCCTTTCGTAGGTTTTCCTAGCTTTAGTGACTGTCCGGTCCCCTCTACTCCCGGCGACCGATATTACTACATTGCAGTATTGGTCCTACTAAGTAATAGTGGCTGTGTCGGTGGCTCCCTTTACAGCTACATTGTGTTTTAGCGGGTATTCGCCTTTTTACATCTGGCATCTGTCAAGGTCTAACCCATGGGTTGAGTAATATCATGAAACGCAATGTTCGAATCTTGGGGTAATTAAAAAAAAAAATCCATCCCTAATACTTGTATTCAAAGAATGGATCGGAGAGGTCTGCAGGAAGAGATTTGTATTCTAAATACTAATGAGGGGGACAAATAGGGGCCGTAGGTACAGAGTCAGAGAGTATGTGTTACCCCCCCAAACCTTTTGCCTAGTGTTGATGCCAACTTTGCTTGAAAGTGTGCTGGGGCCCTGCTAACAAGGCCACAGCACCAGTGTTCTTTCCCTAAAACTATAACTTTGATTCCACAATTGGCACAGCCCTGACACACAGTTAAGTCCCTTGTAAAAGGTACCTATGGTACCAAGGGCCCTGTGGATAGGGAAGGTCTCTAAGGGCTGTAGAATATATTATGCCGCCCTAGTGGACCCCTCAGTCAGTACACGCACACTGCCTGGCAGCTTGTGTGTGCTGTTGTGGAGAAAAATGCAAAGTCGATATGGCACACCCCTCAGGGTGCCATGCCCGCAAACCACTTCCTGTGGCATAGGTAAGTCACCACTCTAGTAGGCCTTACAGCCCTAAGGCAGGGTGCACAATACCATAGGTGAGGGCATAGCTGCATGAACAATGTGCCCCTACAGTGCCTAAGTCCATTCTTAGACATTGTAAGTGCAGTGTAGTCATATTAAGTATATGGTCTGGGAGTTTGTCAATACGAACTCCACAGCACCACAATGGCCTCACTGAATACTGGGAAGGTTGGTATCAAATTTCTCAGCACAATAAACCCACACTGGGTGTCAGTGAGGGATTTATTGAAAAATGCATACAGTGGGCATCTTAGAGATGCCCTCTGTATGTTAGCCCAACTGCTAGTGTAGGACTGATCGGTCTGTGCAAGCCTGCCACTTTCAGACGAGTTTCTGACCACATGGGGTGAGTGCCTTTGTGCACTCTGTGGTCAGAAACAAAGCCTGTCCTAGGTAGAGGTGCTTCACACCTCCCCCCTGCAGGAACAGTAACACCTGACGGTGAACCTCAAAGGCTCAAGCCTCGGGTTATAGTGCCCCAGGCCACTCCATCTAGTGGAGATGCCTGCCCCCCGGACAAAACCCCACGTTTGGTGGGAAGTCCGGAGGGAAAATTAGGGAAAACATGGAAGAGTGAGGATGGACTACCTACACCCCAGAGATAAAAATTGTAAGTTGTATACTTAACTGCAAAACTGTACTATCTTTTCTTCCCATAGGAACTGTTGAAAATTGCTGTGTCCACTTTTAAAATAGCTTTTTGCCATTTTAAGGAAAACTGTATACATTGTTGATTCTACTCAAAGTCCTGATTATATATATATGCAAAGTACCTTTCGTTTTACGTACTTACCTGCAAACTGAATCTTGTGGTTTCAGAAATAAATTAACAAAACATATTTTTCTATATAAAATCCTATTGGTCTGGAGTTAAGTCATTGAGTGTGTGTTTCTTCTATTGCTTGTGTGTGAACAACAAATGCTTAACACTACCCTCTGATAGGTCTAACTGCTCGACCACACTCCCACAAATCGAGCATTAGTAATATCTATTTCAGCCTCTGTCAAGCCTCTGGGGAACCCCTCTCATTTTGATATAGTATATACAGAGCCAGCTACCTACAGCATGGAACAGAAAGATGTGAGTAGCAGAGCAGCAGAGTAGTTATGTGACAATGAAAGGTGTAGACAACGAGGGATGAGCGGCGGGAGTTGGTACAAGTACAGCATGGCCATTGAGACAGATGGGATAACGGGACACAAGGAAGTGCAGGGACAGGGTTAGAGAAAAGCAGATAGAATTGAAGATGAACGTTCAATGCAGGACAAGGGATTGCAGACTCAAAGAGAAAGTCGACCCAGGGACAGAGAAGAAGGCAGGGTGAATGTAGACACAGTAGGACATAATGGATCAAGTTTGTGAAGAATGAAGACCATGTAAGACAGACCGAAATATAGGGCTTTGGAAGCTGCAAGTAGTCTGAGAACTTGTTGTGGTTGGTGTTTTAGCAATAGCATTGCTTCTGTATCATGCCAACATGCTGGAATTGGCAGGTAGGTAGTTTAAATTAAAAGCAAATGGCATTCACAGAACTATTATTGTCTTCACATCACCAAAGCAACTGTATACAATCTGACGATCATGCATGATTTCTAATCTGAAGATGCTGCAGCCAAGTATGGAGATGCTAATAATAGGACTGCACAGATGGTTGCTGCCACATCCTTCCACTTCAAATATTGTTCTACCCATTCAGTTCAACTCGATGTGGAGATCATGGGACACTAACTGTTTGTGGAGTCCTAGATGTGCAATTTCCAGTAATGGGCTTGTTTCTGGTCATGGGTGATGTAATATATATATATTGCTTGCCCAGTCGAGGGCGTAAGCCAAAATGCTTTGGCTTCCTGTAGTTTTATGGTGCTTCAGAACTGAAAAAAGAAAATCATAAAATCCCGCTGTGTCTGACCTTGCAATTGGATGTCTTGGCTCTCTGGTGAGGCTGATTCTGCTGCTGAACAACACCTAAGTGATGGCGGTCGCCACTACGTAGTTATAGTTAGGACCTAGTTTCTATATAAAAAGCATTATTTTACTTGCCTATATTTTTGGCACCACTTGACGACTCTTCACAAAACTTTGCAAAAAAAATTGCCAGTCACCTCAGCTGCTGTCTGGAAGGTTTCAGGGTGATATGTCCAGGGGGGGCGTGAAAAAGGGGGATCCCAAAACACATTTTCCCTAGTAACTTTTCCATAGGGATTTTGAAGACCGATATCGTGAAACTGCTGGTCGGAATTTGGCAGAAAGGTGGGTCCTGGTCCAGAAGGCAACCTTTTTTTTGTTTTGGTGTAATTCTGTTCAGTAGTTTTTGAGAAATTAGGGGGAAAACCAATTTTTATATATAGAGATGCGAAGGATTTGTGACCCCTCCCGATCTCGTGCTGAGATCTGATTGGCTGTCAACACTTCAACAACAGAAGTGTTGTCAGCCAGCCTGGTACTCGGCTGAAGCTGAGTCCCAGAAAAAAAGTAATAAAGTAAAGAAAAGGGGCCCCTTAGCTCTGGTGGTGGGATTCCAAAGGGTCCGACACCCTCCCCCCCGGCTAAAAAGCATAATTTTTTTATTTTACCGCCGGATGTCGTGTTGGATCCACAGATGAAAGGTTCGCTTCAGCAAGCAGGAAGCTGCTGTTAAAAGCAGCTGCCTGTTTGCTGGAACAATGGGGCTGCAGGGGAGGCCTAGAGGCCTCACCCGTGATCCCAGATAGCCCATAAGGGCAAGTAAATACAAAAATTAAAGATGTCCGGGGACGGAGAGGAAGGCCTTGAGGCTTCCCCCATGGTCCCAGATAGCCCATGAAAGGCTTCTTATAAAATTAAATAAAAAAATGCAGGGACCATGGGATGGGCTTTTAAGCCCCTCTTGCGATCCCAGACAGGCCATAAAAGGTTTTTTATTTTAAAAAAGAAATTCAATAGCTCAGTGTGAAGGTCTGTGACCTTTAAACTGAGCGTTCAGGGTTAGAGTCCAGCCAGACTCGTTTCCCTATTTATTTTTTTATTATTTTCTTTTTAAGTTGAAATGTTTAAGGATCATACTGAAAGGTGATCTTACTCTTTTTAAAAAACAAACACATTTTACTTTTCACATTGTGCAGAAGTATCTCATTCTAATTATATCATACATCTAAGCCTAAAAAACTCTCTCTCTCGTCTTACTTTCTCTCTCTTTCAATCTCTTTCTACCCCTCACACACCCACTCAGACACACACCGCTCACAGTCCCACTCACAGACCCTCTCGAAGCCCCGTGCACCTACTCGAGCCCCAGTCAGACCCTCACCCACCCATTTGAACAGTTACACACCCACAGATCCTCTCAAACTCTCACTCATCCACACTGACAGCCTCATGCACCCACTCACAGACCCGCGCACAGACTGACTTACCCACTAAAACACTGATGTATACACACTCACGGCCAGACGGACATTCTCACAGAAACTCATCGCCAGATACACCCTCTCACTGGTATTCTGAAACCCAGAGAGGCCACGGCCAACTCCTGCCGCGCATGGCCATAGGGCTGTGCATAGGATGGGTTTGAGTGGTTAGGGGGTTGGCTGCATGGCAGATCTTGTGGGCAACCTCTGCTATGCACCGGCGAAGACCATGCATGGTTGCAAGGTTGGGTGCATGTGGGGGGGTTGGCCACAGACCCTGCGGCCAACAGCTGTGTGCACCGGTGTTTGGATTAATGTATAATAATGAAAATTACTGTATGTTAAAAAAACATAAAAATTCACTGAAAAAAACAAGGGTTACAGGGACGTTGTAGTTAGGAAATAGAATTTAAAAACAACATAGAAATTCACTTAAAAAACCAAAGGTTACAGGGATTTTATAGTTAGGCTCACATTTTAAATGTATGAAACAATAGAAATTCACGGGTTATAGTTTGAATTATCCGAAGTAACTATGACTCATGCTCTAAGGTAACTATAACTCGCGCCCTCACCTTACACTGCTTATGACCCCACAAATGTTGGCACTCATGAAATCTTTTATAACATCATTGATAATATCACTGTAACATGTGTTGCAAAATTATTCATTAAAAAAGAGTACGTGCTGGGAGTGCGAGTTATAGTTACCTTAGGGCACAAGTTATAGTTACTTGTTTTGCGAATAACTTTGGTGCCTTTTGATGAATCTTCCCAAAATTTTCAAAACTAATTTGCCACTCAATTCAGCTGCTGTCTGAAAAGTTTCATCAAACGGGGCAGAGAAAAAGGGGGTTCCAAAATGCGTTTCCCCATTCAATTTCCTGTAGGGATTTTAGACACAACTACAGACTGAATCGCTGGACAGGATTACCACAGACTTGGCAAAAAGCTATATCTTGGTCCAGAACGATCTCTTTTTGTAATTTCGTGTAAATGTGTTTAGTTGTTCTGGAGTCATTAAAGAAAAAACGTTTTATGTATATCTAAAGATGCTAATCCACTGGGTTGGATCCACACGCCTAGAGCGGTGCTTTGATTGGCTGGCCGCAACCTGACAGGAAAGTTGCGGCTGCCATTTTGTGTATCTGGACTCGGTCCCAGGGAGAGGGTAGAATAAAAGTTAAAAGTGATAGAAGGGGTCAGGTAGATGTACTCTGATCCCATGGGCAAGAACTTTCTTAAAAACTGATAGACAGATCCTCCGCGGCACTCAGCGTGGTCCCCGTTGGTATTTGTGATGGATCCACAGATCCAGACCCCAATTAAAAAAAAAAAACACCCACTTACATACTCCCCATCACACCCTCTCACAGACCCATAAAACCATTCACACACCCACTCACAAACCCACACAGCCACTAATACACCCACTGACAAAACCACTCACACCCACACACAGACCCACTCCACCACTCATACACCAACTTGCACACCCACTTTTACACCCACACACCCATCCACCCACTCTCAGACCCACAGTGTGGGGTTGGTTGCATGCATGGGGTTGGCTGAAGGCCAGGCCTTGTACCCACTACCCCACTGTGCACACCCAAAGACCCTGTGCAGTGGGTGTTTGGGCACCAGCGGTAATGGACGCTTGCAGGGGTTGAATACACGACCAGGCCCTGTGCCCAACCCCATGATGCCCACGGTGATCAATATCTTACTTTACATTTAATGAACCATAGCAATTCACTGAAAAAAACAAAGGTTATTGTGATGTTATCATTAGGAATTGTAATATACATCTGAAGTGACATCATTCGTGACAAGCGTTCATGGCAGAGGTTACAGCTTCTTTAGGGCAAGAGTTACAGATATTTGAAATAACTATAACTGGTGAATTTTATTGGTATTGCTTGTTAGAAACAGTATGTTTTAACTGGCATGTTCATGTAACTAGAACATCCCTTTAACCTTTGGTTTTTCAGTGCACATACACACACTTAAAAAGCCAAAGGTTACAGGCACGTTATAGTTATGCTCACATTTTTAAACATACAAAACCATAGAAATTCACCTGTTATAGTTAGAGTTATCTCAAGTAACTATAACTTGTGCCCTAAAGTAACTATAACTCGCGCCCCCAGCATGCACACTTTTTTAATGAATAATTTTGCAACAATCAGTGATGTTATAAAAAATGAAAGCTACCAGAAGAAAGAAACTGGGTACAAACCTTGCACCGCTCGCTGATGAGCATGGCTCCTCTTGGCAGGGGGCTGGGACACCGGTGCCCAAGCTTGGGACCTCAGCGGAACTGACGTTCTGTGACATCCTGCAAGTGATAACGGCCTCCCGCAAGCTGCTGGGAACTTAAATAGACACTCATGCAACAGACATTGGGAAACTGCAGGAGGATCTGAGGCGTCTCACAGAGCGGGTCACCGCAGCTGAACGAGACACCAGCATTGACCTCTGCAGATGGACGGTTGTCAACCCTTGAACAAAAAGTAAGGACCCTTGAAACCTGCACAGAGAACAGATCCCGGCATAATAATATTTGCGTTGTGGGCCTCCCCAAAAAGATTGAACGCAATAACATGTCTCTGTCCTAGAAGAGAGGATACTCACCGAGGTAGCTCCCAAAGGACTTTCCTCCTTCTATGCCCTCGAAAAGTCACACAGAGTTCTGACGAAACCAGAGTTCCAGGAGCATCACCACGTCCCGTGGTAGCTCATTTACTCTACTGCAAGGATCAAGACCAAGTTCTAGTATAAGCCAGGAGGAGGGGGAGCTGAAAGTGGAGGACTGCACCATCCACATCTTCCCAGACTTCTCCAAGGAGGAGCAGCGCCAACGAGGTACTTTCCTAGAAGCAAAATAAATATTACGACCAATAGGGCTTTCTTACGCGATGCTATTCCTTGCTAGACTGAGGATTGCGACTGAGACTGGTGCACTGTTTTTCAGCACACCCCAGGATATATGGGACTGGTTGGATTGCCACCCCGCGCTGCTTCTGAGAGCACCAAGCGGAAGAGCCACCCATGCCATGACCGTTAGCGGTCGAAGAACCCTCAGGCAGGCATGGTGGCGCCCTGGATGATGAAGACACAACAAGAGAGACCGACAGTGATGAAGGCGGTGTCATCCTTGAGTGTCAACAGATCTAGCCCCTGCTCCAATGAGGACGACCAGGACAATGGCGACATGGACTCTGATAGAGACACTTGCTCATCGTCCACCCCCAGTATCGAACTGCCAGTGGTGACGCCGAGTGTGGTGTGTTGGTTGTTGACTGATAGTTTAGATGAGAGGTAGTTGCCTACTTGTCCTGGGGAATGAGTTGAGATAGTAGGTGTTTGTTTCTTACAATGAAAATACAGAGCTGCTTTCCCCGCATGCCTGAGAGGTCATGTTGGTTGTATTCACTTGGGATAGAGTGTCTGCGAGATGTGGGAGACCTGGGGCGTATAGGAAGGACTGGCTATGACAAATGGTGGTAGCCCTAGACTATAAGACCATCTCGTGGAATATTAGGAGGATGCACGCAATGGCTAAACGGTAGAAAAAAAATGTGTACCTGCAGGGGAGGGGGACTTTTGTAGCAATGCTACAAGAAATGCATCTGACAGCTAAGGAAGGAGTTGCCTTACAAAAACAGTGGAGGGGCCTTCTATACTACACCACATACTCTGCCTATGCTCGGGGAATGCTTATATGGGTCACGGCAGGGGTTCCTTTCCAAAAGACTAGTGAACTCCAAGACCCGGGGGATGCTTTGTTGTGGTCTCTGGTAGGTTGGGAGGACGCAATATTATTTTAATCAGTATATACGCACGAAATTCTGAGCAAGGAGAATTCCTGACAGCACTCTCAGGTACTCTAACCCTTACCTCCTTCATGCTGTGGTGATGGTTGTGGACTTTAATTGTGTTGCAGATCGTGGTAGGGATCGATCCCATCTCCCACTATAGTACTCCCCGATGCTCCGTACAGCACGTGCATTTACCAAGTGATTTCTTTTGGACTCCTTGCGCCATATCTATCCGCATGAGCAGGACTATTCTTTCTTTTCCCCAATGCATGAATTACATGCACGACTTGATACCTTCCTCTGCACCCCGGAAGCCCATGGACAGGTGCAGGACATTGATTATTTCCAAGGACTCTTTCAGACCATAATCCTGTTCTAGTAAACGTACATTGGGACGGGATTAGGGCACAAGTCCCCCAGGGCATGGCTACATGTTACTGGGTGCCCAGGGTAAAGTTATGGGGACCGCGTGCGAGCCTCAAGGTCCTGGGGTCCTACCTGCTCCCATCTCCTGCAGGAGTCGGCATTGCTACCGCACGCAGGAAATTGCACTTTCGCAGGGTCACTTACTACTACCTTGAGTTGTCACCTTGACAATTAGGAAGCATTGGCGTGCCGCACGACTCGAACCACAGCCACTCAGCTCTTGCTGTTACATAGTTTTGTCAGCGGGTAGATTAAAAGAGGTAACATGCCTCTATAGACCTATTCGAACTGATATGTTACAGCCCATCGACACCTTAAGGGGCAAATAGGAGGCAGATATCAGTGTTCCAATACCGGAGAAAGACTGGGAGATGATCGTTAAGGGGATGCCCAGGACTCCAGGAAGGCACGTTTTTAGGTGATCAATATATATCTATTGAACAGGTCCTTTCTCACCCCAGGGCACCTCCAAAAATATTTTAACATAGCCAAGGCAAAATGCCTCAAGTGTGGAGAACTAGAGGCAGGAGTCTTGCTGCCTGTTGGAGGGAGTTTGCTGATGTTACATCGAAAGTTATATCCCAAGGTGTTCCCTGCACAATACAACAATGTTTATTACACTGGTTCCTACACACTTCTAAGAATAAGGCCACTAGCAGATTCCAATACCTTGCTTATATGTATAGTAGCCAAGAGAGTGATAACGCGGCACTGGAAAGGACTTCATAATTGGAAAAGGGAGCTCCTGAAGTGGGTAGGCTGTGAGGATGTGGTACTGTTACGGGAAGCCAGATGGGGTAGGGGATCTATGGATCTGGCTATGGCCTGGTAACTACTATGGGATGGTCTAAAAGAACTAGATCCACCAACATCGAGGCCTCCATTTAGGGCCTCTCCGGGCAGTAACTAGAAAGCCCCACTCTCCTATGGTCAAGCCTGCAAACCACATCACGGGCATGCGCCAAGCAACAGTCTTCCTCACCTACTATCTACTTGCATGTACAGGTGTCTCAGTAGCCGAGGAATACACCAACCTTTTGATTCGCATTGCTATTTATGTAGCTGGAGGGGCGGCATGGGGGGGAGATTTTGAGAATGTTGATTACAATACCCTGATTTACGAATGACCATGTTACTACCTCAGTACAAACTAATGTGATTGTAGACTATTGTTACAAAATAATAAAATCAGTTAAAAAAAAAAAAATCAGTTATGTTATAAAAGATGCCATGAGTGCTGTAATATCTGGGGTAAGAGCAGTGCATCGCGAGGGCAAGAGTTATAGTTACTTAACGGCACAAGTTCCCCAGGGCCCGCTTGCATGTTACTGGGTGCCGAGGGAAAAGTTTTGGGGACCGCAGCGGAGCCTCAAGGCCCCCGGGGTCCCACCTGCTCTCATCTCCTGCGAGAGTCGGCATTACTACTGCAGCAGGGAGCTGCTACATATAGCAGCTCCCTGCATACTGGAGCAGTGTTTTCATGTCTTTCACTGCCCGCATGTTAGAAGGTAGGGAAAGAGATGAAAACTCCGCTTTCAGCAAGTTAGAGCATTTTTAAAGCTCCCACTTGCTGAAAGCAGAGTAGTTTCTTTTGCTTGGCAGTAGCTGTCAGCTACCGCCAAGCAAAAGCTAACAGCTACCTCCCGAGGGTGGGCACCTTCGGAGGTGGTAGGAGCCAGACCTGGAGGTGGGGGGAAGGGTGGTACCCACGGTCATAAATGGCTCCAGGAAGGCCCCCTCCTTATATTGCCCCCGGAAGGTGACAGGGCCCGGGGCGCTGCGCGTGCCCTCCCCCACACACATTTTAAGACATTTGCCCAGGGAGGTGGCAGTCCCCAGGACACAGGCCCCTTGCGTACATTTCAAGACATTTGTTCCAGGGAGGTGGCAACCGCTGGGGTACGGGGTCCTCACGGACCCCCCTCATACATTTCAAAGCATTTGCCCCGGGGAGGTGGCGGGGATGTATGCGCCACCCCCGAATACATTGTATTCATTGTCTCAGGGAGGTGGCGGTCACCGGGGCATGGGGAGAGGCACACAGGCCCCAGCATATACTATTTTCATTGTCCTTAGTAGGTGGCAGTCGCCCGCATACATTTTAAATCCTTGCCCGAGGGAGGTGGTGGTCCCTGCGGTGCGGGGACCACGTGAGGCCCCTCCCCCTGCATACATTCCAAAGCAGTTGCCCTTGGGAGGTGGTGGGGGTGTATGGCGCACTCCCATATACATTACAATCATTGCCCCAGGGAGGTGGTGGTCCCTGAGGCGTGGGGGGGTGTACGGGCCACTCGCTTTCATTAACATGGACTGCTTGAGGAAGGTGACAGTTCCTGGGGCTACTAAAAGCTCTAGAAGGGGGGCCCGTGCGCTCCTCTCCTTTCATGAGCCCATAATGCCCTCGGACCTGGCCCATGTGAGGGCAGAGCATTAAGTAACGCAGGAGACCACTTTTTTTTTTTTTTTAATGATGTGAGAAACACGCTGATCCAGCTGTGGATTTCTCAATTTATTTTTTTTAAAGATTTTTAGCCGGGGGTGGGGTATGGCAGACATACCCGGACCCCTTTTCTTTTTTTTCGTATTTTTTATTAACTTTTTTATGGACTTGGCTGAAGCAGAGTCACAAAATGGCAGCCAGCCAGATTTCAGCAGGAGATCTTCCTGGATCCACGGCCCTAGATATACAAATTAATTTTCCCTTTTTATATCTCGAAAACCACTGAAACGGTTTCAAACCAAGTTAAAAAAACATACTCCACAGACCAGAATCTACCTTTTTGCCTAATGTGGTGTAATTCCGTCCAGCGGTTCAGGCTGTAGTCGTCTTCAAAACTCCTATGAGATTTAACATGGGAAATACACTTCTTTTTTTGTTTTTTTGTTTTTAAACAAGACAGCCTGCCAAACTGACATGCGCACTTAGTGCACTCACTCCACTCTTCCTCCCCCTTCCCATGGCCCAGCCCTGACCCTCCCTGCATGTGCTGGCTGAGCCGCCAGCTGAAAAATAAGACAATACTAAAATATTTATATTTTTCAGCTGCTAACTCTTAGCCAGTGGGGCAATGCTCCTTTGCCATTGCGAAGGAGCTGCCCCTGCCCGCTTGACGGATCACCCCAAAACGTTCCATGCATAGCAAGATTCTTGGGCACACTTTTTTTGGAATTTTTTTTGAAGATTCTTCAAACTGTGCCAAAGATATAGGCAAGTCAAAAAACACTTTTTTGATGGAAACTAAGTCCTAACTATAACTACCTACTGGTGACCACCAGTATGTATGTATGTGTGTGTGTGTGTGTGTGTGTATATATATATATATATATATATATGTTCGATGGCATGTGTAGCTGCAGATTCACATGCTGTGCATATCCTGCCATCTAGTGTTGGGCTCGGAGTGTTACAAGTTGCTTTTCTTCGAAGAAGTCTTTTTGAGTCACGAGATCGAGGGACTCCTCCCATTTCGGCTCCATTGCGCATGGGCGTCGGCTCCATCTTAGATTGTTTTCCTTGCCGCCATCGGGTTCGGACGTGTTCCTCTTCGCTCCGTGTTTCGGTTCGGAAAGTTAGTTAAATCTTGGAAAAATTTGACGGTATTGTATGCATTCGGTATCGGGTTAGTTAACGCAGATCGACACCGAATCAAGAAGAGCTCCGTTAGCCCTTCGGGGCTTCTATCCCCCGGCGGGGCCTGGTCGGCCTGACCGCGTGCGTCTCCAAGGCTAATGGAATGGACCCCATTCCGCTTCTGCCCCGAATGCCATAACAAGTATCCTTACACGGATCAACATCTGGTCTGTAATTTGTGTTTGTCCCCCGAACACAAAGAGGATACCTGCGAGGCCTGTCGGGCGTTTCGGTCGAAGAAAACACTACGGGACCGAAGAGCACGAAGGCTTCAAATGGCATCGCGCAGGACACCATGACGTCGAGGAAGAGGAGACTTTCTCCATCGCTGACTCGGACGAGCCCGAAACGGAGCAGACGCCGAAAACCGTGAGTAAACCAGCCCCGGCCAAAACTCCAGCCAAAATCATGAAGGCCTAGGGGATACCACCGCCGGCAGGCCATGGCTTAACCCGTAAAATCGGTGACCATCCATCGGCACCGAAAAAGGGCACACACGCGTCGAAGTCATCCGACTCCGGTCGAGATCCCGGCACAGAGCATACTCGACGCCGAGAACCTGGCTCCGACCAGACTTGACACAGAGATATCAGGTCCGAGATAAGTCGGCACCAAGAGATCGGCACACCGAAACCGAAAAAAGTCTCTTCTGAGCCGAAAAAGACTGTAGAAAAAGTTTCGGTACCGAAACACCCAGCTTCGGACCCGAAAACAAGCTCCTACTCCGAAGAACAAGGCCTTTCAGAACAACTACAAGGCCATAAATTTGGACAAGAGCTGGAAGCAGCGGAGCCAGATTATACACAAAGAAGGCTCCATATTCAAAAGGAAACAGGGAAAATAAGAACTCTCCCTCCTATAATGATGAAAAGGAAACTTGCTTTCCAAGACAAAGAAAAACAACCACAAGCAAAAGTGGCAAAAGCAGTAACTCCACCTCACTCTTCGCCACAACCATCACTACTCACCGCAACTGTCACCAATTGCAACCCCCCCTATGATGCAACCACCAACGCACACAGGGATCAGCCAGGATGACCCAGATGCATGGGATCTATATGATGCGCCAGTATCAGATAATAGTCCAGACTGCTACCCAGCAAGACCATCACCACCTGAAGACAGTACTGCCTACACACAAGTGGTGTCCAGGGCAGCGGCTTTTCACAATGTGGCACTGCACGCAGAACCCATTGAGGATGACTTTTTATTTAATACTTTGTCGTCGACACACAGTCAGTACCAAAGTCTCCCAATGTTACCAGGGATGTTGAAACACGCGAAACAAGTATTTCAAGAACCCGTCAAAGGCAGAGCCATCACACCTAGGGTGGAGAAAAAGTACAAGCCTCCCCCTACAGACCCTGTGTACATCACACAACAACTGACACCTGACTCAGTAGTAGTAGGCGCAGCACGTAAAAGGGCAAATTCACACACCTCTGGAGATGCACCACCACCTGACAAAGAAAGTCGAAAGTTTGATGCAGCGGGGAAAAGAGTTGCAGCACAGGCAGCCAATCAATGGCGCATTGCGAATTCCCAGGCTTTATTGTCAAGATATGACAGAGCTCATTGGGATGAAATGCAGCACTTTATAGAACATCTGCCCAAGTAGTTCCAAAAGCGTGCACAACAAGTGGTGGAAGAGGGCCAAAGTATCTCGAACAACCAGATACGATCGGCAATGGATGCAGCGGACACAGCCGCAAGAACTGTGAATACAGCGGTCACTATTCGGAGACACGCATGGCTACGCACCTCCGGGTTTAAGCCCGATATCCAACAGGCTGTGCTTAGTATGCCTTTTAATGGACAGCAGTTGTTTGGGCCGGAGGTGGACACAGCTATAGAGAAGCTCAAAACGGACACTGATACAGCCAAGGCCATGGGCGCGCTCTACTCCCCACAGAGCAGAGGCACATTTAGGAAGACACAATTTAGATGGGGGTTTCGGACCCACAGCACAGAACCCTCAGCCTCACAAACCAGACCCACATACCAGGACCAGTATCAAAGAGGAGGCTTTCAGGGACAATACAGAGGTGGACAGTTCCCTAAAACTAGAGGAAAGTTCCGAAGCCCAAAGACCCCTCAAACTAAACAGTGACTTCAGTGTCACAAATCCCCAACACATAACACCAGTGGGGGGAAGACTCACAGATTTTTACCAAAACTGGAAGGAAATAACAACAGACTCATGGGTACTAGCCATTATCCAACATGGTTATTGCATAGAATTCCTACAATTACCACCAAATGTGCCTCCAAGAACACACAACATGTCCAAACAGCACTTGGATCTATTACAACTAGAAGTCCAAGCGTTGTTACAAAAAGACGCAATAGAACTGATACCCAACCATCAGAAAGGAACAGGTGTTTATTCCCTTTATTTTCTAATACCCAAAAAGGACAAAACTCTGAGACCCATCTTAGATCTCAGAACATTAAATCTTTACATCAAATCAGATCACTTTCACATGGTAACACTTCAATTACAGCCATGTCAAATACAACAATACTTAGGAGCAACAATCAACACAAAAAAAGGGATTGCCACTCCAAGTCCACAAAGGGTACAAGCATTCCAAATCGTAATACAAAGCATGCACCAAAACCAAAAGTATCAGGTAAAATTAGTGATGAAACTACTAGGCATGATGTCCTCATGCATAGCCATTGTCCCAAACGCAAGATTACACATGCGGCCCTTACAACAGTGCCTAGCAACACAATGGACACGAGCACAGGGTCAACTTCAAGATCTATTGTTGATAGACCGCCAAACACACACCTCGCTTCAATGGTGGATTCCTGCAAATTTAAACCAAGGGCGGCCTATCCAATACCCAGTGCCTCAATATGTAGTCACAACAGATGCTTCCATGGTAGGGTGGGGAGCACACCTCAACCAACACAGCATCCAGGGACAATGGGACACTCAGCAGAAACAACGTCATATAAATCAACTAGAATTACTAGCAGTGTTTCTAGCGTTGAAAGCATTTCAACCACTAATAGCTCACAAACACATTCTTGTCAAAACAGACAACATGACAACAATGTATTACTTAAACAAACAGGGAGGGACACACTTACCACAACTGTGTCTCTTAGCACAGAAGATTTGGCATTGGGCGATTCACAATCACATTCGCCTAATAGCGCAATACATCCCAGCAATTCAAAACCAGTTGGCAGACAATCTCAGTTGAGATCACCAACAAACCCACGAATGGGAAATTCATCCCCAGATACTACAGACCTACTTCCAAAACTGGGGAACACCGCAAATAGACCTATTCGCAACAAAAGAAAACGCAAAATGCCAAAACTTCGCATCCAGGTACCCACAGCCTCACTCCAAGGGCAATGCGTTATGGATGAGTTGGTCAGGGATATTTGCTTACGCTTTTCCCCCTCTCCCACTCCTTCCGTATCTAGTAAACAAATTGAGTCAAAACAAACTCAAACTAATACTAATAGCACCAACTTGGGCACGACAACCTTGGCACACAACACTACTAGACCTGTCAGTAGTGCCTCATATCAAACTACCAAACAAACCAGATCTGTTAACTCAACACAAACAACAGATCAGACACCCGAATCCAGCATCGTTCAATCTAGCAATCTGGCTCCTGAAGTCTTAGAATTCGGACATCTAGACCTTACACAAGAATGTATGGAGGTCATCAAACAGGCTAGAAAACCTACTACAAGACATTGCTACGCAAATAAATGGAAACAATTTGTTTATTACTGTCATAATAATCAAATTCAACCATTAGACGCGTCCGCGAAAAACATTGTAAGCTACTTACTACACTTACAAAAGTCTAAGTTAGCTTTTTCATCCATTAAAATACATCTCACAGCAATTTCTGCCTATCTGCAAATTACACATTCAACTTCACTATTTAGAATCCCAGTCATAAAAGCATTTATGGAGGGGCTAAAAAGGATCATTCCACCAAGAACACCGCTAGTTGCATTGTGGAACCTCAATATTGTATTAACACGACTCATGGGTCCGCCATTCGAACCCATGCACTCGTGTGAAATGCAATACTTAACCTGGAAAGTAGCCTTCCTAATAGCTATCACATCTCTCAGAAGAGTAAGTGAAATACAAGCTTTTACTATACAGGAACCCTTTATACAAATACACAAGCATAAAGTGGTTTTACGCACAAATCAAATTTTTTTGCCAAAAGTTATATCACCATTCTACTTAAATCAAACAGTGGAACTCCCAGTGTTTTTTCCAGAACCAGACTCTGTAGCTGAAAGAGCATTACAAACATTAGACATAAAAAGAGCACTAATGTATTACATTGATAGAACCAAACAATTTCGCAAAACAAAACAATTGTTTGTAGCTTTCCAAAAACCTCATGCAGGAAACCCAATATCCAAACAAGGCATTGCTAGATGGATAGTTAAGTGTATTCAAACCTGTTATGTTAAAGAGAACTGCCTATTACACCAAAGGCACACTCCACTAGAAAGAAAGGCGCTACAATGGCCTTTCTAGGGAATATACCAATGACAGAAATCTGTAAGGCAGCCACATGGTCTACTCCTCATACATTCACTAAACATTACTGTGTGGATGTGTTAACAACACAACAAGCCACAGTAGGACAGGCAGTACTACGAACATTATTTCAAACAACTTCAACTCCTATAGGCTAAACCACCGCTTTTGGGGAGATAACTGCTTACTAGTCTATGCACAGCATGTGTATCTGCAGCTACACATGCCACCGAACGGAAAATGTCACTTACCCAGTGTACATCTGTTCGTGGCGTGACATCTAAGCTTAAAAATAGAATAGTCCGCCTTATCAAATAATGCAGAGAGTTTGAGTAATACAGGCAAAGCACGACAGATCAGTGACACAATATCGTGGTAACCAACATCGTTGACTAAAATATTTTGTCAAAAGTATAGTTTACCACAATATTGCGCTCCTATACTTATAATGGTAAACATATTGCTGCTACTAATAGCGTCCAAAACCAGGTAAAAATATATTTTTTTTAGCTACAAATAGTTTAAAGCAGTTAACGTTTTTAAGAAATTGGGCTCTTTGCGTATCCCCACCCACTTTTTGCCCCCAATGTTTGCTGCTTGATGCTGTTGTTTTTGATCTAAAAGTGCACTGAGACCTGCTAATCAGACCCCAGTCCTCATTCCCTTGAATTGTAGGGTGATTGTTAAACCAAATTGGCAAGGTCTTTTCCACCCCTGTAAGGCCCTAGTAAATGGTACCAGTGGTACTCAAGGCAAGGGTGGTAAAGGGGTAACCAGGGCTGCATAACTGATTGTGCCACCCTGCTTACCAGAGTAAAAAACAAAGCCTGTAGAGCTGCCATGTCAGCCTGCATGTGTAGCTTGCCTCCTCGAGTTCGACTCTGCCCACACCTGCTGCAGGTATTCTCTTTACTACCCATAGCCAAGGTCAGTCACCCCTAAGACAGGTCTCCTATAGCTCAGGAGACAGGGTGCATTATGTTATGAATGTGGACATATATGTGCAAGCATATATGGCCCTGAGATAGTATTTAAAACTTAATGCTTCTGCAAGTGATCGGCGTTCCGTAGGATAACAGACTGGCACCAGAGCAAACCCCAGCTGTTCTGCTCCATGATGGCCCAACCGAATTCCCCGTGTTTGGTGTCAAACACTGTGCTTTTTAACCAAAAAGAGGATACCAGTGCCCAGGGTTACCTAGCATGTACCCAGGTGGTGCCCTCAGAGGATTCCCACTGAGTTTCTAGCTTTCTCTTGCCCTGCGGAGCTTCCCCAAGTGTTTGCTGCCAAGACAGGAGTCTGTCTTCCTGCTGGTTGTGCTAGCACTTCGCCAAGACGTACACAAAAACCTGGGCAGGACGGAGGTCACACCTCCTTCCTCCCAGGATGGCTAGTGTTTTCAGTACTCAAGGCGGTGAGCCTCAAAGACTTTTCACTGCCCTTGATACGTGATCTCTTGTCCCCCACTTAAGGACAAAGCCCTTCCCGCACTGTGCCAGCCGACAGAAGAGAAGGTTAGGTATTCAGGAGGCATACACCCCTAAAAGGCTATCCAGACCTCGAGAGTGGGCTAGGAGGTCTGTATCACCAAGGAAGGGTTCTGCCATGTTAAAAGACCCTAAAATAGAGCATCTTGGGTAGCACAGTGACGTACACCCACAGTATGTTTTCACTACTGGGGCGGGCTAGCCTTAGGAACCGGTAGCCCATTGTCCCCTGTCCCTCACATCCTTAATGCCCCCTAAATTAGGATTTAAGGGTTCCCCTGGGACCAGACCCTCAGTTCTGACTTTGAATCCGAGAAGGGGCACATAGAAAAGGTTGTTGCAAACACAAAGATGTGACACTTAAGTGCCCTGAGGAGACCATATACTGGAACTGTGTGTTTGACCCTTGCCCGTGGAAAAAGCTCATTGCTCCCTGCAATAGGGACTCCAGTGCATGTCAGAAACCAAAGCCAGACTCCCCTGACTGTTGGAACCTGTCCCCTGCAACCTGCAGAAGAATAGTCGTGCTGCGTCACAAGAAGTGCAACCAGTCAGGCCGCTCATATGTGAACCTATATAGAAACAGTGACCTGCACCCCGGGAGTTGTAATGAGGCGCTCACCAAGTTTCGAGCTGCTACACATCTCCTGTCAACCTCTAGCCAACGAAGTACCCGTGGATTACTTTCGCCACTGCAAAGGTGTTAGAAATGGGGTCTCTAGTTGGTAGAGGTACTCCCTTGTCCAAGTAGAGACCACAATCCTAGTCAGGGTAAGTCACAACACAATCCAAATGATCCTATGCCCACCCTCTGGTAGCTTCGCACTGAGCAGTCATGCTTAACTTAGAAGGCAATATGTGAATTATTTGTGCAATACATCATACATTAACACAGTCAAAACACCACAAAAATACACCACACAGGTTTAGAAGAATAGATAATATTTATCTGAATAAAATACTTTGGAAACAATGAAAATCCAATCCACTAAAGTGCCTAGAAAACACAATAACTCCAACTGGGGCTATCATGGCGTCGTTGACTGGCTCGTTCCCAATAATCCCACACCACCGGTGTCTGTACCTTTTGAGAATGAAGAACAAGGACGCATGATTTCAGTAAAAGGTGTCACTGGAGTCGGGCAGCATCAGTCCCTTTCGACTTCCGAGGAGAGCAGCATCGGTTCTGCGCTGCGAAGCAGGTGGAGCTGAGGTGTCGGTTCCATCCAGATGCAGGGGAGATGATGGGCGTCGTCCGCGAGGAGTGGATTCCATGTGGCCTGGCGGGGTTGCTCGTTCCGGTCCGTCAGCACATGATGTGTCAACTTCTCAGGGTCGCGATGACCCTGTGTTAATTCAGCGGAGTCGCAGCAATGTCAGACTTGCATTGCAGGCTGAGGTTGAGTGCAGCGAGGTCCACGGAGCGGGAGCAGGCTGCGGCGTCTCTGAAGTCGTTCCGAGTGTTGCAGAAGTCATTGTACTAGCAAAAAACTAGCAGTGGAGATCTTTGTAGTCCCTGAGATCCCAAAACAGGAGACAAGCTCAATCAGAGCCCTTGGAGAGCACTTTTGGGGGAAGGCAGAGTCCTTCCAGCACAGTCAGAGGCCAGCATGCAGCAGCGCAGCAGTCCTTATTAGCAAAGCAGACCAGAGAGTCCTTTGAGCAGCCAGACAGGTCTTCTGATAGAGTTCAGGTGCCGGTCCAGAAGAGTCTGAGTTGGTGGGGTCAGAGACCCAGTTTATATACCTAAAAATGCCTTTGAAGTGGGGGAGACTTCAAAGAATGGTTTTGAAGTGCACAAGCCTAGTCCTGTCTGCCAGGATCCCAGTGGGGGTTATCAGTCCATTGTGTGAGGACAGGCCATTGGCCTTTGAATTGTAAGTGCCAGGCCCTCCACCCTTCCAGCTCAGGAAGTCCCATTCAGTATACAGATGAATACAGATGTGATTGAGTGTCCTGTGTTTGTGGTTGTCTGGGAGAAATGCACAAGGGAGCTGTTACCCAGCACAGACCAGATGTTGTTTGGAGACAGGCTGTAAGGCACAGATGGTTTTTAAGTTCAGAGAAATGCTCACTTTCTAAAAGTGGCATTTCTAAAATAGTAAAATTAAATCCAACCTCACCAATAAGCAGGATTTCCTTTTAACATTCTGACCATATTAAATATGACCTGGTTACCCCTTTCAGAACAGAATCTACCACTCAAAAAGTATAGGAGGGCAGTCCTAGTGCTAGTTTATAAAAGGAGCAGGCCTCACAGTAGTGGAAAACGAATTTAGGGTTTTTTCACTACCAGGACATATAAAACACATATGTACATGTCCTACCTTTTACCTACATGGCACCCTGTACTATGGGTTACCTAGGGCCTACCTTAGGGGGGGTTTAAGGCTTGGCAAGTACTTTGAAATGCCAAGTCGAAGTGGCAGTGAATCTGCACACACAGGCCTTGCAATGGCAGTCCTGAGACATGGTGGGGCTACTTATGTGGGTGGCACAATCAGTGCTGCAGGCTCACTAGTAGCATTTCATTTATAGGCCCTTGGCACATATAGTACATTTTACTAGGGACTTTTAAGTAAATCAAAATGCCAATTGGGGATAAACCAAAGTTACCATGTTTAAGGGAGAGTGAATATGCACCTTAGCACTGGTTAGTAGTGGTAAAGTGCATACAGTCCTGAAACCAGCAAAAACAGTGTCAGAAAAGTGGAGGGAGACAGGCAAAAAGTTGGAGGATGACCACACTAAGGCTGTTGGGTCTAACAAAAGGCATGTTGGTCACAAGCCTGGTAACCGACCCTTTCCTGGACATCACCGAATCCAGGGCAACTCCCAGAAATAGAGACCGACATCGGCAACAACTCCACTGCTGAGATCCTGCATCCTGAAGAAGGCAACTTCAAGTGAGTGGCCAAGCATCTTTGGTGCTACCCTCCTGTGATTGACAGCTGCAAGGCTACCCCTGCGCCTGGAGTTGCCGAACATGATAGCAAAGTTTCAGGTGTGGAATCCAGGTCCTGGAAACCCAAAGGCCTCTACTCTCCGAGGGCAGAGTGTAGATCCATCTCTAAGTGTGTTTTTGTCAAGTGCTGCAATTTTAACAGCTCCTGAGGATTCCTTCAACCCCAAGGACAGCCAGAGCACCTCTGCACCCGAACTCCCTGGGCAAATAATGCACTACTGTCTGTTGAGACTTGGTCTTGGGGCCTGCAAGACCTTAACTCCTGGTGGGTTCCATGAAACTCACCCCACAAGTGACCAATTGCATACTGTCTTCTCCCATTGACAGTAATTATAGATTTTGACAGCACTGTAACTGATTTATTTAATACTCTAAAATTAATCTGGTTATCTGCAAAGCATCAACTTCATTTTGGTGTCTAAATATAAAAATCAGCTTTATTTTTCTAATTGGCATCAGATTTCTTTCGAGTTGTGTCAGTACCTTATCGTCCATGTTGTGAAATGCTTAACATGTTCCACTAAGTAGCCTGATTGCTCTTTGTCACTCTACCAGGATTGAGCTAAAGTTTACTGGTGTGAATCAGAGGTCCACTTCTGGGTAGGGTGTAAGTATAACATGGTAAGACCCCCAGTCATACCACATAATACTTCCCCCTTGCTACAATGTTGAATATTTTAATATATAAATAAAAATGTTGTATATTATATTCCACTAATTTTTAATACTATATGTAGATATAAATACACACAAGCAAGTTTATATATTTGTATTTATATAAATCTATAGATAGTGTAACCTAAGTAATCTATTTATTTAACATTATATTGGTTTTAAATGTTATAATTTGTAGTAATAAATTTAAAATATAAAAAAAATAATTAATATAATGTAAAAGAAATATTTTTGTTGATTACATGAAAATATATATATAATATATATATATATATATATATATATATATATATGTTCGATGGCATGTGTAGCTGCAGATACACATGCTTTGCACATCCCGCCATCTAGTGTTGGGCTCGGAGTGTTACAAGTTGTTTTTCTTCGAAGAAGTCTTTCGAGTCACGAGATCGAGGGACTCCTCCCCTTTCGGCTCCAGTGCGCATCGGCGTCGACTTCATCTTAGATTGTTTTTTTTCCGCCATCGGGTTCGGACGTGTTCCTTTTCGCTCCGTGTTTCGGGTCGGAAAGTTAGTTTGAATCTTGGAAAATTTGTCGGTATTGTTTGCGTTCGGTATCGGGTTAGTTACAACAGATCGACACCGACTTCTGAAGAGCTCCGGTGGCCCTTCGGGGTTTTTTCGATCCCCCGTCGGGGCCTGGTAGGCCCGGCCACGTGTCTCTTCAAGGCTGATGGAACGGACCCCATTCCGCTTCTGCCCAAAATGTCATAACAAGTATCCGTATACAGATCAGCACCTGGTCTGTAACTTGTGTTTGTCTCCAGAGCACAAGGAAGATACTTGTGAAGCCTGTCGAGCGTTTCGGTCGAGGAAGACATTAAGAGACCAAAGAGCGAGAAGACTGCAGATGGCGTAGGCGCCGACAGGACAAAGGCATTTGGAGGAGGAAGAAGAAACCTTCTCTATCCAGGAGTCGGACTCGGGCGAGCTCGATCCTGAAGAAACGCCTAAAACCGTGAGTAAGACGTCGAAACATAAAACTCACGAGAAGACCACAAAAGCCCAGGGGACGCCACCGCCAACAGGCCATGGCTTAACCCGAAAAGTAGGTGACCGATCATCGGCACCGAAAAAGGGCACGCTGGTGTCGAAGTCATCCGACTCCGGTCGAGATACCGGCACACAGCAGTCTCGGGCCCGAGACAGCGGCTCCGAGCAAGTTCGGCACCGAGACAGTGGCACCGAAATGGGTCGGCACCGAGAGACCACGACGCCGGAAACTAAGAAAGTTTCGTCGGAGCCCAAAAAGGCGACCGAAAAGGTTTCGATTCTGAAACATCCAGCCTCAGAACCGAAATCAGGTTCCTACACAGAGGAACAGGGATTGTCCTCCCAAATGCAAGGACATAAGTTCGGACAAGAACTAGAATCAATGGAGCCAGACTACACTCAAAGGAGGCTCCACATTCAAAAGGACACAGGGAAGATAAGCACTCTTCCACCAATTAAAATGAAAAGAAGACTTGCCTTTCAAGAAAAGGACAAACAGCCACAGGCAAAGGTGGCAAGACAAACAACTCCGCCACCATCTCCACCACCATCAATGCACACATCACCAGTAGCCACTCCACCACTGATGCAATCCCCCACTCATACTGCAATGAGTCAAGATGATCCCGATGCATGGGACCTTTATGATGCTCCGGTATCAGATAACAGCCCAGACTGTTATCCAGCGAGACCGTCGCCACCTGAGGACAGTACATCCTACACGCAGGTGGTCTCAAGGGCAGCTGCTTTTCATAACGTCACCTTGCCTGCAGAACCAATTGAGGATGACTTTTTGTTTAATACACTATCCTCCACTCATAGCCAATACCAGAGCTTACCTATGCTACCTGGAATGCTAAAACACTCCAAACAAGTATTTCAGGAGCCTGTGAAAGGCAGGGCCATAACTCCAAGGGTGGAGAAAAAGTACAAGCCACCGCCAACAGACCCTGTGTATATTACGCAGCAATTAACACCAGACTCTGTGGTTGTAGGGGCAGCTCGCAAGAGAGGAAACTCTCACACCTCGGGAGTCGCTCCACCTCCAGAGAAGGAGAGTCGCAAATTTGATGCTGCAGGGAAAAGGGTTGCAGCACAAGCAGCAAACCAATGGCGCATTGCCAACTCACAAGCACTTTTGGCAAGATATGATAGGGCTCATTGGGACGAAATGCAGCATTTCATAGAACACTTACCCAAAGAGTTCCAGAAAAGGGCACAACAAGTGGTGGAGGAAGGACAAAGTATCTCAAATAATCAAATACGGTCAGCAATGGACGCAGCAGATACAGCTGCAAGGACAGTAAATACTGCAGTAACAATAAGGAGACACGCATGGGTGCGTACGTCAGGATTCAAGCCGGAAATACAACAAGCCGTGCTGAATATGCCTTTTAATGGACAGCAGTTGTTTGGGCCGGTGGTGGACACTGCTATCGAGAAACTTAAAAAAGACACTGATACGGCAAAAGCCATGGGCGCACTCTACTCCCCACAGAGCAGAGGCACATTTCGCAAAACACAATTTAGAGGGGGGTTTCGAGGTCAACCTACAGAACCCACAACCTCACAAGCAAGGCCCACTTATCAAAGCCAATATCAGCGGGGAAGTTTTCGGGGGCAATATAGAGGGGGACAATTCCAAAAGAATAGAGGGAAGTTCCAAAGCTCCTCAAAACAAACAGTGACTTCCAAGTCACAAATCCCCAACACATAACACCTGTGGGGGGGGAGAATAAGCAATTTTTACAAACATTGGGAGGAGATAACAACAGACACTTGGGTACTGGCAATTATCCAGCATGGTTATTGCATAGAATTTCTCAAATTCCCTCCAAACGTTCCACCGAAAACACACAATATGTCAAAACAACACATGGATCTTCTAGGACTAGAGGTCCAGGCATTGCTACAAAAAAGAGCAATAGACTTAGTACCAATTCAACAGAAAGGAACAGGAGTTTACTCTCTGTACTTTCTCATACCCAAAAAGGACAAAACACTGAGACCTATATTAGATCTCAGAACATTAAATACCTACATCAAAAAAGACCACTTTCACATGGTGACATTACAAGACGTAATCCCACTGCTCAAACAACAAGACTACATGACAACACTAGACCTAAAGGATGCATATTTCCATATACCAATACATCCTTCACACAGAAAGTACCTAAGATTTGTATTCAAAGGAGTACATTACCAATTCAAGGTGTTGCCATTCTGAATAACTGCACCAAGAGTTTTTACAAAATGCCTTGCAGTAGTAGCTGCGCATATCAGAAGGCAGCAAATACATGTGTTCCCGTACCTAGACGATTGGTTAATCAAAACCAACACACTAGAACGGTGTTTACAACACACAAAGTACGTCATAGAAACCCTACACAAACTAGGTTTCTCAATCAACTATACAAAGTCACACCTTCAGCCGTGTCAAACACAGCAATACTTAGGGGCAACAATCGACACAGCAAAAGCGTTTGCCACTCCAAGTCCACAAAGAGTACAAGTATTTCACAATGTAATACAGGTCATGTATCCAAACCAAAGAATACAAGTCAAAATAGTAATGAAACTCCTAGGCATGATGTCCTCATGCATAGCCATTGGCCCAAACGCAAGATTGCACATGCGGCCCTTACAACAGTGCCTAGCATCACAATGGTCACAAGCACAGGGTCAGCTTCTAGATCTAGTGTTGATAGACCGCCAAACATACACCTCGCTTCAATGGTGGAACAATATAAATTTAAACCAAGGGCGGCCTTTTCAAGACCCAGTGCCTCAATACGTAATAACTACAGATGCCTCCATGATAGGGTGGGGAGCACAACTCAATCAACACAGCATTCAGGGACAATGGGACTCCCGGCAAAAACAGTTTCACATAAATCACTTAGAACTATTGGCAGTATTTCTAGCGTTAAAAGCATTTCAACCAATAATAAGCCACAAACACATTCTTGTCAAAACAGACAACATGACAACTATGTATTACCTAAACAAACAGGGGAGTTGTGTCTCCTAACGCAGAAAATATGGCATTGGGCGATACACAACCACATTCGCCTAATAGCACAGTTCATTCCAGGGATACTGAATCAATTAGCAGACAATCTCTCTCGGGATCACCAACAGATCCACGAATGGGAGATTCATCCCCAAGTACTACACACTTACTTCCAAAATTGGGGAACACCACAAATAGACCTGTTTGCAACAAAAGAAAACGCAAAATGCCAAAACTTCGCATCCAGGTACCCACAAGATCAGTCTCTGGGCAATGCGTTATGGATGAGTTGGTCAGGGATATTTGCATACGCTTTTCCCCCTCTCCCACTCCTTCCATATCTAGTAAACAAGTTGAGTCAAAACAAACTCAAACTCATACTCATAGCACCAACTTGGGCAAGACAACCGTGGTATACAACACTACTAGATCTCTCAATAGTGCCTCATATCAAACTACCAAACAGACCAGATCTGTTAACTCAACACAATCAACAGATCAGACACCCCAATCCAGCATCGCTGAATCTAGCAATTTGGCTCCTGAAGTCTTAGAGTTCGGACACTTAAACCTTACACAGGAATGTATGGAAGTCATACAACAAGCTAGAAAACCAACCACTAGACATTGCTATGCAAATAAGTGGAAAAGGTTTGTTTATTATTGCCATAATAATCAAATTCAACCCTTACACGCATCTGCTAAAGACATCGTAAGCTACTTGCTACATTTGCAAAAGTCAAAACTAGCTTTTTCATCCGTTAAGATACATCTTACCGCAATCTCAGCTTACCTGCAAATTACCCACTCATCTTCACTGTTTAGGATACCAGTAATAAAAGCCTTTATGGAGGGCCTAAAAAGAATTATACCACCAAGAACACCACCAGTTCCTTCATGGAACCTCAACATTGTCTTAACACGACTCGTGGGGCCACCGTTTGAGCCCATGCACTCATGTGAAATGCAATATTTAACATGGAAAGTTGCATTTCTAATTGCCATCACATCTCTAAGAAGAGTCAGTGAAATCCAAGCATTTACCATACAAGAACCATTTATTCAAATACACAAGCATAAAGTAGTTCTACGGACAAATCCTAAATTTTTACCAAAAGTCATATCACCGTTCCATCTGAATCAAACAGTAGAACTACCAGTGTTCTTCCCACAGCCAGACTGTGTAGCTGAGAGAGCACTACATACATTAGACATCAAAAGGGCGTTAATGTACTACATTGACAGAACAAAACAAATTCGGAAAACAAAACAATTATTTGTTGCTTTCCAAAAACCTCATACAGGGAATCCAATTTCCAAACAAGG
This sequence comes from Pleurodeles waltl, assembly GCF_031143425.1. Classification (NCBI taxonomy): domain Eukaryota; kingdom Metazoa; phylum Chordata; class Amphibia; order Caudata; family Salamandridae; genus Pleurodeles; species Pleurodeles waltl. The sequence continues at coordinate 1,782,254,520 of NC_090440.1, read as the reverse complement.
CATTGCTAGATGGATAGTTAAATGTATTCAAACCTGTTATCTCAAAGCAAAAAGAGAACTGCCTATTACACCGAGGGCACACTCAACTAGAAAGAAAGGTGCTACCATGGCCTTTCTAGGAAACATTCCAATGACTGAGATATGTAAAGCAGCCACATGGTCTACGCCTCAAACGTTTACCAAGCACTACTGCATGGATGTGTTAACAGCACAACAAGCCACAGTAGGACAAGCAGTACTACGAACTTTGTTTCAAACAACTTCAACTCCTACAGGCTGACCACCGCTTAGGGGAGGAATACTGCTTTTTAGTCTATGCAAAGCATGTGTATCTGCAGCTACACATGCCATCGAGCGGAAAATGTCACTTACCCAGTATACATCTGTTCGTGGCAAGGGACGCTGCAGATTCACATGCGCCCGCCCGCCTCCCCGGGAGCCTTGAGCCGTTGCGAAGTGGATCTTGAACATTTGTAAATTTGTAAATATAACATTTTAAACTACATTATGTACATACATGTTTACTCCATTGCATGGGCACTATTACTATAATACACAACTCCTACCTCACCCTCTGTGGGGAAAACAATCTAAGATGGAGTCGACGCCCATGCGCAATGGAGCCGAAAGGGGAGGAGTCCCTCGATCTCGTGACTCGAAAGACTTCTTCGAAGAAAAACAACTTGTAACACTCCGAGCCCAACACTAGATGGCGGGATGTGCAAAGCATGTGAATCTGCAGCGTCCCATGCCACGAACAGATGTACACTGGGTAAGTGACATTTTCCATATATCTCACGCATAAACAGTAAAACCATAAAAAATGTAATCTGATATAGACTTCTAGTTACAGATTCCTTACCTTTAAATTTCCCCCAGGGATCAGACTGTATCTGGGAATTTTCGGAGCAGTACCTCTGCGTGCTGTTAGGTGTCGTCGATTGGCTCCACGTCCGTGCTGGATAGGATGTTGCAGGTCCTATACAGGCACCACCCTGGCGCACCCACTTCAGTTCTCTTCTTTCCACATTATCTAGCACTGATCTGACGAGATCTACCCTTCGTCATTTTTTACTTGCGTTTTTGACTTTTTGTCAAATGTGTTTTTTTTTAGTTTTCTGCTCCTGGTGTGTCAAGGATGTCATCAAGAAAGGCTTGGTTTAACCCATGCGCATCCTGTCATCGGGTGATGTCCGTGACGGATCCGTAACTTTTGTGTCTTTGGTGCCTGAAGTACGACCGGAAGTCGTGATCCGAGTGTCGGGCAATGCATCCGAAGGCTTTGAGGGACTGGTCCCTGAAGCTGATGACTGCCAGGCACTTGACTACACGCAAGTTTAGATCCCAGTCGAGATGTAGGTCGCGGAGTCCCTCATTGTTGTTGTTCCTACTCCAATTTCTCAGGACGCGCAGATAAGTTCAGGCACAAGAAGAAAAGCAAGAAGTCGAAGCATTCTTAGGTTTCTCCTCCTCGGTCAGCTGTCGAGATAATTGTTCTAGGCCTCACTCTGCTGAGCCTGTGCCTGGGCCGACTTCGCACGTTCCCAAGTTTCCGAGAGCCACAGCAACCCCTGCTTAAGTCAAGGTGTTTTAGGAGGCCATGTTCCTCATTTTTGGGCAGTACAATATGGTTGGAGCGCCTCCAGGCCCCGGGGAGTCAGAAGGTGCTCCTTCGGGTTCCGCGCAGATGGCTTCGGGGCACCCATGGATCCAGTCCTGGATCCAGACCAACATCTGTCGTACCACCTGACCTTCCCCGATGTCAGTCCCGACTGCAATGCTCCTGGCTCTGCTGATAGGCAGCTCCAACCCCATTCTCATTGTCAGCTTTGACCCTGGCAGGATCCGTGCCTCCTATGTCACATCCTGGGCTAGGTTATGGTGAGGAATGAGAGAGGTCACTGGACCCTTTAAAATTCCAGCACCAAGACCCTATAGACTGGCATACAGACTTAAGTGAGACCAGCGGACTGGATACTTCTTGAGATACTGGCATTCTTTCACCCCCTGCCGTGGCTACAGAGGAGGGAGCTTCTTGTTCCATAGTGGTGAGAAGAGCAGCTAAGGTCTTGGACCCTTGAGCTGCCTTTGATGGCTGTCTGGACTAACCTCCTGACAGAGGTGCTTCAACCTGGAGCTTTCTCCTCAGAACCCACGTGCCCCACCAAGGAATCCCTTACAGATTTCCTCATGGGCCCTGGTCGAAACCCAGAACAGCGGTGTCTGTGAACAGGACAGTTGCCTGCTGCCATCCCCGTGCTCCAGGGGACCCAAACTTTCTCAAGCAGCATCCCACCACTGAGTGCTTAATCATCCAAGCATCTACTTCCCAGGGTGCTTTCCCTTTCGCACCCCTAGAGAGGGACTCCATGAGCTTGGACAAATTATTTGGGAAGAAGATTTTTTTTTCTTCCACCAACCTAGCATTGTGCTTCGTGAACACCTCATGCCTTTTGGGTCATTAACTCACACGCTCTGGGGTACTGTTGCGCAAGTGTTGCCTCAGGTCCTGGATGAGGCCCGATCTGTACTCTCGCAGACAGCTGCCAGTGGGACAGACGCAAAAGAGTTCACCATCTGTTGTGGACTTGACATGACCGACTTGCTAAGCAGAGCGGTTTCATCAACAGCGGCCCTGGGGCGCCATGATTGGTTGGGGACATCTGGCTTTTCAGGGGATGTCTGGGCTACTTTGACGTACATGCCCTTTTATGGCACCCGCCTCTTCAGAGTCCAGGCAGACCAGATGCTGGAACGCTTCACAGATTCTCATGCTGTGGCAAGGTCCTTGAGCCTTGTGGTGGCCCCTCATCCCTCTGTCTGTCTTTTATCCCTTTCATGGCGACAAAATGTCCCTCCAACTGCGTCCATTCCAGGCCAGCCACCGTGCGGCGCATGCCTCCCAGCCTGTACGTGGCTGAGAGTGTGGGATCCACTTACCTCGTGGATCAGGGAGCAGGTGATCTTTCCTCACCCTCACATCTGCAGCCTCTAAGCCTTCATAGCCTGATGCAGGATCCACCATCACGTCAGACAGCTGGATTTTGGAAATAGTCTGAAGGGGGTACTCTCTCCCCTTCAAGACAACCCCTCCATCCATGCCACCATCCTACGACCAGATGACAAAAGATCACATCCCTTCTCCTCAAGGAAGTTACGGCTCTCTTGGCCAAGGGAGCCATGGAAAGGGTTCCATGTCAGAAGTAGGTTGTGGTTGCTACTCCCCCTACTTTCTGGGACCAAAAAAGGACAAGAGCCTCCACCCTATCCTACACCTTCAATCCCTCAATCTCTTCCTCAAGAAGGAGAAGTTCAAAATGCTCACTCTGGCCCAGGTTTTATCTGCCCTGGACCCAGGAGATTGGATGGTAGCATTGGACTTTCAGGATGCTTATTTCCATATTCCTTTGCTACCTGCCCACAGACGTTACTTGCGGTTCACGGTAGGTCATGAGCACTTTCAGTTCACCATGCTCCCCTTTGGCCTTACCAGTGCCCATCTGGTGTTTACCAAAGTGATGGTGGTGGTTGCAGCTCATCTGCGCAGATCAGAGGTTTCAATCTTCCCCTATCTTGAGGACTGGGTGTTGAAGGCAGGCTTGCCCAGGCTGTCGTCTCCCACTTCCAGACTGCAGCGGACTTACTGCATTCACTGGTGTTCACCATAAACGTTTTGAAGTCACATTTGACTCCCTCACAGGCGCTCCCATCTGTCATAGCTATTCTGCTGTTTCTTGCTTATCCTCCAGAGCGATGAGTCCAGGATATTCAGGCTATGATATAGATGATTCAGCCTCCATCCTGGATTTCGATGAGAATGACTCTGAGGCTGCTGGGCCTCATGGCCTCATGCATCCTGCTGGTGACACATGTGAGATGGCATATGTAGGCTCTGCAGTGGGCCCTGAAGTTCCTGTGGGCACAGCATCAGGGTTATCTTGTCGACAAAATCAAGATCTCTGAGGGAACTGCGCAGGTTCAGTAGTGGTGGTTAACAAACTGCGGTTGGGTCTGAGGCAGATCCCTCTCCCTTCCCCAACCAGATCTGACAGTAGACACAAATGCGAGACTCCCCTGGGATGCGGTGGCCATCTGGGAGAGCTGGGAGAGGTGGAGATAAGAGGCATCTGATCTCAGGAGGATTCTGCACTCCACATCAACTTGTTGGAGCTCCAGCCAGCTTTGAATGCCTTTTTTTTTTATCTCTGTCAAGGGGAAGTTGATGCAGGTGTTCACGGACAACACCACTGCCATGTGGTACTACAACAAGCAGGGTGAGGTGGAGCCATGGACCCTTTGTCAAGAAACTCTGCGCCTCTTGACATGGCTGGAACAACAGGGCATATCCCTACTGGTTAAACATCTGAGGGGCTCTCTGAATGCCAAAAATGTCTACTGGCTCACAAATGGCATCTCCATCTGGAGGTGGTGCAAGGTGTCTTTCAGCAGTGGGAAGAGTCTTGGTTAGTCTGTTCACCTCTGCAGGGAACGTGCAATGTCTGCAGTTTTGCATGTTGCAGTTTCCAAGGCGGCAACCACTCGGAGACACTTTACATCTTGAGTGGAACTCAGACCTCCTGTACGCCTTTCCGCCCAAACCACCTCTGCCCAGAGTTCTCAAGCAGATCAAGAACAACTGGGCTTAAGTAAGCCTTGTGGCTCCGGACTGAGCCTGGAAAGTCTTGTATCCCGAGCTGCTGAGCATGTCCATCGATCCTCCGATCAGACTGCCGCTTCGGGAGGATCTTCTGTTGCAGCAGCAGGGGATGGTTCTGCACCCAAACCTGTCAGCTCTCTGCCTTCATGCGTGGAGATTGAGTGGCAACGGTTGACAGTTTTTGACCTTTTGCCCAAAGTCTATATTGTAATCTTGCCAGCCAGGCGTCCTTCCACCAAAATGGTATACCCCTGTCGTTGAAAAAAAATTGTGACATGGTGCACAGACAAATCCGTTGGCCCCTTTCTGAGGTCCTATTGTTTATCCTTTCTCTAGCTAATCAGGGCTCTGCTATGGGCACTCTCAAAGGCTATTTGTCTGCTATTTCTGCATTTTTTAGGTTGCCTGATCAACCTTCATTGTTTGTCTCCTATTGTTAATAGGTTCCTTAAACGTCTTACGCACTTCTTTTCTCCATCTCCATTCATTATGCCCAATGGGATTTTAATTTGGTTTTGACTTTTCTGACGTGTGTTTCTTTCAGGCCTCTCCAATTGTCCTCTCAGCCTTCTCACTTTGAAAACAGCCTTCCTTGTGGCTATTACACGTGCCCGCAGGGTGAGTGAGCTGTAGGCATTGTCATCTAAGCCACTCTACCATTCCATCTACCCTGACAAAGTAGTGCTTTGCACTAGGGCCTCCATTCTGCCAAAGTTGGTTACACACTTTCATGTAGGCCAGTTAATCACCTTGTCTACTTTTTTCGCACTCCCACATCCTTCTGTGGACGAGGAGAGACTCCACTGCCTGGGCCCAAAAAGAGCATTGGCATTCTACCTTGATTGTACAGGAGGTCTGGGTGGATGATTAACTCGTTGTGTGTGTTATGGGTGCGAATAAAGGTTGGGCAGTGCATAAAGGGACCATCTCCAGATGGGTTGTGCTCCGCTTTAAGATCTGCTAATCACTGACCAAAAAGGAACCACCTGAAGGTTGGTGTGCCAGTCTACCCGAGCTACAGCCGCAACCCCTGTGTTAGCATTTGGAGTTCCAGTTCTTGACATCTGTTAGGCGGCAATGTGGGCTTCTCTGCACTTGTTTGCCAAGCACTACTGCCGGGACAGTCATGTCCGGAGGTTCGGGTACTTTATTCTTTTGGTCCTGCAGGACTTTCTAGGGAACTAATTTTTGTGTGGATGTTTCTTGTGAAAAAGTAGCATGCCATACCTTGTAGTGAAGTCAGCTGATGGCTGAAGCGGGCTGATGCATTACCCCTTAATACATGCTGGAGTGGGTGGAAGAAAAATGTGAATGACACCAGCCACAGACTGATGGATGAAGTCAGAGTGAAACCCCTATATATAACCATGTAATACACTTAATTTTAGTAACATCAAAATGTTTTGGCTAGCACAAATATAAAAAGTCAATCATTCTGGCATTGGTTGCAAGCCTCTTGCCTTTGAGAAAGAAAGAAGGCGGGAGAGAAATAAAGCAAGAAAGAAGGAAGGTGAAAGGAAAAAAGAGAGAAGGAAATAGGAGAGAAGAAAGCTGGTAGAAGAGAAAGAAAGAGAAGGAAATATAAAGAAAAAAGCAAGAAAGAGAGAAGGGATTAAGGAAGAAAGAAGGAAAGAGATAGAAGGAAATACAACAATGAAGGAAGGTGAAAGAGAAAGAAGAAAGGAAAGAAATGAAAGAAAACAAGATGAAAAGAGAGAAGAGAAAGCAAAAAAGGAAAAAGGGAGAAAGGGAAGAAAGAAGGCAAGAGAAGGAAAGAAAGAATGAAAGATGTGAGAAAGGAAGAAGGATTCATAAGGACAGAAAGAGAATGAAAGAAAGACAAGGGAAGAGAAGGAGAAAGAAGAAAAGCTAGGAGGAAAGAGAACAAAGGAAAGAAAGAAGGTAAGAGTAGGATGGAAAGAGAGAAGGAAAGTGTAAGCAAAAGAAAGGAAAAAGAATTAATGAAAGAATAGAAAGAACATGAAAGAGAAAAGAGAAGGAACAAAATAGAAAAAAGAATGAAAGAATGCAAGAAAGAAAATGGTAAAGAAAGGAAAGAGAAAAGGGGAGGGAAATAATGAAAGAAGAAAATAAATTAGGAAAGGAGAGGCAAAAAGAAGTAAAAAGAGCGTAACTTTATACAGAACACAGTCAAATGGTCTCACTCACATGCTGTGAAAATAGCAGCAGACAAAAAAGCAAAGCAGTGAAAAGGGAATTTACAACAGCGTTAGCAGGAGATGGGATCTCATAAACACTCTTCAGGCTCTAAACACGACCAGCACACTAAAGTAATCACGACATAAAAAAACAAAAACAGAGGCACTGAAGGGAACACGCGTGTTTGGATATGCTCCTTGCCAGAGAGCAACTTGTAATCACCCAAAGTGAAGTTAACTAGTGACTTAAGTAGGCTGACCCACTGCCCCATGCCATATGCTTTAGAGGGTGGAAGGAAAATCTGAACTACACACCAGTGGATAAAGAGAGAGGTGGCTGGGTGAAAGCCCCTATATATAAGTACATTATATTTTAGTGAAATCAAAAGATCTTGGATAATGTCAAACCTGAAAAGAGTTGCATGTTGATTTAAACCAAGACAGCAAGGAGCCAGAGAGAAATCTCTTCAGAGAACCTAACAAATGCTTGGAGAGTCTACCGCTTGTTCCTACTTTATAATAATTAGCTTGAAGCTGGAGCCATGCGGTGCTATGCTGTCCGTAAACAGTGACTGTATAATCAGTAATGTTTAACTAGAAGGCGAAATGTTGTTCCCAAATAATAGATCCTGAGTGTGATATGGGCTGTAAGTATGTGAGGAAATGTATTGATCAAATCAAATCTAAACCTCCTCATAGGGTGTACTGAGACAATTTGCAAAGTGAAGCTTCCAAGACTGTATTACATTTGCCAGTAGCTTTGCCTAAGAACTCTGAAATGGTACTACCCCTATCACCTCTAGGGCGTGTGGAATGTACTACAAATTTACTTAAATATGTTCTTTAGCTGAGTGGTAAAATATCATGCACACTTAGACTCTGAGGAATGGTGGCAGTGGGCGAAATGGCTTGTGGTTTGGTTTATATCTGTATTCAAACAACTCAGGTGGGAGATCATAATGCCAGACACCTTAACTTTAACTTTCCAAGTTTGTGTTCACGAACGGCTATGTAGAGTTATAGCAGTTAGTTTGTGTTTCTGGTCAGTTCAGAAAGGGCTGATTGGTGTGTGTGTTTCTAGGAATACATTAAAGTCTTGATCTAGATAGTATCAAACATATTGGCTTTTATGTTTGTTTCATACAGTCATGTTTTTTTCTCTTGCCTTCCTTTTCTGACCTCTGATCTGCCTTTTTGCAGTCTTGATCTCATTTGTGTTTTTCACTGCTGGTGTATATGTACATTTGCCTCATGTCACAACGCATAAAAGGGTAACGTGGGTAATAAAAACTTAAGATTTGCTTGTTATTTTAATGCGACTAAAGTTAGTCATTTTGTAACATTGTATTCTTTATGCATTCCTTTATAGGGATCTTTTATTTAACCAGCTGTATGACAAGTTCAGTGAAAATTCTGTGGCTAAGGGGATCTTCCTCGAATGTTTGGAGACATACATTTTAAGGGACCAACTTGTAGGGCTCACCCCACAGGTGATGAAGGATCTGCTCATCCATTTTCAAGACAGGAATATGATGGATAGTGTTGAGGCTTGTATTGTGCATATGGATGTAACAAGCCTTGACATACAACAGGTGAGGCTTATTTGCATTGTGCAGACTGGCGTGGCATGACTGAATGACTGTTACCTTATGTGTGTGTGTGTGTGTGTGTGTGTGTATATATATATATATATATATATATATGTTGATATTGATAGGGTGGATCTATGGGGGCTCACTCTATGAATACAAACAGGTATTGAACCTTGTACAAGGTTGTTACTAGAATACGTCTATATGACTACCCCATCTTACCAGAAGAATAATCCTGGAGGAAGGCTGATGCTTTACCCCAACAAAAACAGCCCTGACAGTGAATAGTGCCCTTGTCATTTGCACCACAGATGTCAAACAATGAAGTAGAAGACTTTCATGTTTAGAACATGTACTTTTGTACAGATTTATCAACAATAAGAAAATAGTTGCTCTTTTTGAAAATAGTATATTTATATCCAAGGTCTAAACATTTGCGTGCTACATTGGATGCCGCTGTTTGTTCTATTACATATGTGGAAGAATGAAGATGAAGGCTATTTTCCCTGTTAGGAACAAATCAAAGTGTTCTGATGCCAGAATGAAAGCTGCATGCAGTGGAAAATGCCATTATGGAACTCTAGCAGGAGATGGCTTCATTAGTGAGATTCAGTGGTGTGAATCTCAAATTTCCCAACTGAAAAAAACAGGGACAAAAGGGTGAATGTGTTAGGAGACCAAGGTTCAAGATGGAATGTTCCCATGGTGAGCAGAGTAAGTACTGATTTGTATTAGGTGGGCCTCTTGGCTGAATTAGTTTGCCCGATAGTTGATCTGTTTCAGCCGCTATGGAGTACCCCAGCTGCCAAACTCAGGGGTACCCCTGCTCGATTTTAAGTTGGGAAATTTGCAGGGTCTATGCTGGGGTAGTAAAATGTACTTTGCCAGTGTATAACTTCCTGACAGAGTAGTTGTTATCGCAATTAAGCAAGCAGATCATCCATCTTATTTAGAGTGGACAGTTAGATGGCTTTTTTTTTTCCTGTCCTTAGGGACCGAAAGTTAAAAATTACCCCTGAGCACATGCCAGTGTGTAGAAGTTTCCACCGGGCTGGTGAACATCTCTAAATCTGTTGGGCAAACGAAAGACAATCAGGTCATCTGCCACCGTGTCTTACTCTGTTTGCTAAATCCAAAATCAGGCACTCTGTCTAGAGTGTCACAGTGGGTTAAAAACAATGGCCTGGAATGCTACCCGGAGGGATTGCCAGTGGTCAGACTATTTGCAAGCCTTTCAACTGGAGATTAATGTAGCCTTCCAAGCCTACCACTACCAGTATTTATGAATTCTAAAACAGTACATCTTCATCCCTTCAAGGAGTATTTCTGCAGGTGCAGAGTTGCTACTTTTTTGGTAAACAAGCCACTAAGGGGCATATTTACAAAGAAGTGGCACAAAGCAGCACAATAAAGTTGTTGTGCTGTTTTGCATCACATGAATGAGCAGAACTGCGCCATATCTTCTTTTTATTTCAGTAGCGTTTATCAAGTTTATAAAGAAAACAGAACATAGTTAAAAAGGCAATGCATGAGGCATGATTGTGAGAAATTGGGTTGTTGGTTGAGGGGTGTGTGACCCCTTCTCAGGCAACAGACACAGTTCTTGTCAGGGTGAACTAAAAAGGTCACTAAATTAATCTTTGCTTAACTCTTTGCTGGAGTGGTACAAAACAGTCAGGCTTAACTTAGAGGCAACGTGTAAAGTATTTGTACAGCACTCAAACAATAATAACGTGTAAACACAACACAATAAAAATCTCACACTAATTTTGAAAATAGAGTAAAATGTAAAAAATTATTTGACGCCAAAACAGCAAAAATACAATCAGTAGGGCTGAAGTTATGAATTTCTAAGGTTTTGCATGCAATCTAGCACCTTAAACATTAAAGCGCCAACTGCAGGCATCTAGTTGTGTGAGACTGGGGCACAGACGAAAGTTTGGCGGACCACAATGGTGTGTGGTTCGGATACAAGAAGTGATTCGGGCCCGCTCTTGGTTTACCTTCGGATTTAGAAGACATTTCGATGGAAAATGTCTGAGAAGATTAAGTTCAGACAGCCTGCAGTGTCTGAGGGACAGGTATCATCACTGGGGAGCCGCTGTGCAAAGTCACGGTGAAGTTTTTCTGCATTCAGATTTTGCCACTGTTTTTTGGAAGTTGAAAATCTCTAGCGGGATGAAGCTGTGGGCTGTATCTGGCAAGGGCTTTAGAAGGCCGAAAACCCTTCCAGAGAGGAGTCGCTGAACAGAATTTGCTGCTGCAGTGGAGAACATAGCAAGAGCTACCGCAAAGTCAGGCTGATGGGTGATACACCACTGACAGGCTGGCGAGCTTGTAGGTCCTGGTCTTCTCTAGGTTCTCAGAGCACGTTTTGGCAGAAAATTTTCCAAGTCCCAAGTATTGTATTGTGTCTGGTTGAATGCTTTTAGCACCACTTACAAGGGTCCTGGACTGGGGGGCACCACTTGGAGGGTCAGGGCTTACTTCAAGCTAAGTCCAGGTGCACTTCGCAGATTGTTGGAGTGTTTTGTGTCCCTGTAGCTTTGAACATGAGACCAGCAAACTAGCCCTTGGAATAACCCTGGCAGTCCTCTGAAGGCTCAGGACAGGCTTCAGGCAGGAGGGCAGTCCACTTGGTGCAGTAGGGTAGTCCTCTGAAGTACATAGCAGGCCAGTCCGAGTCCTCTGCAGGTCCAGAAGTGAACCGAAGAGAGGGTCTGAGGGTCACATTTTTTTTTATACCTGATGCCAGCTTTGAAGTGGTAGAAAATTTTAGATCCCCCCCCCTCCCACCCACAGATGGTCTTGGAATTTCCTGCCTCTCCCCCCAGCCTCCTCTGGGTCTGTGCCTGGGGTCACAAAAGGCTAGTATGAAGTCCTTTGTGTTTGTGCTGAGGCAGCTTCTTTGAAATGTAAGTGGGGCTGTCCACTGCCATCCTGCAAACACCTAGTCTCCTTTTGTGTTATCATCTGGGAAGGATACACAAAGGCCAACTACACCTTGTCATGTGACCCAAGATATTGGCTGCAGGCACCAAATGGGTAGGACACGAAAATGCCAACTTTCTAAAAGTGGTATTTTCAAAATTGTGACCTAAACTCCAACTTTACCATTGAAGAGGATTTTAACTTTACAATTCTTTAGACACCAAACATGACATTCCTACTTGTTCTCGGACAAATGTTATCACTTATAAAAAGTTATAAGGTAACCCAATCTTAACCTGTGGGAGAGGTAGGCCTCACAGTAGTGAAAAGCAAATTTGTGGGTTTTCACTACTCGGATATGTAAAATGTAAAAGTATATGTCCAACTTTTTAAATACAATGTACCCTTCCATATGGGCTGTTGACCTATACATATTAAAAAATGAGTTTTAGGTTTGGCAAAAGGTTTTTCCCTGAGACATGTTTTAAAGTCTGCTTAAGTGGGTGGCACAATAAGTGGCCCTAGGTATATGGTGTACCACTTTCCTAGGGACTTATAAGTAAATTAAATATGCCAATTAGGTGGAAACCAATTTTACTATGCTTCGAGAGTGAGCACAAGCATGTTAGCACAGAGTCCTAAGGCCAAAAAAACAAATTTAGCTAAACAGGAGAGGGAAAGTCTGAAAGATCTAACAGTCATCATTATTTCCTAGAATAACCTTGGTGTGTATGCCGTGTCTCATACCAGATAAATATGTAGATTATTTGACAAGTTGTTGAAGTACCAGTAGTATAAGCAAAGTTCGAAAGGGTCAGAGGGAGTTGACAGTAGAGAGGACAGGACTGGAAAAAGAAACAGGGGTTTGGAGGAGGGCGTGAGACCACACGGCATAAAATTATGGAGGCAATATTTTCAACTTTTGTCTGTTCTAATTGGTGCTCTGTGTGGAAGCACAAACTGGAGAAAAAAAAGACTGAAGATATACTTCTGTCGGTAATTGTGAACCCTCCACTCATGCTACTTTGATCTTTGGTTACGTATCATCAGTCTTTGGTGATTGATGATAGTGTTACTCGCCCACAAAACGTTGTTATTCTCCTAAGTTATCAAGCGTGCATAGTGTTTTTGTTCAATAAATTACACAGGAATAAAATGTAGGTATTCTTCACTCTGGTGAAATAAAATGAGTCACACAGTACATAAATACATTTAAATAACTGTTCAGTGCACGTTGTTAATGTAATTATAGGTTGATATGTCCAACCCTGAAATGCTTAGGATCAGTTAAGTGTATATTTTAAATAAGAATGTATTCTTTTTTTGGTATAGATTGTCCTCATGTGTTGGGAGAACCATCTTTATGATGCTATGATCTATGTGTACAACAGCGGAATGAATGACTTTATCAGCCCTATGGAGGTAGGAAATTTAGACTTGGTGGAATTAACACCAATTTTGTGCCGTTTGCTACTTTTAGTTTGTAGTTGTGAAACATTGAATTTCAGACTCAAAGTGATTATATGACGTTGAGTTCAATAAATGACCATTTATGAGTGTTAGCACCATTAGTGCCAAGCTTTGCTTTTGTTCTTTCTTTGTTTTTATTTTTTAATAAGTCCACAGCCAAATGTGCAAAAGCCGCTCTTTGTGTTTCTGCCATCGCCTCTGTTATGCACCCACTGCAAAACTTTTTTTTCTCTCTTTTGGGCACCGGGTGGAACCTAGCACCTCTGACCTGGAGCGTTTGTGTTCTTAGACAACTTTTGTTGTTCAGTTTCTATGCACTATGAAGAAGATAAGCAGCATACTTGTTTTCTATTGCATACCCAGTAGTTTGAATTGGAAATGTTGGTTAAGCTGCTTTCCACAGACTAAATCAAACTCACCTACAGAGAGGGGTTCCTGAGATGCAGAGTCCCAGTTTCAAGCAAATTAATAAGTAGCAAATAAAAAAAAAAAAATAGCCAACAGACACAAACCCCTAAACACCAAAACAGTAATTCTGTAGCAACTTTTAATATTTAACACATGATGTACTCAATTAATAAGAAAATTCTCCCGAAATTTAGCAAAATAGAGGGCTTCACAAAAACTATACACAATCTTTTTTTGCCTTTTTAGACATTTAATTGTAAAGTTTTGAAACATTGCAATCAGATTCAGCTTTCTGGGATACGTTTGTCCAGAGGGGAAAGCACTACATGTGTTACCTGTATATGTCATGGATTATTTGTCCGGTCTGTCTTTTTTACATTTGTATGATTGTGATTGTGTGAATGTATATTTTTTATCTTATCTCATTTTGTCCCAGGAGATATAGAATTGCTTTGGTATCATTTATTTTGATTGAACAATGATATGTATGAATACATCATGTGTTAAATATTAAAAGTTGCTACAGAATTACTGTTTTGGTGTTTAGAGGTTTGTGTCTGTTGGCTATTATTATTTTTTGATTTGATACTTATTAATTTGCTTGAAACTGGGATTCTGCATCTCAGGACCCCCTCTCTGAAGGTGGGTTTGATTTAGTCTGTTGTTTCATTTTCCCCTGTCCCACTTCAGTATTTTGCATTTGGGGAGCCCTTTTTGTATTTAAGCTACTTTCCATTCATCTTATGCACAAGATTTATGTTATTTCCATTATCTGGTCACCTTGTGTCTGTATTGGACTGAAGGGACTTAATTGATTTCAAAACTAAGATCCAATGAAGTAAAAAATGGTACAGAGTCTTGTAGTACAAGTATGTAAAACAGTTCACTTCGTTACAGGCTGATTTAGACCAAATGTTTAAAATGGATCTGATTGCACTCCAGATACCATAGCGATCTAAGGCCTTTGGTACAATTTACAAGGTCCCACATTCATGTGTATGATCATTTGTTCAGAGACCTTTTATCCTCTTATACCAGGTGAGATGCTGTCTTCAAAAACAGTTTTTGGCATATGTAAGGACGCCACCAGAGAATTATTTAGCCTTCTGTTCAGTTTAACAGTGGACTACTGACTCCTTCCATTAGGGAACCATTTCTTATGCTCAAGGAAAAATAGGAGGGGGAGTTAAAACAAGCTTACATACCTTGGTACTTTACAGTTCTAACTCTGGTACTGAGCTCTTTCTCAGCATCACCAATTCCACCAAATAGGTTGTCACTAGAGCCACTGGTTAAAAATTAGACCTCTTTTTTTATCCAGTGCCAGTCTTTCCTGCAATTTTAGATTTTATGATGCAGAAGACATCTAGACTCCTTCCAGAAGGGAACACCCTAGGTCATTCCTTGTGTATTTTCATTTATCGATTCTAGTTTCTATTGCCGCAAAAATCCATCTTTATGGTTCTCAGGCTTCAACTTTAGTTAATAATTTCCAAAGGTAAAGCACCATGACAGGATCTCCTTACTCTATTGCTAATTCATATGTACTTTTCAACACCAGTGTTCTAAATGTGCACAGCACCTTATGTTGCCTACCTAATTTTTTAGCCTTTTAAGAGGTGACCTTATATATATTGTTGGACATCAGAAAGACCAAATGGATGACCAGAGATCTGTCCCACATTCTCATTTATATATAGATGAAAGTCAGTTTTTATGCAGCTGTTGATCTTGGATAAAAAAGGCACATAGTGTTGATTATCTACATAGAATGTGCATGCTGGCTGTGTGACATCTGCACTCAATAAATTGAGGGCACAAAATCTTGTGTGCACTGAATAAAGGCCATCCATATAGCTATTGTCCTCAGGTGTTTAACATTATTACAGTTGATGAGTATCCTGTTGGAGCCAACATTTTTTAGCGTGAGTATTGGAACAATAAATTAAGTAATTATAGTTTACATGAAAGTTGATGATAACTATATCTCCTCAAGGAAAGTTATGTTTATCATGTAAGCAGAAACAAAACATTGCAAAGTGAATAGCATCTGAAAGGAAATGATTAAATTTGTGCTTTTCAGACTTAACTCCTCAGTTGATCAAAGATTAACATTTTAGACCTATAAACTCCAGTAGAAAAAGATGGGAGTACAATCTCGCACTGGCTCTACGATTAGGGCATGTCCTGTCCAAACTGGTATGCCAACTTAATAAGAAGCTAGACCCTTGCGAGGGAATTAATTGTGACCTGTCACAGCCTCCTTGTGCTTAGCAAGTGGTCCTGGAACAAGATGTCTCTAACTAACTATGGCTGCCTCCCAAAACCATGCATTAGTAGATTCTGATGTTTTGGCCCTGGAGGCATGAAATTATCATTGATATATTGTGACAGTACAATAGGGATGGTGAGGTAGCCGACTGGCGACCACACAAGATCTTAGAGAACGCTTTTGTAAGAAATGCAAAGCATCAGTGAAACAACCAATATGTGTAAATGGGGTGATGGGTAGTGACACCGGCGAGTACTCCTGTGGATTGCAAGACAGACTCAATGACCTTTGAAAATGTGAACTGTACAAGGAACCTCTGCCCTGGAAAAAAACAGAAATCAGATTTGTTCCAGATCTCTGGTCTGCAGGTTTGCCCCACTGCCCTGCATTTCCCTGTGATCTCCAATAAAGATTTACCAAGAAGGCCGGATTCAAAACTGACTACAGAAAAGACAAACAAAAATAACACTCTTGCTTTTTTTAATTCATAACAACAGTCCATCAGCGAAAAGGACACATTGAGCAAATGATGGAGGAATAATTTTGCAGCATGCATTGTTGTAAATTGCCTGTTGTGTACTATCCCGTCTTCTAGTGTTAGGTAGGAAATGCAACTTTTTTTGTTTGAAGCATTTTATTTCAGTTTTGACAATGTGTCATGATTACATTCTTGAAACCCAAAATGCATCAGCAGTCAGATTCCACCTTAAATTACTTTTTTTTCACTGTCGGGTTTGAAACTGAAAATGGTTGCTCCATGTTCCAGACTGCGTTGCAAATGGGTAAAGTCCTCCTGACCACCTGTGACGATGTGAAGAGAAACTGAGAATAACTAGAGAAGATACTAAAGCATCAAGCAATTCTGTGTCCAGAGAAATCACCTGCTCACCTTGTGGGTCATATGAGAATGACTCTTAAGGAGGTTGAATGATGAAAAAGAGGCCTTTTCAGGTCTGCCGTTAGCCAAGATCATTTGATTTTACTAAAATTATATGTATAGTATCCTTACTAAAGGGGCCTTCAGCCACCTCTCTTTATCTACTGGTCTTTTATGTCATTCACATTTAGCTTCCGCCCACTGCAGCATACAGCATGGGGCAATGGGCAGACTACTTTAGCCACTGGTTAATATAATTTTAAGTGACTGCATTTTGCTCTTTCACAATGAGCACATTCACACATACGATAGTTACCCTCAGTGCCAGTGTTTTTTTTCAGAATTTCTTTGGTGTTGCCTTTGTGTTTAGAGCCTGATGTAAAAGTAGGATTTTTCTACCATATGTAAGCACTGGCCACATGTCACCCTTGATCAGCTCCTTTTTCCTGCCAATGCTGATGAAAATTCATTTTGAAGTGCTCTTTGTTTATCTGATTGTTGATGTTTTCACAACATAACAGACTGTGTCCATTTGAACTTGTTCTGTATAAGGTTTTCCTCTTTTTACTGTGCATGCATTACACAAATGAAAGCTTCATTATACATGTAAATTAATTAGCAGACAAATCTTCAGAACACGTTTATTCTGGACTCAATCTCACCAGTGGTTCTTTAATAAACTTTGCAAAGGGAGAAAATCTGACTTTATTGTGTTAAATTTGCAGCACTTGTAACACTTTTGCATTTTTTTATTAATTCATCCATTCTTTCCTCATTCCTTCATTCTTTGTTTCTTTCCTTTTTTCTTGCTTTTTCTCTTTTCCCCTCTTTCGTTCCCTCTATTCATCTTCTTTCTTTCTTGCCTTCTTTATTGTTTCTCTATTTTTTCTCTTTCCTCCTTTCTTTCTTTTTTTCCATCCTTTTTGCTGTGCCTTTCTTTCCTTCCATCTTTTTCTTTCCTTTCTATCCTTTCTTGCCTCCTTTCTTGTTGTCTTTCCATCCTTTCATTTTTCTTTCTGTCTTACCTTCTCTCCTTCTTTTCTCTTATTGCTTCAATCCTTCTTTTGTTCTTTCTCACCTTCTTTTTTGGTTTCTTCTCTTCTTTTTTCCCTTCTTCCTTTTGTCTTCCGTTCTTTCTTTCCATCCCATCTTTTGCCTTTCTTTAATTCATCCTTTCTTACTTTCCTTTCTTTACAACCTTCCTTTTGTACTTTCCTTCCTTTCCTCCATTCTTTTATTCCTTCTTTCATTACTTCTTGCCTTTCTTGCCACCTTTCTTTCATTGTTTTGCATCTGGAAAGGGCACGAAGTCTCTTCCCCCATGCTTGAAGATTAACCCGCAACAGTTGAGCACTTTTGACCTTCCTCAAGAGTTTAACCTTGCAGCCAGGCATTCACTCTGCAAAATCTCTATATGCCCTGCTGTTGGGACAAGTTTGTAGCTTGGTACATGTCCAAACAGGTTGATCTACTTCATGCTAAGATATCTGAGGTTTTGTTGTTTGTTTTAGCTTTAGCCCACCATTACTTTGTTTGGGACATAGGTAAAGGTTACCTATCCGGTATGTCGGCCTTTTGCGTTGCCGGTCCAGCTTTTATTGTTTAAATCACCAGTTGTGATTTGTTTATTTAAAGGACTGCAACATTTGTTTCTCTCCTCTGCCTTCATTATGCCCTAGTGGGACTTGAATTTGGTGTTGACCTTTTTTATGTGTTCTCCCTTTAAACCCATGCATAACTGTCCACTCAGGTTGTTCTCCCTTAAGACTTGTTGCTTGGTGGCCGTGACATCGGCCCGGAGTGTTAGCAAGCTTCAGCCTCTCAGTGTGAACCCTCGATACACTGCCATCTATCTGGACAAGTTGTATCTTCAAAGTTGTGCCAATTTTTTTTCCTTTTCACGTTGGGAAAACTGGCACCCTTATGACCTTCATCGCTCAGCCTTACCACTGTAAGGAGTGGGAAGAACTTAATTGGCTGCAGAGTGGACATCTGTCAGGCTGCTACGTGGACATTCCTCCATACATTTACGAAGCACTGCCGTCTGGAAAGCCAGATCTGTCAGGATGGGCATTTTGCCAGTGCGATTCAGCATGCAAGGGGTACTGCTTCAAAGATTTCTGGATCCAGTCTGACGCCTGAGGAGTATTGTAAGCTTGAGGAATCTGCATTTAGATTGAGCCTCTACGAGAAAATTTGGTACCAAAGGTAAATAACTTGTTCGTTATAGCCTGTTCATTCGACTTGCAGGCTGCTCATGTGATCTGGACTGTCGACAGAGGCAGCCCTCACTACCAGTTCAGCTGCTGGGTCAGATTTTTTGTGGATTTTGGGAGTAGTGGTGTCTGGGTCCATGACTCTACCATGGGTAACATTCTTCTACCTACCCCCTTCCTCTGCAGGAGCTTCTTAGCAACTCTGATTCTCTCTTGCAAAACGACACATGGCCTGTAGATGGCAGGATTCAGTACTTCCTACTTTTCTAGAAATCCGTCTTTTCAGATCGAGTGCTGCAAATTGTTAAAAAAAAAAAAAAGAAAAAAAGTTATGCCATGACAATCATTTAGTCTGCCCCTTATAATCCTCCCATGCCTACTCATGTTTTTGCTGCTTATGCCACCATTCTTCTGCAGGTAGTGAGGTGGCTTCTGGCCAAAGAGGGCATTGAGGGGGTAGCAAACTTAGAGACGAGCCCACAGTTTTGTACCTAAGCCTGGGTCATGGTGAGATTATTTCTGAGTCTTCTTGGGCTTCTGTCCTCATGCATCTTCCTAGTTCCTTCTGCTCTATGACACATCGTGGCCTTCCAGTGGGACCTCCATCTCCAGTGGGCACAGCACAGTCAAATGACATCTACGCCTTGAAGGAGGCAGCCCGGGATTTTTAGAAGCGGCAGGTGGATACCAACTTGTCTTGAAGTAGGCCACTATCGGTGGAACAACCAGACCTCACTGTAGTAACAGATGCATGTCCCTCTTGAATGAAGGAGTCACCTGAATGAGGTGGCGATCAGGTTTCTAGTCTCAATGAGAGCTAAAGTTCCACCTCCAGGAGCGTCATACCGGTTTGGTTGGTTTTAAAAGTCTTTCTCACATTCAGTAAGGCAAGGCTGGCACAGGACCTGACGGACAACATGACTGCAATTTGAGCTTCAACAAACAGGGTGCTGTGGTGGTATTGGATCTTACGCCAGGAGGCACTGTGCCTTTGTTGGTGGATTGATATGCCTAGCAGCATCACCTGGCAGGGTTTCTAAATGCCAAAGCAGATGAACTCAACAGGCACCATCTGTGGACTGCGAATGACTTCATCCCGGTGTGGCTCAGGACATCTTTTCCCAGGCTTGAACTTTTCTGCATCGTCAGGAACATGCACTTTTGACTTACTGCATGCTGAAGTTTCCTAGGGGATGCATCCTGCCTGGAGCAGAGCACAGGCCTTTTATACACTTTCAGACCCATTCCCTCTTCTACCTCTAGTTTTGAGGATGGTCAGGACGGTCCAAGCCCAAGTCATTTTGATTGCCTCGGACAAGGCCAGAATAGTGTTCTACCCCAATCTGTTGAGCCTGAGTATTTGCTCTTTGATCCATCTCCATGTCAGGAGGACTTCCTCTCTGAACATCAGGGCACAGTCTGACACCCGAATCTCCCCATTTTACACCTCAGTGGGTGGAGAGTGAGCAGCAACAACTGAGCCATTTATGTTTGCCAGTTGAAGTAGTGGATGTTATTCTTGTGGCTATGCACCTCTTGATTAGCTCCATCAATTCAGTGAGTTAGGACAAATTTGTGGCCTGATGTTGGGCAAGGTCTCTTTGATAGATACAAGATAAGCTATAAGATGTTTAATTATTAATCTTATCCTTAGCTCAGCAAGGCTTTGTGGTGGGCACAGTGAAAGTTTATGGCCCTGATTACGACCTTGGTGGATGGGCTACTCCATCACAAAAGTGACGTATATTCCGCCTGCCCTTTTACTAGTTCCATAAGATATTATGGAACTTGTAATACGGCAGACAGGATATCCATCACTTTTGTGATGGAGTAGCCCATCCGCCAAGATCGTAATCAGGACCTGTGTGTCGGCCCTCTCTGCCTTTTACTATTTACCTGATCAACGTTCCTTATTTAAGTCACCTCTTGTGATGTGGTTCTTCAAAGGGATAACACATGCTTCCACTGAATCTCTTCACCATGCCTCAAAGTTGTCTCAGCCTGGTCCTTATGTTTCTGATGTCCTTACCATTGCAGCTCGATGCCCAGCTCTTGTCTGTGGTTCCTGACCATCAAGACTGTTTTTTTCAGATTGCAGATACTTCAGCTCACTGCATCAGTAAGCTGCAGGTGGTGTCAGGGCAACCTCTGGTCACAGCCCTCTTTACTGTCCAATTGGTGCTAAGAACCCAGGCATCCTTTCTGCAAAAACGTATCTTGTCCTCCCTCTGGCAGCCGTCCAGCCTTTCTGCATTTTTCTCTGTCTCGTGCCTCAAAAAAGGAGGAGAGGCTCCGTTGGCTTGATCCAAGGCGAATACTCCGCAAAGTAATACCATCTAGATCAGATCTTCAACAAGTTGATCACAAGCACGCAGTAGCTCGCATGCTGCCTCTGGGTAGCTCACACAAGATAATGGCCTGTCAGTTATCCACCTGAAAATGTAGCACTTTAAAACATGTTAAAATCTGTTCCATGAAATCCTACCAAATGTTTGGTGCTGGTGGCAGCACACCTTCGCCACAAGGGAACACAAATTGAACCTTTCTTTGAGGATTGGCTGGTAAAGTGTAACTCCTCTCTTTAATGCCTGTCCCACGATCAAAATCACTGCATACCAACTTCAACTGTTAAGATTCATCTACAGTTGAAACCAATTCCAAAAATAAACATCTGCTCTTGTATTATAAATAGCATATCAAATTTGAATGAATAAAGATACCGAAATAGCCTGCCTTCTGCATACTAATGATATAATTTACATGCAAGCGATATGACGCTTTGCAGAATTTCCTGTAAGAAGCTAGTGCAGATTTTTTTTCTGCTACAAAAAAAATCCAGGGTCGTGCCTCTGTGGGGGTCTTTCAGTTTTCATCTCAGCCAAGATCAAGGTGACAGCACCCCTATTTGATGTCCAGATAATGGTCTTTGGTTACCCCAATTGACATTACTTCCATATAGTAGGACCGTGACTTCGTTTCTCGTTAAGGGAGCCGTGGGCCCAGGCGCAGTACCTGCAATTGTTTTTAAAAACCGAGATGAACTTTTGGGTGAGCTGGATAGCCCAATTGTATAAACATTGCACCGACAGGCACCGTTCCGGAGACATATTTCTATTCTATTTACCATTCAGATAAAGGGTTTGACCCCTCCATCTAATTATTGCTTAATCGTTCTACTTGGACAGCAAATGTTCTGCTAAGTTGTTGCTGCACGAATTAGAAACCTGGATAAAAGACACGAGCCTTTTACCTGTCTGTCAAACGGATTTTCAATAAGGCTGGGGCACAGGACAACAGAAACATATCATCACCGCTGATTCATCGAGCAAACACGATGCAGAGCTGCATTATACGCAGCGTTTATCGAGTTCAGTTCATTTGACAGTGTGCATAGCACCAATTATGGTCCACGTGGCTAAAGTGGGAAATCTCAGACAACATTCTGAGGGCAATCGCCCTTCTACACTGAGATGTGTGTAGGAATCAAAATGGGCACATCCACCATTACAAAAGAAAAGGTGAACATCGATGTAGGACTTAACCAGGGATGTGTTTCTACAGTGAGGCTTGCTTTTCAATGAATATATTGTCAACCTTGGAACCGCCATCAGTGTCAGTAATACATTTGCACCGGAATTCGGACACCACCCTCTCCAAATATTGCAACATGTTGACAACGCATTAAAACTAAATCATACAGTCGTCTGCTTACAAAGAGCGTTAACGAGTCTCGAAGCTTACTGTATAGCGCTTAAACTCTCAAGAAATACTGGGGAAAAAATCCTGTTTTTCAGTAGGAATAATGCCACTCTAAGGAGGAGGAATGATTTTAACAGTTAGACCCCAAAAGAGTCTTCAGTGTTTGCATTGATAGACTATAGAAACAGAGTGGATAATGAGTTCTGTGTATGTTTTGTGGTGTGAAGAAAGAACATGCAGTCCAGAAACTGACACAAGCCAGATGAACAATGTGTAAAAATATGCTTTGGCTTGGCCAATAAAGAGGCTGCTCTGGGCCTTGGGGCCCATTCTCCAAAAGCTAAGTATGCAACCTTTGCCTTGGCCTGGGGTGTTTCAGTGGTGGACATCTGTTAGGTACTAGGGTATCAATCCACAACTTCACCAGGCATTATTGCCTTGGTTCACAGGTTCATAGAGAGGACAATTTTGATATTCTTATGATTTTACTCTGAAAAGCATTGTGTTCAGCATTAGGACGTGGATGTCTAGAAGTTGTTCCACCCTGGTCCATATTCTTAGTACTGACATGTGGAGTATATGAACTGCCAACCTTAGACGTGATCAGTCTACACAATGCTTTTCAGAGTAAAATCATAGGAATATCATACTCATACCAATAGAGAACTTGACTGTCAAGTAAAAAATTCTAGAACACGAGAATACACACCACCTATCCTTTATTGTACAATGGATGCAGCACTGTGCTTGGAAAATATAGGTACACCTTCTAGCAGGACGTCTAGGAGAGACAGACAAGCACTTTCCAGATCATTTTAGTAGGCACAGTCAGGATACTCACAAATGAGAAATCAAGCCAGATCTCCTGAACTCTAGTTTCGACATGTCGGGTGCACCTGTTTACCACACCTGTTTGCCACATTTCAGAACAAGCAAAAATACCTTAACTTTCCCTCCTGTTAGCCACTCTTCCAATCCCAAGAGAATACTGTGTGGATCAATTAACCAGGAAGGTTTTGCATGCTTTTCTGCCTCACTGGCTAATTCATGCAGTATCCTGGAAAATGCATCATACTCTCTTTTTGTTTCTCCCATGTCTCTACTACAAATCAGACATTGTCAAAAATGTCTGTGCAGCCTCATTGCAAGCGGTAGCATTGTCCAGACATACTAATTCAGAACAAAGGTCACTAAATCTGGAGTTACTCAGTCTAGCAACCTGGCCAATAAGGTCCTATTGTATGGATATTTACAGTTCCCATCAAAGCGCATGAACATTTCAACCAAGGCACGTCAACTTGCAGTATGCTACGCTTCTATAGGGAAAAAATATTTTCATAGCTGTTGTCGTTTCTCAGCGGAACCTTGGAGAGAAGATGTGGCCCAATTGACATACTGCAGGTCCATTGCACTTGAAAGAAGAGCGCTGCCATGATTTTACTTGATAATGTTCCACAAATGTATATTTGTAGGGCAGTAACTTTGTCATCAGTTCAGACTTTCACAAAACATGAGTGTGTTGACATCCACGCTATGTAAAACATACATGCAGGTCAAATGGTGTTAAAAATTCTGTTTTCTACTGCTTTCTGTCAACCACAACCATAAGAGGACAAGGCACTGCCATGCAGTTGCTGTGCAGCGTGCGATCTACAACAACTCATGCTTCAAACAGAAAGGGTACTTAACTGTAACAGCTAGTTTGCATCTTTTTGTGTTGGAGATTGTATTTGTATTTTAATATTTATAAAACGCATTCCGGCCGTGGCATCGAAGCGCTGGAGCAAGAACAGTAAGTGTCAAAGAAAAACATCCTGAGGCCAAAAAAGAAATTATTGGGGGAAAAGCCAGGTTTTTACCAGCCTCCTGAAGGTCAAGAAATTTTGTTCTTTCCTTGTATCCAAAGGAAGCAAATTCCAATATTTAGCTGCAGCCACTGTAAAGGCTTTATCTCCCCCATCTAGCTCTTTGAGTGCAAAAACATGTATCAAATGGGCTTCTTTTGACCTGAGTTGCCAATTTGGCATACTCCAGCGTAACCTTGAGGACAGATAGTCCGCCCCACCTCCATGTACAGACTTAAAAGTTAGACATAGAGTTTTGAATATAATCTGCTTTGTGACTGGTAACCAATGCAGATGTTTCAAGTTATTGCTAGCGGAAGCTGAGCGCAGGAGATCCAAAATAAAGCAGGCCGCAGTGTTTTGGATCAGCTGAAGTTTCCTAAGTGACGATTGATCCAAATTGAGTAGCAATGAATTGCAATAATCTAATGTAGAAATTTCCAACGCCAAGACAACTGCAATTCTCTCCTCCATTTGCAAATAACGGAACATTTTCTTCAGTGTTTTCAGCGTCCAAAAACTTGTTTTAATAATGGAGTTCACTTGTGGCTTAAAGGAAAGACAATTATCCAAAATGACTCCCGGGTTTCTGGTGGCAGCAATAGGAGCTGTAAGCTTGCCAAACTCCGATGTCCACCAGCGAGAAATCCACAGCTCCTTGCTGGAACTGAAACACAAGATTTCCATTTTGTCACCATTCAACTTTAACCAGTTCTGGCCCATCCAGTTGTTGATCTCTCGCATGCAATTGTGAAACCAATCTGCTACTTCCTCCCAATTTTATTTTTTAGAAACTGCGATGATCAATTGCATATCATCAGCATATGAAGTGGGCATGAAACCATATGAACGAATCAGTCTGGCTAATGAAGCAACATAAAGATTGAATAAGGTAGGGCTGAGAGCAGAGCCCTGTGGAACGCCACATGGCAAACAATACGCTGGGGCCTTAAGGTCTGCCCAGCTCACCGTAATCGGTCTAACTCACCAAAAAGATTCCAAAATCTGCAATGCCGTATCTCTAATACCTGCTCGATGGAGACGAGAAACCATGATCTGAGGTGAAATTGTGTAAAAAGCAGCAGATAAGTCCAATAGGACTAATAAAGCACTCTGCCCATCATCCACTAACCTCCGAATAGTGTCTGAGGTGGTAATAAGTGCAGATTCGGTACTGTGGGCTTTCCTAAAACCATCTTGAGAGACATCTAAGCTTCCTGAGTTATAAAGAAAACTAGCTAACTCTTTGTTGATGTGTTTCTCAAAAATCTTAGCCTGAATGGGAAGTAAAGAAATAGGCTGTAAATTACTCAAATCATGTGCTTGTCAGTCCAGTTTCTTTTTCAGAGGAATCACTGTCACTTCTCTCCAAGATGGGGGAAAGACTCCTGTGGTTAAAACCTCCTGAAAAGCTGGAACAAGAGTCGTGGAGACTAGTCCTGGAACATGTTGTAGGATATACGGGGGAATGTATTGTTCGGGGATCCAGACTTAATTCTCAATAGAATCTCCTTAATCCTTTCGGGAGGTAATGGGTGAAAGGAGGTGAGTAAAGGAATATCATTATCTGAAGTGCTGTTAGGTAAATCAAGAGGGCGAAAAGTCTCTTCAGAGTGATTAAAGCTCGAATGGATTTGTAAAATTTTATTTTCAAAGAAAGTGGCCACCTTCTTGCAAAATCTTTGTGAATTGTCCAACTCCGGGGCGGAAGGAGACATTGTCAAGGCCCGTACCACTCTAAACAATTCTCTGGGGACATTAGATGCCTCCTTAATCTTTAGAGTAAAGCACTCTGATTTGGCTTTGAAACTAGCATCTTTATAAGCTCTCAGGACCATTCTAAGTATGTCATGCTCCACTGGAGTAGGAGCTAGCTTCCAACGTCTTTCTTGCTGGCGATATTTCCTCTCTAAGAGCTTAAGGACCTTAGTGAATCATATGATTTTATTGTTTCCCGAAGAGGCCGAGGTCTTGAGTGGAGCAAGTTGATTGATTGCAGTATTAATACCGTAATTAAAACTGTCCAAAGCAGACAGAGAGAGATTTCCAGCAACTTCCCAGCCTGCAACCAAAGCTGGGCTTAGCTGATGCTTATTAATAAGGTTCCAGTGTCTCTCAGATTTACAGTTAACGCTGATGTGCTGAGGAAAAAGCCCAGTCGTACATCTAAAGGTTAAAAGATGATGATCAGTCCACTCCAGAAGCAAATTTGTCACCATCATCTGATCCTCAGAACAGGCGAATATCCCGTCTAAAAGGTGGCCAGCTGTGTTAGAAGTGGAATTAACTTTTAGTTCCCAGTCAAAGACCGCCATAAAACTTAAAAAGTCCTTAATGTGCGGGTTCTGACTGTCATCAAAGTGAAGATTAAAATGCCCTATTTTAATACATTTAGTGGACATAGCTAAAGGCTCAATCAGATTTGGCCAATATTGCACAAAATTGGAGTAAGGGCCCGGAGGGCGATAGAACAGGAGTCCTTCCAATAAAACAGAGTTTTTGACGAATTTTAAAGTACATTCCTTCACAAATCTCTGATATGGGGTTAGCTGCGTCCCACTGGCAAGCAAGACCTGCATATGATAGCTAAACCTCCTCCTCTACCCGTGATTCTCTCCAGTCTATAGAAGGGGTAACCCGGAGGCATTGCCGCTATGAAATCCAGCTTGGAATCTGCTTTAGCCCAAGTTTCGGTGACAAAAAGGCAATCTAGATTGTGGTGACTAATAAGATCCTCGATTTCCGACTTATGTTTAATCAAGGAACGAGCATTAATCAAAGCACAAGCTAGACGAGCGGTAGTTAGAGCCACTTCCAATTTAGTCCTTTTGTCTTCCTCATGTAGAGGACTGCAGATAGTTAAAGTCTGGGGTGACTATCTACAGTGTTTGCAAAACCACTCTGTAAGATTATCAACGGCCATTATAGATGAATTCTTGCATTGCAAGCCTCCTGCTAAATAGTGGAGAGTGTGAGAGGAATAGGAGATCCGGCTCAAAGGTGCCGGGGGGGGGGGAGGGGAGCAAAATCACCTGCCCCGGCCCCAGAAGGACGCGGATGGGTGCAGACGGGCTTGCCTTTGGCACGCCAACGGCACGCCCGCTGCGC
This sequence comes from Pleurodeles waltl, assembly GCF_031143425.1. Classification (NCBI taxonomy): domain Eukaryota; kingdom Metazoa; phylum Chordata; class Amphibia; order Caudata; family Salamandridae; genus Pleurodeles; species Pleurodeles waltl. Next base: position 1,782,227,287 of record NC_090440.1, on the reverse strand, counting down.
AGCCACATCGGGTCTAAAATAAGCGTGCCGGCTGAAACGTAAGAACCCACATGATCGGCAGCAGCTAGACTGCTGACCGTTATGTGGTCCGGAAAAAAGACAGTAATGGCGGGGAGGGCTCTAACAGACCCACCCCTTCCAAGATTTGTGGATTTCAGGAACGTATTCAAGGGCCATTCTCTAACTGTAAGAAAAGACTTTGAACAGAAACAAATTGTAATAGTTTATACCCCTCATGATAGTGTGCAGAAAGTACAGCACAACAACCCACTAACTGATTGTTACATGTAAGCAGGGGTGGTTCCTTCACAATGGCGAAGGAACGTCGTCCCCCTGGCTAAGCCAGGAGATGAAAGATAAAACAATATTTCTCGTTTTATCTTTCATCTACTGGCTCAGCCAGTAGTGTGTTCAGGGTGGGGCGGGACTGGGCTGTGGGAGGTGTAAGGGGGGATGAGGGGCAAGTGCATTAAGTGTGCATGTGTGTTTGGCCAGCTGTCTCAGGCCAGTCAAATACACATGCGCATTTAGGTTTCTCCAGTCTGGATGTATGCACAGATGGGCTGGAGAAACAGCACAGACCCCAGGCTTGTGTCTGAGCAGCACTCCGAGCCGTTCAGACCAATCCTGATGCTGCTTACATTCTATGTTTAGCATGTTAGCAGTGCCAGGATTGCTGTGGAGCCTGTGCTGGTGTCCCAGCAAAGGCTTGGACACCACAAGAAGACCAGAAGAGAAACGTAACCGAAGGCGGCGGCGACAACAGGAAAAAGGTAAGGTATTTTTTAATTTTTTTTTATTATTAGATATTTTTGTATGTATGCCGCCATCCCTTCCCCCCACTCCTCCCTTTGAGAATTGCCACCACCGCAGCACATGTAAGAATCATTTTCCTTACTCCTGAAAGATTGAGTGCAATAACAAAATGATGGAGTCTCTTGATTGCCTCTAAATGCAGTAAGGCAATGGTTTCTTTGAGTGAATTAACACAAGAATAAAAGGAATGCAGATAAGTATTCTAGACATGGAGGTCAGAATTACAACAACAGAGGCGGTATAAAAATTACTGAATTTGTATGGGGAAGTATGTACTGGTTTTGGATACGACATGCCACTGATCCGATCTACAGCCAAGAGGACAGCATTGTAACCTTTTAAACAGAAAATGTTAGGATTCTTGTTGTGTTATGCCTGAATATATATATGGTGTTTTTTGGTCTATGTTACTGTGTCAATTGGAATTACATAATTATTAATATTATAAATTATATTATTTACATGTTCTCTTTATTCTCTTTACTTGTGTCACTTGAATTTAGAAGCTTTTCAAAGTTATTGCACCTCCGCTTAGTGCTGGCAAGTCTCTGACAGGTAGGAATGCCAATTATCTGATACACTTTAAGTATGTTTTGTTGCAGTTGTTTGTGTAGATAGCAAATGCTTTGGCAATTGACATCTTGGTACTGTGGAAAGACTTGGTATCGAGACAGTTGTGGGTTTTGCTATATCATTGGTTTTGTGGAGCGGTGTTTGGAGGGAGCGGGATTGGTATGTAAGGTTCTGCTACCTGCCACATAACCTGTGTGAGTAACATTTGTATGTTATCCCTATGATGAGTGCCACATTGAGGAAGTGGGCTTATTGGTGCTCCACTTAACATCTGTGATTGATCAGTGGGTGTGTGAGATTATAGTGCTGATTCATCGTCCACCTTCTGTTGAGTCTGTAGCCTAATGTTGAGGCCAAGTTTTAATTATCTTCTGTGCCTGTGTAGCGCGCCATGCTCCTTGGGTCACTTCACTACGCTGATGGGGATTTGAGTGGAATGGGAATGCATGGTGTAGCTAACCTCCCCTGTTCGCCAGAACTGGAAGTGATGGGACATAATTACACATTATCTATTATCTAGTAACTGGTCACCTACATATTTCTACAGCTAGTTCCCAGCTTCCTCAACTGGTTAGCTGATTGGCCCTGTGTGTATATATAAATGATGGGAGACCTAAGGCAGTAGTTCCTATGTACTGTGTTGTTCTGGAAAAGAAGAACCTGTATTTTCAGACAATTGCTGGTCTTGATTTGGAGGTAAAAACAGGACATTTAGTGGACCTATTCTGGGTGAAATTCGTGAGGCAAAGAGTCTCATGGAAGATAGGTATGACAGAAGTGGAAATGTAGTTGGGTGACACACAGAAACACTTCACTCCCTTTCATCTACGTCACACCCCCAACTCACTGATCTCAAAGGTGAATATCTTCATTGATGTGTCAGTTAGTGAGATCTTGCAAACTTTCAGCATTGGCAAAGAAAGCAGCATTAAAGCCACCATTGTCCAGATTCTGTATATGCACATGATTTCATTCAAAGGGATAGGTCTTGCATTATATGTTAACTGATCCCTCCATCCCAGATTCATCCATTCACTGCTATATCTTATTCATGGCATAAAGAACTGGGGTACTATACCTCTTAACTTTCATATTGGGACCTGAGTCGCAGGATTATGTGTGCCTTATCCAGCCATTTGAACACTGAGAACGTAGCCTGTCCCCATGCTCGCTCAGACTCAAAATGTTTTTTTTTTTTTTTACCTTTGAACTCTTAGAGTTTGTAACCCAATGTCATTATTAACGGTTCTATATCCAGACTTGTTTGGTTTCATTTTTAGATGACTGCAGTAGCTACAATAGACTGCACTCTGAATGTACACTTTTATTCTTATAGATTAATGTTTCATATAATAATGATGAACACTTAATTCCTTTTTGTGTTGGTTTTGAAAGTCTATAATAAGTTATATCGGTATCCATGGGGCTTCATGAGGTCAAGAATATAAACATCACTAAATCGAAGGAATAGAAATGTATTATCACGGCACAATTATCCACTTGTATACTCCTCAGAAAAGCAACCAAATACACTGCAAGATAGCATAACTCATGTTTTTCTTGTTAACTAAATGGACCCCTTCTCAGACCCTGCTATATAGTCTTGGATTTGTTTTCAGAAATGATTGTCACCCAAGGGGGCTTTCTACCACTGTTCATATGTCAGACATTTATTGTTCGATTGAAAAGAGTTGCAAATATGTTTACAGTCATTAGGCACTAACCTAAACTAACAAAGAACCCATAATGCTTTGGCCAGATCAACAACAAAAATTCGTATTATTGGCAGAATTTCAGTCGGCAAAAAAGCAAGGAGAAAATGGTATTTTGAGTTATCCAGACACTCTTAAGGTCCCTATGTCCAATACCTCTTAGTTAGTTTCCCCATTCATTCTTTTAACAATATTGTAGGCATCTCCCTCTGTCTTGATAAGGGCACTTTAGTTTTCAAAGACTTAGCTACACGCCACTGATATCCTAACTAAACTCATTTCTGTATATGATTTGGTATTATGTGTGAGTCTGGATGCAGTAATTTCTGTCTGCCTTTTATCAGTGATTAATCTTGTTTGAAACATGTGAAATGCTGCATACCAGAAGCATGCTGCACTGACATTGGTTATGAATAACCCCTCATTGGAGACTTGATACTAAGAAAGTGTCTTGTTTGATGCTTTCAAGTTGACTGTACCTCAACTGAGGGAACAAAGTTTGCCCTGGCACCCATAGGGATATTTGTTGCCAGCAGCATCTGCCCCCTTAATCTGTTGGATGCCTCTGCGGTGTCTGATGTTTTTCAACCGCCAACAACTAGCCAGCCACCGTCACTAGGCGGGTTTGAGTGAATCATTTATCAGGAGACATATGTTCTTTGTTTAGAAATTATTTTCTGTAAATTACGTTACAGCAAACAAATATTCCAATGTATGCTAAATTAAGTACAATGCATGTACCATTTGGACCACCGATTATGGCCACTAATTAAACAGCACGTGATATGAACTTCGAGCAAAAGTACATTGCAGCTCTCCTCAGTCATTCTACTGCAGATGCTAGTAAGTTAGTCAGTAGTGTCCATTAGTTGAGCTCAAGTAAGAGCAGTGGTGTAACATTAGCCCCTGCAGGGTGGGGTTGAGCTCCTGGGGGCCCCTCTGCACGGGTGGCAGGCCCCTGGCCTAAGAGCTTCTGACTGAGTCCTGAGAGTGGGGGGCCCTCCCTGTATTTTGCAGGAGGCCCCTGAAGTTTTGTTAAACCACTGAGTAAGAGATCGTAAAAAACAATATGCATTTAGATCAACAACAACTGATAGACAAAGCATTGATCACCTATGCATTTAAAAACGTTGGCAATGGTTTAAACTGTAGAGACAATAAGAAAGGGTGTGTAAAAATAAGGAAAAAGGAAAAAGGAAAGAAAAAGTCGACAGTGCAACTTCCCAAGTGTAGTACTAACATTGAAATAGCAGATCATGTGTGTACCTTGATTTATAAAGTCTTCCCTCATCTCCGACTGCCCATGGTTAGTCTCCCTTCTCCCGACCCACATCATCTACCCTCAAAAGCAAAAGGAAAATAATCTGAGAATCCATCATTCTCTCCCACTGCAGATATCTGGATCATGATTAGTCGGTTGTGGGTTCATCTTCCCAGTCAAGAGTCTTCCGGGGAGCTCGGGTCACAAAGACCCAAAGCATGAATAAGTTTTAAAAGGCAGGCAGGTCCGACACCAGTCCCACTCTGAGCTTTCATGAATGCACAGAATGGGGCCCATGTTTTCTCAGACTTAGGGATTTTGTCACTTACTTTTGCTGTCAATATGGGCCACCACATTTGAATTGTTGCAGGTGCCTGAGCTCGTCACTGTTGAGCAATTGAGATGCGTTCAGCCAGAAAAAACTAAGTGAGAATTCAGCCTCCTGGAGACGTTAATGGGTACCCTGAATGATCACATGTACCACCTAGCAATAATGTAGTAAGGTCCTTATGTAATGTAGTATTTGTGATGACCTTAATCTGCTGCAGTATCTCTTTCCATAATGACTAACCTTGGGTTCAGAGCCACCACATGTGAGCCATTGTGCCTCAATTGGTATTGCAGTGCCAGCACTCTGTTTATAACTGTAGGTAGCACAAATAGATGAGATCGCGGTCTGCATCCAAGTATGTAAGCATGAGGTTTCTTCAAGTGAGACTGCTAATTCTCTAGCGCGCTAGAAGAGAGGAGTTTACCTTTGGTGTAGAGATCGGAAAACATATCTCTCCGGTCATTGAACCATTTACAAATGTCCTTATCCTGCAAAACCTGGAGGAAATCAAGGTTATTTAGGACAGACATCATCAGGTAATGAAAAGTTGTTAACTCTGAGCTTCAGACGCTGGCCAATGTGTTTGAGTGATGCAATTTGAGGGCAGGAGGGAGGCAAAATAATGGTATCACTGAGGAAGACAAAAGTAATGTGTGGTTTGATTGAACAGCAAAGTGAACCTCAGCACATGCATAAAGCTCTCAGTATTAAGATTGGTAGGATCCTATAGAGGGTGAAGCTGAGCAGTGCGAATATAACGATTGATCTGTGTAAAGCCTAAACCACCCTCTGACCTGTGCCTACACATTATTTTGTTGGAAGCCCTTGGGGTTTTCCCATCCCACATAAAAAGCAGGAGCTTATTGCAAAAAAGGTGCATTGTCTTGTGGTATTAACAGTGGAAGCATCCAAACAGTGTAGAGTAATTGGAGGTAGGAAATTAATTGTAATGGAGGCCACCCTACTAAAACATTAACGTTCCAGCTTTCCCCACTGATAAAGCTCTTTAAAGAGGGTGTCCAGAAGAAAGGAATATTGGCCGCATACAGATCTTCCATTTCTGGGTTTGAGGGTAAAGCCTAGGTGGTCAAGGGACGAGGAAAACCGAGTTATATCATGTCTGGCTTTTAGAGTTGCGCCCCGGATGTACACTCTGGGAGCTTGAGAGCGACATACTTGGAATAGTTGATTTTGAATCCATAAATTCGGGAAAATTATCAAATTCGTCATCTGCCAATAACACCATTTTATATGTGGAAGTGCCAATTTACAAGCCCTTTATTTTAGGATTATTGTCAGTCTTCCACACCAAAGGCTCCAGACCCCCAAGGCCAAAAATCTTGTGGGAAAGGGGGCAGTCCAGGTGGGGTACCCCTACCAAATGAAATCTGTGTGCTGAAATGATTTTTGATATTCAGTTTAGTAGAAGATTTGACAAAATTGGTTAAAATATGGTGAAATGTTGCCTTTCAATAAATGATGACGCCTCACTGCATGGATTTCTACAGTAAGTTTATTTAGCAACAATGTACACGACCGCCCCGGTAGCCTCCCATAACAGTTTCTTCCTTCCTCTTCCACCCCAACATTCCATTACCTCACAATCCCTTCCAGTTGCCTCGTGCATTCAATTCTATGCACCGGCACCTGTTAACATAATGACCTTTAATGTGAGGGCTGCGGAGCATTCTACTCAGAACTCTGACCATGTAGCACCAACTTAGCTGGTCAGAATCCTTCTTGGCTTCTAAGGAGAGAAGGATCTTGGGAGTATTTGTATCTTTTGCCATTTGTCACAGCTTATCAGCCAGTCGAATATTGTTACCGTCTGCCTGTCATAGAGGAGCCATGCTTGTGTTGGCTGAATCAACTGAGCCCGCATGTGCTCCAGCCTTGTACATAGAATTTTAGTGTATATTTTAGAGTCTGAACTTAAAAGAGATACCAGGCAATAAGAATTGCTGTTGTATAGATTCCTATTAGGTTGCAGTAACAGTACCATCTGTAATTCTGTCATGGAATTGGTAATTACATCAGAAGGGAGGAAAGAGTTAAGCTCCTGAGCTAGGGGTGTAGGCAATCTATCTCTGAAGGTTTTATAAAATGAGTTGGGAAAGCCATCATGGCGCAGGAGTTATTGCTAGGAAAAAAGGAAATTGCTGATATGACATTGGGGAGGGCTAAAGGGGGATTATATGTTCTAAACGATGAAGCAATTCAGGGTAGAAGACTCAAGACTGACACGTCACCTGGATCCCCCTCTGATGATTCTATGGCATAGTCTGGCAATACTCATAAAAGTCCCGGATTATATCTTGTGTTTGAGTGATTGCACCTCCTAGGGAAAGAGTAATTGAAGGAATCCCATTCCAGAGTTTATAGACTAGTAACCACCCTGCCTTATTTCCCTTCTCATGATATATGTTTTCATGATAAATAAATTCCTGCAGCAGTATCTGCTCAAGTTACCACCTGACTTTAAGTAAGGCCTTATAAGCATTCCATTAACCAGAGCATGTATGGCCAGCTTTTGCACACATATCTGGGCCTCTAGATCAAGTTTGTGAGATGCGTTCTGTTTAAAAATCCCTGAGGGATATGAGTTCTCCGCGCATCACTGCCTTGGCAGCATTCCGCCTAAACGCAAGGGAACTGGAGAGTTCATCACTCCCCTCAAAGTAGTGATTGAGTACTTTCCCCAATGGCATGTCTAATTCGGAGATCTTGGAAAGCGATCTCATTCATGCGCCATTGTCATTGTGCAGGAGAGACAAAGGGGATCAAGGCCTACATCACTGTGACTGGGGCGTGGTCTAATAAGACCAGAGTGTCTATTCAACTGTCATTTCGAAACTTGGGGACTGTTGGATGAGAAAACTTTCCAGTCTGGAGGAGGTTCTATGTGCATTAGAGAAGAATGTGTAATCCCAGACAGTTGGGTGATGTGCTCTCCATATCTCAATCAGGTGAAGATCCCAGATCCCCTTCAGAGCAGCACATGGGGACAATCAGTCTCCTCTTGTGTGGATGCGATCTAGATGTGGATTGAGAATGATATTGTAATCCCCTCCCAATAGTAGTTGTCCAGACATTAGGTCCGCCTTGTGTTTAAAGATGGTAGTGTAGAATTGTAGCTCTCGATCCAGTGGCCCATAGTTGACAGCCAGTATGACCATTTGATCCTCTAGCTGCCCCCTCACGATGAGCAATCTTCCATTGTCATCCTGAAATGTGAATTCTTCCTGAAAGCGGATCCCCCTGCAGAGTAGATTAGCAACATCCTCTTCCTTCAACTTGCTCGGGTAGTGAGATTGTAGGAAGTAGGTCTGTAAATAGATCCACATACTTCAGTATGATGAAGGCCACCACCACTTCCTTGGCATTAAGCCATTTCAATAATGCTCATCTCTTCATGTAGGAGTTCAGCCCTTGTATATTTTGGGTCAAGAATTTAAAGATACTCATAATGCCTATGGGGGGGGGGGTAAATAAAATGTTTGAAAACAGAGCATCCCACTATAGTGATTTGGAGGTAAAAACAGGACATTTAGTGGAACTATGGCTCTACAATGGGGGGTGGGGAGCAAAAGGAGCACCCTAATTCCCACATAGAGCAAACAATAAGAAAAGCATTAGTTGCCCTGTCAAAATAGAAAAACCATAACAATACATACTAACAATACAATTGCAACTGGAGAAAGAATTGGTTCCGACAGTACAAGTCTCAAGAGCATCCATATCAATTGGAGGCAACCTTTTAAAAAAACAAAAAAAGGAACTAGTAAACAAAACCTACTTCCAGAAGAGGGAGGGCAGCTCACATATGAGCCCTCAGGCTAGAACTCATGAAACACAGAATTAAAGGAAGATAAGTCTCACCAGGGCCTAGTTGATCATAACAGAGTCATAGGGGAGAACCTTGGCCTTACTCGTCGTCAGTCTTTCCTTCGGGGCATGTATCGCCCTCTTGACAAACAAGTTTACATGTCACTTGTTGCCATTTTGGAGTTCGTTGGGTTCTCCACTGTCTAGTCGGTTTCCTGTTCAGAGTGTCCTGGTGAGAAGAGGAAGGAGGAGTATCAGTCTGAAGGTGGAGGAAGGTTGCAGCCTCTTTCGGGGTGTACGCCGTGCATCGCATGCCTGGATAATAATGAGAAGACACAAGAAGAACCATCACCTGTATGGCGTATGTTGTTCAGGTAGATGGTTTCTTGCCCTTTTAAATTACTTCCGTTTCGCTAGGGTATAGACCGAGATATCGTGATAGATGTGTATAGTGTCACTTTTGTAGTCAATGGGGCCCTGTTTTTGAGAGGCTTGAAAAATCTCCTCTTTCTATTTATAAAATGAGGAGTAAAACTGCTTTCGTTGAAAGTTAACCTGCACCCTATGGGTGTGATCCAACAATATTTCCAGATCTGCAGGGGACGAAAAGAGAGAGCGGAAGAGATGACTATAATTTAGGAGCTTGTAGTCAGAAATAGATGAGCTGATTCCTTTAATACGTAGGGGGTTGTGTCACCCTCATCAGTCTTCCTAATAAGGGTTTGTTGGGTTCACTGAAGAGCAGCCAATTTCTCAAACAGTGCATCCTGCTCATGGTGTCGCTCAACCACCAAGGCCTCAAGTTGATCTAAGTGACTCTAATTTGTGAAGATGTTGGTCCAGCTCAGCAATGGATTTGTTGGTCTCTTGATGGAGGGATGTCATTTCCTTTTGGACATTAAAATATGAAAGTCAGTCAACAACTGGTGGGGGTGGTCAGAATATGCACTGTAGCGAGAAGAAGCTGGCAGAACTTGTGCTTGAGCCATCAGCGCTTCCCTATATTGGATGACCTTTGTTTTTGATAATACCATGATTGGCCTGCCAAGTTTAGAGGGTCACCAAATCCGATCTCACAGTTTATGAAGTTCCCAGAGCAGGAGAATAAAACTCTGACCAGAAGTTGAGTCAGATGTGCTGATTCCCCCAGGCAAGCCTTCAGGTGGGGAGAAAATTGGGGTTCAAAGGCAGTTCCTCTCACCTTATATAATCTTGAGCTTAGAGAGGACAGTTCAGTTCAGGACCCCCTTTTTGGTCATAGCAGTCTCCAGTGAGTCGAAGCGATGGGGGCCCTCTGAATGAGGCAACGGTGTAGTTATATAGAATCCGCGTGCAATATAATAGTCAAAACAGATGTTGGCAAGCCCATTACCTCAGAATTGGTCATTTATTTGCTGGTATTCTCGACGGGGGAGCTCCACTCTCCAGGGCTTCTTGCAATCTTCAAGAATCTTTCTGTGGCCCCACGGCAGGTCTTCAGGTTTCGGCCGGGCCATGGGAGCGAGAGCTGGAGGGATCAACTTTTTCTTGGGGTTCTGTTCTCTTGGGGCACTGCATCTCACCATTCTGTGCGATTGCTTACTCCTGGAGGGAACACCAGGTAAGCCCGCAAGGCCCTGTGTGTTCCGCATCCGCAAGGTGGAAGGGCGAGCTCCTCCCGAGCAGCCCCCCATGCCAATCATCAGTGGGAAATGGCAGAGCACCCAGTGGCATCAAGCTCTTCAAAGAATGTGCGCATCCACAAAATGACCACGGCGGCAACCAGTGAAGGGCCGCTCCCCGGTGCCGAACAGTTTCTCAGGGTGACTCACTTCAAAGTTCCTCACCCGCTTTGCACCAGGCAAAGAAGCAAACTAGGTCTGCAATGGGTGTTGCAAACGCCGCAGTCAAATCTGGAGTTCTGAATAGTCCCATCTGTGTAATTCGCCAAAAAGTCCGGCCCGGGGTAGGGATCTCAGGAGAGTGAAGTGAGCCACAAAGGAATTACATCAGCGTCCTGTTGATGCATTCACAATGCATTCATTCTTAGCATTCACCCTCTGACCAGGCGTGGTCAGAGGTGATAAAGTTACTGGTCATAGACCGCACGGGGTCTTATGCTCTTACCACACCCAGTGACAGTGTGTCTGTTATACCACTGATTGTCCTGGTTTGCAGAGCCCTTACACAACGTGCCGCCAATCAGTAGAGGCCTTGTTCAGGGCCCACAACAAAGAGGAGCATCTGACTGAGTCCACGCTTTACCATGCCCAGATTTCGGATCCTTTTGACAAATTGAAGCCAAACACTGGTTTAATCTCCCTATGCTTTTTTCTTTTTCTGGCTGCTGTACAGTTTGCAAATATTTATGACTGAGGCCCAGCCTGCCTAATTTGTTTGTCCACACAGTTTTTGCAATAAATTCCTCAATCTTGAGTCAAATAAGCATGCATTTGAGACAAAGCCCTCCTGTCCAACTTGTTAGTGACTGGTTACCAATTAAATATTCATAGCTCAAGTAAAACAAGTGTAATTGTTGAAAGCAGCAACAATGAACTTTGTAAACCTGGATTCTCTCAACAAAAAACTCCTCTTTTTTTCTTTCCAGTTAAGCCAACCAAAGGTGTTTTTTATGAACTTGAGTGTAAAGATACATCTTATCAGGTCACAGGAGCAGATTCTGAAAGCTCACATTTGACTTCTTCTGAGAATTAATTTGTTGGAAGCATTTTTGCCACTTTATACTTTCTTCCCATTGACCAACATGCGTGTTTCAGAGAATGGCATATTTCGTGTTAGGCCAGCCACAGCAATTCCACTGTCTGATCCATTGAGAGTGTGCTGATTGTGTTTATCTTCTTGAATCACCCTAAGCCAAATCATGTTCCATCCTGGGTTAATCCTCTGTAACCCTGTTTCCGTCTATTTTCCACAACTATTACTTATCTTCAAGTGTCAGGGTCAGTACTCAGGGAAGTGGATTTTCACAAATCTGCCATGGATTATAAAGTTGAACTTATTAGTATTCAAAGTTTTGTTCATGGATGGATGTGTACAAATCAAATATACTATGCAAAACATATGTACAGATTGTTTTTTTTCATTGCCATTTGCAGAAAAATAGAATGGAATTCACAATATTTTGCTAAAAACATTTAACCTCTTACTAACGATGACAGCCAAGCAGTTGGGCACGAGAAACCCTCATTCCTGGTGTCCCCATTCAGTCATGTCTTCCATGCCAACACCCTTACTCTGGTCTCCTGCTGGCACCAGTCACCACTTTTCTTTTTGGTGTTAATGCAGACATGCTCTTCCTCCATGTAACAGGATTTCTAAGGTCATATAGTTGTTCACATTTGCAGAGATGGGTCTCAACCTATTCCTTAACTTGTTAATGTTTCTTTTTGTGATAAGTAAACCAACCCATAACAGTGGCAGTTTGTATCGGTTTCAGGACATAGCTATTATTATGTGCAACAGTGCAAGTTTCGAGTCTTCCACTAGCATCGACCCTTATCCCAGTATGTGATGAACACCTTCTTAAAAGCAACTGAATGTATTTTACAATTGTATGGATGAGATTCCGGTCTGGTATTTAGAACTAAGGCCTAGCAGGGAAGTAATCTGACCACATCTCCTGAGCCTTGCATGGGTGAGCTATTTGTGATGTAAAATATTTAATTGAATCACTCTGAACTGTAGTGGTAAAACTGGTTCATATGGGGCCATTCTTGCACCCTGTCATTCATCATTTGTCAGATTCCCAATGTCCCTCTGTCATGCCCATCTCCGCCTGTCAAAGGAATCTTGGGTGTTAATTACCAGTCAGCGGTATGTTTGGAATATTTATGCTCTTAGTTCCTATCAATCAGCATAGCCTCCAATTGCTTGAGCTCAGTGAGTTCAGCTAAATCAGTTATATTTGCAGTGATTGCATGACACTGTTGGAAGTACCAGGAAAATGGGCTTATTTGGAGGTTAAACTCTTGGATATCTGCAAAAGAGCATAGGACACTCACATATCACATCTCCCAGTCTGTTTATTCTGGTGATCTCCCACTGTAGATGTCTAGTTATCTACCCCCCTTCTTGTTGATCAGTAGACCCCTTGTTCATCCAAAGTAGATGGGGCATATTCTGTATAGTGACAGTAACCTCTTTCCAGCTGCTTTCTGTGTCTTGGCATTCTTCAGCCTGCCTGTTTGAAATGCATTACTTTGCATATCTACTTGTCGGTGTACTGAGCTTCCCGTGATTCACCATGTTGGCTCTTTCAATTTCATTTCCAGGCTTCAGATTGTGTTCTTGGTATTCCTTCTCTGAATAACTCTTAAAATGGAACTGTCCACCTCTTTGATGTGATATTTTCCATGCTCCATTAAGTAACTTGCTACGCAACATACTTCAACTCAGTATCGTATGAACAGCCTATTGGTTCTTCTCAAGATCGCCATCCAGGATAAATGCCCTGACTAATCCTGTTCCTGTCTGTGTTCTGGGGGTGTCTCCATGCATCCTATATAGATTAAACTACTATAAGGGCTTTACTATCTGCAGCTACATGGAAAAGGCGCTTAACAAGACTAGGAACATGCGCCCTGCATTTAACACACAGCATTTCTGAATGCTAATCACAGTGGCTTATTGTCATGAAAACTTTGCTGATGCTTTAATTTTTGATTTTGAATCTTTTCTTTCGTACCTACCACAAATGTAATTGCTTAATGGTGCAACCGGACTGGTAAAATGTAGCAGCCGATGGAGAGCATGAATGAAGATATTTAGAAGATCAAAGGCTCTAAAAGAAGAGGCATTACCCACACATCTATATCGCTATATTGTTCCCTCAAACAATTCAATTGAAAGTATGTCATGGTTACAAAGCACCTAAAATGGTTGAAGCAACTAAAATGGTTCAGTTAACTGTACAACAGTCACTCCCTTGGATACCATGCGCTGCACTGAATGTTCTGATCAGAGAACTGTGCGCACAGCCTTAGCTCATTCACAGTAGTCAGTGCACACAGAGTACAACTTTAAGGTGCACCCTGTGTCCTTGAATTCCTTGCTAACTACCAGGACGTACCAAGTGGACATTCTACGGGGTGTAAAGTTCCACCACACCAAGTGCCCAGTCAATTTGACTTCAGTGCCAGCTCTGAAATTGGTAAAAAAATACCCTTGAAATGTGTGTAGGAGTGAGGGGTGGCATCATGAGGTGTGCAATCTTGAGAGAGATTGTCACGTGAGGTAGGTTCATTGTCAGTAATACTATAGTCTGCCAAACTATGTGCATTATTTATTTAAACTTTGCCAGTTTGCCTCCAATTAAATTGACAGCAAGGAACAAAAACATGACATGAAACTGCTTAAGGTTTAAGACACTTGTTGCAGAAATCAATGTGTCTGCAGCAAGTGTTAAGGTATAGAATTGGGAAAGTGACAGAGGTGTTAAATGCAGTTTATGAAGAGCTCTGATCAGCATCTTGTGGGCAACCTCTGCCTCTCCCTGGATCATCATGAAGCCAACTGTGATGCCTGTATGTCCTTCCACTCCAAGAAAACTCTTTGAAACCAGGGAGCTTGTCGGCTGGAGATGGCCCAGAAGACACCACACCCGGACATCTTCGGAGAGGAGCATGCTCAGGAAGAACCTGCGCAGGAGGAGGAGGCCCTCTCTAGTGAGGACAACTTGAACGTCCAGTTGGAGATCAAAAGCCTTGAAATCACTTTTACCTAGCGTGAGTACTGTGGCCCTTCCTGGCCACCAAAAGCTTTCCATCCCTCCTTGCTGTCGACGGTCCGCCACTGACATTAGGCCATGGTTGGCATTGAAATACTGCTTTGACTGCCTCACCGTCCATTAAGGCCAAGACCGCCTCCTCAGCATTGACCTTCTTTTCTTTGAATCAAGAGATTATTTCCGTGTGAACTTCTGGAACGAGCCAGCAGCCTTCAGCCTCCACTTCGGTGCCAAGCAGACCACATCGACCAAAACCTCTGGTGCCAAGATCTACGCAGCCGAAATCCTTGGGAACGCACGTCTCTGGCCAGACTTCCACTACACTTTCTTTGTTCGAGTCAGTTTTGGAAACTATGGGTGCTTGTCAACGCCAACTCCAAATACAGGAGGGTACAGGTCATATTATTTCCACTCCTTCCTCCCCTCTGCTCCCCAAGAGAAAACTCTCTTTCCAGGTGGCTTTGGATGTTCCTGCTAAAAGGAAAATCAGTGGCAAGGCTACCAGCCCTCCATGCAGGACTTCTCCACTTCTCTGCCTCCATCTTCACCTCCACCTTCTTCCCCTCCCCATTCACCCACTTCACCTTTACTGGGGGATTACACACCTCAGGGTTCTCCTTTATTTTTCACTGGGGTTCCGGGGGGCTCAGGATGACACAGACCCTTGGGACACATATGATCCCGACCCTGCTCCTTTATTTTTCACTAAGGGTGCAGGGGGGCCTCAGGATGACACAGACCCTTGTGACACATATTAGCTTGACCCTGTTCCCTCTAATGCCCCTGACATCTATACAGCATGCCCCTAATCACCTGATGACAATACCTCTTACCAACAGCTAGTAACCAGGGCAGCTGCATTCCACAATGTGAAGCTGCAGAAGGACCCCATCAAGCAGGATTACCTGTTCGATACACTAAAGTCTGCTCACAGGAACATATCATATCTCCCCTTGCTCCCTGGCATACTTCGCCATGCAGATGATATTTTCTAGGAGCCTGACCGCTCTATGGTAATTACACCAAGGGTAGACACAAAATACATGGCAGCCCCCTCTGACCCGCTCTACATCAGGTCACAGGATCCACCCGACCCTATTGTTACTACAACAGCTCATAAGCTGGCAAGCAGTCAGGCTACTGGGACTCTCCCCCTCTGAGAAGGAGAGTAAGAAAATGGATGCTGCAGGCAAGAGAGTGGCAGCAGAGGCCTCAAACCACTGGCGTAAAGCCAACTCCCCAGCTTTACTAGCCTGGTGCGACAAGGCTCATTGGAAGGATCTCTTCCAATACTTACCTGAGAAGCATTGTGAAAGGGGGCAGCAGATAGTCGCAGAGGGGCAGGTCATTTCTAATAATTCCATTAGGTGTGCCCTGGACGCCAGAGACACAGCAGCTCATGGCATTAACAGTGTCATCCTCTGGAGGCATGCTTGGCTTAGTTGCTCAGGTTTTAAACCTGAGAACCAGCTGACAGTCCTAAATATGCCTTTTGACAAGGAGCACCTATTTGGGCCCCAGGTGGAAAACACCTTAGAAAAACTGAAAAAAATCACAAGACACTATTAAGGCCATGGGTGCCCTCCAGTCCCTTACACAAAGAGGCACTTTTCGTCACCCTGGGTTCAGGGGATTATGCAAATCATCCACGTTTGAGGTGTCTACCCACCCTCAACAGTCTCAAGCCACCTATACTAGAGAATTTGACAGAAGCTCTTATAGAAGTACAAACAACAATGGAAGGAGAAAGAGCACCACCACACGCTGATCCTCCTCCACTGCAAAGCAGTGACTACCTCCACCTTCCCCCAGCTCATCCAACACCTGTCGGGGAAAGACTCCAACATTTCTATTTAACATGAGACACCATGACCACGGACCAATGTGTCCTCACCATTATCCATCATAGTTATTGTCTGGAGCATGCCATCCCTCCTCCCAGTATTCCCCCTCACACTCAGACATTCTCAGGAGCACTTAACCCTTCTCAAACAAGTGATCCAAGCCCTTCTTCTCAAGGGGACCATAGAGCCTGTTGTGCTACAACATCAAGGGACAGGGGTATACTCCCTATACTTCCTGATTTCCAAAAAGGATGTCTCTCTCAGGCCAATACTCGACCTCAAGCCTCTAAACAAAAACATCAAATCGGAAAATTTCCATATGGTCACCCTTCAGGATGTTATTCTGCTCCTACAGCAAGGCAACTTTATGACAACTCTAGGACTAAAGGACACCAATGCACCCTGCACATTGCAAATAATTAAGATTTGTTATTGCAGGCAAACACTACTAGTTCAAGGTCCTCCACTTAGTCACTACTGTTCCCAGAGTGGTCACAAAATGCTTAGCAGTAGACGCCGCACACCTCAGGAGACAAAACGTTCATGTGTTTCCCTACTTCAAAGCCCGCACGTTACACTGTGTCAACAACACACTCAGTTGACAGTGCTTCCCCTTCACAACTTGGACTTCACTCTCAACATTTCCAAGTCTCACCCTCAGCCCCTACAGGTTCAAACTTACTCAGGGGCCATCTTGGATGCTTAGTTAGGGATAGCATATCCAAACCCAGCTCACGTCCAGAATTTTCAGACCCTCCTCCCTCAATTTCAGGAAAACCATACTTACACAGACAGGACCAAAATGCATCTTTTGGGAATTATGGCATCCTGCATCGCCATCATTCCACATGCCAGACCACACGTGCGTCCCCTTTAACAGTGTTTATCTCACCAATAGTCTCAGTCACAAGGTCACCTGGAAGATCTAGTGTTGTTAGACCGCCAAACTCACCATTCTCTGCAATGGTGGAACACCAACAGTCTCTTGAAGGGGCAGCCCTTTCTAGACCCTGTGCCTCAAGTCACACTGACTACAGATGCATTAATCACAGGGTAGGGTGCTCGGCTCCAATACCTGACAGTAGATGGCCTCTGGGTTGCCAACCTCCAGTCATTACATATAAATTAACTGGAGCTTCAAGCAGTATTCTTATCCCTGAAAACATTCCCTCCTTACCTTTCTGACAAGTTTGTCTTAGTCAGCACAGAGAACTTGATAGCCATGTATTATTTACAGAATTGGAGGAGACTCGGTCTTCTCAGCTCTCACAACTCTCTCAGACCATAGGGAAGTGGGTCCTTAATTACCATATTCACTTAGTGGCAGAGTACCTGCCTGGGACAGACAACACCTTTGCAGACGTGCTCAGCAGGGTGCAGCAATAAGTCCACAAGTAGGAGCTCCACCCACAAGTCCTTCATTCATACTTCTCGAAGTGAGGAACTCCTCAGATAGATCTTTCGCCACAGCAGAAAATGCAAAATGCCCAACCTTTGCCTCCTGTAATCCTCACCCTCTATCCAAGGGCAACACTCTGTGGACGAATTAGTCAGGGATATTTGCCCATGCTTTTCCACTTCTCCCTCTCATTCCATTTCTGATTCGGAGGATCAGGCAAACATGTATTACCGTGAACCTTGTGTCTCCTCATGGCACAGGAGTCTTGGTACACCACACTCCTGGATCCCTCAATAGTCCCCCATGGGAAGCTCCTCAAGAGGCCAGAACTTCTCACTGAAAATCAAGGACAAATCAGGCACCCTGACTCCAAGTCTCTCAATCTTGCAATAAGGCTTCTGAGGTCATAGAGTTTGGCTACTTAGGCTTGCCTGTAGAATGTATGGCCATTTTCAAGGAAACCTGTAGGCCTGCTACATTGCAAAATGGAAACGTTTTGTTTCCTACTGCCAACCCAAACGTTTTGCCCCATGAATGCTACAGTACAACAGATTGCCTGTTATTTGCTTTACTTACAAAAAGCAAATCTAGCCTACACTTCCATTCAACTACATCTCACAGCTATAGCTGCATATCTGCAGAACAGACAATAGATTTCCTTGTTCAAAATCCCATTCATTAAGGCCTTCATGGACGGGCTTAAATGTGTAAGACCATCTAAGGTACTTCCCGCACTATTGTGGAACCTTAACATTGTGCTTACCAGACTCATGGGTCCCCCATTTGAACTGCTCCATTAATTTCCACTTCAGTTCCTCTCCTGCAAGGTGGCTTTCTTAGTTGCCATCTCATCACTCTGGTGTGTGGCTGAGCTCCAGGCACTGACCTTGGAAGAGTCCTTCCAGGTTCATAGGGATAAAACAGTCCTTTACACTAACTTACATTTCTCCTTAAAGTGGTACACAGTTTCGCATTAACCACTCCATTGAACTGCCAGCCTTCTTCCTACAACCAGACTCTGTTGCTGAAGGAGCCCTACACACTAAATGTTGAGAGCACTCATATTCTACACTGATAGAACTAAAGAGTTTATGAAAAACAGATGGATAGATAAATGTATACAGACTTGTTATGCTAAGGCCAAAAGACCGTTACCTGTTACCCGTAGAACTCACTCTAAAAAGGGTGCTACTATGGCCTTTCTTGGAAACATTCTTATAGCTGACATTAGTAAGGCAGCTACAGGGTCCACACCACACACATTCAGAAAATACTTCTGTGTGGATGTGCTAGAACACCAGCAAGCCAGTGTAGGTCAGGCTGTGCTACGTCCACTTTTCCAGTCAACTGCAGCTCCTCCTCCTTGGCAGTTCGGTCTGGACTGTTCCCATGAGGAACAGGGTCAAGACTGATTTGCATATGGCTGGGTCCAAACTGGGGTGGCATGGTGAGCAAAAGAACGATGGATTAAACCCAGATCTATGACTGGGGGTGAGTGTTTGACAATGTTCAGCATTCCGTCCATCACTTGTTGTTTTTGCTTTGTCGCCCTAAGTGGGAAGGGTATACCCAGACGTGGGTCCCGTGCTTCCCATGCCACTGGATTCAAGCTAGCCTGGCTGATGAGGGGTGAAACCCCGAAACCGGTCCCAGGATGCTTGTTTCCGGTCCAGTGAGGACCTGGCTTGGCAGTTCGGTCTGGACTGTTCCCATGAGGAACAGGGTCAAGACTGATTTGCATATGGCTGGGTCCAAACTGGGGTGGCATGGTGAGCAAAAGAACGATGGATTAAACCCAGATCTATGACTGTGGGTGAGTGTTTGACAATGTTCAGCATTCCGTCCATCACTTGTTGTTTTTGCTTTGTCGCCCTAAGTGGGAAGGGTATACCCAGACGTGGGTCCCGTGCTTCCCATGCCACTGGATTCAAGCTAGCCTGGCTGATGAGGGGTGAAACCCCGAAACCGGTCTCAGGATGCTTGTTTCCGGTCCAGTGAGGACCTGGCTTGGCAGTTCGGTCTGGACTGTTCCCATGAGGAACAGGGTCAAGACTGATTTGCATATGGCTGGGTCCAAACTGGGGTGGCATGGTGAGCAAAAGAACGATGGATTAAACCCAGATCTGTGACTGGGGGTGAGTGTTTGCATTGTTCAGCATTCCGTCCATCACTTGTTGTTTTTGCTCCTACAGACTAGCCAGCACTTTTATGGCTCTTATGGATGGACTGCTTTACAGTGTATGTATCTGCAGCCACACATCATCGAACGGATTGTGTTACTTACTCTGTAAGCATCTGTTTGTGACATGTAGTGCAGTAGATTCACATGCACCCTCCCTCCTCCCCAGATGCCTGTGGCCGTTCCAGTTACATTATATTTGTATATATCTGTACATATGTATAAACTTTTTGCATGGACATCTTTTTCCATACTTTCCTTCCTTACACTCCTTTCTCACCCGCCTGCATGAAAACAGTCTAACAAAGGAGTCAATGCCTATGCGCAATATTGCTGAGAGGAGGAGTCAGGAGATCGAGTGACTCGGAACACTTCTTCGAAGAAAAAAAACTTGCACCACTCTGAATCCAACACTCGATGGCAGAAGTATGCAGAACATGTGAATCTACAGCAGTACATGACACAAACAGATGCTTATAGGGTAAGTAATATAATAATTTCTTATTCAATATCAGGTGTACAGGAAATTAAAGTTAACCATGATGGGCACCTTCTTCTCCCCCAGCTATGCTAATTTGCAAATGGGCTGGTGGGAGAAGCAGGTGCTCCGGAGCAACTAATCTGAAGAGTCATATAATAACGTCATCCTTTGGACCAGGTTTATAGTAGACTTTTTATTGTTTGGAAGGAGCCCAAGGAGAGTGCAACACTGTTCATTGATAAGATCAGTGTGAATGGATTGAGCCTTAATTTTATCAGTAGCATTAGTGAGACACAAGTGGATTTTATTGATCTGGAGATTTATGTACAGAATCGCAGGTTGCAAAACAGAATGTACAGAAAACCTACTGTGGGCAACACTGTCCTTCACGCTGACAGCTTTCACCCGGCCAATTTGAAAAACAGTGTTCCTTATGGAGAGGCGCTTTGTGCACGTAGAAATTGCAGTGAGAATGCAGAATTTAAATCAGCTTTAGATCAGATAGCCAAGAGATTTCATGAGAGGATACACAGAGCTCATCACTGACCTAAACATTTACTGTGTTTACTGACTCATGTTGTGATTATGTTCTCCTTTACATTTGTTGTTTTACTCTGATCTGGGCTGTAAGCCACTGTGTCCAAAGCCTTTTTGAAAATGAAGTGTCACAGCACTCATAGCCGGTTTTTCAAAGCTTGTTTAATTTCACTTTCTCTGATGCCCACGTTGAAATGACTTTTTATCTCAAATTTTTACACAGATAATGTTTGATTACCATTAAAGATTTTCAGTATAACTGTCATACTGTTTTCTTACTTGTCTTTTCTAGATGAACATGTTGTCATGGGAAACAAACTTCTTGTGTACATTAGGTAAGATTACTTCCACATATACCTGCACTTAAACATTTATTTTCTGCACTATTTATTGTGCTTCTTGTTCAGTGGCTAGAACAAGGTTGTTGGAGAATAAATTCTAAAATATCCCTTCGATCTGTGGTCTTGAATCGCTTGACTTGCTTGCTTCTGTGAGGCTGTAAGGGGCCAGTGATGGGGGAGGGAGAAAGTGGCATTTGGGGTTACATCGAACAGCTTGTGACTCCTCCATAATAGTGGATATCCACCCTGCACCCCGTCGCGCAATACACACAGCATAAGGGGAATGTGGCTCAGGATTCCAAAAGAAATCTCCTACTCGGTGAGAGAGAAAATAAATGCAAATAAAAGGCAAGGAATGCTATAGATTGCAAGTATGCCAGCACGTTACTGTATAGAAATGCCAGCTTCTCCATCATGGGATCTTCATTAAAACTGTATCCCTCTTATCCCTCTGCACATATGCAGTACGTAAACAGCAGTGGAGGCTCCTCCGCTTGGGCGGAGGAGCCTCGCCCCCGCTAGCAGCAGAAGGTGCAAACCTTTCACAAGGAAGGAGCAATAAGCTACTTTTTGTGTACCTTCCTTGTGAAAGGGGCAGGGCCATGGGATGACAAGCAGTGTGAGGAGTGCACTGTGCACTCCCCTCACTGCGCATGTATGTTTGGCCGGCCGGCTCCAGCCGGCCAAACATACATGCGCAGCAGGCTGTCTCTAGCCTGGCAACACTGTTGCTGGGCTGGAGAGAACTTGCACAGGCTCCCAGTCTGCCTGGGAGTGCCCTAGCTGGATGCTCCCAGCCAATCCTGACGCTGCTCTGTGCAGCATCAGGATTGGCTGCAGGGCAGGTGGGAAGCTTGTGTTTATTTTTTAATTTAAATTCCTTTACCTCCCCAACCCCATTCTTTTTTACTTGCCTATATCTTTGGCACCACTTGATGAATCTTCACAAAAGTTTCTTAAAAAAGTGCTCCCTAGATTCTTGTTGTGCATGGAAAGTTTATGGGTGATACATTGAACGGGGCTGAGAAAAAAGGGGAGGGTTTATAAAATGTGTTTTTCTCATGTTAATTCCAATGGACTCTTTAGACACACCTGCAGCTGTAACTGCTGGGCAGAATTACACCAAATTTGGCAGAAAGGTAGCTCTTGGTCCGCAGATGAGCCTTTTCTTTATTTGGTGTAAATCCATTCAGAAGTTTAGGAGAAATTAAAGGAATTTCAGATTTGCAAATCCAGGGTTGTGATGACTACGGACGATCTTCTGCAGTGACCTGATTGGCTGCCAACGCTTCAACCAGGGACCCTCAGTGCTAAATAGCATTTTAACAAATGCAGCAAAAATCATGACTATTGGCGAATGTTGCCATTTAAAAAATAAAAAAATAAAAGCAAGCCTGGCCTTCCACACCTGCTTTTTAGGAGGCCCACACCCAGGGCATATAAAAGCCCCAGGGACCACCACCTCCCTGGGGCACAGCTTTTGTATGTATGCGGGGTGTTGCCCAAGCAGCACCCCTACGCCCTGGGCAGTGCCACCTCCTCAGGGCAAATGTTTCTAAATTATTATGGGGGA
This sequence comes from Pleurodeles waltl, assembly GCF_031143425.1. Taxonomy (NCBI): domain Eukaryota; kingdom Metazoa; phylum Chordata; class Amphibia; order Caudata; family Salamandridae; genus Pleurodeles; species Pleurodeles waltl. The sequence goes on along the minus strand of NC_090440.1, from coordinate 1,782,204,690 downwards.
GCCTTCACCGCACCACCCCACCTCCCCTTCCCACAATCCCGGGACCTCCCCCAAGCACTGAATAATATGTATGCTGGACCATTGGGCACGCCTGCGCCCCGGGCACCACCACCTCTCCCGGACAAAGTTCTTAAATCCAGCTTGTATAGTTAGTTATCTCAATAACTATACATTGTGCACTAAGGTAACTATAAATCGCTCCCTCGCCATGCACTGCCTATTACCCCACAAATTACATCACTCATGACAGCTTTTTATAACATTATTGATAATGTCACTATAACATCTGCAGTAAAATTATTGAAGATATAACTGTGCATGGCGGAGGCGGGAGTTATAGTTACCTTAGGGCACGAGTTATAGTTACTTGAGGTAACTCTAACTACAACAGTTGAATTGCTATGGTTTTGTATGTTTAAAATGTGAGCTAACTATAACATCCCTGTAACCTTTGTTTTTTAAAGCAAATTTCTATGTTTTTCTTTATTCTATTTCCTAATTTTAAAGTCTCCATAACCTTTGGGTTTTTTTCAGTGAAAAAAAAAATATATATATATAACATTACACTATAGTCCAGTCACACTATGAAAAATAATCCTCAAACCTGGGCAAAATTGCAACAGCAGTGTTGTAAGTAGTTTTCTTTTCTACCTGAGACCAGGTACTGTTGGACATATCCAAAATCTGACAAAATCGTGTTACGGGAAAGCCCCGAAAATCACATTTCAAAATGATGGCCATGCCATAATGGATGAGGGGTTTTTTTTGTCCAGGAAAATGGATCTTTCAATGGAAAAAAAAAATTTCTATTAAAAAAAAGATTAAAAAATGACCTTATGTGCAATATATTTCAGAATAGCAATAATACATCTAAAATATTCTTTAAGAAAACATAAACAATGACATAGGAAGAAACAGTTGCATCAGATAACCCTAAAACATGATAATCCAAGAATATGATCACCCAAACAAAAATCAATCATTTACATCACTGCTGCTGTCTTCATATTTGTTAGTAACACAGTTGTAGCACCAAATGACTTGGCACTCTCCACACGTAGCAGAACAGGGCATCACATTCTTTTTGCAATTACATATCATGGTTGCACAGTGTGTTATGCAAGAACAACATATCACATTCAATAATAAGTCCGGAGCTGGTGGCAAGTCACATATTGTGGGCCGAAATAAATTATCTTTTTCAGACCAACCCCATTCTTTCAGATTTAAATTCTCTTCGGTTGATTGCCGTGCTCTGATTTGATAGTAAGTGCAAAAGCTGTGGTACTTTTTGGCAAATTCAGTAGGCGGCAATCGTTCTGGTGTAAAATATGATTTGTCAGCTACTACTTTTTGTAACAACATTCAATGACGAAGTGTGTTAATGGAATCCATTTCTCTACACCCATACAACACCAACAGGGTCTTCTTCCCAGGGTTGGACATTAAAATATAACTCTTTCAGCAGGACTTAACCTGATCTCTAAATCCAGCCCGCACTGTATTGCTGTCTACGCGAACTCACGTGACCAGATGACTTTAAGTGGTACTTTGCTCTTTTAGGTGCTATCCTCACCTTAAATTTGTAAAGTTGCACATCTCCAGTTCTACTGATTGGATTTTTGTTTTTTAGGTATCAAGTGATTAATCAATTTTTTCTAAATTGGTGTGGGATTTTATTTGTGTTGTATTTTCCCTTGGTTGCTGTTTGTGTCCTGCATTAATACTTTATTAATCCTGAGTCCTTTTGCACCAAGCTACCAGAGGGTTAAACACAGGTTAATGTAGTGACTGTTTGTGATTCACCCTGACAAGGATTGTGGCTGTTGCTTGAGTAGGGTTTCAACACCCTCACCCCTTACCCAACAACAGAGTTTTACCTTTTGTAGTTGATAGTGATTGGCTTTGAATTAAATGTTTTCCTCCCATTCATCAAAGAAAATCTGGTTTAGGCATTCACTTACAACACCACTGCCATGTGGTACTGCAACAAACAGGGTGGGGTGGTGATCGTAGACCCTGTGCCTGGAGGCTCTGTTTCTATGGACATGGCTGGAATGTCAAGACATTTTCCTGGGTATAGAACATCTGGTGGGGTCTCGGAACACCAGAGCAGCCAAACTGAGCAGTTGATTCTAGGAGGCCAGCTCAGTTTATGGTGTACACCTATTGTGTGGCACCCTATACTGAGTCCAGGTAACCCTTAGTGATAGTGTTTAGGTGTCCAGATAGCAAAAGCTCTCTATGGGTAGCTGTGGTGAGCAGCTAAAGCTTATCTAAGAGGAGTGTAAAGCACTTGCACTACCTCAATAGTCAGTCAGTAACTGCTCACAAGAAAGAGTCACACCATTTGTTGTAAAAGTAACGGTTTCTTTATTACAACTCTAAAGCTATATTGGTATATCTCCAACTGGAGATATCAGCACACAAAAACATACACCTAATAATAATCAGGAAAAGCATAAAATACAACAGCCCTTGGGGGGGGGGGGAGGGGTCAAACCATATGCTAAGAAAGTGGTATAAGAATGGATGTTCCCAATGAAGGTAAGCACCCAGGTGAAGAGCTGTTATTGAGCCGGGTGTTCCATAGCCTAACACAGGACCATAGCGGTTGGATTTTTATGGATTCAGGACCCTTCCCAGTGGACAACGAGGAAAACAGTTGGCACAAAGAAGTCCCCACACATGTGGCTACCCAAAAGATCAAGAGTACCTACACCAGGGAGCCCAGGTGCATATGGGTGAAGTGGTGTTGAAAACCCTTATTGAAGTCAATAGAATCTCTGGTTGTCTAGCTACTGTTGCAACCTGTGGACCAGGCCAGTGTAACCAAAAGATTGATTCCAATGTAAGGAACCTTAAAAAGAAGGGGACAGTGTCCAGATCACTCAGCGATGTCCGGGCGGTGTAGGTAGACAATGTTCACCCCCTTGGAAGTGAAGTTCCTGCGGGATGGTGAAGAAAGGAGTCCAGCTGTGTAATCCAGGGTAATACAAGAGATCCTTGGAGTCACCCATGAGCTCTCCCACGCCGGTCCCTGGATTGCAGGAGGGTCAGTGGCCAGCAGGACCCACCAACAAGCCTCGGCAAATGCAGATAGCTGATGGAAGGAAGAAAGATTGCTGGTTTTGGAGGACCAGCAAGGTCGTAGTGACTCGAGCCCTGTTGGGGAGTCAGAGCAGGCCTTCAGTAGCGAGGAAAGTCAGCCAGAGTCGGAGGAGCCCCCTTGAGAACCCCACTGGCAGCAGGCACATGGAGTCACATGGAGGCCTCAGCAGCACAACAAAACAGGAGTCCCACGTCGCAGGAGCTGCAGAGTGGAAGCTGACTCTGGAGTCGCAGAGTGCTGGAGGTTTGGGGCTTCTAGGAGCTCGGAAATCTTTTGGAGGAAGCCTTGGGAAGAGCTACAGTTGGGGTGCCTAGGGGTTCCGTTCCAGTGGCTGAAATAAGGTCCCTCCATCTCCGAAGTTGGTCAGAAGAAAAGTTGGACCCAGAGAGGACCACAGAACCACTACCCGTAAGCAGAGACTTTACATTGTCTGTGGAACAGCAGGATCCACCAACTGGTCATCGTTGTCTTGAGGTGCCTGCGGATGCAAATAGGCGACTCTTTTGCTCCAAGGGAAATTCCTTCTTGCTTTTTGGATGCAGGCAGAGTCCTTGTGGCCCTGGAGGGTGAACACCCACAGATGTTGCATAAATCTTGCAGGAGCTGGAGAAACAATGTTGCAGTGGGAGCCCTCCCAACTGGATACAGTCTTGTTTCAGTTCCAAAAGCAGACCCGCAGCTGTTCCGAAGGCGGGGAGCAGATGATGTCTTGCAGAGAGTTCCTTGTGGAGTCTTGCTCGACGAATCTGAGGACCTACCCTCGGAGGAGCCCTTAAGTAATCCTGAAACGGGGATGGTCACTCTCTGAAGTGATTCACCAATCAGAGGGGGTCAGGGACATCATCTACCAGTTAGATGCTCTAAAGGGCCTTTGGCAGGATCAAATGGCCACTTGACAGAGCTCTATGCACATCCCTAGGGGAGGAGATGGGCAGGCGGTGGTCACTCCGCTGTCCTTTTTGTGGTTTTGCACCAGAGCGGGTACCGGGTTTTTGTGAACTAGTGCAAACCAGATTATGCAGGGAGTACACCAAATGTACCCATCAAAGCAGTCTTGTGGCGCTCAGAGGCCACCCCAACCCAGCCCAGAGGCCCCTGTTTCAATGGGAGCGGTGGTCACACCTCTCCCTTGCAGGACATGCTTTGTTCTGCCTTTTTCTGCTGGAGTTAGGCTCAACAGAAGGAGGGCACAACAGTGTCTGGGGTCGGCAGCAGCATGTGCTGGCAGCCATACCCCATAAGGCTGTACAGGCAGAACTGGGGAATCCTCTAAGGAACCCCCAGAGTACGTGGGATCATGCAACTAGCACTGTAATTGGTGTAGGTTTATGATTCCTGCATGCCTAGTTTCGGAGAAACCATTATGTAGTTGGATCACTTGTGTTGACCTTTGTCCACTGCATATCTTAAGATGGCTTCTCCGCACGTGCAGAGTCCAGGGAATGGAGTCTGGGGTTTGTAGGGGTACACAGTTCATGCAGGATTTCCCTCATACTTGGGGACATGTACCCTGCCCCTGGGCTGAAAGGTCTGCCAGAGGGGTGACTTAGTGTCCAAGTGCAGTGACTGCGTTGTAAGGCAAGCCTTATGGCTGAAGTGAAAGGTGAATGCACCATTTTATGCAGGATGCAATGGCAGGCCTGCAGACACAGTTTGCATGAGCTCCCATGGGTGTCATAATACATGCTGCAGCACATGGGAGACCCCTTGTGCACCAGTGCCCTGGGTATCTAAACACCATATTCTATGAACTTACATGTGTGCACCAGAAAGCCAATTGTAATTGTAAAAGCTTGCCAGCAACCAAATTTAGAGGAGAGAGCACAGGCACTGGGGTCCTGATTAGCCGGATCCCAGTGTACTACAGTCTAAACACACTGTCACCAGGCAAAAAGTGGTGGTAACTAGGTCAGAAAGATTCTACTTTTCTACATCAGTGCCTTGTGGATCACAGATCCGTCTACATACGGAGGTGGTGCAAGGTCTCTTCCATGACTGGGGAGAACCTTGGCTAGATCTATTTGCCATTGGTGAGAATACGCAATGTCAGCACTTCCACACATTGGAGTTTCCAAGGCAGCTCTTGCTCAGAGATGTATTTTCACCTCAAGTTGGGCTAAGGACTCCTGTTCGCCTTCCTGCCAATATCACTCCTGCCTTGAGTTCTGATGATTAAGATGGACCTAACCCAATGCATCCTTGTGGCTCCAGATTGGGCACGTAAAGTATAATATCTCAAACTCTTGAGCATGGACACTGTTCCTATGATCAGGCTGCCCCTTCGGAAGGATCTCCTGTTGCAGTAACAGGGCAGGATTCTGCATCTGAACCCGCGAATACTCCACCTTGTTCGTGGAGATTGGTTCTGGTCTCCTCCTCCCCACTACGAAGTCTGTAAGGTCATCATTGCAGCCAGGCGTCCCTCCATAACGACTGTAAACATCTGCCATTGGATAGGTTTTGTTGCATGGTGCACTGAAAAACATGATGACCCTCTCTGCACCCTAGTCTTAAGTGTTTCTGTTCATTTTGTATTTAACCTGGCAAGGCCTTGCTCAGGACACAGTCAAGGTGTATCTTTAAGCCTTCTCAGCATTTTTTGCGTTGCCAGATCAACCCTCCCTCTTCATGTCACCTGTTGTGACACGCTTCTTAAAGGGTTTCCAGCATATGTTTACTCCCGAACCTTTCGTTATGCCCCCATGAGACTTTAATTTGGTTCTGATCTTAATATGTTCATCCTTTAAACCCATAAATAGTTGCTGCCTAAGAATTCTGACGATCAAGACAGTCTTCTTGGTGACCATGACATCTGCCAGGATGGTCAGCAAGCTGCAGGGACTTTTTTTTTCATCCTCCGTACACCAGCTTCTTCCCAGACTGCCTGCTTCTCTGTAACCGTAACCATCTTTACTGCCAAAGGTGGTGACACCTTTTTATGTCAGCCAAAGCATCACAGTGCCACTAAAGCCAAAGCTGCATCCTCTGCGTTGGCCCTATCCAGAACATTTGTCAGGCTGTGATCTATGTCCTTGCACATGTTCACCAAACATTTTGCCCGTTTGGCCATCCAGGACATTTTGGTCTGACCAAGTTTGCAGACCTACCTCCAGGGAGGTATTGCTTTGGCATCTATTCAATGTAAGGAATGGGTAGCTAGAAGTTTTTATCAGACGAACAAGTTACTAACCTTCTGTAATGCTTTATCTGGTATAGATGCTGTCTAGCTGCAGATTCCTTACCAACCCTCCCCTTTTCTGTTAATCGGACTTCCTCCCTTAAAAGGTCCCCTGTAAGCCCTTAATTTCTACATAGTGATCAGTTAGCCATCTGATGTGGCTCAGTGCTTCTTGTGCGGAAAGAGTAATGTGAAGAAACTGATGTCAACGTGCTGGGGTGACGCTTATATAGGGACCATGCACATTACATCCAGTACAGAAGACACAAATGCAGAGCCGATCTGTGCCACCTACCGCAGCGCATTAGTACTGCTGAAGATTTTCTGGATTCAGTCTCACACCTGGAGAATATTGTAATGTAAGCAATCCATGGCCAGATAAACTCCCTACTATATAAGGCGTTGCTGCAGATAAGTAACGTGTTCATTAGTGAGATCTTGCAGACAAATCCGAAGCCTCACTGCAATCCAAGATTGCAGTGGAAGAGTTACTGAGTAGTCTCCCTGTGGGGAAACTTTGGACTAGGGGTAGGGAAGGTGATAGAGAAATACTAGATTCTTGCAGAAGGAACAAACCAGAAGCAACAAAAATATAGACACATTTTACTACAAGCACATTGAAAACTTAAAATATTTGTATAGATATGGTGGATAAATGATGTACACTCACCTACTATTTCGTCGGAGACCGTTGGGAGTGGAATTGCTACTGCTGCATAGGTGACCTGGGAAGAAACACATCAACAAGGTGGTCAAACCAATTTTCAGGAACAGTGGTGTGGTTGAGGGAGGCTTAGTGACTTCTTTCTCTTTACCTAGGGAAATAATGCAGGCATTAGGGTGGACACAGAAACTATTCAGCAGTACATCTATGCAACAGTAGGCGCCGCTGTGCGGCTCTGCACTGACATTATTCCGCTTCAGAAATGACGTGCGGAGCTGTTATAGGTGCAACTCCCATGCACTGATATCCGTTCCTTTCTTTCCGGTCCATTAGACGTGGATCCACAGCTACTTCTTGTCTCTTTGCAACTATAACTTCAATTGAAATTGCTATTCCACTTTGCAATGGAAATGTCTCCTCCCAAAACCACAGGTTTTAAGCCCTGTAAGGACTGTCACGAACAAATGTCTGTGGCAGAGCCTCATCAGATTTGCTCGTGGTTCTTGGAATAAAGTCACAGCTTTAAGGCCTTCTGTGACTGAGCATCAATGAACCCAAAGGCCATACAGGACTGTGACACAAACCTCTACAGCAGCAAGCACTGGAAGACTGCATGTCTAGAGTGGTCCAAGCTAAAAGGTCAGTTCTGGTCCCATTCTGGATCCACAAGTTGCAGGAGTCATTCCAGAGGTCGGTCTTCGTTTGGATCAAAGTCATCTGGTAAGTTGAAGGAAAACAAATAAGCTAACCAGGACTCTTTCACTTCTCACCTCTCACTTTCCTCAGAAGATGCAGGAGTGGCACCATAACTTTTGATCTTGCTCCCGAAGTCGCTTGAGTTTGGAGCCTATCCCGCACTGTGTCCCTGCATATCCCGAGTTTCCAGGGCCATCCACCACTCCAAAACAGATGAAAGAGTTCCGGAAGGCCATACTCCCACTCTTTGGACCCATGCTGACTCTCTGGTGTGCTTGTGGGACACAAGGTTCTCCGTCTGGAATACTACAGGTGGCTTCGTTCTCGGTGCCAGGTTGATCCTCTGAGTCCATCTGCAGTGTAAACTCTGGCACCAAAGTCCGGGCCAGTTCCTGGTACTTCAACACTGATGTCAACTCCATCAACACTGAAAAAAGAGGTCCCAATTGTCCTAATTTCCCTGAAGACCCTGCAACTTGCCATACATTGCTGCACACTGGAGAAACTCCTTGTAGCCACCTCTGTGAAGCAGCTGATCTTTAAACTGTATCACACTGCATTAGAGGAGACTTCAGGGCCTGAGCGTGCTGCACGATCTAAATGGGAGGAGGAACAATCCTGATCTAGCAAAGGCAATGTGGAAGTTCTTTTGCACACAAACTGGTATTATGTCTCCAAGCTATAGGCTTGGTAGCATTTTCTATAACATTCTGCAAAAAGCATACTCCACTCCACAATCCCTGCAAACTGGGGTGGCATGGTGAGCAAAAGAACAATGGATTAAACCCAGATCTGTGACTGGGGATGAGACTCAAACAGTGCTAGATGCGGACAGCAGGCAGTGAATGTCTTGAACAAATCATGGTCCTGTAGCAGTATTCAGCCCTGCTGGAGTGAGGTTCTTTCTGCACTATCCGCAACAATAAGTTTTGCCATATCCCAAGACCAGACAATTGCAGTATTAGGATGGGGTGGGAGATCACAGCTACACAAAAGCTGTTCACAACCATGGCACTAATGGCATGCTGTTGGGGCAGAGGGAAGTTGCCCAAATGTAAGCAATAGATTGACTCCTTGGTATACTGTGATGAGCAAATTCATCTTTATGCAGACATAATGCATCATACATCTCGCCCTAGAGTCATTTGGAGCCTTCAGACACATTTAGAGCCTGCTTAAAGCTTATTTATTGACTGTATCCCCATAGGACACCTGTGTAGGATTTACATTGTTGTAGCATCCCGGTCCTGGTCAGACTTGCCTGATGTGCTGTTGGGGCTGGAAAATACGACCCCTTACGGCTGCCTTAGAAACAGCTTACCCTTTGGTATGCAGGTTCTGTTACACTATCAATTATAAGCATAGTAGAGTGACATTACATTTGTTGACATAGATATTTACTACTCAAAAGAGTAACTAGAAGACTGGTTTAAAAAGGTAATTTATGAGAACAGGAGCAAACTGCTATTGCGTCATTACTTTTTTGAACTGTAATAACATGGTTTTTGTTGTATAATTCAGTTTAAATAAAATTTAAAAAAATCAAAATGTGACATGCAATTAATATATCATGCACTGTAAATTAGACGAATAGCCACATTGGGACACCTCAGTGTTACAAATAACTGACATGTATATTTATATTTCCATATGCATGCACAGACTTACATGCATACTATTATGCACAATTAAATACTATTTCAATATCAAAGACATTCAGTCAAATAAACTAAATGTAGACATAACAAGAAAATCTGTAATGAGTAGCTAAGATGTACAGAGAGCAAGAGGTTTAAAAAAATGTCACAGAAAGTAAGCCTCTAACCACATCTAAGGGCCTGATTTACAATTTGGCGTTTTGGATATTCCATTACAAATGTGACATTTATACCTTTAGTGGTAATTAAAGTGGTACTTATAAATAGAGGACATGTTTATCTGTCTCTGTTTGTGACGGAGTATCCCTGTTAAATTCTAAATCAGGCCCAAAGTCAAGAAAAGGGACGCATCTGAGGCACTAAGGATGAGGGGGGCATACACATTATTTTCACTGCCTATACCACTACCAGTACCTCTGCACCTTATAGTGCCTTGTGTCACTAGAATAACATAAGGATGCAAATGTTTGTGCATGTGTTATGTTTGACAGCACCTCAGCTGATTTGCATTTTAACTGTCACTGCCTAGGGTGGTATAGTAAGCAAAAAAAGATGGACTGGATTTCAACCCAAATATTTTCTGGTGGTTCAGAGTGGGACACCCATTTTTAGGCAGCTATTCAGCTGTTCAGATTTCTGTGCAAGGTGATTGAGTTTAATCACTGAATTTCAAATAGGTCAGTTATTTTTATTCTGCTTCGAAAGCTCCCATTTCAGGCGTCTGTTCAGGGTGGCATGGTTGTTACGCACTTTGGTTTAGTTTTTGTTAGTGGTCTTCACTTTTTGGCCTTAAGGAATCTCTATTTGGATGTGGATACTCCCTTCATGGTAAATTGGTGTGTTCTTTACCTTGAGAGCCTGACTGCATTTTAACTGGTATAATTTATTTTATTGTTGCCCCTGGCTTCACACTAATCTGCAGTGTGCACAAGCCTGTCCCTGAAAATGCAGGGTCCAGGACCTGCCCTGTGATGTGGAGGGGAACACCAGCATGTCCTCATAATAGACAGTCATAACTACTCTCATGTGAAGTTTTGCTGTTATGTGAAACACAGAATCTTGATGACATCCCATGTACATACACTCCAGAGCTTAGAGACTCCAAACGCGACTGCCACCTACTTGAGAAACAATGGCACGTGACCAAGGACCCCTCCAACAGGTGAGTCGCCTAGAAGGCAGTCCTCAACAACTATCACCACCACGTCAAGGCAGCAAAAAGAGCAGCAATCACTGCCCACATCGACCCTGCAGCCAACCATATGAAAGAGCTCTTCAGAACCATAAAGGAATTCTCCATTCCGATAGCCACAGAGACCACCATCCTCCCCATCCCAGGAACTCTGGAACACCCTCTCAGACTACTTCCACAGCAAGATCACCACCATATACAATTTCAACCTCCAGCCTAGACAACATCTCTCAAACAGCAAACACTAGCCACACAATAACTCCCTGGTTCCTGATCACCACTGCAACCATCATTTCATCTGTCCACTCCGGGGCACCCACGGACCCCTGCCCACAACAGCTTTTCAACCTCTGAGTCAACACTATTAGCATAGCACTAACCCGCATCCTCAACACCTCCATCTACATGGCAACCTTCCCAGACGAATGGAAGTATGCAGAGGTCAGACCCCTCCTAAAGAAACCCTCTGCAACTTCTGCTTCCCTTCCCATTAAACAACAACTCACCGACTTCCTTGAATGAAGCTATCTTCTCAACACCTCACAATCAGGATTCCGAGCCAACCACAGCAGGGAGACCACACTGATCTCCGCTACGGATTACATCAGGGCCCTCCTCGACCGAGGGGAGTCGGCAGCTCTGATCCTTCTGGACCTCTCTGCAGCGTTTGATACAGTCTCTCACCAGACTCTCCTCAACAGACTCCACAACGTACGCATTCAACAAAATGCCCTTAAGTGATTCACCCCTCTCAGGCTGCCCGCAGGGCATCCACTTTTCTCTCTTAAATTCTGAACCCAAGAACATTACCATTGGCATACCCCAAGGATCCTCCCTCAGCCCCACCCTATTGAATATCTACATGACCCCTACCCCCCGCCCCCGCAGACATAGTTTGACCCTCTGGACTCAATATAGTTTCCTATGCCGACAACCATCACCCCACACCTCAGGAACCTTCACTGGCTCCCTGTTCAGAAGAGATACCAATTCAAAATCCTCTTGCTCTCATACAAGGCTCTCGACAACCTTGGGCCATCCTACATCAACCATCGACTGAGCTTCTATGTCCCAACAAGACAGCTACTCTCTGCCTCGTGTACACCCCCTGCATCCATCCACCCGCAATAAAGACTGCTCCTTCTCCTACACAGCAGCCAAGTCCTGGAACAGCCTGCCCCTCCACCTCTGAACTGCTCCCTTCCCAGCAGATTTCAGAAGGAGACTCAAGACATGGCTTTTCGACGGAGACACAGCACCCTCAATGCCCAAATACCCTTAGGGGTGTTAGTGCTGCGCTATACAAATGCTTTGATTGATTGAACCCATTGAGACCCATGTTGAATCCCCTTGAGTTCAGCATGGTAAAAAGTGGAAGTTATGAATAGGTTCCCCAGATCGTGGTAGTGTACTGCTTGTTGTCCCATTTCTGGAGTGCTTAGAACCAGGCACTGAAGTAAGGGGAATAGCTATAGGGCTACGTTTCAAAATTCTAAGATTGTAGGTCTTATTTAGAGTTTAGAAAACAGGTTACCTTGTCAAAAATGTGATGGATATCATGTCAGCTGTATTACAAGTGCATTATATCCTATGATACTTGTAATAAGGTAGACCGGTTATCCATCTTATTTGTGACTGAGTAAACCATCTGCGAAACTCTATTGAGGGTTTGCTAATTAGTTATTCCTGAGCTTTGCATTTTGGTAGATTTTAGAGGTAAGAGGTTGAACTGCAGTTTCTGTTTTTTCACGATGAGGAAGTTTATATGGCAGGCCTGCCCTTTTGTCTGTCATTGTTTACTTCATCAGAAAGATGCCTAAATCCAGACTTAATCGTGCCTATGTTGTAAATGCATTGCCAGTGCTGCTTGTTGTGAAAAGAGCCACTTAGCAAGAAGGTTGTGTGGAGAAGAACCTGAGAAGGACAGACAAGGAGAGTCATCCAAAACCACTCCTGAAGCTTTTGACGGTGGATCTACATCCCCTGTCTTGGAATTGTGTGTAAAAGTGAGATCCAAACCACCCCACTTGGTTTCAGTCCCAAGTTCCTCTTGACCAAGAAAAGGAGTGCTCCACAGACTACTTGAAGAGCTGCTGTACAACGAGGGCTGGTGTGTACACGAGTCAGTCTTCAAGAGGTGTGAGAAGTCATCACCTGAAGGCATTACTTTATCCTGGAGACCCAGAGGTTCTGCAAAAAATGCATAGGAGCTTGGATGTGGAGAAAAGGAAGGAGTGTGCCTGGCCATGCAGGAGGAGAGTCTGTCCAAGATCAAAGATCCACATGCTCCAGGTGAGGGGAACTCCAAAGAAAGCTGATGACCTAAGAGAGTGTGTCAGAAAAAAAGCCCCCCATGGCCTCTCAGCACAGTTCATGAAGTGTACCAAGTTTGTGCTAGAATGGGACACCTTGCAGACAGCTGCAGCTTTGATTATCTGTTGCCAATGACAACTCGGAGCAAAAACGTCTCACCACCTGTCATAGAGCTGGACAAGCACAGAGGCTGCCACAGCAAGAAGGTTTGACCTTCAGGTTGCAAACTCCTCTAGTGAGCCCTTACCTACTACAAACCTTGAGGACGCTGCTGCCAAACCGGGTGTTGTGGCAAAGATCTCCTGCCTTTCTGCTGTCTTGCAAACATTGTCTGGAAAGGATCTTACTGTGTGATCCAACACGAAGGGGCTACTCGAGGAAGGTGTGACCACATCTGCTGTGCTCGCATGACTGGCAAGAAGAAACTTGCACATAAAGAGCAGGACCTAGCTTACACCAGAGCATAAGAGACAGAAAGATGCATGAGACAATCTGCCATGCCCCTAGAGACTGTTTGATACTAAAGAAACTATAAACTGTTGCAATGAGCTGCATAATTAACACAGTGAGAACATTTCCGCCACCTGTACCTGACCTCAATCTTGGCAAAACCATTGCACGGGAGATTGGTAATGAAGGGGATTATTGGGAATGGAGAGGGTTATAGCACTTCAGAGATAGAATGCAGCATTCCTCACCCCGTTATGTTCTGTCTAGGTTAATTACACACTATATAGTTTTGAGGTGAAATTAAAAGTACTTTCTTTTTCATAAGGCTAAGCACTGAGTTGCACATTTCATTGTTGTGTCTGCTAGTTGAGTGGTTCTCTGCACTTGTCCACCACATTAGCCACCCTGAGAAGCCTGTGACTACTCACCTTGATATCATGAAAGTCTGGTGCAGAAAGGGTTGACTTGGCCTAGTTTTAAGAGCCATAGAAGAGCGGGCTCTGGAACAGCAGAGGCAAAGAGCCACCATGTTTGGGGACCAGTAATCCCCATTTCCACTTTGGTCCACCTGAACGGCCTCTGACAGCACCACACAATAGAACTATCCATCTAACTCTGTGTCATGATGAGATTTTCATCATCGCCTCATTCTAATATCCAGTGCATTAAAATGTGAAAATACCCAATCCTCAAGTATGTAAAGCACCATAAGCTCACCAATAATACGGTTAGCCCAGTCAATTAACAGCATTAACAGCGGAATACCCACAGTGCACCCAGACCTAGACCACCATAACCAGGCTGTTAATTTCCTTATAAGTAATTATAAGTAAAGCGGCACAACCAGGCCAGAATTGGACCATTGTGCTCAGCACCATGAAAGGCCATTTTCTATAGAATTGTACTAAGTCAAGTGGCATGGCCAAGCCGGTACTTTGCTGGTCTGTAAAGCACCATAACCAGGGCACTAATGGCTCGGTATGTAAGGCAGTATAAGTGGTCAAGTATCAAAATTGCTGCAAAAGCACACCCTCAGTATTTCATTTAAGCACCAAAGCCAGGACAGTATTGACCCTGTGTTTCTTTGTTTGTGCAGTAGTGGGCTGTCTATGGTGTTTTCTATATCTTAGCACATACTTCCAGTATGCACACACATACTCGTATACATATACCAACAAATGTAAATGCAACAAGTTATCTAATGAGTTGGTTATCCAATGCCTTTTTGCATAAACGCTTCATGCCTGGTATTCGTGCAAGCATGACAAAAAAATCACCTTTGTTTACATTGAAGTTAATTTAATTTGACAACGTTTTGATGTCTTGTTTTAAAAAGAAATATATGCATTTCCATCGGATGTGTCCTACCATTGAGAAAATGAGCACAAATTACACGTTGCATTACAACAAAATTTGTTATAAGCTGCATGCTGGTTTTAGAAACCATGTGGATCACAGAGCCAGTGGCGAAGAAATATTTTACATGGGTTGTGCAGGTGGGTTTAAGATGGAGTGCTGCTTTTAAGACAAGGATTGGATGTACAGCTCTTCCACTCCTGAAACCTGCCTTCCCATGGGACCCAATTCAGATGCAGAAACTGCACAGTTAACATTCAGTCACATATAGTAACCTCAGTCTTGACCCCTTCATGCAAGTCTGGAAACATGATGCATTTTACTTTTGAGCTGTAAATAATTCAGTTGAAAAAGTATGCACCTGGTGTTCTGCTTATGATGACCCAGGTGATTCTTGACTTCACTCTGAACAAATGCAAGTTGTCACTTTGGCCCAGCAAGGAGCTGAATTCCCTGGGGGCATTAAACACCTCTTAAGGAACAGCATTCCCATTGCAAAATTGTATGACGAAATTGGTTTTGGTGGCTATAGACGTCTGCAAGCACACCACAGCTGAAGGCAGAATCCTCAGTCTGTCTTGTAAAACCGTATGTTGTTCTGCATTTTGTTGATCTGATTGTATCTTGTGGGAATATGTCTTATCGAGCAGGAGCAACAATTGCAAAAGCCTCAAACATGAAAGAATGTGATGAAGATCAGCCATTGCGTGAAGTAAGTGTAGCTCTAGTAGAGGATGCTTAATCTGATTGATAGCCCTCTGATGCAGCTCTATTGTCCCACCCACCTCTAAATGATGGAAGCATCTCTAGAAAGGCCTTTTTGTTATACCACTAATTAGGAAAATAACTCAAAAAGCTGTATGGATTTTCAGAGGGATGAATCTGATCGTTTCTCTTTAAGGAGCTGAATATGTTGATAGGTAAACAATTACTGTACCTACTAGATAGTCAAGTAAGTGAGAGAAAATGGTTATGCTATGTTGAGACTTAGGCATGATCTCTGCAAAGTCTCAGTCCTGTTCAAAGTCTTCCAGTACGCTGAGGCCAAAAACATTCCATAAGCGCAAGAAAACAAACTTAGTCTCAACTCCATCCCGCCACCTGAAATTGGGTGAAAAGGTGCAAGAGCAGCAATTCAAAGATCATAGCCTGCAAGTGTCTTCTGACTCTGACCCCTTCATTGCAACTGACCCTGCTGTGCCCCAATTTACCTGTGCTGTCACTGACCCAATAGCAAATAGCAGCCTTCAAGCTTCAACCCTTTGCAAAACTTGTGGTTTCCTTTAGCATGCCTCTGGGCCTCAATGGGACCCACAGGGGCTCCCTGTTGGCCTCCAGCCAGTGTGCCCTCCTGTGGTACCAAGTGACTCATTGGAGTCTTGTTTCCTGGCTAATATTGCCATCATTTCAGACTTCCACCCTGGCCCGTGGCTTAACATCAGTTCCTTCCATACCGGTGCTGATGTTGACTCTTCTGATGCCAGTCCTTAATCCATCACTGCCACTGGTTTCAGAACCTGCCGTTGGCCCTATTTTGTACTACAAGATTACAAAAACACAGACAATGTTTATGCAACCAGACTCTAATCCTAAGCCTTTATCTTGACACCAGTGCTATCATGCTTGAGACCTTATTTGTATCCTACTCTGATACAGTGCTGGGTATTAAAAATATTCCCCACAGCACGGATGATGATGAGGAGTAAGACAAGCTGCTTCCCTCCACACTGCAATGATGATTGACTGTATAGATTTACAGAATGCTAGTGAGCCAGATACATTTCTAGAGAATGTGCCAGACTCACCAGTTTGGCCATTGATTGAAGATAATGCTTTTTTTGCAGTGTTGTGCAAAGGGCAAAAGAAATGCTAGACTTATAGTTGCCTTCTGTTGAAACTAAGGCAAATTTATTAACTGAGATCCTTTACCCAGATCCAACCTCAGCGTTCCATATGGCAAGGGGCATTTGGCTTTTCCATATGTCTTAAACACAGAGAAAACACATACAAACTGATTACCCACTGGTACTTGACCCCTGTTCGTTTGCATACAATGTTTGCGAGTTCCAAAGTCTGCTGAAGGGGTGCAGGGAGTGGGGCACCTTTATACACACCTGGTGGGGGTCTGCCCCTTAATACAATCTTTCCGGGACACCATCCTGCAGAACATATACAGTATTACCAACATCACACTGACTCGTGATCCTCTATTGGTCCTGTTGGGGAACACTGGAGTGGAGAGGGCCATCACCACTACCACTTCCAGAGGCAGATTCTTATCTTTCCATCTACTAGTGACACGCCTCAATTTAGCTCAGATGTGTGAAACAGCCCCATGCCCCTACCATTAATTTGTGGTGGAGCAAGGTGTGGAACATGTATGCTATGGAGAAACTCACTGCAATACGTAGGGACAAACAGGTCAAGTTTGAGTCCACATGGCGCCCTTTTCTTACTTACATCCCCCGCCGGCGCGGGTTGGGGGGCTTGCATCTTACCATACCAAAGACATCTCCTTACTTTGTGTAACCTTAACCACCCATTGCAGACTAATGTCATAACTAATAATAACTGTCTTCTTTGTTCGTCTTGATTACTGAATTGCCTCTTTGAATGCTGGATACTTTGATCAATGTGTCTGGTTTGTTATTCACTAAAATGTAAAATAAAACATTGGAAAAAAAGAAAGAGCGTTACTGAAAGTAAATTGCTTGTTTTTTGCCTGACTGCTGTATGAAATCTCAATTAAATCTAGTCATGGCACACTGCGCTGGAAGGGGCTGAGCAGCTGGGGGAGGGGTTTGTGGAACAAAATTAACAAACATTCAATTAAAGAAATTAATAAAAACGTACCTTCCTTGCCTCTGCGCCTCTTTCCTCAATCACTGCAGGCACAGGCTCCCAGCCTGCCTTAAGGCCAATCCTAACACTGCATGAAAGTAGCGTTCGGTTTGGCCTGAGCGCCCTGGCTTGGCGCTCCCTGGCAAACTGGGAGCCTGTGCCTGCTCTCTCCAACCCGGCAACATAGTGGCAGGTTGGAGAGCGCACAGTGCGCATGTGTGTTTGGCCAGTCTGAGACAGCTGGCCAAACACACAAGCACACTGAGGGGGGTGCACACCTTTCCCCTCTATGGCTGTCATCCCCCATTGGCCCAACTCTTAAAAAATAAAACAATAATAAACAGGGTTTATTATCATACTATTTTTAAAGCTTTAGAGCTGCTGCTGCGGGTGGGGAGATTTGGGGGGGGGGGGCGGTGATGCTCCTTCGCCATAATGGAGAAGCAGTCACTAATTAAATCCTGCTGTTTGTGTAAAGCTAGAACGTAGTGTGGTGCATAGATACAGCAACCTCACTTTAGATTGGTCCTGGACCGAAGCCAATCTTTGACATTCTGTATGGATAACATTGCGTAGGGGGTCCAAGATGATTTTTGTCTCAATAGGTTTTCATTTTTCCCTTAATCTTGATTCTGGTCACAATACAGATGTTCGAGGTAGTCATGAAATAATTTTTCTAGCAAGTTTGTGTTTAGGCAGCACTCTACCAGTTAAGCAAACATGTGGCATTTTCTTGCTAAATAAACGTATCATTTTCTAATCTTGCATAGAGACAAGCTTTGGGTCAGCCCGCCTCAGGCATTTGTTTCTTTGAAGAGGCTGTCACATTTGCATCAGCCCATATTAATTTTGCATAAGTTCACATTGTAACCGTAAAGTAGTTTCTGTGTGGGCCAGCCTGCAGAGCTATGAAGTGCTCCAAGCTGTTAGGGAGAAGGGAGCAATAGAGTTTGATGTGTGCCCATACTGGGGACATCCACACTGGAGCTTCCTCTGCAAGCTGTCTGTGACTACTGCATTATCTGCCAACTCTTATTCCTGCCTTCTAAACCCGGTACTGGGGTCACAAAATAGATTGCATCTTGAGTGCAATGCCCTCATCTAAGGTGGCTGTTGCATCTTAACATTGATGCAAGATCCTATTACATGGGAGGATTTCCCTAACAGTCCATTGCAATTCCACCGGATTCTCCCCAAAGGCCAACCTTCAACCCTTTGTTTATCTCCTAGATTCCATTACTTACATGTGCCTTCAGGCCTCACTGGGACCGGCAGAGGCTCCCAGAAGCTTTGCAAATGGTTGCAGCTGGCATGCCCTCCCCTGGAGCCAATTGACCTATTGGGTCTTCTTTCCTGGCCCAAATTGGCACCAGTTCAGACTTCCACCCTGGCTCCTGGGTCCACTCCTGTACCTTGAAAGCAGGTGCTGATGTTTACTCTACTGGTGCCAGTCCTTGATACAAAACTTCCGCTGGTTTCCGAACTTTAACCGATGTTGGATTTAGCCAGGCCTATTTAGTGTTATGAGATTACAAAAACCCAGCCAATCTTTAGAATTAGGCTGTAATTCTCGGTGTCTGTCTTGACTTCAGTACTATCAGACTAGAGGCCTTATTGGATCATGCTTTGTTGCAGTTCAATGTATCCAAAATATTCCCTGTAACATGGATGATGAGGAGTAAGACCAGTGGCCATCTTGACATTGATACAAGGTCATGTTACATAAGAGGATTTCAACAGTCCACCGGGGTTTGTTGGATTCTCAGGGGTATCCCCTCTTCTAAAAAGTCTGCTATGTCTGCCTCATTATGTAGTGGAGAGCAGTGTCAGCAGGAGGATTTCAGGTGTGTGGTTTCTGGCCAGCACCCGTATTTAATGCTCGGGACAGTGAGGCGCCAGGCATACCCTTCTCTACAACTGCTTGTTTTGAGGAGTTGATTACTATGTACATTCTGCAACTCCTATATTATCCTTTACCATATTGTTGGCTTGCTTAACCAATTAAACTCCTTTTCCCTTAAGTCAACCCCTCTAGATCTGTGTATGTTAAGGTATTTCATTAAGAAAGTACCCACACAGCAATTATATGTGCTGTATGTAGCATTCGTACATGGAAAAGGTCAATTACATTAGATTTATATTTCTTACAAACTAAATGTAGAAAACCTTTACTGTGTCCGTGGTGTGAGACTTCCACCATCACCTGTTGAGACTGGAAACTAGTTCTCAAAACTGTAAAAATCAAGTTGTGCATAGCTTAGTGTTGCACACAAGCATCCTATGCAAGTACGACTACATGCCCACACGCGACTAAATACATTCTTTGCTTTGCTGCATGTGTGCCTACCAAATGGTGTGTATAGAAACCTCTACTGCTTTCTTGTGGAATGTTTTTCCCCTTGGGTGTATGCTTTTGCCAGTGGGTTACTTGTCCATGCCTATTTCACTTATTTATGTTTGAAGCAAAGCATACACCCTAAGGTACCATTCAGCTAAGACTGAGTGTAGGGAAATAAGTCAAGAAGAGGAAGGACTAAACTAAAATCAGAAAACAGATCACCAGAGTGAACAGAAGAACCAAGATTTCAGATTTTTACATAACAGAATAATGGTTGGTGTCTGTCAAAGGTTTGTTGAGAGTTTGTTCCAAAGTTTAAAACTGAGGTCCCAGAAGTTTCTTCCCCCATTGCGTTCTTCCTTCTAACAAAGATGTGTCAATAACAAGAGAGACAGAGCTGAGGGATCTGGAGTGAATTTGCAGAGTCAGTCGCTCACAAATTATCTTGGATCTCTTCTGATAGAAGGCATGATAAACAAGGCACAATGCCTTAAAGTAAATGTGATGTTTCACCAGAAGCCAGTGTAAGAACTGCTGGATTGCATATGTTTGAAAATCAAATAATAGTTATTTGTAAAGCCATACTCCTAAATTGTTTTATACACTGTGCTGGATAGACCTTCCATGATTGTAGGCACAGACTGTTTGACTAAGCCAAAAGATTTTTGCTGATGATGAGGAATTCAGCCTTGTACCAGCTGAGCTTCAGCAAGTTAGAGGTCATTTGTTTTTGCATGGTGAGGAGTCCATCTTAAGAGGAAGGTTCTCAGTGGCTTCTAGGCTTTATAGTTTCAGCAGCCACTGGTATCATCCACAAAGAATAGATCCTTGGATCAACAATTCCTAATCAACTTCCCTAAAGATTAAACATACCAGGTAAGTACATAGGATTGAGGCAGAAGGACCAAGACTTGAGGGACCCCACATCCTCACACCAAAAAATGAATGTAGTGTGCTGTTATGCTATGAGACCACAAGATCTACTCAAGTTCTGGTGTGATGGTGTTTCACAGATCTTGAGGATCCTTATTTATTACAAGGATGCAATAGTCCTCACCCATCTAGGTGGCATGCTTCATCATTGGGCTAGCTCCTTAATGGGTGTGTGCTGCAATACAAAGCAGGCCCCTAAAGAATTGAGCTCTTTAACAGAGATCTTTTGTTCTGTACCCCCGGACCAGTTTTTCTGGAGCACAGGTTACTACCCTAATAGTGGGTATTTATGGTAGGCGGAAGATTGGGTGAACAAGTGGCTTAAAATTGACTACAGGCCGTCCCTTCATGATCTTTATTTTTGGTGAGGGACTGTCTCAAGACTAAAAACAAAACTGAGCCAAAAGCAGGCCATATAATGAACCTTTAGTTGTGTTCAGTAGTGTCAACATGTTTTGTGCACGAGAATGCTAAAGAGGTCTAGGTATTTTATCAGAACTTTAGCTAGACCCTAATCAACTCTGTCAATAAAGTTATATGTCAGTAGGTTTAAAAGCAAGTTTGAATATGCCCCTTGACCTGTAAAATAAAAGACAAAAAAACACATTTATATGTGTTCGGTGGCATGTGTAGCTGCAGATACACATGCTGTGCATATCCTGCCATCTAGTGTTGGGCTAGGAGTGTTACAGGTTGTTTTTCTTTGAAGAAGTATTTTTTCGAGTCACGGAATCGAGTGACTCCTCCTCTAGGTGATAGTGTGCATGGGCATCAACTCCTTTGTTAGATTGTTTTCTTTCTTCCGTCGGGTTCGGACGTGTTCCCTCTCGTTCTGAGACTTTTGATTCGGAAACTTTATATTCGCTTTATTCTATCGTCGGTATTGTTTCGACCGCGTTTACATCTGTAATCGATCTGAAATTACTGTCGGGATGAAGAAAACGCCCTTTTGGGTGCTTGCGCCATTCCTGGGCCTGATCAGGCCTACCACGCCATAGCCTGATGGATCGAACTCCATTCCGATTCTGTCCTCGATGCCACACAAAATTCCCTTATACCGACCAACACGTGGTATGTAATCTTTGCCTTTCTCCTGAACATAGAGAGGAAGATTGTGAAGCTTGCTGTTTGTTTCGGTTGAAAAAGACACTGCGTGACCGGAAAGCAAGAAGACTTGAAATGGCGTCGAAATATAGAGAGTCCACCGACACCTTAGTAGAGGAGCAGGCACAAATGGCTGTTTCGATTCAAGATTCCGACTCCGAACCAGGATCAGAGGAAGTCAGCCAACCAATCACAGCGGGCCAGCATGTGAGTGCACCTGCCCCTACATCCACCTCCAAAAAAATCTACCAAGGCCTTGGCTGCACCACTGCTGGAAAGCCATAGTCCAACCCAAAAGAAATTTGTCAGCGACCGACCCTCGGGTTCGGCATCGAAAAAGGCCAATTCACCCCATGAACAGGTCACGCCTGTTTCGGTGCCCTAGTCGAGCAAAAAGAGAAGAACCTCCAACCTGACATCTGCACTCTTCGGAGTCAAAAATACAGCGTCTGGCTTCGGAGCCGAAACCTCAGCTGCTATTTTCAGGGCCGAAAAAACTCACCACCATTTTGGAGCCAAAAACATCCTTCTATACAGAAGAGACAGGACTTTCGAGCCGTCTAAAGCATATGCCCAAAACAACTACTGAACAATCCTCTAAAGGCATAAAATGATCAGAATATCAAACCGAGGACTCTGATATCCAACTAGTTTTGGAGGATGTTGCTTCACCACCTCCACAGACCAAAAGGAAGCTGGTGTTTCAAGAGACTTGATATTGCTCTACCACCAGCAAAAAATGTTAAGAGAAAGGAGAAGCCACTACCTCTCCATCTTTCTCCGCCACATTCACCACAGCTTTCCTTTTCTCCACCACCTTCTAACCCACCACCACTACCCTCACCATTACACTCCACTCTTACAGGGAGATGCAGTAGACCCTTGGGACTTGTATGACTCGGACCCTATACTGTCCAGTGACCCAGATCTTTATCCTACTAAACCTTCACTACCAGAGGATAGTACAGTTTACACACAAGTCATATATAGGGCAGCTGCATACCATGGGGTTCAAATGCATGCAGAACCATTAGAAGAGGATTTTCTTTTCAATACATTATCCTGTACCCATACACGCTACCAGTGCTTACCAATGCTGCCTGGTATGCTTAGACATGCAGACGATATATTTAAGGAACCGGTCAAAGCTAGGGTTCTAACCACAAGAACTGATTAAATAAAATATAAGCCTGCATCAACAGATCCAGTATACATTAGCCAACACGTGCCACCAGATTCCATTGTGGTCAGTGCAGCTTGGAAACTGGCTGATAGCCAGTCTTCGGGGGATACTCCACCGCCTGACAAGGAAAGTAGGAAGTTTGATGCCGCGGGTAAAAAGGTAGGTACACAAGCAGCTACCCAATGGTGTATTGCCAATTCCCAAGCCCTGTTAGCAAGGTATGACAAGGCACACTGAGATGAAATGAAAGAATTCTTGCAGTATCTACCCAAAGAGCACCAAAAAAGAGTGCAGCAAATTTTTGAAGAGGGAAAGGCTATTACTAATAACCAGATTAGATCTGCCCTAGACGCAGCTAACACTGCAGCTAGAAGTATCAACACTAGCTTAACAATCAGAAGACATGCATGGCTAAGGTCTTCCAGTTTTAAGCCGGAAATACACCATGCAGTGCTTAACATGCCTTTCGATAAACAGCATCTGTTCAGACCAGAAGTAGATACTACTATTGAAAAACTCTGAAAGGATTCTGACACTGCAAAAGCCATGGGAGCCCTATGTACCTCACCTTTTCGGGCTTTCTTTTAGAAACAACATTTTAGGGGAGGCTTCAAACCCCAAATTACAGAGGCTTCCACCTCCGAACCCAAACCAACGCAACAATATTATTCAAGAGGGTCATTTAGAGGCTCTTACAGGGGTCAAAACATTAGAGTCAGAGGAAAGTTTAATGCCTCAAAAAGTGCTACCACACCTACAAAACAATGACTTCCTCAACATCCCACAATTCCACACGTCTCCTGTGGGAGGAAGACTGCAACAATTCCACGCTCACTGGCAAAACATCACCACAGACCAGTGGGTACTCTCAATTATCCGCAATGGTTATTTCCTAGAACTAATTTCTACTCCACAAAATATTCCCCCTCATTCTCACAGACTCTCTCCAGAACACACTGTTCTGCTAAAACAAGAGGTACAATCTCTACTAAAAAAAAGGGTAAAAAGAAATGGTTCCAATTTCACAGCAAGGAACAGGAGTATATTCACTATATTTCCTTATACCAAAAAAGGATGGTACTCTCAGACTCCTCCTGGATCTCAGACCTCTAAATCTATACATCCTGTCAGAATATTTTCACATGGTCACTCTACAGGACGTCATTCCCCTACTACAAAAACACGCTTACATGACTGCGTTAGATCTCAAGGACGCCTACTTCCACATTCCCATACATCCAGCTCACCGCAAATACTTAAGGTTTGTAATATCAAGCAAACACCACCAATTCAAAGTACTTCCCTTAGGCATAACAACAACTCCAAGGGTTTTCACAAAATGTCTAGCTGTAGTAGCAGCTCACCTCAGAAGACATCACGTCTTCCCTTATCTAGACGATTGGCTAATCAAATCCAGCAATATTCTACAGTGTCAACAACACACTCAATGCACAATAGATATCCTACACACCTTAGGGTTCACAATCAATTAACAAAAATCTCATCTTCAACCAGCACAGGTTCAACCTTATCTAGGTGCAATTCTCAATACTCAAAAAGCCTTAGCCTACCCAAATCCACAGAGGATACAGGCTTTTCACTACCTCATATTACAAATACAGGTCAATCAAACTTACACTGTAAGATTTGTCATGAAACTATTGGGAATGATGGCATCATGCATAGCAATAGTACAGCATGCAAGACTAAACATGAGACCACTGTAACATTGTCTCTCACAACAATGGTGTCAGACACAGAGCCATTTCACGGATCTAGTGTTGTTAGACCGCCAAACTTACAAATCTCTGCAATGGTGGAATCGCAACAACTTAACAAAAGGGTGGCCATTTCAGGATCCAGTGCCACAGGCCATAATCACAACAGATGCATCAATGACAGGTTGGGGAGCTCATCTCAACAACTTAACAATACAAGGGGAATGGGACTCCACACAATTAACTTATCACATAATCCATTTAGAATTGTTAGCTGTGTTCTTGGCCCTCAAATCATTTCAACCTCAGATCACACACAAAACAGTCTTAATAAAAACAAACAACATGACAACAATGTATTATCTGAAAAAACAAGAAGGGACACATTCATCCTAATTGTCCCTTCTAGCTCAAACAATATGGAAGATGGAAATTGGCAATTCACAATTAGATTTACTTACTAGCGGAATACATCCCAGGGATACACAACCAGTTAGCAGATCTACTCAGCAGGATGCAGCAACAAATACAAGACTGGGTGATTCACCCACAGGTACTTCAACATTACTTTCAAATGTGGGGAACACCAGACATAGACCTTTTCACAACAAGGGAAAATGCCAAGACTTTGCATCCAGACAGCCACACCATCAGTTCAAGGTCAATGCTCCATGGATCAACTGGTCAGTGATATTTGCTTATGCTTTACCCCCTTTCTCGTTAATTCCATTTCTGGTCAACAAAATGCGCCACACCTCTCTCACCATGATACTCATAGCTCACACATGGGCACACCAACACTGGTACACAACACTCCTGGATCTGTCAGTAGTGCCCCATCACAAACTTCCAAACAGACCAGATCTGTTAACACAGAACAAAGGTCAAATCAGTCATCCCAATCCCAGTGTACTCAACTTAGCAATTTGGCTCCTGAAGTCATAGAGTTTGGATATTTACACCTTCCATTAGAATGTATGGATGTTCTAAAACAAGCACGTAGACCAACAACCAGACAGTGCTATGCAAATAAGTGGAAACGGTTTGTATACTATTGCCACCCTAAAAATATATATCCACTGAAAGCATCAGTACAAGATATTGTGTGCTATTTGCTCTGTGTACAAAAGCAAGCATAGCCTTTTCCTCTATTAAAATTCATCTAACAGCCATATCACCATACCTACAAACCATACAAAATACTTCTCTCTTTAGAGTTCCTGTCATAAAAGCTTTTATGGAAGGACTTAAACGCATTATTCCACGAGAACTCCACCAGTTCCTGCATGGAATCTTAATATTGTACTCCAAAGACTAATGGGACTGCCATTCAAATCCATGCACTCTTGTGATATTCAATTTCTCACATGGAAAGTTGCTTTCTTAGTAGCAATTACTTTATTAAGAAGAGTGAGTGACATTCAGGCATTCACTCTGGAAGAACCGCTTTTGCAAGTACACAAACACAAAGTTGTACTTAGGACAAACCCAAAGTTTTTACCAAAAGTGGTTTCACCTTTTCACATTAATCAATCAGTGGAATTGCCAGTATTCTTTCCACAGCCAGTCTATACTGCTCAAAGGGCTCTACACACTCTTGACCTTAAAAGAGCTCTAATGTATTACGTTGACAGAAAAAAATATTTTAGGAAAACTAATCAACATTTTGTTGCTTTCCAACAACCACATAAAGGTAATCCAATTTCAAAATAAGGATTAGCTAGATGGCTAGTGAGATGTATTCAAACATGTTACCTTAAGGCAAAAAGGCAACTACTAATAACTCCTAAAGCACATTCCACAAGGAAAAAGGGTGCTTCTATGGCATTCTTAGGGAACATACCAATGGCAGACATATGCAAAGCCCCCACGTGGTCCACACCACATACATTCACAAAGCATTACTGTGTGGATGTTTTATCAAAACAACAAGGCAAGGTTGGACAAGCAGTGCTAAAAACACAATTTCAAACTACTTCAACCCCTACAGGCTAGCCACCGCTTTACTAGTTTGAGAACTGCTTTTTAGTCTATGTACAGCATGTGTATCTGCAGCTACACATGCCACCGAACGGAAAATGTCACTTACCCAATGTACATCTGTTTGCAGCATGTAGTGCTGCAGATTCACATGCACCCTCCCTCCTCCCCGGGAACCTGTGGTCGTTGTAGAACTCCTCTGTACATATGTGTATATATGTGTTTTTATATATATATATATATATATATATATATATATATATATATAGTTGCATGGACATCTTATTTACTTATTACATGTAGTTGTACATACACAATCTTTCTATCTTTCACTCCTTCCTATACCCTTCTGCGGGAAAACAATCTAATAAAGGAGTTGATGCCCATGCGCACTATCACTGAGAGGAATCACTCGATCCCGTCACTCAAAAAAAAGACTTCTTCGAAGAAAAACAACTTGTAACACCCCGAGCCCAACACTAGATGGCATGATATGCACAGCATGTGAATCTGCAGCACTACATGCCATGAACAGATGTACACTGGGTAAGTGCCATTTTCCATATATATATATATATATATATATATATATATATATATATATATATATATATATATATATATATATATATTACACAATTATAGCGCACACAAAGATACTGTACACACCTAGAAACAAATCTGCATGCAGTTCACACGTGGCAGGAGACCCCCATGGGAAAGTGCACACAACATGGAAAAGGCTTCTTATAACCACAACCCATATGGCGATATGTAGCGTAAAGGTAACATACCCATTTAGTACATTAATGAGTGCCCTATAGGCATAACTATGAGCAACAACTCCTCAACAACCCTTTATGGGCAGAAACATTAAGCACTTTCCCATGGGAGATCCCTGATGTGTGCTTCATGAAGAATGTTTTCTGGGCACGTACATTATTTTTGTGTCAAAATATATATTTTTTATGTGTATTATTTTTGTCTTTTATTTTACAGGTCAAGGGACATATTAAAACTTTGTTTTAAATCTACTGACATATAAATTGTTTACCTGAGTAGATTAGGGTGTAGTCACAGTCCTGATGAAATGCACAGATCTTTTTCACACTCTCTGGATGAAACACGTTGACTACTGAACACAAGCATGGGATCAGTATATGACCTGCTTTTTTGTTCAGTTTTGTTTTTAATCTTGACATGGTCCTTCACCAAGAATGGAGCTCTTGAAGGGAGGGCCTGTAGTCAACTTGAAGCTACTTGTTTACCCAATCTACAGCATACCCTAAATCTCCGAGCTCTGGCAAACACCGGGCCAGGGGTACATAACAAAAGATCTCCATCAAAGATCCCTAATTCTTTGGGTGCACGCTGGGTTTTTCTGCACCCACCCATTGATGGCCAGGCCAACTAGGTGGGTGAGGACTAGGAGAAAGAAGGTCAGGTTCTCACAAAGCTCCACAAGGGTTTACTCATCAGCTTTGTAAGGTGAAGTAGGGAACGATTTTGAACATTTCACACAATTATAATGTATATAGATGTCCTGCAAAGAAAACAGTTTAACTCTACTCCTGAGCATCACTCAGCAAGGGGAGGCAGTGTTGTAAAGAAGACAATGTTCACTTTCCAGCGCTCTCTGCCCCGAGTGGATCCTTGCTGGAGGAATGTACTGGGCCTGTGGATCACCAAGCAGGAATCTTCTCCAGCGGGCACCAGGTAACTAATGATGCTGGGTTAGCAGCCCCCCTAGTCCTGTGCTTCCTCCCTATACACCTTCAGGCACAACAGTCTTTCTGCCATCCATGAGGGTGGATAAGGGGGTGTTTTTCCTCAGTCTAGTCTTTGTTTTCCATTCCACTAGGGCAAAGGTTGGTTCTTCTGCACTGTCTTGGGATGCATCCACTCCCTTACCAGCCACTATTGTTAAGACTCTGAAGTGGCAAATCTGTGTTGCAAGATTTTTTTGGTTTGACCATCTATTCAGACCCTCCACCTCAAAGGTACTGTTTGGGCGAGGATGTAAGAGATTAGTTTTCCTCAGTAATGAACATTGTAGTGGCTACTCCCCCTACCTGCAAATCTTTCACTGATCCCCCACTCATTACCTTTATTTGGACTTGCCTTAAACTGTTAATAAGGTCCCAAGCTAGTTTTTAACAGTAGTTTTCTATCTGTCAGCCTCGCCTTTCCCTCTGAGGGCCTGAAGATGACTAGAGCTCGGCAGAATGCTGCCTTTACTGTTCTGTTATGTCATATCAGGATTGAACCCGAAGGGGGGAAGGATCCAAGATGCCATTTATCGGATAAAGCCATTTCAAATTCCAGTTCCAGTCTGGCAGCTGGAATAGATTTAAGAGGTGAGGAATTTGCATGTAGATAGAGTATCCACCAGAAAAATTATTAGTGAAAGTAAATTACTTGTTCATATTCCCCAATCATTATTATCTAGTTGGGGAATTCAGTTCAAAAGCCTAAATTTGGACAAGCAGTTCTTGACATCTTGTGTTCTTAAACACATACTGAGTTTATTATCCTAAGTCCAGCCTCCAAAAGGTGTAATGTGTACTTCTGAGGCACACTTTAAGCTACCATAACAGGTATGTGTCTATGTGATTTTTGTGTTCTCCTGCGTCTTTGTGATATGACCATACTAGTAGCAATGACATTAGCAGGATGTATGCTGCACCCAATGTGCTAGTATTGTTGCAATATCTCATGACGTTGACATAGGCACAGTAGACCACTAAGTCTCTATCGGGCCACCTGGTGTCGGTTATCATATTTTCATTTTTGGAGTCTAGTCTTGTACCAGTGTATACTTCACAGGATAATTGTGTTACTGGTGGCTAAGTCACTTTGTGAGATATAAGATACAGTTCTCCTCTGGAAATGTGTGCTTGCCTGTTTTATCTGCATTTTCTTGTGAGATGTGATTTCACTTGGTGACTGGTAGTGGTAAATCTTTTTTCATTGCGAGCATTATTTGGTTTCAACTTTGGGTTGGTCTGCTCTTTTTCTAGCTGCTGCTTGGCTGGTCGTGCCTATCCCATTGGCGATATCCTTGACGACCTAGTGACTCAGGTAAAACACCAGGTGAGTAAAGCAGGCTTTGATTGTTGTATCAGTTTTTCACAGACTGCCACAACTTTGAGTGTAGATTTTGCCACAGCCCATTTCTCTGATCACCTTGAAACACAATAATGTGCTGTAGCAATCAGCTCTGCAACAGGGCACATGAGGAAAACCAGCAGTGCTAGAAGCATGCTTTTGGAAAGTGGCCTGCGCAAAGTGTGAGGCCAAAAAACTTCATCGTGCTGTTAGTGCAACAGATTTTCGAAATCCTCAGCCTCTAATCCTATGTAATTTTTAAGACAGTTGAACTCAAACCCTAAAATAAAGTACAGTAAACACTCATCCTTAATTTTCTGATTACAAACCTTTTTAAATGCTCTTTTTTTGACTTTCGTCTGTCAAGAAACAGAAAATAAATAAAAAAACATTGTTTTTCAGGCGTCTGTCCAATCAGGCCATGTGTTGCACATATGTTAAGGCATCATTCTGTACCAGTGAAATATCTCAATAGTGTATAAAGTAAGAGCAAATATAGTTGATTATCCACACTAATACATTATCCACATAAAAATCATGGTCTCTGAAGCACATTATGAAAATGTTCCCACCTTTCACCTAAAGTGTACTGTGGATACAGGCCCAGTAGTCCTGGATGATATGACAGTCCCACGCTGTGTGCAAAAAGGTACCCAAGACCTCCTCACATAACAGATAGTTGGGGTCTGTTACCTTTTCTATCTTCCATAACCTTTCCAGTGTGTAAGGCACCCTATGAAATTATTTGACTTGAATACGTTTTCATTTTGCTGAAATCACAACTGTCTGGCTGCCATCTTGGCCTCTGCATACTCTCTTCTCAATTGTTCCCAGGTCTTTCTCCCGCTTTTCTCTAAGGGATTTAAGTACTAGCCACCAAAGCTTTATAGAGCTTAAAAATAGCCATTCATTTAACCGTTTCAGGCTCCAGTGTGTAGAACTATGGAATGGGGTTCAAACTTTCTTTTCTTAGGTTTGAAGTACTTATTTTCAATGAGTGATAAAAATCGATAACCAGAGACTGAACAGAACGGTAAAGGGGAGACACAAGACGAAACCCATCAGAGGTGCTAGTAGTGCTGGAGAGAAACACTAATCTGAGAAGGGTATAGTGCTAACAAACTTTATGAAGCAGCACCAATGATCAGAAGGTTACACCCTACTAGCACCCACCCACAATATTTTTCATAGAAATATTACCAAGAGTAATGACAAGTGCACTGATTATCACTACAAAATATTCCTCCAACTGTGCCGCTCTTATCAATGAACTATGCCATGATGGTGTTCTGCCCGCCCATCCCCATCGATCCATTGCAATGCTTGATGCCAACATTCCAGTAGAATTCTGATGACCTGGGGTAGTGAAGGTGTGAATTTTTCCCATGCAACGTGAACAACAAGTTGTGTTCCTTGCGGATCTTGATTTACAAGCTCACTGCGGGCTGCCCTTTCCTCAGAAAGCCATAACTAATCAGGAGTATCTGGGCTGCCCAATAATAAAGTTGTAAAATGCCACTTCCAGACCCTTTCTACCATTGTATTGGAATTGTACTCGCATATTAATTGAAACCCTTGACAGGCCACAAGCCCCCAAGTAACTAGATAACTATGAGGTCAAAATATATAAAAAAAACTCCTATAAAGTATACCAGGATAGTTTTGAAATGTGTAAAGTAGCAGGGCTCAATGTGATCATTTTAAACAGTGCTGCCTTCCCCTTTATTGTTCGAGGGAGTTCACCACACACATTAGTCATTGCTCTCTTGTTATGTAATTTTGTGTTACAGTGGAATTATGTTCTGGCTCCACTCTCTTGTGATCTGTATTCCTAAATATCTAAAGTGACCATAGAATGCTTGAGCGCTGAGACACATTCAAGACTCACCTACTCCCCTTGAATAATTTAGGCTATGGTGGACTTTTCCCAATTAACCACCGGCCCATCTCCATAAACCTTTAGTACTTGCATCAGTCCTAGAATTAATTATAATGATTCAGGCTTCTGAATATAGAGCAGCACGTTCTTCAGCATGCAATGAGATTTGGTTCCACTCCTACACTTGATAAACCATTGTATCCACTCAGCAAGGGCATTACAAGGGCAAAAATAGAAGGGGACAGAGCTACCCTATCTCGTGCCCCACCTCCATTTGCCAGAATTTTGAGAGAACCCAGTTGACCCACAAACATGCCTCTGAGGAGAGTACAATAGCCAAACATAGGAGCAAAAAATGTCATTGAAATTCAGTTTCTCAAATACAGTATGGAGAAAAGACAACTTAATAGAGTCAAATGTTATTTCAAAATCCATCAGAACCAGGGCATTTGGGGATTGAATCTCCTCCATTGTACCTTATGCCACCTTCATTCACCTGATGACTGGCATGTGCCATTATTTGGCTTAATCCACTTATTGTCCCAATTAATAAGAGGCCATATGACCCTGACCTATCAACATGTAAGGACTTTGGCCAGTATTTTAATTTCTAAGTTAATTAGAGAAACTAGCTTGTATTAGACACCGTTAGTAGGCAGCTTGTTATGTGTAGGAATGACAAAAACGGTACACTGTGGAGGTCGTGGGGCAGTCTCCTCACCTGTACGGCCTCCTCCTGCATTACCAGTAACTGCGGGACTTAACAAGACACAATCTATTTCATGAATTCTAAAGGAAATCCATTGAGACCCAATGTCTTCCCAGTTTGCACATCACCAATGGCTTTCAGCATTTCGTCTTCTGAAATCGGGAGATCTAAAGCAATTTTGTTTTCACTTTGGGGTCTGAAGACAGGTAGATCTCAAACTGACTGAGTCTCTAGTTTTCAATGCGGAAGGCTTTCTTGCCATATAGTTTTGTTAATAATAAATAAATTAATTTTCTGTATCACTTGAATCGTTCACTTGTCCTGTTATTGAATGACACACTTTCGGTATTATTCTAGCTTCCTTGTCCTTATTAGCAAGCATCAATATCAGCTTGCCCATTTTATCTTCTGCATTGTAAATCCTCTGTTGAGATATGATGCATTATGTCTTGGATAAATCCATCAGCCGTCCTCTTAGAAAATCTTAGGATGCCTCAAACTGGTGCAGTAGCTGCTCTTCTGAAGGCAGTCAATATCCTGTGTCTAACAACAGGACTTGCATCTCCAGAAAAGCATTTATTTTACCCAGCTGTGTAGGAGATGGCTGTCCCCTGCATAACCATTTTGAGCGCCTCCCACAGAGTGTTACCAGAAGACACTGTGTCAGTGATTAACTCCAAGTAATAGTGGATCTCCTCTCCCAAGTAAACCGAAAGATTTAAGTCTGATAACATCAAGTGTTGAGTCTTCAGTGGACATTGTTCTCTCTATGGGTACTACAGAGGGAAATCTCTACCTGGGAATGGTTTGAAAGGCATCAAGGCAGGATATGGGATTTAGTAACCTTGCTCAGGTCCAAGACCAGAATGAAAAAGTAGCATGACCTTGATTAGGAGCTGTGCGAGAATAGAAAGTTTACTCCATGGTATCCCACCCGCCAGACATCACTGAGCCCCATTGAGGCTATCTACCAACGAAGTGGTGGCACTCTGTGATGAGAACACCCATATCTAACTGTGGACCTATTATAGTGTTAAAGTTGCCAGCAACCAGTGTCTTCCCTGTGGGAGCTGCTACCAGTGGGCATGCCATCTCTTTTAGGGTACTATCTATCAGAGTGCCCTCCCCATTATTGACAGAGAGCTCTTACCACACACATCAGTAATCGCTCTAATGTCAAGTAATTTTGTGTTGCAGTGGGATGATGTTGAGGCTCCACTTCCTTGTAATCTGCATTCCTAATAGCTAAAAAGCTGAGTCCCTGATTGGCAGAGACAAATGCTAGACTCGCCAGCTCCCCTCGGATAATCAGGGCTAAGGTGGACTTTTCACAATTAATTTGAACACCGAGGGCATCTCCATAAACCTTCATGTGCATCGTAGACAGCAAGTTGTTTTCCTATAGTACTTGAGAATCTTGATTTACAAACTCACTGCGAGGTCTGCCCTTTCCTCAAAAAGCCACACAATAATTAGTAGTATCTGGGCTGCCCAATAATAAAGTTTTAATATGGCACTTCCAGCCACCGCCATATTATGACTGTGCTCACTGATTATATGAAAATCTTGGGGGACTGACAGCCCCCAAGTAACTAGTTAACTATGATTGTAAGCTATCATAAAAACTCACATGGTGTATGCAAGTGTAGGTCTCGAATGCTTAAAAGAGCAGAGTCCATGCAATCATTTTAGATGGTGCTGTCCTCCCCATTATTGACAGAGGGAGTTTTCTAACACATCAGTAATCACTCAGTTATGTAATTTTGTGTTATAGTGGAATGATGTTCAGGCTCCACTACCTTGTGATCTGCATTCCTAAATATCTAAGTTGACCGTAGAATGCCTGAACGCTGAGATACATGCTAGACCCACCTGCTCCTCTCGGATAATTGGGGCTATGGTGGACTTGTCTCATTTAACCCTAACACTGGACGCATCTCCTTAAACTTTAGTACTTGCATTTGTTGTGGAACGGATAATTCTCACCTAGAAACATAGAGCAACACCTCATCTGCATACCATGAGATTTTATTATGTCCACTCCTGCACCTGATTCTAATGCCAATATCTGTGCATTCTATTGTATCCACTCAGCAAGGGGCTTTCTTCACAAGGGCAGAGAGAAGGGGGGACGGTGTAACCCTGTCTTGTGCCTTTGCTTTTTTTGGCAGGATTTTGAGAGCCCCCAATTGACTCACACACGTGCCCCGGAATCAGAGTACAATAGCTGAACATAGAAGTTAAACAAGGGACTGAAATTAATTTTCCCCAATTACCTAACAGGTTCAGCAGAGGGATATCTCTACTGGGAAATGGTTTGAAAGGCATCCAGGCATGATATAGGATTTGGTAAACTTGCTCAGGTCAGAGGCCGGAATGAAAAAGTAGCCTAGCCTTGAGCAGGAGTAGTGTGAATTAGAATAGAAACTGTACTCCAGTGTCCCACTTGCCAGACATCACAGAGCTCCATTGTGGCTACCCACCTAGAAAGTGTTGTTACTTTAATGTGATGAGAGGCACCCATATCAAAATATGGATCTATTATAATGTTGAAGTTGCCGCCAACCATTGTCTTTTCTTTGTGAGCTGCTACCTGTAGACATGTCATCTCTTTTTGGGTATTGTGTGTTAGAGTGGGGGTCATGTAAACCTGATCACTACAGAGTTTCCCCTCCATGGATCTTGGCCCAAAAAGGCACTGTTTCTTCATGGAGATTCTTGGAAGAGGAGCAAACCTGGCAATAGCTTTTTTAACGTATTGCTTGATTGCTCTCAGTTTAACCAATAACATTCCAGGAGATGTTTGTATTGTTGCAGGCCTTCCCTTGCTTGTTATAGCAGATATAAGGTGTTTCTCATCTGTGCATACATGCATTAATTAGCAACCTATCAACTACAATAAATTCCCCATTTCCAACTTTCCTCAATCATGGTGGGCCTGCTGGGAGCTAACCTTTGGCTTATTTACACCTGGTCCAGTTCAGGTCAGACCCCAACTGTACATTATTCATACCACCTCAGCATTGCTCAGGTTTGCTTCCTCTCCTCTTTTTAATTAATGGCCAGCTACATCATGTTCTCTGTGGGCTCAGCCCGTTCAGTATTTCTCTCATCCCAGCCTACAGCCATTGGGGCATACTTAGCCACACAATCTACTCCATGGGTTCCTCAACTCATGGAGCTTGCACAAGACCCGTGATTGATACCAACCGGATCCACCACCTGTCTAATGATGTGACTCCACCTGCAACAGCTGTAGCGTCCAAAGCACTAACAGTACTTTTTATGATTTAGTTTGTGGGTGTAGAGAAGAAAGTTTAGATTGCAGATGCCATCTTAGACTGCCACTCCATGTCTCCCTAACTAAATAAATTCTTAAAAATTTGCAAACTCATAATGCTAGTGTGAATGTTACAAATGACTTAAATCATCATATAAATAATCTGTTCAATTACTGGTCACCTAATTTTGTTATTTCTTAAATGACATCAGTCATAGTCATACAAAACAAAACAATAATATAGGATTCCTGCAGTTTGCATGTCTTTTTCATAAATGAGCATCTCATATAGAAATTTTGTACAACAGTTGCAGCAAAAGCAGTCCTTGAGATATAAGCCTTCATAGTTACATAATGGTGGAGAAGCAGTGTGGTGACGAGCGGAAGAGCACAAGATAAATATATTGAAGTGAAAAGGAGGTGTTGTGGCCAGGCAAAATGGAGGAGTAGATGTTAGTTCCGCAGGTTCCTGGCTATCTGAAAGAATCCTCTATTTTCCCACATCAGTTACGGAGCCGTGCTTAAAAGGATTGCTCTGAGACCACTAGATTAAGAGACTTCCTCAGCTGGAGCCCATCTGATGCCAACATCTACCCACGGATGTAGCAGCAGCAAGGAGGATTTAGCCTGTGTCCAGGAACTTGCTGGCTTGATGCCTCCTCGTTTAGCTGACTCCCCTCACTGGTACTTAAACGTTATGAAACCCAGGTCTTAAACACTCAACGTGCCACTCCTGAAAGCAACACATTATTTTGAGGTGCTTGATGAGCTTCCCATGTCTGGAATTGGTGGACTGCAGGAAGTCCCTCCTCACCAGATGAACTGGATCCTAATGGCTTTTGGGAAGACATGCAAAGCCCTTGAACTAAAGATAGATATGGTGTCCATTGATCTTAATTTACTTAGGACAGACCAGTAAAATAAATCAGGCACTTACTGAAACCGAAATTGCCCAGGCTATAGTGAAATCATTGATGTAAGAAATACAGAGACAAATCAGACATCTCATGCAATGTGTGCACTATTTATAGCATAGGGCGGAGAATGTGGAAGGGCACTCCAGATGAAGCAACTTGAGAGTAATCGGCCTTCCTAAGAAAGCGTAAAGCCCAGTTGTTGAACTATATCTTGAGGAGCAGCTCCGTGCTGAAATTATAAGGCCTTTCCAAATTATCCTCATTGAGAGAGTGCATAATGACTCATCCGTCCTGCTGAGACCTACAGCCCTCCTGTGCCCAATGATGGTTAGATTGCTTAACAACTGTGACCGCCTTCTACAATTAGTACACTAAAAGTTGCAACAATAATGCTACACGTTCCTGTAGACTAAGCTAGGCATGTGATCACTGAACTTGAACTACTGTATATCCCTCAGGTCCTATCCACATTGAAAACCCTAGATTGAAAAGATTAGTACATCTTCATAGACCCAGAAGCAGCCATAGAGTGGGCTGACAAATGGACTGTGGGACATTATGTGATGCTGGAAGATACCACAAGGCTCAAAATACTCAAGAGACGCAACAGACAAAAACTGCGGGCCCAGCAGAGACTCACTGAAGAGCAAGCACCGGCTGAACACAAGGAGATAATAGCAAGACATGCTAAAGTATCCAAGCGTGCTGCAGACTCCTCCATCGCAGGCACAGTGACACTGGGATCAATGAACTCACCCCCTTTTTAAAGGGGAAGGGCAATATTGGCTGTTGAAGGATAGATGTTGATCACCCGAACC
The DNA here is from genome assembly GCF_031143425.1 of Pleurodeles waltl. Taxonomy (NCBI): domain Eukaryota; kingdom Metazoa; phylum Chordata; class Amphibia; order Caudata; family Salamandridae; genus Pleurodeles; species Pleurodeles waltl. The sequence goes on along the minus strand of NC_090440.1, from coordinate 1,782,167,263 downwards.
AGAGAAGGGGATCACCCTTTTGGGGAAAAAGTTAGAGCTGACACTTTGGAGAAGGAATGCACAATGTTGACTGTTTCCCAGTAGCTGACAGATGGTAGAGGTACACAACAAGAAAGAGGCACAGTGGGAGCTACACTTTTGCATAGCTGCCTTACCTTTGGCATTGCATTTGTGATGGCCAAGGGTGAGCTTTGGAAATGTTTAGAATCATTTTTCTTTGACAGTTCTTAAACAAGGCTGTGGGGGGATATTAATGTTTGTATGTAATGAGATGGTAGAAGACAAACCTTTTGATGCATCACTTGGGGATTGAGCGGATTATCCACTGACAAAATTGGGAAAGTGCTAATATTGTTTTTCTAGTAACATAGAAGAAAGGTGTGTTTGGACTGCCACATCCTTTAAATGGTTACACTTCAGAGTTCAACACCATTGCAGGGATGAACAAATACAGACCCTTCATTTGGAACGCGAGGGGGCTCGGAACTGTAGTTAATTTGTGTGGTTTGTGTGCGTGGGAGCAGTGTCAATATAGCATGTTTTCAAGAATCACTTTTTTTGAAAAGGAAGGGATTCAATTACATAAAAGATGAAAGAAACAACTATACTATACAACATGCTCACTGTACGCATGAGGAGCCCTGTTCGGGATCAGACCATGTTACCGTTGAGGGTACACCATAATAAAATAGACCCTGACCTCCAGTATGTTGTAGTGGAAGGTACACTGGATGGTCAACTAATAGTGATAACTTGCCTAGATGGGCCACATGTGCTCCAACTGATTCATACACCACTATAAGGGAAGGAAACTTGATTTGTGTCAGCAAATTGTCTCTATCTGGATGTGCTGTCAGGAAAAAGGATTCATGACTTGGTAAGAGTTGAATCGGACAGATAACTGGTGAACAAGGAACACATTGGGAGCATAGTACTCACCCATGCAGAACTTCCAGTCCCGATTAGATTTTTTTCTGCCCTGCAAGAACATACACAAGTTCATAACACATATGAACCACGTGGCATACTAATTTTCTGATCATATCTCAGGCTTACAAAACCTGATGTGGGGTAGTCCAAATGATGAAAATTCCACGATGGTGTGATCTCTGGCCAAAGGTTATGAATATCTTTGCAGGGTAAAGGTCCCCTAAAAGGAGGCATCTCCCTGTCATCCAATTGTTTAGTGCCACCACATCAGTGATTTAGCGGAACGTCTGAAGCCAGTCCAGAAGTAGGGACCTACTGAATATCGAACTCTTTAGTACTTGCTGAACCACTGTGTCCCAAACCCTGTGCAACTTGCACAACCACCGCTGCCACTCCATCAGTCTGTCTTTGTCCTCGCATCAGTTAGATAGGCCATGTGCTCGTCTCTACTGTGACACAGAGCAGGCGGATCTACTAATTGGGTTCAGGATCCCACCACTTTTATGCATGTTGCAGCTGCGATGCCATGTAATAAAACTCAAGCTCAGGGAAATCTAGTCCACCTTTCTCCCTGCTCAGTTCCAGTTTAACCTGATTCCTACCCCCGGCCCAGACTAAGGAAACTAAAAGACTTTCTAAGTCTTGGAAGATTGATTGTTGCATCGGGTACAGTGTGTTTTGGCTACGTAGAGAAACCTGGACACCAAGACCATTTTGGCAAGCCCATTCGTCCCATTATCAAAAGGGGGAGTGTGGAGAATCAGAGTCCCTTCACTATCCTTTCCTTATCTAACTGATGATATTGGGTTGCTGTATCCGTCCCCTAGTCTCCTAGGTATCTGAATACATTCCCATGGGATCCTCACCTTGGGTAAGCCAGCATTGGGGGTACCAGTCAAGGCAGCACATGGATAGAATACCGTCTTTTGTTTGTTAACTTGTAGCCCTGGTATCCCATAAAAAGTACCAGTTCCTGGAATAGAACTGGAATCAATAACTCTGGTCGGAAATAGTTTATCAGTGTGTTGTCTGCCTACATGGAAACAAAATGAGTCATGACACCAATCTGCATGCCCCAAGGTTGCAGTGTCTGTCCTAGTATTATGGCCAAGGGCTTCATTGCCAGAGCAAAAAGCAGCAGGGATAGGGGGTCATCCCTGCTGCATACCACATTCTGTGCACCATGCCAGCAAGAGCTGGCTGCCAGTGTGGAGTCTCGCCGTCAGGCACGTATGAAGGAGCCATACTCAGTTTTAAGATTTTTGGGCCAAATCCCAGCAGGGCCTAGACCTCAAATATGTAGTCCTAGCTGAGAGAATAAATGCCTTCTTAAGGTCTAGAGCCACTGGGGCTCCACTTCATTGATCAACTCTTAAGGAGGTCAGAATATTCCTGAGACGCCACAGGTTCATCATGGTGTTCCACCTCAGCATGAACCCTCATTGATCCTCATGGACAAGCACCCCTGTCCTGGGCAAAAGCCTATTGGCAATCACCCGAGACAGGACCTCTGTGTCTCCTTTTAACAAGGAGAGGGGCCTGCATGAGGTCATTTCTGCAGGGTCCCTAATCGACTTGAAGACCGTAATAATTATGGCTTGCAGTGGTAGGGGGGACTACCCCTGCAAAAGGCTTCTAGGCAGACCTCTGGGAGTCTGTCTGTAAGGATGTCAGCATAAGCCTAAAAGAACTCCGATGAACAGCCATCTCTCCCTGGCGTCTTCGCCGTGGCCAGAACATTGATAGCAACCAACACCTCTTCCCTCATGAGCTCATTGAGTCTGCTGGTGAGGGTCTGGGTATGTGGAGGTCGGTCAGAAAATCCATGGCACGTGATCTGCGCTAGGCGGTCTTTTATAGAAACGTGCCAGATAGGCCGGCAAGTTCGCTTTTATATCTGAATGGGTCACCGCACTCATCGCATCCAGTTAATTTTAGGATAAAACTAAGGGGTGGGACCTCTAGTTTCAGCTACTATCTATATTCTCAGAGTTTGTGTTTATCTAACGTATGCCACAGGGCTGCAATTCCACGGTGCAGCATCAGGCTGCCGCTTCTCTTTTTGTGTCTGCTCAAGCGTCAGTTGTCTTCAAATACCATAAGTTTGGGGCATATATCTAACCCTCACCACTGCCTTCAGTGCCTCCCACTCAGTCGCCTGCATCTCTGTGGATCCCCAGTTATGATCCAAATAATACTCCAGAGTTACCTTAACACCCGCTCGAAAGAGTGGATCCTTCAGCGATGTTGGGTGCAACCTCCACAAGAGAAACTGGGCATCTCCTCAACCACCAACATATGTCACCAGCAGCAGTGTGTGGTCTGAGAGGAATCTGTTTAAACACTGGGCAATGTGTATGCCAGGGCCGAGGTCTTGGGTCACCAGTATTCATTCAGTCTACTATGCGTGCGGTCTCTTGCTGAGTAACAGTAGAATTGTGTAGGTGTGAGGTACTGCCTGTGCCAGATATCTATACACCCCAACCGGGCCATCACTGCAGCTAACGCATTTGTCATCCTTGGTTTCATGTTTTGTCTAGGGCGACACCTATCCAGATTCCCGTCTAGTACAGTTAAAATCGCACCCCTCAATTCCCCACACCCCGTTAGTGGAAACACCAAGGAAGATACTTGGCTCAGGAGCAAATTTTCAGACAGGGCATCAGGATCTGCACTGGTAGACACCCCCTCCATTATAAGGGGCCACCCATTCAGCCCTCTGCAGGGAGAGGCTGTTATGGTCATGGACACCTCCTGACTAGGTTGGGGTGCTCATTTTGGTGGCATGACCGTGCGGTGCTTTTGATTCGTTGCGGAGGAGGTCTAACACATAAATGTGCTCATGTTGCTCGTATTCCTCCTTGCTCAAAAGGCATGTTCAAATCCTGTTGGACAACACAACTGTTGATAAGGCAGGGCGGTGAGAGGTGTGAACCCTGTTTTAGGAGTCATTTACTTGCTCTAGTGGGCATTGCAAATGAGAATATTCCCGAAATCAGCTTACCAGTAGGCTCCCTCTGTGTGAGGAGAGGTGAATTCAATTGCTTCTCATTGGAGGACCACAAGTTGGAGGTTCACTCCACGCTGTTGGGGTGGTTTTCTCTAGATTCATTATTCCATTCGCTGCAGCCCAGAATAGGAAGCATCTGCAGTTTTTATGCCATACATTTCTGCCTGAATGTTTCCCTAGGGCGATGCCTTCAGGATTTAGTGGGGTCAGGGCCTGTTGTACACCTTTCCACTTATCAAATTCTGTCAAAGTTACTTCAAAAAGTGTAGGATTTACCACAATGGATTCTGGTTGCTCCAGTCGGCATGGAGGATTTGGTGTGCTGATCTTCTGGCACTTAGCACTTGGCCGCCCTTTCCTCTCCTATGTGGAGATTCCCCGATTTCATAGCGCAATGGTAAAATCTTCCTCCACAATACCAAAATGCAACAGCTATATGAGTGTAGGTTTAGCTGTGCCAGTTACCTGTTCAGGTTTCAGATGTCATCTTGGCAGCCTACTACCAAATCCATCTACACATGCCACCGTAATGTTCCTTTAATGATGTGAGTCTGAAGTTATCAACCTCTTTACATCTTGCCATTCCAACATTTTGTGAATTTTGTTGTTCCTTTCACAGAAGGGTCTGGTAAAGGGCTATCTTGCAGTCCTATCTGCCTTCCGTTCAAGATGATTAATATTTGCCTAGTTTGTTGGTTGCAAAAACGTCTGTGCATGAGGTTGAGGTTCAGTAAATTCAGGCTGTCTGTTGGTCCACCTTTTTACCATGGATAAGTTGTAGCTTATCAACAAAAGTCAAAGCTAAAAGGGCAAAGCAGTGACATAATGCACCAGGTTATGCTGGACCAGCCTCTGTATCAAGTTCTGTTATGTCTTAGAGAGCCTCTGTATCACATTTGTGCTCATTTCAGTAGAACCATGGCTGCCTTCAGAGTCTCTGTAGAGGCATCCTGGTGCTCTCATCTGCCAGTTGTCTACATAGTTATCTTTGCATACCTTTGCCAAGCACTACTGACCTACACCTCATACATGCATTGATGGGTACATTGACCACTAATTGGCACTACTCCTCACCTCCCAGGCAGGTTCTGTTTTGAGAATCATTCATAAGATCATGAATCTACATAATGTTCCTGCAGATTCCTCAACGCATTCTCCAACCATCAACCACCCCACCCCCCTTGCCCTATGAGAAAAAAAGATCAGAAGTTATGCAAACATGAAATGTACTGTGGTTGTTCTTTCGACAGACCTGCAAGAGATCAGTTTTTAACCATAGGTATTTGAGACCTGCTGGCATACTGCTCAGTCAGAAATACTGCATTTACAGAAGAAATAGCTACAGGGGTACTTTTGACAATCCAAAGTGAGTACAATGGAAGAGGCCATTAAACTGTCTTTGATGCACAATCTAATCCTTTCATTAGCAAACTCATGAAATGTTCGATCAAGCTTTGTTTCATCTTACACAGGCCACTAAGGGGTTATCATTTTAAACCATAGTTTTAAACCATTTGTTTACTTACTGTGTTATTTATTTGAATACTTTAATAACTCTTTTGTATTGTATGTATTTTTTAATGAGGGTCATCAGATTTCGTATCATGTTATTACAATAATTGTTTAGTCAAATAAATGTATACTACATACTAGTATGACTATTTCACATAGGTTACATTTGAACCCATTGGACTGTTGCACAATACAATCCCATAGTACCAGCATAGTGACAATAGTAATCCACCAAGCTCCATTTACCTACATTCCCATCATTCAGACTACAGTTTCAATTTCACCTAAAGTAGCAACAGACATACATGATCATCCAAACTGGAAAATCTGTTTAAAAAATTATTGCTATTACATGCAATTGTTGCTACTTCAAAACACTTCTATATATGCTTATATATATTTGCATATTTGCATGTAGACAAACAAGTCAGTTTTTTTTTATGAATGGAACTCTTTGAAGAGAAAATAGGTATGTTTCATGGTGAAAATGTTTCTTCAAAGGTGTTCGAGTTTCTGATTCGTCTCCACTCACCAGAAGCGTTGCCCAATGAGGAAGTTTACCCTTATGTGAGGACCCTACTGCATTTTGACACCAGGGAATTTCTGAATGTGCTAGCTTTGGTAAGTCAATGCTATGTCTGTTATAACGTTGACAATATGTAGATAAGACATGGGGAACTAGGTTTTGTTATGAACTGAGAGAAATGATTCTCAACAATGAGAAATTACTCCCTTTTCTGAGATGTCAAAAATTCATAACTAAGTTGGCGTTTCACATATTTTTAACAGGAAAATAAATTTTCCAGGACCTTAAATTTGTGTCTGGGGTCCTGTTATGTTGGTAAAATAATTTCTCAGCAGTTCCCAGCTGCAACGCGACTGCAAGCAACACCAAAAGTTCATTGATATGGAAAATGATTTTGTAATGCAGAAACCTGCACATACATGTATAGCACTCCCACCTTGCCAAGTAACGTCACCAGGGGCATTTTCGACCAATGGCATGAGGGCAGCGAGTAGACCAGCCTGCACGTGCATAACAATCTGTCACTGAAAGTAATTTTTCTTGAAGCAGGTGATCCTTTTCCATGAAGTAACATGTTTTCAACTGTCTCTTCTCTTATATTCACAGACCTTTGAAGATTTTAAGAATGACAAGCAAGCTGTAGAGTATCAACAAAGGATTGTGGATATTTTACTCAAGGTGAAAAATAGGGAAATACTGTGTCCAAAGTTTTCAATGTTAAATTAATGTATCAAAATGTTGTGTGTGTGTGTGTGTGTGTGTGTGTGTGTGTGTGTGTGTGTGTGTGTGTGTGTGTGTGTGTGTGTGTGTGTGTGTGTGTGTGTGTGTGTGTGTGTGTGTGTGTGTGTGTGTGTGTGTGTGTGTGTGTGTGTGTGTGTGTGTGTGTGTCTCCCCACACTATGACACATGAGAGGTAAAGCCTCCAGTGGGTGAGTGGTGGACAAAGTGCAGTTGCGGGCTTATTCTTCAGAGCGGTGAGTCCAGGATATTTAGGTTACGATACCGATGTTTTAGCCCCTACTGGATTTTGGTGACAATGACTCTGAGGCTGCCAGGCCTCATGACCTCCTACATCCTGCTGGTGACATACCTGATGGCATATGCGGGCTATGCAGTGGGACCCAATGTTCCAGGGGAATCTCTGATACTTTCCAGATCTCGGAGGGATCTGTGAAAGATGGGCAGTGGTGGTTGACGAATCATTACTGGGTGAGAGTCAGATCCCTTTCTCTTCCCCAACCAGATCTGACAGTAGTGACAGATGTGTCACTCCTGGGATGGGGGCAGCAGCCATCTCGGAGAGGAGGAGATCAGAAACATCTGGTCTCCGGCGGAATCCACATTCCACATTAACCTGTTGAAGATTAGTCTAGCATTAAAAGTATATCTTCCCCCTGTCAAGGGAAATAAGGTGCAGGGCATAATGCAGGTGCTTCAACATCTGGCGGGATCTCTGAATGCCAGAGCAGACAAACTCAGCTGAAAATGTCTAGTGGGTCACAAATGGCATATCCATCCAGAGGTGGTACAAGTTCTCTTTCAGCAGTGGGAGAGCCTTGGTTAGATTTGTTTGATTCCGCAGAGAGCCCGAAATGTCAGAAGTTTTGCACGTTGGAGGTTCCAAGGTGGCAATCTGAGACGCTTTTCGTCTTGAGTTGAACTCAGGCGTCCTGTACCCGTTTTGGCCCATACCACTTCTGCCGAGAGTTCTCAAGAAGATCAAGAACGACCTGACCCAAGTAATCCTTGTGGCTCCAGCCTGGGCATATGAAGTGTCTGGTATCCTGAGCTGCTGAACATGTCCATCGATCCTCCTATCCGACTGCCCCTTCAGGAGGGTCTTCTGTTGCAGCAGTAGGGGAGGGTTCTGCACCTGAATCTGTCAACTCTCCGCATTCTTGCACAAAGAGTGAGCAGTGACAATTTACAGCTTTGACCTTCCTCCTGAAGTCTGTAATGTAGACTTAGCAGCCAAGCGTCCCTCCACCAAAACAGTATATGCCTGTTGTTGTAAGAAATGTGTCGCAGAGTGCACAGACAAGTCTGTTGACCCCCTTTCTGCCCATCTCTCTGAGGTCCTGTTGTTTATCCTTTCCCTGGGTCAGCAGAGGTCTGCTATGGCCACTCTTAAAGGTTATTTGTATGCTATTTCTATTTTTTTGATGTTGCCTGCTCAACCTTCTTTGTTTAAGTTCCCCATTGTACATAGGTTCCTAAAAGATCTTACACGTCTTTCCTCCATCCACATTCATTATGTCCCATTTTTATCTGAATTTGGTTTTTACATTTCTGATGTGCATTCCTTTCAAGCCTTTCCACAATTGCCCTGTCAGGCTTCTCGTTTTAAAAACAGCCTTCCTTGTGGCCGCTAAATCTGCCCACAGGGTGAGTGAGTTGGTGGCATTGTCATTTAAGCCGCCCTACCCTTACATCTTTCCTGACAAAGTGGTGCTTTGCACTAGAGGTGGGTGAAGTTTTCTCTCACGTGGGCGAGTGAGATTTCTGAATGCAGGCAGTCACAGCAGGTCTCTACCACCCGCGTTGAGAAAGCTGTCACTCGCGCTGAAGAAGTGACCACTACAGAAGAAAATCTACTAGAGCGTCAGAAAGATGTTAGGGCCCTCTGGAGCTCCACATGGTGCTGTTTGTGCTGATTTTACTGCGTAGCAGCATGACTTACCCCAACAACTTCGCTTGCGAAACTCTGCGTGGTGCAGCAGTGTTTTTTCTGCACTTTGCAGAGTTCTACGTAGCAGAACCCCGCAAACTTTGTCCGTACCTGCTTCACACTAGGGCCTCTTTTTTCTGCCAGCAGTGGTTACGCCCTTTCATGTAGGCTAATCCATCACCTTGCCTACTTTTTTTACCCCCCACCCCCAACATCCTTCTAAGGAAGAAGAGACTCTAGCTCCTGGACCAAAAGAGCATTGGCATTCTACCTTGATCATACAAAAGAATTCTGGGTAGATGATCAACTGTAGGAACCTGGCTCTAAAATGAAGTACACTGTGCAGAGAGTCCAGTGGATCCCCAAATTGGTTAGCAGAGGCAAAAGTAGATAGGACTAATGATCTTTTTGTGGTAGTGTGGGTGAGCAGTTAGGCTCATCAGAGGGTAGTTCTAAGCATTTGTTGTACTCATAGAGGCAATAAATGAGACATACACACAATTAATTAATCTGAGACCAATTTAGAAAAAATATTTTTTTATATATATATGTTTCAAACCCAAGAACGTCATCATCATCATCAGGTAAGTAGACTTTTAAGCATAAATACTTTGCAGTTTCAAAAATAGACAGTGCAATTTTCAGAGTTCTCTCAATGCTATCCTATGTTGGAAAACAATGTTCAGAAAACACCGGTTAACAACGACTTACAAACCCAATCTCAGCGAGTTAAGGTAAGTACTGGGCACTAATCAGAACCACACCAGCAGGTCACACGGTGCGGAAGGGTGCAGAGGTGCAGTAAGACGTCGGGTGCCCAATGGTTTCCAATGGGAGTCAGGTTCACGTGAAGACAGGCTGCAGGCTCTGGCTAGGAAGCCAGTCAGGGACAACAAGCAGGTAGGTAGTAGACTTGGGGTGCTCTGGGATGTAGGTGCTCCTTTGGTTCTCTTCTCCTGTGCCCTTGGGCAGTAGATGCAGGGGTGTCGTTATGCATCAGGTTTTCACGTCTAGGAGCACTCTGTCAGGGGGTCCTGTATGCTGAGGCTGCAGGCGTCGGTTGTGGATGTTGGGTGCAGTGGTCACTTCTGGTGTCGGGATGCAGGGGTCCAGCAGCTGCAGAGTCTTTTCTTTGGATTTCTTGTTGCAGGGCAAATCTGGTGCCCATGGGAGCCGCAAGTCTTTATTGAAGGCTGGACGATTTGGCATCTTGTGCAGGTGCCTTTGAGGTCAGCAGTCAGGCCAGAGGGGCTGATTCCAGGTCAGCTGCTGCTTCTTTTTCCCTTCTATGGGTGCAACTCTTCTTTGTCCAGTTCTTCTTAGGTTGTCGAAATAAGAGTTCTAGGGTTCAGGGGTGCCAGCTATATACTCAGTTTAGGGGTGTTACTGGAAGTTCCAGGCGGTAGTCAATGGGCTGACCACCTTTAGGGTGACTACACCCTTCTTATGAAAACTTCCGCTGCGAAGTGGGCATAACCCTAACCCTAGTGGCCTAATTCCTTTCAAGCAAGATGCAGGAATTTGAAAAGTAGTATCCACTTCAGCTGGCATGAAGTGGGCTCTCCTCCTAATTTAACTAATTTTCCCACCTGTGCTGCTGCCAAAAGTGGGGACAGGACAGGGGGGGTTGGTCATCCCCACCATCTGGAGAGACCTGGGGTGCATTACCAAGGTGGCAAGGCCTTTGAAGCTCCCCGTCCTGGAATGTCCATTCTGCCTGGGAGAGAAGGTCACACCTCTGCCGAGAGCAGGCCTTTGTGTCAGGCCCCTAAGAGTGTTGGCTCTCACCTTGGGGGGGCCAGAAACCCATTTGTGGTGACTGAACTGGACAGGACCGGTCAGTCAGCACACTAGTAGCTGGTAGGTTTTCAGGGGACACCTCTAAGGTGCCTTTTGTGTGCATGTATTATTAAATCCATCACTGTGGTCAGTAAGGGTTTATTATTCTCAGATGTTTGATACCAGACATCCCTAGATTCAGAAAAGCCATCATGTAGCTAGGGAACCCATAATTACCAGTGTCCAGCACATGCATTTATAATGGCTGCCTCTTGCACTTACCATGTCTCAGAATCTACAAGGACATAGCAAGGGCATATCTGCTCATGCATATATACCCTCAAATGTGCCTGGGTGTACCCTGTCTTACGGGTGACTTACACCTGGCAAATGCAGTGATAGGGGGCCTGGCACACAGGAGTGTGTGACAGGTCGTGCTTTCAATTTAACCTGCACCAACACATGCAGTCTCCCATGGCAGCACTTGTGTGAGTTTGGTGAGGGGTCCATGTGGGTGGCACAATTGATGCAGCCCCCAGATACCTTCCTTTGTACCTCAGGCACCAGGGGCACCATTTAGCAGAGACCTATAGTGGTAGCTAGAGAGTTTGCCAATTGTGCAAAACAACTTGGCAGTTTTGGGGAAAGAGATCTGGGTCTGAGTGCACAGTCAAAGCCACATTAGAAACCTGGCAAAAAGTGGAGGCTAAGCATGTCAAAAAGGGAGCTTTCCTACATCAACTATTTGTCAGTGATGTGGATGCGAAGAAAGGTCAGGCTTTGCAGAAGTAGGCCATCTCCAAATGGGTTGTTCTCTGCAATAAGTTCGGCTACGCACTGGCCAAAAAGCAAGCCATGGGGTTCGCGTGCTCATTCTTCCCAAGTTAAAGCTGCAACCACTGCATTAGCACACAGAGTCCCAGGCCTTGATATATGCCAGGCGGCAACGTGGGCATCTCTGCACATGTTTACCAAACACTACTGCTTGGACAGTCCGATTCGTAGGGATGGGCATGTTGCCCGTTCAGTCCTGCAAGACTTTCTAGTATGGACTAGACCCACCTCCGGGGATGGTATTGCTTGGGCATCTATTCAAAGGTACGGAATCTGCAGCTAGAAATCTCTATCAGGTGAACAAGTTACTTACCGTCAGTAATGCCTTATCTGGTAGAGACAATATCTAGTTGCAGATTCCTTACTGACCCACCTGTCCTTCCGAGTCTGTAAACTGATTTCTAGGGGCAGGGCCTTAGATTTGACGCATCAGTAGTCAGTTTCTTTATTTTTCTGCACGCTTTGATGTGGAAAGTCGTGAAAAGAAACTGATGCAGAACGTCGGTCTGGCGCCTATATAGGAACCACAACATCATATCTGGCATGGACAGTGCCAATATGGATTGCGGAGCCTATCGAAACCACCTGACGGCACAGAGGGGTACTGCTCACAAAATTGTCTGGACCCAGCCTGATGCTTTGGGAAAATTCATAGGTAAGGAATCTGCAACTAGATATTGTCTGTATCCGATAAGGCGTTACCATAGGTAAGTAGCCTGTTCTTCACATGTCATTATGTGACCTATTGCTCTTGTGATGCTGCATATATTGCATATGTTGGACGCAGGAACAGATTACTTTGGGGGCCATATATAGCATCAAATTATAGATGGCTAACATGAATGTTTTTCACCAAAGGGTTCTGATGGACATCATACACAATTGGAGCATTACTCTTGTCTGTTTGATGTCACTCAGAACCCCTCAGTGAAAAACATTTCCATTACTCAGTTACCCCTCTATAATTATTTATATTATAAATTGTAGACGCACAGCTCCATTTCTGTAGTTCAGGTTGGCACCTCGTACCACAGGACCTCTAGATATTGAATTCTTAATTACGTTACTCCTCCCTTGACCAGTCTTCACCATCCTAGATAATAAAATTAAGAGACGGATATGTTACATCATGTTAAATCTGGAGGAAATCAGTCCAACAGTTTAAAAATCTTGCATGGTTCCCAAAGTCATTTACTCATGTTTAAAATTAAAATCCTCCAGGGATATTTTTGTGTATGAAACAATCCTATACCGCTGAACAGATGATCACCAAGTTTTTTGAGGAATGGCTGCCTTTCTTTGATTCAGTGCCAATTTTTGGTTTGATGAAAATCTGTTCAGCCGTTTTGGAGCTTTAAGGCAAAATGAAAATGTCCAGTGCACACTCAGAGTATGTATAGCTTTCAATAAGTTTGCAAATGCAAACAGGGCATGAGCAGACGTATTGGTCCCCAGGTTGCATGCATAACAATTTGTGAGTGTACACTAGGCACGCACAAGTGTTTTCCTCCCACAGTTCATGAAGAGCGGTAGAAAATCAAAACACAAAGTAAAAGGAGAAAAACAGTAAATAAAAGTGCAGGCAAGGATGCCTGATGCTCTGTGGTTTAGGAGTTGTCAGATAAGCATACTTACCGTATTTCACCTCTTTAGTGAAACAAGGTGTTTGCTCCACACCCCTTGGACTGGCCAGGTTCTGGGGACTATTCATACCACTGTGCATGACCCAAGAGTGCGGAGGAGTTAATTCCCTCACTGATGTTGCCTAAAGGTCGTGCGTAGGATGCCTTCCCGCCTGCACCAAGGAGGCAATCACAATAGCCTCTGTCTACCTTAATGTGTTCTCCCTCTACTTACCAACAATTTAGAAGTGACAAAGGGACTAAACTTTACCACCCCCTTAATTTGCCCAAGGGTGAGAGGGTGAAATTGGCCCTTTTACCTTGCGAAATTGTGAAAGGGGGCTTTAAACAAATGTGGCGAGTGGGTGACTTCTTGGCACCCTCTCCTGTGCCCTTTTACAAGTTAGGAAAAGGGTGCACGTCAGCTGGCCCGCTCCTCCATAGCCCAGTGCATTTGATTGGTAGTGGCAGAGAGGCCAGAGTCATCCATCAGTGGCCTTGGTGCCCTGTTCCCAGTTGGGTACAGGATTTTGTGTGCATGTGACGGGTGAACCCCTCCTTTGTGGGCTGCTGCCTTCTGCAGTCCACTGAATAGTGGGTCACCTGTTATCCTCTTCTCTGCCGTCTTCCAAAAGGAGGACAGAGGCAGGAACCTACTTTTTATACCACCCTCAGACAAGGCGAAGGGGTCATATAGTACTCCTGCTCTTAGTCAAACAGAATGTTTTTTTTAACTAATTAACCCATTCCTTACCCAGCTGGGGCAAAGCCACGGACTACTATGTCCCCAAGGCTATGGCAGTTTTTACAACTTATAACACCATTTCCCTTTTGTGTGGCATGGGTTTTAGGTCCCTAAGGCCATATCCTAATTCTCAGTAGATTTATTGTAAACCCTTTGCACTTTTTTTATCAATGTCTCCCAAAGCTCACAGAGTTTTAAAAATGAATTGATCTTGAGGATTGGATGGTGTAACAGAAGTACCCCTCTCCCTGGTCTTAGTTTAATTTTAAAAATCTCTGCCAAAACATGCAATCTTTAGAGAGATAAAAATAACATTCAATTTTAAATGACAAGCTAAAACTTGTGTTTTGCCAATGTTAACTAATTGGAGGCACCCAGGAGGTGAAGGGGGCTAGAGGTTTCCCCACACAGAGACTCCTTTGGAGTGAAAGGGCACTCATAAGGGTTGCACGCGCAGTGTGGCAAGCTAGTTTCACATGGCATGCCATTGCACAGCCACAAAGAGCACACGCTCAGGAGGCAATAAACATTGAAGTGTTACAGGGGGCAAGACGTGCACAAGGTCTGTACGGGGAGTACATGGTGGCATGCAGGGCTTGTAAGGGTTTGGGGCAGGCAGAGGAGATGTCAAGTGCCAGGGACAGATAGAATGCCTGATTCAAAGGGGCTGCACTAGTGAGTGGGCCACAAAGATAGGAGGTGAGGACACATTACATGTTAAACAAGGGAGCTGTAGACAGTAAGTGCCCTATTCCCCATGCTATTGTGATTTCTATTCCCCCTTATTTCTGGTCTAGAAAAAGATCCTGAGACCGGAGACCAATTTGAGATCTTCACAGATTAAATAAATACCTCAAGAAACAGTCATTTCACATGGTCACACTAAAGGACATCCTCCTGCTTCTGAATTATGGAGACTACATGACATCAATAGATTTCCCAGATGCATATTTCCATATCTACATACATCCAAATCATAGAAAATAATTTAGATTTGAAGTGGCCAGCCACCATTACCGGTTCAAAGTCCTCTCCTTTGGCCTCAGGTCCACCACTCATATTTTTGCAAAATATGTGTCTTCAGTGGTCGCATATTTGAGAATGAAGTGTCACCATGTTTTTCCATACTGTGACAACTGGCTGGTGAAAGCCCTTTCTAGTTGAGCAGCCAAAGAGTGTACCAGAGTTTCTTTAAACTTTAAAAAAAAATTAGGTCTCACCCTCGAAAAGGACAAATCTTTCCTCCAAATGATGCAGGATGATCATGTGTTAGTAGGCCATTTTAGATACTATGTAAAACAAAACTTCTGATGAATACTTCTATTTGTAGATTCCTCACCTGTAGAATAATCCCAAACGTCAGACTGGATCTGGAAACTTCAAAGCTGGTAGGGGTTTCTGGCTTCATACCGACACTGGAAGTGATATCAGATGACATAACCAAAGCCATTTAGTGCCACCCTACCACAAAGGACGTTAGTTCCTTTTTTTCCTACGTTTAACATGGACCCAGAGCTCACACTTTAGAATTTTGAGTTTTCTCCATGGAAATATTTTTGCTCTGTATTGTTTCCTCATAAGCGTTCAGGCTTTAAGCCCTATAAATACTATCAGAGACAGATGCCTATCACTGTCCTCCCCCCACTGGATCTGCCTTTGGTGTCTTGGATTGGACCATGACCCATGTTGAGTGAATCCTTTTGCAGCATGCATTCAGGGCTGTCCAGGAGTAAAAAGTGAAGCTCTTCATGGCCTGAGCAAGAAATGCAGTCTACGTTGTTCCATGCCTTGCTCAAGATCAGCATCATCACATTCCTCAGATGATAAGAAATGAAAAACACAGGAAACACAAGAAACACTCCAAAGATAAATCACCTTGCTGACATTTGACTTCTGCAGGATCTTCATTCTCTGAGCCAAAGTTGGTTGCATTGGAGCCAGCTGATTCTACCCCAAGCAGCTCCTCTTCGGTGACTTTACTGTACCGTACCCCAGAGCCTTTGCGATCTCCACCTTAGCTGTTCTCTGACCCTTTGATGCAGCAATTTCCCATCTTGGAGTACCGGCTCCAGTTTTCCTCAAGTTCCCAACTCCAGACTCTGATTTGGCAGCATTTCTGAAAGCTATGTATTCTGTCTTTGCCAGAACGTCAACACTACTCAGTACACCTTCGATATTGCCATGATGCCTTCCAGTGTTCATACCTGGGGCTCCAATGCTACTGTGCTTTATCCCTTCTGGACTGGTGCTGGTTTGGCCCTCAGTGAACCTGGCACTTCGATATACTACATCACATTTACCTGCCTCACGGCCGACCCCACATCCACCAGTGCTGCCACCACCTCCTATCCTGGTGCCAGTTCCCAAAGTCATGCTGCAAGTAAAGTCAAGTAGGGAAGCTCAGAGATTAGTGTGGGTGGAGGACTACGTGCTAATGATCCATGACATTTTTGCATTGGACTCTGATCCTTTAAACTTGTATGTCTTTGGAGATGATGACACTAGTGGCCAAGGCCAGGAATGTATTGGCCTATTGTCTGCAAATGGGCTTGACACGTCCAGCAAAGCCTCCCATGCCAGAGATTGTCTTTTTACTCGCTGGTAAAGTAAACGTGAGGTGCTGGAGCTGCAGCTCCTGACAGGAGATAGTCTGGTGTGCTCACTGAAGTCCTTCTCCAGGTAGTTTCTACTACAGAGCCCTTTTTGCCTTTCAATGAGGCCCTCCTGGATCCAGTCCTGGTGGTGTGGGAGAGGCACACCCACTCCAGAGGTCAATAGACTGGTATGTGGTTCATACCATCCTTCTCCTGGAGACCCTCCATTCCTTTCATCTGATCTTTGGACTAAAGGTCTGGTCGTACAAGCATCATGTTCATCAGTACAGTCGGCTGGGACCTTCCCAGCTAATCCTTTGTCTAGAGACTCCAAGCACTCAGAGACCTGGGGGTAAAAGACTGTCACTGCGGGGAACATGCATTCAAATCCCTGAATGTAAATTACCTTCTAGCATTCTACACCCATACCGTATGGGATATGACAGAGATGGTGGTACCTCATGTGCCAGAAGAAATGAGGGCACACTTTCTAGAGGTAGTTAAGGATATCCAGAATGCTTCACGCAATATCAAAGTCTGGACTAGATATCGCCAACTCTGTAGCTTGATCTATTGGTACTTCGATCATGATGAACAGACATGCTAAACTCCACATATCAAACTTTTCCTCTGATGTCCAAGCTAATCTAATGGACCTTCAATTTGGTGGGACATGCTGTTTTGGGGATAAGTCGTATTTAGTGCTGAAGATGTTTAAGGCTAGAAAGCAGCATCTTACTCCTTGGGACTTCAGTTGCTGCCTCCTAGATGAAATATCTGAGTCCATCCATTGACCTTTTTCCTCCTTCTCTACACTACTGGTCAAGCAGACCTAGAAGTGCTGCAAGAGGTCCAATTTCAGATCAGTCTTGTCAAACTGAAAGCTGTGGCTCTAAGTCCATAATATTTTTTCCTAAGAATCGGAGGCTGCTTGGTATACAGACCATATGACAACAGTGTTTTCTGTCAACAAACGAGGCACAAAATCTCAATCATTATCAATGGAAGCACAGATAATTTGAGAATGGTCAGTGCAAGATGTGATCACAGTGACAGCGGAGCATGTATCTGGTACTATCAACCAGTAGGCAAAACACTCTGAGCAGGGCACCAAAGGGCTGCTACGAGTGGGAGCTTAATTGGCAACAGTAAACATCTTGGGTTTGTTGGGGCAAGCCAAAATTGGATGTGTTCACAGCCCCTCAGAAGGGGACATTTCAATTTTACAGAAGCTGGCATCCACAAATGGGGTCATGGTGAATACCCTTTTGTTAGCATGGTCAGGAATCTTTGTCTTCGCTTTCCTCGAGCTCCAAAGGAGCTAAACATGATGAAGTGATGGCCCCAAAATGGCTCAGACAGTATTGGTTCACACAGCTACTTTTCTTATCAGAGCAACAGCATAATCCACTGAGATCAATACCCAATCTATTGTCTCTCTACAAAGACATAATACTTCATCTGGATCCAGAATCATATAAGCTAACGAGCTAAGCTCCTGAGAGCAATGAATACCCACATTAAAAATTCCTGATGTTTCTAGAGAATTCCTGGCTGAAGCCATTGCTGAGACAACAAACAAAACTTCACACTGAGGAGGAAAAGGTTTTACATATCATGTTTGGAGTAAAATATTCATCCTATGTGTAGGAAGCTGGCTCTTTATATGATATATCAAAATGAGATAGATCGTGCTAGGAGTAGAGAGGTTCTCTTCCCAGTGTACAGGGGCTTGCTTTAGCAATCCCTAGTGCTCTTTTTAGGGAGTAGTGTGGTCAAGCAGCCTTAGGCTTATCAGAAAGGAGAGTTAAACATCTGCAAATACACACACAGTCAATAAATAAGACACACAACTCAATAAGGAGATCCACACCAATTTACAAAAGTAACAAGTATCGTTCTAACAATTGACAAAGACACAGCAGGAGCATGTCTGCTCTTGCCGATATGTCCTCCCATGTAATCTAATGCTCCCTGCCTTAGGACTGTAAGGCCTGCTGTAGGGGTGACTCACATATATTGCATGCAGTGTTAGGGGACATGGCACACATGCTGTGTGCCATGTTGTGTTTTCACTTTTTGCTGCTCAGAGACACAGCCTGCCATGGCAGTCTGCACATGCTTGGTGAGGGAGGTCCCTGAGGGTGACACATTACATGCTGCAACCCTTGGGAGCCTTTTTTGGTGCCCATGCCCTTGTACCCAGGGATACCTTTTACTAGGGGCTTTTATGGGAGGCAAAGGTATTGCCAAATAGGGAACAATTGCACAGTTTTAAGGAAAGAGAACTGGCACTGGGGACCTGGTGCACTTTCAGTCAAAATTGCATCATGTACCAGGCAAAATGTGGTGGTGACCATGTCAAAAAGGGGCACTTTTCTACACAATGTCTTCTCAACCAGTACATATTACATTATCCCTTGCACCTATCACTAACAGCGAGGCCGAACTGGCTGTACCAGACATTGGGTGTTTTTTTCCTGAAAGGGTGGGGCTAGTTTTGCTCCTGGGGACTGGTTTTTGTCCCTGGGGCTTTTTTTTATAGCTGACCTGGAGGGCACTGTGTTTTGCACATTGTTATGGGTATAAAAGAACCACTGCAGAGTTCCTTTTATATCCAGCAGTTTTCAGGCAACAATACAAATATCAAGATAACACGGGTGATTACTGTTCCTGCTGGAGAGGGATTGGAGTTGTGGCAGTTTAGACTCATCTAAAGTAGGGAACATTTTTAACATGCCTGCTGCAATGAACGTGCACCTTGCAGATCACATAACTGTATTTATTCGGATAGCTCAGGGGGTTACAGCTTTTGTTACAGAGATGCTTTTGTTACCTGCAGTTCATAAATTAGAATTGTTAATATACCACAGTGAGCTATGAACTGCCATCAAGAGCTGAATGCAAACTGCATGATGCAGGTTAGTAAGTTATGTTTGTTCCCAGCCTTTCATTATCCTAATGTTGCTAAAATGGTTTGTTTGGGTAGAAATACATTATTGTTAGTAAAGCCAACCCTAACCACTGTTACATTTTGATTCCTGAGTTTACACTTCTCCAGACTAAGCACTCCTAAAAAAAAAAATGCCTACCAGTATGGATGACATTTGGTTTCTACACCTTGTAGGCACCTTTGTCTCATGTAACATTTTCAGTACACTAATTTACACACATACAGTCCATTGTCTTGGTATGTGTGTGTGTGTGTGATGTCAATTATTACAACACCCCATACTAGTATGAGAGGTGATATAAAACAGATGAAATACATGTGAAAGAGGGGCTATTGAGCGATGAGGAATACTGTTGCAGTGTGATAGTGAGGGAATCTGTGGCGGAGGAGGTCATGGGTGGGGCACCTAAAATTGTCACACCGGGGCCACTTGCTCTAAAGCTGCCCTGAGGCTTATTGGGGTGGAGGACACTAACATCCTTCAAAATCGTCTTCTTGGCTGTGCTTAACAGTGACTGTGTGCATTTATGTTATATTTACATTCATGTTTCATGCTTGACATCTTAATTTTTGTGTTCTCTGTAAGAATGTATCTGGGTATAGCTGGGTATCCTGATGTACTGTAAGGTCATCATTTACTGCGCTTCAAACGCTAATACAATTTAATATATAATGATAAATATGTTGTAGAATGCATCATTGTTGCCAGTTTTCCCAAATTTTCTTGGAGGGGAAAAGTGGGTGGTCTCACTCGCTGTACAAGGTACGGAGGCTGGTCTGACAAAATTGGCCTCACTTCTTTGGATTTTCTGTTTGGCACTGACTAACCAGCCTTGCTCACACATCTGGTAAAGTCCATTTAGAAGTCAGTTAATGTTTCAGGAGATCTTCTAACACAGCATCCATGTCGTCAAACAGAATTGTGAAATCATTCTTAAGAGGACTTTTTAGGGCTTATCATCCATTAAAACACCTACCAACTCTTTGGCAGTTAAATACAGTGCTATCACAGTTATTGAAAAGGCCCTTTGAACATACTCATGAGGCAGAAGTGATCTATAATCTATCTCCTGGAAAATGGCATTGTTATTGGAACATGTATCTGCTGTAAACATGAGTGAAATACAAACCCTTACCATTAAGGAATTTGCGGGTGATGGTGTTATATTATGAACAAGCCCACAGTTCATTCCAGTTATACTGTCAGAATTTCTTTTAGATGAACCTGTGGCTCTAAATCGTTTTATTGAAAATCTGAAGAATGTAGCAAAAATACATTGTCATACTCGCGACTTTGGAAGATGCCTGAAATTTTATTTTGCCGAAATTTGGGAGTTTAGAAACATAGATAAATATTTGGTAACCTATGGTACTCCCCATAAAGAGTACTCCCATTCAAAATAGAGCATGGCTATGAATCAATCCAGAGAGGTCATTTTACGTCCTGTATTTTAAAGGCAATTTACAAGCTACATGGTCTGACAACTACTACTTAGACCCGAGACATAATTGAGACTGTACCTAATACTGTTCAGCTGCTGGTGAAATTTGTTGCACCGTATATGTGTTTGTTGGTGTTCAAATCCAAATATTAGATGTAGGAAATTTGTTCTCTATATAGTGCACTAAAATGAAGTACACTGTGCAGAGAGACCACTACACCCCCAATTGGTATTGCAGAGGGAAAAGTAGATAGGACTAATGCTCTATTTTGTGGTAGCGTGAGGGCATTTAGGCTTATCAAGGGGGAGTGGTAAGCATTTGTTGTACTCAAAGAGGCAATAAATGAGATGCACAATCAAAGAATAAATCCGAGACCAATTTAGAAAAATAACATTTCTTTTTATATATATTTCAAACCCCAGAATGTTGTAGTCAGGCAAGTAGATTTACAAGCATAAATACTTTACAGTTTCAAAAACCGAAACTGTGAAATTTACCAGCTGAGGAATGTTAACCTATGGGAGGAAAACAACAATGCAGTTTTGCAGGTAAGTATACAACTTACAAAAACCAGCCTTTAGGGTTTTTGGTTAACGCAGGGCAAGGTTCAAAACGGTACCAGGAGTGCACCCACAGCAGCACAGGGACAGCTGGGTTCAGAGGTCAAATTCGGAGTCGGGTGCCCAATGTTAACCAGTGGAGACTGGGGGTGAACGAAGATGCGATGTTCACAGGTGAGTAAATTAGTGTCAGGGGACGATTCCTGGAGTTGAGGTAAGCACAAGTGGGGCCACAAGGTAGCACCAAACTAATACCCTCAGCAGAATAAGGGCGGCCAAGGCCAAGAGTGCCAAGACAGCATAGAACAACCAATGCAAATCAATGGGGGAGATCAGCTTTGGAAAAAGGTTGCAGGCTCAGGCCAGGAGGCTAAACGTAGAAAACCCACAGCTGTCCAGGTAAATTCTGATGCTAGGGACATTGGGAAACCGACGGTCCAGCCCAGGGGTGTCCTTTAGCATCTGGAACAGCTTAAAGGGAAGGTCGCAGTCAGGGGGAGTCTTCGGTTTGAGGCTGCAGGCTTTGAGGCAGAATCCGGTAGGGGTCAGCCCCCGGTGGACTCTTACTCAGCATCGCAGGGTAACCTTTACAGGATCGGTGGGCCACTTGCACTCGGGCCTTGGGCGTCAAATACAGAGGTGGGTTTGGAAGCAGTTTCACGGATCCTCAGGGCAGAGTTATTTTTGCTTTAAAGTTGGTTTCTTTTTTAACAGGTCAGCTGTTCTCTGGAGATCTTGATCGTTGTCAAAAGCAGATAGTCCTCCCAAAGCTTTGGAGGATGCTGGCTGCACGACAGGTCATCTTTTGGCGCAGGATCATTGAGGGCTGCAGACAGGCTTGTACGGCTAGAGCCAAGTCAGTTGGTGTCTGCAGTCTTCTCTGCTGATGCGACTCTGTAGTGTCCAGCTCTTCTTAGGTCGTCCGGAGTCTGAGTTCTAAGGTTCATGGGTGCCACCTAAATACTCAATTTCGGGGCATTACAGGGAGTGCCAGGCAGTAGCCAGTGGGCTGACCACTTTCAAGGGGACTACACCCTTATGACTAGTCCTGCTGGTCACCCCCATTCTCGTTGCTGACTCAACACAGAGCCGTTTGGACGCTGTACAACACCAACTCCGGTGCCGGCAGGTGCCTTGCCTCCTATGATGGATACTGAGTTTCATTTCTATATGCTAGATTGCAGTGTGGGATTGAAGGGGTTGCTGGACCCTTCAGAAAACCATTTCCAAGACTGCATGGCCTGGCATACGGATGTGGATCAAGCCATTTTCCTGGATACCTCCTCAGATACTGGCATGCTTTCTTCCCATGGCTATGAAGGAAGGAACTTCATATTCCATGGTGGTGCAGAGAGCAGCCGAAGTCTTGGACCTTGAGCTGCCTTTGGTGGCAGTGAGGACTAACCTCCTGACAGAGGTGCTTCAGCCTGGGGCTTCCTTCTCAAAACCCCTGCTCCCCTTAAATGAAGCCTAGGAGTCTGGAGACACTTTGGAAGAAGATGTTTTCTTCTACCAGCTTGGCATTACAGTCCATGAACACTGCATGACTTTTGGGCCATTATTCCCACTCGCTGTGAGAGCTGGTTGCACAAGTGGTGCCACTGGTCCCGGAGGAGGCCTGAGCTGTATTTTTCCAAGCAGTTGCTGATGGGAGAAATGCAGCAAAGTTCATGATTTGATGCAGACTGGACTTGATTGACTCACTGGGCAGAGTGGTTGCTTCGACAGTGGCCTTTAGGCACCATTCCTGGTTGAGGACGCTTCTTGGGGGATGTTCAAGCTAATCGTATGGACGTGCCCTTTGATGGCACCCCTCTCTTGGGAGAGCAAGCAGACTCAGTGTTCAATGCTTCAAGGATTCTTGTGCCACAGCCAGGTCTTCGACCCCTTCAGCCTGCTTTTCGCCTCTTTTGTGGTACTGAAGGGGTGCCCAGCCACATCTGTTCCCTTCCAGCCACCATGCTGAGCATGCTGCCAAGCCTCTCCGTAGCTGAGGACTTGGGATCTACTGTTCTTGTAGATCAGGGAGCAAGCTGTCTGGCCAGTCAGCCCTCCTCCTACCCCCCCCTCCCCCCAAACCCAACCCAACCCCCCCTGCAGCTGCCTCCAAACCTTCCTAGTCTGACTCCTCTCCACCAGGGAACAGTCGTGGGCAGGATTTGCCATCACCCGCTCCGCTGGCAAGCCATCACGTCAGACAGGTGGGTTTTGCAGATAGTCCGAAGGGGCTACTTTCTAACCTTTGAGACTACCCCTCCATCCATTCCACATCTTATGATCAGATGCAGGAGGTTCACTTGGCACTTCTCTGAGAGGAAGTTATGGCTCTCTAGGGCCAAGGGAGCCATAGAGAGGGTCCCTGTGCCAGAAGTAAGCCTTGGTTGCTATCCTTTCTACTTTCTGGTGCCCAAAAAAGGTCAAGGGCCTCTGTCCTATCCTAGACCTTCGGTCCAACAATCCCTTTTTCAAAATGCTCACCGTGGCTCAAGTTCTATGTGCCCTGGATCCAGGACACTGGATAGTATTGTTGGACTTGCAGGATGCGTATTTCCATGTCCCCTTCTTGCCTGCACACATACGTTACGTTACGTAGAGTCTGGTATCCAAAACTACTGACCATGGCCATCGATCCTCCAATCAAACTGCCTCTTCAGGAGTATCATCTGTTACAGCAGCAGGGAAGGGTTCTCCACCCGAACCTGTCCAGTCTCTGCCTTCTTGTGTGGCGATTGAGCGACTGCAGCTGGCAGCTTTTAACCTTCCACTTGAAGTCTGTAATGTAAACTCGGCAGTCAGGCGTCCCGCCACCAAAACAGTACACACCTGTTGTTGGAAGAAATTGTGGCATGGTGAACCGACAAGTCTGTTGACCCTCTTTCTGCCCCTCTCGTTGAGGTCCTGTTGTTTATCCTTTCTTTGGCCCAGCAGGGCTCTGCTTTGGGCACTCTCAAAGGTTATCTGTCTGCCATTTCTGCTTTTTTGCGGTTGCCTGATCAACCTTCCTTGTTTAAGTCTCCAATTGTAAATAGGTTCCTTAAAGGCCTTACTCCTATATTTCCTCCATCCCTATTCATTATGCCTCAATAGGATTTGAATTTAGTTTTGACATTTCTGATGTGCGCTCCTTTCGGGCCTCTCCACAATTGTCCTCTCAGGCTTCTCTCTTTGAAAACAGCCTTCCTTGTGGACATTACACCTACCTGCAAGGTGAGTGAGCTGGAGGCATTGCCTTCTGTAGCCACCCTCATTGCTACAGAAGCTACTACATCCATTGCCACAGCGATCAGAAGGGCAGTGAAGGTCTTAGATCTCACCCTACAGATGCAGCAAGACAAAACTAATGTGCTAACAGTGGTACTTAACTCTGCAGCTCCTGCTCAAGAACCTCTTCTTTCATTTAAATAGGTGATGGTTGACATATTGATGAGCACCTGAGCAAAACCAAGATCTTATCCTCCAATAAACAGGCAGTTGGCTAGTTGGCGTAGGCCTTCATCTGGGAACCAGATTTTATATGGCAACATGCCACCAGGGAGAACTTGGTGGTGGATGGATCCTCAACCCGTCTGAATTCCAAATCTTATCCCACCACCCATACAGATAGGAAGTCTAAGATGACCACTTAGAAAAACAAGTCTTTTCCAGTGAAAACCTTGCTTACTTTCACTTGATACTTTGTGCCTCCTGGGATGATATTCACACACATTGTGGGACAGGATGGCAGACTTTTTACTGTCTGTTCTGAAGGACTTAGGCAAAACCTACAATGTCTAATCATTGATGGTCAAGACGCAGCAAAATACACTATCCTTTGTGGCCTGGACATGAACAACTGTCTTGGTGGGTCAGGTTCCAGGTCCAGATCTGCTCCATAGGCTTTTCATCTCACATGCCACAGTCCCTTATGAAATGCCCTTTGATCACTCAAAACCTTTCGGAGCAAAGGCTAATTCTGCCCAATGCATTTTGGGAGAGCAATGCCACTGCTCACTCTCTGGGCCTGGATCAGCATACATTGCAGTTCCTCCAACAACAGTGCCCCTTTCAAATGTTCAGATTGTTATATCAGCAGAGTCAATGTCACTACCTACCCCAGCAGCAGACTACCCAATCCTTTCAGGGGCAAGCCTGTAGAGACAACACATTACCCAGAACATGACCCCTCTTGCTGCAAAGCCTCTTTTATTTATCCTTAGCAGCACACAATTCACCTACCCAGGTGGTTAAGTATTGTATCAGACTAGTTGGTGCTCCAGATGGTGAAACACAGTACTCCCTACGCTTCCTATCCTACCCTCAAATGTGCCACCCACACTGCAACTCCTCCCTGGAGGGCCATACTTTGTTGAGACGTTCATGCTCTCTTAGCCAATTGAGCATAGAAGGGGTTCTGCATCAAAGGTTAGGACTGGTTAAAACTCCCATTACTTTCTGGTGCTGAAAAAGGGTGGTGGCCTTTGACCCTTCCTGGACCTTCATCCTCTGACTACCTTCCTCTGGAAGGACAAGTTCAAGAGGCTCAAGCTCACCCTGGGCCAAGTCCTGTCTGCTGTGCATTTTGAAGACTAGCTAGTAGCACTGGACTTGTCAGATACTTATTTTCACATTCCTGTCCTGTGGGTGTTACCTGCTTTTCCAGATGGACCTCGAACACTATCAGTTCTCTGTGTTCCCCGTTGGCCTTACCAGTTACCTTGCTGTCCACAGAGGTGTTGGTGGCCACAGCCTATTTGCAGAGTTTGGGAATACCAATCTTTTCATACCGCTATGACTGGCTACTGCCTGCACATTCGCCTCAGGCAACCTCCAGACGACAGCAACTTACTGACATTGCTGGGCTTTTCTATCAATGTGCCTAAATCACCCCTGACGCCTTCAAAATGGATGTCTTTAATTGGAGCAATTCTGAATGCATTGCTCTTTTGAGGCACCCCTCTACCTCAACGAGTTCAGGACATTCGGTCTGTGATACTGATGTTTCAGCCCTTGAACTCGCTCTCAATGAGAGCGTCTCTGAGGCTTCTGGGCCTCTTGCATCTTGCTTGTAGACCACACCAGGTGACAGATGCCGACTATACAGGGGGGTCTGAAGTCTTAATGGGCTCAGTCCCAAAGCAAAATATTCAACTTGATCCAGGTGACGGGGTGGACTTCAAAAGTCCTGCAATGGTGACTGACTGATCGCAATTGGAGTGGAGGCAAAGCCATCTCCCTACCCAGAGTGACACTTTTGGCACTGAAGATGTTTTTTCCAACCATCTGACGAGAATGGGTGCATATTCTTATGGGCAAAACCTACTATTGCAACAAGTAGGCGAGTGTGGGGGTCATGGGTTCTGTGCCATGATGCCTTGTCTCTGGAAGTGGCTCAGTGTTCAAGGCATCTTCTTAACTGCACAGCACCTGGCAGGATCGTTAAACGCCAGGAAGGATGACCACAGATGATGTTGCCTAGCAGATCATGAATGGCACTCAAGCCATCTTCCAGCAATGTGGAGAACCCTAGTTTGAATTTTTTGCCACCGCAGAAAAAGAGCATACTCAAAACTTTTGCTCACTGGAGTTTCCAAGACAGTCCTCTCTCAGATACACCTTCCTCCTACATTGGAGATCAGTATCTCCAGTACTCCTTTCTGCTCGTACCTCTGCTTCCCAGAGTACTGAAAGAAAGAACCAGGCCAGTGTTGCCACATGGTAGAAGGCAAAGTCATGACTCATGTCACGTGATGCCACCTCAGAGTATTGGAGCACTGTTATTAGGGTGAACAATTCTAGCGATTGGATGATATTCATAACGAAGAAATCTGGGGGAAAGTATAATATCAACCAGAAATATTGTTGCAAAGGTAGGTAACTTTTTCTTTGCCATGTGTTTCTTGTCATGATATCTATGTATGCCTTGATTTTAAATGTTCTGTCTTTAACACATGTTAGAAACTTTCATTAAGGGCCAGCACTTTATAAGTAGTTGCTGGTTAGTGATTGCATAGAGCAGCTTCAGCTACACTGCAGAAGGATTCTATTATATTCTGTGTGGTCTTTTTACAACAATGGAGCACCAGAGACAGTCAGCATGCGTTCCACAGGAAGATTGATCAGTGATCACACTAGCCCAATCATGAAGGCTCATCAGTGGTTTCTCCTAGGAGCCAGAATCAAATTCAAACACTGCTTTTCACTACACAAAGCATTCCACATAGGCAGGCATTCAGACTATCTGAATAGTCTGAAAGCTCTGTCATAAGAGTACCCTGCAGCAAAATCCCCTAAATTCTGAATAACACAAGCTCCACGACGATCATTCCCGGACCCACACCCACAGTATGAAACACCCTCCCAATCTGTTTAAGAACAGTGCCTGATATCCTTTTCATTGTCGAAAAACTCAAGACCTACCTATTCACAAGATGCATTAACAAAGTATTTTCAAGATAAGTTAATCCATCTCAGGAAAACAAGATCTCACTAGACCTTGTTTTAATAAGTTACAACGCCTCCAGTTGGCGGGCTTTGAAGGACTAATATTTAGCAGTAGCAGATATTATATTAGTGATTATTCAGATCTCACATCTCTACCCTATGCCCACCCCAGCCCTGTTTTCTGATTTCCTTGTGTAGTAGATTTTTCAATATAGTTATTGTAAATTCATCATGTACAAGCAGTTAATGTTACATGGAAAGAGCTCTACTACAAACTGGTTAAGTGGTGCTATAGAAAAACAGGGTGAATAAAATAAATGTGGTATGTCAGCTGTCTAAATAAGCCATGTGCAATATAGGAGGTGATGTTGTAATATCTGGTATCCACTTATTCACAACAACTGTGCTTCGATAAATACAGTTCCAACATTGGATGGCCATTCTGAACATTGTGTGGCAATATTTGTGAAGTAGCAGGAGAAGTATCTATAATAGGGGATGTGGTAGTTATGTTGTTTTTAACCACCCATACCACACAGTGAAGGAAGGGGATATTGCTGGACCATATGTGTCTGATGCAGCTCCTGCGGTTGCAAATGCACAAGTGGTGGAGCAAACTAGAGAGTCCTATCCAGTGGAACCAACAAATGTGCAGATAAATTTATTGTGATGAAGTCCGTCCCTCTGAGGTGTTATGTGTGTAAGTAGACATATGATAAAGCTTTGCCCATACCAATCTCGGTTGTGTGTTTGTCAGTTTCGGTTATGTGTCTCCTAGTTAACCCCTTCGCTGCCAGGCCTTTTCCCCCTCAGGTGCCAAGCCTTTTTCTTTGCTATTTGGAGCAGTTTGCGCTTAGGCCCTCATAACTTTTTGTCTACATAAGCTACCCACGCCAAATTTGCGTCCTTTTTTCCCCAACATCCTAGTGATTCTAGAGGTACCCAGACTTTGTGGGTTCACTGGAAGGAGGCCAAGAAATTAGCCAAAATACAGTGAAAATTTCGTTTTTTTTTAAAAATGGGAAAAAGGGTCTGCAGAAGAAGGCTTGTGGTTTTTTCCCTGAAAATGTAATCAACTAAGGGTTTGCGGTGCTAAAATCACCAGCTTCCCAGCTTTCAGGAACAGGCAGACTTGAATCAGAAAAACCAATTTTTCAACACAATTTTGGCATTTTACTGGGACATACCCCATTTGTATGATTTTTTGTGCTTTCACCCTCCTTCCAGTCAATGACAGAAATGGGCGTGAAACCAATGCTGGATCCCAGAAACTGAAACATTTCTGAAAAGTAGACAAAATTCTGAATTCAGCAAGGGGTAATTTGTGTAGATCCTACAAGGGCTTCCTACAGAAAATAACAACTGAAAAAAAGAATATTGAAATTGAGGTGAAAAAATCTGCAATTTTTCTCTACGTTTTACTCTGTAACTTTTTCCTGCAATGTCAGATTTTTTAAAGCAATATACTGTTACGTCTGCTGGACCCTTCTAGTTGCAGAGATATATAGGGCTTGTAGGTTCATCAAGAACTCTAGGTACCCAGAGCCAATAAATGACCTGCACCCTGCTGTGGGTTTTCATTCTATACCGGGTATACAGCAATTAATTTGCTGAAATATAAAGAGTGAAAAATAGCTATCAAGAAAACCTTTGTATTTCCAAAATGGGCACAAGATAAGGTGTTGAGGAGCAGTGGTTATTTGCACATCTCTGAATTCCGGGGTGCCTATACTAGCATGTGAATTACAGGGCATTTCTCAAATAGACGTCTTTTTTACACACTTATATTTAGAAGGAAAACATGTAGAGAAAGACAAGGGCCAATAACACTTGTTTTGCTATTCTATGTTCCCCCAAGTTTCCAATAAAAATGATACCTCACTTGTGTGGGTAGGCCTAGCGCCCGCGACAGGAAATGCCCCAAAACACAACGTGGACACATCCCATTTTTTGACAGAAAACAGAGGTGTTTTTTGCAAAGTGCCTACCTGTAGATTTTGGCCTCTAGCTCAGCCGGCACCTAGGGAAACCTACCAAACCTGAGCATTTTTGAAAACTAGAGACTCCAGGGGAGCGACCCTTGCCTAAGGGGTCGCTCCCCATCTCTAAAAAAAAAAAAAAAACAAACAAAAAAAAAACACTAAGAAAAATTAGCCCTGGCACCTAGAGGTTTCTGCCCCCCTGGGGGCAGATCGCCTAATAACAATAGGCCAATCTGCCCCCAGGGGGGGCAGAAATGGGCTAAAACAAATGTGCTCCCCCTCCCCCCCGGGGAGCGACCCTTCCCTACGGGGTCGCTCCCCTTGCGTGACGGCGCAAAAAAAAAGATCCCTGGTGCCTAGTGATTTAGATTGACCTAAAATTGGCCGATCTGCCCCCAAAGCTGGCAGAAATGGCCTAAATACAATTTGCCCCTCCAGGGGAGCGACCTTTGCCTAAGGGGTCACTCCCCATCTCTAAAAAAACAAAAAAAATATTGCCCTGGCGCCTAGAGGTTTCTGCCCCCCCGGGGGCAGATCAGCCTAATAACAATAGGCCGATCTGCCCCCAGGGAGGGCAGAAATGTCCTAAAATAAATTTGCCCCCCACAGACCCCCCCCCCACCTCCCGGGGAGCGACCCTTGCCTACAAGGTCCCTCCCCTTGCGTGACGGCGCAAAAAAAAAAAGATCCCTGGTGCCTAGTGGTTTCTGCCCCATCGGCCGATCTGCCCCCAAAGTGGGCAGAAATGGCCTAAATACAATTTGCCCCTCCAGGGGAGCAACCCTTGCCTACGGGGTCACTCCCCTTGCGTGATGGCGCAAAAAAAAAAGATCCCTGGTGCCTAGTGGTTTCTGCCCCCCTTGGGGGCAGATCGGCCTAATTAACATAGGCTGATCTGCCCCCCTGGGGGGCAGAAATGGCCTAAAATAAATTTGCCCCCCAGGGGAACGACCCTTGCCTAAGGGGTCGCTCCCCTTACGTGAAATTCACGAAAAAAAAAAAAAAAACCCTGGTGTCTAGTGGTTTCTGTCCCCCTTTGGGGCAGATTGGCCTCATAAAAATAGGCCAATCTGCCCCCAAGGGGGGCAGAAATGGCCTAAATATAATTTGCCCCCTGTGGGAGCGACCCTTGACTAAGGGGTCGCTCCCCACCTCTAAAACAAAAAAACTAAACAAAAACAAAACAAGAATTTTTTTTTTTTTTATCCCTGGTGCCTAGAGGTTTCTGCCCCCCCCCTCCCCCTGGGGGCAGATCAGCCTAATAATAGGCCGATAGAAAAGGCCTTAAAAAAAAAATGCCCCCCCTGGGAGCGACCCTTGCCCAAGGGGTCGCTCCCTTATGTCAGTTTCATTAAAAAAATAAAGTCCCTGGTGTCTAGTGGGCGTTTTGACAGCCGGATTGCTTTTAATCTGGCTGCCAAAACGCAGAGAGAGACTTCAAAGGGAAGGGAATAACTTTCCTTCCCTTTGAAGCCTCTCTCGGCCTCCCCCACGTGATCGGAAGAGAAATGCAAAGCATTTCTCCCAGCGCAATGGGAGGAGGCCCTGTGACAAACAGCGCGCGATCGCGCGCTGATGTCACAGGGGGGTGGGGGAGTTCGGGTGTGTAAGGGGAAGGGATTCCCCTTTCAGCCCTGGCCTGGGGGGTGGGGGGGGCGGCCCTCGGGGGGAGCGCTAGCGCTTCCCCAGAGGGCCGGTCCCAGGACGTAATGGTTACGTCCATGGTGCCACACGTCCGTGGCGACGAAGGGGTTAATTGTGTTTTATGTTTACTGTTCATAAATTCCACAAATGGTGCTGTTATGCTATAAAGTAAAACTAAACGTCCTTGTGTGGAGTTGTGTGTCAGGTGTGATTGTACTTCAAGACTTAGGCCCTCATTCCAACCCTGGCGGTCATAGACCGCCAGGGTGGCTGTCCACGGAAGCACCGCCAACAGGCTGGCGGTGCTTCATGTGGTATTCCGACCGTGGCTGTAAAGCCGCGGTCGCCCAGCCGGGTCCGGCGGTTTCCCGCCAGATTAGCCCCGGCTGGGAGAATCCTCCATGGCTTCCCGCCAGCCTGTTTCTGGCGGTTTTCACCGCCAGAAACAGGATGGCGGGAACGGGTGTCCAGGGGCCCCCTAACAGGGCCCCAGCATGATTTTCACTGTCTGCATAGCCGGCTTCTGTGTTGCAGGGCCTTTCCCGCTGGGCCGGCGGGCGCTCTCTTGGCGGTCACCCGCTGGCCCAGCGGGAAAGTCTGAATGGCCCCCGCGGTCTTCTGACCGCGGAGCGGTCATTTGGCGGCGTAAGTTTGGCGGGCGGCGACCGCCGCCCGCCAAACTTAGAATGACCCCCTTAGTCTTTGTCCACACTGACCTCGGGGTATGTTGTATCCGTTATATGTGATCTTTGTCCATTGTTTGAAACCACAAAAAAGAAGTGGTTTGCTACATACGAAAAGGCTGTATGACCCAGTGAAGCTTTTTGTATGGACAACAGTGGACATTTCTTCAGTTTTGCCAATATTTGGGCTTAGCGTATGCAGATTTCATGGTGTGTCTCTTCTGTGTGTTGTTGACCGTTACATGCGACCACCATGAATGGTGCAGGGTGGTTTAATGCAAAGGGAAACTCTATGTATCACTGAGGTGTTGTGAATTTCCCCCAGGCGTCATACTGGATCCAGAGATTTTTCTTTGAGCAATACCCTTGCACGTCGGTAGGTGGCGTTGGTCGACTCCGCGGGCGTTGTTGGCATCGTAGTAGCCATGATGACGTCGGGAGTAGTATATAGACGCCGCCTTCGCGCAGTGACGTCAGTTCTTTTCTTTCTGCGCCACGTGCTGATGCGGAGAAGAGCTGCCCTGGTCTGTTTTTGACCGACTTTGACCGTTTTGTTGAGTTTTTGTGAGACTTTTTGGTGCTTCGAGGATGTCCCCGAAGACTGGTTTCAAGCCATGCGAGGACTGTCACTGCAGGATGTCAGTGATGGATCCTCATTGGGTTTGTCTGTGGTGTCTCGAGCACGACCACGAAAGTCATGCTCCAAGTGCCGGGCCATGCACCCAAAGGCTTT
The DNA here is from genome assembly GCF_031143425.1 of Pleurodeles waltl. NCBI lineage: Eukaryota > Metazoa > Chordata > Amphibia > Caudata > Salamandridae > Pleurodeles > Pleurodeles waltl. The sequence goes on along the minus strand of NC_090440.1, from coordinate 1,782,134,625 downwards.
GAGGGAGCGGTCCCTAAAGCTAATGGCGGCCCGGCACTCAACTCTGCGTAAGTCACAGTCTCGATCGAGAGGAAGGTCTTGAGACCATTCGCGGAGCCATCACCACTCTTCTTCTTTTAAATCTTTGGGTGGACGTAAGAAGAAGTCGTCGAAGAGGTCCCATCGCTCTCCGACTCCGCACTGTCGCTCGGCTGACGCGACGCGGGAAGAGCGTCGACGCTCAAGGCCTCCATCCTCGGAGCCTGCTTCTGGGTCGGCTCCGTGCTTCCTGAGTTTCCCAGAGCCGGAGCGACCCCCGCCCAACTTAAAGAGTTCTATGAGGCCATGCGCCTCATCTATGGGCGAACCGACCCTGATAAAGCGCCTTCGGGCCCAAGGGGTTTGTAGGAAGTTTGCTCTCTATATACTATCTCAAAGTGAAAGATAGTGGGCACAGAGTCCAAGGGTTCCCCTTAGAGGCTGATAGTGGTAACATTTGATAATTCTAATGCTCTATTTTGTGGTAGTGTGGTTGAGTAGTAGGCTTATCGGAGGGTAGTGTCAAGCATTTGTTGTACACACACAGGCAATAAATGATAAACACACACTCAAAGACTTAACTCCAGGCTAATAGTTTTTATATAGAAAAATATATTTTCTTTATTTTAGAACCACAAGATTCAAGATTTGACTTAAGTACATAAAATGCAAGGTACTCTACACAGGTAAGTAAGGAACTTTGAATTAAGGTAGTAGTACACACAGAATAGGTTACAATAGCAATAAGCTATTGTAAAAGTGCACACTATAAAAATCAACAGTTCCTGGGGAAGGTAAGTAAGGTTAAGTTTCTGAGGTAAGTAAAGCACTTACAAGTTAAGTTTCCTGGGCATAGGCAGCCCACTGTTGGGGGTTCAAGGCAACCCCAAAGTCACCGCACCAGCAACACAGGGCCAGTCAGGTGCAGAGGTCAAAGAAGGGCCCAAAACACATAGGCCCCTATGGAGAACAGGGGTGCTCCGGTTCCAGTCTGCCAACAAGTAAGTACCTGCGTCTTCAGAGGGCAGACTGGGGGTGTTTTGTAGAGCACTGGGGGGGACACAAACAGGCACACAAAACACACCCTCAGCGGCACAGGGGTGGCCAGGTGCAGTGTGCTTAGTAGGCGTCGGGTTTTCTGTAGAAATCATTGGAGGGACTGGGGGACACTCTAGCGGTGCAGGCAGGGCACAGGGGGGCTTCTCGGGCCAGCCACCGACTGGGCTAGGCTGAGGGTCACTCCTGCACTGGAGGTCAGTTCCTTTCCGGCCTGGGGGCTGCGGGTGCAGTGCTTGGTCCAGGCGTCGGGTTCTTTGTTCCAGGCAGTCACGGTCAGGGGGAGGCTCTGGATCCTCTCTACAGGCATCGCTGTGAGGGTGCAGGGGGGTCGTCTCAGGTTACTCATGAGGTTGCAGTTGCCTGGGAGTCCTCTCTGCAGTGTTGGTTCTCTGGCGCTTGACCTGGGGCGTCGGGTGCAGAGTGTGAAGTCTCACGCTTCCGGCGGGAAGAGAGAGTTCTTTGAAAGTTGTTTCTTTGTTGCAAAGTTGTTGCAGGTTTTGAACAGTGCCGCTGTTCTCAGGAGTATCTTGGTCCTTGGGGTTCAGGGCAGTCATCTGAGTCCTCAGAGGTCGCTGGTCCCTGTCGGATGCGTCGCTGTGCCGGTTCTTTGAGTCTGGAGACAGGCCAGTAGAGCTAGGGCCAAGTCAGTTGTCGTCTCTGTCATCTCTGCGGGGCTTTCAGGTCAGCAGTCCTTCTTTTTGTTGTAGGTTGCAGGAATCTGATTTCCTGGGTTCTGGGTCGCCCCTAAATACTGAATGTAGGGGTTTGTTTAGGTCAGGAGGGCAGTAGCCAATGGCTACTGTTTTGGAGGGTGGCTACACCCTGTTTGTGCCTCCTCCCTGAGGAAGGGGGCACATCCCTAATCCTATTAGGGGAATCCTCCAAACTCAAGATGGAGGATTTCTAAAGGCAGGGGTCACCTCGGCTCAGGACACCTAAGGGGCTGTCCTGACTGGTGGGTGACTCCTCCTGGTTTTTCTCATTATCCTCTCCTGCCTTGCCGCCAAAAGTGGGGGCAGTGGCCGGATGAGCAGACATCTCCACTAGCTGGGATGCCCTGAGGTGCTGTAACAAAAGTCATGAGCCTTTGATGCTCACCGCCAGGTGTTACCGTTCCTGCAGGAGGAGGTGAGAAGCACCTCCACCCAGTACAGGCTTTGTTCCTGGCCACAGAGTGACAAAGGCACTCTCCCCATGTGGCCAGAAACTCGTGTGGTTGTGGCAGGCTGGCAGGAACTGGTCAGCCTAGCACTAAGGGTCGGACTGGTATTCAGGGGGCATCTCCGGGTGCATTTTACAATAAATCCCACACTGGCATCAGTGTGCATTTATTGTGCTGGAGGTTTGATACCAAAGTTCCCAGATTTCAGTGTAGCCATTATGGAACTGTGGACTTCGTGTTTGACAAACTCCCAAATCATATACTCTTTATGGCTACCCTGCACTTACAATGTCTAAGAATTGGCTTAGACACTAAAGGGGCATAGTACTCATGCACCAATGCCCTCACCTGTGGTAGAGTGCACCCTGTCTTAGGGCACTATACCTATATGCATAGGCAGCGTGAGGTGGGCATGGCACTCTGAGGGGAGTGCCATGTCGACTTAGTCATTTTCTCCCCACCAGCACACACAAGCTGTGAGGCAGTGTGCATGTGCTGAGTGAGGGGTCCCCAGGGTGGCATAAGACATGCTGCAGCCCTTAGAGACCTTCCCTGGCACCAGGGCCCTTGGTTAAAAGGGTACCATTTACAAGGAACTTATCTGTGCGCCAGGGCTGTGCCAATTGTGGGAACAAAGCTACAGTTTAGTGAAAGAACACTGGTGCTGGGGACTGGTTAGCAGGGTCCCAGCACACTTTCAGTCCTAACTGGCATCAACAAAAGGCAAAAAGTCAGGGGGTAACCATGCCAAGGAGGCATTTCCTTACAGGGCTCGGTTGAGAGGCCTTTGGGTTCTGCGCCGGCGGTTTCGGCTCCGGCCACCGAGGTCCCCTCCGGATCTGCTCACGGATCCGCACCGGCGCCTGTCACGCCCTTGAGACTTTCCCCGGCGCCGGGTCGATTGTCGACGCTCCTGACGTCAGTAGTGGCCACTATCAACGTCGACCCGATCCTTATCCCCGACAACTCGGAGTCAGAGCAGCGGCGGCCGACGCCACCTTTGTCTTTGATAGGGCCTATTTGCCCCAGGCCGTATTCTGACACTTTTTCCTATGGGTACGAATACAGGGAGGGATTGACGGGGTCCCTGGACCCTTATGAATACCAGGATGATCCGTCTTTGGACTGGGCTCAGGAATTGGGCAACGCCAGTGGTCTGGATACTTCTCCTGACGCTGGCATGTTGTCTCCTCCTACCGTAGCTATGGCGGAGGGAGCAACCTATGGTATGGTGGTCAGTAAGGCAGCTGAGGTCCTTGGCCTTGAGCTTCCTACTATAGAGGTCAGGTCTAATCTCCTGATGGAGGTGCTTCAGCCTGGGGCTTCCACTGCAGAACCCCTTTTGCCATTCAATAAAGCCCTCACCGATGTCCTTTTGGGTACTTGATCCAAACCCAACACAGAGGCTCCTGTGAATAGGACTATCGCACGCCGCCATTGGCCCGCTCTGAACGACCCTAAATTCCTGTCCCAACACCCCACACCTGATAGTCTTGTCATCCAGGCTTCCTCTTCTTCAGGCGCATTCCGTTCCGCACCCCCGGACAGGGAATCAAAAAGGCTTGAACAGTTTAGTAAGAAGTTGTTTTCTTCCTCCAGTCTCACGCTGCGGTCTGTGAACACTGCATGCTTTTTGGGCCGCTATACCCACTCTTTGTGGGATACAGTTGCGCAAGTCCTGCCACAGATACTGGAGGAGGCCTGTGCTATCATCTCCCAAGCTGTGAACGATGGGAGAGATGCAGGAAGGTTCACAATCCGTTGTGGGCTGGACACAACCGACTCTCTGGGCAGATGGTTGCTACGATGGTGGCCTTGAAGCGCCACGCCTGGTTGCGTACTTCTGGTTCTTCTGGGGATGTCAAACAGTCACTCATGGATATGCCCTTTGATGGCTCCCGTCTCTTGGAGGCAAAGCGGACTCAGCCTTAGAGCGATTCAAGGATTCCTGGTCTACGGCTCGGTCCCTTGGCTTTTCCTCTGCCCCCCGCAGTCGGTTTTCTCCACTTTCGTAGCCACGGAAGAGACTGCTTTGTCACGTCCTCCACCCAGCTACCGTGCCACCCATGCTGTCCAGCCTCTGCGTGGCTGGGGACGCGTAATCCCACACGGTCGTGGGACAAGGAACCTGAGATCTGCCCAGTCCACCTCTGCCCCTGCTGCAGCCTCCAAACCCTCCTAGTCCGTCCCCTCACTCCCATCCAGTTGGTGGCAGGATTCGCCATCACCTGCCCCACTGGAAATCCATCACTATGGACAGGTGGGTTTTGCAGATCGTTTGAAAGGGCTACTCCCTCCCTTTCGAATCTGCTCCACAAGCCATGCCTCCATCCTTCAGTCACCTTCCAGAGGATCATTTGGCCCTTCTCCGCCAGGAAGTCGCAGCTCTGTTGGCCAAGGGAGCTATAGAAAAGGTTCATGTGCCAGACGTAGATCGTGGTTGTTATTCCCGCTTCTTTCTGGTGCCGAAAAAGAACAAGGGCTTACGTCCTATCCCAGACCTTCGGGACCTGAACTGTTTCCTCAAGAAGGAGAAATTCAAAATGCTCACCCTGGCTCAGGTTCTGTCTGCCTTGGACCCATGAGACTGGATGATAGCGTTGGACTTGCAGGATGCTTATTTCCACATCCCCATCCTGCCTCCCCACAGACGTTACCTACGATTCGTGGGAGGTCACACGCACTTTCAGTTTACAGTGCTCCCCTTCGCCCTTACCAGCACTCCTCAGGTGTTCACGAAAGTGATGGCAGTGGTTGCAGCTCATCTGCACAGGTTAGGGGTGTCAGTCTTCCCCTACCTCGACGACTGGCGGTTGAAGGTGGACTCACCCCAGAAAGTCGTCTCCCACCTTCAGACTCCTGCACATGCTGGGGTTTACTATCAAGGTGCCGAAGTCACACCTGACTCCCGCTCAGACGCTCCCTTTCATCAGAGCTGTTCTAGACACAGTGCAGTTTCGGGCTTATCCTCCTGAAAAGAGAGTCCAAGATATTCAGGCTATTATTCTGATCTTTCAGCCTCTGTCTTGGGTTTCAGTGAGACTGACTCTGAGGCTGCTGGGCCTCATGGCCTCCTGAATCCTGCTAATGACACATGCCAGATGGCATATGCGGGCTCTGCGGTGGGACTTGAAGTTCCAGTGGGCGCAGCATCAGGGGAATCTCTTCAACATGGTCCAGATCTCGGAGGGGACTGCGAAAGACCTGCAGTGGTGGCTTTCGAATCCGCATTGGGTTCACTGCAGATACCTCTCCCTTCCCCAACCAGATCTGTCTACAGTGACAGATGTGTAATTTCTCGGTTGGGGCTGCCACATGGGAGAGGCGGAGATCAGAGGCCTCTGGTCTCCAGCGGAGTATGGGCTCGATATCTATCTTCTGGAGCTCCAGGCTTGCGTTGACAGTATTTCATCCCTCTCTCAAAGGGAAAGTAGTGCAGGTGTTCACGGACAATACTACCACCATGTGGTACTGCAACAAACTGGGCTCAGTAGAGTCCTGGACCCTTTGTCAGGAGGCACTACGCCTCTGGACAAGGCTGGAACATCAGGGCATTACCCTGATGGTTCAACATCTGGTGGGTTCCCTCAACGCCAGAGCGGACAATCTCAGCCGATGATGCACAGCCGATCACGAATGGCGTCTTCATCCGGAGGTGGCACAAGGTCTCCTTGGCGCCTTTCCGCCTATACCACTTCGGCCCAGAGTTCTCAAGAAGATCAGGAACGACCGGGCCCAAGCCATCTTGGTGGCCCCGGAGTGGACACGGAGAGTCTGGTATCCAGAGCTACTGAGCATGTCCATCGATCCTCCACTCTGACTGCCTCTTCGCGCGGATATTCTGTCGCAGCAACAGGGGACAGTTCTTCAACCGAACCTGTCCAACCTCCGCCTTCATTTTTTTTTTTTTTTTTTTTTTAAGCATTACTTTGGTAGCCCTTTATTTATGTAGAAATTTTCCAAATGTATAAAAAAAAGTGTTTTTATCAATTCCTCTCTATCCCCGGAGGAACTTTCATTGCTGCTCCTCATCGAAAAACGAGTCTTTCTTTTTTTTTTTTTTTTTTTTTTTCAAATATATTTTTATTAACACTTCGCTGTCTTACATTTGCAAGTTCATTTGTGGCAACATCTTGTTCTTATCATACATACCAATCAAGAAATCCGTATTTATGCTATACGTTACAGGTACTTTGTTACACAACTTCTTAGTCCTTTTGGCTGTCATATAGTATTCATTAATCACTAGATCTAATATACTAACGTTCTTGCTTTAAGGGGTTATGCTCTTTGCGGTTCTATGTTACCATTTTGAATTATGTGGCCACATAAGAGTCTTAAATCAACTTTAAACTATGAATAAACTTAATGGCTTTGTGTGGGTGGGTCTTGCAGCTAATAAAGAAAGTCTCTCCCGAGGCACTTCAATGTACGGGGGATGGCCAGCCACCTACTCCCCCCCCCCCCTTCCAACAGTTATGTAGCAATTTGTGTCCAAGCCATCTCTGCTCTATATCACTCAGTGCGGTCTGTTGGTGTATTCGTCAATATCTCAGCTCTGGCTTTGGGAACCCTCCCCAGGGGCCAAACCTGTTGAGTGTATTGATCATCTCATCCTTCCATCTCGGGATCTATTGGTCCCTTCATTAGGTCATCCCAGCTCGTCACTAAGTCCTCCCACTCTGGAGCAATACGGGTCTGGCGGATGCCCCTGGCTTCCTCAGCCTTCAGGACCTGTAGTTCAGCCCTGGTCCACTTCGCAACATCGCTTTTCCATTCAGTCAGTGAGGGGTGGCTGGGGGCCTTCCAGCCCCTCGTGATCAGTCTTTTGTAAAGGGCCAGGGTCAGGTCCAGGAAACAACCCTTAACTTTCCCCTGCGGTGTACCGGTCTTGAGGCCCAGCAAGCACATAGTAGGGTTGGGTGGCAGTTCCATCCCAAATAGTCCTGACAGGATCGTCATCATCTCCCTCCAACCAGTCTGGAGCACCGGGCATCCCCACACCATGTGGTCAAAGTCAGCTTCCCCGTCCCCACATCTAGGGCATGTCCTGGGTGTCCCCCCATATATACGGAACAGTCGGTGAGGAGTGAGGTACGTCCTATGTAGGTAGTTGTATTGAATGTATCTTAACCGCATGTTGCGTGAAATCATCCGGGGATAAGCCAATGCTCTGCTCCACTCTGCCTCAGACAGGTCCCGCCCGATCGTTCTCCCCCATCTTTCTCTCAGGGAATGCAGAGGGTCTAATGCAGCCTCAATCTGGGCCCGGTATATTTTAGCGATCAAGTGAGGTTCCTCTCCTGATGTCAACAGGAGGTGTAACACCCTGTGGATAGTGGGTTCCGCGTTAATCGTATCCCAGTGGTCCTTCAAGGTATGCACTAGCTTCCTGAAGAGTAAAAACTGTCCCTGAGGAACACCCGCTCCTGTTAGGTCAGTGAAGCTTTTCAGCACTCCCTCATTGAAGAGCCCCCCAATTGTCTCTACTCCTGCTCTTGTCCATGGTCCCAGCCCCAGACCCCCCCCAGTCCCTTTCCTCCCGGGTCCAGAGCAAGGACCGATAACGGCAAAGTTGGGGAGTATGGTGGGCCCACTCCGACCCTTCTTGCGCATCTTTTCCAGCATGTCATTGCAACACTATTCATTATGTTGTCCCCTAAAGGGGCAATCTTCCTGTCTGCCATACGTGCTACAATCCGAGCTGTGTCAATCACACCTTGGGCGGTACACAAATCCAGGTGTCCCCTGCCCACCAGCCAACCAGACACCCATTGTAATTGGGATGCCAGGTAATATGCCTCGAAGTCAGGGGCATCCAGCCCACCCATATGGGTCTGTCTACAGATGGTCGTCAATGCTGTGCGTCTGTGACCATCATCCCATATTAGCTCCCTGAGCAAAGTGTTCAATTCGCAAAACCTAGCCGGGGGGATCAGTAATGGTAAGTTAGCTAAGTAGTAGAGGAGGCGAGGAAGCATAATCATTTTAGACAGCGCTACTCTGGCCATTATTGTTAGTTTCAGTGAACGCCAGAACCCAACCGAGGACCCCAGGGAGCGGAGCGTCCTACCAAGATTACCATCCCAGAGATCACTCAGCTCGTGGAATATTTGAATGCCCAAATATTTGAAGGTCTGTGGGGCCCAGTTCATGTCCACTGGGCATGCTCAGGGGCGTACGCAGCCTGGCAGCATGGGAAACACAAATGTTCTGCCTCGGTTAAGGCGAAGCCCGGACAACACCCCAAAGTCCTCCAGGATCCTCAAAGCCCATGGGAGTCCACTGGTCACATACCTCAGATAAATAAGTATATCGTCGGCGTATAGAGAGACAATATGTTCAGTTGGTCCCCATTCAATTCCCCTACCCACACCTTCCCGCCGCAGCTGGGCCGCCAGGGGCTCAATTGCCAGGCCAAATAACAGTGGGGACAGGGGGCATCCTTGTCTAGTTTCTCGAAATACTGGGTATGCGCTAAATATTGTTCTGCCCGTCTTCACTCTGGCTAGTGGGGACGAATATAACAGGTCCACCCATTTTACCCAACTCTCCCCGAGTCCCATTCTTAACATCACGGCCCTTAGGTAGTCCCATCTAATCGAGTCGAAGGCCTTCTCGAAGTCCACCGCAAGCAAGACCCCCGCTGGTGGCTTCGACTCGTTAGGCATGTGCAAAATAGCAAAGATTCGCCTTAGGTTCAGGGAGGTGCTGCGACCGGGGACAAAGCTGTTCTGGTCCGCGTGCACTAGTGTGGTCATGAGGGGGAGCAACCGGCCGGTCATGATCTTACTAAGGATCTTAAAGTCGCTGTTTAGCATTGATAAAGGACGAAAGTCGGTCACCGATGCTTCCATGCTGTTTGTCTTGGGGAGTGGCACCACCAAGGCCTCCCGTAGCGTGCACGGCAGCTCCCCACAGTGTAGTGCTTCCGCGTACATCTCCGCCAGCTGGGGAACCAATAGTGATTTATATTTTTTGTAAAAATCCATGAGGAGACCGTCCGTTACAGGGGTCTTCCCAGGGGCTAATTGCGCTATGGCCTCACTTATCTCCTCCGCTGTCACTGATCCCCCTAGGCTATCCCTCTCTTCTGGATTCAGTATCAGCAGTGGGATTTGCTGTAGAAAGTTATCAAAGGCCTCCGTCCCCAGGTCACTAGGTCTCCCATACAGGTGTGTATAATAATCCCTAAATGCGTCATTTATGGGGCCTGGTCTGAGTCTACGGAGTCCCCCTTTATCCAGTACGCTCGTGATGGGCTCGCTATCCCCGCCTGGGCGCACCAGCCACGACAGCAGTCTCCCCGATCTGCCCGCCTCTGATTGTAGGGATGCCAAATATTTTTGCATGCTTTGACACCTAAGCCGCTCCTCAATCCGGGAGTGTTCTCTACGGGCACAGTTATATTCCTCATTCTCCTGAGCTACAGGCCCCTGTCTCAATTCCCCCTCATGCATATCCCTCTCTGGGGCAGTCAGTTCCCTCTCAAGTGTGCGCTTCACCCCCACCGACTGTCCCAGACAGAAGCCCCTCGTTACCACCTTAAGTGTCTCCCATTCCATGGCCCTAGAAGGGGTAGATCCACTATTGGTCTCAATGTAATCCGCCAGGTGACAACGCAGGGCATCTCTGTACGCCTGATCTTCAAGCGCTGCGGGGGTCAGTCTCCACGACGGTATGGGGGGGTCTATCCTCTGACACCCTCAACGTCAACAACAGGGGATTATGGTCCGACAGAGTGCAGGCAAGGTATTCAGAGTGAGTCATGTTACGAGCCAGACCCGCTGTACAAACCACTCTATCAACTCTGGTGTGCACCCGGTGGAAGCCCGAGTAATACGAGTAATCACTAACATTTGGGTGTTGCTCTCGCCAGACATCCACCAACCCCAAAGTCCCCTCCTATTAATAATTCTCCAGTGCGTTGGCGGGTAAGGTGGCTTGATAAACCTGTCATGAAGGGGACCTGGTCCTGATTAGGGGCGTAAATGCAGCTCAAGACTATCGGGGTACCGTGTAGCTTCCCCTCCAGTATCACAAATCTGCCCTCCCGGTCTATGTTGGAAGAGTCTATTGTTAGAGGGACCCCTGCTCTGACCCATATCAGTACACCTCTTGCATAAGCTGAGTACTCCGTGGCAAACACCTGCCCCCTCCACCTGCGTCTCAGTTTCTCTCCCTCCCCTGGTGCTAGGTGGGTCTCCTGTAGCATTTCCACCTGTACACCCCTTCTCTTTAAGTAGGAGAGAATTCTATGTCTTTTAGCCGGCGTGCCATCCCCCTGACATTCCATGTTAAGAAATTGTAGTCTGCCATCTTAATATTTCAGTCTGGTAACAGTGTCCCTGGCTCACCCAGGCCTCGGATTGGCCCCTTCGCATGTTCAGACCCTTTCTATGGTCGGTCTTCACCACCCACTTTGCCATTTTAACTTGTAACTGTATACCCCAACTCCCATTCCCCAGGGCGCCTCCCGAACTGTAGGTTGCCCAGAAAACTGTGCAACAGTGCAACTTGTTCAAACGTATAACTGCAGTACTCACCAGCCAACCCCAAGTTCCCGGCAATGGACACCAATGTGTTGTCCGATTCCCCCTCAGAGCCCTCCTGGGGGGACACCTCTCCGCCCACACAGGCCAGCGCCTCCAGGGCCGCCTTCCTGCCCCTCTCTTTCTGTGTTTGCGTTGGTGCCAGTCGCGGACGATCCCTGGGTCTCCGTCCCCTCGGGGCGAGCCTTGCTCCCAGCCGGGCCCTCTCTTGCGGACCGCACCGTTTGAGACCCATGATTCTCGAGCCACTCCCATGCCTCATCTGGGGACTGGAGGAACCGTGGTCTTCCCCTCCATCATCACTCTTAATCTGGCTGGATAAAGCAGCGAATACTGGATCCCTTCTTCTCTTAGGGCCCTTTTAACTGCTAGGAATGAAGCTCGCTTGTTCTGAACGTCCAGTGTGAAGTCCGGGAATAGCATCACCTCCCCGTTTGCTACTTTAAACTGGCCCATCTCTCTGGCCTTCTGCAAGAGGATGTCTCTGTCCCTGTAGTGCAGTAGTTTGGCGACCACAGCACGGGGAGGTCTACCAGGGGCAAGAGGCCTCGAAGGCACCCGATGCGCACGCTCCAGCGTGTAGAAGGGGGTCAGGCACCCAGGTGCAACTGAAGTGCTTAACCATTTCTCCAGAAATTCCACCATGTTCGCTCCCTCGGCCCCCTCGGGGAGGCTCATCACACGCACGTTGTTCCTCCTGCATCCTCTGCTCTCTGTTCAAGTCGTGCCACTCTGTTAGCAAGGGAAGTCACTTCGGCCTCCAAGTCTTTCTGCTTTGGCACGATGTCCACCAACGTGGATTCCGTTTCTTTGACTCTGTCTACCAGTTTATGGTGATCTGCTCTCAGAAGACCCACCTCAACCGCGACTTGGTTGATGTTGCGCTGTAACGTTGTCTTTGTGTCTTCTATCGCCCCGAGTATCTTGTCTAGGGTATCCTGTACTTTAACTTGTGAATGGTCCTGCGGGTCCACTTCTTTGTGCCCCGGTGGCGCCGCGGATTCCATGGTTCTGCTCTTGTGTCGGCTCTTGGGGGGCATCGGATGAATAAGGGGTCGCACCCCAGGGTCCCAGGCAGCGGCCCAAGTGTTATCGTATGCTCTTCTCCTTCCGTGTCCCCACGCCCTGGTCTCCACGGGCCGCTCCGCGGCCCCCGGGCGGTCCCGAGCAGGCCCCCAGACACCCCGCCGGCTATCCCTAGCTTCTAGTTACAGAATTGGGGGGCTCCACGTTGTCAGTCCGTGGCTGACTGCCACTCTCTTCAGCCCCGGTCGTCCCAGCCATTCCTCCGCGCGTTGCGTGTCCAGGGCCACGCCCCACCGCCCGGGCCCAGTAATGCGTCGCAGTCGCGGTTCGGTCACCTTCCCTCGCAGTGTAGTTACCACCTCTTCAATGCTTCCTCTGCGACGTCGGTATCACATCTGGGCACGCTCCACCACCACACAAGCCCCAACTTCTCCAGGCGCCCCGTCCACAGTGTTACTCACTCAGGGGTCGCTGGCGCTCCAAGGCACCCGGGGCGTTCGATGGTCTTCCCCTGCCAGGCAATCTACCATCTGTTCCTTTTGTGGGGTGTGCCTCCTCAATCGCCAGCTCCACTGGTCATTCCACTTCCTCGCCGGCTCAAGCTAGCCAGGGGGTCGGCCCCTCCTCGCCCCCAGTCAGGCTCTCAGTGACAACTGCCCAGCGCGGCTGCGGGCCGGCTCATGCTCCAGGCAGGGTCGCATCCCCCCCTCTTGTTCCGGCCTCCTTCAGTCCTTCAGGGGCCCATGGGGGTCCCCAGCCAGCAGGGCCCACCGCCGCTCTCACCGTCCTCGGGGTCACCTGCCTCCCTCCACAGGCGTGGCAGCCGGCCCCGTCCCAGCTCCGGGGCCGCGCCGCTAATTCAGTGCCTCAGCGCCCCGCCAGGGCCAAGTGCCATGTTCGCGGGCAGGCCCCAGCACGACCAAGGGCCGCGCCCGCTTCTTCAGTAGCACTGATCCGTTGCCCGACGGGGCACAGTCCTTCCGGGGCCCACAGGCCCCCGCCTCAGCACCTCCGCCGCAGCAGGGAGACCTGACCGAGGTCCACCGCTGCTCCCGGGCCGTCCGCCTTAGTCCCGCGGCGGCCCGCGGCTCCACGCGAGGCAGTGGCTTTGGGCGAGGGGACGGGCCGCCGGCCTCTTCCCCCGTCGAACGAGCCGGGCTCGCACCTCAGCACCCTCCAGGGCCGCAACGGGGGCCCGGCAGCACCCAGGGCCGGCCCCCAGTCCAGTACCCCCGCACGGGGTCCGATCGGCCCGGAGATGGCACGTTGGTGTTCTATCTTAATCGTACTAAAGATTTACGGTGGACGATCAACTCTTTGTTGAGTATGTGGGTGCGAAAAAAGGGAAGGCGGTGCCAAAGCGTACTATCTCTCGATGGCTACTTCTTTGCATCAAAATGTGCTACGATTTGGCCAAGAAGCAACCCCCTGAGAGCTTGCGTGCTCATTTCACCAGAGCAACTACTGCTTCCACTGAATTAGCAAGTGGAGTTCCTGTCCTGGATATCAGCCAGGCAGCTATGTGGGCGTCTCTGCACACGTTTGCTAAACACTACTTCCTGGACAGTCAGGTCCGTCGGGACGGCTACTGTGGTCATTCGGTCCTGCAGGGCTTCTAGTATGATCTTGGTTCGCAGCCCACCTCCAAGGATGGCATTGCTTGGTATCTATTTTAAGGTAATGAATCTACAACTAGAAGTCTCTATCAGATGTACAAGTTACTTACTTTCGGTAAGGAAATATCTGGTAGAGACATATTCTAGTTGCAGATTCCTTACCGCCCACCCTTCCTCCCCGCTTGCGAACTGATTTCTAGGGACAGGGATTCCCCCTTCAGGTCCTTAGCTATGGCGCACCAATCTCAGTGTTCTTAGCGGCTCTGCGCTTTGGCGTGGAAAGTCGTTAAAAGAAACTGACGTCACTGCGCGAAGGCAGCGTCTGTATACCACTCCCAACGTCATCATGGCGACTACGATGCCAATGACACCCGTGGAGTAGACCGATGCCACCTACTGACCCGCAAGGGTTTTGCTTGAAGAAAAATCTCTGGATCCAGTCTGACGCCAGGGGGAAATTCTAAGGTAAGGAATCTGGAACTTGAATTTATCCCTACCAGATATTTCATCACCGAAGATAAGTAACTTGTATGTCAGAGGATATGTCATTTTAGATGAGCAAGAGTGCCATTTCCCCATTTCAACATTGGATATGTTTTGTGTGTGGTTGTACGTGTTATGTCTATTGTTCTCAAACATCTCAAGTGGTACAAAGTTCAAGTGTGCGAATGTAAATACCATATTTCCCAGCGACACGTTGTTCGCTTTTGTTGGTGGGTCATTAATGACCTCCAGGGTATGAATTATGCCAATGTCAACCCCAGTTGCTGTTTCCTTCAAATTCTATGCAGGTGTGCGACCTAATGCTTTCACACCTTTTTACATAGTATATATACTTTGACATGTGCAGTAGACTCCTGTTATGCTTTATATGTCCAAAATGGCTCAATGCATTTTCAGTAAACTAGGAAAACTCATCAAAGGACAGTTGTGCAATTTAGTTTTGGTGACCATCCCCCAGTAGATTTGGAGTCACGCAAACAAACAGAAATATTTCTTTTTAGAAATGTCATTATATTGGCATAAGAGAAACTATTTTGGAACTCATCTTATATCTTATGAACTGTTTGTCCAGTCTGTACGTACCAAATGTAGCATTAGATGTCTGCATACAAGGAAAAGTAAGTGTTTATGCTCTTGGAGAAAAGTGTGTCCCCAGACCACCAGGCAGTTATGTAGATGCCCTTGAAAATACACACAATGTCTTTTCTTATACTTGAGGAGTAAGCTGTCTTGGCACTATGTTCTTCTAGAAATGAAATGCATATATGCACTGTGGTTACCTTTTCTGTTATACTATTTTCAAGAGATTTACTTGCACCCACTAATCATATCATGTTCAACTTTCTAGGTCATGGTGGAGAATTCGGATTTTACTCCATCCCAAGTGGGATGTCTTTTCACTTTCCTTGCACGCCAGCTTGCTAAGCCTGATAATACGTTATTTGTAAACAGAGTGCTTTTCGATCAGGTAAGACTCTTTTTTTACCAGTAATCTATTATATTTTTATTTCACCTTTTCTAAACATGATTATGAAGCTACCTTAAAAAAACACTCTAGACCTCACAAAATGATGTTTTTTGTGGAAGGCATGAATAAGCGTAGACGTTAAATTGCAATTGTTAAGTGTCAATGTTTATGCCATTGACTTCTTTTAGACACTTGATCTGGCGTTCTGGTATTGCCATTTTTACAAAGACTGTACATGATATTGTTTTCATTCAAAGTTCCTAAAGTATCTAAGTGA
This sequence comes from Pleurodeles waltl, assembly GCF_031143425.1. Taxonomy (NCBI): domain Eukaryota; kingdom Metazoa; phylum Chordata; class Amphibia; order Caudata; family Salamandridae; genus Pleurodeles; species Pleurodeles waltl. The sequence continues at coordinate 1,782,119,444 of NC_090440.1, read as the reverse complement.
AGTACCTTACATTTACAGTATTAACTGTAAATCTTGAACCTGTGGTTCTTAAAATAAACTAAGAAAATATATTTTTCAATATAAAAATCTATTCGCCTGGAGTAAGTCTTTGAGTGTGTGTTCCTCATTTATTGCCTGTGTGTGTACAACAAGTGCTTAACACTACCCTCTAATAAGCCTACAGCTCGACCACACTACCACAAAATAGAGCATTAGAATGATCTACTTTTGCCACTATCTTACCTCTAAGGGGAACCTTTGGACTTTGTGCATGCTATTTCTTACTTTGAAATAGTATATACAGAGCCAACTTCCTACACCATGTCACAATTTGTTTTCAACGACAGGGGTATACCATTTTGGTGGAAGGATGCCTGGCTGACAAGATTACAATACAGACTTCGGGCATAAGGTCACACTGTCAACTGTTGCCACTCAGTCTCCACGCAAGAAGGCAGAGAGCTGATAGGTTTGGGTGCAGAACCATCCCCTGCTGCTGCGACAGAATAGCCTCCCGAAGCGGCAGTCTGATCGGAGGATTGATGGACATGCTCAGCAGCTCGGGATATAAGACTTTCCAGGCTCAGTCCAGAGCCACAAGGCTTACTTAAGCCCAGTTGTTCTTGATCTTCTTGAGAACTCTGGGCAGAGGTGGTATGGGCGGAAATGCGTACAGGAGGTCTAAGTTCCACTCAAGACGTAAAGTGTCTCTGAGTGGTTGCCGCCTTAGAAACTGCAACATGCAAAACTGCTGACATTGTGCGTTCTCTGCAGAGGTGAACAGCCTAACCAAGACTCTCCCCACTGCTGGAAGACACCTTGCACCACCTCCGGATGGAGATGCCATTTGTGAGTTGGTAGTCATTTTTGACTAAGATAATCGGCTCTGGAGTTCAGAGAGCCCCTCAGATGTTGAGCCAGTAGGGATATGCCCTGTTGTTCCAGCAATGTCAAGAGGCACAGAGTTTCTTGACAAAGGGTCCATGGCTCCACCCTGCCCTGCTTGTTGTAGTACCACATGGCAGTGGTGTTGTCCATGAACACCTGCATCATCTTCCCCTTGACAGAGATGAAAAAAAAGGCATTCAAAGCTGACTGGAGCTCCAACAAGTTGATGTGGAGTGCGGATTCCTCTGGAGATCAGATGCCTCTTATCTCCACCTCTCCCAGCTCTCCCATTTGGCCACCCCATCCCAGGAGAGACTCGCATTTGGGTCTACTGTCAGATCCGGTTGGGGAAGGGAGAGGGATCTGCCTTTGACCCAGTGCATAAACAGTCAAAGCTGCATCAGAAATCAGGCAAAAAGTTGGTGCTAACCAGCCAAAAAGGGTGATTTCCCCACAAATGGCCACAAGGAAGCTGTTTTCAAAGCGAGAAGCCTAAGAAGACAATTGTGGTGAGGTGTAGGAAAGTACCATCTTTTTGGCATGGTTACCCCCATTTTCTGCCTGATGTCAGTATGTTTGACAGTGTTCACTGGGATCCTGCTAACAGGACCCCAGTGATTATGCTCTCTCTCCTCTACAATTTGTCACTGCATACTTGAATAGAAACATTGCCCAACAGTCACATAAATTAAGTCATAATTGCCTTTTTTAATGGAGGCTTGTCTGATGGGACAATACCACAGGAGGTTTGTCAAATGGTATTGGCTCCATTGTGGCCCCTCTCACAGAACTGACCTCCAAGAAAATGCCATACAAAGGAAACTGTACAGTGAGCTTTCAAAGGGTCTTTGACACCCTGAAAGAAGCAGGTGGTTACTCTCTAGAGAGCAGTGTTGGAGTTTCATTGAGAGGAAAGTCTTTGCTGTGGTTTTTGTCTCTGAAGAAGTTGAGGCCATACTTGTTTGGCTCTTACTTCTTGTTCAAACTAACTGTAGGCCTCTGAGATGGCTGAGGCAGATGAAAGGTGAAAATCTCAAACTGTTAAGGTGGTCCTTCTCCCTACAGGGAATGGACTTCATAGTGGAACACCGACCTGGTTCTGACCATGCCAATGCAAATGGCCTTTCCAGGTTCCTCCACTTAAAAAATAAAGACTCTCTAGGGGAAGGTCAGTTTCATCCTCTTTTTCTTGGGGAAGGTGGAGGGTCTTGTAGGAAGGCACCCTTGTTGGTGTGGTTAGCTTCCACTTTTATTCTGGTTTCTGATGTGTCTTCAACAGTGCACTGGGTCCCTGCTCACTAGGTCCTGAGTGCCAGATCTCTTTCCCCAAAACTGCACAGTTGCCTTGCACAATTGGCACACGCTTTAGCTCCCACTGTAGGTCCCTAGTAAATGGTACCACTGGTACCTAAGGCCTGGGGTGCTAAAGAAGGTCCCTGAGGTGCATCGCGGCATATGTGAGGGCATATATGCAGATATGCTCCTGCTATGTCTCTGTCAATTCTGAGGCATAGTAAGTGAACAGAGAATTCATATTAAATGCACGTGGTGGCCACTGGTTATTACAAGTTCCACAGCTACATGATGGCTTTCCTGAACCCTGGGATGTTTTCTATCAAACATCTCAGACTAATAATCACTCACTGAATCCAGTAATGGATATAATAATAAACGCACACACAGGGCACCTTAGAGGTGCCCCCTGAAAACCTACCAGCTGCTATTGTGCTGATTGACTAGTCCTGACTAGTTCAGCCCCCACAGGCGCGTTTCTGGCCCCACAAGGTGAGAGCCAGCGCTCTTGAGGGCCTAAGACAAAAGCCTGCACTGGGTGGAGGTGTTGCCTCCTCTCCCAGACAGGATGAACAGTCCAGGGCAGGAATCTTCAAAGACCTTGCCTGCCGCCTTTGTAATGCGACCCAGGTGTCTCCAAATGGGGAGATGGCCAACCATCTTGTCCTGACCCCACTTTTGGCAGCAGCACAGGTGGGAAAATTAGGCAGATTAGGACGTGTGCCGCTTCATGCCAGTCCAACCTCTACGGTGAATGAGCTGAAATGGACACCACTTTTCAAATGACTCCATCTTGCATTACATTTATTAGGCCATTAGGGTTAAGGTTATGCCCACTTCCCAACGGAAGGGGTCATAAGAGGAGTGTAGTCAAACTTAAGGTGGGGACAGCCCATTGGCTTTTGACCTGGTACTCCCTGTAACACCCCTATATTGAGTATTTAGGTGGCACCCCTGCACCCTAGAACTCAGATCCTGATGACCTAAGAAGACAAGGATGAAGAAGAATTGCACCCGCAGAAGAGGAAAAGGAGTAGGTGACCACACTGGACTGCATGCTGACTTCAAAGGACTGTACCCAAAAAGCCAACTCGTCCTGCCTTCCATAAAGACTCAAATCTCCTGTGGGCAACGGACCTGCTGTGCAATAAAAACTTCAAGAAAAGGACTTCATCCAATGATGCCAATGCGATTCTCCGGCTGCCCAGAGACTGAGTCCAGTGTGGTCTCACCTATCTTGGACTCATTCAAGATGCCTGCAGCCTCTGAGCGTAGGCCACCTCTCCCTCAGGCTGGTGGTGAGAGAAAACCCGACTCCTTTAGCAACCAATGCACCTGTCGCCCGACCCCATCTGAGATGGGTCACTGGTGCCAACAACATCCCCCTAGCTCCTAAGAGCTTGAGTCCACCCTGGGTCTACCCCTGCTGGACTCCTCCTGCAGCCTCAGCAGACAGGAACCCATGACCGCAAGTGCTCCCACACTAGAAAGCCTAATGCCTAAGGACACTTCTGCCTCTGTCACCCGTGGGCCCTGGAGAAAAGGACCAAAGGAGCACCTAAGTCCCGAACACGCCAAGTCTACTATCTGTTTGTTGTCCCAACTAGCTTCCCAGCCAGAGTCTGCAGCCTGTTTGTCATGAGATCCAACTCCTATAGAGAACCAGTGGGCACCAGCCGCCTTACTGCACCCCTGCACCTGGCCGCCCCAGTGCTGCCCAGTGTGACCTGTTGGTGGAGTTCTGATCAGTGCCTGGTTTTCTTACCTTTGTTTCCTGAGCTCAGCCTCCTAAGTCATTGTTAACCCTGTGTTTGCTGAACATTGTTTTCCTCTATAGGATAACACTGAGAGGACTGTGAAAATTGCACTGTGTCTATTTTTGAATCTGCAAAGTATCTATTCTTAAAAGTCTACTTACCTGATCACGAAGTTCTTGGGTTTGAAACATATATAAATGAATTGTTATTTTTCTAAATTGGTCTCAGATTTATTCTTTGAGTTTGTCTCATTTATTGCCTCTGTGAGTATAATAAAGGTGTAGCACTACCCTCTGATAAGCTGAACTGCTCGACCACACTACCACAAAATAGAGCATTAGTCCTATCTACTTTTGCCTCTGCAAACCCACTAGGGATCCACTGGACTCTCTGCACGGTGTACTTCTTTTTGGTCTACCATATAGAAAGTGCTTAATTTGTAAATAAAAACGTGCTGCTGCTCAAAGCCCTACTCTTAAACATGCGACTGCTGCAATTAAATGTGCGAACCCTGAATACTGAGGCAGCGTAATCCTGAAGCCACCTCGGGCCTCTTCAATCCATTTACAGCCCCTCCCTGCCTCTTCAGCTCACTCTTGCAGCTTTCTACTTTCTCCCGTTGTGACACTTTTTCATTTTTCTCTTCCTCCGTCTTTCCCATATGTGTCTTTTGCTCACAGTAAATGCTTGAGGCTGAAAAATAAGCGCCGGCCCTCAAAAATAAGTGCTGGTGCTCTGCACCAGAAACAACAAGCACAAATTAAGCTCTGCATATAGATAGCCAGCTTCCTACTTCAATACATCTGCCTGCAGGGCGAATGATCTGCAGACATCGTCATCTAAGTTGCTGTACCTTTCCATTTGTCCTGACAAAGTGGTGCTTCACACTAGGGCCTCTTTTCTGTCAAAAAGTGGTTACGCCTTTCCATGTAGGCCAATCTTCCACCTTGCCTACTTTTAATGCCCTCACTCATCATTTTAAGAAAGAGGAGAGAGTCCTCCACCTGGACCCAAAAAGAACGTTGGTGTTCTACCTTGATTGTACCAAAGAGTTCTGGAGAAAAAATCAACTCTTTGTTGGTTATGTGGGTGCGATGAAAGGTCAGGCAGTGCCAATGAGAACCATCTCCAGATGGGTCATACTTTGCATTAAAATGTGCTACATACTTGCTAAGAATCAACCCCCTGAGGGTTCCAGTGCTCATTCTACCAGAGCTGAAGCTGCGACCACTGCATTAGAAAGCAGAATTCCAGTCCTTGACATCTGTCAGGCAGCTGCATGGGCATCTTTTCACACATTTACCAAACACTACTACATGGACAGTCAGGTCCGTAGGGACGGGCACTCTGCCCTTTCAGTCCTGCAGGACTTTCTAGTATGATCTTAGTTTGCAGGCCCACCGCTGGGGATGTTCTTGCTTGGGTATGTATTCTAAGGTATGGAATCTACAACTAGATGTCTCTATTACCTTCAGTAACGCCTTATCTGGTAGAGACAATAACTAGTTGCAGATTCCTTACCGACTCACCCATCCTCCCCACTCTGTGAACTGATTTCTAGGGACATGGACTCACTTTTAGGGCCCTATTTTTGACAGACCAGTGGTTAGTGTTTTTCATGGGTCTGAGCTTCTGGTGTGGATATTCGTGAAAAGAAACTAACATCAATGCCCTGGGGACCCGTGACATAGTATCTGGAGCGGACAACATCAACCACAGACACAGTGCTGGTCGACACCACCTAATGGTGTGCAGGGGTACTGATAAAAAAAATTATCTCCGAACCCAGACTAACATCCGGGGAAATTCCAAGGTAAGGAATCTGCAACTAGATATTGTCTCTGCCAGATAAGGCGTTACCAAAAGTAAGTAATGTGCCCATTTGTGCAACTGTGCATTATAATGATTTACGGCTATTTCACTGCAGGACTTATACTGACACACTCTGAATACCTGCGTTTGATCAGAGGTGATATCTGTTACCGTATATACACATGAGGATACCCCAAATAATAAATGCTAGGTGTGAGACGGGGTGGGGGGGGGTGGTCGGAGGGTTAGGGGAACAGAACAACGATTAACTACCTGCTAAACCTAGCTACATTGATTTAAGGAGTCAATGCCACCAGAAGCGACCCAGAACAAAATATATTCTCTTTGCATTTCATTACATTTTTTTTCTTCATATTTAGTTATTTATAATATTTTTGTCATTCAAGAATTGCATTTTTAATTAATCATGTAGCATATAATATTTTTTAAAAATATATACATAAATCTAAAAAAGAGCTACAATAAATACACTGTGAAAAAACATGCTACATTAAAGTACATCGACAAATCTCACATCTCACTAGGCACTCTCTCTCATTCACACTACGTTCTAAATTATTCTCGCTTTATGTACCTGTCTTAGGGGTCTCCCAGATCACAATACGTTTGAACAATTAAACACGTAGACTAGTTTTCTTTAGCTCTCCATTGATGCCTTTTGCTCTGGGTACTCCTATAGACTAGTCAACATACATTTCAGTGGAATAGCATCACTTCTATCCACCTTCTTCGGGACCCATTGATGTAATAAATCCTTCAGTCTAACAAATGTGGGGGTCTCTAATGGGGGAAATGTTACCCAGGTCACAACCTGTCATAAATATGAACACAGCTTAAAAGAAACTTACTTAAAAACACGTGCTTTGCCAGATCCCATCCAATCTCAAGTGACTGTGTTTCCTGCAAAAAATAAACTCAGAAATTCACCACCACACCATGTAGGGTAGGAAACTACTTCTGACTATGGTGACTATAGTGGTCCCACTACTCCACATGGTGAGTGCCGCTCAATATAACAACAAACATGAGGTTGTCTAGGTTTTCCATCTATCCTTATATCCCATATATATATATATATATATTCCCACCATGCTACACTTATATATGATGAGGTTCTTATTTTATTGGGATAAACTGCTCAGATCCCTAGTTTTGAAATGTGTCATGCTTGATGGAATCTCACTTTAAGGGTGCATGCACACATTGCTACTAGAAAGAGATTAGGAAAAGAATGAAGTTATACCTATGTCCATATGGCATAAAGGAAGTGGAGTAATGAGGGGTCCTCGTATGTCAATAATTATCCCTCAAAAGATTCACATTCCAGATCCTCTACTACTTTTATCCATACTGAAATCTTGGCATTCCATAACAAAAATGATCTTCAACATTATCCGATAAAGGGTATCAATGATCTATTTAGGGGAAAGTTGAAATAGAACAATCCATAGAACAATCTAGTCATTTCCACCTATCCTTAGCTGTGGTTACTAATAGGTTTCTGATATCACATTTTTCTCTCACAAACCACTGTATATGGTATCCACCACTTTAACTGGCTGGCCATCCAAAGCCCAAACATACTACAAGATTTGTCATTCTCATAGGTGTTCTCTTCCTATGATATACTGTTGGCAGCCCACAACAATGCCAAATAATGTTGCCTCACCAAATGTTTGGTGGGTTAAAGAGTACTGAATCCCGAAATTTCCAGTCTTGCTAGTAATACAGCGCATTAAACAAAGGTCCTGATCCTCTGAGTATGTAGTCTCCGGATGCCTACTTAGGAATCACAAAAGTTAATAAATAAGCCACAAAGTGCCACTATTTTTCAGCTACCATGCGTCTGTGCTATGACAGTACCCACAGAGTCCCATGTTTTATAGACAAACTTGACAAGTTGTCCATTGATTTGTCGATATACAGTACACGCCAGCATTCTAAAAAACATGGGTCCCTAAGTCAAACCACGACGAAGGCAGTGTGATTCACAGCAGAATTGATCAGGAATACCTGCTTATCTCATTTTCCAGTTGCGGCTAATGTGGCGATGAGCGCCTCCTCCCGAGTCCAAAAATGCAAAGTTCAAGACCGCTACCAAAAGCGCACCCTTTTTAAGTGAACGTTCATATTCACTGTGTAAAGGCTAAGAATACTGGGACGCTGAAAAGCACTCCTTATACAAATCGTGATTGGTTGTTTATATTTCTGTTAGAAAGGGTGCTGTTCTGATTCAATTTAACTTGCGCCCAAGTGTCTTTGTTCGGGCGCCATATATCTTTCAGAAGAGTAGATTCCCTTTGTCCAATAATTTCCCTCAATGTACTAGCTTGTTGACCCCCATCAAAAGCAGCCCTATAACACAGAAACAACTGCATAGCTCTAAATCCCCAAACTTCTCTAAAGCTTGTATGACTTTGCGATTACCAAATAGTGAGTTTCTGTGATTTGCTATTTGGTGATCTCATGCACCCGTGTACCAATATGTGTTAAACTCATTGAACAAGCTGCATTCGGTTGCATATAGACCTACCTCATTAATATTCATTAGGTAGGCCTCGCTTTGTGGCCCACTGAGAATTGCAAAAAATCACAGGGATGGTGGCCTGCTGGGGTCAGCAGACCACCATGTCTGTAAATGCTTTTCAAAGAAGCATTTTTTTTTTTAAATGCAGTACATTTTCCTTAAAGGAAAATGGGATGAGTTTTAAAAATAAAGTTTTCTTTTCTTTTCTAAGAGCAGGTAGTGGTCCGTGGGACCACTGCCTGCTCTTAAAAATGTTTTTACCAACATTCACAAAGGTGAAGGGGTCCCTTGCGAATGGGTTACGACCAACTCAGAGTTGGAGGTAAAATGTGAATGTTTTGCGACTGCATTTCAGTCACAAAACATTCACACATACCACTTATTATGAAAGGAGGCCCTAAACACGGCACTTCCTAATACCGAATCGCAAACCCTATTTGCGATTCAGTAATAGATTACGGAATTGCAAATAGGGTCTTTTTACATTTAAAAATGCTTTTTGCGGTCGCAAACGGACTGATTCCGCAAGTTGGACTCTTGGATGCTTTGTACATCTGGCCCAAAATTCTGAATGAGCAATGACAGGGCAGTGATATTGTTAGAGCTTTTGCAGTTAGTTTGGTAGCTGTTCTGAAAAATGGGTATTCAATTAATTTAATGAGCCTATTGCTATAGACCTCTTAGCAAACATTTTGCAAAAATGTTTGCCCATACATCAAAAAATTAATAGATCTCAAGTGGTGTAGAGCTACCCTTCATTCAGTACAGTATGAGTAATCCAACCCTTCAATGTGTCATTGATCACAGAGCATGTTGGTCTGAAATGCTTGTCCATGCAGCAGACATGGCGAGCCTCCCCCAGTATTCTGCATCACCCTCAAAGATGTCCAGAGAGGTAGCCCACCATCCTGATATCCTTTAGTCATTTGAACCAGTTCAAGGTTCATGAGTCTGTAGGTGAGTTACTTGGAGCCATGACCTCCACCTCTGAATTACAAGTTTAAAAGGCCTTAATATGACAAATCCAGTTTTCATTGCACTTTTCCAAAAAGAAATACAGCAACCTATTTCTAGATTGTTATCAAAAGGACAGAATTTTCTTTGATATTTTACCGCAGACAGCATGGATTTGTTCCAGTTGTGGCTCTGAATACACTGTCATCTTTGTATGTTTTTTTTATCATAGTGACTATTCTGTGTGGGAGCCATTTTAGGTAACATACAACGTCTCCTACTTAGACCTTATTTTTCTATTTTAACCTCTTAAGTTGTACTATGGCTGCCAATGTTTCCCACAATTTCCATCTACTTTTTTCTCATTTCCTAAGATCTTTCATAAGCAAATTTCACAAATAAGTTCTTGCCATATCTCAATTCTTTTAGTACATTATGTTGCTACTTTATACTTTTTTTCTTACATCCCTGAAAATAATTCTAATTCTCAAATCTGAGGTGCCCGTGGGATTAATTCCTGAAGTCTTTCACAGAGGTGTAACTTCCTCTCCCAGGCAGGATGGACATTCCAGGCCAGGAAACTTCAAAGGCCTTGCCACCTTTGTAATGCAACCCAGTTCTCTCGAAATGGTGGAGCTGACCAACTCCCCCTGTCCTGACCCCACTGTTGGCAGCAGCACAGGCAGGAAAATGAGTTAAATTAGGTGAAGTGCCCACTTCATGTCAGTCCCATCCCGAAGGTGGACACTACTTTTCAAATTCCTGCATTTTGCTTGGAAGCAATTAGGCCGTTCGAATTAGGGTTATGCCCACTTCCCATCAGAAGTGGTCATAGGAAAGGTGGTCAGCCCATTGGCTACCGCCTGGCACTCCCTGTAACGCCCCCAAATTGAGTATCTAGGTGGCACCCCTGAGCCCTAGAACTCAGATTTCGACAACCTAAGAAGACCCGGACAAAGAAGAGTTATACCTGCAGACGAGGAAAAGAAGCAGAAGCTGACCTGGAACCAGCCCCTCTGGCCTGCCTGCTGACCTTGAGGGACCACGCCAGACTGCCTGCTGACTTCAACGGACCCTGCACAAGAAGGCAACTCGTCCAGCCTTCAATAAAGACTTAAGTCTCCTGTGGGCAACAGACTTGCTCTATAACAAACTCCAAAGAAAGGACTCTGCAGCTGCTGGAAACCAGACACCAGATGTGACCACTGCACCCGACGTCCACAACCCAAGTTGAAGCCAACCGACGGTGTCAGTGCGGGACCCCAGCTGCCCAGAGACCGAGTCCAGTGTGGTCTCACACATCTTGGACTTTCCTGAGACGCCTGCACCCTCTGCACACAGTCCCTCTCTCCCACAGGCTTGTGGAGAGAGAAAATCCAACACCTCAAGCAACCACTGCACCTGTGACCCCTGGCCCCAGCTGAGGTGGGTCACCAGTGCCAATTATGCCCTCTGACTCCTAAGAGCTTGAGTCTACCCCTGCCGGACTCCCTGACGACACCTGCAGCTTCAGCACACCGGACCTCCTGACTGCAAGTACTCCCGGACGAGAAAACAAGATGCCTAAAGATACCCTTGTATCCGTCGCCCTTGGGCTTAGTAGAGGAGGACCCAAGGTGCACCTACATCCCCAAGCACCTCAAATTCTACAACTTAACTGCTTGTTGTCCCTGAATGGCTTCCTAGCCAGAGCCTGCAGCCTGTTTGTCACTAGGTCCAACTCCTATAGAGAACCATTGGGCACCCAATGCCTTACTGCACCTGGCCCCCCAGTGCTGCCTGGTTTAACCTGTTGGTGTGGTTCGGATCAGTGCCCAGTACTTACCTTTGGTTCCTGAGACTGGATTTGTAAGTCGTTAACCCTGTGTTTGCTGAACATTGTTTTTCCACCATAGGATAACATTGTGAGAGCTCTGAAAATTGCCCTGTATTGATTTCTGAAACTGCAAAGTATTTATGCTTAAAAGTCTACTTACCTGATTTCCGAAGTTCTTGTGTTTGAAACCTATATGTATATATATATATATATATATATATATATATATATTTTTTTTTTCTCTAAATTGGTCACGGATGTATTCTTTGAGTGTGTTTCTCATTTATTGCCTCTGAGAGTACAGCAAATGCTTAGCACTGCCCTCTGACAAGACTAACTGCTTGCCCACACTACAACAAAATAGAGCATTTGACCTATCTGCTTTTGCCTCTGTGTAGGAAACTGGCCCTTGTTTGTGGCACTTATTTGCCTGATATCTGATGCCATGTTGACTAAGTGTGTGCTGCGATCCTGCTAACCAGGCCCCAGCACCTGTATTCTTTCCCTAAAACTGTACTATTGTTCCACAATTGGCACTCCCCTGGCCCACAGCTAAGTCCCCTGTAAAAGGTACCAGTGATACCAAGGGCTCTGTGACCGGGGGTGCCCCTAACGGCTGCAGCATATATTGTGCCACCCTAAGGGACCCCCCCCACCAAACACATGTACACTGCCACTGCAGCTTGTATTTGCTGGGGGGGAGACAAAGGCAAAGCCAACATTGCACCCCTCTCAGGGTGCTATGCCTACAAACCACTTCATGTGGCGTAGTTAAGTCACCCCTCTAGCAGGCCTAACAGCCCTAAGGCAGGGTGCACTATACCACCAATGAGGGCATAGCAGCATGAGCAAAATGCCCCTACAGTGTCTAAGCCCATTCTTGGACATTGTAAGTGCAGTGTGGCCATATCTGATAGAGACTTCTAGTTGCAGTTTCCTTACTTTAGAATTTCCCCCATGCGTCAGACTGCATCCAGAGATTTTTCATTGAGAAATACCCTTGTGCATCGGTAGGTGGCATCGGTCGACTCCGCAGGCGGCGGCGCCGTGATGACGTCAAGAGTAGTACATAGACGCAGCCTCAGCGCAGTGACGTCAGTTCTTTTCTTTCCGCGCCACGCGCTGATCTGGAGAGAGCTACCCTGGTCTCTTTTTGACCGACTTCGACCCTTTTGTCGAGTTTTCTGTGAGTTTTTTGGTGCGTCGATGGATGTCCTCGAAGGCCAGTTTCAAGCCGTGCGAGGACTGTCACCGCATGATGTCGGTGACCGATCCGCATCGGGTTTGTTTGTGGTGCCTGGAGAGTAACTACGACCCAAATTCGTGCTCTGAGTGCCGGGCCATGCACCTGACGGCCTTGAGGGAGTGTTCTCCCAAGCTCATGGCTGCCCGGCGCTCGACTCCGTGTAGGTCCCGATCTCGCTTGAGAGGAAGGTCTCGAGACCGTTCGCGGAGCCACCACCATTTGTCTTCCTCCAAATCTTTGGGCACAGATAAGAAGTCGTCGAAGCGGTCCCGTCGCCCTTCGACTTCGCCCAGCAGCTCAGCTGATGCAACATGGGAGGAGCATCGACGCTCAAGGCCTCAATCCTTGGAGCCTGCTTCTGAGTCCGCTCTGCGCTTCCCTGAATTTCCTGGAGCCAAAGCAACCCCCGCCCAACTTAAAGTTCTATGAGGCCATGCGCCTCATTTTTGGGCAGACCGACCACGATACAGCGCCTTTGGCCCAAGGGGTTCGGTTGAGGGGCCTTCGGGTTCCACACCGGCGTCTTTGGCTCTGGCCACTGAGGTGACCTCCAGATCTGCACCCACGCCGGTCGTACCACTGAGACCTTTACCGCGGCAGTTCGATTGTCGACGCACCCGACATAGGTAAATCCCATTATCGACTTCGACCCGATCCTTAACCCCGACGACTCTGAGTCGGAGCGGCGTTGGCCGCCGCCTCTGTCCTCGATGGGGCCTACTCACCCCAAGTCGGATTTGGACCCTTTTCCCTATGGGTACAAATTCAGGGAAGGATTGGAGGGGTCCCTGGACCCTAATGAATACCAGGATGACCTGCCTTTGGACTGGGCACAGGAATTGGGTGAGGCCAGATGCTGGCATGCTGTCTCCTCCTATTGCGGCCACGGCGGAGGGAAGTGACTTATGCTATGGTGGTCAGTAGGGTGGCTGAGGTCCTTGGCCTTGAGCTACCTACTGTAGAGGTCAGGTCCAATCTCCTGATGGAGGTGCTTCAACCAGGGGTTTCCCCACCTGAGCCCCTTTTGCCATTCAATGAAGCCCTCACCGATGTCCTTTTGGGTACTTGGTCCAAACCCAACACAGGAGCTCCTGTAAATAGGACTATCGCACGCCGCCATCAGCCCGCCCCGAACAACCCTGAATTACTGTCTCAACACCCCACGCCTGAGAGTCTTGTCATCCAGGCTTCCTCTTCCTAGGCGCATTCCCTTCCGCACCCCCGGATAGGGAATCAAAAAGGCTGGAACAATTTGCGTAGAAGTTGTTTTCTTCCTCCAGTCTCGCGCTTCGGTCCATGAACACCGCATGCCTTTTGGGCCGCTATACCCACTCGCTGTGGGATATGGTTGCGCAAGTTCTGCCGCAGATACCGGAGGAGGCCTGTGCAGTTGTCTCCCAAGCTGTCAACGATGGGAGAGATGCGGCAAAGTTCACGATCCGATGTGGGATGGACACGACCGACTCTCTGGGCAGATCGGATGCTATGGCGAAGGCCTTGAGACGCCATGCCTGGTTGCGTACTTGTGATTTTTTGGAGGATGTCCAACATTTTCTCATGGACATGCCCTTTGATGGATCCTATCTCTTTGGAGACAAAGCGGACTCGGCCTTGAAGAAATTCAAGGATTCCCGGGCTACGGCTCTGTCCTTTGGTCTTTCTACTGCTCCTCGCCCCCAGCTGTCCGCTTTTCGCCCCTTTCGGGGCCATGGAAGGGGCTCCCTGCAGCGTCCCCCCACCCAGCCACCGTGCCACCCATGCTGTTTAGCCACTCTGTGGCTGGGGGACACAGAATCCCATGTGGGCGTGGGGCAGGGAACCAGAGGTCTGCCCAGTCCTCCCCTGCCCCCGCTGCAACCTACGAACCCTCCTAGTCCGTCCCCTCACTCCGATCCAGTTGATAGCAGGATTCGCCATCACCTGCCCCACTGGGAATCCATCACTACGGAAAGGTGGGTTTTGTAGCTACTTCGAAAGGGCTATTCCCTCCCATTCAAATCTGTCCCATTGGCTATGCCTCCATCACTCAGCCACCTTCCGGAGGATCATTTGGCACTTCTCCGCCAGGAAGTCGCGGTTGTCTTGGCCAAGGGAGCTATAGAGAAGGTCCCTGTGCCAGAAGTAGGTTGTGGTTGTTATTTCCGCTACTTTCTGGTGCAGAAAAAGGACAAGGGCTCATGTCCTATCCTAGACCTTGGGTTGGGGCGGCCACATGGGAGAGGCAGAGATCAGAGGTGTAGGAAGCTGGCTCTGTACATACTATCTCAAAATGAGAGATAGGGTGCACGGAGTCCAGGGGGTTCCCCAAGAGGTTTGGCAGAGGCAATAATAGATAATACTAGTGCTCTATGTGTGGTAGTGTGGTCGAGCAGTTAGGCTTAACAGAGGGTAGTGTTAAGCATTTGTTGTGCACACACAGGCAATAAATGAGAACACACACTCTATGACTTAACTCCAGGCCAACAGGATTTTATATAGAAAAATATTATTTTCTTAATTTATTTTAGAACCACAAGAGTCAAATTGCATGTAAGTATGTTAAATGTAAGATACTTTACATAGGTATAGATAAAACTTTGAATCAAAACAGAAATGTACACAGTTTGGCATAAAATGCAATAAGCTATTTTAAAAGTGGACACAGTGCAACTTTCAGCAGTTCCTGCAGGAGGTAAGTACAGGTTTAGTTTTTGAGGTAAGTAAAGCACTTACAAGTTCAGTCTCTGGGGTATAGGCAGCCCACCGTTGGGGTTTCAAGTCAACCCCAAACACTCAGCACCAGCAACACAGGGCTGGTCTGCTGCAGAGGTCAAAGAGAGTCCCAAATAACATAGGTGCCTACGGAGACTAGGGGTGCTCCAGTTCCAGTCTGCTAGCAGGTAAGTACCTGCTTCCTCGGGGAGCAGACCAGGTTTTTTTTGTAGTGCACGGGGTGGGGTCCCAAGCAGGCACACAAAATACACCCTCAGCAGCACAGGAGCGGCCGGGTACAGTGTGCAAACACTGCGTTGGCTTTTGTATAGAAGTCAATGGAGGGACCTGGGGGTCACTCTGATGATCTAGACAGGGCACAGGGAGGCTTCTTGGGCCAGCCACTGACTGGGCAACGGTAAGGGCCGCCTGCTGGTCACTGCTGCACTGGAGGTTGGTTCTTGACGGGCGTGGGGGCTGCAGGTGCAGTGCTTCTTCCAGGTGTCGGGTTTCTTTGTTACCGGGCAGTAGCGGTCAGAGGGTCCTCTGAACTCCCTCTGCAGACGTCGTCATGGGGTGCAGAGAGATTGGCTCAGGGTTGACACGTTGTTGGAGTCGCCTGGGGGTCCTCTGCAGCGTTGGTTTCTCTGGACATGGGCGTTGGGTGCAGAGTAGTGGGGACTCATGCTTCTGGAGTGAGGTGAGAGTCCCTTTAAAGATGGTTTCTTCTTGTTGCTTTAGACAGGGCCGCTGTCCACAGGAGTTTCTTGGTCCTTTGGAGTTGCATGGCAGTCCTATGAGTCGACAGAGGTCTCTGTGCCCACAGGATGCGTCGCTGTTGCAGGTTCTTTGAATCAGGAGACAGACCAGTAGGGCTGGGGCCAAAGCAGTTGTCGTCTTCCTTCTTCTCTGCGGGATTTTCAGGTCAGCAGTCCTTCTTCTTGTTAGGTCATTAGGAATCTGATTACCTGGGTTTAGGGTCGCCCCTAAATACTGAATTTAGGGGTGTGTTTAGGGCTGGAGGGCAGTAGCTAATGGCTACTGTCCCTGAGGGTGGCTACACCCTCCTTGTGCTTCCTTCCTTTGGGGAGGGGGCACATCCCTAATCCTATTGGGCTAAATCCTCCAAAGCAAGATTAAGGATTCTTCAAGGAGGGGGTCACATCAGCTCTGGTCACCTTAGGGGTGGACCTGGCTGAGGGGGTGACTCCTCCTTGTTTTTCTCATTATCTCCTCCGGACTTGCCGCCAAAAGTGGGGGCTGTGTCCGCGGGGCAGGCTTCTCTACTAGCTGGAGTGCCCTGAGACGTTGTAACTCCAGGCTTGAGCCTTTGAGGCTCGACGCCAGGTGTTACAGTTCCTGCATGGGGAGGTGTGAAGCACCTCCACCCAGGACAGGCTTTGTTCCTGGTCACAGAGTGCTCAAAGGCACTCACCCCATGTGGCTAGAAACTTGTCTGGAAGTGGCAGGCTGGCAGAGACCGGTCAGCCTAGCACTAGCAGGTGAGCTCGCATGCAGGGGGCATCTCTAAGATGCCCTCTGTGTGCATTTCTCAATAAATCCCACACTGGCATCAGTGTGCATTTATTGTGCTGAAAAGTTTCATGTAGGAAGTTGGCTCTGTATATACTATCTCAAAGTGAGAGACAGTGTGCACAGAGTCCAAGGGTTCTCCTTAGAAGTTGATAGTGGCAAAATTAGATAATACTATTGCTCTATTTTGTGGTAGTGTGGTCGACCAGTAGGCTTATCAGAGGGTAGTGTTAGGCATTTGTTGTATACACACAGGCAATAAATGAGGAAAAAACACTCAGACTTAACTCCAGGCCAATAGGTTTTAAATAGAAAAATATATTTTCTTAATTTATTTTAGAACCACAAGATTCAAGATTTGAGGTAAGTACATACAATGCAAGGTACTTCACACAGGTAAGTATAGAACTTTGATTTTAAACTGTAGTACACACAGTTTTGGTTAAAATGGCAATAAGCTATTTTAAAAGTGGACACTGCAAAAATCAACAGTTCCTGGGGGAGGTAAGTTTTGGTTAGTTTTTCAGGTAAGTAAAGCACTTACACAGTCAGTCTCCTGGGCATAGGCAGTCCACCGTTGGGGGTTCAAGGCAACCCCAAAGCCACAGCACCAGCAACACAGGGCCGGTCAGGTGCAGAGGTCAAAGGAGGGCCCAAAACACATAGGCGCCTATGAAGAACAGGGGTGCTGTGGTCCTAGTCTGCTTACAGGTAAGTACCTGCGTCCTCGGGGAGCAGACCAGGGGGGTTTTGTAGAGCACGGGGGGGGACACACAAGCCAACAAACACACCCTCAGTGGAACAGGGGCGGCCGGGTGCAGTAGGCAAAGTAGGCGTCGGGTTTGCTATTGAAAGCAATGGAGGGACCCGGGGGTCACTTAGGCGATGCAGGTAGGGCACAGGGGGGCTTCTCTGGCCAGCCACCGACTGGGCTAGGATGAGGGCTGCCTGCTGGTCACTCCTGCACTGGTAGGTGGTTCCTCTCGGTCCTGGGGGCTGCAGGTGCAGTGCTTGGGCCAGGCATCGGGTTCCTTTGTTACCAGGCAGTCGCGGTCATGTGTAACCTCTGGATCCTCTATGCAGGCATTGCCGTGGGGGTGCAGGGGTGGGTCGACTCAGGGTGTCCACGTCATTGGAGTCGCCTGGGAGTCCTCTGTGCAGTGTTGGTTGTCCTGACTCGAGCTGGGGGTGTTGTGTGCAGAGTGTGAGGGCTCACGCTTCTGGCGGGAAGTGAGAGTCTCATTAAAGTTGCCTCTTTGTTGCAATTTTGTTGCTGTTTCCGGACAGAGCTGCTGTTTTCAGGAGGTTCTCGGTCCTTCAGGTGCAGGTCAGTCCTCTGAGTCCTCAGAGGTCGCTGGTCCCGCTGGATGCGTGCTGTACAGGTTCTTCGAGTCTGGAGACAGTCTGGTAGGGCTGGGGCCAAGTCAGTTGTCGTTTCCGTCGTCTCTGCGGGGCTTTCAGGTCAGCAGTCCTTCTTCTTTCTTCAGGTTGCTGGAATCTGATTTCCTGGGTTCTGGGTCTCCCTTAAATACTAAATTTAGGGGTGTGTTTAGGTGAGGAGGCAGTAGCCAATGGCCCCTGTCCTTGAGGGTGGCTACACCCTCTTTGTGCCTCCTCCCAGAGGGGAGGGGGGGGCACATCTCTTTTCCTGTTGGGGGAATCCTCCAAACTCAAGATGGACGATTTCTTAAGGCAGGGGTCACCTCAGCTCAGGGCAACTTAGGGGCTGTCCTGACTGGTAGGTGACTCCTCCTTGTTCTTCTCATTATCTCCTCCGGACTTGCCTCCAAAAGTGGGGGCTGTGTCTGGAGGGCATCTCCACTAGCTGGGATGTCCTGGGGTGCTGGAACAACAGGCAGAAGCCTTTGGGGCTCACCACCGGGTGTTACAGTTCTTGCAGGGGGAGGTGAGAAGCACCTCCACCCAGTACAGGCTTTGTTCCTGGCCACAGAGTGACAAAGGCACTCACCCCATGTGGCCAGAAACTCGTCTGGTTGTGGCAGGCTGGCAGAAACTGGTCAGCCTAGCACTAGGAGTCAGACTGGTATTCAGGGGGCATCTCTAAGATGCCCTATGGGTGTAATTTTCAATGAATCCCACACACTGGCATCAGTGTGCATTTATTGTGCTGAGAAGTTTGATACCAAATTTCCCAGATTTCAGTGTAGCCATTATGGAACTGTGGAGTTCGTAATTGACAAACTCCCAGACCATATACTCTTTATGGCTACCTTCCACTTACAATGTCTAAGGTTTGGCTTAGACACTGTAGGGGCATATTGCTCATGCAACTATGCCCTCACCTGTGGTATAGTGCACCCTGCCTTAGGGCTGTAAGGCCTGCTAGAGGGGTGACTTACCTATGCCACAGGCAGTGGGATGTGGGCATGGCACCCTGAGGGGAGTGCCATGTCATTTTCTCCCCACCAGCACACACTAGCTGTGAGGCAGTGTGCATATGCTAAGTGAGGGGTCCCCAGGGTGGCATATTCATGCTGCAGCCTTTAGAGACCTTCCCTGGCCACAGGGCCCTTGGTACCAGGGGTACCTTTTACAAGGGACTTATCTGCGTGGCAGGCCTGTGCCAATTGTGGAGACAAATGTTCAGTTTTAGGGAATGAACACTAGTGCTGGGGCCTGGTTAGCAGGCTCCCAGCACACTTTCAGTCAAAGCTGGCATCAACAAAAGGCAAAAGGTTAGGGGGTAACCATGCCAACAGTGTCATTTTTTCTACAAGAGGCCTCTGGGCTCCATATCAACCTTCTGGAGCTCCGGGCGATCAGGCTTGCGTTGAAAGCATTTCTTCCCTCTCTCAAAGGGGTAGTGCAGTTGTTCACGGACAATACTACTGCCATGTGGTACTGCAACAAACAGGGTGGATTAGGGTCCTGGACGCTTTTTCAGGAGTCACTACACCTCTGGACGTGGCTGGAACATCAGGGCATTACTCTTGTGGTTCAACATCTGGCAGGTTCTCTCAACTCCAGAGCGGACTAACTCAGCCATCGATGCACAGCCGATCATGAATGGCGTCTCCATCCGGAAGTGGCAGAAGGTCTCTTTCAGCAATGGGGAGCGCCTTGGTTAGATCTGTTCGCCTCCGCAGAGAACGCGCAATGTCAGCTGGAGTTTCCAAGGCGGCACTCGCTCAGAGACACTTTTTGTCTCTAGTGGAACTCCAGCCTCCTTTACGCCTTTTTGCCTATACCACTTCTGCCCAGAGTTGTCAAGAAGATCGGGAACGACTGGGCCCAAGTCATCTTGGTGGCTCCGGACTGGGCACAGAGAGTGTGGTATCCAGAGCTACTGAGTATGGCCATCGATCTTCCACTCAGACTGCCTCTTTGGGAGGATCTTCTGATACAGCAGCAGGGGACGGTTCTCCACCCGATCCTGTCCAATCTCCACCTTCTTGCGTGGAGATTGAGCGGTGACAATTTGACTACTCTTGATCTTCCACCTGAAGTCTGTGATGTTATCTTGGCTGCTAGATGTCCCTCCACCAAAATGGTATACGCCTATTGTTGGCATAAATTTGTGGGATGGTGCACTAACAAATCTGTTGATCCCTTCTCTGCCCCTCTATCTGAGGTTCTTTTGTTCATTCTTTCTTTGGCCCAGCAGGGCTCTGCTTTGGGCACCCTTAAAGGGTATTTATCTGTCATTTCAGACCTCTCTCTTTAAATCTCCTATTGTGAATAGATTCCTAAAAGGTCTCACCCATTTATTTCCTCCCACTCCATTTATCATGCCTCAGTGGGACCTCAGTCTTGTCCTTACTTTGAGCCAATGCAAATTCCCCCTTGCGGCTCCTAACTTTCAAGACTGTCTTTCTTGTTGCCATCACTTCTGCTCGCAATTTGAGTGAGCTTCAGGCCCTTTAATCCAAACCTCCATTCTTGTCTGTGCACCCTGACAAAGTGGTGTTGCGCACTAAGGCTTCCTTCCTTCCCAAGGTTGTTACTGCTTTTCATGTAGGCCAGTCCATCACCCTGCCTACTTTTTACGCACCCCCACATCCTTCTCATGAGGAAGTGAGACTTCACCATCTGGACCCAAAAATAGCGTTGACGTTCTATCTTAATCGTACTACAGATTTCCGGGTGGACTATCAAATCTTTGTGGGGTATGTGAGTGCGAAGAAAGGGAAGGCGGTGCAAAAACATACCATCTCTCTATGGTTACCTTTTGGCATCAAGATGTGCTATGCTTTGGCCAAGAAGCAACCCCCTGAGGGCTTGGGAGCTCATTCCACCAGAGCGACTGCGGCTTCCACTGCATTTGCACATGGAGTTCCTGTCCTGGATTTCTGCCAGACAGCTATGTAGGCATCCCTGCACACATTAGCTAAACACTACTGCCTGGACAGTAGGGTCTGTCAGGACGACTACTTTGGACGTTCAGTCCTGCACGACTTCCTAGTTTGATATTGGTTCGCAGCCCACCTCCGAGGATGGCATTGCTTTGGTATCTATTCTAAGGTAAGGAATCTGCAACTAGAAGTCTCTATCAGCTGTACAAGTCACTTACCTTCGGTAGCAAAATATCTGGTAGAAACGTATTCTAGTTGCAGATTCCTTACTGACCCACCCATCCTCCCCACTTCGGAACTGATTTCTAGGGACAGGGATTCCCCCTTCAGGTCCTTAGCTCTGGCGCACCAATCTCAGTGTTCTTAGCGGCTCTGTGCTTTGGCGTGGAAAGTCATTAAAAGAAACTGACGTCACTGCAGTGATGCGGCGTCTGTGTACTGCTCACGATGTCAAGTCATCACGGCGGCTACGATGCCAACGATGCCCGCAGAGTCGACCGACGCCACCTACCGACACGCCAGTGTGTTGCTCGAAGAAAAATCTCCGGATCCAGTCTGACACGGGGGGAAACTCTAAGGTAAGGAATCTGCAATTAGAATATGTCTCTACCAGATATTTTGTTACCGAAGGTAAATAACTTGTACATTAAGTATATAGGCTGGGAGTTTGTCATTACTAACTCCACAGCTCCATAATGGCTTCACTGAAGACTGGGAAGTTTAGTATCAAACTTCTCAGCACAATAAGCCCACACTGATGACAGTGTTGGATTTATTGCAAAATGCACCCAGAGAGCATCTTAAAGATGCTCCTGTATTTTACCCACTCCTTTAATGCAGGACTGACTTGTCTGTGCCAGCCTGACTCTGAGACACGTTTCTGACCCCATGGGGTGACAGCCTTTGTGCTCTCAGAGGCCAGAAACAAAGCCTGCACTGGGTGGAGGTGCTTCACACCTCCCCCTCCTCTTCCGGAACTGTAACATTTGTCTGTGAGCTTCAAAGGCTAAGGCCTCCTGTTACAGGGCCCCAGGGCAATTCAGCTAATGGAGATGGCTGCCCCCGGACAAAGTCCCACTTTTGGCAGCAAGTTTGGTTGGGAACTTAGAAAAAACAAGGAGGAGTGACACTTAAGCTGGGCCCTCCCGTAAGGTGTCCAGAGCTGAAGTGACTCCCTCGTTGCAGAATCCTCCATCTTGGTTTGAAGGACAGGGGCCATTAGGTTTAGGTCTGTGTCCCCCTCCCCAAAGGGAGTGGACACCAGGAGGTTATAGTCACCCTCAGGGAAATTAGCCATTGGCTACTGCCCCCGGACTCCTATAACGCGTCTAAATCTAGGATTTAATGGCTCCCCTGAACCTAGCTTGTTAGATTCCTGGCGACCTTACAGGAAGAAAGGAGGAGGACTTCTATGCTGAAACCCCAGAACAGAAAACAGAAGACGAAAACTACAGGCCTGTCTCCAGCTTAAAAAAGCCCTGCAAAAGAAAGTTATGCATCCTACGGGTGAAGCAACCTCTGAGAAGCCCTCAGAGGACTGTCTGCATCCCAGAGGACCAAGAAATCCCTTGGACAGCGGCCCTGTCCAAGAAGAAACTCCATCCCAGGACTCCAGAGCCGGCCCGGATCCGCGAACCCTGCCCCCTGTGCACCAGACGCCCACAGCCTGCGTCCAGGTGGCCCAGCCGACTAGATCTGGTCCCCAGGCGATTCTGAGCAAGTGCCCAACTTGCGTCGACCCCTCCAGTCCACCACAACGACACCAGCAGCCTGAATCTGGAGCACCCCTCTGACCGCGAAAGAACCAGACAAAGATTCCCGACGCTATACTGTACCAGCAGCCCCTAGCCTTGGAGAATCCGACCTTCGGTGCAGCAACATCCAGCAGGCGGCCCCCTCCTTGTCTAGCTTTTGGTTTCCCGGAACCAGCCCCGTAGACTTCACCTGCAGCATCTTTGTGGCCCCCGGGGTTCCCCTATAGGAAAGCATTGGGAGCCCGACGCTGTGTTTGCACCCTGCTCCAGCCGCCCCTGTGCCGCTGAGGGTGTATAATTGGTGCTGACCTGTGCCCCCCTCCAGTGCTCATCTAAAACCCCCAGGTCTCCCCTCCAAAGACGTGGGTGCTTACCTGCAAGCAAGAATGATTCCGAGTGCCCCCAGTCTCCTTAGGAGCCCATGTTAAATATACCTCATCTTTGACCTCTGCACCCGGCTGGCCCCGTGTTACTGGTGGTGGGTGTTTGGGGTTAACTTGAACCCCAACCTGTGGACTTCCTAACCACCAGAGTCTGGAGTTGTACGTCTTGTACTTACCTTCAAATCGTACTAACTTTTCTTCCCCCAGGAACTGTTTCTGAAAATTGTCATTTATTCGAAAACTGTATAACTTGCCAGTTGTAATCAAAGTGGTATTGATACATATGTGGATTACTTATTAAATTACTTAACTGCAACTTGAATCTTGTGGTTCTAGAAATAAATTAAGAAAATATATTATTGCTATATAAAAACCATTGGTGTGGAGTTTGTCATTGGGTGTGTGCTTTCCTTATTGTCTGTGTGCACAACAAATGCGTTGCTGGCAGCGTGGATATTGATGGTACTGAATGAATTTGGAACCCTGTCCCATAGCCACAGAAGGAGTGAAAGCAATGCAGTTGCCGTGCAGTGACAGATTGCCCCAGGGAGCAAACTACGACCCTGCTGTCTTTAAAACGCTCCATTGCAGCATCTTCCTTATCGACAAACAGCCATTCGCTCTACCAATGTCTGTGGTATCTAAAACACCCTGGGTGGTGAAGTTGGAGGCATTTCAGAAGTCCCACAAAGCATGAGAGTATCTACCTAACAGGCAAGGCATGTTCAAGAAGCGCAATGCCAAACTTGTGGAGGAAAGAATCTTTTTGCCAAATGATTCGAGCCACTTGGGTTACCTATTCAGAGTGGTTGTAGGGAAGGCACTTGGATTGGCTTTTGCTGTTGAGCCCTGTACCACTAAGCTTTTGTCCTGGGGTGCTGCATAGGAAAAGGGGGGTGTCCTCAGGGGCAGGATGATCAGGGTTTACAGGGTCCCCTGAATAGGGCTCTGCCGAAACCCCTAGGAGAGGACGTCCATGAGAGCTTAATTGAAAGGGAGCAAGGGCTATGCACTGGAGTGGCCAGCAGGAGCACCTCCATTAAACAGCTGTCTTCACCTCCATGGAGGGGAGCTGTATATCAAGGACCTCTGCCAACCTACTCATCTCCATGGAGGAGGAGCCACTTTCTTTGGTGGATGCACCGGTTGGCGAGATTAAACCAGACTAGTGAGGTGTCAAGCCCACTGGTGCCTCCCCCCCACACCTCCAATGCACCCGCTGCCCAGTACTGCCCGGTGTGATCTGTTTGTGAGGTTTAGATCAGTTCCCCCACCCCACCCTTTTGTACCTTTTTTCCTCTGGAAAGGATTGGCCTATGTCATCTGGAAGGTAAAAGCGTCCCATGGTTGCGATTCTACTGGAGCAGGGAAAAGGACTGTGGATCTGTATCAAAAGGCTTTCTCGGGTCTATGAGCACTGGTTTCGACCTTGGTGTAGGTCAATGAGGTGCCAGCTCGGAGTCGAAGAGGATGATGGGTTCACCTTTGTCACTCACGAGGGTCCAGGATCTGACAAAGGCAGGGGAGCTGGGATGGTGCTCGGGAGCAGAGTTGGTTCAGATCTGGGTGCGGATCCTGAGGGTCCAACTGGGATTGGGCAAGTACTTGCCGAAGGTAGTCCAGGTGTGATACCTCCCCATTACGTGGAACCAAAAGGCGCAGTAGAGGTTGTCGGCTGGCCAAAGATGTGGGCCATGACCTCTTGACCTACATGGGCGAGCCTGGCCTTGTGCTTCTTGCCGGGACTTGAAAGGGTGCAGTTAAAATGAACAGCACATCAATAACTTTTTTTTTTTGGTCTTGTCTGACTACTACTTTTATTTTGAAGATAAGCATTGTGGGGGCTGCCCCAAGAGTAGCAGAATCAGTGCAGAGTCTTGTGATGTCACATCGCAAGGTGATTCAGCGACCTCTCCCAAATCACTGTTGGGTGTATCGACTGACAGTATTTGGAGTTAATGACGGACCCCAAGCAGCAAAGACAAGGTAAGTGAAGATCAGTCAAGGACATCTACATGTGATGTTTTCCACAAGGTTTAAAATCCATAGGTTGTGGAGAGGACATGTCCCTTAGGACAGGGGAATCAATCTTTAAAAAAGGGCTCGACAAACGGCAAGAAAAAGTTGGTCAAAAAGTGGCAGAGGTAGCCCTTCGGATCTGTGACTGCTAGTGCTGAAAGAAAGGAAATGATGTCAACGAATTGAGGTGTGGACTGTATAGGCACTAGGCACACTTCATCCGGTGCCGACAATTTCGACCTGGAGTCGTCAGGGCACCTACCATGCGCATAGGTACTGCTCAAGATTTTCCAGGTCAAGTCTGATGCCTGGGGAGTCAGTGGTTAGAAGTCTCTTTTCAAATATGTATTCTGAAAGCAAAGCAGCTGCTAAAATTCAGCTTAAGGCTGGCGGACACATCCATAATGAGGGCACTCATTCACAGTTACAGAGTAATTTAACACAACTCACAAATAAGACTGTAGGGGAGAAGCACTAAGAGGTCTGTAAAGAAGCAACTTACCTTAAGGAAACTGAAAAAAACAATCCTAAACCTCCATGAAATGTCAAGAATATCGCTTTGAAATTAATCATTTTCACAACAAAGAGATAGTGAAGGGTTTGCAGTTTTACCTATATATGGTAAAATGTGCTAAGGCTTACTGAAGATCTGGCACTGGCAACACGATCATAACCATCAATGTTGAGAATTTAGCTTCCATGGTGAAGTATGTAAACATTTTCAGAACCAGAATCTGAAACACATAGGGGAAAGGAGCCCTATAAAATTCCAAGGTGAGCTAAACACCTCTTTCCGGTTTATAAGTAAGGAAAAGGCTTTACAAAAAATCCCATCTCATCCTGTCAATAGAGAAGGCCCTCAAATTTGACAGTGCCACATACAGGCTTTGTTTGGCTGTGTTACACTATTTCCCATTCACAAATTCAGATACCATTCCTTCTGATTTCTTTTGGATTACCTTAGATTCAGAGTTATATGTTTTGTTTTTTATTGTTTAATAATTATTTTTTAAGTCCTTAAACTTTTTAATTTCATTAGGACCAAGTTTCTATAGAGAAAGTATTTTTTGTTTGTTAATAACTTTGCTAATAACTTTGATGCCGCTTGACGAATATGTACGAAATTTGGCAAAAAACTTGCACGCTCACTTCAGCTGCTGTCTGGAAAGTTTCGGGGGGATCTGTCAAGTAGGGGCTGAGAAAAAGGAGGGGTGGTCCCAATATGCATTTTCCCCATTCATTCTTCCATAGGGATTTTGATCAGAGACCGGGCCGACACCGACTCTAGACGGAATTACACAAGATTTGTCAGAAAGGTAGCTCTTGGTCCAGAAAGAACCCTTTTTTGTTATTTGGTATAAATCCATTCCGTTGTTTTAGAGAAATTAAAGGAAATCAAAATTTGTATAAATAGGGACACAAAGGATTCGCAACCCCTCCCAACCTCGAGTTGAGATCTGATTGGCTGACAGTACTTCAACAAAGAATTGTTGTCAGCCATGTTGAGACTTGGCTTCAGCCGAGTCCCAGAGAAAAATGGAAAAAAAAGAAAAAGGGGCAGGGTGCGGACACCCTGACTCCTCAGGGCTAAAGAGCATTTGTTTGGATTTTACGTCTGGAGTCGCAGGCGATCCACTGAAAAATAAAATGAAAATAAATGAAGCACAGGTCGTGCTTCGTCTTTTGTGAGCCCCCGACTGGGCCACGTCCCGGGGGGTGGTGGGGGGGGGGGCATTAACTATATGTTGGGCACCCCCCCAAATACCCCTTCCCCCTGTAGCCCCAGGAGCCACCGCCTCCAGAGGCAAATAGTTAAAGGGGGTTCTAACACATTGGAGAGGGGCCACGCTTTTCCCTTCTCGCCAACCCCCAGTGCCAGCTCCTGCTATGTCCCAGGGTGCCCGCCCCCAGGACATGGCTGTTTGCTGTGCCTTGAAGCGGCACCTAAGCCATAGCAAACATTCTGTTTTTTGACAGCAGGACCTGTCAAACAGGTCCCACTGTCAAAAACTGGACCTTTCATTTCTGCTCCCTGCACACAGGTTTGGGTGCAGAGGACAGAGATAAAAGATTTGTTCTAGCAAGCGGGCAGCTGCTGTTAAAAGCAGCTGCCTGCTTGCTGGAGCAATCGGACTGCAGGGGAGGCATTGAGGCTCCCCCCATAGTCCCAGATAGCCCGTATGTGCAAATTATAAAGAAAAACATAAAATAATGTCCAGGGACTGCGCAGCGTGGTGGCCTTGAGGCTCCCCCCTGGTCCCTGATAGCCCATAAGGGCACATTATAAAACAAAATGTCCAGGGGCCGTGGGGGAGCCCTTGAGGCTCCCTCATGGTCCCTAATAACCTTTTATAAAATTAAATTAAGAAATGCAAGGACCGCGGGGGAGCCTTTGAAAGCTTTCCCACGATCCCAGATAGTCCATAAAGGGTTAAAAAGAAGAAAGAAAAAAAATGATTAACTCAGTGTGAAGGTCACAGACCTTCACACTGAGCATTCAGGGTTCGAGTCCAGCCAGGCTCGTTTCTCTAATATTTAAGGCTCATACTGAAAGGTGCTCTTCCTCTTTTAAAATAACAAATACTTTTTTCAGATTGTGCAGAAATATCTCATTTTAAGTAGATCATACAGCCAAGCCTAAAAAACTAGCTCTCTCTCTTCCTCTCACTTTCGCACTCTCTCTCTTTCAATCTTCCTCCTCCCACTCACACACCTTCTCAGACACTTACACACCCACTCAGGCACTCATGCACCCACTCACAGACCCACTCAAAGCCTTGTGCACCCACTCACAGCCCCAGTCAGATCGTCATGCACCCACTCACAGTCCCACTCCGACAGTTACGCACCCAGTGACAGACCCACTTACTCTCTCACACCCACTCACAGACCCACTTACAGCCTCATGCACCCACTCATATACCATCGCTCACATTTAGGCTCACATTTTAAACGTACGAAACCATAGCAATTCACCAGTTACTGTTTGTTACCCCAAGTAACTAGAACTCATACCCCAGGTAACTAGATCTCACGTCCCAAGGTAACTAGCCATGCACTGCTAATTACCCCAGAAATCACGGCACTCATGACATCTTTGATAACATCATTGATAATGTCAATATTATCGTTTAAAATCTGAGCCTAACTTAAAGTCCCCCGTAACCTTTGTTTTTTTTTTTTAAGTGAATTTCTATGTTTTTTTTTAATTCTATTGTTTTTTTTCAGTGTACGGACATACATACATATGTGTACACACGCACACACACCACGCACACACACACAAACACATACAGACACACACTTGAAAAAAAAAACTAAATTTAATCAGAATATGATTAAAATCCAAGTTTTTGGATCCAAAATATTGGCAAACGAAATTAGGGATCCAAAATAGTAAGTGAATACCAACCCCTCTTATGTATAATCAAGATTCAAACAATTTAAGCCAATCCTATCTCAGTAGAAGTATAGGCAGTGTCCTCAGTACGCATATAATAATCGAACACCAGTGGTGAGAATGAGCTTTACTTAGAACATAAGAATAAAAAAAAAAAGTATTTGGCGCTCCCACCATGGTCGGCCTCTGAGCGCTTCTCAGTAATGGCTTTCTGGGCTGGCGCGTCCAGATGCAAGGCTCGCAAGATCCACGAGCGATGGTAGAAGTGTGTTGTAGCATTGCTCAAGCGTATCTTGTGGGGGCTTGAGAGACCAGTGCGTGACATCCACAAGAATACAGCTGGAGATGTCGGCGTTCACGCCATTGTTTCCCCTGCTGCAATGTAGCAGCCGGCACTGAAGGCAAGTAGCGTCAGACAATTCAGGTTGGCAGTCTGCATGGTTGGGCTGCTGTTAATACCGTTATTCGCTGCCAATTATTGCTGCGTTCAGCTATGCCTGGCTGTCTCTTGAGTCTCGCATCATCCACGAGGAGGGCTTATTATTCTGCAAATTCAAAGAACATTTAAGGGTCAAGGCATGTCTAACTAACTAAGGATTCATTTTTATGCTCTAGAAGAAAGCAATAGACAAAGACTTACCGCTAAAATTGTGGGATATTGAAGACTTGACTTAAAGTCAGAACATAGATGCTTATCCTGGGGAAAAAGACCACCATCTGGGCCAAGGACCGCAAGCAGGCTAAGCACCACTAGAAGATCCAAGACTGCTCCGTTTCAGTAACCCAGAACTATATTGGAGCAAATCCATGCGTATAGTGGGAGGTCAAGGTTGCTCTCCTAAGAGTGGTGTATTAGGCACTTATTTAGGGCTGTCGTTTGTTTAGGGGTTGCAGTCAGTGCCTAATTCAAAGGCTCCTGATCCCAGTGTCGGCGGAGCATTCACCTGAAGTCTCCAGCCAGGATCATTGTGTTCTCCGGACCAATGAGCTGTCTATTAAGGGCCCCCATCTCCAGCAGCTTTATGACTGGTGGGGCTATTACAGGTCAATCAGCGCTACAAGAGATTGCACAACAGGATCAACAGCAACATATTTGGTGTTATCCAACTCCGTTCCCACCCTACCAGTAGCTTCAATTCTTCAGCAGGTCCTACTTGTGATTCTCTATATGTGAGCAGTCCAAAAACAAGCTAACAATGAGATCAATGAGCAACTGTGTGCTATAAATGAGAATCTGAATGCAATGGTCATCTGGAGCAAGTGGTGGAGAGGAATTCAAACCTTGAAGATAGCTTTAATCAGCTGGGCAGTGCAAAAGTGAAGTCTAAAGAAGAGATTGATGGTTTGAAGGCAAAGCTTGAGGAAATGGAAGAAAAGGTTTGCGATTAAATCTGCATTTTGTGGGCCTACAGAGAATCAGGAGAAGGATCAGAGTGTTAGCAAGCTAATCTAGGTCTTGGTCAAGATGTATGTCATCTCAGAAGCTCAGCTTTTACATAATGATCTTACAACCATGCGTGCGTACAGGGTTTCCGGACACTATCTGTCTAATTCTCAATATCCTAGAAAAACCCTTGTGAATTTTATAGATTACTGTAATAAAGAACACATTTTCAATAAAGTATTTCATTTTCACCGATATATTGCTATCCACATCTCGTCGCTGCAAGGAATTCAAGTCTATGATTGATTCATTTAAGCAAGCTAGTACAGGCAACATTGGTACACCAAGCCAAACTCTGGGTTATTCACAGTGGTTGATTCCACAATTTTTCTACAGTTTTATCTGCTACTAAATTTATTAAAAGTCTTAGTTCCCCCAAGCACAAAGCAATATTCATCACATAATTTTTATTGATATTCCTTATCAAAACCAAAGCGACATTATCTATAAGAGATTTGAATTTCAATAGAAGTCAATATTTGTATCATTCAGGATCAGACATAGCGGCCATTGACAGTTGCTAGGTATGACAAGAGGCTTTGTTATCATATGCAGTGCTTGGAATTTTGGATGCAGAAAAATTCATCCAGTTGGTATAAAATTTGTATCCATGAACAGTTCACTATGCCATATATGTATATGTCTATGTTTCTGTATATTTATCTATACTCTGCAATCTTGCTGTCTTCACATATTCATGTTAAATCACTAATTAATCATAAAGTACCAACTGGTGTATTGTCTAATGGTTCCTATGAGGCCTCTAGCATTATTAGTAGGTAGCAGGCTAGTAAGGCTTTAGAAAGTCAAAGCTGTTTCAACGGGTCATGTAGAATAAGGGGGAAGCCATGTGATTAGAAGTGCAGTCAGTAGTCCTGGGCCAAATGTCTCATTACCTGTGAAAACAGTTGTGGGTGGTATGCCGAGGCACCCACCCAATTCAGTAGGGGAGCAACGGGGGTATGGTCAAGTAGGTTTTGTGATGGAGGGAGGTGTTGGGGGTTTCCCACAGTTGTTTTGAGGGAAGGGTATCTAAGGGAGAGGGGATGCATTTAACTAAAAATGTTAAAAGTAGAATGAGCATACTGAAGCATTCGATTCACCCAGGAAAAAAGATTAAAAAAAGGTAGAAAGAGTAGCTTGAAGTATTCTGTGGATAAGCTGGCTGGAAATTTGCAAGGTAGGGTTCCTTGTCCATATGACTGGATGGCGGCAAGTGAGTTGTGACTCAGGAACAGGTGCCAACCTAAAAGCGTCAAATGCGGGCATGGTTACTAATCTGGTAAAAATAGTTTCCTGTAATGTCGATGGTATTGATAATAAGATCACATTTAGGTCTATGTTGGCCTGGGTAAGAGTGTCTAACGCCACTGTTATGCCTCTGCAGGAATGTATCTTAAAATCTCATCACCTAAGTTCAGTATTCCATACTGTATTTTGCATGCGTTCTTCACATCAGTGGATGCTGCGGTTATGGGAATGGCAGTATTCTTTTAACAGGAGCTTCAGTATCAAGCACTTCAGGTGGGTCGAGATAAGGAGTGAGGTGGATTTGGGTTCAGACCTCAAATCAGCACCAAATCGTCAATTGTATAAGCTATTTTGGGTTAATAGAAGACAATGTTTCTGCTCTAGAAGCTATATTTGACCTGGTTACAGGACCTATGAGGTTGATTAGGGGATGGGGGCTTTAATGTCATTCAGAACGTGAAATTGGATTCTTAGTTTATCGATAAACAAGAAATTGAACCCAAATGTGCCCGTTGTTTGGCCAGAATGTGTTATAATCTGGCTCTATTCGATCCTTGGCAGTCCAAGCATCTGTCAACATTTTCTTATACTTGTTTTTCTAAACGCTTTAGGTCCGCCTCTCATACTGATTTCTTTTTTTTTTTAAGAATTAGAGCAAAGTTTCATGGAACTAGCTCAAACATCAGGGGAGTCTACTTAAAAGCTTGGCTTAAAACCAGAGAACATCTAAAATTGATATAAGCACATTCTGGGACCAAACAAAATTTGCAGACTGTACAGAAAACCAAACTGCTGAAGAAACTTCTGGATTGCAGAGAAACTAGAAGTCCTGTTAGTTTAGTTTCCTCTGTAAATTAATCAGTGGAGTTGGACACTATTATTATGAAAGCATCTGTGGGCAGCTGTCAGGGAGTGTGATGAGATCTGTAAATACCAGACCTCCGAAGATACTGATTACCACTTCAGAGTCTAGGACATTTACAGTAGGGATGAGCTAAAACGTCTGATACTTAAATGTTGGGGGAGACTTAGGGTAGGAGCACTGGAAAGGAATTGTGGAGCCAGGGGGCCTAATCTTACTCTCGCTAATAAAAATGTTTTGTCTGTCATTTTGACTCCTCAGCTACATGGCATAGTTATATCAGAGTCAGAGAGTAGTGAAAATCCAGGTACCTTAGAAGTCAGGGCAAACTGCTTAGTTTACCCCAGTGATGGTTGTCTCACTTCCTTGGTTACTACACATCCTACTGGCTCTCATACCAGAGAACTTTGAGGCTCAAGAAGATAAAGATAACCATCCTTCAGGCAAAGGTCAGATAAGGAAGATAAGAAGGTGGCTAATTTCAGGAGCAGAATATCAGTGTTCAGCAGCAGGACAGGGAACAAAAGAGACTGTGTCTTACACATTAGGTTAAATATTAAAGGTTAAAATGTTTTCTTCAACTCTTAGCCCTTATGCAACTCTCAGTATATACCTCCAAGGGCCCTCAGGATGTGCTCAACAGGAGCAAACATTTCAAGCTCAAACAAACCTTAAACATCTCCCTACAAAATATTGAAACCTCTGAATTCATTAAAGCAACTTGCATGGGACAAAGGAGTCAACAAGAGTTGTGTGGTAGAGGTAACGAACTAGGTGACTGGGCAAAGGCATATTTTCATCAACTGAGGCATCAAGGAGGAGCGGGTTACAGTGACTGGGGACATCTGGATATACTGTCCCCAGTTCTGGTGGGAATGGGTTAAAATTCACCCCACCCTCGTTGGAACAAGGAATAAGAGCAACTAGTGAATCATATTATATTTGGGACGGTCTCATTAAATATAATTGCACACTGCTAATGTGAGGCTTCTCACAAATAAATGAAAAGGAAAAATGGAACGTTTACTTATATTATCACGAATAGTTGTAAGTGGAGATGTTTAGTGCAAGAAGCTGATACTATGAAAGTCTAGTTGAAACATGACATCTTGTGCACCATGAAACTTACGACTGTAATTGCTCTGGGAGGCTTCAGTTAGGAACTCTAATATAATTGCTCTGGGAGGCTTCAGTTAGGAACTCTCTGATATAAGGTATCCTTCTGGTGGCTTTGCCAGCTATGTGGCTCATTTGCTGTATAACAAACCATTGCCTTATTAAGATTGTAATATTATTAATTAAATTGTGAGGGCTTCTGGGTTTCTCAAAAGACAAATACATGTTAAATGTACATGTTACTTCACCTAAATACAAATAATAGAAAAAACGTTGCCCAATAAAATATGTTGCAAACTCAGCTCACTTTGATTATGAGCCCTGATGTACCTAGGATTTTTACTAACTGGGGATATTAGATCCCTTTTAATAGGCCATTCTGAGCCAGTTGAAATGATAGACTGGTGAGACTGGTGTGAGGTGTCCCCCAATTGAAAGGGAGAGAATAGTTTGCAAGGGATGGTTTTATTAAACCCACTGCATTCACTAAACTTAAGGGCTATAAACTGCATAAAGGCATCTGATGTTTCTATATGTTGCACCAATTATTCTAACTTCTGTAATGCAGTGTTAGATTATCCTTTACTTCCATTACATCGTTTCAATATTGTCACTTTGGGGGGCCAGAAGCGCGTCTGTGGTGGCTGAACTAGTCAGGACCAGTCAGTCAGCACACTAGTAGCTGGTAGGTTTTCAGGGGGCACCTTTAAGGTGCCCCCTGTGTGCGTTTTTTAAATTAATCCGTCACTGGGGTCTGTGAGGGTTTATTATTTTCAGATGGTTGATACCAAACATCCCAACATTCAGAGAAGCTGTCATGTAGCGGGGCAACCCGTAATGACCGGTGTTTAGCACATGCATATAAAACAGCTTTCCTGTGCACTTAACGTGTCTCAGAATCGACAGAGACATAGTAGGGGTATATCTGCTCATGCACATATGCCCTCACGTCTGTCTGGATGCACCCTGACTTAGGGATGCCTTACACCTGGCACATGCTGTGATGGGGACCTGACACACAGGGGTGGGTGACAGATCGTATTTTCAAATTAGGCTGCACCAACACACAGTCTGATATAGCAGCACTGAGTGGGCTTTGGTGAGGAGTCACTGAAGGTGACACAACTGGTGCTGCAGCCCTCAGAGACCTTCCTTAGTACCCCAGGCACCAGGGATACCATTTACTAGGGACTTACCGTGGTTACTAAAGAGTATGCCAATTGTGCAAAACAACTGAAGTTTTGGGGAAAGCGATCTGGCACTGGGGACCTGTTTAGCAGGGACCCAGTGCACTAACAGTCAAAGCTACGTATTCTAATGTGAAGAATCTGCAGTTATATAGGGTGTGTACCAAAAAAGGTGTTACCAAAGGTTAGTAACCTGTTCCTTATATCTTTAAAGCTAGCACTCTACCACTGGCTGTTTGATACTTCACCTTTTGGAGTGTGTGGTGCTTTGAGTAGCCAAGCAGCTTTTGGGCGTGTGTTTTCATTATAAATTATATCAAAACATGTCTGCATCATCACATCGGTACATATTTTTGTAAATGTTCATCAACTGTGTTGTCTTAAATAATGGCGATTCCATTCTTCTTCTGCAGAATATTTGCCTGGTGTCCTACATTGTTTATCACAAAATGATCATAGCACCCATGGTGAAACCTAGAAGCAGTTGAGTTACTGGGCACAGAGGCATCGTTTATATACTAAGGTGCCACATCTCATGTATACCAAAAACTGTATGTATGAGCCCTTGGCCTTCAGCATTGTTCTTGCAGGCCTGCACTTCCTGAGGCATACATTGGTGACTTATTACAGTCTTTTATGCCTAGTTGTAATATAATATTATAGGTGTAATTTAAGAAAGTTTGAATCCTCAGTCTATGTTATGACCCTTATTTGTTTTAAATAGGTGCTCGAATTTCTCTGCAGCCCAGATGATGACTCCAGACATTCAGAAAGACAGCAGGTACCCTTGTGCCTTTTTCTTAAAAATCGTTGTGGGTGCCATTATCTGTGTTGTAAAATTCCTTCCGAACTTTTAGCCTATATAATCCTTAAATTATTTAAAGTATATTAGTTCATGCCTTACTGCTTATAAATGTAATATTATGTATCTGATGGGGATTTCTAGTTGCACATTCCTTGCATTTGAATGCTCCCCAGGCGTCAGACTGGATCCAGAAGATTTTTGTGAGCAGTACCCCTATGTGTTGTTAGGTGGCATCATTCGGCTGTGTATCTGTCGTCGCCGTTGTCCTCATCAGATATGATGTTGCAGTTCCTATATAGTCGCCACTCTAGCGCACTGACCTCATTGATTTTCTTTCCACATCAGCAAGTGCTGATCTGAAGAGAGCTACCCCTCATTCACTTCTTGACTGACTTTTCTTTTTGTCATTGTGGATGTCCTTCAGAAAGACCAGTTCAAGTTCTGTGGATTCTTTCATCAGGCGATGTCCTTGACGGATCCACACCTTGTGTATCTTTTGTGCTTAGCGCATGACAACGACCCGAAATTGTGCTCTGTATGTTGGGCCATGAATCCAAAGGCCTTGAAGAGGCGGTCCCTGAAGCACCATAAGTGCTTACCACACACCAGGACAGCTTCCTACACTATTGTCTTTCATAGGAATGCTTTGGGCATAAATGCCTTTAGCTCATACTCAGTTTATTTGCTAAATTCGGCAGTAGCCTGCTCAATTGCTCCAATACTTTACCAAGACATGTGGCCACATTATCAGAATTCAGTGGGATTAAATCCTCAAGCCAATCAGCACAGGATGTCTAATTGTTCAAAGATCCTTCGGATCAGGGATTCAATGTAAGATGATAAACAAGACATATATCAGCACACTGATTGATCAGAAAAGTATAAAGTGTGGTAATTAGTTTGAAAAATTACCCCAAAAACGTTTTATGGATCAAATCTGTTTATTGATTTAAACATATAAACATATAAGGTACAGAACATCTCAGCATGACATATAGGATGCACCACCGTGGTAGAGAAGCTCCAGCGCGGCATACAAGAGTCCCTCTATTGAATCCCTGGACTATGCCCCAAAACGTTTTATGTCAAGACTTAAAGGAAAATTCCAGATTTCGGTTTTGTCCACATCCTACAAATTGCCTCTTGCAGTATTTTCTTCAAATGGGCAGTATCTGAACTGCTCCTGACAGAAGTGATGCTGAGATTGTATAAATAAAGACTTAACCAATATGATGAGAAATTTTGCTGTGATTTGTTTTCTTTTGAGAAGTATTGCTTTGTTTGTTCTTTCATGGACTGAAGAATATTTGTCTGGATAGTAGCCACTTGAGTTAACAGTCATATTATTGAACGTTCGTTCTAAGCACTGGGAATGTAATCTTTCTGGGTTGCTTTTGTGTTAGGAATTTGTGGTGTGACAGTCATCATTTCATTTAGGATTGCATGCATTTCTAAAGGTTGAACAAAGGACCTGGAGGTTCTAATGATGAAGAGTGACATTTTATTTGATATGACAATACTCCTTTTTCTCGTAGGTTCTTTTGGAACTTCTCCAGGCTGGTGGTATAGTTCAGTTTGACGAGAACAGGCTGATATTTTTGGCAGAAAAGGCTAAATTGTAAGTCTGACTGACCTGATTACTTTAAGCATGATATATCTAAAATTGACAGCCACAGCATCCTCCATTCCAGACTACTCCCCAAGGTTTTGAAGATTACATTTTAAAAAGCTAAATCAACCTTGTGTTCCTATTGAGTGTTTAAGAAATCGCCAAAGACTTAGTGTACTATTGGAACTGAAGTGTTTTTGTCGATTGTTCACAATATTTCTTTTTTGTATGGCTGCAGACTGTATGATATATTTAAATTGATGCTTTCAATATATGGCATTTTTATTTTTGACTTGGAGTCTGTTGTTTATAATACTTTTCTACCTTCACCAAATTTACTCTTGATATTGAAGCAAACTGATATATTATTGAATTCAAGTAAAACGTGTTCAAATATTTTTAAGTTAAATCCCAGGCGCAGTAAATTAGGCCCATAAATATCTCCGTGCTTCAATATAATTCAGTATTCTTTCAAATTGAGAATTCCACCTGTGTTGTAAATAAAAAAATGTATATATATAATTTAAGTCTTAAATACCAAAAAAATACACAGCAGTTAATACAATGCAAGCATTGAAGGCATTCCGATTGAGAAAAATACTTCAAAGCACAGTAATGAGAATAATGCAAAATCACTTAAAACATCAATGGAGAAGTAGTTCATGTCAATTAAAATAACGTGAGACAGACTGAGAATGCAGCTTAGACATAATTTATCAGTTCGTACCACTATGTGCCTTTATCAGCTTTGTTGAGTTAGATGAATTAAGGTTTCTCAGTGGGCTTACTGAAACACATAGACTTCTATTGAGATGATATGTCGATCTCTAAAAACTAATTGTCAATGAATGCTTGCTCCTTGACAAGATAAAATGTACCTATTGGCTCAAAAGCTTGTATAAAACCAGTTTCTGTCGAAACAATCTCAATGCTTTCCATCACCCGTCCAAGCTCTCGGTCATTCACCACCCATCAAAACTTGTCTTTTCCTGATTGATATCCAGCGATATTGCAGATCATCTTAATTGACTCAGTCAAAGAGAAATTCTTGATGCCCCGGTTCCCTGTGGAAGAGATACCTGAAAGTTACATTCTTATTGCCACTCTGAGTAGGCTATTAGTTACATTGACAGTGGAAATCAAGCCAGTTTTCAAAACATTCGCCAGCTGCACCTACAAAAACATTCCTCTCTGTTCATTACAAGATTAGAGCATCAACGTGTATAGGATATACACTGACAAGCAAAATTCCACAAAATCCTTTTTGTGCAATAAAATGGTGTACTCTGGAAGAAACAATCCCCTGGCTGGATCTTCCTGCCAGATAGAGTTACACAGACTACCTATCTAGACACCTAGACGTAAATCCCTTTTTAAGAGACTATAAAAAGCTAGGTTGTAATGGTTGTATCACCATGCTGGGAGGTGGTAATTTTTAGGTCGAGCTTACAACTAAAGTATTTAGGTCAAGCTTAGGACCTCTTGTATACTCTAGTAAACTTCTCTTATTGGCTTAAAAGCATCCCCCTGCTTTTCATTTGTTTGTTTTAAAAATCTTTGCTTGCTAGTGGTCAGTCCTGCTTCTTTGTCCCTCCTTTTTTAGGGTCGATTCTGCGTTGCATGCGCTCGCGCATGCGTATCGCAGCGAGACGCTTTAGTGTTTAGAAAAGGGCTTTGAGCCCTGTCGACGTCACGTCAGTGTTTTTCTTTGGTTTGTGGGCTTGCCTAATAAAATCTGCTTGCTTTCATTAGTCGAAGGCATGCATACGTCATGTCTTTTCCGGTGGCTAGCCCTCCTCGAGCGCATCGACCAAGTACAGAAAACATGCGAGGCTCGCTGTTTTCTGTCCGGCTCGTGGACTACTTTTTCTCTAATTTACTAGCGCGATTTCGTTTGGCAGAAGTCGAGCGCTTTACATAGTTAATTGCACTTTTTTGGGTTACGTACATAAATGCACTTTTGCTGATAGGTGAAAAGTCGAGTTAGGAGTTTACATCGCTATCAGCTCTAACATGAGCAAACGCGAGACCCGTTGCATTGCAAATGCTGGTTTCTTATGCTGCTCCTAGGAGGAGAGATCAAATAACCATTGTTTCGCTTTGTTGTGTTTATCTGTTTGTGGGAGGACTTTTTTTTTCCCCTGATTGTATTCCACTGTGGGTGCTTCAGGCCTGCCTGTAGCTGCTTGCATTTTTATACAGCATTCTGCTCTCCCACCTCCTCCTAACCCAGAAAAGACCAGCTGTTGCGCTCCAGTCAGAGCTGCTGTGATGGGGTTGCTGCTCGGTGAGTGCGGGCGGGCGCTTTCTTGTATCTTTTAACTTCTTTTAACTCTCTCGGATCTTGTAACTTCTCTCCATATACAGTGCCATTTCAAGGTCATAAATACTTGTTTTACCTGGCTTCACTTCATTTTCATCATGTCTTGCCCCCTTGATCAATCTCCTGGTGGTTTTTGAATCTAGCTGCACTTTTCCTACCCCTGTCTAGCTCAGAGCCACTGGCGTCTCCCCAGCCCGCCCTGCTAATGCTGTTGCCAAGCCTCAGACAACATGTGCTACGTGCCATTGCACCATGCTTGTATTTCTGAAGAGGGAAACAATGCTAAAGAAGATTTTGGATGAAACCACCCGCCCGGCCTGTACTGAATCACTGTCTGGGAAGAGCTGGGCTCTGTCCTCAACATCTGGGACAACACTTTTCCAGATAACAGATACCACTCAAGGAAATGCTTCCCATGGACAAATGTTCCAGGACTTCAGCTGTAAGGCATAGAAGGTGCTTCAGGTGAAAAGTCGTAATAAATGATGTGAGATATCTCAGCATTACAGTGTCATCCTCAGCCCGGACTAAATCATAGACATCAAATAGATTTCTCTTTCTCATGTATGAGCTGTGATACATGCCTGTAGTCGGCTAGATAATTCTACACACAGACAAGCACAAACTAACTCACGCATACGCTATCAAATTCAGTCAATCGTGTACTCTTTCACTCTTACCTAAAGCTTTGTGCCGTTCTCAAACACTGCACCGCAACTCCTTCTCACTTTCTCTCCCATCCTCGCATCTTTGTATAGCTTGTAGAGGGTTTTAAAAAGCATCCGGTCACCTTTTATAAATACAATTATGTTACAGGTTAAGCTTTCTGCCCGAAGGCCCCCTTCACATGTACCTGACACATTCTTATGCATTTAGATAGCGAAGCCCTGTTAAGTGAGGGCTGAGTCCTAAGATCCACCACCATTGAGATCCCAAAGCCCATATGTTTCAATAGCATGAGATCAGTTTAAAATCATCATGCAGTTTGTTTTCTTTCAATTGAATTGAGTGTGAAATCAGCAGGCCCGTCAAAAGATGGGCACAGGGGTCATTATTTCCTGGCCCCGCACTTTTTGGGCGTCCTGAGTTCATTTATAAATTTTACAAACAAAGCTACCCTGCTTATTAATGGCGTGGCAGCTTACACGATCGATAGCGCCGGGCTTTTTTTTATTTATTTTTTTTAAACAACTTCTGTCTTGTCCCTATATTGTGGAAAAGACCCGACAGTCAGTTTGTGTAGAAGATTTAAATGGTGGGCTGGGCAGTATGGCTCAGTGAGTTGAAAGACTCCCAAAGACAAACGTGCAAACAAAACGTAGTGATGTGAAAAACACACAACAACATACAGCAAGACTCGCCCTTCTCTCCTTTCGAGACTGGTTAGTTTAATTCTATAAACAACGTTTTGCTTTTTGAGAGTGCCATATGATATTTGTTGATTTATTTTTTTACAATGGAAGTGTGTCCAAAAATATTTTAGTATGAGGTCTGTGTCTAAGCATATTACCACTTTTTTTCCCCCCAAAATGTTAACAAATTGATGTGTCTACACTTTGTTTCTAAGTTAGAAAAAAAATAGACATCTTACATGCTTTGAGAACTACAACAGAATGATTAACAATCCAAAACACATGTTGTTTACTATAGCAAGGGTTGTCTTTGCAGCTGACAAAACAACCTGCTTCCCAGACACAACCTTTGGTTGTTCAATCGCCACACAGCACGGCTGGCTCCAACCTTTAGCACCTACCCATAAACAAAGAAAGATGTGAGCGCTTTAAGGTAATATAAGGTGTTTAAGGTAGCCTAAAGGCTTGGACTCACAGAATGGTGCACTTTAACGCCCTGTTCTACCCCTTTTCATCCCTGGCAATTCCAAACGGACTGGTTTTAGCTTGTGTAATCTTGCATAAAATCTTAATTGCTTTTGTAACGAACAAGATCTCAACCTCTTTGCAGTTTGACTATGTTTTTTAATTTGTTATTATTGCTATTTTAATTGTTTTACACAGGCAAATAATGTTTTACTGTTAGTCTCTGTTCTAAATTTTGTTTGCGCAATTAAAACAAGGCGAATAATGTAATTTGTTACTGAATTGCACATGGAATACCAGTATCAATAAACCTCCTGTGTTCATGTTTATCTTTGCAAGAATCACAGCAAGGAGTAAGATACTATCTGATAGAGACTTCTTGCTGCAGATTCTGTACCTTTAGAATTTCCAGGCGTCGGCTTGGAACATGATACTTTTGCTGAGCAATACCTTTGTGTGCGCCGTC
Organism: Pleurodeles waltl; assembly: GCF_031143425.1. Classification (NCBI taxonomy): domain Eukaryota; kingdom Metazoa; phylum Chordata; class Amphibia; order Caudata; family Salamandridae; genus Pleurodeles; species Pleurodeles waltl. Next base: position 1,782,078,157 of record NC_090440.1, on the reverse strand, counting down.
GGGTGGCATCGTTCGGATGTGCATGGCGTAGTTTGAGCAGTTTGTGACGTCACAGTCGCCTATAAAGGCACCACCGAGATGCATATACATCGGTTCTTTTACTTCTGTGCCGGTTAAGCCCAGATTCGGGACAGAGCTATTCTCTGTCTTTTTTGATTGGTCTTTTTTAACCTTTTTGTCAAGACTTTTTCTGTCTGTGCGAGGATGACCTCGAGAAAGACTGTATTCAAGCCGTGTGGCGCCTGCCATTTCCCCATGTCCGTGACTGATCCACACCAGGTATGCCTATGGTGTCTCGAGTGCGACCACAATTCAAAGTCATGCTCGGACTGCCAGGCCATGGCTCCGAAAGCTTTGAGGGAGTGGTCCCTGAAGCTAATGGCGCCCGACAGTCTACATCGGCCGCCACAACTACTCGGAGGTCGCGGTCCTGGTCGAGGAGAAGGTGACAGGACAGGTCCAGGATCCTGAAGTCCTCTTCATCTCACTCGAGGTTCTCAGGGAAGAGGCACAAGAAGAAGAGGGAGAAGTCCAAGTGGACTTCGACTCCACCTCGCCCGTCAGCTGACGAGGCGACCGACGTTCCAGGCACAGTCCCTCAGAACCGATGCCGGGGACCACTCCGCACCTTCCTCCCTTTCTGGAAGCCGAGACACCCCCGCTCAATTGAAGGAATTTAATGAGGCCACATGCCTTGTGTTGGAGTGGGCTGGCCCTGTCAGAGCGCCTTCGGCTCTGCAGGGTTGGCAGACGCCTCGTCAGGTTCCACAACGGCGGCTTCGGCTTCGATGGGGCCGTGTGGATCCGATCCTGGATCCAGAATGGCGTAGCTTCATACATTTTACCTTCTCCGGCACCGCTTCTGACGTCGATGCTTCCGGCACCCACCAGTGGCATGAGCCCTATTCTTATTACCGACGATTCAGAGCAGGACTGGCATCACACGTGCCGATGCCCACAGGTGCCAAATTTATGTCTGAGCATTTACTTGAACAGCCAGGCACTGGTGAGGAATGAGAAACCCTTATGGAACCATTGGACTGGTATGAGGAACTAGGAGAGACCAGTGGACTGGACACCTTTGCAGATACTGGCTTGCGCTCCCCTATGTGGCTACAGAGGAGGGTGCATCATATGCAATGGTTGTGCGTAGGGCTGCAGAGGTCCTTGACCTTGATCTGTCTTCAGTGCCAGTCAGGACTAACCTCCTGATAGAGGTGCTTGAACCGGGAACTACCACATCGGAACCAATGTTGCCCTTCATTGAAGCACTCACTGATCCAAACCCAGCACAGGGTCTCCTGTAAACAGGACACCATCGCTTGGCACCCCGCAACCCTAGTTTCCTCACACAACACCCTACCGAGCTTAGTAGTTCAAGCATCTACTTCCCATGGCGCCCTCCCTTCCGCACCTCCAGATAGAGAATCCAGGAGGCTGGATCAGCTTGGGAAGAAAATGTTTTCTTCCAACAGCCTGGCATTGAGGTCGGTAAAAACCTCATGCATATTGGGATGTTTTTCCCACAGTTTGTGGAATACAGTGGCACAGGTACTGCCTCAGGTCCCAGAGGACGTGATAACTGGTTCTCTCTTAAGCAGTTAAGGACAGGAGAGATGCGGCAAAGTTTACCATCAGGTGTGTTTTGGACATGTCTGACACATTTGTAGCGCAAGTTCATCAACAGTGGCTCTTCAATGCCACGCCTGGCTATGTACATCTTGCATGTCGGGGGGTGTCCAGGCAAACCTTATGAACATGCCCTTCGATGGGTCCTGCCAATTTGTCGAAAAAGGCTTGGTGCTGAGCGCTCTAAGGACTCCCAGCCTACGGCCAAGTCCGTGGGCGTCTTGGCGACCCTTGCCAACAGTCAGTCTATTGCACCTTACGTGGCTTCAGAAGGGGCCTGGCACCATGCCATCCACAGACAAGCCACCGTCCTGCGCCAGGCCAACAGCTTGTGTTGTGTGCGGACGCGGTGCCTTCAGACCCAGGGGGTCTTGCCAACTGTCGTCCACCACCCAGCCCCCACCTCTACAACATCCTAGCCCTCATAGTGAGAATCTGCAAGACCATGTACGTCGAGTTGGAGGGAGGATTCAATTTCATCTCCCTCACTGGCGGTCCATAACATCGGACAAATGGGTCTTGCAGATCATATAGAAAGGCTATTCTCTCCCATTCCGGTCTTTCCCTCCCCTTATGCCTCCCTCAAAAGAACAGCTGATGGACAATCACTTAATTTTGCTCCGCGAGGAAGTTGTGTCTCTCTTGGCCAAGGGAGCCATAGAAATGGTCCCAATATCAGAAGTAGGCAGTGGTTGTTATTCCCGCTACTTTCTGATACCTAAAAAGAACAAGGGTCTTCGCCTTATCCTAGATTTACGGAATGCCAATCTCTTCCTCAGAAAGGAGAAATTGAAAATGCTTGCTCTAGCTCAGGTCTTGTCTGCCCTAGACCAAGGAGACTAAATGGTAGCGTTGGACTGTCAAGATGCATATTTCCATATACCCATCCTGCCTACCCACAGGCGTTACCTGCAGTTCAGGATGGGCCATGAGCACTTTCAGTTTACCGTGCTCCCTTTCAGCCTCACCAGCACCCCTGAGGTGTTCACCAAAGTGATGGTGGTAGTTGCAGCTCATCTGCGCATGTTAGGGGTTTCAGACTTCCCCTACCACGACAACTGGTTGTTGAAGGCTCCTTCGCCCCCGGCTCTCGTCACCCACCTTCAGACTACGTCAAACCTCCTGCATTTGCTAGAGTTCACTATAAGCATGCCGAAGTCCCACCTGACTCCCTCTCAGACGCTCCCTTTCATCAGAGCTGTTCTGGTCACTATGCAGTTTCAGCCCTATCGTACCGAGCAGTGAGTCCAGGATATTCAGATTATTGTTCCGATGTTTCGTCCTCTGTCTTGGATTTCTGTGAGACTGACTCTGAGGCTGCTGGGCCTCATGGCCTCCTGCATCCCGTTAGTAAAACATGCCAGATATGCAGTAGGACCTCAAGTTCCAGTGGGTGCAGCATCATGGAAATCTCTCCAACATGGTTCAGATCTCAGAGGGAACTGCAAAAGATCTGCAGTGGTGGTTAATGAACCACGATTGGATCAGAGGCAGACTTCTTTCCCTTTCCCTACCAGATTTTACAGAAGTGGCAGATGTGTCACTTCTGGGATGGGGCGGCCATCTGGGAAAGGTGGAGATCAGAGGTCTCTGGGGGAATCCAGACTCCATATCAACTTGCTGGAGCTCAGGGTGATCTGGCTAGCATTAAAGGCATTTCTTCTGGTTGTTAAAGGGAAGATAGTGCCGGTGTTCACAGACAACACCACCGCAATGTGGTACTGCAATAAGCAGGGCAGTGTAGGGTCATGGACCCTTTGTCAAGAGGCCCTTGCGCCTCTGGACATGGCTGGAACAGCAGGGCATAACCCTGGTTTAACTCCTAGCAGGTTCTCTGAACTCCAGGGCAGACAAACTAGCCGTCGATGCCTAACGGATCACAAGTGGCGTCTCCATCCAAGCTGGCACAAGAACGCTTTAAGCAGTGGGAAGAGCCTTGGTTAGATCTGTTCGCCTCCAAAGAGAATCTGAAAAGTCAGCAGTATTGCGTGCTGGAGTTTCCGAGGCAGCACTCGCTCAGTGATGCTTTTTGTTGCGAGTGGAGTTCAGGCCTCCTATACACATTTCTGCCCATACCCCTTCTGCCCAGAGTTCTCAAGAAGATAAGGCCCAAGTAATCCTGGTGGCTCCGGACTGGGCACGGACATTCTGGTATCCCGAGCTTCTTAAAATGAGCATCGATCCTCCGATCAAGCTGTCCCTTCGGGAAGATCTTCTGTTGCAGCAGCAGGGGAAGGTTTTCCATCCAAACCTGTCAACTTTGCACCTCCATGCGTGGAGATGGAGCAGTGGCAGTTGACAGCCTTTGACCTTTCTCCCAAAGCCTGTAAAGTTATTCTGGCAGCTAGGTGTCCTTCCACCAAGACAGTATACGCCTGCCGTTGGAAACAATTTGTATATTATTGTGCAGAAAGATCTATTAATTCTCTTTCTGCTACACTCTCTGATATGAGATGCAGCATCTCTTGTCAAAACCTCCGTATCTCACCATTCATGCCTCTTTTCTCCCTAAGGTGGTGAACCCATTTCACCTGGGTCAGAACATCACCCTGCCCACCTTCTTTGCTCCACCACATCTCTCTGAGGAGGCACGACTCCATTGACTGGACCCAAAAAAGCATTGACCGCACAAAAGAGTTCTGGGTAGATGATCAACTCTTTGTGGGGTACTTGGGAGCAAAGAAAGGTCAGGCAGTGCAGAAATGAGCCATTTCACGCTAGGTCATCCCCTGCTAAACATCTGCTACGCTCTGGCCGAAAAGCAGCCTCCTGATGGCTTGAGGGCTCATTCCACCTGGGGCAAAGCTGCTACCACTGCGTTAGCAAGAGGTGTACCAGTCCTGAACATTTGTCAGGCTGCAACGTGGGCGTCTCGGCACACGTTTGCGAAACACTACTGCCTGGACAGTCAGGTCTGCAGAGATGGGCACTTTGTCTGTTCGGTCCTGCAGTACTTTTTAGTTTGAGGACTATTTGACCGCAGCCCACCTCGGATGATGGTATTGCTTGGGTATCTATTCTAAGGTAAGGAATCTGCAGCTAGAAGTCTCTATCAGATGAGCAAGTTACTTACCTTTGGTAACGCTTTATCTGGTAGGGACTCTATCTAGCTGCAGATTCCTTACACCCACCCATGCCTCCCCACTCTGCGGACCCATTTACTAGAGTTAACGATTGTCCCTTTCAGGGCCCTAGTTTTTTTGCACAGACAAAACTGTTGGTTCTTTCCATGGTTCTGCGCTTCTGACGTGGAAGTTTGTGGAAAAGTACTGAGGTACACGTGCCTGGGTGGTGCTTTTATAGGTGACCCTGATGTCACAGACAGCTCCAATGACACCAAACTGATTTGAACTACGCAACGCGATGGCACGTGCAAGGGTATTGCTCAGCAAAGGTTCTGGATTCCAAGCAGAAGCCTGGCAATTCTAAAGGTAAGGAATCTGCAGCTTGATAAAGTCTCTACCAGATAATGCGTTACTGAAAGTAAGAAACTTGTTCGTCATTGCACCGAGTTTATGTTTCCCCAGTCGCATTCCTTACTGTTACAAGTCCACCAAATACTTCATACAGTCAGTTGCCTCCTGGGCTCAACCACCCCAATATATGTATAGTAACTGCACTGTAACTTTGGTCTGAATCATTTATATACCGTGAGCCTGCAGCAGAAAACAGGCATCCTGTTTTTTGTAACTGTAAGGAGTAGGCACTGCAACCTGTGCATCTGTTTTGCTATTTATTTACCGATCAGAAACCAAGAGCACATGGTGTAGTGATTGTCTTTTTATTTTGTTAGTAATATGTTAACCATTAAGTGATATAGAAAAAGTGTCACTGTGGGCACTAGTGCAAGTGAGGAAAATTACCCCTTCTACCACCTGGATGTGTATTACAAGATAGTAATTTTTGTGGTGGTGCAGTGGCCCCTGAAAACCCCATACCTTGGTGACACTGCACCTGCTGCACTAATGTTAAACACGCTCCCGCGGACAACAAATATGGCATTGTAGTAGAACTCCCCACTCAGATGTAGGGCGGTGGGTGACACGGGAGGCTCCTATGGCAGTGTCTCCTGGTGCACTATGTATAGTGGATTACTGGCAAAAGGGTTGAACATTCAGTGCCTAAACAAGCCTGCTGATTAGCTATTAATGTAACCTGTCACCCATTAGCTACAGTCACAGTTAGGTAGTTTAGTGGGTTGAGCTCCAGCTGCAGTAACGTGTGCAGCCTGCTGGAGCAAAGGTTTGTATTTTGGTGGTGGCCACACAGCCTTTCATCCTTCGGGATGAGTGCCACAGATTTGTGTAATGGCTGTGGCTTAGATGCCAGTATGCCATCTTGTTGCAGCATGGTAAGCGTTCTACTTACTTGGTGAAGAGAGAGGATGTGGCGTGTAATGTAATTGGTGCTCATTTAAACCATTATCACTCACGCCTTAGAACACCATAAAGGCCATATCATAGCAGTTTATAAACAGTTTATGAATATTTTTGAACATCAATTACAACCACAATGTAATACAACACAGCTAACGGAAAAAACTCTCAGAAGTGAGACTTGTTGGCTTTGCCAATGCTTGTTTGATCATTTAGGACCGTCACTGTGGGAGGGGAGAGGAATAATTTGGAGAATGGCCCTTAATTGCGTTCATATAATATAAGTACAACAATACTCCTTGTCTAGAAGACCACAGGCCCATCATCCTTACCTTTTAGAGACGTACCTCTCAACCCTTAATGCTCCATGACAGAAATATAAGCTCCTCATGACAGGTTTAACTAGACACATAGTAGATGTTTCTCTTCTATGAGAAACACATCTAACAAAAACACAGAATCTTTTTGCAGCAAGGTGCAGTGTACACCGTTATATCTCATAATTCTTCTCACATGCAAGAGTAGGTCTCAATTCTTTTTTAGCAAGGGACTCCAATTTCACCTGCTAGAAGGCGTCAGTGATACTATAAGAAGTTATGGAATTGTTCAAGACATATTAGAAGAAAACAAGTAACCTTTCTTAATAATTATGGGCCCAATCCAGGCAAGTTATCTTTCTTCTGTGAGGTATGAAACAAATGCTTAAAGCTATTGCTATACACAGTTCTCTGTGGAGGAGATTTCAATGTCACCATAGACCCATGTTAGAAACAGCAGGTGCTGAGTGGCACTTTGGTAAGAACTTATGATGAAGGTGAAAGGGCAGGTAAAACTCTAGCACACCTAAGGACATATTAACAATAATAACATGAGTAAAAAACCTTATACAAAGCAGACCACATCTTGTGAGAATTTTCCAAATTTATTCCGACCTATAAATCTTCAAGAGCAACACTTCTTACTCTGAAACTAGTACATATTTAAAAGCACTGCACTGTCATGGCTGAAAGAAGACCACTTCTAAGATTTTAAATCACCCATTGTGCTATAAGAGCTAAAACTAGTGGTGCATAGCATGCTGGGAAGTCGTGACCCCCGACAACTACAGACTGCTTGGTGAATTCTTTAATGAGCACATACACATTATAGCTTCACACCTACTTGCTATATACTAGGAAGGGTAAACAACAGGGATACTTCCATCTTTCTTACGTGAAACTTTATCAGTGACCCAGGACAAGGCTCCTAAGTGTTACAAAGGACACTGGCCTTTGTTCTTTATAAACTCTGACAAGAAGCTTGCCAGAACGCTGGCTAACAGACTGCTCCTGCAACTCCTAAACATGCCTGATCAATAGAGGTTTATTCCAGATAAATCCACACATTCACAGTTTTTTCTCTACTTCATCAGCAACTTAATGCTGTCACTGTGGTCTTGGACTCCACCAAGTCCTTTGATTCTTTGGAGTGGGCATACCTGTTTGCAACTCTTGAAAGGATAGGTCTGAGAGGCTTATTCATATGCTGGATTAAATTCCTCTATATAAAAGTCTTACCATCTTCATCAGAACAAACAGCATTCTGTTGCCACCCATTGAAATAGTGAGAGGACCCTGGAAGGGATGCTTCTTATCCTCATCCTCTTTGCTGCTGTGCTAGAGCCACTGACCTATATGCTTCGACAACAGCACTCTGACAAGGGCCTCTGCGTTAAATCGTGACAACTACTTGTCTCATTCTGTACAGATGATACTGTTTGTTTGATAGCGACGTCTGATCTCAGATTCCTCACCTCTTAAATATCTCCAAGCATTAGACAGGGTACGGAAGTTTTCGCGTAATAATTCCCTCCAGCATTGACAGGTGGAGTTGTGTGACATTGAGCTACCTCACGCTGCTCCATCTTGTGCTGATATGATATCGGGACCAGTATGTCTACATCATCTGCTCACGCTGGTGTGAGTTCCTTTCCTTCCACACCAACACATCAACTGGATTTCTTGGATTTGTTTCCTAAAAGTGTGCAGAAATGTCCTCTAAACCAGTAGAGTTTAAACCCCTTGTGACCTGCACCTCACAAATGTCTGTGACAGATCCACATGACAATAGCCTCTGCTGTCTTGGCTCCGGCTACAACTCAAAGTTGTGTTAATGTGCCAAGATGAACAGGACGGCCATCAGTAGTCACAAGGCTAAATTAGGTGTTGTGGAGGTGTGGAAATCAAAATCTCATTCCCGATTTGTGAGTCTATAGTGTGGCAGTCCTGATACAGGGGAAGGACTCTATCTCTATCTTGATACAGAGGTCATTTACGCAATAGGGCCTCCTCCAAATCAAGTAAATCAAAACAGTCATAAGAAGCATAAAAAGTCTGTGCATGGCTTTCCTGTCACTCACACCACTTGAAGTTACAAGATATTCCAGGTACTTCTAGGCAAATAAGTCATTCCCCTCTTGCACTGGCTCCAACGTAGTTTCCATTCTGGATTCCTATGGATGAGATGGTGATGCTGGATCAGCTCCAACAGCTTCAGCTAGCTATGAAGAAACACCACAAACGGGAAGTAAGTTCAAAGTTCAAAAATTTGGAAAAATGACCATGCACCTCTTTACAAAATGCCAAACTGGAAAAATTGTTTTTACATAAAACTCTACATGTTCCTGAAAGCTGGAAGACGGTAAATGTGAGAAATTGGGTTGTTGGTTGATTGGGTGTGAGCCCTGCTTAAGCAACAGCCACAATCCCTTGCAGGGTGAAGCACAAAAAAGTCACTAAAATAACCTGTGCCTCACCATGAATAGCTTGGCACAAAGAGCAGTCGGGCTGCAGGGAGTGTTCAAGGAGAGAACGTTCTTGTCGGGGATCCATGGGTCAAAGCCACAGTGAAGATTTCTACATTCAGATTTAGTCTCTTTTTTTTTAAGTCAAAACTTTCCAGCTGCACAAGGCAGGAGTCTGAAGCCGAAGACCCATTCTAGGACCTTGGATACGGTAGGAAAGTGCCTTTTTTGACATAGTCACCCCCACTTTTTGCTCACTGGTACTAAGATTTTTCAACTGAGGTGCACTGGGTCCCTTCTAAACAGGTCCCCAGTGCTCTTTCCCTAAAAATGGTAACAGTGTGTACAATTGGCACACTCCTCTACCTGTGTAAGTCCCTAGTAAGTGGTACCCCTAGTACCTAGGGCATGGGTAGGGGAGAGGGTCCCTAAGGGCTGTAGCATGTCTTGTGCCACCCTCCACAACCCCCCCCTAAAAACGAGTTGCACACAGCTGCCATTGCAGTCTGTGTGTCCTGGTGCAAGCCAGGCGAAAACACAATAAGGCACACCCATTGCGCGCCATGTTTCTAGCACTGCATCCTAGTATATATGTCACCCCTTCAGCAGGCATTGGAGCCCTAAGGCACAGTGCATTATGTTTGATGTGTGGTCCTATCTGCTCGAGCAGATATGACCCTGTGATGCCCAGCCCTACTTCTGTGCATTACAAGTGAACAGGGAAGCCATCTTAAGGTATGTACTGGACACTTGTCATCATGAGTGACCCAGTCACATAATGGGTTCACTGAACCCTACGGTGTTTGGTATCAAACACCTCATCTTAATAACTCCAGGCTGATGCAAGCCTCTGATTTATTATGACATGCACCCAGAGGGCACCTTAGAGGTGTGCCCAGTGAATTCCTCTAGTCTGAGTGTGATGGCTGACTGCTCTCGACCAGCCTGCACCACAGACAGGTTTCTGACCTCCCTGGAGGTGAGAGGTCACACTCTCAGAGGCCAGAAACAAAGTCTGCTCTGAAGCTTATACCAAATGCATACCAAGTCCTGGGGCTTCAAAGACTCTGCCATCATTGGTATGCAACCCCTGGTTTCTCCAGCCTTGAGTGCTCTGAGGCCCATTTGGAACCACGACAGGTGGGAAAATGAGTTTGTCTGTAGGCATGTACCACCTTTGGGCCAGCCACAACCCTATGGTGGGCTACCCAAAGTGGACACTCGAGGAAGGGTTACACCATTTTGCATTTGGTTGGGACTAGGGCTTCTGGGATAGGGATATGCCCACTCCCCACAGGAAGTGGTCATGTGGGGGTGTAGGCACCCCAAGGGTACGTATCTGATTGGCTACTACCCTACACTCCCCTTACAACACCAAAAGTGAGTATTTAGATGGCCTTCTAACACCACAAGAACAGATTTGCTGGACTAAAGAAGCAGAAGGACCGGAAGAGCTGCGAAAAGCAAGAACTGAGGTGCAGCATCTGACTTGGCCCCAAACTTGCTGGCATGCCTGCTGTCCTCGACAGTTGCACCAAAGAAGACTCGTCATGCAGCTGTTCTGCCTCCAAAAGCCTGGGAGGATTGCCAGCACTTTGAGAAGTAACCAGGATCTCTCATGCTATAATGGAGCTGCTTCCCTGCACACTGCAGGCACCAAGGAAGACTCACAAGGTCTCCTGACCACCAAAATCATACCCTGGACAGCACCACTGCACCTGTGCCCCCTAGTCTCAGTTGAAGTGGGCCGGCGGTGCCAGTGTGGTACCTAGGCACTTCAGAGCCAAAGCCCATCTTGGGTTTGCTAACAGTGGACTGCCCGATACCGTCTGCAGCCTTAGTGCAGGCCACCTCTTCCGTAGCTGCCTTCGGTGATGAAAACCTGACGCCTCAGGACACCTCTGCATCCGGCCCCTGACCCGAGGAGAAGAGGACCAGAGTTGTCCCAAAATCCCTGAGCATCATGAAAGCTGAGTCCCCCGCATAGTCCAGCCGGGCTGCCCCCCAGGTCCGTACGTGCAGCCTCTTTTTCCCAGGACCGTTTCCCATTCAAAGCAATGGGGCACCCAACACTGAAAAGCACTTCTGCACCTGGTCACCCCTGAGCCTCACGAAGTGACCTGTTGGTGCTGCTTTGGACCCTGCTCCATATTTACCTTAACTTCAGAAATGTGGTCCTGTAAGTACCCGTATGCATTATGTGTTTTTTTCCATAGGATTGCATTACTACATTAGAGGCATTTCAGGTATATTGCCTGTGTTCTTCAAAAGTGCATCAGGATTTATTCTCGTAAAGATTTTCTGGTGTTGAAACTTGTTATAAACAAACAGTAACTATTTTTGTAACAATTGGTCTTAAGTTCCTTTTTGAGTGTGTGTCACAATTATTGCCTCTGTGAGTTCAACAAATGCTTATCACTAAACTCTGATAAGCCTAACTGCTTGCCCACACTACCACAAAGAAAGCTTTTGGGATTGTCACTTTTAACCCTGTAAACCCATAAGGGTTGCCTGTATTATCTGCTTAATGTCCCCAAGTATTTAGTACACTAGATGGATAGCCAGCTTCCTACAGATACCCCTTTGGTGAAGGACCGCTGAACAGGATTTGCTGTTGCGGGGAAGAATATAGCAAAAGCAGCCGCAAAGTCAGTTCAACTGGCGATGCACCTTGAGCGATCGATAAGCAGGTTGGCCGGGTCTTCCCTCTGTTCTCAAAGCAGTTTTTAGCCAAAGATGTTCTTGACCCAAATTATGGATTTTGCTTATCTAGGCACAGTTAGCAGCACAATCAAGGGTCCAGGATTGGTAGGACATAACTTGGGGGGGGGGGCGGTTCAAGATGGTGGGAGCCTTTTATGTCCTTGTAGCTCTGAAGAAGAGGCCAGCAAACTAGCTCTTGGAGTCACTCCTAGGTTCAGGTAAAGATGCAGGGATCAGACACCAGGGCTGGCCTCTGGCGGTTCAAGACAGGCTAACGGCAGCAAAGCAGTCCTTAAAGGTACAGTAAGTCAGTCTTGCATTGTGCACAGCAGGTCACAGCAACAAGCAATCTTCTGAGAGTCCTTCCACAGGTCCAGAGAGTGAATTTAAGAGTGGGGCTGAGAATCCCACTTTTTATCTCTTCTGCCTCCTTTGTTGTTTGGGAGACATTTCTAGAGGTTTCTCTTTGAAGTGCTTGGAATTTCCTGACCTCCTGGCTACAAGCCAGCAGCAGTGACACTGTTGAGGCGATAATCCTTTTGTGTGAAGGCATAGCACAGTCTATTCAGTTGCAAGTGGGGCTGTTGTCGGCTCAACCCACATCCTGCAAGCATATGGCCCATTCAGGCACACTTAATTCCTCTATCGTGTGACTGTCTGGGAAGAATTCAGTCTGTCAGAAACAGCCAGTTATGTAACCTAAAACCAGCTGCAGGCAGAAAATGACCACTTTCTAAAAGTGGCTTTTTAAAAACTGCAATGTAAAATCCGATTTTACTATCAAAGAGGATTTTTCATGCCAAGTTCTTAGATACCAAACATGAAGTTCCTACTTGGTCCCAATCAAAAGTTAGCAATTTTTAAATGTAATAAGGCAACCCAGTGTAGGCCTCACAGTAGCGGAAAAGAATCTTAGGAGTTTTTCACTACCATAACATAAACAACTTAAAAGTGCATGTCCAACCTTTTAATTACTATGCACCCTGCCCTATGGGCCACCTAGGGCTTACCGTAGGGGAGACTTACGTGCCCTGAAAGAGGAGTCTAAGGCTTGGCAAGGAGGTAATATTGCAGTTCGATTTGGCAGTTAAAAACTGCTTTCAGGCTGCAATGGCAGGCCTGGGCAATGTTTTAAGGTGCAATTTAAGTTGGTGGCACAGTAACCGCTGTAGGCCCATTAGTAGCATTTAATTTACAGGCCCTGGCTATATATGATATGCTGCACTATAAGCTGCCTATAACAAAATTGAATATGCCAATCAGGTGTAAGCCAACTAAACCATGCTTAGGGAAGTGAGCACAAGCACTTTAGTTCTGGTTTGCAGTAGTAAAGTGCACAGAGTCCTAAGGTCAACAAAAACTAATTTCAGCAGAAAATGGAGGTAAGTTGACAAAGGTTTGGGGAAAGACCACCCTAAGACTGACAGGTCTAACACATGTCCTTCCCTCTCCCTAGCTGAAGGTGAAGAGAACTATCCAAACTTCTGGGAGTTCTCATCATCACTAAGGCAGAAGAACCTGAAGCGACCATCAGCATTGGAGTGGTCTGGTTCTCTTCCACCGTAAAGTCCATTCCCTGTAGGGAGATGGACAGCCTCAACAAATTTGGAAACTCAGCAGTCATTTGCATGAGCCTCTTGGGCCTGTGGTCTTTCTGAGCTCAGATGTGAGTCTCAAACAAGTATGGGCTCAGCTTCTTACATACCCAGACCACAACAAAGGTTTCTCTCTCAATAGCTCTCCATCTCTGTTCCTTGGGAAGTAACCTTCTAGAGTTGAAAGGTACAGTTTGGTATCAGTCCTCCTTGAGCTGTGATAGGAATGCTCCTATGCCATGCTCTGGAGCATCTGTTTGGACTATGAGTTTCTTGGAGAAGTTGAAGGCCTTGAGCACAAGGGCTGTGCACATGGCCTGTTTGAAGATGTCAAAGGCTTTCCGGCGAGCCTCCGTCCAGATCACCTTCTGAGGCTGCTTCTTGGAAGTCAGCTCAGTCAAGGGGCAACAATGGTACCATACCCCTTGACAAACCTGCTGTAATATCCAGTGAGGCCAAGGAAGGCCCTCACCTCAGTTTGAGTCTTTAGGGGCCCCAAGGCCAGAAAAGTCTCTATTTGGCCTGGAGGAGCTAAACCTTATCCCTGCCCACAAGTTGTTACAAGTACATCATAGAACCTTGCCCTATCTGCACTTACTGGCCTCAATAGTGAGGCCTGCCTGTTGCAGGGCCTAACGCATTTCTTACAGGTGGAAGAGGTGGTCTCCAGCTGCTACTGAAGACAGCTATGCCTCCTAAGTAAGCAGCACTGAAGGCCTCCATAGCAGCCAAGATCTGGTTCACCAGACACTGGAAGGTGACAGGGGCATTTTCAGCCCAAAGGACATGGCCTTAAATTGAAAGTGGCCATCTGGTATGGAGAAGGCCGACCTCTTTCTAGACCCTCAGTTAGGGCAATCTGCCAGTACCCTGAAGTCAACCAGAAGAACACATAAATGTGGCATGCCCTAATCTATGAATGATCTTATGAGCTCAGGGGATTAAGTGAACAACTAGTCTAAGTGCCTGATTTAAGACCCAGTAGTCTACCCAGAACCACAGTTCTCAAGGGGTTCTAGTGGTTCAGCTTTTGGTATCAGCACCACTGGGTTGGACCAGGGACTACTATACTAGAGTGCCCAATCACCCCTAGTTCCAACATCTTAGAGACCTCCTCTTTGATACTGATCCTCACTTTGTCAGGCAGTCTGTATGTTTATTTTTTACAGTGGGCTGTCTCCAGTATCAATATCCTGGTTACACAGATGTGTAAGTCCAGGGGTGAGGGAAAACAGAGAGGTAAACTGCCTCAGCAACTGGTGATAGTCCCTCTGCTCTTCTTGGGGTCACGCTAGGGGAAAGGTTGAGACCCTCCACTGACCCATCTTTTTCTTTAGATGACAGGAGATCAGGGTGAAGTTCATTCTCTTCCACCTCCTCATTTGTCACCAGCAACATGGTGACCTCAGACCTCTCTTAGTGGGGTTTAAGGCAGTAGATATGGAGTACCCTTAAGGGGTTTCTGAGGATCATGAAATCCACCAAGTAGGTGGCCTCCCCCTTCCTCACAACCTCTTCATATGCCCCATTCCAGTGATCTTGGAGGGCTCTGGGTTCCACTGGCTCCATCACCCATACTTTCAGTCCAGGCTGCAGTTTCCCTGTGGTAGCTTTCTAGTTATACCATTGCTTCATAACTTCCTGGCTGGCCCCCAAGTTCTCAGACATTTTCTTACAGAACTTGGCAGTTCTGTTCTTTAAGTCTAACATATAGCTAACCACATCATGGGGTGAGGGATCCTCGACCAGACTCAGAGGTATCTTTACAGGGTGACCATACGTAAGCTCAAATGGGCTAAACCCCACTCTCTTCTGTAGTAACTCCCTGTAAGCAAAGAGCAGGTGGTAAGAAGAAGCCCTATGTTCTCCTCATGGGCTCAGGCAGGCTCATAATCATGCCCTTTATGGTGTTGTTAAATCTTTCAACGAACACATTGGTTTGTGGATGGTAGGGTGTGGAGAACATGTAGGTTACCCCAAAGACTTTCTACATTGACTTCATGTAGGCAGACATGAAGTTGGTGCCCTTGCCTGACAGCACTTCTTTAGGAAACCCCACCCTGGTGAAAATCCAGATCGGGCCCTAGCCATTCCATGTACAGTCACAGTCCTTAGAGGTTTGGCCTCTTGGTATCTAGTCTCATGGTCCACCAAGATAAACCTGTTATCTAAGGCTGTCGTGTGGTCCAAGAGTCCTAAAATGTTGATGCCCACCCTTTAAAAGGGGTTGATAATGACAAACAAGAGATTCAGGGGAGATTTCAGCTTTTTCCTTGTCATCCCTTTGGCCTGGCTGGTGTGACACGTCCTGCAGAATGCATCTGAGGATATCTTCATCAAGGGCCAATAAAAGTGGGAGACAAGCCTACCCCAGATGTCCTGCTAGCAGAATTTCATGAGCCAGCCCCACTTGGGGGAAGGCCCTGTCACACTGGAAACTACCAGTCCATGTTGCCCCATACATAGGTGCCTTAAGGCTCACTATGCAAAAGGTAATTCTCCTTATATATGAGGTGATCTTAAGAGGTATCACCAGCTGCCTGGGCTTTAGCTTGCCACTGCATGCCCTCCAGGGTTGGGCACTCCTCCTGTGCCTTACAGAACTCCTTCCTGGTGGGTATCCCTTCTGCTTGTCTTCCCCGGTAGGCTGCTGGGCAGCCTCCTCCAGCACTCCATCCACCAATACCGTGGGACATGCTGGGGCTTCCCTCTCTTGGCACCACTTGCGCATGCCTCAGACCTCCTTGACTCCCCTCCTGGGCAGTCATGGACCTGGTGGGCACACAGTCCCACTCTGGCAACCCCAATATTTCCAGATGTGACCTAAGCTTCACTTCCTTCCAGGCATTGTGCTGTAAATCATTTCCTAGTAGACGGTCTGCAGGCATGGCTCTCAGCAACTTTCAGAAGGCCTGAGACTCCCTCCCACCGAAAGTAAATCAGAACCACAGGGTAGTGGCTCTACTGTGTCTGCTACTACAACTTGATGGAATGTATTGGGTAGCACCTATGCAGAGGACACCAGATGGTGCTTGACAGTAGTTATAGTGGATCCTGTCTTCCTCTGCACTTTGATGGTGACCCACTGCCTATACTTGAAAGGATTGGAAGGCATGTGGGCCTTTGGCCCTCTCTCCTTGTCACACAGAGACACTGGAGTAACATCAGTTGTCTCCCCCACACTAACTGGGGCCATCTCCTCCCCAAGCACTGTGCTGGCCAACCCCGTGGTCTGCCACTGAGGGGTAGGGAGGAGGGGGTTTTGCCCTCTTGGGACACTTGGAATCACCTTTGATGTGCCCATACTGGTAACATTCATAGCACTTGGGGACAAATTTACCAGTATTCTTGTCAATGAAGCCGCCTTCTGGTGGCCAGATTGGAAAGGGGACCATTTCTCCTTAGATCTATTTTGGGGGCCTTGCGAGAATTCTTTCTTGTTTTTACATCCCCCTCTTTCTTCAGGTGGGAACCCTGACCACCCTTTTTGGAGTGCCCCCACAGATGCCTCTGGGACACTCTGGTGCTGACAAAGAGGTCCACCTCCTAAGCAAGCTTTCTGGGGTCAGTCAGCCTTGCTATCTTCGAGATATTGGCACAGCTCTGTAAAGCAGGTATTGAGCACATGCTCCCTCAGAATCAGGTTGTACAGTCCAACAAAATCATCCATTTTGTTGCCCCTCGCCCAGCCTTCAAGTACCTTATTGGAATAATCTAAGAAGTCCACCAAGGGCTGGTTTGGGAGTTTGTGGCTGTCCCTGAGCCTCTGACTGTATAAGGCTGACAGGTCTAAGAGTGACTTTAGCACAGCAAATCTTTAGTTGATGCTATTTTCCATAAAAGAAAGAAAGACAATTTTCTGCTTAGCGTTTTTGTCCTATTTCCCCCCAAAAAAACTCAGACTCTAGCTGTATTTCAGCTATTTTCTTGCTCTCCAGCGGAATTCACAAATCCTGGGTACCCTTAGAATTCCTATGATGTTGGGAAAAAAGAGCCCAAATTTGGCATGGCTACCTTATGTGGAAAAACGTTATGTAGGCTTAGGCACAAACTATCCCAAATAGCCAAAAAACGACTCCACACAGGGTTGAAAAAGTCTCGCCAGCTAACAAGTTAAAGGACCCCAACAACTACAAACTGAACTTTCTCGGGGCAACAATTTATGATTTTGTGTGTATGGAGAAACAACATAAGTATCGTTACCCTGTAGTCGAAAGAAGATAGCCACCAATGACCTTCCGTGCACAAGCCCTGACTTGTGGCAGCCTGATTATATTTTTGGAGCTTTTCCATGTGAGGCTACATACATCGGAGTACCTATTGATCTCCCTGTGTACATCAAGCTTGGAGGCTTTTTTTGTAAAAATGTTTATCTTTTTATTAGGTAAATGAGCCACAAAAAGTGTGTGCATACATAGTATTGCTGTAGTTTTAAAATCGACACATAACTCTCCCCCGCCCGTCACCCCAAGGAACTTGTTTCAAACTCACATAGCATTATTTGGAGTCCTGCACATTCCCCAAGCATTAATTGTCACAGATATTACCCATATGGACGTTCCAGCTCGCAAGGACCCTCACCCATTTCTGAGGACAGCCTCTACTTCCATAAACCACCATTCTGCTAACATGCACCAGTCTAAATCCCGTTTCCAGGCTCCAGTGACCAGTGGTTGAGAGGAGCCCTAGGACATGGCAATGTTTCATTAAGTTCAGAGGCTTGGACAGCAGATAGACCTTTCGTATTTAATACTTTTTTGTATAAATGGGAAAGTTCAAGGCCATTACAAAACGTATTATTTTACTGTATTGGTTGTGATTATTGGAATGTATGTACAGGGTACATGCTTTGAAAACACAACTTCTACACTTTTCTTATAGTTACTTGTAGCTATTTGCATGCATATACTTGTGGTGGAATGATGGTTGCAAGATGTTGGATGGCTGTGGCCACAGAGGACTCTCAGCCTCCACTTCTTCATTGACTTGTTCTATTTTTCCAGCGCTGTCTGGAAGTAATAGGCAACTTTCCACAACAGAGGAGCCACCTGGAAAGTGTACATTGTCTGCACTTACGCAATAACTAATGCAGGACTTTCCGGAAAAAGGAGGAAAAGTCTGCTCCTGCTCGATCGTGTGAACCCTATGAACTTGGAAGATGCCATGACCTGAATTGGCAGTGGGTCGTGGCTCAAGTGCCTGACTTATGAGTTGTAGCTTCTCCTTATTTCTTGTATACCTCTTGAATCTGTGTCGACCCTGCTTCTGTTGGTGCTTCCAGAACGTGTAGCTGAGCACTGCTCTTGTCCTCCTGGCTAGGAACCCAGACTCCCCCTTCTGAATCTCTGTTTGTCTATGCTTCTACTGATTTTGCTCAGTGGAAACCCCTAACCAGAGGAGGCCCTGAAACCCACTCTATCACTCTCTAGAGACCAGAAGAGGGATAACCAAGAAATGATCTGTTCAAGTGCAGATGAGATTAGTGGCAACTCTTCCTAGAGAGCAATCACTGCATTGGCGTTTTATGTTTTTGATTCCTCATTTAAACCTGATGCAGTGGCAGTGGTCCAAGAGCTCTTGCCTGCTCGATGTATTATGAGACGCCTGGGTGGGTCGAGAATCTCTGTTTTTTGTGAACAGTAAACATTACTGACTCCTGACAAATTAACTCCATTTTGGTAGGAGAATTGTGTTGTGTGGTGTGCTTATCGCAGTCAGGTAGTGATCTCGATCATTATGTGGTCGCTCTCTTTAACCTGACTGTAACATTTCTGTAACTGGTTGTTGTGGTATTATTTACTTTGATTTTAGAATTGTGCCAATGTTTGCATTTATTTCGTGATTGTGAACTTTATATGATTTCATAGCTAGGGACCCTGGACTAACTAGTATGTAGTTATACTTCTGTTTTTCTGAACTATTTAACATTTGAGTTCTTGTTTACACAATGCATGTATTTATTATGAAATTGTTGTGTACTCTATCTTATCTGCATTGCATCTGGTATACTTGTTTTGTACTCTATTTCTGAAAAGCCTTAGTGTGGCTAGCTTACTTCCCTTGGGTGGGTACGCACGCACGTTCCTAGGTGGTAGGGAATTGTGCAGTATTTTGACTTTTAGAGCGCTTGGTGGTTCCTACAGCTGCATGCCCCTGAGGAAAGGCCTGACAAAGAGCTTAGGCCTAATTGTGAACAACAGTTCCCTGCTGTCTGGTGTCGAAGTTCCTAACGCTAGAGGTCATAGTCCCCTTAATTGTTTTGCTCTGTCATTCACGTGTGATAAATAGTTCCATTGACAACGGTTGCAACACATAGGCATTCTATATTTAAGTGGTTAATGATTCTTCCTAGCTGTACTTTGAGAATTCTCATCTTGGCCCCTACTAGTCAATCATACGCAGACTGTTCCTTTGAATATCTTGCAGAAATTGCTCAAGTGCAATAGTAATATTCCTGTTGTGTTTCCTCCACAATTATCGTTTTTACATTTCTTCGAACCTCCATTCAAAATCCATCCCTCCTGTGTTAACTAAACCAGATAGGCAGTGGTTGACTGTACTGCCCATACTCCTAGTTTAAATAATTCCTGGTCTCATCTATATGAGTGCGAGTAAGAGACCAATGATACAACGTACATTGTTTTCCATTTGTCAAACACTAATTGATAATGGATGAGTCTAGAGCCATGCATACTTCGTTAGTTAACTACTCAGCTCTCCTACTCATATATATTTACATTGGCCCTGGTAAACGATAACCCCAAAAGATATATTTTTAATCAGTTGACTCAGACGGAAAGAGCAGTTATGAAAAGAGTCTTTGGGGATGTTTTCTTGGGACCTGTGACTATATCAGCATCTCTAAGAATAAATGAATTCTTGTGGGTACGACCACCAAAGAACAATGTAAAATCTGCGGAAAGCAGTAACCCATTGTAAGTGATTAGCTACCCTGATATATATCACAAACTTATACATCACTGAGTAGGTAATGCTTTCGAACTAAAAAAATAATGGTTGGGACAGGCTGACATAATACCCATATTGTTAGGAACATTTTTATGGGTTAGGTTCAAAGCATGCATTAGCAGGAAAGCCGTAACAACACTGGCACATCAGTCCACTCTGCGTCTCCATTGCAGTATTTGTTGTCGTTGTTTTTTTTTTAACTTCACTGACGTTAGTTCCTTTTGTTATGTGCCTTTGTATGCAGATCTGGAGCTAGCTTTTAACTTTCTCTCCTCCGTTGATGAGCTTTTTCTCCCAAATGTTTTTCCAGTTTGGAAAGGGCATATCCTTTTCTGACACTACAGGAGTTAAGCCTTGTAGTGACTGTTGGAAACAGATATCCGTAACCTGTATAGCCTATAGTGCTGTCTGACTCTGAGCCAAATCCACCACCACTGAGATTGGGCACAGCTGGCAGCCTTTTGACAATCATTCGGATTATGATACTTTGCCCTCACCACATGGGAGGACTCAGACTTGACATAATCTTTTCGGCACATGCTCCGACAATGATACCTTTTATGAAGAGGACAAATATGTTGTAATGCGAAGGGCTGCAGAGGTTCTAGATTTACAACTTCCAACTATGGAAGGAACGACTAATGTCTCGACAGAAGTACTTTAACCTAGTCGAGTTTGCCCAGAGCCACTATTACCATTTATTAAGGCCACTAATGCATACTGATTTTGGTTCTTGGTTGAACCCTTGTTCAGGGCCACCATTTAAGAGACAGGTTGTGAGTTGCCATCACTCTGTACCAGGCTATCTCACTCAGCATGCAATGCCGGAGAGTCTGATGATACAGGTGTCTCCCAGCAAATTCACCTGAATGCTTTCCCTACTAAACTGCCTGATCATGAATCCAATTGCATAGAGACATTTGGGAAGCTGATTTTTTTCATCCACCAGCCTGACCATCAGATCTATGAATGTCAGCTGTCTTGTGGGCTGCTGTTATGGTCTTTGTGATTCTGTGTCACATGTTTGCTGGCTGTTCTGGATGATTTTCGGGCATCCCTCACCGAGGCTATTCAGGACTATCACAATGCAGCAAAACTTGTCATTCACTCTGAATTGGACACATCAGACTACCTAGGGGGAGCAATAAGCACTAGTGTGGCCCTTTGGCCCCAAACCTGGATGAGGTCTGCAGGCTTCTCCTGGGATATCCAGGTATCCTTAATGGATATACCATTTGATGGCTCTGTTTTCGTCGGAGACAAAACAAGCTCAGTGTTAGAAATGTTTCATGAAGAGAAGAGCCACAGCATGTTCGTTAAGCGTTTTTGCTCCCATAAGACAATGCCACCAGCAGTTTTGCAATCCCTGTGCTACTCTAGAGGTTTATCATTTTGCATCTCCAGACTCCTCCAGCCCAGCAGCCCTTTCCTCCCTGTCATAGCATTGGCTGCTGTTCTCGTGACAACGAGGACAGTTGGGACAACGTACAGCTCAGTTACCTGCCCCTCCAGCAGCTACAGTGGGAAGCCTATTTTAGTGTGTTCTTGTGAGCACATAGCCACCCTGTTGGAGGCAGGATCTGCAATTTCCTACAAGGGTGTCAAGCACTTACTTCAGACAAGTGGGTCCTCCGTATTATCCATCGGGGCTGCGCCCTCCCATTTCTTTCCACTCAGATGTATAGTCTACCACCATCAGTGCATTTGAAGAAGCACCATCTGTCCATTTTTCAGCAGGAAGCACAGGTCCATTTGTCCAAAGGGGCCACAGAGAATGTGTTCCGCCTCTGAAGTAGAAACTGGAAGTTACTCTTGATACTTCTTAGTGCCGATGAAGAACGTAGGCCTTCATCCTATTTTAGGTCTTCATCTTCTCTATTCCTTCCTGTGAATGACAAATTCAGGCTGCTTAAACTTGGCCAGATCCTCTCTGCTCCAGAACCCAGGGACTGGATGGTGGTCTTGGACATTTATTTTCATATTCCCGTCCAGGCAGCCCCACAGGCGCTACCTGTCGTTCTTGGTGGGTCAGGAGCATTTTCAATTTGCAGTGCTCCCTTTTGGGCACATCAGTGCCCCTTAGTTGTTCATGAAAATGATGATGGTGATCGCAGCACGCTTTCAGAAGTCGGGGTGTCAGTCCTTCCCTACCTCGACAACTGGCTGCTAAAGGTGGGATTGACCTAGACAGTTTTCAACCACCTCCAGATGATGGCAAACCTCCTAACATCATTGGGGTTCACTATCAGTGTAGCAAAGTCATATCTGACTTCTTTGCAGATGCACCCTTTCATTAGAGCTATTCTGGATACATATTGTTTTGTGACTTTCCCCTGGCACAAACAGTCCAGGACATTTGGGGTTTGGTTCAGATGTTTCAGCCTCTGTTCTGGATCTCAGTGTGGATGTCTCTGAGTCTCTTGGAGATGCTGGCCTCTTGAATCCTGCTATCAAATATACCAGATTTTCCATGCAGGCTCTGCAGTTGGACCTAAAATCACATTGGGCTCAACATCAGGGAAACCTGTCTGACTTTATACAGGTTTTAGAGGAAACTGCAAAAGATCTGCAGTAGTGGCTTCTGAACCGTGACTGGTACACTGGCAAAACCCTCTCCTTGCCCCTCACACAGCTGGCCATGTCACAGATGCATCACAGATTTGTTAAGAAAGCTATCTGGGAGAGTTGGAGATCAAAGGATTCTGGTCTGATGCGCAGACTCAGCGCTATATCAGTTTATTAGAGTTGAGGTTGATTTGCTTGGCGTTGAAGGCTTTTCTGCCCACCCTCAAAGGAGGGCTGGTGCAAGTGCTCACGGGCAACACCACCACCATGTGGTACTGCAATAAGCAGGGTGGGTGAGTTCTAGTGTGCTGTGTTGGTTGTGTGACAGAACCATGCATGCCAGAACAACGCATGCCTTAACAACGCAGTCAGAACCACGACTGTGGTGTTACCTTGCATGCCTTTACCATGCATGCCTTTACGAATTTCATTGTAAAAGCATGCCTAATAAAGGAATATGTGGAAACAACATGAAAAATGGCATATGTAGTTCTGTCATATACCCCCTCCACCCGCCCTATGGCCAAAAACTAACCCCACCCCTAATAGCTAAACTACCCTGACCCCCCCACCCTCCCTGAGCCCTAAAAAAAACGACACCGACCCCCCCCACCCCTGCCCCATAAAACTAAACTACCTCAACACCCCCACCTGCCCTGAGCCCTAAAACCTTCCCCCTAATAAGTAAATTACTGCGACCCCCCCACCCTAAACCTTCAAAAAAAATATCCCAAACCCCTCACCCCGCCCCTAAAAACTAAACAACCCCGACAACCCCCACCTGCCCTGAGTCCTTTAAAAAACGACTCTGACCCCTAAAAACTAAACGACCCCAACACCCTCCACCCTAAATACACCCACACTGTTAATAACTACCCCCAACCCCACTTACCTCACCACGTCCTCTCACGATCCTTCCTCCTCTGCACTCCTCCCTCCCTCGCCCTTCCTTAAAGCTTCCCCCACCCCTTTAAAAATAAACTACCCACCCTAAGCCCTAAAGGTAAAAAAAATACTCAAACCCCCCCTCCTCCCGCCCTTCCTTAAACCTTCCCCCACCCCTTTAAAAATAAACGACCCCACCCTAAGCCCTAAATTAAAAAAAAAAAGAATACCAAACACCAGGCAGACCCCCCACACTCCCGCCCCTAAAAAAATAAATAAGAATAGCTGCACACCCTACCCTAAAAAAAAAAGAAATACCCAACCTCCCCTTCCCCCTTAAAATAACAGCAGAATACCCCCCACTCCCCACTTAAATCACTGCATCGTCTCCCAATTCACTCTGGCTTTTTCTGTGCCTTAACAACACATATGTGTATTTTGGCACATGCGTTGTTAAGGCACAGAAATGTTCCGGCAAGCGAGGTTGCGCTTGCATGCTAAATGTTCACGTTGTTCACAGCGCATTGTTAAGGACGTTTCTCCCCTGTGTCAGTAGGCTCTGGTCCTCTGGAAGTGGCTGGACTAGTATGGAATTTCTGAGGTGGCAAACTACCTGGCTGGATCTTTAAGTGCCAGGGCAGACTAACACAGCTGGAGATGCTTATCAGATCACCAATGTCGGTTGCACCCAGAGGTGGCATGGAGCAATAGTGAGAATGCCGGCTTGATCATTTCCCCACCTCGAGAATGCTCAATGTCGGCACTTTTGCATGTTGTCGTTTCTAAAGCATCTCTTTCTCAGTGCTACCTTCCATGTAGATTGGAGCTTGGGACTCCTGTACTCGCCACTGCCTCTTCTGCCCTGCGTTCTGAACAAAATCAGGAATGAATGGGCCCAAGTCATCCTAGAGGCACCAAACTGGGCCAGGAGAGTTAGGTACCTGGAAGTCCTAGGCATGAGCATCTGTCCTTCAATCAAGCTGTCCCTTCACAAGGAACTTCTGATGCAGCAGCATCAGGGGTGGCAGTTCACTGTGTTTGTTCTACCAGTGGAGGTTGTGGATGTCATCCTCTTTGCCTGGCACTCCTCCACAAAATCCATTTACACTGTATGCTCTGATAAATCTATGGCTTAGGTGTAGTCCACAACACAGACCCGTTACAAGCCAAACTGTCACAGTTTCTTTTTCGTCTTTGGCCCAGCAAGCGTTTACTGTGGCCACTGTTAATGGTTATTTGTGGCCCTTTTTGCATTCACTGGACCAGCCATGCTTGTCTAAGTCACTTGTTTGGATGCATTTTATTAAAGTGTTGGCACAGATGTTCCCTCCCAAGCATTTGTGATGCTGCAGTGGGAACTTAATTTGGTCCTAATTTTCTCATCTGTACTCCCTCCAAGTCAATGCACAGCTGCTTATTGGTGTTTTGACTCTTCCTCGTCTGGATCACTTCTGGTTATTGTGTGTATGGGCTCTAGGCTCTTTTTGTGCAACCACCCTACAACACTTTTTTTTCCGGAGAAACTGGTGCTGAGGACCAGGGCGGCCATCTTGCCAAAAGCTGTGATTCCCTTTTACATTGTGCAGTTCATCACCTTTTCAACGTTCTTTGCTCCTCCTCAGCCCTTTAAAGAAGAGGAGAGGTGACATTGGTTGGATTGCAAAAGAGCTTTAAGCTTTTATATTGTTTGCACTTTTTGTGGGGTTCTCTGGGGCACAGAAAGGTCATGTGGTGCTGAAAAAGGCTTTGTCATGATGAATAGTATTTTGTATTAAGATCTGCTACACTTTGGCCAAAAAACAACTTTTTGACTCCTCAGTCCTGCAGGACATTTTGGTCTACTCCACAGACCCTCCACCTTTGGGAGATATTGCTTTGGTATCTGTTCTAAAAGAGAGAAATTTGCAGTTATTCTTTTCTCGCAGAAAAACAAGTAACTTAAAAACTGCAGATTTCTCACTGCTCTCTTACCTCCCCATAGTGGTCTCTGTTTATCATATAAAGATCCCAAATTAGATATCTGCACACTGGTACCTCCAATCCAATTGTTTTGGACTCCCTGGCTGAGGGTGCAGAAGGATTCAGTGAAGAGACAGCGGTTGACTCGCATGGATGGTGCTTATATGTCACTCCTCTATGTCACTTCTGGGGTGGAATTAAGTCAGTGCGGAGCCATACAGCGATACCTAGCGGCCCGTACTAGCACTGCTGTGAAACCGTCCAGGCTCAGTCTGTCACCAGAGGATATTTTAAAGTGGAGGATTCTTTGGATAGATACAGTATCCACCTGAAAGAGCATTATCAAAGGTAAGTATCTTGTTTTTCGGGTATCTCCATAATCAGTGATTATCATGTTGATATCTCCTTGTCAGTTTGTATGACAAGCCATGTCTTGGTTAATGTCATTCACCCTTAAATCTGATGAGAATACTTTATTGTTACTGAAGAATGATCTGACTCAGAGAGACTTTTTCTTTAGATAACTATGCAAATTCCTTTGTAGAAAAAGATCACACACCCATACAAAACCAGTAATCATTTGAGGAAGGCAGAGCATTGCACAGAAAAAAATAAGTTTCTCGATACATTCTAGGTGAACTGATTGAGGCTAGTTTTGTACCGTGTGCATAAGATATGGGTCAAAACAGTTGCCAATTCATACACCTGAGAAATACTGGGCACATTTCTGAGTCAGCATCTTTATGGGTGTCTGAGAGATAGAAATGCTAGAGATAAATACTGTTTCATTGCATTATACAACCATCAGGCTTAACACAGTTTATGAGAACATTTGACTTGTCACTTCAAGACAAACATGAAACATATCCTGAAACCTGCGAGGTTTGAGGCATGATTCTGGATGAGACTGATGCTTTAGTGAGTTAACCACACCTTGCTATGGCTTCTATGTGATAAAACATATCACTTGTCATCCTTTCTTGCTGAACTGATAAACTACAGCTGATAACCATTACGCAATTGTTAACTGAGAACTACTGGCTATAAAAAAAACATTACAGTATTAACAACTTTGACAATTTGTTTCTTGCTGTCTGATGCCCCTTTTTGACCACATTTCATCTGAATTTAGAGAAATTATATGTGCTGAGCACTTGAAGTGACTGTATATGTTGGGCATTTTTCTTTTTATACCTGTCTCCAGCAAGCCATGTGCCAGTGAATTGGGTGCCTGTGTTCTCCTACCAGAATGTTTGAAGTTCATATGTCATTGTGATAGATGCTGGTTCAGGATATTGGAAGGAGAGAAGGTATTGTGGATATACATGTGGACACCTTTGCAACTGGGTAATACTGTATCCTGCAAATTCGTTTTCTAAATCAAAAGAGATAGTGGTGCCTCTCTTCATCCAATGTGTTCCTTGTCTGTTAGGCTCTGCCATTATAGCTCTGTAGGAATCCTGTCATTCTGTATGGATACTTTGGCTTGTAGGGACTCTGGTAGTAATGCAAGTGTGGTTAAGTAGCAAAGGTTAGAACATGGAATGGAACAGAATGTAAGTTCCAAATGACTTAGCCATAAAATCTTTCTTGTGCTGAGCACTGAATTTCATTGTGAATAAAAGGTTTGCTATTAAAAATGAGAATGCATGTCAGCAATATAAAATTTGGTCCACTGATTGAATTTACAGTGTGCTCATTAATGTATTTATTAAATCCTAATAGGTTTGAGAAGTCTTGTCCTGTTGTGTTAATAGAATAATTGAGCACATATGTCAGTGTATTACTGAATATTGACTGAAGCAGCAAAACATCTTAAATCTTTTGTGACGTGATTTCAAGCCATGTGTAAAGCTGTAAGTGAGCTGGAGCATTTGATTCAAGAATCTTAGCGGGCACTTGCAGAATAACAATTGCAATCTTTGCCTTCTTTTATGCACCAAGATTTGAAACCATTATTTTGTATCCTCAATGTACATTTTCCACACTCCAGGAAGTAAATTAGATAGGAGAAACTTTTATTAGCAATTTCTCAAGATGTCCTCCAGCGCACTATGTGGAAAATGTACCCCATGGTGTCTGATACTTTTTCTTCTCAGCATCCTTTTCTTCTCAGCATGAACTCTTTTTCTGAGTCTAGGCAATGCATACATATGACTACCATTTGTGTTGCCAACATTTTAATGCACAAATATTATACTTTTCAGCCACCAAATATGTGAGTTTATGTATGAAAGGAAGCATCAGTACGACAAAATTATTGATTGCTATTTACAGGACCCAGTAAGAAAGGTAAGAAAAATAAAATGTTTGTTATTAAAATGTAGTTGATGATTATTTTTTTGTTACTTGTTAATTACTTTTTTCAAAATGATTTTGTTAGTTATGCTGTAGAACATATTAATGTTGTTAATCAACTCAGAATTTATAGTTGACTAAGCACTCAACTTCTACCTTAAATGGAACTGAAATTTCTAGTAACTCACTTTCTGTTGTAAACTTTTTCCTGCTCATAACTCTGAAATATTGCTTACAAATTAGGTTTCCTGTAGTATAGTGTATCCTGTTCTTCTGATGGATACTTCTACCTACAGATTTCTCACCTGTTGAATATCCTCATGCACCAAACTGGATCAGGAAACATTTCATAGCTCTCCGAACAGAGGAGAGGACAGGGGTATGGTCGGAATGGAAGGTTGGTTGGAATGCTGCCTCCATTTTGGTGCCAGGAGGAACACCAGAATTGTGTCAGGCATCTGATAGAGACTTCTAGTTGCAGATTTTTTACCTTTGAATTTCCCACAGACGTCTGCTTGATCTGGAGAATTTTCTGAGCAGTACACCTACGTGCTGTTAGGTGGAGACTGTAGGCTCCGCATCTCTCATCTGCGATGTCCACTCCGGATTTGACATTGTGGGTTCTATATAGGTGCCACCCCAGTGCGCTGACATCAGTTCTTTTCTTTCCACACCAGCTAGCACCAATCCGAACAGGCTACCCCTCAGTCACTTTTTGACTTTCTGTTGAAGATTTTGGGAGTTTTCTACTCATGGTAAATTGAGGATGTCTTAGAGGAAGGCCGTGTTTAAGCCTTGCGGTTCGTGTCATCGGGTGTTGACAGATCCACACCTTGTGTATCTTTGGTGCCTGAAGTGCCACCATGCCCCAAAGTAGTGCTCTGAGTGTCGGGCCATGCATTCGAAGGCTCTGATGGGCCGATCCCTGAAGCTGACCAGGAGCAGTCACGGAGTCCTCCATCCCCCCACCCCCCTTTCAAGTCCATGGGATGAGCAGGTAAGTCGAGGCACAAGAAGAAGAGCAAGAAGTCGAAGCTTTCTTTGACTTCTCCCCGTCGACTGATTAGACGAGGGAGCATCTGCACTCTTGGCCTCATTCAGAGGAACATGGCCGATTCCGCATCTTCCCGAGTTTCCAGAAACTGGAGTGACCCCTGCCAAACTTTGAGAGTTTTTGGGCAGCCAGACACTGCTGGCGCGGCTTTGGGTTCGCTCCTATGACTTTGGCCCCGGCGCCCCGGGACATCCATGGATCTAGTCATGGATCCGGACCAGCGTCAGTCGTACACTCCCTCCACTCCATCCCCCCGACTTTCCCTGATGCTGATCCTCACGATATCTCCTTAACGCCCAGGGGCTGCCCCATTCACATTGCTGACCCCGACATGGAGCCGGATGGATGTCGTATGACGCCAGCTTTGTCAGGAGCCTTGCCTCCTATGTCAGATCTTGAGCCCCTTTCTTATGGGCTAGGTTACGGTGAGGAATGGGAGGGGTCGCTGGACCAGCTCCAAGACCATATGGACTGGCGTACAGAATTGGGTGAGGCCAGCGAACTGCATGTTTCTCCAGATACTGGTATGCTTTCTCTTCCTACCGTGGCTGTGAAGGAAGGGGATTCCTACTCAGTGGTGGTGAGAAGAGCAGCGACGTCTTGGACCTTGAGTTGCCTTAAGTGGTAGTCAGGACTAACCTACTGACAGTGGTCCTTTAGCCTGGTGTTTCCTCCTCTGAACCCATGCTCCCTGTAGGAAGACAATAGAAGAAACACGCACTCAATACTTTAACCCCAGACCAATGGTTTTTATGTATCAAAATTATATTTTCTTAATTTATTTTTAGAACCACAAGATTCAAGTTGCAGGTAAGTACTTCATTAGATTCGTATTTCACACATGTATCAACAGTATTTCATTTGAAATCGATAAGTTTTTGAATTATTGGCAATAATCTGTTTTAAAAAAGGACACTGCAATTTTCAGAAACAGTTTCTGGGGAAGAAATGTTAGATCGTTTTACAGGTAAGTACAACACTTACAGTTTCAGTCTCTGGGTTTTAGGATGTCCACTGGTTGGGGTTCAAGTTAACCCCAAACACCCTCCACCTGCAACACGGGGCCAGAGGAGTGCAGAGGTCAAAGATGAGCAAATTTAACGGCGGCTTCTATGGAGACAGGGGGTACGCAGACCCAGGTCTGGAGGGCAGACCGGGGGGGGGTAGAGGAGCACTGGAGGGACCACAAGTAGGCACCAAACACACACCCTCAGCGTCATAGGGGCGGGCGGGTGCAGGATGCACACAGGATGTTGGATTTCCAATGCTGGTCTATGAGGAGACCCCGGGGGTCACTCAGAAGCTGCAGGTGAGGTCCAGAGGGGTGTCTCGGGCAAGCCACCGGTTGGACAGGGAGGAGGGCCGCCTGCTGAACGGAGATGCATAATGTGTCTGTTTCTCCAAGGCCTGGGGTCTGCGGGTGCAGTGTGTCTTTAGGCATCGGATATCTTCTTCCGGAGCTTCACGGCCAGGAGGGTCCTCAGGATCCCTCTGCAGGCATTGTCGTGGAGGTATGGAGAGGTCAACCCAGGGTAGGCACTTGCTTGCAATCGCCTGGGGACCCTCTCTTGCTCAGTGGACCCCCTGGACATGGTCTGTGGGTGTTGGGTGCCCAGGGGTCAGGACTCAAGAATTCGGAGTGAGGTGGGAGTCCTTGGTTGTTAGTTTTTCTTAGACAGTGCTGTTGTCCTTGGGAGTTCTTGGTCCTTTTGGGTGCAGGGTAGTCCTCTGGAGTTGGGCGTAGGTTGATGGTCCCGCTGGACGCATCGCTGTTCTTTTGCAGGTTCTCTGAAGCAGGAGATACGCCTGTAGGGCTGGGGCCAAAGCAGTTGTCGTCCTTCTTCTCTGCTGCGGGTTTCAGCTAAGCAGTCCTTCTTCTTCTTGTAAGTTGCCAGGAATCTGGTGAGCTGGGTTCAGGGAGGCCCTTAAATCCTAGATTTAGGGGTGTTTTTAGGGTTCAGAGGGCAGTAGCCAATGGCTGCTGTCCCTGAGGGTGACTACACACCCTCCCTGTGCCCACTGCCTTTGGGGAGGAGGGCACAAACCTAGTCCTATTGGTCCCCGTCCTCCAAACCAAGGTGGAGGATTCTGCAGGAAGGGGGTCACCTCAGCTCTGGACTCCTTAGGGGTGGTCCTGGCTGGGATGGTCAATCCTCCCTCTTTTTCCTAATTGTACCGCCGGACCTGCTGCCAAAAGTGGGGCTTTGTCCAGGGGGCGGGCATCTCCACTAGCTGGAGTGCCCTGGGGCACTGTAATTCGAGGCTTGAGACTTTGAGTCTCACCACCAGTTGTTACAGTTCCTGTAGGGGAGAGGTGGGAAGCAACTCCACCCAGGACAGGCTTTGTTTCTGACCATAGAGTGCACAGAGGCATGTGGTCAGAAACGTGTCTGAAAGTGTCAGGCTGGCACAGACCAGTCAGTCCTACAATAGCAGTTTGTCTAACATACAGGGGGCATCTCTAAGATACCCCATCTGTGTGAATTTTTCAATAAATCCCCCACTGGCATCAGTGTGGGTTTATTGTGCTGAGAAGTTTGATACCAAACTTCCCAGTATTCAGTGAAGCCATTATGGAGCTGTGGAGTTCGTATTGATAAACTCTCAGACCATATACTCAATATGTCTACACTGCACTTGCAATGTTTAAGAATGGACTTAGACGCTGTAGGGGCATATTGCTTATGCAGCTGTGCCCTCACCTGTGGCATAGTGCACCCTGCCTTAGGCCTGTAAGGCCTGCTAGAGGGGTGACTTACCTATGCCACAGGCAGTGATTTGTGGGTATGGCGCCCTGAGAGGGGTGCCATGTCGACTTTGTCTTTTTCTCCCCACTTGCACACACAAGCGGTGAGGCAGTGTGCATGTGCTGAGTGAGAGGTCCCCAGGGTGGCATCATACATGCTACAGTCCTTAGAGACCTTCCTTGGCCACAGGACCCTTGGTACCAGGGGTACCTTTTACAAGGGAATTAACTGTGTGCCAGGGTTGTGCCAATTGTGGAAACAAAGGTACAGTTTTAGCGAAAGAACTCTGGGGCTAGGGCCTGGTTAGAAGGTCCCAGCACACGTTCAATCATAACTCGCATTAACACTAGGCAAAAAGTTAGGGGGTAACCATGCCATCAGTGGCATTTTCCTACACATGGTGAAAAAGAAG
Organism: Pleurodeles waltl; assembly: GCF_031143425.1. Taxonomy (NCBI): domain Eukaryota; kingdom Metazoa; phylum Chordata; class Amphibia; order Caudata; family Salamandridae; genus Pleurodeles; species Pleurodeles waltl. The sequence goes on along the minus strand of NC_090440.1, from coordinate 1,782,046,183 downwards.
TGTTGGAGCCTGGAATAATGGCCCAACCTTCCAAGAGAAAAGGTAAGAGGACTGGAGGACCTGCCTCTAAACAGCAAAAGAAACAAAACCTCTCTTCCCAGGAACATGTCTTATCCCTTGAGGTAACTGAGGCCATGGAGCTGGAACCTTATCAGGTCGGCCCATGGGGACCCACAACAGAACAGCTGTGCCAGGGACAAAAGACTTGTCCCACTCTTGAAGGCCTGAGAGAGCAAGCTCCTGAACAGGAAAAGGGAGATATCAGTGGCTCCCATGGGGTCCATTGTGAGGATTTACTCCTTTACACTGAGGCCAGAGACCCCAAGCCTGGTGCCACTAGGAGAGTGGTAGTGCCTCAGGAGTTTAGAGAGTTTATCCTCACTTTGGCCCATGACATCCCTTTAGCTGCACATTTGGGACAAACCAAGACATGGAGGACTTGTAAACCATTTTTATTGGCCCAACATGTCCCAGAAAGTAAAGGTGTTTTGTAGCTCCTGTGCCACCTGGCAAGACAGGTGACCACCCAAAGGCCCCCCTCATTCCACTTCCAGTGGTGGGGGTTCCCTTTGAGAGGATTGGTGTAGAAATTGTTGGTCCACTTGAACCACCCACATCCTCAGGGAATCAACACATACTGGTAGTAGTGGATCATGCTACCAGATACCCTGAAGCAATTCCTCTTAGGTCACCTACTGCCCCAGTAGCAGCCAAAGCCCTAATTGGTATTTTTACCAGAGTGGGTTTCCCTAAAGAGGTGGTTTCTGACAGAGGTACCAACTTCATGTCAGCTTACCTAAAACACATGTGGAATGAGTGGGGGGTGACATACAAATTCACCACATCACACCATCCACAAACCAATAGACTTGTTGAGAGATTCAACAAAACATTGAAGGGCATGATCATGGGGCTCCTTGAAAAACTCAAAAGGAGATGGGATGTCCTCCTGCCATGCCTGCTTTTCACCTACAGAGAGCTTTCCTCAGAAGGGAGTAGGGTTTCCCGCCTTTGAACTTCTGTTTGGCCATCCTGTAAGGGGACCACTGGCACTTGTTAAGGAAGGCTTGGAGAGACCTCTCCATGAACCTAAACAAGATGTGGTGGACTACGTGCTTGGCCTCCGCTGCAGGATGCTGGGTACATGGAAAGGGCATCCAAAATACTTGAAGCCAACCAACAACTCCAGAAGATGTGGTATGACCAAAAGGCTGCACTGGTAGACTTCCAGCCAGGGCACAAAGTCTGGGCTCTGGAGTCTGCGGCTCCCAGGGCACTTCAGAACAGATGGAGTGACCTTACCAGGTCCTGGAAAAGAAGAGTCAGGTCACTTACTTAGTGGACCTGGGCACTAGCAGGACACCCAATAGGGTGATCCATGTTAACCAACTGAAGCTCTATAATGGCAGGGTAGACATAACCATGCTGATGGTTACTGATGAGGATCAGGAAGCAGAGAGTGAACCTCTCCCTGATCTCCTCTCAACTGACCCTAAGAATGGTCAGTGGATGGAGTTGTCTATTTAGACACCCTCTCTACAACAAGCTGACTGCATGCAAGTCCTACAGCAGTATGCTGAGCTCTTCTCTTTAACCCCTGGTCAGACACACCTGTGTTCCCATGATTTGGACACAGGGGACAGTTTACCTGTCAAAAACAAAATTTACAGACAGTCTTACCAAGTCAAGGAAAGCATCAAAGTGGAAGTCCACAAGATGCTGGAGTTGGGGGTAATAGAGCACTCTGACAGTTCCTGGGCTAGCCCAGTGGTCCTGGTCCCCAACCCTCATACCAAAGATGGCAAAAGGGAAATAAGGTTCTGTGTGGACTACAGAGGACTTAACACTGTCACTAAGGCAGGTGCACACCCCCAAACCCAGAGCAGATGAATTGATTGCCAAGTTAGGTGCAGCTAAATTTCGGAGTACCTTTGACTTAACTGCAGGACACTGGCAAATTAGGATGGCACCTGGAGCAAAAGAAAAGACAGCATTCTCTACATCTGATGAGTATTATCAGTTTACTGCTATGCCCTTTGGCTTAAAGAATGCCCCTGCCACCTTCCAAAGGTTGGTGAATCAAGTTCTTGCTGGCTTGGAGTCCTTTAGTGCAGCATATCTAGATGATATTGCTGTCTTTAGCTCCAACTGGCAGGATCACCTGGCCCACCTGAAGAAGGTTTTGCAGGCCCTGCAAGCAGCAGGCCTCTCTATCAAGGCATCCAAATGTCAGATAGGACAGGGTACAGTGGTTTACTTGTGACACCTTGTGGGTGGAGGCCAAGTTCAGCCATTACAACCCAAGATCCAGACTATTCTGGACTGGGAAGCTCCAAAACCCCAGACTCAAGTCAGGGCATTCCTTGGCTTGACTGGCTACTATAGGAGGTTTGTGAAGGGATATGGATCCATAGTGACACCCCTCACAGAACGTACCTCCAAGAAAATGCCCAGAAAACTTAACTGGACCTTGTTCTGACACCCTAAAAGAAACTATGGGCCAGATGTAGGAAGATTCCAAATTGCGAGTTGCAATTTGCGAGTCCCAGCGACTCGCAAATTGCAACTCGCAATTTGGAATGCAGGAAGGTGTCTCAGACACCTTCTGCGAGTTGCTATGGGGTCGCAAAGACCCACCTCATTAATATTAATGAGGTGGGTCGCAATTTGCTAAACTGTTGAAGTGGTCCATATCCCTAAAGGGAATGGACTTTGCTGTGTAACACTTACATGGGACTGCCCATGCCAATGCAGATTGCCTTTCCAGGTTCTTCCACTTAGAAAATGAAGACTCTCTTGGGAAAGGTTAGTCTCATCCTCTTTCGTTTGGGGGAGAGGGGATGTGTAGGAAAATGCCTCTGATGGCATGGTTAACCCTAACGTTTTGCCTTTTGTTGATGCTAGGTATGATTGAAAGTGTGCTGAGACCCTGCTAACCAGGCCCCAGCACCAGTGTTCTTTCCCTAAACTGTACCTTTGTCTCTACAATTGGCACAACCCTGGCACACAGATAAGTCCCTTGTAAATGGTACCCCTGGTACCAAGGGCCCTGTGGCCAGGGAAGGTCTCGAAGGGCTGCAACATGTATTATGCCACCCTGGGGACCCCTCACTCAGCACATACACACTGCCTGGCAATTTGTGTGTGCTGGTGGGGAGAAAAAGTCAAAGTCGACATGACACACCACTATCTGTGGCATAGGTAAGTCACCCCTGTAGCAGGCTTTACATCCCTAAGGCAGGATGCACTATACCACAGGTGAGGGCATAGCTGCATGAGCAATATGCCCCTACAGTGTGTAAGTCTATTCTTAGACATTATAAGTGCAGTGTAGCCATATATCGTCTGGGAGTTTGTCATTACGAACTCCACAGCACCATAATGGCTTCACTGAATACTGGTAAGTTTGGTATCAAACTTCTCAGCACAATAAACCCACACTGATGCCAGTGTGGGATTTATTGGAAAACGCACACAGAGGTCATCTTACAGATGCCCTGTATATGTTAGCCAAATGGCTAGTGTAGGACTGACCGGTCTGTGCCAGCCTGCCACTTTCAGACAAGTTTCTTACCACATGGGGTGAGTGGCTCTGTGCACTCTGGTCAGAAACAAAGCCTGTCCTGGGTGGAGGTGCTTCACATTTCCCCCTGCAGGAACTGTAACACCTGGCGGTGAGCTTCAAAGGCTCATGCCTCAAGTTACAGTGCCCAAGGGCTCTCCAGCTAGTGGAGATGCCTCTCCCCACCCCCCCTCCCCACCCCCCTTGACAAAGCCCCACTTTTGGTGGCAACTCAGGTGGGAAAATTAGGGAAAACGGGGAGGAGTGACCACTCCAGCCAGGACCAGCCCTAAGGTGTCCAGAGCTGAGGTGACGCCTTCCCTGCAGAAATTGTTTTGGAGGACAGGGACCAATAGGAATGTGCCCCCGTCCCCAGAGGGAGTGGGCACAAGGCGGGTGTAGCCAAACGTTTTATGGCCCCGACGAATATCTCTCCTTCATTGAAACCATTGAGAAAGAAGAGGAAACCTAAGAAGGGGAACACACAACAATGGCTCCCCTCAATGCCACTCGCATTAAAGAGCTAGTAGCTTCAATGCATTCTGCTGAGTCCTTTTTTGAGCCAAAGCTGAAGGACATTACTCCATCAGAAGAGCCTCTACTGATAAATCTGCCCCCTATAGCGCCCTCCACGGTTCCTATTCCTCGCCCTCAGCCACCTCTACCATTCACTGCACTGATGCGGGCATATCCAGAGTTTCTGGTGAAAAGAGCCAATCTTTCTTATTTCCTCAGTCTCATGATTGTACTGATCAGGTAGACTTTGATCTCCTCTGCCATGCCTTAGGGCCTCATGGGTCCATTTGGGTCTCTGTATGTGTTTCTGTCAGTAGGTCTGCCCTCAGAAACATTTGACTCCAGGATTCTCCCTCAGGGAGAAACCTCTCCTCTTCCTCATCTGGCATCAGTGGATCCACTCTGACAGCAGGCCCTTCTCCAGTGACACTTCTTCTGGTGTTGTTGCCGAGGCCTGCTCTGGTGCCATTGCCACTATGTATTCGAGCACCGACATTGCCGACAACTATGCCTTCCATTTCTTTATAGCTGGCCCCTTCCCAGGAACACCCAAGGACTAATGCAATCCTCCAGAGATCCAGAGGGAAAGCCCATAGATTGGCAGAGGAAGTGAGGCACAGAGAACTGCCACAGCCTGAGCCATTTCCACGCGGAAAGTATTGGCAGGCCATGGAGGACATACTTGGATCACACTTACACCCTCTCGAAAGGCTGGTCTCGGTCATACATTATACAGAAATCAGTAGTGAGGCTGGAGATATACAGCCCACTTGCCACAATAGACTTCCTGGCTCTTCAGAATGCCAGTGGCTAAACATGTTTCCAGAGGTAGTGATGAAATGCCCTACAGACATTGCTTCTCTGTGGGTGAAAGCCATCCACACAGTTCTTAGGAAGGCAACAGATGTTTTCGAAAAATCACTGTAGAAGCCAGTTCCAATATTTTGACTGAGATACTGCAAACTGCCTTGGCAACCTCAGAGCCTCTTTTGCCTTTAAATGTTGCCCTGCTAGAGTCCATGAAAGCTGCATGGGACAGCCCAACCTCAGCCCTGACTGTTAACCAGCATATTGCACAAAGGCGAAGGCCCACTTCACTGCTCCTAGCCTTCCTTTGCTCCCACCCCTTTCCAGAAAGTCTAGTGGTGCAAGTATTGTCCTGCACACCTGTAGGAAAGACCCTCTTTTTGAAATGGTTACCCCCCACTTTTTGCCTGTTGCCGGTGTGCTTGGATTTTCACTGTGCTCCTCTAACTAGGACCCCAGTGATTGTGCTCTCTCCTGTAAATTGAGTTGCCTTGGTACTCTTTACACCCCACAATTGGCATACTGGTGTACCCCTCCAAGTCCCTAGTATATGGTGCTTAGGTACCCAGGGCATTGGTACACCAGGGGTCCCCCATGGGCTGCAGCATGTATTATGACACCCATGGGAGCCCATGCAAACTGAGTCTGCGGGCCTGCCATTTGCAGCCTGCTTGAAAAGGTGAATGCACCCTTTCACTGCTGGTCACTACACCAGTTCACTGTAAGTCACCTGTAGGAAGTTTACTCTGTATATACTATCTCAAAACGAGAGGTAGTGTGCACAGAGTCCATGGGTTCCCCCTAGAGGTTGATAGTGGCAAAATTAATTTTAATGCTGTATTTTGTGGTATTGTGGTCGAGCAGTAGGCTTATCAGAGGGTAGTGTTAAACATTTGTTGTACATACACAGGCAATAAATGAGGAACACACACTCAAAGACTTTGCTCCAGGACAGTAGGTTTTTATATACAAAAATTATTCTCTTAATTTATTGTTAGAACCACAAGATTCAAATTTTAGGTAAGTCATAAATTGCAAGGTACTTCACACAGGTAAGTATAGAACTTTGATTTAAAACAGTAGTTCACACAGTTTGGGTTAAAATGGCAAACAACTAGTTTAAAAGTGGACACAGTGCAAAAATCAACAGGTCCGGGGGGAGGGGGGTAAGTAATTGTTAGTTTCTCAGGTAAGTAAAGCACTTACACAGCAGTCAGTCTCCTGGGCATAAGCAAAACCCAATATTGGGGGTTCAAGGCAACCCCAACGCCACAGCACCAGCAGCACAGGGCCGGTCAGGTGCAGAGGTCAGAGGAGGGCCCAAAACACATAGGCACCTATGGAGAACATGGGTGCTCCAGTTCCAGTCTGCTAGCAGGTAAGTACCTGCGTCCTTGGGGAGCAGACCCAGGGGGGTTTTGTAGAGCACTTGGTGGGAGGGGGGAGACACACACAAAACATACCCTCAGCGACACAGGGGCGGCCGGGTGCAGTGTGCAAAGTAGGCATTGAGTTTTGTATTGAAAACAATGGAGGGACCCGGGGGTCACTCTGACGATGCAGGCAGGGCACAGGGGGTCTTCTCGGGCCAGCCACCGTCTGAGCTAGGGTGAGGGCCGCCTGCTGGTCACTCCTGCACTGGTAGGTGGTTCCTCTCGGTCCTCGGGGCTGCGGGTGCAGTTCTTGGTCCAGGGGTCCGGTTCCTTTGTTACCAGGCAGTCGCGTTCAGGGGGAGCCTCTGGATCCTCTCTGCAGGCGTCGCTTTGGAGGTGCAGGGAGGTCGACTCACGGTGTCCACGTCGTTGTAGTTGCCTGGGAGTCCTCTCTGCAGTGTTGGTTTCTCCAAACTCGAGCCAGGGGTTGTCGGTTGCAGTATGTGAAGACTCACGCTTCTGGCGGGAAGGGAGAGTCTCTGTAAAGTTGGTTTCTTGTTGCTGTTTTTGATCAGAGCCGCTGTTCTGAGGAGGTTCTTGGTCCTTTAGGTACAGGGCAGTCCTCTGAGTTCTCATAGGTCGCTGGATGCGTTGCTGTGCAGGTTCTTTAAGTCTGGAGACAGGCTGGTAGGGCTGGGGCCAAGTAAGTTGTCATCTCCGTCGTCTCTGCGGGGCTTTCAGGTCAGCAGTCCTTCTTCTTTCTTCAGGTTGCAGCAATCTGATTTCCTGGGTTCAGGGTCACCCCTAAATACTGAATTTAGGGGGGTGTTTAGGTCTGTGTGCAGAAGCCCGTCTGGTTGTGGCACTAGTTACAAGGGACATATCTGTGTGACAGGGCTGTGCCAATCGTGGGAACAAAGGTACAGTTAAGGGAAAGAACACTGGTGCTGGGGCCTGGTTAGCAGGATCCTAGCACACTTTCAATCATAACTAGCATCAACAAAAGGCAAAAAGTTAGGGGGTAACCATGCAAAGGGATGCATTTCCCTATATCACCCCTACGGTAGGGCCTTCCAGCACTAAGGGCAGAATGCAGGTGTACCCCAGCAAGAGCAGAGGTGCCCCTTCGTACTCCAGGTCCAATTCCTAGGACTTCGTAAGTGCAGGCAACCCATTTTAACTATGTACTGGCAATAGGTCACTACCTGTGGTCCAGCTACATATTGGTAACACCAAACGTAGGCATGTTTGGTATCAAAGATGTCGGAATCATACCCCAGTACTGATGCCAGTATTGGTGGCATGATTTCAGGCAATATGGGGGCTCCTTAGAAGGCCTACCCTTTTTTGCCCCTACCAGTCTTCCAGGGTCTGCAAGTAGTCCACGCTGCTGCAGCTCCTCAGACAGGATTCTGCCCTCCTGCTGCTTGACCAGCTCAAGCAGGGGAAGGCATAATGAAGGAATTACTGTGGGAGAGGGGTGCAACCTCCTCTCTTGGAAATAGGTGTTAGAAGGCTGTGTAGGGGTAGCCTCACCACGCCATTGGCTTGCTTCGAAGGGCACATTTGGTGCCCTCCTTGCATAATTCGGTTTGCACTAGTCCAGGGACCACTGGTCCCTGCTTTCGTGCCAAACTGCACAAAGGAAAGGGGAGTGACCACTCCCCTGTCAGATCACTACCCCAAGGGTGGTGCCAAGAGCTCCTCCAGGTGGCCACTTGATTCTGTCATCTTGAAATCAAGATGGGCAGAGGCCCCTGGGAGCATCTGACTGGTAAGGTTAGACAGATGACAACAGTGAGCCCCCTCTGACAGGTGATCACCTTGGAAAGTGACCAAGCCCCATTTTGGACAACAGATGGGTCCCCAGTTTTGGCGCGCACGACTCCACCAGGACTCCTCTGCAATGACCTCTTCTGCTCCTGGCCACCGGAACCGCTACTAGACTCCAAAGGAACCAAACAAGACTGCAACACTGAGAAAATATCTCTTTGCAACATTGTTTCTGCGGCTCCTGTCAGCAACTTGCAACACTTCCACAGCTGTCCATCCTCTGGGTTCGGCAAGACTTCAGCTGCACCAAAGAAGCAAGAAGGAATCTCCCTTGCAGTGAAGGAGTCACTCCCCTGCATCTGCAGACACTTAAGGCAATAACGTCCGGATTCTGAGATCTCCTGTCCTCTAGACCTGCAAAGATTCTCTAACACAGGTGGTAGTTCTGAGGGGTCCTCTGGGTCCTGTCTGCCTTCTTACCAGCTTGGGAGACAGTGAGCCCTTGCCTCTTCCTCCAGGACGAAATCCCTGTGCACCGCAACTGTTGCAGCAACCAAGGCTTGTTGACTCCTGCTCTGAGGGATATTCAGGCTCCGGGTAGCCGCGGGCCCCAGCACTCCAGGTCTGCAAGGACCGTCTCCTCTCTGCTGCTCCAGCGACATGTGACTCCTTTTCAGGTGTGCTGACTGGGCCTCATCAAGACTTGCTGTGTCTGCTGCCAGTGGGTTGCTCATGGGGGCTCCGACTGCTTCTGCTGGCTCTCCTGTCCTCTTAGAGTCAGGCCGGATTCCCCACCAAGTTCAAGTCCCCAGAACGTTGCTAGTCCTCTTGAGGTCTGCAAATCTCCCAACAGCTCCAGTTGCGTTTACTTGTGCTTGTTGGTGGTCCTCCTGACCTGTCTGCAATCTGGTGACAGTCGAGGGACAGCTCCTAGGTGACGTCAGGGACTCCTCTGCAGCTCCTGAACTCCCCAGCTGTACTTTATCCACCATTGTCGACCTGGATCTTATCCCGCAGAAGGGTGGGCACTGCCTCCTCCCCACCTGGACACTCCTGCGTGGACTGGACTCTGTCCCCTGCTTTTACAGGTCCTCTTCATCTGGAAAGCACCATTGGGTTCCACCAACCTGGTCCTGTTATTGCATTGTTCCAATTCCAAGTCCCCATGTTAGCCCGTGGAACGATCAAGTAACTTACCTCTGCTCTACTGGTCGCTGGGGATCTTCTAGATACTCATCTCTTGGTGTTCATACTTTCCAAGCCCTTGGCTAACTACTCCATATCCTTTGGTGGGGGGCCCATTTTCGAATTCCACTAGTTTAGTATATGGTATTGCTATTTTGCGCTATTTCCTAATACTTAACTGTGTATATTTTGTGTGTACTTACCTCCTGAAGGGGATTGCCTATCTCAATCTAATTCAGTATTCTTGTAATAAAGTACCTTTATTTTTACAACATTGTGGGGTTCCTTTCAGGTGTGATAAGTTACTGTGTGACTACTGTGATATTGCAAGTGCTTCACACTCCTCCTAGATAAGTCTTGGCTGCTTACCACAGCTACCACTAGAGAGCCCTGTCTTCCTAGACACTGTAACACAAACTAATAAGGGTTGCCTGGACCATGAATAAGGTGCCAACACCGTAGGTGTCCACCACACACCTGGCCAGCCTCCTACAACAACACAGATTCCAGATGCATTTCTGACAGTCCCAGTTGACACAGAATCCAAGAAGCTGGAGGCTGTTGGCAAAAGTTCTTCTCAGGCATCAGCTTAGCTCTGACATCAATGAACGCATCCTGTCTGTGTTCTAGGTATACACATTCTTTGTGGGAGAGACCTAACGTGGTGGCTCTAAGTTTCTCAGACCAACTTAAGAACCACTTTGCTGAGGTGGTGAGAGACAGTCAGGATGCTTCCTGTTAAATCAGCAGGGAGGGTCTCTGTGTGGTGGATTCCATAGCCATTGCCTTGGTGTCATCTATTGCCCTGAGGAGACACCCTTGTCTTCAGTACAACAGATTCTCCGAGATATACAGGTAAGCATCATGTGGATGCCATTAACCAGGGCTTGTGTTGTTTGGGGACAAGGCTGATATGGCCCTTGTGTGAGTTAAAGTGTGAAGGGCTGCTGCCCTCTATCTCAGTCTCCCAATCCCGACCTAGGATTATTGTCAATTTCAGATGTTTTTGGGCTTTTCAAAAGGCTTTGAGTTTCACCACCATTATTTCTTTCAGCCACTCCAACTTCACAACCAGCTTCTGTGCAAGTACAGTAGCAAAGGAAAGGGTTGTTAAACCCAGCAGCCCTCTTCCTCATTCTTGCCCACAACACATGTAAAGCTGCTTTAGATTTCCCTTGAAGAAGCATGTGCAGTTGGTTAGCTCTGGGAGGGGTTTCTTCCTTTCAGTCCAGTGTGTCCTATAAATAGTAGAAAGGGGGTATGCCCTACCCTTACCATGGGCTACTCCACAGGTCCCTCCTCTTCAGTCCCTTTAGTCAGAGACTCATATTCCAATCCTGCAGCAGGAGGTGGCAACCCTGCTGCAGAAAAAAGCTTTTGAGTTTGCCCCAGACCAGACAATTGACTAGGGGTGCTTCTCTTGGTTCTTCCTGATCCCCAAGTGTAGGAAGTTGGTTCTGTATATACTATTTCAAAGTAAGAAATAGTGCAGAGTGCAAACAGGCGTCGGGTTTTAGATAGCAAGTAATGGGGAGACCCGGGGGTCTCTTCAACGATTCAGGCAGGCACAGTGGGGGGCTCCTCAGGGTAGCCACCACCTTGGCTAGGCAGAGGGTCGCCTGGGGGTCGCTCCTGCACTGGAGTTTGGTTCCTTTAGGTCCTGGGGGCTGCGGGTGCATTGTTGGTTCCAGGCGTCGGGTCCCTTGTTACAGGCAGTCTGGATTTCCTCTGCAGGCGTCGCTGTGGGGGCTCAGGGGGTTGTCTCTGGCTACTCACGGGCTCGCAGTCGCCGGGGAGTCCTCTCTGAAGTGTGGGTTTTCCGCAGGTCGAGCCAGGGGCATCGGGTGCAGAGGAAAGTTTCACGCTTCCGGCGGGAAACGTGCAGTCTTTAAAGTTGTTTCTTTGTTGCAAGAAGGTTGCAGATTGTTGAACACGGCAGCTGTTCACAGGAGTTTCTTGGTCCTTGGTTGCAGGGCACTCCTCTGAGGCTTCAGAGGTTGCTGGTCCCTGTTGGATGCGTCGCTGTTGCAGTTTTCTTCGAAGTTGGGAGACAGGCCGGTAGGGCTGGGCCCAAAGCCGTTGTCGTCTCCGTCTTCACTGCAGGGCTTCAGGTCAGCAGTCCTTCGTGTTAAGGTTGCAGGAATCTAGTTTCCTAGGTTCTGGGGAGCCCCTAAATACTGAATTTAGGGGTGTGTTTAGGTCTGGGAGGGCAGTAGCCAATGGCTACTGTCCTTGAGGGTGGCTACACCCTCTTTGTGCCGCCTATCTGTGGGGAGATGGGCACATCCCTAATCCTATTGGGGGAATCCTCAATCCACAAGATGGAGGATTTCTAAAAGTAAGGGTCACCTCAGCTCAGGACACCTTAGGGGCTGTCCTGACTGGTGGGTGACTCCTCCTTGTTTTTCTAATTATCTCCTCCAGCCTTGCTGCCAAAAGTGGGGGCAGTGGCCGAAGGGGCGGGCATCTCCACGAGCTGGGATGCCCTGTGGCGCTATAACAAAAGGGGTGAGCCTTTGAGGCTCACCGCCAGGTGTTACAGTTCCTGTGGGGGGGTGGGGGGGGTGAGAAGCACCTCCACCCAGTACAGGCTTTGTTCCTGGCCACAGAGTGACGAAAGCCCCCCCCCCCCCCTATGTGGCCAGCAACATGTCTGGTGTGTGGCAGGCTGGCAGAAACTAGTCAGCCTACACTGGAAGTCGGGTATGTTTTCAGGGGGCATCTCTAAGATGCCCTCTGGGTGTATTTTACAATAAATTGCACACTGGCATCAGTGTGCATTTATTGTGCTGAGAAGTTTGATACCAAACTTCCCAGTTTTCAGTGTAGCCATTATGGTACTGTGGAGTTCGTGTTTGACAAACTCCCAGACCAAATACTCTTATGGCTACCTTGCACTTACAATGTCTAAGCTTTTGCTTAGACACTGTAGGGGCATAGTGCTCATGCACATGTGCCCTCACTTGTGATATAGTGCACCTTGCCTTAGGGCTGTAAGGCCTGCTAGAGGGGTGACTTACCTATACCCCAGGCAGTGTGAGGTTGGCATGGCACTCTGAGGGGAGTGCCATGTCGACTTAGTCATTTTCTCCCCACCAGCACACACAAGCTGTGAAGCAGTGTGCATGTGCTGAGTGAGGGGTCCCCAGGGTGGCATAAACCATGCTGCAGCCCTTAGAGACCTTCGCTGGCATCAGGGCCCTTGGTGTCAGGGGTACCAGTTACAAGGGACTTACCTGAGTGCCAGGGTTGTGCCAATTGTGGAGACAAAGCTACAGTTTAGGGAAAGAACACTGGTGCTGGGGCCTGGTTAGCAGGGTCCCAGCAAACCTTCAAGTCATAACTTAGCATCAGCAAAGGCAAAAAATCAGGGGGTAACCATGCCAAGGAGGCATTTCCTTACACCAAGGCAGGCAGTTATTGTCTGATCCTAGACCTCAAGATCTAGAACTGGTTCAATGAAAAGTTCAGAATGCTGACCCTAGCTCAGCTTCTTCTGCCGCTTGATGCAGAGGACTGTATAGTGTCTCTAAATTTGAAAGATGTGTTTTTCTACATACCATTAATTTTGTGGTAGGGTCCTTTCAATATCAATTTGCAGTACTCCTGCTCAGACTAACTTCAGCACCAAGACTCTTCTCCAAGGTAATGGCGGTGATTACGGCACATCTTAGAAGGCTGGTGATCTCAGTGTTCTTGTAGATAGATGACTTACTGCTCAAGATCAGCTCGCTAATGCGAAAGATGGTTCACCTTGCAGGCAATGGCATCCCTTCTAGTAAATTTGTGATTTTCTGTCAAGGTGGCCAAGTCTCACCTAAAGCCCCCTCAGCACCCTGTGTTCATTCAATCTGATAGAGACTTCTAGTTGCAGGTTCCTTATCTGAGAATTTCCCCCAGGCGTCAGCCTGGATTGGGAGATTTTTCTTCGAGCAGTACTCTTGCGCGTCGTTAGGTGGCGTTGGTCGACACCGGAGCTGTTGTTGATGTTGTGGTCGCCATGATGACGTGGGGAGTTGTATATAGACGCCGCCTCAGCACGTGACATCAGTTCTTTTCTTTCTGCACCACCCGCTGATACGGAGAGAGCTACCCTTGGTTAGTTTTTGACTGATTTTGACACGTTTGTCGAGAATTTTGGTGAAGTTTTTGGTGCGTCGAGGATGTCCTCGTAGACTGGTTACAAGCCTTATGAGGCCTGTCACTGCATGATGTTGGTGACGTATCCACACCGGGTCTGTTTGTGGTGCCTGGACCACGACCACAACCCTAAGTCATGCTCGAGTGCCGGACCATGCACCTGAAGGCCTTGAGGTAGTGCTCCATCAAACTTATGGCGGCCCGGCGCTCGACTCTGCATTGTTCCCAGTCTCGCTCGAGAGGAAGGTCTCTAGATCGCTCGTGGAGTCACCACCACTCGTCGTCCTCCATATCTGGTCACTCAGGTAAGAAGAAGAAGCCGAAGAAGGCTAGGCAGCCTTCCACTTCACCCTGTCGCTCAGCTGATGTGACGCGGGAGGAGCGTCAACGCTCTAGTCCTCCGTCCTCTGAGCCTACTTAAGGGTCCACTCTGAGCCTACCTGACTTTCCGGGAGCCGGAGCAACCCCTGCCCAATCAAAAGAATTCTATGAGGCCATGCATCTCATTTTTGGGCAGTCCGACCCTTCCTTTGGGTCCGGGGGGTTCGGCTGGGGGCCCTTTGGGTTCCAAGCCGGTGGCTCCGGGCCAGCCTTAGAGGTCCCCTCTGGATCTGCTACCAGATCCGTACCGATGGTGGTCGTACCTTTGAGACCTTACCTGGCGCCGTTCGTACGTCGACGCTCCCGACATCGGTTGTGCATACGATCAATGTCGACTTGATCTCCATCCCCAGCGACTCTGAGTCAGAAGGGCGTAGGGCGACGCGCCCTCTGCTTCGATGGGGTTTCTTCACCCCATGTTTGATTCAGACCCTTATTCTTATGGGTATGAATATGGGGAAGGATTAGAAGGGTACCTGGACCCTTATGAATATCAGGACGACTCTAATATGGACTGGGCACAGGAATTGGGCAAGGCCAGTGCTCTGGATACTTCTCCAGACACTGCCATGCTTCCTCCTTCTACCGTGGCTACGGCGGAGGGAGCTACTTATTCTATGGTGGTCAGTAGGGCAGCTGAGGTCCTTGGACTCGAGCTGCCTACTGTTGAAGTCGGGTCTAATCTCCTGACGGAGGTGCTTCAACCAGGGGCTTCCACATCTGAGCCTCTACTTTCTTTAATGAAGCCCTCACTGATGTCCTCCTGGGTACTTGGACCAGACCCAGCAGAGGGGCTCCTGTGAACAGGACGATCGCTTGCCACCATTAGCCCGCTCCAAATGCCCCTAAATTCCTGTGCCAACACCCCACACCTGAGAGCCTTGTTATCCAGACATCCTAGTCATCCGGGCACATTCCCTTCTACACCTCAGATCGGGAATCAAAGAGACAGGACCAACTTGGGAAGAAGATATTTTCATCCTCCAGTCTTGCGTTGCGGTCAGTGAGCACCACATGCCTTTTGGGTCATTCTGCTCATTCCTTGTGGGATACAGTTGTGCATATCTTGCCGCAGATACCAGAGGAGACCTGGACTATCGTCTTGCAAGCAGTTGCTGATGGGGGAGATGCAGTGAAGTTCACTATTCGATGGGGGCTGGACACGACCGACTCTCGGTTGCGTCAACAGTGGCCTTGAGGCACTACACCTGGTTAAGGACATCTGGTTTCTAAGGGGATGTTCAACAGACCATTATGGACATGCCCTTTGATGGCACCCGTATCTTTGGAGACAAGGGGGACTCTGCGCTTGAGATGTTCAAGGACTCCCAGGCTACGGCTCGGTCCCACGGCATTTTGACTGCCTCTCGTCCCCAACAGTCTGCCTTTCTCCCTCTCTTGGAAACTGAAGGGGCTCCCTGTTGCGTCCCTGTACCTGCCACTGTGCCACCCATGCTGTTCACCCGCTGAGTGGCCAGGGACGCTGAATCGCATGGCCTCGTGGAAAAGGGAACCAGAGGTCTGCCCAGTCCGCCCCCTCCCCTGCTGCAGCCTCCAAGCCTTCCTAGTCCATCCCTTCATTCCAGACCAGTTGGTGGAAGGATTGGGCAGCGTCTGCCCCATTGGGAATCCATCACTACAGACAGGTGGGTTTTGCAGATAGTCGTTAGAGGCTACTCCCTCCCCTTCGAGACTGCCCCTTCGGCCATGCCTTCATCCAACAGCTGAGTACCGGCAGATCAGTTGACAGTTCTGGAGGAAGTTGTGGCTCTCTTGGCCAAGGGAGCCATAGAGAGGGCGCCGGTGACAGAAGTAGGTTGTGGTTGTTATTCCCGCTACTTTCTGGTACCCAAAAAAACAAGGGCTTACGTCCTATTCTAGACCTTCGGGCCCTCAATCTGTTCCTCAAAAAGTTGTTCAAAATACTCACCCTGGCTCAGGTCCTGTCTACCTTGGACCCAGGAGACTGGACGGTAGTGTTGGACTTGCAGGATGCTTATTTCTATATCCCCATCTTGCCTGCCCACAGACGTTACCTACGATTCGTGGTAGGTCACGAGCACTTTCAATTTACCATGCTTCCCTTTAGCCTTATGTAGGAAGTTGGCTCTGTATATACTATCTCAAAGTGAGAGATAGTGTGCACAGAGTCCAAGGGTTCCCCTTAGAGGTTGATAGTGGCAAAATTAGATAATACTAATGCTCTATTTTGTGGTAGTGTGGTCGAGCAGTAGGCTTATCAGAGGGTGGTGTTAAGCATTTGTTGTACACACACAGGCAATAAATGAGGAACACACACTCAAAGACTTAGCTCCAGGCCAATAGTTTTTATATAGAAAAATATATTTTCTTTAATTTATTTTAGAACCACAGATTCAAGATTTGAGGTAAGTACATAAAATGCAAGATACTTCACACAAGTAAGTAGAGAACTTTGATGTAAAACAGTAGTGCACACAGTTTAGGGCAAAATGGCAATAAGCTATTTTAAAAGTGGACACAGTGCAAAAATCAACAGTTCCTGGCGGAGGTAAGTTTGGTTAAGTTTCTCAAGTAAGTAAACCACTTACACAGTCTCCTGGGCATAGGCAGCCCACCGTTGGGGGTTCAAGGCAACCCCAAAGTCACCGCACCAGCAACACAGGGCCGGTCAGATGCAGAGGTCAAAGGAGGGCCCAAAGCACATGGGTGCCTTTGAAGAACAGGGGTGCTCCAGTTCCAGTCTGCTAGCAGGACCTGTGTCCTCAGGGAGAAGTCCAGGGGGGTTTTGTAGACCACTGAGGGGGACACAAACAGGCACACAAAACACACCCTCAGCAGCACAGGGGCGGCTGGGTGCAGTGTGCAAAGTAGGCGTCGGGTTTGCTATTGAAAGCAATGGAGGGACCCGGGGGTCACTTAGGCGATGCAGGCAGGGCACAGGGGGGCTTCTCGGGCCAGCCACCGACTGGGCTAGGAAGAGGGCCACCTGCTGGTCACTCCTGCATTGGAAGGTGGTTCTTCTAGGTCCTGGGGGCTGCGGGTGCAGTGCTTGGTCCAGGCGTCGTGTTCCTTGTTACCAGGCAGTCACGGTCAGGGGGAGCCTCTGGATCCTCTCTGCAGGCGTCGCTGTGAGGGTGCAGGGGGGGTCGACTCAGGTTACCCACGTCTCTGTAGTCACCTGGGAGTCCTCTCTGCGGTGTTAGTTCTCTGGAGCTCGAGCTGGGGCATCGGGTGCAGTGTGTGAAGTCTCACACTTCCGGCGGGAAGAGAGAGTTCTTTGAAAGTTGCTTTAAAGTTGCAAAGTTGTTGCAGTTTTTGAACAGTGCAGCTATTCTCAGGAATTTCTTGGTCCTTTGGGTTCAGGGCAGTCCTCTGAGTCCTCAGAGGTCGCTGGTCCCTGTTGAATGTGTCGCTGTGCAGGTTCTTTGAGCCTGGAGACAGGCTGGTAGGGCTAGGGCCAAGTCAGTTGTCGTCTCCGTCGTCTCTGCTGGGCTTTCAGGTCAGCAGTCTTTCTTCTTGTTGTAGGTTGCAGGAATCCGATTTCCTGGGTTCAGGGTCGCCCCTAAATACTAAATTTAGGGGTGTGTTTAGGTCTGGGGGCAGTATCCAATGGCTACTGTCCTGGAGGGTGGCTACACCCTCTTTGTGCCTCCTCCCTGAGAGGAAGGGGGCACATCCCTATTCCTATTGGGAGAATCCTCCAATCTCAAGATGGAGGATTTCTAAAGGCAGGGGCCACCTCAGCTCAGGACACCTTAGGGGCTGTCCTGACTAGTGGGTGGCTCCTCCTTGTTTTCATCATTATCTCCTCCAGCCTTGGCACCAAAAGTGGGGGCAGTGGCCAGAGGGGCGGGCATCTCCACTAGCTGGGATGCCCTGAGGTGCTGTAACAAAAGGCATGAGCCTTTAAGGCTCACCGCCAGGTGTTACAGTTCCTGCAGGGTGAGGTGAGAAGCACCTCCACCCAGTACAGGCTTTGTTTCTGGCCACAGAGTGACAAAGGCACTCACCCCATGTGGCCAGGAACTCATCTGGTTGTGGCAGGCTAGCAGGAACTGCTCAGCCTAGCACTAGGAGTCGGACTGGTATTCAGGTGGCATCTCTAAGATGACCTCTGGATGAATTTTACAATAAATCCCACACTGGCATCAGTGTGCATTTATTGTGCTGAGAAGTTTGATACCAGACTCCCCAGATTTCAGTGTAGCCATTATGGAACTGTGGAGTTCGTGTTTGACAAACTCACAGACCATATACTCTTTATGGCTACCCTGCACTTACAATGTCCAAGGTTTTGCTTAGACACTGTAGGGGCATAGTGCTCATGCACTTATGCCCTCCATCACCTATGGTATAGTGCACCCTGCCTTAGGGCTGTAAGGCCTACTAGAGGGGTAACTTAGCTATGCCACCGGCAGTGAGAGGTAGGCATGGCTCTCTTGAGGGGAGTGCCATGTCGACTTAGTCATTTTCTCACAAGCTGTGAGGGAGTGTGCATGTGCTGGGTGAGGGGTCCCCAGGGTGGCATAAGACATGCTGCAGCCCTTAGAGACCTTCCCTGGCAACAGGACCCTTGCTACCAGGGTTACCATTTACAAGGGACTTATCTGTGTGCCAGGGCTGTGCCAATTGTGGGAACAAAGGTACAGTTTAGGGAAAGAACACTGGTGCTGGGGCCTGGCTAGCAGGGTCCCAGCACACTTTCAGTCATAACTGGCATCAACAAAAGGCTAAAGTCAGGGGGTAACCATGCCAAGGATGGCATTTCCTTACACCTTACCAGCGCCCTTCAGGTGTTCCCGAAAGTGATGGCCATGGTTGCAGCTCATCTGCGCAGGTTGGGGGTTTCAGTCTTCCCCTACCTCGACGATTGGCTGTTGAAGGCGAACGCGCCCCAGAAAGTCGTCTCCCACCTTCAGACTACGGCGGACCTCCTGCACACGCTAGGGTTCACTATCAATGTGCTGAAGTCACACCTGAAGCCCTCTCAGATGCTCCCTTTCATGGGAGCTGTTCTGGACACAATGCAATTTCGGGCCTATCCTCTCAAAAAGTGAGTCCAGGATATTCAGGCTATAATTCTGATCTTTCACCCTCTATCCTGTGTTTCGGTGAGAATGACTGTGAGGCTGCTGGGCCTCATGGCCTCCTGCATCCTGCTAGTGACACATGCCAGATGGCATATTTGGGCTCTGCAGTGGGACCTGAAGTTCCAGTGGGCGCAGCATCAGGGAAATCTCTGCGATATGGTACAGATCTCAGTGGGGACTGAGAAAGACCTGCAGTGATGGCTTTCAAATCAGGATTGGGTCAACGGCAGATCCCTCTCCCTTCCCCAGCTAGATCTGTCAGTAGTGACAGACGCGTCACTCCTGGGATGGGACGTCAACATGAGAGAGGCGGAGAGCAGAAATCTCTGGTGGAGTCTGAACTCCACATCAATTTTGTTGAGCTCCGGACGATCAGGCTTGCATTGAAAGCATTCCTTCCCTCTCTCAAAGGGAAAGTAGTTCAGGTGTTCATGGACAACACTATCGCCATTTGGTACTGCAAAAACAGGACAGAGTGGGGTCCTGGACCCTTTGTCAGGAGACTCTGCGCCTCTGTACACCGCTGGCACACCAGGGCATTTCCCTGGTGGTTCAACATCTGGCGGGCTCTCTGAATGCCAGAACAGATGAACTCAGCCGTTGGTGCATATCCAAACACAAATGGCTTCTCCATCCAGAAGTGGCTCAAGGTCTCTTTCAGCAGTAGGGAGAGCCTTGGTTAGATCTGTTCGCCTCCGTAGAGAATGCGCAATGTCCGCTGTTTTGCGCGTTGGAGTTTCCAAGGCGGCATTCACTCTGCACTCCTTTTCATCTTGAGTGGAACATGGCCTGCTTTACGCAATTCCGCCTATACTACTACTACCCAGAGTTCTGAAGAAGATCAAGAATGACCGGGCCCAAGTAATCTTGGTGGCTCCAGGCGGGGCACAGAGAGTATGGTATCCAGAGCTACTAAGCATGGCCACTGATCCTCCACTCAGATTACCCCTTCGGGAGGATCTTCTGTAGCAGCAGCAGGGGATGGTTTGCCACCCGAACCTGTCCAATCTTCGCCTTCATGCGTGGAGACTGAGTGGTGGCAGTTGACTGCTTTTGACCTTCTACCCAAAGTCTGTGATGTTATCTTAGCAGCCAGGCATCCCTCCACCAAAACGGTATACGCCTGTCGTTGGCATAAATTTGTGGCGAGGTGTACCAACAAGTCTGTTGATACCCTCTCTGCCCCTCTATCTGAGGTTCTTTTGTTCATTCTTTCTTTGGCCCAGCAGGGCTCTGCTTTTGGGCACCCTTAAAGGTTACTTATCGACTATCCCAGCCTTTCTTAGATTCTGATCAACCTTCCCTTTTTAAGTCCCTATTGTTGGTAGATTCCTTCAGGGTCTCACCCATTTGTTTCCTCCCACTCTGTTTATCATGCCTCAGTGGGACCTCAATCTTGTCCTTACTTACTTATGTGTGATGCTTTTGAGCCTATACACAATTGTCCCTTATGGCTCCTTACTTTCAAAACTGTTTTTTTTGTTGCCATCACCACTGCTCGCAGAGTGAGTGCGCTTTAGGCTCTTTCTTCAAAGCCCCCATTTTTGTCTTTGCACCATGACAAAGTGGTGTTACGCCTCATTCCTTCCCAAAGTAGTTACACCATTTCATATAGGCCATTTCATCAATGCCTACTTTTAACGCACCTCCCCATCCTTCTCATGAAGAGGAGAGACTCCACCGCCTGGATCCCAAAAAAGTGTTGGCGTTCTACCTCAATCGTACTAAAGATTTCTCGGTGGACGATCAATTCTTTGTTGTATATGTGGGTGTGGAAAAAGGGCAGGCGGTGCAAAAGCGTACCATCTCATGATGGGTACTATGCCTCAAAATGTGCTATGCTTTAGCAAAGGAGCAACCCCCTGAGGGCTTCCGTGCTCATTCCACCAGAGCAACTGCTGCTACCACAGCATTAGCATGCAGTGTTCCTGTCCTGGATATCTGCTACGCAGCAACTTGAGCATCTCTGCATACGTTTACTTAGCATTACTGCCTGGACAGTCAGGTCCGCAGGGATGTCTGCTTTGGTCGATCAGTCCTGCAAGACTTTCTAGTATCATCTTGGTTCACAGCCCACCACTGAGGATGGCATTCCTTGGGTATCTATTCTAAGGTAGGAAATCTGCAACTAGAACTCTCTATCAGATAAACAAGTTACTTACCTTCGGTAACGATTTATCTGGTAGAGACATATTCTAGTTGCAGATTACAAGAGTTGCAAGAGTGTGCTCAACATAAACAGAGGTATTAGTTCTGTCTTGATAAGGTCATGAATGAGCCAACAGTGAGGGTCTCTGAAGTCATGGTCTCAAGGACAGGCCCTCGAGGGCAGGTCCTTTCTGTGCCCCCGATCGGGCCAAACTACACCAGGCAGCATCTTCTGGCTGGTCACAACTTCAGTAGATGCAGCCCTGCATGGGCCAGATTACAGCATGGGCTGGTTGGTTTGGCAGCCATATCCATGCACAAGCTGATCACTATCCTGGGCAACACTGGGCCATGTGCTGCATGCTAATCACAAGGTTATGGCAGTAGGGAACATGCTGGAGGCTGATCACAATTTGAGCAGGCACTGCCATGCACAGGCTGAATCTTCAGCTGGCAGGAATGACTGCACACATGCTGAATCAGGCATGCAATCACAGGTCTGACCAGGCCTCTGTAATTGCAGTTGCAGGTTTGCGATTTCCACCAGGAACTAGCACAGAGAGGCATCTGGGCCCATGACACTGCAGACCAATAGATCTCTCCCCTTATTACTCTTTTCTGGGTGTCCCACAGATACCTGCACCTCACTTTTCCTAGACCGATATTCTTTCTGCAGGCTTCTTCCTTCTCTCACCTTGCAGGCAGATGACTAGGCACTTGAGAACAAGTAAAAAGCTCTCCCATCATGAGATCCAGCCTTAGCAGGAGACTGGTTATCAGGCAGACACAAACTCTGGTTGAACAGCACTCTCTGAGTACTCCCTTCCTTTGTCATAGAGGGCTCAGAACTGGAACAAGAAGTGGGGTGTCACTTTTATGCATCAAAATTAGACATGCTATGTGTGTCCACAGTCTGTATCTGTAGAACCAGTTTTAGGTGGTTCTCCTCTCAAGTGTTCTTTCCAGACTGCTCTCCAGACACAGGGGGTTATTCTAACTTTGGAGGAGTGTTAATCCGTCCCAAAAGTGACGGTAAAGTGACGGATATACCACCAGCCGTATTACGAGTTCCATAGGATATAATGGACTCGTAATACGGCTGGTGGTAAATCCGTCACTTTTCCGTCACTTTTGGGACGGATTAACACCTCCTCCAAAGTTAGAATAACCCCCACAGTCTTTGTCTAAAGTGATGCTTCTCATAGTAGCTTCCAACTTAGATAATCCACAACAGAGGCACAAACAGGTGGAGATTTCTACACTTGGCTGTCCTCAGCAAAACTGAAATGTTTATCAGGGAAAGACAAAAAGGCAGGTCTCACCTAAGGATTTCTTTGCCTTACACAACAGTCTCTTCAGTGGTATTCATGCCTTCTACTGTTTTCCAAATGGCAGTGTTGAGGAAGACCAATCAGCAGTTCCTTGCTGACCAACAGACCTAATCGAATTTCTAAATGATCCCTACACTCCCCTTCAGCCCCTCTCCCTCCAGCTTCAGGAATGTGAGCAATACACTTCCACTGTCTAGTAGAAGAACTCCCCTCCATGTTACACAAAGACCAGGTCAGGGGTATCCAAAATGCGTCCCATAGGCTTCCATTTGTCTGGCTCACACACAGACAACATGCATGTACTTCCCAAGCTACACACACAAACATCCAGTATGTTTTCTGGTTGTTAGTCTAGGAACTGAGTAAGCTCAGAGAAGCTTAACTTTACACAAGTGGCCCTGTGGGCCTCCCTGCCGGTGATACAGATAAAAAGGTCTGGTGACAGCTATGAATTTTCAAAACATGATAACCCACCACCTCTGCTTCATATGGTAAGCCCACAATAGGGACACTACTTCACCATCTGCCAATGAGGGCGTGCTTGGTGCCCTCCTCCAGGTCAGAGGACAAGGCCAGGAGGAGTGCACCAAGCATGCCTTTGTTGGCAGAATGTGGACTCTTGTCAAGGGACAGACATAGGCTTGTGGGCACACGTTAGATTAGAATGACTGAACAAATTAAAAAATCAGGATACTAGATGCATACAGTCTGGCACTTAGTGCAAGGGAACACGACTCTACACTGTGTAGGGGTCAGTCTTGCCCCAACACTTGCTCCCTTTAATGCCTTCACAAAAATACCAAAAATGACTTAGTTAAGGGTCAGTGGCACAACTGTCCTTGAAGGCTACTGCAGCAGTCAACACATTGTCACCAATCCCTTTGACAAAGTGACCAAAATGTCAAACTGGAAGCGTAATAACAAATGCAATTCTGTCCAAGTCAAGGGCTTCAGCACAACCTATGTGTACATTCACCATGTATGGATGACATTAAAACAATATAAGGGGAATAGGAAGGGCTGCAGTTGTCTTCATGAGCTGGTAACTGGAACGTTTACAGTGTGACCGAAAGGAGATGGTCTGCACTGCCTGTTGAAATACTTTTCAGAAACCTTGTAACTGATCACAATAATTGCAGAATCAGAATCATTTTGAAATTGAAATTCTTGATTAGAGAATGAATTACTAGTGCCTGTGAAGTAATGCTCCATGCTGTTCACTCAATTTGAATTTATTTTGATTCTCCTCTGAAAAAGGAGATATTGATAAATATGTCCGCTTCAGTGAATCTGTGAGGTGGCATGGGACATAGGGCTGTCAGTTTTTTATTTATGCTACATCACTTTCTGTAAAAAGATGAATGTGTAGTGCAGCTGAAAGTTGATACATATTAACAAATTCAAAATTATTTGAGAAAAGGTGTCATTTAAATGAAAACATTGTATAGCTGGTATTTGTCTTAACTTTGCTACTGCAGAATAGTAATCAGAAAATTCTGCACAGTGTGTGTGTATTGAACTTTACAGTTAAAAGTAACCAGTGGTATTACATGCACATCTAATTCAATTATTAGTAAAGAATGACACCGGTTTTAAGTACAGTTGTTTCCTTAGAACAGTATAGAAGTTGTCTTTGTTTTGTTGGTTTCGATTTGGATACTGTCTTTTTAATTTCAGTTATTAATAGTTTCCTTTTATTTCTTACATGATGCAGGAAGAGGTATTCAACTATATCCATAATATTTTATCTATTCCTGGATATAGCACTGAAGAGAAAATGTCTTTGTGGAATAAAGCTATGCATCATATGGAGGTATGGAGTGTTCAAAATCCTGTAACCACATCACTGACAAATAATACTCTGAAATGTCATTATTATTAACATTTACCTATGATGTTGTGTCATAAGAAAATTACACCTTTAATGACTGTAAAACATATTTTGCGAAGTGCTGTCAATGTATGTCAAGCTTGTGAAAATAAGTGTGGCTCAATAAAGCATTTATAGTTATTACCATAGCACAGAAATGCTACTGACCAAGTTAATCAGTCATTCCCTTGACCTTTAGTGCTCACATTATGGGCCTGTGCATTGGGGATACTCTGGGTCTGTTTAATTATCTGTATAAATAAGTAATGCACATAACAGTGTCATAAACCATACATGCAGACAATCAATCAGATATTTGTAGAGCTCTGCACTTTCACCTCTGAGGGTATCTGGGCATTGGGTGTGCGCTGTCTGTCGAAGAGCCGGCCTTTAGTCTCTTCCTGGAGTCAACAAGCGAGGGTGCAGTTCGGTGGGGGAGTGGCAGGTTGTTCCAGGTCATGGTGGCAATGTAGAAAAAGGAACGGCCATTGTTTTAGCTTCTATGGATTCTGGGATAGTGTGCGAGGGCCAGCGAGGAGGAGTGTTGGTGACTGATGGGTTGGTGGAGACTTACTCAATGGTTGATGTAGGCTGGTCCTTGATCGTGTAAGGCTTTTTAGGCATGTGTTAGGAGCTTGAACAGGCATCACTTTTGGACATGGAGCCATTGGAGGTCCCTGAGGTGAAGGGAGATGCTGGTGGATTTAGGGAGGTCCAGGACCAGTCTGGCTGCTGCGTCCTGTATGGTCTGTCGACTTTTGAGGAGTTGGGTGGATATGCTGTTGTAAAGTGTGTTGCCATAGCCGAGGAGCCTGGTGATGAGGATCTGGGTGATGGTTTTCCTAGGGTTGATTGGGACCCATTTGAAAATTCAGCAAAGCATGTGGAGGGTATGAAAGCAGGAGGAGGCCACAGCGTTGATTTGCTGCTTCATGGCTAGTTCACTGTTGAGGATAATGCTGAGGTTACATGCGTGGTGCACAGGTGTGGGAGTGGGTCTCAGTTCAGCTGGCCACCAGCTGTGGTCACAGATGGATGTGTTTTACTCAAAGATCAGGACTTCTGTTTTGTCCGAGTTGAGCTTAGGGCTCTCATCTAGTCGGCAACATTTGTCATGCTGTTGCGGATGTTTGTTCTGGTGGTGGAGGGATCTTTGGTGAGAGAGAGGATGGATTCATTATCGTTGCCGTAGGATATAATGTCGAGACCATGGGATCTGACAGTGTCCACCAGCGGGGTCATGTAGATGTTAAACAATGTGGTGCTGAGGGATGAACCCTGGGGTACGCCACTTACGATGTTTTTTGGTGCAGATGAGAACGGAGGCAGCCATACACTCTTGTGCATCCTTTCAGGAAGGAGGTGATCCATTTGAGGGCGTTGCCTTGTATGTCCATGCTGTGGAGTCTGTTGACGAGGGGGTGGTTAAAGATGGTGTCAAAAACTGCGGATAGGTCTGAGAGGATCAGGGCAGCGCTCTCCCTGTGATCGAGGAGTGCTCTGATGTCTTCCGTGGCAGCGATGAGTGTAGTTTTGGTGGTGTGGTTGGTGCAGAATCCTGATGAGATGTCCAATAGATTGTTTTCTTCCAGGTAGTTGTTGAGTTTTTGATTGATGGCCTTCTCGTGCACTTTGGCAGGGTGGGGGAGGAGAGAGATGGAGTGGTAATTTTTGAGTTTGCTGGGGTAGGTGGTGGGTGTTTTTTAATTCCATTTGTCTGAGAAAACTGTTGAGGTGATGGAGGAGTTGAGGATGCAGGTGAGTTGGGTGCTGATGTGGTTGGTTGCGAGGTTGAACAGGTGGTGGGGGCATGGGTCGGTGGGTGCCCGGGAGTGGATGGACGACATGATAGCTGCAGTGGATTGCATGGTGAGTGCGATCCACAAGGTGATCATTCTATTGGTGTGCTTTGGTGGGTTGAGGGAGCTGAAGTTGGAGTTTTTAAGTTGGGGGGTGGTCAAAGTTGTTGTGGGTAGTATCGATTTTGCTGTGGAAATAATCAGAGAAGGGTATAAGAGTTCTTGGGAAGGGTGGATGGTGTTCTCTGTGGCTGTAGGGTTGAAGAATGCTGTGACTATTCTGAAGAGTTATTTGATGTGGTTGACTGCCAAATCAATACGGGCAGTGATGCCGGCTCTGTTGGGTTCCTTGATTTGTTGGTGATAGTTGCTGAGGACTGTCTTGTGGGCTGGTCTTTCGGATAACTGTCTGGTGGATCGCCATTGTTTCTCCAGTCTGTAGCAGTTCACTTGGTGGCTTTAAGCTCCGGGGTATACCAGCAGGCGTGGCTCAAGGTACTGCTGGTTCTGGCTAGCTTCCTTGGGACCACTGTCGGCACATTCAGTGACCCTGGTGGGGAATTTCAGACGGCTTGGTCAAGGTCGCATGAGGCCTTGGGTAGGGAGGTGCTGAGGGTTTGTGTCCATTGTGGTTCAGTTACTTTGCCCCAGCTGCAGTATTTGGGTCTGTGGTTCTTGTTGATGAAGTGTTGGGCACCAGCGATGACGAAATGGAAGATGCTGTGGTTAGAGTAGGAGAGTTCTGTGATGTGGCTGAAACTGACTCTGTAGCTGGAAGTGAAAATGGGGTTGAGTGTGTGTTTGGCTTTGTGAGTGGGCGCGGTGACAAGTTGGGTGAGGCCGATGTTGCTCATGTTCTCGCGAAGAGTGGTGGAGTTGGGGTGTTGGAGTTGTTGATGTCGAAGTTGAGTTCTGAGTAGGATGTAGTGGTTTGAGTCGATGGCTAGTGGTGTGATGATGTTGGAGATGGCATGGCAGAAGGCTGGTCGCTGTCCTTGGGCGGTCTGTAAATGAGGGTGCTCCTACCGTTGTCTTGGCATCCGTTGGTAGCTGGAAATTGAGGTGTTCATGAAGTGGGTACGGTCGCCATTGGTGGCTATGCATCGGATAGTGTTCTTGAAGATGATGCTGATGCCTCCTCCGTGTTTATTGTGCAGTCTTGGTGTTATCATCTTGTAGCTGTCCGGTGTTGCGGTGGTGATGTCAGGGTTGGAGGAGGGGTTTAGCCGGGGTTCTGGGATAAAGGCAACGTTGGGGGAGTGATTGTATCATAGATTTTTATGGTAGGGGATTGAACTTGATCAGGATGCAGTGGAGTGGTTTTGGGGTGTTCACGGTCTTCCGGGTGGGTGTGTTGGGTGGTGCAGTGTGGGCTGTCAGTTCTGCATTTCAGGAGAGTCGGCAGGTGAAGGGTCCTTTGGTTGCTCGGGGGGAGGAGGTGCAGCCATTGCTGTTGTGTCACCCAGGGCTCTGAGCTCCTCTGTGGTGTAACGGTGGGTGGCGGAAGGTCCAGGGTTCCTGGCTCTAGGCATGGTCCAGGCACGGACGGGTGCAGCCAGGCTTGCCTTTGGCTCCCCAGCGGTGCAGCCATGCTACAGCCTCCAGTAAGTAGGTCTTGGGAAAGGCGGGGAACGGCAGGTAGTGGGTGGGGCGGGGGTGGTGAGATTGGAGGGAAGGGAACAGTAGGGGAAAAAAGGCAGGAAATTGCCAGAAGGTGCGGCGCAAAGGAGCGCGATCGTGGAAAACACAAAATTAGAAGAGACAAATCAGACATGCAAAAGACAGAGCCGTGGCACTAAACAGAGGACAACAACCAGTACAAGCCAATTATGAGGATAAACACAGACAGACAGTGGCACAGTTAACAAATGACAAGCCAACCAAGGGGAAAATGGAGACAGTGACACAGATAAGGAATAAGCCCAAACGAGCAGGAAAACAGGGACGGAACAGTGGCCCATGGGCATGAGCAGGATGGGAGGTGGCAGAGCTCTGACTGCTAGGTGGAGAATGTGCTGGGAGCTGGCCTGGGGCCTGCTCAGACAGAGTAAAAATGCTATTTATTATAGTAGTTGAGGTAAAGGACGGGCAGTGTGATCCATTCTGATGGATACTGCATATTCCTTTTATGAATATCCCATGTGTCAGACTTCTCATCATGAGTGAGGAGGGGTAGTGGTGCATTCTAAGTGCGTACGTCAGTTAGCCTGGCCACCTAAGGACCGTCTAAGTGCTTCTTGTGTGCTGCCCTTCCTGGCAGCCACAGCCCCTCGCCACCGTGACATCACTAGCGCCATAGAGTGCCCTCACTGGTGCTCTAATGTCAGTTCCTTTTTCCTTTTTTTCTGTGCTATCAGTGTGTTTCTGGAGCATTGCTCTATTTGGAATTTTTCATTTGTCATCCAACCGTTTCTTGCCTTTTAACAAAAAAACAAAAAAATAACGTTTGTTGCGGTGCAGGGTTGGTACCTGGTGTCTGGTCACAACGCGAAGTCGAGTGAGTCATGCAAGAGCATGCACCCCAAAGCCATCAAAGAAAGGGAGGCCAAACTCTTCATGGACCAGGCCTGGGATGATTGAAGGTCCTGAAGAAAACTGCACCTCAGGAAGAAGTTGCCAGTGTCACAGTCATAGAAGTCCTTCTGGCTAAAGCACAATAAAAAGCATCCTTGCAACTAAGTCAACCAGGCACTCTCCTACACTTCTGCTTGTCTACAACTCCAGAATTGATGCCAGTTACTACTCCAGCTCTGACTCCACTGCTTCATACCATCCAGATTGCTCTTCATCATTGGTGGCGGGTCAACTTTCACCAAACACACTCGGAATGCCACAGGCTCTGATCTTTTAGAGGATCCCCAACCAGTCACCGATTATGAACATGGGCAAGTCTGTCTCTATAGACCATGACTTTACCACTCATCAAGATGCTAGAAAGCTTAACACGTCCCCTGAGAGGGAATTCTATTTTCCCACTGATCTTCCTCCTCCAAAGGACACTTCTTTTCATGCTATAATGCACAAGACGGTGGAAGTTCTAGATGTACATTTCCCTTCCATTGAGGCCAAATCTAACATTTTAGCAAAAGTCTTACACCCAACTTTCCAGTCCTTTTCTCCCTGTCATCGATGCTTGGACAGAACCAATCCTTGCAGCTTAGGGGAAACCAACCTGTGCACTCTTTGTTATTAATGTGGTTCCCAGGGGGTATGGACTGGTCCTAGATGTCCCATCTTTCTTTTCTACCTATCCCTCACTAGAGAATTTGGTCATTCGGGCATTTTGGTCAAAATTGTCTCTTGGTGTGTTCCCACTCACTCCATAAGGAAGGGTGTAAGGAAATGCCTTCCTTGGCATGGTTACCCCCTGACTTTTTGCCTTTTGTTGATGCCAGTTATGATTGAAAGTGTGCTGGGACCCTGCTAACCAGGCCCCAGCACCAGTGTTCTTTCCCTAAACTGTACCTTTGTTCCCACAATTGGCACAGCCCTGGCACACACATAAGTCCCTTGTAAATGTTAACTCTGGTACCAAGGGCCCTGTTGCCAGGGAAGGTCTCCAAGGGCTGCAGCATGTCTTATGCCACCCTGGGGACCCCTCACTCAGCACATGCACACTGCCTCACAGCTTGTGTGTGCTGGTGGGGAGAAAATGACTAAGTTGACATGGCACTCCCCTCAGAGTGCCATGCCCACCTCTCACTGCCCGTGGCATAGGCAAGTCACCCCTCTAGCAGGCCTTACAGCCCTAAGGTATGGTACACTATACCACAGGTGAGTGCATATGTGCATGAGCACTGTGCCTCTACAGTGTCTAAGAAAAACCTTAGACATTGTAAGTGCAGGGTAGCCATAAAGAGTACATGGTCTGGGAGTTTGTCATACACGAACTCCACAGTTCCATAATGGCTACACTGAAATCTGGAAAGTTTGGTATCAAACTTCTCAACACAATAAATGCACACTGATTCCAGTGTGGGATTTATTGTAAAATACACTCAGAGGGCATCTTAGAGAGGCCCCCTGAATACCAGTCCGAATGCTAGGCTGACCAGTTTCTGCCAGCCTGCCACAACCAGACGAGTTTCTGGCCACATGGGGTGAGTGCCTTTGTCACTCTGTGGCCAGGAACAAAGCCTGTACTGGATGGAGGTGCTTCTCACCTCCCCCTGCGGGGACTGTAACACCTGGCGGTGAGCCTCAATGACTCATGCCTTTTGTTACAGCACCCCAGGGCATCCCAGCTAGTGGAGATGCCTGCCCCGCCAGCCACTGCCCCCACTTTTGGCTGCAAGGCTGGAGGAGATAAAGAGGAAAACCAGGAGGAGCCACCCACCAGTCAGGACAGCCCCTAAGTTGCTCTGAGCTGAGGTGACTCCTGCCTTTATAAATCCTCCATCTTGAGATTGGAGGATTCCCCCAATAGGAATAGGGATGTGTTCCCTTCCCCTCAGGGAGGAGGCACAAAGAGGGTGTAGCCACCCTCCAGGACAGTAGCTATTGGCTACTGCCCCCCAGACCTAAGCACACCCCTAAAGTTTGTATTTAGGAGCGACCCTGAACCCTGGAAATCAGATTTCTGCAACCTGAAGAAAGAAAGAAGGACTGCGACCTGAAAGCCCCGCAGAGATGACAGAGACACCAACTGACTTGGCGCCAGCCCTACTGGCCTGTCTCCATACTCAAAGAACCTGCACAGCGACGCATCTGACAGGGACCAACGACCCCTGAAGACTCAGAGGACTGCCCTGAACCCGAAGGACCAATAAACTCCTGAGAACAGCTGCACTGTTCAAAAACAGCAACAATTTTGCAACTTTTTAGCAACTGTGAAAGAACTCTCCCTTCCCACTGGAAGCGTGAGAGTTCTCACTCTGCACACGATGCCCCCGGGTCGAGCTCCAGAGAACTAATATCGCAGAGAGGACTCCCAGGTGACTGCGACGACGTGAATAACCTGATTTGAACCCCTGCACCCCCACAGTGACGCCTGCAGAGAGGATCAAGAGGCTCCCCCTGACCTCGACTGCCTGGTAACAAGGAACCTGACGCCTGGACCAAGTACTTCACCCACAGCCCCCAGGACCGAGAGGAACCACCTTCCAGTGCAGGAGTGACCAGCAGGCTGCCCTCTTCCTAGCCCAGTCGGTCGCTGGCCCAAGAAGCCCCCCTTTTCCCTGCCTGCATTGTCTAAGTGACCCTCAGGTCCCTCAGTTGCTTTCAATAGCAAACCAGACGCCTACTTAGCAGACTGCACCCGGCTGCCCCTGTGCCGCTGAGGGTGTCTTTTGTGGGCCTATTTGTGCCCCCCGCCCAATGCTCTACAAAACCCCCCTGGTCTGCTCCCCGAGGACGCAGGTACTTACCTGCTAGCAGACTGGATCCGGAGCACCCCTATTCTTCATAGGTGCCTATGTGTTTTGGGCCCTCCTTTGACCTCTGTACTAGACCGACCCTGTGTTGCTGGTGCGGTGAGTTTGGGGTTGCCTTGAACCCCCAACGGTGGGCTGCCTATGCCCAGGAGACTAAGTGCTTTACTTACCTGAGAAACTTAACAAAACTTAGCTCCCCCAGGAACTGTTGATTTTTGCAGTGTCCACTTTTAAAATAGCTTATTGCCATTTTAACCTAAACTGTGTGTACTACTGTTTTAAATCAAAGTTCTCTACTTACCTGTGTGAAGTACCTTGCATTTTATGTACTTACCTCAAGTCTTGAATCTTGTAGTTCTAAAATAAATTAAGAAAATATATTTTTCTATATAAAAGCTATTGGCCTGGAGTTAAGCCTTTGAGTGTGTGTTCCTCATTTGTCACCTGTTTGTATACAACAAATGCTTAACACTACCCTCTGATAAGCCTACTGCTCGACCACACTACCACAAAATAGAGCATTGGTATTATCTAATTTTGCCACTATCACCCTCTAAGGGGAACACGTGGACTCTGTGCACACTATCTCTCAATTTGAGATAGTATATACAGAGCCAACTTCCTACAAAGGGTGTTTCAAAACAACAACAAAATCTTTCTTGGCGGTGAGTGTGGTATCGATGTGGGAAACTGGCACCTTGTTGCAGTACCTCCCCCCCCATCACACACACACACACTTTTTGCCTGGTTTCTGAATGCAACTCGGACTGGACTGCACCGGTTCCCAGTGCCAGTGTTTTTCCTTAAAACATTGTAAAGGTAATTGGATACACCTTAGCTACCACTGTAAGTCCCTAGTAAAAGGTCCACAAATTCTACCCAGGATTGACTCAGGAACTCTTGAGTCCCCCTGAATTTTATGCAGTATTACTCAGTGGTAAATCCAAATCCCTCAATCAGGGTACTATTCATGAGGTCATTGGATTCAGCATCTGTTTCACTCAGTGCCAGGAGCCTGTCCCTGTATTTTCCTGAGAATAATTCCCATACAACAATACCCCAGTGCTTTTTTTAGACATCCCTCCCAATGCAGCCTCTTTGAAAGGAACTGAACTATTTCTGGATATCATCTCCTTCTTGGTAAGGGGGCACAACTCCTTTTGGGAGTCTTACATTGAAAGGTTTCTCTTCCTCCCTCTTTAATAGTATGCTGCCACCAGCGATGGGTCATGGGCTCAACTCTTTTCTTTGTTTCTCTGTTTCCAAGAGCTGCCTCTCTAACGCCAGTCTCTTGGTCAGCCTGGCAATATCAAGGTCTCTCTCTGTGGGTGCTCTAGAGCTGCTGAGAGAAGAGGAGCCACCCTCATCCCATTCTGCACAGGAACTTCACCCATCACAGATGCATCATCATCATTTATCTCATCTGTGGGTTATCTCTTTCATACTGGGACACAAAAACCTAAGTTTCTCTGTTTTGGGTCTTTTTCCAGTCTGAATCTTGTATAGTTTGCAGAGTTTCCTTAAATGGTCATACCTAGATGCCTCGTAAGGTTCCAGGTCGAGGTCCTGGGTTCTGACCTCTGTACGAGACATATTTACTTTACTAAAGTTGGGACCTTTTTAGAAATTTAGAATCCCCTTTTTGGATAGGCCAACTAAAGTAAGGACTTTTAAAACTTTTTGCTAGAGTTGCAGGGACCTAGCCTGGGCCCTAACAATTATTTAAAAAAAATTGCAACAAAAATAAATGTTAGCCAATTAAGAAATCAAAAATAATTAACTAAAGGCAATTTGGAGAGTTATCTGTGTGCTCACAAAATTGACAAAGTGGTATCAGCAAATGCAAAGTCTTTATCCCACTGCTGATACACCAAATGTAGGAGGCTAGCCTTCTATGTAGTGTACAACACTAGGTACGATGTGTAGGGGGTCCAGAGGCAAAAACAAGATCACTTAATGCACTAATTTTTTAGGTAGCTTGGTCGAGCAGTTAGGCTAATCTTGTTGAAGTGCAATCAATCATGCAACTCACACACTCAAAGGAATAACTCGAGACCGATTTATGAAAAATACTTCAGGTCTTTATATAATTTTTAAGACCAAGATTATCAAAATTGGTCAAGTACCTTTTAAGTTAGGAAGTTTTCAGGTTTTAATAAATGCCATCTTTCTGTGCACAGTTACGCACCATAGGAACCAATAGGTAGTCACCTTAAAAATGAATATAAAATGGTACAGTTGCTTTACCAAGTTCAGCTTTGGCAGGTTGATCGCAGTCATCGGTGGGCACGCTGTGCCAGCAGGAGAAGTTTGGGCGTCACCCAGTTCCAACAGGTGCAGCATTGGAAAGACTCTTTCTGGTGCAGGTCCACTGCTAGGAACCACTTGGAAAAGATCAGCAGGGGCAGGTTTAAAGGTGGTGTCAAGGTCGCAAGAGGTGAAGGAGCCTTGGGGCACAGGTGGTTCCACATTGCAAGGCGCACGGCTGCCGTGTGCAGGGTGAGTTGTTGATCCAAGGGCTGTCCTGAAAGCAACCCTGACTTCGACCTGCATCTGGACCAGAGAGGCATCTTTGCGCACAGCCCTTGGATAAAAGTTCAACTTTAGAAGTTGCCACTTTAGTTGCCCAGGGTTTTGAGTGCCATTTACTGTTGTATTCTGGATTTTTTGCCCTCCTGGGGAAACATGCTAATGACTCCCAGGAAAAATAATAGAGGCCTGCCACTGGAGTTGATGTTAGCTCTCCAGGCAGGAAGGCACAATGATGTTAGCCCAAAAGATGATCTCCAAAGGCAAAGATAAAAGAGGACGTTGAGGGACCCCGACTCCTGTGTCCAAGGTCTCCTCACCTCAACCGTGGATAAAGGATCAACACAAGGAAGACCCTCATCTAATGCACATCACCCAGAACATCTTTTAGCATCCTGTATCCACAGCATCAGGACCACTCGATTGAGGTCTACGGCCGTCCGTGCATAAAGTGTGGGCGTGGGACTGCTTTTGTGCCCAGCTAACTGTCCAAATATTCCTTTTACCCCCCTCACCCTCTCCTTGTTTTATCCACATTAGTGCAGGCAGGGAAACAAAATACAACTCTTCTCCTAGCCAGCAGGAACATTTTTAAATCTCCCACGGGCTGGACGCAGACTTAATGTTTGCACCCGTTTGGCAGAAGATTTGGAAATGCTCCAGGTGGATGGGAACAAACACATTTCCCTGCCTGCGCTAGCGTGGACAGGGAAACTGCTGTGTCCCGGGGGTGGGAGTCCTGCAACAGTCACTAAGCTTGAAACAGAGGGTGCTATACCCAGGCCTTTAATGGTGCAGCCCCCCTTCCTTTTTATTAAAGTGACGGCCCTGGGCAAATGGGGTCCTGGGGCCAATTTAGGACTCTGGGAGGAGAGCTGCGCAGCACTCCTCCCCTTTTACTTACATTTCAGCCCAGGGGGATAGGGTCCATGGGGCCAAAGGAGGCTCCGAGAAGGGGTCCATGTGTCCCTCTCCCCCCAAAAAACACTACCTTTGACCCCCAAGTTCAGGCTCACCCCGGGGGGTTTTAAGAAGAAGCCCTATAACTTGTGGCCTAGAGTATCTATAACTTGCACCCGCACCATGCACAGTTTTCTCATCAATAACTTCACGTGAAATGTTACAATGATATTATCAATGATGTCATACAAGATGTCATGAGTGATGTACTATCTGGGATAATTAGCAGTACATGGTGGGGGCACAACTTATAATTACTTAAAATAACTATAACATCTGAATTTCTATGGTTTTGTGTGTGTAAAATCTGAACTTAACTATAACTTTCCTGTAACCTTTGTATTTTTTTATTGAACTTCTAAGGTTCTTTTTTATTCTATTTCCTAAGTATAACGTCCCTGTAACCTTTTTTTTTTCAGTGAATAACTAGGGTTTTTGTAACGTTAAGTAAGATTCCCATTGCAATGCACTGTGTGGAGGGTTGAATGCAGGGCCTGGCCTGGCCTGGCATTGGCTGCCCCCACCCAAGCTTGCTGCTCCTGCCCCTCCCCCCCACCTACTTGCCATCCATTGTCCAAGTCCATACCCCTGCTCCCTCATTGCAGCCCTTTGTGACTGTTGCTTGTCCAGAACAGTTAGCTTGCTGCCCCATCCACCTCCTCCCTACCTTCTGTTGTCCAAGTCCATGCACCAGCCCCCTCCTACAACCCCACGTGGTCTGTTATGCTGCAACTGGCCCTCCATTTGTATGCAGTTAAAATTACAGAAGGGAACATTCATTTTGGTGGTAGGCATGGGGAAATTAAGTGATTTGCCCAGAATCAGAAGATGTCGAGCTGACGCCATAATTCAAACCTGGTTCCCCACTTGTAAAGTCTGTGGCTCTGGCCGTGACGCCACATCCTCTCCCCTAAGTTTAACATATAATCAAGTGATCAACTGGATAAAAAAATAAAGATAGCAGATAATTTAAATGTGCTTTGTCGCTATTTGAGAACTCAAAAAAAACTTTTTTTAGTTTATTAGATCACCACCATAATTTCTATGGGAATAAGAACCTCAATTTTTTTTATAATTTCTAAAGGAAATGCTTTAGGTATTACAGTTTTGATTACATCAAGTTGACATCAGTCATGCCACACGTTGGTAATAAATATAGAATGTTAGCCATCTAGTTGTTCATTAGAATACTGTGGAGCGGCAAAGGTCAGGGGCACGGACTTGGATAATTGAGGGCAGGGAGCAAGGTGCAGAGGCAACAAGCTAACCACGCTAGGCAGGAAGGCGGGGCACTGATAGTACAACGGACCATTGAGGGCAGGGGAACAAACCAGCCATGCAGGACAAACAAGCGAAACTGTGGCAATATAACAGACCATTGAGGGCAGAAGGAAGAGGAACTGGCAGTGCAACCATACATGCCAACAGACCCGATTCTGGCAGGAGACTCCTGAGGTTTTTAAGCCCAAAAGTGCTTCATTTTATCTGTCTCCTGCGTAAAATCTCAAAATCTCCTCTTTGTCAGTGTAAGTCAATTGGGAAAATCAATTGCCCATGTTTTTATTTATTTTTATTTTTTATTTTTACAAAATTTTTCTTACCAGGTTTAACATGTTGCCAAGTATGGTACATTGGATCATATTTGGATCATAAAGGGTAGGAGGAATGGGGTAGGGGCATGGACTTGGATGACAGAGTGCAGGAGGGAGATGGGCAGGTGTCAGGGGTTGCAGCAGCACAGTACACCACACAGGGCAAGCAGGGCGGCAGTGCAGCACAACAGACTATGGAAAGCAATAGGAAGGGGACAGCACATGGACACGAGAGAGCACAGTGGAGAGAGGCAAGGGCAGCAAGTTGATGAGACTAGACAGGAGGGACCTTTGCAGCATAATGGTCAGTGAAGGGCAGAGGTATGACAGTGGACAAGGCAGAGGAAGCAAGGAATATGGGGTTGCAAATGGAAAAATGAGGGCAGGTGTAAAGAGGGCACAGAATGAGCAGCAAGCTGACCATAGAGGGCAGGCGGGATGGGCACCTGAAGCACAACACACCATGGAGGGCAGCAGTGAGACTATAATGGCATACACACAGACAGCAGAGAGAAGGTGGGGGATGTCAAGGGCAGCAAGCTGACCACATAGGTCAGGTGGAAAGGGCTGTGACAGCGCAGAAAACCTTGCATGGTACAAAGAACCATGAAGGACAGAAGGGAGGTATCTGACGGAGACACGTCTAGTTGAAGATTCCTTACCTTTGAATTTTTGCAGGTGTCAGACTGGATCTGGAAACTTTAGCTTGAGCAGTACACCCTTGTGCGACATCGGGTGGCTTAATTCGGCTCTTTGTGATGTTGTCGGTGTCTTTGGCGCCAGATGTCATGACGCAGTCACCTATATAGGCATCACCCAGGTGCGCGGATGTCAGTTCTTTTCTTTCCACACCAGTTAGCTCTGATCTCGAGAGAGCTACGCCGCTGTTGTTTTTTGACAGGCTTTTTTTGTGTCTCAAGATGTCATTCAGAAAGGTAGGATTCAAACTGTGTGGCACCTGTCACCTCCCCATGTTGGTTACGGACCCAAATCTTGTTTGCCTGTGGTGTCTCGAGCGCGATGATGATCAAAGTTGTGCTCTGACTGCCGGGCCATGGACCGAAGGCTTTGAGGGAGCAGGCCCTAAAGCTGCATCCTGCCCAGCAGTCAACACTGATAAGCACAATTCTTCAGAGGTTATGGTCCCGTTCAAGGAGGTCACGGGACCGCTGCAGGAGCCCCAAGTCATCCTCGCCCCACTCCATGTCATTGGGACACTCTGGGAAGAAGCTTAAAAAGAAAAAGTCCGACCGGACTTTGCTTTGTCCATCAGAAGATGTGACAAATGGGGAACATGGGTGTTCCAGGCATGGTTCTGCGGCGTTCTTGCCAGGTCTGACTCTGTGCCTTCCTCCATTCCCAGGAGCCACTCAAGTCAAAGACTTTTACGGGGCCATGCGCCACATTTTTGAGAGGACTGACCCCTCCATAGCGTCTCCTGGCCCCGCAGGGTCAGAGGAGGTCCCATCAGGTTTTGCGCCAATGGTTCTGGTCTCCGCTCCAGTGGGGTCTCATTGATTAAATTACGGATTGGTGCCGGTCGTACTAATGCAACTTTCTCCGGCGCCGATCCCAAGGCAGGCGCCCCATCACACACCAGCAGCACCAGTCCCATTGTGACTCAAGATGATCCTGGGCCTTAACGGCATTGCACTGCACTGATTCCTGTGCTTACAGCGCCCATGGGTGGCAGATCGTTGCCTGAGCATTATTTTCATCAGCGAGGCACAGGGAAAAATTGGGAGGGGTCAGTGGACTCTTTAGAACACCAGTTAGAGCCTATTTCATTGGACTGGTATGAGGAACTAGGAGATGCCAGTGGACTGGACACATCTCCAGATTCTGGTTTGCTCTCTTCCCCTATTGTGGCTACAGAGTAGCAAGCTTCCTGTGCAATGGTGGTGTGGAGAGCAGCGGAAGTCCTTGGCCTCAAACTGCCCTCAGTTAATGTCAAGACTATGGGGGTCATTCCGACCCTGGCGGTCGGTGTTAAAGCGGCGGCCAACCCGCCAACAGGCAGGCGGTAAAAAAAATGGAATTCTGACCCTGGCGGGAAATGCCAACACAGCCCGCCACTTTAAAACTCCGACCGCCATGGCGGGGCAAACAAACAGCGCGGCGGTTACTGCCAACAGACAGGCGGCAGACAATGTACCGCCCACCCTATCACGACCCACCAATCCGCCACCTTTTCCGGGGCGGGAGCCCCGCCGATAAAAACACGGCGGAAACAGACCACGAACGGGAAAACGCTCACCTCTATACACTCCACGAGGAATCTGGACAGCATGGAACCCGAATTAAACATCCTACCAGTGATTGTCTACCTGCTCCTCTACCAGGAGCACGAACGCCGCCTCAGGAGACAACGGTGAGTACTGCACCTACGACACAGGGGAGGGGGGAGGAGAAAAGATTACGGGCACACACATAAGCGACCCCCCCCCCCAAATCCCCACACACCAATGCAGAGCAACAAGTCAGATTTACACCCCCCAGACCCCCTGGAATAATTCAAAGACAAAATAAAATGATCATTAAAATAGAAGTATATTAAAGCATATTTGAACTTAAGTGAAATATGAGATTTTTAAAACATATAAATCACAACATGAACAATGTATACATAGTCCAGAAGTCCGGCACATATTGGCTACATGCCATTGTTCGTGGGCCAATGTGCATAAACACATGGGCAAAGCCCACACACGAGACCCGATTCCATTGGAGAGAACACTGCTGGGGAATCAGATAATAAAACCACAGGCACCTCAGGGGGAAGGGAAGGGGGGGCACCTCAGCCACATGAGTCCACGACGCCAGTTCCACGAGGGGCCTCCATGCCCACTGTACCATCCTGGGGAGTGCAAAGCCACAGTCTCACAAGTCTTTTCAGTGGGTGGATTTCCCACTGTACCATCCTGGGGAGTGCAAAGCCACAGTCTCACAAGTCTCCACAGTGGGTGGATTGCCCACTGTACCATCCTGGGGAGTGCAAAGCCACAGTCCATCTGGTGGATTACAGACTCCACTGGTTATGGAGGAGGCATGGTGCCCAGAGTGCTTCGTGAAGCCCTGCCCGACACAGATCCGGCCCTGCCAATGGGCCAGCGGTGCTTGAGATGAAGGGCCCAGCGGAGCGGTGCTTGAGATGAAGGGCCCAGCGGAGGGGTGCTTGACAGGAAGGGCCCAGCGGAGCGGTGCAGAGACGGCGGGGCCCAGCGGAGCGGTGCTTGACAGCAAGAGCCCAGCGGAGCGGTGCAGAGACGGCGGGGCCCAGCGGAGCAGTGCTTGACAGGAAGGGCCCAGCGGAGCGGTGCAGAGACGGCAGGGCCCAGCGGAGCGGTGCTTGACAGGAAGGGCCCAGCGGAGCGGTGCAGAGACGGCGGGGCCCAGCGGAGCGGTGCTTGAGATGAAGGGCCCAGCGGAGCGGTGCTTGATAGGAATGGCCCAGCGGAGCGGTGCAGAGACGGGGGGCCCAGCGGAGCGGTGCTTGACAGGAAGGGCCCAGCGGAGCAGTGCAGAGATGGCGGGGCCCAGCGGAGCGGTGCTTGACAGGAAGGGCCCAGCGGAGCAGTGCTTGACAGGAAGGGCCCAGCGGAGCGGTGCTTCTCACGGCGGGGCCCTGTTCAGCGGTGCTTCTCACGGCGGGGCCCTGTTCAGCGGTGCTTCTCACGGCGGGGCCCTGTTCAGCGGTGCTTCTCACGGCGGGGTCCTGTTCAGCGGTGCTTCTCACGGCGGGGCCCTGTTCAGCGGTGCTTCTCACGGCGGGGCCCTGTTCAGCGGTGCTTCTCACGGCGGGCCCTGTTCAGCGGTGCTTCTCACGGCGGGGCCCTGTTCAGCGGTGCTTCTCTTGGCGGGGCCCTGTTCAGCTGGCGGGGCCCTGTTCAGCGGTGCTTCTCACGGCGGGGCCCTGTTCAGCGGTGCTTCTCACGGCGGGGCCCTGTTCAGCGGTGCTTCTCACGGCGGCGCCCTGTTCTGTTCAGCGGTGCTTCTCACGGCGGCGCCCTGTTCTGTTCAGCGGTGCTTCTCACGGCGGCGCCCTGTTCTGTTCAGCGGTGCTTCTCTTGGCGGGGCCCTGTTCAGCGGTGCTTCTCTTGGCGGGGCCCTGTTCAGCGGTGCTTCTCTTGGCGGGCCCTGTTCAGCGGTGCTTCTCACGGCGGGGCCCTGTTCAGCGGTGCTTCTCACGGCGGGGCCCTGTTCAGCGGTGCTTCTCACGGCGGGGCCCTGTTCAGCAGTGCTTCTCTTGGCGGGCCCTGTTCAGCAGTGCTTGTCTTGTGTTCCTAGGGAACCAGATCTGGGCAATCATTCCCGCTCAGTCACCATCCGACCTATCGCTTGCGGGGCCCTCCTGTGCTGGACTCCTGGGCCCCTGGGTGTCCTCTGTCACACCCCAAATGGGGCTGGTGGGGCCCTCCTGGGCAGCTCGCCTGCTGCCGGACTTCTTCGCCTTGCTGCCCTTGCCCTCCTTGGAAGAATCTCTGGGGCCCTTGCCTCCCTTGGAAGATTCTCTGGGGCCTTTGCCTCCCTTGGAAGATTCTCTGGGGCCCTTGCCCTCCTTGGAAGAATCTCTGGGGCCCTTGCCCTCCTTGGAAGAATCTCTGGGGCCCTTGCCTCCCTTGGTGGATGGGCCAGGTGACGGTGCAAGGCTGGTGTCCTTTGGGGCAGCCGTCTCAGGCCTGTGGCGCCGGCCCTTCCCTTTTTTGCTTCTTTTCCCAGGGGGTGGGCTGGCTGTCCCCTTGCTGCTGACCGATGTTCCTGCCCTAGGAGCTGGTGGACTCCAATAGCCCTGAACGATGGTCCTAGTAGGTGCAGGGCTTGTGGTGGCTGAGGTGCTGGTTGGAGTCTTACGAGATGGAGGGGGTGGGTCAGTTGTTGGAAAGAGGTCAAGGTTGGAAAGGAAAATCAATTTAGAAAGACAGGGACGGGTAGTTGTAGTGGGTATGGGAGTGGAGGAAGAGGATGTGGTTGTAGGAGAGTCAAGTGGGCTGTCTTTGGGTGCAGGTGCTTGTGACGGAGGCTGTCGTGAGGTGGGTGGCTGCCTGCGTTTGTGTGGTTTGGAAGAGGGGGTGACAGACACACTGGGAGAGGACACAGGGGACGTGTAAATGGTAGTGGGGGTGGTGACTGCACGTGTGCGGACTGTTCTGGTGGGTGTGGTGGTGATGGACGTACTGGCTGATGGTGGTGTGCATGCAGGTGTGAGTGGAGACGTCACAGGGAGGGAGGAGGGAGACTAGGAGGAGGGGGACACAGTGGAGGCAGTGGGTGTTGCTGTGTCTGCATGTGGATGTTGCTTGGGTGAATGCTTGTGTGATCTGTGGTGCTTATGTCTGGATGAGCTGCCCTTGGGTGTTGATGTGTGTGCAGGCTGGTCTGTAGGTGTGTCTGGGATAGGCAGAGGAACAGGGGAGTGGGACTGGGTTGAGGAAGTTGGAGGGGGGAGGCTAGACACAGGGACAATTGCTGCCGTCAGTACTGAGGCCAGAGCGTTGAACGATCGCTGATGGGCAGCCTGACCCGAATGAATGTCCTCCAGGTATGCATTGCTCCGATGCACCTCCCTTTCTACCCCCTGGATGGCATTCAAAAGGGTAGACTGCCCAACAATGAGCGTCTGGAGGAGGTCAATGATCTCCGCACTGAGGGCAGCAGGGGTAACTGGGGCAGGACCTGAGGTGCCAGGGGCAAAGGAGATGGCCGCCTTCCTGGCCGAGCGGGCACAGGGCGAAAGCTGAGGGGCTGCTGGGAGGGCGGAGCTGGTGCGCTGGGTGGCGGCTGTACCTGTTGTTGCGGTGGGCACGGATGTTGCCGCCACCACAAGGGAGCTCCCTTCCGAGGACGTGTCGGTGTCGCTGACGTCTCCACGGGTCCCCGTTGTGGAGCCCCCCTCGCCCTCCGTCTCACTGGTTGACTCGGAGTCGGTTGCAGGGCCCTCCGGGGCCATGTGAGATGCAGCTCCCTCGTGCGCCGATGCCACTTCTCCTCCGCCTGATGATGCTAATGCACACATGAACAGGAAAACAAAAACAAAAAAAAGGGGGGGGGAGAAGAAAGGAAGACATGTTGAGTGCATGCATTGGCGGCACCGTTGGCGGAGAGGACAGACACAGAAGCCCCCTGCACTACGCCGCGCTCTCGGGGTACACTACTCAATGTTAGTGACTTGGCTTACAAGTCTATGGACGACAAATGCACACATAGGTGAGCCCGGGCCATGGATAGCTGTACTTAGCACCCTACAGAGGTGGGGGGCGGGGGCACAGGGCCATGTCTAACGGAGGGGCCTAGCCCTACAGAAACCGCCCTGGCCTAGAGATAGCCACAGCCCTCCTCCCCCACCCAGACGCCTCCACTGTGCGCTAATATAGCGGAATGTGCTGATACTCACCCCCTTGTGTCTGCTGTGATGTCCTCACGCGCCCATCCAAATCGGGGTAGGCCACCGCCAGGATCCGGGACATCAGGGGGGTCAATTGACAACTGGCACCCCTCCTACGTTGGGAGGCCATCCCCAGCAGAGCCTCAGCGGTCTTTCTGCTCCTGCGGCGGATGTCCTCCCACCTCTTGCAGCAGTGGGTGCCCCGTCTGTTGTGGACCCCCAGAGCCCGGACATCCTTGGCGATGGCACGCCAAATGTCGATCTTCTGATGGGCGCTGACCTATGTGACATGTACAGGGTTGAAAAATAAATATCATCACTTTTCTGCATGGTCGATGTGCGCGGCACCCCCTCCCCAACCTTGCCATGTGGCACATGCTCTCATCTGTCGTGCGTTGCACTCCTCATTCGCTCCCCTCCCACCATCTTACATCCACCCCACTCAACACAGGCATAGTCCATACTACGTGCTCCCAGTGTACTTACCTGTTGGTCTGGAGGACCGTAGAGTAGCGCATACTGGGGGAGGACCCCATCAACAAGTTTATCCAATTCCTCAGATGTGAAGGCAGGGGCCCTTTCCCCAGTCGCAGCAGCCATTGTCTCTTCCAGACCGAGTTCACAGCAGCACTTGCAGTATAGGTCCTCTCCTGTGGATGATCAGGTCTCGAGTGATTAAGCAAGTAGAAAATGGCGGTCACGCCCGCGGCAGTGCATACCGCAGCGGTGCATACCGCAGCGGTGCGTACCGCGACCGCCGGCGCACATCGTCATTGGCTCCTGAGACCCATAGGGTTCAATGTTAACCAATGCTGCTTTGCGCCGCGGTCTTCGACCGCCTACCGCCACGGTGTGCCACGCCAGCGCATTGATCTCACATCCCATTGTCACACTTCACAGGTCAGGCAGCCGCCATTTCAAGGGCCCACATGGCTGAATTTCTACGGCGTCACACAGGCCTAGGCCTTGCATTGCCACTCATACAAACCATTCAATGCATAGCGAATCGTGTAATGTGCAAGCTGTGGTTACGTACCTGTGGGTTGATTGACTCTGTGCTCCATGTTGTCCTTCCTAGGCACCGTCCGCTGGGACTTGCGAGGAGATGGGGGAATCCTCCTGTGTACAGACCGCTGGTGGACCTGTCGACAATGGAAGAAAGACATGTCATACTTACATACAGACTTGACCGAGCCACTATACAGGAACTGTGTGCCCAGCTGGAGCCAGACCTGATGTCCCCCATTCGCCAACCCACAAGGATTCCCCCTCTGGTGCAGGTTCTGTCAGTACTCCATTTTTTGGCAAGTGGATCATTCCAAACAACAGTGACCATATCATCAGGGATGTCTCAGCCTATGTTTTCTAAAGTTTTGTCCAGAGTGTTGTCTGCCCTGATAAAATACATGCAGAGCTACATTGTTTTCCCTGAGGTGGGAGATTTGGCTACAGTGAAGGGTGATTTCTATGCCCTTGGACATATCCCCAACATCATTGGTGCCATTGATGGGACCCATGTGGCCTTGGTTCCCCCCAGTGGAAGTGAGCAGGTGTACAGGAACAGAAAAAGTTATCATTCTATGAATGTCCAGGTGGTCTGTTTGGCTGACCAGTACATCTCCCATGTAAATGCCAAGTTCCCTGGGTCAGTGCATGACGCGTACATCATGCGAAATAGCAGCATCCCTTATGTGATGGAACAGCTACAGAGACACCTTGTGTGGCTAATAGGTGACTCTGGTTACCCCAACCTGTCGTGGCTACTGACCCCAGTGAGGAATCCCAGGACAAGGGCAGAGGAACGTTACAATGAGGCCCATGGGCGAACTAGGATGATTATAGAAAGAACCTTCGGCCTCCTGAAGGCCAGGTTTAGGTGCCTGCATATGACAAGG
Source organism: Pleurodeles waltl (assembly GCF_031143425.1). Lineage (NCBI taxonomy): Eukaryota > Metazoa > Chordata > Amphibia > Caudata > Salamandridae > Pleurodeles > Pleurodeles waltl. The sequence goes on along the minus strand of NC_090440.1, from coordinate 1,782,001,496 downwards.
GGATCCCTAATGTACTCACCAAAGAAGGTGTGCCATATCATCGTGGCCTGCTGTATGCTTCACAACCTGGCTTTGCGCCGCCAGGTGCCTTTCCTGCAGGAGGATGGTCCAGATGGTGGTGTTGTAGCAGCTGTGGAGCCTGTGGAGAGTGAAGAGGAGGAGGACGACGGGGACGACACAGACAACAGGGACACAGTGATACAACAGTATTTTCAGTAGCACACAGGTACGATTCAACCACGCCATTTTACATTTACTTAAAGTCTTCTGCCTCTCTACTGTCTGAGTTCCCCCCCAGTTCCTGTTAACTGAGTTGTGACTTTCCCTTCCGTTTTCAGAGCTGTGGGCCCCACTGCGTGACCTCTGCTTTGTTTGCCCATGGACTACAGCTGTGTGACAGTGGTATGTTGTCATCACAATGTAACTGAACATTTTGGCACCGTTATGTCTAATACATTTGTTCAAAATACAAGCAGACTCCAGATTTTTTTAGTGCAAGAAGTGATTTAATTCAAGTGCTAAATTTAAGGAACATGATTGTAAAACGGGGATGGGTGATGGTGGAGTAATGTCCATGGCAGAGTCCAGTTCTCAGTCGCACAGGTGCATTGTGCATAAGGTTGGACAGGGTGACAATGTGGGACAGTGAGATGACATCAGGGGGTATCGTTTGCTGGCGGGGGTCTTGCAATCCTACTCTGTCTTCTTGTGAGATCTCAGGTTCCGCTTGCGGGGTGGTTCTTCTTCTGCAGGAGGTGGAGTTCTGGTGGCCTGTCGTTGTGTGGGGTCCTCCTGTCCACTAGTGCCGGCGGAGGTGGTAGGCTGTTCCTGGTCCAGGCTAGTGACAGGGGCCCTTTGTGGTGCCACATGGTCCCGCAATGTGGTGACTATCTGGGTTAGGGCCACGACGATGGTCCCCATTGCGGAACTAATGTTCCTCAGTTCCTCTCTGAACCCCATGTACTGTTGCTCTTGCATGACCTGGATCTCCTGGAACCTGGCCAGTACCGTAGCCATCGTCTCCTGGGAGTGGTGGTATGCTCCCATGATGGAGGAGAGGGCCTCTTGGAGAGTCGGTTCCCTGGGCCTGTCCCCCCCCTGTCGCACAGCAGCCCTCCCAGTTCCCCTGTTTCCCTGGGCCTCTGTCCCCTGGACGGTGTGCCCACTACCACTGCCCCCAGGTCCCTGTTGTTGTTGGGGTGGTGGGTCAACCTGGGTGCCCTGTAGTGGTGGACACACCGCTGATTGACGTGTCCTGGAGACAGAGGCATGGGCCCGCTGGGTGGGAGCTGTGCTGGTGTTCCCAGAGGGGGTTAGGTCTGGTGTAGCCTGTGGCTGTCTGTGGGGAACCGACTGTCCCGAGGTCCCCGATGGGCCGGGCTGGCCATCAGGGTCCAGGGAGACAGAGCTGCTGTCATCACTGGGGGCCTCTTCTGGGGGTGGGATGGACATCTCTGGACCCTCCGTGGCGGTGTGGTGGCGTTCGGGTCCTGCAGGGGTATAAGAGTATGGTTATTGCTTCCGTGTGTGGCATTTCGTGTAATGGGTGGGTGGCCGTGTCCCCCAGTGCTGGCATTCCCTTGTGGGGTCTTTTGTGACGGTGGCTTGTGGGGGTGATGGGTGTGTGCAGTGGGCATGCTTTGGGGATGGGTGTCCATGCTTTGGGGACGCATGCAGGGCTAGGTTTTGGGATGGGTGGGTTGTGATGGTGAGCCATTTGCAAGGAGTTGGTGTGGTGGGGGTGAGGGTGGGGGTATGATTTGGCATGCAGGTGGGGTGGGGGGAATGAAGTAGTAGAGATTTGACTTACCAGAGTCCATTCCTCCGCCTACTCCTGCGAGGCCCTCAGGATGCAGGATGTGCAAGACTTCCTCCTCCCATGCTGTGAATTCTGGGGGAGTAGGTGGAGGTCCGCCGCCAGTCCGCTGTACCGCGATGTTGTGCCTTGATACCATGGAACGCACCTTCCCCCGTAGGTCGTTCCACCGCTTCCTGATGTCGTCCCGATTGCGTGGATGCTGTCCCACAGCGTTGACCCTGTCCACTATTCTGCTCCATAGCTCCATCTTCCTGGCAATGGTGGTGTGCTGCACCTGTGCCCCGAAGAGCTGGGGCTCTACACGAACTATTTCCTGCACCATGACCCTGAGTTCTGCGTCAGAGAACCTGGGGTGTCTTTGGGGTGCCATGGGGTGGTGTGGATGAGGTGAGGGGTGGGGTGGTGTATGTGTTGTAGAGTGTGGTGAGTGTGGTGGTGTATGGTGTTTTGTGCGTGGAAATTGTGTCGGTGATGTTGTGATTTGCCTCTGTGTGATGGTGTACTCTATGCTGTGCTCTCTCTCTCTGTCCTTCACTCGCAATTGTGGTCGTAGGGGTTTGTGGGTGATGTGGGTGTGTGTTTTATAGTTAATTGGGTGTGTGGGAGTGGTGTGTGTATGTGTCTCAGGTGTGTGTATTTTGAATTATCCAATGTGGTAGTGTTTTGTAAAGGTGTGTGTATTTTGAGCGCAGCGGTGTGTACCGCCAATGGAATACCGCGGTTGAAAGACCGCTGCGGGGATTTGTGGGTCGGAATGGCATGGGCGTATTTCTGTTGGCGTGACGGTGGAGGTTTGGTCATCGCCAGTTTCCTGCTGACCTTTGGTATGGCGGACTTTTGTGGATGTCGGGTTTTTGGCGGTTTGCCAGTTGCGGGTCAGAATGACCGTGGCAGTTTGCCGCGGCGGTGTTATGGTGGCCTTCTGGCCGGCGGTTAGCGACTTTTACTGCCGAGGTCAGAATTACCCCCTAACTCTTGACCGAAGTGCTTCAGCCAGGGGCTTCCTCGTCTGAACCCCTTTTGCCATTTAATGAAGCACTTACTGATGTCCTTCTGGGAGCCTGCTCCAAACCCAGCACAAGAGTTCCTATGAATAGGACAATTCCCCGCCACCATCGACCTGCACCATGTGACCCTAGTTTCCTCAGCCAACACCCCACCCCTGAGAGCTTGGTTGACTAATCCTTCATTTCCCATGGCACATTTCCTTCTGTTCCCCTGGACAGGGAATCCAAGAGGTTGGACCAACTTGGGCAGAAGATGTTTTCTCCCACCATCCTGGCATTGAGGTTAGTGAATGCTTATTGGGCTGTTTCTCACACACCTTTTGGTAAACAGTTGCGGAAGTGCTGCCACAGGTCCTGGAGGAACCCCGGGCCATCCTCTCCCAAGCAGTGAAAGATGGGAGGGACACAGCAACATTCACCATTAGGTGTGGTCTGGACATGACTGACTCGCTGGGCAGAGCAGTTTTGTGGATGGTGGCCTTATGGCGCCACGCCTGGCTGAGAACATCTGGCTTTTTGGGGGATGTCCAGGCAAACCTTATGGACATGCCCTTTGAAGGAACTCACTTGTTTGGTGAGAAGGCAGACTCGGCGCTGGAGCGCTTTAAGGACTCTTGGGCTACAGCCAAGTCCTTGGGCCTCTCGGCGACCCCCCCATCCACATTCTGACTTTCGCCCCTTTTGTGGCTATGGAAGGAGTGTGCCACCGTGCCAGCCAACATCCTGCGCAAGATCCCCAATCTATGTGAGGACGTCAGCATGGTGCTGTCAGAGCTAGGGGCTCTGGAAGCCGGAAGTCGTCCGCCACCCAGCCCCCGACAGCTGCAGCCACCAAGCCATCCTAGTTTGATTCTGCAGGACCATGCTTGTCGAGCAGGAGGGAGAATATAGCAACATCTCCTCCACTGGCAGTCCATTACATCGGACGCAGAGGTCTTGCAAATCATTCAGAAGGGCTACTCCCTCCCTTTCCAATCCTTTACTCCCCCAAAACACGAACAACTGGTGGAGGATCATATGATTTTGCTCCGAATGGAAGTTATGGCTCTCTTGGCCAAAGAAGCCATAGAAATGATCAAAAGTAGGCAGTGGTTGTTATTCCTGCTACTTTCTGACACCCTTAAAAGAACAAGGGCCTTCACCCTATTCTAGACCTACGGACTGTTAATCTCTTCCTCAAAAAGGAGAAATTCAAGATGCTCACTTTGGCTCAACTCTTGTCTGCCCTTAGACCAAGGAGACTGGCTGGTAGTGTTGGACTTGTAGGATCCGTATTTCCACATTCCCATCATGTCTGCCCACAGGCGTCACCTGCTGTTCAAGATAGGCCACAAGCACTTTCAGTTCACTGCGCTTCCCTTTTGGCCTTACCAGCGCCCCTCAGGTGTTCACCAAGGTTCTGGCAGTGGTTGCAGCTCATTTGTGCAGGTTTGGGATTTCAGTCCTCCCCTACCTAACGACTGGCTGTTGAAGGCACTCTTCCCAGGCTGTTGTCTCCCACCTCCAGACTACAGCAGAGCTCCCACATTCGCTGGGGTTCACTATAAATGTGCCGAAACACATCTGACTCCCTGTCAGATGCTCCCTTTCAGTGGAGCAGTTCTGGACGCATTGCAGTTTCCGGCTAATCCTCCTGAGTAGCAAGTCCAGGATATTCAGGTAATGATATCAGTGTTTTGGCCTCCATCCTGGGGTTCGGTGAGACTGACTCTGAGGCTGGTGGGTCTCATGGCCTCTTGCATCCTGCTGGTGAATCATGCCATATGCAGGCTTTGCAGTGAGACCTGAAGTTCCAGTGGGCGCAGCATTAGGGGAGTCTCTCCGACAGTTGAGTTACTTCTGGGATGGGGCGGCCATCTGGGGTAGAGATCAGAGGACTCTGGTCTCCAGCCGAGTTGGGGCTTCACATTAACTTGCTAGAGCTCCATGCAATCTGGCTAGCATTGAAGGCATTCCTTCCCTCTGTCAACGGGAAAGTAGTGCAGGTGTTCACGGACAACACCACTGCAGTATGGTACTGCAACAAGCATGGCTGTGTGGGGTTGTGGATCCTTTGTCAATAGGCCCTACATGCCGGACATGGCTGGAACAGCAGGGCATAACCCTGGTGGCTTAACATCTGACAGTTTCTCTGAACAGCAGGGCGGACAAACTAGCGGATCATGTGTGGTGTCTCCATTCGGAGGTGGCGCAGGGACTCTTTCAGCAGTGGTTAGAGCCTTGGTTAGATCTGTTCGCCTCTGAAAAGAATGCGCACTGTCAGCAGTTTGGTACGTTGAAGTTTCCAAGGCAGCAATCTCTCAGCAACGCTTTTCATCTCAAGTGGAATTCAGGCCTCCTGTATGCCTTTCTACCCATACCACTTCTGCCCAGCATTCTCAAGAAGATCAAGAATGACCAGGCCCAAGTCATCCTTGTGTCTCCGTACAGGGCACAAAAAGTCTAGTATCCCAGGCTTTCGAAAATGAGCATTGACCTTCGATCAGGCTGCCCCTACAGGAGGATCTTCTGTCATGGCAGCGGGGGAGAGCCCTCCACCCAAACCTCTCAACTCTATTAATTCATTCATGGAAATAGAGCAGTGGCAGTTAACAGCCTTTGTCCTTCTTTCCAAAGTCTGTAATGTTGTTCTGGCAGCCAGGCGTTCCTTCACCACAACTGTGTACGCCCGTCGTTGGCAAAAATGTGTAAAATATTGTACAGAGAAGCCTATAGAGCCTCTTTCTGCTTCTCTGTCTGATATTCTTCTTTTTATTATGTATCTTGCCCAATAGGGCTCTTCTCTGGGCACTCCTAATGGCTATCGGTCTGCTTTTTCTGGTTTTCGGCAGCAGCCTGACCAACCCTCTTTATTCAAGTCCACTATTGTAAATCAGTTTCTTAAAGGACTTTTACATATCTTTCCACCTCTGCCCTTGATTTTGCCTTGGTGGAACCTGAACCTGGTTCTTATATTCATGATGTAAGGAAATGACTTCCTTGGCATGGTTACCCCCTAACGTTTTGCCTTTTGTTGATGCCAGTGTGCTGGGACCCTGCTAACCAGGCCCCAGCACCAGTGTTCTTTCCCTAAACTGTACCTTTGTTCCCACAATTGGCACGGCCCTGACACACAGATAAGTCCCTTGTAAATGGTACCCCCGGTACCAAGGGCCCTATGGCCAGGGAAGGTCTCTAAGGGCTGCAGCATGTCTTATGCCACCCTGGGGACCCCCCACTCAGCATATGCACACTGCCTCACAGCTTGTGTGTGCTGGTGGGGAGAAAATGACTAAGTTGACATGGCACTCCCCTTAGAGTGCCATGCCCATCTCACACTGCCTGTGGCATAGGTAAGTCACCCCTCTAGCAGGCCTTACAGCCCTAAGGCAGGGTGCACTATACCACAGTGAGGGCATAGTTGCATGAGCACTGTGCCGCTACACTGTCTAAGCACAATCTTAAACATTGTAAGTGCAGGGTAGCCATAAAGAGTATATGGTTTGGGAGTCTGTCAATTACGAACTCCACAGTTCCATAGTGGCTACACTGAAATCTGGGAAGTTTGGTATCAAACTTCTCAGCACAATAAATGTACACTGATGCCTGTGTTGGATTTATTGTAAAATACACCCAGAGGCCACCTTAGAGATGCCCCCTGAATACCAGTCTGACTCCTAGTGCTAGGCCGACCAGTTTCTGCCAGCCTGCCACAACCAGATGAGTTTCTGGCCACGTGGGGTGAGTGCCTTTGTCACTCTGTAGCCAGGAACAAAGCCTGTACTGGGTGGAGGTGCTTCTCACCTCCTCCTGCAGGAACTGTGACACCTGGTGGTGAGCCTCAAAGGTTCACCCCTTTTATTACAGCGCCCCAGGGCATCCCAGCTAGAGGAGATGTCCGCCCCTCCAGCCACTGCCCCCACTTTTGGCGGCAAGGCAGGAGAGGATAATGAGAAAAACAAGGAGGAGTCACCTACCAGTCAGGACACCCCCTAAGGTGCACTGAGCTGAGCTGACCACTGCCTTTAGAAATCCTCCATCTTGAGTTTGGAGGCTTCCCCCAATAGGAATAGGGATGTGCCCACCACCCCTCAGGGAGAGGAGGCACAAGGAGGGTTTAGCCACCCTCAAGGACAGTAGCCATTGGCTACTGTCCCCCAGACCTAAACACACCCCTAAATTCAGAATTTAGGGGCGACCCTGAACCCAGGAAATCAGATTCCTGCAATCCACAACAAGAAGGACTGCTGACCTGAAAGCCCCGCAGCGACGACGGAGGCGACAACTGACTTGGCCCCAGCCCTACCGGCCTGTCTCCAGACTCAAAGAACCTGCACAGCGACGCATCCCACAAGGACCAGCAACCACTGAGGACTCAGAGGACTGCCCTGAACCTAAAGGGCCAAGAAACTCCAAGAACAGCGGCACTGTTCAAAACCTGCAACAACTCTGCTACAAAGAAACAAATTTCAAAGTACTCTCTCTTCCCGCCAGAAGCGTGAGACTTCACACTCTGCATCCGATGCCCCCGGCTCGAGTTTATGAGAACCAACACCGCAGAGAGGACTCCCAGGCGAGTACGACGACGTGGGCGCCCTGAGGCGACCTCCCTGCACCCCCACAGCGACACCTGCAGAGAGGACCCAGAGGCTCCCCCTGACCACGACTGCCTGGTAACAAAGGAACCCGATGCCTGGACCAAGCACTGTACCCGCAGCCCCCAGGACCAAGAGGAACCATCTACCAGTGCAGGAGTGACCAGCAGGAGGTTCTCATTCTAGCCCAGTCGGTGACTGGCCAGAGAAACTCCCCTGTGCCTTGCCTACATCACCTAAGTGACGCCCGGGTCCCTCCATTGCTTTCAATAGCAAACCCGACACCTACTTTGCCCATTGCACCCGGCCGCCCCTGTGCCGCTGAGGGTGTGTTTTGTGGGCTTGTGTCTGTGTCCCCCCCCCCCAGTGCTCTACAAAGCCCCCCTGGTCTGCTCCTCGAGGACGCCTGTAAGCCTGTACCTGTAAGCAGACTAGGACGGGAGCACCCCTGTTCTTCATAGGCGCCTATGTGTTTTGGGCCCTCCTTTGACCTTGGCACCAGACGAGCCCTGTGTTGCTGGTGCGGTGGCTTTGGGGTTGCCTTGAACCCCCAACAGTGGGCTGCCTATGCCCAGGAGACTGACTGTATAAGTGTTTTACTTACCTGAGAAACTTAACCAAACTTACCTTCCCAAGGAACAGTTGGTTTTTGCACTGTTCCCACTTTTAAATTAGCTTATTGCCATTTTAACCTAAACTGTGTGTACTACTGTTTTAAATCAAAGTTCTCTACTTACCTGTGTGAAGTACCTTGCATTTTATGTACTTACCCCAAATCTTGAATCTTGTGGTTCTAAAATAAATTAAGAAAATATATTTTTCTATATAAAACCTATTTGCCTGGAGTACGTCTTTGAGTGTGGGTTCCTCATGTATTGCCTGTGTGTGTACAACAAATGCTTAACACTACCCTCTGATAAGCCTACTGCTCGACCACACTACCACAAAATAGAGCATTAGTATTATCTATTTTTGCCATTATGAACCACTAAGGGGAACCCTTGGACTCGCATGCTATCTCTCACTTTGAGATAGTATATACAGAGCCAACGTCCTACACATGATATGTGTTCCTTTTGAGCCACTTCATAATTTTCCCTTAGGCTGCTCACTCTCAAAACAGCCTTGTTCTTGGCCATAACATCTGCCCAGAGTGTGAGTGAGCTCCAGGCTTTGTCATCCAAGCTTCCATATCTCAGTGTTTTCGGATAAAGTGATACTTCACACTAGTGCCTCTTTCCTCCCAAAGGACCTCATTTCATTTGGGACAGATTGTCACCCTGCTCACCTTTTTTGCTCCCATGCATCCCTCTAAGAAAGAGGAGCGACTCCACCAACTGAACCCTTATAGAGCTTTGTCATCCTACCTTAACCACACCCAAGAGTTCTGGGTGGGCAACCAACTCTTTGTGGGATATGTAGTAGCTAAGGAAGGTCAGGCAGTACAGAAACTAACCATTTCACGCTGGGTCGTTCTCTGTATAAAAATCTGATATGCAGTGGCCACAAAGGAGCCTCACGAAAGCTTGAGAGTTCATTCCTTCAGGGGTAAAACTGCGACCATGGCGTTGACACACAGTGTTCCAGTCCTGGACATTTGTCAGGCAGCAACATGGGCATAATTGCAAACGTTTGTAAAACATTACTGCCTAGACAGTCAGGTCCACAGAGATGTGTATTCGCCTGTTTGGTCCTGCAGGACCTTCTAGTTTAGAAAATGTGTCCGTAGCCCGCCGCCAGGAAGCTATGGCTTGGTGTTTCTATTCATAGGTAAGGAATCTGCAGCTAGAAGTCTCTAACATATGAACAAATTACTTACCTTTGGTAATCATTATCTGGTAGAGACTCCGTCTAGCTGTAGATTCCTTACACCTTCCCATGCCTTCCTACTGTACGGACTCATTTGGAGGGTTAGGGATGATCCCTTTTAGGGTCTTCGTTTGGACACTCAATCGTCAGTTCATTTCAAAGCTCTGCGCGCCTGGCACGGAAAGTTGTGAAAAAAGTAACTGACGTCCGCACACCTGTGGGGCACCTATATAGATGACTGCGATGTCACATCCAGCGCCACGTGGAACAGAATGAAGCCACCAGACACTGTGCGAAGGGGTACTGCACAAGCAAATGTTTCCAGATCCAGTCTGACCCCTGGGGAAATTCAAAGGTTAGATATTCTCTCCCAGTTATTGTGTTAACGAAGGTAAGTAACTTGTTCGTTGGACCTGACAGGCTTAAAGTGGCCTTCGCCCAATTTTTTGCCTGCCTCCCTTCAACTTTCTCATCTTGTTTTTGCTGGTTTTAGGACTCTGCACACTTTACCACTGCTGACAAGTGATAAAGTGTTTGTGCTCTCTTCACTAAACATGGTAATATTGGTTCCTACCCAATTGGCATATTTCGATTAATTATAAGACTCTGTAAAGTGCACTGCATGTGCCCAGGGATTGTAAATTAAATGCTACAAGTGGGCCTGTGGCACTGATAGTGCCACCCACATAAGTATTCCCTTAACTATAGCTTAAGCCTGCCACTGCAAAATGTGTATGGGCAGTTTACAGCCACCTGGACTTGTCATTCAAAACCTCTTGCCGAGCCTTAAACTCCCTTTTTTCTACACCTAAGTCCCCCCTAAGTTAGGCCATAGGTAACTTGTAGGGCAGAGTGCATTTAAGTGCATTTAAAAGGCAGGACATGTACTTTAGGGTTTTACATGTCCTGGTTGTGAAAAATCAGTTTTCACTAATGTGAGGTATACTCTTCTCATAAGCCAGCATTGGGAATGTCTTAATATACTTTTAAGCTATAATTCCTGATCAGAAAGTAGTAGCTACATCATGTTTCATATCTTTGGAATGGTAATGATATATCCGCTGTACTGGTAAAGTCAGTGTTAACTTTACTATTTCAGAAATACCACTTTTAGAAAGTAAAAATACAAACATAATAGACCCCCACTGGCTATTGATTAATCATTTTCCAACAAACACAAATCCCTATCCAAATACCGTGTGTGGGAAATGCATTCATTTATAAATTTTCATCCTTTGTAAAAAAATTTTTTTTTTTACACACACTCCTCATTCTGAGAGTCCCCTAGAAAACTTCCCGACATGTAATACCTTTTACACAGAACGACAATTACATAAACCTTGTCAAGTGTCCCTCAAAATATCCAATAAACATATAAATATTCACAATAAATCACATAGACATCAATTAAAGGACTGAACTTTTTTCCACGTCTCAGAGTCCCATCAAATACCTAAATTATGAGCTATCAATGCATAACTCTTTCAAATAGGTCCTATCTATTAAGCCCACTGGTACAATAGGCATAAAAGTCCGTATGTATTAACCCTCTTTTTTTTTTTTTTTACACTGCTGTCTCTTAAGTCCGTTTTAGAAAGAAAAAAAAAAAGCACTTGATGCAATATCAGGGGAATCGTGAAGGAGTCCTCTTGTATGTCATAACCAACACGTTTCGACCTCTCTGTCACATGGGCTCCAACTTTTTAATGAGGTCATCATCATGGCTTTATCCTTTAACCACAGTGATGTGGACTCCACTCTATGGGGAAAAAAAGATATATGGGAAGCAAGAAAAGTATTGTAGATATTTACATTGGCTACCCGTGCCATTAAGCATAACACTCATGTGTGTTATTTTAACAGAAATTGCAGTGATTTGGGTAATAAAAGAGAAATGCATGCCTTATCTAATGTTACCTCCATTGATGACCTTATCTATATACTACTAATGTATTACCTCATATTAAAAGTCCAATCAGATGACTAGGGTGCACCGTGTGCAGACAAAGGAGGACCACCATTAATTCCAGCCATCCCTGTTTGTGGTCCCGATGGGTTCAAATAGGAAGTGAAAAAGCAAATGAGAAAAATAGTGAGAACTTGTGAGACAATGTTTTTTTAACCGCTTACCGGTTCGTCTTTGTTACTGGGCTGGTCAAGGCTACGTGAGCACTAGAAAGGAAGTAGTTGTAGTTAAGCAACACAAGTCTTTGAAACAACATGAAACATCCTTCATTGTGGACCACAAATGGCTATTTGTTGTACCTTATTTTCACCTGCTGGTGTTTCTTCGTTCTGTCCTGCACTCTCCACGCTGCTCCGGTCTGTCTGTGCCTTGACTCTGCTTATGGGGAAACAAGAGGCATATTTTTCTTTTGACTCGTTTATTTATTCACCTGACCGTATACTATTAACTTGCTGGCATCTTTGCCATATTCCTAAATTTCAGGAAGCCGATTCTGTGCCACTGTGAACCCATGACATAACTTGAAGCGTATAGCATAACGCGGCACACCAGTATGCCTGGGATTTGTGGTTACTTCGAGAAGACGTCTCATAGGGATGATCACCACAGTTTTTTTGGGCAACAAACTGTATTATTCACAGAGAAGCGATGCAGAATGAGATGCTCACCCATCGAGTTAACCCCCCCCCCCTATTTGTAGTTTTAGTGAAAACCCTACTAGGTATCAGTCAACACAGAGTTGTCCAGTGCCCCGTCGTCAGTATCCATTTTATTAACATCAGAAATGTAGTTGACTACTTCTTATACGTGGGAGATAACGTAATGTAATATTGATGTACAGAACGTGTAATTATAACATTCACGCTTCCTGTGAATCCATTTTGGTAGACATGACCTATATCTGTCATCTTATTGAGGCCAGTTTCCGCAGTCCGTAATTTCTTTATCATGAAGGCTTCCTGACATAATAGTGTACTCTTATTTCCAGCTTTTATATGCCGTAAGCTTGTCCATTGTACATTAGACACTTGATGGTTTTTCTGAATATAACGTTGGACCATCGGACCAGACATAGTTTTGCACCATATTCTGGACTTATGCTGACTAAACTGATGAGGAATTTCTTGGCTCGTCTGGCCTATGTATGCCTTCTTGCAGGGGCACAGAATGCAATATACCACATTTCTAAATCAGCAATTAGTAAATTAATTATGTTTAATTTCAATGGCTTCCACGGTTGAGTCACATGCAATACAGTTTCCGCACTTATGGTGGCCTGCAATAGATGGTAACCCTAGCATGGTTCTTAAATCCTGCAGCTGCCTATTTCTCTCCTTGTTAGAGGGGACAAGCTAATCTTTATTGTTCCTGTCTCTTTTTAAAGCGAACAACAGTAAGTCCTTAAAGGGTGTTAATGTGGAAACCATGCTCCAATGCTGACGTATGATTTGTTTGATCTTAATCATGTTACAATTAAATGTTGTGAAAAAAAACAATTTTTCGGATGGTTCTTTTTGCTGATGTTCAAGGAGGCATTCCTTCGAGGTGCACCAGGTGTGTTTCATTGCTGTTTTGAGGAGTCTATACCGATTTCCTCTTGAATTTAATTTTTGGACGAGCAGGTTCGCATTCAGAAAAAAGTAATCTTTTTTGCACAGTTCCTCGTAACCCTGAGAAATTGACTGTGGTAAATTATCTTTGATGTTTCTTTGATGATGACTGGAGTAGTGCAAAAAGGTATTCCTGGCAGTTTCCTTGGTGTATTTCCTCTCTGCTTCATGTTGATGTAAACTTAATATCAGGTGATCTGTTGTTCAGCCAATCAATGAATTGTAATAACATGCCCACCTCCCCTTGCCACATTAGGAAGATATCATTGATGTATCTCTTCCAAGTTGTAATATTATTTCTAGAAGGATTCTCATGATATACCCATTTATGTTCAAAGATGGCCATAAACATTATGGCCATCTCTGGTGCAAAGGGACAAGCCATCACTATCCACTTTACTTTTAGATAAAAGCTGTTGTTTAAATAGAAGACATTCCTCTTTAAAGAAATAGATGCCATTTTAAGTATAAACCATGTTGGTACATCATGCGGTCGTGCTCTCTTTTGCAAAAAGATTTCCATTGCCTCTAGACCTACTTCTTGTGGAAGGCTAGTAATATGAAGTGTAATCATTAGGCTGTTTGTAGCATCAAATGCAATCTAATAAAGTTTATTTATCATATCAGATGTATCTTTAACGTAGCTGGGAACTTCTTGAATTAATGGCTTTAGAAACGCATCTACATACTGGCCAAAGGTTCCATTTGGAGTTAATTTCCTGGGATAATGGGCCTCCCAGGTGGATTTTGTAATTCTTTATGCATCTTGGGGAGGACATATATCAATGGTGCCACTGGCTTTTTATTTATGAGGAATCATTGTTCTTTGTCACTGAGCCAGCCACCCGTTATACCTTGCTCAATAAGTTGTTTAATCTCTACTTTCGAAGCAGGGGTTGGATTCCCTTATATTTGTCTATAGTATGCCTCTTGTTGAATTTGGCGTAAGACTTCTTGTTCGTATTTCGATCGATCCATGATTACAATAGATCCGCCTTTGTCTGCTGGTCTGATGATAATCTCTTGATCTTCCTGTATTCTATTCATTGCTGATGTTACATTCCGGTTTAAGTTGTATTTGAGATATTCTCTCTTGCACTCAATTGAGTCTAGGTCATGATGGACTTCTCTCTCGAATGCAGTCATTTCTGCCGGCATATTATTAGTAAATGGAAAGAAGTTTGATGCTTTTAGAAACTAAGTATTTCTCTGCTTTTACTGCTCTGTGTGCCTTACAGCCTGTCTCCAATACACATCTGGTCTGTGCTGGTTGACAGCTCCCTTTGTGCATTCCTTCCAGACAGCCATACACTCTGGACTGCATTGCATTCATCTACATACTGATGTGTCTTCCTGGGCAGGAAGGGTGGAAGGGGCTCACACTTAAACTTCTAAGCGTAGTGGCCTGGCCCCACACTAAGGATGAGTAACCCCCCTGCCTTCTGATAGCCTTACAGTCAGGCCCGGGCTGAAAAGGGAACTGGTGCACTTCAAAGCAACTCTTTGAAGTCTCCCCTCCTTAGAGGCACTTTTGGGTATAAGTACTGGGTCTCTAACCACCGCAAAGCAGACCCTCCTGGATCTGGAACTGAGCCTCTGTCAGAAAAACTGATGTGCTGCTCAAAGGGTTTACCTGGACTGCTTATCTGCTTGTTGCCCTGTTGCCTGCTGCCCTCTGACCCTGCTGGAAGGACTCTGCTTTTCCATCAGAGTGATCTCCAATGGCTTGCTGGCTTGCCCCACTTTCTCCTGCAGTCTCAGGGACATCAAAGACTGCCTATAACTCTCCAAGTGCTGCTGGATCTGCTCTCTGTTAGTCTCACCCCTGCTTGAGGTGCCCCCTCCAAGTTCTGGGCCTCAGAAGTGGGTCTACAGCTACTTTCTGCAAATAGCCACGCATCGCTTCCAGTGTGGGAGAAAAACTGGTGCACCGCTCTCCCATGACGATGCAGTGTTTGCCCAATGACAGCGGTTTCACCACCTGCGCAGCTCGCAGACGATGCTCTGTGTGGCCCAAAGACAACTCACTGCATTCCCTTCAACAAAGCCCGTCGACCATGCAGTGACCCAACTACGTGGATAATGCTGACGCGTCGTGCCCTCAGCATCAGCGCATCGCTCCACCAAAGGTACTATTTCAGCACACCTTACATGTGTTCTGTAGCCAACATACGCTCCATGGCGATTGGCCTGGATTTTGGATTTGCACCAGTTCCTTGCGACCTCAAGTAGACGTTTATACCACTAGTGACTTCTAAGCACTGTTTTCTTATTTAATCTTTAAAAATACATATCTCGAATTCCACTGGATGGATTGTTGTTGTTTTTGTCTTCTTTTACTCAGATGGATATTCTCTGTTTTTCTAACCTGGTGTCTAGTCATTTTATGGTGTTTTTACTGTGTTACTACACAAGTTATTGCAGAAATACTTTACATTTTGCCTTCTAAGTTAAGTCTGTCTGCTCAGTGCCAAGCTATCGGAGTGTGAGCAAAGGATAATTTAGGTTGTGTTGTGACTTAGCCTGACTAGGATTGTGGTCTCTAGTTGGACAGGGTGGTCCCTAGTTGGACAGGGTGCATACTTCTGAGACCCTATTTCTAACAGGAGGGGTAGGGGGCTGGACACAGAAAAGAGAGCCTAACTATAACCTCCCTGTAACCTTTGTTTATTTTGTGAATTTCTAAGTTTAAAAAAAATATTATTTCCTAACTAAAACAGCACTGTAACCTTAGTTTTTTTTTTAGTGATGTTATATGTATACACATATTTATATATGATATATATATTCTGGATAGGTATGCACGGTGAACATCAGATGTGACAATGTATTTCTAAAATTACTTTGTATTTCAAGTTTTTTTGCAACTCGTCCTTTTCAAACTTTATATTCAAGAAAACTACTTAAAAAAATAATAATAACCGTGTTTAACAAGAATAAAACCATATGCATATACAAACGTTTCACTTTATGAATAGCTGTTATGTTAAATGCACTTAGTATAGTGCAGAACTCCTTCCTGAAAGAGTATCTCTGTGCTTTGCGGAACAAGACTAGAGCTTAACTTTGTTGTTCACTTTAGAGTTCACCTTAGAACAGCCACGTCTTTAACAACTTCTTGAACTTCACAAACTCACCACAGGTGTAGATGTTGAGTGGCAGTTTCTTCCAGTAACATGGAGCCAAGTGAGAAAAGGATTGGCTACCATGTCTAGAAGTGAGAATGTTTGGCGTCTTAAGAAGGGCTTTGTTTGTGGACCTAAGCAGTCTGGAGGGCTGATAGTGACAGAGTTTAGAGTACAGGCAGATAGAAAGGGCCTTATTTAATACCCTCTGGGTCAGGCAGCGTAGCTTAAAGATTGCCTGTTTTCTGATGAAAAGCCAATGTAAGGCTTTTAGAATAGGGGCGGCAGAGTAGTTCGGGGGAGCGTTACACATTAACCAAGCATCTGTACTCTGCACAACTTGCAGTTTGGACAGCAAGATGTCATTTGCTGACACAAAAAGTGCATTCCTGTAGTCTAAGTGACTGGTTATCAGAGCTTGGACTAGAGTCTTTCTGTAGTTGATTGGGAGTCACTGAAAGGCCTTTTTCAGAAACCGCATTGTGGCCTAGCAGGCACCGCCAGTTGTTGACATGGTCTTTCATAGATAATGTTTGGTCAATCTTAATCCTAAGATTTTTCACCACCTATTTGGGGACGGGAGCTACACCAAATTCTGTTGGCCACCAGTCAGCTGACCAGATCTCCTGTGCTTTGCCAAATAGCACAATCTTTGTTTTCTAGCCTTGTTATTGGAGAAAATTGTTAGTCATCCGATCAGAGATTCCCCTCATACATTCGGCTGGCATAGACTTCAAAGTAGTTTTTAGGTCTTGGTTTCTTTATAGCTTGTGAAAAAGTAAACACTCTGCAGGACAAGATGCACGGTCAACCCCCAAAATGTTTGTTGCATTGCAATCCATCCTATAATTGTATGTGAGTGGTTGGGCCATTGCATGGTTGGCCGGGGTCTTTGATTACAATTGTGAATGCACGTATGAACAATGTTTCAACAGCTGGATGTGTGTACAAGGTGTGCGCGGGGAAGTGGCCTTTCATATCAGTCAGTTGCCATTCAGAGGTCTGAGGGACACAACAAGGTGCATGGTACCCATAGAAAAGATAGTCTCTACACTCAAAACCTGTTTTTTCCTGGTTATCCTACCTATTTAAGGAATCTACTGGAATGGTGCTGGTGGGCTCACTCACATATTGTGACATGCTTCATCATCGACCACCTCATTCCACCCTGGTAAGATAGTACTATCAGGGCAGACTTGACCTCAAGGGGGGGCTCTCTTGAGGAAGTTCTTATAAATTATTCTTACTGGTTATTAAACTCAGATCCAGATTATGTTTTGAAAATATCGCAGGGTAAACCACAAAAGTATCCTTTTTATTAAGTTGGTACTGTAGATATGGCTACATTAATACCATAAAGGTATTAGTAGGAAGACATCACTGGGTATTATGACCCATGCGTGCCTCTCCCCGTGCCACATGTTTCTGCCATTCTGAGGGCCTATATGGTCTTGGGCATTCGTCAGGGCCAATTGATTCCACCTTCACCACAACTCAAGGAAGGTTGAGAGAAAAGCAGGCAGTTTTGACCTACCTCGTTTTATACTGGCTCTCGAATAGAGCCACCTGGTGGAAATAGAAGGATAACAGAAAATATGAATGCAAAGGTAAACCATGATTAACTGTTTTACTCATAGGCCTAAGTGTGGGTTCTCTCAATTACCTTGGAAGTATTGGGAAAGTGGGGCACCATTGTTTATATATACTAATAGAATGGTGGTACACGTGATGCAAAAACACATTGCGATGCATTAGGCACAATGACATGCTTAGATGACGTGACAGGAACACATGCGAGAAAAACGCACACCAGTATCAGAATCACCCAGAGGTAATCTGCAGTTACCTATAGCTAGATTACCCCTTGCTTCATGGTCTGTTCATGATGGGCACCTCATTAAGAACAAAGTCATAGTCAGATGCTGATTACACCCTGAGCTCCTTTGTTGGAGCTAGAACATTGATGTGAAAAAGATCTCTTATTTGGATCCCTTATGTAAATCACCCAGGGGGTCATTCCCATGCCTGCTCGCATGCACTCCCCCACCCAACCCCCCCACCCAGATCAGTGCCCCTTCTTGGGTTGAACTTACTTCGTCAAGGAAAAACACCCATGGTACTTCTACCCTGTATCCCTGGAACAGCCTGTAGAATCAACTCAAAATGATTATGCGGAGTTGCTCATAGTTATAACCTGCTTTATTGCTCCTTCTTCACACACTACCTCCAGCCCCTTAGTCACATCCTGCTCCATCCCTGAGGCCAGCATCACTCCAGCCGGACCATCTCACACACACAGGGAGGGGTGAGGCAGCGAACACCCCTCCTCCCGGACTACGTTATGGTGTTGCCTGAGTATAGCAACACTACATTCCTCCCCAAACAAATTTTTAAAAAAAGAAGAAGAAAAAAAACAACAGTAAAGCACTGCACTAGACTGAATAAAATGCAAACACACTAAACAGGAGCCTAATGCAAAACTAGGACAACACACAAATTATCCCAAATGGAGGGGATAGCCTTCTGTCAGTCACATAATCAGCATACCGCTTGGATGGGCTCGGATTGGACCTCAGGTTGTTGCATCCGGTGCCAGACCTCCCTGAAAGCAAATCTTGGGTGTCACCATCTGATGGCTCCTCTCCTGTTGGACCCTGAGTCGGGGCTGCAAGAGAGGCCAGGATGCCAGGGAGAGTGGTCGCTCTGGCACCACACCACTATCTTGTGAGTGACTCATTGGTTATTGGAGCCAGGTGAAGGGTCAGCATCCTCATTGTCACTCTGAGAATCACTGCCCTGAAAACCATCTGCTCATCACTTGCGGGTGAGGAAAGTGAGAACCTTTTGAATTACATTCCTCGTGACACTTTCATCTGTCACCATTGTTTCATTTACAGCCATTACCGTCCACAGTTCAGTCTTAAAAGTGAGCCGGAACTTCCCTTCTGGGTGATGGTCCTTTCCCAGTACAGTGTCTCCCACGTGGATGGTGCTGTTCAGTGCTCTGTTTCTGCGAGTTGTAATTGTTATTGTGAGATCTGTTGCCTTCACCGATTGGGGGCCTTGTCCTGGGTGACCCACACTGTGCGGTGTCGGTTGGCGTCAGTCACCTCTCGCCCAAAGCATTGCTTGCTTGGGGTGACTCCAGTGGTGGCATGGGGCGTGACCCATTAGTCACGGAGAAAGGTGTACAGGCGCTCTCAAAGTTCTGTGATTCCGCAGTGGCTATGTGGATGGTCTTTGATAAGGTCTTCACGATTCTTTCTACCTCGCTGTTGGCTTGGGGCCACCTGGGCTTGATCCACTGATGTTTAGTGTTCCAGGATTTCAGAAAGTCTGACCATTCATGACTGTTGAATGGGGTTTCGTTGTCAATGCAGACTTCACCGAAAAGACAGTGGGTGGCCATCATTTTCTCCATCTTGAGGATCACTGCTGAAGCCAGGGTGGATGGCACAATTTCCATATCGGGGTACTTGGCGTAGTCGTCTGCCACTACTCTACTAGCATGTGGGATCCATCAAAAAGGCTTCCTAAATCCATGCTGACTCTACCACAAGGTTGTGGGGCCTTCCTCGGTGATTACTGGTGATGGGGGGGTCAGGTGATCCACTGGCTTGGCAGCCAAGGCACCCTTTGACTACATCTCCCACTTGCTGGTCTAGGCCTAGGAACCAGACCTTACTCCAGAGTCGATCTTTTGATTTCACAATGCCCTTGTGGGCCCCATGTGCTAGCAGGATTGCCCGATGCCTCAGGCAAGTGGGTAGCACGAGGTGCGGGCTTTGTAGCAGACAGCTCTCCTCTCTCACGGAGAGCTTATGGCAGACTTGATATAGAGCTTGTAGTGTTATTTTGGCCTCATTGGTGCAAAAAGTCATTGGGTGTGCTGTAGGGGTTTCCAGTCGCAGGATCGGATGGCTTCAATGGCTGTTTGCAAATAATTGTCCTGCCCAGTGGCTTCTACAACCTTTGACAGAGGTATGGGTAGCGGTCTCGCTTGGTCCAACACCAGCCTGACATATTCTTCTGTTTCTCAAGCTTCTTTGGCCTCCTGCTGGGTGGCTGGGCAGCCATGGCGAAATAAGAAAACCGCGGGATTCCTGGTGCCTGGTTAATACTCCACACTGAAGTTAAACTCCTGCAACTGCAGTATCCACTTCTCTATTCTCAGTGGCGGCTTGGATGATGATCCCTTGAAGAGGGCGGAGTGGTTTGTGGTCAGTGATGACAGTGAATGCTTTGCCATACAGATAAAAGTGGAAGTGCTGACACCCCCAGTGTATGGTGATGGCCTCCCGTTCTATCTGTGAGTGCCGCTGGTTGGTGGGTGTTAGCACCCTGCTGGTATATGCAATGGTCACCTATTCCCCAAAGTCTTGCCTCTAGGCCAGTACTGTTCCTAGTCCCATCGGACTTGCATCAACAGCTATCTGAGACTCCCGTTGAGGGCCAAAATATTCCAGGGTGGTATTGGAGGAGATGGCATCCTTGGTATTCTGAAACGCGCACTCCTGGTCTTTGTCCCACACCCACTCATGGTTGGCTTTTGTCAGGTCTGGCAGTGGGCTGGTGAGGTCAGATACGTTTTTCATGAAACATCCACAGTATGTGACCATGCCCAGAAAACTTCTGACCCCCAAGACAGAGGTCGGTGCAGGGGCCTCCTGAATGTCTTTTACTGTGGCGGGGTCCTGGCCAATGCTTTGATCTGGAAATTTGTAACTGAAGAAACAAATGTCTCTCTTCAAGAATTCACACTTTTCGTGGTGTAAGGTCAGTCCGTGTACGCAAAGTCTCACAAACAACTCCCGTAGACTGGCTAAGTGGCTCTCAAGTGTAGGAGCGTGCACCAGAATGTCATCACTGACATTTAGGACTCCTGCGAGTCCCTGCAGGACCACCTTGATGGTGTGCTGGAAGACCTCCATGGCACTGGAGATGACCAAATTCAAACTGGTATACCTTCAGAGGCAGAGTCAGGATGTAGCGTGATCTGGTGGTAGCCAGACCGGAGGTCCATTTTGGAGAACCACGTGGAGCCAGCGAGTTCCCCAATAATATTGTCTATAGTCGGTGTCAAGTGTCTCTCCTTTGTGATGGCTTGGTTGAACATTCTCATGTCCACGCAGATGCGCACAGCCTCTGGCTGTTTGGGCTTCTTTGTGTCGACTATTGGGGATACCTAGGACATGGTCCCGGATACTCTTTTAATGATTCCTGCTGGCTCTAGGAGTCGTAGGTCCTGTTCCCATTTTGAGTGTAGGTTGAAGGCAACCCGTCTGTGTCTTAGGGCGACTGGCGTTACGGGTTCGTCCATATGCAGCCTAAGGGGGTGGCCTTTCAGGCACCCTATGCCATTGAAGAGTGCTTCGAATTCCTTGGTGAGTTCTCCTAGGCTGCAGGCCTGGACGCCGAATGTAAATTGGACTAGATTTAAACTTTGTGCTGTATTGCAGCTGAGCAGGAACCCACATCCCTCTTGCGGTATATAAACCTTGGTCGTGCAGTTTGTTGATTCATGTGCAATGTCCATTGTGAAGACACCAGCGATTTGCAGGAGTTGGGTATTGCCGAAGGCGTATACTTGAACCTCCGTGGGTTTGAGAGGGGGAAGAGTCAGGTAGACTGTGGTACACCTTTGCGGCCATCAAGTTGATTGAGGCTCCTATGTCAATTAATGCTGGAAGGGGGTGTCCACACACCGGCACGTAGCATGTGGGCAGCCTCTGGCTTTTGGCTCCCCCTCTGTCTACTACTCTCACCACATGAACCACCTCCTGTTCATCGCCTGTGTCGCTCTCCGATGAGTTATTGGGGAGGGTCGCTACCACTTTGACGGTTTTCTTGGGTGTTGTCGGCGGGGCTTTGGGCAAAGAGCAGCAGACCTTTGAGAAATGGTTCAGCTTGCCACACGCGCTGCATGTCTTTCACCTGGTTGGGCAGGCGTCTGGTGTGGCAACGAACCTCCACACCATTTGCAGAGTCTGTCTCTCAGTTTTGACCTCGAGCGGTTTGTCTCAGGTTTAGCGATTCCTAGGGCTTCAAAGTAGGTTTTGAGGCACTTGACCCAGGTCTTGCAGCAGGGCGCTTTTGTGGGGGGAGCATTGACAGCAAATGTTCGATGGCTGAGGTGCTGGCCATACCTGGTGGCTGTAAGGTAGGCGGGCTGCCGCTGACTGAGTGAAAGGAACTGTGTTGGGAGGTCAAAATGTGGTATGAGTCCTAACCCCACTTAGCTGTGCGAGGTGCAGGTTTAGTCATTTTGTCCTTTATTGGTATTCCCTCCTTCTGGTATTTTTTTTTTTTTTTTTTTTTATTATTTACTTTGGTTAACTGTGGGTGACTGCTGACTGCGTGGGGATAGCTAGCCCCTCAACTCCTCCCAACTGAATGGATCTCAACAGCCCAGTGCTCGAACTGGTATGGAGCAGTGGAGAGGCCTGTTGAAATGTAGGCTGCATGGTTGGGTCCCAGAAGATTGTGGCAGTGCCTGGAGATGGTAAATTGTTCCTGGCAGGTTTGGTGGTTAGCGTAGGGTGGGGGTGCACACGTGGCAGGCACCGTAAGTGCGGGGCCAGGCTTTCGTGGCGCTGAGATCCCAGTGCAGAGTGCAGCAGGCATGCCAGCAGAAAAAGAGGATGCTGTGATAATCTGCTGGGGTCACGTGGAGGAGCGCAAGCCTGAATGCCCGTGGTGGGACGCGAGCCACACAGGCTGGATGCGCGCCCTGGTGCAGGAATTGCGGCGCACCAGTTGGGGGACAGTGCGCCGGGAGGCCTCTGGCGATGCAGCATGAGGCAGTCATGGGCGGCAATGAGGTGAGAACACGGCAGGGCCCTGCTCGTCGCCAGTGTAGAGTAGACTTCCAGTGACCAAGCAGAGCCGTTCATGGTTATAGCCTGCTTTATTGCTCCTTCTTCACACACTACCCCCTCCCTCCATCCCCACTTCCAATCCATCTCCATCCCTAAGGCAGGCATCACCACGTTCTGAGCGTCTGACATACACAGTGAGGGGTGAGGCATTAAATTATGGTGTTGCCTGAGTGCAGCAACACTACACAGCTGACTGAAGGACAACTTGTCTTCACACGGGGAAGTTTATATATGGGTCATTATAATTGGTGGATGTTGTCACACCTGTATTTTGACCCGGGGATCCCTTGGTGCCAAAAGCTGCCATTTGCGATTGACTGTGAGCTCCAGTTCATCATGGAGAGGACAGGGATGTGTTGATATGGCTGGAACCTCTGCCGATAAATCAGGTGTCTCTGCACTTGTGAGGCACTGAGCGACGCACTACGGGACAGTGTATAGTCATTGCGTCACTCTAGCCCACAGTAGAATGGGAAACATAGTCCGTGTAGCTTTATCATATGCTCTGGATGTATCGCTGTCCAACTTTATATTGCGGAGAACTCTGACTGGGGTAGATATCCTCTCATTCCTTCCTTACATGTGCCTAGTCATGAGGTAAACAAAAACACTTAAGTTGCAAAGTTATACCATTTTTATCCTACAGTATGTGAAAGCACAAAGGAAAAAAGTAAAAGAAAAAGAAATGCTGCCTACACTATAGGGAAATCTTCGCCCTATGTTTGTCTTATCTGAGAGTTTGCTCCTCTAGGGCTCAGACCTTTTTTCTTACTTAGGGTAGGGGTAATGCTATAATATCCGATAAGGACACATCTGTGCCATTTTAGATCATGTTTGTGTGTGTGTTTATACTATAGCAATTATCCTTAGGTAGGAGAAATACTATCATCTCCTTGCTTTGCCAGCCGATACCCTCTTCCAGCACCACAGGCAAGCTTTGCCCTGTGATGACCTGGGTTTAATGCTGCAGCCGTTCAAGGATTGTGGGTTGTAATGGGAAACATGCTTGTCAAAGAGGACCACTCGGCACAGACTGTAATGCACCATTTCATGTGAAAGCTTATACTTTGTTAGGGCTATACACTAAATGAGGATGGGAGATTCTGACTGAAAATGCTGCAAATAGGTTCAATAAAACGCGTTGTAAGCGATATTGTTTTGTGCGCTCAAGGATACTGAAAGAGAAACTAGAATCATTCAGACACAGGCTCTCGCGTCCTGAGGTAGTGTAGGAAGTTGGCTCTGTGCATACTATCTCAAAGTGAGAGATAGTGGGCACAGAGTCCAAGAGTTCCCCTTAGAGGTTGATAGTGGCAAAATTAGATAATTCTAATGCTCTATTTTGTTGTAGTGTGGTTGAGCAGTAGGCTTATCAGAGGGTAATGTTAAACATTTGTTGTACACACACAGGCAATAAATGAGGAACACACACTCAAAGACTTACTCCAGGCCAATAGTTTTTATATAGAAAAATATATTTTCTTAATTCATTTTAGAATCACAAGATTCAAGTTTTGAGGTAAGTACATAAAATGCAAGGTACTTCACACAGGTAGGCATGGAACTTTGAATTAAAGCTGTAGTACACACAGTATAGGTTAAAATGGCAATAAGCTATTTTAAAAGTGGACACAGTGCAAAAATCAACAGTTCCTGGTGGAGGTAAGTTTGGTTAAGTTTCTCAGGTAAGTAAAGCACTTCACAGTCAGTCTTCTGTGGGCATAGGCAGCCCACCGTTGGGGGTTCAAGGCAAGCCCAAAGTCACTGCAGCAGCAACACAGGGCCGGTCAGGTGCAGAGGTCAAAGGAGGGCCCAAAACACATAGGTGCCTATGGAGAACAGGGGTGCTCTGGTTCCGGTCTGCTGGCAGGTAAGTACCTGCGTCCTCGTGGAGCAGACCTGGGGGGCTTTGTAGACACCAACAGGCACAAATAACACACTCTCAGCGGCACAGGGGCGGCCAGGTGCAGTATGCAAAGTAGGCATCAGGGCTGCTATAGGAAGCAATGGAGGGACCCGGGGGGTCACTTAGGTGATGCAGGCAGGGCACAGGGGGACTTCTCGGGCCAGCCACCGAGTGGGCTAGGAAGAGGGCCACCTGCCTGTCACTCCTGCACTGGAAGTTGGTTCCTCTCGGTCCTGGGGGCTGCAGGTGCAGTGCTTGGTCCACGCGTTGGGTTCCTTGTTACCAGTTTTTTAGGGAGCCCATGATCATGCCCTTCAATGTTTTGTTAAATCTCTCCACAAGACCATTAGTTTGTGGATGGTATGGTGTTGTTAATTTGTAAGTCACCCTACACTCATTCCACACGTGCTTTAGGTAAGCTGACCTGAAGTTGGTACCTCTGTCAGAAACCACCTCCTTAGGAAATCCCACTCTGGTAAAAATACCAATGAGTGCTTTTGCTACTGCAGGGGCAGTAGTGGACCTAAGTGGAATGTCTTCAGGGTACCTGGTAGCATGATCCACTACTACCAGGAAATACTGGTTCCCTGGTGCTGTAGGAGGTTCCCGTGGACCCACTATGTCCACTGCCACTCTCTCAAAGGGAACCCCCACCACTGGAAGTGGAATGAGGGGGGCCTTTGGATGGCCACCTGTCTTACCACTGGCCTGACAGGTGACACAGGAGGTGCAAAACTCCTTTACCTTCTGGGACATATTGGGCCAGTAGAAATGGTTGACTAATGTCTCCCATGTCTTGGTTTGTCCTAAATGCCCAGCAAGGGGAATGTCATGAGCTAAGGTCAGAATGAACTCCCTAAACTCCTGAGGCACTACCACTCTCCTGGTGGCACCAGGTTTTGGATATCTTGCCTCAGTGTAAAGGAGCCCATCTTCGCAGTAAACCCTGTGGGTTCCACTGACAGTTCATTTTTCTTGCTCAGCTGCTTGCTGTCTTAGGCCTTCAAGAGAGGGACAAGTTTCTTGCCCCTTACACAGCTGTTCCCTTGGGGGTCCCCCTGGGCCCAAGAGCTCAACCTGTAAAGGCTCCAGCTCCATGGACTCCGTTCCCTCATGGGATAGAAAATCCTCCTGGGAAGAGAGGTTCTGTTTCTTTTGCTGTGTTGTAGCTGGTTCCCCAGTCTTCTTTTACTTTCTCTTGGAAGGTTGGGCCATTGTTCCTGACTCCAACACTTCTTTTTCACCCTGAGCCCTGCTCTGTGCCCTTGTCTTGACACACACCAGTTCAGGGACCCCAGCATGGCTGCATGGGTCTTGAGCTCTACCTCAGCCCATGCTGAGGACTCCAGATTATTTCCTAGTAGACATTCTACTGGAATTGCAGAGGAGACTACCATCTGTTTCAGGCCAGTGACCCCCAACCCATTCTAAAGTTACCATTGCCATGGGATTTACTTTAGTTTCATTGTCAGCATTAGTGACTGGATGTGTCTGTCCAGCCAGGTACTGTCCTGGGGAAACCAGTTTGTCTGTCACCATTGTGACACTGACACCTGTATCCCTCAGGGCTTCTACTCTAGTCCCCTTGATTAAGAGCTGCTGCCTGTATTTTTGCATGTTAGGCAGCCAGGCAGCAAGTGTGGCTAAATCCACCCCACCCTCAGAGACTAATGTAGCTTCAGTGCGAACCCTGATTTCCTCTGGGGCACACTGTTGATCCCACCTGGAGACTGGCTATTCCAGTGCTACCTGGAGTAGTACTTGTTGTGGGACTTTTCTTGGGACAGGCCTTGTCTCCAGTTTGGTGTCCATGCTGACTATAGATTCAACACCAGGCCTTCTTGGGATCAAAGTTTTTACCCTTATACCCATTCGAGGATTGTGAAGAGGCTCGGGCCCACCCTCCTGAGCAGGTTTTTGGGGCCCTGTTGAAGACTCTTTACTTTTCCCTTGGATGTCTCAACACTCTTACCCTGAGGAGGCTTTGTGACCCCTTTCTTTTGGTCACCCCCTGTGGAAGTCTTGGTCACCCTAGTCTTGACCCAATGGTCTGCCTTCTTTCCCAATTCTTGCGGAGAATTTGGACCTAGGTCTACCAGATGTTGATGCAGTTTGTCTTTGAAACAATTACTTAACAGATGCTCTTTCATAAACAAGTTATACAGCCCATCATAATCATTTACACCACTGCCAGTTATCCAACCATCTAGTGTTTTGACTGAGAAGTCAACAAAATCAACCCAGGTCTGGCTCGAGGATTTTTGAGCCCCCCTGAACCTAATCTTGTACTCCTCAGTTGAGAATCCAAAGCCCTCCATCAGGGTAGCCTTCATGAGGTCATAGGGTTCTGCTCCTTTTCCAGAGAGTGTGAGGAGTCTATCCCTACATTTTCCAGTGAACATTTCCCAAAGGAGAGCACCCCAGTGAGATCTGTTTACTTTTCTGGTTGTACAAGCCCTCTCAAACGCTGTGAACCATTTGGTGATATTACCATCTTCATATTTTGTTGCAATCCCTTTGGGGGATTTTTAGGATGTCCGTATTCTCTCTGACCCTAGTTATGTTGCTGCCACCATTGATGGGAGCTAAACCCATCTCTTGTCTTTGCCTTTCTATGGCTGAGAGCTGCTTCTCCAAAGCCAATCTTTTGGCCATCCTGGCTAACAGGAGGTCATCTTCATTGAGGCTGCCCTCAATGCTTCCAGAGGTACTGGTCTCCCCTGTGGAAGAACTAGTCTCTCTGACTATGATTTGTGGAATTAGGGTTTGAGGAGCCCTGTTCTCCCTATCTGATAGACACTTCTAGTTGCAGAGTCCTTACCTTAGAATTTTCCCCCAGGCGTCAGACTGAATCCATGTCTCTACCAGATATTTTGTCACTGAAGGTAAGTAACTTGTACGTTTGGGACAGGAGTGGGGAGTTCTTCCTCATGTTCACTAACTTTCCCATCTGGAGGAGTATCCTCAGAGGGGTGGTCCCTTGTGAAGTCTGCCAAAAGCTCCTGGAGCTTTACTTTGGTAGGGTTGGGCCCAGTTTTTATGTTTTTTTAGCTTACATAGAGTCCTTACTCTGACATCCCTAGATGCCGGTAAGGGGTGAGGTTGAGTTCCACCACTATCTTATCTGTGCTAGACATTAGCACTCTAAAAGTTGGGATTACTTTTTAAGAATCTAAAAACTACTTCTAGAACTAAAATCCAAACTTTTAAACTTTAAAAGAAATGCTAACAGGGACTTACACCAGGCACTAGCAGGACTTTAAAAAATTTAGAAAAAAAGTTCAAATTGCAAAAATCAATTTTTTACGACAACTTTTGGAATTTAGTCGTGTTATCAGGTATTGGCTGAGTCGTCCAGCAAGTGCAAAGTCTTAGACCCCACCGCTGATCCACCAATGTAGGAAGTTGGCTCTGTATCTCAAAGTGAGAGATAGTGTGCACAGAGTCCAAGAATTCCCATTAGAGGTTGATAGTGGCAAAATTAGATAATTCTAATGCTCTATTTTGTGGTAGTGTGGTCAAGCAGTAGGCTTATCAGAGGGTAGTGTTAAGCATTTTTTGTACACACACAGGCAATAAATCAGGAACACACAAGACTTAACTCCAGGCCAATAGTTTTTATATAGAAAAATATATTTTCTTTATTTTAGAACCACAAGATTCAAGATTTGAGGTAAGTACATAAAATGCAAGGTACTTCACACAGGTAAGTATGGAACTTTCAATTAAGGCAGTAGTACACACAGTATAGGTTAAAATGGCAATAAGCTATTTTAAAAGTGGACACAGTGCAAAAATCAACAGTTCCTGGGGGAAGTAAGTTTGGATAAGTTTCTCAGGTAAGTAAAGCACTTACACCGTCAGTCTCCTGGGCATAGGCAGCCCACTGTTGGGGGTTCAAGGCAACCCCAAAGTCACCGCACCAGCAACACAGGGCCGGTCAGGTGCAGAAGTCTAAGGCGGGCCCAAAACAAATAGGTGCCTATGGAAAACAGGGGTACTCCGGTTCCGGTCTGGTGGCAAGTAAGTACCTGCGTCCTCGTGGAGCAGACCAGGAGAGTTTTGTAGAGCACTGAGGGACACACAAACAGGTACACAAAACACACCCTCAACGGCACAAGGGGGGCTGGGTTCAGTGTGCAAAGTAGGCATCAGGGCTGCTATAGGAAGCAATAGAGGGACCCGGGGGGTCACTTAGATGATGCAGGCAGGGCACAGTGGGGCTTCTCGGGCCAGCCACCGACTGGGCTAGGAAGAGGGCCGCCTGCTGGTCACTCCTGCACTGGAGGTTGGTTCCTCTCAGTCCTGGGGGCTGCGGGTGCAGTCCTTGGTCCAGGCGTCGGGTTCCTTGTTACCAGGCAGTCGCGGTCAGGGGGAGCCTCTGGATCCTCTCTGCAGGCGTCTGTGGAGGTGCAGGGGGTCGACTCAGGTTACTCACGTTGTCGCAGTCGCCTGCAGTGTTCTCTGTGGGAGTCCTCTCTGCAGTGTTTGTTCTCTGGAGCTCAAGCTGGGGGCGTCGGGTGCACAGTGAGAAGTCTCACGCGTCCGGCGGGAAGGGAAAGTTCTTTCAAAGTTGTTTCAAAGTTGCAAAAATGTTGCAGTTGTTGAACAGTGCTGCTGTTCTCTGGAGTTTCTTGGTCCTTCGGATTCCGGGCAGTCCTCTGAGTCCTCAGAGGTCGCTGGTCCCTGTGGGATGGGTCACTCGTGCAGTCTGGAGACAGGCCAGTAGGGCTGGGGCCAAGTCAGTTGCTATCTCCGTCGTCTCTGCGGGGCTTTCAGTTCAGCAGCAGTACTTCTTTCTGTAGGTTGCAGGAATCTGATTTCCTGGGTTCAGGGTTGCCCCTAAAAAATAAATTAGACTGTTAGGTCTGGGGGCAGTAGCCATTGGCTACTGTCCTGGAGGGTGGCTACACCCTCTTTGTGCCTCCTCCCTGAGGGGTGGGGGGGGGGGCACATCCCTAATCCTATTGGGAGAATCCTCCAATCTCAAGATGGAGGATTTCTAAAGGCATGGGTCACCTCAGCTCAGGACACCTTAGGGGCTGTCCTGACTGGTGGGTGACTTCTTCTTTTTCTCATTATCCTCTCCTGCCTTGCCGCCAAAAGTGGGGGCAGTGGCCGGAGGAGAGCTGATTGTGTAGGGTAAAGCCCAAGTAGGGTAAAGCCCAAGCTCTTTGCCTCTTTTTTGGGTATGGACACACCCCTAACACAGTGGGCCAGCTTATCTGTTGCCAGAGGGATGGGTTGTTATCTACCACCATCAACTCTGTGTTCTCTCCATTTAACTTTAGGCAGCAGACCGCCATCAATATGGATATCTTCTCCAAACAACCATTACATTTTATCGAGGTGGCAATGGTATCAGAGAACAGCGTGACTATTAGCTGTATATCGCCTGTGTAAGACATCACAGATGATGTCTGATAATAGATGGATAAACATTTTTGAAAATTGTGGGTTCAGTTAGGAGCCCTGAGGATCTCCGCTCGTCAACTGATGTATAGTGGAGTAAAATGATCCCTCACTGACCTGGAAGCCTCTCTCATCCTAAAAAGAAGCAAGCCATTTTGAGACCTTTCCAATAATGCTAATTTCTTACAGGTGTTGCAGTACAATAGTGTGGGAATCCGTATGGAAAGCATCACTCAGATCAAGGAGGATGAGTGCTGCCCAGCCACCCTGATCAAGGACCAGTTTAAGATGTTCCTTAGCCCTCAAAAGAGCAGTTTCTGTACTGTGGTGAGCCCGAAACCCTTTCCGAGTCGGGTGGAGGATATTGTTGGATTCCAGAAAGAGTGAGATATTTCTGTTAATAATCTTCTCCAAGATCTTACTCGGACCCAGGGAGTGGAGGTATAGGCCAATAGTTCTCAACTGCCTCTGGATCTACAGTGGGCTTCTTGAGTAGGGGGGGAGTAGGGAGCGGGCGATGGCATGTTTCCATTCTGATGGTACCCGCCTGGTTTTCAGTGATAGATTCTAAAGTTCTGTCAACACGGACAACATTAAATTGCCACCCTGCAGTAGAATATCTGTTAGAGCAGGATCAAGTGGTGAACCTGATGTAATTGATTCCGCCACACAGATGGCCTCCTCTTTATTTAATTGCCAAAACTTCAAAACTTCAAAAGTTCAATTCTGTGGATTTTAGTGCTGTGCCCTCCTTCCAAATTGTCGTTCAGTCCAGATACTAGACAATCATAGATTCTGCTCATTTCCCCAAGGAAGTGAGCCACCAGTAGTTCACAGTGCTCCTTCGAGGGGCAAGGAGCAACATCAACTGGGTTCGGTTTTAGAAAGGACAGTACAATATTGTAAAAAAAGTTCATGGAATTTGCGGCTGAAATGATCCTACTGGAAAAGTCAATTATCCAGGCTCTTAGAATGTCATGTTGATATATATATATTTTTTTTACAGAAGCGTTATAAATGTATCTGCCATGTCCTAATTAAGTCACCATTTCCTTTCCTTGACCTTACAATATTTTTTAGTTGTTTCAATTCCTGACTGAACCAGTTCAGTTATTCCCTTGGTCTATTTTTATTTTTTATTTTTATTTTTTTACAAATTTTGTTTGGGACAGCTCCATCTAATGCTTTGTTGCCCCAATTGTTTAGCTCAACATAAGACAGAGAGGCATCATTTAAATCAGTTGAAAAAGGAGCTAACTAATATAAGGTCTGTTCTCTACAGGCTGCTTCTAATTTAGACCATTGGTGAGACTTAGTAGCAATGTTAACTTTTGGGATTGCTTTCGCTGGTTTTTGAATGGAGAATGGAAAAATTTAATGTCTGCACTGTTTGCAAAGGAGACTCCACAGCCATGTTCTCAAGATAAGTAATAATGGGGTCTAAAATGTGGGCCTTATGTGCAGAACTAACTAACTGAGTTAGTTGAAGCACAGACAGGTCTTGTATAAAAGTGGATGCCAGTAAACAGGTGGCATCCTCCAAGTGGATGTTTAGGTCCCCCAATAAGGTACAATTGGCTACTTGAAGACTATGGGCCTCATTATGAACCTGGCGGTCTCAGGACCGCCAG
The DNA here is from genome assembly GCF_031143425.1 of Pleurodeles waltl. Taxonomy (NCBI): domain Eukaryota; kingdom Metazoa; phylum Chordata; class Amphibia; order Caudata; family Salamandridae; genus Pleurodeles; species Pleurodeles waltl. The sequence continues at coordinate 1,781,969,759 of NC_090440.1, read as the reverse complement.
GTTTGCGGATGACGGTCGGACCGCCACCAACACAATGCTCTTATCACCATATTACTACCACAGGAGTTGTGCCATGGTCAGACCGCCAGGATTAGTCATCCTGGCGGTCTGACGGTCGTGGTGGTCCTAATCCACCGCAGCAGCATTGCCCTGGGGATTACCACTTTGTTCTCCGCTAACGATTTCTTGCCGATAACACCATCATGAAAAGGCTGTCAGAGAACGGGTGCAGGGGCCCCCGGCCAGCACCGTTGCAATGTTCACTGTCTGCTTTGCAGACAGTGAACATTGTGAGGGTGCTGGTGCACCCTGCATCCTACATAATTGCCTGCTGGCTCGATTACGACCCAGTGACAATGCTGTAGAGTGTTTCCCACTAGGCCGGTGGGAGGAAACTCTGTTTTCCGCCCGCCGACCTAGTGGGAAACTCATAATGGGTCCGGCAGGGAGGCAGCCACTATGGCGGCAACCTCCCCATCAGAGGTTCGGCAAACGGCCAAGACCATCCACCAAACTCACAATAAGGCCCTATATGTTGCCACTAGCTCTGGTCTGGTCCTTACAAATTCTGAGGCTGGTCCCACAGGACGATAGACCCATATTGCATGAAACGTACAAGTGTGGGAAAGTTTTATAGAAAATATTCGACTTTCACACCTAGAAATTATACTAGGAGTTCCAGAAATTATACTAGTAGTCTCACCTGTCCAAAGCCCTCTCTCCTGCTTCCGCCTTTCCTCTGTCTCTCTTGGGCAGAGCTCGAGTGCCCACTATTTGAAAAGCATGCATCATTATTTCACAAGATTTGAAACAGCTTAATAAAAATGTTCCCCTGTCTTAGATGCCTGGGGGATCCCAGCACCAGGCCTATGGGGTCAGAGTATTCCTACTCTGTCCCCTTTTTTTATTCTGCAATTTTTTTTTTGCCTGCCAACACTTCCTGGTTGAAGATATCAGTAGGAGACTGTTGAATCCACAGAGGATCTCGGGGGTGAGGGGGGCTGTCAGATTGTCTGTCTGGGTGTGACAGTGCGTACATCAATGATTTAGTGGGTGCATCAGTCTGTCCATGGGTCTTTGAGTGGCTGCATGAGGGTGTCAGTAGGTCTGTGAATGGGTGTGTGCCTGGGTGTGTGAGTGGGGGAAATTCATATATACTGAGATATTTTTGTTGAATTTAATTTAAAAAAATTATTTGATATATTTAAAAAAAGAATAATTATTTTAATTGAAGAAAAGAAAAAAAAATTCAAAAAGAGAAATTAGTCCAGCTGGACTCAAACCGCCATAGCCCAGTGTGACCTTCACACTGAGCTATGGGGGGTTTCTTTTTTTTTTGTTTTTGCCTTTTGTGGGCTTTGCATGAAGAAAAAAATATATATAAAAAAGTAGGGACTGCGGGGGGAAGCCCTCAAGAGCTCTCCCGTGGTCCCTGCTTTTTTATTTTTTTTATTTAATTTTTATAATAAAGCCCTCTATGGGCTATGTGGGACCGCGAGCTCCCTACTTTTATTTTTTTTAAATTGATATAACCAATGACCTTACGGGCTACCTAGCACTGCGGGGGAAGCCGCAGGGCCAATGATTGGGCAAGCACGGAGCTGCTTTGACAGCAGCTCCATGCTTGCTGAAGCATTTCATCCAGATTTTGACAGCGGGACCTGCTTGTAGGAAAGTACCATCTTGCCTGGCATGTTACCCCCATATTTCACTGTGTATATGTTGTTTTAGTCTATGTGTCACTGGGACCCTGCCAGGCAGGACCCCAGTGCTCATAAGTATGTGCCCTTTATGTGTTCCCTGTGTGATGCCTAACTGTCTCACTGAGGCTCTGCTAACCAGAACCTCAGTGGTTATGCTCTCTCTGCTTTCCAAATTTGTCACTAACAGGCTAGTGACTAAATTTACCAATTCACATTGGCATACTGGTACACCCATATAATTCCCTAGTATATGGTACTGAGGTACCCAGGGTATTGGGGTTCCAGGAGATCCCTATGGGCTGCAGCATTTCTTTTGCCACCCATAGGGAGCTCTGACAATTCTTACACAGGCCTGCCATTGCAGCCTGCGTGAAATAACGTCCACGTTATTTCACAGCCATCTACCACTGCACTTAAGTAACTTATAAGTCACCTATATGTCTAACCTTCACCTGGTGAAGGTTAGGTGCAAAGTTACTTGGAGTGTGGGCACCCTGGCACTAGCCAAGGTGCCCCCACATCGTTCAGGGCAAATTCCCCTTTGTGAGTGCGGTGACACCATTACACGCGTGCACTGTACATAGGTCACTACCTATGTACAGCGTCACAATGGTAACTCCGAACATGGCCATGTAACATGTCTAAGATCATGGAATTGTCACCCCAATGCCATTCTGGCATTGGGGGGACAATTCCATTATCCCCCGGGTCTCTGCCATAGTACCCGTGTACTGCCAAACTGCCTTTCCGGGGTCCCCACTGCAGCTGCTGCTGCTGCCATCCCCTCAGACAGGTTTCTGCCCTCCTGGGGTCCAGGCAGCCCTGGCCCAGGAAGGCAGAATAAAGGATTTCCTCTGAGAGAGGGTTTGTTGATGTCATCCCCCTCCTTGTAAGAGGGGACTATCTTGTGCAGATTCCTGGAATCATGCTCTCTAAAAGGATTACTATCAGGAATACTGCTGCTGCCACCATGGGGTCCTAACCCCAACCTCTGTCTCTCCTTCTCAGTGTCTAGGGATTCCCTATCTAAGGCCAGCTTTTGCTGTTTAAGCTTCAGTCTGGTCTCTTCAACCCTCAACTTTTTGAGTTCACTTTCTAACAAGTTATCCTCAGGGTGGGTGGGTTGGGAATGCTTGGACACAGAAGACAAGTTTGAAACAACAGAGAGGGATCTGTCCCTAACTGACTGGACCCTAGCAACTTGGCCTCTAGGAATAAAGACTTCCCTACTGTGATGGGAACCTCCATTACTACCAACATTACTGGGTGTCCTGCTAGGGAACAGATCCTGTTCAGAACCCTCCCCGCCTCCCTCAAGGAGATCCCCTGAGTCAGAATGGGAACCTTCTATTAACCTCTCATTTGATGTGCCTGCTTGGGACTCATCATTCAAAATAAGAATGTTAAATAGAAACTCTTTTGTAGGGTTCTTTCCTATCACTAAACCTCTATCTAAGCAGAGACTCCTTAGGCTCTTGTAATTTAAATTGTCATAAGTAGTATTGACCATTTTAAGAGTAGAGTCTTCTACAGACATGATAGTAAAAAGGTTTAGAAATAGTGAGAAGGAAGAAAAAGTTTCAGAACTTTTTAAAGAACAGAGAAAAAACTTTTTCTAACTTTTTAGAAACTTTAGAAGTTTTAGAATACTTTTCAGAACTTTGTAAAAAGGTTTAAGAGGAGAAAAGCAAAACGTTTTGGTTAGGTGTACATACACTGAAATGTTTTGTATATTATTCTCTTATGAAAAGTACACAATGACAAAGTGGTAAGTAGTTACAAGTACTTATCCCACCGCTGCACAACCAATGTAGGAGACTGGACCTGGCACAAGGTGTAAGTACCTCTGGTACCCACTACAAGCCAGGCCAGCCTCCTACACTGCTTTAAAGTCCCGCTCTCAAAACCCGAAGTGTTTTCTTTGGCTTGGCTGCAGTGCTGCAGCCAAGCCACAGCAAACAGCTATGTGAGCAACTCTTCTCCGCTCTCGCCGCCAACCAACCCACCCTCACCACCGACCCCAACGACGCAGCTCTCAACCTCACAAACTGGATCTCCAACTGCGCTGACAACCTTGCTCCCCTCAAACGCACGCATCGACAGACCAACACCAAAAAACCTCTCTGGTTCTCTGACACCCTCAAAGAATCAAAGAAAACTTGTCGTGCCCTTGAGAAGGCCTGGCGCAAGGACCACACCGCGGACAACATGACCGCCCTCAAGAACGCTACACGCGAACACCACCACCTGATCCGCACTGCCAAAAGGAACTTTTTCACCGACAGACTAGACAAAAACAGCCACAACAGCAGAGAACTCTTCAGCATCGTCAAAGAGTTCTCCAACCCCAGCGCCAGCGCCAACGCCGTCACGCCCTCACAGGATTTGTGCGAATCCCTCGCCACTTTCTTCCATCGCAAGATCAGCGACCTCCACGACAGCTTCGGACACCAGACCCAACCATACACCACTGAACCCGCTTCCCCGGACATCACCCTCAACAACTGGACCCACATCAACACGGAAGAAACCAAATCCATCATGAACTCTATCCACTCCGGCGCCCCTTCGGACCCCTGCCCGCACTTCATCTTTAACAAAGCCGACGACATAATCGCCCCGCACCTCCAGACCGTCATCAACTCTTCTTTTTCTTCTGCTACCTTCCCCCAATGCTGGAAGCACGCTGAAGTCAACGCCCTACTAAAGAAACCTACGGCTGACCCAATCGACCTGAAAAACTTCCGCCCCATCTCTCTTCTACCTTTCCCAGCCAAGGTAATAGAAAAGACCGTCAACAAACAGCTGACCACCTTCCTGGAAGACAACAACCTGCTCGACCCTTCACAAACCGGATTCCGAACCAACCACAGCACGGAAACCGCCCTCATCTCAGTCACAGACGACATCAGAACCCTGATGGACAACGGTGAAACAGTCGCCCTCATTCTCCTCGACCTCTCGGCTGCCTTTGACACCGTCTGTCACCGCACCCTAATCACCCGCCTACGCTCCACCGGGATCCAAGGCCAGGCCCTGGACTGGATCGCCTCCTTCCTCGCTAACCGCTCCCAAAGAGTTTACCTCCCTCCGTTTCGCTCAGAACCCACCAAGATCATCTGCGGCGTACCTCAAGGCTCATCGCTCAGCCCGACACTCTTCAATGTCTACATGAGCCCCCTCGCCGACATCGTACGCAAGCACGACATCATCATCACCTCCTACGCCGACGACACCCAACTTGTACTCTCCCTCACCAAGGACCCCGCCAGCGCCAAGACCAACCTACAAGAGGGTATGAAGGACGTCGCAGATTGGATGAGGCTCAGCCGCCTAAAGCTGAACTCTGAAAAAACGGAAGTCCTCATCCTCGGCAACACCCCGTCCGCCTGGGACGACTCCTGGTGGCCCACGGCCCTCGGCACCGCACCGACCCCCGCAGACCACGCCCGCAACCTCGGCTTCATCTTGGACCCTCTTCTCACCATGACCAAGCAAGTCAACGCCGTGTCCTCCGCCTGCTTCCTCACTCTCCGCATGCTCCGCAAGATCTTCCGCTGGATCCCCGCCGACACCAGAAAAACCGTGACCCACGCCCTTGTCACGAGTCGCCTGGACTACGGCAACACCCTCTACGCCGGGACCACCGCCAAACTCCAAAACCGCCTGCAACGCATCCAAAACGCCTCGGCCCGCCTCATCCTCGACGTACCCCGCAACAGCCACATCTCCGCACACCTGAGACACCTGCATTGGCTCCCAGTCAGCAAAAGGATCACCTTCCGTCTTCTCACCCACGCACACAAAGCCCTCCACAACAAGGGACCGGAATACCTCAACAGACGCCTCAGCTTCTACGTCCCCACCCGCCCCCTCCGCTCCGCTGGCCTCGCACTTGCTGCCGTCCCTCGCACCCGCCGCTCCACGGCGGGTGGGAGATCTTTCTCCTTCCTGGCGGCCAAGACCTGGAACTCCCTCCCCACCAGCCTCAGGACCACCCAGGACCACTCCGCTTTCCGGAGACTCCTAAAGACTTGGCTGTTCGAGCAGCGATAACCCCCCCTTTCCCCCCTAGCGCCTTGAGACCCGCACGGGTGAGTAGCGCGCTTTATAAATGTTAATGATTTGATTTGATTTGATTTGATTTGATTTGTCCCGGGGTGGGCAACCCAGGACATAGCAAGATCTGGCCCTGGGATGTGGCAGTCCCCAGGTCCAACAGTGGCTCAACGAGGGGGGCAGCGCAGCCCTCCTCCAATGAGAACTTAGCCCTGGGGAGAGGGGTTCCCATAGGGACCTCATTTAAAAAAAAAAAACATTTGCCCCGTGGGGTGGTGTTCCCTGGGGTGCAGGGGTGCATGCATCCCCCCTGCTTCAACAACAGTCTTGCCCCCAGTGGTGGTGGTTCCCAAGGCAGCGGGGGGCACAGGACCCCCCTGCATTAATGGCAAGTTTGCCCTGGGAGGTGGTGATCCCTGGGGCAGCTGGGGGCCACAGGGCCCCTTCGCATTAATTACAAGATAAAAAAAAAGACCCTGGGACCTGGCCCACCCGGGGGCATTAGACTAACACAGTGTGGAAGCCCGTGCTTCGTTTCTATTTTTGATTTTACAAGCGGATTTGCGGGTCCATCGTGCCTCTGCTTGTAAAATAAATAAAAAATACTGTTTAGCCCTGGGGAGGGTCCCTCCGGGACCCCATTACCAGAGCTAAAGGTTCAGGGTGTTCGTACCCCAACTCAAGGTTGCTGACATCACTTCAACATCTTCTGTTGTTGAAGTGTTATCAGCCAAACAGATCTCAGCACAAGATCGTTAGAGGTCACAAATCCTACGGGTCCCTAGATATACAAATTTGTTTTCACCTTAATTTCTCAAAAACTACTGAATGGAATTACACCAAAACAACAGAAGCACTCTTTCCGGACCAGCACCTACTTTCCTGCCACATTTGGTGAAATTCTGTCCTGTGGTTTTTGCGCTATCACTGTTCAAAATGAATGGAGAAAATTTGTTTTGGGATCCCCCTTTTTTTCTCGCCCCCCCCCTTTCCAAATTCCCCCCAACCCCCAGGACAGATCACCCCGAAACTTTGCAGGCAGGAGTTGACGGAATTGGCAAATTATTTGGGAAAGTTTTGTGAAGATTTGTCAAGCGGTGCCAAAGATATAGGCAAGTATACCTGGTGGCGACCGCCAGAGAGCGAGATATATATATATATAATAATAATTATAGCTAGTAGTTATAGCGACTGCCAGTAGATAACCAATATATATAATTTATTCTTTTTTTTTTTACCTACTGGTGGTCGCCAGTAGGTAGTTATAGTTAAGACCTAATTTCCATTGAAAAAGCTTTTTTTGACTTGGCTGTATCTTTGTCGCCGTTTGACGAATCTTCCCCCATTTTGTTTTAAAAGTGTGCCCAAGGCTCTTGCTGTGCATGGAAAATTATGGGGTGATCCATTAAGCTGGGGCCGAGAAAATGGAGGGGGGGCCGTGTAAAAAGTACATTTACCATGTTAATTTCCATAGTGATTTTAAACAGAACCGCTGGACGGAATTATACCAGATTTGCAAAAAAGGGAGCTATTGTTCCGGAAAAGCCCCCTTTTTAAATTTGGTGTAAATCCGCTCAGTAGTTTTAGAGAAATTAAAGGAAGTCCAAATTTGTGTATCTAGTATTTGAGGTGCTGATACTCCTCGGATCCAGAGGAAAAGCAATTCCCTGATTGGCAGGCACCCAACCAAACAGAAAAGTTGCAGCCACCATTTTGTTTCTTTCATTGGCTGGAGGGTGGGAAAAAACAGTGTAAAAACATGTAAGGGATCAGGATACATATATCCTGACCTAATAGGACACATGGAGGGGTCCAGGGACCCCTCATACAAAAAATTGAGCTTTTTTTTTTTTTCAGCCAAACCGCAAATCCTTGAGTTCTCCTCACATCCTCCTCTGACCCTCCTTGAATCCAGGGGGAAGGCAAGGCCCTGATTGGCTGTCTGCAACCTGACAGAAATATTAACATGCATGTTAAAAAAAGCATAGAAATTCACTGAAAAAAAACAAAGGCTACAGGGACATTATAGTTAGGTTGACGTTTTACCCTTACAAAACCATATAAATTAAGCATGGCCCCCATCATGGCAGTGGGCAGGGAAACAGATAAAAGCTCTGCTTTCAGCAAGCAGTAGCACTTTAGCAGCTGTTACTTGTTGGAAGCGGAGTTAGCTTAGCTCCCGCCAAACGAAAGCAAACAGCTGCCTCCTGAGGGTGGGCACCTCAGGGGACTGCAGGAGCCGGCCCGGGTTGGGGGATGGCAATCCCTTGGGCCATTAATGGCTCCAAGCGGTGGGGGCTGCATGCCCCCCCACTATTTTCTTGTGCACGGACCGGCCCTGAGGAAGTGGTGGTTTCTGGTGCTTTATATGGCCCAGGAAGGGGGTCTTGCGGCCCCTCTCTCACTTTTAAAAAGTTTCTGGCCCCGTGGAGGTGATGATTTCCATTGTCTGGGAATGTCTGTGTGGGGCCCCCCCCAGCCATACTTTTAATGTAGCCCCAGGGAAATGGAGGTCCATGCGCTCTCCCCTCCATTTTATTACTAAAGGCCCTGGGAGGTGGTGGTTCCCAGGGCTTAGCAGTGCCCAATTGAAATGGGGGTCATGTTTCTTTTAATACCTGAGGTGGTGGTAGTGGTCCCCGGGGCTGTAAAGAGCCCTAAGAGGGGGTCCCCATGGGCCCCTCCTCTTTTTCAATATTAGTATATACCTACCAGTGGGCTAAACTTGAAACAAGCGCAGGAGACCCCGCTCATTTTAAAAAAAGGTTTGCACTGATTTTGCGAATCTGCCACAATTTTGCAGCAATTTGTTTTGTAATTGCTTTTTTTTTTTGCCCTGGTGGGGTTCCAAGGGAACCCCAGCACCAAGGCTAGGGGGTCAGGGTATTCCTACCCTGCCCCCTATTCTTTATTTAAAAAAAAAAAGGTTTGGGACTCCACTGAGTTTGACTCTAAAGGGTTCGTGCCTCTAGATATGCAATTTTTTTTTTTTTTTTTTAAATCTTAAAAACTACTGAATGGATTTATACCAGATAAATAAAAGGGTACTTTCTTGACCAGGCCCTACTTTTCTGTCAAATTTGTTGTAATTTCGTCCTGCGGTTCGGGCTGTAGTTGTGTCCCTATGTGAAATTGCATGAGGAAAAAGTGTTTTGGAACCCCCCTCCCTTTTTCCCAGTCACCGCATCACTAATCAACCTGAAACTTTCAAAACAGCAGCTGAAGTGACAGTTATTGGCAAAACAAAAAATGCTTTTCCCATGGAAACTAGGTCCTAACTATAAATAAATATTGTGTATATATATATATATATATATATATATATCAATGATCATCTGCTTTTCGCCCTGGCTGTAAACCGTGGGGATAGTGACACCCCTCACATCCAAAACTTCAGTTTTCTCCGTACTTGCGCAGAACAAACTGTCACAGTCACCAATTTCGCTTTCTTAGTAGCGCTTTATTTGCCAATAGGTGACAGCTAGTAAAACTCCCCTAAGAGTCTCCTTGATCTCGGAAACTGGTTATTAGAAACACGAAGGGGAGTTTTACTAGCTGTCACCTATTTGCAAATAAAACACTACTAAAAAAGCAAAGTTGGTGGTTGCGACTGTTTGTTTAGTGCAAGTATGGAGAAACTGAAGTTTTGTGTGTGTGTGTGTGTGCGTATATATATATATATATATTTATTTAATCTAACATTAATTCCTATGGAGTGTTATAGGATTTCCCTGCCTCCATTATGTTGCAGTACCTGTTTGTGGCAATGTGCGGTGCTGTCTTCCTTCAAGGCAGCTGTGGAGTACATTTACACCTGTTTTGACTCCTTTATGGGGTGTAGCCATTTTAGCATGTAGTTTATGAACAACAGTACCCTTACTTTTGTTTGTTTGTGTTTGTATTAGAATGTCTCTCTCTAAACCGCTCCTCAAATTTCTCTGAACAGCATCTATTTACGAGTAAGTATTCCCCATCTTCCATCCACTTCCCTTGTCCCTCCCCTATTTATCACCAAAACGTATGCCTAACTATGCGGAGATCACTGCTGCTGGGGTATCCGCACCAGAAAGATAGGAGGTGGATGTCAGCAAGTAGATTTGTGAATAGCTTTTTGCAGTACGCAAGTACTGCTACAGCGGTACTGCTTTATGTGCTACAAAATATAGTTTGTGACTAGGTTTGCGAATGTCAGCATGAGTGTCTGGGTGCCACATCGAAGCAGAACTTTTACCCGAGTGGTGCCACTAAGCCACATTACTTTCTGACATATAAAAGGTCTGTTCTGAACTATTAATTTGCAAAAATCAGTGAGCTGAGAGTTTCACGTTAACATCCTGGGTCATGGACAGTAGTCCCATTTCAACAAAAAAGGTGCTGCCTTCCTGGTTGTAGGACAAGTTCTAGACCTAGGCTTTATCGTAGCCAGGATTAGGTGTCAACATGCACACTAGACACTAGATTAGTGAGTTAGCTGAGCCAGAAATCTCTCTTGCCATTCCATCTTTGTTTTCTGATTGAAACATATACTAGGCTGTATATAAGATTTCCTTGCTTTAATTGCTGTCCTGTTTTTGTTTATATGTGAAATCAAAGTATCATGGTAAGTAGGAATGGATAGAACTTGCAGAGTTTTACTCCGGAATTCCACAGAGTTGGAGGTAATTCTACACTAAACAATCAGCACGAACGGCACCACGCATTGCAGTAGAGGGCACTACTGCTCAAGTTGATTATGTTGCCACTCAAGTAGATTTTCTACTGAGCGGCAGCATTCTTACTTCGACTGTCCATGGTGAAAAAAATCTTGCTAGGGGGCCACTCCAGAGCCAAAAAAATCATGCTAGGGGATGCCAATTATCGCTCGCCAACCTATCATTGACAATCTGCATGCAAGAAAAAAACTAAGCCGCATAACGCAGAGTAGACAAAATTCCACCAGTTACACTGATGGAGAGAAATGTATTGGCCGTTCCTAGGGTTAAGGGGCCCTTCATTGTAGTCATTTGTTTCTTTCTGTGCAATAGACACAAAATAGGAACTTTAATGATTGCTCCCTTGCAATCTGACTTTCATTTCACATAGCAACAGGACTGTAATGAAGGTAAGAAGCTTTAAATGTAGTCAGATTTTGTGCCTCATGTTTCTCTGGCTTTAATGTGCTAAAGCTGTATGTAGGAAAGTGCCACTGTTGGCATGGTTACCACCACACCCCCACCATCTCCCCCCCCACTTTTTGCCGAAGGTGGATGCCAACTTTGATGGAAAGTGAGCTGGGACCCTGCCAACCAGGCCCCAGCCCCAGTGTTCTTTCCCTAAAAGTGTACCTTTGTTTCCACAATTGGCACAACCCTGGCACACAGTTAAGTTCCTTGTAAAAGGTACCCAGGGTACCAAGGGCCCTGTGGCCAGGAAAGGTCTTTAAGGGCTGCAGCATGTATTATGCCACCCTAGGGGACTCCTCACCCACTACACTACCTTGCAGCCTGTGTGTACTGGTGGGGAGCAAAAGACAAAATCGACGTGGCACCCCTCTCAGGGTGCCATGCCCACAAAACATTGCCTGAGGCCTAGGCAAGTCACTCCTCTAGCAGGCCTTAAAGCCCAAAGGCAGGGTGCACTATACCACAGGTGAGGGCATAGCTGCATGAGTAATATGCCCTTACAGTGTCTAAGTCCATTCTTGAACACTGTAAGTGCAGAGTAGCCATATTGAGTATATGGTCTGAGAGTTCGTCATTACGAAAGCCACAGCTCTATAATGACTTCACTGAATACTGGGAAGTTTGGTATCAAACTTCTCAGCACAATAAACCCACACTGATGCCAGTGTGGGAATTATTGAACAATACACACAGAGGGCATCTTAGAGATGCCCCCTGTATGTTAGCCAGACTGCTAGGGTAGGATTGACTGGTCTGTGCCAGCCTGCCACTTTCAGACAAGTTTCTGACCACATGGGGTGAGTGTCTTTGTGCACTCTGTGGTCAGAAACAAAGCCTGTACTGGGTATAGGTGCTTCACACCTCCCCCTACAGGAACTGTAACACCTGGTGGTGAGCCTCAAAGTCTCAAGCCTCGAATTACAGTGCCCCAGGGCACTCCACCTAGTGGTGATGCCCCCCGCCCCTTGGAAAAGCCCCTCTTTTGGCGGCAAGTCCAGCGGGAAAATTAGGGAAAACATGGAGGAGTGACCACCTCAGCCAGGACCACACCTAATGTGTCCATCGCGAAGGTGACCCCAACTCTGCAGAATCCTCTATCTTGGTTTGGAGGACAGGGACCAGTAGGATTAGGTTTGTGCCCCTCTCCCCAAAGGGAGTGGGCACAAGGAGGGTGCATCCCTGTGACCTCTAAAACACCCCTAAATCTAGGATTTAAGGGCCTCCCTGAACCCAGCTCACCAGATTCCTGGCAACCTAACAAGAAGAAGAAGGACTGCTAAGCTGAAATCACAGCAGAGAAGAAGGGAGACGACAACTGCTTTGGTCCCAGCCCTACCAGCCTGTCTCCTGCTTCAAAGAACCTGCAACAGACCAATGACGCATCCAGCAGGACCAGCAAACTCTGCCAAGCTCCAGAGGACTGCCCTGCACCCAAAAGGACCAAGAACTCCTGTGGACAGCGGCCCTGTCCAAGAAGAAACCTACAACCAAGGACTCAAAACGCACTCCTAAGGCATGAGTCCTAACCACTCTGCACTCAACACCCACGGTCAATGTCCAGATTGCGAACAAGTGCCCACCCTGACTTGACCTCTCCACCCCTCCACGACAATGCCTGCAGAGGGAATCCGTCTCCACCACCCGACAGCGAAGCTCCGGACGAAGATATATCCGACGCCTAAAGATAAACTGCACCCGCAGCCCCCAGGCCTTGGAAAAACCGACACTCGGTGCAGCTTCGTTCAGCAGTCGGCCCGCCTCCCTATCAAATGGATGATATGCCCGAGACAGCCCCCTGGACCTCGCCTGCAGCCTCTGAGTGACCACCAGGGTCTTTTCTTAGACCAGCATTGAAAACCCAACATCCTGTTTGCACCCTGCACCCGGCTGCCCCTGTGCCGCTGAGGGTGTGTGTGTGTTTTTTTTTTTTTTTAAATGTCTTTTATTAATTTCATAACAATACAATGAATAATACAAGATTATCCCTATTTCAACTTAATCTTAATACCCAAACCTCCCCCCGTACAAGCAACCCATCCACCCATGGTGAATTTTACAAAAACATAACATTTCCAATAAAACAATTCTGTTCTTCACATATACTATTATTCATGTATTTAAGTGTTAGAAGCGTCTTCTGTTTCGGATTCTAATGTCGCGCTTCAATCTTCTCACCCTGGATTATCCGGATGTTTCAAACAATCTAGTATTGTATCCCATTGTTTTGCTATGTGCTTTGACTTCTGTCCACATGTTGCTTCTAAGTGCAATGTAGTACTCACAGCTTCCGCCCATTTTACAATTGCTTCTAACCACCTTGGAACTCGGGGCCCCTTACATCTTTCCAATGGTATGTGATTTCCCTCTTAGTCAGAAGGAGAGCCAGATCTATGAATTTATTAGTAGTTTTTTTCGCTGAAGGGCGAGGGAATTCTCCCAAGAGCGCTATTAAAGGGGAGGGTGTCAAGTTTCTTTCGGTAATTACCGATAGATGCTTAAATATTTCTTCCCAGTAGGGTTTTACCTGTGGGCAACTCCATAACATATGCTCTAGTCCAGATGCTGGTTCTGAACATCTAGGGCAATCTCCCCCTCCTGTATTAAACATCTTTGCAATGTCTTGTGGAGTTAGGTAGGCTCTGTGATATATATATAGAGGTTAATTAATTTAAAAGGGGCGTTTCTGGAGACAGGGTATGTATGGGTGGTAATCTTAGCCCACTGTTGTTCTTCTATGGTGATGCCCAATTCTGACTGCCATTTCAGTTTCAGTTTCAACTTATTTAAAGGTGTGTATGTTCTTTTGTGTAATGTTTGATAAATTGCTGATATCACCCCTCTTAATTCTCCTAGTGAGCAAATAAGCCTTCATCCTTCTTGTACCAGAGGTTCTTGGGTGCCCTTTTTCCATGTCTTTTGTATAATTCTAGTAATTGCATTATATGTAATAAACATTCCCGAAGGAACATTGAACTGTTCTTGCAGCTCTGCTAAAGTGCGTAAGTTACTAAACCCAGTCTCCCAAGGCTATCCTAAGGCTATCAAAGGCTTTTCCAGTATCAACTGATATAATCGCTGTGTGTATGAGTGTCGTAGGAGCTGCGTGAAGGATAGAAATCAGTCACCTAATATTTTGTACGGTACTACGCTGAGGGATAAAGCCAGATTGGTCTTGGTGTATCAGTGACGGCATGTGAGGTAACAGTCGGGTAGCAAGTATCCGACTCAGTATTTTATAATCCATTTTAAGCATGGACAACGGTCTGTAGGATCGGACATCACCGGGGGTCTTTCCGGTTTCAGAAGCCGTATCATGACAGCCTCGTTTGTAGATTGAGGTAGGTGCCCCTTTTCCCATGCTTCAGAATAAACAGTGCATAGATGTGGGGCCAATTGGTCTTGATACGCATTATAAAACTCTACAGGGAGTTTATCTGCCCCTGGGACCTTACCCCGTGCCATACTTTGGATTGCGTTTCTGATATCTGTTATCGAGATGGGTTCAGCTAGGGCCAGTTGTAGGAAGTTGGCTCTGTATGTACTATTTCAAAGTAAGAAATAGCATGCACAGAATCCAAGGGTTCCCCTTAGAGGTAAGATAGTGGCAAAAAGAGATAATTCTAATGCTCTATTTTGTGGTAGTGTGGTCGAGCAGTAGGCTTATCAGAGGGTAGTGTTAAGCATTTGTTGTACACACACAGGCAATAAATGAGGAACACACACCCTCAAAGACAATTCCAGGCCAATAGGTTTTTATATAGAAAAATAAATGTTCTTAGTTTATTTTAAGAACCACAGGTTCAAGATTTACAAGTAATACTTCAAATGAAAGGTATTTCACTCACGTATCTTAGGAACTTTGAATCAACACAATATCATGTACAGTTTTAGCAAAAATGGCAATAAGCTATTTTAAAACTAGACAGTGCAATTTTTAACAGTTCCTGGGGGAGGTAAGTTTTGGTTAGTTTTGCAGGTAAGTAAAACACCCACAGGGTTCAAAGTTGGGTCCAAGGTAGCCCACCGTTGGGGGTTCAGGGCAACCCCAAAGTTACCACACCAGCAGCTCAGGGCCGGTCAGGTGCAGAGGTCAAAGTGGTACCCAAAACGCATAGGCTTCAATGGAGAAGGGGGTGCCCTGGTTCCAGTCTGCCAGCAGGTAAGTACCCACGACTTCGGAGGGCAGACCAGGGGGGTTTTGTAGGGCACCGGGGGGGACACAAGTCAGCACAAAAAGTACACCCTCATCAGCACAGGGGTGGCCGGGTGCAGAGTGCAAACAGGCGTCGGGTTTGCAATTGGTTTCAATGGGAGACCCAGGGGTCTCTTCAGCGAAGCAGGCAGGCAAGGGGGGGTGGGCTCCTCGGGGTAGCCACCACCTGGGCAAGGGAGAGGGCCACCTGGGGGTCGCTCCTGCACTGGAGGTCGGATCCTTCAGATCCTGGGGCTGCGGGTGCAGTGTCTTTACGAGGCGTCGGGTTCTTTGAAGCAGGCAGTCGCTGTCAGGGGGAGCCTCTGGATTCCCTCTGCAGGCGTCGCTGTGGGGGTTCGGGGGGGTCAACTCTGGCTTCTCACTGGCTCGCAGTCGCTGAGGAGTCCTCTCTGTAGTGTTGTTTCTCCGCAGGTCGAGCCGGGGGCGTCGGGTGCAGAGTGGAAAGTCTCACGCTTCCGGCGGGAAACGTGGAGTCCTTTAAAAGTTGTTTCTTTGTTGCAAGTTTCAGTCTTTGTGGAACAGGGCCGCTGTCCTCTGGAGTTCTTGGTCCTTTTAGATGCAGGGTAGTCCTCTGAGGCTTCAGAGGTCGCTGGACCCTGGGGGACGCGTCGCTGTTGCAGTTTTTCTTGAAGTGGGGAGACAGGCCTGTAGGGTGGGGCCAAAGCAGTTGGTATCTCCGTCTTCTCTGCAGGGCATCAGGTCGGCAGTCCTTCTTCGTCTTCAGGTTGCAGGAATCTCTTTTCCTAGGTTCTGGGGGCCCCTAAATACTCAATTTAGGGGTGTGTTTAGGTCTGGGGGTTAGTAGCCAATGGCTACTAGCCCTGAGGGTGGCTACACCCTCTTTGTGCCTCCTCCCTGAGGGGAGGGGGGCACATCCCTAATCCTATTGGGGGAATCCTCCATCTGCAAGATGGAGGATTTCTAAACGTCAGAGTCACCTCAGCTCAGGACACCTTAGGGGTTGTCCTGACTGGCCAGGGACTCCTCCTTGTTTTTCTCATTATCTCCTCCGGCCTTGCCGCCAAAAGTGGGGCCGTGGCCGGAGGGGGCGGGCATCTCCACTAGCTGGGATGCCCTGTGGCGCTTGTAACAAAGGGGGTGAGCCTTTGAGGCTCACCGCCAGGTGTTACAGTTCCTGCAGGGGGAGGTGAGAAGCACCTCCACCCAGTACAGGCTTTGTTACTAGCCACAGAGTGACAAATGCACTCTCCCCATGTGGCCAGCAACATGTCTGGTGTGTGGCAGGCTGGTAAAACTAGTCAGCCCACACTGGAAGTCGGGTATGTTTTCAGCGGGTATCTCTAAGATGCCCTCTGGGTGTATTTCACAATAAAATGGACACTGGCATCAGTGTGCATTTATTGTGCTGAGAAGTTTGATACCAAACTTCCCAGTTTTCGGTGTAGCCATTATAGTGTTGTGGAGTTTGTGTTTGACAGACTCCCAGACCATATACTCTTATGGCTACCCTGCACTTACAATGTCTAAGGTTTTGCTTAGACACTGTAGGGGCATAGTGCTCATGCACCTATGCCCTCACCTGTGGTATAGTGCACCCTGCCTTAGGGCTGTAAGGCCTGCTAGAGGGGTGACTTATCTATGCCATAGGTAGTGTGAGGTTGGCATGGCACCCTGAGGGGAGTGCCATGTCGACTTAGTCATTTTCTCCCCACCAGCACACACAAGCTGGCAAGCAGTGTGCATGTGCTGAGTGAGGGGTCCCCAGGGTGGCATAAGACATGCTGCAGCCTTAGAGACTTTCCCTGGCATCAGGGCCCTTGGTACCAGTGGTACCAGTTACAAGGGACTTACCTGGATGCCAGGGTCTGCCAGTTGTGGAAACAAAGGTACAGGTTAGGGAAAGAACACTGGTGCTGGGGCCTAGTTAGCAGGCCTCAGCACACTTTCAAATCATAACTTGGCATCAGCAAAGGCAAAAAGTCAGGGGGTAACCATGCCAAGGAGGCATTTCCTTACACCAGTCTATCCACCTCCTCCAATCGAGGGAGATCAAGTTCCTCCAAATCCTCTATCTGGGAGGGAGTTAACAGTGTAGTTGGAGTGGCATACAGTTTGGAATAATAATTAGCAAATCTTTTGTTTTATTCCTTTATGACCAAAGATATGGCTGCCATTGGCATCTTCAATTTCTACTATTACTGAATGCTGTTTTGGTGGAGTAGCAAGTCAAGCCAGAAGTGCACCTGCCTTATCTCCCTCTGCGTGTTGTCTAGCTAGGTATTTTTTATAATCAAAGCGGCTCAGTCTAGTAGTTACTTCAGCTATTTTCTCTTTGGTTTCTACCAGAAGGTGGGTCAGGTTTGGACAATCCGGTCTCCTACGTTCTATATATCTAAGGGAGTCCTCAAGTCTCCGGATTTCAAGTTCTAATGACCGTCGGACCCCTATATTTTCATTAATACAAATTCCTCTAATTACTGTTCTAAAAGTCTCCCATTCAATTGCCGTGGAAGAAGTAGTTCCTGAGTTAATGGTAAGGAACTTGCCGATTGTTGTGAGTAATAGGTGTCTGAAAGCCTCATCTTCTAGCATTTCTGCTCTAAGACGCCATGTTGGTATGCACGGTCTATCCTTACCCCAAGTCAGCGTTATAAGCAGAGGGTTGTGATCTGATATAGTACGACTTAGGTATTCAGCTGTTATTACTTCGCTTTGTATTTCGGGAGAGGCCAGAAAGGTATCAAGACGAACATGTAAGTCATGTAGCTATTTTATAATTTAAGGAAGCACTCATGAGAGTCTATTGTGGTGTATTTATTATATATGTGTTCTCCAGGGCGTCTAGGCTTGAATCGCAACAATGTTTCTTTAGTGTGAAGGATAGTGAATACCATGGTGGTGGGTGCAAAACTTTTATAAAACACATAGCTAACATTCCACACTCCCAACTCCCTCTCCCCAGGACTGGTATCTACAACTATCCCCGCCCAAACTATTAAAACTACGACTAACACCCTAAAGGTACGGTGACGCGCCAGAAGCCGAGAGCCTATGCCCCGGTCTGCCCCCAGGGCTCTATCAAAGTATATCAACAAGTGGTAGGGTTGTTACTCAATCATTTTTCAGGTTTACTCTCGTTATAAACATTATATATTCATATAACAGCCCCTTCGGCACAACAAGTACAATCCTTACATTTTCTTTCATCCCCTTCTCAAAACATTTACTATGCCTTCTAAATCCTGGGTCCCTCCAAGCGATATTAACAAAAATGATTAACAATGACTTCGCTCAATAGTACTCACGGTCCCGTAAGTTACTAATATTCAAATAAGCTCTTCTGAGGATCTTGGGGTTATTTTGGGCATGCTGACTGAAGTGTCCCGTGAGGAGACAGAAGAGCTCCCGCAGCCTGAGTCATGATCAGACATAGTCCCCGAAGATTGAGTCAAAGGTAGGTTCCCACTACTCAAAGCTGCTGCCGTATTCACCGCTTCGCGCATTTCTTGCAGTGTTTGATGTCTCGGGGTGCTGTTTCCACTCCACGTTTCTCGGGTCTGCTGTGTTTCCTTTGTGATGTACGGTTGTCCTTTCTCTGCGGTTTAGAAGATGTTGAGTCCAGTGTTTCCAGCCAGTCCCATACTAGTTGTGGTGAAATAAAAAATGAGCTTTGTCCTCATATTCTACTCGAAGTTTGGTCGGGATATGCATTGCATATCTGATTCCACGTTCACGAAGCAAGCGTTTTGTGTCTTCAAAGGAGGCTCTTTGCAATTGTGTGTCTTTGGTAAAATCCGGGAAAGATCAAAATTAGTTGATTTTCCAGTCTTATTTCCCCCTTAGGTCTTGCTTGTGTTAAAATAAAGTCTCTAATTTGAGGTGAAGCAATTTCGCAACTATTGGTCGGGGTCTTGCTCCTGAATGTGGGGTCTATTTGGTACTCTGTGAGCTCTTTCAATTACAAAGAAGGGTGAAAGACCCTCTGGTGCCACTGCTTCCTTTATCCACTGCTCCAAAAAGGTTTCCATACTTTCTGCTGATGATTCCACTTTTTCGGGTAGACCCACAAGTCCGAGGTTGTTCCTACGAGCGCGGTTTTCTGCATCTTCTGCTCTAGCTTCCAGCAGTTTTACCCGGGAAGTAAGTCCAGTGACGTCCGTCGATAAGGTTTTCTGAATAGGGGTTATTTGTTCTGGTGTTTTTTCATTCAACACCACTCTTTCCGTTAGCCTACGATGATCATCTCTTAACAACGAGAGATCCACAGTGAGATTGTCTATTTTCTGTTCTAGGGCTTCTCGTGACTCCCTAATGGCTTGAAGTATCGTATCCAGTGTGGTCTCTTGTATCTGCGTATTACTGGGTAGTCTTAAATTAGGAGTTTGTTCAGGGGGTTTAGTCATATTTGACTCCTCTGGGTCCTGGGTTTCTCGCTTTTTTGGTTTTACCATTGTGTTACAACTTCAATTGTTCTTTTAAGATATTGAAAGGCTAGTTGCAGCAGCCCTTTTTTCTTTTTCTCCACAGGTTTTTGTTTAAACAGTAAACATTACAGGTAAGTATCTCCTACAGTCACATGTAGATTTAAGAGAGTCTAAATGTGAACCAGAGTAAATTCGATGATCTTAAGACTCAGGAGAGACCTCCATGGTGCAAAGTTGCATTAGGTGTCTGTTCTATTGGGGTGGCAAGTTATCTTCTTTCTCTCAGTTAGCTTCCAATACAATGGCCGCTGATGGTTGGGTCTGGTTCTACCAACTCTCGTAATTCCACGTCTCCACTCTGAGTCACCGATGCCAGTGAGTTCCAGTCACTGTGTACCATGTTTTAAAGTCACTATCTCAGTATCATTTAGTTCAGAATAAGTCATCTTAGGGAAGGAGGGCAATCCCGTCGGGGTTTGTTACTTTCCCGATTCACTGTTATCACAGCCAGCGACTCGCGTTTATTCTGCAGTTCCGTTGGCTTGGAACAAAGCTCTCCCTCGTTCATCACTGTATGTTTCCCCTCCCCCACTACTCGTCTCTGGTTCACATTGATGGGGGGGGGAGGGGACATCGCCACTCACTTTTCTACCGCCGAGGGTGCTCCCCGCAAGTATACTTCCACGTCGGCGGAGTTCCTTCTCTGCTTACTGGAGGAAAACCACTCCGACTCCGGGCTGGGCCGCGGTCGCCATTTTGTTTTTTCTCGATCTGTATTTCCAAAGTTTCAAACTCTGCTCCTCTGCTGCTGATTTCGCCAGAGCGGGCTCCGTTCCATGCCCCATGTGTTCAGGGGTAAAAGGCCTTGGTAGGAGATCCGTTTTGGGCCGTCAACTGTTCATGATTCTCTGAGCTCGGCGTACGGTGCCGGGAGCACCGCTCTAGGCGTGTGATTTCATTGGCTGCAGGCCACGCCCCCACACCCTTTCAGTGCTCTTCTAATCCCCCCTGGTCTGCCCTCTATGTTGCGGGTACTTACCTGCAGGCAGACCGAATTCCGAGTACCCCCTGCCTCCATAGGAGCCAATGTTAAAATTGTTCATCTTTGACCTCTGCACCCGGCCGGCCCGTGTTGCTGGTGGTGGGTGTTTGGGTTTAACTTGAACCCCAATCGGTGGACTTCATAAAACCCAGATACTGAAACTATAAATATGGTGCTTACCTGTGGAACCATCTAACATTTCTTCCCCCCAGGAACTGTTTCTGAAAATTGCACTGTCTATTTTTAAAGCAGATTATTGACAATATTTCATGAACTGTATAACTTATCAATTTCAAACTAAGTACTATTGGTACATGTGTGAAATTCGAATCTTTTTAAGTACTTATCTGCAACTTGAATCTTGTGGTTCTAAAAATAGAATAGGAAAATATATTGTTGCAATATAAAAACCATTGGTCTGGAGTTAAGTCATTGAGTGTGTGCTTCTTCTATTGTTTGTGTGTGTACAACAAATGATTTGCACTACCCTCTGATAAGCCTAACTGCTTGACCACACTACCACAAAAGAGATCATTAGTATTATCTACTTTAGCCTCTGTTAAGCCTCCAAGCCTCTAAGGGGAACCCCTGGACTCTGTGCACTCTATATCTAATTTTGATATAGTATGTACAGAGCCGACTTCCTACAAGGTGGATCACTGGTGGGGTCTACGACTTTTCATTTGCTGGACTACTCAGCCAGTACCTGATCACACAACTACATTTCATAATTGCCTTTAGAAAACTGATTTTTGAATGTGACTTTTTTTTCTAAATTTTTAAAAGCCCTGCTAAGGCCTTAGTTAAGTCCCCTTAGCATCTCTTGTTTAGATTTAAACGTTTTTGTAAAGTCAGGATTTAGTTAATAGAAGAAGTTTTCTAAAAAGTAATCCCAATTTTTAGTAACATAATGAGCAGCTCAGAGGAAATAGTGGTGGAACTCAACCTCACTTCTTACCTCCATCTAGGGATGGCAGAGTTAAGGTCCCTCTGCAAGCTGAAAAAGATTGACAGGTTCCAACCCTACCAAGGTCAAGCTCCAGGAGCTCTTGGCAGAGTACACCAGGGACCATCCTGCTGAGGAGGAAGAACTCCACTCAGACAGGGAAGATGTTCAAGATGAGGAGGATGTCCACCCACCTCCTCACCTAATTAGGGAAACGAGGCTCCCAAGATCCCTGTCTCCAAGGATAGAACTGACTGGATCTGGATCTTCTACAGGGTAGTCCAGCTCCTCTGGGAACATTGAGGACAGCCTCAATGAAGAGGATATCCTTTTAGCAAGGATGGCCAAAAGGTTAGCTTTGGAGCAACAACTCCTAGCTATAGAAAGGGAGAGAGTAGAAATAGGCTTATCTCCCATTAATGGTGGCAGCAATATAAATAGGGTCAGAGAGAATACTGACATACTAAAAATCCCCAAAGGGGGTGTCTCAAAATATGGCGACGGTGATGATATCACCAAGTGGTTCACAGCTTTTGAATGGGCTTGTGCAACCAGAAAGTTAAACACATCTCACTTGGGGGCTGTCCTTTGGGAACTGTTTACTGGTAAGTATAGGGATAGGCGCTTCACACTCTCTGGTAAAGATGCAGAATCCTATGACCACATGAAGGCTACCTTGATTGAGGGCTTTTGATTCTCCACTGAGGAATATAGAATTAGGTGCAGGGGGCTCACAAAATCTTAATCCAATCCTGGGTTGATTTTGTTGACTACTCAGTAAAAACCGTAGATGGTTGGATACCTGGCAGTGTAGTGCATGACTATGATGGTCTTTATAAATTGTTTATGAAGGAACACATGTTAAGTAACTGCTTCAGTTGCATCAACATCTGGTAGACCTAGGTCCAATTTCTCCCCAAGAATTGGGAAAGAGGGCAGACCATTGGGTCAAGACTAGGGTGACCAAGACTTCCACAGGGGGTGATCAAAAGAAAGGGTCACAAAGCCTCCCCAGGGGAACGGTGGTGAGACACCTAAGGAAAAAAACAGAGTCTTCTCAAGGGCCCCCAAAACCCTGCTCAGGAGGGTGGGGCCGTGGGACAAAGGTAGAAGCCCTGAGGGATACAGGTGCCAGTGTCACCATGGTGACAGAGAAACTGGTTTCACCAGAACAGTATTTGGCTGGACAAACATATCCAGTTACTGATGCTGACAATGTGACTAAAGTCCATCCCATGGCTATGGTGACTTTAGAATGTGGAGGGGTTACTGGCCTGAAACAGATAGTGGTCTCTTCTGCAATCCAAGTGGAATGGTTGCTAGGAAATGATCTGGAGTCCTCATTTTGTGCTGAGGTAGGGCTCAAAACCCATGCAGCCATGCTGGGAATCCCTGAACTGGTGTGTTTGAAACCCAGAGCACAGAGCAGAGCACAGGGTGAAAAAGAAGTGATGGAGCCTGGAATAATGGCCCAACCACCCAAGGGAAAAGGTAGGAGGACTGGGGGGCCAGCCTCTGAACAGCAAAAAAAAGAAAGGACCTCCTTTCCCAGGAAGATTTCTTATCCCCTGAGGGAATAGAGTCCTTGGACCTGGAACATTATCAGGTAGAGCTCTTGGGCCCAGGGGGGCCACAAGGGAACAGCTGTGCCAGGGACAAAAGATTTGTCCCGCTCTTGAAAGCCTGAGATAGCAAGCTGCTGACCAGGAGAAGGGAGATGTCAGTGGCTCCCACAGGGTCTGGTGGGAGGATGGACTCCTTTACACTGAGGCCAGAGATTCCAAACCTGGTGCCACTAGGAAAGTGGTAGTGCTTCAGGAGTTCAGAGAGTGTATCCTCACATTGGCCTATGACATCCCCTTAGCTGGGCATTTGGGACAAACAAAAACATGGAGCAGACTTGTAAACCTTTTTTATTAGCCCAACGTGTCCCAGAAATTAAAGGAGTTTTGTAGCTTCCGTGTCACCTGTCAAGCCAGTGGCAAGACAGATGGCCACCCAAAGACCCCCCCTCATTCCACTTCCAGTGATGGAGGTGCCCTTTGATAGGGTTGGTGTGGACATTGTGGGTCCACTTGAACCAGCCTCAGGGAATCAGTGCATACTGATAGTAGTGGATCATGCTACCAGATACCCTAAAGCAATTCCCCTTAGGTCAACTACTCTCCCTGCAGTAGCCAAAGCCCTAATTGGTATTTTTACTAGAGGTGCTTTCCATCTGTTAAATCGGTTACATTCCAGGCGATGGAGTCAATGTGAGTTTTAAAAGTATTCATTGATTTCTAAGTTGCATCGCTGAAACATCTCATCCATCTGCCAGGTCCCGATCTACTCATCGCCTCCATTTAAATCATCACATTCCACCCAGAATCCTTGTACCATGCATTCTCTGGTAGGAGACCATCACCTGGCTACCACATGTATATATAACACAATCCTGTTAGGGGACCACTGGCAATTGTTAAAGAAGGCTTGGAGAGACCTCTACATGAGCCTAAACAAAATGTGGTGGACTATGTGCTTGGCCTCCAGTCTAGGATGGCTGAGTACATGGAAAAGGCATCCAAAAACCTTGAGGCCAGCCAACAACTCCAGAATTCGTAGCATGACCGAAAGGCTGCAATAGTTGAATTCCAGCCAGTGCAGATGTATGGTTTCTGGAGCCTGTGGCACCCAGGGCACTTCAGGACCGATGGAGTGGCTCTTACCAATCCTGGAATAGAAGAGTCAGGTCACTTACTTAGTGGACCTGGGCACTAACAGGACACCCAAGAGGGTGATCCATGTTAACTGCCTGAAACTCTGTAATGACAGGGCAGACATAACCATGCTGGTGGTTACTGATGAGGATCAGGAAGCAGAGAGTGAACCTCTCCCTGATCTCCTCTCAACTTACGGATGGGTCAGTAGATGGAGATGTCTACTCAGACACCCTCTCTGCCCAACAGCAAGCTTACTGCGGGCAAGTCACACAGCAGTATGCTGAGCTCTTCTGTTTGACCCCTGGTCAGACACACCTGTGTACCCATGATGTGGACAGAGGAGACTGTTTACCTGTCAGAAACAAAATTTATAGACAGGCTGATCAAGTCAAAGAGAGCATCAAAGTGGAACTCCACAAGATGCTGCAGTTGGGGGTAATAGAGCACTCTGACAGTCCCTGGTTAGCCCAGTGGTCTTGGTCCCCAAACCTTACACCAAAGATGGCAAGAGAGAAATTAGTTTCTGTGTGGACTACAGAGGGCTCAACTCTGTCACCAAGACAGATGCACACCCCATACCCAGAGCAGATAAATTAATTGACAAGTTAGGTGCAGTCAAAATTCTGAGTACCTGTGACTTAAATGCAGGGTACTGGCAAATTAGGATGGCACCTGGAGCAAAAGAAAAGACAGCATTCTCTACACGTGATGGGCATTATCAGTTTATTGTTAGGCCCTTGGCTTATAGAATGCCCCTGCCACCTTCCAAAGGATGGCGAATCAAGTCCTTGCTGGCATGGAGTCCTTTAGTGCAGCATAACTAGACGATATTGCTGTCTTTAGCTCCAGCTGGCAGGATCACCTGGGGAAGGTTTTGCAGGCCTTGCAATCAGCAGGCCTCTCTATTGATGCATCTATGTGCCAAATAGGGCAGGGCACTGTTATGTACTTTGGGCCACCTTGGGCACCTTGGAGGACAAGTGCAACCCTCAGAACCCAAGATCCAGACAATTCTGGACTGGGAAGCTCCTACCTCCCAGACTCAAGTCAGGGCATTCCTTGGCTTTACTGGGTACTACAGGAGGTTTGTGAAGGGATATCGGCCCATTGTACCTCCCGTCACTGAACTGACCTCCAAGAAGATCCCAAAGAAGGTAAACTGGGCCCTTGACTGGTCAAAAGGTTTTTGACACCCTGAAAGAAGCAATGTGCTCAGCAGCAGTTCTTAAAGCTTCAGATTATTTTAGGCAGTTCATTGTGCAGACAGATGCCTCTGAACATGGGATAGGAGTAGTCCTGTCCCAAACCAATGATGATGGGTTTGGCCAGCCTGTTGCTTTCATTCACAGGAGGTTACTCCCCAGGGAGCAGCCTGGAGTACCATTGAGAGGGAGGCCTTTGCTGTGGTTTGGTCCCTGAAAAAGCTGAGTCTTTACTTGTTGGCAATCACTTTGTTGCTCAAACTGACCACAGAACTCTCGGACGGCTAATGCAAATGAAAGGTGAGAACCCTAAACTTTTGAGGTGGTCCGTATCCCTACAGGGAATGTACTTTTTTTTTTTTTTTTAAATCTCTTTATTAATGTGGAGAACATAGAATCGTATACATCTGAGCATCAAACGTTGCTCTTGTCATCATCTATAATGCTTAATCCAATTTGCGAAAAAACAGAAAGTGAAAGAGGAAAGGAAAAGTGAGAGAAAAAGATAGAACTATGTGTCCAGCGGTGTGGACTAACCTATTGGGCATTTCGAGTGAGGGGGATCAATCCTAGGATAACCATTTTTCACGGTAGTGAGCTTGAGCGATAAACTATTGGGTGGGTGGGGAACTACGCCGGGGGAGAGCGGAAGGTAGACTGATAGGGAGGAGAAGGCGAGGAGAAAAGAAAAAAAAGTGGGGGGGGGGTGCTTATGAGCAGGGTTAGTGAGGTGGGGGGGTGGAGGTTGCTCCCTTTAGTGAGCAAGGTGCTGGTCCATAGCGCCCTTCGCTGTGGTCAACCGGGGGCGCATGGATAAGGCTCCGAAGCCGACCTCCCATAATCTGCGGCCGCCACAATATCCCCTCCCGTCCCCCAATAACGTTTCTTGGGTAGAGTCTCCCTTAGTCAGGATCCTCCCACCCACCACATGACATCTCAGGCGTGTCTGCCCATGCCTTACGTACTGTGTAATGTCTTGTAGTTGGGGTGTAAGTTAGGGTGAGATCGCGGCATGTGTCTCCCGACCACAGGGTCCCTTTAGATCTTTTGGCTAATGTTGATTGTTGACATGCTGGTCAGGGTCGACCATGCAATCATGGCAGACGGGTATCATCCTTTGTTTTGAGTGATGTGACCAAAGTGTCCCTCGCATCTATCCCCTTGATCTATATACCTCTGTCCTGGAGTGAGTGTAGTGTTTGAGCCTCTGCCCTCGCCCTCCCTAGCATATCTTTTACCCAATGTCGAATGTCTGGTACGGCCGGTGCTTTCCATCGCATTGCTATCAGGCGCTTAGATAAGATGAACGCCAGCTCAATACCTCTTTGTATTTGCTTTTTCTTTTTCGGATGTGGGTGAATGCCCAACAAGCAAGAAGCGGGCGTGGGGGAGAGCTGGCGCCCGACCAGCACGGCAGTCAGAGCTGTCACGTCTTGCCACGCACGAAGTAGTGGTGGGCATTCCCATGTCATGTGGAAAAAAGTTGCATCTGCCTCCCCACATCGTGGGCACTCCTGGGGAGATAGAGGGAACATGCGTTGTAGCCGGTGCGAGGATAGATAGGTCTGGTGTAAGTAGTTGAACTGGGTGAAGCGAAACCTAGGGTTGCGAGACACAGACCGCACTAAGCTGAGTGCCATTTCCCTTTCTCGTTGGTCTAGCGGGGCTGACAGAACCCCATCCCACCTTGCCTTCGCTTTGGGCTGAGCAACCTCTGGGTTGTCTAGTAGGACGCTGTAAATCTGTGAGATGCTGCAGTGTCCTCCCAGGCTGGAGAGCAGTTCATGGTGTACAGGCGATATAGAAGGTTCCCTGTCTCCGCATCGTCAAGTTCGACGCGAGAATTGTTGTAAAGCACAATACGTCAGAAACCATCCCCTGTCCACATTGTATCTCGAGCAAATTTCGGCAAAAGGCATCATATGGCCCTCCCAAAATATGTTTCCAATTGTTTGGATGCCTCTCTCGGGCTACTGGTGCAATCTGTGCTGTCTAGACAGCTTAGAGATCACTGGGACGGATAATAGTGCTATTCTGGGTGAGTATGTAGGAGTGCGATTCCCATCAAGCATGTAGTGGCTCCAACACCAAAGAGCTATTTGCATCAAAGTGTTGTACTGAACGGTCGGGCTACAGCGATCCAGCAACCATTGCAATATGCTTGTGCATCCGAGAGCGCATGCAATAATTTTGCCTCTGAGTTCGGTGGGTTTTGTAACCAGCGCCAGGCCCACTGTGTTTGCGCTGAAGCATAATTCAATTCATAATGTGGTGTGCCTAGCCCTCCTAGTTCCAATGGGAGCTGCGTGGCAGTCAGTGCTAGTTGCCGGCGACCCCTGCCCCATATTAAATCCATTGTGAGGCTATTCAATGAGGCGTAAAAATCGCGGGATATCAGTATTGGTAAGGCTGCGAAATGATAGAGCATGCACGGTAGGATTATCATTTTGGCAATTGCTACTCTGCCCATAGGCGAGAGTGGGAGTGATCCCCAGAAAGGCAAAGATCCTTTTATGGAGCCGAGTGCGCGTTCCAGGTTGCCCTCCCTCAGGTTAGCAACATCGTGGTATATCTGTATGCCTAGATATTTAAAAGTTGTATTCTCCCATGGAAGCGCATAAGTCAAAGTAGAACTACAATTAATGCTTCTTGTTGTGACCCAGATAACCTACCTTTCTCAAGCGCTTCGTGCACCATCTTGACATATGGTTGAATTAGTTGTCCTGAGCACGCACGGTAATATTCTGCTGGGAGTCCATCACTGCCCGGTGCTTTATTACCCGCCAATTGTTGTAACGCTAATTGAACCTCTGTCACATCGATGGGTGCGTCTAATTCACCCTGCTGTGGCGCGGATAAGCGAGTCAAAGGAAGTGCGATGAAGAATTCTGCCAGTTGTTGTGCGGATGGGGGAGGCTGTGCTGCGTATAGGGTACTATAGTATCGTTGGAAAGCCGTATTTAGTCCTAGTTCGGTATTGATCGCTGCTCCCGAGCCTCAGTTTATTGCTCCTATTGGTCCATGTTGCTGTTCCCCTCGCACCAGCCAGGCCAGCATTCTACCGGAGCGATCTCCCTCTGAGTGTGCTCTAGTTACGTAATGGCAATAGTCATATTTGCATAGACGCACGTCGATCTCCTTCACCCATGCCTGGGGCGCCCTCAGGTCCTC
The DNA here is from genome assembly GCF_031143425.1 of Pleurodeles waltl. Lineage (NCBI taxonomy): Eukaryota > Metazoa > Chordata > Amphibia > Caudata > Salamandridae > Pleurodeles > Pleurodeles waltl. The sequence goes on along the minus strand of NC_090440.1, from coordinate 1,781,941,174 downwards.
CAGCGCTACAGTGCCCGATGCCGTACTCTTCTCCGCTTCTCGGAGTTCAGTCTCCACCTTTCTCAATTCATCTGATAATATGCGTCGTGTCCCTCCCGCTGTTGACATGCACAGACCCCTGACTACCACCTTGTGGGCATCCCACTCCATGGCGCGTGACGACGCTGTCCCATGGTTGAGCTTAAAGTACGTTGAGATGTTCTCTGATAACTTGTGACGGAATGATGGGTCTAACAGTAAGTTTGGCTGTAACGGCCAGGTGGGGATACTCGTCCTCGTTTTACCCCAGCAAACGGTACCTAGTAGCGGACAGTGGTCTGACATTGTTTTAGCAAGATAGGAGATTCCAGTGAAATTGCTAACTAGCTCAGTTGAGCAAAGCAGCAAGTCTATGCGAGTATGAAGACGATGGATCGGGGAGAAAACTGAGTATTCCCTTTCTAGGGGATATAGTGTACGCCACACATCCACCAGCCAATGTTCTAGGATCCAGGCCTGAAAAAACTGGTAAGTTTTCCTACAGGGGGCACCCTCCAAAGGAGGGTGTGACCTATCTTTAATGGTATCTGGTATGCAATTCCAATCTCCCCCCCAAATGTATTGCGCGGTAGGGTCTTGGAATAAGTGAGGAGTGAGCGACTGGAGGAATTCCCCCTGTTTTATGTTGGGAGCATATACGCCAGTAATAATGAGCGGTGTACCATCTAAGGAACCCTCCAGCTGTACATATCGGCTGTCTGTGTCTACTCTGTGGTGGTCTACGGTGTACAGTACTTCTGGGGCGATCCATATGAGTACTCCCTTAGCATATGCAGAGAAAGAGGTGCCATAAGCTAAGCCCCGCCATTTATTCTGTAGGGTACATAATTCCTCTGTTGTTAAGTGTGTTTCCTGCGGTATAGCAATGTGGATTTTATGCCTTTTCAGATATGTATAAATTTTGCAGCGTTTAAGAGAGCTAGCCATGCCTCGCACGTTCCAGGTCATTACATTATAGGTAGTCATTTTCGTATGTGTTAGTGGTAATGTGGATCCCGGTACCCAGCCAGGAAGAGGATCTTGGGTCAAGTATTACTATTACCTTCACTTCCGTCGCAAACCCATCCCCCACCCTGGAGCAACACTGAGTAATGTAAAGAAGAGAGGACAGAGAGAGAGTGGAAAGGAACTGAAAAGATTCTTTGTAGATGAAGCCCAACTGATAACACTAAGGCACCACAGGTGCCCAGCGCATTAACTATCATGGCAAAGGTCCTTCAGGTGTCCCCTTGGGACGTGGGTTCTGTTTCGATAAGTCCCTTCATGACGGTCCCAGCCAGATATTCAGCACCCCCGTCAATCTCCGTGTGCCCATCGCCTTTTTGTTCCTGATGTCTGTATATCAGTGTGAGAAGGAGCACCGGGGCTACGTGGCGCCCAATCGCCCCGCCAGCGCATCTGCTGGGTCTAATGTCATACTCTGTCACTGTGTATTGCCGTATGGGGTTTAGAGGTCATCTGCTGTGCATGGTGTAAGTTCCGGGCCAAGCGTCGAGGGAGAAGAAGAGCCACTGGAGTGATCCACTGAGAGATCCGAGCTCACCTTTTCCGGATCTCGATACTTCTGACATTGCGGCGATGTAAACAGGTTAGCCTCCCTCAGGGCTCGTTCCTGGCTTTCTGCTACTTGTGCTTTAGATGGGCGAGTCCTCGACTTTGATTTCTTCCTTTGTCTGGGTTGGGGAGTGAGCCATGTACCCTGCTTGACGTCATCTTGCTTAAGGTGGGCCATGCCTTTGGCGTGCAGCCGTGTCCAGACGTCTTCGGGGGACGGGAAAACATGGATCTTCTCCCCATCTACAACCCGGAGCCGTGCTGGGAACAGCAGGGAGTAGGAGAGATTGTCACACAGTAATTGTTTTACTCTTGTGAAGGACGCTCTTCTGCGTTGTACTTCCGCTGTGTAGTCTGGGTACGGCGTTATCACATCATTATCCATCTGTATGGGACGCTGGGTCCTGAATCTTTGTAGGATCAAGTGTCTATCACAAAAGTTTAGTAGGCGTGCTATCAAGGGCCGTGGGGGGGGGAGCATCTGGTCTTGGTGGTCCGCTTGGAATTCGGTGGGCACGCTCCACTGCGAACATTGGTGATGCCGCGTTCATCATGACTTTATCCAGTAGCCACTTTTCCAAGAATTGTTCAGCGTTAGGTGACTCCGCTTGCTCCGGGAATCCTATAAATTTAACGTTGTTTCTCCTCGAGAGTCCCTCTGCGTCTTCTGCTCTCCTCTGGAGTAGGCTGACCTCTGTTTCCATGCGCTGTACCTGGTCACGCAAATCTTTGAGTTCTGCCTGAGTGACTGCGAGCGTTCGTTCATTATCGTTGACTCTATCAACTAATTTGCTGTGGTCCGCCCTAAGTAGGTTTACTTCGATTACTACAGAGTCTATTTTCCCTTCCAATGTAGTTTTTGTGTCTAGCACTGCTTGCAATAGCTTATCAAAGTGCGCTCGCAATGTCAAGTTCATTTGTGCAGTGCAGCAGCTTGTGTTCTGGCTAGGCCAACAGGGTTCAGCTCCTCCGTATCAGCCAATGGTTGCGGCCTGGGTGGTTTTGGCTTGACCATGGTTGATGGGGTCGTTGGTGTCACGGCTGAGAGCTCCAGCCTATCCAAGTCTCTGGGGCAGTCAAGCTGGGTGCTAGCCCAGGTGCAGAGCTAAAGGGACCCCACCGGACGAGTGCATCTCCGAGCGCAGCACAGAGGTTAGAGAGAGGAGGTTACCGCGGTGATCTTGTTCACAGGTGCTGGGCCTCTGGCTGCAACTGTCTGGTTATGTTGGGTGTAGTCAGCTTGATGTCGCGTCATTGACTTGGCATGGCCTCTGCCACCCAGGGTGGGACACTGTGAATTCAGTTGGAGGGTACATGGCCGCCACTCCGTGGCCGGGTCTCGATGGATCCACCTCAGTTGCAGCCCTAGGAAGGGGCTTGGTGGTCTAGTGTGATGATCCAGTAGTGCCCCAGCAGTCTAGGCATATGCAGCAATCTAATATGGGCCGTAGTTGTCGGGAGGGCGATCCAACGCCCCGTCGAGCAACTCAGAGCGTGGTTGGGGGGGGCGCTGCTCTACAGGGAGTATTTGTGCTAGTGTCGCGTACCTTCTCCAAGTAGCTGGAGTGGCCCATGTGTCAGTTTTCTGGTCCCTGTGGACTGCGATCTCTGCTAGCATGCTCACATGCTCTTCCGTTGAGCGCAGCGGGCTCCGCTGTTACAGTGGTCTCAGGTGCAGTACTCTCGTCACTGCATGTGCCTCGCGTTGGCTCACCCTATTTCAGGCCTCCTTTCATGGGCCGTCGTCGTGTCTTGGCACGCCGTACCATTGCACTTGGGCTCAGTCTGTTATGCTGCTGCCACCCGTCTCCGGCCCCAATGTGCGGCTGCCCGCGCCCCCGGAGCCGTCAAACCACGTCACCCGCGTTCAGCACCCAGAGGCAGCTCTGCACCTCTAGATGTCCTCAAAGGGGCCAGGGCTGGGTAGGTGCGTCCCTGGGTGCGTCCGTTGGCTGGTAATCGGTCCTTGGTCTGTGTAGGCCGCAGCGGCAGCCGCGCCCCTCCGGCCCGATCGGTATGCGCCGCTGGATCAGGTCTTCTCCTCAGGGGGCCCCTCCGATGGCGGCCTCCCGCAGCACCCGCACGTAACCGCGGTGGGCGGCGTGTCTCCGCTACTCCAGCGGTGCTCGCGAGGCCGGGGCCCCGCGATCCGCGCCACGGTGTTGCCGCTGAGGGAAGGCATTGCTCCGTCTCCTGCTGCCTTTGCTCCTTATCCGAGGCCTCAGCCGCCCCACGCTGCTTCTGGCCCGGACTCGCACGCCTCACTGCGTCTTATCAAGAGCAGCCGGGTGAGCCACCAGCGCCCCGGTATCCCGGGGCCTCACTTAGCTAGGCGAGGGCACCGGGGACAAGCGGTGGGGGGAAATTAGAGGATTAAAGTTCGGTCCGCGAGTGGAGCTTCTCAGAGAGCATTCGCACTCGCCGCCATCTTGGACACGCCCCTACAGGGAATGTACTTTGTAGTGGAACACAGACCTGGGACTGCCCATGCTAGTGCAGATGGCCTTTCAAGGTTCTTCCACTTAGACAATGAAGACTCTCTGGGAAAGGTTAGTCTCATCCTCTTTCGTTTGAGGAGTGGGGGGTGTAGGAAAGTGCCACTGTTGGCATGGTTTACCCCCCCCCCCCCCCCCACCCCCTTTTTGCCTAGTGTTGATGCTAACTTTGATTGAAAGTGGGCTGGGATCCTGCTAATTAGGTCCCAGCCCCAGTGTTCTTTCCCTAAAAGTGTACCTTTGTTTCCACAATTGGCACAACCCTGGCACACAGTTAAGTCCCTTGTAAAAGGTATGCATGATACCAAGGGCCCTGTGGCCAGGTAAGGTCTCTAATGGCTGCAGCATGTATTATGCCACCCTAGGGGACCCTTCACCTAGCAAATGTTCACTGCTGTGCAGCTTGTGTACACTGGTGGGGAGAAAAAGGCAAAGTCGACATGGCACCCCTCTCAGGGTACCATGCATACAAACCACTGCCTCTGGCATAGGGAAGTCACACCTCTAGCAGCCCTTGTAGCCCTAAAGCAGGGTGCACTATACCACAGGTGAGGGCATAGCTGCATGAGCAAAATGCCCCTATAGTGTCTAAGTCTATACTTAGAAATTGTAAGTGCAGAGTAGCCATATTGAGTATATGGTCTGGGAGTTTGTCATTACGAACTCCACAGCTCCACTGAATACTGGGAAGTTTGGTATCAAAATTCTCAGCACAATAAACCCACAATGATGTCAGTGTTGGATTTATTGTAAAATGCACACAGAGGGCATCTTAGAGATGTCCCCTGTATGTTAGCCAAACTGCTAGTGTAGGACTGACCGGTCTGTGCCAGCCTGCCACTTTCAGACAAGTTTCTGACCACATGGGGTGAGTGGCTTTGTGCACTCTGTAATCAGAAACAAAGCTTGTCCTGGGTAGAGATGCATCACACCTCCCATCTACAGGAACTGTAACACCTGGCAGCGAGCCTCAAAGGCTCAAGCCTCAGATTATAGTGCCCCAGGGCACTCCAGCTAGTGGAGATGCCCGCCCCACAGGCAAAGCCCCACTTTTGGCGGCAAGTCCCACGGGAGAATTAGGGAAAACAAGGAGGAGTGACCACCTCATCCAGGGCCACCCCTAAGGTGTCCAGAGCTGAGATGACCACCTCCCTGCAGAATCCTCCATCTTGGTTTGGAGGACAGGGAGTGGGCACATGGAGGGTGTATCCACCCTCGGGGACAGTAGCTACTGCCCTCTGACCCCTAAAACGCCCCTAAATATAGGATTTAAGGGCCTTCCTGAACACAGCTCACCAGATTCCTGGTGACCTAACAAGAAGGACTGCTAAGCTGAAACCCCAGCAGAGAAGAAGGAAGATGACAACTGGTTTGGCCCCAGCCCTACCGGCCTGTCTCCTGCTTCAAAGAACCTGTAACAGAACAGCGACACATCCAGCTAGGCCAGCAACCTCTGCCAAGCTCCAGAGGACTGCCCTGCACCCATGGACAGCGGCCCTGTCCAAGAAGAAACCTACAACCAAGGACTCCCACCTCACTCCGAATGCATGAGTCCTACCACTCTGCACCTGCCCACGGCTCGTGTCCAGGTGGTCCACCCATCAAGAAAGGGTCCCCAGGCTATTGCGACCAAGTGCCCACCCTAAGTTGACCTCTCCACCCCTCCACAATGACGCCTGCAGAGGGAATCCCGAGGACCCCCCTGACTGCGAAGCTCCAGACGAAGGTATCTGATGCCTAAAGACACACTGCACCCGCAGCCCCCATGCTTTGGAAAAACTGACACCCGGTGTAGCTACGTTCAGCAGGCGCCACTCCTGCCTGTCTGACTGATGGTGTGCCCGAGACACCCCCCTGGACCTCGTCTGCACCCTCTGAGTGATTCCTGGGCTCTTCTCATAGACCAGCATTAAAAACCCAACGTTCTGTTTGCACCCTGCAACCAGCTGCCCCCGTACCGCTGAGGGTGTGTGTTTGGTGCCTACTTGTGGCCCCTTCAGTGCTCTTATAATCCCCCCTGGTCTGCCCTCTGAGTCGCGAGTACTTACCTGCAGGTAGACCAGATTCGGAGTACCCCCTTCCTCCATAAGATTCCATGTTAAAAATGCTCATCTTTGACCTCTGCACCCGGCCGGCTCGTGTTGCTGGTGGTGGGTTTTTGGGGTTAACTTGACCCCCAACCGGTGGACTTCCTAAAACTGGAGACTGAAAATGTAAGTGTTTTACTTGCCTGTGAAACAATCAAACACTTCTTCCCCCCCAGGAACTGTTTCTGAGAAAGCAGATTATTGCCAACATTTCAAGAAGTGTATAATTTATCAATTTCAAACAAAGTACTGTTGATACATGTGTGAAATACGAATATTTTTAAGTACTTACCTGCAAATTGAATCTTGTGGTTCTAAAAATATGAAGAAAATATATTTTTGCAATATAAATACCATTGGTCTGGAGTTAAGTCATTGAGTGTGTGCTTCTTCTATTGTTTGTATGTGTGCAACAAATGCTTTGCACTACCCTCTGATAAGCCTAAGTGCTCAACCACACTACCACAAAAGAGAGCATTAGTATTAGTATTATCTACTTTAGCCTCTGTTAAGCGTCTGGGGCACCCTTGGAGTCTGTGCACACTATATCTCATTTTGATATAGTATATACAGAGCTAGCTTCCTACACTGTATTTTCATGTGTTAGCCGAGCCAGCAGAAATATTGGATTTAATGTTGTATAGCAAAACTTTCTTGGTGGTCTCGTTAGCAATGAAGCATTTTTATGAGTTATTTGGGTAGCCTCCTTCCAAGCCTTTCAAACTTCATCTTATTCCTAGGTGAGTGCGGCCGAAACGTTGGAATTGTTCTCCTTATAATGCTGCTGCTTGTTCATCCCTTTTCTTTCTCAAGGCAGTATCATTTGGAAAAGTGATGTTTTGGTCATTCTTTTCTTATAGATCTATTTTGCAGTTGATCTTCATTTTAGGCCTGGGTTGATCCTCTCCCCTCCTCCTTTAATAGGGGGGTACGGTGGGTATCGGGAAAATTCAAGTCGGTAAATCTGCAATAACCATTAGAAGTACAAGTTACTTACGTTTGTAATGTTTTTTCTAATTGATATTACATGCTTACACACAGCGCCCCCCCCACACACACACACAACGATGCTGATATGGTTTAGTTTTGTGCTCTGTATTGTTATGTGCTTATGTATTTAGGTTTGTGGAACATTGATTGATGTAACTAGCATCTCTGGCACATGTTATGCTTTATATGGTGATCAGCATTTCTCTTGCAGTGGATCAGTGAGACTCCAATGAAAATACCTTGAAAGTTCCTCTGACGCCAGTGAAGGTGAATGCAATGAAAAGCATTCCAGTCCAGTATGGCGTCTGGGAATAGGTTCAAATAGTTAATTGTTCTGCGTAATCATATACATCAGAAAGAATATTGTACTAAGGTCATTAACTTGTTTTTCTCTTGTGAATGTTGCTTATAATCCATTTAGCTAGGGCATATGGAGATACTTTGGTAATGAAACCACTGCTGCCTCAAATGTGCTATGCATTTGCTATTCAGTTGGTGCTTAAGAACGCGTAAGAACAGCAACTGCTGAAACTTTTTGAGTTCACTTGTGTAATTTTAACAATTTTTTTAAGTACTTGTCAATATTCTTGAGAAACAGTATTTTATTTAAAGTCAGTGACGACCTAATAGTTCATAACAAATGTATGCAAAGAATGTGCCACGCTTTGCTGTCTGCTTTAAGTAGTACAGACAACTAGTAAATGTTTACCTTTGTTATCCTTTTTTCAGGACCTTGTATCTTTGAACCCATGCAAAGCTGCTGACATGGTTGCCATCCATTTCAGTGAGCAACTTGAAACAGTAATTACAAAGATCCAGGTACATGATGGAACTTATTGATAAATGAATGTGATGTGTCTAATTTTCTTCACTGCCTCTCTTCAATACCATAGTGATTCTACTTCAGATGTATATGTCACTCCTGTTTCTTGACTCTTGAACAACAAACTACTTGCTAGCTCGTCATTTTTACTAGGATTTTGTTTTTGCTTACCATGATGGCTTATATTTGTTTCATATAGGCACGTTTGATTAATGTTTCATGGTTTGAAAGTGTTTGTATTGCTGCCTGGTTTTCATTCTATGTAACTAGGAAGGGTTGAAAAATCTATCTTCTGACAAGGCACTAATTCCCTGACAAAATGTTTTTCAGTACACATGCACAAAATATTGCAAACCTTTCTCAGCCATAGATTGTGAATGCCGAAAGCATTACTCTTAAGTTTCTGTCCTCCAGACCTAACTACAGGCCAGGAACGCACCATACTAGGTGTCTGGCCACATACTTGTCTTTCTGCTGTCCCTGAAAACATGTTCCATCTGTAAGTAAGCTAGCATTGCTGCTGCCCGTGCTCTACATGTTCTTTTTGTTTTCAAAAGCACTGTTTCTAACTAGGAGGTTCCTCAACACTGCTATTGCCTGTGCCATGTACGCAATTGGACACAGTTCTTGCCCTGCTTTCCTAGAGCTTAGCCTTGTTCACTATTTTAGCCGGTTACTTCAGTGCTGTCGGTCCAGGGCATTTTATTTTAACACAGGTGTGTAGGTTAGGAGAAAGGGGAGTAGGGGGTATTGACATATATGAAGGCCACTGAATTATACCAGTGTTGGAAACTGTACATTATTATGTAATTTGCCTCAAAAGGAATCCATCCTCTAGAATCTTAGAGCACCTGTTTATTAATTCAGGCCAGCATTGTTGTATCAAAGTAATGTCAAAAGAATCCATGTGTATAGTGTTGTGAATTTCTTAGTGGTTTGAACTTAGAGAGGTGTTGGTGAAGGACTTATTGTGCAAACTGTAAAATCAATCTTTTTTTGAGGCGAGATTTCCAAGGTGATTTATAGTGCCATACATATGATCACTAATTTCTATTGAGTCGATTGTGATTCTTTGACTTGTGCATTGTTTGGTGAAAGGGTCATTGCAATGTATAATGTTCCCTCTGGATATTCTCTTCAACTTTCACCAATCACAAATGTAATAATGGGGCTACCACAAGTTAAAACAGGAGAGCAATTCTGTTGCACTTGCCACACAGGACTGGATGACTGAGTTGTTCTTGTATATTTTGAACATGCTGTCCCAACCTTAGTCCAGTAGCACAAATCTTTTAATGATGGTTAGGTTACATCATCAGTGGAAGGCAGATTCACATACTCATGACATTAGATACCTGTGTTATGCCCCTTGTAAAGAAGTAGTTTACTCATTTTAACCTTATGCTACCCCTTGGATGTTAAGTTAGTGTCTACTGCGTGGTATTTTCATCTTTTATGCCCCTTGCCACTCTTTTGTTTGCCATTAAAGAGTCATTTTGTTTTATATTATTGTACGAAAACTGTCTTAACATTGGGATTTCCTTTCTATTTAGGACCCGTTTCTCCTTTTTCAGTTCCTGAGGAGCTTTCTTAATCCAAGGTATGTTGATATTGTCTTTCAAGAAGCAATGTTTGTAAATTTGGTTATTTTTGACATCAGATGGTAAATTTTTATAAGTCCAAGGACTGTAAAGTTGTTATGGAATGGAATTTGCTAGTTATGATCAGATTTATTCAGATTTTAAGCTCCACATAGCAATGTTTTGACTGGGTTTTAACCATAATTGATCAGCTAATATCCATACGTTGACCCATTTGAATATAGTGCTGTGCATTTGTATTTTGGTAGGCATTATTGTTTGTCGTTTCTCTTCCTTTATTTAATAGACTGAGGTGAAATATTTATTTTGTTATGTGTATCACGAAACAGGTCATGTTGCGCCCTGTTCAGTGATACATAGAGTTATTGTTTTGATGTACATGAGCAATTTATGTAATAGACTTGGATGACAATTGCATATAAATAGGGTATGATACATCTTGTGGGTCCAGTGGAGAAGTGCATGTATGTGTCAGTGCCTGCCTCTTCATAAGGATTCATCCCAGTGCAGTTTTAATGTTGTGTGCAATGTGTACATACCACAAAGATATAGTCTGCAATAGAATTCCATGGTGAAAAGACCGGGAGACATCTCGAACCACCAAGTAGTCAAAAACCTTGACAAAAGGGTCAGAAAATCAGTCAAAAAGCCCACTGAGAGCAGCTCTTCTCTGGATCTGCACTTAAGCTGGTGCAGAAAGAGAAAACCTGATGTCAGCTCGTTGGGGTGGCGCCTGTTTACAACTGTGATGTCATTACTGCTACCACAACGCAAACGAAGGATGCAGAGTCAACCGATGCTACCCGACGGCGCGCAAGGGCACTGCTCAAAGAAAAATCTCCAGATCACGCCTGGGGGAAATTCTAAGGTAAGGAATCTGCAACTAGACTATGGCTCTACCAGATAATTTGTTACCGAAGGTAAGTAGCTTGTTCTTTTAGTAAACAGTGACACCACCAAGATGTGGGCAGTGACACAGGCCAAAACAACTGACTCTGAACATTCCACTAGAGCAAGGCGAATGACCTAAATGTATCCCAAGAACTAATGAAATAAGAGGACATGTCCATACAGGCAACCTACATGCCTTTACTCCTGCATCTCAACAGTTTGATAATAATAACCCTGATTATGAAATTTATGGTGATGAAAACGTGTTCCATGACCTGCAAGAGGGCAGTGGCCTGAATATTTTCCCTTCCACCCCTGATTCTGCAGTGATCAACGGATGACTCTGCCTCCTCCACAGCTGTGATCATGAGAGAGCCAGAGCTAAAGGGCCTCACTTTACCCACAAAAGGGGTCAAAACAAATGTCTTGACAGAGGTCCTTAATCCAAAAAAGACAAGTTATGAACCTCTTCTCCCATTGAACAAGGCACTTTCTGTAGTTGCGCAACAAAACTTGTGGGGGCCCCCCTGCAAAGTACATGGAGAGGCCCTCCCTCTGGACTCACTTCGGAGCTCTTAGGCCAGGTCACTTTGCTGAGGGGACCCCCCTGGAGCTCGGGGCCCTGTGAACCGCGGGGGCTGCGGAGGCCTTTGTTATGCCATTGTTTTTCTGATATGCTGATGGGACACCTGGGCAAAACCAGGATTTTGCCCCTAGTTTTTTGTCTGGTGCTTTTGGCTGATCCCATTCTACATAGAGCTAAGACAAAAGTGTTTGTAGCCTTTTCTGCCAACAAGAAATGCCTGAAAAAGACTAGAATATCTTTCATGTCTTTCAGTCTGATGGCGATGCTTTGGGGTTTTCTGCGGAATTCCCTCAAAGCAATAAACATAAAGATAATTACATAGAAATGTTGCACCTCTATAACATTCTATTTTTGGGGTACCAGTGAGGTTGACATCTCCCTGCAATCTGTTTTTTCTTCCTATCTGGCCTTCCTTCAGTATATCTTTTTCATGTGTTGGGAAGGAAACTACAGTGGCCTTAGTATGCCTTCTCCCTAGTGTACATAAATGTAAACCTCTGCATACATACTCAAACTTTGGATCAACTTTTGCCTTTCAATGAATGGCGGATCAAGGTGAAGCTTTCAGCCTGGGAGAAACCCAGTTCATAGCCTGCTAACAGGGAAGCAGTCTTTTAACATGTCCTTAAGATCTGACATCAGAGAGTCGTCTAGTACGTTGTTTTTCCTATGGATACTTATAATCACGGATCCCACACCTTGTGAATCTCTGATGATGCCAGATTAGATCCAGAAAACGTTTGCAAAACCCCCTGTGCACTGATGGACAGCACCATTGGCCTCTATTTGGACTCCATCCTGCCTCCGGATGTGATAACATGGAGCCACATTTAGCAAACCACCCTGCATGCTAATGTTGGCTTCTCTTTCTCTGCTCCCTTCGACTTGGAACTGGTACGCAAACTTTTTTAAATAATTTCTTGGCAAGAGTGAAGGGATGACACCCCTGAAGATGACCGGTTTCAAACCATATTGTGCCTGCCATAAGCAGATGTACATTGCGGATCTGAAAGTTTTCCTGTGGTGCCTTGTCATGAAACACGACTCAGTCCTTTGAGAAATGCTCAATGATGCACCCAAAAACTATAAAGCAGTGGGAAGCCACATTCAATGTGGTTGAGCATGAAAAGTGGGGTCGGTCCTGATCCAGGTCCTGCAGTGTGTTCTGGTCCAGATCATTCTGGTAAGGTAGGACAAAGATGACGTTGAGGAGCGCGTTGTAAAAGAAGTATGGGAAAAGTAAACAAGGTTTCTTAATGTCCAGACAGTGCCAATCTCAGGATAGGCCTCATAGTCGGTTTTTCAGAAATCTGATGCCAGAAAATACACATCTGAGCACCGCAGACTTGGTTGCTTGTGCAGTAGGCACCAGCAACATTCTCAGATGACATGACTGGTGTGCTTCACTGGCATCATCAACGACTATGCCCTTTGATGGAGCCCAACTTTTTGGAGGAAAGACAGATGCAGCTTTGGATCATTTCAGGCAACTGGGGCCATTAGGGATCCAGATACACCAAATAGGTTACTCCTTGGCGCAATGGCCCTTGATCATGTTGGGCCAGTAGGGAGCCAGTTAAGATGCTCCTTACCCCACTGGCCCTTGATTAAGTCCAACCTATTGGTCTTCCAGCTGGTTAATGTCCTTCCCTTTGTGGACACCCCTCCTCACATTCCCCCGGTTTTCACCCAGAGTTCTGTAGACCAGTATCTTTTCTAAAGAGGTTTTTATTTCTTATGGAGACTTCTAGATGCAGATTTCTGACTTTATGTATTATATTGTTTACTCGTGTTACTTCTTGGTCCACAAGAAGGGCTGGGCTTGAGACTGATCCTAGACCTCTGAGTTATTCCTAAAGAAGTGTAAGTTTAAGACGATAACCCTGACACATTTTACTGCTGGCCTTGGCAATTGGATGGTGTCCTTGGATCAGCAGGATGCATACTTGTATGTGTTTTGGAAGTCACAGTGGGGACAGATGCGTTTCCTTTCAGTTGTGGAGCTCACATGGACAGAGTGGAGATCAGATGCCTCTGGTCTCCTGTTGGGCAACACCATAACATTTATGTTCTGTCGCTGCATGCCATTATTCTAGTTCTAATGGCTGTTGTGCTTTCTGTCAAGGGCATGTCAGTCCACATGCTAATGGACTGTACAACTGCCATTTAGTACTGCAGCAGGGAGGGCGGCATGGGGTCAAGGGCCCTTTGTCTGGGCACATCAAAGTTGTGGTGTTGTCCTGTACTTCAAATGATTTCTTTGACAGTCCGTCATCTGGTGGCATTCCTTATCTTCATGGCTGACACTCTTAGTAGGTGCCAATTTACTGACTAGGAGCGTCACCTTTTGCCACCTCCAAAAACACTCAGTGTCAAGTGTTTTGCACTTTGGAGTTCCCTGGTGAGGGTCTCTAGGAGGCTTTTTCTGCCTTTGGTGGGGCTTTGCCTCCTGTACAGCTTTCCATATCTACTTCTGATCCTGCAGGTGAAGAGGAACGTTGGGCCTGGGTGAAAAGATATTGTTCTGATAGGCCCAAATAAGCTTGGAACTTAGGTACCCTGAATTCTTTCTGTGCATATGCCATCCATTTTGTCTAACTGTTTGGGAGGATGTGCTGTCCCAGTAGCAATGCTGGGTTTCACATCAATATGCCGACAATCTACAGCTCCATGTATTGAGATTAAGCAAAAACATTTTTCATCAAAATACATTGATATTTTGGCTGCTTGCTGCCCCTCTACCAAGTCTGTATATTCGGCCCTTTGGGCAAAATATGTCGCCTGATTTCAATACTAGCAAGTTGATCCCCTACAGGTGATACTGTCTAATGTGCTTTTGTGTATGGTTTCTTAGACCTGGCAGGTTGTTGAGGTGAGTACAATTACCAGTTATATGCCAGCCCTTTCAATCTTTGTTCATTTGCCTGAACAGCCCTCATTATTCAGATCACCTGTGTTGTTCTGTTTCTAAAAATTCCGTTTGCTTATGTTTGTACGGCTTCCTTTGTTATGTTGCAGTGCAACCTTAATTTGGTCTGACCTTTCTGTTGCGTGCTTCCTTTGTGCCTCTCCCCTGCTTTCCCGAACCTCTTGACCCTTCAAGCAGTATCTTCAACAAGCTGCAGCCTTGTCAGTTCAGCCCCCATACACTAACTTTTTTCAAGGTAAGCTAATGTGTAGGACCCATGCATCCATTCTTCCGAAAGTTATCACCTCTCACCATGGGGAATGAGTCTGTCACACACCTGACATTCTTTTCCCCACTGCATCCATCCAAAGAGAAGTCAAGATTATACTGCATTGACTGGCGGTGGACCTTTATTTTCTACATTGATAAGACTGTGGAGTCCTGGGTAGAAGATTCACTGTTTGATGGGTTTGCTTGTGCAAAGAAAGACATTCCTGAAAATGCCTCATCAAGGTGAATTGCTTTTTGCATCAAACAGTGTTATGCCTCAATCAAGAAAGCCCCTTCTGAATACCTCAGGCCTTACAGGTGGTTCTACATGAGTGAAAACAGCCACTACGGCTTTACATGGGTGTTCCATGTTTTTTTTTATTATTATAAATCTTTTTATTGACATTATAGGTGCAACCATAGACTGTAAAAATCGGCACAGTCGTATACTTCACACCATCATCGGACCCACCCATCAACCCCTCTCACTACCAGTCACTCATTGTTCGATTCTCCTGTATTGTCTCTGGGATGTATCACTTTGCTTCAGGTCAATCCATATTCCCACATATTTGGCCTCTATAGGTATTCCAGATTTCTCCCCAACCTCTACCCTCGTAGGCCACCCGCTCCACCATCATGCACCAATCAATATAATGTTTCCATGTCTCCAGGCCAGGGGCTTGGCTGGCTCTACATAGCTTTACAATATCTCTTTTGGCCACTACCAAACCTATTGTCATCCATATCCGCTGTGCCCTGATAATGCCTGTATCCCACCCAAATGTTCAGAATACATTGAATTCCCTCCCCTCCTATCTCTTCCAGGCACCTCACCACTGCAGCCCAGTAGGCCTGCAGCACTGTGCAGTCCATAACTTGAAAGTACCTGTCTGTCCTCATCCACGTATACAGTTTGCATGCCCGTCCTTCCCATCTTAACTGTCGTTGTTTGGACATAGTAGGATCAATGTAGAACCCAAAGCTGGGTTAGTCTAAACGCTGATTGAAGCTGCCCGGGCCTCCTCCCACTCTCCATCTTCAAAGACTCCCACCTCCTTCTCACACTTTTCCCACAACTGTTACTAAACATCTGCCATATGATTAAGTATTCTAAGTCAGATGCTTGGCCTTTTTGGGGCATAAATTCGTCCTACATTCTATCCTCCAGGGGGAAGGATTCCTGAATGTCTGTTTCTCTTGGTAGGACTGTTCTAGGACCATGTCAGATTTGTATTTGCCTTTAGGTTCTGGAGGACGCCAACTGATATTCTTGTTGCAAGTTTGACCATGGAGCGATGCTGCTCTGAGTCCAAATACTACCTACTATGGAGGTCCTACGAGTTCCCATTTGTCAAATCATGGCTGGCTCCACAGTGTCCCCAGAATTTCTGCATCCCACAGTGGAGTTGTGTGCATAATCTTTCCTGGAGCATTTTCTTCTGTCACTAGAGTCAATGCTCATCGATGTCAATGAATCTTTGAACCCAGTAAATGTGGATGCACCAATAACCCAATGTCAATACAAACCAATACATTTACGCAGTATGATCAATGTGGCCATACAAGGAAAACTCCAGTCAAGAATAAAGTTAAGGGGTTTTATCACAAGCATAAGCTCAAAGTTATATAGACCACTCATGAGACACAATTATAAAGATACAAGATCACCAAAGAATGCCTAAGGCGACGAAAAAAGGTTAAAGAGCTAACATCAGTATAACTAAGCATTCACTATGAGTAAAAAACATCAACAGAAATATTTGTGATACAGAAATTAAGCATTGCTCAGCCTTTGTAAGCAACATTATGATTGAGTTGGGCAAGAGGAAACCCTACAGTCAGACAAATCAGGGAAGAACATGTGTGGGGCGGAGCACATACAGGCAAAAGACAAAAAGGAGCAAAAATAATTTGGAAAAAGGTAATATCAGGCAACAGATTACTAATTAAGAAGGGTAAAAGACAGGTAAAAAAATGAAAGCATCAGCATGATCAAGAGTCTTCTGTAAGGAGATGGGGAAAAATCTCTAAGTCTCATGGGGCATCTCAAAGGAGTAAAGCAAAGAAGAGGATACCTCCCCAAGGGGCTCTGCATGTAGGGTTCTTCAGCAAAGGTTCTTGGCATCTGGTGATCTGCTGACTAAGGGAAAATCTGATGATCTGACCAAAGTCCAACTGGCCAACGAAATGTCAAAGTTCATACGACAGTCTAATTCGCCAAAGGTAAAGGTAACAGTCCATGTGATGTTGAAGGGGTATCATCCAATAGAAATCGATCACACAACTCCAAGTTGTAGCATTGATATTTCTTAACAAGTCAGACATGGGAACATCATCCTTCCATGTAGCTCCACATGAGTTTGAAACAATTGTATACAGTCTCAGTAAGATGTTCAGGATGTTCTACACTCAAGGACATTATCATACGTTCTCTCTATGTCTAAACAATAGAGGTCTATTACCAAAGCTAGTCTTCCCATGGGAACGAAGTCTGAAAACAAAAGTTCACATGCAGGAAATGAATCAGCATTCTTTGCACAGTCACGAGAAAAAGGGTCCAACAGGCCTCACTTAGGCTAATGCAAGTGAATAAATACAGCACATTATTACATTAAATAAAGCACATTTTAATATGCATACTGTTAATTCTTCATTAATAATTTTTCATTAATATTCAGATTACAATAACCTTAAATGGAGAGACTCTGTCAATACATTTCAGTCAACACAAGCTGGAACTACATTTATCAATTTTTGCACACGTATTTAAATCCTTAATCATTAAAAATTCAATATAATTTCAGTACATGCTGGTAGAGTCTCGCTTATGACATAGTTTTAGTTATGTCCTTCTAGCATTAAGTTCAACTTCAATACCACAGGAGTTTAAGCTTCTAGTCTAGAGTACATGCACACTAGCACCTCTTCTCAGTGCATCACTTTACAAGCAAACCATTAGTACTTTGAATAACATAATGCATAAACAGTCATATATAAATGAATTCTCTGACATGAGGGACACCACTAAAGTTTCTGCTACATTACTTTGTTTTTCCACTCCAGGAATGTTGTGACCTTGTGCTATAGTTGCACGACGGATCACGTGGGGTCCGCCAAGTCTCCCCACCTTGCCCCCTATGCAGTACTCTCAAGAGCTCTCAAGAACCCACATGGTCCCAACACAGACTTATCCGTATACAACACAGGTTTCATAAGTGGGGGGAAGGCCCAGTGATTAATCGTGCTCAATTGTGTCATCCAGTAGTATTTCTGGATACCTGCCATTGCTGTGCTCCCATTGTACCAACCCCTCATTAGTAGGGGTAGTGCTATTCGTGCCGGGCCTCCATTCCACAGCACTGACCGGATTTCTCCCTCAATCACCTTAAAGTACTATCCTTGGACCTCATAAGAGATATTTTGCAGGTCCTATAGAAAGCAGGGTAGACACATCATTTTGAGCAGTGATGGCCTACCCATCAACAAGAGTGCCAATGACCTCCAGTGTTTCACATTTCATGGTAGGCTGTCTCGTTGCAGGGCTAGGTTCTTCTGGAAAAAGAGGCTAGTATATGCTGTGATATATATCCCCAAATAACAGAAACCCATGGTTGCCACCGTTA
Organism: Pleurodeles waltl; assembly: GCF_031143425.1. Taxonomy (NCBI): domain Eukaryota; kingdom Metazoa; phylum Chordata; class Amphibia; order Caudata; family Salamandridae; genus Pleurodeles; species Pleurodeles waltl. The sequence continues at coordinate 1,781,923,304 of NC_090440.1, read as the reverse complement.
CTGCACAGTTAGACAGCAGCTGCGGGACCTGGCCCTTTAGCGGGTACAAAAGGGACTTGTGCCAGTTTATGGTATGACCTGAGTATTTACCAAAATTTGTGATGATCTGCATCAATCTAGCCAGAGATGACTCCGGGTCAGCCACAAAGAGCAGCATATCATCTGCATAATATATTTTGTCTTCCCATTGCCCCTTCCAGTGGAGACCTCTGACCAGTGGATCTTGATAGATCCATACTGCCAAAGGTTCAAGCGCCAAGCAAAAACTGATAGGGGGAAGCCCTGCATTGTACCTCTCTGAAGTCTAAATTCTATGGATTGGCTGCAATCCACCCTAACCTGCGCCATCGGGTTGCAGCATAGAGGAGTCTAGCCCAGTTTAAAAAAAATTGGGCCAGTGCCAAACTTAGCCATTTCCTCAAACATATAGTCCCATTCCACTGTGTCGACTGTCACTCTGGCACTTCATGCCAGCACTAGTGCCTGACCCTGCAGGTTTGCTGATTGTCTCAGCACCCCTTGGAGGTGTCAGTGATTAAGGGCAGTACTTCTATGGTGCATAACGTTGATTGACCCAAATTAATTAGTGATTGAATCACTCTGATGAGGCGCATGGCTAGTGCTTTGACTAATATCTACATAGTGAATCAACTTTTACTTAAAGGAAGAAGAAGGATGGATTCATGAATATTTTTATAACATTTTGATCCCAAAAAGTGAGCTGACCAGGGTTGTCTCCGAGCATCAGGGCAGCAGTCTCGCGAAAGTCATGCTTTATGTGCTTTTCTGAAGATTCATCTGTGTGTTTACTGGAGAAATACTTGTTTCTGCATGCACAGCTATTGGTTAGAGGATAAATCAATCAATCAGGGTTTATAAAGTGCAGCTACTCACCTGTTAGGGTCTGAAGGCGCTGGGGGGCGGAGGGGGTGGGGTGGGAATGTAGCGTGTACCATAGGTGGATTAAAAAAGCCATGTCTTCAGTTCCTTTGTGAAGCTGGAGAGGGAGGGGGTTTGTCTGATGTGGATGGGTAGGGCGTTCCAGGTGGTGGTGGCGAGGTAGGAGAAGGAGCATCCTCCTGTTCTGGACCTGCCTTTAGGGTGTCTGGTTAATCCCAAGTAGAGAATAGAAAATCATTATGACAACACATTAAAGTAATCTAGAGGATTACGTGGAAATTGCTGTCACTGAAATAATATAACAAAATGCAAAATATGAATTCAAGGATAAATCAGCAATCATTTGTAATCTCGTTTAAGGAATGCATCAGTTTTCTTCAGTGTTTATTGTTGTGTTGAGTAACGCATTACTTTTGTGTATATCTATCTTTATATATATATATATATATATATATATATATATATATATATATATATATGTGTGTTCGATGGCGTGTATAGCTGCAGATACACATGCATTGCATAAGTCCTCCATCTAGTGTTGGGCTTGGAGTGTTACAAGTTGTTTTTCTTCGAAGAAGCTTTTTCGAGTCACAAGATCGAGTGGTGACTCCTTTTGGTGATAGTGTGCATGGACATTGAGTCCTTTGTTAGATTGTTTTCTTTCCGCCGTTGGGTTTGGACGTGTTTCCTCTTGCTCTGTTAGATCTCTGTTCGGTACTATCTGAACTTCTCTTTTCTTTCTATAAACATCAGTATAGATTTCGATTGCGTTTTCTCACTTTCATTAGATCCTATTGTAATCGTCTGGGTCGATTAAATCCCCTTTTCAGGCGACCCCTTCTTGGGCCTACTTCGACTTGTAGTTGTCGAACAATGTCAGGCTGATGGAGCAGATTCCGTTTCGCTTTTGCCCCTGGTGTCTCGCCAAGTTCCCATACACCAACGGACACTCGTGTGCAACCTCTGTCTTTCTCCGGGTCACAGAGAAGAAAGCTGTGAAGCGTGTTGATCCTTCCGTTCGAAGAAAACTCTATATTCTTTATACCTCCTTATACCAAAACAGGATGGTACTCTCAGACCAATCCTGGATCTCAGACCACTCAATCAGTACATCCTGTCAGTGCATTTCCACATGGTCATTCTTCAGGACGTCATACCCCTGCTACAAAGACAAGACTACATGACAGCATTAGATCTAAAAGATGCTTACTTCCACATTCCCATACATCCAGCACATCGCAAATTTCTACGATTTGTTAAAGCAGGCAAGCACTACCTGTTCAAAGTACTAGGCTTTGGAGTAACAGCAGCACCAAGGGTATTCACCAAATGCCTCGCAGTGGTTGCAGCATACCTCAGAAGGAAACATATACATGGCTTCCCTATCTGGATGACTGGCTCATAAAAGCCAGCACCATTCAAACCTGTCAGCAGCACACACAGTACACAGTGGGTACCCCACACAGTGTAGGGCTCACAATCAATTACAATAAATCTAATCTCCAACCAGCGCAAATACAGCCATATCTGGGAGCAATTCTGAACACTCAATCAGCACTAGCATACCCAAACCCACAGATAATTCAAGCTTTCCACAATCTCATATCTCTAATGGTGGAATCATACCAACTTATCAAAAGGGTGGCCATTTCAGAACCCTGTGCCACAGACCATAATCACAACCGATGCATCAATGATAAATTGGGGAGCCCATCTCAACAACCTTACCATACAAGGGGAATGGGACTCAATTCAGCAGACTTTTCGCATAAACTATTTGGAATTGCTAGCAGTGTTCCTAGCACTCAAAGCTTTCCAGCCACAGATCACGCACAAAACAGTGTTGATAAGGTCAGACAACATGACCACAATATATTATCTGCAAAAACAGGGGGGGCACACTCATCTTAATTGTCCCTTCTAGCACAGACAATTTGGAAATGGGCAATTCACAATCACATCCAACTACTAGCAGGGATACCCAACCAACTAGCGGACTTCTTAAGCAGGACGCAGCAACAAATACATGAATGGGAGATTCACCTACAGGTGATTCAACAGCACTTCTGCATGTGGGGAACCCCAGACATAGACCTCTTCGCAACAAGTGAAAATGCAAAATGTCCACATTTTGCATACAGGTACCCACACCCTCGATCCAAGGGCAATGCTCTATGAATCAATTGGTCAGGCATATTTGCTTACGCTTTTCCCTCTCTCCCACTTGTTCCATTTCTGGTTAACAAGATCCATCACACCTCCTTCACTACTCATAGCTCTCACATGGGCATGTCAACACTGGTACACAGCACTGTTGGATCTGTCTGTAGTACCACATCACAAGCTCCTAAATGGACTGGGACCTATTGACTCAAAACAAAGGTCAAATTGGGCATCCCAATCCCAGTATGCTCAACCTGGCGATTTGGCTCCTGAGGTCATAGAGTTTGGATATCTACAGCTTCCAGCAGAATGTATGGACATCCTAAAAGAAGCACGCAAACTTACAACCAGACAGTGTTATGCAGCTAAATGGAAATGTTTTATATATTACTGTCAACCCAAAAATATTGATCCACTCGATCTCGTGACTCGAAAAAGCTTCTTCGAAGAAAAACAACTTGTAACACTCCGAGCCCAACACTAGATGGCGGATTTATGCAAAGCATGTGAATCTACAGCACTACATGCCACGTTCAGATGTCTACTGAGTAAGTAACATCACACACACGCTGGTTAAGTAACATAGTACGCATGCGCTCTCTCTCTCTCTCCATGTCTTCACAACCCTCCCAAGAATAGCTCTATTGTTTCTTCCATCCTATCATCTATCCGTTCATCCTGCCATCCACCTGCTGATATTCACAATTTCACCTTTACATTCTGTCATCCATTCATCCTTCAGTCTTTCACCATTTTGTACACCCGCCCATCCACCTCTAAACCTATCTATCAAACCCATCCATCCATCTTTTCACGCATCCATCTCTCCAAACACCCTTTCACTCATCCACTCATCCTTTCAGTCATTATTCTATCGTCCATCTACCTTTCACCCCACCCGTCCTCCCTTTTACTCATCCACCCATCCACACTTTCACTCTTCCTTCCCGTCTTCCACCCAGCTGTCCTTTTACCCTTTCACTCATCCATCCAAACATTCACTCATCCATCCATCCTCCCTTTCACTCATCCACCTGTTCTTTCAGTCGTCCTTTCATCCACCACCGTCCCTTTCACACATGCATACCTTTCACTCATCCATTCTTTCTCTCATCCATCCACCCTTTCACTCCATCAATCCGCCCATCATCCCTTTCACTTGTACCACCCATTCATCTTTCCACCCTCTGTTTAACTCAGCCTTTCACTCACTCATCCATCCATCCACCCTCTGATCATCCATCCACTCCCTTTTTCACTCATCCATCAATCATTTCCCTCACTCATCCATCAGTCTATCCATCCTTTCTCTCATCATCCATCCACCCTTACACTTACCCATCCTTTCATCCATCCACCCTCCCGTTCACTCAGCCATCCATTCTTCTACTCTTCCATCCTTGCATCCAACCTTTCACTCATTCATACTTTTATCCATCTAGTCATACATCCACCCTTCACTCACCCATTGTAGACGGCTGGCTCAGTATTTGGTGGACACCTAAAGGTGATGCACCCTGCACTTAGTCCAGGCAACCCTTAGTGATAGTGTAAGAGGCCTTCCGATAACCAAAGCTCTCGAAGAGGGTAGCTGTGGTGAGCAGCTAAACCTTATCAGAGTGGGTGTAAAGCAATTGCAATAACCACAGTCAGTCAATGATTACATATACGAAAGAATCACACCAAGTGTTGAAAAAATAAAGTATTATATTATTTATTCACGCACACAGGCACTAAGCTAACTCTGGTATATCTCCTAACTGGTGGTATAAACACACAAAAATGTGCTTCAGAACAGATAGATACAAACATATAATAACATGGGCCCCTAAGGGTGGCTAAACCATATACTAAAAAAATAGGTAAGAAAAGGCACAGCTAACCAAGACTGATACACAACTACCCTAAGGACTGAGAAAGTACTAAAACACTAGAGGTAAGTAGCAGGTATTCCCCGGAGTCTCTGGTGCAGAAGTTTTAACTAATGTTGGGTGTCCCATAGGATAACATTGGGTAAGTCGCGGTTAGGAAAAGGTTGAAAACTGACCCTTCCCAGAGGACCCCACCGAAACCCATTGAAACAAGGAAGGTTCAAGAGTGCCACCACCTGTGGATAACCAGAGAAGTGGAGTGCCTACACCAGGGAGCCCCGATGCATAGGGGTGAAGGCAGGTCAGAGTCTCCAGTTGAAACCAATGGGGACCTCAGCTGTCCATCTGCTACAGTGACCCATGGACCAGGTCAGTGGAACCTAGGTGTGGAAAGACGGGACAGAGTCCAGACCACCCGGAGACACCCATAGGGTGTCCAAGGGCAATTCCCACCCTTCTTGTGGATGATTTCTTTGTGTAAAGGTTTTCGTGAAGATGTAGCTGTGGCTTCCAGGTGATGCAGATGGATCCCAGGAGTTGTCCACGAACTGTCCCACGCCGGTTGTCACATGCAGAGGGGTCAGTGGTCAGCAGGACCACCAACAATCCTTGGCAAATGCAAGAAAAGTGTTGCAAGAAGACTTGCAGTAATGAGGACCAGCAAGGTGTGAGGGACTCAACCTTTGTAGGTGAGTCAGGGCCGGCACTCCACAGTGGGGAGAGCCAGCAAGAATTGAAGGAGACCCCAGAAGGACCCTCTGGCAGCAGGCACAGGGAGTCGTGAGGAGCCCTCAGCAACACAACAAAGATGAATGCCCACGTTGCAGGGGTTGCAGAGAGGACGTCATTCTTGGTGCTATGTGAGGCTTGACGATGGGGCTTCTTGGAGCTAGGAGGTCTGAGCAAGGCTTGGTGATGACAACAGACGCAGTGCACACGGGTTCTGTCCACCAGGCTCCAATGAGGGACCAACGTCTTCCCAGTTACAAAGAAGACAGATGAGAGCTCTGAAGAGTCAAAGAACCACCACCTGTGTTGCAGAGCCTTGAGGAGTCCATTGGACAACAGGATCCAAAAACCGATTGTAGATGCAGTTGCAGTGTAGTGACTCCTTCACTCGAAGGGAGAAGTCCTTGTGACTCTGGAGGATGCACAGCCATGGAAGTTGCATGGTCCTTGCAATGCTCGGGGACAAAGTTACAGTAGGAGCCCTCCTACCATTTGTAGTTGCAGCCTTGGTTCCCGGTGAAGTCCAGCAGCAGGCTCCAGTGTCCATGTCACAGAAGAAGTTGTGAAATCAAATCTAGAGTCCCACTCTCAGGGGAGCCCTTAAATAACCCTGGAAGGGGGTTGGACAATGACTGCAGTGACCAACCTATTGGTGGGTGGGGGTTATGGGGGGCAGTCAGGGATATTACTCAGCTGGACTGACCAGTCAGCTGCTCCCAGGGGCCTCAGCCCACCCAGTTTCCAAGATGACAGAATCAAGTGGCCACCTGGAAGAGCTCAGGGCACCTCCCAAGGTGAGGAGCTGGACAGACGAGTAGTAATTCCCCTTTCCTTTGTGTGTTTTGGACCAGAGTGGGAGCCTGGGGGCTCCTGCACTGGAAGAAACTGGTTTTAGGAGAAGCGCACCAAATGTGCCCTTCAAATAAGTATAGTGGCACTCAGGAGCACCCCCACCTTAGCCCAGAGACACCTATTTCTAAAGGAGAAAGGGTTACACCTCTCCTCTAAAGGAAAATCTTTGTTCTCCCTTCCCATGCCTGTGTTAAGCTCAGCAGCAGGAGGGCAGAACAGTGTGTGGGGTCGTTGGCAGCACTGGCTTGCACGCAGACCTTGCAAGGCTGAACAGGCAGACATGGGGGATCCTCTAAGGCAGTGGTTCCCAACCTGTGGTCGGGGACCCCTGGGGTTCACGACCTTTTAGAAAATTAAATAATATTAACAGATTAGGTCCCCAGCTTTCAGTATTGACTCAGTGGGGGGGGGGGGTCCCCGGGTCCCAAAAACGATTCAGTGAGGTTCCAGTAATGATAGAGTGGGGGTCCACAGAAGTCAAAAGTTTGGGAACCATAGCTTTAAGGAACCTCCAAAGTACATGATATCATGCAACAAGCACTGGAACCAGTGTAGTTCTTTGATTCCAACATGTTTGATACCAAACATGCCTAGGTTCAGAGAAAACTATTATGTTGTTTGACATCTCGTCTAGCCAGTGTCCACTAGATACCTTAGAGAATGGTTTCCCGCACTTCCAAAGCCCAGGAAATTGAGTTTGGGGTTTGTAGGAGTGCCTTTGCTTGTGCAGGAGTACCCTCACACTTAGAACCGTGCACCCTATCCTTGAGCTGAAGGGCCTGCCTTAGGGGTGACTTATAGAGTAAAAGTGCAGTGACCGCAATACCAGGTAAACCTTACACCTGGGGTGAAAGGTGCATGCAGCATGTCATATAGTCTGCAATGGCAGGCCTGTAGACACAGTTTGCATGGGCCCCCGTGGATGGCATATTACATGCTGCAGCCCATGGGGGACCCCTGGTGTACCAATCCCCTGGCCCTGGGTGCCTAAGTACCATATATTATGGACCTACAGGAGACAACAGCATGCCAGTTGTGAGGTGTAAGAGATACTTACCAACCAAATTTAGGGGAAGGAACACTGACACTGGAGTCCTGGTTAGCAGGATCACAGTGTACTACAGTCCAGACACCAGGCAAAAAGTGGGGGCAACCATGTCAGAATGATCCTACTTACCTACACCCATCATCAACCCTTTCACTCACACATCCATCCTTTCACTCACCCATTCACCTTTTTTTGCCAAGTTGGAGAGAACTCCACACTCGCTCTAGCTGCTAAAATTGGGGGTTCACAAATAATATCTCCATCCTTTTACTAATCTATCCAACCTTTTGCTCATCCATTGACCCACCCTTTTGTTTCACTCCTCCATCCACCCATTCACTCCACCAATCCATCCATCCACCGTCCCTTTCACTAATCCATCCATTCTTTCACTCATCCATCCTTAATTTCATTATTTTACTCATTGATCCAGCCATCTGTGTACTTATCCACGCTTTCACTCACCCATCCATCATTTCATTCACTCTCTCACCCACTCACCATTTCACATTAATTATGAGTTTTTGTCTGACAAGTTGTAGACAGAGGAGGCCCATCAAGAACTCCATCACCACTGTAGCTCCTAAAGTGGAGGGGGGATTGACGACGTCCCTGGCTGCAGCCTTGGAACACTGTTGTCCTTTACTTAGAGTCAAAGTGGACTCTTGAGACTCAGACTGCTAGTGGGGCATACCCTAGATATTGCCAGTAGTGAATGGGGAACAACCACTATTGGTAACAGGAGTAGGGAGTGGGACAGGGAATCACCATTAAAACACTTGAGCCTCGAGGGGACGTGGCTGCGCAGCCGAAGATGGCGGCAGCATAAAACCTCAGCTCGGGAGGGGCCCACGAAACATCCGTCATTTAAGGCCCGATCTCGGGGCTCCCTGTGCGGACTGCGGCTGGCGTGGCACCGGGGGCTCGGCGGAGAGCAGGGGAGCCCATCTCGGCCGCCCGAGAGAGGATCCCGGCAGCGGCAGAGACAAAGGATGCCGGCGGCCTGGTGCTCGCCCCGGAGACCGGGGGCGGAGGTGCCTGGGCGCGCCCGAGCGCGAACAGACTGGACTGCCGAGTGAGGCGGAGGCAGTCCCAGCCACCCTGGGACCCACCAGGAGGGTCCAGAAGCGCTTCCGGAAGAGCGGGGAGGCCAGCCGCTTGCAGCCGCGCGCCGGCGCGGCGCAAGGGAAACCGAGGCTTCCCCGCGCACAGCACCAACGAGAGAGCGGTGAGGAGGGCTAGGCCCCAGGGGTTCAAGCAAGGCCCCGCGCTGTGCGGGAGAGCAGCGCAAAACAGCGGCAGCTGCGTTAACCCCCAGGAAACATAGGGGGCGCTGCGCTGGAAATACATAAATAACAATAATAAAAATAAAAAAATAAAAACCAGAGAGGCCGGTCAGAGTGTTCCCAGACACTGATTGGAGAAGAGGACCATGGCCCACACAGTGATCAGCAGGGGGGGCGCGACCCCATTGCCCGTGCCACACGGGGACAGGCACTGCAGCTCCTGGTGAAACACAGATTAGAGAGACCTGACCACCACCGGGACTTGGGGTGTGAGGAGGCCGGAAGCTGCGGCTTGGGTTATTGAACTGGCTGAGGGGGACGGATGCAACCAGGCCATGGTGAACCGCTCGACCCAGATGGGCAAGTAGTCGGCTGGAGACCTGTCCCGGAGTGGCCGTGAAAACTGCATCGTGGTAAGGAAGGTGAGACAGCGTTATCACCAAAAGCAGCGGACGGAGGTGGATCCGAAGTGGCAGACAATTCCTTGCACAGACCCTACGGAAACGAAGTCCCGTACTTGCGATGTCCCCCAAGAACCGGTACAAAAATAAAATAATGGAACGCGCACTGTCAGTGGAGCGCCAGGGCGGAGACTCACAGGACCCCACGCAATCTAAAGTCCAGGACACCCTGGACAAAATCCTGGGTGCAATCGAAGACACAAAATCAATGTTACAGCGCGACATCAACCAAGTTGCAGTCGAGGTAGGACTCTTGAGGGCGGATCACCAAAAATTGGCCGACAGAGTTAAAGAGACGGAGTGCGCCCTAGCGGATATAGCACCAAAACAAAAAGGATCTAACAGCCACGGTGATGAACCTAACGGACAGAATGAAGAGACTGGAGCAGAGAGCGGAGGACGCGGAGGGACGGAATCGAAGGAACAACGTGCGGGTGGTTGGCCTCCCAGAGGGGGCGGAGGGCACAAACATGGTGGGATTCCTCGAGGAATGGCTGCGCACAGTCGTGGCACCGGACCGGCTGACCCCTTTCTTCACATTGGAACGGGCGCACCGGGTGCCCTCGAGCCCTTGGCTCCGGGCAGGCCGCCCCGTGTGGTGGTTGCTAGGCTGCTACACTACAAGGACAGGGACACCCTGCTACAGAGGGCTAGAGAGTCGGCCCATTTAAGGTGGCGAACGGAGAGGCTACGCTGTTCCCGGAATTTACACTCGAAGTCCAGACCAAACGTGCCTCATTCCTAGCGGTCAAGATGGCCCTTAGGTGAGAGGGGATCCAGTACTCGCTCCTCTTTCCGGTCAGGCTGAGGGTGATCAAGGAGTGCCAGTCTATTTTCTTCCAGTCCCCGGAGGAGGCATGGGAGTGGCTGGAAGCACGTGGAGTTCGGTCAGAACAGCGCACAAGAGAAACCCGAGTCGATAGCGAATCCCACGGAGGCCCAGGAAGACGACAGAACAGAAACCGCTACCGTGCAGCGCCAACCCAAGCACAGAGGGAGAAAGGAAAGAAAGCGTCCCTGGAGGCAGCGGCCGCCATGAGCGGGGAGGCGTCCCACCCGGAGGGCTCTGGAGAAGATTCGGATGACACGGCTGTGTCCTCCGCGTAGGGCTCGGGCTGCAACGAGCGGACCCCGAGGGTAACCCCGCAGACAGCAGATGAACTCGGATAACAGAGCAAATAAGATGACCCCGAGACGAGGAGACTTGCACGAGCCTGAGGCCCCTCCAAGCACGCCCCCCCACATCCGGATTCTCGTCCATACCGTCAGACTGGCGAGAACGTATATAAACTGTTGAATACGGTGCACAGTTGCACAATTTTCTGTGCAACCTACAGTTCGAGAGGCGCCCTGGGAGGGGGAGTTGGGTTCTAAGTTTACAAGTTTTGATGGTGCTGGGGCAGATGTGGTTAAAGGGTGTAAGGTGCGCGATTAGATCAAGGGGGGGACAGGCCACCGGGGTGGGGTGGGCAGACCGTAATATTCTTGATACACCAGCATGGCAGAGTATAGCCTCTTAATGTGGAATATACGGGGTATGGGGTCAATAGTCAAAAGGCACAGAATATTATCCTATCTAAAGAGAAGGGGTATTCAGGTGGCAATGCTACAAGAGACCCACCTAGCCACAGGAGAAGCAGAGAAGTTGAGACGCAGGTGGAGAGGACAGGTGTTTGCCATGGAATACTCTGCGTATGCAAGGGGTGTGCTAATTTGGGTCCGTGCTGGGGTCCCCTTTGAGGTAGTATCAACTGACATAGACCGGGAGGGCAGATTTGTAATAGTGGATGGGAAGCTTCACGGCACCCCGATTGTTCTGAGTAGTATCTACGCTCCCAATCAGGATCAGGCCCCCTTCATAACGAGTCTATCGAATCACCTTACCTGACAACAGACAGGAGAATTATTAATAGGTGGAGACTTTAACAGCATACTAGACATTGACTTGGACCGTTCCTCCCCGCCGTTGCCAGGGGCAGCAACACATAAGGTAGCCAAAAAACAGAGAGTGGTTGGGGTCCTGGGGCTTAGTAGACGTATGGAGAGAACAGCACCCTTACGACAAAGACTATTCATATTACTCTGGTCTCCATCGTATGCACACCAGGATAGACAGGGTGGTGTGCACAGCAAACTTGGTGCAGGGAGTGACCCACTCTGAATATTTGGGGCGTACCTTGTCGGACCATAATCCCTTACTGCTTACGTGGAGAGTGACCGAAAGCAGGCCCCCCATCCCAGCGTGGAGACTGACCCCGGCCTCACTAGAAGATCAGACATACAGAGAGGCCCTCCGTTTACATCTGGCTGACCATATTAAAATTAATAAGGGATCTACCCCTTCAAAGTCAACGGAATGGGAAACGCTTAAAGTAGTGATGAGGGGTTACTGTCTAGGACAAACGGTAGGGGTGAGAAGATCACTGGAATGGGAGCTGATCAGACTTCAGCAGATAATACATGAGGGGGAACGAAGCAGGGGTGGGGAGGCACAGGAACAGGAGGAATATGCCCGGGCGAGGAGATCTCACTCTCAGGTCGAAGAACAACTTCGCTGCCACAACATGCAAAAATATTTAGCCTCACTGCAATCTGAGGGTAGATCAGGCAGGATGCTGGCGTGGCTGGTGCTGGCGTGGCTGGTGCGGCCGGGTGGGGAGAGTGAGCCCATCACGAGTGTGTGAGACAGGGAGGGGTAACGAAGATGCAAGCCGGGCCCTATAAATGATACATTTAAAGAATATTATACTCATCTGTACAGGAGCCTGGGCAAGCTCAGGACAGAGGAACTTGATAATTACTTACATCAACTCCCCCTGGCTACTCTGACGCACGAGGAAGGTGACAGATTGGGAGGGCCAGTGACAGGGGAAGAGATGCAGGAGGCCATCTCGCAGCTGGCTCCCGGGAAGACGCCTGGTACAGATGGCCTCCCAATGGACTTTTACAAAAAGTATGTGACGTTGTTGACCCCCCAGCTGGTGGAGATGTACACGGAGGCATTGCATCGCGGCATGTTGCCTGACTCGCTTAGGGAGGCATTGGTGGTCCCTCTGCCCAAACTGAAAGTAAGGGAGGCCTCGGTGACTGATTTCCACCCCCTATCGATGCTGAACAGCGATTTTAAAATCCTCAGCAAGATATTGGCAAACCGCCTGCTTCGCTGCATACCCACCTTAGTGCATGCAGACCAGAACGGATTTGTCCCGAACCGCAGTACCTCCCTGAACCTCAGGCGCCTATTCGCCATCTTACATATGCCCAGAGAGGAGAAACCCCCGTCGGGAGTGTTACTAGCAGTGGACTTTGAGAAAGCCTTTGACTCGGTGAGGTGGGACTACCTGAGGGAGGTGATGCTACGGATGGGCAAAATGCATGGACCTATTATATGCGGCTTCACTAGCAAGGGTTAGGACGGGCAGGATGGTATCTGAGACTTACCCTATATATAGGGGAACAAGACAGGGTTGCCCTCTGTCCCCACTGTTATTCGCCCAACCACTAGCTGCCAAGATGCGGGGCGACGGAGTGGATAGGGGTGTGGAATGGGGACAGTCAGTGCATGTTATCTCGTTATACGCTGACGACATTCTCATTTACCTCAGAGATGGAGAGTCTGGACTCCCCTGGGCCCTAGGGAACTTAGAACATTTTGGAACCCCGTCGGGACTACGCCTCAACAGGGGCAAAAAATGTGTCTTCCCTGTGCTGCCGAGCTGTGAGCGTCCCTCCACATGCCCAGAGGACGTGGTTTGGGCACCACGCACCTTTAAGTACCTGGGGATACAGGTGTTCCATGAATGGCGTTCCTGCGGGACGGTAATATCGACAGGGCACTTCGCTCTTTGCAGGCTTCTGTCGGGTTCTGGCGTTCTTTGAAGTTATCTATAATGGCCAGAATAGCACTATCCAAGATGATCATGCTACCCCGCCTCCTTTATTATTTTGCTAACTTACCACTGCTTATCCCAGCGGTGTGGTTTCACGAATTGAACACTCTGCTTAGGGAACTCATATGGGACGAAGGCCGTAGACACACATCGCACTCCATCCTTTGCAGACCTGCTCACTCGGGGGGCCTAGGAGTACCAGATTTTGAAACCTATTATCTGGCGTCCCAACTGCAGTGGGTATCCAAGTGGTTTGCTGGAAAAGGTCATCTGGACAGATGCACTGCAGATGGCGAGAAGGGCATGGACCGGATTATTGCACACATGATAAGCCGGCGGGTGGGGCGCCAAACAGACAGCCTAATGACGAGGGTTGCCGCGGCGTGCTGGAAGAGATGCATGAAGTGGGTGGGAGTAGGACCGTCCTACTCGCCTGCCCTGCCACTGTCGGCACTGATGTTGGAGCAGGGAGAGGGGAGCTTTGTGGGTACTGGACTAGGAGCCTGGAAAAAAGCGGGAGTGGAGACGGTGGGGGACCTATTCCGGGATGAGGTACTGAGACCCTTCGCCGACCTGGTGGCAGGTAGTAGAATTCCGCACGGGCAGTTCCTGTTATACCAGAAGTTAATACATATCTTGAGGGAACACTGGCGGACGATCAACGCAGAGCCCACTACCCACCGGGTATTACACCACCTATTAATATCTGGGGATGATACCCACCTCATTACTAATCTGTACCGGGCCCAAAATGAGGACTCACTAGACCCACTTCAATCCCAGAGGGAGAAATGGGAGAGGACAGTTAACAGGGACCTAACAGACACGGAATGGAATAGAGTGCTGGTGTACCCGCGGACGGTCTCTCGAAATACACGACTAAGATACATCCAGTTTAATTACATTCATAGGACGTACCTTACTCCACATCGCTTATGGCAGTGCCCCAAGGACATGCCCCAGATGCGATGACGCAGACGGAGACTTGTATCACATGTTATGGAGATGCCCGGAACTCCAGCAGGGCTGGGGTACGGTACTGACCGACCTGAATAGATTATTCGATGTGGAACTGACTGTGACCCCAACGGTGTGCTTGCTGGGACTCGGAACGGGACTCTCACGTGGGAAAGGGAGGGGCCGTTTCTTGGACTTAGCCCTGGTCCTTTACAGGAGGTTGATCACAATGGGATGGAAATCGCCCAAGTGCCCCTCATTGCAAATTTGGAGACAGGATGTGACGAAGTTGGATAGGGCAGAGCTACAGGTCCTGAAAAGCGAAGAGGCACGAGGCCTCCGCCAGACCCCCGTAGCACCTACCTGGGAGGAAATCCTGATGAAATGGGAGCGTATGACGAGGAGAGAGGGACCAACCTTAGAGGAGGAGGGAGAGACAACAGGCATGGGAACGGGTTAAGTGGGAAAGGGAGGGCGATATAACAGAGATGGCACAGCATCTAGAAAGGACCAGAGGTCACGGCAGAGGAGAAAGAGGAGGCACCCAATGTCCTGGAACGGGGTCCTGGGAGGATGGGACGGAGATAGCTGTGGCTGGCTGGGCACGGACCTGGATACACACTTGCATACCAAAGAACCAGAAGAGACAATAGAAGGGGCCCAGACCGAGACCCGGTGGAGCAATACCATGGTTTACCCCCGTAATTACACCTACCTGCGCCCATAAGCACCATCAAGTAAAGTTGTTGATTAGTGTTAGTTGAAGACTGTCAAATGTGCATAAGAGTTAAAATGGTACTATGGCGCGCACACGGAATGAATGAACATATATGAGACCCCAACAAACTGAGTACGAATATTGTATAAGGCTGAAATACGGGATGCAGGAGTGATCCGATGTAAATAATAACACGCATAGATTGATAGTGTAATATGAACACGAATGAGGATAGACTGGGCGGACGCAAGTTTTGATCATATCGTGAAATACACATGTATGACAGCAAAGTGTTAATAAAATTTTAATAAAAATATATTAAAAAAAAAAAAAAAACACTAGAGCCCCGGCTTCAATGGGGACTGTGTAATTGTTTTTGGATGTCCCATTTTTCCTTTGTGTTGAGAGGTAGAAATAAAATACTTTCCTTTTTTTTCATAAAAGTGAGTATTTGGTAGGACCATGATTTATTGTTGCTCCTACACACATTTTAAGTTGTGAGCCCATGTTCACTATCCTGTACCAACACTTCTCCCCCGGCATAGCCTTGGAGAGCTTAGACCACGGATCCCCAAAAGTCAAGTGAGGAAAAGGTACTTGGCCCAGTTACTCAGAATCGTAATGTAAGTCGGGCACGGGACATCAAGAGTAAAAGGTCTCAAACCCCATGTTTGGGCCCAGTAACCTCTGCTTGCCCCGTGGCCCTCTGAAAGTAGTTCTGACACCATGGAAGGCTGGATCTGCGCTAGGCTATGTCATCAGTACCTGGGCATGCCTCAGGAGTGTCTGTGATCCATGAACCCAGTTGCACTTTGCTTACCGTGGGGTGAAAGTAGATTTATTTATTTTTTGCTTCCTACAGTTCGCACTCCATACTGTTTGCAGACTGATCCAGAAAACTTTAGGCTTAAAATCTGGTAAGGTTCATAAGTACCCAGATGTCATTATTTGATATTGCAGGAAACGTTACTAGATATGCCTGTCTTTTTTGTTTATAAATCCAGTCCTAATGTTGACTCACAAACCTTTTTTGACGAGATAATTAATATTTAAAGAGAGTAATATAATTTGAGATGTGGACTTCCATCTCATTGTGTACCCATCACTGAGTCAGGTGTCAAGGGCATTGCTGTATTTTATGGTGAGATTAAGAAGATATTAGGAGTAGAAGATATGGGACGAATGATGAAGTCGTTTAGACCCTGTTGGACGGTTTGCTGGTGTCTGCCACTCTATCGGTGGCCTGTCCACTCATTCAGAGATTTCTTCCTGCCTAGCCGGGATCCCTGTGCTGCAAAAGAAACTGCCACCGTGGTTACCAGAATCACAACACTGCAGGTTTGGCAAACGAACACTGTTTAAAGCGCCTACTCAAAAAACTATTTTTAGAGCAAAACTCCAAAAGCAGGTGTTAATTTTCACAAAAGCAATAACAAATGTCCCAGATGTGTAGTTTTCTCCATGCATGTGGTGTCCATTTTCCCAGTCCACATCTCTTATGACCTGCAGGGAGAATCAGTGTATGTCGCCCTGCATGCAGTTGTGTGGGGGTATTATAAAGATAAGAAGCATCTTTTGGAACACACAACCCCAGATGGAATCCCGCATGCACCTTTCACTAGGACCCAGCGATGCTGGACCGATGGACCTCTGGGTCACGAGTTCTCATCAACACAGCTAGTTCAGCCTCTGATGACGGTAGCCTTACAGTTCTCCACTTCTAAAGGGGGCTGGTAACACTAGGATTGGCAGGTGGGAGAACGACCTCTTTGCAGTGTACCCTTCTTCCACTGAGCTCCAAATGAGGCTCTTAGACACGTCCAGTAGAAAATGTTATTATATTACTCCTCGGTGCATTGTGCACAACTCTTTGTCACGTAGAGACTATTGGTTTATCTCTCGAAATCTAGTCCCATGGATATCAGATATTGCATACTTATTATGGGGCATGAGATGGTAATCCTGTATATGTCCTGTTGTGGGTGGGGGACGCTCAAAGGGTTTCTGATGGGCAGAGCCACTACATGGTGGTGACCTCATAATATGGTGAGGCACCACCACTTAAGCTGGCATAGCAGGGGCTTCCCTGCGCCCTTGTAGATATATATATATATATATATATATATATACATATATATGCATGTTCGATGGCATGTGTAGCTGCAGATACATATGCTGTGCACTGTTCCTGCCATCTAGTGTTGGGGTCGGAGTGTTACAAGTTGTTTTTCTTCGTAGACGTCTTTTCGAGTCACAGGACCGAGTGACTCTTCCCTTTCGGCTCCATTGCGCATGGGCATCGACTCCATCTTAGATTGTTTTCTTTCTGCCATCGGGTTCGGACGTGTTCCTCTTCGCTCCGTGTATTCGAATCAGAAAAATACTAAAATCACCCAAAAGCGATGGAATTGTTTTCGATCGGGAAACATCTTGCATTGACACAGGTGAAACACAGCTTCGGTGGCCCTTCAGAGTTTCTGTGCCCAGCCGGGGCCTGGTCGGCCCGACCACAGAAAACGTCGAAGCCTAATGGACCGGACCCCTTTACGTTTCTGCCCACAGTGCCACGCCAAGTATCCCTACACAGACCAACACCGGGTCTGTAATCTGTGTTTGCCACCGGACCACAGAGAAGATACTTGCGAGGCCTGCAAGACCTTTCGATCGAAGAAGATCTTGCGGGCGAGGAGGATGCAAATGGTGTCGAAAAGTTCAGAGCACCTCGACGTCGAAGAAGAGAAGATGGCTATCTCTGTCCAAGGTTCGGACTCGGACGACTCCGACACAGACCGACCACCTACAGCAGGCCAACACGTGAGTATGCCTGCCCTGACCCAAGCCCACAGTCAGTCTAAGAAACATAAGGCCTCGGGGACGCCACTCCTGGAAGGCCATGGCTCGACCCATAAAAAATCAAGCGGTGACCAAGCAACACCTTCAGCACCGAAAAAGGCCAAAATCCTGCTGAAGTCTGCGGACTCAAGCCGAGAACACGTCACCGATAAAACTCGACATCGAGTCGGCGAAGCCTCGAAAGAGTCTTTCGGAGCCGAGGCCTACCGTCAGCATGGGCATTTCGGTGCTGAAAAAAACGGCTTCGGAGCCGAAAAAAGCCTTGTACACCGAGGAACATGGACTCTCAAAACAACTAAAAGAGAGACACAGATTTGAGGAGGAACTTCAAATGGAGGAGTTTGATGAAACACAGGCAAGGATACAGATCCATAAGGATACTGGGAAGATCCAAACTGCAACTCCTCTCAAATTCAAAAGGAAACTAGCTTTCCAAGGGCGGACAGACACTGAACAGCCAAAGGCTAAAGTACCCAGAGAAAAATCTCTGTCACGCCATTTTTCACCAGAACTTTTTCCTCAACATTCTCCGCAAAGAACAGTGTCACCTATTGCAACACCCACTGTACAGTCACCCACACACACTGTGCAGTCGCAAGAGGATACAGACCCTTGGGACCTCTACGATCCCCCTGTGTCGGACAATAGCCCGGAGTGCTATCCTTCGAAACCCTCTCCACCCGAGGATAGCACCTCATATACTCAAGTCTTGGCTAGGGCTGCCGCATTCCACAATGTGAGCATGCATACAGAGCCATTGGAGGACGATTTTCTCTTTAATACTCTGTCCACAATGCATGCTTCCTATCAAAGTCTTCCTATGCTCCCAGGCATGCTTAAACATGCCCAACAAATTTTTCAGGAGCCCATGAAAGGGAGAGCCATTACACTGCGGGTGGAAAAGAAATACAAGCCACCACCGTCGGACCCAGTGTTCATCACACAACAGCTGCCTCCGGACTCTGTAGTGGTTGGAGCTGCGAGAAAGAGAGCCAACTCACAGTCATCTGGAGATGCGCCACCTCCAGATAAGGAGAGTAGGAAGTTCGACGCGGCGGGAAAGAGAGTAGCGCCACAAGCTGCCAATCAGTGGCGCATACCAAACTCTCAGGCCCTTCTTGCACGATACGACCGAGCTCATTGGGACGAGATGAGTGATATCATCCAACATCTCCCCAAGGAATACCAGAAAAGAGCTCAGCAAGTGGTAGAGGAGGGACAAGCAATATCTAATAATCAGATACGATCTGCATTAGATTCTGCCGACACTGCCGCAAGAACAGTCAACACTGCAGTAATAATTAGACGCCATGCTTGGCTGAGATCCTCAGGCTTCAAACCAGAGATTCAACAGGCTGTCCTTAATATGCCATTCAATCAGCAACAGCTATTTGGCACACAAGTAAACACGGCCATTGAAAAGATGAAGAAAGACACGGATACGGCCAAAGCAATGGGAGCGCTCTACTCGTCCCAATACAGAGGGACATTCAAAAAACCGCAATATAGGGGAGGTTTTAGACCACTGTCATCAGAAACATCCACCTCTCAAGCAAAACCCTCCTACCAATCACAGTATCAGAGAGGGGGGTTTCGTGGGTCCTTCAGGGGACAATTCCCAAGGTCCAGGGGAAAATTCTAAGCCACAAAGCAGGCCACTAATACCAAGCAGTGACTTGCCCATCACCCTTCCCCAACACACATCCCCAGTAGGAGGAAGACTGGGAATGTTCCACAATCAATGGTCAAACAGAACAACGGACACATGGGTCCTATCAATTATCCAACATGGTTACTGCATAGAATTCACACATCTTCCTCCAGATATTCCCCCAAGAGCGCTCAAACTGTCATTGCAACTTCTAATACTGTTACAAACAGAGGTGCAGGCACTATTGACAAAACAAGCCATAGAACTAGTACCTCATCAACAAAAAGGAACAGGACTCTATTCCCTGTACTTCCTTATTCCCAAAAAGGACAAAACACTAAGACCAATTTTAGATCTCAGGACTCTCTACCTATTCATCAAATCAGAACACTTTCACATGGTAACACTACAAGATGTAGTCCCATTACTAAAACAGGGAGAATACATGTCAACACTGAATTTAAAGGATGCGTATTTTCATATACCCATCCATCCATCCATCTCACAGAAAATACCTCAGGTTCGTTATACATGGAAAACATGACCAATTCAAGGTATTACCCTTTGGGATAACAACAGCCCCCAGAGTATTTACAAAATGCCTTGCTGTGGTAGCGGCGTACATAAGGAGACAACACATGCATGTATTCACTTATCTGGACGATTGGCTAATAAAGGCCAACACTCAACAGCAGTGTCAAAATCACACCCGTTATGTAATAGATACCCTACACACACTAGAGTTTTCTATAAATTACCAAAAATCAAACTTGCAACCATCCCAAATTCAACAATATTTGGGAGCTACACTCAAAAAGCTTTAGCAAGTCCAAGCCCACAAAGGGTACAATCATTCCACACCATGGTACCAAAAATACAACCAAATCAACATTACACAGTCAGATTTGTGATGAAACTCCTAGGCATGATGGCATCATGCATCACAATTGTCCCAAACGCACGGTTACATATGCAGCCCTTGCAGCAGTGCCTCGCAAAACAATGGTCGCAGGCACAAGGTCAACTCCAAGATCTAGTGTTGATAGATCGCCAAACACACTATTCGCTTCAGTGGTGGAGCCCTTTAAATTTAAACAAAGGGCGGCGTTTTCAAGACCCTGTGCCTCACGCCATTCTCACAACAGATGCCTCTATGATTGGGTAGGGAGCACACCTCAACAATCACAATATACAAGGACAGTGGGACAACGAGCAAAAACAGCTACACATAAATCACTTAGAGCTGCTAGCTGTCTTTCTAGCACTAAAAGCTTTTCAACCTCTTCTAGCTCACAAACATATTCTTGTCAAAACAGACAATATGACAACAATGTATTACTTAAACAAACGGGGGGAACACACTCATCACAACTCTGCCTCCAAGCACAACAAATTTGGCATTGGGCAATTCACAACAATATTCGTCTAATAGCGCAATACATCCCAGGCATTCACAGTCAATTAGCTGACAATCTCAGTCGAGATCACCAGCAAACTCACAAGTGGGAAATACATCCCCAGGTACTACAAAACTACTTTCTCCAGTGGGGGACAGCAGACATAGATCTGTTTGCCACAAACCAAAACACAAAATGCCAAAACTTCGCGTCCAGGTACCCACACCCCCAGTCCAAGGGCAATGCTCTATGGATCAATTGGTCAGGGATATTTGCTTACGCTTTTCTCCCTCTCCCACTCATTCCTTTTCTAGTCAACAAACTGCGTCAAAACAAACTCAAACTAATACTCATAGCACCAACGTGGGCACGCCAACCGTGGTGCACCACACTGTTGGACCTCTCAGTAGAACCCCCACATCAAACTTCCAAACAGACCAGACCTGTTAACGCAACACAAACAGCAGATCAGACACCCCAATCCAGCAATGCTCAATCTAGCAATCTGGCTCCTGAAGTCTTAGAGTTTGGCTATCTAAATCTTCCAAACGAGTGTATGGAAGTTATTAAACAAGCAAGAAAACCTACCACCAGGCATTGCTATGCTAATAAATGGAAAAGATTTGTTTTCTACTGCCAAGCAAAACACATCACAGCGTTAGATGCCTCCATAAAGGACATCGTGGGCTATTTAATACACTTACAAAAAGCAAATCTTACTTTTTCATCCATCAAAATACACCTCACTGCAATTTCAGCGTACTTGCAAATTAAACACACAAAATCACTATTTAGAATACCAGTCATTAAAGCCTTCATGGAAGGACTAAAGAGGATCACACCTCCAAGAACTCCACCAGTACCCTTGTGGAATCTTAATATTGTACTTACACGACTCATGGGCCCACCTTTTGAACCCATGCATTCTTGTCAAATCCAATTCTTAACTTGGAAAGTGGCATTTCTAGTGGCTATCACTTCACTACGAAGAGTTAGTGAAATACAGGCTTTCACTATTGAGGAACCCTTTATACAAGTACACAAACATAAAGTGGTTCTCCGCACAAATCCAAAATTTCTACCAAAGATCATTTCACTGTTTCATTTAAACCAAACTGTGGAACTCCCAGTCTTCTTCCCACAGCCAGACTCAGTAGCAGAAAAAGCAATGCATACATTAGACATAAAAAGAGCTCTTATGTGCTATATAGACAGAACAAAACCATTTCTTAAAACTAAACAATTGTTCGTCGCATTCCAGAAACCCCATGCTGGTAACCCTATATACAAACAGGGCATAGCCAGATGGATAGTTAAATGTGCATACAGACTTGTTACCTAAAAGCTCAAAGAGAACTACTCATTACACCAAAGGCCCACTCCACTAAAAAGAAAGGAGCAACAATGGCCTTTCTAGGTAACATACCAATGACAGAGATTTGTAGGGCAGCCATTTAGTCAACACCTCATACTTTTACTAAACACTACGGTGTAGATGTGTTAGCAACACAACAAGCCACAGTAGGACAGGCTGTACTAAGAACATTATTTCAAACAACTTCAACTCCTACAGGCTGACCACCGCTTTCGGGAGGATTACTGCTTTGTAGTCTATGCACAGCATGTGTATCTGCAGCTACACATGCCATCGAACAGAAAATGTCACTTACCCAGTGTATATCTGTTCGTGGCATGTTCTGCTGCAGATTCACATGCGCCCTCCCACCTCCCCGGTAGCCTGTAGCCGTTTAAGTTGCAATTAGAAATTGTATATATGTAAATCAACATTCCTTTAGCTCAAACTATGTACATACATATCTTTTCCATTGCATGGACATCTTTACTATTCTCATTCTACCACTCCTACCTCACCCTATGCGGGAAAACAATCTAAGATGGAGTCGATGCCCATGCGCAATGGAGCCGAAAGGGAGGAGTCACTCGTTCCCGTGACTCGAAAAGACTTCTTTGAAGAAAAACAACTTGTAACACTCCGAGCCCAACACTAGATGGCAGGAACAGTGCACAGCATGTGAATCTGCAGCGGAACATGCCACGAACAGATGTACACTGGGTAAGTGACATTTTCCATATATATATATATATGTTCGGTGGCATGTGTAGCTGCAGATACACATGCTGTGCACATCCCGCCATCTGGTGTTGGGCTCGGATTGTTACAAGTTGTTTTTCTTCGAAGAAGTCTTTTCGAGTCACGAGATCGAGGGACTCCTCCCATTTCGGCTCCATTGCGCATGGGCGTCGACTCCATCTTAGATTGTTTTTTTTCCGCCATCGGGTTCGGACGTGTTCCTTTTCGCTCCGTGTTTCGGGTCGGAAAGTTATTTAGAATCTCTGAAAAATCGTCGGTATTGTTTGCGTTCGGTATCGGGTTAGTTATAACAGATCGACACCGACTTTTGAAGAGGTCCGGTGGCCCTTTGGGGTTTTTTCGATCCCCCCGTCGGGGCCTGGTCGGCCCGGCCACGTGTCTCTTCAAGGCTGATGGAACGGACCCCATTCCGCTTCTGCCCAAAATGCCATAACAAGTATCCATATACAGATCAGCATCTGGTCTGTAACTTGTGTCTGTCACCAGAGCACAAGGAGGATACCTGTGAAGCCTGTCGAGCGTTTCGGTCGAGGAAGACATTAAGAGACCGAAGAGCAAGAAGACTGCAGATGGCGTCGGCGCCGACAGGACAAGGGCATTTCCAGGAGGAAGAAGAAAGCTTTTCCATCCATGAATCGGACTCGGACGAGCTCGATCCCGAAGAAACGCCGAAAACCGTGAGTAAGATGTCGAAACATAAAACTCACGAGAAGACAACAAAAGCCCAGGGGACGCCACCGCCAACAGGCCATGGCTTAACCCGAAAAATAGGTGACCGTTCATCGGCACCGAAAAAGGGCACGCTGGTGGCGAAGTCATCCGACTCCGGTCGAGATACCGCCACACAGCAATCTCTGGCTCGAGATAGTGGCTCCGAGCAGGTTCGGCACCGAGACAGCGGCACCGAAATGAGTCGGCACCGAGATACCACGACGCCGAAAACAAAAAAGGTTTCATCGGAACCGAAAAGAGTAGCCGAAAAGGTTTCGATACAGAAACATCCGGCTTCGGAACCGCAATCAAGTTCCTACACAGAGGAACAAGGACTGTCCTCACAAATGAAAAAACATACATTTGGACAGGAATTAGAGGCAATGGAGCCGGACTACACCCAAAGACGGCTCCACATCCAAAAAGAAACGGGAAAGATCAGCACTCTCCCTCCTATTAGGATGAAACGCAAACTTGCCTTCCAGGAGAAAGACAAGCAGCCACAGGCAAAGGTGGCTAAACAAGTAACCCCGCCACCATCTCCACAATGCTCTCCGCAACCATCACCGGAAGCCACTCCACCTATGATGCAATCCCCGACCCACACAGGGATGAGTCAAGATGACCCTGACGCATGGGACCTTTATGATGCACCAGTGTCAGATAATAGTCCTGACTGTTATCCAGCTAGACCGTCGCCACCAGAAGATAGTACAGCCTACGCACAAGTGGTGTCGAGGGCAGCGGCATTTCATAATGTCAGCCTACATGCAGAGCCCATTGAAGACGACTTCCTATTTAATACACTGTCGTCCACACACAGCCAGTACCAGAGTCTTCCCATGCTACCTGGGATGCTCAAACACTCCAAACAAGTGTTTCAGGAGCCTGTAAAAGGAAGGACCATTACTCCAAGAGTGGAGAAAAAATATAAACCGCCACCAACAGACCCCGTGTACATCACACAACAGCTAACACCGGACTCAGTTGTGGTAGGGGCAGCTCGCAAAAGAGCAAACTCACATACTTCAGGAGATGCACCACCTCCAGATAAGGAAAGTCGCAAATTCGACGCAGCAGGCAAAAGGGTGGCGGCACAGGCAGCAAACCAGTGGTGTATTGCAAATTCACAGGCTTTGTTGGCCAGATATGATAGGGCTCATTGGGACGAAATGCAACATTTAATAGAACATTTGCCCAAGGAGTTCCACAAAAGAGCACAGCAAGTAGTTGAAGAAGGACAAAGTATCTCCAACAATCAGATACGGTCAGCTATGGATGCTGCAGACACAGCTGCTAGAACTGTTAACACAGCAGTGACAATAAGGAGACATGCATGGCTGCGTACATCAGGATTTAAACCAGAAATATATGGTGCTCAATATGCCATTTAACAGACAGCAGTTGTTTGGGCCGGAGGTGGACACTGCTATCGAAAAACTTAAGAAGGACACTGACACGGCCAAAGCCATGGGCGCACTCTACTCCCCACAGAGCAGAGGCACATTTCGAAAAACACAGTTTCGAGGGGGGTTTCGAGGGCAAAGCACAGAACCCACGACCTCACAAACAAGGCCCACTTATCAGAGCCAATATCTGCGTGGAAGTTTTCGGGGACAATATAGAGGGGGACAGTTCCAAAAAAATAGAGGAAAGTTCCAAAGTCCCAAAACTCCTCAAAATAAGCAGTGACTTACAAGTCACACATCCCCAACACATAACACCTGTGGGGGGGGAGACTAAGCAAGTTTTACAAACATTGGGAGGAAATAACAACAGATACTTGGGTCCTGGCAATTATCCAGCATGGTTATTGCATAGAATTTCTCAAATTCCCTCCAATCGTCCCACCGAAAACACACAATATGTCAAAACAACATATAGATCTTCTAGGACTAGAAGTTCAGCCGTTGCTACAAAAAGAAGCAATAGAATTAGTACCAAACCAACAGAAAGGAACAGGAGTTTACTCTCTGTACTTTCTCATACCCAAAAAAGACAAGAGTCTGAGACCTATATTAGATCTCAGAACATTAAATACCTACATCAAATCAGATCACTTTCACATGGTGACATTACAAGACGTAATCCCACTGCTCAAACAACAAGACTACATGACAACACTAGACCTAAAGGATGCATATTTCCATATACCGATACATCCTTCACACAGAAAGTACTTAAGGTTTGTATTCCAAAGAGTACACTACCAATTCAAGGTGTTGCCGTTCGGAATAACAACTGCGCCAAGAGTTTTTACAAAATGCCTAGCAGTCGTAGCTGCACATATCAGAAGGCAGCAAATACATGTGTTCCGGTACCTAGACGATTGGTTAATCAAAACAAACACGCTAGAACGGTGTTCACAACACACAAAGTATGTCATACAAACCCTCCACAAACTAGGTTTCTCAATCAACTACACAAAGTCACACCTTCTGCTGCGTCAAACACAGCAATACTTAGGAGCGACAATCAACACAGCAAAAGGGATTGCCACGCCAAGCCCACAAAGGGTTCAGGCATTTCACAATGTAATACAGGCCATGTATCCAAATCAAAAAATACAAGTCAAAAAGGTAATGAAACTCCTAGGCATGATGTCCTCATGCATAGCCATTGTCCCAAACGCAAGGTTGCACATGCGGCCCTTACAACAGTGCCTAGCATCACAGTGGTCACAGGCACAGGGTCAAATTCTAGATCTGGTGTTGGTAGACCGCCAAACATACACTTCGCTTCAATGGTGGAACAGTATAAATTTAAACCAGGGTCGGCCTTTCCAAGACCCAGTGCCACAATACGTAATAACAACAGATGCCTCCATGATAGGGTGGGGAGCACACCTCAATCAGTACAGCATCCAAGGACAATGGGACACTCACCAAAAACACTTTCACATAAATCACTTAGAACTATTGGCAGTATTTCTAGCGCTGAAAGCATTTCAACCCATAATAAGCTATAAACACATCCTTGTCAAAACAGACAACATGACAACGATGTATTACCTAAACAAACAGGGAGGCACACACTCAACACAGTTGTGTCTCCTGGCACAGAAAATATGGCATTGGGCGATTCACAACCACATTCACCTAATAGCACAATTTATTCCAGGAATTCAAAACCAGCTAGCGGACAATCTTTCTCGGGATCACCAACAGATCCACGAATGGGAGATTCACCCCCAAATACTGAATACTTACTTCCAAAGTTGGGGAACGCCACAAATAGATCTATTTGCAACAAAGGAAAACGCAAAATGCCAAAACTTCGCATCCAGGTACCCACAAGATCAGTCTCAGGGCAATGCGTTATGGATGAGTTGGTCAGGGATATTTGCTTATGCTTTTCCCCCTCTCCCACTCCTTCCATATCTAGTAAACAAGCTGAGTCAAAACAAACTCAAACTCATACTAATAGCACCAACATGGGCAAGGCAACCTTGGTACACAACACTACTAGACCTCTCAGTAGTGCCTCATGTCAAGCTACCAAACATACCAGATCTGTTAACGCAACACAAACAACAGATCAGGCACCCAAATCCAGCATCGCTGAATCTAGCAATCTGGCTCCTGAAGTCCTAGAGTTCGGACATTTAGACCTTACACAGGAATGTATGGAGGTCATAAAACAAGCTAGGAAACCTACCACTAGACATTGCTATGCAAATAAGTGGAAAATATTTGTATATTACTGCCACAACAATCAAATTCAACCCTTACACGCATCTGCCAAAGACATCGTAGGATACTTACTACATTTGCAAAAATCAAAGCTAGCTTTCTCTTCCATTAAAATACATCTTACAGCAATTTCAGCTTACCTGCAAATTATGCACTCAACTTCTCTATTTAGAATACCAGTCATAAAAGCATTTATGGAAGGTCTAAAGAGAATTATACCACCAAGAACACCACCAGTTCCTTCATGGAACCTTAACATTGTCTTAACACGACTTATGGGTCCACCTTTTGAGCCCATGCACTCTTGTGAAATGCAATACTTAACATGGAAAGTTGCATTTTTAATTGCCATCACATCTTTAAGAAGAGTAAGTGAGATTCAAGCATTTACCATACAAGAACCATTTATTCAGATACACAAGCATAAAGTAGTTCTACAAACAAATCCTAAATTTTTACCAAAAGTCATATCACTGTTCCACTTAAATCAAACTGTAGAATTACCAGTGTTCTTCCCACAGCCAGACTCTGTAGCGGAAAGAGCACTACATACATTGGACATCAAAAAAGCATTAATGTACTACATTGACAGAACAAAACTAATTCGCAAAACAAAACAATTATTTATTGCTTTCCAAAAACCTCATACAGGAAATCCAATTTCTAAGCAAGGCATTGCTAGATGGATTGTTAAGTGCATTCAAACCTGTTATCTTAAAGCTAAAAGAGAACTGCCTATTACACCAAGGGCACACTCAACTAGAAAGAAAGGTGCTTTCATGGCCTTTCTAGGAAATATTCCAATGACAGAAATATGTAAGGCAGCTACATGGTCTACGCCGCATACATTTACCAAACACTACTGTGTAGACGTGCTAACAACACAGCAAGCCACAGTAGGCCAAGCAGTACTACGAACATTGTTTCAGACAACTTCAACTCCTACAGGCTGAACCACCGCTTTTGGGGAGATAACTGCTTACTAGTCTATGCACAGCATGTGTATCTGCAGCTACACATGCCATTGAACGGAAAATGTCACTTACCCAGTGTACATCTGTTCGTGGCATTAGTCGCTGCAGATTCACATGCGCCCACCCGCCTCCCCAGGAGCCTGTAGCCGTTTTAGAAGTTGATCTTGAACATCTGTATATTTGTAAATATATATATTACTTTAAACTACTTTATGTACATACGTATTCACTCCATTGCGTGGGCACTATTACTAGCATATACAACTCCTACCTCACCCTCTGCGGGGGAAAACAATCTAAGATGTGACTCGAAAAGACTTCTTCGAAGAAAAACAACTTGTAACACTGCGAGCCCAACACCAGATGGCGGGATGTGCACAGCATGTGAATCTGCAGCGACTAATGCCACGAACAGATGTACACTGGGTAAGTGACATTTTCCATATATATATATATATATATATATATATATATATATATTTTATTACATATATGTGCATATATTAATTTTTTTACATCGCTTCCAAGTAATCTAAAATATATCACATAATTGTTTTTTTAGTTAACTACTTTCTTCACCTTAGTGTCCCACCACTTTTAAATCATCTCGATTCAGACTTCATTGGCTACTATTGAAGAGTCCTAGCCACAGGGTATTTTGGGAACATATCTGTTTGGTCTGGGCGTCCCTTCGCAATGTATCCCTCGTGTAGAACTCGATCCAGTGATGTAAGGAAACTAGAGGTGGTCCCCCTTACACAGTACAAGGAGGGCACCTCCTCGATATTCACGCAGGAGCTCTCATGCATGAGTACTGCGCTGAGGTGCCCCCGCTGGAGCTCGGGCCTCACGCACCTCAGGGGATGCGGGGGCCTTTGTTACGCCACCGGCTCGATAAGGCTTCCGTGCTCCCATCTCGTGCCCAAACTTTGGAACACACTCCCGCTGCAAATCAAGAACTGTGAAAACCGCCTGGCGATAACTCCTTCCGCTTAAATCGGTTACATCGCCAAGAAACCATGTTGGTTGGTGTTGGCACTTGGCACGCGTTAGAAATAAAATAGTAATAAATATATCCTTACACTGAATGGACTGGCCTTATTCAGTATTATCTTTGATTATCTTATTCTACGTTTTATATTATTTTTTTCTTAAGTTCAGTTTTTTTTAAATAAACATGTACATATATAAAGTAAAACTCAGTTTAAAAATAACCTGGGGAAATGAAAGAGGTTACGATTAAATGTTGAAATGCCAGCAGAATCGATGTGTCTTCTTCGCCTTCATAAGCCTTTAGCACAGGAGTGTAGTACAGTGTTTCTTCAGAATAAGAAGCCTAAGGGTCAAGTCGAACTCAATCTCCGCATAATAGCTTTTCAGACATTTCATCAGGGAAAGAAAATTGCAGTCTCCTGCCTGTGAGCAAATCCCAGACGATTATAGATCTGGTTTACTATCCCTTTAAGGCGTTCTGAATACACATCTGCAGATCCAACCAAGAGCAAAAGAGTTCGAGAAATGCTGGTAATACTAGAATATTAAAAGTGGCATCGTGTATCCATATAAGTTCTTCACTGTAAAGTAGCGAGTGTGTTGTGTGAGAACATATTACCTTATCGTGCGTGTTGTGTGCATATCTGGGTACATAGTGGTCATGGTTCAGGCACTCCCTGTGACCAAATAATCTTTTGTAGGTAATAAGGAGGGGCAGTCACGGACGTCAGTTCACCAAAATGCTAGCTAGGGGTAGCGGAAGTGACATCACACAAAATTTCAACTTTCACTCACACACACGTGCTTACACATACACATTCACTCATACACATACTCTCTTTTACATAAACACACTCTCACCTGCAATCACTGACACAACATACATTTAAAAGTGTTTTTTACTTACATCAGCTACCAAGGAGGGTCATATTCCAGCTAGTCCATTTTGTATTACGCTAATAGTGAATAATATTATATTATTCATTACTAGTGTAATAAAAAAGCCAGATTGAAAACAAGGAAGTGGAGCCTCAAGCTATGTCCTTAAGGAGGAGCTGGCCCTGTGTTCCTGCCACTGATTTTGCCAACTCCGAGGCCAGGGTTCGCAAAGACAGTGCCAGGGGTCGCAAGGGGCAAGCTGGTGGTCGCAGCTGCGACCCCTAAATGACGTCCATGGGGGTAGTATATTTTTGTCCAACTGTGATTTTGTATGTAGTTGTAACTTAATGACCGTATACTTGATCGTTGCCTTTTGTTAAAGCTTATTCGCAATACAGCAGCCAATGATTAAAGCTATAGGCCGGACTGGTTCAAGGTGAAAAGCTGTAGCCATAACCCATCTGATAATTATGAAACCTCACAACAAAGGCCGTAGACCTCACTTATTTATTGTTAGGAAACTTATATATTAGTCAGTAGGCCTCTAAGGGTGGGTTGGTATTACGCTGTTACAGCCTAAAGAAATGCATTTTGTTAAATGGAATCTTAGATTTCTCATAATAGGTGATGGGTTTGGTGCTAACTGCGCCTCTCTGAAAAAACTGTGGAGGCAGAAGATGAAATTTTCTTTGTGATAATCGTTGATAGGTCCTTACAGGAGGAGGTGTATATCGGTTTGCCAACTGTAACTTTGCGCTTAGTTTTCATGTCATGGATAGCGCTGAAGATTGCCTTGTGCGAAAGCTTACACTCAATATAGTACGTGGGCCTGAGTTGGTTATTGTGACAAGCCTTATGTCAGACGCCCTAAGCCTCATCATTTATTATGAAAAGTTAAAAACAAAGGCAGTAGGTTTGATGTGTTTATTGTGAAAGCCACTAACAGGTGGGATTGTTAATACTGTGTAACAGACTATACAGAGGTAGTTTGTTACAAGGAATCTAATAGTTTACCGTAGTATGCAAGGGGGTTGAGGTTGGTTACCCTTTTTACATACCTCTGGGGTTAGAAGATTAGCATGGTAAGAATCCTTTTGGGCCCTTTCAGTCCGGGTTTGTGTGTTGTTTATCCTACTATAATTTTGTACATATTTCTAATTTTATAACTGTATATCTGATGGTTTCCAAGTCTGAAAGCTTATGCTCTGTATAGTAGGCCAAGGTGGTTACAGTGACAAGCCAGTGATAAAATCTAGAGGACTTACTGGTTAGTTAAAAGTAAAAATATATTGCATACATAAAGGGGTTTGGGGCCTGTCTCTTCCGCCGCTAGTCTTTTCGAGTGACATACACACTCTGCAGCCATCCAAGAAATAGCGATCAGCAGTGAGACTACAAAATCTGTGCTGCACTTGCATGAATTCTTGGAACTATTAACACCTTCTTGGAAATTCCTGTGGATTTGCAGCTTAGTTGTTAGTGCGCCTGAGACAAGTGGATTTGTTCCATCTTGAAATTTCTTCTGGACACCTGGACTAGTTGTTTTTGGTTGTAGCGGTGAGGGAATATTTAAACTTCCAGAAGCAGAAATTCGTTTAGCTTTCCCTCTTGCTGGTTTGCATACTGTTTGCCTGAGTTTTTCTCCAATGCCAAGATAACCATGTTTTGATGAATGTGACGCTCTATAAAATAAAATTAACTTGGATGCTTCCCAACCATTTTTTGCAGTTCATGTACTGCCAGGCCTATTTGGTGGATTTCTTAAGACTTCAGTTTCAAGGCATACTGAGGAATTTAATGCCAAAACCACTTGACTATCTTTTGAACACTATAGGTTCACTGCGCAGAATGGAAAATAAGTGCTGTTAATTTTGGAGAATATCAGTGGAGTTTCTCTGTTTTGGGGAGGAACTCGTAATTCATCCTTTGCTTGTTTGCAGATCATAAATCGAATATTGTGTTTGTTATGGAGCAGAATTCACACAGCTCAGAACATTTGTTGGTGTTTTTGGGTGATATAACTTGCATAACGTCGGAGTTGATTGTCTGACTAGGGAACTCTTTTGGTATCTTAGATGCATTACTTTCCTTAAACGATTTATGATAGAAAATGTTATGCATATTGTTGACCAAATATGTAAATGATGTTTGTTAGAGGATAACCCTTTTGAATTGCACCAAAAAATCGAATTAGTTTATTTTTAGAATTTTATTTAAACATCCACATAGAATACAGTATAAATTTCATACAAATGTTAACTTTTAAAAGTATTAACATTTTGACCAATCTGTCCAAGTATTCACGTTCACATCACAATATTTCCTTTTTAAGGTTTACGTTGACGAGATATTTCATCACACTAAAATTAAGTGATGCATCTGTGTAAGAGCATAGTATTCTTATGACACTTTCATGATGAGTCATCCCTAGCATCCGATTCAGTTTTGCCCATTCCACCTAGGTATCAACCATTTGTATTTGGTTTGCTAGTCTATCCGCTGCAATAACTATTTGTTAGGAGAATTCCGTATCTAAATTTCAAATATAGTTGTTTGACAGCTACTGGAACTATATTACACAAGAATGGTTCGAAGATAATCTTAGATTTATGGTCCAAGAAATGATCGGAAAGAATTCCATGCGTGCATTTCTTTAATTCCACCTACAATTTGTTAGCCCAAAATTTCTTGTAACTGCTCTTTTGATACCCAAAGGGTTCAACCAGAGAGCCTCCAGCTCTAATGTGAACAGCATAGATGTTATATATTTCAGCCATCGGTTTCCTGAATGACAACCCAATTTCATTTTATTTTTCCTGAGTCGGATCTATTAGGAGCCAGCTCTTCTTTATGCCATAGCCTCCGCCAGTGGAGAAGAGGTCTTCTAGTCACTATGCAGCCTATAAGTCTTTTTATGCTTCAGTATGTGCAAGTTCTTTTGGCCAAACAGGCCATAAAGTAATTGGCAACACCAGAAGTAGGTTGGGGTTGCTTTTCCAGCTACTTTCTGGTGCCAAAGAAGGACAAAAGCCTTGGCCCTATGGTGGATCTGCGCCCTCTCAACTACTTCCTTAAAAAGGAGAAATTCAAAATGCTCACTTTGGCCCAGGTGCTGCCCTAGCCCTTGGAGAGACTTTCCATATACCTATCCCAGTTCGCTCGGCACGCCTTTGGCTTTAACAGCGCCTCCTTCGGTGTAAACGAAAGTGATGGTGGTTGCAGCTCATCTGTGGAGGTCAGGGGTTCCAGACTTAACCTATCTTGACAACTAGCTGTTGAAAGCAGCCTTGCCCCAGGTCGCCACCCACCTCCAGACTACTGCAGACCTCCTGCATTCTCTGGGGTTTACTATATATATGCCAAAGTCACACCAGACTCTCTCTGAGTTGCTCCCTTTCATCAGAGCTATTCTGGACACAGAGCAATTATGCATCTATTCTCCAAAACGGTGAGTCCAGGATATTCAGGCTATGATTCCACTGCTTTAGTCTCTATCCTGGATTTTGGTGAGACTGACTTTGAGGCAACTGGGTCGCCTGACCTTTCCCATCATGCTGGTAAAACATGCCCACTGGAAAATGTGGGCTTTGCAGTGGCTCTTGAAGGCCCAGTGGGTGCACTATTAGGGGAATCTCTCTAACCTGTTTGAGATAACGCAGGAAACTTGAAAATCCCTTCTGTGGTCGCTGAAGAACCGCAATTGGGTCAGCAGCACACACCTCTCTCTTCCCCACCCAGATCTCACAGTGCTGACAGATGTGCTACTTCAGGGTTTGGGAGGCCACTCAGGAGAGGTGGCGATCTGAGGACTATGGTCTCTAGTGAAGTCTTAGCTCCATATCATTATTTTGCAGCTGAGAAGGATTTGCTTGGCTTTGAAAGCCTCCTTTCCATGTATTAGAAGGACACTGGTTCAGATGTTCAGGGGCAACACCATTGCCATGTGGTACTGCAACAAACAGGGCACTGCGGGGTCTTGGACCCTGTATCAGGAAGCCCGCAGC
Source organism: Pleurodeles waltl (assembly GCF_031143425.1). Classification (NCBI taxonomy): domain Eukaryota; kingdom Metazoa; phylum Chordata; class Amphibia; order Caudata; family Salamandridae; genus Pleurodeles; species Pleurodeles waltl. The sequence goes on along the minus strand of NC_090440.1, from coordinate 1,781,889,159 downwards.
TCTGGACAGGGCTGGAACTTCAGGATATATTTCTGGTTGTAAAACACCTGATGGGATCTCTAAAAACCAGGATGGACCGACTCCGCTGTCGGTGCCTTGCGGATCACGAATGGCATCTTCACCCAGTGGTGGTGTAAGGTCTCTTCCTCAACTGGGAGAACCTTGTTTGGATCCCTTTGCCCCTGCTGAGAATGTGCAGTGTCAGTGCTTTTGCGCATTAGAGATTCAAAGGCAGCTCCCACTCTGTGACACATTTCATCAAGAGTGGGGCTCAGGACTCCTGTATGCTTTCCTCCTGATAACACTACTGCCCCAAGTTCTGAAGATCAAGACAGAACGGGCCAAGTCATCCTTGTGCTTCAAGACTGGGAATGGAGAGTGTGGCATCCCGAACTCCTGAGCATGAGCATCAGTCCTCTGATCAGGCTGCCAATATGGGAGCATCTCCTATTGTAGCAACAGGGCAGGGTTTCCACACCTGAACCTGTGCACACTCCGCTTATGCGTGGACATTGAGTGGCCGCAATTGAGAGTCTTCGATCTCCCTCCTAAAGTCTCTGAGGGAATCTTGGCAGCTAGGCTTCTACCCACAAACACTGTATAATCCTGCCTTTGGGACAAGTATGTGGCTTGGTGCACTGAAAAATATGTTGCTACTCTTTCTGCACCTTTGCCTGAAGTGCTGAATTTTGTTTTGTCATTACCCGGCAAGGCCTTGCTCTGTGCACAATTAAGGGGTATCTTTTGGGGTAACGTTCGGCCATTCCATCTTTTTTGCGGTTGTCAAATCAATCCTCCCTGTTCAAAACCATTTTGATGCATTTTCTGAAAGGGCTTCAACCTATGTTTCCCCCTAAACCTTTTGTTGTGCCCCAGTGGGAGCTTTATGTGGTTTAACTACATAATGTGTTCACCCTTTGCACCCATGCATAGATGCTCTCTGTGACTACTGATGACACATCATCCAGGAGGGTCAGCCAGCTGCAGATGCTTTCTAATCACCCTTCATACACCGGCTTCTTCCCAGACTAACTGGTCCTGAATATCTATGCCTTTTTTCACTGAATGTGTTGACACCTTTACACGTTGGCCAAATCATCACACTGCCACCCTTCTTTGCTCACCTTATCCTTCCAAGAATGGACCAGTAGTAACTGTAATGTTTTTCATCACATGATACAATGATTACTAACTTCTAAACTACTTACACCATCTAGTGATGACCAGAGGGTATTGGTGCCTTCAAGCAACTAGCACACACTAAAGTAGTCGTATGTGCTGAGTCATCCCCAGATTTTATCTTTATTCTGTATCCAGTTTGCAAAGATGAAAGTCTCTGAAATCTGCTTATGATTTAAGCCATCATTTCTCTCTATCCACTACAGCCTATGAAAAATTATATTCATCATTAACAGACTTTTGTCTAAGAATGCCAAAACTCCTACTCACCCAACAACTCAGGACACCTGGATTAATAGAGTGTAAAGATGTGAAAAAGTCTTGTACTTACCTCAGAACTGTACTAAATTATGTTCCCTGGTAGAACTGTTTCTGAAAATTGCAGTGTGTCAACTTTTAAAACAGATATTTGCTATTTTCTTGAAAACTATTTCACTTGCTGTAGGAAGCTAGCCTGGTGTGTGGTGAGTACTTGTGGTATTATGACTTTATACCAGGTCCCGGAATCCCCTGTTAGTCAGAAGTAGTCAGTGTCTAGAAGCCAGTATCTCAAGATGTAGCTGTGGATGAGCAGCCAAGGCTTATCTAGGAGGCATGCAGAGCTCATGCAATACCACTTATAGTCTCACAGCACGTACACACATGAAAGAACCACACAGTGTTACAAAAATAAAGGTACTTTATTTTAGTGACACACATACTAAAATACTAAATAGGCAATACTCTATGAGCAGGTGAGTAAATACACTATTATATACACCTTAGTTGTCAGGAATGAGCTTAGAAAGCAATAGAAAACAATGCGATAGCAATAGACAATAGTGACGCTAGGGGGAGCCCAAACCATGTACTAAAAAAAGGAATGCGAATGAGGGACCCACACCCAGGTAAGTGGAATCTGTAGGGGGGAGCTGGAGGAACTAGACAAGACTGCAAGAAACAAAAGATGGATCCAGACAGAAGAGGACCTGCAAATGAAGGGGAGCAAGTCCAGTTTCAGTTGGAGTGTCCGGTTGGGACAGGAGCCACTAACCACCTTACTGGAGTTGCAGGACCAGGTCGACGGTGAAGACCAGGAGTTGGCTATGCTGCACAGGAGCAGGGGAAGAGTTCCAGAAGTGATGCAGTTGATGTCCCACGTCGAAAAAAAAGTTGCAGACCACCAGTGATGTGGAAAACCCACCAACAAAGCTTGGCAAAGGCAAAAGTGGCAGAAGAAAATTTGCAGAGTTGCCGGGGACCTGGAAGGTCTGAGGGGACTCAAACCACAGAGGGGAGTCCCAGGCATCCACCAGCAGTCAGGAGAGCAACAAGTTGTGGATGCAGCCCCCACATGCAGCTCACAGGCAGCAGGCACAGAAGTTGCAGTGAGGCCCACTCAGCACTCCTGGAAAGGAGTCTCACGTCGCAGGAGCAGCATGCAGAAGACCACAGGGTGCAGGGAAGAATGCTGGAAGCCAAGGATACACAGAGCCTGAAGATCCCTTGGAAGAAGAGCCAACAATCCTTGGTAGCTGCAAGAGTCACGGTGCACAGGGGTACTGTCCAGCCAGGAGAGGAAAAGATTCACCACCTCCAAAGTCGGGCAGCTGGTAGAGGGGACCAAGGGGACCACTCAAGACCACCACCTGTGTTGCAGGATCCACGCAGAGTTGAAGGAGAGAGGATCCACGCGGCTGGTCGTCATTGCAGCCGGTGCCTGCAGATGCAGGGTAGTGACTCCTTCACTCCAAGGGAGATTCCTTCTTGCTTCTTGGTACAGACCGAAGACTTGCCACCCTCAGAGGATGCACATCCGGGGAAATGTTGCAGTTGCTGGAAGGAGCCGTAGAAACAGTGTTGCAGAGCGAAGTCTTCACTGGAGCTGCAAATTGTAGGTTCATGTGAAGTCCAGTTGCGGTTCCAGTGGCCAGAAGTAGAAGTAAATATTGCAGAGAAGTCCTGCTGAAATCTTGCACATCGAATCTGAGGACAACACCAAGAGGGTGACCCTAAATAGCCCTGGAAGAGTGATTGGTCACCTAGCCAGGTAACCACCTATCAGGAAGGGTTTGTGACGTCACCTGCCTGACCTGGCAACTCAAATTCTCCCAGAGGCCTCTGCCCATCTTGGATTCAAGATGGCAGAATCAAGGGGCCAGCTGGAGGAGCTCTGGGCACCACAGCTGGGGTGGTGTTGGACAGGGGAGTGGTTACTCCCTTTTCCATTGTCCAGTTTCGCGCCAGAGCAGGAACTGGAGGTCCTTGAACCGGTGCAGACTGGTTTATGCAGGGAGGGCTACCCCTCCCAAGCCATGTAACGCCTATTTCCAAAGGGAAAGAGTGTTGCCTCCCTCTCTCAGAGGATTTCCTTTGCTCTGCCTTCCTGGGCTTGAGCTGTTGAAGCAGCAGGAGGGCAGAAACCTGTCTGAGAGGTGGCAGCAGCGTGGGCTGGCCGGAAAACCCCAGAAAGAAGATAGGAGCAATCTTGTGGGTTCTCTAAGGAGGCTCCAGAGTGCATGGTATCATAAACCAATACTGGCAATATTATTGGGGTATGATTCCGACATGTTTGATAAGATACATGCCCAGGTTCAGAGTTACCATTATGTAGCTGGGCATAGGTAGTGACCTATGTCCAGTACATACGTAAAATGGTGTCCCCGCACTCACGAAGTCCAGGAAAATAGAGCTGGAGTTCATGGGGGCACTTCTGCTCATGCAGGGGTGCCCTTACACACAGGTACCTGCACCCTGTCCTCTGGTCTAGGAGGGCCTACCATAAGGGTGACTTATAGTGACCTGGTGCAGTGACAGGAAGTGAAAGGGTGCATGCACCTTTTTACGCAGTCTGCAGTGGCAGACCTGCAGACACATTTTATATGGGCTCCCATGGGTGGCACAATACATGCTGCAGCCCATTGGGAACCCCTGGTGCCCCAATGCCCTGGTTACTTGGGTACCATACATTAGGGTCTTATAAGGGGGCACCAGTATGCCAATGTGGGGTGTTTGTGGTCTAAGCAACCAAGTTTAAAGGGAGGGAGCACAGTCAGCAGGATCCCAGGTTACGCCGTCAAAATATACTGATAACAGGCAAAAAGTAGGGGTAACCATTCCAAAAAGAGGGTACTTTCCTACACTTGCCAAATTGAAAGAAAGTGGTATTGATACATATGCTGGATACTTACTTGCAAATGTACTTAACTGCAGATTGTATCTTGTGGTTTTAAATATAAAGTTACAAAATATATTTTTGCTCAATAAAAACATTTGGCCTGGAGTTAGTCAGTGAGTGTGTGCTTCATTTTTTGCCTGTGTGTGTATAATTGAATTAGGGACTGAATGTCTTTTTGTATCTGCCTAATTAATTATATATATATATATAGAATAATAATGTGTATGCAAAGGACTAGATTTTAATCTTGCATTATATTCTCTGGTTGATAGGAACTCTTAGCATAATAATATGGAGAACCAACAATCAAGAATATACCAGTAGTGCATCATGTTAGCTATAGGTCTTTTGAGTTAAATTAAATAGAGAAACTGACAACTGATTTAATTGTCTCTTCCCCCTTTTCCGCTCCTTCTAGTTGTGACAAATGTTACAGAGAGTTGTAGGGTCAGGGGGAAGACATGTGAATATTCCATGCCTTTTCTGCATTGAGGTTCTGGTATTTAATTTCTTGATATTTTGACACGGAAAACCCGAAAACAAAGCTAATCCAAAAGTAAACAATGTGCACAAACAACACACACCAGAAGGGACCAGCCAAAAACGTACAAAGTTGCCTAACAGAAAAGATGGGTATTAGGAACTTTCTAAACACACCTTAGTTATGGAGCATCAATGTCCAGTAAGAATATTCAAAAGTTGGGAGCCCATTGCTCTGAAGGACTACCCTTCTGCAGTGCAGGATCTTCGCCAAAGTGAAAGATGTTGATAGCTTGCATGTCAGCACATATAACTAAATTACAACAAAAACAAATTAGAGGTCAAAACAATGGACAGCCGGTTTTATGAGGCAAAGTACTTTCTGTTGGATTCTATTCTTGGTGAGAAGCCAGTAAAGAGCTCTATCTATTCCCTCAGGTATGTCGTAAAAAAAAAAAGTAGAAAAGACTAGTAATTGGAAGGGCATCCATGTTCTGGATCTGTTGGAGTGTTTTCAACTAGTTTTCCGGTGGTCTGTGAAAACTCACAGCCCCATAGTCCCACCGAGTGGTATTTAATGGATCAACATTCAAGTCACACTTCTCTTGGGGGATAAAAGAAAGAACTACCTGATGAATGTGCAGCAAAAGCAGCAAGAAGTGTTGTGTTTGGGGATTTAACACTTAAACTTAAGGCTAAGGTCCATGCCAATTAGATGCCAACATTTGTAGCACATGAAGTGATTACTAGCAAATCTCCTGGCTATATTGGCTGTAATCTTTCAGACCAACAGGAATGATCTTTTTTTACAATACGATTTCTGTTTGAATGCTTATAGATTTCCTTCTAAAAAAATATTTTTTCTAAACCACTGTAGTCCAGGCTTCTCCAACGAGTAGCTAATGGTGGCTCTCCAGCTATTGGTAAGTAGCTCTCTTATGTGCGGCCCAGTGAACTAAATTAGAAGCTTTTGTTTGGTTCAATTGATATATCTCTACCAAAGTGACAAGGGTGCATTCAAGCCAAGAAATGTGTGTATTTTACGAATTCATAAAGTGATGGTGAAAGAAAAATGGTTGAATTTCCAAATTATTTTTATAGCTGATATTTAAGTGATAAAAATGGTGCTGGGGACATTATTAATAATATTAACTCAGTCATAGGGGCATTGCAGGTGGCGGTTATCCCTTACCCACATACAGACATTCCACATTGACAAAGTAGATCTGATAGAGACTTCTAGTTGCAGATTCTTTACCTTAGAATTTCCCCCAGGTGTCAGACTGGATCTGGAGTTTTTTTTTCGAGCAGTACCCTTGTGCGCTGTTGGGTGGCATCGGTCGACTCTGCGGGCGTCGTGGTTTCTGTGAGGACGTCACGTCATATATAGGCCCCACCCAGGAGCGCTGATTTAAGTTCTTTTCTTTCCGCGCCAGCCTACACACAGATTCGGAGAAGAGCTACCCCAGTCATTTTTTGACTAACAGCGACATTTTTGTCGATTCGTTTTTGATGAGTTATGGATGCGTTGAGAGATGTCCCATCAGACCAGATTCAAGCCCTGTGACTCTTGCCACTGCATGCGGTCAATGACGAATCAGCACCTCTTGTGCCTCTGGAGTCTGGAGCGCAACCATGACCTAAAGTTGTGCTCAGAGTGTCAGGCCATGAATCAGAAGGCTTTGGTAGCTCAGAAGGATTTTTATTTAACATAAGTAGCACTTATTACTGAAAAGGTTGAAGACCCCTGCTGTAGTCCATTTTCTGTCAAAACCTCTATGTGTTGAATCAGTCAAAGCTGCTACGTAATGCCACAGAAAGGGCACCTTAAGTGACTTTGTCAGATATTAAGCTGCTTGATTTGTGTTTAGCTAGTTGCAGAATATGGTAAATTAGACCATACAAACTAGTTATGCTTTGCTACATAAGTACAGTAGCCATGCTTATGCTTCATAATTAGCAAGTCCTTCATAATTAGCAGGTCCTTGCTTCTGTCTTCCAGTTCAGGATGGGAAAGTAGCTACTGTTATTTCCTAGAGTTTATGATCAATCCATGCTTTCTGAACAAGTTAATACTGAAGGAGAAGTTCTTATATAGATAGTTGACTAACCAAGGCTAGGTCTCTTTCCCTGAGCCCAGGAGCATGACTTTCACAATCACTGTAATACAAAACTAGAGTTTAATTCAGTAAATCAGAAGAAGTAATTTCTGTTCCCATCTCAGGCAATGAAATACCAATTCAAACCTGAAAATGTCTTAAACCACTGCTCTGAAGTAAATACCTGTAAATGTAAGATGACTGACATTATTGCACCAATTCACAATACCTAGCTGTCTAGCCGGCAACTTGACAGGTTAGTACTTTCTGTTCGTCATCTTGCTTAAGACATATTTGTGGTCCTTTGGGCACCTCACAGACTTTTGGCCCAGCTTAATACTATAATATTTGGGCACATTTTGCTGCCTGGTATGCTGATTATTCTGCTGACCCTGCATGGGATCATTTGATTCATATTATGCTGTTTTGTAGTCCGTAGCTGTAGGAAAACACCCTTTTTGACAAGGTTAGTCCCCACTTTTTGCCTGGTTTCTGGTAAGGCTTTGACTGTTAATGCACTGGGTCCCTATTAACCAGGTCCCCAGTGCCAGATCCCGTTCCTCAAAACTGCACAGCTGTTTTGCACAATTGGCAAACTCTTTAGCTACCACTGTAAGTCCCTAGTAAATGGTACCATGGTACCTAGGGCCTGGGGTACTAAGGAAGGTCTCTGAGCATTTATCTGCAACAATTGTGCTGCCCTCAGGAACCCCTCACCTGACCCACACAGTGCTGCCTTTGCAGACTGCGTGTTGGTGCAGGCTAAATTGAAAACATGACCTGTCACACCACTGTGTGCTAGGTCCCCTATCATTGCGTGTGCCGGGTGTAAGTCACCCCTAAAGTGGTGCATCAGGTGACATGTGAGAACATATATGCATGAGCAGATATGACCCTGCAATGTCTGTCGATTTTGAGACCAATTAAGTGCACAGGGAAGCCATTTTAAATGCATGTGATGAACACTAGTAATTATGAGTTCCCCAGCTACATGATGGCTTCTCTGAATCCTGGGATGTTTGGTATCAAACATCTCAGAATAATAAACCCTCACAGACCCCAGTGATATATTTATTTTTAAAAGTGCACACAAAAGGCACCTTAGAAAACCTACCAGCTGAAAACCTACCAGCTACTTGTGTGCTGACTGACTGGTCCTGACCTGACCAGTTCAGCCACCACACACGTGTTTCTGGCCCCTCAAGGTGAGATCCAGCACTCTCAAGGGCCTGAGACAAAGGACTACTCTGGGCAGAAGTGTGACCTCCTCTCCCAGGCAGGATGGACGTTACAGGGCAGGGAGCTTTAAAGGCATTGCTGCCTTTGTAATTCGACCCAGGTCTCTCCAGATGGTGGAGAGGACCAACCCCTGTCCGCCCGCATCCTGACCCCACTTTTGGCAGAAGCACAGGTGGGAAAATTAGTTAAATTAGGAGGAGTGGCCACTTAATGGCAGCCCCACCCCTAAGGCGGAGGAGCTGAAGTGGACACTACTATTTAAATTCCTCCATCCTGTTTGTAAGGAATTAGGGCCAGATGTATCAAAGGTTTTTACTCATTGTATGTCTATGGGAAAATGTGTTCATACACATGGCCCTAGGTCTCTAGGGTTAGTGTTATTCCCACTTCCCAGCAGATGTTGTCATAAGAAGGGTGTAGTCACCCTAAAGTTGATCAGCCCATTGGCTACCACCTGGCACTCCCTGTAACACCCCTAAACTGAGTATTTAAGTTGCACCCCTGAAGACTAGAACTCAAATTTTGACAACCTAAGTAGACCCGGACAAAGAAGAGGTGCAACCACCGAAGAGGAAAAGAAGAAACAGCTGACGTGGACCCAGCTTGTCTGGCCTTTCCTCTTGACCTCGAAGATCATGCACAAGAAGCCAACTCTTCCAGCTTTCAATAAAGACTCAAGTCTCCTGTCAGCACCAGACTTGCCCTGCAGCAAAAGAACTCCAAAGAATAGTTTGTAGCTGCTGGAGCCCTGGAAACCGGACACCAGAAGTGGCCACTGCACCCGACGTCCATGACCCAAGGTGCAGCCAACTGATGATGCCGAAGCTGGTCCCCAGTTGCCCATATACTGAGTCCAGTATGGTCTCACCCATTTTGGACTTTCCCGAGACACCTGCAGCATCTGCAATCAGGTGCCCTCTCCCACAGGCTTGTGGGGAGAAAAAAATCTGACATCTCCAGCAACCACTGCACTGGTGACCCCTGAACCCAGCTGAAGTGGGTCATTGGTCCCAACAACGTCCCCCAACTCCTAACAACTCAAGTCCACCCCTGCCAGACTCCCCTAGGACACATGCAGCCTCACTACACAGACCCACCTGACCGCATGTGCTCCTGGATGAGAAAACCCGATGCCTAATGACACCCTGGTATCCGTCGCCCCTGGGAACTGTAGAAGAGGACCAAATGTGCACTTACGTCCCGAGCACCCAAAGTCAAGTCTACTACCTACCTATGTGTTGTCCCTGACTGGCTTTCCTGCCAGAGCCGGCAGCCTGCTTGTCACAGAGTCAAACTCCCATAGGAAACCATTGGGCACCCGATACCTTACTGCACCTGGCTGCCCTAGTGCGGCCCGGTTTGACCTGTTGGTGTGGTTCTGATCAGTGCCCAGTACTTACCTTAACTTCCTGAGATTGGCTTTGTAAGTCGTACTTAACCGTGTGGTTGCTGAGCATTATTTTCCTTCATAGGAAAAAGCTGAGAGAACTCTGAAAATTGCACTGTGTCTAAATTAGCCTTGGATTTATTCTTTGAGTGTGTATCTCATTTATTACCTCGGTGAGTACAGCAATTACTTGGCGCTACCCTCTGATAAGCCTAACTGCTCTCCCACACTAAGTTCCAATTGGGTATCCACTGGACTCTCTGCACAGTGTACTTCATTTTAGTGCACTATATAGAGAGCTAGGTTCCTACATTGGTGGCATGTTGGTGGGGTCTGCGACTTTGCATTTGCTGATACCACTTGTACAATAAGTGACTGAACGAGTAAATCCAAAAATTACCTCTAGTTTTTTTTTTTAAACATAGTTTTATTGGTTTATATTCAACCAAACAGTACACCTTGCACTCAGGTGAGTAGAGCAGCATGGAAGAATAACACAATTGTTACCCCTTGGCTAGTCATAGTTAATATACAGCAAGGTACTTCATCTCCGTGGGGTACGTACATGTAAAACCAGTTCTTCGTCAGGCGTATCCAAATATACAAGTGCTGCCCCTCCCCTGACTCTCTCCCCCACTCCAGCCCTGCCCCTAGCATTGCAACTAATACTGTTTAATGTGATGTCACATCTTGAAGCAGTAAGCAAAGTTACTGGGCCCAGCGTGTCCCACTGCCCCCTCTGTGCAGGGTAGTGACAGCTAGTATAACGTTACCTCCTATCTGTACAATTACTGATTTGTGGAATGTGCAGGTGTATCAAGGACCGGGTTCTTGAGGCAATCCACTAGGAGGTCCCACATCTGGGCCCCGCCTAAAGTTCCAAATCCCTGTTTTGCTTCCCTAAAGAATACCATACTTTCATACCCAGCCCATTTAAGTAGGGCCTCTCTCCACCTATCTCCCTTTGGGTCCCGGAGAGCCTTCCAATGCATAGTGGTTTCACGTTTTGCCAATGCCAGTGCTAAGTTCACGAATCTGGTGATCGTTTTGCGGTTATGTGGATGAGGGAACCCTCCTAGTAAGCCCGCCAACGGGATAAGAGGTATGGATCTCTGGGTAATTTCATTTATGCAATCGATCACCTCCTCCCAACAGCCTGTTAGTTCAGGACAAGTTCACATCATAAGGAACATTTCAGCATTCCATGTTCCACATCTGTGGCAGGCAGTGGAGGTGGCTCGAAAAAGGCGAACAATCTTGCTAAGAGTAAGGTACGCCTATGTAAGAAGTAAAAATTGATCAGCTTGAAACAAGTGTTTCTCAAAATCGTATAGATATGAGAGAGTATTGTGGACCAGTCCGCGTCTGAGATTGACAGGCTCAGGTCCCCTTTCCATGAAGTCCGGAGGTCAATCAATGGGGTTACAGTATCGGTCCTCAAAGCTTGATAGATATAGGTCACTGCCTTAACCCGGCCCGAGTATACATAGAATTAGGTATCCTTGGTGGGGCGATGTGTCTGCCATACCATAGTGCGTCAGGGAGGTCCTCGGGATTCCCTCTGCAGGTGTCGTCGTGGAGGGATGGAGAGGTCAACCCAGGATGGGCACTTGCTCAGATTTGCCTGGGGATCCTCTCTACCTGGTTGGGCCACCTGGACACGGGCCATGGGCGTCTGGAGTTCTTGATCCTTCTGGGTGCAAGGCAGTCCTCTGGAGCTTGGCAGAAGTCGCTGGTCCCGCTGGATTTGTGCTGTTCTTTTGCAGGTTCTTTAAAGCAGGAGACAGGCCAGTAGGGCTGGGGCCAAAGCAGTTGTCTTCTTCCTTCTTCTCTGCTAGGGGCTTTAGCTAAGCAGTCCCTCATCTTGTAGGTCGCCAGGAATCTGACTACTTTGGTTCAGGGGAGCCCTTAAATCCTGGATTTAGGGGCACTACAGGGGTCAGAGGGCAGTAGCCAATGGCTACTGTCCCTGAGGAGGCTACACCCTTCTTGTGTCCACTCCCTTTGGGGAGGGGGGACACAATTCTAGCCCTGTTGGTCCCTGCCCTCCAAATCGAAATGGAGGATTCTGCAGGGAGGGGGTCACCTCAGCTCTGCACACCTTAGGGGTGGTGCACGCTAGGGTGGTCACTCCTCCCTGTTTTCCCTAATATTCCCGCCGCCAAACATGGGGCTTTCTCCACAGGGTGGGCATCTCCACTAGCTGGAGTGCCCTGGGGCACTGTAATCTGAGGCTTGAGCCTTTGAGGCTCACCGCCAGGTGTTACAGTTCCTGTAGGGGGGAGGTGTGAAGCACCTTCACCCAGGACAGGCTTTGTTTCTGACCACAGAGTGCACAAAGTCTGAAAGTGGCAGGCTGGCAGACCTACACTAGCAGTTTGACTAACATACAGGGGGCATCTCTACAATGCCCTCTGTGTGCATTTTTTAATAAATCCCACACTGGCATCAGTGTGGGTTGATTGTGCTGAGAAGTTTGATACCAAACTTTCCCAGTATTCGGTGAAACCATTATGGAGCTGTGGTGTTCGTAATGACAAACTCTCAGACCATCTCAAACCAATGATGATGGCCTTGACCAGCCTGTTGCTTTCATTAGCAGGAGGTTACTCACCAGGGAGCAGCGTTGGAGTGCCTTTGAGAGGGAGACCTTTGCTGTGGTTTGGGCACTGAAAAAGCTGAGACCATACTTGTTTGGTACTCACTTTGTTGTCCAAACTGGGCCACAGACCTCTCAGCTGGCTAATGCAAATGAAAGGTAAGAACCCTACACTTTTGAGGTGGTGCATATCCCTACAGGGAAATGGACTTTGTAGTGAGACACAAACCTGGGACTGCTCATGCCAATGCAGATGGTCTTTCTAGGTTCTCCCACTTTGATAATGAAGACTCTTTTGGGAAAGTTAGTCTCACCCACTTTCGTCTGGGTATAGAGTGTGCATCCGTCTTAGTGACAGAAGTGAGGTCTCTGTCGTCCACACAGTACCTCATTTCCCTCTTGGCATCTTTGGTGTGAGGTTTGAGGACCAAGACCACTGGGCTAGCCCAGGGACTGTCAGAGTGCTCTATTACCCCTAACTCCAGCATCTTGTGGACTTCCACTTTGATGCTCTCTTTGACTTGGTCCGACTGTCACTAGATTTTGTTTGTGAAAGGTAAACTGTCTCTTATGTCGATATCATGGGTTCACAGGTGTGTCTGACCAGGGGTCAAAGAGAAGAGCTCAGCATGCTGCTGTAGGACTTGCCTGCTGTCAGCTTGCTGTTGGGCAGAGAGAGTGTCTGAATAGACAACTCCATCTACTGACCCATCCTTAGGGTCAGTTGAAAGGAGGTCAGGGAGAGGTTCACTCTCTGCTTCCTGGTCCTCATCAGTAACCATCAGCATGGTTATGTCTGCCCTGTCATAGAGTTTCAGGCGGTTAAACATGGATCGCCCTCTTGGGGGTCCTGCTAGTGCCCAGGTCCACTAAGTAATTGACCTGACTCTTCTTTTCTAGAATTGGGTAAAGGCCACTCCATCTGTCCTGAAGTGCCCTGGGAGCCACAGGCTCCAGAACCCAGACGTTCTGCCCTTTCTGGAATTCAACTATTGCAGCCTTCTGGTCATAACACAACTTCTGGATTTGTTGGCTGGACGCAAGGTTTTTGGATGCCTTTTCCATGTACTCAGCCATCCTAGAGTGGGGGCCAAGCACATAGTCCACTACATCTTGTTTAGGCTCATCGAGAGGTCTCTCCCAGCCTTCTTAAATAAGTGCCAGTGGCCCCCTGGCCAAACAGAAGCTCAAAGGGGAAAAACCCTACTCCCTGCTCTGGCACCTCTCCTTAGGCAAAAAGTAGACATGGCAAGAGGACATCCCATCTCCTTTTGAGTTTTTCAGGGAGCCCCATGATCATGCCCTTCAATGTCTAGTTGAATCTCTCAACAAGTCCATTGGTTTGTGGATGGTATGGTGTGGTGAATTTGTAAGTCACCCCACACTCATTCCACATGTGTTTCAGGTAAGCTGACATGAAGTTGGTACCTCTGTCAGAAACCACCTCCTTAGGGAAACCCACTCTGGTAAAAATACCAGTCAGGGCCTTGGCTACTGCAGGAGCTGTAGTAGACCTAAGGGGAATTGCTTCAGGGTATCTGATAGCAGGATCCACTACTACCAGTATGTACTTGTTCCCTGAGGCTGTGGGTGGTTCAGATGGACCCAGAATGTCCACATCAACGGGTCCAAAGGGAACCCCCACCATAGCAAGTGGACTGAGGGGGTGGTGCTTTGGGTGGCCGCCTGTCTTACCACTGGCTTGACAGGTGACAAAGGAGCTACAAAACTCCTTCACTTTCTGAGACATATTGTGGCAATATAAGTGGTTGACAAGTCTGCTCCACTGTCCCAAATGCCCAGCTATGGGTATGTCATGGGCCAAAGTGAGGATAAACTCTAAACCCGTGAGGCACTACCACTCTCCTATTGGCACCAGGTTTGGGGTCTCACACCTCAGTGTAAAGGAGTCCATCCTCCCAATAGAACCTGTGGTAGCCACTGACATCTACTTTCTCCTGTTCAGCAGCTTGCTGTCTCAGGCCTTCAAGAGTAGGACAAGTCTTTTGTCCCTAGCACAGCTGTTCTCTTCTGGGTCCCCCTGGGCTAAAGAGCTCTACTTGATAAGGTTCCAGCTCCATAGACTCCGTTGCCTCAAGGGCTACGACATCTTCCTGGGAAGAGAGGTCTTGTTGCTTTGGCGGTTCAGAGGCTGGTTCCCCAGTCCTCTTACCTTTTCTCTTGAAAGGTTGGGCCATTATTCCAGGCTTTAACACTTATTTTTCACCCTGTGCTGTGCTCTGGTTTTCACACTCACCAGTACAGGGATTCCCAGCATAGCTGCATGGATTTTAAGCTCTACCTCAGCCCAAGCTGAACACTCCAGATCATTCCATAGCAAGCATTCAACTAGAATTGTAGAAGAGAACACTATCTGTTTCAGGCCAGTAACCTCTCCCCATTCTAAAGTCACCATAGCCATGGGGTGGACTTTAGTCACATTGTCAGCATTGGGAACTGGATATGTTTGTGCAGCCAAATACTGTCCTAGGGAAACCAGTTTGTCTGTCACCATGGTGACACTGCACCTGTATCCCTCAGGGCTTCTACCTTTGTCCCATTGATTAAGAGCTGCTGCCTGTATTTTTGCCGGTTAGGCGGCCAGGCAGCCAGTGTGGCTGTATCCACCCTACCCTGAGAGAGTTAGAGTAGCTTCAGTGTGAACCCTGATTTGCTCTGGCCCACTGTTGATCTCACCTGGAGACTGGCTATTCCAGTACTAACTGGAATAGTGCTAGTGGGATTTTTCTTGGGAAAGTCCATGTCTCCAGTTTGGTGTCCATCCTGCTTGCAGTTGTGACACCAGGCCTTCTTGGGTTCAACGTTTTTACCGTTGTACCCATTTGTGGACTGTGAAGAGGCTTGGGGCCCCCCCTCCTGACCAGGCTTTTGGGGCCCTTGAGAAGACTCTTTGTTTTTGTCTGTAGATGTCTCACCACCCTTCCCCTGGGGGAGGCTTTGTGACCCCTTTCTTTTCTTCTTGGTCACAGTAGTCTTGACCCATTGGTCTGCCTTCTTTTCCAATTCTTGGGGAGAAATTGGACTTAGGTCTACCAGATGTTGATGCAACTTGTCATTGAAGCAGTTACTTAACAGGTGTTCCTTCATAAGTAAATTATAAAGCCCATCATTCATGCTCTCCACTGCCAGTTACCAACCGTCTGGTGTTTTCACTGAGTAGTCAACCAAATGAACCCACGTCTGGCTCGAGGTTTTGTGAGCACCCCTGAACCTAATTCTATACTCCTCAGTGGGGAATCCAAAGCCCTCAATCAGGGTAGCCTTCATGTGGTCATAGTATTCTGCATCTTTACCAGAGAGTGTGAGGAGTCTAGGAGTCTATCCCTACACTTTCCAATGAACATTTCCCAAAGGAGAGTTCCACAGTGAGATCTGTTTAACTTTCTGGTTGCACAAGCCCTCTCAAAAGCTGTGAACCATTTGGGAAAGTCATCACCCTCTTCATATTTTGAGACAATCCCTTTTGAGGATATCAGTTTTCTCTCTGACCCTATTTATATTGCTGCCACCATTAATGGATGTTAGGCCCATTTCTGCTCTCTCTCTTTCTATAGCTAGTAGTTGTTGCTCCCAAGCTAACCTTTTGGCTACCTTTGGTAAAAGGATGTTCTCTTCATTGAGGCTGTCCCCAATGTTCCCAGAGGAGCTGGACTCCCCTGTGGAAGATCCAGATCCAGTGAGTACTATCCTTGGAGACAGGGGGTCTTGGGACCCTGGTCTCCCTAGCTAGGTGACGAGGGGGGGAGGCCATCCTCCTCATCTCTAATATCTTCCCTGTCTGAGTAGAGTTCTTCCTCCTCAGTAGGGTGGTCCCTGGTGTACTCTGCCAAGAGCTCCTGGAGCTTGACCTTGGTAGGGTTGGAACCTGTTTTAATCTTTTTCAGCTTACAAAGGGACCTTAACTCTGCCGTTCCTAGATGGAGTAAGGGGTGAGGTTCAACAACATTTCCTCTGAGCTGCTCATTATGTACTAATATTTGGGATTACTTTTTAGAAACTAAAAACTACTACGTCTAGTAACTAAATCCTAATGTTACAATAACTTTTAAATCTAAAAATAGATGCTATGGGGACTTAACCACGGCCATAGCTGGACTTTTATAACTTTAGAACAAATAGACAAATTAACAAATCTGTTCCCTAAAGGCAATTTTGGAATTTAGTTGTGTGATCAGGTATTGGCTGAGTTGAGTAGTCCAGCAGATGCACAATCGTAGACTCCATCGCTGATCCACCAATGTACAAAGTTGGCTGTGTATATACTATAACAGTGGTTCATAACCTCTGGTCCAGGGACCCCTGGGGGTCCACAAAGTCTCCTCAGGGGGGTCCACAACTGCTTAGAAAAATAGGTAATATTAACAGATTAGGTCCCCAAGTTTCAGTAATTACTCAGTGCGGGGGTCCCCAGATTCCACTAAAGAGTCAGTGGGGGTCCCCGGGCTCCAGTAATGACAAAGTGGTAGTCCACAGAAGTCAAAAGGTTTGGAACCACTGTACTATATCAAAATGAAATATAGTGTGCACAGAGTCCAGGCATTCCCCATGGTCTTAACAGAGGCTAAAGTAGATAATACCAATGCTCTCTTTTGTGGTAGTGTGGTCAGGCAGTTAGGTTTATCAGAGGGTAGTGCAAAGCATTTGTTGTATACACACAGACAATAGAAGAAGCACACACTCAATGACTTAATTTCAGACCAATGTTTTTATATATCAAAATTTATTTTCTTAATTTATTTTTAGAACTACAAGATTCAGGTTGCAGGTAAGTACTTCAATAGATTTGTATTTCACATATGTACCAACATCCATTGATAAATACTTTATTCAGTCATTGTTGACTATCAAAGTGCAAATTCCAAATATTGCATTCAACACAGTTATAGTAAAAATGAAGTAAAAAACAGTTCTCCTGGGGGGGCAAAGGATTTCGCTTGTCCACTTTCTTAATTATTTCAAATTAGCCCTTGTATCTTGTAAGAACTCCGTTTTCCCTATTGCCTAGGATCCAATAAAAGTGTGTTAAATTGTGCAAGGATAATCAACAGCTACAAATAAATACATAAAAAAATTCTGCTTTAAAATTAAACTATTGATACTAAAAATTTGTTACGCCTACACCAAAATGACAATAAAAATCTACTGACGGAAAACACAATTAGCTCTGTTGTGTCATATTTTAAGATTTTAAGATATCTTTGTCCTGGGCAGTCGCGGTCAGGGAGGTCCTCGGGCTTCCCTCTGCAGGTGTCTTTGTGGGGGTGTATAGAGGTCGGCCCACAGTGGACACGTAGTCGGAATCGCCTGGAGATCCTCTCTGGCTAGTTAGTCTCTCTGGACACAGACCGGGGGCGTTGGGTGCAGAGTAGTTGGACACACGCTTCTGGAGTGAGGTGAGAGTCCCTTTAAATATGGTTTCTTTGTCTTCTTTTTGGACACGTCCGCTGTCCACAGGAGTTTCTTGGTCCTTGGTGATGCAGGCAGTCCCTTGAAGGCTTTTCAGGGGTCGCTGGTCCTGCAGAACGCGTTGCTTCGTCTCTTGCAGCTTTTTGAAACAGGAGACAGGATGGTAGGGCTAGGGCCGAGCCAGTTGTTGTCTCCTTCTCTTCTCTGGGGGTTTTCAACTCAGCAGTCCTTCTTTCTTGAGGTTGTCAGGAATCTGAAGAGCTGGGTTCAGGATCACCCCTAAATATTAAATTTAGGGGTGTGTTGGGGGCAGTAGCCAATGCTACTGCCCCCTAAGGTGGCTACACCCTCCTTGTGCCCACTCCCTCAGGTGAGGGGGGCACATCCCTATTCCTATTGGTACTAATCATCCAAAGCAAGGTGGAGGATTTCTCAGGGAGGGAGTCACTTCTGTTGTGGACACCTTAGGGGTGGTCCTGGCTGAGGGGGTGACTCCTCCTTGTTTTTCTCATTATCCCTCTGGACTTGCCGCCAAAAGTGGGGGCTTGTCTGGGGGGCTGGCATCTCCACTGGCTGGAGTGCCCTGGGGCACTGTAACACCAGGCTTGAGCCTTTGAGGCTCACCTCCAGGTTTTACAGTTCCTGCAGGGGGAGGTGTGAAGCACCTCCACCCCGGACAGGCTTCGTTTCTGACCACAGAGTACACAAAGGCACTCACCCCATGTGGTCAGAAACTCGTCTGGAAGAGGCAGGCTAGCATAGGCTGGTCAGCCGTACACTAGCAGTTTGGCTAACATACAGGGGGCATCTCTAAGATACCCTCTGTGTGCATTTTTCAAAAAATCCCACACTGGCATCAGTGTGGATTGATTGTGCTTAGAAGTTTGATACCAAACTTTCCCAGTATTCAGTGAAGCCATTATGGAGCTGTGGAGTTTGTAATGACAAACTCCTAGACCATATGTTCACAATGGCTACACTGCACTTACAATATATAAGAATGTACTTAGACACCGTAGGGGCATATTGCTCATGCAGCTATGCCCTCACGTGTGGTCTGGGGCACCCTGCCTTAAGGCTGTAAGACCTGCTAGAGGGGTGACTTATCCTACCTATGCCACAGGCAGTGGTTTGTGGGCATGGCAGCCTGAGAGGGATGCCATGTTGACTTTGTCTTTTTCTCCCCACCATCACATACAAGCTGCTAGGCAGTGTACATGCACTTGGTGAGGGTTCCCCTAAGGTGGCATAATACATAGAAACCTTCCCTGGCCACAGGGCCCTTGTTACACTGGGTACCTTTTACAAGGGACTTAACTGTGTGCCAGGGTTATGCCAATTGTGGAAATAAAGGTACAGGTTTTTGTAAAGAACACTGGTGCTGGGGCCTGGTTAGCAGGATCCGAGCACACTTTCAATGAGCATTGGCATCAACACTAGGCAGAAAGTGGGGGAATACACTGGCACTTTCCTACACTCCACGTACCTCCAACACAGTAATCTCTCCCCCTAGTGCTTCCCCCGCGTACCATGATAACATTGGGAGCACAGCGGAATCTAAAATGTCATCTCCCTGTGAAGAGAATAGCTCCAATGGGGGAGTGTAAAGTGTGGTATAATACTCAGCAAACCTATTATTGATTCCTTCCTGAGTATAAACTCTGCTATCAGATTCTAATTCAATTTCAAGGATAAGGGAGCTGTTATTTTTAGGATTTTCTAGCCATGCCAGCAGGGCATCGGCCTTGTCCTGCTCAGCATGGACCCTGGCCATGTACACCCAGTGGTCAAAGCATTTGAGCTTTTCCATTAGGACAGCTAGTTGTTCTTTAGCGTCAAGTAGTTGGTGGTTTAAGTCTGATGCCCTGAGTGTGCGAATTGTCAGTCCCTCAGTGTCTTTTTTTGTTTTTCCACTTCGACTAAGATTGTACACCCGTCCCCTAATCTCAGCTATGCATCTCCCTCTAATAACTGCTTTGAACGCCTCCCTTTCCACTGGTGGTTATGTGGCCTCATTATCAGCAAAGTAAGAGCATACTGCCTCCCCTATGGTCTGCTGAAATATCGAGCTCTCCAGTGCCTCCACCCTCATCTGCCGATCCGGTATTTGGGATCGCTCCCTATGCCAACTCAGGGCTAACAGTATTTGGTTGTGATCTGAGATCATGTGACACAAGTATTCCACATTGCTGACTGCCCTATACACTCCCAGGGAGCACACAAAGGTACCTAGAAAGACATGTAGGTCACGTAAACCCCAGTAGTATAAATAATCCCTGGTGTTCAGATTAAGGCACCTCCTGGAGTTGATCAGTCCCCAATTCTGCTGCCATGTGGAGGATATCCGAGTAAGCTGGTAGACCATGAAGTTCCTCCAGCGGTGGATGAGATCTTTCCAATGCTGGGTTCATTATGCATTTGAACCCCCACCCCTCCATCCCACTATTGTATGACGGGTAGCATATGGGGCCAGTGCACCTGAGAGGGTAGATAGGAAACCCCCCTGTTCAGTGTTGGGTTCGTAGAGTCCCACAATTGTTAAGTTGCCACCCACAAACCGGCCAGTTACTATCACATATCTCCCTTCAGAGTCAGTTAATTCAGTGGTGGGCTGGAACGGGACCCCAGGCCTAACTCAAACCAACACTTCCACAGCAAACGCCGAATGCAAAGTAGCATACAGCTATCCACACCACCTTTTATGCAGTGCGACCCTTTTGGCGGCAGTGCAGTGAGTCTCTTGCAGGAGAGCGATGTGTACCCCTCTTCTTTTTAAGTATGTGTATACCTTATGCCTCTTAGTCATACTATCAAGCCCCCTCACATTCCAGCTAATGATTTTGTACATCAGGGCAATTGCCATAAGGATAATTGCTTTCTGTACTCTACTCTTGTAGGGGTGAGGTGAGGCCCACCATAGGTGACCAGGGTTCCAGGCCAGACCAGGGAGCCGCAAGACGAAGGCATACCAACCAGAAAACTGCAACATTACAAACAAACCCAACTCCCCATCTCTAGGGCCAGAAGAAAACACCTCTTTATCCAAACAGCAAGATAAGCATTCAACATGCATGGAAACATCGCCTGCACACTGCAAAACGTGTGGGGGGTGCCATCTGCATCACCTCCTGGCCACACATCACACCACCCGAGTTTGAACACAAAGTAATTACAGCCATAATCTGCCCAGCAAGCATGCAAATATAGAGTTAGGAGAGAAGGGCAGTAGTCACACAACAGGCGATTCATGTCAAACGATGTGGGCCCATTCATATAATTTTTACTGAGGTTCCACAGGGAATGAATGGCAGTGGGTACAGGGAGCTGAAGGCCGAGCCTGCCACTCCATCTGAGTCAGACTCTCCAGAGTTCACTTAAACCGGCAGAGATGGGGTAGCCAAATTGGCTCCATGCATGGATGTGGCTGTTTCCACAGTCTTTCATTGCTTGTCCAGGGCTTCAGATCTAAATGGAGCAGTGCTTGCCCCCAACCTCTTCTTTCTCTTTGTCGGTTTGCAGGGTGGTCCTCGTTTGTGGGTTGATACCACCCCCTTCTCAGTGCCTAGCAGACCAGTCCACTCCCAAAGTGTTTGGCGATGGTGAAAAAGTGTGCCATTTATTCATATGTGACCCATAGCCGAGCTGGGAATAACACCCCATACGTGATCCCCAGGTCCTGAAGGTGCTTCTTGGCAGTTTGGAATGATGCACGTTGTTTTTGGATCTCTCTGGTAAAGTCCTGGAACAGCATTACTTTGTAGTTGTCTACTAGGATAACTCCTTTCAGTCTTGCTTGATCAAGGATGTGGTCCCTGTCCCTATAATGTAATCATTTGTCCACTATCTGCCAGGAAGGCCTACACGGGGATGGTGGCCGAGCCAGAACCAGATGGGCCCACTCAAAGGCGTAGTAAGGGAACAGTCCCTGAGGGGCCACAGTGTTGCAAATCCATGTCTCTAGAAAGGGAATCATGTTCCCTGCGATCCCTTAATGCGTTCCGGTGGTCCCACTATATGAATGGTGTTTCTTCAGGCGATGTTTTCTACATCTTCAGCTCTGATTTCAAGCACTTTAACTTTTTGTTCTACTTGGTTTAGTCATATTTTCATGGGTACTACATCGGGGGAAGCCTCCTCTAGGGTGCGTTCGGCAGATGTGATTCTCTCAGCCAGGCGTCTATGGTCGTCCCTCAGGAGCCCAATTCTGCAGTTACGTTGTCAATTTTGAGCTCAAGCTCTCGGGTGGCAGTGATGGCCTGGAGGATGGTGTTTAAGGTGGCTCCCTGTGATTGTGCCATGTTTGCAGTAGGTTCCGCCATGGTGGGAGGGATCAGGTCCTGGGATAGTGACGGGTCTGAAGCGCCATTCTTTCTGGAGTATTTTCCTATACTGGCTTTCTGGTGGCGGTCCAGGTAATACAGCTGTAATCAAACTGATATATGTGGGTGTCTATGTCACAGAAAGCTCTCTGGTTATGAGTTGGTTAAATGCTCTGGGTCACTGATGTAGTCACTCAGTCCCACCCGAATGGGCCCCTCCGGCAGCCATGACTACAGAACCCACCTTCCTTGAACACTATGTGTAACGATAGTGTCGTGGAAGTATTACAGGTCCGTAGCCATTTGTGAGTAGGCTATGGGGTGCCGCACCTGAGGGTTCCAAGACGCAGGTATTTGATCTAGTATATGGCCCCCGTCGTGCTCCATGGTCCAGACAGGGGTCCGATAGGCCAGGTAATGCAGGCTCTCCTTACTGTTCACTTTCTTCCCGTACGGCTGCTATGTGAGCGCTTTAGTCTGGCACCCTAGTTGGATCTGCGTATTATGGTGCCCTCTTCGGTCTCTCCCAGCTAGCGTATGACAGGTGGGCGGGGACCTGCGGGGCCACAGGTCCACAAGGACCTTGGAGGTCTGAAAGCTAGATGGTGACGGCCGGGCTAACGGCTGACCACGAATCCCAAGTCCAGCCGACAGCCCCCCTCCAGGTGGTAGGCTACAGACCGCACTAGTCAGCAGTAGTCTTCTTCCACGCTTCTCGGTCCTAAGCGCGTCTTAGCAGGGCCTGCAAGTGCACACAGAACAGCTACCAAAGAGGTCTGGGTGGTAAACAGTATAGGCCCCCAGGACCGCACCAGTCAATGTGCACCCAGGGACACCAGCAATATAAGGGTGGTAAAGCAAACAAGGAGGGTTCAGTGCCACGTTCGGTTCTGCAAGCACCCTCACCTCGAACTGGCCATGTAAATATTCCCCTTCACAATTCAGTGACCAGGACAGGGCCACCAGTTCTACCTTTGAGCTTGCCTCCAGCAGTTCTTAGTCCTGTCACCCAGATCTGGCAGGTCCAGCTGTGTTCTCTCACCGGGCCTTCTTCTTAGCCCCAGCATGTTTCCAGACGGCCCCACTTTGATGGCGCAGCAGGCAGCCCTAAGGAGCAGGGGGAGGCCCACCCCCTCAGACCGCAGTTTTGGCACTCTCGCTCAGCCAGTCCAAGAGCCTCCACATTGACCAGCAAGTCCCCCCCCACCCCACCAGCCCTAGTCCCAGGCCGTTGTCAAGGCAATCACTGCGAGGGAGGGATGTCAGTACTCTCAAGTCTCGATACTTTCCCTGCCCCAACTCAAATACTTATGTGTCTGTCAGCAAAGCACCGGGGGCCACCACCGCTGCAGTCAACACAGAGTAGGGGGGTGCATGCACCCACCTCAGTTCTGATGCTCCTCTGCACCCAGCCCAGTAATCTCTGAGCTGGGGAGCATCGCCTCCCAGTCTGCACCACCAGCTATCTGCTCAGCCATGTCTCTCGCCCGGGATCCTGAATGGCGCTGTGCTCCACTCGGCCCTGGTTCCGCGCTGCGTATCCCCTCCAGCTCTCGTCACAATCGGCAACCACTGGATGATGGAGTAACCAGGGTCAGTGCCGCTCCGCAGCCTCACCAGTCCAGTCAGAGTGCCCGGAACACGCAGCCATTTTGCGACAGAGCGTGTGGTAGTTCTGCGCGCCGAGATATCCCGCCCAGCTCCGTTGGCAGTATAGCTATTCAGGTCCCGGTGCATCTGGCAGTGTTTGTGGGCAGGAATTAGATGATTTAGGTCTCAGATAGACCCAGATGATGGAGTTTGGCTGGGAGCAACAAAGCACCTGTCCTACTCCATTGGCGTCAGTCCACGTCCCCAAAAATTGCCTCTAGTTAAATGGCATTTTTTTTAATTGTTTTTTTTTCCAAGTTCTTAAAAGTACTGTTAGGGCCCTGACTAGGTCCCTTTAGCCTAACAGTAAAAGTTGTAAAAACTTACTTTAGTTAGGACTGCAAAAACCTGTGTTAGGAATTTTCCTCTAGCTCAAAATCGTTCCCAATTCAGTAAAATAATGAGCACCTGTAGGAAGTTTGCTCTGTATATACTATTTCAAATAAATAGTGTGCACAGAGTCCAAGGGTTCCCCTTAGAGGTAAGATAGTGGCAAAATTAGATAATTCTAATGCTCTATTTTGTGGTAGTGTGGTCGAGCAGTAGGCTTATCAGAGGGTAGTGTTAAGCATTTGTTGTACACACACAGACAATAAATGAGGAACACACACTCAAAGACTTACTCCAGGCCAATAGGTTTGCATATTTAAATATATATTTTCTTAGTTTATGTTAAGAACCACAGGTTCAAGATTGACATTAAACACTTTAAATGTAAGGTACTTCACTTAGATACTTTAGGAACTTTGAATAAAAGCAATATCATATGCAGTCTTTGTAAAAATGGCAATAAGCTATTCTCAAAGTGGACACTGTGCAAAAATAAACAGTTCCTGGGGGAGGTAAGTAAAGGTTAGATTAGGAGGTAAGTAAAACACTTACAAGTCTCAGTTCTGGGGCATAGGCAGCCCACCGTTGGGGGTTCAAGGCAACCCCAAAGTTACCACACCAGCAGCTCAGGGTCGGTCAGGTGCAGAGGTCAAAGAGGTGCCCAAAACACACAGGCACCTATGGAGAACAGGGGTGCTCCGGTTCCAGTCTGCCAGCAGGTAAGTACCCGCGTCCTCGGGGGGCAGACCAGAGGGGTTTTGTAGAGCACTGGGGGGGGGGGGGGGCACAAGTAGGCACACAAAACACACCCTCAGCAGCACAGGGGCGTCTGGGTGCAGTGTGCAAAACAGGCGTCGGGTTTTAGATAGGAAACAATGGAGGGACCCGGGGGTCACTCTAGCGGTGCAGGCAGGCAGAGGGGGGGCTTCTCAGGACAGCCACCACCTGGGCTGGGCAGAGGGTCACCTGGGGGTCACTCCCTCGTTGAAGTTCGGTTCCTTCAGGTCCTGGGGGCTGCGAGTGCAGTGTTGGTTCCAGGCGTCGGTCCCTTGTTACAGGCAGTCTCGGTCAGGGGGAGCCTCTGGATTTTCTCTGCAGGCGCCGCTGTGGAGGCACAGGGGGGTCCTCTCTGGTTACTCACGGGCTCGCAGTCGCCGGGGAGTCCTTCCCTGGTTCTCTGAATCTTGAGCCGGGGGCGTCAGGTGCAGAGTGAGAAGTCTCACGCTTCCGGCGGGAAACGTGCAGTCTTTGGAAGTTGCTTCTTTGTTGCAAAGAAGTAGCTGGTTTTGAGAAGGGCCGCTGCTCACGGGAGTTTCTTGGTCCTTTAGTCCAGGGCAGTCCTCTGAGGCTTCAGAGGTCGCTGGTCTCGGTCAGATGCGTCGCTGGTTGCAGGTTTTCGAAGTTGGAGACAGGCCGGTAGGGCTGGGGCCAAAAAAAGTTGTTGTCTTCTCTCCAGGCTTGTAGGTCGGCAGTCATTCTTGTTTCTTCAGGTTGCAGGAATCTGTTTTCCTGGGATCTGGGGAGCCCGTAAATACTGAATTTAGGGGGGTGTTTAGGTCTGGGAGGGCAGTAGCCAGTGGATTCTGTCCTTGAGGGTGGCTACACCTTCTTTGTGCCTCCTCCCTGTGGGGAGGGGGCACATCCCTAATCCTATTGGGGGAATCCTCCAAACTCAAGATGGAGGATTTCTAAAGGCAGGGGTCACCTCAGCTCAGGACACCTTAGGGGCTGTCCTGACTGGTGGGTGACTCCTTCTTGTTTTTCTCATTATCTCCTCCAGCCTTGCTGCCAAATGTGGGGGCAGTGGCCGGAGGGGCGGGCATCTCCACTAGCTGGGATGCCCTGGGGCGCTGTAACAAAAGGGGTGAGCCTTTGAGGCCAGGTGTTACAGTTCCTGCAGGGGGAGGTGAGAAGCACCTCCACCCAGTACAGGCTTTGTTCCTGGCCACAGAGTGACAAAGGCACTCTCCCCATGTGGCCAGCAACATGTCAGGTGTGTGGCAGGCTGGCAGAAACTGGTCAGCCTACACTAGAAGTCGGATTGGTATTTAGGGGGCATCTCTAAGATGCCCTCTGGGTGTATGTTACAATAAATTGCACACTGGCATCATTGTGCATTTATTGTGCTGAGAAGTTTGATACCAAACTTCCCAGTTTCCAGTGTAGCCATTATGGAACTGTGGAGTTCGTGTTTGACAAACTCCCAGACCATATACTCTTATGGTTACCCTGCACTTACAATGTCTAAGGTTTTGCTTAGACACTGTAGGGGCATAGTGCTCATGCACCTATGCCCTCACCTGTGGTATAGTGCACCCTGCCTTAGGGCTGTAAGGCCTGCTAGAGGGGTGACTTACCTATGCCACAGGCAGTGTGAGGTTGGCATGGCACTCTGGGGGAGTGCCATGTCGACTTAGTCATTTTCTCCCCACAAGCACACATAAGCTGTGAGGCAGTGTGCATGTGCTGAGTGAGGGGTCCCCAGGGTGGCAAAAGACATGCTGCAGCCCTTAGAGACCTTCCCTGGCATCAGGGCCCTTGGTACCAGGGGTACCAGTTACAAGGGACTTACCTGAGTGCCAGGGTTGTACCAGTTGTGGAGACAAAGGTACAGTTTAGGGAAAGAACATTGGTGCTGGGGGCCTGGTTAGCAGGGTTCCAGCACACTTTCAAATCATAACATAGCATCAGCAAAGGCAAAAAGTTAGGAGGTAACCATGCCAAGGCGGCATTTCCTTACAGCACCTCAGAGGACAAGTTTGTGGAGCTCAAAGTCACCCCTTACCGTAAGCTTTCCCACAAGCAGTTAAGTGCCCTTTGTAAAGGGTACAAAATAAAAACAGACTCAACCCCTACCACTTGCTCCAGGAGCTACTGGGAGAGCATGAACAGGCCCATCCTGGAGATGAGGCCACTGTCCTTGTAGATCAGGTGTTGGAAGCTGGCTTTGTATATACTATATTGAAATGAGAAATAGTGCGCACAGAGTTCAGGGTTTCCCCAGAGGCTTACAGAGGCTAAAGTAGATAATACTAATGTTCTTTTTTTGTGGTAGTGTGGTCGAGCAGTTAGGCTTATCAGAAGGCAGTGCAAAGCATTTGTTGTACACATTCAGACAATAGAAAAAGCACACACTCAATGACTTAACTACAGACCAACGTTTTTCATATATAGAAAAAAAATCTTCTCTTCATTTCCTATTCCTATATATTTCTAGAACCACAAGATTCAAGTTGCAGGTAAGTACTTTAATAGATTAATATTTCACACATGTATTAACAGTACTTTGTTTGAAATCGATAAGTTATACAGTTTTTGAAAAATTGGCAGCAATCTGTTTTAAAAATGAACACAGTGCAATTTTCAGAAACAGTTCCTGGGAGAAGAAAAGTTAGATCGTTTTACAGGTAAGTACAACACTTACAGTTTCCAGTCTCTGGGGGTTAGGAAGTCCACATGTTGGGGTTCAAGTTAACCCCAAACACCCATAATCAGCAACACGGGGCCAGCTTGGTGCAGAGGTCAAAGTGTAGGCAAAATTAACATGGGCTCCTATAGAGACTGGGGGCACTCGGTTTCAGATCTGCAGGCAGGTAAGTACCCGTGTCTTTGGAGGGAAGACCTGGGGAGTTTAGAGTAGCACTCGGGGGGGGCACAAGTTGACACCAAACTTACACCCTCAGCAACACTGGAGCAGCCGGGTGCAGGGTGCCAACATGATGTCAGGTCTCCAATGGTTCTCATAGAGAACCCGGGGGTAATTCAGAGGCTGCAGGCGACATTCAGGGGGTCGTCTCGGGCAAACCACAGGCTGGACAGGGAGGAGGGCCGCCTGCTGAACATAGCTGCACCAGGTGTCGGTTTCTCCAAGGTCTTGGGGCTGCGGGTGCAGTGAGTCCTTAGGCGTTGGATATCTTCTTCCAGAGCTTTTGTGGTCAGGGGATCCTCTGGATTCCCTCTGCAGGCTTCGTCATGGAGGGGTGGAGAGGTCAACCCAGGGTGGGCACTTGCTCTGAATTGCCTGGGGATACTCTCTAGCTGGTTGGATCACCTGAACACGGGCCCTTTGCGTAGGGTGCAGAGTGGTTAGGACTCACGCATTCAGAGTGAGTTTGGAGTCCTTAGTTGTTGTTTTCTTCTTGGACAGGGCCGCTGTCCACAGGAGTTCTTGGTCCTTTTGGGTGCAGGGCAGTCCTCTGGAGCTTGGCAGATGTTGCTGGTCCCTCTGGATGTGTCACTGTTCTTTTGCAAGTTCTTAGAAGCAGGAGACAGGCCGGTAGGGCTGGGGACAAATCAGTTGTCTTCTTCCTTCTTCTCTGCTGGGGATTTCAGCTAAGCAGTCCTTCTTTTTGTTAGGTCACCAGGAATCTGGTGACCTGAGTTCAGGGAGGACCTTAAATCCTAGATCTACTCCTAGATTTAGGGGTATTTTAGGGTCAGAGGGCAGTAGCTACACCCTCCTTGTGCCCACTGCCTTTGGGGTGGTGGGCACAAACCTAATCCTATTGGTTCCTGTCCTCCAAACCAAAATGGAGGATTCTGCAGAGAGGAGGTCACCTCAGCTCTGGACACCTTAGCGGTTGTCCTGGCTGGGGTGGTCATTCCTCCCTGTTTCCCTAATTTTCCTACCGGACTTGCAGCCAAAAGTGGGGCTTTGTTCGGGGGGCGGGCAACTCTACTGGCTGGAGTAATCCGTGCCTTGAGAAGAAGTTTAGCTAACAAATAGGGGGCATCTCTAAGATGTCGTCTGTGTGCATTTTTCAATAAATCCCACACTGGCATCAGTGATACCAAACTTCCCAGTATTCAGTGAAGCCATTATTGAGCTGTGGAGTTCCTAATGACAGACTCCCAGACCATATACTCAATATGGCTAAACTGCACTTACAATGTCTAAGAATGGACTTATACACTGTAGGGGCATATTGCTCATGCAGCTGTGCCCTCACCTGTGGTATAGTGCACCCTGCCTTAGGGCTGTAAGGTCTGATAGAGGGGTGTCTTAACCTATGCCACAGGCAGTGGTTTGTGGGCATGACAGGCTGGGAGGGGTGTCATGTTGACTTTGTCTTTTTCTCCCCACCAGCACACACAGGCTGCATAGGCAGTGTACATGTGCTTGGTAAGGGTCCCCTAGGGTGGCATAATAAATGCTGCAGCCCTTGGGGACCTTCCCTGGTCACAGTGCCCTTGGTACCATGGGTACCTTTTACAAGGGACATAACTGTGGGCCAGGGTTGTGCCAATTGTGGAAACAAAGGTACAGATTCTGGGAAAGAACACTGGTACTAGGGCCTGGTTAGCAGGATCTCAGCACACTTTCAATCAAAGTTGGCATCAACACGAGGAAAAAAGTATGGGGGGGGTAACCGTGCCAACAGTGGCACTTTCCTACATCAGGGCAGTGCAAGTGAGGGACAACTGGACCCTCCACCACTCAAAAGAGTAGAACCTGTATCACAAGTGTCTAGCAGACCTGCCCAATAGTGAGGAGGACTCTGGTTCCTTGATGTCCAGAGATAGACTCTTTGAATGGGAGATGCTTTTAGAGAGATTAGCTAGGAGACTTGCCCTGAGACAGAGCCCTAGCAATAGAAAAAGAGAGAAGAGAAATGGGTTTAGCATCCATGGATGGTGGTAGCAATTTTATAACTAGGGACAGATGTAGGAAAATGGCACCTTGTTGCAGTTAACCCCCCACTCTTTTTGCCTGATATTGATGCTGACTTGACTGAGTGTGTGCTGGGACTCTGCTAGCCAGGCCCCAGCACCAGTGTTCTTTCACTAAAAATGTACCATTGTTTCCACAATTGGCACACCCCTGGAGCACAGATAAATCCCTTGTAAAAGGTACCAGTGGGCCAAGGGCCCTGTGACCGGGGAAGGTCCCTAAGGGCTGCATCATTTGTTGTGCCACCCAAAGGGATCCCTCACCTAACACATGTACACTGCCGTTGCAGATTGTATGTTGGTGGGAAGAAAAAGGCAAAGTCGACATGGCATCACCCTCAGGATACCATGCACACAAAATACTGCCTGTGGCATGGGTAAGTCACCCCTCTAGCAGGCCTTAAAGCCCCAAGGCAGGGTGCACTATATCACAGGTGAGGGCATAGCTGCATGAGCAATATGCCCCTACAGTGTCCAAGACCCTTCTTATTGTAAATACAGTGTGGCCATATTAAGTATATGGTCTGGGAATTTGTCAAAACGAACTCCACAGTTCGATAATGGCTACACTGAATACTGGGAAGTTTGGTACCAAACTTCTCAGAATAATAAACCCACACTGATGCCAGTTTTGGATTTATTAAAAAATGCACACAGAGGGCATCCTTCAGTGCAGGACTGACTGGGCTGTGCTAGCCTGCCACTGAGAGATGAGTTTCTGACCCCCTGGGGTGAGAGCCTTTGTGCACTCTGAGACCAGAAACAAAGCCTGCACTGGCTTGAGGTGCCTCACACCTCCCCCCTGCAGGAACTGTAACACCTAGCAGTGAGCCTCAAAGGCTCAGTCTTCGTGTTACAATGCCCCAGGGCACTCCAGATAGAGGAGATGCCCGCCCCCTGGACACAGACCCCACTTTTGGCGGCAAGTCCAGGAAGATAATGAGAAAAACAAGGAGGAGTCACCCCCTCATCCAGGTCCACCCCTAAGGTGACCAGAGGTGAAGTGGCCCCTCCTTGGAAAATTCTCCATCTTGTTTTGGAGGATTTAGCCCAATAGGGTTAGGGATGTGCTCCCCTTTCCAAAGGGAGGGAGCACAAGCAGAGTGTAGCCACCCTCAAGGACAGTAGCCATTGGCTACTGCCCTGTGACCCAAACACCCCCCTAAATTCTGTATTTAGGGGTGACCCTGAACCCAGGCATTCAGATTCCTGGTGACCTAACAAGAAGGAGGACTGCTGACCTTAAAACCCCACAGAGAAGGAGGATCGAGGTTCTAAAATAAATTAAGAAAATAATATTTTTCTACATAAAAATCTATTGGCCTAGAGTTAAGTCTTTGAGTGTGTGTTCTCATTTATTGCCTGTGTGTGTTCCACAAATGCTTAACAATACCCTCTGATAAGCCTAACTGCTTGACCACACTACCACAAACAGAGCATTAGTATTATCTATTATTGCCTCTGTCAAGCCTCTTGTGGAACCCCTGGAGTCTGTGCACACTATCTCTTACTTTGAGATAGTATCTACAGAGACAGCTTCCTACATCATATAGCTCATGTGCGCTCCTTTTGAGCCACTGCACAACTGTCCCCTGTGGCTCTTGACTCCTAAAACTGCCTCCTTAAATTGCCATCACCTTTGCTTGCAGAGTGAGTGAGCTCTAGGCTCTCCCTTCGAAGCCCCAATTTCTAGCTGTCCATCCTGACAAGGTGGTGCTTCCTTCCTTCCGAAAGTGGTGACACCTTTTCATGTAGGCCAATCAATCACCTTGCCTACTTTTTACGCACCCCCACATCCCTCTCATGAGGAGGAGAGACTCCACCGCCTGGATCCAAAAAGAGCATTGGCGGTCTACTTAAATCATACCAAAGATTTCCGGGTGGACGATCAACTCTTTGTGGGTTATGTGGGTGCGAAGAAAGGAAGGGCTGTGCAGAAGAGGACAATCTTGTGATGGGTAGTCATCAGCATCATAATGTGCTACATTTTGGTGAAAAAGCAACCGCCTAAGGGTTTACGTGCTCATTCTACCAGAGTAACTGCTGCTACCACAGCGTTAGCATCTGCAAGGTGACGACGTAGGCATATCTGCACAGGTTCACCAAACATTACTGCCTGGACAGTCCGCAGAGATGGCTACTTTGGCCGTTCGGTCCTGCCGAACTTTTTGGTGTGATCGTAGTTCGCAGCCCACCACTGAGAATGGTATTGCTCAGGTACCTATTCTAAGGTAAGGAATCCGCAACTAGAAGTCTCTATCAGATATACAAGTTACTTACATTTGGTTACGATATATCTGGTTTAGACATATTCTAGTTACAGATTCCTTACTGACCTGCTCATCCTCCCCGCTCTGCAAACTGATTTCTAGGGACAGGAACTTCCCTTTAAGGGCCCTAGTTTTGGTGCACCAGTCTCAGTGTTCTCCATGGTTCCATGCTACTGGCGTGGAAAGTCGTGAAAAGAAACCGACGTCAGCACGCCGGGGTGGCGTCTATATACGACAATGATGTCATTACGGCAACCATGATGCCAACGACACCCACAGAGTCGACTGACGCCACCTGACGGCATGCAGGGGTACTGCTTGAAGAAAAAAGTCCAGATCCAGTCAGATGCCTTGGGGAAATTCCAAGGTAAGGAATCTGCAACTAGAATATGTCTCTATCAGATACATTGCTACAGAAGGTAAGAAACAAGTACATCCCAACATTGCTTCCCTCGCTGACAACACATAACTGATGTTGGCCTTAGATAAGACTTTTTTGGGCACTGAGCTAATTTTTAAATAGTGCCTGGTTAAGATTATCTGGTGGATGCAAGCTACCCATCTGAAATGCAACACCAATAAAACTGAGATTATGCTCTTTGGAAGCTCCATCACTTTTAATCCTACCCTTTGTTGGCCAATTTTCACCCTGCCTCCCCCACCCCGATCCAGGTTGCCAGAAGTTAAATTCGACTCAGCCCTTTCATTTTTTCTCCAATCAGCCACTGTGGCTGGCACTTCCTTTGGCCTCATTTGTGTGCTGGTGGGGAGAAAAAGACAAAGTCGACATGGCACCCCCTTTGGGTGCCATGCCCACAAACCTCTGCCTGTGACATCGGTAAGTCTCCCCTCTAGCAGGCCTTACAGCCTGAGCAATATGCCTCTACATTGTCTAAGTCCATTTTTAGACATTGTAAGTGCAGCATAGCCATATTCACTATATGTTCTGGGAGTTTGTTGTTACAAACTAAACAATTCCATGATGGTTTCACTGAATACAGGTACGTTTTGTATCAAACTTCTCAGCATAGTAAACCCACACCTCATGCCAGTGTGGATTTATTGAAAAATGCACCCAGACGGCATCTTAGACATGCCCCCCTGTATGAAAGCCAAAGTGCTAGTGCTGGACTAACCAGTCTGTAAAGGTCTGCCACTTTCAGACGAGTTTCTGACCACATGGGGTGAGAGCCTTTGTTCTCTTTGTGGCCAGAAACAAATTAGTCCTGGGTGGAGGTGCTTCACACCTCCCCCGCAGGAACTGTAACACCTGGCTGTGAGCCTCAAAGGCTCACGTCTCTTGTTACAGTGCCCCAGGATACTCCAGCTAGTGGCGGCAACTACGGCGGGAAAATTAGGGAAAGCAGGGAGGAGTGACAACCCCAGCTAGGACCACCACTAAGGTGTCCAGAGTTGAGGTGCCCCGCCTCCCTGCAGAATCCTCCATCTTAGTGTGGAAGACAGGGAACAATAGGTTTAGGTTTGTGTCCCCCTCATCCCCCAAAGGGAGAGGACACAAGAAGGGCTTAGCCACCGTCAGGGAGAGTAGCAATTGGCCCCTGCCCTCTGACCCCTGTAATGCCCCTAAATCCAGGATTTAAGGGGCTCCTCTGGATCTAGTTTGTCAGATTCCTGGTGACCTCACAAGAAAGAAGGACTGCTAAGCTGAAACTCAGGCAGAGAAGAAGGAAGACGAAAAACCTACTTGGCCCCAGCCCTATCAGCCTGTCTCCTGCTTCAGAGAACCTACACAAGAAAAACAACATATCCTGCGGGCACAGCAACTTCTACAGAGGCTCCAGAGGACTGCCTAAATCACAGAGAACCTAGAACTCACATGGACAGCAGCCCTGTCCAAGAAGAAACAACACCTAAGAATTCCAGAGCCTCCCTGGATCCACGAGTCCTGACCACTCTGCACCCCACGCCCACTGCCCGTGTCCAGGTGCCCCAATCAATTAGAGAGGATCCCCAGGCGATTCGGAGCAAGTGCTCACCCTGTGTTGACCTCTCCTATCCCCCACGATCTCGCTTGCAGTGTGAATCTGGAGGACGTGCCCACCCTGGATTGACCTCTCCTGTCCCCCACGACAGTGTGAATCCAGAGGATCCCCCTAACCGCGAAAGCTCCAGACGAAGATATCCAACACCAAAAGGTACACTGCACCCGCAGTCCTCAGGACTTGGAGAACCCAACCTCTGGTGCATCAGCGTTCAGCAGGTGGCCCTCGTACTTGTTCAGCCTGTTTTATTTTGTTATTCTGTTTTTTTTTTTTTGTCAGACCCGACCCCATGGATCCAGCCTGCAGCATCTAAGATCTGCCCTCCGAAGTCGGGGGTACTTACCTTCTTGCAGTTCTGAAACCGAGTGCCCCCAGTCTCCATAGGAGCCCATGTTAATTTTTCCTACACTTTGACCTCTGCACCCAGCTGGCCCCGTGTTGCTGGTGGTGGTTATTTGGGGTTAAGTTGAACCCCAACCTGTGGACTTCCTAACACCCGGAGACTGGAACTGTAATTGTTGTACTTACCTGTAAATCGATCTAACATTTCTTCCCCCCAGGAATTGTTTCTGAAAATTGCACTGTCAAGTTTTAAAACAGATTATTGCGAATAATTTAAAAACTGTATTAACTTCAAACAAAAAACTGTTGATACATTTGTGAATTGTGAATCTATTGAAGTACTTACCTGCAACTTGAATTTTGTCGTTCTGAAAATAAATTAAGAAAATATATATTTGCTATATAAAAACCTTTGGTCTGGAGTTGAGTCATTGAGTGTGTGTGTGTGTGTGTGTGTGTGTGTATACAACAAGTGCTTTGCAATACCCTCTGATAAGCCTAACTGCTCGACCACACTGCCTCAAAAGAGAGCATTAGTATTATATACTTTAGCCTCTGTTAAGCCTCTGGGGAACCCCTGGACTCTATTCACACTATATCTCATTTTGATATAGTATATACAATAGCGAGCTTCCTACATGCAGCCCTTAGGGACTTTCTTTAGTACCCCAGGCCCTAAGTACGAAGGGTTCCATTTACTAGGGACTTAGAGAGGGTGCTAAAGGTTTTGCAAATTGGGGAACCGACTTTGCAGTTTTGATGAAAGAGATCTGACACTGGGGTCCTGGTTATCAGGAAACCAGTGCACTTTAAGTTGAAATCGCATCAGATACTAGGCAAAAAGTGGGGGGGCTAACCATGCCAAAAAGGGTACTTTCCTACAACATATTTAGCAATCTAGACTATGTTGTGTAAGATTTAGGCTTTGAATAGTGTGTTTAATTGAATACCAGTCTGTCACTGTTTTTCGGTAAGAGATCTAAAGGCCTGTTGGATATTGCCTGTGTTTCTCCGTTTCCAGGAGATTTAGTGGGAATGTCTCATGTGTTACGGAATTTATTGTTACTTCGGTTTGACGAAATGCTACATTGAAAAATGACAAAACCTTTCTATTTCTTTGTGACGTTGCGATGGGACAAAGCTTGTATCTGATGTGACAATGGCTGCTGTTCAGTAGCTTGTTCCTGAGAAACAATTAAAGTTGTGTGTGAGACTACACATATTGAGAATTGAGAATTCATGTGCCTTCCCATTTATATTGTGAGTTCTCTTGATTTTCGAAACTATATAATTTTCATTTTTTTGTGGATTTGTATATCTAACTCAATTATATCAAATGTGCATGAAATATTTAAAGGTCTGTTTTATTTTTTGTATTTTCAGGGAAGGTGTACAAGTAAACCCGGATGTATTGCAGCTAAATCCAGATGTTAGTGAATTGTACATTGATCTGTTGTGTCAATACAATCCTAGCCAAGTGACTGAGATACTGCACATCCTAGAGCATTACAGGCTGGAGGAAACTATTCAGGTATAGTAAATACTGACAGATATGAATGAATCTAGTACACCATCACCACATACTACCTTCTCCCTCTACAGGCCCTCCTGGGGCCTGAGATGGTAGTTGTTAAAAAAAAAAAAAAAAAAAAAAAAAGTAGAAATTACTATGTCATGTTGATCGTACAATAGTGTGTTATACCAAGTGGTTCTCCACTAAAATGTATTGCAAAGTCTCACACAAAGCTTCAGGTCTGCCTTCTTACCTGGCAAAAAAGGCTTAATTTAAGGACCATCAAATGTGAACTTAATTTGACAAATAAATTCTGTCAACTTGAGATTGTGATGCACTCAGTGTAGTAGGTTGAAAGAAAGAAATTTAACAGGTTAGAACATTTGAATAGTTACTGATGAATACAAATAAATACCACGGATTGTAAGAAGTAAAATTCTGCTTTGCAGTTGTTTGAGCATTTGCTGTTTTAAGTAGTTAGTCGTTGGTGGAAATGAAATTAATTATTCATGGAAATTGCTTTTGTTAGGCAGTACAAGCCCACCTCAGGAGGATTCATTCAGTGAGCCTGTATCAGCATTTATGGGTCTCATACATTGATTATTATATGAAAGTACTTGTCTCTGTGGCAAAATATTTCAGTGCAGTAAAGTGAAAAAGTTGAAAATGTTACTTAAACAAATTTTTTCCAGAATCTTGGACAGCAGGAAAGCAGAACTTTACTTTTACCATCATAAGTATTAAAAACCCCTGCTTATGAAATGTGGCTGCACAAATATCCCAAGACTGGCTGACGGAGTCACGTACAAAATATTGTATGTGTTATTTTATGTGTGTTTGTAGAGCACACGATCACCTGTGAGGGCATAGTGGTGTTGAGCCGGTGTAAGAGCCTAGTCTCGTAGGGTAGGAGAGTGATTATTCGAGGTAGTAGGTCTTCAGCGTCTTGCGGAACTGAAGAAGAAAAGAGGTGGCTCTAATGTGGAGTGAGGCGGTCATACCTCAATTTAGGAGCGATTTATGAGAAGGCTGGACCTCCCATTCTGTTTCTGTGTATGCGTGTGGTGTGTGCCAGTAGGAGTCAGGCTGAGCAGAAGTGTCTGATGGGTATGGAAGGAGAAGCTGCTGTTCAGATAGGCTGGGCCAATGTTGCGTAATTCTTTGACTGTGTGGGTGATGGGTTTGGTGAGTTCCTTCTTGATTTTAACATAGTGGGAGTTCCCATAGTCCAGCCTCCTGGTGACGAGGATGTGGGTCAGTTTTCCTGGTGTTGCTGTGGAGCCACTTGGACATCTTGCTCAGCATGCTCATGATTTGAAAGCAGGATGCTGTGACAGCACTGACTTGTGCAGATATTTCCAGCTTGTTGTCCAGGATCATCCCACGGTTTCTAGTGTAGGGGGTTGGGGATGTGTATCCTAGGTCAGATGTCTACCAGTTGGAGTTGTGTGGTGTTTTTTTTTTATTTTAAGATGACTACTTCTGTCTTGTCGATGTGTAACCATGAGACATTTGGTCCAGGTGGCTACTTCAGTCATGCAGGTGAAGATGGTCCTTTTGTTGAAAATTTTGTCTGGGAGGGACAATATGAGTTGTATGTTAGTCTAGGAGAAGATGTTGATGTTGTGGGTGCGGATGAGGTTAGCCAGCGGGGTCATGCATGCTTTGAAGAGTTTAGGGCTGGAGGATGGTTTTCTGGATTTTGAGGTGTAAGGTAACAGGCTGACTATTTCCATTCTGTCTGTCAAGAAGGAGCAGATACAGTGGAGCGCAGGTCTTTTAATGTAAATCTTGAGTAAGCATCTGATAAGGATGGGATGTGATACTGTGCCAAAGACCACCAAGAGCTCCAGCAGGATGAGGGCTGCAGTCTCTCCTTTGGCTAGGATCATGGGGATGATGAGTGATGTTCCCACACTGCATGGCATTGAGAAGCTGATGATTGACAAGATGGTCAGTAAGACGTCTGTAAATGATCTTTTCTTCGACCTTGGCAAGGTATGGTAGGAGGAAGATTGCTCTCTGGTTAATGAGGTTGGCGGGTGCACAGAATGTTTCTTGAGCAGGGCAGGAGCAACAGTATGTTTGTAAGCTTCTGAAAATGTGGCTGAGTGGATGGAGGCACTGAGCATGGGAGTGAGATTTTAAATGGAAGGTGACAGCATGGACAGGGAAAATGTAAACCTTTCACCTTTATGCCTAGCCTGGGAGAGATTGTCTGCTATGC
This sequence comes from Pleurodeles waltl, assembly GCF_031143425.1. Taxonomy (NCBI): domain Eukaryota; kingdom Metazoa; phylum Chordata; class Amphibia; order Caudata; family Salamandridae; genus Pleurodeles; species Pleurodeles waltl. Next base: position 1,781,851,268 of record NC_090440.1, on the reverse strand, counting down.
GTGTTGAAACGTCTGTTCTTGATAATTGTAACATCCATATGTATGTTTTAGTTTATGCTGATCAATGTAAACACTGTATGGCTGACTTGTTCGTTATGTTGCTGTCTGTTGAGCAATCGTTCAATAAAAAAAGTTTTTAAAAAGCATGAAAGAATGGTTGTGAGGGCCTTGCTGTCAGAGGTGAGTCCTTTGTGGAAGGTGTGGTAGACAAGGACTGTTGGGGGCACAGAGTGGAGTTACATAGTCATGGTGATGGTGGTCTTGACTATGGTGATGGTGGGCCACGTGGTTGGATCAAGTTGTGGTTCAAAGTTGCTGTATGTGGATGTGATCTTGAAGCGGAAAAATTCTGAGGGAACTTGTTTTTTCCTAAGGGAACTTTTTTTTTTGTAAACCATTCTGAAAAGTCAGTGGTCATAATGCATTTAAAGTTCACAGGCATGACTCTTCCGAAAGTCAGCTCTAGTCATAGAACAAGGTCTAGCAATTTAGCAACCTATAAAACATAGAGACCTTGAGAGCCTGTGCAATATAGAAGTGGTCTATAGGAGTGTTAACAGAGAGACCACCACAATATACCATTGATAGGAGTAAAGCACTGATCATCTTTAACTTGGCCAGATGGAAAACATACCTTTTCTTATATGTTTTATCTGGATCTCTGTGACATGAGTCAGTCAGGTAGATCCCAAAAATTTCTCACTCTGGAAAGAGTTTTTATTTGTTGCCTGCGCAAGAAAGGCAAGGATGCCATTAAGTGAATATTTAGAAGATTGATTTTAGATCTGAAGATAATAACCTTTGTTTATGTGATATCTGTTTCTGGTGTCTCAGCTCCAAGCACAACTTGTGCTATGTTATTGCTGCTCAAAGATGAACCGGAAGGCCACCCAGACTGTGAAGCCAAACTACTTTGCGGACTCCAACAGAGGTCGAAGAAGGCCCAGTCCCCATCTAAGTCTAGGGCATGGATGTGCACTCTCTCCAGACTGAGAATCATCTAAATCAAGGTCCTTGGATAAGTTTAAAAAGTATAAAACCAAGAAATCCAACCATGGCTCTTTGTTGCCCTGCTGCTCCCACCATTCAGAGTCATTTGGTGCCCCAGGTACCTCGAGTCCAAGGAGTTGTTCCACGACTTTGCAGCAGATTCCTGTTTTCCTCTCATTGCGCTCCGACTTCCACAGGTCATCAGCTATGCCACAACATCTCCATGAGCTGCAGCCACACCAAGGATTAAATCTTTGGTACCCCTCTGGTTTCCTCTGGCATATCTTCAAGCACTGAGTTTACAAGGAAGCTCCTAGCCTGGTTACTCTTAACGGATCAGTTCCTTATGCTGTCTGTGAAACTCACTTTCGACTTGAGGGCAGTCAGATCCTAAAGCTTGTCTCCACTGAGCGTTGGGCTCCTTCGCTATGTTAGACACCTCCCTCGGTGCCCGGTCCAACCCTGCCAGCCCATGTCTCGACACTGGCACCGACGTCAGAAGTGGAGGTTATCCCCAGCCCCTCTGAGGTTGCAAAGCGTATGCCAGTTTCCATGTTCAGACCCTGAGGCATTCCCTACGTATGATGAAAACAATGCAGATGATAAGAGCCAACTATATGATGATGAAAATTTGTTTCTAGTCCTACAGGCTGCTAGTGGCCTGCACACATCTCCAGACATTACTCTCTCCTCTCCTAACCCTGTTATAACAACAGAAGAATCTAGCTCTTTTGCCACTGTGGTTAGGATGGCAACTGAAGTCTTAGACCTTACTTTGCCAACAACGGACATCAAAACTAATGTTCTTACTGATGTTCTCCACCCAAGACAGACAAGCCAAGAACATCTCCTTCCTTTCAGTGAGGCTCTGTTGGATGTACTGATGGGCACCTCAGGATCTTGCCCTCTAGTCAACAGACATATAGCAAGGCGGCACAGGCCTGCACCAGGGGATCCAAATTTCTTATTGTATTTTGCGCTCCATTTGCTCATGCTATGAAGAGATTTTTGTGCCCTATTTTTTTCTCTTTTAATACAAATTCCTACAAGAAAGCTTTTGAGAGATTGCAGAGGCTGGAGAATGAGAACATCTGTGTTGCAGTGGGAAATTTTGTCCGCCTCCCACTGGGTATTAGAACAAATATTGCTCAAAGTAACATCTCTATCCTTTCATATCAGAATGTTAGGATTTTACCCCGTTTTTAACTTTAAAATGTCTTAATTGTTAATCTGAGACTCACCGGGATTCTTTCTTTTTCAATATTTGTTCTAGGTATCTTATTATTGACATGTCCTCTGTGTAATGTCCTTCTTTAACTGTATTTTGTGCCCTATCCTCTGATGTGCTTTGAGTTCTTTCCTCCTTATATATTTATGAAATGTTTTCTGGCCATGATTGGCCAAATAAAGTTTGTGACTGACTGCCAACCTGTTGACATCATTGGGTTTTTCCAACGTGCCAAAGTGACACCTGACTCCTTAAAGGCTTCCCTTCCTGAGAGCAATCATGGATACAGTGCTCTCCTGAGCCTTCCTCCAGCTTCAGTGAGTCCAGGACATTCGGGCTATGATCCTTGTAGGAAAGCACCCTCTTTCTTGGCATGGTTACCCCATTTTCTGCCTGTTGTCAGTGTGTTTGACTGTGTTCATTGGGATCCTGCTAACCAGGACCCTAAGGATTTCGCTCTCTCCCTTCTAACTTGGGAACTTGTACCATTTTCACCCCACATTTGGCATACTGGTGCCCTTATATAAGTCCCTAGTATATGGTACCCATGGCATTGGGGTACCAGGGAATCCCCATTGGCTGCAGCATGTATTGTGCCACCCAAGGGAAGCCCAGGCAAACTGTTCTGCAGGCCTGCCATTGCAGCCTGTGTGAAAGGGTGCATGCACCACTTTTCACCATAGGCCACTGCACCAGGTCACTGTAAGTTACCCCCTAAGACAGTCCCTCCTAGCCCAGAGGGAAAGCTGCAAGTACCTGTGTGTGAGGGCACCCCTGCAGTAGCAGAGGTGCCCCCAGGAACTCCAATGCCATTATCATGAACTTCATGACAGCGGGGATGCCGTTTTATGCGTGTACTGGACATAGGCCACTACCTATGTCCAGCTATATAATGGTAACTCCAAACCTAGGCATGTTTGGTATCAAACATGTTGGAATCATACCCCAATACTGTTGCCAGTTTTGGAAGTATGATTCCATGCACTCTGAGGGCTCCTTAGAGGACCCCCAGGATTGCTCCTACCAGTCTTCTGAAGTTTTCCGGGCAGCCTAAGCTGCTGGCTCCCCTCAGACAGGTTTCTGCCCTCCTGCTGCTTCAGCAGCTCAAGCCCAGGAAGGCAGAACAAAGGATTTCCTTTGGGAGTGGGGGGGTAAGACCCTCTCCCTTTGGAAATAGGTGTTACATGTCTTGGGAGGGGTAACCTCGCCAAACCACTGGTATGCTGTGAAGGGCACATTTGGTACCCTCCATGCATAAACCAGTCTACACTGGTTCAGGGACCCCCAGTCCCTGCTCTGTCGCGAAACTGGACAGTGGAAAGGGGAGTGACCACTCCCCTGTCCATCACCACCCCAGGGGTGGTACCCAGAGCTGCTTCAGAGGGTCCCTGGGTTCTGCATCTTGAATCCAAGCTTGGCAGGGACCTCTGGGGGCATGAGACATCAGAGCCCCCTCCTGATAGGTGGTTACCTGGCTAGGTGACCAATTCCCCTTTCAGGGCTGTTTAGGGTCTCTCTCTTGGGTGGGTCCTCAGATTCAGCTATCAAGATTCCAGCAGGACTCCTCTGCGACCTCTACTTCGGCTTCTAGTCACTGGAACTGCAACTGGACCCTCCAGGAACCGACAATCTGCATCCATGACGACGACTCTGCTCGCAACATTGTTTTCACAGCTCCTTCTAGCTTCTGCAACATTTCCCTTGCTGTGCATCCTCTGAGGGCGGCAAGTCTTCAGTCTGCAGAAGAAGGAATCTCCCTTGGAGTGAAGGAGTCACTCCCCTGCATCCGCAGGCATCAACTGCAACGACGACCGGCTGCGTGGATCTCCTCTCATCCTGAGCTGCGTGAATCCTGCATCATGGGTAGTGGTCCGGAGTAGTCCTCTTGGTCCTCTCTGCCAGCTGTCCAACTTTGGTTGATGTATGCCTTTGCCTTCCCATGCAGGACAGTACCAAGACTTGTTGGCATCTCCTCCAAGGGATCTTCAGGCTCCATGTAGCCCCAGCACTCCTTCCTGCGATGCACAGCCCTCTGTGTGCTTCTCTTGCGGCGTGACACCCTTCTCCAGTAGTGCTGCGTGGTCTCTTCTGTGACTCCTGGGTCCTCGTCCAGTTGGACTCCTGTGGGGGTCACCTCTTCTTCTGTGGACTGCTTTCCCCCCCCCCCCCAAATGGGTTTGAGTCCTCCTGGACCTTGCTGTTTCCCGGCAGCTCCACTTTTGCTTCACGGCGAGTTCTGCCTTTGCCAAGGCTTGTTAGTGGCTTTTCCACACCACTGACCGACTACAATCATCCATCCGGTGTGGGACGTCAACTGCATCCTCCAGGAACTCTTCACCTGCTCCAGGGCTGCATTCCTTACTGTCTTCGTCTCACCGTTGACCAACTCCTGCATCCACAGCCGGGTAGGTAGTAGCTCCTACTCCTCCTTGACTCTTCTATGACTTCTGGACTTGGTCCTCTTCTTCCACAGCTCTTCCTTTTCAGGAATACACCACTGGTTTCTTGCAGTCTTGTCTGGGTGTTTCATTTTCTTCCTTTTGGGTGGTTTGGGGAAAATCTAGTAATATACTCTTTTCCTCCCGGTCTCGAAGGGGCACAGTGATACCTACCTTTGGGGTTTCCTCATACCCGCAGCTCCCCACTACACATTCCACTTACCAAGATGGGGGTCCTATGCTCACATTCCATTTTTTAGTATTTGGTTTGGGCTCCCCCTAGGGTCACTATTGTCTATTTGCCTTTCCATTGTTTTCTATCACTTTCTATGCCTATTGCTGATATCTAGTGTACATATTTAGTGTGTTTTACTTACCTCCTATTGGAGGGTTGTCTATCCTAGTGTTTTGGTACTGTGTTACTGTAATAAAGATCATTTATGTTCATAACACTGAGTGTTTTCTTTCATGTTTGTAAGTGCTGTGTGACTACAGTGGTATTGCATGAGCTTTGCATGTCTCCTAGATAAGCATTTGGATGCTCATCCACAGCTACCTCTACAGAGCCTGGCTTCTAGACACTGCCTACACTACACTTATAGGGGAAACCTAGACCTGAACCTGGTCTAGGTATCCCCTAGACCTGTGGGATCTGAAGTCTGTGTGCTCATCACCAAGAAAATCTTTCATACTTCATCCAGGTTTCTGTGCATAGTGCGAATGACTTGCAGTGGTCAACCACAGTTGGACTTGTAGCAGACAGCTCTCCCTGCCCCACCCATAACTGATGGTCATAATGGATGCACCGTTGCTGGTTTGAATAGGTCATCTGATCAGAGGAGTCTGGTTTTCGGTCGAGTCCCATCTCCACATTAACTGAAGTTACAGACGACTCACTTGGCACTTGAGGCATTCCTTCCAACCATTGGGGAGGGGGAGGGGCAGGGGGTGGGGAACGGGTACAGGTTCTCAAAAAACCACACAATCACCACTTGATACTGTCTGAGGAGGCTCTATGTGGCTGAATGCTCATGGCATATCCTGATTGCCAACCCCATGGGAGGATCTTTAAACGCCAGGACAGACTGACTCAGCTGACATTGCCTAGCAGATCATGAACAGGGCATCCTCCAGCAATAGAGGGAACCCTGGCTCAATCTATTTACAATCTTAGAGAATGTGCAGTGTCCAAATTTTTGCGCATTGTAGTTCCCAAGGCAGTTCTCCCCCAGAGACACCTTCTGCCTGGACTGGAGCTCTGGACTATTGAATGCCTTTCTGGGCTTGCCTCTCTGGCATACAGTGCCACAAAACATTACGAAAGACTAGGACAAGTCATTGTAGTCATTCCAAACAGGGTGAGGACAGTATGGTACCATGAACGTCCAGCCAAGAGCATCTGTCCTCTATTTTCACTGCCCATTTGGAGTAAATCCTGTTGCAGAACCAGGGCAGAGTACTGCACTGGAGCCTGCACAACTTACACCTCTTTGTGTGGCGATTGAACGACGACAGTTGATAGCTTATGATCTTCATGCCTAATTAGTCTGTGGTATCTTTCCTCCGTCAAAAACTGCAAATGCAGGATGCTAGGAGACATTTGTTTTCTGTTGTTCCTCCTGTGACAGTCAGCCTTTGAAGGCAAAGTTGTTAACATTTTGTTGTTTGTTTTTCTTCAACCCAACAAGGCAACTGCTAAGGGTTGTCTTTTGTCTTTCTAGGTTTGCCTGCTTATCCATCCCTTTTCAAACCACCTGTTGTGATGTGCTTCTTAAAGGGTCTGAGCCACATGTTCCTGACAACACCTTTGGTGATGCCGCAGTGGGACCTTAATTTGGTTCTTATCAACCTGATGTGCACTCCCTTGAGCCAGTGTGCAGTTAATTTCTATGTTTGCTGACCTTAATCTTAATTGCCATTATTTCAGCCCGGTGAGTTAGTGAACCTCCAGGCCCTATCCGTTCACCAACCGTATACATCCTCCTTGCCGAGTCAAACTGGTCCTCTCGACAAAAGTGTCATTTGTGGCGGAGGAGGCCCCATCTTTCCACATAAGGCAATCCATTACATTACCAGCTTTCTATGCTCTGCCTCACACCTCTCAGGTGGAGGAGGAGCATATTACTGTCTTGATCCTAAGAAAGCCCTAGTTTTTTAGGTCAGTCACTTGATGGACCTTCAATTGGGTGGTCAACTTTTTGTGGGCTTTTCTAGAGCAAAAAAGGGAAAAGCGGTCCCAAAGAGAAATGTCTCTTGATAGATTATTTTATGCTTTAAAATCTGCTATGGGCTAGCCAGAAATCAGTCCCTAGAAGTCCAGCATGATAATTTCACCAGAGAAAAGGATGCAACCCCTGCAATGATGTGCAGTGCACCAGTCTTGGACATCTGCAAAACTGCAATGTGGATATCGCTCCACACAGCACTACTGCTTTGATAGCCAGGTCAAGCAGTAAGTAAGGGCATTTTGCCTGCTCTGACCTGCAGGATTTCCTGATCTGACCCATTCCATAGACCGATCATCAGGGAGGTAAAGTTTTGGTATATCTTCTCAAGATGAGGAATCTGCGGTTAAAAGTTTCTACCATTAGAATAAATTACTTACCTTCAGTAATGCCTTTTCTGGTAGAGACTAAACCGCAGATTTTTCACCGACCCACCCTTCTTCCCATTCTGTGGACTGGACTCATTCTGTTCATTAATAAGACTCCAATGTAGAGTTTTGCAAACTGGTATATTCTGATTTGTATGGCCTCCACATCCGACGTAGCAGGTGGATATCAGACAGAAACTGATGGCAGCACCTGGAGAGGGTGCAGATATAATGACTGACTCCAGCATCACTTCCAGGCCAGAACAGACCAGACGGGGAGAGGCACAACACCATCTGTCAACACATGTGGGTATTGCTATCGAAAATTGTCCCAATCCAGTCTGGCGCTTGAGGATATTCACAAGGTGAGGAATCTGCGGTTAGATAGATTCTCTACCTGCAAAGGCATTACCAAATGTAACTATCTTGTTTTTAGGCTCTGATATATGTCCTTATTACATTTTGCCAGTTAATTTTGCTGGGCTGTTCAATTTAATGGGATTGAGATTGTGCATTTTAATGCTATTGTAAAAGGTACAGTAGTTTGCTTTCTGAAGCGGGTTATTGGACAGCTTATGTTGTAATTACTTCTCTGCATCACCTTGTTGATAAGAGGCATCTATATGGAGTTCATGATTTAAATGTTCTTCGTTGTGGGCGTGGTCTGGCCATGAATGCAGATGGCCACCTGAGTGAGGCAATCCGTGAGGCGGCGGGCCTTGGACCAGGAGCGGGGACGTAGCGGGGGCAGTGCACTCCCTCACACTAATGCCAGATGGGGGCCACAAGGTGTTGCCACTGGGGGGGGCCGGACATGGGGTGTGACCCATACTTCCTCCAGAGCTATGTGCAGCGTACCGGCCTGCTTTACTGAGCCGAGCTGCGGTCTGCCGTGACAGGTCGACACGGCCAAAGAGGCGGAGCGGAGCCAAGACGGGAAAGCACTACAACGCGGCTCTGGCAGTAAGCCGATCCTGGTGCTTCCTCTCCCCTATGCCTACACACCCCGCTACCTCCACTACGAATACAGAATAGGAGGAGCACAGATCACTGAACGCTGCGTGATCTAAAGAGAGGGGACATACCACAATTTGTGTACTGCGACACCGGATATTACAAGCCCCCCCCCCCCCACTGATCCGCAGTGTCCACACAGACACCTAGAGATCAAGGTGCCTGCTCTGCATAGGGTGAAACAATATTGCCGGGGCATTGGAGATCTTGCGTACCCAACACCTCTATTCTATTTTACTGGGCCCGCACCTGCGAGGCATGGACCACTCCTTCAACTAAACCCTGTCATTGCTCCAGACAGTTCCAGGCCACTGATAAGCACCAGACTTATTGCTGGGACCGACACAAGATCTGCCTCCCCTCCCCCTCACTTCACATCTCTCGCTCGCCTCCACGCTGCCGCTGTATCACAAGCCAGCATTAGTTGAGTGGTTCCTGGGTCCCCAGATCAGCGGGCCATATCCACATCATGAGTTCTGCGATGCCTGGTGGCAGAACATCTGGCAAGCACTGAGGCAAGCCAACAAGGCAACTACTTTTCTCCGAAGCCCTGCAGCATTCACAAGTTTCGCCCTCTGCTCCAAGACTGCACCCAGCCCCGCACCATGGCTGACCCAACACAGGAAGCAACCATGGACCGAATACTACAAGAGATCTCAGCGGTGGGTCACAGACTTGGGGGGATAACTTCGCTGATAGCGGGTACAAAATCCATGCGCCTGGACATTGCAGGCTTTCGGTCTCGGTGTCAGAACTGGAGCAACGCATGGCAACTGTAGAAGGTCACATCAGCACCTTTCAAGACAGGGAGCAGGAGCTTCTTGTCAGGGAGACCAGATCCTCGGGGCTTGCGCATGTTCCCCACATGTCCACCTTTTGGCAGCCCCCAACTCCACTAGATATTATATCACAGAGTTAAAGAATGGCCAAGTGGGGGAATGGGTTTTGGGTTGGGAACAGCGGGGAAGGAGACATGTGTAAACAAGAGTTAAACACAATTGCAAGATTAATCACAATGACTTTCAATAAGCTTTGTTTTCAAATAACATCATACTGAGAACTTGAATGGCCTAGAGCTTCACTATAACTAGGCCTCAGAAAACCGGGTACCTGGAAATCAAGAAGGATTATGCAAACTTTCATATGAGCATTCCAGAGTTAAATATCTCACACTTTGAATATTAAACAATCTCCATTTAGTTCTTAGAATAGTCAATGCATTATAACAAAGATCAAAGAACACATGTTTTTTTCTTCATGAATGAACTGTACTAGAATCATGAATAACACTACAACGTCACACTCTGATTAAGAGTTTTAAGTTTAAATTGTTCAGGAATTACTATGCACCTTAATAATCAAACTGTACATCAAAGGTTTCAAGATCTAAAATTGATTGCGCACTCTGCTGATCTGTACTTCAAGAGTTAAATGCCAGGAATGAATTGCGCACACTGTTGCCGATTCAAACGTCAATATTCAAAAGCCATGAAGTGATTGCGCAACCTGCCGATCTGAATGCCAGGGTTTCAATGTGAGGAATGAATTGCGCACACTGTTGCGGATTAGAACATCACGATGCAAATGCCAGGAAATGATTGCGCAACCTGCCGATCTAAATGCCAAGAGTTTAATGCCAGGAATGAATCGCACACACTGTTGCCGATTCGAACATCACGATGCAGATGCCAGGAACTGATCGCGCAACCTGCCGATCTAAATGCCAAGAGTTTAATGGCAGGAATGAATCGCGCACACTGTTGCCAATTCGAACATCACGATGCAAATACCATAAAATGATTGCGCACACTGCCGACCGTAATGCCAAGAGTTTAATGACAGGAATGAATTGTGCACACTGTTGCTGATTCAAACATCACAAAGCAAATGCCATGAAATGATCGCACACACTGCCAACTGGAATGCCAAGATTTTAATGGCAGGTATGAATCGCGCACACTGTTGCCGATTTGAACATCACGATGCAAATGCCATGAAATGATCGCGCACACTGCCGACCGGAAAGCCAAAGTTAAATGCCAGGAAAAAACAATCGCACACGCGATTTCAGAATTAGGCCCAAAACTCGAACATCACTGAAAACAGAGTCGGGGCCTAACCCTACCTCCGCCTTACCCCCCTGCTTGAGGATCACCAAGGAGTGAGGGCAGGCCTGAAAATGCCTAGGTAGGCCTCTGGAACGGGAGCTCAGGAAAATGCTGCTGCTCTGCACCGGGACCTCTGAATAGTGAGCATGTGGAGCTGGGCTGGCTCCCTTACATAGAGCCAAGCCCCGCCCACGAGCCACACCCAGCCATGCTGCAGGAAAGGGTTCTAGAAAGTCTTAGAATAGGGACCACTCCCTAACCACACCCTGTAAGCCTGCAGCAAAGCCTTGCAAATGAACAATACATTATAAACAGCATTAATGACTTTTCAAGGTAAAAGTTCTGCAATGCAAAAGGTTAACATACTGCATAGAAACACAGTGCATGAATCATGACCCTGCATAAGGACTGTTTTTTTGCATTTACTTTGCCCGTAGAGCACGCACTGTCCTGATGTTGACACTTCTGTATCTCCACAGCAAGCTGATAGACTTGGAAGACAGGAGCCACAGCGACTTTTTCCGCTTTTTCAGATTTCCGGAAAACATAGAAGGTACGGACACTCATTCATCCTTAAGGCAGGTCCTCCCCAAGTTCACTGACTTAACCTTCAACCACCCCTTGGAGTTTCAGAGGGCGCACAGATTGGGCCCCAAACGACGGGATGAAGCTACCCGGCCCGCCCAATCATTGCTTGTCACCTACGACATACGCCGACCTGCCAACTCCTCCAGACAGCCCGAGCACATGGGCCATTTCGGTTGGAAGGATACGAGATCCGGATGACTGCTGATTTCTCAAAGGAGACCAGTGAGCGTAGGAAAGCGTTCTTGGCCCTTAGACCGAGACTGCACCAACTGGAGGTGAAGTATGGACTGTTCGAACCAGCGAGAATGTGGATCACCAAAAACTGCGTGTCTAAAGACTTCTACAATCCTGAAGACCTGCGCCTTTTCCTGGAGAGTCTCCAGACCCAGTCTATGGACACTACCACTCCAGCCCGACCTCAGAAATTATCTGCTGACATTCAGTGCGCAGCACCCCCGACTCTCACTTCCAGAGGAACAGGCCGTCATGACGCAGATTTTCACCCCAGGGGGAGCAATTTAGAGAGACTCAAAAAGAATCATGATGATAGGGGACAAGTACTGCATGCGGTGGCGCTGCACACCCAGGTATCAGACAGGGACAAGTCTCACTCCCCCCTGAAGCCCATCACTGCTCCCTCTTGAAGTCGCGAATGTCCTGAGTAAAGCATCATTCGAGAAGCTTGTGAACCTGGAGCCCCGTGCGAAGACCAGTGGAACTCCTGCTGAACCAACGGATGGATGAGTATCTGCTTGCATGTTGACTTTGATGTTTTGATGTTGCGACGCTCTCCATAATGTTTAAAGACTTTGATACAGAATCCCCTGAGTTTTATGTTTTATGAGCCTATCTGTTGACCATATTTAATATGTTGCTGTTTGATGCCTTAAGAAGTTAACACGGTATTTACTCTCATTGTTTTAAGCCCCCCTACTTCCCCTCCCCACCCACACCCCTCCCCAACCCCTCACCCCCCTCCAACCCCTTACCCCCCTATCCTCTCTCGTTTCTCCGTGGCCGAGTTCACCATGCTCACTGCCCTGCCAATGATTATTCAAACCCTCTCTGTAAGAAAGTGCCTTCTTGGCATGGTTACAGCCTAAATTTTTGCCTTTTGTTGATGCCAGTTATGATTGAAAGTGTGCTGGAACCCTGCTAACCAGGCCCCAGCACCAGTGTTCTTTCCCTAAACTGGACCTTTGTTCCCACAATTGGCACAGCCCTGGCACACAGATAAGTCCCTTGTAAATGGTACCCCGGGTACCAAGGGCCCTGTGGCCAGGGAAGGTCTCTAAGGGCTGCAGCGTGTCTTATGCCACCCTGGAGACCCCTCACTCAGCACATGACCACTGCCTCACAGCTTGTGTGTGCTGGTGGTGAGTAAATGACTAAGTCGACTTGGCACTCCCCTCAAGGTGCCATGCCCACTTCTCACTGCCTGTGGCATAGGTAAGTCACCCCTCTAGCAGGCCTTACAGCCCTAAGGAAGGGTGCACTATACCACAGTATAGTTGCATAGTTGCATGAGCACTATGCCCCTACAGTGTCTAAGCAAAACCTTAGACATTGTAAGTACAGGGTAGCCATAAAGAGCATATGGTCTGGGAGTCTGTCAGTTATGAACTCCACAGTTCCATAATAGCTACACTGAAATCTGGGAAGTTTGGTATCAAACTTCTCAGCACAATAAATACACACTGATGCCAGTGTGGAATTTACTGTAAAATACACCCAAAGGGCATCTTAGAGATGCCCCCTGAATACCAGTCCGACTCCTAGTGTTAGGCTGACCAGTTTCTGCCAGCCTGCCACAATCAGACGAGTTTCTGGCCACATGGGGTGAGTGCCTTTGTCACTCTGTGGCCAGGAACAAGGCCTGTACTTGGTGGAGGTGCTTCTCACCTTCCTAGCTGGTGGAGATGCCTGCCCCTCCAGCCACTGCCCCCACTTTTGGCGGCAAGGCCAGAGGAGATAAGGAGAAAAACAAGGAGGAGTCACCCACCATTCAGGACAGCCCCAAAGGTGCCCTGAGCTGAAGTGACCCCTGCCTTTAGAAATCCTCCATCTTGAGTTTGGAAGATTCTCCCAATAGGAATAGGGATGTGCCCCCCTCCCCTCACGGAGGGGGCACAAAGAGGGTGTAGCCACCCTCCAGGACAGTAGCCATTGGCTTCTGCCCCCTGACCTAAAACACACCCCTAAATTTTGTATTTAGGAGCTACCCTGATCCCAGGAAACCAGATTCCTGCAACCTACAACAAGAAGAAGGACTGCTGACCTGAAAGCCCTGCAGAGACGACGGAGACGACAACTGACTTGGCCCCAGTCCTACCGGCCTGTCTCCAGACTCAAAGAACCTGCATAGCGACGCATCCGACAGGGACCAGTGATCTCTGAGGACTTGGAGGACTGCCCTGAACCCGAAGGACCAAGAAACTCCTGAGAACAGTGGTACTGTTCAAAAACTGCAACAACTTTACAACTTTAAAGCAACTTTCAAAGAACTCTCTCTTCCCGCCAGAAGCGTGAGACTTGTCACTCTGCACCCGAAGCCAGCAGCTCAAGTTCAGGAGAACCAACACCGCAGAGAGGACTCCCAGGCGCCTACAACAACGTTGGCACCCTGAGTCGACCCCCCTGCACTCCCACAGCGACGCCTGCAGAGAGGATCCAGAGGCTTCCCCTGACCACAACTGCTTGGTAACAAGGAACCAGACGCCTGGACAAAGCACTGCATCCGCAGCCCCCAGGACCGAGAAGAACCACCTACCAGTGCAGGAGTGACCAGCAGGCGGCCCTCATCCTAGCCCAGTCGGTGGCTGGCCCGAGAAGCCCCCCTGTACTCCGCCTGCATCACCTCAGTGACCCCCGGGTCCCTCCATTGCTTTCAATAGCAAACCCGACACCTACTTTCCCTACTGCACTCAGCCGCCCCTGTGCCGCTGAGGGTGTGTTTTGTGGGCTTGTGGGTGTCCCCCCAGTGCTCCACAAAACCCCCTGGTCTGCTCCCCGAGGACACAGGTACTTACCTGTAAGCAAACTAGGACCGGAGCACCCCTATTCCTCATAGGGGCCTATGTGTTTTTGGCCCTCCTTTGACCTCTGCACCTGACCGGTCCTGTGTTGCTGGTGCAGTGGCTTTGGGGTTGCCTTGAACCCCCAACGGTGGGCTGCCTATGCCTAGGAGACTGACTGTGTTAAGTTCTTTACTTACCTGAAAAATGTAACCAACCTTACCTCCCCCAGGAACTGTTGATTTTTGCTCTTTGTCCACTTTTAAAATAGCTTATTGCCATTTTAACCTATACTGTGTGTACTACTGCTTTAATTCAAAGTTCCACACTTACCTGTGTGAAGTAACTTGCATTTTATGTACTTACCTCAAATCTTGAATCTTGTGGTTCTAAAATAAATTAAGAAAATATATTTCTCTATATAAAAACTATTGCCCTGGAGTTAAGTCGTTGAGTGTATGTTCCTCATTTATTGCCTGTGTGTGTACAACAAATGCTTAACACTACCCTCTGATAAGCTTAAGCTTACTGCTCAACCACACTACCACAAAATAGAGCATTAGTTTTATCTAATTTTGCCACTATCAACCTCTAAGGGGAACCCTTGGAACCCTTGGACTCTGTGCACACTATCTCTCACTTTGAGATAGTATATACAGAGCCAACTTCCTACACTTCCACCTTTTTTTTTTAGTGGCCATCGAGGGGCAATGTGGCTTGCCACGCTACTTGGGAACAATTATACCGTACGGAGATAGGACCTCAGCATGAGTGATGAATGACATACGATACACCATGGAGCACAACGCTATAACACAACGCACCCACTTAGATATACCACCTGTGCACATTGCCATTGGTCCCCAATGGGACAATTCCCCCCCCCCCTCATTACCAGGACCCCCCGCCCAAAAATCCAAACAGTCACGGCACCGTTCTGGCTCAGTACCAATATCATAGTCAGGATGGCACAATCCACGACATCTGTGACGGCAGCGATACCACCACCGCTCTTCCCACCCTGCCTTCCCAGCTCCCATCCTGACCACTTGTGACACGGGGGTATGCTACGGTCCACCCCCCCCATTACCCCTGCAGATAAGGACCTGTGGGGCTCTGCTTCTCTGACCCCTCCTCTCGCACCGATCCTCTGGTTCATACCGATTTTCTCCTTCCTTTCCGGTTAGTTTCTATTACTCCTCTCCCACTCTTTCTCCCTTTCTTTCCCATTTTTTTTTCTTTCTCTCCCTCCTCTTTCCGTCCTGGTGTCTCCCCCCCCCTTCTCTCTAACCCCCAGCTCCCTCCCCCCATCTTAATAACTTCCTGCACCCATCCTCTTCTCCCGACACAGGTGGTCACCCCCCCATCTCTCTTCCGCTATCCATACTACCTAGTCCTCACCTGCAGTGCACCGCACAGAACTCCTGCTTCCCTATCCAAATACTTCACCTCACCCCACACCTCCCCCCACCCTTACCTTTCGGTTCCACCCTGGCTGGCCCTATCCCAAATACGCCTACCCCACTACGGATCATATCCTGGAACGTCAACGGCCTAACGCACTTCATGAAACGGAAGGAGCTACTCCCCTACCTCCACTCTAAATGGCTGACATAGCCCTTCTTAAGGAGACGCACCTGGATAGTTTTGAATCCAGTAAACTACACCGTGATTGGGCGGGAACAGCGATATTTAGTTGCAACCCCACCCCGCAAGAGCGCTACTGCTATGAAAGAACATGCCTTTCACTGTCATAAAATCATGGGCTGACCCAGAGGTGAGATACGTATTTGCTAAATTAGAGCTGGGAGACTCCTCGGTTTGTTTGGGCTCTATCTATGCACGACTGTTTTTTCTACAAATAACCGCCTCTTGACTGAAATAGGGGCAACTCGCTGATGTGATGACAGATAACAGCTTGGTGGACCACTGTAGACTGACACACCCGACCGATAGAGAATATACTTTCTTGTCACCGATGCATGGAACCCAATCCCGACTGGATTATTTTCTTATACCGCACAGCATAGTGGCTCGAACACAAGAAACTTGAATAGTGGAATGTGGCCGCTCAGAACACTCCCCAATCCACTTAGCGGTCCACATGGACCTCGATTTCCAGGGGCGGAAACCATGGCACTTCACCATTCACCGTTATCACTCTCCACACGGCAAAGCAAAACTACGGGCTTACACGTCCACCTATATGCAAGATAACATCGGCACTGTAGACTCCAAGAGGGTTTTGTGGGCAGCTGCTAAGGCGACAATACGAAGGCAAATAATGAGATGCGGCGCTGGCAAACAGGGACAGAAAGGCCCGTCAAATGATTCTGGAAGCTGACATCAGCCGTATTATGCGACAATATACAGCACACCCCTCTCTCCCCACACACCGAAGCCTGGAACGTGCCTGCATGGCCTTAAACAAGCTATATACGTCCCAGGCTGAGTATGCCCTACAAGGACGACACTACGAGCAAGGGGAGAAGGCCGGTCGACTATTGGCAGCTCAACTCCGCCAGAGAATGGCAGCCCTAGCCATACATGCTATCACCATCCCCACTGGGGAGACACTTACACACCCGCAAGAAATAGTCAATGAATTTGCGACCTTCTACCGACAACTATATACTCCAGAGTCGGTGTTCAGCCCCGCCCAAATAGAGACCTTTCTCACTAACACTCATCTACCTCATCTCTCGGATGATGGTTGCACCCTTCTGGACGGAGAGATGAGCAAGCTGGAAATAGCACAAGCCATCTCCAACCTTCCCTACAATAAATCACCAGGGGAAGATGGTTTCCCTGTGGAATTTTACAAGTGGTCTGGCGAGGAGGTGATTGATGTCATACACAAGGCGCTGGGTGAGGCCTGCCGGGTGGACTCTTTGGGTGCAATTTTCAACAGAGCAACAATAGCGGTCATACCGAAGCCAGGCCGGAACCCCCTACTCTGCAGCAGCTACCGGCCCATATCTCTCCTGAATGGAGATATCAAGATATTGGCCAGCATCCTAGCGACTCGTTTGCGCAAAGTCATCCCATCCCTAATTCACCACACTCAGGTGGGGTTTGTACGGGGACGTACTTCCAGGAATCACCTGAGCACCCTCTGCCATACTCTATGGGAATATAAGAACATACCGGATGCTGCATTAGCCTTATGTCTAGATGCTGACAAAGGCGTCTGATCGCATAGAATGGCCTTTTCTATTTGCGACCCTGGAAAAATTTGGTTTAGGAGAACAATTCATCTGCAAAGTCCGCCTGCTCTATGACCACCCCACTGCGCAGGTCAACGGCAGAGGATTCCTATCAGACCCTTTCCCTATCCGCAGAGGGACCAGGCAGGGATGTCCTCTTTTGCCCCTTTTATTTCTGCTAGCGATGGAGCCGCTTGCGGCCGCCCTCCATCACTCTCCTTTGCTTACAGGACTTCCACCGCCGGGTGGGACCTTAACAATCTATCTATATGCTGATGACATCTTTTTGTATCATTATGAACTGCTAATAAAAAAATTCAAAGCCCAAAAAAAAAAAAAAACATAAAATGTTCTTCATTGTTTTTGCCTGATTAAAGACATCGGTTCAAAATTTTTGGGAAAGGATCCTACCTTTTACTTAGTAGAAAGACTTATTTTTTCCACTTCTGAGCAGCCTCAGCATTGTCCAGTTATTAATTTCAAAACCGGAACAAAACTATTTCTTTACTCCTGAATTTTGGTGACGTGACAGAGCTTGTGGAAGCTTGCTTATCGTAGTAAATGTATGAAACTGCGTATTTATAGAGGCAACGTGGTATGTCTTTTGCAGGTTGAACCCTTTGGCATAAACTGAAGGTTCAG
Organism: Pleurodeles waltl; assembly: GCF_031143425.1. NCBI lineage: Eukaryota > Metazoa > Chordata > Amphibia > Caudata > Salamandridae > Pleurodeles > Pleurodeles waltl. The sequence goes on along the minus strand of NC_090440.1, from coordinate 1,781,833,447 downwards.
ACTGTGCAAGTTTTCCATTGTCCACCAAAGTTTAGACATATATAATTTTATTAAATAAATCTGATGTCAATAAGCAAGAACCTGTGCATAAGCTTAGATAGAGGTTTTTTCTGCAGTTGATGTCACTAAAGCAGTGGTGACTGGTGCATGATAGGTAGCCACAGTACAATATAAAAGGTAGCAACATTATAGTTGGATTGTTGGTTTTAAGAAGATCTTTAAATTACAGTAAGGTGCGGGATAGCAGTCTGCTTAAATGAAATGATTGGGTGAAATGTTTGATGTTTATTTGGAGCAATACATTTTTCTCTTTATTTTTCTTAAGTATTACATTTGTGTTTGTCAGTGAAACGTACCAATTGAATAATTTAAGAGCGTATTCCAACCATGTTATGTTTCTAATGTACATTGCAATCCCTTTTTATTATTCTTATGAATTGATCCACCCCTGACAGATTACCCAAAAACATAAGCTACATGAAGCATCTGCCTACCTTTTGGAGAAGAAAGGAGACGTCCAGGGAGCATTTACCGTTATGCTTAAGGTACATAAAATAGACTGACTTACTACATCAGTCACTTTGTGTAAACCGTTGACTTTGAAAATGGTTGCTATATATATATGTGTGTGTTCGATGGCATGTGTAGCTGCAGATACATATGCTATGCATACAGTCTGCTATCTAGTGTTGGGCTTGGAGTGTTACAAGTTGTTTTTCTTTGAAGAAGTGTTTTCGAGTCACGGGATCGAGTGACTCCTCCTCTTCGGCTCCATTGCGCATGGCCATCGACTCCATGTTGGATTGTTTTCTTTCCGCCACCGGGTTCGGACGTGTTTCCTTTTGCTCCGATAGTTCGAGTCGGAAAAGTTTCAAAACTCTCTAATTCCCGTCAGTATTGTTTCGATTGCGTTCCATCTTCCATCGACACTTCTGTACTATCGGGTCAAACATCTTTTTTGCCCTTTGGTGCGCCCGCGCCCAACTCGGGCCTGGTCGGGCCGACCGCATGGAAGCCTCATGGACCGGATCCCATTCCACTTTTGTCCTCGGTGCCACGCTAAATTTCCCTATACAGACCAACATCTTGTCTGTAATCTTTGCCTTTCCCCAGACCATCGGGAAGAAAATTGCGTGGCCTGCAGATCCTTCCGATCCAAGAAAACGCTCCGAGACAGAAGAGCACGGAGACCTGAGATGGCATCCAAGAGCACTGAATGTCTTGACGTCGAGGAGGAAGAGATTATGCAGACGGTTGTCTCTGTTCGAGCATCCGACTCCGAGCAGGAGTCTGAGGAGGACAGACCGGTCACAGCGGGACAGCACATGAGTACGCCTGCCCCTGTCCCAGCCAAGCCCAAACATAAGGCCTTGGGAACGCCACTGCTGGAAGGCCATGGCTCAACCCGTAAAAAGACCTTCGGTGACCAACCCACAACTTCGGCAGCAAAAAAGGCCACGCCACCCAAGCCATCAGACTCGAGTCGAGGCTCTGTCTCCGAGTCTACCAAACATCGATCCTTTGAGTTGAAACCTCGAAAATCGTTTTCGGAGCCGAGACCATCATCGACCCCGACTTTTTCGATACCGAAAAAAACTGCTTCGGAGCCGAAAAAGCCAATTTACACTGAGGAACATGGACTTTCACAAGCACTCAAAGAAAGCCATAAACTTACTGAGGAACACTCACAAATGGAGGCAATAGATGAAAGGCAAGCCAGGATTCACATCCGTAAAGACACTGGCAGAATTATAACAGCACCTCCTCTAAAGCCAAAGAGGAAATTAGCCTTTCAGGAAGACTTGGACACTGCTCAGCCACCAGCTAAAGTGCCAAGAACCAAAGAGAAACCTCCACCTCCTCCATTTTCTCCTTCTCACTCTCCTCATTTACTTCTCTCTCCCCCTACTAGTCCTACACCTATGCAATTACCAGCACATTCATTCGATTCGCAGCAGGACAATGTGGATCCATGGGATCCTTATGATCCTGATCCCATTCCAGATAACAACCCAGATTGCTATCCCTCTAAGCCATCATCCCCAGAGGATAGTACAGGCTACACTCAGGTCATAGCTAGGGCAGCATCCTATCACAATGTCGCCATGCACACTGAGCCGTTAGAGGATGACTTCCCTTTTAATACACTTTCCTCTACACATGCAACTTATCAGTCGCTTCCCATGCTCCCCAGCATGTTAAAACATGCTGACCAAATATTCAAATTAAGTCAGTTAAAACTAGAATAATTACTCCTAGGGTGGAGAAAAAATAAAAGCCACATCCCTCTGATCCTGTCTTTATCACACAACAATTGCCTCCAGACTCCGTAGTGGTAAGCGCAGCCAGAAAAAGAGCAAACTCGCATGCACCCCCATCGGACAACGAGAGTAGAAAGTTTGATCCTGTGGGAAAAAGGGTGGCATCTCAAGCAGCCAACCAGTGGAAGATAGCCAACTCTCAGGAATTGTTGGCTAGATATGACAGGGCCCACGGGATGAGATGAAAGACATAATACAATATCTCCCCAAAGAACAGCAAAAGAGGGCACAACAAATAGTAGAGGAAGGGCAAGCCATCACCAATAACCAGATCAGGGTAGCCCTAGACTCTGCATATACAGCAGCTAGAACCATCAACACTGCTGTAACAATAAGAAGACACGCATGGCTTAGGTCTTCAGGATTTAAGCCTGAAATACAACAGGCTGTCCTCAATATACCATTTAACCAGAAACAGCTTTTACGCCCAGAGGTGGACACAGCCATTGAAAAAATGAAAAACAATTCTGACACAGCAAAAGCCATGGGTGCTTTATTCGTAAGCCCCAATACAGAGGTAGATTTAGAACCCAAACACCTGAGGCATCCACCTCACAGTCGGCATACCAACCTCAATATCAACAAGGTGGTTTCAAAAGTACTTACAGAGGCCAGTACCCCAGAGGCAGGGGAAAATATCAGTCAGCAAAACAAGCCTCACAACAAGCAAAGCAGTGACTTGAGCCATCCCTTCCCAATTCACACCTCATGTGTGGGGGGAAGACTGCAAAGGTTCCACAACAATTGTCTACCCATTACCACAGACAGCTGGGTATTATCAATTATCCGCAATAGCTATTGCATAGAATTGGCACAAACTCCACCAAATATTCCACAAAAACCACACAACCTCTCCACACAACATATCGCCCTCTTGCAAGAGGTAGTAAAATCTCTATTACTCAAACAAGCAATAGAGGCAGTGCCACAAAATCAAATAGGAACAGGAGTTTACTCACTGTATTTCCTCATTCCCAAAAGGACGGAACCTTAAGGCAAATATTAGATCTCAGAACCCTCAATGTTTACATCCTGTCAGAACATTTTCACGTGGTAACACTACAGATGTTGTCCCACTACTTCAACAACACGATTTCATGGCAACATTAGACCTCAAAGATGCGTATTTTCACATACCCATCTATCCAGTGCACAGAAAATATCTCAGGTTTGTGATTCAAGGAAAGCATTACCAGTTCAAAGTGTTACCCTTCGGAATAACAACAACTCTTAGAGTATTCACAAAATGTCTGGTGGTAGTTGCAGCCTACCTAAGAAGGCAACACATTCATGTCTCCATATCTCGACGATTGGCTAATAAAATCCAGCAGTCATACACAGTGTCACAACCACACGCAATATGAAATACAAACCCTACACACCCTGGGGTTCTCCATAAACTAGCAAAAATCACACCTACAACCTGCGCAAATTCAACAGTATTTAGGAGCAACACTAAATACTCAAACAGCACTCGTGAGCCCAAGCCCACAAAGAGTACAAGCATTTTGCAATTTATTGCAACAAGTACTACCAGCCCAACAGTACACTGACAAATTTGTCATGAAACTATTGGGCATGACGGCATCCTGTATTGCCATTGTCCCACTTGCAAGACTAAACATGCGGCCTTTGCAACAATGCCTTGTACAGCAATAGTCACAAGCACAGGGTCAACTTCAAGATCTAGTGTTGATAGACCGCCAAACATACATGTCCCTTCAGTGGTGGAATGCCACAAACCTAAACAAAGGGTGGCCATTTCAAGAACCCGTGCCTCACACCATACTTACAACAGATGCATCAATGATTGGTTGGGGGCTCACCTCAACAATCACAACATCCAGGGACAATGGGACGCCAAACACAAACAGTTACACATAAATCACTTAGAGTTGCTAACTGTATTCCTAGCACTCTAAGCTTTTCAGTCTCTTCTCACTCACAAGAATATCCTTGTCAAAACAGACATGACAACAATGTATTACCTAAACAAACAAGGAGGGACTCATTCATCCTAACTCTCCCTCCTAACACAAAAAAAATTGGCAATGGGCAGTCCACAACAAAATTCACCTGGTAGCACAATACATTCCAGTGATACACAACCAGTTGGCAGATGTTCTCAGCAGAGATCATCAACAAACACACCAGTGGGAAATTCACCCTCAAGTGCTTTAACTATACTTTCAACAATGGGGAACACCAGACATAGATCTGTTCGCCACCAGCGAAAACGCTAAATGCCACAACTTCGCATCCAGGTACCTACATCCCCTAACCAAGGGCAATGCTCTATGGATGAATTGGTCAGGGATATTTGCTTACGCTTTTCCCCCTCTCCCGCTCATTCCATTTCTAGTCAACAAACTGCGTCAAAACATGCTCACACTGATACTCATAGCACCAACGTGGGCACGTCAACCCTGATACACAACACTATTAGCCCTTTCGGTAGTACCACATATAAAACTCCCAAACAGACCAGATCTGTTAACATGGAACAAACAGCACATCAGGCATCCAAATCCCAACATACTCAATCTAACGATTTGGCTCCTGAGGTCATAGAATTTGGGTATCTACAACTACCAATTGAATGTATGGAAGTAATTAAACAAGCAAGAAAACCCACTACCAGGCAGTGCTATGCCAAAAAATGGAAAAGATGTGTGCATTACTGTCAATCTAAACAAATTACCCCACTTTCAGCATCAATACAAGACATTGTATGTTATTTGCTTCATTTGCAAAAAGCAAACTTAGCTTTTTCATCCATAAAAATACATCTCACTGCAATTTCCGCTTACTTGCAGAATATACAGCGCTGCTCTTTATTTAGAGTTCCTGTTATCAAAGCCTTCATGGAAGGGTTAAAATGCATTAGCCCACCTAGAACGCCTCCAGTAGTTCCTTCCTGGAATTTAAACATAGTGCTCACACGACTTATGGGCCCACCATTTGAACCCATGCACTCATGTCAGATTCAATACCTAACATGGAAAGTTGCCTTCCTAGTCGCAATTACTTCATTGAGAAGAGTTAGTGAATTCAAGCCTTCACAATTCAAGAACCGTTCATACAAGTACACAAACATAAAGTTGTACTACGAACTAACCCTAAATTTCATCCAAAAGTTGTATCACCTTTTCATATCAATCAAACAGTGGAACTACCAGTCTTCTTCCCACAGCCATATTCTGTGGCAGAAAGAGCCCTGCATACATTAGATATTAAACGAGCCCTAATGTATTACATAGATAGAACAAAATCATTCAGAAAAACTAAACAGTTATTTGTGGCTTTCCAAAAAACACATACTGCTAACCCCATTTCAAAACAAAGTTTAGCATGGTGGATAGTAAAATGCATCCAAACATGTTACCTTAAATCTAAAAGGCAGCTCTTAGTTGCACCTAAAGCACATTCCACAAGTAAAAAAGGGGCTACAATGGCTTTCTTAGGAAATATACCAATGGCTGAAATTTGTAAGGCAGCTACTTGGTCAACACCACATACATTTACCGAGCATTACTGTGTAGATGTGTTAGCAGCGCAGCAAGCCACAGTAGGCCAAGCTGTACTAAGAACATTATTTCAAACAACTTCAACTCCTACAGGCTAACCATCGCTTTCATGGGAGGAAAAACTGCTTTGTAGTCTATGCATAGCATGTGTATCTGCAGCTACACATGCCATCGAACGGAAAATGTCACTTACCTAGTGTACATCTGTTCGTGGCATGTTCCGCTGCAGATTCACATGCACCCTCCCTCTTCCTCAGAAGCCTGTAGCCTTTTAAATTCAACATTTACTTGTACATATGTATATATATATATATATATATATATTCCATTTGCATGGACGTCTCTTTTCTTTATACTCTATCACTCCTACCTTACCCTCTGTGGGAAAACAATCTAACATGGAGTCGATGCCCATGCGCAATGGAGCCGAAGAGGAGGAGTCACTCGAATCCGGGACTCGAAAACACTTCTTCAAAGAAAAACATCTTGTAACACTCCGAGCCCAACACTAGATGGCAGACGGTATGCATAGCATGTGAATCTGCAGCAGAACATACCACGAAAAGATGTACACTAGGAACGTGACCTTTTCCATTTATATCAATATCCACTGTGAGAATGTGGTAAAAACACAAAGGTAAAGTAGAACAATGTATTCCAAGAATTTGTAATCCAGTTCTCCTCGTGAACCTTTGAATGCATCACTTAAAGTTGTGATATTCATTATAGAAGAGTGAAAGTGTTACAACTGATCAACAGCTGTTGACTGCTGATAGAAATTGTACCCAGGAGAGAGAGAAATGTACGCCCTGATCTCATTTGAGAGCAGAATGTATGTTTCAGTGTTGTATATTTTTTTTGTTAGTAGTAATAACTTTTCTTTAACCCTAAAACAAATGCAAAGATGGAAAACTACATTAACTTTCTTGACCACACAGGTTCTTTCATCAAATGTAACATCTTTATAGGATGCATATTCTTGATTGCTAATGCTCTCCTTATACTGATTGTGTGCTGAATAAACCATTGTACTAACCTCAATTTGTTTTTACAGAGGCAGATAACACCTCACAATAGCAATTTTTCAAAGATCCCTATACATCACCAAAACAGTTTAAAATCTCTTTTAGGAGGGGTGTGTCTAACATACTTAGACATGTTGTGTCAGAGCCCCGCCGCCCAAACTGGGGTGGAAGCAGTGGACCAAGCACCCTCCATATTGGCACCCTGTCAAGCGAGGGCCCCCTGGTGATCGTGGAGGTCTGGCACAATGGTCGTGATTCCGCCATTGTACAGCCGGATCTACGATTATGCAGTACTTATTCTCTGCAGTAGCCCAATAATGGTGGCTGCAGCAGCGGCAGGAGTATTATGAGAGCCCAGAGGCGGAGGTGAGGTGAGAGTGGGCCACACACGCCTACATTGAGCGGCAAGTGCTCGGCGGGACGCCGGTGCTGCAGTGCTGAGGACTGACTTCTCGCAGCAGCTTCTCTGCTACCAGTGAGGTCCGCGAACACAGGGCCCGGTCTGGCGGCCTTCGTGTGGTGGCGGAGTGGGCGGCCCCTCGAGAGCAACTCGAGAAAAGGAAACAAGGCCTGGGAGAGGAGGAGGGATTGATGATGGCGCTCACCGAAGGAGGCCCGTTTTCAGCAGCAACATGCACTGCATTGCATCAGCCCAAGGAGGCCATATATCCGGATTTTTGCATCCACCCCCGGGACCACGTGGCTGACTACAAGTACCAGTACATGATGGCCCTTTGCACATTGGCTGTTGTAACTAGACTTGTTTTCTTGCTTTTCTCACTGCTGTAGGCCCTGGGATTGCCCTACTCACCCATAGTGTAGTGATCGATGGGCATTGGAAGAAGTGCAGGACAAACGCAAGGCACCGCTGCGCTGAAGAACCAGAACACTGCCAACTTAATAGAGATTTGGGCCTGGCAATGAAAAGGAAGTGCCCAGAGTGTCCCAGCTTGTATGCTGTTCTTCAAGGGGTGACCAGTCTGTTGCCAGGAGACTTCATGGCTGCCTGGGCCCCATAGGAATGTCTCTGCGCTCTGTCTCCTGGAGCCAAGGGGGAACACGCTTGCGATCTCCAGCTTAGGTACCCACTGCAGCACAGGCTCTAGCCCCGTAGGAGCTCCCATCTGCTGACTTCGGGTCATCTAGCTGGGCCTTATCAAGCTGCAACCACTGGGAAGGTCTTGGGGAAACCGTCTCCAAATGCAGGGATGGCATGACTGCCACTGGGGACTGGCCCCACTTTCCTTGCCATTAACTGTGGGGGACACTTCCAGACTTGGGCCCTCATTACGAACTCAGCAGGAAATCCCGCACAGTCTGGTGCTGGCGGTCGAAACAACGACCGCCAGCATATTGAAGACCCCGCAGGCCAAATAAACAACATTCTGCTGGGCCGGTGGGTGGAAACAGTGTTTCCGTCAGCCGGCACCGCAGAATGCAGGGCTTGTACATTGCCGATGGCTCCACATGGAGCCGTTGGGAATGTAGCAGTGCTGCGGGTGCAGCAGCACCCGTCGTGCATATCCGGGCAGTGATATGTGTGACGGGGCTGTGCACGGGGGCCCCTGCACTGCCCATGCCAAGTGCATGGCCAGTGCAGGGGCACCCATTCCGCCAGCCTTTCCCTGGCGGCCTAAACCGGTAGCCTGGTGGTGGCGGAGTTCTACCTGTGGCGGTCTCCCCATGTCCATTATATGGCAGTCCGGACCGCCATGCCGGTGGTGGTTATTTCTGCCACCGCCAGCATGGCGGTCCGGACCGCCATGTTCATAATGAAGTCCTTGGTGGTGGATCCACTGACTGAACAGCTCTGTAGGTCATAAAGTACTACGTCCTTCCGACATTGCTGCAGCGTTCTTTGCAGCTGTGGATTCCAACCGCAGGGGTAAGAAAAACGCTAACCTCAAAGACATGTTCAATAAACCTCATGCCAAGAAATCTGACCAAATCACTGAAGCCACAACAACTGCACTTCCACCGCCTACGCCACCCAGTGACGAACCACAAGAGGAGGACAATGCTTCAGTTACCCAGTCCTTTCTTGAAAACTTGTTCAGTGCTCTTCGTGACGAACTAGCGATCCTTAAGTGGGACATTGCGGCAGACATTAAGGATTTGAAAAAGAACTTCAGTAAGCTAGGTTAAAGTCAACACCCTGGAGGAAGCTGGGGACTCCTGTGAGGAGGATCTGGAGATACACAGACGGGAGCTATTAGCACTAAAGGACATAAATTGGAGCTGCTCTATCAATTGCAGGACTTTGAAAACAGGTCCTGGCGGTCCAACATTCGGTTTTAAACGGGTTCCACTCTGGGTATCTTGAGACTTATGTCCTCCGTCTGTTAGGTTATGTGATGACTAACCTCGCAGTGAAAGAAATAGTGCTGAATCGCACGAACCGGGTGGGTCGCCCAGCCAAAACCCCAAAACTCCATAAGACATACTTACCTGTCTGCACTCTTAACGCCAAAAGGAAGCAATCATGGCAGCTGTACGTGACAGGAATGCTATTGACTTCAAAGGTAATAGAGTGTGGTTGTACCAAGACCTATCTACAGTTATGCTTCAACGACACAGATCGCTCCATCAAAGAGTTCCTGAGGGAACAAGGAATCCGCTACAAGTGAGGACATCCATTCAGACTGACTTTTGTTTGGAATAAAGAAACTAGATGCGTCTGCACTTAGGAGGAAGCCTGCTTACTGGTCTACTTAGATGTGTGCATGAGGAGGAATGTGCTACCTCTCCGCCAAGATCGCAACTAAGCAATCGCAAGGGACCTGCAGATCCTTCTGACCCACCAAGGAGCACATTTCATTTCCTTCAGACACTGAACGTTCTAAAGAACGAGCTGATCTTCTGCATCAGCTGCAGCAACAGGACAACGCTTCGGACCAAGACTCTGGTTGAGGTACTGCTGGACCTGGTCCCTTTGGCACCAGAGTGGCCCCTGTGACAGGCTCTGTTACAACTGCTGCTTCACCACCCAATTACTGGACTTTTGGTATCAGTAGAGCTCCCCCTCACCCGCCATACCGACTGACGGACATGCCCTTTTTTGGAAACACAGACACTGAGTTGTTTGTTTGGTTCCTAGGAGGGGACCTACCCAGTTTTGTTATTGTCTGTTCTCTTTTCTTTTATATTCGCGTGGCAGCCCCTTCCATGCAATACACGCACCTCATGCTTTTTTCTGCATGGCATTTCATGGGGCCCGCAGATGCTAAATCTGTTGTCATCCACACACTAACGCTCCCCACTGTCAGGCCCCATGGTTAAGATTTTAAGCCTCAATGTCCAAGGCCACAGCCCTCCAGCAAAACTAATAGCGCTTCTCACCCTCCTTAGAGAATCCACCTGCAACATCTGCCTCCATCAGAAAACCCACCTGCAACATCTGCCTCCGTCAGAAAACCCACCTCCTCTGCATTAATTGGAAGTGCCTGCAGTCTCGCTGGTTCGATCACCAGTAATTCTTCTCTGGGCTGAGTAAGAGAGTTGGGGTGGCCATCCTGCTAGCTATGCATTTATCGGGTAGGATGCTGCAAACAGAAGCAGAGCTAACTGGCAGGCTACTATCCCTGTGTCTTGAGTTGCAGGGCTACACATTCACGATCGTCACAGTACAGGGAGTGCAGAATTATTAGGCAAGTTGTATTTTTGAGGATTAATTTTATTATTGAACAACAACCATGTTCTCAATGAACCCAAAAAACTCATTAATATCAAAGCTGAATATTTTTGGAAGTAGTTTTTAGTTTGTTTTTAGTTTTAGCTATGTTAGGGGGATATCTGTGTGTGCAGGTGACTATTACTGTGCATAATTATTAGGCAACTTAACAAAAAAAAAATATATACCCATTTCAATTATTTATTATTACCAGTGAAACCAATATAACATCTCAACATTCACAAATATACATTTCTGACATTCAAAAACAAAACAAAAACAAATCAGTGACCAATATAGCCACCTTTCTTTGCAAGGACACTCAAAAGCCTGCCATCCATGGATTCTGTCAGTGTTTTGATCTGTTCACCATCAACATTGCGTGCAGCAGCAACCACAGCCTCCCAGACACTGTTCAGAGAGGTGTACTGTTTTCCCTCCTTGTAAATCTCACATTTGATGATGGACCACAGGTTCTCAATGGGGTTCAGATCAGGTGAACAAGGAGGCCATGTCATTAGATTTCCTTCTTTTATACCCTTTCTTGCCAGCCACGCTGTGGAGTACTTGGACGCGTGTGATGGAGCATTGTCCTGCATGAAAATCATGTTTTTCTTGAAGGATGCAGACTTCTTCCTGTACCACTGCTTGAAGAAGGTGTCTTCCAGGAACTGGCAGTAGGACTGGGAGTTGAGCTTGACTCCATCCTCAACCCGAAAAGGCCCCACAAGCTCATCTTTGATGATACCAGCCCAAACCAGTACTCCACCTCCACCTTGCTGGCGTCTGAGTCGGACTGGAGCTCTCTGCCCTTTACCAATCCAGCCACGGGCCCATCCATCTGGCCCATCAAGACTCACTCTCATTTCATCAGTCCATAAAACCTTAGAAAAATCAGTCTTGAGATATTTATTGGCCCAGTCTTGACGTTTCAGCTTGTGTGTCTTGTTCAGTGGTGGTCGTCTTTCAGCCTTTCTTACCTTGGCCATGTCTCTGAGTATTGCACACCTTGTGCTTTTGGGCACTCCAGTGATGTTGCAGCTCTGAAATATGGCCAAACTGGTGGCAAGTGGCATCGTGGCAGCTGCACGCTTGACTTTTCTCAGTTCATGGGCAGTTATTTTGCGCCTTGGTTTTTCCACACGCTTCTTGCGACCCTGTTGACTATTTTGAATGAAACGCTTGATTGTTCGATGATCACGCTTCAGAAGCTTTGCAATTTTAAGAGTGCTGCATCCCTCTGCAAGATATCTCACTATTTTTGACTTTTCTGAGCCTGTCAAGTCCTTCTTTTGACCCATTTTGCCAAAGGAAAGGAAGTTGCCTAATAATTATGCACACCTGATATAGGGTGTTGATGTCATTAGACCACACCCCTTCTCATTACAGAGATGCACATCACCTAATATGCTTAATTGGTAGTAGGCTTTCGAGCCTATACAGCTTGGAGTAAGACAACATGCATAAAGAGGATGACGTGGTCAAAATACTCATTTGCCTAATAATTCTGCACTCCCTGTATAGTCACCGAATGACCATCAGGAAGTATTCCTGAAAGATGCAGTCGGAGGGGTGGTGGCCACTACTGACAAAGAAATCCTCCTGGGGGTGACTTTAACACCATCTTTGACCGGTCAGTGCAGAGGGTGGGACAGGCGGGAGTGCTTTGGTTGCAGCGGCGAACAGTGGCTCTCAGACATGGGACATGTGGATGTGTGGAGACTGCGCAATCCATAGGCGAAGGCATATACATTCTTTTCTGCAGCACACCAAACATATGCACAATTTGACCTCTCCTGACCTCTCCCACACATCAATACAGCCACAATAGCAGTAGACATTTGTCTTGCGGCTCTCTCATACCACTCACCAATAACAAACTGTAGGAAAGTAGCATCTTTCTTACATAGCTACCCCCACTTTTTGCCTGGTATCAGTGTGTTTAGACTGTAGTGCACTGGAATCCTGCTAATCAAGACCCCAGTGTCTGTACGCTCTCCTCTAACTTTAGTTGCTGATAAACCTTATACACCCACAATTGGCATATTGGTGCACCCATGTAAGACCCTAGTACAGGATTCTGCAAAGTCGGTCCTGGAGAGCTGGGTCCATGCCAGATTTTTAGCATATCCACATTTAAAAAAATGTAGATTTCTGAAACATCTTGTTTCCAAATGTGGATATTCTAAAAATCTGGCATGGACCCGGCTCTCCAGGACCGACTTTGCAGAACCCTGCCCTAGTATATGGGATTTAGGTACCCAGGTCATTGCTGCAACATGTATTGTGCCATCCATGGGGGCCCATGCAAGCTGTGTCAGCAGGCCTGCCATTGCAGTCTATGTTAAATGGTGCATTCATGCTTTCACTTCAGATATAAGGCTTGCCTTATATCATGGTCACTGCACATAGACACTAAGGCCCTCATTACAACCCTGCCGGTCAGTGATAAAGCGGCAGTAATACAGCTAACAGGCCGGTGGTAAAAAAAAAATGGAATTACGACCATGGCGGAATCCGCCAACACAGACAGCCACTTTAACACACCAACGGCCACAGCGGTAGAAACAAACACTGCAGCGGTAACCGCCAATAGCCAGGCGGAACACAATGTACCTCCCACACTATTACAAGGCACCAATCCGCCAGCTTTTCCGGGGCGGTACCAACACCATCAAAAGCATGGCGGAAACAGTCTTTGGAAGGGAACCCACTCACCTCTCGACACCCATCGAGGAACCAGGACGCCCAAACTACAGGTGTTACCAATGTTGGTGTATCTTCTCATCTACCAGGAGTACGAAGGACGGTGGCGACGACCACGGTGAGTACTGCACCTAGCACACAGGGGAGGGGAGGAGGGAAAAGAGAGTGACACACACGCACAACACCCCCACCCACAACAACACACACACATATCTAATCACATCACAGATACACCACGTCACCCCCTGGAAGAACGCAAGGACCAAACAAAATTTGTTTAACTAGTGTAATATTCGAACGAACAGATAGCCCAAGAGAAAAGTAAATAATCAGTACAGTATATGCAAATATTTACAGCAAGTACACAAGTCCGTACACTGTCCCATGAAATATCCGTGGACCAGTGGTCCCAAAAAGCATGTGTGAAGCCCACAAATGACACCTGCCTCAAAACGGAGAGAACACTGCAGGAGCATCAGGTCGGAAAAAAAAACAGGCACCTCAGGGGGAAGGGGAGGGGGGCACCTCAGCCGGATGATGGGACAACGCCACTGCTCCTCGAGGGGGCTCCATGCCCACCGTCTGGTCCTGGGGAGTGCAAAGCCACTGTCTCTCAAGCGGGTGGTTTTCCCACTGCTTGGTCCTAAGTAGTGCAAAGCTACAGTCTCTCAAGTGGGTGGTTCGCCCACTGCTTGGTCCTGGGGAGTGCAAAGCCACAGTCTCTCAAGTGGGTGGTTTGCCCACTGCTTGGTCTTAGGGAGTGCAAAGCCACAGTCTCTCAAGTGGGTGGTTTGCCCACTGCTTGGTCCTGGGGAGTGCAAGGCCCCACTCTCCAAGTGGATGGCTTCTCCACTGGTTCTGGAGGGGGCTTGGTGTCGAGAGTGCGTCATCCTGCCAAGGACTGTGTTAGTGGATGCTTTACTCCACTGGTTCTGGAGGGGGCTTTGTGCCCAGAGTGCTTCATCCTGCCAAGGACTGTGTTAGTGGATGCTTTTCTCCACTGGTTCTGGAGGGGGCTTGGTGCCCAGAGTGCTTCATCCTGCCAAGGACTGTGTTAGTGGATGCTTTTCTTCACTGGTTCTGGAGGGGGCTTTGTGCCCAGTGATGCTGCACCTGGGGTGTGGCAGTTCCCATTCCCTCACCTGGGTGTCTGAGCCATGAGATTTTCAGGGAACAGGTAGCCTGATACTCGATGGAGGAAGGGCCACACCCCACCTTGCGGCGGCTTAGGCTGCAAACTGCTGGCAGTGCCAGTGCTGGTGGTGGTGCCTCATGTAGTGTGTGCAGGGTCCAGGACGTCTCCTGCAGCCTCAAACGGCTGCCCACTGGGGATCCTGGTGATGTCCGCTGTAGTGGCACTGGCTGGGCACGTGGCAGGGCAGGTGGCGGTGTCTGCGGCGGAGATGCAGGAGGTGCTGCCCGTGGTGCAGGTGTCTGTAGTAGTGGAGGAAGACACCAGGCCGTCACCAGCAGCCTCGGGTGGCTGCCCACTGGAGATGATGCTGGTGACTGTAGTTGTGGCAGCTGCTGTGCAGGTGGCGGTCGTTGCGGCAGTGCTCACCGTGGTACACGTTGCTGGCCTGTCATGAGAAATGGGGGTCACCAGTTCCTCAACAGGAGGCTCCGTGCCCTGAGGTAACTTTCCTTTGCTTTTGTGTCCCTTCTCCACCTTGGTAGTCGCTGCTGGGACCTTGGCACTGTCCTCTTTGGTTCTGGATGAGGCCTTGCTGGGTGGGTGGTGCGAATTTTCCCTTCTGCATGCTGGCCCCTTCTTTACCTTGGCAGGTGGCGGAATCGTGTGGTCCTTAGCTTCAGTAGGTGGCACTCTTGCAGCTCTGATGGGTGCCCCCTTCGATCCTCCCGGACTTGCAGGGACCACGGTGGATGACGATTTGGTGTCTGAGGTGCTGGTCTGGGCTCTAGACATTCTGGCCCTAGGGGAAGGACGGGGGGGGGAGGTGTAGGGAAGAGGTCAATGTTAGCCAGGAAAAGTTTTTTTTAGACACACTGGGACGGGAAGATGGATGGGGGTTTGGGAGTGGAGGAAGAGGTAGTGGTTGTAGGAGGTGTACGTCTGCTGGGTTTAGATGAAGGTGCATGGGCTGGAGGCTGTTGTGAGGTGGATGACTGTTGAGTGGGTGTGTGCCGGTGTTTGTGTACTTTGGGAGGAGGGCTCACAGACACACTGGGAGAGGACACAGGGGACGTGTGAATGGTAGTGTGGGTGGTGATTGCACGTGAGCGGTGTGTAGTGATGGGCGTGCTGGTGTTGGAGGTAGTGGCTGAGGATGTAGTGCATGCAGGTGTGAGTGGAGACAAGACTGGAAGGGAGGTGGAGGAGGGGTACACAATGGAGGCTGTGGATGTTGGTGTGTCTGCACGGGTATGGTGCTTGTGTGAGTGCCTGTGGGATGTGTGGTGTTTATGTTTGCCTGAGCCACTTTTGTGTGTTGATGTGTGTGCATGCTGGTCTGATGGTGTGCTTGGGATAGGCTGAGGTAGAGGGGGATTGGGTCTGGGTAGTGGAAGTTGGAGGGGGAGGCTGGACACAGGGACAATGACTGCCTTCAGTGCTGAGGCCAAGGCATGAAATGCTCTCTGTTGGGCCGCCACGCCAGAATCAATGCCCTCTAGGTATGCATTTGTTTGTTGCAAATGCCTCTCTACACCTTGGATGGCATTCAAAATGGTTGACTGCCCAACAGTGAGGGATCTCAGGAGGTCAATAGCCTCCTCACTGAGGGCAGCAGGGCTGACTGGGGCAGGGGCTGAGGTGCATGGGGCGAAGGAGATGCCCACCCTCCTGGGTGAGCAGGCGTGGGAAACATGCTTAGGGGCTGCTGGGAGGGCGGTGCTGGTGAGGGGGGGGAATGGCGGCTGTACCTGTTGTTGCGGTGGGCACAAAGGTGCCTGCCACCGCAAGGGAGCTCCCATCAGAGGAGGAATCGCTGTCGCTGGTGTCCCCTCCTGTCCCAGTCGTGGAGCTCCCCTCGCCCTCCGTCCCACTGGTGCCTTCAGACTCCGTAGATTCACCCTCCTGGGCCATGTGGGATGCAGCTCCCTCCGACTCCGGTGCCTCTGCTCCTCCGCCAGATGATGCTAATGCACACAAGGGCAGGGTGACAAAAGAAGATGGGGGGAAGACAGAGGAGACACATGGTCAATGCCAGCAACACCACTACCGTTGGCGGACACAACACACAGGGAGCAGCCCTATGCACTAGGCCATGCACTAGCAGTTAGAAGGAAAAACACCTGCCCATGGGGGACTATGCTTAACCCCATGTGCTGCACACCCGGAACCCACAGGAGTCTGACTAGTTGTAGATGGCCACTACCACTATTGGGGCTGGAGTGCCACAGAGCCTGCCTAACAAGGGACCTACCCTACCAAGTGCGCCTTGGCCTAGGGGAACCCACAGTCCACATCCCCCACCCAGACACCTCATAAAGTGTGCAGAGTCAGCTGAATGACACTATACTCACCCCCTTGTGGCTGCTGTGATGCCCTCAAGCGCCCATCCAACTCCGGATATGCCACTGCCAGGATCCGGAACATCAGGGGGGTCGTGGTGCGACGGGCACCCCTTCCACGTTGGGAGGCCATCCCCAGCTGGGCCTCCGCCGTCTTCTTGCACCAGCGGCGCAGGTCTTCCCATCTCTTGCGGCAGTGGGTGCTCCGCCTGTGATAGACCCCCAGGGTCCGCACTTCCTTGGCGATGGCACGCCAAATACCCTTCTGGCGGGCGCTGACCTAGAGGAAAGGTATAGCATGATAGGAAATTACTCCCCCGTCCAGTTTGTCCTACTCATTGCCCACCTTTTCCCACCCATGCTCTGACACACATACACTCACCATCCTCTCATGCAGGCCTCAGCCCCCAACCACTCATGTATCTTCCATCCACACCACTCCATACTTTCATGTCCCACACATCATGCTCACAGTGTACTCACCTGTTTGTCTTCAAGGACCGTAGAGTAGCGTGTACTGTGGGAGGACCCCATCCACTAGTCTCTCCAACTACTCCGAAGTAAAGTCAGGGGCTCTTTTCCTACACACTCGAGCCATTGTCGTTTCCAGACACAGAGAGTGTGCAGCACTTGCAGTGTAGGTCCTCTCCTGTTGAAGGTCAGGTATCAAGTGAGTGAACAGATAGAAAATGTTCATTGGACTTAACCTGATCCACTTTGAAGAGGAAAACCATCTCTCTTATGAGCTCTTGTCCAAAACCAATGAAAATTTGAAGCTTTAATGCTGTAATTCATAGATTAATCTTTCTGCATTATCTTGTCTTTGGTAACCACTTTTTAAATGTAATCATTGTTAGTTTATGCAAATCAGAGGACAATCAAGCAGTGTGGTGCCATACCCCAAATAAAAAAAATGATGTAGCCAATTCATATACTGCACAATGCTAAACTGTCAAAATTCACAATCAATAGGACACTATTCTGAAAGAGACTTCTAACTGCAAGATTCCTTGCCTTGTGAGTTTCCCTAGTTTCTGGAAACCTTAAAACAATTCCCTCGTTCTGCGTGAACAGGTGGCATTGTGCAGCTTCCCATTGAGTCTGCAGATTCTGGATGTAACGTTCGGTCAACTATAAGAATACCACCTCTGTGTACTGACACCAGTTCTTTTCTTTCCATGCCATCTGAGACGGATCTGGAGCTAGCGGTGCTGCCTCTCACAGGATTATTCTCCTCAAGAAAACTGCAAAATGTTACTCTCTGGGCAGATATGGGCTGTGTATTGACTGGCTTAAAGCCGTGCCGTAACTGTAACTGGCAAATGTCGGTGACGGACACCCCACACAACATGAATTTGTGCAAGTTGTAAGGAAATACCTCTTTGGCATGGTTACCCCCTAACTTTTTGCCTTTGCTGATGCTAAGTTGTGATTGAAAGTGTGCTGAGACCCTGCTAACCAGGCCCCAGCACCAGTGTTCTTTCCCTAAACTGTACCTTTGTCTCCACAATTGGCACAACCCTGGCACTCAGGTAAGTCCCTTGTAACTGGTACCCCTGGTACCAAGGGCCCTGATGCCAGGGAAGGTCTCCAAGGGCTGCAGCATATCTTATGCCACCCTGGGGACCCCTAACTCAGCACATGCACACTGCCTCACAGCTTGTGTGTGCTGGTAGGGAGAAAATGACTAAGTCGACATGGCACTCCCCTCAGAGTGCCATGGCAACCTCACACTGCCTGTGGCATAGGTAAGTCACCCCTTTAGCAGACCTTACAGCCCTAAGGCGGGGTGCACTATACCACAGGTGAGGGCATATGAGCACTTTGCCCCTACAGTGTCTAAGCAAAACCTTAGACATTTTAAGTGCAGAGTAGCCATAAGAGTATATGGTCTGGGAGTTTGTCAAACACGAACTCCACAGTTCCATAATGGCTACACTGAAATCTGGGAAGTTTGGTATCAAACTTCTCAGCACAATAAATGCACACTGGAATCAGTGTGCAATTTATTGTAACATACACCCAGAGGGCATCTTAGAGATGCCCCCTGAATACCAATCCGACTTCTAGTGTAGGCTGACCAGTTTCTGCCAGCCTGCCACATGCCAGACATGTTGCTGGCCACATGGGGAGAGTGCCTTGGCCACTCTGTGACCAGGAACAAAGCCTGTACTGGGTGGAGGTGCTTCTCACCTCCCCCTGCAGGAACTGTAACACCTGGCGGTGAGCCTCAAAGGCTCACCCCTTTTGTTACAGCGCCCCAGGGCATCCCAGCTAGTGGAGATGCCCGCTCCTCTGACCACTGCCCCCACTTTTGGCGGCAAGGCTAAACGACATAATGAGAAAAACAAGGAGGAGTCACCCACCAGTCAGGACAGCCCCTAAGGTGTCCTGAGCTGAGGTGACCCCCTACCTTTAGAAATCCTCCATCTTGAGTTTGGAGGATTCCCCTAGACAGGTGGGAGACAGGTGGAAACATAGGCAGATTTGGAGCTGTGCCCACTTCATGCCAGTCCCACCCCTGAGGTGGACAAGCTGAAGTGGACACCACTTTTTAAATTCCTCCATCTTGGTTTGTTAGGAATTAGGCCACCAGGGTCAGGGTTATGTCAACTTACCAACGGAAGTGGTCATAGAAGGGGTGTAGCCACCCTAAGGGGGCAACCCATTGGCTGGCACTCCCTGTAACACTTCTAAATTGAGTATTTAGGTGGCACTCTTAAACCCCAGAATTCAGATCCTCATGACCTATGAAGAAAAGAACAAGGACGAGATGCACCCTCAGAAGAGGAGAAGCAGCAGATGACCTGGTACCAACCTGGCGGCTTGCCTGCACTCCTCAGCAGACTCTACACCAGAAGATAGGTTGCCCTGCAGCTGAGCCTCCAGAAACCCGGGAGTTCTGCCTGCCTTCAAAAAAGACTCAAGAGTTCTGTGAGCAGCAGACTTTCTCCCCAACCAACTCTACAGAAAGGACTCTGCATTCTTCGGAACCACAAAGACCCGACACCTAAAGACACTACTGCACCTGCCGTCACCAACCCGAGTGGGAGTGGACCTCCGCTGGCAGCAGGGTCTCCCAGCTGTCCAGAGTCTGAGTCTATCGTAGTTTTACTCCTCCTGGACTCTCTGAAATCACCTGCAGGCTCTGCATGCAGGCCCCCTCTCCCACAGCCTCTATGGTGAGAGGAACCAGACACCTAAAGCAACCATTATGCCCGTTGCCACCGGCCAGAGTTGAGATAGACCCCTGGTGGTCAACGACATCCCCCTGCTCTCCTGAACTCGAGTCCACTGTGGTTTCACCCCACCTGGACTCCACAACAACTCCTGCAGCCTCAGACCACATAACCCCTCCCACCCCGCCTCCCACCACGAATGCTCCTGGACAAAGAAACTCAATGGCAAAGGACACTCCTGCATCAGTTGCCCCTGGGCCCTGGTGAAGAGGACCAAAGGTGCACCTACATCCCTGAGAATCCCACGTTTGCATCTTACCTGTTGGTTGTTCCCGACTGGACCCCCAGCAAGATCCTGCAGCCTAAACCATGGAGACCAATCCCTTTGAAATACATTGGGCACCCAATGCCGTACTTCACCTCTGCAGCTGGCCACCCCAGTGCTTCCCGGAGTGACCTGTTATTGTGGTCCTGACCCTTGCCCAAAACCCATCTTAAATCTACAAGATTGGTCCTGTGGGTCATCATACAGTGCTTGTTTGTTGAATGTGTTTTCCTTCCATAGGTTAACGTTGAAGAACTCTGAAAGTGTCAATTTTTGCAACTAAAAAGAATTCATGCTTAAAAACGTACTTACCTTATAATGACGTTCTTGGGTTTAAAGGATATAAAAAAAGAAGTTTTGGTCTCAGATTTATTTTTTATGTGTGTTTCATTTATTGCCTCTGTGAGTACAACAAATGCTTAGCACTACTTAAGTATAACTGCTCGCCCACACTACCACAAAATAAAGCATTAGCCCTATCTACTTTTGCCTCTGCAAGCCAATTGGGGATCCACTGGACTCCCTGCACGGTGTACTTCTTTTTAGTGTGCCATATAGAGAGCCAGCTTCTTATACTCCTACACCCATACCTTCTGCCCTTTTTGGTAATCCACCAGTGTAGCCTTTTGGTCAAACCATTGCTTCTGGAGCTCTGGGCTTGCCTCAAGATGTTTGCTTGCTTTCTTCATGTACTCAGCCATCCTAGAACATAGGCCAAGCACATAGTCCACTTCATCTTGTTTGGGCTCTTTGAGAGGTCTCTTCCAGCCTTCCCTCACTAGAATTAGTGGTCCCCTAACAAGAAGGCCAAATAAAAGTTTGAAGGGACTAAAGCTCACTCTCATTTGAGGCACCTCTGTGTAGGCAAAAAGCTGGCATGTTCGAAGAACCATCTCCTGAGTTTTTCAGGGGGCCCGATGATCATGCCTTTCATGGTTTAATTGAACCTTTCAACTAAACCATGTGTTTGAGAATGGTATGGGGTTGTGAACTTATAAGTCACACCACTTTCCTTCCACATTGCTGTAAGGTAAGCAAACATGAAGTTTGTACCTCTGTCTAAAATCACCACATTTGGAAGGCCCATGCTAGAAAAAAACACTGCTGAGGGCCCTGGCAGCTGCATGTGCAGTGGCAGTCATAAGGAAAATTGCCTCAAGGTACCTGGTGGCATGATCCACTACTCCCAGTATAAATCTGCTCCTTGATGCTGTTGGAGGGTACCGGGGCCTACAATGTCGATCCCTTCACTTATGAAGGGTACCCCAACCACTGTTAGTGGAATTATTGGGGCCACTGGCCTGACAAGAGACACATGAGTTACACAACTCCTTTACTTTCTGGGATATACCTGGCCAGTAGAAGTGTTTCACCTACCTACTCCTAGATTTGGCTTGGTCAGGATGCCCAACTAGGGGGATGTCAAGGGCCAGTTTGAGTAAGAACTTCGTGCACTGCTGAGGTACTGACACTCTCCTAGTGGCACCTGGTTTGGGGTCTCTGGCCACAATGTAAAGGAGCCCATCCTCCCAATAGGTCCTGTGGGAGCCACTGACATCTCCCTTTTCCTGGTCAGCAGCATGCTGTCTCATGGTTTCAAGAGTGGGACTGGTCATCTGTCCCTGGCAAAGATCTTACTGATAGGGTCCCCCAGGGCCTAGGAGCTCTGCCATGTAAGGCCCAAGCTCATGAGGCTCAGTTCTCTCAAGGGCTGACAGGTTTTGTCCCTGGGGAGAGGGGACCTGCACTTGTGTCTCTTCAGAAGTTGGTTTACCACACTTCTTGCCTTTCCTCTTGGAGGGTTGGGCTTTGTTTCCAGGCTCTAACACCCCTTTTTCACCCTGGGCTCTTCTCTATGCTCTGGGTTTTACACCTAAATATTCAGGTATTCCCAGCATGGCCTCACGGGTTTTCATGTCTACCTCAGCCCATGCTGAGGTCTCAAGATAATTCCCCAACTGCAACTGGAACTGCAGGGGACACCACCACCTTCTTCTGGCCAGTAACCCCTCCCTACTCAATTGCCATGGGAAGGATTTCGACAATGTTGTCAGCATGGATAACTGGATAAGTTTGTCTAGCTTTATATATTGGTCTGAGTAATACCACTTTTTCAGTCACCATGGCGACGCTCGCACCTTTATCCCACAGTGCTTCAATTTCAACCCCATTGATGTGTGGCCTTTGTCTGTAATTTTCCAGGTTACTGGGCCAGATAGTCCGGGTAGCTTCATCCACCCCACCCTGTGAGACTAAGGTTGGTTGATCCTGTAAGAGTCCACTAAGGATCCCTTCTGGAGACTCATCACCCCAGCAGTAACTGAGGGTGAACAAGAGGGGGCTTTTTTGAGACAAGAAGAGTCCCCAGTTCGGGATCCATTGGCCTTACAATTGAAACACCCAGGGTTTTTTTGGATCCCAATTCTTACTGTGGTACCCAACCTTTGATTGGGAAGTGTCTCGGGCCCAGCCTCCTGAGAAGATTTTTGGGGCCTTTAGAAGACTCTAGGTTTTTCCCCTTTGTGCCCACTGTCTTTTCCCTGTGAGGATTAGCAACACCTTTCTTTTGGTCGACCGCCACCATGGGTCTTCTTGGGCACCCTTGTTTTTAACCCAGTGGTCTGCCTTCTTCCTCAGCTTTTCTGAAGTACAGCTACTCAAGATACTCCTTCATATTCAAATTATAGAGCCTTCCTAATCATTCACCTTAGTACACTTGAACCAGCCTCCCAGTGTCTTAACTAAAAAGTCTACCAAAGCCACCCAGGACTCAACCAAGGCTTTGTGACTCTCCCTGGATTTTATTCTGTACTCCTCAGTTGTGAGTCCACAGTCCTCAATCAGGGTATCCTTCATGAGGTCATAGGACTCAGCTTCACCTTCTTCCTCTCTCAGTGTCAGGAGTCTATCACTGCACTTTCCTGAGAAAAGCTCCCACAGTAGAGAGTTCCAGTGCCTTTGGGGGAACCCTTCTCATTTTACAAGCCTTCTTAAAAGCTGTACACCACTTTGTAATGTAGTTTCCCTCAACATAGTTGGGGACAATCCCTTTTGGGATCGAATGTTTCTTTGGGTATTTTGGGATCAAAAGTTTCCTTTTCTCTCTAGTTATTTTGCTGCCACCTCTCAGGGTTCTAACCCCATCTCATCCCACTTTCTTTGTAGCCTAAATTGTGGCTTCATCGGCTGCTCTTCTGGTTAGTCTCTCAAGGATGACCTGCTCATCCTTTAGCTCCTCTCTGTGCCTGGAGGAAACTGCCCTATCCTCAGTTGGAGGAGGCACTCTGGGCACAGTCTTAGGGTATAGATGAGGGGGGTACCTCATCACGTTCCATATCCAGGTGTGGTGGACCATCTCGATTTTTATGATCACTGCCCACCTCACTCTCTGGGGTGGTGTCAGGATCCTCACCTAAGTGAAGGGCATAAAACTCTGTAAGTAGCTCCTGGAGGTGGCCTGCGTAGGGTTTGAGCCTGTTTTGATTTTGCTGACCTTACAGAGGTTCCTTAGCTGCTGCACAGACAGTTGCAGGTAAGGGGTCAGGTTGAGCTATACAACCCTATCCACTGTGCCAGACATCTTTTTTTTAAAGTAGTTGAGACTTTCTTAGTACTCTGGAAAAAGAGGATACTAAGCAGTTTTTGCAGGGCTAACTAACTAGAGAAACGTTTTAGATTTACAATACAGTTAGGGGGACTTACTGGTCAGGTTAGAAATTTAGAAAAATCAAAAAGATTGGAAAAATGTTTTTGGTTCTAAAGTCAATTGTGAGTTTCTTTGTGGAAACTCTTATTGCCACTGTGGTATCAGCAAAAGCAAAGTCTTATAACACACCACTAAACCATCAATGTCAAAAGCTGGCCATATATGTAGTGCACTAATGTACTGGGGCACTATGCATATAGTCCAGGCAACCCTTATTGGTTTACAGGGTTTCAAATGACAGTTTCAAAAGCTCTCTTTTGTGGTAGTGTGGGCGGGCAGTTATTCTTATCAGAAGGTAGTGCTAAGCATTTGTTGTACTCACAGAGGCAACAATTAATACACACACTCAATAAGGAACTCAGGACCAATTGTTAGAAAAATAGATATTTTGTTTATATTATGTTTGAATAATAGAAAACTGCTGCAGGAAAAAATACTGATGCCGTTTTAAAGAGAAATAGCAAAATGCTGGTAGTTTCTATATAGCAGTAATGCAAACCTACGGAGAGAAACACATGTACACCATATGAGCATTCAACAGCGACTTACAGGACTAGTTCTCAGGAGTAAATGTAAGTCCATGAACTGTCCAAGGCAGCACCAAAAGATCACCTCAGGGACTCTGGGGCATCTGGTAGTAGAGGTGCTTTATGACGTTGGGTGCCTTGTTGGTTTCAATGGGAGATGGTCCTAGAGGAAAGAAGCTGCATGTGAGGACTGGGGGTCCAGTCTGACTGAACCAACAGGGGTGCTCAAGTCTTGAATTGCTCAGGGACGTATGGACACTGGTGGTCCTTTTCTCCTCGATCCTGGACAGCTGGATACAGAGGTGTCCAGGACCATCTGGTTTCTTTTATCAGCAACAGTTGTGGTAAGGGGGTGCTGCATAGTGAGACTGCAGGTAAGGACTGGGGGAACAGTCTGCCTAAACCTACAGGTGGGCTTGTGTCTCAGGCGGCTCGGGATGTAGGGACACTGTTGATCCTCTTCTCCTCGGTCAGGTGCAGAGGTGTACTGGACCACTGGGAAATCCGTCAAAGGAAGTGGCTGCTGGCAGCTTTGGAGAGTCCACATTTGAAACACTCAAGTTGAGCTTGTGTCCTGGAGGGCTGGGAAACCATGCTGGCACTGTTGGCCCACTTCAACTTGGACTAGAGGACACAGGTGCAGTGTGCTGTCCAGTGTCGGTATTTTGGTGGTCTGGTGTTCTCAGGATTTGTCTTGGGTGCTTGCAAAGTGGAGGGAAGTAGCTCTGCTACTCTACAGGAGATCCTGGTGCTTTTTAGAAGTGCATGCAGTCCACCCAGGCTTCTGGATGCAAAGCAGCTGCAGAACAGGATGACTTTGGGGCAGTGGGTGAGCACTGCAGGCAGGCTGGCAGAGGCTGGGCAAAGTCAGTAGCTGCTTCTCTGTTCTTGTTTTTCGTGGCTCTTTGGTGTCCTCCTTCTTTTTAGGTCCAGAGAATCTGTCTTCTTGTGTCAGGGAGTCCTCTAAATACTGTATTTAGAGGTATTTAGGAGTGTGTAAGGTAGTAGACAATGAGCTACTTATCCTTTGAGTGCCTACACCCCCTATATGACCACTTCCTGTGGGGAGTGGGCATGGTCCTATCCCAGAAGACCTAGTTCCAACCAAAAACAAGAGGGCGGAACCCTTCCTTGAATATCCACCTTGGGTTGCCACCTAAGGTGTGTGGTTAGCCCAGAGGTGGCACACGCCTACTGACTGTCTAAGTTTCTCACCTATCCTGGTGCAAAACTGGCCTCATGGCAGGGGGTGGCTGCACCCACATCTAGGGAAGCCGAAGGTGTCAGGATCTTTGAAGACCCTGGCCTTGGTATGCAGATCTGCTAGCCATCCTGCTGTAATGGATGGTAGACCCCCTCTTCAGAGAGCAGGCATTGTTTCTGACCTCTGAGAGCACGGGCTGTCACCTCCAGGGGGTAAGAAACCAGTCTGGTGGTGGCAGACTGGTCAAAACTAGCCAGTCCATACACCAAGAGACTAGTGGCATTCAGGGAGCGCCTCTTGGGTGCCCTCTGGGTGCATGTCGTAATAATTCCAAGGCTGGCATCAACCTGGGTTTATTAAGACAAGGTGTTTGATACCAAACGCCATAGGGTTCAGGGAAGCCATTATGTGATTAGGTCACTTGTGTTGGCGAGTGTTGTGCACTGACCTTAAAATGGCTTCCCTGTTCACTTGCAGTGTTCAGCAATGGAACTAAAAAGTCATAGGGGCATATCTGCTCATGCGGATATGTCCACAATGCAAGTATAATGCACTGTGGCTTAGTGCTCCTAGGTCTGCTTTAGGGGTGACGTACATATACTTAGATGCAGTGATAGGTACATGGTACACCAAGGGTGTGCCATGTTGTGTTTTCACATGGCCTGCACCAGGACACCCAGACTGCAATGGCAGCTGTGTGCATCTTGTTTTAGGGCAGTCCCTGAGAGTGGCACAATATGTGCTGCAGTCCTTAGGGACCCTTCTCATCTGCCCATGCCCTCTGTACCAGGGATACCACTTACTAGGGACTTACATAGGTAGAGGAGTGTGCCAATTGTACACAATGTTACCTGTTTTTGGGGTAAGGCACTGGGAACCTGTTTTGCAGGGACACAGTGCACCTCAGTCGAAAAACCTCCGTACCAGTGGGCAAAAATGTGGGGGATGATCATGTAAAAAGTTCACTTTCCTACAGCAGCTAATCACCCAACAGAGTATCCAGAAAGCAGTGGTAGCGAGGGGAAAAGCAAGAAGACACCCAAAAAAACAGGGAAAACAGTATGGAGAGAGCAGTAAACATGAGGGAAAAGCAAGGATCGCCGATTGCGCCAACACCATAGCCTCCCTCAAAAAGAATAGCACCCACGCAGAGGAAGCCAGCTGGTTCACCCCCGAACTCCGGGAATCTAGACGCACTTGTCGCCACCTCGCAAAAATCTGGAGAAACACCAAATCCACAGAAGCCCATAGCAACTTCAAAGCTGCCACCACCAACTCATCAGAAACACCAGAAAAAAGCTATGCAAGACAGAATCTCCTCACACAACAGCAAAGAACTCTTCAGCATCATCAAGGAGTTCGCCCAACCCAACAGCGAAGCAACAGACATCCCACCCTCACAGGACCTTTGCGACAGACTCAACACCTACTACCACCACCACAAAATCAAGACTATCTATGACCGTTTCAGCAAGGACAACCGATGCACAGAACCCCCTCTACCAATACCCGACATCAACAAGCCAACAATCACCACCTGGACTCATCTCCCCACGAAGATACGCTGAGAACAATGAGATCCATACAGTCTGGGCCCCCACAGACCCAGGGCCCCACCACATTTTCAACAGAGCCACAGACACCATTGCCCCCAAGCTCCACCTCACCATCAACCGCTTGCTAGCTGCTGCCACCTTCCCTGACAACTGGAAACATGCTGAGATCAACCCCCTCCTCAAGAAACCCTCAGCTGACCCCACCGACCTCAAAAACTTCAGACCCATCTCCCTACTCCCATTTCCTGCGAAAGACATCAACAAATCATCCAACAGCCAACTCGCCACGTCTATAGAAGACCACAACATCCCCGACATCTCCCAATCCGGATTCAGGAAAAACCATAGCACTGAAACAGCCCTCCTCGCCACAACAGACAACATCCGCTCCCTGATGGACAAGAAAGAGATGGCGGCACTCATCCTACTAGACCTCTTTGCGGCCTTCGACACAGTCTCCCTTCATACCCTGATAAGAAGACTCCACAAAGTTGGCATCAGAGACAAGGCCCTCAACTGGATCCAATCCTTTCTCTCCGGCAGAACTCAATGAGTGAGACTCGCCCTCTTCCTTGCAGACCCCACACCCAACACCTGCAGAGTGCCACAAGGATCCTCCCTCAGCCCCACATTATTTAAGGTCTACATGGCCCCGCTAGCCACCCTCGTCAGAAGCTATGGAATCAATATCATCTCCTACAACAACGACACCCAACTCATCCTGTCCCTCTCCAACAAACCCTACAAAGCCAGACACAACTTCCACGAAGGCATGGAAGCAGTCACCAACTAGATGAGATACAACTGCCTTCAACTCAAAGCAAACAAGACAGAAGTACTAATCATGGGCCCTCAACCCGCAACCTTGGAATCATCCTGGACTCCAACCTCAGCATGAACCAGCAAATCAATTCAGTCAACTCCACCTGCTTCCGCACCCACCGTCTCCTACACAAGTCCTTGAAGTGGATCCCCCTCAAACATAGAAAGACTTTCACACACGCCCTGATCGCTAGCAGACTGGACTACGGCAACACACTCTACGCTGGAATCGACAATAAACTCACCCACAAGCTACAAAACATCCAGAACGCCGCTGCCAGACTGGTCCTTGACCTACCTTGATGCTGCCACATCTCACATCACCTACGTACACTACACTGGCTTCCCATAGAAAAAAGGATCACCTTCAAGATCCTCACCCACACACACAAAGCCCTCCACAACACCGGACCAGCCTACCTGAACCAGCATCTCAAATTACACGTACCCCACAGGGCCCTACGCTCAGCCCAGCTCTCTCTCGCAGAAGTACCCTGCATTAGGTAAACCAGAACAGGGGGATGCTCCTTTTTCTGCCTTGCAGCCACCGCCCTCGTGCCTCGAGACCCTAACGGGTGAGTAGTTGCGCTTTACAAGCATTGATTGATTGATTGAAGGAGAAGGTACACAAAAAGCAGGGGAAAAAGCAAGGCGAAAGCATTAAAAATGAGGGAGAAGAAAGGAGAAGACAAACAAAAAACAGGGGGAAACTAAGAAGAAAACGGTGAAAATGAGGGAAAAGCAAGGAGAGGGCAAACAAAAACAGGAGAAAAATCAATGAGAAAGCAGTGAAAATTAGGAAAACCAAGGAGAAGGAACACAAAAAATGGGAAAAGCAAGGAGAAAGTGGTGAGAATGAGGGAAAAGCAAGGAGAAGGCACACAAAAAGCAGGGTAAAAGCAAGGTGAAAGCAGTGAGAATGAGGGGAAAAGCAAGGAGAAGGCACACAAAAAAACAGGAAACGGGAGCAAGAGCGACGCAGCAGCACGGGGAGAGCTGGGCCTGGGACATACAACCTTATCCTCTGTACAATAGGTTCTTCTCTATTTTCGTTCTAGGTGTTTGCATCTTGTTTTTTCAAGTCCTAACCAAATCAACAACCAGGGAGCCCTATATCTGCTCTTATGTAAGTTCCGCTGGACTCGCTGGTCTTATTTACTCATTGAATTGTCTAGCCATGAAAATAGAGCTTGCACTTCCATGTCACCAAAAAGAACGGGGCATAAAGTTTGTAGGTTATGGATAAAATCTGTCGGATTACATTTTCAAATTATAAGGTTAACATCGGTTCTGCCTACTAAATTAGATCTAAAGTCAGCCGGACTGAAGTTTTTAAATTGGTGGTCAGTTCAAGGCAATTCAGTTCATTCTTTTATTCTAAGGTTGTATGGGTTGGGGGAAATTAAATTTAGTGTGTGTCCAGCTAGATGTGTATGTTCTTGGATTTATAGCTTCAGGTCAAGGCGTTAAATGTGCCTCGCAGAGATTGAAAGATAACATCGTAACCAAATGAATGGTAAATTCTCCCAGCGCTTGGAAAGAAGAAAATTGAACACAATGTTGTGCAATGATGTCTCCCAGTGATTCAATGAAATAGATGGACCAGAATCTATGTAAATTAGAACTCCCAGATAGGAGCTTTCCTATGCAGTTTTCATACAGAAGCCTAAACCTTATGCACCTAATAAAACCATCAAGGTAAAAGTGCACTGATAGATATCCCGGTAAGATGAAGGCTTACATATCCATCAGGCACAGCATCTGCTATGTCGGGATTAGAGGCTTCATTCATTAAGCCATGTTTCAGTAATAATCAGGACACCTTGCCTAGTATCTATAATAACAAAACATTCATTTCATGAGCATGCTTGACCATGGATCGAGCATTGATGAGCCCCCCCCCCCCCCCCCCCCCCAGAGGCAACAATTAATACACACACTCAATAAGGAACTCAGGACCAATTGTTAGAAAAATAGATATTTTGTTTATATTATGTTTGAATAATAGAAAACTGCTGCAGGAAAAAATACTGATGCCGTTTTAAAGAGAAATAGCAAAATGCTGGTAGTTTCTATATAGCAGTAATGCAAACCCACGGAGAGAAACACATGTACACCATATGAGCATTCAACAGCGACTTACAGGACTAGTTCTCAGGAGTAAATGTAAGTCCATGAACTGTCCAAGGCAGCACCAAAAGATCACCTCAGGGACTCTGGGGCATCTGGTAGTAGAGGTGCTTTATGACGTTGGGTGCCTTGTTGGTTTCAATGGGAGATGGTCCTAGAGGAAAGAAGCTGCATGTGAGGACTGGGGGTCCAGTCTGACTGAACCAACAGGGGTGCTCAAGTCTTGAATTGCTCAGGAACGTATGGACACTGGTGGTCCTTTTCTCCTCGATCCTGGACAGCTGGATACAGAGGTGTCCAGGACCATCTGGTTTCTTTTATCAGCAACAGTTGTGGTAAGGGGGTGCTGCATAGTGAGACTGCAGGTAAGGACTGGGGGAACAGTCTGCCTAAACCTACAGGTGGGCTTGTGTCTCAGGAGGCTCTGGATGTAGGGACACTGTTGATCCTCTTCTCCTCGGTCAGGTGCAGAGGTGTACTGGACCACTGGGAAATCCGTCAAATGAAGTGGCTGCTGGCAGCTTTGGAGAGTCCACATTTGAAACACTCAAGTTGAGCTTGTGTCCTGGAGGGCTGGGAAACCATGCTGGCACTGTTGGCCCACTTCAACTTGGACTAGAGGACACAGGTGCAGTGTGCTGTCCAGTGTCGGTATTTTTGTGGTCTGGTGTTCTCAGGATTTGTCTTGGGTGCTTGCAAAGTGGAGGGAAGTAGCTCTGCTACTCTACAGGAGATCCTGGTGCTTTTTAGAAGTGCATGCAGTCCACCCAGGCTTCTGGATGCAAAGCAGCTGCAGAACAGGATGACTTTGGGGCAGTGGGTGAGCACTGCAGGCAGGCTGGCAGAGGCAGGGCAAAGTCAGTAGCTGCTCCTCTGTTCTTGTTTTTCGTGGCTCTTTGGTGTCCTCCTTCTTTTTAGGTCCAGAGAATCTGTCTTCTTGTGTCAGGGAGTCCTCTAAATACTGTATTTAGAGGTATTTAGGAGTGTGTAAGGTAGTAGACAATGAGCTACTTATCCTTTGAGTGCCTACACCCCCTATATGACCACTTCCTGTGGGGAGTGGGCATGGTCCTATCCCAGAAGACCTAGTTCCAACCAAAAACAAGAGGGCGGAACCCTTCCTTGAATATCCACCTTGGGTTGCCACCTAAGGTGTGTGGTTAGCCCAGAGGTGGCACACGCCTACTGACTGTCTAAGTTTCTCACCTATCCTGGTGCAAAACTGGCCTCATGGCAGGGGGTGGCTGCACCCACATCTAGGGAAGCCAAAGGTGTCAGGATCTTTGAAGACCCTGGCCTTGGTATGCAGATCTGCTAGCCATCCTGCTGTAATGGATGGTAGACCCCCTCTTCAGAGAGCATGCATTGTTTCTGACCTCTGAGAGCACGGGCTGTCACCTCCAGGGGGTAAGAAACCAGTCTGGTGGTGGCAGACTGGTCAAAACTAGCCAGTCCATACACCAAGAGACTAGTGGCATTCAGGGAGCGCCTCTTGGGTGCCCTCTGGGTGCATGTCGTAATAAATCCAAGGCTGGCATCAACCTGGGTTTATTAAGACAAGGTGTTTGATACCAAACGCCATAGGGTTCAGGGAAGCCATTATGTGATTAGGTCACTTGTGTTGGCGAGTGTTGTGCACTGACCTTAAAATGGCTTCCCTGTTCACTTGCAGTGTTCAGCAATGGAACTAAAAAGTCATAGGGGCATATCTGATCATGCGGATATGTCCACAATGCAAGTATAATGCACTGTGGCTTAGTGCTCCTAGGTCTGCTTTAGGGGTGACGTACATATACTTAGATGCAGTGATAGGGACATGGTACACCAAGGGTGTGCCATGTTGTGTTTTCACATGGCCTGCACCAGGACACCCAGACTGCAATGGCAGCTGTGTGCATCTTGTTTTAGGGCAGTCCCTGAGAGTGGCACAATATGTGCTGCAGTCCTTAGGGACCCTTCTCATCTGCCCATGCCCTCTGTACCAGGGATACCAATTACTAGGGACTTACATAGGTAGAGGAGTGTGCCAATTGTACACAATGTTACCTGTTTTTGGGGTAAGGCACTGGGAACCTGTTTTGCAGGGACACAGTGCACCTCAGTCGAAAAACCTCCGTACCAGTGGGCAAAAATGTGGGGGATGATCATGTAAAAAGTTCACTTTCCTACAGCAGCTAATCACCCAACAGAGTATCCAGAAAGCAGTGGTAGCGAGGGGAAAAGCAAGAAGACACCCAAAAAAACAGGGAAAACAGTATGGAGAGAGCAGTAAACATGAGGGAAAAGCAAGGATCGCCGATTGCGCCAACACCATAGCCTCCCTCAAAAAGAATAGCACCCACGCAGAGGAAGCCAGCTGGTTCACCCCCGAACTCCGGGAATCTAGACGCACTTGTCGCCACCTCGCAAAAATCTGGAGAAACACCAAATCCACAGAAGCCCATAGCAACTTCAAAGCTGCCACCACCAACTCATCAGAAACACCAGAAAAAAGCTATGCAAGACAGAATCTCCTCACACAACAGCAAAGAACTCTTCAGCATCATCAAGGAGTTCGCCCAACCCAACAGCGAAGCAACAGACATCCCACCCTCACAGGACCTTTGCGACAGACTCAACACCTACTACCACCACCACAAAATCAAGACCATCTATGACCGTTTCAGCAAGGACAACCGATGCACAGAACCCCCTCTACCAATACCCGACATCAACAAGCCAACAATCACCACCTGGACTCATCTCCCCATGAAGATACGCTGAGAACAATGAGATCCATACAGTCTGGGCCCCCACAGACCCAGGGCCCCACCACATTTTCAACAGAGCCACAGACACCATTGCCCCCAAGCTCCACCTCACCATCAACCGCTTGCTAGCTGCTGCCACCTTCCCTGACAACTGGAAACACGCTGAGATCAACCCCCTCCTCAAGAAACCCTCAGCTGACCCCACCGACCTCAAAAACTTCAGACCCATCTCCCTACTCCCATTTCCTGCGAAAGACATCAACAAATCATCCAACAGCCAACTCGCCACGTCTATAGAAGACCACAACATCCCCGACATCTCCCAATCCGGATTCAGGAAAAACCATAGCACTGAAACAGCCCTCCTCGCCACAACAGACAACATCCGCTCCCTGATGGACAAGAAAGAGATGGCGGCACTCATCCTACTAGACCTCTTTGCGGCCTTCGACACAGTCTCCCTTCATACCCTGATAAGAAGACTCCACAAAGTTGGCATCAGAGACAAGGCCCTCAACTGGATCCAATCCTTTCTCTCCGGCAGAACTCAATGAGAGAGACTCGCCCTCTTCCTTGCAGACCCCACACCCAACACCTGCAGAGTGCCACAAGGATCCTCCCTCAGCCCCACATTATTTAAGGTCTACATGGCCCCGCTAGCCACCCTCGTCAGAAGCTATGGAATCAATATCATCTCCTACAACAACGACACCCAACTCATCCTGTCCCTCTCCAACAAACCCTACAAAGCCAGACACAACTTCCACGAAGACATGGAAGCAGTCACCAACTAGATGAGATACAACTGCCTTCAACTCAAAGCAAACAAGACAGAAGTACTAATCATGGGCCCTCAACCCGCAACCTTGGAATCATCCTGGACTCCAACCTCAGCATGAACCAGCAAATCAACTCAGTCAACTCCACCTGCTTCCGCACCCACCGCCTCCTACACAAGTCCTTGAAGTGGATCCCCCTCAAACATAGAAAGACTTTCACACACGCCCTGATCGCTAGCAGACTGGACTACGGCAACACACTCTACGCTGGAATCGACAATAAACTCACCCACAAGCTACAAAACATCCAGAACGCCGCTGCCAGACTGGTCCTTGACCTACCTTGATGCTGCCACATCTCGCATCACCTACGTACACTACACTGGCTTCCCATAGAAAAAAGGATCACCTTCAAGATCCTCACCCACACACACAAAGCCCTCCACAACACCGGACCAGCCTACCTGAACCAGCATCTCAAATTACACGTACCCCACAGGGCCCTACGCTCAGCCCAGCTCTCTCTCGCAGAAGTACCCTGCATTAGGTAAACCAAAACAGGGGGATGCTCCTTTTTCTGCCTTGCAGCCACCGCCCTCGTGCCTTGAGACCCTAACGGGTGAGTAGTTGCACTTTACAAGCATTGATTGATTGATTGAAGGAGAAGGTACACAAAAAGCAGGGGAAAAAGCAAGGCGAAAGCATTAAAAATGAGGGAGAAGAAAGGAGAAGACAAACAAAAAACAGGGGGAAACTAAGAAGAAAACGGTGAAAATGAGGGAAAAGCAAGGAGAGGGCAAACAAAAACAGGAGAAAAATCAAGGAGAAAGCAGTGAAAATTAGGAAAACCAAGGAGAAGGAACACAAAAAATGGGAAAAGCAAGGAGAAAGTGGTGAGAATGAGGGAAAAGCAAGGAGAAGGCACACAAAAAGCGGGGTAAAAGCAAGGTGAAAGCAGTGAGAATGAGGGGAAAAGCAAGGAGAAGGCACACAAAAAAACAGGAAACGGGAGCAAGAGCGACGCAGCAGCACGGGGAGAGCTGGGCCTGGGACATACAACCTTATCCTCTGTACAATAGGTTCTTCTCTATTTTCGTTCTAGGTGTTTGCATCTTGTTTTTTCAAGTCCTAACCAAATCAACAACCAGGGAGCCCTATATCTGCTCTTATGTAAGTTCCGCTGGACTCGCTGGTCTTATTTACTCATTGAATTGTCTAGCCATGAAAATAGAGCTTGCACTTCCATGTCACCAAAAAGAACGGGGCATAAAGTTTGTAGGTTATGGATAAAATCTGTCGGATTACATTTTCAAATTATAAGGTTAACATCGGTTCTGCCTACTAAATTAGATCTAAAGTCAGCCGGACTGAAGTTTTTAAATTGGTGGTCAGTTCAAGGCAATTCAGTTCATTCTTTTATTCTAAGGTTGTATGGGTTGGGGGAAATTAAATTTAGTGTGTGTCCAGCTAGATGTGTATGTTCTTGGATTTATAGCTTCAGGTCAAGGCGTTAAATGTGCCTCGCAGAGATTGAAAGATAACATCGTAACCAAATGAATGGTAAATTCTCCCAGCGCTTGGAAAGAAGAAAATTGAACACAATGTTGTGCAATGATGTCTCCCAGTGATTCAATGAAATAGATGGACCAGAATCTATGTAAATTAGAACTCCCAGATAGGAGCTTTCCTATGCAGTTTTCATACAGAAGCCTAAACCTTATGCACCTAATAAAACCATCAAGGTAAAAGTGCACTGATAGATATCCCGGTAAAATGAAGGCTTACATATCCATCAGGCACAGCATCTGCTATTTCGGGATTAGAGGCTTCATTAAGCCATGTTTCAGTAATAATCAGGACACCTTGCCTAGTATCTATAATAACAAAACATTCATTTCATGAGCATGCTTGACCATGGATCGAGCATTGATGAGCCCCTCCCCCCCCCCCCCGAAATATCGCTTTATTTGTAGGTTGTCACTGTCAGGTGAGTGCCTATGAACATCCACTTTTTCTTTCTCCTCAATTGAAATTAGTTTGTAACATTTACAACAACATTTAGGCCCTAGCATAGAATGAGTATGTAACTGATTTATACAGCTTACTGTATTTCCCTTCTCTTTAAAAGTCCCAGTGGAATAGGCTTTACTTTGTATTTCAGTGCCCCAGCGAGCAGCATGCCTGGCGCTGGCCGCAGCATGGATGCAAACAAAGAAAGATGGGCTTACCTTTGGCGCCCCAGCAACGCATCTGCTGCATATCTGTGCTACCGCATTACTTTAATAGGGTTCTGCCAATCACATCCCTTTAAAGACTAATTTGCTGACCGACCAAAATGACGGCTAATAATGTCCCTCTAGTGGAAAATGTTAACCGGTCGCCAGAAACACTCTGGGCAAAAATGTATTTTGTTTGCATGTGTCTTTTGCAGTAAGGGAAACCAAGGAACAGGTGACTGCTGAGGTGCTCAGGTGGCTGAGGTAATTGTTTCTGGACCTGAAACAGCTGTTGTTGATGTTGCCTCAATACGAGGGAGAGGTCCTTGTGTTTAAGTACCATTTAGGCACAAAACCTATGTTGTCAGTTGCAACAACAGCATTGGTGGTGTACTAACATTTGTAAAGCATTGGGAGAAATGTCCTTACTCTTGAAGATGTCAAGTTGTTGTCAGTCTTTCCACACTAAAGTATGGAGGGACATGATGTGCTAGATCTTCCATTTCTGCTTTAGCCCTCGTGGGTGTTCCTGCACAGATGATGCAGGAGTGTCTTCTTCGGCGCCAAAAAACAGCTGTACAGATGACTTTTATGTCACTGCATTCTCTGTCTGCAGTATCCTTCAACTACAGTCTGAGTATTAAAGATGACTGAGTGAGAAAATGTCATAGTCCTACATTGTTTTTGATGACCCACGAGTAGACTCTGTGGGTTAAGAAGACCTTTTTAGGATTTCACTTTTGCAGTACAGCTTCTACCAGATTCCCTTCAATGACAATAATTTTATACAAAACTATGACTCTTCGTTATTTTTGTATGTTGTGATTTGTGCATCGTTCAGTGTTAAAGGACATTGCATTGTTGTGTCATTATAGTCTGCAAAGGCACCACTTTTGCACATTTCAACGACTGAATACGTGTTGTATGTCCCCTGTGTGTGTTCGACCACTGTTTGTGAACACCAAATAATGGTGCAAGGTGTTTTGGTACAATGTAAAACCTCATATATCCTGTGACGTTTTGCTTATTTTGGTGGATGTATCATTCAAGACTGCCATGGCCTGGGCTTTCTTCTCCCCTA
Source organism: Pleurodeles waltl (assembly GCF_031143425.1). NCBI lineage: Eukaryota > Metazoa > Chordata > Amphibia > Caudata > Salamandridae > Pleurodeles > Pleurodeles waltl. Next base: position 1,781,796,449 of record NC_090440.1, on the reverse strand, counting down.
TAAATTCCACTTTGGTGTTTTCCTCAGTGTTCACTTCTATTCAGTACTCACATTGTGAATGTGCAGCCTCTGCCAATATGTGGTTCAGACTTTTTGAAAAAAAAATACATGCTTTGACGTGTGCATTAGAACCTCACATTTTGATTTATGGCTAAAAATGTCTGAATGGATTTTCACCAAATCAGGAATAGACACCGAACAACTGAACGACTGAAAACGTGTTTAACTGACCCCATCTACCACTGTCATAGTGGCAACCAATGGGTTCTTCAGAGGTTAGCATAATAAATGGTTCGTTTGGATTTGAGTTGAGGAAGATGGAAGCACAGCTGTGATTGTAATGATTTCTTCCAGATTGTTGTGACAATGTTTATGACATGATAAATACTCTTAAAAAAAGATTTGTGACAGTTTGATAATCTGAGCAACCACTGGACTGCCCTCATGGAGGCTTTTTATTGAGCCCTCTGCATTTATTTATGTACTGTACATCGTGCGCCGGTTGCATTTTAACTGCAGTGCTCATCTACCGTTTTCCCATCATATTCCTTATCTACCAAGTATCAATAAGTTATAAAAAAAAAGTTGTATAAACGTGCTGTATACTTGTAAACAAATCAATCCCTGTCCTTCTAAACTGCAGCTTCCACCTGTAGATACTTATCAAAAACAAACAGCCGCTAAAAATAAATGTTTAAATCAGCTGTTGTGACTAGTTACTTTTTTTTAAAGTACAGTAGGTTTTTTCTGAAAGTTATTGAAAATTTGACATCACTTATAATTTGATTATTTTTCAGATACTTCAGACAAAGCTCTTAGTGCTCACGCAGGAAGATGAGAGTAAGTATTGCTAACCCGTTTAACATGTTTAACATGGAACTCACTATTGAACAAGAAGGATAACACTTGAAGTAGCCATAATATCGATGCTTACCCTGTTTCTTTGAGACATATGTGTACAGTCCATCATGGGGAATGCAGCGTTTTCCTGTACAGAGACGTTTTCTTTAAAATTAAAGTTGAACTCATACTCCCCTCCTGGGAACTGCTCCCCAGATCACTGCAAAAAGCATGTGTTCTTCATCATGTTTGCGAAATGACAGCACAGGCCATACTAAGGGGGTCAAACACTGATTCCACATTTTCAAATGCTTATTGATTTAGAGAAGATGAATCCACACAGGGAACTTTACTTCCACCTGTGGCATTAGTGAGCAAATGAAAGCACATTTGAGCCCAAGTTAGTCATGCTCTATCCTAACGCAAGAAACTCTGCTGCGTCTTTCAATATGTCTTGTATGCTCGTCTAAACTTTCATAGTATTGTTAGAAATCAAGTGTGCTTGTTTATTCCTTTCTGATGGATATCGCTAACTGCAGATTCCTCACCTTTAGAATATCCCCAGGTGCAAGGTGGGATCTGGAAGAATTTTTCACCCTTGCGCGCCAGTAGATGGCATTGTTCGGATTCGAGTTTTCTCCTCTCCACCCCGGAAGTAATGATTGGAACCGGATATATGCGCCACCCAAATGTGCTGACATTAGTTCCTTTCTTTCCACGCCTTCATATGCGGATCAGGAGCTAGCTCCTAACTCTTTCTCTTCATTTTATAATTGTTTTCCTTTAAAAAGTCTGCAGAGGCCACGGGAACATGCCCCCTCCTAAATTTACAGGGTCTTTGCCTTGTAGGGACTGTTGCTAATGGGTGTCTGTGACAGAAACCCACGAGGTGTAAGTAGCATGTTCATTTGAGTACTTCAGTATCTACCAGATGTCACATTATGTAGGGGTGCACTGTCCCTGTGTGCCCTATGGTGTACCGTTAAATAGGTGCGCTGTGCGCAAACAGGGAGAGTACGACTTGTTACAGATAATGCACTGCTTCTAGGGTGGCGATGGTGCAACTGCCCTGGGGCAATGCATAAGTAAAAGGCAGACTGCCTGTATCAAGCAGCCAGTTCAGCTTTCCTTCTCAGGCAGCAAGACAGCCTTCATTTCAAGGGACGTAGGCCCACCTGCAGGCGGATGTAGTCATTGACTGCACCCTCTTCCACAGGGATGTCTGGAGGGTTACATGAGACCCCTTTGCTCCCTTGCAGTTGGTTAACTGAGACCTGCACCACCTCTTTGCTGTGCGCAGTCATTTTGTCTCCTGACAGTCTCTTTTCCCTTGTGCACACATCCATATTATAGAGAGGGTGTAGAGGCACAGTGTTTGCCTTATTAGCATGGGGCCCCCGCCCCAGTGCTAAGTAAGGAATGTCCCTTTAGAATCAGAATTACAGAAGGGACTGCACAAGCGTCTGCGACCCCCTTCTGTAATACCAAAGTGCCCCAGGAGCACATAAAGTGGATACACACACTCTTCGCTCTCCCAGGTCACTTTATGTAATACCACCGCCCAAATAAAACTACTAATATCCTGAGCCCAAGGAAACATTTATGTTACCACATTGATTCTTATAGCAGTATTACCTCAGTTACATGACGAAAAGTTAAAACCTACATGCTTTAGCCGTAATCGGTTGCAGCTAGAAGTAATGAACTCATTAGTGGAAAAATAGTCCCTTACCTGACAGTAGGATATTTTGTCCTATTAGAATTACCTATTGGGATGGTTTTTCACTCCAGTGGCAAACCACTCATTTTTAGGGTCGAGCCTGCATCGCATGCGCTAGCGCATACTTCTCGCTAGCGAGACGCTTAAGGTATTAGATAAGGGCTCGGAGCCCCGTCGACTTCACGTCAGTGTCTTTCATTGGCAAGTTGGCTTGCCTGTTAGAATCTGCTTCTTTTTATTAGTGGAAGGCACGCATACGTCATGCCTTTTCCGTGGTTAGCCCTCCTCGAGCACAGCGACCAAGTACGGAAAACATGCGAGGCTCGCTGGGGTTGTGGACTACGTTTTCTCTGTTTTCGGAGCGCGATCTCGCTGGGCAGAATTCGAGCACTTCGTTAATGCACTTTTGCCAGTAAACCGTACAGCGCGATTGCGCTGTTTTATTCTTTTAATGCAGGGAAAATCCGGTTGGGAGTTTACAACTGTGAACAGTTGTAACTCCGACAAATGCGAGACCCTAGTGCATTGAAAATGCTTGTTGACCTAGCTAGCCAGCAAAAAAAAATACTGCTACCTTTCTATTGATTTTTATGTGAAAATTCAAAAGAAATATCACAATAATCAACAATAAATGCATCCATTTCTGTGCCCACAAAATATCAATATGAATAACTAGCATTACCCAAACAGTACCTGCGTTATTAGATGTTGGTTTGAAATGTTCACAACCGCAAGTAGGATCTTTCATATGATAAAACAGGATCCCTGCAGATCTCCTCACAGAATCAAAGCCATCTCGCTACACACTCATGTTTCCTGGGGCATCCTGGGCTTCATAGATAGGTTTGTTTTCCTTAAACAACATAGATACATTTCTGCCCTCCATGTTTCCACAGAGATCTTTCGGATTGACGACATTTAAAGGTACATCTCTGTTTTCTATCACCAGTCCAAACCACACAAGGGTTCTCTTCACCAGTGTATTTAGTGTATACAGCTCCTGATAGTGTGTAGGAAATCCCACTCTGCCACTCCACAATGGAGGCAAATATAGTCTAACTTTCTATAAATGCGCCAAAGCTGTGCTAGCGTAAGATAAATACAGTGTAAGTATTTAAACTGTATCAGGTTAAATTGCGCACCCTTTAAAAGTAATCTAATCGCCCACGATCATGTTCCCATTTTGGCCCCAGTGCTGGAAAGGAGTCTGGGATGTTACTTACTAAGGATTTATATGTAAGTGAAACACGGCCCGCTCGAGAATTGTGAGCCATAGTCAATTTTGCTTCAAGTAGATTATGTTCGTGCAGATCATTGCCGTTAGTCAAATATGGCAAGAGCACATGTCAAAGCTCCATGTATCTTTAAAGGTGGATTAGCTTTAACCCAAAATCCTGTTGCAGGTCATAAAATGGTTTACTACCAGTCCCATCATCAATGTGTCCGAGAGAGGTAAAGCCAAGGGAGTCTCAGCCATGAAACTCTTCATGTGCTGAGGTGCGGAGCAAGAAGTTACCCTAGCTTCAAAGTTTGCTTTCCCATCGGAGATCTTTGAGTGATGTTTTCCAAATTTTCAGGGTGGCCACAATTGACAGGAGAGAGTCTGCTGGTGGTTTTCTCCCTCATAAATATAATGAAGGAGGGATGAATCCCTATTATCCAATGTTTTAGTTTATAGGTTGGATCATTAGTATGGTCATAAATCCAATAATTGAGGACTAATACTCAGGAGGCTCGATAGGACAGAATGCCAATCATTGCAATCCCCCCATCCTATGTGAATTTACAGCATTTAGCGGCACATAGTGGAGCTCCCACTCCACATAAATGGTGTGGGGATGGACATGAAACACGTTAGTTGTCTTCGGTATATAGTAGAGGTAGATCTGATAGAGACATCTAGGGCCATATGTACAAACACATTTTCCCATAGACACAAAATGGGTAAAACCCTTTGCTACATCTGGCCCCTAGTTTCAGATTCTTTGCCTTAGAATTTCCTCCAGGCGTCAGTCTGGATCCGGAGATTTTTCTTGAGCAGTACCCCTGTGCGCGTTTAGGTGGCATCAATCGGTGGCTCCGTGTCTGTCGTCTGTGTTTTCCACGTCAGATATGACATTGCGGGTCCTATATAGGTGCCACCCAACGCACTGATGTCAGTTCTTTTCTTTCCGCACCAGCAAGCACTGATCCGAAACAGAGAGCTCTTAGAGGGATTAGATCTAGCATGCCCTTCTGGGAAACACTGCCATTAACAGTCATGGGCAGAATTGCCCTCCTCAAAATGATAGTGTTGCCTAGGTTATTATACTATTTCTCAACAATCCCACTTATAATCCCGAAATCAACATTCAAAGAAATAGAGACCATGTCAACCACCTTCATATGGGGCCAGAGCAGACATAGAATAGCAATACAAACTCTCCAAAGACCCACAGCCGAGGGTGGCTTAGCAGCCCAGAACATGGAAATGTACTACTGGGCAGGCCAACTACAATGGATTGCAAAACTGCTATGCAACCCCCCAAACACCACCGAACTGAGCATCCCTTTAAACTGCCCTATAGACAAAATAATGGGAATTCTATTGAACCCCTGGAAATCCAAATCCAAAGATAAACTACAGATGGAATGGGAATCGTCCAAACACTGCTGGTCCCAATACCTAAAACACGCACACATCAAAACTCCATATACACCGGAAATCCCACTGTCTTGCTTGTCTAATATTTCAGGGAAACAAGTTATCCCAGGTCTCAACAAATTGATGTCTAATAACATTACTAAATTGGGAGACCTATACAATGAGGGGAAAATGCTCACCTACGCTGAATTACAGAACCAATACAACCTTCCCCCCGGCTTATTCATCACCCACAATGCCATCATTAAAATTGCCCACAAAGCTTGGACAACAGGGACCCTCGAACCCCCCGCTCATAACGGTTGTAAAATCATTTGTACAATAGGGGACCAAAAAGGAGTAGTATCAGGAATATATAAAACATTACAAGCTAGCACGCGCCTACCATTAGTAAAACTTAAATCCAAGTGGCAAACAGATCTAGGCATCACGTGGGATGAAACTCAATGGGACCAGATCATATCACGCATCTACCCAGTATCCAGAAATGCCAGGTTCAAATGAATAAATCTGTACATCTTCCACAGAGCTTATTTAACACCACAAATGATCTTTAAAATCTATGGTACAGATAACGCAAAATGCCCTAGATGCGCTGAACCTACAGCAGGCTTTCTACATATGCTCTGGAACTGCCCTCACCTAAATGCATTCTGAGAAGGGATCTTTGCAAAAATATCGGCCTGCACTGAAAGATCACTGCATAAGTCTCCAACTGCGGCCTTATTGGGGGATTTCCCAAGGCCATCAGCTTTTAAAATATCCAACAAGTTCATAGATCTAGCCCTAATTCTAGCCAGACGTGAAATCACCTCAAATTGGAAATCCCCAGCGGGTCCACAACTAATCAGTTGGCAAAACACAGTCGAGAAATGGGCAGAGGTGGAAGGATCAGTTCTAATGCGCAAAGCAATCCGAGAACAAAGACCTAGGGAAGACACCATACAATGGGACTCAATTCTGGAGAAATTAAAATCACCAGAAACATCCACCATAGAAGCAACTGTAACTACCTCGGACGCTGACACAGACTCAAATGCAGAACCTGAACAATAAAGCTCTGCGAATGATAAGAAAGGGAAAAAGGGGGAAAGAAAAAAAGGAAAAAAAAAAAGAATACAACAGCTGAAACCACTGAGACTCGCCAACAGAGAACTATATCACAAAATTAGAATTGCATGAGGGGAGGGAGGAGGGTTTAGTTATATAATGTAGAGTAATCAATATATAATTTTTACTGTTATGTTGTAAACTTTAATAAAATATTATTTAAAAAAAAAAGCACTGATCCGAAGGGAGCTGCTCTTCAGTATTTTTTTGCCTGCCCTTTTTCAACATATTGTCAAAGTTTTTTCGAGTTGCTAACTCCTTGCGCATCCTGCAGTCTGGCAGTGTCCGTGACGGATTCGGACCTGGTGTGCCTTTGGTGCTTAGAGCGCAACCATGACCCGAAGTCGTGCTCTGAGTGTCAGGCCATGCATTTGAAGGCTTTGAGGTAGTGGTCCCTGAAGCTGATAGTGGCCTGATGCTTGACTCCACACAAATAGAGGTCCAGGGAGTGGTTGCAGAGTCTCCCATTATCGTTGACGCACTTTAAGTCCTCTAGATGACCGGGTGAGTCAAGGCAAAAGAAGTTGTTGAAGAAAACGAAACGTTCTTCTACTTCACCTCGCACGTCGGCTTATGAGACGAGAGAGCTTTGTCATTCTAGGCCTCCCTCTGCAGAGCCTGCATCTAAGCAGACTCTGTGCCTCCCCAAATTTCCGGAACCCAGACGACCCCTGCGTTTTATGAGGCCATGTGCCTCATCTTTGGGCAGTCTGACACTGTTGCCACGCCTTCAGGTCCATGGAGTGGGAAGGAGGCCCTTCAGGTTCTGCACTGGCTGCTTCAGCCTCGGCTCAATGGGGCACCCACGGATGCATGCTTGGATCCGAGATGGCATCGGTCGTACCATCTCAACTTTCCCTGACGCTTGAGGTGCTGCACCCATCCTCATTGCCAACTCTGACACGGAGCCGGATGGGCATCCCCAGTGCCCACAGAAGCCGTGCCTCCTATGTCGGATCCTGAACCTTTTTTTCTATGGGCTAGGTTATGGTGAGAAATGGGAGGGGTCGCTGGACCCTTTGGAATACCAGCTTTAAGATCAAATGGACTGGCATACGGACTTGGGTGAAGCCAGTGGACTAGATGCCTTCTCAGACACTGACATGCTTTCTCCCGCTACCGTGGCTATGGAGAAGGGAGCTTCCTATTCTATGGTGGTGCAAAGAGCAGCTCAAGGTCCTGGACCTTGAGCTGCCTTTGGTGGCAGTCAGGACTAACCTCCTGACTGAGGTGCTTCAACCTGGAGCTTCATCCTTTGAACCCCTGCTCCCCTTCAGTGAAACCCTTAGATATATTGTAGGAAAGTGCCTCTTTTGACATGGTTACCCCCACTTTTTTGGCTGATTTCTGGTACAGTTTTGACTGAAAGTGCACTGGGTACCTGCTAAACAGGTCCCCAGTGCCAAATCTTTCTCCCCAAAGTGCAGTCGTTTTTTCCAGTTGCCAAACCCTTTAGTTGCCACTGTTTAAGTCCCTAGTAAATGGTATTGTCTGTACCTAGGGCATTGGGCACTAAAGAAGGACTCTTAGGTCTGCAGTACAGACTGTGCCACCCCCGAGGACCCTCTCACCAACTGCACACAGTGCTGCCATTGCAGACTGCATGTCTAGGTACAGAGATAAAATGAAAACATGACATGGCACGCAGCCTGTGTGCCATGTCCCCCAACACTGCATACAATATATGTAAGTCACCCCTTTGGCAGGTCTTACAGAAGGGTGCAGTATATTACATTTGTGGGCACAGCTGCATGAGCAGCTATGCCCCTGTTATGTCTTTGTCGATTCTCAGACACAGCAGGTGATCAGTGAATATATTTTAAGTATATGTGCTGGACACAGGTCATTGCGAGTTCCCCAGCTACATGATGGCTTCACTGAAGATAGGGATGTTTGGTACCAAACATCTAGTATTAATAAACCCTCACTGATTCCAGTGAAGGATTTATTAATACATGCACAAAGAGGCACCTTAGAGGTGCCCCATGAAAATCTACCAACCCCTAGTGTGGTCACTGTCTGGTACAAACCAGTGCAGCAACATTAGACAGTGTTCTTGCCCCCTGAGGTGGGAGCCAACACAAGTTAAGGCTCAGAACAAAGGCCTGCTTTGGGCAGAGGGGATAACGCATCGTCCAGGCAGGATGGACATTCCAGGACTGGGAAGCTTCAAAGGCCTTGCTGCCTCTAAATGGTAGAGGAGGCCGACCCCCAGTTCCTGACCCAACGTTTGGCAGCAGGAGTGGTGGGAAAATTAGTTGAATTAGGAGAAGTGCCCACTTCATGCCAGTCCTACCCCTAAGGGGGATGAGCTGAAGTGGATGCTACTTTTTAAATTCCTCCATCTTATTTGAAAGGAATTAGGCCAATAGGGTTAGGGCTATGCCCACTTCCCAAAAGAAGTGGTCATAAGAAGGGTGTAGTCACCCTAAAGGTGAGTAGCCCATTGGCTACTACCTGGCACCCCTGTAATACCCCTTAAATCAGTATTTTGGTGGCACCCCTGAACCCTAGAAGTCATTTTCCTGTTTCCTGAGCTCCTTAGAAGATCCAGACATTACAGCCCCAGCAGAGAAGACTGCAGACACCAACTGACTTGGTCATATCCCTACTGGCCTGTCTGCAGCCCTTGATGATCCTGTGCTGAAAGATGACCTGTCCTGAAGCCCAGCGACTTCCAAAGCCTTTGGAGGACTGCCTGCCTTCAATAAAGACCAAGATCTCCCGAGAACAGTGGACCTGTTAAAAAAAAAACACAACAACTTTGAAGAAAAAACTCTGCCCTGAGGAACCGCGAAACCACTCCCAGGCCCACTTCTGCACCCAACACCTACAGCCACAGTCCAAGTGGCCCACCAGCCTTGTGAAGGTTCCCCACCGATTCTGAGTCCGAGTCCACCATGGCTGACCCCTGCTGGACTCTGCTTCAATCTGAAGACTCCCCCTGACCGTGACCTTCCTGGTCAGCTGTTTCTGGTGCCAAAAGACACCCCTGCACCCTAGGCCTTGGGGAACTGGACTGTCTGTGGACAGGCGGGAAAATTAGCTAGGCAGGAGGCGTGTCACACTTCCAGACTGGGAACACCCCCGTAGGAGGCTGGCTCAGTATATGGTGTACCAATATAGGTGAGGCACTGTGTACTGAGTCCAGGCAACCCTTAATGATAGTGAAGGCGGCTCTAGATAACCAGAATTCCCATAAGGATATCTGTGGATAGCAGCTAAGGCTTCCTGAAGGGTATGAAGTGGTTGCAAATACCACATAGGTCCGTCATTTGTAACCACATGTAAAGAACCACACCAGTGTTAGAAAAGGAGACTATATTTATTGTAACACACACTCTAGAACGAACTTTGGTATGTATTCTAACTGGAGATATGAACATACAAATATATACTTAGCAACAGGTAAGTAAAGGCATAAAATAACATGGGCCCCTATGTGGGGGGCGGGGGAGCCAAAGCATATATTAAAAAAATGGAATGCGGAAATCACTCCCAATCCACACCACCCAAGGACCCTTGGGACGGGGGGAGTACTAAAACCCCAAAGGTAAGTAGGTAGAATTCCCCAATCAGCCGTGTGCAGAGCTGAAACCCCGGGTCAGTGTCCATAGGATAGCATGGGGAATTAGCTTTTGAAGTTTTCACATTTTAGGACTCTTCCCTGAAGACCCCAAGGAAACCTGTTGGGACAAGGGAAGGTGAACAGTGCCCCCACCCTTGGATACCCAGAACAGTGGAGTACCTACACCAGGATTCCAGGTGCGTAGGGGTGAAGTTGTGTCGAAACCTCCTATTCAAGTCAGTGGGATCCTCGGTTGTCCAGCTGCTGTTGTGACCTGTGGACCAGGTCGGTGGAACCCAGGCGTGGAATCCTGAAGAAGAGGACTTAAGAAAGAGGGGAAATAGCCCAGGTGGTGCAGGAGGGCAACGCACACCCTTCTCAGAGATTCTTTCCTGTTGAACGGTGGACAAAGGAGTGCAACTGTCGAGTCCAGGTGATGCAGGAAGATCCCTGGAGTTGTCCACAAGCTGTCCCATGCCAGTCTTCAAATTGCAGAGGGGTCATTGGTCAGCGGGACAACCAACAAGCCTTGGCTAATGCGGGGAAGCGTTGCATGGAGTTTGCAGGTTTTGTGGGAACCAGCAAGTCCAGGTGACCCAACCTTTGCAGGTAGGTCAGGGCCAGTCCTCAGCACACAGGAGAGCCAGCAGGAATCGATGAAGCCCACAGGAGAACCTTCTGGCAGCAGGCACAGGGAGTTACAGAGAGGCCTTAACAGCACAGCGAAAAGGGATGCCCATTTATCAGGAGTTGCAGAAAGGGCACTGTTCTTGGAGCTGGAGAGTGCTAGAGGCTGGGGCTAATTGGAGCCAGGAGGTCTTGGGACTGAATAGCCAACAAGCCTAGGCAACTACAAGCAGAGGCGGTGCTTAAGCAGCTCCATTGAGGGACCGCAGACTTCTTAGTTGCAAGGAATATAGGTCAGACCTCTGGAGAGCCACAGAACCACCACCTGTGTTGTAGAGCCTTGAAGAGTCCATGGGACAGCAGGATCCACAAGCCGGTCATAGTCGTTGAGGTGCCTGCGGATGCAGGGGAATGACACCTTCACTCCAAAGGAGATTTCTTCTTGCTTTCCTAAGTGCAGGCAGAGTCCTCCTGACTCTGGAGGATGCACGGCCACTGGGGTTGCAGAAGTCTTGCAGAACTTGAAAACAAAGTTGCAGTAGAAGCCCTCCTACTGGTAACATTCTTGCTCTTGGTTCCAGCGAAGAAAAGCAGCAGTTCCGTTTTTGAGGCTGCAGAATTGTCTTGCAGAGGAGACTTGCAGATGGTTCCTAAAGTCTTGAAGATGATTCTATGGTCCCACCCTCAGGGGAGCCCTTAAGTAACCCAGGAAGTGGGTTGGATACTTAATGGAGTGACCCGCCTGTCGGGGGTCAGGGACGTCACCCAACTGGACTTACCAGTCACATGCTCCCAGGGACCTCTGCTCACCTTATTTCCAATCAAGTGGCCACCTGGCAGAGCTCTGTGCACCTCCCTAGGGGAGGAGCTTGACAGGGGGGTGACCACTCCCTGTTTTTGTGTGGTTTTGCTCCAGAGTGGGAGCCGGGAGTTCCTGCACTGATGCAAACCGGTTTATGCCAGGACACACCTATTTCTAAAGAAGAGGTGTTCACACCTCTATCTTACAGGAAATTCGTTGTTCTGCCTTCTCCTTCCTGAGTTCAGCTCAGCAGCAGGAGGACAGAACAGTGTCTGGGGTCAGCAGCAGCAACACGGGCTGGTATGCAGACCCTGCAAGGCTGTACAGGCAGACTTTGGGTGATCCCCTAGGGAAGCCCCAGAGTACATGGTATCATGCAACTAACACTGGAATCGGTGTAGTTACATGATTCCAACATGTTGGATATCAAACATACCTATGATTGGTGCAGCCATTATATAGTTGGGCAACTCGTATTGACCAGTGTCCATTACATACCTGAAGATGGCTTCATCGCACATACAAAGCCCAGGAAATGGAGTCTGCGGTTTGTAGGGGCACCTCTGCTCATGCAGGGGTGCCCTCATACTTATAACCATGCACCCTGCCTTTGGGCTGAAGGGCCTACCTTAGGGGTGACTTGCAGGGTCAGAGTGCAGTGGCACACAGATAAATCCCTTGTAAATGGTACCCCTGGTACCAAGGGCCCTGTGGCCAGGGAAGGTCTCTAAAGGCTGCAGCATGTATTATGCCACCCTGGGGATCCCTCACTCAGTACATGCACACTGCCTGTCAACGTGTGTGTGCTGGTGGGGAGAAAATTACTAAGTCGACATGGCACTCCCCTCAGGGTGCAATGCCCACCTCTCACTGCCTGTGGCATAGGTAAGTCACCCCTCTAGCAGGGCTTACAGCCCTAAGGCAGGGTGCACTGTACCACAGGTGAGGGCATAGTTGCATGAGCACTATGCCCCTACAGTGTCTAAGCAAAACCTTAGACATTGTAGTGCAGGGTAGCCATAAAGAGTATATGGTCTGGGAGTCTGTCAATTACGAACTCCACAGTTCTATAATGGCTACACTGAAATCTGGGAAGTTTGGTATCAAACCTCCCAGCACAATAAATGCACACTGATGCCAGTGTGGGATTTATTGTAAAATACACCCAGAGGGCATCTTAGAGATGCCCCCTGAATACCAGTCTGACAGTGCTAGGCTGACCAGTTTCTGCCAGCCTGCCACAACCAGACGAGTTTCTGGCCACATGGGGATTAGTGCCTTTCTCACTCTGTGGCCAGGAACAAAGCCTGTACTGGGTGGAGGTACTTCTCACCTCCCCCTGCAGGAACCATAACAGTTGGCAGTGAGCCTCAAAGGCTTCTGCCTGTTGTCACAGCACCCCAGGACATCCCAGCTAGTGGAGATGCCCACCACTCCGGAAACAGCCTCCACTTTTGGCGGCAGGGTTGGAGGAAATCAAGGAGGAGCCACCCACCAGTCAGGACAGCCCCTAACGTGCCCTGAGCTGAGGTGACCCCTGCCTTTAGAAATACTCCATCTTGAGATTGGAGGATTCCCCCAATAGGAATAGGGATGTGCCCCCTCCCCTCAGGGAGGAGGCACAAAGAGGGTGTAGCCACCCTCCAGGACAGTAGCCATTGGCTTCTGCCCCCAGGACCTAAACACACCCCTATGTTTAGTATTAAGGGGCGAGCCTGAACCCAGGAAATCAGATTCCTGCAACTTATGACAAGAAGAAGGACTGCTGACCTGAAAGCCCCGCAGAGATGACGGAGACGACAACTGACTTGGCCCCAGCCCTACCAGCCTGTCTCCAGACTCAAAGAACCTGCACAGCGACGCACCTGACAGCGACCAGCGACCCCTGAGGACTCAGAGGACTGCCCTGAACCCGAAGGACCAATAAACTCCTGAAAACAGCAGCACTGTTCAAAAACTGCAACAACTCTGCAACTTTAAAGCAACTTTCAAAGAACTCTCTCTTCCCGCCGGAAGCGTGAGACTTCACACAGTGCACCTGACGCCACTGGCTCGAGCTCCAGAGAACTAACACTGCAGAGAGGACTTCCAGGCGACTATGATGACGTGGGTAACATGAGTCGACCCCCCCCCTGCGTCCCCAGAGCGACGCCTGCAGAAAGGATCCAGGGGCTCCCCCTGACTGCGACTGCCTGGTAACAAGGAACCCGACGCCTGGATGAAGCACTGCACCGCAGCCCTCAGGACTGAGAGGTACCACGTTCCAGTGCAGGAGTGACCAGCAGGTGATCCTCTTCCTATCCCAGTCGGTGGCTGGCCCGAGAAGCCCCTGTGCCCTGCTTGCATCACTTAAGTGACCCCCGGGTCCCTCCATTGCTTTCAATAGAAAACCCGACACCTACTTTGCACACTGCACCCGGTCGCACCTGTGCCGCTGAGGGTGTGTTTTGTCTGCCCGTTTGTGTCCCCCCCCCCCCCCCCAGTGCTCTACAAAACCCCACTAGTCTGCTCTCCGAGGACGCAGGTACTTACCTGTAAGCATACTGGAATCGGAGCACCCCTGTTTTACAAACTCCCAGACCATATACTCTTTATGGCTACCCTGCACTTGCAATGTCTAAGGTTTTGCTTAGACACTGTAGGGGCATAGTGCTCATGCAACTATGCCCTCACCTGTGGTATAGTGCACCCTGCCTTAGGGCTGTAAGGCCTGCTAGAGGGGTGACTTACCTATGCCTCAGGCAGTGAGAGGTGGGCATGGCACTCTGAGGGGAGTGCCATGTCGACTTAGTCATTTTCTCCCCACCAGCACACACAAGCTGTGAGGCAGTGTGCATGTGCTGTGTGAGGGGTCCCCAGAGTGGCATAAGAGATGCTGCAGCCCTTAGAGACCTTCCCTGGCAACAGTGCCCTTGGTACCAATGGTACCATTTACAAGGGACTTATCTGTGTGCCAGGGCTATGCCAATTGTGGGAACAAAGGTACAGTTTAGGGAAAGAACACTGGTGCTGGTGCCTGGTTAGCAGGGTCCCAGCACACTTTCAATCATAACTGGCATCAACAAAAGGCAAAAAGTCACGGGGTAACCATGCCAAGGAAGGCATTTCCTTACACCTTCCTCTCGAGCGAGACCGGGACCTACGCGGAGTCGAGCGCCGGGCCGCCATGAGCTTGAGGGACTGCTCCTTCAAGGCCTTCGGGTGCATGGCCCGGCACTCAGAGCACGACTTCAGGTCGTGGTCGAGACACCACAGACAAACCTGATCCGGATCCGTCACCTGCATCATACGGTGACAGTCCTCACACAGCTTGAACCCGGTCTTCGGGGACATCCTCGACGCACCAAAAGCTCACTAGAAAACTCGACAAAACTGTCGAAATTGGTCAAAAAAATACCAGGGTAGCTCTCTCAGGATCAGCACGTGGCGCAGAAAGAAAATAAGTGACGTCACTGCACTGAGGTGGCGTCTATGTACTACTCCCAACGTCATTACGGCAACTCCGACGCCAACGTCACCCGCAGAGTCGACCAACGCTACCTATCGACGCGCAAGGATATTGCTTGAAGAAAAATCTTCGATCCAGTCTGACGTCTGGGGTAAATTCTAAGGTAAGGAATCTACAACTAGAAGTCTCTATAAGATCTCCTTTATATGGCACAGAAGGGCAAGTTACCCACCTTTGGTAACGCCAGATTGCAGATTCCTTACCTTAGAATTTTCCCCAGGCGTCAATATGGATACCAAGATTTTTCTCAAGCAGCACCCCTATGTGCCGTAAGTGGTGGTAATCGGCTCCGCGTCAGTTGTTAGAGTTATCCATGCTGGATATGACATCGTGGGTCCAATATAGGCGCCGCTTCGGCACACTGACAGAAGTTTCTTTTCATTACTTTCCAAGCCAGAAGGGCAGAGTCATGAAGAACACTGACCACTGGTGCATCAAACCTAAGGACCTGAAAGGGGAGTCCCTGTCCCTAAAAATCAGTTCGCAGAGCGAGGAGGATGGGTGGGTAGGTAAGGAATCTGCAACTAGGTATTATCTCTACCAGACAAGGCATTACAGAAGGTAAGTAACTTGTCCATCTGATAGAGACATCTAGTTGCAGTTTCGTTACCTTAGAATAGATACCCAAGCAATACCATACCTGGAGGTGGGTCTGCAAACCAAGACTGCAGGAAGTTGGCTCTCTGTAGAGGGCACTAAAATGAAGTACACTGTGCAGAGAGTCCATTGGATCCCTAATTTGTATTGCAGAGGCAAAAGTATATAGGACTAATGCTCTATTTGTGGTAGGGTGGGCAAGCAGTTAGGATTATCAGAGGGTAGTGTTAAGCATTTATTGTACACACACAAGCAATAAGTGAAAAAACACACTCAATGACTTAACTCCAGGCCAATAGGTTTTTATATAGAAAAATATTATTTTGCTAATTTATTTCTAGAACAACAAGGTTCATTTAGAAGGGAAGTACATCAAATGAAAGGTACTTTGCATAGTAGTACTTAGCTTTTGGCCATTTTAAAGAAAACTGTGTACAATATTGGTTCTATTCAAAGTCCTATTTTAAAAGTGGACACTGCAATATTCAACAGTTCCTGGGGGAGGTAGGTAAAGTAAAGTTTCTGAGGTAAGTACCACATTTACAAATTCAGTCTCTGGGGCATAGGTAGCCCACCGTTAGGGATTCAAAGTAACCCCAGACACCCAACAACAACAACACAGGTGCAGAGGTAAAACAGGAGCCAAAATAACATGGGCCCCTATGGAGACAGGGGGTACTCAGGTTCCTGTCTTCTGGCAGGTAGGTACTGTGTTGTCGCAGGGCAGACCAGGGGGTTTGGAGGAGTACTGTAGGGGCCCCCAGGTAGGCACAAAAACCACACCCTCAGTGGCACAGGGGCGGCCGGGTGCAGTGTGCAAACAGGGCACGGGTTCTCAATAAAACTCTGTGGGGGCCCCGGGGATCACGTAGACGTTGCAGGCAAGACACAGGGGGCCTCTCGGGCAAGCACCGACTGGGCAAGGGTAAGGGTCGACTGCTGGTCATTGCTGCACTAGTGGTCAGTTTCTCTCAGGCCTGGGGGCTGCGGATGCAGTGTTTCTCAAGCCGACGGATATCTTCCCCTGGGCAATCGCGGTCAGGGGGGTCCTCAGGATTCCCTCTTCAGGCGTCATTGTGGAAGTGCAGAGAGGTCAGCCCAGGGTAGACACGTCGTTGGTGTCGTCAGGGGGTCTTCTCTGGATAGTTGGTTTCTCTAGAAACGGGCCGGGAGCGTCGGGTGCAGAGTAGTTGGACTCACGCTTCTGGAGTGAGGGGAGAGCCCCTTTAAAGTTGGTTTATTGGTCTTCTTTTTGGACAGGTTCGCTGTCCATGGGAGTTTCTTGGTCCTCACGATGCAGGCAGTCCCCTGGAGGCTTTTCAGGGGTCGCTGGTCCTGCAGAACACATTGCTTCCTTTCTTGCAGCTTTTTGAAGCAGGAGACAGGCCGGTAGGGCTGGGGCAGAGTCAGTTGTTGTCTCCTCTTCTCTGCAGGCTTTTCAGCTCAGCAGTCCTTCTTTCTTGAGGTTGTCAGGAAATCTGAAGAGCTGGGCTCAGGGTCGCCCCTAAATACTAAATTTAGGAGTGTGCTAGGGTCAGAGGGCAGTAGCCAATGGGTACTGTCCCTGAGAGTGGGTACACCCTCCTTGTGCCCACTCCCTCTTGGAGACCCCCAGACGACCTATCCCTATTAGTCCTAATCCTCCAAAGCAAGATGGAGGATTTCTCAAGGAGGGGGGCACTGTAATAGCAGGCTTGAGCCTTTCATGCTCACCGCCAGGTGTTACAGTTCCTGTAGGGGGAGGTGTGAAACATCTCCACTCAGGACAGGCTTTGCTTCTGACCACAGAGTGCACAAAGGCACTCACCCCATGTGGTCAGAAAGTCGTCTGGAAGTGGCAGGCTGGCACAGACAGGTCAGCCTTGCACTAGCAGTTGGGCTAACATACAGGGGGCATCTCTGAGATGCCCTCTGTGTGCATTTTTCAATAAATCCCACACTGGTATCAGTGTGATTTTATTGTGCTGAGAAGTTTGATACCAAACTTCCCAGTATTCAGTGTAGCCATTATAGTGCTGTGGAATTCGTAAAGACAAACTCCCAGACCATATACTCAGTATGGCTACCCTGCACTTACAATGTCTAAGAATTGACTTAGACACTGTAGGGGCATAGTGCTCATGCAGCAATGTCCTCATCCGTGGTATAGTGCACCCTGCCTTAGGGCCGTAAGGCCTGCTATAGGGGTGACTTACCTCTGCCACAGGCAGTGGTTTGTGGGCATGGCAATCTGAGGGGAGTGCCATGTCAACTGTCTTTTCTCCCCACTGGCACACACAAGCTGCAAAGCAGTGTGGAGTGCGGGGTCTCTGAGGGTGGCATAATACATGCTGCAGCCCTTAGGGAACTTCCCTGGCCACAGGGTCCTTGGTACCAGGAGTACATTTTACAAGAGACTTAACTGTGTGCCAGGGCTGTGCCAATTGTGGGAACAAATGTATAGTTTTAGGAAAAGAACACTGGTGCTGGCGCCTGGTTAGCAGGGTCCCAGCACACTTTCAATAAAAGCTGGCATCAACACTAGGCAAAAGGTGGGGTGTGACAATGCCAACCGTGGCATTTTCCTACAAGCAGCTGCATGGTTGCAGGCCTACTCTGCCTCGCCTCCTACTTTCCAGGTCATTTCCTTTGGGAAGCTGACCTACCTCAACAGTGTTAGGCCCCCATTTAGAATGCCCTTTACTTTCTCCTTTTCTTTGGGAGTAGAGGTGTCCACCTCTGCTAACCCTATCTTAGCCAGGGAGACCTCCAGCTTATCCAAAGAGGTTACCCACAATTGGAGTAACCCCACTATAACGAACATGGTCAGAGGGCCTATCTTGCTGTTTGTCCTGGGGTCAGACCACCATGACAAAGACAGTGCAGCCATAAGGGCCATCATCAAGCCGAGAGCACTGAGATGTGTGGGTGACCAGAACCATACCTTTAGCTCCACACTGACAGGTGACCCAGCTATGTTTAGGGGCACTAAATCAACAAGCTTAACAGTGACACCCCACGCCCACTCCCCGGGATAACCCTTACCCTAGCAGTCTCACCTGGGATATACTGGTTTGAGAGTTACAGCCTGTCATGCACAACTGTGTGACTGGCACAGGAATATCTCAGGGCAGTGGTTGGACTTCCATTCACCAGTAGGTGGTAGAAGTGTTTACTCCCCTCTGGAATCTCCAACTCACCTGTTGGTCCACTTTACAGCTGAAAGCTAAGAGGACCTCCTCATCTGAGGAATCAGCATCTAAGGCTATTCTGGCAACCCCTGGGGGTTTTAACTGTACAGTTAAAAGTTAAGAGGACCTCCTCATCTGAGGAATCGTCATCTATGGCTACTCTGGCAACCCCTGGGGGTTTACTAGAGGGTTTTTTGTTAGGGCAAAACATTTTCTTGGTGCAGTGCCTTGGCTTTTTACAGTCAAAGCACCATGCCTTTGTGGTATCCCAGTTTTTACCCTAGTGCCCACTTTTGTTTTGTGAGGTTTCTTGAAACAAACTCTCCTAAACAGATTTTTGGGGGCCTACAGAGGACTCCTCTCTTTATTTTTAGGGTTGTCCACCTTTTTCTCTTGGGGGTGGGCGGGCCTACCTGACTCATTCTTGTGGTCACCCCCTCCATGTCTTGTCTTGAACACCCTAGTTTGTACCCAGTAGTCAGCCTACCATCCCAGCTCTTGGGGAGAGACTGGCCCCAGGTCCACCAGGCTTTGAAGCAACTTCTCAGAAGTTCAGATACTTAATGGATGTTCCTTCATAATCAAATTATAAAGCCCATTGTAATCTTGCACTTGAATTCCCTTCAAACAACCACCTAGTGTTTTCACTGAAAAGTTCACAAAATCAACCCATGAATGACTCAGAGTTTTGTGAGTCTCCCTGAACCTGATTCTATATTTCTCAGTGGTGAGTCCAAAGCCCTCAAATGAGGGTGTCCTTCATGAAGTCATAGGACCAAGCGACTGCCTCATTCAGTGACAGGAGTATTTCCCTCCACTTTCCAGAAACCATTTCCCAAAGGAGAGAGCCCCATTGTTTTTGTTACCCTCTGGAAAAACAGGCTTTCTCAAAGTCTGTGAACCACTTGGTGATGATATCACCATCCTCTTTCTCCCTATTAAGGTACTGCTGCCACCAGAGATGGAACCTAGGCCCATCTCAATTCTTTCTTGTTCTAGTTCTAAGAGTCTGCCTCAGGGGCCTCACTCTTCCCTAGGATGTCTAGTTCTCTGTCTGGACCCTCTAGTATTTCTCTGGACCTGGAGGAGTCTGACCGAACTCTAGGTGCAGTCTTGGGGTAGAGGATTCTACTGTTACCCTCCCCCTCTGGGGTATTGGAAGGGGAACCTTCCCTATGAGCACTGCTAGCAGGCTCATCATCAATGACTAGGTCATTCTCCTGACCCTCCTCAGTCTTTCTTTGGGGTGCCCGAACCCACTGAACTCAGCCAGTAACTCCTGAAGGTGTTTTTTGGTAGGGTGTGAACCTGTTTTAATGTTGCTGGCCTTACAGAGGTTCCTTAGCTGCTGCATTGACAGCTACAAGTAAGGGGTAGGTTGAGTACCACAACACTATCCTCTGAAGCTGAAATTTTTTAAATGACTTGGGACCTTTACAGAATCTTACACAAAAAAGTCTAAAACGTTTTTTTAAGGACTATCAAGTAACTTTATAATTTCTAAACACAACAGGACTGGGGTATTTAACCAAGGCCATACCAGAGCAGGGTAGAGATTTAGAAAAAATAAAAAAGATTATAATTTGAAAAATGCTTTTGCCAACTAAAGTAATTTGTGGGTTCTTTAGTGGATTCACAACAATGACAGAGTGGTACAGTACATGCAAAGTCTTATTCCCACCGCTGTACCACTAATTTAGGAAGCTGGCTCTTTATATAGTGGATCAAAATGAGACACACTGTGCAAAACGTGCAAGCAATCCCCAGAGGTATCACAGAGGTACAAATGACATCCCAAATGCTCTATTTCTGGATAGTGTGGTCAAGCAGTTAGGCATATCAGAGGGTAGTGCTAAGCATGTAAAACACACACTCATGCAGTAAGTGAGGCACACACTCAAAGAAATCTGCCACCAATTAAAAAAAATAACACATACATTTATATAAAGTCAGATACCAAGATCATCAGAATCAAGTGAGTACTTTTCGAGTTATGTTTATAGTTTTTGTAGGAAGTTGCCTCTATATATACTATCTCAAAGTGAGAGATAGTGTGCATAGAGGTTGATAGTGGCAAAATTAGATAATACTAATGCTGTATTTTGTGGTAGGGTGGTCGAGCAGTAGGCTTATCAGAGGGTAGTGTTAAGCGTTTGTTGTACACACACAGGCAATAGTATAGGTATAGTGCACCCGGCTGTGAGGTCTGCTAGAGGGGTGACTTACCTATGCCACAGCAGTGGGTTAAGAACATGGCACTCTGACGGGAGTGCCATGTCGACTTTGTCATTTTCTCCCAACCAGCACACACAAGATGTGAGGCAGTGTGCATGTGCTGAGTGAGGGGTCCCCAGGGTGGCATAATAAATGCTGCAGCCCTTAGAGACCTTCCCGGGTCGCAGGGCCCTTAGTACCAGGGGTACCATTTACAAGGGACTTATCTGTGTGTCAGGGCTGTGCCAATTGTTGGAACAAAGGTACCGTTTAGGAAAAGAACACTGGTGCTGGGGCCTGGTTAGCAGGGTCCCAGCACACTTTCAGTCATAACTGGCATCAAAAATAGGCAAAAGGTTAGGGGGTAACTATGTCAAGGAAGGCATTTCCTTACAGTTATTTTCTTCCTCCAGTCTCGCACTGCAGTCTGTGAACACCGCATGCCTTTTGGGCCGCTGTACCCACTCTTTGTGGTATACGGTTGCGCAAGTCCTGCTGCAGATACCGGAGGAGGCCCGTGCTATTGTTTCAGAAGCTGTGAATGATGGGAGAGATGCGGCAAAGTTCACAATCCGTTATGGGCTGGACACGACTGACTCTCTGGGCAGATCGGCTGCTACGACGGTGGCCTTACGATGCCACGCCTGGATGTGTACTTCTGGTTTTTCTGGGGATGTCCAACAGTCACTCATGGACATGCCCTTTGATGGCTCACGTCTCTTCGGAGACGAAGCGGACTTCGACCTTGGAGAGATTCAAGGGTTCCGGGGCTACTGCTCGGTCCCTGGGTCTTTACTCTGCCCCTCGCCCCCCACAGTCCGCTTTTCACACCTTTCATGGCCACCGAAGTGGCTCAGTGTCGTGTCCTCTACGAAGCCACCGGGGCACCCATGCTGTTCATCCTCTGCATGGCCGGGGATGCAGAATCCCACAGGGCAGTGGGACAGGGAACCAGAGGTCTGCCCAGTCCACCTCTGCCCCCGCTGGAGCCTCCAAACCCTCCTAATCCGTCCTCATCTCCTATCCAGTTGGTGGCAGGATTTTCCATCACCTGCCCCACTGGGAAAACATCACTACGGACAGGTGGGTTTTGCAGATAGTTCGAAAGGGCTACTTCCTCCCTTTCGAATCTGCTCCACCAACCTTCCCTCCATCCTTCAGTCACCTTCCAGAGGATCATTTGGCCTTCTCCGCCAGAAAGTCGCAGCTCTGTTGGCCAAGGGAGCTATAGAAAAGGTCTCTGTGCCCGAAGTAGGTTGTGGTTGTTATTCCCGCTACTCTCTGATACCAAAAAAGGACAAGGGCTTATGTCCTATCCTAAACCTTCGGGACCTAAACTACTTCCTCATGAAGGAGAAATTCAAAATGCTCACCCTGGCTCAGGTTCTGTCTGCCTTGGACCCAGGAGACTGGATGGTAGCGCTGGACTTGCAGGACACTTGTTTCCACATACCCATCCAGCCTGCCCACAGACGTTACCTACGGTTCGAGGTAGGTTTCGAGCACTGTTAGTTTACCGTGCTCCCCTTCTGTCTTACCAGCGCCCCTCGGGTGTTCACGAAAGTGATGGCGGTGGTTGCAGCTCATCTGCTCAGGTTAGGGTTCTCAGTCTTCCCCTACCTCGACGACTGGCTATTAAAGGCGGACTCGCCCCAGAATGGTTTCTGCCACCTTCAGACTACGGCAAACCTCCTGCTTATGCTGGGGTTCACTATAAACGTGCCGAAGTTACACCTGACTCCCTCTCAGACGCTCCCTTTCATCGGAGCTGTTGTGGACACAGTGCAGTTTTGGGCTTATCCTTCCGAAAAGCAAATCCAAGATATTCAGGCTATGATTCGTATCTTTCAGCCTCTGTCTTGGGTTTCAGTGAGATTGACTCTGAGCCTGCTGGGCCTCATGGCCTCCTGCATCCTGCTAGTAACACATGCCAGATGGCAAATGCGGGCTCTGCAGTGGGACCTGAAGTTCCAGTGGGCGCAGCATCAGCGAAATCTCTCGGACATGGTCCAGATCTCGGAGGGGACTGCAAAAGACCTGCAGTGGTGGCTTTCGAATCCGCATTGGGCCCACAGCAGATCCCTCTCCCTTCCCCAACCAGATCTATCTATAATGACAGATGCGTTACTTCTGGGTTGGTGCGGCCACATGGGAGAGGAGGAGATCAGAGGGCTCTGGTCTCCGCCAGAGTCTGGGCTCCATATCAGTGTTCTGGAGCTCCGGGTGATCAGGCTTGCGTTGAAAGCATTCCTTCCCTCTCTCAGAGGGAAAGTGGTGCAGGTGTTCACAGACAATACTACTGCCATGTGGTACTGCAACAAACAGGGCGGAGTAGGGTCCTGGACCCTTTGTCAGAAGGCACTATGCCACTGGACATGGCTGGAACATCAGGGCATTACCCTGATGGTTCAACATCTGGCGTGTTCCCTCAATGCAAGAGCGGACAAATCAGCTGTCGATGCACAGCAGATCATGAATGGCGTCTGCATCTGGAGGTGGCGCATGGTTTTTTTCAGCAGTGGGGAGAGCCTTGGTTAGATCTGTTAGCCTCGGCAGAGAATGCACAATGTCAGCTGTTTTGTGTGTTGGAGTTTCCAAGGCGGCACTCGCTCGGAGAAACTTTTCGTCTTGAGTGTAACTTCAGCCTCCTTTATGCCTTTACGCCTATACCTCTTCTGCCCAGAGTTCTCAAGAAAATCAGGAACCACCGGGCCAAAGTCATTTTGGTGGCTCTGGACTGGGCACAGAGAGTATGGTATCCAGAGCTATTGAGCATGTCCATCGATCCTCCACTGAGACTGCCTCTTTGGGCGGATCTTCTGTTGCAGCAACAGGGGACGGTTCTTCACCCCAGCCTGTCCAACCTCCGGCTTCATGCATGGAGATTGAGCGGCGACAGTTGACGGCTTTTACACTTCCACCCAAAGTCTGCAATGTTATCTTGGCAGCCACGCGTCCATCAACCAAATCTGTATACGTCTGTCGTTGGAATAAATTTGTGGCATGGTGTACCAACAAATCTGTTGATCCCCTTTCTGCCCCTCTATCCGAGGTTCTTCTGTTAATTCTTTCTTTGGCCCAGCAGGGCTCTGCTTTGGGCACCATTAAAGGGTATTTATCTGCCATTTCAGTCTTTCTTAGGCTACCTGATCAGTCCTCACTCTTTAAATCTCCTATTGTGAGTAGATTCCTAAAAGGACTCACCCATTTATTTCCTCGCACTCCATTTATCATGCCTCAGTGGGACCTCAATCTTGTACTTACTTATTTGATGTGTACTCCCTTTGAGCAAATGCATAATTGTCCCTTGCGGCTCCTCACCTTCACAACTGTCTTTCTTGTTGCAATCAACTCTGCTTGCAGAGTGAGTGAGTGAGCTTCAGGGCCTTTCCTCAAAACCTCCATACTTTTCTGTGCACCCTGACAAAGTAGTGTTGCGCACTAAGGCTTCTTTCCTTCCTAAGGTGGTTACACCCTTTCATGTAGGCCAGTCCATCATTCTGCCTACTTTCTACGCACGCCCACATCCTTCCCATGAGGAGGAGAGACTCCACCGCCTGAACCCAAAAAGAGCTTTGCGTTCTACCTCAATCGTACTAAAGATTTCCGGGTGGACGATCAACTCTTCGTTGGGTATGTGAGTGCGATAAAAATGAAGGCGGTGCAAAAGCGTACCATCTCTCGATGGGTGCTTGTTTGCATCAAAATGTGCTACGCTTTGGCCGAGAAGCAACCTCCTGAGTGCTTGCGTGCTCATTTCACCAGAGCAACTGCTGCTTCCACTGCGTTAGCATGCGTAGTTCCTGTCCTGGGTATCTGCCTGACAGCTACGTGGGTGTCCCTGCACATATTTGCTAAACACCACTGTCTGGACAGTCAGGTCCGTCAAGACGACTACTTTGGTCATTCGGTCCTGCAGGACTTCCTAGTATCATCTTGGTTCGCAGCCCACCACCGAGGATGGCATTGCTTGGGTATCTATTCTAAGGTAAGGAATCTGCAACTAGAAGTCTCTATCAGATGTACTAGTTACTTACCTTTGGTAACAAAATATCTGGTAGAGACATATTCTAGTTGCAGATTCCTTACTGCCCACCCAACCTCCCCACTTGCGAACTGATTTCTAGGGACATGGATTCCCCCCTTCTGGTCCTTAGCTCTGGCACACCAATCTTAGTGTTCTTAGCGGCTCTGCGCTTTAGCGTGGAAAGTAGTTAAAAGAAACTGACGTCAGTGCGCTGAGGCGGCATCTGTGTACTACTCTGGACGTCATCACAGCGACTACGATCACAACGACGCCCACGGAGTCGACCGACGTCACCTACCGACGGGCAAGGGTATTGCTCGAAGAAAAATCTCCAGATTCAGTCTGATGCCTGAGGGAAATTCTAAGGTAAGCAATCTGCAACTAGAATATGTCTCTACCAGATATTTAGTTACCGAAGGTAAGGAACTTGTACTTTGGGATGTGCAATGTTTTTGGTTCATCCTTTTCTGACATCATGGATTCTGGTTGGTCCCTTCACTCCCAGATTTATTCTGGAAGGCAGTCTTGACAGTCCCTCTTCCTCTACCACCTGTATTTCGCTTTTGTCATTGACTTTACTCTCTTTGCACTCCAACTAATTTTCTTTTCTTTCAGGGTACATATGGTGGATTTTCTTCCTTCCCACCACTGGGGGCTTATTTGTTTTCCACTCTTAACCTGGGCGGTACCTGCTTTGGCATGGTTCTGTCAGTGCAGCATGAAAACAGGCATTTTATTCTCTCCCTTGCACCTTTATTGAAGCCACATTAGCCAGGGGTTACTGATGAATAATACTTTCCTCAGATACTTTGACTCACAAATTACCTCCAACAGCCAGAGTGGCTCTGAAAACATTAGCTCTGCAGCCCAGTGCAGCCTCAGCCATTATTATGCCAGCCCAGGATGTGATGACCTTGGAGTATGTACGCTAGCATGAGACACACACGACTCCGTTCCTGTTTATCTGTGCCTCATCCAGGTGCCCTTAGAGAGCTCATCTAATTTCTTCACCTTCAAAATTCCTTACCTTTCAATAGCGACTAGGCTAAACGTCTCCTCCTGTGATTTTTATGTCGACAAAAGATGATATCCTTGTTGGACCCAGAGAACATCTGCATGTTGTGTCTAGGATGCGAACATGACCTCTCTGCATCTTCTGTTCTTTGATGTTCCTGAAGGCCATCAGAGGGAAAGGGAAAGCTATACAATTTAGGCAGAGCAATACACCACCCATGCAGGCAAGTGCCCCAAATACAAATGATTGCCCAAAAGGTCTACCCCCAGAAAGCATAATAGAAAGTATAACTCTTCACCTTGCTCAACAAAATGGTCATGCTCCTGGAACAATTTGGAGTCCAGATGCCATCCATTAACAGCAGACTTTTCGTCATCTTTGGAATCAATTTCACTGCTGGAAAAGATGAAGCCCAAAATTCCTGACTCTATCAGCTGAACTTGGCTGACCATCTTGAATCTATCATCTTCTGTGGCAATCTCCAGGGTTAGGCCTGCTACTCCAAGTATAGTGATTCTGGCGGTTCTGACCCTCAATCTGCCTGACTACATGCCTTCATACGCTATAGCCATTGTTCAGATTCCAAAGAAGCCAGTGGGCCTCCAAGTCGCTCACCACTTTTGACCTTGTTACTGGTATCACATTTGAAGCTGACTTTCATGCTGCTTTCAAAACCTTTAGAAGTCAGCTGACATTAGCAAAAGAAAAGGTTAGGGCCTATGTTGATAATGTTTAGTCACAATCCATCCCAGGGACCAGAGATATGTCTGTATTGAGTAACCTTTCAGGGGTGACTCCAGTGCTCTTGTCATGCCCAGTAAAGATTATATGATGATGGTGACTTGGAGGCTTACAGTAGAGATTCCGGCCTGTACCTGTACTTAACAGTAGGAACTGGTTTGCATACATCTCCAAAAGTGGACATTACTTGCTTCCCTCAGAGAAGTTCTCTTTTCTCCCTTTGGTACCAAAAGCAGCAGAAGTGTTGAGTTTTGACTCTGCCTTGCCCCAAGATCCTGGAGGAGCGCCGTAGGCTTCTGAGACTGCTCCAGGTCCACCTGGGGGTCCGTACATGCAGACACATGACAGCAATCTGTCTTAATTCACCGACCAAAAACTGTTCGCCCATACGGTGAGATATCTTGAGGGCATGGAGCGTGCCCTGGCCAATGCACTCACGGCTGACAACAAGACTTTGTAACAAGACTTCTGCCAGGAAGCTAACACTCTATCCTCCCAGCTTCAGTGTCACCTGTTTTGAACAGGACAACAGTTTTATTTTTTATGGATCTATTTCTTTTAGGAGTGATGGTTTTAATTTTATGTATTTTATTTTGTGTAAGAGCAGTGGTTTTCATTAACTAGGTGCACTGATAATAACATTTGATTTGAGTACCTCTGTTGAGTCTTCAGCTTTGGAATTTTCCAACTAGATTCAAATTTCCAGCAGTTTCCATGCTCTTGAACTTAGGTGTATTATCAGGTCCCTTGCCAAACATGCCCCTCTTTCAGTGTGGAGCTGAAGGATACAAAGCTCCACCTCCACCTTCACCAACTGGAAAGGATGGCTTAAGAACTCTAGCATGGAGGAAATTGAGTTATTTAAAGAGGTCATGAGCAATGTTCCCTCTAAATGTTTCCTTTATGTGCTGCAATAAAGGTACTTTGTGCACTACAGTCAAGGCTGCATGCACTGAAGACAAGCAACAACTTAATATGCAAGTATGTGCTGTGTACAAGCTACGAAATTCAGTGGCACAAGGGTACCATCAGCTTTAATTTTAACCAGAAAACCATTGACCTCACCTTTGGCTTGGTATTAAAAGAGACCCATTACAGGGTTGCAGTGAGCTCCTTGCACCTCTGAGCACCAGTGACACTGAATCTTATGACTCTAATCATTATACATTCCATTCTTGTGTCTTCGCTATTGTCATGAATCTCTTATTTCCTCCTTGCACCTTTTCTTATCTCTATCCTCTCGCTTGTCCTTACCTCATTCCTCTCTTTTTCTAAAGTTTTTGTCTTGTCTCCTTGCTCCTCCTTATTTTCCCCACTTTTCTTTCTCCATTTCCACTCTCCTGTTCTTCTCATTAATCCCGCCTCCTCTCTTTTCAATCTACATCCTACCATTCTCTCTTCCTCAAACTCCCTTTAATTTCCCTCTCCTCTTTCTCATTCTACCCTTTCTCTATCAAATCAATATCTTGACTATGCTTCTCTTTTACTCATCTCGTTCCTCAACTCTGACGTGCTTGGTTGTCATCTTTGTCTACCTATCTCCCTTTTTTGAACATCTGTTTTATTCAAGTTTTCAATTTGTTACGTTCGAAGAACACAACTACAAAACACCACCCTGGATGAAAGCTCTTAGGCAGCAATAACGTGCAAAACCACCTAACTACTGTACTAATGAATTTTGTTACCTAGAAACTTAACCTATTGAACTAGTGCACAAGTGTTGCCCTGATTGTCTTTTAATTGTCCCTTTCACTCTTTTGCCTCCCTTCTGGTCACCTATCACCTTTTGTTTGTTCTTATCTTCCTTCCTTCTATGTTCCTTTTTCTCTCCTTTCTACGTTTCACATCCATTTCTTTCTTATTCCCAGCACTTCTTGCTCGTTCACATCTTCCTTTTTACTATCTCAATCCCATAGGCCATCCTCTCCATACATGCCCCCTTTTCCCTCTACCTTCAAATCTCTTTCCCTCGTCCTCTCCTACAAATCCTCTTCCCTCTCCATCTTTCTATTATTTCTGTTCTTCCTATTATTCTGCTTTCCTATCCTGCACCTCTTCTTTTTTCCCAGTCCCCGTTCTTATCTTTTCTTTGCTCTCCCATCTTTATCATCATTCTGTCTTTCCTACATTCTTTGTCCATTTCCCAACGCTGGGACTTTCCTGTCTTTATTCTCTGTCCTTCATATCCCATTCTCACTGTACCCTTCTGTGTCTCTCCATTGTTTTCCTTCCTCAATATCACTCCTCCATAGTTGCCCACTCCGCCTCCCAACTTCCTTCTTTCCAGCTTTGCTGCATTCGAACCTTCTGTTTTTCTTCATTTTCTTTGCCTTTTCACCTTATCTGTCAACCCTCTCCCCACTGTCCTATTTCTTTTCTACCTCATGGCAAGCTCCTCCACAAACCCAGTGAATGAACGTCTGGCCTGTGCACTTGAGGTGAGAACCCTGGTCGCTGATGGCTTCCCCCATTCTGAGTAGCCTCTGACTCTTAAGCATCGTGGCCCAGTCTCTTGCACCTCCTGACCTCGTGTTTCCGGCTTCCAACCATTGTAGGTATATGGTACCTAGGTTGCAAGCCAGCTCCCGTTGCCACACTGCATCTTCAGGTTCCCCTGACCTGTGCCGGGCCTCAGAAGGTACCTCTATCCGAGTAAACCTCACTGTGTGCATATGCATACCCTGCATTTTACCAGATGGAACACGTGAAAAACAGATTGCAGGAGTACAACTCAGCCTTGAAGACCCATGTGCTGAATTCCCTCCCTTAAAAGAGCTCTAGCTCTATCCAGTTGTGCTAAGGTTCCTTCACTGGGCCCTCCAGAGCCCAGTGCTGATGTCCCCATTCACTCTGAGTTCTCGAATGTGCTGACTTGCTTCTTCTCTGCAATCCCTGCAAGCCAATCTATGAGTCCTTCATACTCCTAACCCTGTGCTGACATGCCCCTCCTGGGCCATCTGTCTTCCAAACACTACTGCAAGTGCTGGATTCTGCCCTCTAGTAAGACCAGACTGATTCTCAGAACTCTGTTTCACATGGGTAAGGATTATTGTATGACTGGCCACTTATTCTCATTTGCACTAAAAGAAGTGTACAGCCGTACTACTGGCTGCACCCTATCCGGTATTTACCACATCTTGCACCTGCGAGTGATGCGGTGTGGCCCGACAGCTTGTCTAGAGTCCTCGGGAGCCCCCCTGCAGTAGGGTGTGCGGTGTGGATACGGTGCATTGCACGACCAGAGCCTGGACTGCACTTTTGCATCAGTCTGGGGCGGATGGGCCGTTCGCTTCCTCAATGTTGGTGATCGATGTCACGGATGAGAGGATGTTTCAGGATGTGAGGTTGCGTGACTTCCTTCGGGACTCGGGTCTAACTGAGTTGGGTGACTGGTTCGAAGATGGGCGGCTGGTGTCTCCAGAGGCTGTGCGAGGGGAGAGCTGTGATACAGCACTAAATAGGTTATATGTATTGCATGTTTGCGCAATGCTGCGTGCGCGCTTCCCTGAGACCCCATTAACGTGCCGAGCTCTGAAGGCGCTGTGCAGTGCATAGTCGCCCTGTAAGCGCATTACAAAATTATATAACTGCTCGCAAGAACAGCAGTGTGGCGCTGCAATGGCTGCTAGGGCTCACTGGGAGGTGGATGTGGGTGAGACCATCTCGGAGGAGGTGTGGCGGATATGCTGTGCGCACATGAGAGCGTTGTCGCCTAATTATAGGCAACAGCTGATACATTTTACGTTTCTGCATCGCCTGTATTATACCCCTACAGGTTTATATGCTATGGGCCTGCGTGCAGATGCGAGTTGTGAGCGATGCCATGCTCCAGATGCTGATTTTATACACCTTGCGTGGTATTGTGGGGGTGTTCATGCCTGTTGGAAGGAGGTAATGCATATGGTTGAGGAGATCACTGGCTTGGAGCTGTCTTTTTCTCCTAAAATTGCGCTGCTTGGATATGTTGATGAGGTGCCGTCGGCTCATAGGAGATTGGTGGGCCTGCTGCTGGCAAAGCTTAGGGTTGCTATGTGCTGGGGTCGAGCCCAGGCGCCCCGCGGGTCTGATTGGCTGCGCAATGCTTCATTTTGCCATGAACAATTGATGATCTTTTGGGAGTTGGTTCCTGGGGGCTCCCGGCCGCGGGATATATGGGCCCGCTGCGCTCCTTTTTAGAGTCTCTGTAGTGAGGCTGACCAGTTGAATACTGGTTGACCATGCACATGGCGTCACGGATGTGGTCGCCTTCTCACGCTCCATGGTTGATGATGTGTAGCTTGTTGGCTGTCCTGCCCTCCTCCCTGCCTTCCCTGTTGGCTTCTCTCCCTTCTTTCTCAATTGTTTATGCTTGTCTTATGCCCTACGAACGCTTGGCACCGATTTCTAGTCCCCGGCTTCAATGTTAAACAACTAAGCGTGGTCTCAATCAGATGTGCTAGTTGGACATGGAGCTGATCTTAAATGGCGATTATAACTGACGTTATTGAGCTTGGTTAATTCTCCTTCATACTGATGTGGGACTATTCACTGTGTCAATTCTGATATTTCTGTACTATGGGCGTACTGGCCGTTTGTTATCTGGTATGATGTTACTGATAAAATAAAAATATATATATTTTTTTTAAAGTGTACAGCCAAAAGTTATACCTTGAGGAACTTTTATGCAAATTATGGGTGCTCAGTCTGTTTTTTTTTTATTTTATTTTTTATTAACATTTTATCATTCAATAAACAGTATTATGTTTACAGCACCATCTTGTTTGCTTCGTGTTAGTGCATAACAGTGTTAATATCACTACTGTCTACATTGTTTGAATGTTCTACTTCATTAATTATTCGATAACCTTTATACTTTAAACGTATGCAAGAATGGAACAACAGTGGCGCTTCTTCTCGTATGGGTTGCCCAGTTGGCCTAGTGTAGCAGAGTCATGTTTTGCTAGCTGTTATACAACACCTATAACTCGTTTCAAACATTAATTAACTTAAACTTAAACACGATGGCAAAGTAGGGGGTGGAGGCTGCTAATGCAGGGGGATGCCATTTCTTGGCTTTTCCAGTATGTATGGTGTCATTACTCATAGACTTGTTTGGTTTCAGGTGGGTGGGGCGTCTACCGGGTTCAGCCTGTCTGTTAACCAATGTCATGGGCTCGGTCCCCTGTTGTCCACCTTTTGTTCAATCTCGGCCTTATCGTGTCTTCCCTTATCATGTCCTAGAGGGCGAGGCAACATTTCCTCCCTTCCTATGTTTATCCAGTCTCCACTCCTGTTGGAGTGTCTGCGTCCGCTGTTCTCAATATATTGTCCCAGCTTGTCATTGCTACTTCCCATTTCTGTGCTATAGGGTGGCGACGCAGTCCCCTCCCCTCCTCGCTCTTCAGGACCTGGAGTTCGGCTCTAGCCCATGTTGTAACGTCTTGTCTCCACCCAACCCGGGGGGGCCGAAACTGTGCCTTCCAGTTCTTTGTGATCTGTCTCCTATATAATACCAGTGCCAGACTCAGAAATCGGGTCTCCACTCTTCCCAGCTGCAACCCATTCCCAAAGCCCATCAAACATCTGTCAGGGGTCGGAGTCAGGTTCATATTAAGGAGTCTCGATAGGTCGGACATCACCTCTTCCCACCCCAGTTGGATTTCTGGACAGGTCCATACCATGCAGTCAAAATTTGCGTCTACATTTTTACATCTGGGGCACACCCTAGGAACTCCCCCATAGATTACTGTTAGCCGATGTGGGGTGAGGTACGTTCTGTGGAGGTAATTATATTGTATATATCTCAGGCGCGTGCTGCGAGCTACGGTCCGGGGGTAAGCCAAAGCTCTGTTCCATTCCGCATCTGACGGTTCCCTACCGACTGTCCTCCCCCATCTCTCTCTCAGTGGCCGCAGGGAATCTAGTGCATCCTCAACT
The DNA here is from genome assembly GCF_031143425.1 of Pleurodeles waltl. Taxonomy (NCBI): domain Eukaryota; kingdom Metazoa; phylum Chordata; class Amphibia; order Caudata; family Salamandridae; genus Pleurodeles; species Pleurodeles waltl. Next base: position 1,781,763,950 of record NC_090440.1, on the reverse strand, counting down.
TGAACTCGGTATAATTTAGATATCAGATGGGACTCGTCTCCTGACGTCAATAGGAGGTGCAGCACCCTGTGGGTAGCTGGTTCCGCATTGACCGTGATCCAGTGCGTTTTCAGCACATGTATCAGTTTATGATACATAAGGAACTGACCCGGGGAGACTCCACTGTCAACAAGATTAGTGAAAGACCTCAACACTCCCTCCTGAAACAGGTCTCCCACCGTTTCTATTCCTGCTCTTCTCCAGGTTCCGAGGCTCATGCCTCCCAGGTTCCTCTCACCAGCTTCGATCGTAAGTACCGCCAGGGGTAGGGCCGGAGAGTACGGGGGGACAGTGCCATCCCTTTTCACGCACCTCTTCCAACATGCTGACGCCACTTTTGTCATCAGGCTGTGCATGTGGGGATTAAGCTTCCTATTTGTCATTCGAGCAATGAACAGATTTATGTCCTCCACTACTTGGTCGGCGTATCTCTCCAGGTGACCCTTACCTGTGAGCCACCCGGCAACCCATTGCAGCTGGGATGCCAGGTAGTAGGCTTCAAAATCTGGTGCTCCTAGACCCCCCTTGTTAGTTGGCCTGCATAGTATCTGGAGCGAGGTGCGTCTACGGCCATCATCCCATATAAGTTCCCTGAGTAGGGTGTTTAGTTCACGAAACCACGCTGTTGGAATCAGAAGGGGCAGGTTAGCGAAGTAGTATAGAAGCCGGGGCAGCATGACCATTTTGGACAATGCTACTCTGGCCATTATCGTTAATTTCAGCGACCGCCAGAACCCCACTGAGGACTTTAGAGATCGTAGAGCTCTGCCCAGGTTACCCTCGCGCAAGTCTGCCCTGTCGTGAAACACCTGTATGCCCAAATACTTAAAGGTTCGAGGGGCCCAAATCATATCCCCAGGGCATGTCGTCGGGCGTTCGCCGCCCGGAGCCATAGGGAACACGCAAGTCTTGCTACGGTTGAGGCAAAGTCCAGATATGTTCCCATAGTTCTCCAGCACTCCCAGCGCCCATGGGAGATCCTTCTCTCCGTCCCTAAGGTAGACAAGTATATCATCAGCATATAGCAAGATGATATGTTCTTGGTGTCCCCATTCCACTCCTCTACCCACGCCCTCCCGCCGCATCTGGGACGCCAGCGGCTCGATGGCCAGGGCGAATAAAAGTGGGGACAATGGGCAACCTTGTCTGGTTCCCCTGTGAATTGGGTAAGTTCCGGATACTGTTTTACCTGTTCTCACTCTTGCCAGCGGTGACGTGTACAACAAGTCCACCCATTTGACCCAATCTTCACCCATTCCCATAGGGAGCATCACTGCTCTCAAGTAGTCCCATCTGATCGAGTCAAATGCCTTCTCAAAATCCACCGCGAGCAACACCCCTGCTGCAGGTTTCATGTCACTAGGCATATTCAGGACCGCAAAGAGACGTCTCAGGTTTAAGGAGGTGCTGCGATTCGGGACGAAACCATTCTGGTCTACATGTACCAGAGTTGGTACAAGAGGGAGTAGACGGTTGGCCAAGATCTTGCTTAGTATTTTAAAATCACTGTTTAGCATTGACAGGGGGCGGAAGTCAGTCACCGAAGGTTGCCTAGATTTTGTCTTAGGGAGTGGGACTACCATTGCCTCTCTCATGGTGCACGGCATTATCCCATTCTGTAGCGATTCTGTATACATCTCTACCAACTGGGGGGTCAGTTGCTTCTCGAATTTTTTATAAAAGTCCATGGGGAGGCCGTCTGTTCCCGGGGTCTTCCCTGAGGCTAATTGAGCTATAGCTTCACCAACCTCCGCCACCGTCACTGGGCCCCCCAGCCTATCCCTGTCTCCGGCCATCAGGCTCGTTATAGGTATATGTTGTAGGTAATTATCAAACACCTCCGTACTGATTTCAGCCGGTTTTCCATATAAAAAGGTGTAATATTCCTTGAATGCATCATTGAGAGGGCCTGGTCTACTTCTGCATGACCCTTCCTTATCCAGCACATTTGTGATGGGCTCAACCTCTCCACCCGGCCTCACCAACCAGGCTAACATTTTCCCAGACCTACCCTCTTCAGATTGTAGGGAGGCAAAGTATTTTTGTGTGCTGTGACATCTAAGTTGTTCTTCAATCTGGGAATGGTCCCTCTTTGCCTGAGTATATTTCTCATTTACTAGTGTGCCAGTCCCCTGAGTAAGTTCTCCCTCGTGTATTATCTTCTCTAGCGTAGTCAGCTCCCTTTCAAGTGTGCGTCTCACTCCGGCCGATTGTCCAAGACAAAAACCCCTTGTCACCACCTTGAGGGCCTCCCATTCCGTAGATCTAGAGGTGGTGGATCCACTGTTAAATTGAATATGGTCAGTCAGGTGCTGTCTCAGGGCGTCTCTATATGCTGGGTCCTCAAGTGCTGTAGGGGATAATCTCCAGGCCGGAATGGGGGGCCTAATCTCTGCTGCCCTCCATGTTACCAATAGGGGGCTGTGGTCGGGCAGTGTACGGCCCAGATATTCTGAGTGAACCATCCCACGTGCAAGGTCAGCCGTACACCCCACCCTGTCGATTCTGGTGTGGAGTCGATAAAGGCCCGAATAATATGAGTAATCCCTGTCGTGTAAGTGTTGTTCCCGCCATATATCCACTAGCCCCCAGTAGCTCATCCATTCACTAAGTTTCCCAGCTATCTTACTTGATATTGCACCCTGTAGTGGGGGGGAGGATCTATCCAAGTCTACATCTAATATACTATTGAAGTCCCCTCCAACCAAAAGCTCTCCTCTCCTCTGGCGGGTGAGGTGGCTCGATAATTTCGTCAAAAAGGGGATCTGGGCTTGATTTGGGGCATACATGCAGCACAGGACAATCGGTGTGCCGGATAGCCGCCCCTCCAGAATCACGAACCTCCCCTCACGATCTATGTTGGAAGCTTCTATCTCTAGGGGAACCCCTGCACGGATCCAGATCATTACTCCCCTTGCGTACGCTGAGTACTCTGTTGCGAACACCCGCCCCCTCCACCTACGTCTCAATCTCTCAGGTTCACCAGCCGCCAGGTGGGTCTCCTGTAGCATTGCTACCTGTATATTCCTCCTTTTTAAATAAGCCAGTATTTTGTGTCGCTTGGCCGGTGACCCCATCCCTCTAACGTTCCACGTTAAGAAATTGTATTCTGCCATGTTGGTGATTTTTAAATTTACATTGGCTACTCTTTGCTACTTTTACTGCTGTCCCCTGATCCTTAGTGAAGCACTGTTGTTACGCAACCATTCACCACCCCTTGCCATCCTAACTTGTAACTGCTTATCCCAACTCCCCCTCCCCAGGGCACCTCTCAAACAGTAGGCTGCCCAAAAACAGAAAAAACACCCGTGCAACAGTGCAGCATGTTTCATCTTTTAGTTGCAGTTCTCGCCAGTCCACCTGTACAGGCGAGATTCCAGTAGGGGGGTGGCCCTGCACGGAGGGGCCATTAGAGCACCATTTGCGCCCGCCCCGGGGTATCCGGTAAGCCTCTGGGCCTCAGAGGTCATCTGCAGTCTGTGGGGTCACTACCGGGGCCTGCACCGAGCTGCTCGAGCCCCCCGCCGATGACATCACAGTCTCGTCAGATTCACCGCCTGAGTCCTCCCGGGGGGTTCCCTCTCCGTTCACACGGGCCGCTGCCTCCAGAGCTGCTCTTCTGCCACTTTCTTTTTGGTTCCGGGATGGCGCCAAGCGTGGGCGACTTCGGGTCCGTCTTCCCCTGGGGGGCCGGCGCGGTCCACCCCCGGTCGGGCCCCCCCTCCTGAGCCGCTCTGTCTGGGTCCCATGAGTTTCCAGCCATTCCCATGCCTCCTCCGGGGATTGAAGAAATGTTGTTTTACTGTCAAGCATTACTTTCAGCTTAGCCGGGTACAGCAACGAATATTGTATACCTTCGTCCCTTAGGGCCCTTTTGACTGCCATGTATGAGGCACGCTTACTCTGTACCTCTACTGTAAAGTCCGGGAACAGCGTGACTTCGCCATTTGCTACCTTAAATGGGCCCTCTTCACGCGCCCTTTGTAGCAAGATGTCCCTGTCTCTATAGTGCAGTAATCTTGCGATCACCACTCGGGGGGGCCTGCCCGGCGCCAGGGGCCTCGCAGGCACGCGGTGCGCTCTCTCCAGAGTGTAGAATGAAGTCAGCCGGCCCGGTGCCACTACTGTGCTCAACCATTTTTCCAGGAATTCTACCATATTTGATCCTTCTGCCCCCTCCGGGAGGCCCACCACTCGCACGTTATTCCGCCGGCTTCTCCCCTCTGCGTCCTCAGCTCTTCGCTCTAGTCGCATCACTCTATCTCTGAGATGCGACATTTCGGCCTGCAGGTCTTTTTGTTTTGGTGCGATGTCGGCCAGTGTGGTTTCCGTCTCTTTGACTCTGTCCGATAATTTGTGATGGTCACCCCTCAAGAGGCCCAGTTCAACCGCGACCTGATTGATGTCGTGTTGCAGTGTTAACTTAGTGTCTTCTATCGCACCCAATATTTTGTCCAGGGTGTCCTGTACATCGACCTGCGATGGACCCCGCACGTCCCCCCCCGCGCCCGGGGGCCGCTGTGCCGTCCATGACTTTAGCCCTGTGGCGGTTCTTAGGGGACATCGATTACGTAGGAGATCGTCCCCCCCCAGTGGCGAATCCGACCACAGTGCGTTAGCTCAGAGGATCCCCCATCTAGGACTTCCGTCTCAAGCGCAGTTCAAGGCCTGCAGGGGCCGCCAGGTAGAATCTCATCAGCACCAGAGACCCGAGCTTTCTCGCTCTGGATCCCCGTGGACTCGGGGCGCGTTGCGCCAGGACACGAGGCACCACACCAGTTCGATCACAGTAGTCGCCACTTCAGGGGCCGGGCCGGTCCGGTCAGGCAGGACGCCCACTATCGACCATCCCCCGCGGTGGGCCACCGCGCGGAGTACCGCGAACCGCTCCCAACCCGTTTCGGCAGGCGAGCCCTGCCAGGCAGTTCATCCACTCTTAAGGAGGTGCTGAAAAGCGCAGCTTCGCTGTGCCTTACCCCCGGGCCATCGGCCGTCCGCCGTTACTCAGTTCCTCGATTGGCATGCTCCAGTCGGGGTCACCCCGGGATTCTCATCTCCCCAGATGCAGCTGGGCGATCCTTCATGCTCTGTGGCCCGGGGCCCTCCATGCTAGTTCTAAGTTCAGGGGCCAGCGCCCCATACGCGCAGTAGGCCACCACGGGCACGACCATCCAACAGGGGGTCCCCCTATCCGCCGATTGTCTCGCTCGGCCGAGGGTCCGGTATTTTCCTCAAGGGCGGCCCTCCCGGGGCCCGGCACGTTCCGCAGGAGTGTGCCGGTGCTCAAAGTGGGTGTCCGCTACACCAGAGGCCCCTTCCGCCAGACACAGCGTGCCGCATGCAGGGGCGGCGCCACAGCAAGGCTCCCGGCAGCCGGGCCCCCCGCCAGGCCCAGGGGCTCCGGTCGTTTCTCCTTACTTGCAAGGGTTGCCCCGGGGGGAGGCCCAGGATAACAGGAGAAGTTTAGGCCCCTCCGGAGCAGACGGATCAAGCGTGCGCCATCTTTGGCTTCGTCGGGTGCTCAGTCTGTTGACCTTGGATAAAAGGCTTACTTTACAACACAAGCCCAAAATTCTCCTTAATCCTGCTCTCTATTCCAACAACAGAAGAAGAAAATGGGGTGTGTGGGATAGGAGATTGGCTCTCACAGATTTGCACTTTAGACTGCGATCCAAGGCACACGCCCAAAATAATATAGGTGGTCATTACAACCCTGGCGGACGGTGTTAAAGCCGCGGTAAGACCGCCAACAGGCCGGCGATAAAAAAAATGGGAATTATGACCGTGGCGGAAACCGGCAACAAAGACAGCCACTTTAACACTCCCACCGCCACAGCGGTACAGACAAACAGCGCGGCAGTCACCGGCAACAGACAGGCGGGAGACAAAGTACCGCCCACAGTATCACAACCTACCAATCCGCCACCTTTTCCGGGGCGGATTCACCGCGGATAAAAACACAGCGGAAACAGCCATTTTAAAGGGAAAACGCTCACCTCTACACATCCCACGAGGAAGGGGGGCACCATGGAGCCTGAACTCCATATTCTTCCTGCTCCTATACGACGATCATCAACGCCGGCGGCGAAGACAACAGTGAGTACTGCACCTACGACATAGGGGAGGGGGAGGCAAAAGACAGGGACACACACACACAACACCCCCACCCCGAACCTCACCCACTACAACGCACACACCAATGCATATTCAAACATTACAGTAACAACCCCCCCCCCCGGAAGAACACAAAGACCAAAGCAATGAGGGGAACCATTGTAATATATCAAAATACAGTAACCAAATATCCACATATATATATATGTACACATTAAACAAAATATACACCACGATTAGTAGTGCAGGTAATGCACAAGTCATTGTCCGTGGACCACTGGGCCCAAAATGCATGGGCGAGGCCCACACTAGATACTTGATCAAAATGGAGAGAACACTGCTGGGGCATCAGATACAAATACAACAGGCACCTCAGGGGGAAGGGGGGGCACCTCAGCCGGATGAGTGCACCACGCCAGATCCACGAGGGGGCTCCATGCCCATTGATGTATCCTGGGGAGTGCAAAGCCACAGTCTCTCAAGTCTCTACAGTAGATGGGTTGCCCACTGTACCATCCTGGTGAGTGCAAAGCCACAGTCTCAAGTCTCTACAGTGGGTGGGTTGCCCACTGTTCCATCCTGGGTAGTGCAAAGCCACAGTCGCTCAAGTCTCTACAGTGGGTGGGTTGCCCACTGTACCATCCTGGGGAGTGCAAAGCCACAGTCTCTCAAGTCTCTACAGTGGGTGGTTTGACCACTGAACCATCCTGGGGAGTGCAAAGCCACAGTCTCTCAAGTGGATAACAGTCTCCACTGGTTCTGGAGGGGGACTGGTGCCCAGAGTGCTTCATCCTGTGCAGGACAGACAGAGTGGATGCAGGTCTCCACTGGTTCTGGAGGGGGACTCGTGCCCAGAGTGCATCACTCACCCCGTGATGGTCCCAGTTGCATCACTGTCCCTGCCGCTCATGGGCTAGCGGTGCTTGAGTTGGCGGTCCTTGCGCAGTTCGGTGGTGCTTGCCCTGTTCAGCGGAGCTTGCCATGGCGGTCTTTGCCCTGTTCAGCAGTGCTTGAGTTTGCAGTTTCTGACCTGTTCAGCAGTGCTTGCCCTGTTCAGCGGTGCTTGCCATGGCGGTCTTTGCCCTGTTCAGCGGTGCTTGAGTTTGCAGTTTCTGACCCGTTCAGCGGTGCTTGCTTGCAATGGCGGTCCTTCCTTGTCCAGCTGGGCTGGGGCTGGCGGCCCTTCATTGGGCAGCTGGGCTGTGGCTGCCGGGGCCTTCCTGGGCAGCTGGGCTGTGGCTGGCGGTGGCCTCCTGGCCAGTGACGATCGGGCTGCCCTCCTGGGCACTGACTCTGGCGGTGGCCTCCTGGCCACTGACGATTGGGCTGCCCTCCTGGGCACTGACTTTGGCGGTGGCCTCCTGGCCACTGACGATCGGGCTGCCCTCCTGACGATTGGGCTGCCCTCCTGGGCACTGACTTTGGCGGTGGCCTCCTGGACACTGACGATCGGGCTGGTGGTGGCCTCCTGGGCATCGGGGATGATGGCAGTCTTCTCCGTCATGCTGCTCCTCCCAGACTTTGGCGATTTCTTCTACCCCTTCCCCACGTTGGGAGGAGTCACAGCTGAGTCGACACTCCCCCGGGACCCTTGTGTGTGGCTTTGCTGGCTGGAGTCTTCCTCCTCTCCCGCCGGGCACTGTCCAACTTCTGGTGCTTCACGGGGGGAATGGCTGTGCTGTGGCTCCGTGTCACACTGGCTGCCTTGGTGCCCGGTTCACTCCACATACCTGTAACAACAGGCACCACTGGTCCCGGAGATTTTTGGGCTGATGTGCTAGTACGGGACCTATGAATTGGAGGGGGTGGTGGGAAAGAGGTAAAGCTTTGTCTGGAAAAGTTTTTAGGAACACTGGGACGGGTAGCTGTATGGGGTCTGAGAGTGGAGGAAGAGGAGGTGGTTGTAGGAGGTGTAACTTTTGTGGCTTTGGGTGCAGGTGCATGCGCTGGAGGCCGTCGTGAGGTGGATGTATGTTGGGTGGGTGTGTGCCTGCGTTTGTGTACTTTGGGAGGGGGCGTCACAGACACACTGGGAGAGGACACAGGGGTCTTGTAAATGGTAGTGGGGGTGGTGAGTGTACGTGAGCGGGGTGTGGTGGTGGGTGTGCTGGTGCGGGACGTAGTGGCTGTAGTGGTAGTGCATGCAGGTGAGAGTGTAGACGAGACTGGGAGGGAGGAGGAAGACGACTAGGAGGGGGACACAGTGGAGGCAGTGGATGTTGGTGTGTCTGTATGTGTGTGATGCTTGCGTGAGTGCCTGTGGGATGTGTGGTGCTTATGTTTGCCTGAGCTTCCCTTGTGTGGTGAGGTGTGTGCATGCTGGTCTGATGGTGTTCTTGGGATAGGCTGAGGTACAGGGGTTTGTGTCTGGGTGGAGAAAGTTGGAGGGGGGAGGCTAGACACAGGGACAATGGCTGCCATCAGTGCTGAGGCCAGAGTTTGCAGGGCTCGATGAAGGGCAGCCTGACCAGAATGAATGCCCTCCAGGAATGCATTTGTGTGTTGCCATTCCCTTTCTACACCCTGGATGGCATTCAAAATGGTAGAGGGACCTGAGGAGGTCAATGGCCTCCTCACTGAGGGCAGCAGAGGTGACAGGGGCAGGGGCTGAGGTGCCTGGGGCAAAGGTGATGCCCACCCTCCTGGGTGAGCGGGCATGGGGCGAAGGCTGAGGGGCTGCTGGGAGGGCGGTGCTGGTAGGGGGGTGGTGGCTGTACCTGTAGAAGTGGGGGGCACAGATTTTGCCGCCACCACAAGGGAGCTCCCATCGGAGGACGAGTCTGTGTCGCTGGTTGCAGATCCTGTGACCCCCGTGAAGCTCCCCTCACCCTCCGTCCCACTGGTGTATTCAGAGTCCGTGGTGTGGCCCTCCATGGCCATGTGGGATGTAGCTCCCTCGTGCTCCGGTGCCACTGTACCTCCGCCTGATGATGCTGATGCACACAAGAACAGGGAGACCACAAAAAGGGGGGGGGGACAACAGAAGAAAGTCAGGTTGAGTGCATGGCTTACCGCTACCTTTGGCGGACAATACAGACACAGCAGCCCCCTGCACTACGCCGCGCTGTTGTGTTCTAAAGATGCAGTACCTGGGATATGGCCTACATGGCTATGGTCGACATCTGCACACATAGATGACACAGGGGCATGTATACCTGTACTTGGCACTCTACAGAGGTGGGGTGGAGTGCCACATGGCCTGCATTACGGAGGGGCCTAGCCTACGGAACTCGCCCTGGCCTAGGGGAACCCACAGCCCTCCTCCCCCACCCAGACACCTTCACTGTGCGCAATGTCCGCAGAATGATGTTGTACTCACCCCCTTGTGTCTGCTGTGATGCCCTCAAGCGCCCATCCAACTCAGGGTAGGCCACTGCCAGGATCCGGAACATCAGGGGGGGGTCATGGTGCGACGGGCACCCCTCCCACGTTGGGATGCCATCCCCAGCTGAGCCTCCGCCGTCTTCTTGCTCCAACGGCGAATGTCCTCCCATCTTTTACAGCAGTGGGTGCTCTGTCTGTGGTGGACCCCCAGGGTCCGGACGTCCTTGGCGATGGCACGCCAAATATCCTTCTTCTGGTGGGTGCTGACCTAAATGAAATGTAGAGGGGAAGAAGAGAAGTCATTAGCAACTGTACCTTCGAAGTGAGTGGCCCACATCCCTACCCTTGCCATGTGGCACATGCATTCACAGTCCTTCATGCACGCAGAACTGTGCCCCCTTCATTCTTACAACCAGCCCTCTCCACTCAGGCATAGCCCATACAACGTGCTCCCTGTGTGCTTACCTGTTGGTCTGGAGGACCGTAGAGTAGCGTGTACTGGGGGAGGGCCCTTTCCCCAGACGCACGAGCCATTGTATCTTACAGACCGAGGTCACAGCAGCACTTGCAGTGTAGGTCCTCTACTGTCGAAGATCAGGTATCGAGTGATTGAACAGATAGAAAATGGCGGTCACGTCCACGGAGGTGACGTCCGCGGCGGTGCGTACCATCACCGCCGGCACACTTCGTCATTGGCTCCTGGGACCCATAGGGTCCAATGTTAACCAATGCAGCATTGCGCCGCGGTCTTCAACCGCCTACCGCAACGGTTTACAACGCCAGCGCAGTTACCTCACATCCCATTGACCCACTTTACAGGTCAGGCAGCCACCATTTCAGGGGCCCACATGGGTTAATTTTTAAGTGCGTCACACATATCTAGGCCTAGACTCAACACACATACAGGCAACTTTTTGGATTATGATTCGTGTTCTGTGTAGACTGTGGGTACATACCTCTGAGTTGTTTGACTCTGTGGTCGCTGTTGTCCTTCCTAGGCACCGTCCGCTGGGACATGTGAGGAGATGGCGGAATCCTCCGGTGTACCGACTGCTGGTGGACCTGTTGACAATGGAGGAGCGACATTTAATCATCGCCTACAGGTTTGACCGTGCCACAATTCAGGAACTGTGTGCCCAGTTGGAGCCTGACCTGATGTCAGCAATCCGCCATCCAACAGGAATCCCCCCTCAAGTGCAGGTGGTATCAGTGCTCCATTTCCTTGCAAGTGGGTCATTTCAAACAACAGTGGCCATGGCATCAGGGATGTCCCAGCCTATGTTTTCCAACGTGTTGTCCAGAGTGTTGTCTGCCCTGCTGAAACACATGCGGAGCTACATCGTTTTCCCTCAGGTGGAGGATTTGCCCACAGTGAAAGGTGACTTCTATGCCCTTGGACGTATCCCCAACATCATAGGTGCCATTGATTGGACCATTGTAGCTCTGGTCCCCCCCACAGGAGTGAAAAGGTGTACAGGAACCGGAAGAGTTATCATTCCATGAATGTACAGATGGTATGTTTGGTAGATGAGTACATCTCCCAGGTAAATGCTATGTTCCCTGGCTCTGTGCATGATGCCTACATCCTGCGGAATAGCAGCATCCCTTATATGATGGGTCAACTCCAGAGGCACCGGGTGTGGCTATTAGCGGACTCTGGTTACCCCAACCTGTCATGGCTACTGACCCCAGTGAGGAAACCCAGGACCAGGGCAGAGGAACGCTACAATGAGGCCCATGGGTGGACTAGGAGGGTGATCGAACGCACCTTCGGCCTCCTGAAGGCCAGGTTCAGGTGCCTCCATATGACAAGTGGTTCCCTATTCTACTCACCAAGGAAGGTGTGCCAGATCATCGTGGCCTGCTGTATGCTTCACAATTTGGCTTTGCGACGACAGGTGCCTTTTCTGCAGGAGGATGGTCCAGATGATGGTGTTGTGTCAGCTGTGGAGCCTGTGGACAGTGATGAGGAGGAAGCACAGGAAGAAGACATTGACAACAGGGACTCAGTTATCCAGCAATATTTCCAGTGACACACAGGTGAGAATACATTCCTGCCTACTCCAAGTACTTTCACACTTCTACCTCTATCCTGTCTGTCGATTTCAACCAGTATATGGTAACTGAGTTGTACATTTCCATTACGGTTTCACAGGTGTGGTTTCCAACCTGTGTCATCTGCTTATATTCCTCATGGACTTGAGCTGTGTGACATAGGTATGTTGACATTACATTTGAGAACGCATTTTGTCACTGTCATTGCTAATACACATTTTCAAAATCACAGACTGACTCCAGGTTGTTTTGTGCTTCGAGGGTCTTTATTGCAGTGCTAAATATTGGAGGGGGGTTGTAAAATGGTGAGGGGTGATGGTGGAGGAGTGTCCATGGCAGAGTCCAGTCTATTAGTCTCACAGGTGCATTGCCCATATGGGCATAGGAAGTGGAGCTGGGGCAGTTACAATATGGACAGGGTTACAAAGTGGGACAGTAGGATGACAATCAGGGTGGTCTTATTTCTTGGCGGGGGTCTTGGCATTGTGCTCTGTCTTGTTCCTGGTTCTCAGGGACCGCTTGCGAGGTGGTTCTCCGTCTGCAGGGGGTGGGGTGCTGGTGTGGTGGTCCTGTGGCGGTGCCTCCTGTCCACTAGCGCCGGCGGAGGTGGTGGGCAGTTCATCATCCAGGCTAGTCTCAGGGGCCCCTTGGAGTGCCACAGTGTCCCTCCTGGTGTTCAATAACTCCTTCAGCACCCCTACGATGGTGCCCAGGGCGGTGCTGATGGTTCTGAGTTCCTCCCTGAAGCCCAAATACTGTTCCTCCTCCAGGCACTGGGTCTCCTGAAACTTGGCCAGTACCGTTGCCACCGTCTCCTGGGAGTGGTGGTATGCTCCCATGATGGAGGAGAGCGCCTCGTGGAGAGTGGGTTCCCTAGGCCTGTCTGCCCCCTGTCGCACAGCAGCCCTCCCAGTTCCCCTGTGTTCCTGTGCCTCCTTCCCCCGGACCGTGTGCTCACTACCACTGCCCCCAGGTCCCTGTTGTTGTTGGGGTGGTGGGTTATCCTGGGTTCCCTGTAGTGGTGGACACACAGCTGATTGACGTGTGCTGGGGACGTAGGTATGGGCCCGCTGGGTAGGTGCTGTGCTGGTGTTACCAGAGAGTGGAAGGTCTGTGGTGGCCTGTGCCTGTGCGAGGGGAACCGACTGTCCCGAGGCCCACGATGGTCCGGGCTGGTCATCTAGATCCAGGTGGACAGAGCTGCTGTCATCACTGTGGGCCTCTTCTGTGGGTGGGGTGGAGAGGTCTGGACCCTCCTGTCTGGGGGCGTTTGGTAGTGGTCCTGCAGGGGTGTAAAGGCATGATTATTGCATCTGTGTGTTTCATGGTGTGCAATGGGTGGGTGACCGTGTACCCCAGTGCTAGCATTCCTGTGTGTGGGCTTGTGTGATGATGGTTGAGGGGGGTGTTATGGGTATGTGCAGTGGGCATGCTTTAGTGATGGGTGTCCATGCTTTGTTTTTGCATGCAGGGCTTGGTGTTGGGATGGGTGGTTTGTGATATTGGTACATTTGTGAGGAGTTTGAGTGATAGGGGTGGGGGCGAGGGTAGGGGGTATGTGATAGCATGCAGGTAGGGTGGGGGATATGATAGTTAAGAATTGACTTACCAGAGTCCATGCCTCCACCGACTCCTGCGAGGCCCTCAGGATGCAGAATAGTCAAGACCTGCTCCTCCCATGTTGTTAGTTGTGGGGGAGGAGGTGGGGGTCTGCCGCCAGTCCGCTGTACCGCGATGTTGTGTCTGGAGACCACGGAACGCACCTTCTCCCGTAGGTCGTTCCTCCTCTTCCTGATGTCGTTCCGATTTCTTGGGTGCTGTCCCACTGCGTTGACCCTGTAGACTATTCTTCGCCATAGCTCCATCTTCCTAGCTATGGAGGTGTGCTGCACCTGAGAGCCAACTAGCTGTGGCTCTACCCATATGATTTCCTCCACCATGACCCTGAGCTCCTCCTCAGTGAACCTGGGGTGTCTTTGCTGTGCCATGGGGTGGTGTAGGTGAGGTGTGGGGTGGTGTATGTGGTGATAAGTGTGGTGATATGTAGTGGTGTGTGTGGTGTGTGGTGTTTTGTGCGTGTAAGTAGTGTTGGTGATGGTGTTGTGTGTCTGTGGCTGCTAGTTTGTGGATGGTGGTGTCTCTCTCTGTGCTTCGTTCTCAATTGTTGTCGTAGGGGTTTGTGGGTGATGTGGGTGTGTGTTTTATATAGTATTGAGCGTGTGGGAGTGGTGTGTGTATGTGTCTCATGTGTGTGTCTTTCAAATTGTCCAATGTGGCTGTGTTTTGGAGATGTGTGTGTATTTTGAGCGCGGCGGTGTGTACCGCCAATGGAATACCGCGGTTGAAAGACCGCCTCGTGGGTCGTGATAGCATGGGCGTATTTCTATTTGGGTGACGGTGTCGGTTTTGTTTTCGCCAGTTTATCACTGACCTTTGGTGTGGCGGACTTGTGTGGGTGTCTGAATTTTGTCGGATTTCGGGATGTGGGTCATAATAGCTGTGGCGGATTTCCGCGGCCACAGCGGTGTGTTAGCGGTCTTCTGCACGGCGGTAACATTTTTACTGTTGTTTGGAAACTGTTTAACACACATCAAAATCCTAAAACTGTCCTCCGTAGGGATCCTGAAATCACGTATTTGAAGCTCTGTTGAATGAAAAAGAGGCTTGGTGAGAAAAAACGTATTTGCCAAGTCTTTAAACAAAATAATCAAGTTCAAGGTGTTTATTTCACACTGCCCCGGATCAGGCTCCTGAAATGCTACATTCTTGAATTAAAGGAAGGCACAGCCCCTTTGTCTTTGGTGCGTGTCCTTGGCTTCCTGCATTGCAGTCTGACACTCACAAAAGAGAATTTTGTACACCTGTCTTACTTCTGCAACATGTCTTTCTATTATCCCTTTTGGTCCTGGAGTGGCCAGGGTGTTCCCAGAGACATCCTGGGCGCAGGTAGAGGCAAGGCTTCGTGCATGTGCGCAGCCTAAGGGGAACATAGGTCATGAGGTACTATTAAAAGTTGCTATTTAATGTAAAGTCCTCCATCAAAATCTTGGAGGAATTTTCCAGTTTTAAGAGAGTGACTCAGGAGCCGAGTCCTCCCCAGGGATGTGTGACTCCGTAAATTCCATCTTTATTGAGAAAATTAGGCAAATTAAGGAAAAGTATTACTGTGAACTCTTCTCTCTGCACCCTTGTCTGCTTTCCCTCACTACTGAAGAAGTCATTGTCCTAGGGAGCTGTTCCATCTACTTTTTTAAACAGCAGTAGTTATCCCTCTGCTAAAGAATCCCGGAGATGACGCTAACATAATGAAGAATTTCTAATATAGACTTCTAGCTGCAGATACTTCACCTTTTCAGTATACTACAGGCACCAAACTGAATCTGGAAACTTATGATCGGTATGTCAGCACCGTATTGCGCAGCTGTGCAGCTCTGCACTGATGCATTCTGCTCCGGAAATGTTGTGCAGGGCTGGTTTAGCGCCCTGACATCAGTTCCTTTCTTTTCATGCCATGACCTGGGTATGGATCCCCTGTTGTGTAGTTCAAAGACATTTACCTCAAAATCTCTTTAATGTGCAAGGGATGTCACCTCCTAAAATTACAGGGTTCATGCCCCCAGGGACTGTCATAAAAAGATGTCTGTGACGGATGCCCAATAGGTATGCGTGGGGTCGGCCCATAATTTCAAGGCTTGCAGCAACAAGATGTCAAATTACACGAAGGCCATCAGGGACTGCAAGACAAAGCCTCTTCATCTGAGTTTCTCCAGATCGTGATCCCCATGCAAAGTTCAGCCCTATTCCTGCTTCTGGTGTCACCGGAGCTGCTCAAAAGACTGGTCTTCGTCATTCTCAAAATCCTCTGGCAAATCTAGAAAAGAAGTATGAGAAATCAAAGTGGTGTGTTACACTCCCTTGCGCTGCACGCATTTACCTGATGATCATGGGCAACACCACTCATCTCAATCTCGCTTCTAAACTCGGCTGACTTCAGAGCCGATCCACTAACCAGGGATGGGACAGCCTGAGTTTAGGCAGCTGATAGCCACACCTCATCAGACGAAGAGCTCCATGCAGGCCTGC
Source organism: Pleurodeles waltl (assembly GCF_031143425.1). Classification (NCBI taxonomy): domain Eukaryota; kingdom Metazoa; phylum Chordata; class Amphibia; order Caudata; family Salamandridae; genus Pleurodeles; species Pleurodeles waltl. The sequence goes on along the minus strand of NC_090440.1, from coordinate 1,781,748,335 downwards.
TCTGACTTTTCAATTCCTTATTGACTCCTGGTGCTTCTTTGGGCTGCAAGGAGCCTAAAGGCCCTCCATCTGGAGTACCACCATTGGGTTCGCCCTTGGTGCCAGTTGGCCCTTCAAGCCCATCTTACCTCTGGCTCCAGTTCTGATCGCTCTTGCCAAACCTACACCAGCCCAAAGTACGTTGATGCCAACTACCTCAAATTTCCCAACACCCCCATCACATGCTCTCCCCCAGTCCAGCCACAGAGGTTCCACTTCCTACGGCATAGTAATGTATAGGGAGTACAAAGTACTTTACTTCCAGCTACATATCTTTGGGGTTAAAATTTATTGACCGAATTCCTCCAACTGTGGCAAATATTTTCTGAGCCCTTCTTCCATTTAACAAGGTAGTGACAGATCCCTTGTTGAGGGCTTGGGCCAAGGCTTTTTCCGCCCTGCCCAGTCAATTAACAGATTGCCAGGTGTCACTGCCTTGCTCCAGGCGACCCTGCTTTTCTCTTGCAGCATCTTTCACATGAGAGTCTAGTGGTGCAAGCCTCTATGAGCTGATCAAATCCCAACACATTTCCTACCACTCCCCCCGAGAGAGAATCAAAGCTGGTGGAAACGTGTGGCAAATCTGTATTTTCTTCCACCAGTCTGGCCTGCTCATCTGTAAATGCCAGCTGCTATTTGGGATGCTAGTCCTATGCCCTTTGGGATTTGGTGGCACAAGTCCTCCCTGTTGACCTGCTTCTGCTCAGGCGATTCAAGATGGTTGTGAAGTGGCCAAGTTCACAATTTGTTGCGGCTTGGACACCACAGATTCCATCAGGTGGGTCATAGGTACCAGTGTTGTCATTCCCCGCCATGTGTGAGTGCGATCAACTGGGTTCTCAGGTGATGTCCAGTCCTCCCTTATGAACATGCCTATTGATAGGACTTGCCTGTTAGGAGACAAGACTGATTCCGCTCAATAGCATTTTAAGGAGAGCAGGGCTACCGCTCACTATCTGAGCCTTCCCTTCCCACCTCACCAACCGCAACAGTTCCACTGCTCCTTTCGCAAATTTGGGCAAGTTACCATATACTGCCGGCCTGTCCACCCTCTGCAAGAAACCCACTAGTTACACAGTCGAGGTGCCCACCACCCCCACAGCCAAGGTCAGCGGCCACCCTGTCTATCACTTCCCCTGTACCCCTGCCTGCCAAACCTGTTTAGCGTTCCCTTACAGGAGCACAGCCACTTGGTGGGAGACAGAATCCACCAGTTCTACTCAAATTGGTAGGCAGTAGCTTCTGACTGGTGAGTTCTACAGATTGTTCACAGGGGTTGCGCCTTACGCTTCCTTTCTTTACCGCCCTACCTTCTGCAATCTACCTAATGCCTGATGGAGGACCAGCTCACCATCTGGAGCATAAACTGCAAGCTCTTTTGGACAAAGAGAATACCAAGTGGGTGTATATGCCAGATATATGTCATGGTTGTTATTTTTGCTAGTTTCTGGTGCAGAGGAAAGATGGAGGCCTGCTGCCTATTTCATATCCATGCCCTCTCAATATCTTCCTCCGGAATTAAAAATTAAAAATGCTCATCTTAGTCCAGGTTGTGTCTGCCTTTTGACCCTGGAGCCTGCATGGTGGTGTTGGACTCGCAAAACACCAATTTTCAGACACCCCTTAAGCCAGCCCACCTGCTGTACTTGCAGTTTATGATGGGACAGGAGCAATTTCAGTTTTTGGTGCTCCCCTGTGATCTTACCAGTGCCCCTTATTCAGGAAAGTGATGGCAGTGGTGGCTGCTCATCTTCAGAGGTCAAGGTTGCCAAACTTCCCTTACCTCGATGAGGAGCCCCAGGCAGTCATCAGCCACCTCCAGACCACGGTGACCCTCCGGTCATATTTGAGGTTCCTTTTCAATGTGCCATAGTCACACCCGACTCATTCTAGGATGCTTCCTTTTATCAGAGCCATTCTGGACACAGCTCTTCTCTATGAAAGAGAGTCTAGGAGATTAAGGCTATGATCCTGATCTTTCAGCCTCTGTCCTGGATTTCAACAGAGTTCGACTCTGAGGCTACAAGGCTGCAAACCCCCTGCATCCTGTTAGTCAAGCATGCAAGGTGCCATATGAGGGCTATGCAGTGAGATCCGAAGTCCCAATGGAGCCAACATCAAGGGGACCTCTCTGACCATTTTTAGATTTTGGCAGACCCCTCCGTGTTCCCCACCAGGGGTGGACAGTAGTGACAAATTCTCCACTTATGGATTGGGCTGTCTGATTGGGAGAGGTGGAGGTTAGAGGCCTGTGGTCTCCAGCAGATTGCTGGCTCCATATCAACCTGCTGGAGCTGAGGGCCATCCACTTGGCATTAAGAGCCCTCCTGCCCTCCATTAGTTACCACCCCCTGTCCACTTCTTCCCCTAGGGAGGTGCGCAGAGCTCTGCCAGGTGGCAGGCAGCCACTTGATTCTGCCATTTTGAAAATAGGATTACCAGAGTCCCCTGGGAGCATCTGACTGGTTAGGCCAGTTAGATGACATCCCTGATCCCCTCTGATAGGTGGGTCACTACAGATAGTGTCCAACCCTTTTTAGGGTTACTTAGCGGCTCCCCTGAGGGTAGGTCCCCAGATTCATCGAGCAAGACTCTACAAGGAACTCTCTGTAAGACATCTTCTTCTCCTGGCTTCCGGAACCGCTGCTGGTCTGCCTTAGGACCTGAAACAAGACTATCCAGTTGGGAGGGCTTCCACTGCAACATTGTTTATCCAGCTCCTGCTAGATTTCCGTGACATCCGTGGCTGTGCATCCTCCAGGGTCACAAGGAGTCTGCTTGCGGCAAGAAGCAAGAAGGAATCTCCCTTGGAATGAAGAAGTCACTCCCCTGCATCTGCAGGCACCTTAAGAGGACAACGACTGGCTGGTAGATGCTGCTGTCCGACATGCATCGAAAGGCACTGCAACACAGGTGGTGGTTCTGTGGTTCTCTCCAGGTCCAACTTGTCTTCTGACCAACTTGGGAGACAGTGGGCTCTTGCTGCAGCCACTGGAACGGAACACCTATGCACTGTCTGTTGCTTCTACCAAGGCTTGTTGACTCTTCCTCTGGGAGATCTTTAAGCTCCAAGAAGCCCCAGCCTCCAGCACTCTGCTACTCCAAGCTCAGCTCCCACTCTGCAGCTGCGGTGGCGTAGGACCCCTGTGATTCCCTGTGTCTGCTGCCAGTGGGTAACTTGTGGGGGCTCCAACGTTTCCTGCTGGCTCTCTTGCGTGCTGATGGCTGCTCCTGACTCCCCTCCAAGGGTCGAGTCGCCTGGACCTTGCTGGTCCCCTAAAATATTGCAACCTTCCTGCAACTACTTCTTGAATTTGCCAATGCTGTTGGTGGTCCTGATGAACACTACCCTCCTGCAACCCAGCGACTGATGTGGGACCACTCGTAGGCAACTCCAAGGATCTTCCTGCATCCCCTAGTTTCCGCAGCTGGACTTCTTCCTTCACTGACCTGAAGGAACTTCACCTCTATGAGGGTTGGCATTGCCTACCTGCACCTCCTGGACATCTCTGAGTGGTCTGGACACTATCCCCTTCTTTTTCAAGTTCTTTTTCTCCGAAATCTAACTTTGGTTCCACCGACCTGGTTCACGGGTCAAGACAGCAGCTGGACTAATGAGGGCTCCCATTGACTCCTACAAAGGTTTCCGATGTCACTTCACCTCTATGCACTTGGGCTCCCTGGTTTAGGTACTCCACGTCTCTAGGTATCCACGGGTGGGGGCATTATCCAACCTTCCTTGTGCCAACTGGTTTCCTCGGGGTCCTCTGGGAAGGGTACTGAATCCTGAACGTTCCAACCGCAACAGTCCCGTGTTAGCCTATGGGACACCCGGCTCAATAACTACTCTGCATCTGGGCGCCTGTGGGATTTCTGGTATTTACCTCTAGTAATTCCTTACTCTACCAGCCTTTAATACTTACCTAGTTGGGCACCTCTTATTATATGGTTTGACCCCCCCGTAGGGTCATATGTATTTCTATGATTTTCCTGCTTGTTGCTAAGTGTATATTTAGTGTGTAGAGATCTCCAAGTGGAGATATACCAATGTTAGTATAGTTATAGTGTTGTAATAAAGAATACTTTATTTTTGCAACACCTGGTGTGGTTCTCTCTTGTGTGCCAATCACTGACTACTGTGGTATTGTAATTGTTTTACACTCCTCCTTAATACACCTGGGCTGCTCTCCGCAGCTACCTCTAGAGAGCTTTGGTTATCTAGGCACACAAACACTAAGGTTTGCCTGGATTTAGTATAGGGTGCCCCACCATAGGTGGACACATAAACTGAGCCAGCCTCCTACATTGGTGGAGCAGCAGTGGGATAAAACACTTGTTTTGCTTCATCAGTGACTTTCCATAAGAAAGATCACTAGTGACGTTGGTACATAATGTACTTGTAACATTCAGGTACTTGTACACTTTTTGCTTGGGTAGTCAGGGTTCTAGCATAGCCCTTTCTCCAAATTTCTTAAAAGTTAAAAATTTAGAGTAGGTAGGTGTACCACATACACTACTCTAACACCATGTCTTTAGTTGAGAGAGCAGACCATACTCAGGAGTCTAGGTATGGGATTCTTAAGTTCCAGGAATTTAAGACCCTGCGTACAACTAGGAAACTTAAGACCGGTAATAACCCTACCAAATGCTCACTCTTACAGATGCTCATCCAGGATGAGATCCAGAACCCTGACAGGGAGAGAGAGTTAGATGAGGAGGGTGAACCACAAGTGCTGGATAAGGAGGTACCAGGTACTTCCTATGGCCACGCTGGACAGGACTTTGAGGAGTCCGAAGAAACCTTTGGGCCTGTCTGGAGCAGTACTCATAGTACAAAGGGGGGATGAGGTAGTAGGCACACTTTTTCTCCCGCTTGGATTGTCAAAAGGGTTTCCAGGAGGAGTAGATCCGCCTCATCCTAATCTTCCATTGCCTCAGCAGCTTCTGCTGGGTCCATTCAGTCTAGCTCAGAAGAAGAATCTTTAGACAGGGAATTCAGCTTTCTGAAACTTGAGAACCCCATACTCAAGTTGAAAAAGCAGCAGCTATCCCTTAAGAGAGAGGCCCTCATTATGGAAAGGGAAAGAATTAATTTGGGGCTAGAACCCCAGCGTGGCAGCATTAGGAAGTCCAAGGTCTGGGAAGATCACTGTGATTCTAGGAATCTCAATAGGATACTCCCCCTTACCAGTCTGGGGATGACATTCATAAGTGGATTAATTCTTTAGAAAGGACCTGTAAAGTCCAGACGGTCCCTCAGAGGCAGTCGGCAGCTATCCTGTGGCTCTACTTTGCAGACAAAGGTAGAGACAAAGTTTTGTCAGTTAGAGAAGAGGATGCAGATATCTACCAGGTCTCGAAAGAAGCTCTTATTGATGGGTTTGGGCTCACTACTGAGGAGTATAGGATTACGCTCAGGGAAACTCAAAACGAGTCTTCTCATTACATGGTAGACTTTGTGGACTGTGCAGTTAAGGCTCTGGAAGGCTGGTTACATGGCAGTAATGTACATGACTATGTAGTGCTGTACAATCTGATCATGAGAGAGAGCACACCCTTAATAGCTGTGTGTCTGACAAACTGCACCAGTAACTGGTGGACTCTGACCTGACCTTTCCCCAAGAATTGGGAAAAAAATGGAGACAAATGGGTTCATACAAGGGTGCGTAAGAAAATCCATGGTGAGATGACCAGAAGAAAAGGAATGCTCCTAAGTCACAGGAGAAGGATGGGGGGGCCTAAAGGTAAAAAGAAAGAATCTTCTACAGGTCCAAAAATTCTTCTGGATGTGGGTTCAAGTCGTCCTCCTCTTCCAACAAGAAACCCTGGTGCTTTTTGCGTAAGGAAAAAGGCCATAGAACAGGTGATAGCAACTGTCCTAAGAAAGGCACCAGGAGTAGTACTATTTCTCCCCCTAGTGCCCCTAGCAATACCACTGGTAGCAGTACCACAACCAAGGGTGTACCCGGGTTCACTTAGTGTACTGCAGTGGACTCTGGCCTAGTCAGAGAAACCACTGAGGGTGTCCTAATATCAGAGGGGTGGGATTGACCTTGCCACTCTGGCTGCCTGGCCTCCTAATGTGAGGAAATACAGGCAATACCACCCTCATAAATGGTATTGAGACAGAAGCTTACAGGGCCCCAGTTGCAAGTGTCACCATGATGACTGAAAAACTAGTGTCACCTGAGCTAATCCTACTTGGGCAAAATTACCAAGTAACCAATGCGGATAACATCAGAAAGTGCCACCCCATGGAAGTTGTTAACTTTAGCTGGTGGGGCTTTGGGGGAGTTACTAGCACTAAACAAGTTGTAGTGTCCTCTTCTATTCCTGTAGAATGTCTTATGGACAATGATTTGGAGACTTCAGCCTTGTCTGAAGCGGAGTTACAGGCCCATGCAGCAATGCTGGACATGCCTGAGAGGGTATTTGTGGCTACAAGAGGACAGGTCAGGAAAACAATGAGCACTGGAGCCTGGAAAAATTGTCCCAACGAGCTTGCAAGAACAGAGGCAGGGAGGGTAACAACCTAGCCCCTATCCAGACCTCACGTGAGGATCAGTTTCCTCAGGGAGATGAACTTGCCCCTTGTGAGGAGTCTGCACCAGAGGAGCTTGGACCGGATGTGGCAGAGCTCTTGTGTGCAGGAGGGACCCTCGAAGGAGGAATTGAGTCTTTAGCAGAAACCCTCCCCCTCTTTAGAAGGTCTCAGACAGCAAGCTGCTGCAGAAGAGGCAGGGGATGTCATTGGATTCAACAGGATGTACTGGAAAAATTGACTCCTTACTCTGAGGCTAGGGACCCAACAACTGGTGCTACCAGCAAGTTAGTCATACCTCAGAGGTTTAGGGAGTTCTTATTAATCTTAGGTCATGACATTCCCCTTGCAGGACACCTTGGGTGAAGCATTACTTGGGACAGACTTCTCCCACACTTTCACTGGCCCCACATGCCCTAAGACACCAAGGAGTTTTGTTACTCCTGTGTCACTTGCCAGGTCAGTGGCAAGTCAGGTGACACTACGAAGACACCCTTCACTCCACTACCTGTGGTTGGGGTTCCCTTTGTGAGGGCAAAGATTAACATTGTTGGTCCCCTTGACTCTCCTAAAGCCTCTTGGAACATATTTATTCTGGTGGTCCATGCACCAGGTTTCCAGAAGCCATTACCCTTATGGCCTCTGCAGCTCCTGAAGTGGCCAAGGCCCTCCTGGGAATCTTTTCCAGGGTAGGTTTCTCTAAGGAGGTTGTATCCGATAAAGGTGCAAACTTCATGTCTGGATACCTCAAAGCAATGTGGAAGGAATGTGGTGTAACCTACAAGTCCCCCACTCCTTATCATCCACAAGGAAATGGATTGGTTGAAAGATTTTAAAAAAACCTTAAAGGAATGATCATTGGACACTCAGAAAAACCCAGAAGGAGATGTCATAGGAGAGTGCCACTGTTGGCATGGTTACCCCCCACTTTTTGCCTAGTGTTGATGCCAACTTTGATTGAAAGTGTTCAGGGCCCAGCATCAGTGTTCTTTCCCCGAAAAACTGTACCTTTGTTTCCACAATTGGCACAACCCTGGCACACAGTTAAGTCCCTTGTAAAAGATACGCATGGTACTAAGGGCCCTGTTGTCAGGTACCCATGGTGCTAAGGGCTCCACCATGTATTATGCAACACTAGGGGACCCCTCACCCAGCACATGTACACTGCCTTGCAGCCAGTGTGTGCTGGTGGGGAGAAAAAGGCAAAGTCGGCATGGCACCCCTCTCAGGTTGCCATGCCCACAAACCACTGCCTATGGCATAGGTAAGTCACCCCTCTAGAAGGCCTTACAGCCCCAAGGTAGGGTGCAGTGTACCACAGGTGAGGGCATAGCTGCATGAGCAATATGCCCCTACAGTGCCTAAGTTCATTCTTAGACATTGTAAGTGTGGTGTAGCCATATTGAGTAAATGGTCTGGGAGTTTGTCATTACAAACTCCACAGCTCCATAATGGCTTCACTGAATACTGGGAAGTTTGGTATCAAACTTCTCAGCACAATAAACCTACACTGATGCCAATGTGGGAATTATTGAAAAATGCACGCAGAGGGCATCTTAGACTAGCCAAACCGCTAGTGTAGGACTGACTGGTCTGTGCCAGCCTGCCACTTTCAGACAAGTTTCTGAGCACAAGGGGGGAGTGCCTTTGTTCACTCTGTATTCGGAAACAAAGTCTGTTCTGGGTGGAGGTGCTTCACACCTCTCCCCTACAGGAACTATAACACCTGGCAGTGAACCTCAAAGGCTCAAGCCTCAAATTACAGTGCCACAGGGCACTCCAGCTAGTGGAGTTGCCCACCCCCCAGACAGAGCCCCACTTTTGGCAGCAAGTCCGGCGGGTATATTAGGGAAAACAAGGAGGGGTGACCACCCCAGCTAGGACTACCCCTAAGGTGTCCAGAGCTGAGGTGACCCCTGTAGGAGGCTGGCCTGGCTTATAGTGGGTACATTGTGGTACTTACACCCTGTGTCAGGTCCAGTTGTCCCTTATTAGTAGAATAGAGGTGTTTCTAGCAGCTTAGGCTGATAGAAGGTAGCTATGGCAAAGCAGCTTAGGCTGAACTAGGAAACATGCAATGCTCCTACTATACCACTTATATCATATAGCACAATATCATAAGAAAACACAATACTCAGAGTTACTAAAAATAAAGGTACTTTATTTTTATGACAATATGCCAAAAGTATCTCAGTGAGTACCCTCAGTTAGAAGGTAAGTAATATACACAAGTCATATGTACACAAACCCAAAACAGGTAAGTAATAGTAAGAAAAGTAATGCAAACAGTGTAGAATTACAATAGGTGAACATAGGTCTAGGGGCAACACAAACCATATACTCCAAAAGTGGAATGCGAATCACAAATGGACCCCACACCTATGGGAGCTTGTAGAGGGTCGCTGGGACTGTAAGAAAACAGTCACGGTGTCCAAGATACCCCACCCCAAGACCCTGAAAAGTAGGAGTAAAGTACCTCTACTACCCCAAAAGGACACAATAGTCGTGATAGGGGGATTCTGCAAGAACCACAAACACCAGCAAAGCACTGAAGACGGATTCCTGGACCTGAGGACCTGCAAGGCAAGGGGACCAAGTCCAAGAGTCGCGATAGTGTCCAAGGGGGGCAGGAGCCCAGGAAACCCCGGATGAAGGTGCAAGAAGGCTGTCTCCGGATGGAAGAAGCCTAGGATTCTGCAACAACGAAGAGAGCTAGGAACTTCTCCTTTGGATGGAAGATGTCCTAAGGCGTGCTGGAGGTTGCAGAAGTGTTTCCACGCAGAAATACTGCAAACAAGCCTTGCTAGCTGCAAGGGTCACGGTAGAGGTTTTTGGGTGCTGCTGGGGACCAGGAAGGACCAGGATATCGCCCCTTGGCTCAGCAACTCAGAGAGCCCCCACAGAATCAGGCAGCACCCGCAGAAGTACCGGAGCAGGCACTTAGAAGATTGGTGTAACCGGAGTCACAAAAGGAGGGTCCCAGGACGTTGGAGTCCAACTCAGAGGGTTGAGCACTGCGGGACGGAGTGCTGGAGACCCAGGCTAGGCTGTGCACAAAGGAATCCTTGGAGAAGTACACAGAAGCTGGAGCAGCTGCAAATCACGCAGTACACAGGTTTGCAGTCTAGTGTGGGGAGGCAAGGACTTACCTCCACCAAACTTGGACTGAAGGATCACTGGACTGTGGAGGTCACTTGGATATAGCGCCTGTGTTCCAGGGACCACGCTCGTCAGGATGAGAGGGGACCCAGAGGACCGGTGATGCAGTCTTTTGGTGCCTGCGTTAGCAGGGGGAAGATTCCGTCGACCCACTGGAGATTTCTTCTTGGCTTCCAGGGCAGGGTGAAGGCAGACAGCCCCCAGAGCATGCACCGCCAGGAAACAATCGAGAAAGCCAGAAAGATGAGGCGCTACAATGTTGCTGGTAGTCGTCTTGCTACTTTGTTGCAGTTTTACAGGCATCCTGGAGCAGTCAGCGGTCGATCCTTGGCAGAAGTCGAAGAGGGAAGTGCAGAGGAACTCTGATGAGCTCTTGCATTCATTATCTGAAGAATACCCCAGAGGAGAGACCCTAAATAGCCAGAAAAGGAGGTTTGGCTACCAAGAAAGGAGGATTGGCTACCAAGAAAGGTAAGAGCCTCTCAGAGGGGGTCTCTGACGTCACCTGCTGGCACTGGCCACTCAAAGCAGTCCAGTGTGCCCCCAACACCTCTGAATCCAAGATGGCAGAGGTCTGGGACACAGTGGAGGAGCTCTGGGCACCGCCCCTGGGAGGTACTGGTCAGGGAAGTGGTCACTCCCCTTTCCTTTGTCCAGTTTCGCGCCAGAGCAGGGCTGGGGGATCCCTGAACCGGTATAGACTGGCTTATGCAGAGATGGGCACCATCTGTGCCCATCAAAGCATTTCCAGAGGCTGGGGGAGGCTACTCCTCCCCAGCCCTTCACACCTATTTCCAGAGGGAGAGGGTGTAACACCCTCTCTCAGAGGAAATCCTTTATTCTGCCTTTCTTGGTGTTGGGGTGCCCAGACCCCAGGAGGTCAGAATCCTGTCTGAGGGGTTGGCAGCAGCAGCAGCTGCAGTGGAAACCCCGGAAAAGCAGTTTGGCAGTACCCGGGTTCTGTGCTAGAGATCCGGGGGATCATGGAATTGTCCCCCCAATACCAGAATGTTATTGGGGTGACAATTCCATGATCTTAGACATGTTACATGGCCATGTTCTGAGTTACCATTATGACGCTATACATAGGTAGTGACCTATGTATAGTGCACACATGTAATGGTGTCCCGGCACTCACAAAGTTCGTGGAATTTGCCCTGAACGATGTGGGGGCACCTTGGCTAATGGCAGGGTGCCCACACACTAAGTAACTTGGCACCCAACCTTCACTAAGTGAGGGTTAGACATATAGGTGACTTATAAGTTACTTATGTGCAGTAAAAAATGGCTGTGAAAAAACGTGGATGTTATTTCACTCGTGGACGTTATTTCACTCAGGCTGCAGTGGCAGGCCTGTGTAAGAATTGTCTGAGCCCCCTATGGGTGGCAAAAGAAATGCTGCAGCCCATAGGGATCTCCTGGAACCCCAATACCCTGGGTACATCAGTACCATATACAAGGGAATTATATGGGTGTACCAGTGTGCCAGTGGGAATTGGTAAATTTATTCACTAGCCTGCAGTGGCAAATTTAGAAAGCAGAGAGAGCATAAACACTGAGGTTCTGGTTAGCAGAGCCTCAGTGATACAGTTAGGCACCACACAGGGAACACATACAGGGCACATACTATGAGCACTGGGGTCCTGCCTATCAGGAACCCAGTGACACAGGGGCTATAACAAACATACATACAGTGAAAATGGGGGTAACATGCCAGATGGTACTTTCCTACAACCCCCTCCCTGCATAATCCTCCATCTTGGTATGGAGGGCAGGGACCAATAGGAATAGGTCTGTGTCCCCCTCCCCAAAGGGAGTGGGCAAACAGGGTGTAGCCACCCTCTGGGACAGTAGCCATTGGCTACTGCTCCCTGACCTCTACAATTACCCTAAATCCAGGATTTAAGGGCCTCCCTGAACCCAGCTCACCAGATTCCTGGTGACTTGATAAGAAAGAAGGAGGACTGCTAAGCTGAAACCCCAGCAGAGAAGAAGGAAGACGACAGCTGACTTGGCCCCAGCCCTACCGGCCTGTCTCCTGCTTCAAAGAACCTGCAACATGAAAGCAACGCATCCAGTCGGACCAGCAACCTCTGCCAAGCTCCAGAGGACTACCCTTCACCACAAAGGACCAAGAACTCTCGAGGACAGTGGCCATGTCCACAAAGAAACTACATGAAGGGACTCCCCGGATCCATGAGTCCTGACAACTCTGCACCTGACGCCTTTGACCAGTGACCAGGTGGCTCAACCAGCTAGAGAGAGTTCCCAGGTGATTGTGAGCAAGTGCCCACCCTGGGTTGATCTCCCCACTCCTCCACGACAAAGCCTCCAGAGGGAATCCCCGAGGACCCCCCTAACCTCAAAAGCTCCAGACAAAGATATCCAACACCTAAAAGACCTCTGCACTCGCAGCCCCCAGGCCTTGGAGAACCCGACCTCCGGTGCAGCTACGTTCAACAGGTGGCCGTCCTCCCTTCCCAGCCTGTGATTTGCCCCAGTCAAACGACTAGTCCTCGCCTGCAGCCTCTGAGTGACCCATGAGGTCCCCTCATAGACCAGCATTGAAAACCCAATGCTTTTTTGCACCCTGCACCCGGTCTCCCCAGTGCCGCTGAGGGTGTATGTTTGGTGCCTATGTGTGCCCCCCCCCAGGGCTCCTCTAAACTCCCCCCGTCCCCCTCCCCCCCAAAGTCTGCCTGCTCAAAGTCACGGGTACCTACCTGCAGGCAGGCCTGATTACGAGTGCCCCCAGTCTCCATAGGAGCCTATGTTAATTTTGCCTCAACTTTGACCTCTGCATCCTGCCGGCCCGTGTTGCTGGTGGTGGGTGTTTGGGGTTAACTTGAACCCCAGCCTGTGGACTTCCTAACCCCCGGAGACTGGAACTGTAAGTCGAGTACTTACCTGTAAATCGTACTAACTATTCTTCCCCCAGTAACTGTTTCTGAAAATTGCACTGTAAACTTTTAAAACTGATTATTGCCACTATTTCAAAAACTGCATTACATCGATTTCAAACAAAGTTCTATTGATATATGTGTAAAATGCAAATCTATTGAAGAAATAAATTAAGGAAAGAAATCTTTGCTATATAAAAACTATTGGTCTGGATTTAAGTCATTGAGTGTGTGCTTCTATTTTCTGTGTGTGTACTACAAATGGCTTTACACTACTCTCTAATAAGCCTAACTGCTCAACCACACTACCACAAAAGAGAACATTAGTATTATCTTCTTTAGCCTCTGTTAAGCCTCTGGGGATCGCCTGGACTGTGTGCACACTATTTCTCATTTTGATGTTGTATATACAGAGCTAGCTTCCTACATTCCACCCCCCATAGGGTCCCATGGTTTTCTGTGCCTTTCCTGCTTGTTGCGGAGTGTATATTTTGTGGAGATATACCAATGTTGGTATAGTAGTAGTATTGTAATAAGGTTCTTTTTTATGTAACAATCACTGACTGACTTCTCTGGTATTGTAAGTACTTTACACTCCTCCTTGATAAGGAGATGAGCTGCTCTCCCGTCGGCATGCCAAGGTACTTTCAAGTTCTGCAAAGACTTCTGCAACCCCGAGGTCGTGCATCTTCCAGAGTAAATGGGACTCTGTCTGCACTTAGGAAAGCAAGAAAGAATCTCCCTTGGAGCGAAGGGGTCACTTCCCTTCATCTGCATGCACCTCAATGACAACGACTGGCTTGTGGATCTTGCAGTCCCACGGACTCTCCAAGGCTCTGCAACACAGGTGTTGGCTCTGTGTCTGTCCTGAGGGCTGACCAATTTTTTTGCAACTGGGAAGTTTGTGGTCCCTTGCTGGAACTGCTTGGCTGAAACCCCTGTGCACTGAGTACTTGTCGTTGCCAAGGCTTGTTAGCTTTTCAGCCCAAAGACCTCCTAGTACCAAGAAGCCACAACCTCCAGCACTCTCTAGCTCCAAGAACGACTTCCTTTTTGCAAATCCTGCAATGTGGGAATGCCTCTTTGTTGTGCTGCTGAGGCCTCCCTGCGACTCCCTGTGTCTGCTGCTAGAAGATCCTGCTGAGGGCACCAATGATTCCTGGTAGCTCTCCTGCTAGCTGAGGGCTGGCTATGACCTACATGCCAAGTTATGGCCACCTGGACCTTGCTGGTCCCCAAAAATCCTACAAACTCCATGCAGTGCTTCCCTGCATTTGCCAAGGCTTGCTGGTTGTCCCGCTGATAGTTGACCCTTCTGCAACTTGACAACCTGCATGGGACAGGTTGTGGACTACTCCTAGAATCTTTCTGCATCGCCTGGACTCTAAAGCTACACTTCTTCGTCCACCATCCTACAGGAAAACATCACCAAGAAGGGTGCACATTGCCCTAATTCACTGCCTGGGAACCTCCTGGTGTTCTGGACTCCGTCCCATCTCTCTTTAGGTCCTCTTCTTCCGGAATCCACGCCTGGGTTCAACGAACCAGGTCTACAGTTCACGACAGCAGCTGGACAACTGAGGTCCCCATTGACTTCAACAGGAGATTCTGACACGACTTTACCCCTATGTACCTGGGCACCCTAGTGTATGTACTCCTCTTTGGTTATCCATCGGTGGGGGCACTCTTGAACCTTACTTGTCCCAAAGGGTTCCCTCGGGGTCCTCTGGGAAGGGTCCTAGAACATGAAAACTCTAACCGCAACTTCCTCATGTTATACTTTTGACACTGACCCGGAGTTACAACTCTGCACACGGGTGCCTGGGGAATCCTACCTACTTACCATTGGGGACCCCAAAGGTTATTTGTCTGCTATCTCCTCTTTGTTTAAGTCTTCTATAGTCAGTAGGTTCCTTAAGGGTCGTACCCATATGTTTCCTCCATCTCCATTCATAATGCCCCAATGGGATTTGAATTTGGTTCTTACATTCTTAATGTGTGCTCCTTTTGAGCCACTCCATAATTGTGCTCACAGGCTTCTAACGGTAAAACAGCCTTCCCTGTGGCCACTACATCTGCCTGCAGGGAGAGTGAGCTACATGCATTGTCATCTAAGCCACCCTACTTTTCCATCTATTCTGGCAAAGTGGGGCTTCATTTTTGCCAAACGTGGTCACTCCCTTTCATGTATGCTAATCAATCACCTTGCCTACTTTTTAGGCACCACCTCATCCAGGAAGAGGGGAGACTCCACTGCCTGGACCCAAAAAGTTTGTTGCCATTCTACCGTAATTGTAAAGTGTTCCAGGTGGATGATCCACTCTTTGTTGGGTATGTGGGTGCGCAGAAAGGTCGGGCAGTGCAGAAGAGAACCATCTCTAGGTGGGTCATTCGCTGTATTAAAATGTGCTCCGCATTGGCTAAAAAGCAACAACTGGAGAGTCTGGGTGCTCACCCTACTAGAGCAACATCTACAACCACTTTGTTAAAATGCAGAGTTCCAGTCCTGGACATCTGTCAGGCAGCAACATGGGCTTCACTGTACACATTCATTCAACACTACTGCCTGGACAGTCAGGTCCGCAGTGACGGATACTTTGCCCATTCGATCCTGCAGGACTTCCCTTTCAGGGCCCTAGTTTTGATGGACCTGTGGTTAGTGTTCTTCATAGCGCTGCGCTTCTGGCGTGGAAAGTTGTGAAAAGAAACTGACAGCACGCTGGGGTGGCACCTATATATCTGGCGTGCACAATGACAGACACAGAGCCGACCATTATCACCTGACGGCATGCAGGGACTCTGCTAGAGAAAAATCTCCGGATCCAGACTGACACCTGGAGGGAAATTCTATGGTAAGGAATCTGCAACTAGAAAATGTTTGCAGGAAAGCACCCTTTTTGGCATGGTTAGCCCCTTCTTTTTGCCTGGTATCTGATTTTGACTGAAAGTACGCTGGATCCCTGCTAACCAGGTCCCCATCACTTTCCCCAAAACTGCACAGTCACACATTGGTAAAACCTTTAGGACCCTCTGTAAGTCCCTAGTAGATGGTACCACTGGCGCCTGGGGTACTAAGGAGGGTCCAAAGAGCTGCATCACGAATTGTGTCACCCTAAGAGACCCCTCACCAAGTCCATGACAGGCTACCATTGCAGGCTGTATTTCTTGATGCTGATAAAAAGTGAAAACACGACATGGCACACAGCCCCTAACAGTGCACATAATATATGTAAGTCCCCCCTCTAGCAGGCCTTACAGCCCTAAACAGGGTACATTATATTACAAGTGGGAGCATATCTGCACAAGCAGATATGCCACTGCTAACTTTGTGGATTCTCAGGCATAGTAAGTGACCAGGGAAGACTTTTTTAAATACATATGTTGAGCACTGTCACAACGAGTTCCCCAGCTTACATGATGGCTTCCCTGAAGATAGGGATGTTTGGTATCAAACATCTTGTATTGGGGAACTCACACTGACACCAGTGTTGAATTTACCAATAAATGCTCCCAGAGGTGCCCCCTGAAAACCTTTCAACTAGTAGTGTGTTAACTGACTGTTCCAGTCAGTGACCAGTTCCGTCACCAGCCTGCACTGGGTGGGGGTGTTGACTCCTCCTCCAGGCAGGATGAACATACCAGGGCAGGAAGGTTCAAAGGCCTGGCCACCTGTGTAATGCAACCCAGGTCTCTCCAAATGGTGGAGATGATCCCCCCCCACCCCCTGTCCTGACCCCACTTTAGGCGTCAGAACAGGTGCTAAAATTAGACAGATTAGGAGGTGTGCCCACTTTATGCCAGTCCCACCCTTAAGGTAGACGAACTTGAGTGGATACCACTTTTTAAATTTCTCCATCTTGGTTTGGAAAGAATTAGGCCACTGTGGCCAGGGTTATGCCCACTTCTGAACAAAACTGGTAATGCAAAAGGGTATAGCCATCCTAAAGGTGGGCAATCCATTGGCTGCCACCTGACACTCCTTGTAACACCCCTAAATTGAGTGTTTATGTGGCACCCCTGAATCCTAGAACTCAGATCCCTGCTGACCTGAAGAAGGAGGACACCCCAGAAATTCAAAAGGCAAGAACAGAAGATCTGTGACGGACTCTGCACCAACCCTGCCTGCCTGCCTGCCTGCCTGTGGACTTCGACAATTGCGAAAATGACACCTCGTCCTCAAACTTCTGAAACTTCCAAAAGCCCGGAATGACTACCAGCCTTAACCCCAGCACAAGGAACGCCATTAAAGTAGCAGAGTTGCTCCCCTGCATCCTTGCAGGCACTGAAGTACCGTCGAAGAGGACTCCTGACCACCAAAACCACCGCTAGACAGCACCACTGCACCCAAGCCTCCCAGCCCGTGTTGAAGTGAGCCAATGGTGCCAACCTGGTCCCCAGCCTCTCCAACAGCTAGGTCCATTGTGGGTTTCCCCACTGCGACCTTCACACTGATGCCTGCGGCCTCTTTGTGCAGGCCCCCCCCCCCCATCCACAACTGTCTCTGGTGACTTTAACCCTGACAGTCCACTGCACCTCTGCACCCGGATGCCCGGGACCGAGAACAAGAGAACCACTGGTGTCACTGTATCCCCCAAGCATGTGAGACTTGAGCCCGCTTGCTGGTCCACCCGGACTGGTTCCGCAGTCCATGCCTGCAGTCTTCTGTCGGCCCCCCACTACCGCATCCACCACGGTGACTGACACTTGACGGTCCAAGAACCCTCTGCATCCGTACACTCCAGTCCAAGAAGAGGAGGACCACTGGTGTCCCCAAGTCCCCAAGCATTGCAGTTCCTGAGCCCACTCCATGGCTCACCCAAACAGGATGGCCACTCCTAGCCTGCGTCCTTTTTTCACAGTGACCGATCTCCTTAGGAACACATTGGGCACCCAGTGGTGTTTTTCACCCTGCACCCCAGCCACCCCTGTGCCTCTGAGGGTGTACTATGGATGCTGTCTTGGATCTTGCTCACTACTTATCTTACATCCAGGAGATTGGTCCTGTAACTCGCTGTACTCAACTTGTTTAATGACTTTCTTTTCCTCTCATATGTTAACATTGAACAACTCTGAAATTGCACTGTTGATTTTTTTTGCAACTGAAATAATTTATGCTTGAGGACATATGTACCTAGAACGAAGTTCTTGCCTTTACAATGTATGTATAGAAAGAAGTATTTTTCTAAAGTGGTCTCAGATTTATTTTTTGAGTGTGTCTCATTTATTGCCTCTATGAGTACAAAAAATGCTTAGCACTACCCTCTGATAAGCCTAACTGCTCACCCACACGACCACAAAAACGCGCATTAGTCCTATCTACTTTTGCCTCTGCAAACCAGTTGGGGACCCACTGGACTCTCTGCAGTGTATTCCTTTTTATTGCAGCATATAGAGAGCCAGCTTCCTACAATGTGTGTACCAGATAAGACGTTACTGAAGGTAAGTAACTTGTTCTAGACATTTCTCTTACCTATTGTTGACTATAATCACTCACCATCTCACTGTTTATAAGCCTTGTTTCTTTCTGTTCTTCACTTAGCATCAAAAGAACAGATCCCAGTTAAGGATGTTGAAGATGTACTATCAGAGACTATTGCACTTTGTCAAAGGACGTCACACAGTCTAAACCAGCAACAACGAGAGGTATGAACTTTTTATTAGCTATATTGATAAATGGAACTTTAGCCACCGCAGTCCAATTTTCTTTAATCTTACGTGAAATATTCCTGCCCGGGAAGACAACAGGAGCTTTATTTCCACACTCTAAAGTAAAAACACTTCAGAAGCCTAACACATGTATGGCTTTTATGATACTGATATCACCAAAAATGTTATTCATGAGGTGTATAAATGTTCTAAACTCACAGCAAACAATGCAGGCCTTCAAAAAACACCAGGCAGTGACATCTTATTCGAATGCTTTGCATTCAGTACTAAGGTTTAAGAGTTCATGGCCCTCTGGATTGCTTCTGGTCTATTGATTGAGCGTGTACGTCCTGGCAGCCCTACCTTGAGTTTATAACCATGTGCACACTCTTAATATGCTAGCAGGATGTGACTGAAGTCCACCCCTGCAAATTGACAAGATCCAAGTTATTACTCTTATGCCACACACCATGTGTGCAGCTCCTATTTTTGAGGCCTTTACCAGTTTATTTCAACTTTTATTCAATGGAAGAAGGGTTGGTTTTGGCACGCCTGCCACCCACTGTGTGTTAGCTGTCATCTATTTTTTTTTCCTAGCAGACCTAGGCAGATGCTGCAGGCGAGGTCCAGGGGGTCCACTTGGACAAAGCACAGGCTGGACAGGGAAGAGGGCCGCATGCTGAACCTAGCTGCACTGGAGGTCGGGTTCTCCAAAGCCTGGGGGCTGCGGGTGCAGTGGTCTTTTAGGATTCGGATATCTTCGTCCGAAGCTTCTGTGGTCAGGGGTGTCCTCTGGATTTCCTCTGCAGGCATCATCGTGGAGAGGTCAACCCCGGGTGGGCACTTGCTCACAATTGCCTGGGGACTCTTGAACTCTTTTGAAGCAGGAGACAGGCCGTTAGGGCTGGGGCAAAAGCAGTTGTCGTCTTCCTTTTTCTCTACTCGGGCTTTCAGCTAAGCAGTCCTCCTTCTTTTAGGTCACCAGGAATCTGGTGAGTTGGGTTCAGGGAAGCCCTTAAATACAAGATTTAGAGGCGTTACAGGGGTCAGAGGGCAGTAGCCAATGGCTACTGTCCCTGGACGTTTCCCGCCGAACTGGCCGCCAAAAGTGGGGTTTTGTCTGGGCAGCGGACATCTCCACTAGCTGGAGTGCCCCGGGCACTGTAACTTGAGGCTTTGAGGCTCACCGCCAGGTGTTACAGTTCACGCAGGAGGGAGGTGTGAAGCACCTTCACCCAGAACAGGCCTTTTTCTGGCCTCAGAGAGAACACAGGCCATCACCCCATGGGGTCAGAAACTCGTATGCTAGTGGCAGGCTGTCACGGACCAGTCAGTCCCACACTAAAGGATTGGGTAAAATACAGTCTCTAAGATGCCCTCTATGTGCATTTTTTTTTAAATAAATCCCACACTGGCATCTGTGGGGGTTTATTGTGCTGAGATGTTTGATACCAAACTTCCCAGTATTCAATGAAGCCATTATGGAGCTGTGGAGTTCGTAATGACAAACTCCCAGACCATATACTTAATATGGCCACACTGTACTTTCATGGTCTAAGAATGGACTTATACTCTGTAGGGACATATTGCTCAGACAGATATGCCCTCATCTGTGATATAGTGCACCCTGCCTTAGGGCTGTAAGGCCTGCTAGAGCGGTGACTTACCTATGCCACAGGAAGTTTGAGGTGGGCATGGCAACCAGATGGGCATGCCATGTTGACTTTGCCTTCTTCTCCCCACCAACACACACAATCTGCAATGGCAGTGTGCATGTGTTTGGTGAGGGGTCCCTTAGGATGGCACGACACATGCTGCAGCCCTTAGGGACCTTCCCTGGTTACAGGGCCCTTGGTACCACTGGTACCTTTTACAAGGGACTTATCTGTGTGCCAATTGTGGAAACAATGATACATTTGTAGATAAAGAACATTGGTGCTGGGGCCTGTTTAGCGGGATCTCAGCACATTCTCAGTCAAGTCAGCATCAATATCAGGCAAAAAGTATGGGGGTAACTGCAACAAGTGCCAGTTTCCTACAACTATGTCTTGCTTGGGAGGTTTGAGAGGTTGCTCTCACCCTTCTCTTACAAGAGCAAGGGGACCCCTAACAGGGTGCCAAAATAGAAGTTCAAATGGGCTGTAGCCCACACCCTTCTGAGGGACCTCTGTGTAGGCGAAAAGGAGGCATGACAGTAGGACATCCCATCTCCTGAGTTTTTCCAGAGAGTTCCATGATCATCCCTTTATTAAATCTCTCTACTAAACCATTGGTTTGGGAGTTGTAAGGGGGGGGTGAACTTGTAAGTAACACCACATTCCTTCTACATTGCTTTTAGATACGCAGACATGACGTTTGCATTTCTGTCTGTCACCACCTCTTTAGGAAAACCCACTCTGGAAAAGATTCCAAGAAAGGCTTTGGCCACTGCATAAGAGGAATAGCGTCTGGGTACCTGGTGGCATGGTCCAACACCACTAACATAAACATGTTCCCAATGGCTGTAGGAGTGTCTAGGGGGGGCAACAATATCCACCCCAACTCTTTCAAAGGGAACCCCAAACACTGGAAGTGGAATTAGGGGGCCTTTGGGGTGCCACCTGTCTTGCCACTTGTTTGGCAGGTGACACAGGAGCAACAAAACTCCTTGGTGTCTTCTGACATATGGGGCCAGGGAAAGTGAGGGACAAGTCTGTCCCAAGTTTTGCTTTGCCTCAGGTGGCCTGCCAGGGAAATGGCATGTGCAAGTGTAGGAAAGTACCATCTTGCCTGGCATGTTATCCCCATTTTTACTTATGTGTCAGTTTGTTTTTGCCTGTCTCACTGGGATCCTGCTAGCCAGGACCCCAGTGCTCATAGTTTGTGGCCTGAATGTGTTCCCTGTATGGTGCCTAACTGGGTCACTGAGGCTCTGCTAACCAGAACCTCAGTGCTTATGCTCTCTCTGCTTTTAAAATTGTTACTGCAGGCTAGTGACCATTTTTACCAATTCTTATTGGCACACTGGAAGACCCTTATAATTCCCTAGTATATGGTACCTAGGTAGCCAGGGTATTGGGGTTCCAGGAGATCCCTATGGGCTGCAGCATTTCTTTTGCTACCCATAGGGAGCTCAGACAATTCTTACTCAGGACTGCCACCGCAGCCTGAGTGCAATAACGTTCACGTTATTTCACAGCTATTTTACACTGTACTTAAGTAACTTATAAGTCACCTATATGTCTAACCCTCACTTGGTGAAGGTTAGGTGCAAAGTTACTAAGTGTGAGGGCACCCTGGCACTAGCCAAGGTGCCCCCACATTGTTCAGGGCAATTTCCCCGGACTTTGTGAGTGCGGGGACACCATTACACGCGTGCACTACTTATAGGTCAATACCTATATGTAGCTTCACAATGGTAACTCCGAATATGGCCATTTAACATGTCTAAGATCATGGAATTGTCCCTTCATGCCAAATCTTGTATTGGGGTGCCAATCCCATGCATCGCCGGGGCTCCAGCATGGACCCCGGGTACTGCCAAACTAGCTCTCTGGGGTTTTCACTGCACTACCGCTGCTGCCAACCCCCAGACAGGCTTTTGCCCTCCTGGGGTCTGGGCAGCCCAGTCCCAGGAAGGCAGAACAAAGAATTTCCTCTGAGAGAGGGTGTTACGCCCTCTCCCTTTGGAAATAGGTGTTAAGGGCTGAGGAGAAGTAGCCTCCCCCAGCCTCTGGAAATGCTTTGAAGGGCACAGATGGCGCCCTGCTTCCATAAGTCAGTCTACACCGGTTCAGGGATCCCCCAGCCCCGGCTCTGGTGCGAAACTGGACAAAGGAAAGGGGAGTGACCACTCCCCTGTCCATCACCACCCCAGGGGTGGTGCCTAGAGCTCCTCCAGTGTGTCCCAGACCTCTGCCATCTTGAATGCAGAGGTGTGATGGCACAATGGAGGCCTCTGAGTGGCCAGTGCCAGCAGGTGATGTCAGAGACCCCTCCTTTTAGGTGCTTACCTGACTAGGTAGCCAGTCCTCCTCTGAAGGCTATTTAGGGTCCATCCTGTGGGTTTCTCTTCAGATAAAGAATGCAAGAGCTCACCAGAGTTCCTCTGCATCTTTCTCTTCAACTTCTGCCAAGGATTGATCGCTGACTGCTCCAGGACGCCTGCAAAACCGCAACAAAGTAGCAAGATAACTACCAGCAACAATGTACTGCCTAATCCTGCCGGCTTCCTTGACTGTTTCCGGGTGGTGCATGCTCTGAGGGCTGTCTGCCTTCACCCTGCACAGGAAACCAAGAAGAAATCTCCCGTGGGTCGACAGGAATCTTCCCCCTGCTAACGTAGGCACCAAACTTCTGCTTCACCGGTCCTCTGGGTCCCCTCTCATCTCGACGAGGGTGGTCCCTGGAACACAGGAGCTGGATCCAAGTGACCCCGACAGTCAGTGGACCTTCTGTCCAAATTTGGTGGAGGTAAGTCCTTGCATCCCCACGCCAGACAGTAATCATGTGTACTGCGTGAACTGCAGCTGCTAGGGCTTTTGTGCACTTTTGCAAGGAATCCTTCGTGCACAGGATAGCCCAGGTCCCCAGCACTCTGTCCTGCATTGCTCAACTCGCTGAGTTGACCACCGACTTCATGGGACCCTCCTTTGTAGTGTTGAGGCGACTGCCGTGATCAGATTTCTTGAACGTCTGTTCAAGTGCTTCTGCGGGTGCTGCCTGCTTCTGTGTGGGCTCTATGTGCTTCTGTGCACCCCCTCTGTCTCGTCCTCCAAGGGGCGACCTCCTGGTCCTTCCTGGGCCCAGGCAGCACCCATTTTCTTCAACTGCGACCTTTGCAGCTAGCAAGGCTTGTTTACGGTCTTTATGCGTGGAAACAACTCTGCATCCTCCAGCACGCCGTGGGACATCTTCTGACCAAAGGAGACATTCCTGGCATCTTCCGTTGTTGCAGAATCTTCAGGTTCTTCCACCTGGAGGCAGCCATTTTGCACCTTCATCCGTGGTTTATTGGGCTCCTGTCCCCTCCTGGACACTTTCGTGACTCTTGGAGTTGGTCCTCTTCCTTTACAGGTCCTCAGGTCCAGGAATCCATCTTCAGTGCTTTTCAGTCAGTTGTTGTCTTTGCAGAATCTCCTATCACTACTTTAGTGTGTTTCTGGGGAAGTAGGGTAACTTTACTCCTACTTTTTCAGGGTCTTGGGATCACTCCCAGTGACCCTCTACACACTACACTAGGCCTGGGGTCACTAAGTGGTTTGCATTCCACTTTCTTAGTATATGGTTTGTGTTGCCCCTAGGCCTATTGTATCCTATTGTATTCTACAGTGTTTGCACTACTTTTCTAACTGTTTAGTTACCTGATTTTGGTTTGTGTGTATATTTTGTGTATTTTACTTACCTCCTAAGGGAGTATATCCTCTGAGATATTTCTGACACATTGTCACTAAAATAAAGTACCTTTATTTTTAGAAACTCTGAGTATTGTGTTTCTTATCATATAGTGCTATATGATATAAGTGGTATGGTAGGAGCTTTGCATGTTTCCTAGTTCAGCCTAAGCTGCTCTGCTATAGCTACCTCTATCAGCCTAAGCTGCTAGAACACTACTAATCTACTAATAAGGGATAACTGGACCTGGCACAAGGTAAGAACCCACTATAAGCCAGGCCATCCTCCTACATTGGTGGTGCAGCGTTGGAATAAGTACTTGTAACTGCTTTACCACTTTGTCATTGGTGTTTTTCATAAGAAAAACATATACCAAATACTTCAAAATATACACAGTTAACCTAAACAGTTTAATTTTCTTTCTTTAAACTTTCTAAAAAGTATCAGAAAAGTTTCAAAAGTTTTGAAGTTTGTAAAAGTTTCTCTCTTTTCATTAAAAGTTTCTAAACTTTTTTCTCTGTGTCCTAAACCCTTTCTAACAAACATGTCTGTAGTAGAACTTACTCCCACAGGTGTCCAGGCAACCTATGGTAGTTTAAACTTTAAAAGTTTGATGGGTCTCTGCATAGAAAGAGGTTTAAGCATTGGTAAGAACCCTACCAAAGATCTTCTCCCTAGCCTTCTCCTAGAAAGTGACCAGAACCAGTCTGGCCCATCCCAGGATCAGGAGGTAGAGGAGGGTGGTACCCAGCAAGACTCAGAGGAGTCCCCTGAGGATGCTGGTGAGGGTTCATCCAAAGACCTGCCAGCTAACAGGCCATCTAGTGACACTGGTAGTGGGGTCACACACTAGTAGGGCATCTTTCACCCCAAAAGGCCAGGTTACTAGAGTCCAGCCAGTTAGAGACAGGTCACACTCTGCCAATTCCCACATTTCTTCTGTCTCTCAGAATTCCCAAGCCTCACACCCTGAGGATAAAACTATGGAAAGGGAACTCGGAAAGCTGAGGTTGGACGAGGCCAGGCTGAAGCTAAGACAGCAGCAGCTGGCCTTAGACAGGGAATCTCTAGATGTAGAGAGGGAAAGGCAGAGGTTGGGGTTAGTTGCCCATGGTGGCAGCAATAGTGTTTTTGATAGTAATCCTGTAAGAGAACAAGATTCCAGAAACCTGCATAAGATAGTGCCCCCTTACAAGGAGGGGGATGACATTAACAAGTGGTTTGCTGCACTTGAGAGGGCTTGTATGGTACAGTTGGTCCCTCAAAGGCAGTGGGCTGCTATCTTGTGGCTATCGTTCACTGGTAAGGGTAGGGATAGGCTCCTTACTGTCAGAGAAAGTGATGCTAATAATTACAAGCTTTTGAAGGATGCACTCTTAGATGGATTTGGCTTAACCACTGAACAATACAGGATAAAGTTCAGAGATACCAGACAAGAGTCCTCTCAAGACTGAACAGACTTTGTAGACTGTTCAGTGAAGGCCTTGGAGGGTTGGTCACATGGCAGTAAGGTGACCGACTATGAAAGCCTGTATAATCTAATCCTGAGAGAGCATATTTTGAACAATTGTGTGTCTGATTTGTTGCACCAGTACTTGGTAGACTCCGATCTGCCCTCTCCCCAAGAATTGGGAAAGAAGGCAGACAAATGGGTCAGAACAAGAGTGAACAGAAAAATCCATACAGGGGGTGACAAGGATGACAAGAAGAAGGATGGTAAGTCTTCTGACAAGGGTGGGGACAAAGATAAAAAACATTCTGAGTCTTCATCAGGCCCACAAAAATCCTCTGGGGGTGGTGGGTCCAAATCCTCTTTCCACAATCAAAAGAAGCCATGGTGTTATTTATGTAAAACTATAGGCCATTGGGCAAGTGATTCCACCTTCCCAAAGAAAAACACCAAGGCTCCCACTACCACAACCCCAGCTGCAACCTCAAGTGCCCTAGTAATAGCAGTGGTGGTGGGAAGTCTACTACAAATAGCCAATCAAAGGGTGTAGCTGGGCTCACCATTGGTACTGTAGTTGGGGTTGGTCTTGTTAGGGAGACCACAGAGGCTGTTTTAGTCTCGGATGCTGGTATTGACTTTGCCACCTTGGTTGCTTGTCCCCTTAATATGGGTAAGTACAAGCAACTTCCCCTAATAAATGGTGTTGAGGCCTACAGGGATACAGGAGCCAGTTTCACTATGGTGATTGAGAATCTGGTTCACCATGAGCAACACCTACTTGGCCAGCAGTACCAAGTGACTGATGCTCATAACAACACTCTTAGCCACCCCATGGCTGTTGTGAATCTCAACTGGGGGGGTTACTGGTCCAAAGAAAGTTTTGGTAGCCACTGATTTACCTGTAGATTGCTAACTAGGCAATGATTTGGAGACATCAGCTTGGGCTGAAGAGTAGTCGGAGGCTCATGCAGCAATGCTGGGCATTCCTGTGCATATCTTTGGTTTGACAAGGGCTCAGGCCAAGAAGCAAAGAGGACAGGGAAACTTGGACCCTGGAACAATGGACCAAGTGCTCCCAAAAGCTAGTGGGTAGTAAGGGTAAATTCTTGCCTACTATCCCTCACTCTCCAGAAGATTCCCCTTTTGGGGAAGAGGAATCCTCTCCCTGTGCAGAACCTACACCAGAGAAGCTGGCAGCAGACACTGCTGAGCTTTTGGGTGCAGGGGGGCCTGCTAGGGAAGAGCTGGGTGTGGCACAGCAGACCTGTCCCACACTAGAGGGTTTGAGACAGCAAGCTGTCAAACAGCAGAATGGGGATGTCACTGATAGCCATAAGGTGTATTGGGAAGACAACCTCCTGTATACTGAGTCAAGGGACCCTAAACCTGGAGCTGCCAGGAGATTGGTCATCCCTTTGCAGTATAGGGAGTTTCTTCTAACTTTGGCACATGACATTCCTTTGGCTGGGCATTTGGGCCAGAGTAAAACTTGGGACAGGCTTGTTCCATTGTTTCACTGGCCTCATATGTCAGAGGACACTAAAGAGTTTTGTCGCTCTGGTGTGACCTGCCAAGCCAGTGGCAAGACTGGTGGCACACCTAAGGCCCCCTTAATTCCACTTCCTGTGGTTGGGGTGCCCTTTGAAAGGGTAGGGGTTGACATAGTTGGCCCCCTTGACCCTCCTACGGCTTGAGGCAATAGGTTTATCCTTGTGGTAGTGGACCATGCCACTAGGTATCCTGAAGCAATTCCCTTAAGGACCACTACAGCACCTGCAGTGGCAAAGGCCCTCCTGGGAATCTTTTCCAGAGTGGGCTTCCCTAAGAAAGTGGTGTCAGACAGAGGTAGTAACATCATGTCTGCATACCTCAAAGCTATGTGGAAGGAGTGTGGTGTAACTTATAAGTTCACTACTCCTTGTCATCCACAAACAAATGGTCTGGTTGAGAGGTTTAATAAAACTCTCAAAGGTATGATTATGGGACTCCCTGAAAAACTCAGAAGGAGATGGGATGTCCTGTTGCCATGCCTCCTTTTTGCTTACAGGGAGTGTAGTAAGTTGGCTCTGTATATAGTATTTCAAAGTAAGAAATAGTGTGCACAGAGTCCAAGGGTTCCCCTTAGAGGTACGATAGTGGCAAAAGCAGATAATTCTAATTCTCTATTTTGTGGTAGTGTGGTCGAGCAGTAGGCTTATCAGAGGGTAGTGTTAAGCATTTGTTGTACCCACACAGGCAATAAATGAGGAACACACACTCAAAGACTTACTCCAGGCCAATAGGTTTTTATATTGAAAAATATATTTTCTTAGTTTATTTTAAGAACCACATGTTCAAGATTTACAAGTAATACTTTAAATGTAAGGTACTTCACTTAGATACTTTAGGAACTTTGAATAAAAGCAATATCATATACAGTCTTTGTAAAAATGGCAATAAGCTATTTTAAAAGTGGACACACTGCAAAAATCAACAGTTCGTGGGGGAGGTAAGTAAAGGCTAAGTTTGCAGGTAAGTAAAACACTTACAAGTCTCAAAGTTGGGTCCAAGGTAGCCCACCGTTGGGGGTTCAAGGAAACCCCAAAGTTACCACACCAGAAGCTCAGGGCCGGTCAGGTGCAGAGGTCAAAGAGGTGCCCAAAACACAATCAAAAACTTCAATGGAGAACAGGGGTGCCCCGGTTCCAGTCTGCCAGCAGGTAAGTACCCACGTCCTCGGGGGGCAGACCAGGAGGGTTTTGTAGGGCACCGGGGGCGACACAAGCAGGCACAGAAAGTACACCCTCAGCGGCACAGGGGCAGCTGGGTGCAGTGTGCAAACAGGCGTCTGGTTTTAGATAGGCAGTAATGGAGGGACCCAGGTGTCACTTCAGCGATGCAGGCAGGCACAGGGGGGGCTCCTCGGGGTAGCCACCACCTGGGCTAGGCAGAGGGTCACCTGGGGGTCGTTCCTGCACTGGATTTCGGTTCCTTCAGGTCCTGGGGGCTGCGGGTGCAGTGTTGGTTCCAGGCGTCGGGTTCCTTGTTACAGGCAGTCGCGGTCAGGGGGAGCCTCTGGATCTCCTCTGCAGGCGTCACTGTGGAGGCTCAGGGGGGTCGTCTCTGGCTACTCACGGGCTCGCAGTCGCCGGGGAGTCCTCCCTGAAGTGTTGGTTTTCCGCAGGTCGAGCCGGGGGCGTTGGGTGCAGAGTGGAAAGTCTCACGCTCCCGGCGGGAAAGGTGAAGTCTTTAAAGTTGTTTCTTTGTTGCAAGAAAGTTGCAGGTTGTTGAACAGGGCCGCTGTTCACGGGAGTTTCTTGGTCCTTGGGTGCAGGGCAGTCCTCTGAGGCTTCAGAGGTCGCTGGTCCCTATTGGATGCGTCGCTGTTGCAGTTTTCTTCGAAGATG
The DNA here is from genome assembly GCF_031143425.1 of Pleurodeles waltl. Taxonomy (NCBI): domain Eukaryota; kingdom Metazoa; phylum Chordata; class Amphibia; order Caudata; family Salamandridae; genus Pleurodeles; species Pleurodeles waltl. The sequence goes on along the minus strand of NC_090440.1, from coordinate 1,781,719,841 downwards.
GGATACAGGCCGGTAGGGCTGGGGCCAAAGCAGTTGTCGTCTCCGTCTTCACTGCAGGGCTTCAGGTCAGCAGTCCTTCTTCTTGTTAAGGTTGCAGGAATCTAGTTTCCTAGGTTCTGGGAAGCCCCTAAGTACTGAATTTAGGGTTGTGTTTAGGTCTGGGAGGGGAGTAGCCATTGGCTACTGTCCCTGAGGGTGGCTACACCCTCCTTGTGCCTCCTCCCTGAGGGGAGGGGGGCACATCCCTATTCCTATTGGGGGAATCCTCCAAAATCAAGATGGAGGATTTCTAAAGGCAGGGGTCACCTCTGTTCAGGACACCTTAGGTGCTGTCCTGACTGGTGGGTGACTCCTCCTTGTTTTCCTCATTATCTCCCCTGGACTTGCCGTCAAAAGTGGGGGCTGTGTCCAGGGGACGGGCATCTCCTCTAGCTGGAGTGCCCTGGGGCATTGTAACACGAAGCTTGAGTCTTTGAGGCTCACTGCTAGGTGTTACAGTTCCTGCAGCGGGGAGGTGTTAAGCATCTCCACCCAGTGCAGGCTTTGTTTCTGGCCTCAGAGGGCACAAAGGCTCTCACCCCAGGGGGTCAGAAACTCGTCTCCCAGCAGCAGGCTGGCACAGACCAGTCAGTCCTGCACTGAAGGATTGGGTAAAATACAGGGGGCATCTCTAAGATGAACTCTGTGTGCATTTTTTAATAAATCCAACACTAGAAGTTTCATACCAAACTTCCCAGTATTCAGTGTAGCCATTATGGAGCTGTGTAGTTTGTTTTTGACAAACTCCCAGACCATATACTTAATATGGCCACACTGTACTTATAATGTCTAAGAATAGACTTAGACACTGTAGGGGCATATTGTATTGTATTGTAATAGTATTTATATAGCGTTTACTACCCCTGACGAGGTGTTGAAGCGCTTTTCGGTGAGTAGCACGCTACTCTGGAACCCAACAAGAATTAGTGATGGATTAGTATCGGGAAATATGAGTACCGTTTTAGTATTATTATGAGTTAATTTGAGCCACGGATATGAGAGTGTGTTAGTTAGATTGACTGGAGTAATGGAGGGATGGAGGAGGAAAGAAATCCAGAAGTGTTAATTGGGAGTATATCCTTCATTTACTCAACCCAAAGGCTTGGGATGAGTAAAGGGGGATGGAGGAGGGAAGAGTCTGTGGAAGGGTTAGGGAGAGCATAGTAGCAGGGTGAGATAAATGAGCGAGAATTTAGTAGGGTTGTGTGGGAGGTCATGGTAGTAGAGTGAGGTTTGGTGAGTTAGATGTGGAAGCGGAGGGAAGAGCTTAGGCAGAGTTATTTAGGAGATAAAAGTAGTAGAAAGGATTTGGGATGAGCCAGAGTGGGAATGGAGGATAGTTTGATAGAGACATGACATGATGATGGGTAGATAAGTGTAATAAGATGAGAGCAGGAATTCATAGATATCTAGTATAACCACCCACCCAGGAGCCATGCAATGACCCACGAACATGCCAAGCACAGAAACAACATATACATATATATATATGTTCGATGGCATGTGTAGCTGCAGATACACATGCTGTGCACAGTCCGCCGTCTGGTGTTGGGCTCGGAGTGTTACAAGTTGTTTTTCTTCGAAGAAGTCTTTTCGAGTCACAAGACCGAGGGACTCCTCCTACTTCGATTCCATTGCGCACGGGTGTCGACTCCATCTTAGATTGTTTTTTTTCCGCCATCGGGTTCGGACGTGTTCCTTTTCGCTCCGTGTTTCGGGTCGGAAAGTTAGTTAGAATCTCGGAAAAAAACTTCGGTATTGTTTGCGTTCGGTATCGGGTTAGTTAGAACAAATCGACACCGAATTTTGAAGAGCTCCGGTGGCCCTTCGGGATTTTTTCGATCCCCGTCGGGGCCTGGTCGGCCCGGCCACGTGCGACTTCAAGGCTCATGGAACGGACACCATTCCGTTTCTGCCCAAAATGCCATCACAAGTATCCGTATACGGATCACTATCTGGTCTGTAACTTGTGCTTGTCCCCCGAGCACAAGGAGGATACTTGTGAAGCCTGTCGAGCGTTTCGGTCGAGGAAGACGCTGAGAGACCGAAGAGCCAGGAGACTACAAATGGCGTTCACGCCGACAGGAAAAGATCGTTTCTCCGTCCGCGAGTCGGATACGGAAGAACTCGACGTCAAAGAAACAACCAAAACCGTGAGTAAGACATCGAAAATCAAGACTCACGAGAAGGCTACAAAAGCCCAGGGGACGCCACCGGCAACAGGCCATGGCTTAACCCGAAAAATAGGTGACCCATCCAAGGCACCGAAAAAGGGCATGCTGGTGTCGAAGTCATCCGACTCCGGTCGAGATAACGCCACACAGCAACCTCGGAGCCGAGACGGCGGCTCCGAGAAACTTCGGCACAGAGACAGCGGCACCGAAGAATTTCGGCACCGAGACACGCCGAAAACAAAGAAGGTTTCTTCGGAGCCTAAAAAGACTTCCGAAAAGGTTTCGGTTCCGAAACAGCCAGCCTCGGAGCCGAAAACTAGTTCCTATACAGAGGAACAAGGACTAACCTCCCAATTACATCGATTTGGAGAGGAGCTTCAATCTGCAGAGCCTGACTACACACAAAGAAGGCTTCATATTCATGAGGACCCAGGGAAGATAACCACTCTTCCCCCAATCAAAATAAAAAGGAAACTTGCCTTTCAACAAAAGGACAAGCAACCACAGGCAAAGGTGGCAAAGAAAACAACCCCACCACCGTCTCCACCACCATCAATACATGCATCACCAGCAACAACTCCACCACTGATGCACTCACCAGCTCATACCACAATGAGTCAGGATGATCCCGATGCATGGGACCTCTACGATGCTCCAGTGTCTGACAGTAGCCCAGACTCTTATCCTACAAAACCGTCACCACCTGAGGACAGTACATCCTATACACAGGTGGTCGCAAGGGCAGCCGAGTTTCACAATGTGTCCTTACATTCGGAACCAATTGAGGATGACTTTCTCTTTAACACCCTATCCTCCACCCATAGCCAATATCAAAGCCTTCCCATGCTCCCAGGAATGCTAAGACATTCAAAACAAATATTTCAGGATCCAGTTAAAGGCAGAGCCGTAACTCCAAGGGTGGAGAAAAAATATAAGCCACCGCCCACTGATCCAATATATATTACAACACAACTAACACCAGACTCAGTAGTTGTGGGGGCAGCTCGTAAGAGAGCCAACTCTCATACCTCAGGCGACGCACCACCTCCAGACAAGGAGAGCCGCAAATTTGATGCTGCAGGAAAAAGGGTTGCAGCACAAGCAGCAAATCAGTGGCGTATCGCCAATTCACAAGCACTTTTGGCAAGATACGACAGGGCTCATTGGGATGAAATGCAACATTTCATCGAACACTTACCCAAGGAGTTCCAAAAAAGAGTGCAACAGGTGGTGGAAGAGGGACAAAGTATCTCAAATAATCAGATACGGTCTTCCATGGATGCAGCAGATACAGCTGCAAGGACAATAAACACTGCAGTCACAATACGAAGGCACGCATGGCTGCGCACTTCTGGGTTCAAACCGGAAATCCAGCAGGCTGTGCTCAATATGCCGTTTAATGAACAGCAATTGTTTGGGCCGGAGGTAGACACTGCCATCGAAAAACTCAAGAAGGACACCGATACAGCCAAAGCCATGGGCGCACTCTACTCCCCGCAGAGCAGAGGCACATTTCGGAAAACACCTTTTAGGGGAGGGTTTCGAGGTCAACCCACAGAAACCACAACCTCACAAACAAGGCCTAACTACCAGGGTCAATACCAGAGGGGAGTCTTTTGGGGGCAATTTAGAGGGGGCCAATTCCCAAAAAATCGAGGAAAATTCCAAGGCCCTAAAACCCCTCAAAATAAGCAGTGACTCACAAGTCACACACCCCCATCACATAACACCTGTGGGGGGAAGACTAAGCCAATTTTACAAACTTTGGGAGGAAATAACAACAGACACTTGGGTCTTAGCAATTATCCAGCATGGTGATTGCATAGAATTTCGCCAATTCCCTCCAAACGTCCCACCGAAAACACACAATATGTCAAAACAACATATAGATCTTCTAGGACTAGAAGTTCAAGCATTGCTACAAAAGGACGCAATAGAAATTAGTACCAACTCAACAAAAAAACACAGGAGTTTACTCACTGTACTTTCTAATACCCAAAAAGGACAAAACTCTGAGACCAATACTAGATCTCAGAACACTAAATACCTACATAAAATCAGACCACTTTCACATGGTCACGTTACAAGACGTAATACCACTGCTCAAACAGCAAGACTACATGACAACATTAGATCTAAAAGATGCGTATTTCCATATACCAATACATCCTTCACACAGGAAATACCTAAGGTTCGTATTCCAAGGAATACATTACCAATTCAAAGTGTTGCCATTCGGGAGAACAACTGCGCCAAGAGTTTTTACAAAATGCCTGGCAGTAGTAGCTGCACATATCAGAAGGCAGCAAATACATGTGTTCCCGTACTTAGACGACTGGCTAATCAAAATCAACACGCTAAAACAGTGTTCACAGCACACAAAATATGTCATACAAACCCTTCACAGGCTAGGTTTCTCCATCAACTACGCGAAGTCACACCTTCTGCCGTGTCAAACGCAGCAATACTTAGGAGCGACAATCAACACAGCAAAAGGGATTGCCACTCCAAGTCCACAACGGGTTCAAACATTTCACAAAGTAATACAGGCCATGTATCCAACACAAAAGATACAAGTCAGAATGGTAATGAAACTACTAGGCATGATGTCTTCATGCATAGCCATTGTCCCAAACGCAAGATTGCACATGCGGCCCTTACAACAGTGCCTAGCATCACAATGGTCACAAGCACAGGGTCAACTTCTAGATCTGGTGTTGATAGACCGCCAAACATACATCTCGCTTCTATGGTGGAACAGTACAAATTTAAACCGAGGGCGGCCTTTCCAAGACCCAGTGCCACAATACGTCATAACAACAGATGCTTCCATGACAGGGTGGGGAGCACACCTCAATCAACACAGCATCCAAGGACAATGGGACATACATCAGAGACAGTTTCACATAAATCACTTGGAATTGTTAGCAGTATTTCTAGCGCTGAAAGCATTTCAACCCATAATAACCCAAAAATACATTCTTGTCAAAACAGACAACATGACAACAATGTATTATCTAAACAAACAAGGAGGGACACACTCGACACAGTTGTGCCTCCTAACACAGAAAATATGGCATTGGGCGATTCACAACCACATTCGCCTAATAGCACAATTTATTCCAGGGATTCAGAACCAGTTGGCAGACAATCTCTCGCGAGATCACCAACAAACCCACGAATGGGAAATTCACCCCCAAATACTAAACAATTACTTTCAAATTTGGGGAACACCTCAAATAGATCTATTTGCAACAAAGGAAAACTCCAAATGCCAAAACTTCGCATCCAGATACCCACAAGATCAATCCCAAGGCAATGCTCTATGGATGAACTGGTCAGGGATCTTTGCATATGCTTTCCCCCCTCTCCCTCTCCTTCCATATGTAGTAAACAGGTTGAGTCAAAACAAACTCAAACTCATACTAATAGCACCAACATGGGCAAGGCAACCTTGGTACACGACACTACTAGACCTGTCAGTAGTACCTCATGTCAAACTACCCAACAAACCAGATCTGTTAACACAACACAAACAACAGATCAGACATCCAAATCCAGCATCTTTGAATCTAGCAATTTGGCTCCTGAAATCCTAGAATTCGGACACTTGCACCTCACACAAGAATGTATGGAGGTCATAAAACAAGCTAGGAAACCTACCACTAGACACTGCTACGCAAACAAGTGGAAAAGATTTGTGTATTACTGCCAGAATAATCAAATTCAGCCATTAACCGCATCTCCAAAAGATATAGTTGGATATTTACTACATTTGCAAAAATCAAATCTAGCTTTCTCTTCCATAAAAATACATCTCACCGCAATATCAGCTTACCTATAAATTACTCATTCAACTTCACTATTTAGAATACCAGTCATTAAAGCGTTTATGGAAGGCTTAAAGCGAATCATACCACCAAGGACACCACCTGTTCCTTCATGGAACCTCAACATTGTCTTAACAAGACTCATGGGTCCACCTTTCGAGCCCATGCATTCTTGTGAAATGCAATACTTAACGTGGAAAGTTGCGAGATTCAAGCATTTACCATACAAGAACCATTTATTCAGATACATAAAAATAAAGTAGTTTTAAGAACAAATCCAAAATTTTTGCCAAAGGTTATCTCACCGTTCCACTTAAATCAAACAGTAGAATTACCAGTGTTCTTCCCACAACCAGATTATGTAGCTGAAAGAGCACTACATACATTAGACATCAAAAGAGCACTAATGTACTACATTGACAGAACGAAACTAATTAGAAAAACAAAACAACTATTTATTGCCTTTCAAAAACCTCATACAGGAAATCCAATTTCAAAACAAGGCATTGCTAGGTGGATAGTTAAGTGTATTCAAACCTGCTATCCTAAAGCAAAAAAAGAGCTGCCTATTACACCAAAGGCACACTCAACCCGAAAGAAAGGGGCTACCATGGCCTTTCTAGGAAATATTCCAATGAACAAAATATGTAAGGCAGCAACATGGTCTACGCCTCATACATTTACCAAGCACTACTGTGTAGATGTGTTAACTGCACAACAAGCCACAGTAGGTCAGGCTGTACTAAGAACATTATTTCAAACTACTTCAACTCCTACAGGCTGAACCACCGCTTTTTGGGGAGATAACTGCTTACTAGTCGGTGCACAGCATGTGTATCTGCAGCTACACATGCCATCGAACAGAAAATGTCACTTACCCAGTGTACATCTGTTCGTGGCATGAGTCTCTGCAGATTCACATGCGCCCACCCGCCTCCCTGGGAGCCTGTAGCCGTTTAGAAGTAGATCTTGAACATTTGTACATTTGTAAATATATTACTTTAACCTTTATTATGTACATACGTATTAATTCCATTGCATGGGCACTATTACTAATATACACAACTCCTAACTCACCCTCTGCGGGGAAAACAATCTAAGATGGAGTCGACGCCCATGCGCAATGGAATCGAAGTAGGAGGAGTCCCTCGGTCTCGTGACTCGAAAAGACTTCTTCGAAGAAAAACAACTTGTAACACTCCGAGCCCAACACCAGAAGGCGGACTGTGCACAGCATGTGAATCTGCAGCGACTCATGCCACGAACAGATGTACACTGGGTAAGTGACATTTTCCATATATATATATATATACACACACACACACACATACATACACACACACATACAAACACACATGAATACACACACATATGCACATACAATACATAATTAGAACCATTGGTGAATATACTTAGTCAAACATGTTTAAAGAGTGTGTGTGTGTATTTTATTGTTATGACATAGTAGCTATACATATTTTCTAAAGAACTATACATAACTAGAAATGTACACATAATCAGAAAAAATATTTATCAACATAGGCATATGCAGCCCATAGTTGTTTAAATATGGTGGTTATGAAGGAAGGGGCCAACTCTTGAGTAGTTTTCTGAAGACAAGAAAGTTATCTGTGGCTCTTATATTTGGGGGTAATGAATTCCATATTTTGGCTGCTTGAACGGAGAAGGATGTACCACCTATAGTCTTTCTGTTGTATGGTGGTGTTCTAAGGCGGGTTGCCAATCTTGAGCGGAGGTTTCTTTGTTGGATGTATTGGGTTATTTTGTTTCTGATAAAAAGCGGTCCTGTTCCATGTTTAGCTTTGTGGGTGATACAAAGCAGCTTGAAAGTGCATCTTCTGGCAACGGGTAACCAGTGTAGTGCTCTCAAGGCAGGGGAGATGTGGGCTTGCGGTTTTACATGTAATAGTAGCCTGGCTGCGGAATTCTGGATACTTTGTCATTTTTCATAATAGATAGAGATGATCCATGGTAGAGGCCATTGGCATAATCCAGTTTGGATAGTACAAGCGAGATAGTAGCTTGCACCTTGTGTGGAAATCTGAGGTGGGGGATTTGCGTCGTAAAGTCTTCAAGGTGATGAAGCTGGTTTGTGCTAATTTGTCCACTTGGGCATTCATAGTTAACTTGGAATCCATGGTGATTCCAAGGTTTTTAACTTCCTTGGATAATTGAGGAGGTGGTCCGAGATCGTCAGGCCAGACGCACAGAGGGTCATAACTTTTCCAGTCACCACATATGAGTATTTCTGTTATGGAGGTATTTAGTTTGAGATGGCTCCAGGTCATCCACTGATCAACGGCTCTGAGGCAACTGAAGATTTGTGAGTTTTCAATGTTTTTGGGGCATTCTAATTTAAGTAATATTTGTGTGTCATCTGCATAGTTGTAGCATGTGAGATGGAATTCATTGGTCTGTTCTTGTAAAGATATCATGTAGATGTTGAAAAGCAAAGGTGAGATGATTGATCCTTGGGGGACCCCTGCTTTTGTTACGTAGGGTTCGGATGAGAAGGGGGTCGAGTGGATGATACTAGATCTTTTTTGAAGATAGGAAGTAATCCAGTCGAAAGCAATCCTTTATATGCCGGCTTCGTGGAATCTTTGAATTAGGGTGTCATGGTCAACCGTATCAAAGGCAGCCGAGAGGTCCAAGAGAAGTAGTGCAGCAACTCCATTGTGGTCGACTGTGTTTTTAAGATCATCCCAGATTGCTATGAGTGCCGATTCAGTGCTTCTTCCTGGGCGGAACCCAGTTTGGAAGTCTGAAAGTATAGAATTGTCTTCAATGAATTGTGACATCTGGGCGAATGCTGCCCTTTCTATCAATTTGCCCAGGAAAGGTCCATTTGTGATTGGTCTGTAGTTGTTGGGGTCTTGCGGGTCTAGGTTTGTTTTCTTTAATAACGGTCGTATGTATGCCTTTTTCAGGTCTACAGGAAAAGTTCCTGAAGTTAAAGAGTTGTTGATGATTCTTCTTACAGGTGTGGCAGCAGAAGTAGATAGAAGAATGTTCTGGAAGATTTATATTGGGCAAGGGTCAACCGGAAGGTCTGCTTGCTTTGACCAAATCCATAAATTCACCTTGGGATATTTGTTTGAAGGACTGTAGAGGTTGGGTTGGTTTATTCTTAGAGGGTATTTTAGGAAAGGGGTTGGTGCTGATGGTTTTCTTCTGTTTTAAATAGGAGTCCAATATGTCTGCCTTGGTTGTGTTTTGAGTTGCCAATTTGTTTGTGAAGCACACCATCTTTGAATCACCCAAATGTTTAGTTTTCTGATGTTTCTAGGTCTTGTGGATTTTTCTACATGGCAGCGTCCCAAAGTCCAAAAGTCCAAAGTCCAAAAGGTGCAGCCCTCACCATTCCAAGTGGGACGATTCTGAGAGTTAGCCAAGTTCTCAGAGCCCAAATGTACAACCAAAACAATCAAATGTCCTCTTGCTTGTCGTGGGATAAGATGTTTTTGTGTGCAGGGGGAGAGCTGAAAGACTGTTACCCCCTTACTGGTTTGTAGCCATCAGCCCACAATTTTTTTTTATTCCCTGGCATTAGTAGACTTTCTGACACCCCCCCCCCCCCCCCCACCCTGGTGGGCAAAACAACTTTGGCCCTGTTTACTCGGGGTGGCCACACCCCCACCCTCTTATTTTGAAAAAATCTTCCCTGGTCTTTGGTGGGCTTTTTGCCCATCTTGGGGGCAGGTGGGCCTTCCAAAAATAGGACGATCTGCCCCCAAGGGGGGGCGGATATGGGAAACAGTAATGTGCCCCCATGGGGAGCGACCCTTGGCCAAGGGGTTGCCCCCCCCAAACAAAACACACATATATACACACACACACCAATCCCTGGTGCCTAAGTGGTTTTAGCCCCCCTCCCCCTGCCAATCAGCCTAATAGAAATGGCCTAAAATAAATTCCGTCCCCCCAGGGAAGCGACCCATGTCTAAGGGGCCGCTCCCCTTGTGTGAAATTGGCACAAAAAAAAAATCCCCGTGTCTAATGATTTCTGGCCCCCTTGGGGGCAGATCATCCTAATAAAAATAGGCCGATCTGCCCCCAAGGGAGGCAGAAATGGCCTAAAATATATTTGCCCCCCAGATGAACGACCCTTGCTTAAGGGGCTGCTCCCCTTGAGTGAATTTGAAGCAAAAAAATAAAAATCTCTGGTGTCTAGTGGTTTCTGCCCTCCTTGGGGGCATATTGGCCTAACAAAAATAGGCTGATCTGGCAGAAATGGCATAAATACAATTTGCCCCCCAGGTGATGGACCCTTGCCTAAAGGGTAGCTCCCCATATATAAAAAAACAAAAGTAAACAAACAAAAACACATCCTTGGTGTCTAGGGGTTTCTGCCAACTCTGGGGGCAGATCGGCCTAATTATAATAGGCGAATCTGCCCCGTGGGGAGGGGGGCAGAAAAGGCCTAAAAATATTTCTCCCCCCGGGGAGCGGCCCTTGCCTAAGGGGCCGCTCCTCTTATGCGCAAGTATGTAAAAAAAAAAAAAATCCCTGGTGTCTAGTGGTTTCTGGCCCCCTGGGGGGCAGAAATGGCCTAAATACAATTTGCCCCCCAGGTGATGGACCATTGCCTAAAGGGTAGCTCCCCGTATTTAAAAAAACAAAAGTAAACAAACAAAAACACATCCTTGGTGTCTAGGGGTTTCTGCCAACTCTGGGGGCAGATAGGCCTAATTATAATAGGCCAATCTGCCCCGTGGGGGGGGGGCAGAAAAGGGCTAAAAATATTTCTCCCCCCGGGGAGCGGCCCTTGCCTAAGGCCGCTCCTCTTATGGGCAAGTATGTAAAAAAAAAAAAATACCTGGTGTCTAGTGGTTTCTGCCCCCCTGGGGGGCAGAAATGGCCTAAATACGATTTGCCCCACAGGGGAGCGACCCTTGCCTTAGGGGGTCGCTCCCCACACATATATATTTATATAAAATTATCCCTGGTGTCTAGGGGGGTTTCAGAAACGGTTTAAAAATAATTTGGCCCCCTTGGGAGCGGCCCTTGCCCAAGGGGCCGCTCCCCTTATGAGTAATTATCAAAACAAAAAATTCCCTGGTGTCTAATGGGCATTTCTGCTGCCCGATCGCATCGCGATCTGCAGCAGAAATGCTTGCAGAGACATGAAAGGAAAGGCCTTTCCTTTCCTTTCATGCCTTTGCCTGCCCCCTCCTCCAGAGTGGAAGTGCTGAGTATTTCTCATGCTTCCAGCGCGATGGGAGGTGGCCTCTGATGAAGGCACACGCGTCTGCGTGCTGAGGAGTCCGGGGGTGGGGGGTCATGGGTGGAAGGAGAAGCGATTCCCCTTCCAGCCCTGCCCTGGAGGGAGTGGGGGGGAGGCCATCGGGGGAAGCACCAGCGCTTCCCCAGAGGGCCTATACCAGGACGTAGTGGTTACGTCCGTGGTGCCTCAGCGCCACGCCACTGGACGTAACCACTACGTCCATGGCGGGGAAGGGGTTAAGAGCTGGAAAGACAAAAGTGGAAGAGAAAGAAAACATTGAGAGTAAACAGAGTAAAGGAAAGAACTGAGTGAGATGGGTGAAACAGATCCTCCCAAATAAAGATGGCAGCTAAGAATAGATTTGTCTCCCCACGTCCTCAAACAGAAGTCAGAGTGTGGAACAGCAGGGTGCACTGCAGAACAGAAGGAGGTGCATTAGCAGAGTTGTATGTGAACCCCAATACAGCAATATTGGGGTGATTCAGATCAGGATTGGGGTAGAGCTGTGTCCTGGCCCAGTGCTGGAATAACAAAGCAGCGGGTGAGGAATGAGAAACAGAGCACCGTGTAATTCCTGGTACTGGAATAATGGTGAGTTGCAGATTAGGGTTGAGGAGCACTGACAGAGTTGTAAGTGGGCCGGAGTACTGAAATAGTAATGGGCACACAAGGTCAGAAGTGAGGTATGTTAATGGACCTATGTGTGGGACCTAGTACTGGCGTGCCAGTGTTGCCAACTGTTAGCCTGGAGGTGCCCTAATGGAACTGTGAGTTTGGCCCAGTATGGGAGTCGCATTGCCTCCGAACCACAGAAGCTAGGAGTCCTAAAGGGCGTGTGTGAGAGCCTTAGTACTGTGAAGAAATGTGCACTGAATGTTAGAATTGATGTATTCTGGCGGACCTGTGGTGATTCCCATCAACAGTGGCGCTGGATGTTAGACTTGAGGTGCACTGGTTGAGCTGCGTTTTGCTCTTTTGTGTCCAGTATTGGCATGGCAGTGGGACCGAATATTAGAACTGAGCTGCTGTAATGGAACTTTATGTGAGCAGGGTCCCGGTATAGGAAAGGAAGTGACCTCGTTAAGGTAGAACTGAGGTGCACTGATGGAGCTGCGCCCAAGGTCCCAGTACTGGAGCAGCAGTGTACACTGACTGCAAGAACTGAAGTGCTCTGGCAGACAGCGTGTGTGGGGTTCCTGGCACCGACATAGCTGAGCGCTTGGAGTGTGTGAAATGCGGTGCACTGATAGAGCTGCGAGTGGGATCCCAATATAAAGCAGAGGTTGGTAACGTCACTAAGGATTGCAGAGCCCTGGTACAGCTGGGTGCCTAGGCTATAAGCAATTACAAGTTTTCTCTGCCCTTGCTTTCAGTACACAAGCAGGCACACTTTTTAAACAAAATTCAAGCCAAGAAAGGGCAGGAGCCAGGCAGCTGACAGAGGGTGCAGAGAGCCCACAGAGACCAAATGTGACCAAGATAACCGCATGATTTTTTGCCTTGTTTACAGCTAAGCTCAGAGGAAGAATGCTCTGCAAACGAAAAGGGACGCTTCCCTGGACAGGAGCAGGAAAGAAAATAAAAAAAAAAAGTCCCCTACAGACCAGATAAACGGGACAGAGTGTAATTGTACAGTAGTTGGTCCCTGCTCCCACGCAGAAGGAGGAACAAAGAGGCATAACTGACCACTTGCAAGCAACAACACAAATTAACAAATGAAATAGCTAGAAGCCACAGGAAGAAGTATACTTAAAAGTATACAAGAGGTCGTACCCTTATACTCAACCTAAAAATGTAATGCAGTGACTCATTTTGGGAAAGCTTTTGGGGAAATGTGCTACAATTCTAGAGAACTTAGGAAGCTGGTCTCTCACACGACTTGATATCACTTGGAATTGTTTCGTACTTTTTATTTTACATAAAGGTTTCATTTTGCATTTTACCACTCATGTTGCACTTGTTTGAGCAACTGTGAATAGAAAGGACTTACCGTGCTGCACGAGCCGCTTTCTTACTCTCCAAACTCGAGGCCACATTAAACCTCTCTGCCCTTTTCTGTAGTCTCTCATTCAGTGGCATATTGCTCATGCAGCTATGCCCTCACCTGTGGTATAGTGCTCCCTGCCTTAGGGCTGTAAGGCCTGCTAGAGGGGTGACTTACCTATGCCACAGGCAGTATTTTGTGGTCATGGCATCCTGAGGGGGATGCCATGTCGACTTTGCCTTTTTCTCCCCACCAACACACACAATCTACAATGGCAGTGTGCATGTGTTCTGTGAGGGGTCCCTTAGGGTGGCACAACATATGCTGCAGCCCTTAGGGACCTTCCCTGGTCACAGGGCCCTTGGTACCACTGGTACCTTTTACAAGGGACTTATCTGTGTGCCAGGGGTGTGCCAATTGTGGGAACAATGGTACATTTTAGGTAAAAGAACACTGGTGCTGGGGCCTGGTTAGCAGAGTCCCAAAACACTTCTCAGTCAAGTCAGCATCAGTATCAGGCAAAAAGTGGGGGGTAACTGCAACAGGGAGCCATTTCCTTACAGGGAGGTACCCCAAAAAGGAGTGGGCTTTAGCCCCTTTGAACTCCTCTTTGGGCACCCTGTGAGAGGTCCCTTTGCACTTGTGAAAGAGGGTTGGGAACAACCTTTAAAAGCTCCAAAGCAAGACATTGTGGACTATGTACTTGGCCTAAGATCCAGAATGGCTGAGTACATGAAAAAGGCCAGTAAAAACCTTCAGGCCAGCCAAGAGCTCCAAAAGCAATGGCATGGCCAGAAGGCTGTCCTGACCCAGTACCAGCCAGGACAGAAGGTGTGGGTATTGGAGCCTGTGGCCCCAAGAGCACTCCAGGACAAATGGAGTGGACCCGCCTCATTGTTGAGAAAAAGGGTGAGGTTACCTACTTGGTAGACCTGGGCACTGCCAGGAGTCCCCTTCGGGTGCTCCATGTCAACCGCCTAAAACTATACTATGGAAGGGCTGATCTCACCCTGCTCATGGCAACTGATGAGGGACAGGAAGAAGAGAGTGACCCTCTCCCTGATCTCTTCTCCACCACTGAAGCTGATGGCTTAGTGGAGGGAGTTGTGCTTGCAGATTGCCTTACTGCTTAGCAGAAGGACAACTGCATAAATCTCCTAGGCCAATTTTCTGACCTCTTCTCACTGACACCAGGTACAATTACTTGGTGTGAGCACACAATCAACACTGGAGACAGTTTACCTGTCAAAAGTAAGATTTATAGGCAGCCTGACCATGTCAGAGATAGCATAAAACAAGAGGTACATGAGATGCTGGACTTAGGAGTGATTGAGCCTTAAGAAAGCCCATGGGCTAGCCCAGTGGTGCTTGTCCCAAACCTTCACAGTAAAGATGGTAAAAGAGAAATGAGGGTTTGTGTTGACTACAGAGGACTCAATCAAGTAACCAAAACTGATGCTCACCCTATACCCAGGGCAGATGAGCTAATAGATACCCTGGCTTCTGTCAAGTATCCAAGCACTTTTGATTTAACTGCAGGGTATTGGCAGATTAAATTATCAGCAGATGATAAACCTAAAACTGCATTTTCCACCATTGGAGGGCACTATCAGTTCACTGTGATGCCCTTTGGTTTGAAGAATGCACCTGCCACTTATCAGTGGTTGGTGAACACAGTCCAGCAAGGTTTGGAAGCTTTTAGTGCAGCATATCTAGACGCTATAGCTGTCTTTACCTCCACCTGGGATAGCACCTGGTCCACCTATGGAAAGTTTTGGAGGCCCTGCAAAAGGCAGGCCTCACTATCAAATCAAATCAAATCAAATCATAAACATTTATAAAGCGCGCTACTCACCCGTGCGGGTCTCAAGGCACTAGGGGGATGGGGTTACTGCTGCTCGAAGAGCCAGGTCTTGAGTTGCCTCCGGAATGCGGAGTGGTCCTGGGTGGTCCTGAGGTTGGTGGGGAGGGAATTCCATGTCTTGGCCGCCAGGTAGGAGAAGGACCTCCCACCTGCCGTGGTGCGGCGGATGCGGGAGACGGCGGCGAGAGCGAGGTCGCGGAGCGAAGTTGACGGGTGGGTGTGTGAGGGCTTTGTGTGCGTGGGTGAGGAGTCGGAAGGTGATCCTTTTGTTGACGGGAAGCCAGTGCAGGTGTCTCAGGTGGACGGAGATGTGGCTGTTGCGGGGTATGTTGAGGATGAGGCGGGCGGAGGCGTTTTGAATTAGTTGCAGACGTTTCTGGAGTTAAGCGGTGGTTCCTGCGTATAGGGTGTTGCCGTAGTCCAGACGGCTTGTGACGAGAGCGTGGGTCATGGTCTTTCTGGTGTCGGCGGGGATCCAACGGAAGATCTTTCGGAGCATGCGGAGGGTGAGGAAGCAGGAGGATGATACGGCGTTGGCTTGTTTGGTCATGGTGAGAAGTGGGTCCAGGATGAAACCGAGGTTGCGTGCATGGTCTGAGGGGGTTGGTGCGGTGCCAAGGGCCGTGGACCACCAGGAGTCGTCCCAGGCGGTCGGGGTGTTTCCGAGGATGAGGACTTCCGTTTTGTCTGGGTTCAGTTTCAGACGGCTGAGTTTCATCCAATCTGCAACGTCTTTCATTCCATCTTGCAGGTTGGTCTTGGCGCTGGTGGGGTCCTTGGTGAGGGAAAGTATCAGCTGAGTGTCGTCGGCGTAGGAGGTGATAATGATGCTGTGTTTGCGTACGATGTTGGCGAGGGGGCTCATGTAGACATTGAAGAGAGTCGGGCTGAGCGAAGAGCCTTGTGGGACGCCGCAGATGATCTCGGTGGGATCTGAGCGGAAAGGTGGGAGGTAGACTCTTTGGGAGCGGTTGGAGAGGAAGGAGGTGATCCAGTCCAGGGCCTGTCCTTGGATCCCGGTGGAGCGGAGGCGGGTTATTAGGGTGTGGTGGCAGACGGTGTCGAAGGCAGCCGAGAGGTCGAGGAGGATGAGGGCGACTGTTTCTCCGTTGTCCATCAGGGTTCTGATGTCGTCTGTGACTGAGATGAGGGCGGTTTCTGTGCTGTGATTGGCTCGGAATCCGGACTGAGAGGGGTTGTCTTCAAGGAAGTTGGTAAGTTGCTTGTTGACGGTCTTCTCTATGACTTTGGCGGGGAAGGGGAGGAGCGAGATGGGGCGGAAGTTTTTCAGGTCGCTTGGGTCCGCCGTAGGTTTCTTCAGTAGGGCGTTGACTTCAGCGTGTTTCCAGCTCTCGGGGAAGGTGGCAGAAGAAAACGAGCTGTTGATGATGGTCTGGAGATGCGGGGCGATGATGTCGTCTGCTTTGTTGAAGATGAAGTGTGGGCAGGGGTCCGAGGGGGCACCGGAGTGGATGGAGTTCATGGTGGCTTTGGTCTCTTCCGTGTTGATGTGAGTCCAGGCGTTGAGGGTGATGGCTGGGGTTGTAGGTTCTGTGGTGGTTGGCTGGGTCTGGTGTCCGAAGCTGTCGTGTAGGTCGGTGATCTTACGATGGAAGAAGGTGGCGAGGGAGTTGCAGAGGTCTTGTGAGGGCGTGATGGCGTTGGCGTTGGCGTTAGGGTTGGAGAGCTCTTTGACGATGTTGAAGAGTTCTCTGCTGTTGTGAGTGTTTTTGTCCAGTCTGTCTGTGAAGGAATTTCTTTTGGCGGCGCAGATCAGTTGGTGGTGTTCGTGGGTAGCGTTCTTGAGGGCAGTCATGTTATCTGCGGTGTGGTCCTTGCGCCAGGCTTTCTCTAGGGTGCAGCAGTTTTTTTTTTATTCCTTGAGGGTATCAGTGAACCAGAGAGGTTTTTTGGTGTTGGTCTGTCTTGGAAGGCGTCTGAGGGGAGCGAGGTTGTCTGCGCAGTTGGTGATCCAATGCGTGAGGCTGAGGGCTGCGTCATTGGGGTCGGTGGAGAAGGTGGGTTGGTTGTCGCTGAGAGTGGAGAGAAGCTCTTCCGCTGGGATTTTGTTCCACTGTCGGCGTGGGATGGGTTGTGTGCGGAGGTGGCGAGTCTCGCGTCGGAAGGTGAAGTGGACACATCTGTGGTCGGTCCAGTGTATAGCGGAAGAGTGGCTGAAGGATACGTGGTTGCTGGCGGAGAAGATGGGGTTGAGCGTGTGTCCGGCGATGTGGGTGGGGGTGTTCACCAGTTGCTTGAGACCGAGGTTGGCGAGGTTGTCGAACAGGGCGGTGGTGTTGGGGTCGTTGTTCTGTTCCATGTGGAAGTTGAGGTCACCGAGGAGGATGTAGTCCGGCGAGGCAAGGGCGTGCGGGGAGATGAAGTCAGTGATAGAGTCGCTGAAGAGGGCGAGTTGTCCAGGGGGTCGGTAGATGAGAGTTCCTCTGAGGGTGGTCCTGGGGTCGGTGTGGATCTGGAATTGCAGGTGTTCGGCGGCAAGGGGGGTGTCTTCGGTGGAGGTGGTGACGTTGATGGAGTCCTTGAAGACGATGGCGATTCCTCTACCTACTTGGTTGGTGCGGTCTCTCCTGGAAATCTTGTAGCCGTGGGGGATAGCTATGGCGATGTCGGGGGCCGAGGAGGCGTTCATCCAGGTCTCAGTGATGAAGGCGACGTCCGGTGCGGTGGAGTCCAGGAGGTCCTATAGTTCAACGGCGTGCTTGTGGACGGAGCGTGCTATGATCAGGATGCATTTGAGGTGGTTGTTGGCGTGTGTGCTGGCGGGCGTGGTGGTTTCGCGGTGGAAGGTGAGTTTGCAGGTGTGACATACGAAGGGTCCGTGGGTACGTTTCGGGTTGGCTTGGAAGCAGGTGCTGGAGCGCCCCGGGTTGAGGGTGTGGAGGTTGATGGGGTTGTAGCGGTGCTGCGGGGTTTGGGAGTGCTGGGGGCCATGGGTCGTGGCGCTGGGTGCGGTCCAGGCCCGGACGGGCGCAGACGGGCTTGCCTTTGGCGCGCCTTTGGCCGCGCAGCGGCCGCCATAAGAGGGAGGAGGGGGGGAGGAGGGGTCATCTGGGGGTGGGGGGTGGGAGGGGGGTGACGAATGGGAGCAGGGGGGGCGGGTGCGAGCAGGAGGTGGCAGCGGGAAAGCGGAGGGTGGGGGGGTCAGGTAGAGGGGAGGGGAGAAAAGATAGGGGAAGGGGGTTAAAGGTGGAGGGGAGTAAGGGAGAAAGATAGGAAGATAGGGGAGGGGGGGTTAAAGGTGGAGGGCAGTAGGGAGAAAGATAGGAAGATAGGGGAGGGGGGGTTACAGAGGTGGAGGGGAGTAAGGAAGGACAGAGAGAAGAGTCAGGAGCAGAAGAACAGAAGAGAGAAGAGTCCAGAACAGAAGAATGGAAGAGAGAAGAGTCAGGAACAGAAGAGAGAAGAGCCAAGAAGAAAGGTAAAGAAGAAGAGGAGCGAGGAGTCAAGAACAGAAGAACAGAGGAGAGAAGAGCCAAGAAGAAAGGTAAAGAAGAAGAGGAGAGAAGAGTCAAGGAAGAGGAATCAGGCAGAAGAGGAGAAACCTGAGAAGCAGAGGATACGAAGAACACAGATGAAGAACACAGAAGAAGAACACAGAAGAAGAAAAAAGAAAGCACACGCAGGTCGCGGTGCAGAGGAGAAGGAAGAAACACAGATGAAGAACACAGATGAAGAACACAGATGAAGAACACAGATGAAGAACTCAGATGAAGAACACAGATGAAGAACACAGATGAAGAACACAGATGAGAAAAGAAGCAGGAAGAGAGCTCGGTGAGGAAGAGGAGCGGGCCGAAGAGGAGCAGAACACGCAGCAAGAGGGCTGCAGAAGAGGAGCAGAGAGCGAAGGGAAGAAGGACAGTGGAGGAGCGGAGAGAGGTAGGAGGGGAGAGCGGAAGGCAGAAGACAGAGGCACAGGAGAGGAGGTGAGTAGCGTGGGGCAGGGCGAGGGGCTGGGCGGGGGGAGTACTTACTGTTTTTTAGCAGGACTTGCTGGGAGGTTTCAGGAGCCTGGGCTGGTGGAGCTGCAGCGGCAGGGGGAGCGACCTACCCTTGGGTCAAGGGTCGCTAACTCTGTTGTGCAGTGGCCGCCATAAGAGGGAGGAGGGGGGAGGAGGGGTCAGCTGGGGGCGGGAGGGGGGCGACGCATGGGGGCGGGGGGGGGCGGGGGCGAGCAGGAGGTGGCGGCGGGAAAGCGGAGGGTGGGGGGGTCAGGTAGAGGGGAGGGGAGAAAAGATAGGGGAGGGGGGTTAAAGGTGGAGGGGAGTAAGGGAGAAAGATAGGAAGATAGGGGAGGGGGGGGTTACAGAGGTGGAGGGGAGTAAGGAAGGACAGAGAGAAGAGTCAGGAGCAGAAGAACAGAAGAGAGAAGAGTCAAGAACAGAAGAATGGAAGAGAGAGAGTCAGGAACAGAAGAACAGAAGAGAGAAGAGCCAAGAAGAAAGGTAAAGAAGAAGAGGAGTGAGGAGTCAAGAACAGAAGAGTGAAGAGAGAAGAGCCTAGTAGAAAGGTAAAGAAGAAGAGGAGAGAAGAGTCAAGGAAGAGGAGTCAGGCAGAAGAGGAGAGACCTGAGAAGCAGAGGATACGAAGAACACAGATGAAGAACACAGAAGAAGGACCAAAGAAGAAGAGAGAAGACGCAGGACGAGGTGCAGGGAAGAAAGAAGAGCACAGATGAAGAACACAGATGAAGAAAGCACACGCAGGTCGCGGTGCAGAGGAGAAGGAAGAAACACAGATGAAGAACACAGATGAAGAACACAGATGAAGAAAGCACACGCAGGTCGCGGTGCAGAGGAGAAGGAAGAAACACAGATGAAGTACACAGATGAAGTGCACAGAAGAAGAACACAGAAGAAGAACACAGAAGAAGAACACAGAAGAAGACCACAGAAGAAGACCACAGAAGAAGACCACAGATGAAGAACACAGATGAAGAAAGAAGAAAGCACACGCAGGTCGCAGTGCAGAGGAGAAGGAAGAAACACAGATGAAGTACACAGATGAAGTGCACAGAAGAAGAACACAGAAGAAGAACACAGAAGAAGAACACAGATGAAGAAAGAAGAAAGCACACGCAGGTCGCGGTGCAGAGGAGAAGGAAGAAACACAGATGAAGTACACAGATGAAGTACACAGATGAAGTACACAGATGAAGTACACAGAAGAAGAATACAGATGAAGAACACAGATGAAGACCACAGATGAGAAAAGAAGCAGGAAGAGTGCGCTGTGAAGAAGAGGAGCGGGGCCGAAGAGGAGCAGAACACGCAGCAAGAGGGCTGCAGAAGAGGAGCAGAGAGCGAAAGGAAGAAGGACAGTGGAGGAGCGGAGAAAGGTAGGAGGGGAGAGCGGAAGGCAGAAGACAGAGGCACAGGAGAGGAGGTGAGTAGCGCGGGGCAGGGCGAGGGGCTGGGCAGGGGGAGTACTTACTGTTTTTTAGCAGGACTTGCTGGGAGGTTTCAGGAGCCTGGGCTGGTGGAGCGACCTACCCTTGGGTCAAGGCTTCAAAGTGCCAGATAGGGCAGGGGAAAGTGGTTTATCTGGGCCACCTGGTAGCTGGGGAACAGATTGCTCCACTGCAGGGGAATATCCAGACCATTATGGAATGTGCTCCCCCTACAACTCAAACCCAGGTGAGAGCCTTCTTAGGCCTCACAGGGTACTATAGGAGGTTTCATTAAGAACTATGGCTCCATTGCAGCTCCTCTTAATGACCTCACTAGTAAGAAGATGCCTAAAAAGGTATTGTGGACAGCTAGCTGTCAAAAGGCTTTTTGATGAGCTAAAACAGGCCATGTGCTCTGCACCTGTCCTAAAAAGCCCTTGTTACTATAAGAAGTTCATAGTCCAGACTGATGCTTCTGAATTAGGGGTGGGGGTAGTGCTATTGCAGCTTAACACTAAGGGCCAGGATCAACCTGTTGCTTTTATCAGCAGGAGGTTGAACCCCAAAGAAAAGCGTTGGTCTGCCATAGAGAGGGAGGCCTTTGCTGTGGTCTGGGCACTGAAAAAGTTGAAACCATACCTGTTTGGTACTCACTTTATTGTTCAGACAGACCACAAACCTCTATTATGGCTTAAACAAATGAAAGGTGAGAGCCCTAAATTGTTGAGGTGGTCCATCTCCCTACAGGGAATGGACTATACAGTGGAACATAGACCTGGGAGTACCCACTCCAATGCAGATGGACTCTCCAGATATTTCCACTTAGACAATGAAGACTCATCTGGGCAAAGTTAGCCTTATTGTCCCTCGTTGGAGGGGGGGCTAGCCAGGACCCCAGTGCTCATAGCTTGTGGCCTGAATGTGTTCCCTGTGTGGTGCCTAACTGTGTCACTGAGGCTCTGCTAACCTGAACCTCAGTGCTTATGCTCTCTCTGCTTTAAAAATTGTCACTGCAGGCTAGTGACCATTTTTACCAATTCTAATTGGCACACAGAAACACCCTTATAATTCCCTAGTATATGGTACCTAGGTACCCAGGGTATTGGGGTTCCAGGAGATCCCTATGGGCTGCAGCATTTCTTTTGCCACCCATAGGGAGCTCAGACAATTCTTACACAGGACTGCCGCTGCAGCCTGAGTGCAATAACGTCCACGTTATTCCACAGCCATTTTACACTGCACTTTAGTAACTTGTAAGTCACCTATATGTCTAACCCTCACTTGATAAAGGTTAGGTGCAAAGTTACTAAGTGTGAGGGCACCCTGGCACTAGCTAAGGTGCCCCCACATTGTTCAGGGCAATTTCCCCGGACTTTGTGAGTGCGGGGACACCATTACACGCTTGCACTACATAGAGGTCAATACCTATATGTAGCTTCACAATGGTAACTCTGAATATGGCCATGTAACATGTCTAAGATCATGGAATTGTCCCACCATGTCAAAACTGGTATTGGGGCGCCAATCCCATGCATCCCCGGGGCTCCAGCATGGACCCCGGGTACTGCCAAACTAGCTCTCTGGGGTTTTCACTGCAGCTACCGCTGCTGCCAACCCACAGACAGGCTTCTGCCCTCCTGGGGTCTGGGCAGCCCAGCCCCAGGAAGGCAGAACAAAGAATTTTCTCTGAGAGAGGGTGTTACAGCCTCTCCCTTTGGAAATAGATGTTAAGGGCTGGGGAGGAGTAGCCTCCCCCCCAGTCTCTGGAAATGCCCTCTCATCTTGACAAGCGTGGTCCCTGGAACACAGGAGTGTGATCCAAGTGACCCCGACAGTCCAGTAGTCCTTCTGTCCAAATTTGGTGGAGGTAAGTTCTTGCCTCCCCACGCCAGACAGTAATCCTGTGAACTGCAGCTGCTAGGGCTTCTGTGCGCTTTTGCAAGAAATCCTTCATGCACAACATAGCCCAGGTCCCCAGCACTCCGTCCTGTATTGCTAAACTCTCTGAGTTGACCACCGACTTCATGGGACCCTCCTTTGTAGGGTTGAGATGACCTCCGTGATCAGATTTCTTGAACGTCTGTTCAAGTGCTTCTGCGGGTGCTGCCTGCTTCTGCGTGGGCTCTCTGTGCTGCTGAGTGCCCCCTCTGTCTCCTCCTCCAAGGGGCGACCTCCTGGTCCTTCCTGGGCCCAGACAGCACCCATTTTCTTCAACTGCGACCTTTGCAGCTAGCAAGGCTTGTTTACGGTCTTTCTGCGTGGAAACAACTCTGCATCCTCCAGCACGCTGTGGGACATCTTCTGTGCAAAGGAGAAGTTCCTGGCATCTTCCGTTGTTGCAGAATCTTCAGGGTCTTCCCCCCGGAGGCAGCCATTTTGCACCTTCATCCGGGGCTTAGTGGGCTCCGGCCCCCCCTGGACACTTTCGTGACTCTTGGACCTGGTCCCCTTCCTTTACAGGTCCTCAGGTCCAGGAATCCGTCTTCAGTGCTTTGCAGTCAGTTGTTGACTTTGTAGAATCTCCTATCACTGCTTTAATGTGTTTCTGGGGAAGTAGGGAAACTTTACTCCTACTTTTTTGGGTCTTGTGGTGGGGTATCTTGGACACCCTTAGTGTTTTCTTACACTCCCAGCAACCCTCTACACACTACACTAGGTCTGGGGTCCCTAAGTGGTTCGCATTCCACTTTCTTAGTATATGGTTTGTGTTGCCTCTAGGCCTATCGCATCCTATTGTATTCTGCAGTGTTTGCACTACTTTTCTAACTGTTTACTTACCTGATTTTGGTTTGTGCATATATTTTTGTGTATTTTACTTACCTCCTAAGGGAGTATATCCTCTTAGATATTTCTGACACATTGTCACTAAAATAAAGTACCTTTATTTTTAGTAACTCTGAGTATTGCGATTCTTATGATATAGTGCTCTATGATATAAGTGGTATGGTAGGAGCTTTGCATGTCTCCTAGTTCAGCCTAGGCTGCTCTGCTATAGCTCCCTCTATCATCCTAAGCTGCTAGAACACTACTAATCTTCTAATAAGGTATAAATGGACCTGGCACAAGGTGTAAGTACCACTAGGTACCCACTATAAGCCAGGCCAGCCTTCTACAACAAGGGTCAACAAAAATTCTCTGTACTACAGAGGGACCACTAATCTCCTGATGGTACCAGGTTTGGGTTCCCTTGCAGAGGTTGTCTTACCAATACACCTTGTGGGTGCCACTGACATCCTCTCCCTCTTGTATGACAGCTTGCTGTCTCAAGCCCTCCAGTGTGGGACAAGTCTTTTGTGCCATACTGAATTCCTCCCTGGCAGGCCCCCCTGCACCTAAAAGCTCATTAGTATCAGTTTTCAGTTCCTCAGGTGTAGGTTCTACCAAGGGAGTGGGTTCTTCCCCCTCTGGGGTAGAATCCTCACTGGAGGTTGGAGTGAGGGGCACCATTTTACCCTTTCTACTCTTAGGTTTTTGAAGCTCTTGGGCCATTATACCAGGCTCCAAGTTTCCCTGGTCTCTGTTTCTTTGGCTGTGCCCTGATCAAGGCAAACATATGTCCTGAAGGGGACTCTAACTCCACTTCAGCCCAAGCTGAAGTCTCCAAGTCGTTCCCTAGCAGACACTCTATAGTTAGGTCTGTGGACACAACTTTCTTAGCACCAGTAACCAAACAACAACCCCCTCCACCCCCCAAAAAAAGCTGAAATCAACAGCTGCCATGGGGTGGCACACTGTGGTGTTATGGGTGTCAGTCACGTGGTACTGGTGACCAAGTAGGTATTGCTCACGGGAATCCAGTTTTTCAGTCACCATATTCACACTGGCACCTGTGTCCCTGTAGGCCTCAGCCCCAACACCATTTATCAGAGGATGCTGCCTGTACTTACCCATGTTAAGGGGACAGACAGTAAGGGTGTCAAAATCAATACCCACATCAGAGACTAACACTGCCTCAGTAGTTTCTCTGACTAAACCAGCCTTCACTATAGGCCCTAAAGTGAGCCCAGCTACCCTGTCAAACTGACTACTGTTAGTAGTCCCACCACTACTGCTATTGCTAGTGGCACTAAAAGTAGAAGTGGGGTTGGTAGTAGTGGTTGGCTTGGTGCCTTTAGTAGGAAAGGAGCTATCTCCTGGCCTATACCCTTTGGTTTTGCACACATAGCACCAAGGATTTTTTAAAATTGGAGGAAGAGGTTTTAGACCCACCGCAGAAGAGGTTTGTGGGCCTGATGAAGACTCCTTACTTTTGTCTTTGTCCCCACCCTTGTCCTGAGACTTACCTGCTTCTTTTTTCTTGTGGTCACACCCTGTATGAGCTTTCCTGCTAACCCTGGTGCGGACTCTTTTGTCTGCCTTCTTTCCCAATTCTTGGGGAGATGTCAGATCAGAGTCCACCAAGTACTGATGCAACAAATCAGACACACAGTTGTTCAAATATGCTTTCTCAAGATAAGATTGTATAAGCCCCGATAGTCACTGACTTTCCTGCCATGTAACCAGCTGCCAAAGCTTTAAAAGAACAGTCAACAAAATTCACCCAATCCTGGGAGGACTCTTTCCTGGTCTCTCTGAACTTGATCTTATATTGTTCAGTGGTGAGACCAAACCCATCTAAGAGTTCAGATTTTAAAACTGAGTAGTTGTCTGCATCTTCCTTCCTGATAGTGAGAAGTCTGTCCCTTCCCTGGTCAGTGTAGGGAGTCACAAGATAGCAGCCCACTGTCTCTGAGGGACCCTTTGTACCTTACCGGCCCTCTCCAGAGCAATGAACCACTTGTATATGTCATGCCCAACCTAGTAGGGGGGAACAGCCTTGTTGAGGTTTGTGGAGTCAAAAGAGTCCTCCATGACGCCATGCTCCCTGAAACTAAAGCTGCTGTCTCCATGGGGTGCTAACCCCAAACCCTGCCTCTCTCTCGCCACTGCCATGGCCTCCCTATCTAGCGCTAGCTGTTGCTGCTGAAGCCTCAGCTTGGCCTCCTCCAGTCTCAGCTGCCTGAGTTCCCTATCTAGAGTCTCTTCTCTTAGAGTTGAATAGTGTGCCCCCTCAGAAATTGAGGTGGCATGAGAGTGAGCAGAGGTGGATCTGTTCCTATTCTTGGTTACCCTCTCAACTAACCCTCTGGGCACAAAGTGGGGCCTACTGGTATAGCTTCCCTTCCCGCTACCTGAGGTGCTCCCAACTAGGCTAAGGGGTTTGAGGTACCCTGCTGACACTCCTCAATGTCCAGATCCTGTCTTTCTAACACTGGGGGGGGGGGAGCTGGAGTCTGCATCTTCCTCCCCCTCCTCCTGACTACCAGCATGGCCCTGGTCATGCAGAGGAGCAGGCCCAGAAGCAGACTCTTGTTAGGGTTCCGGCCTGTCTTCAGGTTCCTGTCTGAGCACATCTCCCTCAACTCTTGGAAAGTCAGGTCCACATAGTCCATGGTCTGAGATGTGATCTGCTCTGAAGACATGTTGTGTTGTTAGGGTGGTGTAGGTGTTCCTAACTCCTAGTCCCTCCAAAGAAGTTTGAAGCAAGGGCTATGCCTAAACCCCTAGCTTACTGAGGTTTAAGAGACTAGTTCCCCGACACTAAGTACAGTGTGTACCCCTAGTCAGTAAGTGGTCTTTCGTGTGGAAAGTACTAAGTGACAGAGTGGTAAGGCAATTGCAAGTGCTAATCGCATGCTGCACCACCAATATAGGAAGCTGGCCTTGTGTGTGGTGGGTACCTCATGCACTTACATCTTATACCTGGTCCAGGTATCCCTTATTAGTGTAGAGCAGGCAGTGTCTAGAAGCCAGGCTCTCTAGAGTTAGCTGTGGATGAGCAGCCCAGGCTTATCTAGGAAACATGCAAAGCTCATGCAATACAACTGTAGTCACACATTACTTACACAAATAAAAGAAAACACTCAGTGTTATTAAAATAAAGGTTCTTTATTGCAGTAATGCAGTACCAAAACACTAGATAGTGACTACTCCAATAGGTGGTAAGTAAACACACCAAATATGTGCACTAGTAATCAGTAATAAGCATAAAAAGCGATAGAAAACAGTGCAATAGCAAATAGACACTAGTGACCCTAGGGGGAGCCCAAAAAATATACTAAAAAAATGGAATGCAAATGCAGGACCTCCACCTAGGTAAGTGGAATGTGTAGAGGGGATTTGAGGGAACAAGGAAACCCAAAATGTAAGTACCACAGTGCCCCCCAGTAACCATTAAGAAAGGAGTAAGGAAAGGATTTGCGCCTCGCAAACGGCAAAAAACGCCATTTGCGAGGTGCAAAAGCCTCTCCGCGATGCTGAAATGCATTTTGCGAGTCGGATCCGACTCACAAAATGCATTTCCGACTCGCAAATAGGAAGGGGTGTTCCCTTCCTATTTGCGACTCGCAACGCTATGCAATTTCATTTGCGACCGTGAAAGCGGTTGCAAATGAAATCGCAGTTACCATCCACTTGAAGTGGATGGTAACCCAGTCGCAAACGGGAAGGGGGTCCTATTCCCCTTTGTGAATGGAAAAAAAATAATTTTTCAGAGCAGGCAGTGGTCCTATGGACCACTGCCTGCTCTGAAAAATACCGAAACAAAAGGTTTCGTTTTTTTTTCTAAGTGCGGCTCGTTTTCCTTTAAGGAAAACGGGCTGCAGATAGAAAAAAAAAAAATGCTTTATTAAAAAGCAGTCACGGACATGGTGGTCTGCTGTCTCCAGCAGGCCACCATCCCCGTGAGTGCCCATACTCACAATGGGGTCGCAAACTGCGACCCACCTCATTAATATTAATGAGGTGGGTCTTTGCGACCCCATTGCGAGTTGCAGAAGGTGTCTGAGACACCTTTCTGCATACCAAATTGCGACTTGCAATTTTCTACCTACCTACATCTGGCCCTAAGTTACTGAATGTTCCCCTAACCACCCAAAAGGACCAAATAGAAGATATTGCAACACCCACACCAGACTGCAAGAAACCACTGGTGGACTCCTGAAGAGGAAGACTTGTGGAAGAAGGGGACCAAGTCCGGAAGTCGCAGAAGTGTCCAGTGGTGGCAGGAGCCACTACCCACCCGTCTGTGGTTGCAGGAGTTGGTTGACAGTAGGACGAAGACGGTCAGCAATGCATCGCTGGAGCCGATATAGAGTTCCTGGAGGATGCAGTTGATGTCCCACGCCGGATGGAGGATTGCAGTCTGTCTGTGGCGTGGAAAAGCCACCAACAAGCCTTGGCAGAGGCAGAAGTCGCAATGAAGCAAAAGTGGAGCTTCCAGGACCAGCAGGGTCCAGGCGAACTCAACCCAAGCGAGAGTCCTTGTGAGGACCCTAGGCAAGGCAGAGAGTCCACAGAAGAAAAGGCAGCCCCCAGAGGAGACCCAGAGGCGAGAGACCACAAGTCACATAGGAGCCAACGCAGCACAAGTGAAGAAGGGTCCCACACTGCAGGAGAAGCATGCAGAGAACTGTGCATCTCAGGGAAGAGTCTGGGGAGCTGGGGCTACACGATGCCTGCAGATCCCTTGTAGGGGATGCCAAGAAGCCTTGGTAGCTGCAAGAGACGCAGTGCACGGAGGTACTGTCCTGCGCGGGAAGGCAAGGGCTTACCTTCACCAAAGTTGGACAGCTGGTAGAGAGGACGGAGGGGACCACTCCAGGCCACCACCCGTGATGGAGGATCTATACAGCTCAGGATGAGAGAAGATCCACGCATGTCTCTGCAGTTGATGCGTGCAGATGCAAGGGAGTGACTCCTTCACTTTAAGGGAGATTCTTTCCTCCTACTCGTTGGGACTGAAGACTTGCTGTCCTCAGAGGATGCACAGCCGGGGAAATGCTGCAGAAGCTGGAAGGAGCTGTGGAAACAATGTTGCAAGCAGAGTCTTAGTCATGGATGCAGTTTGTCAGTTCCTAGAGGGCCCAGACGTGGGTCCAGTGGCTAGAATTCACAGAAGAGGTTGCAGAGGAGTCCTGCTGGAATCTTGCAAGCCGAATGTGAGGACTCACCCAAGTGACCCTAAATAGCCCTGAAAGGGGGATTGGCCAACGGGCCAGGTGACCACTTATCAGGGGGGGACTCTGACGTCACCTGCCTGACCTGTCCACTCATATGCTCCCATAGGCCTCTGCCCACCTTGGATTCTAGATGGCAGAATCAAGGGATCCTCTGGAGGAGGTCTGAGCACCATCCCTGCGCTGGTGAAGGACTGTGGAGTGGTCACTCCCCTTTCCATTGTCCAGTTCGGTGCCAGAGCAGGGACTGGAGGTACTTGAACCGGTGCAGACTGGTTTATGCAAGGACGGCACCAAATGTGCTCTTCAAAGCATATCAGTGGCTTGGGGAGGCTACCCCTCCCAAGCCATGTAACACCTATCACCAAAGGGAGAGTGTGTTACCCCCCTCTCCCAATGGAAATCCTTTGTTCTGCCTTCCTGGGCTTGAGCTGATCAAGCAGCAGGAGGGCAGAAACCAGTCTGAGGGGTGGCAGCAGCTTGGGCTGCCCCGAAAACCCCAGAAGGCTGGTAAGAGCAATGCTGGGGGTCATCTAAGTAGCCCCCACAGTGCATGGAATCATACTTCCAATACTAGCAACAGTATTGGGGTATGATTCTGACATGTTTAATACCAAACAAGTCCAAGAAAATGGAGCTGGAGTTTGTGGGGGCACCTCTGCTCACGCAGGGGTGCCCTCACACAGAGGTACTTGCATCCTGCCCTCTGGGATAGGAGGGCCCTACCATAGGGGTGACTTACAGTGACCTGGTGTAGTGACCTGTAGTGAAAAAGGGTGCTTTCATATAGGCTGCAGTGGTAGGCCTGTGTACTTCTTTTTAGTGGATCATGTAGAGAGCCAGCTTCCTGCAAGGTTCTCCCATTTCAGTGCCCTAGTTTTCACACAGTAGTGGTCAGTACTCTTCGTGGCTCTGTGCTTCTGGCGTGGAGAGTCCTGAAAAGAAACTGACGTCAGTGCGCTGGGGCGGCACCTATATACGCACCACACTCATCACTTATAGCATGGACGACCGCTGCAGTGCCACACGAAGCTGAACAACGCCACCTACTAGCGTGCAGGGTATCCAGTCTCATGCCTGGGGATAATTCTAAAGGAAGGAATCTGCAGCTAGACATAGGGCCTGATTACAACTTTGGAGGACGGTGTTAAACCGTCCCAAAAGTGGCGGATATACCACCTACCGTATTACGAGTCCATTATATCCTATGGAACTCGGAATACGGTAGGTGGTATATCCGTCACTTTTGGGACGGTTTAACACCGTCCTCCAAAGTTGTAATCAGGCCCATAGTCTCTACAAATACGTTGGTACCAAAGGTAAGTAACTAGATGTATAATGTTTCTTTGACAACGGTATCAATTTGCTTAATTTTTTTATGGGTGATGGATAAATAGATACAACTGCTGTCACTGGCTCCAGTGGTGCTGTATATGGTCCATCAATGTTTCTTCCTTTGGAGATGCACAGTTTTGCATTTCAGGTGGAATACTGCCACCGGTATCTATGACATGCTATAACTGAAAAAATTTCCTGATCTAGTCTGGTGCATATTGTTTGATGCAAGCAATCTGAGTTATTTCATTCATGAGAAAAAAGTCTACAATGGTAAGTAATTGTTCATCAGCTAAAACAATTGATAATTCAAAGAACTAAGAGAAAATGTTAGTTCTCTAAGCTTCCACCAGCAAAATAATCGGGGCATTGGTTGAAGTAAAATAAAAAATATTCTCTGTGCAGTGTGTCATGTTACATTTTGAAAGTTTTACATATGTTTTGCTGCTTTTTAAAGTATTTTGTTGAGAATTCTAGAAATCCAGTTTTAGAAACAATTGTATAGTAAGTAAATACATGTTTTTTATTCTGATTTTTTTAGGCTGTGTGGTTTCCACTGTTGGAAGCCATGATGTCACCCCAGAAGCTATTTAGCTCCACAGCATGTCAACAGTATTCCGAACGTAAGCCTCTTTTTCTTTTTTCTGTATTAAATGCAGCATTGCATCTCAGTTATAACTTTAAGTGCTACTGGTTAGTAATTTGCCTAAGAATTATTGATAAGACTCATGTTTGTAATTTAATTTTGAATAATTCACTCACAGATGCGCTGCTCTATGTTCAAGTGTAGAAGATTCAGTGTATGCCAGCTGTTATTAGTGATTTGATCATGGTTAAAGATTTGGGCAATCCTCATTCCAGTGTGAATAAAATCTGATACATACTTCTAGCTGCAGATTCCGTACCTTTGAATTTCCCAGTTATCAGACTGGATCTGGAAACCTTTGCATGAGCAGTACTCCTGTGTGCCGTTGGGTAGCTTTGTTCAATTCCACGAGTTGGCCTTGTTGGCCCTGGATGTGATTTTGCAGTCACCTATATAGGCACCACCCAGGTGCTTGGACATCAGTTATTTTCTTTCCGTGCCAGTTAGTTCAGATCTGGAGAAGAGCTACCCGGCTCTCTTTTTGGCAGACTGTTTTTCAACATTTCATCAAATATATTTTCTTGTGTGTTGAGAATGTCTTTTAGAAAGGTAGAATCTGATAGAGACTTCTAGTTGCAGATTCCTTACCTTAGAATTTTCCCCCAAGCGTCAGACTGGATCCAGAGATTTGTTCTTTGAGCAATACCCTTGCGCGTCAGTAGGTGATGTCGGTCGACTCCGTAGGCGTCATGGTCCCCGTGATGACGTCGGGAGTAGTACATAGACGCCGCCCTCGCGCAGTGATGTCAGTTATTTTCTTTCCGCGCCAGGCGCTGATCCGAAAGAGAGCTACCCTCATCTATTTTGTGGCCAAATTCGACCATTTTGTTGACTTTTTGGGGGTGAACTTGATGCGTCGAGGATGTCCCCGAAGACCGGGTTCAAGCCCTGCGAGGACTGTCACTGCATGATGTCGGTGACGGACCCTCATCGTGTCTGTCTGTGGTGCCTCGAGCGCGACCACGACCCGAAGTCGTGCTCCAAGTGCCGGGCGATGCATCCGAAGGCTTTGAGGGAGCGGTCCCTAAAGCTGATGGCGCCCCGGCACTCGACTCCGCGTAAGTCCCGATCTCGCTCGAGAGGAAGGTCTTGAGATCGGTCGCGGAGCCACCACCACTCGTCGTCATCGAAATCGTCAGGTCACGGTAAGAAAAAGAAGAAGTCAAAGAAGTCCCATCGCTCTCCGACTTCACCCCGTCGCTCAGCCGATGCTACGCGGGACGAGCGTCAACGAAGTAGGCCTCCGTCCTTGGAGCCTACGCCTGGATCGGCTCCGTGCTTCCCCGAGTATCCAGGAGCCGGTACGACCCCCGCCCAACTCAAAGAGTTTTACGAGGCCAATCGCCTCATTTTTGGGCGTGCCGACCCCGATACGGCGCCTTCGGGCCTAAGGGGCTTGGCTAAGGGGGCCTTCGGGTTCCGCGCCGGCGGCTTTGGCCCCGGCCACCGAGGTCGCCTCCGGATCCGTGCGCGGATTCGCCCCGACGCCAGTCGCACAGTCGAGACCTTCCCCGGTGCCGGGTCGTTTAGCGACGCTCTTGATGTCGGTAGTGCCCACTATTGACGTCGCACCCATTCTCATCCCCGACGACTCGGAGTCGGAGCGGCGTCGACTGACGCCGCCATCAATTTCGGTGGGCCCTATTCGCCCGAGGTCGGATTGTGACCCATTTTCATATGGGTTCGAATATGGGGAGGAATTAGAGGGGTCCCTGGACCCTTTTGAATACCAGGAAGACCCTGCTATGGACTGGGCACAGGACTTGGGCGAAGCCAGTGGTCTTGATATTTCTCCTGACTCTGGCATGCTGTCTCCCCTTATCGTGGCTACGGCGGAGGGAGCTACCTATGGTATGGTGGTTAGTAGGGCGGCTGAGGTCCTTGGCCTTGAGCTACCTACTGTCGAAGTCAGGTCTAATCTCCTGACGGAGGTGCTTCAGCCTGGGGCTTCTACTTCTGAACCCCTTCTTCCATTTAATGAAGCCCTCACTGACGTCCTTTTGGGTACGTGGTCCAAACCCAACACAGGGGCTCCTGTGAACAGGACGATCGCTCACCGCCATCGGTCTGCGCCGAACGACCCGAAGTTCCTGTCCCAACATCCTACACCTGAGAGTCTTGTTATCCAGGCGTCATCTTCCTTTGGCGCGTTCTCTTCCGCACCCCTGTATAAGAAATCCAAAAGGCTGGAACAGTTTGGTAAGAAGTTGTTTTCTTCCTCCAGCCACTCGCTGCGGTCCTTGGACACCACATGTCTTTTGGGCTTTTATTCCCACTCCCTGTGGGATACGGTTGCGCAAGTCCTGCCACAGATACTGAAGGAGGCCCGTGCTATCGTCTCCCAAGCAGTCAAAGATGGGAGAGACGCGGCAAAGTTCACCAACCGTTGTGGGCTGGATACGACCGACTCTCTGGGCAGATCAGTTGCTACGACAGGGGCCTTGAGGCGCCATACCTGGTTACGTACTTCTGGTTTTTCGGGGGATGTCCAACAGTCACTCATGGACATGCCCTTTGATGGCACCCATCTCTTCAAGGACAAAGCGGACTCGGCCTTTGAGAGGTTCAAGGAGTCCAGGGCTACGGCTCGGTCCCTTGGCCTTTCTGCTGCCACGCGCCCCCCACAGTCCGCTTTACGTCCCTTTCGTGGCTACGGAAGGGGTGCCCTGTCACGTCCTCAACCCAGCCACTGGGCCATGCACGCTGGACATCCTATGCGTGTCCGGGGGCGCGGAATCCCACTTGGTCTGTCCAGTCCACCCCTGCACCCGCAGCAGCCTCCAAACCTTCCTAGTCCGTCCCCTCACTCCCGCCCAGTAGGTGGCAGAATCCAACATCACCTGCCCCACTGGGACCATATCACCACAGACGGGTGGGTTTTGCAAATAATTTGGAAGGGCTACTCCCTCCCTTTCGAATCTGCACCACCACACATGCCACCATCCTTCCATCCCCTTTCGGAGGATCATTTGGTGCTGCTCCACCAGGATGTCGTGGCTCTCTTGGCCAAGGCAGCTATAGAAAGGGTCCCTGTGCCAGAAGTAGGTCGTGGTTGTTATTCCCACTACTTTCTGATACCAAAGAAGGACAAAGGCTTGCACCCTAACCTAGATATTCAGGACCTGAACTACTTCCTCAAGAAGGAGAAGTTCAAAATGCTCACCCTGGCTCAGGTTCTTTCTGCCTTAGACCCAGAAGTCTGGATGGTAGCGTTGGACTTGCAGGACGCTTATTTCCACATCCCCATCCTGCCTGCCCACAGACGTTACCTACGATTCGTGGTAGGTCACGAGCACTTTCAGTTTACCGTGCTCCCTTTCGGCCTTACCAGTGCCCCTTGGGTGTTCACGAAAGTGATGGCGGTGGTTGCATCTCATCTGCACAGGTTAGGGGTCTGTCTTCCCCTAACAAGATGACTGGCTGTTGAAGGCGCCTTCGCCCCAGACAGTGGTCTCACACCTCCAGACTACGGCGAACCTCCTGCACCAGCTGGGTTCATTATCAACGTGCCGAAGTCACACCTGACTCCCTCTCAGATGCTCCCTTTCATTGGGGCAGTTCTGGACACAGTGCGGTTTCGGGCTTATCCTCCCCAAAGCGAGTCCAAGACATGCAGACTATGATTCCGATCTTTCAGCCTTGGTCTTGGGTTTCGGTGAGACAGACTCTGAGGCTGCTGGGCCTCTTGGCCTCCTACATCCTGCTAGTAGCACATGCCAGGTGGCATATGCGGGCTCTGCAGTGGGACTTGAAGTTCCAGTGGGCGCAGCATCAGGGGAATCTCTCCGACATGGTCCAGATCTCGGCGGGGACTGCGAAAGACCTGCAGTGGTGGCTTTCGAATCATAATTGGGTCAATGGCAGATCCCTCTCCCTTCCCCAGCCATATCTCTCAATAGTGACAGATGCATCGCTTCTGGCGGCCACATGGGAAAGGCGGAGATCAGAGGCCTCTGGTCTCCGGCGGAGTCGGGACTCCACATCAATATGCTGGAGCTCCGAGCAAACAGACTTGCGTTGAAAGCATTCCTTCCCTCACTCAAAGGGAAAGTGGTGCAGGTGTTCACGGACAACACTACCGCCATGTGGTACTCCAACAAACAAGGTGGGTAGGGTCCTGGACCCTATGTCAGGAGGCACTAAGCCTCTGGACATGGCTGGAACATCAGGGCATTACCCTGATGGTTCAACATCTGGCGGGCTCTCTCAACGGCAGAGCAGATGAACTCAGCCGCCGACGCACTGTTGATCACGAATGGCGTCTCCATCCGGAGGTGGCGCAAGGTCTCTTTCCCAAGAGGGGAGAGCCTTGGTTAGATCTGTTCGCCTCCGCAGAGAACGCGCAATGTCAGCTATTTTGCTCGTTGGAGTTTCCAAGGCGGCACTCGCTCGGAGACGCTTTTCATCTCAAGTGGAACTCCGGCTTCCTGTACGCCTTCCTGCCTATCCCTCTTCTGCCCAGAGTTCTCAAGAAGATCAAGAGCGACAGGGCCCAAGTTATCTTGGTGGCTCCGGACTGGGCTCGAAGACTGTGGTATCCCGAGCTACTGAGCATGTCCATCGATCCTCCACTCAGACTGCCTCTTTGGGGCGGATCTTCTGTCTCAGCAGCATGGGACGGTCCTCCACCCGAACCTGTCCAACCTCCCCCTTCATGCGTGGAGATTGAGCGGCAACAGTTGACGGCATTTGCCCTTCCACCCGAAGTCTGCAATGTTATCTTGGCAGCCAGGCATCCCTCGACTAAAACTGTATACGCCTGTCGTTGGAATAAATTTGTGGCATGGTGCACTTACAAATCTGTTGACCCCCTATTTGCCCCTCTTTCAGAGGTTCTTCTATTCATTCTTTCCTTAGCCCAGCAGGGCTCTGCATTGGGCACCCTTAAGGGGTATCTGTCTGCTATTTCCGCCATTTCTTAGGCTTCCTGATTGTGAGTAGGTTCTTGAAGGGGCTCACCCACTTATTTCCTCCCACTCCCTTTATCATGCCTCAGTGGGATCTTAATCTTGTACTTACTTTCCTGATGTGTACTCCTTTTGAGCCTATGCATAATTGTCCCTTGTGCCTCCTCACATTCAAAACTGTCTTTCTTATCGCGATCACCTCTTCTCGCAGGGTGAGTGAGCTCCAGGCCCTATCTTCAAAGCCTCCGTACTTGTCAGTACACCCCGACAAAGTGGTGTTGCGCACTAGAGCTTGCTTTCTTCCTAAGGTGGTTACATCGTTCCATGTCAGCCAGTCCATCACTTTGCCTACCTTCTACGCACCCCCACATCCTTCCCATGAGGAGGAGAGACTCCACTGTCTGGACCCAAAAAGAGCGTTGGCGTTGTATCTCAATCGTACTAAAGACTTCCGGGTGGACGATCAACTCTTTGTTGGCTATGTGGGTGCGAAGAAAGGGAAGGCGGTGCAGAAACGTACCATCTCTTGATGGGTGCTTCTTTGCATTAAAACTTGCTACGCTTTGGCGAAAAAGCAACCTCCTGAGGGCCTGCGGGCTCATTCTACCAGGGCCACTGCTACATCCACTGCGTTAGCACGCGGAGTTCCTGTCCTGGATATCTGTCAGGCTGCTACGTGGGCATCCCTGCACACGTTTGCTAAGCATTACTGCCTGGACAGTCAGGTCTGTCGGGGCGGCTACTTTGGTCGTTCGGTCCTGCAGGACTTTCTAGTATGATCTTAGTTCGCAGCCAACCACCGAGGATGGCATTGCTTGGGTATCTATTCTAAGGTAAGGAATCTGCAACTAGAAGTCTCTATCAGATGTACAAGTTACTTACCTTTGGTAACGAAATATCTGGTAGAGGCATATTCTAGTTGCAGATTCCTTACCGCCCACCCATCCTCCCTGCTTGCGAGCTGATTTCTAGGGGCAGGGATTCCCCCTTTCAGGTCCTTAGCTCTGGCGCACCAATTTCAGTGTTCTTAGCGGCTCTCGGCTCTAGCGTGGAAAGTCATTAAAAGAAACTGACGTCACTGCACGAGGGTGGCGTCTATGTACTACTCCCGACGTCTTCGCGGCGACCACAGCGCCTACGACGCCTGTGGAGTCGACCAACGCCACCTACCGACGTGCAAGGGTATTGCTCAAAGAAAAAATCTCCGGATCCAGTCTGACGCCTGGGGGAAAATTCTAATGTAAGGAATCTGCAACTAGAATATGTCTCTACCAGATATTTCGGTACCAAAGGTAAGTAACTTGTACGTTTGAGCCATGTGGTGCCTATCACCACGCCATGTCAGTTACCGACCCGCACCTTGTGTGCTAGTGGTGTCTTGAGCATGACCATGACTCGGAGTCGTGCTCGGACTTCCGGGCCATGGCAGTCAACACCATCTAGCACGACCCCTAGGAGGTTTCAGTCCTTATCTAGAAAAACATTGCGGGACCGCTTCTCGACCCCCAAGTACCCTTTGTTGCACTGAAAGTCCTCGTGGCACTCTGAGAAGAGGCACAAGAAGAATACATCTAAACTGCCTTTGTATTCACTTTATCTGTCAGCTGACAAGTCGAGAGGGGAACATCAGCGTTTCAGGCATGGTTCTGTGGAGCCATTGTCATGTCATACTCCTTGCCTCTCCCCGTATCTAGGAGCCAGAGCGACCCCCGCTTAAATGAAGAAGTTTTACAAGGCCATGCGCTGAGTATTAGAGCGGGCTGACCCCTCTGGAATTGCTTTGTGGCCCGTGGGGTTGGCGGAGCCTCCATCAGGTTCAGCGCCGATGGCTCCGGTCACTGGATCGCCACCGGTCGTGCCAACCTCACTGTAGGGAAGTGCCTCTTTTGGCATTGTCACACACACCCACCCACACACTTTTTGCCTTGTTTCTGCTGTAATTTCGACTGAAAGTGCATTGAGTTCCTGCTAACCAGGACCCCTGTGCTAGATTTCTTTCCCCAAAACTGCAGTCGTTTTTCCCAATTCCCAAAACCTTTAGCACCCACTGTAAGTCCCTAGTAAATGGTACCCCTGGTACCTAGAGCCTGGGGTATTAAGGAGGGTCCCTAAGGGGTGCAGCACAAATTGAGCCACCCTAAGGGACCCCTCACCAAGCACATGACCAGCTGCTATTGCAAGCTGCGTGTCTTGGGGCAGATAACAGCGAAAACATGACATGGCAAACAGCCTGTGTGGCACCTCCTCTAAGCACTGCATGCAATACTTGTAAGTCACTCCTCTATAGGCCTTACAGACCTAAGGCAGGGTGCTTGATTTTACATGTGAGGGTATATCTGCACGAGCAGCTATGCCCCTGCTAAGTCTTTGTTGATTCTCAGGCATAGTAAGTGACAAAGCACGCCATTTTAAATGCATGTGCTGGACACTGGTGACTGCGAGTTCCCCCAGCTATGTGATGGTTCCTCAGAATACAGGGTTTTTTGGCATCAAATATTTCAGATTCAAAAACCCTCCCTGATGCCAGTGAGGGATTTATTAATAACTGCACCAATAGGGCACCTTAGAGGTTACTGGTGGATTGAGTACTGGTCCTGACTAGTTCAGCCATGATAGACGCATTTCTGGCCCCCCAAGGTGAGAGCCAGCGCTCTTGAGGGCCAGAGACAAAAGCCTGCAATGAGCCGGGGTGTCATCACCTCACCCAGGCAGGATGGACATTCCAAGGCAAGAAGCTTGAAAGGCCTACCTGCCTTTGTAATCCAAACCAGGTCTCTCCAGATGGTGGAGGTGAGCGACCGCCCCACCCCTCTCCTGTCTTGACCCAAGTTTTTTGTGGCAGCACAGGCAGGAAAATTAGGCAGATTAGGAGGTGTACCCACTTCATGTCAGTCCCACCCCTAAAATAGACAAGCAGAAGTGGACACTACTTTTTAGATTCCTTCCTTCTTGTTTGGAAGGAATTATACCACTAGTGTTAGGGTGTTGCCCACTTAACAGTGGAAGTGGTCATCGAAAGGGTGTAGTCACCTTAAAGGTCGGCAGTCCATTGCCTACCGCCTGGCACTCCCTGTAACACCCCTAAATTGAGTATTTAGGTGGAACCCCTGAACCCTAGAACTCAGATCCTGACTGTAGTAAGCTCTCTGTATATACTATACCAAAGTAAGGTATAGTGTGCACAGAGCCCAATGGATCCCCAGATGCTTTTACAGAGGCTAAAGTAAGTAATTCTAATGTTCTCTTTCGTGGTAGTGTGGTTGAGCAGTTAGGCGTATCAGAGGGTAGTGCTAAGAAATTGTTGTACACACAGTCAAAAGATGAGGCACACACTGAATTACTGACTCCAGGAGAATGTTTTCTGTATCAAAAAATATTTTTTGTTACTTTATTCTAGAACCAAAAGAATCTTTGTTGCAGGTAAGTAACGTTTCAAGAATGTATCACTTTCAAGTATCAAATGCACTTTGTTTAGAATTTGCAGATAAAACAGTTTACGGGTGTAGAAAGCTGGCTCTGTATATACTATATCAAAATGAGATATAGAGTGCACAGAGTCCAGGGGTTCCAAAGGAGCTTAACAGAGGCTAAAGCAGATCATACTAATACTCTCTTTTGTGGTAGTGTGGTCGAGCAGTTAGGCTTATCAGAGGGTGGTGCAAAGCATTTGTTGTACACAAACAATAGAAAAAGCGCACACTCAATGACTTTACTCCAGACCAATGGTTTTTATATAGCAAAAATATATTTTCTTAATTTATTTTTAGAACCACAAGATTCAAGTTGCAGGTAAGTACTTCAGTAGATTAGTACTTTACACATGTATCAACAGTACTTTGTTTGAAATACATTTTTTGAATTATTGGCAATAATCTGTTTTAAAAATGGGCACTTAGTGCAATTTTCAGAAACAGTTCTTGTGGGGAAGACAAGTTAGTTTGATTTGCAGGTAAGTACAACACTTACAGTTTCAGTCTCCGGGTTTTAGGGAGTCCATCAGTTGGGGTTCAGGTTAACCCCAAACACCCACCACCAGCAACACTGGGCCGACCAGGTGCAGAGGTAAAAAATGAGCAAATTTAACGTTGGCTCCTAAGGAGACAAGGGGTACTCGGAATCAGGTAAGTACCCGCAGCTCGGATGGCAGACTGGGGGGGTTTAGAGGAGCACTGGAGGGGACACATGTAGGCACCAAACACACACACTCAGCGGCACAGGGCCGGCCGGGTGCAGGATGCAAACAGGACGTCGGTCACTCAGAGGCTGCAGAAGAGGTCCAGGGGATCGTCTCGGGTAGACCACAGGCTGGACAGGGCCGTCTGCTGAACTTTGCTGCACCGGAGGTCGGGTTCTCCAAGGCCTGGGGGCTGCGGGTGCAGTGTGCCTTAATGCGTCAAATATCTTCGTCCAGAGCTTCGCGGTCAGAGGGGTCCTTGGGACTGCCTCTGCATGCTTTGTCGTGAAGGGGTAGAGAGTTCAACCGAGGATGGGCACTTGCTCGCAATTGCCTTGGGATCCTCTCTAGCTGGGCGGACCACCTGGACACGGGCCGTTGGCATCGGGTGCAGAGTGGTCAGGACTCATGCATTCAGAGTGAGAGGGGAGTTCTTGGTTGTTGGTTTTTCTGGGACAGGGCCGCTGTCCTCAGGAGTTCTTGGTTGTTTTGGGTGCAAGACAGACCCCTGGAGCTTGGGAGAGGTCGCTGGTCCCACTGGACACGTCTCTGTTCTTTTGCAGATTCTTTGAAGCAGGAGATAGGCCGGTAGTGTTGGGGCCAAAGCAGTTGTCGTCTTCCTTCTTCTCTGCTGGGGGTTTCAGCTAAGCATTCCTTCTTCTTCTTGTCAGGTCACCAGAAATCTGGTGAGTTGGGTTCAGGGAAGCCCTTAAATACAAGATCTAGTGGTGTTACAGGGGCCAGGGGGCAGTAGCCAATCGTTACTGTCCCTGATGGTGGATACACCCTCCTTGTGTCCACTCCCTTTGGGGAGGGGGCACATGCCTTTCCCTGTTGGTCTTTGTCCTCCAAACCAAGGTGGAGCATTCTGCAGGGAGGGGGTCACTTCAGCTCTGGACACCTTAGGGGTGGTCCCAGCTGAAGTGGTCACTCCTCCTTTTTTAACGCTGAACTGGCCGCCAAAAGTGGGGCTTTTTCCGGGGGGAGGGAGCAATTAGGCATCTCCACTAGCTGGAGTGCCCTGGCCCACTGTAACACAAGCCTTGATCCTTTGAGGCTCACCTCTAGGTGTTACAGTGTGTGAAGTAACAACACAATTTGCAGGTAATTCCTTGACTTAGGATCCCAGTCTACAGAGGTTAACGAGTCCACAGGGCAAAGTTTAGGAAGACACCAAGGGTGCACCACCAGCGAACTGGGCAGGCCAGATGCAAAGGTCAAAGTTGGCGTCGGGCACCCAATGGAATCCTATGGAAACAGAGGGCACTTAGAAAGAAACAGCTTGCGGTTAAGTACCCGTGACTTCAGGGCACAGAAATGGGGGGTTTAGATCAGCACCAGGGGGGCCACAGTGCAGGGTGCAATCACAGCATCAGGCACTCAATGCTTTTCAAAGGGGGAACTCCAGGGGTCACAAAGATGCTGCAGGCATTGTCCAGGGAGTTGAATGAAGGAAACCAACTACTGGACAGGTAAGTAGAGAGCCCAGTGGATGTTGCTGGTCCATCAGTTGGGTTCCCCAAGGCCAGGGGGCTGCATGTGCAAGGGTACCCTTAGGCGTCTGGAAATCTTCACCAGAGCCGGTCGCAGTCAAGGGATCATCTGGATTTAGGCTGCTGGCGGTGTTATGTTGATCAGGAGGGGTCAACCCGGGGTAGACTCAAGGTCTGAATCACCTGGGGACTTTATCTGGACCAGTGGGTCAACTGAACACGGGCTGTGGCGTCCGGTGCAGAATGGGCAGAACTCGCAGATCGAGGGAGGTTCTGGAGTCTTTCTTGGAGGTTTCTTTGTGGACAGGGCAGCTGTCCACAGGAGATCTTGATCCTTGATAGCGAGGCAGTCCTTGACGGGTTTGTAGAGGTCACTGGTCCTGCAGGATGCATTGCCTTTTTGTAGCACGAGCCTTGAAGCTGCAGTCATGCCTGTAGGGCTGGGGCTGGGGCCAAGACAGTTATTGTCCATTCTTAGACAATGTAAGTGCAGTGTAGCCATATTGAGTAAATGGTCTGGGAGTTTGTCATTACGAACTCCACAGTTCCATAATGGCTTCACTGAATACTGGGAAGTTTGGTATCAAACCTCTCAGCGCAATAAACCCCCATTGATGCCAGTGTGGGATTTATTATGAAATGCTTAGATGCCCCCTGTATTTTGCCTAATCCTTTAGTGCAGGACTGACTGGTCTGTGCCAGCCTGCCACTAGCAGACAAGTTTCTGACCCCTTGGGGTGAAGGCCTTTGTGCTCTCTTGAGACAAGAAACAAAGCCTGCACTGGGTGGAGGTGCTTCACACCTCCCAACTGCAGGAACTGTAAAACCTTGCAGTGAGCCTTAAAGGCTCAGGCTTCGTTTTACAATGCCCGAGGGCACTCCAGCTAGTGGAGTTGCCCAACTCCCGGACAAATCCCTACTTTTGGCAGCAGGTCCGGCTAGAAAATTAGGGAAAGCAGGAAGGAGTGACCACGCCCGCTAGGACCACCCCGAAGGTGACCAGAGCTGAGGTGCCCCTCCCTGCATAATCCTCCATCTTCGTTTGGAGGACAGGGACCAATAGGGTTATGTTTGTGTCACCCTCACCAAAGGGGTCAGTAGCCATTGGCTACTGCCCTCTGATCCCTATAACGCCCCTAAATCCAGGATTTAATGGCTCCCCTGAACCCAAGTCTCAGACAGGGAAGATTAACTCCCCCCTCCTCACCTTACTAGGTAGATCAGGGTCCTAAGATCCCTATCTCCAAAGATGATAGTCACAGGAACTGGATCTTCCACAGGGGAGTCTAGCTCCTCTGGGAACATTGAGGGCAGCCTCAATGAAGAGGACCTCCTTTTAGCAAGGATGACGAAAAGGTTAGCTTTGGAGCAACAACACCTAGCTATAGAAAGAGAGAGAGCAGAAGTGGACTTAGCGCCCATTAAAGGTGGCAACAGTATAAATAGGGTCAGAGAGAATACTGATATCCTAAACAATCCTCAAAGGAATTGTCTCAAAATATGAAGAGGGTGATTATATCACCAAATGGTTCACAGCTTTTGAGAGAGCTTGTGCAACCAGAAAGCTAAACAGATCTCACTTGGGAGTTCTCCTTTTGGAAGTGTTTACTGGTAAGTGTAGGGATAGACTCCTCACATTCACTGGTGCAGATGCTGAATCCTATGATTGCATGAAGGCTACCCTGATTGAGAGGAGGTATAGAATTAGGTTTGGGGGGGCTCACAAAAGCTACATCCAGTCCTAGGTTGCTTTTTGTTGACTACTCAGTGAAAACACTAGATGATTGGATAACTGGCAGTGGAGTGTATGACTAGGATGGCTTTTATCATTTGTTTGTGAAAGCACACCTTTTAAGTAACTGATTCAATGACAAGTTGAATCAATATCTGGTAGACCTAGGTCTAATTTCTCCCCAAGAATTGGGAAAGAAGGCTGACCATTGGGTCAAGACAAGAGTGGCCAAGACTTCCATAGGGGGTGACCAGAAGAAAGGGATCATAAAGCCTCCCCATGGTAAGGGTGGTGAGACGCCTAAGGACAAAAGGAAAGAGTCTTCACAAGGGCCCCAAAA
Source organism: Pleurodeles waltl (assembly GCF_031143425.1). Lineage (NCBI taxonomy): Eukaryota > Metazoa > Chordata > Amphibia > Caudata > Salamandridae > Pleurodeles > Pleurodeles waltl. The sequence continues at coordinate 1,781,676,668 of NC_090440.1, read as the reverse complement.
ACCTGCACAGGTGAGTGGACCCCAAGCCTCTTCACAGTCCACAAGTGGGTACAAGGGTAAAATCATTGATCCCAAAAATGCCTGATGTCAGAAATGGAAGCAGCATGGGCACCAAACTGGAGACTTGACGTGTCCCAAAAAGAATCGCCATAGCACTGCTCCAGTTAGTACTGGCATTGCCAGTCTCCAAGTGGGATCACAGTGTGCCCAGAGCAAATCAGGGTCCACACTGAAGCTATTCTAGTCTCTGAGGGTGGGTGGATGTAGCCACTCCTGCTGTCTGGCCGCCTAACATGCAAAAATACAAACAGCAACTTTTAATTAATTGGACAAAAGTAGAAGCCCTGTGCCAGTGTCACCATGATGACAGAGAAACTGTTTTCCCCAAAACAGTATCTGGCTGGACAAACTTATCTGGTCACCAACACTGTCAATATAACTAAAGTCCATCCCAGGGCTATGGTGACTTTAGAATGGGGAGGGGTTACTGGCCTGAACCAGGTAGTGGTCTCTTCTGAAATCCCAGTGGATTGGTTGCTAGGGAATGATTTGGAGTCCTCAGCTTGGGCTGAGGTAGCGCTCAAAACCCATGCAGCCATGATGAGAATCCCTGAACTGGTGTGTGTGAAAACAAGAGCACAAAGCAGAGCACAGGGTAAAACAGAAGTGTTGGAGCCTGGCATTATGGCCCAACCTTCCAAGAGAAAAGGTAAGAGGACTGGGGGATGAACCTCTGAACAGCAAAAGAAGCAAGACTGCCCTTCTCAGGAAGATGGCTTATCCCCTGAGGGAAGTGAGTCCATGGAGCTGGACCCTTACCAGGTAGAGCTCTTGGGCCCAGGGGGACCCTCAAGGGAACAGCTGTGCCAGGGACAACAGACTTGTCCCACCCTTGAAGGCCTGAGGCAGAAAGCAGCTGCCCAGGAAAAGGGAGATGTCAATGGCTCCCACAGGGTATATTGGGAAGGTGGACTCCTTCACACTGAGGCCAGAGGCCCCAAACCTGGTGCAACCACGAGTATGGTAGTGCCTCAGCAGTTTAGGGAGTTTATCATAACTTTCTAACTTTGGCCCATGGCATCCCCCTAGCTGGGCATTTGAGACAAACAAAACATGGAGTAGACTTGTCAACCACTTCTGTTGGCCCAATATGTCGTAGAAGGTGAAGGAGTTTTGTAGCTCCTGTGTCACCTGCCATGCCAGTCGTAAGGCAGGTGGCCACCCAAAGGCCCACCCTCATTCTGCTTCCTGTGGTGGGGGTTCCCTTTGAAAGGGTTGGTGTGGACATTGTGGTTCCACTTGAGCCACCCACAGCCTCAGGGAATCAGTACATACTGGTAGTGGTGCATCATGCTACCAGATACCCTGAAGGAATTCCCCTTAAGTTTACTACAGCTCCAGCAGTAGCCAAGGCCCTGATTGGTATTTATACCAGAGTAGGGTTTCCTAAGGAGGTGGTTTCTGACAGAGGTACAAACTTCCTATCAGCTTACCTGAAACACATGTGGAATGAGTGTGGTGTGATTTATAAATTCACCACACCATACCATCCTCAAACCAATGGACTTGTTGAGCGATTCAACAGGACATTGAAGGCCATGATCATGGGGCTCCCTGAAAAACTCAATGTCCTACTGCCATGCCTGTTCTTCGCTTACAGAGAGGTGCCTCAGAGGGGAGTACAGTTTTCCCCTGTTGAACTTCTCTTTGGCCACCCTGTAAGGGGACCACTAGCTTTTTAAAAGAGGTCTGGGAGAGACCTCTCCATGAGCCTAAACAAGATGTGGTGAACTATGTGCTTGGCCTCCTCTCTAGGATGGCTGAATACATGGAAAAGACATCCAAAAACTTTGAGGCCAGCCACAGCTACAGAAGTTGTGGTATGACCAAAACGCTATACTGGTAGAATTCCAACCAGGGCAGAAAGTATGGGTTCTGGAGCCTGTGCTTCCAGGGCACTTCAGGACAAATAGAGTGGCCCTTACTCAATCCAGGAGAAAAAGTGTGAGGTCACCTACTAGGTGGACCTGGGCACTAGCAGGACACCCAAGAGGGTGATCCATGTTAACCGCCTAGTGAAAGGACAGACATAAGCATGCAGATGGTTAATGATGATGAGGAAGCAGAGAATGAACCTCTCCCTGATCTCCTCTCAGATGACCCTAAGGATGGGTCAGTAGATGGAGTTGTCTATTCAGACACCCTCTCTGCCCGACAGCAAGCTGACTGCAGGCAAGTCCTACAGCAGAATGCTGGGCTCTTCTCTTTGGCCCCTGGACAGACTCACCTCACCTGTTTACCCATGATGTGGACACAGGAGATAGTTTACCTGTCAAAACAAAAATATACAGACAGTCTGACCAAGTCAAAGAGAGCATCAAAATTGAAGTCTACAAGATGCTGGGGTTAGGGGTAACTATGCACTCTGACTGTCCCTGGGCTAGTCCCCAAACCTCATACCAAAGATGGCTAGAGAGAGATGAGGTTCTGTGTGGACTATAGAAGTCTCAACTCTGTCACTAAGACCGATGCACACCCCATACTTAGAGCAGATGAATTGAATGACAAAGTCTTAAGTACCTTTGGCTTAACTGCATAGTATTGGTAAATTAGGATGGCACTGGAGGAAACGAAAAGACAGCATTCTCTACACCTGATGGGAATTATTATTTACTGTTATGCCCTTTGGCTTAAAGAATGCCCCTGCACCTACCAAAGGTTGGGGAATCAAGCCTTGCTGGCTTGAAGCCCTTTAGTGTAGCATATCTAGATGATAGTGCTGTCTTTAGCTCCAGCTGGCAGGATCACCTGATTCACCTGGAGAAGGTTTTGCGGGCCTTGCAATCAGCATGCCTCACTATTAAAGCATCAAAGTGCCAAATAGGACAGGGCACAGTTGTATACTCTGACCACCTTGTAGATGCAGGCCAAGTGCAACTCTTACAACCCAAGATCCAGACAATTCTGGACTTGAAAGCTTTAAAGCCCAGACTCAAGTCATGGCATTCCTTGGCTTGACTGACTACTACAGGAGGTTTATGAAGGGGTATGGATCCATTGTGAACCCCTCACACAATTGACCTCAAAGAAAATGCCCCAAAAGGTAAACTGGACTCTTGATTGTCAAAAGCCCTTTGACACTCTGAAGGAGGCAATGTGCTCAGCACCAGTTCTCAAAGCTCCAGATTATTCTAGGCAATTCACTGTCCAGACAGATGCTTCTGAACATGAAATAGGAGCAGTCCGGTCCCAAACCAATGATGATGGCCTTGACCAGCCTGTTGCTTTCATTAGCAGGAGGTAACTCCCCAGGGAGCACTGTTGGAGTGCCATTGAGAGGGAGGCCTCAGCTGTGGTTTGGTCACTGAAAAAAAGCTGAGACCATACTTATTTGGTACTCACTTTACTTTTCAAACTGACTACAGACCTCTCAGATGGCCAATGCAAATGAAAGCAGAGAACCGTAACCTTTTGAAGTGGTTCATATCCGTACAGGGAATGGACTTTCAGTGGAACGCAGGCCTGGGACTGCTTGTGCCAATGCAGATGTATTTTCCAGGTTCTTCCAGTTAGACAATGAAGACTCTCTTGGGAAAGATGAGTCTCGCCCTCTGTCGTTTGGGAGGGGGGTGTAGGAAAGTGCCCTTGTTCGCATGGTTACCCCCCACTTTTTGCCTGATCTTGATGCCAACTTTGATTGAGAGTGTGCTGGTATCCTGCTAACCAGGCCCCAGCACCAGTGTTCTTTCCCAAAACCTTGTACCTTTGTTTATACAATTGGCACACCCTTGGTACCCAGATAAGTCCCTTGTAGAAGGTTCCTGTAGTACCAAGGGCCCTGTGGCCAGGGAAGGTTCCCAAGGGCTGCATCATGTATTATGCCACCCTGGGGAGCTCCTCACCAAGCCCATGTACACTTCCTTTGCAGCTTGTGTGAGCTGGTGGGGAGAAAAAGGCAAAGTGGACATGGCACCCCTCTCAGGGTGCCATGCCCACCAACCACTGCCTGTGGCATAGGTAAGTCTCCCCTGTAACAGGCCTTACAGCCCTAAGACAGGGTGCACTATACCACACTTGAGGGCATAGCTGCATGAGCAATATGCCCCTACAGTGTCTAAGTCCATTCTTAAATATTGTAAGTGCAGTGTAGCCATATTGAGTATATGATCTGGGAGTTGGTCATTACCAACTCCACAGCTCCATAATGGCTTCATTGAATACTGGGAAGTTTGGTGTCAAACATCTCAGCACAATAAACCCACACTGATGCCCATGTTGGATTTGTTGAACAGTGCACCCAGAGGGCATCTTAGAGATGCCCCCTGTATTTTACCCAATCCTTTAGTGCAGGTCTGACAGGTCTGTGCCAGCCTGCCACTAAGAGACTAGTTGCTGGCCCCATGGGGTGAGAGCCTTTGTGCTCTTGGTGGCCAGAAACAAAGCCTGCACTTGATGGAGGTGCTTCACACCTGCCTCCTGCAGGACCTGTAACATCTGGTGGTGAGCCTCAAAGGCTCAGGCCTCATGTTACAGTGCCCCAGGTCACCCCAGCTAGTGGAGTTGCCCACTCCCTGGACAAAAACCCACTTTTGGAGGCAAGTCCGGCAGGAAAATTTGGGAAAGCAGGAAGGAGTGAGCACCCCTAAGATGTCCAGAGCTGAGGTGCCCTCCCCCCCCACCCCCCACCCCCTGCAGAATCCTTCATCTTCGTGTGGAGGACAGGAACCAATAGGGTTAAGTTTGTGTCCCCCTCCCCAAAGGGAGTGGACACCTGAAGGGTGTATCCACCCTCAGGGTCAGTAGCCATTGGCTACTGCCCTCTGACTCCTGTAACACTATTAAATCCAGGATTTAAGGACTCCCCTGAACCTAAGTCATCAGAATCCAGATAACCTCGCATGAAATAAGGACTGCTAAGCTGAAACTCCAGCAGAGAAGAATGAAGACGCAAACTGACTTGGCCCCAGCCCTACCGGCCTGTCTCCTGCTTCAGAGAACCTGCTACAAGAAAGTGACGGATCTTGTGGGACCAGTAACCTCTGCCAAGCTACCGAGGACTGCTCTCCATCACAGAGGACCAAAAACTCCCGTGGATAGTGGCCCTGTCCAATAAGAAACACTATCTAAGGACTCCGGAGTCTCCCTGGATCTGTGAGTCCTGACCACTCTGCACTCGAAACCCACGGCCTGTGTCCAGGTGGCCCAACCGGCTAGAGAGGATCCCCAGGCGATTCCAAGGGTTGACCTCTCCTGCTCCTCATGATGACGCCTGCAGTGTGAATCCGGTGGACCCCCTGACCGTGAAAGCTCCGGCTGAAGATATCCGACACCTAAGGGTACACTGCCTTCCAAGCGCATGGAGAACCCTACCTCCAGTGCAGCAACGTTCAGCAGGAGGCCTTCCTACTTGTCCAGCCTGTGGTTTTCCTGAACCGACCCCCTGGACCCAGCCTGCAGCATCTAAGTGATCCCCCGGGGTCCCTTCATAAGAAAGCATTGGGAGCCCGATACTCTCTCAGTACCCTGTACCCGGTCGCCCCTCCCCCTCTGAGGGTTTCAGGTTGGTGCCTACTTCTGGCTCCCCGGTGCTCCTCTAAACCCCCCAGTTCTACCCTCCAAAGTCACTGCAGATCTGAAATTGAGTGCCCTCAGCCTCCATAGGAGCCCATGTTAATTTTGCCTACAATTTGACCTCTGCACCTGGCTGGCCCTGTGTTGCTGGTGATGGGTGTTTGGGGTTAACTTAAACCACATCCTGTGGGCGTCCTGACCCCCAGAGAGTGGAACTGTAAGTGTTGTACTTACCTGTAAAATGAACTAACATTTCCCCCCCCCCCAAAGGAACTGTTTCTGAAAATTGCACTGCCAGCTTTTGAAACAATTATTGCCATTTATTCAAAAACTGTACAACTTTCTAATTCCAACCAAAGTGGTATTGATGCATATGTGAAATACTTATTAATTTAAGTTCTGACCGGCAACTTGAATCTTGTGGTTCTAAAAAATAAATTAAGAAAATATATCTTTGCTATATAAAAACCATTGGTCTGGAGTTACGTCATAGAGTGTGTGCTTCTTCTATTATCTGTTTATGTACAACAAATGCTTTGCACTACCCTGTGATAAGCCTAACTGCTCGACCACACTACCACAAAAGAGAGCATTAGTATTATCTACTATAGCCTCTGGGGAACCCCTGGACTCTGTGCACACTATATCTCATTTTGATATAGTATATACAGAGCCAGCTTCCTGCAGTTGTCCTTATGGGAACTTGTTCAAAGCCCAGCAGAGGGGGGTCCTGTGAACATGACAATTGCCCGCCACCCTTAGCCTGCCCGGGGTGATCCTAGTTTGCTCACCCAACATCCCACCCCTGAGAGTTTGGTAGTCCGTGTCAGCTTCCCATGGCACATTCCCTGCCACTGCCCTGAACAGGGAGTCGAAGGGGCTAGATAACTTAGGCAAAAAAATGTTTTCCTCCAACATCCTAGCATTGAGATCAATGAACACTGCATGCCTGTTGGGCTGTTATTCGCATACCTTGTGGGTTACAGTTGTGCAAGTGCTGTCACTAGTCACGAAGGAGGCTTGGGTCTTCGTCACCCATGCAGTGAAAGATGGGAGGGACGCAGCAGAGTTCACAATTAGGTGTGGTCTGGATACGACTGACTAGCTGGTCAGAGCGGTTTCGTCGATGGTGACCTCACGGCGCCACACCTGACTGAGAACATATTACCTTTCAGGGGATCTCCAGGTCAACCTCATGGACATGCCCTTCGACAGGACTCGTCTCTTCGGAGAGAAGGCAGACTTGGTGCTGGAGTGCTTCAAGGACTCGTGGGCTATGGCCAAGTCCTTGGGCCTCTCAGTGACACACCCCCTCCCCTACCCCCCCACCCCTACATGTTTTTCTTTCGTGGCTATGAAAGGGGCATGTCACCTCGCCAACCCTATCCCAGCTACTGTCCTGCGCAAGCTTCCCAAGCTGTGCGAGGATGTGAGTGTGGTGTAGTCTAACCCCTTGGGTCTGGTAGCCCAAAGTCGTCTGCCACCAGCCCCCCAGCAGCTGCAACCTCTAATCACTTCCAGTTTGGTTCTGAAAGCCCATGGGTGCCCAGTTGGAGGGAGAATCCAACATCATCTGCTCCACTGGCAGCCGATAGCATCAGACAAGTGGGTTTTGCAGTTCATTTGGAGGGGCTACTACCTCCCTTTCCAACCTTTTCCTCCCCCTATACCGTCATCTCAAGAACAGCCCATGGAGGATCATCTGACCTTGCTCCAAGAGGAAGTTAAAGCTCTCCTGGTCAAGGGGCTATATAGAGGGGTCCGATATCAGAAGTAGGCTGTGGTTGTTGTTCCCACTTCTTTCTGATACCCAAAAAGAACAAGGGTCTTCACCCTATACTAGATCTCTGAACCTTCAATGTCTTTGTCAAAAAGGAGAAATTCAAGATGCTCACTTTGTCCCAGGTTCTTGTCTGCCCTAGACCAAGGAGACTGGCTGGTACCTTTGGACTTGCAGGATGCGTATTTCCACATCCCCACCCTGCCTGCTTCCATGCATTACCTGCTGTTCAAGGTAGTTCACGAGCACTTCAGTTCACCATGCTACCATTTGGCCTTACCAGTGCCCCACGGTGTTCACCAAGGTGATGGCGATCGTCTTAGCTCAGCTACTCAGGCTAGTGGTTGCAGTCTTCACCTACCTCAACGACTAGCTGTTGAAGGCTACCCACCCAAAACTGTCATCTCCCACCTTCAGACTACAGTGGGCCTCTTGCATTCACTGGGGTTCACTGTAAATGTGCCGAAAGTCACACCTGACTCCTTCTCAGACACTCCTTTACATTGGAACCGTTCTGGAAACAGTGCAGTTTCTAGCTTATCCTCCTGAACACTTGGTCAGGATATTCAGGTTATGATACAGGTGGTTCAGCCTCTATACTGGATTTCAATGAGAATAAATGACTCTGAGACTGCTGGGCCTCATGGCCTCCTGCATCCAGATAGTAAATCATGCCACATGGCATATTTAGGCTCTACAGTGGGACCTGAAGTTCCAGTGGGCGCAGCATTGGGGGAATCCCGCTACCATGCTTCAGATCTTAGAGGGAACTGCAAAGGACTTGCAGTGGTACCTTAGGAATCGCGATTGGATAAAAGGCACACTCCTCTCCCTTACCCAACCAGATCTGACAGTAGTAACAGATGCCTCACTCCTGGGATGGGTCAGCCATCTGGGAGAAGTGGAGAGCAGAGGCCTAAGGTCCCCAGCAGAATCAGGACTCCACATCAACTTGCTGGAGCTCTGTGCAATATGGCTAGCATTGAAAGTGTTTCTTCCCTCTGTCAAGGGGAAGTTAGTGCAGGTGTTCACGGACATCACCACCGCCATGTGGTATTGCAACAAGCTGGTTGTGGTGGGATTGTGGACAATTTATCTAAAGACCCTGTGTAGGAAAATGGCTCCTTGTTGCAGTTACCCCCACTCTATGCCTGATATTGATGCTGTCGTGACTGAGAAGTGTGCTCGGATCTTGCTAACCAGGACGCAGCATCAGTGTTCTTTCACTAAAAATGTACCTCTGTTTCCACAATTGGCACACCCCTGGCACACAGATAAATCCCTTGTAAAAGGTACCAGTGGTACCAAGGTCCCTGTGACCAGGGAAGGTCTCTAAGGGCTGCAGCATGTATTATGCCACCCTGGGGACACATCTGTCAGCACATGCACACTGCCTCACAGCTTGTGTGTTCTGGTGGGGAGAAAATGACTAAGTCGACATGGCACTCACCTCAGGGTGACATGCCCACATCCCACTGCCTGTGGCATGGGTAAGTCACCCCTCTAGCAGGCCTTATAGCCCTAAGGCAGGGTGCACTATACCACAGGTGATGGCATAGTTGCATGAGCACTATGCCCCTACAGTGTCTAGGCCAAACCTTAGACATTGAAAATGCAGGGTAGCCATAAAGAGTATATGGTCTGTGAGTCTGTCAATTATGAACTCCACAGTTCCATAATGGCTACACTGAAATCTGGGAAGTTTGGTATCAAACTTCTCAGCACAATAAATCCACACGGATGCCAGTGTGGGATTTATTGAGAAATACACCCAGAGGGCATCTTAGAGATGCCCCCTGAATACTAGACTGACTCCTAGTGCTAGGCTGACCAGTTCCTGCCAGCCTGCCTCAACCAGACGGGTTTCTGTCCACATGGGGTGAGTGCCTTTGTCACTCTGTGGCCATGAACAAAGCCTGCACTGGGTGGAGGTGCTTCTCACCTCCCCCTGCAGGAACTGTAACAGCTGGCGGTGAGCCTCAAAGGCTCATGCCTGTTGTTACAGCGACCCAGGGCATCCCAGCTTGTGGAGATGCCCGCCCCCCTGGACACAGCCCCCACTTTTGGTGGCAAATCCAGGGGAGATCATGAGAAAAACAAGGAGGAGTCACCCACCAGTCAGGACAGCCCCTTAGGTGTGCTGAGCTGAGGTGACCCCTGCTTTAAGAAATCCTCCATCTTGGTTTTGGAGGATTCCTCCAATAGGAATAGGGATGTGCCCCCTCCCCTCAGGGAGAAGGCACAAGGAGGGTGTAGCCACCCTCAAGGACAGTAGCCATTGGCTACTGCCCCCTGGACCTAAACACACCCCTAAATTTAGTATTTAGGGGCTACCCTGAACCCAGGAAATCAGACTCATGCAACCTGAAGAAAGAAGGACTGCTGACCTGAAAGCCCTGCAGAGACGACGGAGACAACAACTGACTTGGCCCTAGCCCTACCGGTCTGCCTCCAGACTCAAAGAACCTGTACAGCGACGCATTCAGCTGGACCAGCGATCTCTAAGAGCTCACAGGACTGACCTGCACCTAAAGGACCAAGAACCTCCAAGGACAGCGGCTCTGTCCGCAAACTACAACAAAGAAAGCAACTTTAAAGAGACTCTAACTTCCCTCCAGAAGCGTGAGTCTTCACACTCTGCACCTGACGCCCCTGGCTCGAGTTCAGGACAACCAACACCGCAGAGAGGACTCCCAGACGACTCCAATGACGTGGACACCCTGAGTCGAGCTCCCTGCACCCCCACAGTGACGCTTGTAGAGAGGATCCAGAGGCACCCCTGACCGCGTCTGCCTGGTAACGAAGGAACCCGATGCCTGGACCAAGCACTGCACCCGTAGCCCCCAGGAGCGAGAGGAACCACGTACCAGTGCAGGAGTGACCAGCAGGCGGTCCACCATCGACGTCGGCCCGATCCTTATCCCCGACGACTCTGAGTCGGAACACCGTTGCCCGACACGCCTCTGTTTTCGATGGGGCCTACTCACCCGAGTTCGGATTTGGACCCTTTTTCTTACGGGTACGAATTCGGGGAAGGCTTGGAGGGGGTCCCTGGACCCTTATGAATACCAGGATGACCCATCTTTGGACTGGGCACAGAATTTGGGCAAGGCCAGTGGACTGAACACTTCTCCAGACGCTGGCATACTGTCTCCTCCTACCGTGGCTACGGCGGAGGGAGCAACTTATTCTATGGTGGTCAGTAGGGCGGCTGAGGTCCTTGGCCTGCCTACTGTACACCTCAGGTCAAATCTCCTGACTGAGGTGCTTCAACCAGGGGCTTCCACATCTGAGCCCCTTTTGCCATTCAATGAGTCCCTCACCGATGTCCTTTTGGGTACTTGGTCCAAACACAACACAGGGGCTCCTGTGAACTGGACTATCTCACGCCGCCATCGGCCTGCCCCGAGCGACCCTAAATTCCTGTTCCAACAACCCACGCCTGAGAGTCTTTTCATACAGGCTTCCTCTTCCTCAGGCGCATTCCCTTCCGCACTTCCGGATAGGGAATCAAAAAGGTTGGAACAATGTCGGAAGAATTTGTTTTCTTCTTCCAGTCTCACGCTGCTGTCCGTGAACACCACGCGCCTTTTGGGCTACTTTACCCACTCTGTGGGATACGGTTGCACAAGTCCTGCGGCAGATATCAGAGGAGGCCCATGCTATCATCTTCCAATCTGTCAACGATGGGAGAGATGCAGCGAAGTTCACGATTTGATGTGGGCTGGACACGACCGACTCTCTGGGCAGATAGATTGCTACAACAGTGGCTTTGAGAAGTCATACCTCGTTGCATACTTCTGTTTTTTTGGGGGGATGTCCAACAGTCTCTCATGTTCATGCCGTTTGATGGCTCCCGTCTCTTTGGAGACAAAGCGGACTCGGCCTTGGAGAGATTCAAGGATTCCTGGGCTACGGCTCCGTCCCTCTGCCTTTCCACTGCCCCTTGCCCCCAACAGTCCGCCTTTCACCCCTTTCATGGCCACGGAAGGGGCTCTCTGTTGCGTCCCCAACCGAGCCACTGTGCCACTCATGCTGTTCAGCCGCTCCGTGGCTGGGGATGCCGAATCCCACATGGGCGAGGGACAGTGAACCAGAGGTCTGCCCAGTTCACCCCTGCCTCTGCTGCAGCCTCCAAACCCTCTTAGTCTGACCCTCATTCCTATCCAGTTGGCAGCAGGATTTGCCATCACCTGCCCCACTGGGAATCCATCACTACGGACAGGTGGGTTTTACAGATAGTTCGAAAGGGCTATTCCCCCTCCTTCGAATCTGCCCCACCAGCCATGCCTCCATCAGTCAGCCAACTTCCGGAGGATCATTTAGTACTTCTCCGCCAGGAAGTCACGGCTCTCTTGGCCAAAGGAGCCATAGAGAAGGTCCCTGTGCCAGAAGTAGGTCGTGATTGTTATCCCCGCTACATTCTGCTGCTGAGAAAGGACAAGGGTTTACGTCCTATCCTAGATCTTTGGGACCTGAACTACTTCCTCAAGAAGGAGAAATTCAAAATGCTCACCCTGGCTCAGGTCCTGTCTGCCTTAGACCCAGAAGGCTGGTAGCGTTGAAATTGCAGGACGCTTATTTCCACATTCCCATCCTGCCTGCCCACAGACATTACCTGCGATTTGTGGCAGGTCACAAGCACTATCAGTTTAGCATGCTCCCCTTTGGTCTTACCAGCGCCCCTCTGGTGTTCATGAAAGTGATGGTGGTGGTTGCAGCTCATCTGCGCAGGTTAGGGGTCTCAGTCTTTCCCTGCCTCAATGACTGGCTGTTGAAGGCAGACTCGCCCCAGAAAGTCATCTCCCACCTTCAGACTAAGGTGAGCCTCCTGCAAACGCTGGGGTTCACTATCAACGTGCTGAAGTCACACCTGACTCCCACTCCGACGCTCCCTCTCATTGGAGCTGTTCTGGACACTGCAGTTCCTGGCTTATCCTCCCGAAAAGCGAGTCCAAGATATTCAGGCTATGATTCTGATCTTTCAGCTTCTGTCTTGGGTTTTGGTGAGAGTGACTCTGAGACTGCTGGGCCTCTTGGCCTCCTGCTAGTGACACATGCCAGATGGCATATGTGGGCTCTGCATGGGACTTGAAGTTCCAGTGGGCCCAGCATCAGGGTAATCTCTCCGACATGGTCCAGATCTCAGAGGGTACTGTGAAAGACCTGCAGTGGTGGCTTTTGAATCCACATTGGGTCCACTGTAGATCCCTCTCCCTTCCCCAGCCAGATCTATCTATAGTGACAGATGCGTCGCATCAGCATTGGGGCAACCACATGGGAGAGGTGGAGATCAGAGGCCTCTGGTCTCCGCGGAGTCTGGGCTCCATATCAATCTTCTGGAGCTCCGGGCGATCAGGCTTGCATTGAAAATATTTCTTCCCTCTCTCAGGGAAAGCAATGCAGCTGTTCATGAACAATACTACTGCCATGCAGTACTGCAACAAACAGGGCAGAGTAGGGTCGTCGACCCTTTGTCAGGAGGCACTATGCCTCTGGACATGGCTGGAACATCAGGGCATTTCCCCGATGGTTCAACATCTGGCAGGTTCTCTCAACACCAGAACAGACATACTCAGCCGTCGATACACAGCCGATCACGAATGGTATCTCCATCCGTAGGTGGCGCAAGGTCTTTTTCAGCAGTGGGGAGAGCCTTGGTTAGATCTGTTCGCCTCTGCAGAGAACGCGCAATGTCAGCTTGTAGGAAAATACCACTGTTGGCATGGTTACCCCTAACTTTTTGCCTTTTGTTGATGCCAGCTTTGATTCAAAGTGTGCTGGGACCCTGCTAACCAGGCCCCAGCACCAGTGTTCTTTCCCTAAAACTATACCTTTGTCTCCACAATTGGCACACCCCTGGCACACAGATAAGTCCCTTGTAAAGGATACCCCTGGTACCATGGGCCATGTGGCCAGGGAAGGTCTCTAAGGGCTGCAGCATGTATTATGCCACCCTGGGGACCCCTCACTCGGCACATGCACACTGCCTTACAGCTTGTGTGTGCTGGTGGGGAGAAAAAGACTAAGTCGACATGGCACTCCCCTCAGAGCACTATGCCCCTACAGTGTCTAAGTCTATTCTTAGACATTGTAAGTGCAGGGTAGCCATATTGAGTATATGTTCTGGGAGTTTGTCAGAAATGAACTCCACAGTTCCATAATGGCTACACTGAGTTACTGGGAAGTTTGGTATCAAACATCTCCGCAAAATAAATCCACACTGATGCCCTCTTTGTGCATTTCTCAATAAATCCCACACTGGCATCTTAGAGATTCCCCCTGCATTCCAGCCGAGCTGCTAGTGGTAGGCTGACCGGTCTCTGCCAGCCTCCCACTTCCAGACACATTTCTGGCCACATGGTGTAAATGCCTTTGTGCACTCTGTGACCAGGAACAAAGCCTGTCCTGGGTGGAGGTGCTTTGGGGTTCAAGGCAACCCCAAAGTTACCACACCAGCAGCTCAGGGCCAGTCAGGTGCAGAGGTCAAAGAGGTGCCCAAATCACATAGGTGCCTATGGGAAACAGGGGTGCTCCGGTTCCAGTCTGCCAGCAGGTAAGTACTTGCGTCCTCGGGGGGCAGACCAGAGGGGTTTTGTAGAGCACCCGGGGGGACACAAGAAGGCACAGAAAGTACACCCTCAGCGGCACAGGGGCAGCCGGGTGCAGTGTGCAAACAGGCATCGGGTTTTAGATTGAAAACAATGGAGGGACCCGGTGGTCACTTCAACGATGGAGGCAGGCACAGGGGGGGGGGCTCTTTGGGGTAGCCACCACCTGGGCTAGACAGAGGGTCGCCTCAGAGTCGCTCATGCACTGGAGTTCGGTTCCTTCAGGTCCTGGGGGCTGCGGGTGCAGTGTTGGTTCCAGGTGTCGAGCCCCTTGTTACAGGCAGTCGCGGTCAGGGGGAGCCTCTAGATTCTCTCTGCAGGCGTCACTGTGGGGACTCAGGGGGGTCGCCTCTGGTTACCCACGGGCTCGCAGTCGGCGGGGAGTCCTCCCTGAGGTGTTTGTTTTCTGCAGGTTGAGCCGGGGGCGTCGGGTGCAGAGTGTGAAGTCTCACGCTGCCGGCGGGAAACGTGAAGTCTTTAAAGTTGTTGAAAAGTTGCAAGTGTGTTGCAGATTGTTGAGCAGGGCCACTGCTCAGGGGAGTTTCTTGGTCCTCGGGGTCAGGGCAGTCCTCTGAGGCTTCAGAGGTCACTGGTCCCTGTCGGATGTGTCGCTGGAGCAGGTTTTCGAAGTTGGGAGACAGGCCAAATCAGTTGTCGTCTTCCTCCTTCTCTGCAGGCTTGTAGGTCACCAGTCCTTCTTCTTTCTTCAGGTTGCGGGAATCTGATTTCCTGGGATCTGGGGAGCCCCTAAATACTGAATTTAGGGGTGTGTTTAGGTCTGGGAGGGCAGTAGCCCATGGCTACTGTCCTTGAGGGTGGCTACACCCTTTTTGTGCCTCCTCCCTGTGGGGAGGGGGGCACATCCCTAATCCTCTTGGGGAAATCCTCCAAACTCAAACTCAAGATGGAGGATTTCTCAAGGCAGGGGTCACCTCAGCTCAGGACACCTTAGAGGCTGTCCTGACTGGTGGGTGACTCCTCCTTGTTTTTCTCATTATCTCCTCCAGCCTTGCTGCCAAAAGTGGGGGCAGTGGCCGGAGGGACGGGCATCTCCGCTAGCTGGGATGCCCTGGGCGCTGTAACAAAAGGGGTGAGCCTTTGAGGCTCACCACCAGGTGTTACAGTTCCTGCAGGGGGGGTGAGAAGCACCTCCACCCAGTACAGGCTTTGTTCCTGGCCACAGAGTGACAAAGGCACTCTCACCATGTGGCCAGCAACATGTCTGGTGTGTGGCAGGCTGGCAGGAACTGGTCAGCCTACACTAGAAGTCAAGGCAAGCAACATTTTCGAGTAGGCTCCTTTTTTTTAAAATTGTCGTGACTATTACTGTGAATTCTGTTTTGAATATTTTAATATCTAAGTTGTAGAAAATCTACTTTGGGGGTTTTAATTTTATTGCTGACCACTGTTCATTGTTTGTACCTCTTATTTTCATTACGAGCACCGGAGCCCGTGTTCAGTGGCTACCGGTTGCTCGGATTTCCCCTCCTTCCTGGTTGGGACATTTTCGACCGCCATTTTATTTGGTTGGCGGTCTAGTTCTTTTTTTTAAGCCGGCTTAGGCTGCCTCACGTCAGTATTTAATGACTGACGGGCACTGGCCGCGCCGCTGGCACGCCAAAGGCAAGCCCGTCTGCGCCCGTCCGTGCCCTGGAGCACCCTGAGCCCAGAGATGCTGCCCTTTTTCCCCCCATCAGGTTAGCCTACTCCTCTTCACAACTACTGGCACTTAGAACTACTGATTCCTGCCCTTCCCCTTCTAGCGACATAAGCCCCCCTCCCCTCCTTTCTTGCCCCCACTGTGGGTGGACTGCTTTGCCATCAACGTCCTCTGAAGTCCCTTCTCCCCACCTTGGCAGAATGATGCTGCTTAACTGCCAATCTCTCCCAGCCCACTCCCTAAACATCTATAATCTCCTCGAATAACTCCTGCCTGATGTACTGTTTCTCACCGAAACTTGGCTTGACGATGATTCCACAGTACACATTTGCAATTCTCTGCCTTCCATTTATTCTATGATACATCTAGATAGACCTGTCACCAGAGGTGGTGGAAAAGCTATCATTCACAAAATTACTATTAAATGCACCACTTCACCTCTGGATATTCCTGACTGTGAGAGCCTAATGTTTTCACTATATCTGTCCTCCACTTTCACCTTTTCAGGAATCTTGCTTTACCGACCCCCCGGACCTGTCTCACGTTTCTTGGATACCCTTCCGGAGATTGCAGCTAGCCATATTTGCAATTTCTGTAACTTAACCATTTTAGGAGATTGTAACATTCACCTTGATAATTTGGACTGCCCCTCGGCTAAACTATTAGTAACCTCCCTCTCAGCACTCCAATTAACACAGCACGCATCTGGCCCTACACATCAGAAGGGTCATATGCTAGATCTTATTTTTAGCAATATTGCTAATTTGTTGGCTGCCCCCCCGCCACTACTATGGACTGATCACTCCCTTCTATCCTTTGCCTTCCCTTATGACGCCATTCAAGGGCAGCTCCCTAGTGCCACAACATCAGGGCGTATTTGGTCAAAACTGGACCCAGAGGAATGGCGTAATGCCCTTCGGGCCCTTGATAAAACCAACCACCCTCTTGTCCCAGAAACTGCAGATTCATTTGATAAATGGATCTCATCCTCTCTGGATGTCATTCTACCCGTCAAAACCAGAGTAATTCTATCATCTCAAAAATCTAAACCCTGGTTTTCTCCTCACCTTCTTGAACTTAAAAAGAACTGTAAAAAATTAGAGAAGCTGTGGCGAAAAAACTACAGTCTCCCCAACAGAGAGATTTACAGAAAATCGATCAGAATATATCATCATAATATTAAAATTGCCCAGTCCACCTATTAGGGTGAGAAAATAGAAAGTTCTTCATGTCCCCAGAAAGAAATTTTTCAAATCTTTAAAGAACTGACTACACCCCCTATAACTGCCCCTATGACGGAGGCCTCCGTTACCCACAGTAATCTACTGGCATCATTTTTTCAAGAAAAGGTCATCAGTATATACTCTGGGTTCCCCGCCTCAACTAATCTGCTCCCTATTTGTAAGGACATAGATTCCCGCTTTGAAGGAGTCTCTTTAACCACCTTCTCCCCTCTCACTGACGTGGTGACTAACAACCTTTTGTCCAAAATCAAATCTGGTTCTCCTTTGGACCCTGCTCCTCCCTCTGCTCTCTTACGGGTATCAGACACCATTGTTCCTCCACTCACAAAAATTCTTAACAACTCTCTATCCTCTGGTTCTTTTCCTCAGTCTTTTAAACACACTGTTATTAAACCCCTTCTGAAGAAACCTAGACTTGACCCCACTCTACTAGAAAACTACAGACCTATTGCCCTCCTTCCTATCTCCGCCAAGATTCTTGAGAAACATGTCAATTCTGAACTAACTAGCTATCTTGAAAACCATGAGCTCCTCCATCCCACCCAAATGGGCTTCAGAGCTTTGCACAGCACCGAGTCAGCTCTTCTCACTGTAACTGAGTCGGCTCGCCAGCTCTTAGATCTAGGGACTCATGTAGCCATTATTTTGCTTGATCTAAGTGCAGCCTTCGACACAGTCGATCACGATCTTCTCTGCTGGAGACTATCAGAAATAGGGGTAGGAGGCTCCTCCCTTTCCTGGTTTTCCTCCTTCCTCAAAGGTAGATCCTTCCAAGTTCTGGACCGTACCTTCTTCTCTGGCCTTTTTCCTTTGGCATGTGGAGTCCCCCAGGGCTCCTCTCTTAGTCCCACTCTTTTCAATGTTTATCTGTCACCATTAGCCAAAGTGATCGCCCCTCATAACCTGTCACTGGTCACCTATACAGAAGACACACAGTTGGTGGTGTCCCTCTCCTGCTCTGGAGACTCGTCTGTGGATAACCTCTCCCGCTGTATGAGTGACATCACCAACTGGATGATTGAGTCCAAACTCAAATTCAACGATGGGAAGTCAGAAGTTTTGGTCCTGGGCAATGGTTCCCCTGCTCTTCCTCTCCCATCGTTTTCAGACACCTTCAGCAATCTTCTTACTCACTCCTTAAAACATTCTTCCGCCAAATCGGCTATTTCTACTCTTCACTGGCTCCCCATCAAAGAACGGATCCATTTCAAATCACTCTGTATTGTCCACAGGGCCCTACACAGTAGGGGTCCCATCTCTCTGAGAATTTTTTTTTCCTGCATACTCCATCTAGGAATCTACGATCCTCCTCTCTCAGGTATGCACACATTTCCCGGTCTAAGAGAGCTTGGGGCAATAATTCCTTCTCCAGCAAGGCTGCCCATCTTTGGAACGCCCTTTCTTTGGAGCTCTGCTATGAATCCTCGGAGCGACTCTTCAGGAAAAAGCTCAAAACTATTCTATCCCGTAATTAACATTGATCCCCCTACCTACTCGTGTTCTTCGTTGCTTCAGCGCTGGGATGCCCTTGGGTCACTACGCGCTTTATAAATTCTAAAAACCAAACTAAACTAAACTAGAAGTCGGGTATGTTTTCAGGGGACATCTCTAAGATGCCCTCTGGGTGTATTTTACAATAAATTGCACACTGGCATCAGTGTGCATTTATTGTGCTCAGGGTTTGATACCAAACTTCCCAGTTTTCAGTGCAGCCATTATGGAACTGTGGAGTTCGTGTTTGACAAACTCCCAGACCATATACTCTTATGGCTACCCTGCACTTACAATGTCTAAGGTTTTGCTTAGTAACACAAAAGGATGCTTAGACACTGTAGGGGCATAGTGCTCATGCACATATGCCCTCACTTGTGGTATAGTGCACCCTGCCTTAGGGCTGTAAGGCCTGTTAGAGGGGTGACTTACCTATGCCACAGGCAGTGTGAGGTTTGCATGGCACTCTGAGGGGAGTGCCATGTCGACTTAGTCATTTTCTCCCCACCAGCACACACAAGATGTGAGGCAGTGTGCATGTGCTGAGTGAGGGGTCCCCAGGTGGCATAATACATGCTGCAGCCCTTAGAGACCTTCCCTGGCATCAGGGCCCTTGGTACCAGGGGTACCATTTACAAGGGACGTATCTGCGTGCCAAGGCTGTGCCAATTGTGGGAACAAAGGTACAGTTTAGGGAAAGAACGCTGATGCTGGGGCCTGGTTAGCAGGGTCCCAGCACACTTTCAGTCATCGTTACTCAACAAGGTGGTTGATGCTAACCGTTGCACATCTGAAACAGAGAAGTCCGGAAAAACATGTCATGTGTAAGTCATGTGGAGGGTGCCAACCTGGTGCGGAAACCCAACCACCACGAGTTTCAAAAATGCACAAATACACAGGCGGAAAAGGACACCACCTATGTTGTGTGCTGTATGATACAAAATGCAAAACCAAAACGAGCAACCAGGGCACTCCAAAATGAGTAAATTTGCAGAAGATGCTTTAATCCTTAGTAATGAGAAGTCGAAACGATATACAGAGATAATAAAAGTCCATATGATTGAACAGGTATATGGGAGTTCGGTAAGAGCCAACACGTGTTTCGTCCTCACGGACTTCTTCAAGGCTGGAAACAAAGACAAATTGGAACTCTTCACAAAAAATGTCACTACCAGCCGGTAGGTACAAAATTAGTGTGTCAGTTTATGAATTGAAATTAACAGCAAGAAGACATTTTTACATAGAGTGCATAAGCCCTTTGGCGTGCATGGATAGCCAGGGTAGAGATACCCATTTTATTCAGATGTAGCACACGAGAGAAAATCCCTCTATATAAGGTGCCCGTGAATGCAGGGAGGAGGTGAGAAGGAAAAAGTTATTAGTGGTGAGTGAGAGAGTGAAAAGCCACCACGAGGGAATAGAGTGCAATGTAGAGGGTGCTTGTTGACCACGAGCAAAAGGAAAATAGTAACATGCATATAATCTGTATATATGTGAGACAAAATAGTGCCCGGAGAGACGTTATATTACCTCAAATACTAAATTTTTGGGTAACAAAGTGTTCAGTCATAACTGACATCAACAAAAGGCAAAAGGTTAGGGGGTAACCATGCCAAGGGAGGCATTTGCCTACATACAGGGATCGAGATGTGGCCTTGAGAAAAGCAC
Organism: Pleurodeles waltl; assembly: GCF_031143425.1. Classification (NCBI taxonomy): domain Eukaryota; kingdom Metazoa; phylum Chordata; class Amphibia; order Caudata; family Salamandridae; genus Pleurodeles; species Pleurodeles waltl. Next base: position 1,781,656,643 of record NC_090440.1, on the reverse strand, counting down.
AGGAACTTAAGGCATTACGCCATGAGGGATCAGCTATCTCTCTTTATCCTGACTTTACGCAACAGGTCCAAGAGGCAGGATGATGATTTCTCCTGGCAAAAAGACAACTTAGGGATCTTGATCTAGACTACCGAATGCTCTATCTGGCTAAGTTACTAGTCATGGTGGATGGGAAGCCAACATCTTTCACAGATCACAAATAGCTCTTGCAATTCCTAAAATGCAGGGCTGCCACGTACAGCCAGCGAGACTCACCTGCCTCAACTCCATGATGGAAGAGGAGAATCTGACTGGTTGCTCAACATTGCAGTCTGCCTCCACTAACCTCTTTTCCCTTACAGGTGGTTCTGTTTCAATGCCTTTTAATGATGGGGATGAGGATAGGAGTTATTCAACCACTGAACATATTTCCATTTAGACTGAAAGGACACCACTGATTAACTGTATGCATACAGGTAAACTGTTATGTAGGGACAACAGAGGAACAGTTGCTAAAGTGCTTAGATTGTGTTATTGGGTGAATTCCACGCTTCCGCTTTTCAAATCACTGTGGGTTGATAGGAGGGACTATTAGATTAAGGCCTGCACCATCCGTCAAGATGGACTCATCACCCTAGTGCACATTAGGGGCTGAATAGTATGGCAGAGCAATACAAAAGCTAACTGAAGCAGTAGAACGTTGAATCAAACTACCGCTATCATTAGCAGGACGTATTGCTATTATTAAAATGGTGGTACTTCTGAGGTTTTTGTTACTTTTTCAGAATATCCCCATTATATTGCCAAAGCATGTATTCTCCACAATACCATCACTCCTAATCTATTGACTTGGGTGAGAAAATAACCAAGAGTTCAGTGCCACGTCTTGATATTGCCATATGACACGGGGGAATTAATGTCCCTGAGTTGGAGGCTTACTATAGGGCAGCCCACTCCATGTTTGTACACACGTGGTTCCATGGCCCCACAGGCTTGCCGCAGTTACATATAGAGTGAGACATGTCTGCACACCACCCTTTACCTTATAAAATATTTTTGCTCCCTAAGTGACAACACAGCGTGTTTGACTCTGAAGACTACCAAACGTGCATGGCATAGTTTTATGACTAAACAGAGCGCTAAGGGAGGCGGCCTGGCCTGGCAACATCTGCCCTAAAATGTGCTTCACAGTGCCCTAGGAAGGGTTTCTTCATAACGAGGATAGGTGGAATTGGGTGGGATTCTGTATGTAAAGACATCTGTTAGGGATCAGCCTGTTGTGGGTAGGGAGAGGGTACCACTAAATATGTTGGGTATAATTGTTTTTGTAAGTGTTAAGCGACAATGGATAACTTCTTGGCACACTATTTGTCATATGGCAGAACTTAATGTAGAGTCTGTTGGTCATGAAAGAACCGCTACTCTGAAGCTATTGAAGTGGAATTTCAGAGGCTTAAATGATAAAAGGAAGGTACGGAAGGTGATGGCCTACTTAAGACGTCACTGTATAGATCCGGAAATTTTTACAAGAAACACATCTTGTCCCAGACATTACACCCCTTACCACACGAAGACTTCAAGGTCAGTTTTTGGAAGCAGCTTTTACCTCACACGATCTGGGTGGCGAAGACCTCGGGGGTGCACCTACAGGAACTAACGAGGGACCCTGGTGGAAGATACATTGTAGCATGTTGTACCAAGGGGGACCTTATGTTTATGTTGCTGGGACTTTATTGACCAAACTACGAAGATTCTCCGTTTTACCAGGGTTTGTCCACAAAACTGGTTGCATGGTGAGGCCTCCCGCAAATATGAGCAGGGGATTTCGACTGTGTTTTAGATCCGACAGTGGATCGTTTGAGCGGTCCCCCCAGACGGCCCTCTGCTGCAGCTCGGGTGATAGCCACCATACCAGCAAGCACTGGTCTGGTTGATGTTTGGAGGGACAACTTTCCGTCAGAGGACGGTTGCATTCACTACTCAGCAGTACACATGCATTGATTTCTGGCTGATGGCCAGGAGCCTCAAATCTAGAGCACGTGTTTGTAATCCCTGGCGTAGGATGTACTCAGACCACGCACCAGTGCTCCTGACTCTGGAGGTGCAGGGTCGCCATGTTGCCCCATTTACATGGCGCTTCCCACCATATTCAGTCCTAGCAAGATGTAGTATTGAAGTCTTTGCTATGGCGTCTGGCACATCTAGAGAGGAAGATAGCACATTTAGAGGGGGGCAACACCTAGCCACTGGAGCTGGCCGGTTGGTTGGCCTCATTCAGGAGAAATTAATGGAATGTGAAGAGACAGCACATAACGAAGTCCAGCATTTGGGGAAGAATGCCTTGGCCCATACATATGGGGAAGGCGTTAACCCTGGGGCGACAATGGCAGTGCTCATACGCCCCAATAGAGGACTAGACACAATTCTGGACATACAGGATGAGGGGGGCAGACTGCTGAGAGACCCAGTTGACATTGCAAATTGGTTTCCGCAATTGCCATACTGCACTGTACACATCCAAAATAACTTCTGACCCAGCTTCAATATTAGATTATCTCAAGCACATATCCCTGCACTGGCTGACTAATAAAAATAGAGAATACTTAATGGCGCCCCTGCAACCAGGAGAAATACGCCAGGCCCTCAAAGTAATGGTGATGGGAAAAGCCCTGGGCCCTGATTGGCTTATGGTAGCCTTCTTAAAGGCATATCAGGACCTTTTAATAGCAAACCTGGCGATACTGTATGAGGAAATGGCTGGGGGTAAAGAAATGCCGCCCTCCATGAGAGAGGCGTTAATTACTACATTGCTTAAGCCTGGCAAACCTCCTTAACAGTGCTCCTCCTATAGACCCCTTTCTTTGCTTACTGTTGATATCAATTTTTATGCTAAAATATTAGCGAACAGACTGATGCCTCTTCTGCCAGTGGTGGTGAAGTCAGAGCACGCAGGATTTGTCCCAGGTCGCAGCCTCACATGGGATCTTACAACTCTGTTTGGCACCATACAACACATAGACCCTACGGTACGAGCTGTACTTGCCTTTACACACCTTTAGATGCCGCAAAGGCATTTGACTCCGTTGAATGGGTCTTCATGATCAAGATGCTTTGCTGCATGAGGGCTGGTGAGGTGTTCCTACAATTGGTACAGACCCTCTATGCCACTGCTCCAGCGGGTAGAGTGGGAATAAATGGGGGAGTCTCCAACCTAATATCGATCTCTAGAGGCACGAGGCAGGGCTGCTCTCTTTTACCGTTGCTATTTGCACGAGTGGCAGAGCCCCTGACGTGTGTTGCGTGAATACCACAGCCACAGGGGCAGTCGCTTCCCAGGCTACAACTTAATATTATCTGCTTACGCAGATGACCCCTTGTTAAATATCCGAGATCCGGCTTATAACCTTACGCCTGTGCTCCAGGAGGTTGTGCGTTTTGGCAGTCTCTCAGGTTTGAGAATTAACTGGGATAAACCTATAGTGTTCCCTCTGACCCCAGCCACGGCCTCAATACCATTAGATTTTCTCCTCAGGTGGGATACAGACTCCCTGTGTTACCTGGGAATACAGATTCACACGAACCCTGCGATTGTCATGACGGATACCTATGGGAGAGCAATACAAAAGCTAACTGAAGCAGTAGAACGTTGGATCAAACTACCGCTATCATTAGCAGGACGTATTGCTATTATTAAAATGGTGGTACTTCTGAGGTTTTTGTTACTTTTTCAGAATATCCCCATAATATTGCCAAAGCATGTATTCGCCACAATACCATCACTCCTAATCTATTGACTTGGGTAAGAAAACAACCAAGAGTTCAGTGCCACGTCTTGATATTGCCATATGACACGGGGGAATTAATGTCCCTGAGTTGGAGACTTACTATAGGGCAGCCCACTCCATGTTTGTACCCACGTGATTTCATTGCCCCACAGGCTTGCCGCAGTTACATATAGAGTGAGACATGTCTGCACACCACCCTTTACCTTATCAAATATTTTCGCTCCCTAAGTGACGACACAGCGTGTTTGACTCTTTGAACACTACCAAACATGCATGGCATAGTTTTATGACTAAACAGGCACCCCCTTTCCTATACTCACTCCAAATAAAGCTCTAATGGTGTGCCTGGTTTCCCTTGAGTGGGGACCAAGGAGAAATCACAGCCCTGTGGAAAATGGGCATTGAGAAACTTGGGGATTTCTTTTTACAAGGAGGTGGTGCGATCCTGGGAATCAATTACAGAACTGAAAGAGCTACCTACACCACTTATGCGTTACCAGTACTATAGAGCACGGCACACCTTGCATGACCTCCTGGGAGATGAGTTACTAGAGCCGCCAGACTTGCAGGCACTCTCCATGGTCATAGAAGAGAGCTCACATAGCCAATTGCTATCCAGACTATATGCCTACGTTCAGGAGGCATGCAGACCAGGATTAATAAAGGTTAGGTTGGATTGGCAAAGGGACCTCAATATAGCTTTAACAGACACCCAGAGGCAATACTGCTGTTCTGCGACCCGCTCCATCTCTCTTAATGGGAGGCACAGATTAATTTATTTCAAATACATAAATCGGATATACTATATACCTAGTAGGCTGTTTAAATATGGTCTACAGCCGACTCCCCGAGCTATAGTGAGGAGGAGGCGGTCTTTCTACAGATGCCATCGACCTGCCCCGGGATACAATGGTTTTGTGTATGTGCGTTTGCGGGATTGACAGACATCACAGGAGTCCAACCGGATTGTTACACCTCTCGTGGCACTCCTCTGCTATGATAGAGACGTGGACAAGGGGGTTAGGAGACTGGTGGCCATGGGCCTCCTTCTAGCAAAGTGCAGACCATGGCCATCTACCAAGATGGGACCATGGCCCCTTACCCACCCTAAAAGAATGACATGCCGATATGACATATTGAAATACTCAGACAGGCGCATATAACAAATTAATCCCTCCACAGAACTGCCCAAAAACCTACTGAAGACCAAATCAAACATATTGAATTAGTAAAGGGACATGAATATGATAGAGTGCCTATTTCAGTGGTTCCCAGCCTTTTGACTTCTGTGGTCCCGCACATTATCATTACTGGAACCCGGGGACCCCCACTGATTCATTATTGGAATCCGGGGACTGGACACTTAGGGGGTCATTCTGACCCTGGCGGTCTAAGACCGCCAGGGCCGCGGGCAACGGAAGCACCGCCAACAGGCTGGTGGTGCTTCAGAAAAGGGGATCCGGCGGTTTCCAGACGGATTTCCCCTGGCTGGGCTGAACCTCCATGGCGGCGCTGCAAGCAGCGCCGCCATGGGGATTCCGACCCCCTTCCCTCCAGCCTGTTTCTGTTGGTTTTGACCGCCAGGAACAGGATGGCGGGAACGTGTGTTGTGGGGCCCCTGGGGGCCCCTGCACTGCCCATGCCACTGGCATGGGCAGTGCAAGGGCCCCAGCATGATTTTCACTGTCTGCAACTGCACCCGTCGCACCCCTGCAACACCGCCGGCTCTATTCGGAGGAGGCCTCTGTGTTGCAGGGCCTTTCCCGCTGGGCCGGCGGGCGCTCCCTTGGCGGGCGCCCGCCAGCCCAGCGGGAAAGTCAGAATGGCGTCCGCGGTCTTCTGACCGCAGAGCGGCCATTTGGCGGTTCCCGCCAGGCGGGCGGCGTCCGCCGCCCGCCTGGGTCAGAATGACCCCCTTAATCATTACTGGAAGATGGTGTCTCAGGCCTAAACATTGTTGAAGATTTGAACTGTAAAACAATACATAAAAAATACTCACGCAGTCCATCATACATGTACACAAATGATAAAACAGTTTACTTGATTGAAAACAAATAAAATAAAATAATTAAATATTCTTAATTTGAATAGGAAGGTTGGAGCTTTTCTAAATACAGTTGAAGCCACACATCGTCCATACTCTATTCTGTTTGATGTACCTGCACTGCTCCCACAAATCAATCTGAGTATACTAATTACATTTTTAGCCTCCAGTTTCAACTTTCTTGACATTTACAGTACATTTAAAATTGTTCAATTGTACATTTAGCCACTTCATTTATATACATTTTACTAATCTGTTAATATTAGTTAATTTTCAAAGCGGTCACTGACTTCCTGAGGGGGCTTCGCTGGCCCCAAGGGTCCTTGGACCACAGAATGGGATCCACTGGCCTACTTCATTTAATGTAAGTTGACTTTCTTTGAATGGAGCAAAAGCAGACTTTCCTTACTCAGAAACCTATCCCCACGATTTCTAACCAACCAAAGAGTAGAGCTGAGAAGAGCCTTAGAATTGGTCAGGCTAGACAATTTCAGAGTTATCTGTATGGGGCTCCTGAGCAGGCTAATGGACCAGCTACGAAGGAGACAAAACCAGGTGACCAATAATGCCTCAGTTTAGGAAAAGAGACCATGCTAGACCATCTAACAGCACTTCACTGGCTTATTGAAACAGAGGACCTAAATGTCTTCAAAACATGGACTCCTCATTATACTCCAGTCAGGATGTTCTTCTTAGCCAACCTGCACCTTAACCAGCTACGCATCTTCACACAACTAAAACGTTGAGGTCACTAGACGTCCATATCTCTGTAGGTCCTTGAATCCTGAGAACAGAACCTAATCACCAACACCTGAGAAAAGTCTTAGAAACAGAAGTCTTCAAAGCAGTGTTTTCTGTCAGTCTCTGACGTAACCACAGGGCTACATTAAACATCATAGAATACTCCTAAATAATAAATATTATTATCAAGATCAGTCATGAGCTGTGGCTGGTAATGTAAAATTATCTTATTCACTCAAATACCGCTTTTCTTATATATCTTATGTAACCTACATAGGCCCGGAGTTACACAAAGTACACAATCAGTTTGGGCCAGTGTAACTATAAATATTATTCAGGTACAGCACTCTGTAACATATACCTTTTTATTGATTAATCTTCGTGCATACATTTGAAATGCTGATTTCCAAAACAAATGTATGGGCCTTCTCTGAGTGCCTCATATTCCGATTCCTAAGCCTGAACTTAAGACTGCAGAATCAACATTACTTCCTTTTCTTCACTGTAAAAAGTTATATCTGTGGCATAGATGTCCTTGAATCAGAATCTGCCATTTTCACATGCAAACAGCACTTTTTGGGCACTTCTGGATAAGGCGAGCACACATTTGATCAAATGTCACTGCTGAGCTTTGTAGACCCATGATTATGCACTTTCTACAGAAATTTGCATTTCATTCCATCATTTCTGCAGCGGCTGTGGGTTTGGATATGTGAATGAAGGGAATAGCCCAATGTACTCCTCCGAGATATAATTTCATGACACTTACATTTTTTCTAGAACAGTCCTTTTAAGCAGAAGTTCATAATTTGGCTTTCAGTTCAGCAAACATATCTGACCCATCACTGAGTTCTCAATGTTGATCTTTCAAAGAAATTTCAGTTTGATCATGTTAAATAGTAATGTCATCTTATCTTGAGCCCACACCAATAGACTTTTATTAATGTATGTGTCACTGTGGAAAGGTCAAATATGAATACGTTGACCAGATGCTGTTAGGAGAGTTAAAGCAGTGACATTCACTGTTGTTGTATCAGAAATTGTGCCCACATTGAGGTTTTGAAAACTCTAGTCTGACAATCATTTAGCATACCTTGGCCTGGTTCACAAAGAAGCCTGAAATGCCAGCAGAGCATCAGACTGGATCCAGACACTTAAAAGCTCTCACGTCGCCGGATGAGGGTATTGGCTTACTACTGACACTGGAAGTGGCATCCTGTGATGTCACGCCATATAGTGCACACCCTGGTGAAACAGCGTCACTTCCTTTTTTTCTGCACCTTCAGCATGGATTCTGAGTGCTCTCTCTCGCTCTCTGACTGGTGAGTTACTTCTAATACAAAAATTGTTTACTAGAGGGTCATGTCTTCCACCAAACAATCGAGCTTCAGGCCATATAGAGATTTCTAGGAACAGATGCCCATCACTGTCCCGCACACAGTTGGACTCAAACCAAGATTCACATTTCTGTAACTCCTGTCAGATCATGAAGCCTGTGGCCATCAAAGAATGCAACGCCACGCTGTTTATGGCAAGAGCCCAAAATAACAGAAGCCATCATCATTTCAGACAACAGTCAAGATTTCAATCCTCACATTCGTCTTGGACTTAAAGGAAGAAGCACAGGAAGCAAATGAAGCATGATAGAGATAAGACCCTTTGAGGTCTCCCACAGGTTCTTTCCCTCATACTCTGAGCCAGAGTTGGTGGTAGTGGAACATTTGAACCCTGCTGGCTCTGAGCCTGTTCTACAGCCAGACCCAACCCTCGAACCGACTCCACTGGACCCATCAGCGCCAGCTCCAGCAATGCCAGATATCCCGGCATGGCAGCGTTTCATTCTCAGTTTTCCAGACGCAAGATCCTGACCTGGCAGCGTTCGTCAACATGATGTGCAGCATCTTTGCCAGGGCCTCAACCCTATCTGGTATGCCTCTAGGTTCTCTACCTCTGTCCGGCCTACCAGTGTTCGTGCTGATGGACCCATTGCTCCGACACCAGCTCCTGCCTTCTCACAGCACCCAACTATTTTGTGTGGCACCCTATTCCAGAGAATGTGTCCTTACATGTAGTAGTTAGGAAAGCAGTAGAAATCCTGGATCTTCAGCTCCCTTTGGTGAACACAAAGATAAATGTTCTTTCTGAGCTTCTGCTACCCTCATACTGCCTTTTAATGAGGGCTTGGTGGAGCCTATATTAGCAGTATAGGAAACCTTCCCCTGCACTGGCTGTAAATTGACTTATAGCTAGAAGATACAGTCCTGCTCCAGGTGGCCCTTCATATCTTTCTGTGCACCCGTCACTTCAAAGTTCAGTGACTCGAGCGTTCTGTTCTTTAGGACAGTTACAAGGGACGTTCCTTATAGTTTCTTCAGGATAGTGAATCCAAGGGACTTAAGGCTTGTGAGAAGCTAAGAGTATGGCCTTGAAATCATTAAATGCTAATTGCTTGTTGTCTCCCAACACCCACACCTTACTGGGACATGGCACAGTTGATTGCACCTCATGTCCTAGAAGAAATGCGTGCTTACTTTCAAGAATTATTGCATGATTGGCAGAATATTTACAGACACTTGATCAAATCAGGCCTTGAGACAGCAGTTTTGATGGCAGGAGTGATTGGTGCCTGTAGGAAGCTGGCTCTCTATATGGTGCACTCAAAGAAGTACACCGTGCAGAGAGTCCATAGGATCCCCAGTTGTTTTGCAGAGGCAAAAGTAGATAGGACTAAAGCTCTATTTTGTGGTAGTGTGGGCAAGCAGTTATGCTTATCAGAGGGTAGTGCTAAGCATTTGTTGTAGTCACAGACACAATAAAGGAGACACACTCAAAGAATAACTCCAAGACCAATTTAGAAAATTTAAATTAACACTTCTTTTTATATATACTTTGAACCCAAGAACTTCGTTATAAGGTAAGTACGTTTTCCAGCATAAATACTTTTTAGTTTAAAAAATCGACAGTGCGATTTCAGAGGCCCTCAATGTTAAACAATGGGAGAAAAACACAGTGAGCAAACAAGCACTTATTGACGACTCACAGGACCAATCTTGTAGACTTAAGATAAGTACTGGGCAAGGGTTAGGACCACACCAACAGGTCACTCTGGCAGCCAGGTGTAGTACCTGTCGGGTGCCCAGTGTACTTCAATGGGGATTGGTCTCTGTGGATTTAGGCTGCAGGCTCCGGCTGGAGGGGGGCAGTTGGAGGCAACCAACAGTTTGGTCAGAAACGTGGGGGTGGCGTGCCCGGGGGTGTAGGTGCACCTTTGATCTTCTTCTCGAAAGCTCTGGGGGTACAGCTGCAGGAGTGTCCTTTGGCATTGGGTTTCCTAGTCCAGGAGCACTCGTAGTTGGAGGGCCTAGTGGCCTGAGGTTGCAGGCATTGTCGTGGAGTCCAGGAGGGGTGGGACCACAGTGGACTGGAGCTCAGGAGAGCTGGGTGATGTCGTTGTAATTAAGGGTCCACTTCAACTCGAGCCGGCGGCAATAGGTGCAGTGGTTGCTTTAGGTGCCATATTTCTTTCATCACAGAGGCCGCAGGCGAGGGGTCCTATGCGCAGAGATTACAGGTGAATTCAGGGAGTCCTGGAGGGGAGAAAACACAATGGACTCGGACTCTGGACAGCCGGGGGACTTTGCTGGCACCAGAGGTCCACTCCCACTCAGGTCAACAACTGCGGGTGCAGTGGTGTCTTCAGGTGACTGGTCTTTGCGGTTCTGGAGGCTACAGAGTTCTTTCCTTAGAGTTGGCTGGAGAGCAGGTCTGCTGCTCACGGCAGACTTGAGTTTTTCGAAGGCAGGCAGTCCTCCCAGGTTACTGGAGGTCCAGCTGCAGGATGAGGCATTTTCTGATGCAGAGTGCATTTAGGAGTGCAGACAGGCTGGCGGGGTTGGTACCAGGTTAGATGCTCCTTCTTTCCCTCTTCTGTGAGTACGTCTTTTCTTTGTCTTTTTCTTCTTAGGTCATCAGGATATGAGTTCTAAGGTTCAGGGGTGCCACCTAAATACTCAGATTAGGGGCATTACAGGGAGTGCCAGGTGGCAGCCAATGTGTTGCCCACCATTAGGGTGGCTACACCCTTTCTATGACCTCTTCTGCTGTGAAGTGCGCATAACCATAACACTAGTGGCCCAATTCCTTCCAAACAAAGATGAAGGAATTTAAAAGTGTTGTCCACTTCAGCTTGTCCACCTTGAGAATATGACTGGCATGAAGTGGGCACACCTCTAAATCTGCCTAATTTTTCCACCTGGTCTGCTGCGAAAAGTGGGGTCAGGACAGGGTTTTTGGTCATTTCCATCTTCTAAGAGACCTGAGTGGGATTACAAAGGCACCTAGACCTTTGAAGCTTCTCGCCCTAAAATATCCATCCTGCCTGGGTGAAGTGCTAACGCCTCAGCCCAGTGCAGGCTTTTGTCTCTGGCCCTCAGGAGCTCTGACTCTCACCTTAGGGAGTCAGAAACATGGCCAGGGTGGCTGAACTGGTCAGGACCAGTCAGTAAACACACCAGTAGTTAGTCGGTTTTCAGGAAGCTCCGCTATGGTGCCCTCTGGGTGCATGTATTGGTAAATCCCACACTGGCATCAGTTTGTATTTATCAACATGAGATGTTTGATAACAAACATTGCTATCTTCAATGAAGCAATCATGTAGCTGGGGAACTCATAGTGACCAATGTCCAGCACATGTATTTAAAATGGCTTCCCTGGTCACTTACTATGTCTGAGAATCGACAAACACGTAGGAGGGGCACATCTGCTCATGCACATATGCCCTCATGTAATATAATGCACCCTGCCTTAGGTCTACCTTAGGTAGAGGGGTGACTTACTTATACTGCATGTAGTTTTAGGGGGCATGGCACACAGGCTGTGTGCCATCTCGTGTTTTCACTTTTGTCTGCTCCAAGACCCGCAGCCTGCCATGGCAGCCTGTCACGTGCTTGGTGAGGGGTAACTTATGGTGGAATAATTTGTGCTGCTGCCCTAGGGTACCCTTTTTAGTACCCCAGGAACTGTGTACCAGGGGTGCCATTTATTAGGGACTTACAATGGGTGCTAAAGGTTTTGACAATTGGGAAAAACTACTGTGCAATTTTGGTGAAAGAGCTCTGGCACTGGGGACCTGGTTAGCAGGAACCCAATTCAGTCAAAATAACACCAGAAACCTGGCAAAACGTTTGGGGGTGACCATGGCAAAAGAGTCACTTTCCTACAGCACCTCAGTCTTCATCAGACTTCATGCCTGGCTTAGGGCTTTTCCAGCGGCTTACAAGCTGATCTCATAGACGTTCAACAGCACCCGTTTTTTCGCAGAGAAAGCAAATTCAGCCCTGGAAAGGTGTAAGACCAGTTAGACAACAGCCTGCTCCCTGGGTCTCCAACAGCTGCAGCACCAAAGAGACTACAGGCACGTTAGTCGTTTTGAAGTTTTTGAAGGGGTTTCTACTTTTGCAAAAACAACTATAATAGCAGAAAACTCAACAATCAGAGAACCCATTGGTCTGTCTATTTGAAGGTGGAGGCAGGTGTAAGGGCTGTGGATTCATCCCTGAGGCCTCCTCTTCCTCCCCGGGGAAGCAGTCTTAGTTCTCTTCCTCAAACACATCTGGAGCCTGTGGAAGGGCAAGTGTCCTCCTTTCTGTCAGCCTGGAATGCCATTATTTCAGACCAGTGGGTCCTCCAAATAGAGAAAAAGGCTACACCCTTCCCTTCTTTCAGGTTCCACACTCCCGCCTCCCCCCCCCTCCCTCCCCCCAATTTAACCCCCATCCTTCTGTCTATCCCTGTGCCACATTATTGTGAGGAAATAGGGTGTATAATATGGTGTAGCTGTGACCTCACAGTGTAATATACTATCAATCCCTTCAGGACTAATCAGGTTTCATTTTTAAACCTTAGCTCGACTATGGGTAGCTGTAACTCTGAGCAGTCAGGCTTACACAAAGGAACGAGTGTAAAGCGCACAAGCAGCAACAAAACTATTGAAGACAAAAAAACTCAGTACTCAAGAATTCCAACACTAATTCATTAAAATAGGATATATTTTAATCAATTTATGGACACCAAAATGAAAAATATTCCCTGAAGGGTTCCGGAGGTATAGAATTTACGAGAAACAGTAGATCAAGACGTTTCACTCAACCGTGAACAAGCACAGGCAAATTCAACAAATTTGACACTTTGACATATTTTTTTTTTTTTACTTTAGCAGTTTTTACCAAGTACAGAAAACTTGACGAATAGGAAGAAGGGGCACTCTGCATCATGCACCAATAGGGGTGGTCATGAAAAAAACATTTAAAGGAGGAGAGCAAGTAGACAAGAAAAGGTAGCGAGTATAGAGAAGAAAATCATTTACAGAAATCAGCCCAATGAAATTATGCAACAGCAATAAGGCAATATGTCATGAGAAAGGTATTCAATATGACCGTAAAAGTAATTATTCAAATGCAAATTGAGGGTTCCAACTATCAGCCCATCTCTTCTTGCACTGCATTATGATCATGGGGTAATAAATAGTCTTAAAACGGTTTCAAATTTCCTTGAGTCTGGAAGTATGTGGTTGCATAGAGGCATATATTTCGGAGGTGATATTGTAATATGTTAAGTCCTTCAGTCAAGCTGACACCATAGGGGGGTTGCCACTGCCCCAATGTACTAAGACTTGTCACCTGGCCAGCAGCAATGCAGTAGCAGTGTAGCGTCGCAGACTGCGAGGCAATGGTTTACCATATGCCAATAGGGGTTCTGGGGTAAGAAGCGGGTCAAGCATAAGAGACATTTTAGCATAGATATCCTCCCAGTAAGAGGCAATCACAGCACAAGTCTAGGAGAGATGGAGGAAATCTGTCTCCTCCGCCTGGCATTTTGGGCAGCAATGGGACCCAGTGAGGTCTAGCATAGCCAGGGCTTTAGGGGTCGTATATGCCTAATGTAGGTATTTAAAATGCAACAGTTTGACGATGATTGCCTGAGATAAGCTTGTTTTGTGTACAGCATTAGTACCAGGTGTTTCGGGGATGGAGAGGCCTAGGGTGTGTCCCCAGGAGGTTTTAGCTCACCATGTGTCAGTGGGTCTCATTTGCAATGAGGTGTGATATAGTGTGGAAATAATATCGTAAAGAGATGAAGAGGATGTTACCAGTGTAAGTGGGGGGGAGTCCTGGGGTTCCTCTGGATAGGTGGGCAGAACTTTACAAAGCTTGCAGTGTAGACGAAGGAATATAAACCTGTCCATGAGCGTCGGGCCACCCTCTTCCATCAGGGGGGAGCTTGATTTAGGTGTACCGTTAATAAACAAATTGTCAGTGGTGCGCAAACCATGAGCGCTTAAGGAGCACTCTACCAGAAGCTCTTGCGTACGTGGAAGCTATGGGTTATTTAGTAGAGAAATACGATGGGAGTAGAGACCATCTCTACCTAAGTATCGTAGGAGCTTGATCCAGTCCCAGCTAATGAAAGCCAGGGTTTGTATTTCCAGGGGGTTGCGGGTCATACCACGTAGTAGGATGACGGAAAGGGGGTTGGGTGCCGCTTGTGATCTTTCAGGTTTAAGGAACGAAAGTCTGGCATGGGGATGATAGCAGTAATATGCATAATGAGCCTGGGCCACTAGGGAAATGGTTGAAGATCAGGAACACCAAGCCCCTATGTTCAAAGGATAGTCCGAGTACATCCTAGCGTATGCGTGGGCGTCAGCCAGCCCACACTAAACGTATGAGTCATCCCTGCAGTGTGGTGATGAAAGTGGTGGGTAGCGTGATAGGGATGTTCAGGAAGAAGTACAGAAAACTTGATAGTATCACCATTTTTGTAATACCTATATGCCCCGCAATGTTTGGTAGCATTTTGACCCATCAGTCAATCTGCGCCTCGAGTCTGGCAACTGCAAGGCCATAGTCATGTTAGATCACCTCCAAGCAGTTTCTGGGAATATGTATGCACAGTTATTTGGAGTACTCCATACACCACTGCAGGGGAAATTCTAAATTACAGGGTGTAGTGACATCAGTAAGTGGGAACAGGTCATATTTGCTCCAGTTGATTCTCAGGCCAGAGAATATCCCAAAGCCCCAAAGCGCTGCACCTCATGTATGAGAGGGGGAAAGTTAATGGCGAGTTTGTGAACAAAAAACAAGGTGTAATCAACATAGAGGGATGCTAACACTGTCCCATGAGGGAAGCTGAGGCCCTGTTGAAGATGCCGCTACTGTAGGTGTCAGACTAGTGGGTCCATAGCTATGATGAATAGGAGGAGGGAGAGTGGGCAACCTTATTGAGTGCTGCGAGTTAAATGAAAGGATTTGGAAAGGGCATTATTTAACCGCAGGCCTGTCATAGGGTTTTTTAGTAATAACATGATGAGGCGACGAAAGCCACTGGGGATACCTAACTTCTAAAGTGTTGCACAGAGAAAGGACCATTCGAGTGAATAAAATGGCTTTTCTGCATCCAGTAGGGCCACCACTGCTGGAGTGGTGGGTGAAATATGATTGAGGACTGTGGAAAGTGTTGTGAGGTTAATGGATGTAGAATGGTGGAGGATAAAGCCAGATTGCATGGGTGATACTATTTGATCCAATAGTAAAGAAAGGCGAGCGGTCAATACTTTAGCTAAACCTTTATTGTCATGGTTTAAAAAAAACAGAGGTCTGTAGGAGTTGCACATTTGGGGTGATTTGTTAGGCTTAAGTAGTAGAGTAATCATTGCTTCACGCAACATGGGGGAAAGTGTGTCAAGTTCAAGGGACTCAGCGTAACATCCAGTAAATGCAGGGCCAAAATAGTTTTATATGTTTTATAAAAGTCTCCTGTGAACCGATCCAGGCCGGGAGCCTTGGAGCCACTCAGTGCTTCAGTGGCTTGTGATATTTCTTCACAAGTAGTAGGTGCAGCAAGAAAACGCTGTTGTCCAGGCTCAAGCCACACAATAACTATCTCAGATAGGTAGTCTGCTAGTGCTGTCTCGCCAGCACCAGGACGTAAAGTGTAAAGTGACTGGTAATACATTGTAAAATCTGCCATGATGGTGGCTCCATCTGTAGTGACCATGTCATCTGAGCGCTGCAAACTGGGTCACATAGCGTGGTAGGGAGGCTGGAGAGGATGGTCCAAAGTGCAGCCCGGTCTCTCTCCTTCACCATATTTGCATGCTGTGACATCTTTACCCAAATAAGAGACTTCATGGGTAGCCATGTCCCAAAACTCCTGTAAGAGTGTCGACTGAACACGTAGAGTCTGCTGTTGATGCACTGGCCCTGTGTTCTTCGTGGAGCTTCTCTTCGACCTTGACAAGGTCCTTTTGAATATGCTGAAGTACCCCGGCATGTTTGACGATAGATACACCATGTATGTAGGTCTTGGAGGCCTCCCATAGGGTGAGTGCATCTGTATGGTTCCTTTGTTTATGGCAAAATATTCAACAATAGCATCATGGATTTCTGTTCAGAAAGCTGTGTCGTGTAGCACATTCACTAGGAAACACCAGTGCCTAAGTAGGGGATTTGAACTATGTATATGTATTGTATTGTGATATTATGTTTAATGGCATGTGTAGCTGCAGGTACACATGCTATGCATAGCTCTTCCGACATCTAGTGTTGGGCTTGGAGTGTTACAAGTTGTTTTTCCTCGAAGAAGTCTTTTCGGAGTCACTACATCGAGTGATTCCTCCTCTCGGTTTCAGTGCACATCGACTCCATTGTTAGATTGTTTTCTTTGCGCAGTTGGGTTCGGACGTGTTTCCTCTTGCTCCGAGATTTGGATTTTGAAAACCTCAGAAAACCTTCTTATTCGTTGGTATTTTTTTGATCACGTTACCCATCTAGCATCCAACTGGTAGTACAGTCCGAACCTTCATTTCGCCCTTTGGTGCGCATGTGCCCAACTCAGGCCTGTTCGGGCCTACCGCGTGGAAATCCTAATGGATCAAACTCCATTCCAATTCTGCCCTCGGTGCCACGTTAAGTAGCCCTATACTGACCAACACTTGGTTTGTAATTTGTGCCATTCTCCAGACCATCGGGAGGAAGATTGTGAATCCTGTCGATCATTTCGATCAAAGAAGACCCTGAGAGATTGCAGAGCCCGAAGATTCGAAATGGCGTTGAAAAGCAGTGAACATTTTGACGTCATGGAGGACGAGCAGGCGCAGACAGCAGTCTCCATCCGAGACACAGACTCCGAACAGGAATCGGAAGACAGCAGACCCATCACATCTGGCCAGCATGTGAGTACGTCTGCCCCTACACCCTTGCAGAAAAAACATTCAAAGGCCTTGGGTACACCACTGCCGCAAGGCCATGGTTCGATCCAAAAAAAGACTGCTGGCGACCGTCTTCAGGGTCGGTGCCAAAAAAAGCCACTCCTCCGTCCACCTCGGAGTCGAGCAAATCCATTAAAAGCACCACTTCAGACTCCAGTAAAAGGCCCCATTCCTCGGAGTCGAAAATTCAGCAGTTGGCTTCGAAGCCGAGACATGCGACTACTTTTTAGGGACCGAAAAAGATAACACACCTCGGAGCCGAAAAAAATCCTCATGTACAGACGAACAAGGACTTTCCAAAAAATTAAAACAGATTGCAAAACCAATCACGGAATCTCATAAGATTTCTGAAGAAGACACTGAGATTGAACCAATATTACAGGTTATGGATGAGAGACAGTCCAGAATCCATATTCCTAAGGAGACAGGAACAATCATCATTTCTGCACCTCCTTTAAAAACCAAAAGAAAGCTGGCTTTCCAAGAGGAATTAGACTCTGTGCAACCACCAGCAAAGGTGCAAAAACAAAAGGAGAAGCCACTACCTCTCCATACTTCGCCTCCTCAATCTCCACAACTCTCTTTCTCACCTCAGAATAGCCCACCACCACTGCCTTCTCCAACACATTCTTTATACTCACATGGAGATACAGCAGACCCATGGCACCTCTATGACACTGATCCCATCCCGGACAATGATCCAGACATTTATCCATCAAAACCTTCTCTTCCAGAAAACACCACTGCATACACCCAAGGAATATCTAGGGCAGAAGATTATCATGGATTAGCCACGCAATCTGATAGAGACTTCTAGCTGCAGCTTCCTTACCTTAGAATTCCCTGGCGTCAGCTTCGAATCCGGAGTTTTTTGTGAGCAGTACCCTGCGCGTGCGCCGTCGGACGGCGTCGTTCGGATCCGCGTGCGTCGACCAGCTCCGCGTGCGTCGCCAGCGTCGTTGGAGTCGTCTATGACGTCACGGTTGTCTATATAGATGCCGTCTCGGCGCGTGTACTTCAGTTCTTTTCCTTCCGCGCCGGTTAAGTGCAGTTTCGGAAAGAGCTACCCTGCTTCGACGGTTTGTCGATGCTTTTTTGACTGTTTGGAGTCATGTCTTCGAGAAAGACAGGATTCAAGCCGTGTGGTGCGTGTCATCGCACCATGTCGGTGACGGATCCGCACCGAGTTAGTCTTTGGTGCTTGGACAAAGACCACGATTCCACCTCGTGCTCCGATTGTCGGGCCATGGCGCCGAAGGCCTTGAGGGAGAGATCCCTTAAGCTTCTTGCGGCCCGACATTCGTCTTCGGTCGGCGCGACTCCGCGGAGCTCACGGTCCCGCAGTAGGAGGAGGTCGCGGCACCGCTCCCAGAGCCCCAAGTCCTCTTCCTCGCACTCGAGGTCATCGGAAGGTAAGAGGCACAAGAAGAAGAAGAAGTCCAAGCGGACTTCGTCTTCGCCACGCCCGTCGACCGACGAGGCGTCTAGGCAACGTCGACGTTCTGAGCGCGGTTGTGCGGAGCCATCGTCAGGGTCGACTCCGCGTCTTCCCCCCTTTCCGGGGACCGGATCGACCCCCGCTCAAATTAAAGAATTTTACGAGGCCATGCGTCTCGTTTTTGAGCGGGCTGTACCCTCGGGTGGGTCTTCAGGCCCCGTTGGGGACCTCAGGATCCGATAACGGATCCGGACCGGCGCCGGTTTCACACAGTCGACCTCCTTCGTCGCCGGGTCCGACGTCGACGATTCCGCCACCGGCACTCACCGGCGGCAGTCCCATCCTTATTCCGGATGATCCGGAGCGACGTCGTACGACGTCGACTACGACTTCGATGGAGCCGATTCGGCCCAGATCATTGTCTGAGCATTATTTGGAACAGCCAGACGCAGGAGAGGAATGGGAGGGGTCTGAGGACCCTTTAGAATCAGGTTTGCAACAGGACTGGTATGTGGATCTAGGGGAGGCCAGTGGACTGGACACATCTCCAGATACTGGTATACTCTCCCCTCCTAATGTGGCTACGTAGGAGGGGGCTTCTTTCTCTATGGTGGTGCGTAGGGCAGCTGAGGTCTTGGACCTAGATTTGCCTACGGTGCCAGTCAGGACAAATATCCTGACAGAAGTGCTTCATCCGGGGGTGTCAACATCGGAACCGTTGTTGCCCTTCAATGAGGCTCTTACAGACGTCCTTCTGGGTACGTGGTCCAAACCCAGTACAGGGGCTCCTGTGAATAGGACGGTCGGTCGCCGCCATAGACCCGCTCCCAGCGACCCTAGTTTCCTAACACAACACCCCACTCCTGAGAGCTTGGTTGTCCAAGCCTCTACTTCACGTGGTTCCTTCCCTTCCGCTCCCCCGGATAGGGAATCCAAGAGGCTGGATCAGCTTGGGAAGAAGATGTTTTCTTCCTCCAGCCTGGCATTGAGGTCTGTAAACACCTCTTGCCCATTGGGCCGTTATTCCCATACTTTATGGGATACGGTGGCGCAAGTGCTGCCCCAGGTCCCGGAGGGCGTGCGGGACACTCTCACCCAGGCTGTAAAGGATGGGAGAGATGCAGCCAAGTTTACAATCCGGTGTGGCTTGGATACGACCGACTCGCTGGGCAGAGCGATTTCATCGTCAGTGGCCCTTCGTCGCCACGCCTGGCTACGTTCCACTGGTTTTTCAGGGGATGTTCAGTCCAGCTTGATGGAGATGCCCTTTGATGGCTCTCGCCTTTTTGGCGAAAAGGCAGACTCCGCACTTGAGAGGTTCAAAGATTCTCGAGCCACGGCCAGATCCTTGGGCCTTTCAACGCCGGCAAGACAGCAGTCTGTTTTTCGTCCCTTCCGAGGCTTCGGGAGGGGCGTGGTACCACGCCAGCCACAGTTTAGCCACCGTCCTCAGGCTTCACAGCATCCCGGAAGAGGACGTGGTCGTGGTACCATCAGACCCAGAAGGTCTGGCCAGAGGTCGGCCGCCACAAAGCCCCCCTCCACTGCGCCCAAGCCCTCCTAGTGTGGTTCTGCGGGATCACGTCCGTCCAGTTGGAGGGAGGATTCGTTTTCATCTCCCTCACTGGCTTTCCATCACCACGGACAAGTGGGTCCTGCAGATCATACGGAAGAGCTACTCCCTTCCCTTCCAGTCTTTCCCTCCTTCTATCCCTCCGACAAAGGAATGGCTGATGGAGGACCATTTAGCTTTGCTCCTCGAGGAAGTTTCGGCTCTTTTGGCCAGGGGAGCCATAGAAAGAGTCCCGATATCAGAAGTAGGCAGTGGTTGTTATTCCCGCTACTTTCTGATTCCCAAAAAGAAAAAAGGCCTTTGCCCTATTTTGGATTTAAGGGACGTCAATCTCTTCCTCAAGAAGGAGAAATTCAAGATGCTCACTCTTGCTCAGGTTTTGTCTGCCCTAGACCAAGGAGACTGGATGGTAGCGTTGTATTTGCAGGATGCGTATTTCCATATTCCCATCCTGCCAAGCCACAGGTGTTACCTGCGGTTCAAGGTGGGCCACGAGCACTTTCAGTTTACCGTGCTTCCTTTCGGTCTCACCAGTGCCCCTCGGGTGTTCACAAAGGTGATGGCGGTGGTGGCAGCTCATTTGCGCAGGTCAGGGATTTCAGTCTTCCCCTACCTGGACAATTGGCTGTTGAAGGCTCCTACGCCCCAGGCTCTCGTCACCCACCTCCAGGCGACGGCAGACCTCTTGCATTCGCTGGGGTTCACTATAAATGTGCCGAAGTCACACCTGACTCCCTCTCAGAAGCTCTCTTTCATCGGAGCTGTTCTGGACACAGTGCAGTATTGGGCTTATCCTCCCGATCAGTGGGTTCAGGATATTCAGGTTATGATTCCGATGTTTCGGCCTCTATCCTGGATCTCGGTGAGACAGACTCTGAGGCTGCTGGGACTCATGGCTTCCTGCATCCTGTTGGTCAAGCATGCCAGATGGCGCATGAGGGCTCTGCAGTGGGACCTGAAGTTCCAATGGGCACAGCATCAGGGAAATCTTACCAACGTAGTTCAGATCTCGGAGAGGACTGCGGAAGATCTGCAGTGGTGGTTAGTGAACTGCGAGTGGGTTAAGGGCAGACCCCTCTCCCTTCCCCAACCAGATCTAACGTTAGTGACAGATGCGTCACTTCTGGGATGGGGCGGCCATCTGGGGGAGGTGGAGATCAGAGGTCACTGGTCTCCGGCGGAATCCGGGCTCCACATCAATTTGTTGGAGCTTCGGGTGATCCGGCTAGCATTAAAAGCATTTCTTCCTGTTGTGAAAGGGAAGGTGGTGCAGGTGTTCACAGACAACACTACCGCAATGTGGTACTGCAACAAGCAGGGCGGTGTGGGGTCGTGGACCCTTTGTCAAGAGGCTTTACGTCTCTGGACATGGCTGGAACAGCAGGGCATGACCCTGGTGGTTCAACACCTGGCAGGTTCTCTGAACGCCAGAGCAGACGAACTCAGCCGAAAATGCTTAGAGGATCACGAATGGTGTCTCCATACCGAGGTGGCGCAAGGACTCTTTCAGCAGTGGGGAGAGCCTTGGTTAGATCTGTTCGCCTCCGCAGAGAACGCGCAATGTCAGCAGTTTTGCGCGTTGGAGTTTCCAAGGGGGCTATCGCTAGGCGGCGCTTTTCGACGCGAGTAGAGTTCAGGCCTCCTGTACGCCTTTCCGCCTATGCCACTTCTGCCCAGAGTTCTCAAGAAAATCAAGAACGACCGGGCCCAAGTAATCCTTGTGGCTCCGGATTGGGCACGGAGAGTTTGGTATCCAGAGCTTCTCAAAATGAGCATCGGTCCTCCAATCAGGCTGCCTCTTCGGGAGGATCTTCTGTCGCAGCAGCAGGGGAAGGTTCTCCACCCGAACCTGTCAACTCTGCGCCTTCATGCGTGGTGATTGAGCGGCGACAGTTGATGGTTTATGACCTCCCTCCCGAGGTCTGTGATGTCATTCTGGCAGCCAGGCGTCCCTCTACTAAGTCGATCTACGCCTGCCGTTGGAAACGTTTTGTTTCTTATTGTTCAGAGAGGTCTATTGATCCTCTTTCTTCTTCTGTGTCTAACATCCTTTTGTTTATTTTGCCTCTTGCCCAGCAGGGTTCCTTATCGGCTTTTCTTCAGTTGCCTGATCAACCATCTCTGTTTAAATCACCTATAGTACAGAGGTTTTTGAAAGGGCTCGTACATCTGTTTCCGCCTATGCCTTTCGTTATGCCCCAGTGGGATCTTAATCTGGTTCTTACCTTCCTTATGTGTGCTCCTTTCGAGCCTTTGCTTAACTGTCCTCTCCGGCTGCTCACTATTAAGACAGCCTTTTTGGTGGCAATTACATCTGCCAGGAGAGTAAGTGAGCTGCAGGCTTTATCTTATAAACCTCCTTATCTCATGATATATCCTGACAAGGTGGTGTTGAGAACTCGGGCCTCTTTCCTCCCCAAGGTGGTGACCCCTTTCCATCTGGGTCAAAATATCACCCTGCCCACCTTCTTTGCACCACCGCATCCCTCTAAGGAAGAGGAGCGTCTCCATCGACTGGACCCAAAAAGAGCGTTATCGTTCTACCTTGATCGCACTAAAGAGTTCCGGGTGGACGACCAACTCTTTGTGGGGTACGTTGGTGCAAAGAAGGGTCGGGCAGTACAGAAGCTATCCATTTCGCGCTGGGTCGTTCTCTGTATAAAAATATGCTACGCTTTGGCGAAGAAGCAGCCTCCCGAGGGCTTGAGAGCTCATTCCACTAGGGGGAAAGCTGCTACCACTGCGTTGGAACGTGGCGTACCGGTGGTGGACATATGTCAGGCCGCAACGTGGGCTTCCTTACACACGTTTGCGAAGCACTACTGCCTGGACAGTCAGGTGAGGAGAGAGGGGCATTTTGCCCGTTCTGTCTTACAGGACTTCCTTGTATAAAAAAAAAAATAATAATCTCCTTCAGACCCACCACCATGGGTTATAGCTTGGGTATCTATTCTAAGGTAAGGAAGCTGCAGCTAGAAGTCTCTATCAGATGAACAAGTTACTTACCTTCGGTAACGAGGTATCTGGTAGAGACTCTATCTAGCTGCAGATTCCTTACACCCACCCAAGCCTCCCCGCTCTGGGGAATTTTTTCTCATGTACATATGTGTTTATATGTGTATATATATATATATATATATATATATATATATATATATATGTATGTTTCATTTTGGCAACTTTTTGCCTTTCTTACAGACATGATAGTGTTTTTCTCCAAACAGTCAGAGAGGTTAAAAGTGTATTGGTTGGTTCTTCCATGACTCTGTGCTTCTGGCGCGGGAAGTTGTGGAAAAGAACTGACGTACGCGCGCCGAGACGGCGTCTATATAGACAACCGTGATGTCATAGACGACTCCAACGACGCTGGCGACGCACGCGGAGCTGGTCAACGCACGCGGATCCGAACGACGCCGTCCGACGGCGCGCGCGCAGGGTACTGCTCACAAAAAACTCCGGATTCGAAGCTGACGCCAGGGAATTCTAAGGTAAGGAATCTGCAGCTAGATAGAGTCTCTACCAGATACCTCGTTACCGAAGGTAAGTAACTTGTTCTTCTGAGCCATTAGAAGACTTTTTATTTAATACACTGTCTTCTACTCAATCCAGATACCAGTGTCTCCCAGTGTTACCAGTAATGGTTAAACATGCAGACTACATTTTTAATGAACCTGTCAAAGCTAGAATTATCACCCCTCGAATTGATGAAAAGTATAAGCCTGCCCCTAGTGACCCAGATTACATCACTCACCAGGTCCCTCCAGACTCAGGAGTAGTCAGTGTGACAAGGAAAAGGGCAAACAGACAGTCATCAGGAGACGCACCGCCTCCTGATAAGGAGAGTAGAAAGTTTGATGCAGCTGGGAAAAGAATTGCCACACAAGCAGCAAATCAGTGGAGAATTGCAAATTCTCAGGCACTTCTAGCCAGGTATGACAGGGCCCAATGGGACGAAATGCAAGATCTTATGCAGCATCTCCCAAGGGAGCATCAAAAAAGAGCACAGCAAGTGGTGGAAGAGGGACAAGCTATCAGCAATAATCAAATAAGGTCTGCCCTCGATGCTGCTGATACAGCTGCAAGGAGTGTAAATACTGCCATCACAATTAGAAGACATGCATGGCTATGCTCCTCTGGTCTTAAACCAGAAATTCAGCAGGCAGTACTTAATATGCCTTTTGACAAGAAGCACCTCTTTGGCCCAGAAGTAGACACCACTATTGAGAAACTGAGGAAGGACTCAGATACTGCAAAAGCAATGGGCGCTTTATACACCAACCCATATAGAGGCCCCTTTCGCAGACCACAGTTTAGAGGAGGTTTTAAGCCACAATCCTTAGATGCTTCCACCTCCCAAACAAAGCAGGGACAACAAACCCAATACCAAGGTTTAGAGGATCCTATAGAGGACAATATTTCAGGAACAGAGGTACATTACAAACCTCTAAGCAGACCACAACACAACCTAAACCCTGACGTCCTTACCTCCCTTCCACTCCACACATCTCATGTGGGGGTAGACTACAGCAATTCCACTCTCATTGGCAAAATATCACCACGGACAATTGGGTATTATCAATTATCCGCAATGGCTATTGCCTAGAATTAATCTCCACCCCTCCAAACATTCCACCACGAGATCACAAGTTGTCCCCAGAACACACCGTTCTGTTACAACAAGAGGTACAATTTCTACTATTAAAACAAGCGATAGAATTGGTTCCACATTCTCAACAACAGGAGTACACTCACTATACTTCCTCATTCCCAAAAAAGACATCACCCTCGGGCCCATCTTGGACTTCGGGCCCCTCAATCTATACATTCTGTCAGAAGATTTTCACATGGTAACTCTGCAAGATGTTATTCCACGACTACAAAAACAAGATTACATGACTGCTTTAGACCTCAAAGATGCGTATTTCCACATACCCATCCATCCAGCTCACAAAAAATACCTCAGGTTTGTCATAGCAGGAAAACACTACCAGTTCAAGGTTTTGCCATTTGGCATAGCAACAGCTCCACGAGTGTTCACAAAGTGTCTAGCAGTAGTAGCAGCCTACTTAAGGAGACAACACATCCATGTCTTTTCATATCTAGACGATTGGCTAATAAAATCAAGCAATTTTACACAATGCTAACAACACACTCATTACGTGAGAGAAACCTTGCACATCCTAGGGTTCCCTCTAAATTACCAAAACTCACACCTTCAACCAGCACAGGTACAACCTTACCTAGGTGCTATCCTAAATACTCAACAAGCTCTAGCTTATCCAAATATACAAAGAATACAGGATTTCCAAAATCTCACACCATTCATACAGCCAAATCAACAATACACTGTGAGATTTATCATGAAGATTCCAGGAATGATGGCATCTTGCATAGCTATAGTCCCACATGCAAGACTAAACATGAGGCCCTTACAACAGTGCCTCTCACAACAATGGTCACAGGCACACGGTCAACTTCAAGATAAAGTGTTGATGGACCGCCAAACACATATGTCCCTTCAATGGTGGAATCGCAGCAATCTAATGAAGAGGGGGTCGTTTCAAGACCCTGCCTCTTCGACCATAATCACAACAGACACAGCAATGATCGGTTGGGGAGCTCACCTCAACAATCAGACCATTCAAGGGCAATGGGATGTCAAACAGAAACAGCTACACATAAACCACTTAGAATTATTAGCTGTGTTTCTTGCCCTAAAAACGTTTCAACATGTTCTCATAAGAACAGACAACATGACAACCATGTATTACCTCAACAAACAGGGCGGGACACATTCATCTCAACTCTCCCTTCTAGCCCAAACAATTTGGAAATGGGCAATTCACAATCAAATTCATTTACTAGAACAATATATTCCAGGAATAGACAATCAGCTGGCAGATTTTCTAAGCAGAAATCACCAACAAACACACGAATGGGAGATTCACTCCCAAGTACTTTCAAAAGTGGGGAACACCAGACATAGATCTATTCGCAACAAGCGAAAACGCAAAATGCCCAAATTCCGCATCCAGACACCCACATCCCCTATCCAAGGGCAATGCTCTGTGGATCAATTGGGCAGGGATATTTGCTTACGCTTTTCCCCCTCTCCCACTCCTTCCCTTTCTGGTCAGCAAACTACGTCAAACGTCACTCACCATGATACTCATACCACCAACATGGGCACGCCAGCATTGGTACACAACACTACTAAATCTGCCTGTAGTACCACATTCCAAACTCCCAAACAGACCAGATCTGTTAACACAGAACAAAAGTCAAATCAGGCATCCAAACCTCAGAATTTGGTTATCTAAAGCTTCCACCAGAATGTATGGAAGTAATTAAACAAGCAAATAAACCTACTAGTAGCCAATGCTATGCAAACAAGTGGAAAATATTTGTTTTCTATTGCCAATCTAAAAACATCGATCCACTTACAGCATTTATAAAACATATTGTTTGCTATTTACTTTACTTTATTTGCATAAAATCAAATTTGGCTTTTTCATCCATCAAAATACACCTAACTGCAATATCTGCATACTTACAGAATATTCAGCACACTTTTGTATTCAGAGTTCCTGTGATTAAAGCTTTCATGGAAGGAGTAAGACGCATTATTCCACCTACAACATCACCTGTTCCATCGTGGAATTTTAAATATAGTACTTACCAGACTCATGGGACCACCTTTTAAACCCATGCACTCTTGTCAAATACAATTTCTAACATGGAAAGTCGCCTTTCTTGTAGCTATTACCTCTTTAAGAAGAGTTAGTGGGATACAAGCGTTCACTCTTGAGGAACCTTTTTTCCAAGTACACAAACTTAGGTAAAAGAATGTAGGAAATTGAATGTGAGGGTGGAAGTTGGCAGAGACCAGGGTGGAAGATACAGGTGTTGGCGTATTGGTGAAGACTTACAATAAATACTTGTTATACTACTCAACATCGTGCCAGCGGTGTCACTACAAGAATTTTGGCAACAAGAGTTCATCTATGATCCACACTGGAACCCCTACACGTCTTACTAATGAGAATCTCTTGTACGGAGTGAGTACACGAAGCGCCAACACCTCCCCCGCCCTTGAAGCTTCAATTGTCTCTTAAGACAATCTTACAGAGCGATC
The DNA here is from genome assembly GCF_031143425.1 of Pleurodeles waltl. NCBI lineage: Eukaryota > Metazoa > Chordata > Amphibia > Caudata > Salamandridae > Pleurodeles > Pleurodeles waltl. The sequence continues at coordinate 1,781,629,678 of NC_090440.1, read as the reverse complement.
TCTGCACCCCACTGCCTTTAAAACGGAGTTTGGCGGATTTAATAGCCGTGGACGAAACAGCAGCGTAACTGGAAGAGTTGCGCGTGCCACCATAATGTAAGGCTCCACACGCGCTTCTGGCACTGTGCGCGAGGCATCATAACGGACTTCTTCACTCGCGCCTGTGCCGCATCATGCGTGAGGAATTCGGAACGTGCTGTTTTTTTTTTGGAACAGAGTACAGCAGTACAGCTTTAACGCAACTGCGCGCATTTGTACCTCGTGTGGGAGCTGTGATCCTTACACTGATGGTGTATACCTTTGATGCACACCATATTCACCGTCTGCGCGTGTTTAGTCTCTCTAAACGTCTGGCGTGTAGAGGCACGGTGACAACTTCCTGTAGGAACGCTATTGTGTGAACTGTAAATCTTTATTGGTGGCCATCTTAGAAGTATGTATGTATGAGACAGTGGTGAGGTAACCCTTTTTGGACACTTGGAATCCTTTTGGCAGCCATCTTGGAAGTATTACAGTTTGTTTTTAGATCTCTTTAGATTTCAGCACTATTTTTTTTTCATTTTTTTTCTTTTTTTTTTGGAGTGTTAATTATTTTCAGAACAAAATGTGTGCTGTCCAAACTTTTACTCTCACTCCTCCACAACCGTTTTTGAGCTCTACTGGTGATCAACAAGTAAAATGGCAAGAGTGGAAGGAATATTTTCTTAATTGGACACAATTGATGAACAAGACTTAACTCTGGCTAAGAAAAAGAAGATTTTGCTACACTGTCTCGGACCTAAAGGTCTTAAAGTGTATAACTCACTAGAAAAAAAGATTCAACAAGATTCAACTCTAACGTTTTTGCACATGCCCTGGAAGACTTAGACAGATATTATTCTACTACTGTTTGTATTGCTAGTGATAGATTTAATTTTTTTTGCAGAAAACAAGAAAAAGAAGAATCTATAGAAGAATATGTCCCTGAGCTCAAAAAACTTGCGATTACTTGTAGGTTTGGTGTGTTATCTGTGTTTAAGTAGATTGCCCTTACCCCTCCAAGAATCTGTGGATGAGGTGGAAAGTATTAATGTTGCATGGTCCGGCACTACTGAATGGAGTGCTACTAGTTGCAAGGTTTGGTGTGTTACATAATGAGTTGATCAGGAATCAGATTATTATGCATGTAAACAATTCTCATATCCAAGAGAGATTGTGGGTACATGGTGAGTCGCCATTGGAAGAGGTTGTGGCTTTAGTTAAAAAAGCAGAAATTTCTAATAAATGTGCTGGGGCTATTTCACTTGACAAAAAAGAAACACAGAATGATGTTGTCAGCAAAGTTAAATATAAGAAAAATAGAGAGGATAAACAAGAAAAGCAAACTGAAAAAAGAAAAACTGATAAAAAGTGTAATCGGTGTGGGAGTAAGGAGCATTTAGCGCTCTAAAAAAATGCCCTGCACGTGACCAAATGTGTGCTAATTGCGGCATTAAAGGGCATTTTGCCAAAGTGTGCAGAAGAGGTAAAAAAGTTGTAGCTGTTATCAATAAATCTGATTCAGAATGTAATTCTGATTCTAGTCAAGACACAAAAGAACATGAATGTGTTTGTGGTATCAACAGTGCCAATAATTCCTTTTTGAGGAGATATATCTTAAGGAAAGTTCTTGCATTTCACACTTGAGTGTACAATCCAGGAATAAACCTGTGTGTGAGATTCTTTTTTGGCTGGGGTGCAAGTATTAATTGTGGCTGACTCTGGTTCCCCATTCACGATAATTAATAGAAATTTGTGAGAGAAAAAATTAAAAAATGTTCCCCCTTGTTTCCTCCGGATGTTTCCCCTGAGAGTTTCACAGGCAAATCTATACCATTGATTGGGTTTAGAGGAGTTGTGTTCGAGTTTAAGGTCAGAAAAACAATGGGTAAATTGTACATTGCTGAAGAAGGGCCTGCAGTTTTGGGTTGGTTGGATCAAAGAGCTTTGAACATTGTGTTGGACCCCAACAGCACAGAACAAGTTAAGGTAGTAAGTGACAACAGAGATTATGGGGCCACATTAAAAAATAAATTTCCAGAGGTGTTTTCAGAAAAAATTGGCGCACTTAAGGATTTTACAATAAAATGTTATTAAAGGAAAATGCTATACCGAAGATTCACAAATCGCGTAACATACCTTGGGTGATAAGAGAGGAGGTTAATAAAGAATTAGAGTCTCTCTTAAGGAAAGGTATAATTGAAGAAATGTATGCATCTGAATGGATTTCTCCATTGGTGGCAGTATGTAAGGCCAATGGGAAGATTTGTTTATTGCATCGACTTGAGGGAGCTAAATAACAGCATTGTGGTGGAGAGATTTCCGTTGCCAAGTATAAGTGAAATGCTTGCCTTGACAAAGGACATGGAATGGTTCACCTCCATTGACTTGTCATCGGCTTTTCACCAACTCAGATTACATGAGGATAGTAAAAACCTAACTGCTTTCATGACTCCTCGGGGTTGTTATCGATATGCCCGCATGCCATTTGGGCTGGCCTCTGCTGCAGCAGTTTTTCAGAAACTTATGCACAAACTTTTCAAAGATGTTGAAGGTGTTTTTTATTCAGGGTGACATTTTAATTATGGGGAAGAACAAGAAGCAACATGATATTAGAGTAGATAGTGTACTTGGTATTTTGAGGAATAAGGGCTTAGCAGCTGAACTCTCCAAATGTAAATTTGGTGTACAGCAATTGAACTACTCTGGACATGAGATCACGGCAAGTGGAATTAAACCAAAAAGAGAATTGCTGTCCGCAATTAAAGATGCACAGGCACCTAGTAACAAGGATGAATTAAGATCATTCCTTTGCTTAGCAGAATTTTATGCAAGATTTGTTAAGAGTTTTTCAGAAAAAGCTTTTGGTTTAAGACAACCATTAAAGGAAAAATGTAAATATGTATGGACAGACACTATGCAGGAAGATTTTGACAGTATAAAACGGGAAATCTGTTTGGGGAAAAACATTGTCTGGTTTTGATCCTAAACTCGCTTCCATTCTTACCACTGATGCGAGTAATAAAGGTATTGGTGCTGTGCTAAGTCAGAAAGGCGTCAATGGTGAAGAGGTAACTATAGCGTTTGCCTCCACAGCATTGTCTCCCACAGAAGAAAGGTACTCAGTTATAGAGAGGGAAGCTCTTGCTGTTGTTTGGGGCTTACAGCACTTCAGTAATTTTGTGTGGGGTTTTGACGTTGAGGTTAGATGTTATCATAAACCCTTAATGAAGGTGTTAACCACTGAGGGACTTCTTAAAGCTACGTCAAGAATAGCTAGGATGTCAATAAGACTTTTGGACTTCAAATATAAGTTAGTATATGTTCCAGGTGTAAAGAACAAAGTGGTGGATTGTTTAAGTAGATTGCCCTTACCCCTCCAAGAATCTGTGGATGAGGTGGAAAGTATTAATGTTGCATGGTCCGGCACTACTGAATGGAGTGCTATTAGTTGTAAGGTTTGGGATGAAACATGTTCAAATGATCAAATATTATCCAAATTAAAGAAGTATATTCAAAGTGGTTGGCCAGGAAAAAAGAATATTGAAGCTGAGCTAGAGGTTTTTTTTGAGTTGCGTGATGAGTTATCTGTATCCATAACAAGGTTATGAGGGGTGATAGGTTCGTACCACCTGAAAAATTGAGGGATTCTATCATCAAGATTAATCATGAGGGGCATTTGGGCATTGTCAAAACTAAGCTGAGAATTAAAGAAAATTACTGGTGGCCAGGTATGGATGTTAATATTGAGAGAATTGTTAGGAATTGTGATTTATGTGTGAATGCAGACAAATCCCTGGTAACCTTAAAGCCAACTTTGCATCCTGTTCCGTCTCCTGAAATGGCTTGAAGTTATTGGTATTGACATGATGGGGGCAATTGTTGAGGAGAACATGGAATGGCACATTATAGTGGTGGTCGATTACTTTTCAAAATGGCCAGAAATTAAATTTGTAACCAAAGCTAATTCAAGGAACATTTTGATGTTCTTGGATGAACTTTTTCAGAGGGAACGGTTACCAAGGAAAATCATTACTGACAATGGTGTTCAATTTAAAAGCGAGGAAATTAAAGAATTTCGGAATAGGAGTGGTATTGAACACAAGTTGGTGTCAGTTTATCATCCAAGTGGGAACGGTGAAGTGGAGAGATTTAATTGGCTCTTAAAATACTCTTTGCAATTGTCTAGATATAAAAATGTTGACTGGAAAACCTGTATAAAAAAATGATTTAGATGTATAGAACCACCCCGACTTTGACGGGCTACAGCCCATTTACTGTCATGAGATGAAGAATTCCCTTCATGAAGGATAATCAGGGTTGGTTAGGTAATTCTAGGATGAAGGAATGGTCTCTTTCTGAGATTTAAAAAAAATATTAAAAAAGCTCAAGAACATTATGAAAGCTACATGGATCTGAAGAGGGATGCTAAAGAAATAAACTTAAAGAAGGGTGATGTAGTTTGTGTTAAATTACCAGGCAAAGTAAAAAAAAGGAGATAACAAATTGTCTGAACCAAAAACAGTTCTGGAGATTTACAAAAATCGGCCAAATTGAGTGATGGGCGAGTTTGGCATATGAGCCGCTTTGCAAAGTTTAGTCAAGAATCTACTGTTATGGATGGAAACATTTCTACAGAATCTACAAAAAAATATTTTTGGCTGGATACAGTGAGTGATGACTTTTCCACCGGCAATGATGATGCCAATGGAACAGAAGAAGGAAATTCTGCATATGAAGATGTCAGCGTTAACAATGACAGTTCAGAGCAAGTTGTGAGGAACGAAACTTATAAAAGTAAAATTGTCAAGAAACCAGTTTATTTAAGAGATTACGTTGTAAATTAGAATGACCATCACTCGTGTGAATCTATATTTTTATTTTATTTTTTATTTTGGTTGTTTATTATTATTCCTGTTTTGTTATATAAAGGGGGAAGATGTGTTGTGTAATTGAGAATGTTAGTACTGTACCGTTCTTGTAGAATGCTTAGGTAAAAGAATGTAGGAAATGGAATGTGAGGGTGGCAGTTGGCGGAGACCAGGGTGGAAGATACAGGTGTTGGTGTACTTACAATAAATACTTGTTATACTACTCAGCTTCGTGTCAGCGGCGTCACTACAGCCATGCTAGAGCACTGCTGAAGAAAAGTTTCAAGAATCAGTCTGGCGTCTGGGTAGTTATCCAAGTTGAGGGATTTGCGGTTAAAAAGAATACCCGACAGAAAGAGCATTGCCAAATGTAACCTTGTTTAGTGAATCTGCATGTCTCAGAATGCTGATAGGAAGGAAATGCAGTGTTATATGCAGCTGTTTTTGGCACAAGTATGTGCAAGTTAGCTTTAAGGACACATTCCCTCACTTTATTCACCCTTTGTGTTGCCTTTCATACGTGTGCACATTTTTTTGTAGACGTGTGAATTTCTGCCATCTGTGTGTGTCAGACACATGCAGACACTGACTAATCTATACCTTTTTTATTTAGCTCTGAAATGTTTGACAATGCTGGTGCTGAACAGTATGGCAACATTTATCAGTCTGCCTTCGATTTTACAGAGAATCCTGCAAGTAAGTATCGATCCTTCTCCAAAGTAATTTCTCATAACATCTTGGCGTCTTGTGCACCGGTTATGTTTGAAGGCTTGGGAGTTCAGTGTAGGAAACATTATTAATAAAACGACTGATGTGACAGTTTTTAGCTTTCATTATATTCGAGCATTTGCAGGTCGTTGAAGGGAATACAAAGAACCTGCCATAATTTTCTCTTTTTGATCTCATCTAGAATTAGTTGCATTCCTTCCTCACAAATAAAATGTGATTTAGATATGTGCTATTGTACTCAATTGACTTTTTGCAGTGATTTCTCAAGGTTTTTTTCAAGTCTAAGTCCAGAAAATAGTGCATGAAGAAAACCTTTGGTAGTATTCCTCTGCGGCGTTCAAAGGCGTTTCATCTCATTAAGTGGCTGAACGGTGTCTGCAGATACATGAAAGGCACAGCTTTAATTCCTCCGCAGAGCAAACCTATGATCCTCTTTAAATGCTTTGAAGACCAAAGTGTTCTGTTTCTTTTGGCTGAATAAAAATTGTATGCAGCAGCCAATAATTTCACCAATCTCCTTTACAGATGGAAAAATAATTAAAACGAGTTGTGTTTTACAAATTGAAGCAAGGCTTCTGGTTCGTCTTCGGACCTACACGTGGATGGACATAAGGCAAGGGGTTCTTTTTCCGGTGTTCAAATGTGCTAATTTAGATCTTGGAATCTGTAGAACTGGGCTGTAATCCTTTTTTGTAATTGATTAAAAAAAAAATCCTGTAATATCGTCAAATAGCTCTTACACTCTGGTAGTGCAACTACTAGTTGTACAGTGTGCTTTAGCCTTCCCCCCAATCACACAAACACAACCATACCGTGTACAGCACCTCAGGTATGAGGTTCCCCTTTTGACATAAAAATAATTGATTTAAATCGCTATACGGGTTCTTGAACTTATGTTCAGGGTATATCATATTCATTACATCACAATCATAATATACTTGGTGTCGTATAGACATATATGCAGCAGGTGAATTACCTCACCCCCACCCCTAAAATGATTCTATTGATTTCTTAGAACCGGTCTGTGCTGCAGGTTATCCTATATCCCCGTAGCAGGCACTAAGCTCTCAAAGCCATGTCTTTCTATGCGTGCATGAAATTTGCAGGTAAGACGTTCTCACAGTTTAACTCACACCTGCTGTCAGATTTTCTCAAGCTTTTATATACTACACGCAGAGATCTTAATGTTTCGACAGATCTGAAAGAATTCAGGAATGTACTACACGTTTCAGAATATTGCCCTTCATACTACTAATACCTCTCATCCCCCAGCCGTTTATTCTGAATGCTGCCTCTTATTCCCAAAAGTTTTTTCCATATTGGTGCCAAGTGCCTTTGTAGCCTGGATACTGCTTCCTGTGACGAAGGTTCGTATTGTCTCAAAAGATGTTCAGATATCGTCCTTTGGCGACACAGTTGCCTTGACAGTAGGGCTGGCCGTTTGGTTCTCTTTACACCACGATTGGTGGGTTGCACAGTGAAAAGTGCAGGCAGCCGTCATTCACCGACTTAATTAATCAGTGGCTTTCTTGAACTCCAATTGAATGTGATTGTGTATCAGTGCACTCTGTGGACCCAATAGGGTGTTCTAATTAATACTTTTAACAGCAGATTCCTCACCTTGTAAATCTCCCTAGGCGCCAGACTGGATCCAGAGATTTTTCTCAGCATTGTTTCTGTGCGCCAACAGGTAGTTTCATACGGCGCTGTGTCAATTCTGTTCCACCACAGAAGTGTCTCTGGAGCCACATACAAGTGCCACACCTGTGTGCTGACATGAGTTCCTTTCTTTATATGCCTTGAGATGTTGATCCAAAGCTAACTCCTCTTTTCTTCATCAGTTCACAAGCTTTTTTTCCTCAAAGCATCCTTTCTACAGTGTTGAAAGGGAAATGTCACCAGTTAAAACTGCAAGCTTTAACCTTGTTGGGATTGTTGCATACAAATGTCTGCGATGGATCCATATGAGATGTGCCTCTGGTGTCTAGGTTCGGGCCACGACTCTGAAGTCATGCTAGCAGTGTGTCCTGTTTAATCCAAAGATGATCCAGGACTGAAACGCCAAGCTGTATGTCACCAAACTTTGAATCTCCTGCTCGTAGTCAAGGACTCAGACCACTTCCCTATTTGAGGGCCGGTCCCGTGACAGGTCCTCATCACTCTCCAGGTCTTTGAGTAAGTCCAAATCAAGGAAGAAACACACAAAGTCCAAGTGGGCCTCATCCCAGCCTCGCCTCTCCCCTTTTCAGAAGTTCCAAGGACACCAGGGTGCCCAGCGGTCTCGCTCACAGTGGCCCCTGAAAAACGAATTCCGCATCTGATTCCAATGCACTTGATGTTTCTAGGACCTTTTGTCGATGCCACATCAAAATGAGGTGTTTAAGGATGCCACATTTGGCATCTTTGACACCTTTCTTGTTCCCTCTGGTGAGCCTTCGGGTCCCACGGATCCACGAAGACCTCTAGCCAAGTTACTACTAGAAGAACCAGTCTCTGCTATGTAAGGGCCAGACAGGGTTTTCATTCTATTGAACATTTCCCCGTTTGGCTGGAGACATTGAGGGCTGGTTTTGAAAGCACTGGGCGGCTCCTGGTGCCTCTGTCACTCTCCTCAGCACTCCAAAGTTAATTGCAGAGAGAGAAATTGTGTGAGGGGAAGAAGGGAGTGAAATTCTTTTGAACATTTTTACCAGGGCCGCTTTTGGTTCTCCAGTCTGGCCCTGGGATTCTATCTATGCTTTCTAGATCTTCTGCTGGTTCTATTCTGACTCTGAAGCTGATTCCAAGCCCTGCACCATGATCCATGCCAGTCCCTTACACGTCAGTGCCTCTGGAGGGAAGACATTGAGCGCATAGTTCTGACTCGAAGCTCAATCTATCCCGACCTCGAAGGAAGCACTGTGTAAGTTCAGCTCCTATGCACCCAGCCCACATTCTTTTTGACTCAGACAAGAAAATGCCTTTGCCTAGGGCCCACCCTCCAGTACTCCAACAAGTCTTAGGGTTGGACTGTGATCAGAGCGAACCTGGTGATGATGATGTAGGAAAGTGCCCCATGGTCACCCCAACCCACTTTGTGCCTGATATCAACTTGCCTGAGTGCGTCCTGGGATCCTGTGTTCTTTCCCTAAACTGTACCATTGCTTCCACAATTGGCACACCTCTGGCACACAGTTAAGTCCCTTGTAAAAGGCACCAATGGTACCAAGGGCCCTGTGACCACAGAGGGTCCCTAAGAGCTGCAGCATGTACACTGTCATTGCAGATTGTGTGTGTTGGTGGGGAGTAAAAGGCAAAGTTGACATGGCATCCCTCCCTGGATGCCATGCCCACAAACCACTGCCTGTGGCATAGTTAAGTCGCCCCTCTAGCAGGCCTTACAGCCCTAACGCAGGGAGTACTATACCACAGGTGAGGACTTAGCTGCATGAGCAATATGCCCCTACAGTGTCTAAGTCCATTCTTAGACATTGTAAGGGCCAGATGTACAAAGCATTTTTTCTAGTCACACACAGGCTGATTCGCAAAATCGGCCCGTTTGTGACTAGAAAAATGCTTTTTGGGATGTACAAAGCCCAAACTGCGATTCAGTAACTTGTTATTGAATCGCAATTTGGGTTTTCCGATTGGGTATTTAGAAGGGGCGTGTCCAGAGCGTCCCTTCCTAATGCTGAATCTAAATGGTATGTATGATTGTTTTGTGACCATGAATGCAGTCGCAAATCAATCACAGTTAGCACCAATTTCAAATTGGTGCTAACCCATTCGCAAAGGGGGAAGGGGTCCCAAAGGACCCCTTCCCTTTTGTGAATGCATGCAGAAATGTTTTTTAAGAGCAGGCAGTGGTCCCACGGACTACTGCCTGCTCTTCAAAAATGAAATTGAAATGTTTCATTTGTTTTTATTTTAAATGCAGCCTGTTTTCCTTTATTTAAAAGCAACCACAGACATGGTTGTCTGCTGACACCAGCAGGCCATCATCCCTGTGATTCCCAGTGGGTCGCAAATTGCGACCTACCTCATTAATATTAATGAGGCAGGTCTATTTGCGACCCACTGGAAATCACAAAAGAAACTCAGTGGAACTTCTTACATTTGGAATTGTGATTCCCTAATTGCCAATCGCATTGAATCGCAATTACGGAGTCGCAATTCCAAATATACGTACATGTGACCCTAAGTGCAGTGTGGCTATATTGAATACATGGGCTGGGAGTTTGTCATTGTGAACTCCACAGCTCCCATGATGGCTTACTGAAGACTGGGAAGTTTGTTATCAAACGCTTCAGCTCAATAAACCCATACTGATGCCAGTGTTGGATTTAGTGTAAAATAAACCTAGAGGGCATCTTCGGGATGCCCTCTGAAATTTACTCAACTCTCTAGTGTGTGCTTGATCGGTCGATGCCATCTTGCCACCACAGACAAGTTTCTGACCCCATAGAGTGAGAGTGTTTGTGCTCTCAGGAGTCGTGGACAAAGCGTGCACTGAGTGGAGGAGCTTCACACCTCCCCCCTGTAGGAACAGCAACACTTGGTGGTGAACCTCAAAGGCTCCTGCCTTTTGTTATGCTGTCTCAGGGCACTCCAGCCAGTGGAGATTGCCGCCCCCAGAACCAAGCCCCGCTTTTTACAGACGGGTCCAGTGGGAAAATTATTAAACACCACGAGGAGTGTCCCCCCAGCTGAACCGCTTCTGGCAGAATCCTCCATCTTGTTTTGAAGGGAGATAGCCATTAGGGTTGGGTATGTGTCCCTCTCCCCAAAGGGATTGGGCCATAGGCTACTGCCCTCTGACCCCTGTACCATCCCTAAGTCTAGTATTCAGGGGCACCCCTGACCTTTGCTCTTATGATTCCTGGTGACCTAAAGAAGAAGGAGAACTGAAGAGCCGCACCAGCAGTGAAGACTCCAGACGACTACTGACTTGGCCCCAGCCCTACCAGCCTGTCTGCAGCTTCAAGACTCCTGCTACAAGAAAACGACTCATCCTGCAGGACCAGTGACCTCTAGAAACCCTCAGAGGACTGCTTGTCTTCCATAAATTCTGGATCTGCCGAGGACTGAGGCCCTGTCCACAAAGAAACCTCCAACAAGGACTCCCGGGCCTTCTGGATCCGCGAGTCCTGCCTACTCAGCACCCGACACCCACAGCCTGAGTTCAGGTGGCCTACCTGGCCAGAGAGAGTCCCTAGGCGATTCCAACCTCAAGTCCAGCCTGGGTTGACTGCTTCTGGCCACCATGATGATGCCTGCAGCCTGAACCCACAGGACTCCCATCCCCCAACCCTCTGGACGCGACCGGATCCAGTGAAAATACCCGACGCCTAAAGGTACCCCTGCACTCGCAGCCCCCTGGCCTTGGGGAACCCAGCTGACCATCAATCGATGTCCAGAGGAGCCTCAACTTACCTCTCCAGCTGTTGGTCTTCTTCAGCTGACCCCCCGGACCAAGTCTGCAACCTCTTTTTGATCCTAGAGTTCCCCAATGAAAACATTGGGTGACAAACACTTTGTTTGCACCCTGCCTCCCCTGTGCTGTTGAGGGTGTGTTTGGTGCTCACCTGTGCCCCCTTGCTGATCTAAACCTCCCAGGGCCCGCCCTGCTGTGAATTCGCTGGTAATTACCTTCAAATTGTTCGATTTTCACTGGGCGCCCAACACCAACTTTGACCTCTGCACCCAGCTGGCCCCATGTTGCTGGTGATGCACCCTTAGTGTCTTCCTGAACTTTGCCCCGTGGACAGCTTAACCCATGAAGATTGGGACCTTAAGTCTAGTACTTACCTGTAAACTGTGTATGTAATTCCCTCCCCCCAGGACTGCATTACGTTCAATGAAAATTGCACTGAGTCAACTTTTAATATTGAAAAGTTTCACTTACCTGAAAACTGTTTTAACTGTGAATTACAAACAAAAGTGGACTGGATACTTGAAAGTGATATATTCTTGAAACTGTACTTACCTGCAACAAAGATGTTTTTAGTTCTAGAAATAAAGTAACATAGTATATTTTTTATACATAAAACACTGGACTGGAGTTAGTCATTGACTTTGTGCCTCATTTCTTGGCTGTGTATGTACAGAAAATGCTTAGCACTACCCTCTGATAAAACTAACTACTCAACTACACTACCAGAAAAGAGAGCATTAGTATTATCTACTTCAGCATCTGTAAAGCCTCTGGGGAACCCTTGGTCTCTGTGCACACTATGCCTCACTTTGGCATAGTATATACAGAGCCAGCATCTTACTTTGGTGGATCAGCAATGGAATTTACGACTTTGCACTTGCTGGACTGCTCAGCCAACATCTGATCACACAACTAAGTTTCAAAATTGCCTTTAGATTCAATTGATTTTTTAATTGACAATTTTTCCAAATTTTTAAAACTCATGCGTGGACCTTGGTTAAGTCCATTTAGTATTTCTCTTAAAGTTTAAAATGTTGCCATAACTAGGGGTAAAGTATCTAGAAGTACCTTTAGTTCCTAAAAGAAACCCCCAACTTTAGTAGATAATGAGTAACTCAGAGAGCATGGTTGTGGAGCTTATCCTGACCCCTTACCTCCATCTCAAGATGGGTCCTGAGGTCTCTCTATAGATGCAGAAAGATTAAAACTGGTTCCAACCCTACCATTGTCCAGCTCCAGGAGCTCTTGGCAGAGTACTCAAAGGAACATCCTTCTGAGGAGAATGACCTCCCCTCAGAAGCGGAAGTTGGGCAAGAGGATAACTCCCCACCGCCTACCCTAACTAGGGAGAACAGGGCCTATCTGACCCTGTCCCCAACAATAGTAGTCACAGCACCTAGACCTCACACAGGTTGGCCAGGTTCTACTGAATCTACTGAAGACAGCCTTTTAACAAGTTTGCCCAAAAAGAACAGCTTTGGGAGATAGACTCCTAGATATAGAGAGGGAGAGCGCCCATTAATAGTGGCAGCAACTTAATAACTAGGATCAAAGAGCAATTTTGTGGCCCTAAAATCCCCAAAGAGATTGTCCCAAAGTACGAGACTGATGATGAGATCACCAAGTGGTTTACAACCTATGAGAGGGCCTGTGGAATGAGAAAAGTGAAAAGGTCTCACTGGGGAGCTCTGTTTTGTGAACTGTTCACTGGTAATTGTAGGGATAGACTGTTCATACTCACTGGAGCCGATGCTCAGTGACCTCACGAAGGCTACCCTGGTTGAGGGCTTAGGACTCACCACTGAGGAGTATAGAATTAGGTTCAGGGTGCTCACAAAACCTGTAGCCAGTCCTGGGTCGACTTCATAGACTACTCAGTGAAAACAGTAAATAGATGGTTAACTTGAAGTGAAGAGCATGACTATGATGGGCTCTATAATGTGTTTATGAAAGAACACAACTTAACTGCTTTAATGAAAAGTTGCATGAATATCTGGTAGGCCTAGTTCCAATTTCTCCCCAAGAATTGGGAAAGAAGGCAGACCATTGGGTCAAGAGTAGGGTGACCAAGACTTCCACTGGGGGTGACCAAAAGAAAGGGGTTACTAAGCCTCCCCAAGGGAAGGGGAAGGGTGGTGAGACACCTAAGGATAACATGGAAGAGCCTTCTACAAGCCCCTAAAAACCTGCTCAGGAGGGTGGGCCCCAAACCTCTTCAAAGTCCTCTCATGGGTACAGTAGTAATCATTTTGATCCCAAAAAGGCTTGTGTTTGAACTGTAGACAGAGTGGACACCAAACTGAAGACTTGGTCTGTCCCAAAAAGAATCACACTAGTACAGAACCACCTAGCACTGGTATAGCTAGTCTCCATGTGATCCACAATGTACCCAGAGCAAATCCGGGTTCGCACTGAAGCTATTTTTGTCTCTGAGGGTGAGACAGATGTTGTAACTCTTGCTGCCTGGCCTCCTCTAACATGAACAAATACAGAGAGCACCCCTTGATTAATGGGATTAGAGTAGAAGCCCATAGGGATATAGGTGTCAGTGTCACCATGGTGACAGAAAAACTGGTTTCCGCAGGACAGTACTTGGCTGGACAAACATCCAGTTACCAATGCTGATAATGTAACTAAGGTCCATCCCATAGGTATGGTGTCCTTAGAATGGGGAGAGGTTGCTGCCCTAAAACAGGTAGTGGTCTCTTCAGCAATTCCAGTTGAATGTCTGCTAGGGAATGAACTGGAGTCCTCAGCATCAGCAGAGGTAGAACTAAAGCCCATGCGGCCATGCTGGGAATCCCTGAGGTGTGAAAACCAGAGCACAACTCCGAGCATAGGGTGAAAAAGGAGTGTTGCAGCCTGGAATAATGACCCACTCTTCCAAGAGGAAGGGCAAGAAGACTGAGGGACCAGCTTTTTCACAGAAAAAAAGCTCAAGACACCTTGAGCCCATGGAACATGAACTGTACCAGGTTGACCTCTTGGGCCCAGGGGGGACCTCCAGGGACCAGTTGTGCCAAGGACAAAGGACCTGTCCTTCTCTTGAAGGCCTGCCACAGCAAGCTGCTGCACAGGAGAAGGGAGATGTCAGCGGCTCCCACAGGTTCTATTGAGAGGAGGGACTCTTGTACACTGAGGCCAGAGACCCCAAACCCAGTGCCACTAGGAGAGTGGTATTGCCTCAGCAGTTCAGGAAATCCATCCTGACCTTAGCCCATGACATCCTCCCAGCCTGGCATCTCGGCCAGACCAAAACCTACAAGTTCACAGCACATTATTGCCCACAAACCAATGGACTTGTTGAAAAGTTCAACAAGACATTGAAAGGTATGATCATGGGACTCCCTGAAAAGCACAAAAGGAGATTGGATGTCCTTTTGCCATGCCTGCCTTTTCCCTACAGAGATTCTGTTTGGCCATCCTGTTAGAGGACCACTTGCTGCTGTGAAGTAAGATCCGGAGAGACCTCTTCACGAACCTAAGCAAGATGTGGTGGACTCTGTACTAGGCCTACGTTCCAGGATGGCAGAGTACATGGAGAAAAAGCATTCAAAAACCTTGAGGCCAGCCAACAGCTGCAGAAGCAGTCATATGACCAAAAGGCTGTACTGGTGGAGTTCAAACCAGGGCAGAAGGTATGGGTTCTGGAACCTGTGGTTCCAAGGTCACTTCAGGACAGATGGAGTGGTCCCTACACTATCTTTGAAAAGAAAAGTGAGGTCACCTACTTGGAAGACCTGGGCACTAGCAGGACACTCAAGAGGATGATACATGTGAACTGCCTCAAACTTTCCTGTGACAGGGCTGATGTAACCAAACAGAGTGTGAACCTCTCCCTGACCTCCTCTCCTGTAACCCTAAAGATGGAGTTGTCTACTCAAACACCCTCACTGCCCAATAGCAAGCTGACTCAGGCAAGTTTTGCAGCAGTATGCAGAGCTCTTTTTCTTAACCCCTGGACAGACACACTGGTGTATCCATGAAGTGGACACTGGAAACAGTTTGCCTGTCAAATACAAGATCTATCAGCAGTCTAAGTTAAGGAGTGTATCAAAGCTGAGGTCAGTAAGATACTAGACTTAGGGGTTATTGAACCTCTGACAGTCCCTGGGGTAGCCCAGTGGTCTTAGTCCCCAAGCCGCATCCCGAGGGTAGAAAGACAGAAATTAGGTTTTGTGTGGACTACAGAGGTCTCAACGTTGTCACCAAGAGAGGTGCATACCCCATACCCAGAGCAGATAGACAAATTAAGTGCACCTTAGCTTCTATTTTGACTTAACTGCAGGGTACTGGCAAATTCACATGGCACCAGGAGCAAAAGAAAAGGCAGCATTCTCCACAGCTGAATGGCTTTATCAGTTCACTGTTATGCCCTTAGGTTTAAAGAATGCTCCTGCCATCTTCCAAAGGTTGGTGAATAAATTCCTTGCTAGATTAGAGACTGTGGGAAGCTGGCTCTGTATATACTATATCAAAATTAAATATAACGTGCACAGATTCCAGGTATTCCAGAGAGGCTTAACAGAGGCTAAAGCAGATAATACTAATGCTCACCTTTGTGGTAGTGTGGTCCAGCAGTTAGGATCATCAGAGGGTCCATGTGACAACTATTGACCTAATCCGGTTTTCTGGCTAACTAGCATCACCTCATCTCTGCCCAAGAGCAGGGATGATTGTGGCAACCTGGTGCATGACAGAAATGACTCCTCAGGGAAATAGTGGTTGATCAGATCTCATGCTTTTCTCTCAGTTACATTAGTCTCACATATGGAAAGATAGAGGCACAGAATGATTCAATAAGGTTTATTGAATTAGCTGCATCTTAGATAAAAGGGCATGAATTGCAACAACTAGGATGATAAATCACGCTAGCAGCAAAATGGTGACAAGCAGAGTGAAACACAGAAAAGGTCCCACCATACTGTCACTAGGAGTAATATATGTGGTTCCTACTTAAGCTATGTTAGAGCACAGCGTGATAAACCCTAATCCACCCTTCAGGTTTTCCCCCCTGGGAAGACATTATCCCCGATACCTGAGCAAAGAAGCCTGTTGTCTAGAAAGACACCATCCCCATGTAGGCCAGGGATCCGGTAGTATAAGCAAGCAGTTGTAGCAAAGACAATCAGCATGCAGTCATGGTCATCTGGCTGGAATCTCCCTCTAACATGTATGGGACAGAGAAGTGTTTTTTAAATAAAACAGCTGATCTTCTGAGAAAATGTCCCCACGTAAGGATGTGTTTGTTTCTGTGAATGTTGGAGACACAGCGTACCACTTTGTTGGCAACTCTTTCTAGCTTGAGCTGTGAGGAAAGCACATAGTGAAAATAATGTCTTGCTAGAAATGCAATGCTCTCCTAGGCAAAAAAGCAACTAGATAAAGAAAAGAAAATAGCACTGTGAAAGGGACCTGTACTAAAAAAATGAAATGAAGGTGACTAAACTGTAACTGGGCCAAAGTGCACAACCGGCAGGCCTAGTTGCTAAAATAACGTGTCTCAAACATGGCTTAAATAGCTATACAATGACCTCCACTTGCCGGTTTAAACATGAACGAAAAAACATAAAAGCAAATAAAAAGCTATCCTTGAAAACATATATACATGAATGTCAACAGTGACAAGTTAAAAGACACGAGCGCTTGAAATATTAAAAAGGGGCAATTTAAAACAGCAGTGGCGCCAATACAACCAAATTTAAAAGTCAGTGTCATTTTTTAAATCGCCAATTACATCCGGTACAATTGAAGCCAGGAAATGTTCCACTTCGGCAGGTGGTAAGGTGACCAAATCATTGCTAAGGAAAACCAAGGAGCACTCATTTTCCAAAGTCTGAGCTCGAGCTAAGGCAGCAGCATGCCGTGTTGTGCCCAATGTTGAGTTAAGAGCTGCATGATCCACAAAGAGCAACTCATAAACAGTTTCCCATAGCAAACGCACTCTCAACGCGCATGTCTGTTAATGTGCCCTTTGAACATCAACAGATCAGCGTCCAATGAAAGTAAACATTGGGTAGAAAAACAAACTTTTAGTGCACATTCGAAAAGGCACCAACTGCTTTAAAACATGGGCTGCACACAATCCAAAACTGGTCTGAATGTCAGGGACCAGTCGCACTCCAGTTTTTCCAGGAGTGTTGCTCTGAAATACTGTATCATGCAGTTACAACACAGTTGTGCTGTTGGAAGCGCTTTTAGTCCTCCTTGTTGTGAAGGGACAGCCATTGCGAATATAAACAATAGCAGCTGGAAGATGCCACCTATTATAGCCAAAGTAATTGGAAATCCTCCAAAAATACTCAAAAATATTGAGTGTATGGCTGAAGGTATTATGCTAAATATAGAGGAAGAGGTGTGGATGAAACCAGGACCAACAGCCTTAAAGAAATGTGCAATACCTGTAGTACTTGATGCTTTAAATATTTATCCCACGAGCTCACCAAAGTGTCTCTGAAAGTTTGTACTTAAAAGGGACTGTATTTCTGCAGATGACCTTGGAACTTGAAGCGCATAGGTTTCGCGAGCAGATGTAAGCGCCACATTGTTTTAAACAACAAAGCCTTGAGTGTGTTCAGCTTGTCAAAATTCACATTTGAAGTAGCAATATGAGGCCAAATATCTGCTACTTTCGTCTGCTGTGTAGGAGGAAAAGGACATTCCCGCAACAGTTGACAATTTGGGAGACCGAAACTACATAAGCTATTCTGGCTCGCATGCCACAACAGCTCTCACTGTTAAGGAGCACATAGCTTACATTCGAGAGCCCCTGTAATGCAGGTCTAATCAAGAGGACTGGAACTCCCTTTAGATAGCAAGCTAAGTTTACTGACGAATCTTTACATGCTCTGTGCAAGGACAGCTGCTTACAAACCATCGAATGGCTCACAGAAGTTTTGCATTCACTGCAGCTAAGAAAGACTTCTTTCATGCCACTGCAACACTTGTACAAAAGGTGAGCTCCCACTACTCGTGTTTGTAACTATCTCCCAGTCTTTTATATCTACCTACTGAAATGTGTTTCAAGCAGGACGTGAATTGAAATATTGAAATAGGCAGATTAATAACCCCATGTATTAACCATTCAGCAGATGGTATTTCAGCCTAAAAAGCAACGTTTCAAATTTTTTGATATTTAGCATGACATTAGTCGCTTCCTTCTTAGCCATTATTTGTTCTTGTCTCATTAAATTAAATGTTGAGAATATGTCCCTTGCGTTTACGTGTTTTCAGGGAACGTGACCTGCTTTCAATTTTTGTAGCGTCCAACCTAACTGCATAATGGACCTCAGCTGGCTCTGTCCATGTTGTAAGGATGGCATGTCACTTTGCCCTTTGTCTATGCAGAAGAAATAATGTTGTTTAAAATATATGTACGTTTGGACAAGGGGTTAATCCCATTATCTACAACGGCTAATATTTTCTGTAAGTTTTCCTAATCTATTTCCTTAACTGGGCAGCAGCTTCTTGTTGGGAAAGTTTCCAAATGTCATTATTTACTGCTATTAACAAGCGCTTTCTATGTTGTCTTCTGGGGCCTAACAGGAAATCCTGTAAATCTGTAACATTAGACAGGAGACTGAGGTGTTCTTTAACAGCATCTAGTAAGGAACTTTTTAACCATTGCTGGCATAATTTTCCTATTCTGTATGTTGTTACTATACCCAAATGCTCTGGTGACACATAGCGAGGGTCTGGCCTTTCCATTCTAAAACACCCCGTGGAGTTCGCAAAACGCGCACGACAACCATTTGTGTGTACCGGCCACAATAACCACCCACCAGGACGTAAAAGTGATGTGTTAAAGGTTCCATTTTTGACCCACTCATCTAGCTGATCTTCAGTTTCATTAATGTAGTTTTGCCATTTGTAGAATTTAACAGGGGCAGGGATACTGGGCGCATTCAAGTCCTTAATTTCTGCCAAGCTTAAACAACTTGTTTGTTGTACTGTTTCATTTAAAAATATTATTTGAACAGGTATCAGGCATGCTCTAAATAATGCTTCCTTTCCCTTTATTCGCCAATTTTTAGTTCCCCACACACTTTTCTAGTCTATTGAATTCAACCAATATTCATAGCCTTCTATAGCCAACCGGGAAACAAAGGAATCAGAATAAATCAATTTTGCATCAGTTAATAAAATATGTTGACTTTCTATCTCTGGCAATTTAAAATAATACGACTCAGCATTTTTCACATTGTGCCCAGCAAAATATACAAACTTTTTAGAATATGTTTTGAAACTCCCTAGTGGCAGAGTGGGACAGTGTTCCCATTGTGTATAATAAAAAATAGTATTTGGGATACTTGCTCTGTGAATTAAATTATGTCTATAATACTTATAACAGAACATATCGCCATAGTTTTCTTTGATTGATAAACATCTTCACTTTCAAATACAGTAAAATATGCCAAGTTAGACATCATAGAATCAACTGTTTTTACAACCCAATCATCAGAAACAACTCCAGGTGTTACAACATCAATCATGGTCAGTTTTAATACATATGGAATTCGGATGACCTTCGTCGGGTCATATATATCAAATGGTACTTTATCCCAAACAATCCCATCAGGAATTAGTATGGCTGAAATGTTCACTAGGGACAAGTCTCTGCGGACCTTATGGGAAGAAAAGTGTGGTTTGAGGACCTCATCCACCAGTTCAACTGTAGAGCGTTCAGGAAGATAATGACCATGTATTAGTAAGAAAAAGACAACAACAAACCCAATCCAAAGAAGGAAGGCAAGTACAGTTAATAAGAGTCACAGATAGGTCCATGGAAGAATAAAATAGTTCATTTTGAGCCAAATTATCAGCTTACATGCTCTTGACAGTTTTGCTGCAGAAGAGGTAGATGAGTCGGTGAAAGGGGTATTGACATTGGCAAAATATCCAGAAGCAGTTTGTGTTAAAACTGGAGCCGTATATGGAAGGGGGGAGCTGGCAGAAGTCTCCCTCTGTGGTTCATAGTAGAGTATACCATCCGTTTTGTTAAATTTGACTAGAATCCCTCCACGTTGTTGATATTACGTGTCACAGAGGAAGTAATGGAACTAATGAAAGATCATTTTCCACCCTGCCCAAGCTCGGAGAGGTGTCAGTGTTGCTGCTTAAGACCTGTAGAGGAAAATCCTGGTCTGTAGTGAGAGGGACCCCAGGAGTCCTCCAGGTCCGATGTGCAGGATCGGCCATATGGTGTAGCTTGACATTGTTAATAGAGACAAAGCGATTTTATTTAGAACCAGGCAGTGGTGGTAGAATGTCAGTTCTGGTACCGTGTATACCCAGGACTGGAACCAGTGCACTATAAGAAGGACCAAACTCCTTTTTCACTCCAATCTTTTCACGCACCAGATCCCCAACTTTAGGAATCCAGTTGGTAGGTGTTATTGGTGCATCCCTTATTCCCAAGGAAGCTGCACTGGCAGATGCGTTCTCATCACGCAACTGTTGTAAATCCTGTAAGACGGTGACATGTTCATTTATGTCAAAAGGTGTATCTGCCACCTCCGTGCCAGGACCATCAAGATCTGGAACATACATTTGTGTTCCGAACAGGCATTCATATGAGTCCTCCCCCCCCCTAGGGACCTTCTGGACAGATTATTAAGTGCTCTCTGGGCTCCATAGAGGTGATTAAGCCAACTACGACCCATGCCCAACACTCTGGCTGTCAAGGATTGCCTTAATTCCCAGTTTCTTTGCTCCACGACCCTATTTCCCTCGGGTTGAAATGGAGACGAATAATACAGTTGAACCCCTAACA
The DNA here is from genome assembly GCF_031143425.1 of Pleurodeles waltl. Classification (NCBI taxonomy): domain Eukaryota; kingdom Metazoa; phylum Chordata; class Amphibia; order Caudata; family Salamandridae; genus Pleurodeles; species Pleurodeles waltl. Next base: position 1,781,608,875 of record NC_090440.1, on the reverse strand, counting down.
AAGCCATGGCGTCCCTGAAAGCTCCTGAGGCGAAAGCAGGGCCATGGCCCAAGTGGAAAGCCGCGACTCCATATGTGCCGATAAAGACTTGCAAATCTTTAAAAACAGTCCAAGAGTCTGCTGAGTGCTGTGGCCAAACCCAAAGAAATCTGGAGCATGAGTCAACGGCAACTAAAATGTCTTTGTATGTACTATGAGGTATTAGGGGACCGCAATGGTCCAAGTACACACATTGTAAAGACATTAAGAGGTGTGTCTGCGGTGGGCGTTTGATGGTTGACCCTTTTATTTGCTGACAGATGTTGCAACAAAGGACATACTGCTTAGTCTGTTTGTATAGACCTGGCCACTAGTAACATGCTTATAACAGTGAAATTCTAGCCGCCACACCAGCATGGGCAGAAGCAACTCCCTCATGCGCTGCTTTAATCAACTATGGTCTTTGATCTTTGTTGCAGATCACATGATCACCCACCCCTGGTATTGTTAGTACGGTAGTATTGAGGCTTGATATGCAGCAAGAATATTTGGCTGGATATGCCTTTGGCATGCGCTTGCCGTCAGCTGAAGCTTCCGCAGCAGCCAGTGTTTCATCATCCAATTTCATCCTAAAACGAGTTATTCCAGCAACAGAAGCTGTAGCTATTGCTGACTTGGCTGCTTCATCAGCCAAGGTATTGCCAGTAACGTGTATTCCAATACACTGATGTCCCAGTGTATGTACAACATGGACATTGGTTAGTGTTTCCTTCAGATCCGCTACTTTCCCGCACAGGAGTCTGTGTTTGATGGTGTTTGCTTTTGAATCTCTGAACCTAATGTGATGCCAGTAAAGCTGGACACAATAATATGAATCACAGACGATTAATGTTAACTGTTCCTGATCAGTGTGTTCCAGTGTCATCACCAGAGCCTTGATCTCTGCTAATAGTGCAGTGCAGTTCCCTAAGCTGCTTGCAAGTGTGTTGTGTATAGAATTCACCATCTTTCATGTAGCCGCTCACGACAGTACAAACTGCGGAGTATTGGTGTTTTGTGCCCACTGCGGATTGGACTGAGCCTTCAGTATACATAATTATTTAATATTGGTCACCAGACAATGTGTTCATATTGCAAAAATTCTTGAGTTTCTAATTTTGTGTCAAAAATATAGGCACTCATTAGGACCTTGGCGGTAAAAACCACCTACCACCGCTGTGACAGCTGCCAAAAGACCGTTGCTGCGGCTACCAGCTGTCCACCGGATTATGACCACAGACGGATTTCCGCCAGAAAGATGGTGGAAATCTGGCTGTGGCCATGCCGACGGATGGCGCTAAGCTGGCGCTGCTGCTAGCAGTAGCACCACACCAGTAGACCGCCGCCAGCCGTATTATGAGAATAATACGGCCTGGCGGTGTTCTGCCGGTGGACGTTGCTGCTGGCAGCAGCGCCCTGTCCCGTCTCCTGCCGGAGGACCCCCTGACTACAGGTAAGTCGGGTGCTCCGACAGGGGAGGGGGGTGTTTATGTCACATATGTGTGTGTGTATGTCTGTGCGTGCGTGTATGCGGGTGTGTGTTGTGTGTGTGCATGTATGGATGTGTGAGTGCGTGTATGTTGAGTTGTGTGAATGCATGTGTGCGTGTATGTATGTAATTGTGTGCAGATGTGCATGTGAATGGATGTATGCATGCGTGGATGAATGTTGGAATGGGTGTGTGTATGCTATGTGAAGGGAGGGGTGTGTATGGGGGGTCTGGAGAGGTAGGGAGTGAGGGGTAAACCTGTGGAGGGGGGGGCGGGGAAGACCCCTAACAGTGACAGGGAAGGGATTCCTTGTCACTGATAGTGCCTACCGCCATGGTTTTCGTGTCAGTAAGGATGCCACAAAAACCTGTCATAATCCCACAGGCGGGCAAGTGACGGCGGCCGGACTGGAGAGTGAAGTGGCGGTCGTTACCGCCCTGGCGGTCCGTGTGGTACATAGGCGGTTTGGCTGTTGGCAGTACTTTCCTCCATATTAACGCCGACCACCGGGGTCATAATGACCCCTATAGTCAACATCAGTGACCCATTGAATCCAATGTGGATGTAGTGCTTTAGCATTAGGATCGCTAGCTTGGGTGACAGCCTCAAGGATTGGGATTGGAGATACGACAATAATACGTTTCCCCTAGGCCAGAGGTTTCTCTTTAATGGCAGCCATCTGAACAGCAGTGGGAATTTTCTCTGTGGGACCAAAGCGTCATTTTGTTGTAGAACATAAATGCGGTTTGTATACAATCAGGGCAGTCTCACCCTCATTGAATGTTACATAGATGAAAGCACCAGGATTACTCTGATGACGGAGAGTGTTTTGATGTCCCTTGTATGTAAGTGTTTAGCTGCAAGCATGTCTTGTTGCAATGCTCTGAGAATGCATATTTTCTTGAAAAGTCAGGACATATTGAGTCATATAATGGTTTAATGCATTGTACTTAATCTGGAATGTATGTTCTGCGAAAGTTTAAAAAGCCCAACAAAGACTGGAGCTTTTTGATAGCGTTTGGAGGTTGTAGTTGTGTGCATTTGTCTAAAAATTGGGGTGCTAGGCTCTTGCCTTCAATCTAATAATTCGTATCCCAAAAATAGGACACTAAGGAAGGCTATTTTTTTAAATTTAATTTGTAGTCTAATTTGGCAAATCCCACAACAATGTGGGCAACCCGTCTTACATGTTGTATGAGGTCATCATCCGTAAGGTTGATGTCATCTACGTAGGACAACACCTCAGGGTCAATGTTGTGTAATATATAAGTAACAACAGTTGAAAACAGTCCACAACTGTTCTTGTGCCTTTGTGGGAGACGGCAAAACCTTTTTGTGGGAGCTTGAAGGGCTGAAACTTGTTAAGTACCTACTTTCAGGCGCTATATTTTGGCAGAAAAACCTGTTGGAAATATCCAACGTTGTTTTGTATTTTTTGCGCACTATATTGTGTATAAGTGCTGTACTGTGTGCAATTTGTATGACAAATGTGTGTGTATGATTCTTTAAATGTCTGTAGTCTAAGACTGTTTTATATGAGTGGTCCGGTTTAGCTATGGGGAAAAATGGATTGTTCATTGATGAAACACAAGGTTCAATTATATGGGTAATCTTTATCCCACCCTACGTGGTTGCGATATTACGCGGATGCCTGCGTCTTAGCCCAATCAATGGCGTAAGCTTCCCTGAACTCTCTGGGAGCAAGGTGCGAGAAAGGGTTCAATTACCTCTTCACCATATGGGAGATTGAGGACAAATTCTGGTGGCCAATCCTTTTCGGCCATCAAAATATCATAAATGGTAATGATGCGAACCCAAAAGATGGCGTCTGTTGTGCACTCAATGTCTCCTTCTAATTGTAATTTTACTTTATACACCCTGTCGGGTGTGGAGACACACATATCCGCATTCTGAACTTGTAGAAAGGTATCAGTAACTTTCACCTCCAGATGCCCTTGAAGATTCTGGCAAACTATTGTGACCTCTGCCGCGCGGTCTAGCAGTGCCAGTGCCCACTTCCTGTTCTTCAGTAAAACTCTCATCCTGAATGGCATGTCGTATAGCAACCGCTGCCACTTTTTTCTTTTTGAATTAGGGTTTTTGTTGGGGAAGTTTCTCTTCTTTCTTAAGAGAAACTTCAGACAAGCGTTTTGAGTCCTTTCTCGGTTTCACATACTCATTTCGCTGCTCTGACTGCCCACCTCTCTCACTGCATTTATCCAGTGAGTTCTGAAAGGAACAACATTGGCCTGTATCAGTATATTGATATCTGTCAGGCATTTTTATATTATCTCTGTTTGTAAGATTATTGCAATTTTGCGGGGTCTCCGAATGGGGAGATTCTCCCCTTTCTTTTTTAGGTGTTTGATTTTGTTTATCCCAGTGCTTGCTTGGTAGGATCTTTATTAGATTTAACCTGTAATTGTAGTTTAATAGTTCTGGCCCCCATACTATCTCAACCAGTTCTAGAGTAGGTCTCAGCGAAAACCTTTGGCAGCTCGTGTTCTTGATCCTGTGCAGGAATGTCCCAGAGCCGCAGATGCAGTGCTAGTGCAACTGCTTCCCCTTTAAGGTTGCTCAAAATTATTGAAGATACAGTAATTTCCCATTAGTTGCAACCCCAAATCGAGGGCCGGGGCAGCACTGAATTCATCTTGAATTTGTGTTAACACCTCCGGAAGATGGACAAGTGTCGGTGTACCGTTTGCAGTAGTATAGAGTGTGGCAAATACCTGCCCCAAGTATTGCAGTTATCTACTGTGGTAACCATCCCAAACGGCAAGCACATAGTGAGAAATCTATGTTTATCCTGAGGTCCCTTATGGGGGACAACTGCTGCCAGCACATTTATTTTTGGAGCTAACCAAATGGGAATCTCCTCCCGTTTGGCGGGGACCTTACCCATGATCTAAAGTACAGTTGCAGGATTAATGCCTGGCATGACTTCATGTGGTTGCACTGGGGCAGCACATGCTGGGTTAGTATTTAATGTCTGCATTACAAACTGTACTAACAGTCTTTATATTGCCGTAAGCTCAGTATGTAAGTGGCAAATCTCAGCTACTGCCAAGGTTGCTGCATTAGGATGCGGTCTAAATGTGGTCAATAAAGGACAGGTAGGACCATCACTGCTCAGAGGACCTAACCTAACGTGTGATATTGTATATGGTAGGGCCAGCAAGCCAGTTATTATGATCTTGATAAGATAGAGGTGTCTCTAAGTATGCATAGGCTCTGTATTGTGCAGGTATGTTAGCAGGTGTATAATGATGAAATGTATTAGTGTTCCCATTAACTGCTGGAAAAGTGGCCCAAGAATAAAAAAATTCTGTTCTGTAGGCTGGATGAGACTCAGCTACAAATGTTACTGGACACCCCTGGGCTGTGAGGCTATTTACTAGCAAATGAGCAGTGAGGGGTTGTCGCAAGTTTACTGCAAGTACTACCCGTTGTGGGTTTGCCTTGGTGGATATACCTGTTCAGAGATGAGGAAACCAAGTGAGGATTGATCCTTTTAAGGTTCAAGCTTGAACAACGTACAGCGTTGAATAGGTACTACCTACCTAGCTGAGGAGGAAATCCTCGTTACCACGGATGTCTCCGAATATAGTATTGAGGTGCTTTTAGCACATAGTGAGACAGAGATACTCAGGAGGATTCGAAAATTAGTGTCTGACCAAATGTTGCCATGTCGCTTAGACTCTCATTAAATCACCTGAATTGTGGGGAACTGAGTCAAGTCCCACACCATGTGACAACTGTCGGCCTAATACAGTTAGTAGTAGAAGCGCCTCATCTTTGCCCAAAAGCAGGGATGATTGTGGCAACTGGGCACATGACAGAAATGATTCCTCAGGGAAATCATAGTCAATTAGATCTCGTCCCTTTCTCTGTTACATAAGTCTCACATATGCAAAGACAGAGGCAGAGAATGGTTCAATAAGGTTTATTGAATTAGCTGCATCTTAGATAAAGTGTCATGAATTGCAAAAACTAGGGTGATAAAAGAGGCTAGAAGCACAATGGTGACAAGAAGAGTGAAACACAGAAAAAGTCCCACCATCCTGTCACTAGGAGTAATATATGTGGTTCCTACCTAAGCTATGTTAGAGCACAGCATGATAGCTCCTAATCTGGCCCTTCAGGTTTCCCCCCTGGGAAAACATTATCCTCCATGCCTGAAGAAAGAGGCCCGTTGTCTAGAAAGACACCATCCCCATGTAGGCCAGGGATCTGATAGTCTAAGCAAGCAGCTGTAGCAAAGGCAATCAGCCTGCAGTCATGGTCATATGGCTGAAATCTCCCTCTAAAGTGAATCGGTCAGAGAAGTGTTTTTATAATAAAAAAGCTGAAGTTCTGAGAAAATGTCCCCACATAAAGATGTGTATGCTTCTGTGAATGTTGGAGACCTAGCTTACCACTTTGCCAGCAACTCTATCTGGCTGCAGCCTTGAGGAAAGCACAAAGTGAGAAGAATGTCTTGCTAGAAACGCAATGCTTTTCTAGGCGAAAGAGAACTAGATAAAGAAAATTAAACCGCATCGCTAGTGTGGCCTGTGCTAAAATAATAAAATTGAGCTGAAAAAAATGTAACTGGGCTAAACTGCACAAATGGCAGGCCTAGTTGCTAAAATAACATGTTTAAAAACATGGCTAAAATAGCTATACAACAGGGGAGGGTTCTCGACCTGAACCTGTCAACTCTCCACCTTATTGCATAGAGATTGAATGGCAACAGTTGACAGTCTTTGACCTTCCTCCGGACGCATGTAACATAATCTTGGCATCCAGTGGCCCCTCTAACAAAAAGGTATATGCCTGGCAATGACAAAAGTTTGTATTATATTGAACTGAAAACTTTATCGACCCTCTTTCTGCCTCTCTCTCTGATATTCTTCTCTTCATTCTTACCCTTGCCCAGCAGGGATCTGCTCTGGGTACTTTTAAGGGCTATCTCTGTGCTCTGCCTGCCTTCCTGCAGCTGCCTGACCAATCAATGTAAACAGGTTTTTCAAAGGGCTTGTACATATGGTTTCCTCTTTGCCCTTTATCATGTCTCAGTGGGACCTTAATTTGGTTGTCACCTACCTTATGTTTGTTCCCCTCAAGCCGCTGCACAATTGTCCCCTCCGGCTGCTCGCCATCAAGACAGCCTTTATAGTGGCAATAACATCTGCCCGGAGGGTGATTTAGCTGCAGGCTTTGTCATCCAAACCTTCCTATTTGACTGTGTTTCTTGACAAAGTGGTGCCTTGCACTAGCGCCTCTTTTCTACTAAAAGTGGTGACCCCATTCCGTCTGGGACAGTCAGTCACCCTGCCCACTTTTTAAGCTCCTCCACATCCCTCCATGAAAGAGGAGCAACTCTACCTTCTAGATCCAAAAACAGCATTGCCATTCTACCTTGACCTCACAGAAGAGTTCTGGGTGGATCACCAACGCTTTGTGGGGTATGTTGTAGCAAAGAAAGGTTGGGCAGTGCCGAAGCAAACCATGTCGTGCTTGGTTGTTCGCTGTATTAGGATCTGCTAAGTCCTGGTTTAAAACCAGTCTCCTGAGGGTTTAAGGACAATTTGTGACCACAGTGTTAACTCGTGGAGCCCCAGTCCTGGAAATTTGTCAAGCAGCAACGAGGGCATCCCTGCCCAGGTTGTCCAAACACTACTGCCTAGACAGTCAGGTCCGCAGGGACAGGCACTTCGCCCTTCTGGTCCTGCAGGACTTTTTAGTTTAGACAATTTGTCAACAGCCCACCGCAGGGGACGGTAATAATTTACAGATGTCTGTATCAGATTAACAAGTTATGTACTTTTGGTAACATATTATCTGGTTGAGACAATATCTATTCACAGATTCCTTACCGACTCACCCATTCTTCCCCTCTCTGGGGACAGATTTCTAGGGTTAGGGATGGTCCTTTTCAGGGCCCTAATTTGGAGACACCAATTTCAGTGAACTTCAGGGCTCAATGCTCCTGGTGTGGAAAAGCATGAAAAGTAACTGACGTCCGTGGACCAAGGTGGCTCCTATATGGGTGACTGCGATGTTTCTCCCGGCTCGTATAACGCCAATGACGATGCGCAAAACTGAACAAAGACACTTGACAGGGTTCTTCTTAGGAAAAAATCTTCTGGATCAAGTCTGACGCCTGGGAATTTAAAGGTAAGGAATCTGTGGATAATTATTGTCTCTACTGGATGATGCATTACAAAGGTAAGTACCTTGTTCAATTAAGCTGCATGAAGAAAGTTACACGCAAGTTAGGTGGGGACCTAAGGGGAAACTTACGGATTTTATACCATTGAAAGAGAACACACCAGGGATGTGTTTTAGCCCCAAGCTTTTTCCCTCTTAACATAAATTACATTATAAGCTATCTTAATGGTTGTGTCCATGATTTGCCTAAAATTGCTGGTGTGTCAACACCAGCTCTTTTATTTGCCAACAATACTCTCTTAATTTCTTGAACACCTATGGGATTACAGAATCTTCAAAACAGATTTTCTGGTTTCTGCCAACTTCAAGGACTGGTAGTAAATACTGTAGGAAAGTAGGATCTTTCTGACATGGTTGCCCCTACTTTTTGCCTGGTGGCAGTGTGTTTTGATTGTTATACACTGGGATCCTGCTAACCAGGACAACAGGGTCCCTGTTCTCTCCCCTAAATTTGGTTGTTGAGTACTCCGTCCATCCTACAAATTGTCATACTGTGTACCCATGTGAGTCCCTACTATATGGTTCTTGAGTATCCAGGGTAATGGTTCACCGGGGGTCCCCCATGGGCTGCAGCATGTATTATGCTACCCATAGGAGCCCATGCAAACTGTGTCTACAGGCCTGCCATTGCAGCCTTTGTGAAATGGTGCATGCACGTTTCACCCTAGATATGAGGGTTCCCTTATATCAGAGTCACTGCACTTTGACCCTGTAAGTCTCCCCTACGGTACCCAAGGGCCGGTGCAGTGTGAGGTACTCCTACAACCTCACAGACCCCATTTTCTGGGCTTTGTAAGTGCAGGGAAGCCATTTTAAGGTCTGTTGTGGACACTAGTCAACACAAGATGTCCAACTGCGTAATGGCTACACCTTACCTAGTCCTGTTTAATATCAAACATGTTGGAATCATGCAACTACACTGATTCCAATGTTAGTTGCATGATACAATGTACTATGGGGTTTCCTTGGAGAAATAGAAATGGGTGTCTCTGGGCTAGAATGGGGGTGCTCCTGAACGCCACCATACTGCTTCGAAGGGCACCTCTGGTGCCCTCCCTGCATAAACCAGTTTACTCCAGTGCAGGAGCCCCCGGCTCCCGCTCTGGTGCAAAACCACACAAATGACAGGGAGGGTGACCACCCCCTGTCCAGCTCCTCCCCTAGGGAGGTGCCCAGAGCTCTGCCAGGTGGCCACTTGATTCTGCCATCTTGGAAATATAATGCGCAGAGGCCCCTGGTAATATCTGACTGGTCAGTCCCCCAACAACAGGTGGGACACTGCAGAAGCTGTCCAACTCCCTTTCTGGGTTATTTAAGGGCTCCCCTGAGGGTGGGACCCTAGAATTGTCTGCAAGATTCTTCTTCAAGACACTTCTGTGACCTGGACACCTGATTCTGCTGCGGGACTCCACCAGGAACCAAGACAAGACTGCAACTGGTAGGAGGGCTCCTACTGCAACTTTGTCCACAAGTATTGCAAGGACTCTGCAACTTCCATGGCCGTGCATTCTTCAGAGTCACAAGGACTCTGCCTGCACTAAGGATTGCAAGAAGGAATCTCCCTTGGAGTGAAGAACTCACTCCCTTGCATCCGCATGCACCTCAATGTCGATGACCGGTTTGTGGATCCTGCTGTCCCATGGACTTTTCAAGGCTCTGCAACACAGGTGGTGGTTCTGTGGCTCTCTAGAGTATGAACTATCTTCTTTGCAACTGGGAAGATTGAGGTTCCTCGTTGGAGCTTGTTGGACAGAAACCCTGTGCACCGCGCCTGTTTGTTGTTGCCAATGCTTGTTGGCTGTCAGTCCGAAGAACTCCTAGCTCCAAGAAGACCGACATTCTGCCTGCAACTTCTGCAATGTGGGCATCCATCTTCTTTGTGCTGCTGAGGCCTCCACATGACTCCCCGGGCCTGCTGCCAGAGGGTCCTTCTGGGGTCTCTGTTGATTCCTCCTGGCTCTCCTTCTTGCTGAGGGCAGGCCATGACTTACCTGTAAAGGTTGAGTTGACCTTGCTGGTCCCAACTCCTACAACTCTTCTTGCAAGACATCTTCTGCATTTGCCAAGGCTTGTTGGTGGTCCTGCTGGCAACTGACCCCTCTTCAATTCGACAACCAGTGTGGAAGAGGTCATGGACGACTCCTGAGATGCATCTGCATCACCTGGGCTCCACAGCTGCATCTCCAAGGCCTCCGCCTTACAGTTAAGTATCCATCAGAAAAGTGGGCTTTGCCCTCCTGCACCCCCTGGGCGACTCCAGGTGGCTTTGACTCTGTCCCCTCTCTCCACAAGTGCTCCTTGTCCAGAATCCACACCTGGGTTCCACCGACCTGGTGGGAGGTTCCAACACAACTTCATCCCTAAGCACCTGGGCTCTTTGGTGTAGGTACTCTACTTCTCTGGGTATTCACGGGTGGGGGCACTCTCAAACCTTTCCTTGTCCCAACGGGTTTCCTCAGGGTCCTCTGGCAAGGGTCCTGAAACATGATAACTCTAACTGCGACTTCTCCATGTTATCATATTGACACCTGACCTGGGGTAACATCTATGCACACGGGCACCTGGGGAAACCTAGTTACTTACCTCTGGTGTGTTAGTATTGAAGAGCCATGGGTGTCGGTCTTGGTTAGTTGTGGCTTTCTCATCCTGTTTCTTTAGTATATGGTTTGGCCCCTTCATAAGGGTCCATGTTATTTTATGCTTTTACTTTCCAGTTTCTAAAGATATTTTTTATGTTTCCATATCGCCGGTTAGGAGATATGCCAAAGTTATTTTAGTGCCTGTGTTTTAATAAATAATACATATTTTTCTAACACTGGGGTGGTTCTTTCTTGTGTGAAAATTACTGATTGACGTTTTATTGTATTTGCAATTGCTTTACACCCTCTCCGATCAGCCTTAGCTGCTCTCCACTGCTACCCCATGAGAGGTTCGGTTATTTAGAACCACTAATTCCATCACTAAGGTTTGCCTGGACTCAGTAGAGGGTGCCTCACCTATAGGTGTACACCATAAACTGAATCGGCCTCCTGCAAATACATCCAAAATAAAGTGCATGATCGTTAATCCCCACAAACCCTTTTAAGGTGACTTTAAGATGAAGGTCTCTTCATTACAAAAGGTTGGAAGTTTTGATTATATGGGGATCAGCCTTGATAGTTTTAGTATGTGTAAGTCCCAACTACACAAAAGTGAAACCTTTTTATTGCACTTAACCTGAGCAGTTTCTAAAAGTTATAAAGCTACAACTCCCTGATCCTTTACTCCTTCTATAGAGGTCTACCCTGCCAAAGCACAGAATGCTTCGCTTTACAGAGCTGAACTACGGCGACCAAGAAACATTAAGCAATTATCTTTAAGCAAGAGTAACTTTGTAAGGTCCCTATTTTGCTTCCCATAGAGAACTCCTGCTTTACCCTTGTTTTATGAACTTGGGCTTAAGAGGGTAGGTGATATTGCAGCTTTGAAACCACTCCTTTTTTGGGTTAGGCTGTGGTCTACTCCGGAATTAGTCCTATAGGCAAGATCTAGTAGAGATCCCGAACCTTGTGTTTTTCCATACCTTGTATAACACACTATTGATAGTCTTTTCTTCTTTATGAATTTGTATATAGAATCTATTTATTTCTTTTAAAGGATGCAAGCATGCGGCTTAATATGAAATTGTACTGTACTGTTGTTATTGGGGTTCCCCCAAAATAAAGTATTTGAATTGAAGTTACTTGTCAATGGTAACGCACATTCTGGTAGGGAGACAATCTAACAGCAGACTCCTCACCGACCCCACCTCCCTCCTCCCTCCTCCCTGTTCTGTGAAATGGGATCTTTCCTGTATTAAGATCCCACCGATCTGCACATTGGTGACAATTGATCTGATATGAGATCAGCTTTTGGGAGCATGAATGGGACAGAAAGCAATTAATGTCAGCATGCGTGGGTGGACCCTATATAGACCTTTTCATGCGATATCCGGTGCAAAGTTACTTTGACACGAAGCCATCAGTGCCACCTGCTGGCATACGGGAGTACTATTAAAGATTTTCCGGATCCAGTCTGACACCTGTGGGAATGTTCAAAAGGTAGGGAGCCTGCAGTTACAGAGATTCTTTATCAGAAAGATCAATACCAAAAGTGATTCATTTGTTCCTTTTGTAAAAATAAAAAGGGTTTGTCATTTATCAGGAGGCTTTGGATTATAGAGAGTACATTTATCTTCTAGGACAGTGCTTCCCAACCTGCGGTCCGGGGACACCTGGGAGTCCGCAAAGCCTCCTCTGGGGGTCCGTGACTGCTTAGACAATTTAATATTATTAACAGATTAGGTCCCCAGATTTCAGTAACGACTCATTGGGGGAGTCCCTGGATTCCAATAATTATTCAGTGCGGGGTCCCTGGGTAACTCTACTGATAAAGTGGGGGTCCAAAGAAGTGAAATGGTTGGGAACCACTGTAATAGGAGGCTGCATTGCAACCTTGAGGTCTAGAATTGGGATACCCATTTACTTGCTGGATCAAACAGCTGTTTTATTAAAAGCATAATGCCTTCTAACCTTATGATTTGTAATTTCAATCTCCATCTTTGTAAAGGGTTTTTGTACATTTCTCTTATGTCATGATGGCAAATGTGCCTATAATGATTGCCTCGTTTTTCCTCAAACCATACTTTTGTCTCTCAGTACTTGAAAATGATCCTATACCTCTTCTAGCTATAAAAACTGAGTATGTTGCAAATCAGGTACATGCTGTGATGCAAGTCTTTAGTTCCTTTTTGTTTCTATAATTAACATAGAGTCTCAGCCAGATGCACTTTTCTTGCTGCTGCTGTCTTTAAATTATGCATGCTAAATTAAAATGGACTTGCATGCAAAAAAAGATGACCTAGATAGCCATCCCTTCTATTTTCTTTTAATTTATTACTATGCTTTGTCGTATGTAATGATATGATGGCATAGTTGCAAAAGCCATCGCTTGTTTTGTGCACTCAAGAGATAACTGATTCAAACACTTGGAGTTGTTCTCAAATATTTATCATAACCTAGTAGAAAAACATACTTCCAATCATGGAAAAAGTCTGACTTGTGTAGGGGCCTATTCACAAACTGTATTTTGTAGTACATATAGATGTACTGCAAAAGTACAACTAATGTACTGTAAAATGCTATTCAGTAACCTATTTGCAGAGCTCTATTTCTCAATCTCTACTATTTTTATGTGCAGAGATCTCCTCTCCACATAGGGGTACATCTTTATAGTAAATGTAGTAGGGACAGGGGAACTGGCTGGAAAATGGGACATGTTTCCTACTAAACGGGGGGGGTTGGAGAGGGCTAGCAAGGGTTTAGTGAGAGACCTGCACCCACCCAGAGAAGAGTAAGCCCATTGCAATTTACAAACTGCAGTTATATAGTTACTACAGACAAAAAACACCCAAAACAGTTGTAATTGTACTCTAGCGCAGGCAGAAGTGAGCCCAGCACCACCAATGGCCAACCACTGGTACTGTAAGCTCACTACCGTAGAAAATTATGTAGGTAGGGACTGAAAATAGAACCCTGCAGGAAATAATATTAAGATAACGTAATGTTTGATGGCATGTGTGGCTGTAGATACACATGCTCTTCATGCTTCCGCCATCTAGTTTTGGGTCCGGAAGGTTGCAAGTTGTTTTTGTTAGTAAAGTCTTTCGAGTCACGAGGTAGAGTGATTCCTCCTCTTGCTGGCAATATGCATGGGCCTCTACTCTGTCTTGAGATTGTTTTCTTCCACTTTTGGGTCTGCTTGTGTTCTCTTGGAGCTCCAGTTCGAGACTGTATTAGGCCTTTTCCGTTAGGGAAAACCTCTCCTAACCTGTTGGTATTTTTTTTGGTAATGTTTTCTCTATCCCTTTACATCCCGGGATCGAAGAAATCTCTGTTAATCCAAACTCTTTTGATTGAGGCCATTAGGGCTGCAGCATTCGGACGGCCCATATGTCCATTCTACACCTCTGAGAACGAAAGCCTGACGGAACGGACACGTTTTTGTTTCCGAAATGTCACTCTAAATTCCCTCGGACCTATCAGCATCAGGTCTGTAACCTCTGCTTGTCGCCGGAACATATAGAAGAAGATCGCTAGTCGTTCTGGTCGAAAAAGACTCTGCAAGATAGAAAAGCCCATCACTGAGAAGTGCTGAGACAAGAAGTTGTAGACACGTCTGACATTTATGGTATCCAAGATACCATGTCAGACACAGCACAGGAGCAGGAAATTCAGGCCAACATAGACCCTTGGTCTCAATATGTGGGCACCTACACTGATACAGACACAGAGGTCTACCCAGCTAGACCTTCACCACCTGATGACACTACTTTGCACGAAATCGTGGGAAGGACAGCTACATACCACCAGGTACCCCTCCATAAAGATCCTATAGAGGATGATTTTCTCTTTGAGACACTAACTGTCTCACATAAGTCCACTTATTAACTCTTTTTGCTTGAGGGAATGTTATGACATGCTGATCATATATTTCAAGACCCTGCAAGAGCCCGTATTATTACCCCCAGAGTGGATAAAAGATACAAGGCCTCTCCCTCAGATCCAATTTTTACTGAAGGTCGATTGCCAGCAGACTCTCTTGTTGTGTCAAATGCTAGAAAGAGAGCCAGTTCCCCATCTGCTCAAGATGCTCCACCTCCTGATAAGGAGTGTAAGCTCATTGACGCTTAAGGCAAACGTGTTGCTGCTCAAGCAGCAAATCACTGGTGTATTGCCAATACGCAGGGACACCTGGTGAGATATGATCCTGCCCACTGGAACGAAATGGAGCAGTTACTCCAATACCTCCCAGAGGAGCACAGGAAAAGAGGGCAGGAAATTGTTAATGACAACTAGTTTCCAATAGCTCCATACGCTGTGCTTTGGACTCTGCTGACAAAGCGGCCAAAGGTATTAATATAAGTGTCCTCTTATGCCGGCATGTGTGGCTACGTATTTCCAATCAAACCAATCAATCAGACACTTGTATAGCGCAGCTTATCACCCATGGGGTCTCAAAGCGCTGTTGCGGTGTGCTGTTCACACGAAGAGCCAGGTCTTGAGGTCCTTCCTGAAATGCTTCAGCAAGGCGGCCTGTCTGAGGTTGAGTGGGAGCGTGTTCCATGTCCAGGCTGTTTAAAATTTCTGTTTTCAAACAGGAGGTACAACAAACAATCTTGAATGTACCATTCTATAAGGAACATCTTATTGGTCCATAAGTAGATCAGGCATTAGTAAAGATGAAGGAGTACAACGAGGTGGCAAAATCCATGGGGGTGCTACAACTTCCTCCGTCTCAGAGCGCTGTTATTAGTCCACAATACAAACCAGCCTCCAAATCTTCTTCAGGTGAAACATCTTCATCATACAATAAAGGTCAGCCCCACACAGAGTATTTTACAAGGGGAAACAACTACAGATATAGAGGTTAGACACCCTGCCTCATTCCTCTGCCACTGTCTCTAAACAGTGAGTCACTCCAGCTACCCTCCGATTACCTAACACATGTAGGAAGGCACCTTCAGTTGTTCCTATAAAACTGGCAACACATTACAACAGATCAATGGGTGTTGGACATTATCCAACATGGTTATTGTCTGGAGCTCAATTCCACACCTCCAAACATCCCACCTCGCCGTCCCATACTTTCTCAGGATCACATCCTTCTCTGCAAACAGGACGTACAGTCATTACTAGAAAAAGGGGCAATAGAACCAGTTCCTATTCAACATCAAGGAAGCGGTATGTATTCCCTTTACTTTCTCATATGCAAGAAAGATGTCTCATTAAGATGCATCCTAGATCTCAGACCCTTAAACACATTACATTATATCAGAAAATTTTAACATGGTCACACTCCAAGATGTAGTGCCCTTGCTACAACGGGGTGACTTTTATCAGCACTGTATTTAAAAGACGCTTATTTCCATATTCCTATACTCCCAGCACACCTCAAATATCTCATATTTGTCACAGAAGAGCAATATCACCAGTTCAAGGTGGTCCCATTCGGGGTCACCACAGCACCAAGAGTGTTTACAAAATACCTAGCCGTGGTACACCTCCACAGGCATAAAATTCATGTGTACCCATACCTAGGCGACTGGCTCATCAAAGCCAGCTCTTTCAAACAATGTCTCAGCCACATTCAAGCCACAATAGACTTGCTTGACCATTTAGGGTTCACAATCGATTTCCCAAAAAACATCTTGCCCCACTTCAGGTATAACCTTACCTTGGGGTCATAATTAATACACAGTTAGGAATAGATTACCTAAATGCAGCAAGAATGCACAACTTTCAAACACAATTCTTCACTTTTACCCCAATCAACAAGTCACAGTGAAATGAATTATGGGAAGGATGGCTTCTTGCATTGCAATCGGGCCACTTTCATGTCTTCACATGCACACGTTGGAGGAATGTCTAGCACTCCAATGGTCTCAGGCACAGTGTCATTTAGAGGATCGAGGGTTGGTAGACGACCACACCTTCCGCTCTCTGTAGTGGTGGAATAAGACCAATCTCTTGAAAGGGTAGACATTTCTTGACCCTGTTCCACAGGTCATTCTGACAATGGACGCTTCCCAAATGGGATGGGGGCTCATTTCCAATACCTCAAAATACAGGGTCTTTGGGATCATACACACAGGCTTTTGCACATCAACTATGTAGAGCTGCTAGCTGTTCATCTAGCAGTAAAAGCCTTTGTGTAGGAAGCTGGCTCTGTATATACTATATCAAAATGATATATAGTGTGCATAGAGTCCAGGTGTTCTCCAAGAGGCTTAACATAGGAAATAATAGATAATTCTAAGGCTCTATTAGTGGTAGTGTGGTTGAGCAGTTAGGTTTATCAGAGGGTAGTGTTAAGCATGTGTTGTACACACTCAAGCAATAAACGAGAACACACACTCAATGACTTAACTCCATGTCAGTAGATTTTTATATAGAAAAATATTATTTTCTTAATTTATTTTAGAACCACAAGATTCAAATAGCAGGTAAGTACATTAAATGTAAGGTTGTTGGCATAGGTATAGTTAGAACTTTGAACCAAAACAGTAATGTACACAGTTTAAAAAAAAATGGCAATAAGCTATTTTAAAAGTGGACACTGTGCAAAATTCAACAGTTCCTGGTGGAGGTAAGTACAGTTTGGTTAATACGGTAAGTAAAGCACTTACAAGTTCAGTCTCCAGGGCAAAGGTAGTCCACCGTTGGGGGTTCAAGTCAACCCCAAACACCCAGCAACAAAGGGCCGGTCAGGTGCAGAGGTCAAAGAGGAGCCAAAATAATATGGGCGCCTATGGAGACAGGGGGCGCTCCGGTTCCGGCCTGCTGGCAGGTAAGTACCCGCGTCCTCGGGGAGCAGACCAGGGGGGTTTAGTAGAGCACTGGGGGGGGGGGCAAGTAGGCACACAAAACACACCCTCAGGGGCACAGGGCATCGGGTTTGCAATAGGATTCAGTGGAGGGACTCGGGGGTCACTCAGACGTTACAGGCAGGGCACAGGGAGGCTTCTCGGGCCAGCCACCGACTGGGCAAGAGTGAGAGCTGCCTGCTGGTCACTGCTGCATCTGTGGTCGGTTTCTCACGGGCCTGGGGGCTGCGGGTGCAGTGTTTCTCCAGGCGTTGGATATCTTCGTCCCGGGCAGTCGTGGTCAGGGGGGTCCTCAGGATTCCCTCTGCAGGCGTCGTCGTGGGGGAGCAGAGATGTTAGCCCAGGGTGGACACATCATCCGAGTCGCCTGGGGATCCTTTCTAGGTCGTTGGTTTATCTGGACACGGGCCAGGGGCATTAGGTGCATAGTGGTGGGGACTCACGCTTCTTGAGTGAGGTGGGAGTCCCCTTAAAGATGGTTTCTTCTTTCTTTGGTTGGACACGTCCGCTGTCCATGGGAGTTCTTAATCCTTTGTAGTTGCAGGGCAGTCCTCTGAGTCGGCAGAAGTCGATGGGCCGCAGGATGCGTCGCTGGTGCAGGCTCACTGAAGCTGGAGACAGGCTGCTAGGGCTGGGGCCAAAGCAGTTGTCATCATCTTTCTTCTCTGTGGCATTTTTCAGCTAGGCAGTCCTTCTTCTTTGTAGGTCGTCAGGAATCTGATTTCTTGGGGTCAGGGGTGTATTAGAGCTGGAGGGCAGTAGCCAATGGCTACTGTCCCTGAGGGTGGCTACACCCTCTTTGTGCCTCTTCCCTGGGGGAGGGGGGAACATCCCTATTCCTATTGGGCTAAATCCTCCAACACAAGATGGAGGATTTTCGAAGGAGGGGGTCATCTCAGCTCTGGTCACCTTAGGGGTGGACCTGGCTGAGGGGGTCACTCCTCCTTGATTTCCTCATTATTTCCCCACACTTGCCGCCAAAAGTGGGGGCTGTGTCCGGGGGACAGGCATCTCCACTAGCTGGAGTGCCCTGGGGTGCTGTAACACCA
Source organism: Pleurodeles waltl (assembly GCF_031143425.1). Lineage (NCBI taxonomy): Eukaryota > Metazoa > Chordata > Amphibia > Caudata > Salamandridae > Pleurodeles > Pleurodeles waltl. The sequence goes on along the minus strand of NC_090440.1, from coordinate 1,781,590,699 downwards.
GGCTTGAGCCTTTGAAGCTCACCGCCAGGTGTTACAGTTCCTGCAGGGGGAGGTGTGAAGTACCTCTACCCAGGACAGGCTTTGTTCCTGGTCACAGAGTGCACAAAGGCACTCACCCATGTGGCCAGAAACTTGTCTGGAAGTGGCAGGCTGGCAGAGACCGGTCAGCCTAGCACTAGCAGTTGGGCTGGCATGAAGGGGGCATCTCTAAGATACCCTCTGTGCATTTCTCAATAAATCCATGGCATCAGTGTGGATTTATTGTGCTGAGAAGTTTGATACCAAACTTCCTAGTATTCAGTGTAGCCATTAAAGAACTGTGGAGTTGGTGTTTGAAAAACTCCCAGACCATATACTCTCTATGGCTACCCTGCACTTACAATGTTAAAGAGTTGGCTTAGACAGTGTAGGGGCATAGTGTTCATGCAGCTATGCCCTCACCTGTGGTATAGTACACCCTGCCTTAGGGCTGTAAGGCCTGCTAGAGGGGTGACTTACCTATGCCACAGGCAGTGATTTGTGGGCATTACAACCTGAGAGGTGTGCCATGTTGACTTTGTCTTTTTCTCCTTACCAGCACACAGAAGCTGCAAGGCAGTGTGTATGTGCTTGGTGAGGGATCCCCTAGGGTGGCATAATACATGCTACAGCCATTAGAGGCCATTCCCTTGCCCCAGGGCCCTTGGTAACATGGGTACCCTTTACAAGGGACTTAACTGTGTGCCAGGGTTGTGCCAATTGTGGAAACAAAGGTACAGTTTTAGGGAAAGAACACCGGGGCTGGGGCCTGGCTAGCAGGGTCCCAGCCCACTTTTAATCAAAGTTGGCATCTACACTAGGCAAAAAGTGTGGGGGGGGGGGGGGTTAACCATGCCAACAGTAGCACTTTCCTACAATAGGTTTTTATTTATTGTTATTTTTTACACAAACTTTATTGGCTTTATGTATGCATATTTTAACATTCCACATAATTAAATCGGTACATGCTACATTATGTTGAGGAACAAAATCTAATTTTCATTAAGCATCTTGTGCAATGCGCTAGATGGAGTTGTCATACATTTCATTAACTTCATGCTTTAAAAACCAACCCCCCCAACCCTTTTAGTTAACCAAACGTTTCACCTAATAGTAAGCAAAAATTGATCTATTATGCTAGGAGGCTTATAGGAGTTAAAATATGGTGCTAAGTTGATGAGTAAGTGTGATGGGCATGGGGTGGCTCTAACTTATGTTATGGTTTGTTGGGCATAACTGTCTAACCCTCCCAACTGAGTCCATATCTTGTGCCTTGAGAACCTCCATCATTGCATGCCATTTGATCGAGATGGGTCATTTACAGAGGGTGACTCGGGGGGCCCTTGGAGATCCTCAATTTCTCGTTATCAGTCGCTTTGCTAAAAGTAGGGCTAGGTTAGTAAATCAGATAACCACTTTTGATCCCCCGCGTCTGGGGTGTAATCGTAACTGGCATTGTGCAGGGGTGTTCCATTGATTTAAATCTGTGACATCTAATAGGGTTGCAGCAATACTCGTCCAGAAGGGGTTACATCTGGGCAGCCCTATCGCATATGCAGTAGGTCAACATCGGGGCTTTTACACCGAGGACATACCATTGTGTTGGTGGCAAACGTGTTAATCCTGTGTGGAATTAGATGTGCTCTATTCAATATAGAGAGTTGAATAAGCTTGGTTCTTGTATTGCGTAATACTATTTTGGGATATTCTAGGATTCAAGCCCAGTTAGTCAGTAAATTCAAGGTTCAAGTCAGCCTCCGATTTTAGTTTTAATGAACTAAGTGATGTTCACTTAGTTTTAATGAACTAAGTGATGTTCCAGAGCACTGAAAATCTCACTTGCCTCTGCCAAGTCCTATTTGCTTTAGCCACTTTCTCTCAATAGCATATCGGACTGCTGCTGGAAGCTACAAAAAGATTATTTGCATGCTTATGTACAACCGTGATTATATTGTATGTGGAATTGATACAAACCATTTGTATTGTAATAGTTTTTTATTTTCTTTCTAAATGTAGGATCCAGTTTATGGGAAAGGAAAACTGGGAGAAATACAAGGACTGGTACTTGGGATGCTGGATACTTTCAACTACGAGCAAGTATGTGTCTTCAGACAGTGTGCAGCATAAATGGCTTAAGGTCTTAGGTCTCATCTATTTTTATCTGTCCATGGTCTCTCATTACCATTTATCATTTGACATCTGAAAGAAGTGAGTTATTTCTGATGGGTACTTCTACCGTAAGATTCCTCACCTATAGAGCAATCCTCAGGCATTAGACTGGATCTTGAAAACTTTAAAGCAACAATGTCACCAGTACAGGGTGCTGGACTTGGTGCCGGAAGTGACATCAGGCTGTGACACCAAGACAAAGAGTCCACCCTGCCATATTGATGTCCGTTGCGTTTCTGCCACAATTTCAACATGGATCCGGATCTTCACTCACTGAGGGAATTTTCCTCACAAATTTCATTTAATGCGCAGTCCCGTGTCTGCTCCCAAGAAGTGTGGGTTTAAACCCTAAAGGGCTTGTGAGAGAAGGGTGTTCATTATGGATTCACATGATGTCTGTCTGTGGTGCTTATAGGTCCAACCATGACTCGAAGGCCTCCTCCCAGTGCCTCTGCATACATCCCATGACTATCAAGGAGCGGGGCACCAATCTCTTTGTGGCCCAAGTGAAGGACGATCATTGATGCCGGAAGTGTTCCTGGCACTTTATCCTGCTTCCCATCTTCATCTTTGGCTGAAAACAAGAGAAAGCACAGAAGGAAGGAGAAAGAACATTCAAAATGTAAGTCTTCTTATCTCTCTCCACCTCCCACAGGAACAGCGCTTGTTGACTTGATGCCAATGGATCCTCTGTGCAGCCCTGCTCCTTCTGGGGACCTGGTTCCAGATTTACTTCTATTACTAGAGCCTTCACCGGCAACACATTCATCTATTCAGGTTCAGATGTCAGCCTTTCCTGAGTTACTGACTCCGAAATCAGAACCAGCATGGTTCCTCAGAGTGATGTCCTCAGTCTTCAATGCCATCTGGTGCACCTTCGTGTCTGACAGCCCAATTGTGCCGGCCATTCTTCATTCCTTTCCAGCTGCTGCACTCCCAGCTTCAGTGTCTCACTGCTTTCACCCGGCACTCCATTTCTCTGTGCACACCTGCCTCTACCTCTACCACCACCACCTCCTCCAGCCCCAGATACCTTGCCACTGGCACAGCAGCCTGAAGTTAAGTCCTATATTCCCTCTCTGAGAGAAGGACCTAGACATTCCTTGAAGAGGATGTTTATAGATCACACCTTCATAAATTATGTTGCATGGGTTCTGAACCAGTGAATTATTTTTCTGGTGAATTTCAAGGCCTGTCTTCAGCCAGTGGTTTAGATACCTCACCAGAGTCGGCTATGGACTTCCCCACTGGCCCACCAATTCCGGAAGTTGTATCTCTGCATAAAAGCTGCAGAGGTGTTAGATCTACAGTTGCCAACAATAAAAAGAAAGACAAATGTCCTCACTGAAATGCTCCTGCCTCGACTGCTTCTTCAGAACCCCTTCTCCCCTTCATTGATCCATTACTGGAACCTGTCATGGATCATGGGAGAAGCCATCTTTTGCTCCAGTGGTCAATCGGCTTGTTGCCTGGTGTTATCACTCTGTTCCTGGCGATCCCCTATTTCGTTGTACTCAAGCTTCGCAAGACAGCTTGGTCATCCAGGTAACCTGTTTGGGAGACCCAGTCAAGAGGTGCCTTCTCTACAGCCTCCCCTCCTTCTCTCGACAGGGAATCAAAACGGTTGGAGGCTTGGGGCAAAAAGGCCTTTTCTGCAAAGATAATAGCCTTTTAGTCTCTAAATTCCAACTGCCTTCTTGCTCATTAAAACCCCACATTATGGGACATGCTCCAAATGGTTCTCCCTCATTTTCCAGGGAACATAAAAGACCATTTCCAGCAAAACATCATCTATGGCCTGAATGCCTCCTGGCATATCATCAAATCTGGACTCTCTCGTCTGAGTCATGGCTACCTCTGTGGTAGTAAGATGCCACGCTTGGCTGAGGACGTCCAATTTTTCATCAGGTGTCCTGGCTAACCTCATGCATCGCCCCTTTGATGGCGCCCCCTTCTTTGGAGACAAGACAGGCCCAGTGCTGGAGTGGTTCAAAGCATGTAAAGTCATGACCAGGTCTTTGGGCCTTTAGCCCTCAATCAAGGACTTTTGGTCCTTTCACAGCTTCAAATGAGGCTCCCCCTTTCGCTCCAGGCAGCACACACAGGCACTCCAGCAGCCACAGAATCCTCTTGTCTGCCAATACAGAGCCACGGTACAAGTAATCCTGTATTGTGAATCCACCTTACAACCCTCCTTCTTTTCCTCCCCTTCAGCACCAGGAAAGCAAGTCTAGTTTGCTTCCTCAAGCCCACATGGAGGCGGTGAAAAGGTGAGTGTCCCTTTCTCTTCAGGCCTGTAAGGTTATTACTTTGGACCAGTGGGTCCTTCAAACCGTAGAAAAGGGCTACACCTTTTCCTTCTTTCACGTTCTGCCCTCAGGCAACAGGCAACCTCCGGATGCTCTGGTGTGTCCAGGTGCAGCGGTGTGTTAAGGTGTTGGATGTCCCATTCACTTCAATGGGGAATGGTCCGGTCACAAAGTTGCTGCAGGGATGGACTGGAAGGTCATTCCAGTGGACCTCACCCACGGGGGGCTCGATCCTTGAGGTCCTTGGGCATGTGGGGACACAATCGGTCTACCCTTCCTCAGACTGTAGGGTGCAGGGGCAGTGGTGTCTTCTGGCATCGGGTTCGGTGTTGGAGTTCCTTGCGGTTGCAGGCGTCCCTAAGAAACAGTCTGCAGGTGTGGACTGGTGGTCCAGTCCGACCAAGCTAATAAGTGTGCTCTGGTCTCATGAGGCTGGGAGACATTGGGACACCCATGCTCCTCTTCTCCTTGATCCAGGGCGGACGGATGCAGAGGTGTCCTGAGGCGTCAGGTTTCTATCTCCGGGTCCCTCACAGTAGCAGGGGGGTCTGCAGGAACTGGCTGCAGATGCCGTCTCGAAGTCCACAGTGAGCAAACATATGGTGGGCTTCCTCTCTGGAGGGCCTGAGGACCACGCTGACTGTTGGCCCACTTCAGCTTGGGCTAGGGTGCTTTGGTGATGTCTGGCATTGGGTGTTTGGTGGTCCCGTTCCTCACAGTTCTTCATTGGGTGCCTGTGTATGCAAGTGAGCAGCTCCTCTACTCCAAGGGAGTTCTTCTTTGCGATTTGCCGAGCACTGGCAGCTCGTCCAGTTTCTTGGAGGCTGCAGCAACAGGACAGGACAGGTCAGTTGCTCCTCGAGGGTCGGTGCAACAGTCAGGCCGGCTGGTTGGCGCTAAGTTAGTCGTGCTCCTCAGTTCTGTGGATCAGCAGGCTTCTTGACCACTCCTTCTTTTGTGTCCAGTGAAGATCTGGTATCAGGTGTCCCCAAAATACTCAATTTAGGGGGTGTTAAGGGGAGTGAAGGGTAGTAGCCAATGGGCTACTAACCGTTGGGGTCACTGCACCCCCTAAATTACCACATCCTATGGGGAGTGGGCATCACCCTGTCCAAAGTTCCTAAATCCTACAACATACAAGATGGCAGAATTGCCTAAGACTTGTCCACTTCAGACTGGCCACCCTAGGGGTGTTCCCAGTCTAGAAATGTAATACGCTTCCTCTCTAGCTAATTTTCCTACCTGTCCAGGTGCCAGATAGGCCCTGGGAGAGAGGGGTTGACACCTTCTTCTGAGAAAGGCCAGATCTGCATACTAAAGGCGGTGGCACTCTTTAAAGCTCCCTGCTTTGAAATGCAGATCACCCAGTGGGGAGCCCTGGCAGGCTTTTTTTATGACCTCCAGAGAATGAAGGCTCCCACCATGGGGGTCAGATTCTTGTCTTTTGGTGGCAGACTGGCCAGAACTGATCACTGAGCTCACCAGTGATTGGTAGGTTTTTCAGGGGGGCAACTCTAAGGTGCCCTATGGGTGCATGTATTAATCATGTAGCTGGGGAACTCATATTGACCAATGTCCAGCACATGTATTTAAAATGGCTTCCCTGTTCACTTACTATGTCTAAAAATCGACCAAGATATAGCAAGGGCATACCTGCTCTTGCAGTTATGACCAACAATGTTATATAGTGAACCCTGCCTGCTGTAAGGCCTGCTGTAGGTTTGACGTGCAAATGTTACATGCGGTGTTTAGGGGACATGCACACAGTCTGTGTGCCATGTCTTGTTTTCACTTTTAGGGAGCACCTTGTCATGCAGCCTGCAATCGCAGTCTGATATGAGGTTGGTGTTGGGTCCTTTAAATGGCACAAGTTGTGGTGCTGAAGCTCTTAGGGATCCTCTGCAGCACCTACGCCCTAGGTACTAGAGATACCATTTACTAGGGATTTACAAAGGTGCTACAGGGCCTACAGGGTACGTTGGGGTCAAGTGACCGGATGTGTTGTTTTTGGGGAAGGTACACTGGCACTGGGGACGTGGTTAGCAGAAACTCAATGCCCCTCAGTCAATTTGCAGTAAAAAAAACTGGCAAAAAGTGTGTGTTGGGGAGGGGGGTACTGCAACCAGAACCCAGCCACCTACAAGTAGTATCCATCAAAAGAAAAAGTTACTTACCTCCACTGACCATCTTTCTGGTGGAATTTAATAAAATATCTACCCTGTCCATGGGACAGGTTGCTTCATAAATGTACGTGTCCTGTAAAAAAAAAATCCACTTGTCCCTTTGGTGCCATGTAGTGCAGCAACACATTTTGGCAGCAGTCCTATTATATACTAGCTCTGATTCTAGCCTCTCAGATTATGCCAGGGCTCAAACTATAATAGGTTTTTAATTGTAGGAGGCTGGCCTGGTGTGTGGTGGGTACCAATGGTACTTACACCTTATACCGCGTCCAGTTATCCCTCATTAGTGTAGTGTAGTCAGTGTCTAGAAGCCAGGCTCTCTAAAGGTAACTGTGGATGAGCAGCCAAGGCTTATCTAGGAGACATGCAAAGCTCATGCAATACCACTGTAGTCACACAGTACTCACTCACATGAAAGAAAACACTCAGCGTTGCAAAAATAAAGATACTTTATTTTGGTGACACAAATACCAAAAATACCATAGAGGCTATACTCCCTTAGGAGGTAAGTAACACACAAATTATATACACTAGTATGCAGAAATAAGCATAAAAACAGGAAACAGTGCAATTTGTGAAAAACACAATAGTTGGAAATGGGCCTAGGGGTAGCACAAACCATATACTAAGAAAGTGGAATGCGAAAGTCTGTCTCCTACATAGGCAAGTGTAGTGTGTAGAGGGGAACTGGGAGTACTTAGAAATCTCAAAGGTAAGTACCACAACCATCCCCAGCGACCAGGAAAACAGGAGTAAATCACAGTAAGTTTCCCAGAACACACACACAGAAGAAAAGAAGAACTATGCAAAACCCAGAAGAGACTGCAAGACACCAACAGTGGATTCCTGGACCAGAGGACCTTTGAAAAGAGGGGACCAAGCCTAAAAAGCACAGAAGAGTCCAGGAAGGGCAGGAGCCCCAACCCACTAGGAGGAAGGTGCAAGAAGTGAACCACTGGTGAGGAATAAGAGTCAGCACTGCACCCAAGAAGACAGAGTCGGGTTCCTGGAGCGTGCAGGTGATGTCCCACGTCGGTTGGAGGATTGCAGTCGGGTTTGCATCGTCAAAGTCCGCCAACAAGCCTTAGCCCACGCAAAGCTTGCGGTTAGCGGAAAATTGCGCTGATGGGGACCAGGAAGGACCGGGTGGACTCTACCCAGGAGGGGGGATCAGAGGGGGCCCTCAGCGACACAAAGAGTACACAGAAGGCCAGGCAGGTCGCACAGGAGTCCCACAGGACAGGGACAGGAAAGTTGCAGAAGAGACCCCCGCAGCACTACAACAAAGGCACCCACGCTGCCGGAGAACCACCCCGGGAGCTGTGCATCACAGGATAGAGTGCTGGGGACTGGAGCTTCAAGATGCACGAAGATCTTGGAGAAAGGATGCTAGCAAGCCTTGGTAGCTGCAAAAGACATGGTGCACGGGGTACTGTCTTGCATGGGGAGGCAAGGTCTTACCTCCACCAGAGTCGGACAGTTGGAAGAGAGTACCGTTGGGACCAGTCTACCACTGTGATGCAGGAGCCACACTGCTCAGCAGGAGAGGGGATCCACGGAGCCCTTCGCCGTTGCAGTTGGTGCCTGCAGGGGAGTGACTCCTTCACCCCAAGGGAGATTCCTTCTTCCTTCTGATGCAGGCTGAAGATGGGCTGTCCTCAGAGGATACACAACCTTGGAAATGTTGCAGTTGCTGGAAGGAGCCGTAGATACAATGTTGCAGAAGGCATCTTGCTTCTTTGTTGCAGCTTGTAGGGTTCTGAAGAGTCCATGTGCAGTTTATTCGGTCAGAAGTCGAAGTGGAGGGTGCAGAGGATTCCTACTGGAGTCTTGCAATCTAAATCTGAGGAACCACCCAAAGGAGAGACCGTAAATAGCCCTGAAAAGGGGGATTTGTCACCTAGCTGGGTGACCACCTATCAGGAGGGGGCTCGGACGTCACCTGCTGGCACTAGCCACTTAGATGTTCCCAGAGTTCCCTGCCAACCTGGAATCCAAGATGGCAAAACCCAGGGACCCTCTGGAGAAGCTCTGAACACCACCCCTGGGGTGGTGATGGACAGTGGAGTGGTCACTCCCCTTTCCTTTGTCCAGTTTCGCGCCAGAGCAGGACTGGGGGTCCCTGAACCGGTGTAGAGTGTTTTTTGCAAGGAGAGCACCAAATGTGCCCTTCAGAGCATAGCCAGTGGCTTGGGGAAGCTACCTCTTCCCAGCCTGTAACATCTGTTTCCAAAGGGAGAGGGTGTAACACCCCTCTCCCAGAGGAAATCCTTTGTTCTGCCTTCCTGGGCTTGAGCTTCTGAAGCCACAGGACGGCAGACACCTGTCTGGGAGGTGGCAGCAGCTTGGGCTGCCTGGAAACCCTCAGAAGGCTGAAATGACAATACTGGGGGTCCTCTAAGGAGCCCCCAGAGTGCATGAAATCATACAACCAATGCTTGCAAAAGCCTTGGGGTATGATTCCAACAAGTTTGATACCAAAAATGCCTATGTTCGGAGTTACCATTATGTAGCTGGACATAGGTAGTGACCTATGTCCAGTACACACGTAAAATGGCATCCCCGTACTCACGAAGTTCGGGAAAATGGGCCTGGAGTTCGTGGGGGCACCTCTGCTAGTGCAGGGGTGCCCTCACACACAGGTACTTTGCATCCTGCCCTCTGGGCTAGAAGGCCTACCATAGGGGTGACTTATAAGTGACCTGGTGTAGTGAAAAATGGCAGTGAAAGGTTGCTTGTATCCTTTCACTCAGGCTGCAATGGAAGTCCTGCAGAGGCCTTTGCATGGGTGGCAAAATATACGCTGCAGCCCATAGGGATTCCCTGGAACCCCAATGCCCTGGGTACCTAGGTACCATGTACTAGGGACTTATAAGGGGGCACCAGTGTGCCAGTTGTGGTTGAAATACTGTGATAACAATAACCAACAACCACATTTAAGGGAGAGAGCATAACTTTTGGGGTCCTGGTTAGCAGGATACCAGTAGACACAGTCAAACATACTGACAAACATGCCAAAAGTGGGGGTAACCAAGCTAGAACGAGTCTACTTTCCTACACACATTTTGCCATCTTTCAACATATCTGCATACTTGGCTAGCATTAAGCAATAGTTTCAGTGGTAGGATGAGCTTTGGAGTCTGCAAAAACTAGCATGCTTTTGTGGGTTTTAACCAGGGCTTCTCCCATACTGAGAAAGGTTAGAAATTTACTCCTGATAAGGGCAGAAAGAAAATGTCTTCCATGACTGGGGAAAACGATGGTTGGAGGGAAAGTGAAATTGTAAAAGCTCACTAAACCTTTGCATGAGGAAATGTACACACACATATTTGCTCATAATAATATACAGTTCACAGATATTTTCTAGGAGTATGATTTTCTGGCATCCTGTAAATTATTGGGAATTTAGGAAAGCTGTAAATCTGCACTAATGTAAGGGCATATATCATGGATGCACTTTTGTGACTTTATTTAATAATTGGGCCCCTAATTAGGTCTTGAGTTAACTAAAACCTTTTGTTTTTATTAAAAATTGGTCTCTCTCTCTCTCTCTCTCTCTCTCTCTTTCTCTTTCTCTCTCTGTATTTATCTATAGACTGGCTTCACTGTGAGAGACAGCATACTGCTTTTTCACAAGGAGCATATCGGCACACAAAGTAGTTTTGTTCAGTGCCAGAGACTACTGTGGCAATGTGTACTGTTTGAGACCAACAAATATTATCCCTTTTTGCCAATATTTGTTATAATGTGGAGGGTTTGGCAGCTCCCACAACAATTAGGTTTTACAAAAACCATGTCAAAACAAGGCACACATTGACAAAACCAAAAGTCTGATCTCCAGTGTCAGATCCATTGGCTTTGCCAATGATTATTTATTTTATGTTTCTCTTAAGCTTGTTGAAACTGGTTGCACTGATTTTCCATTATGAATATTTTGGGGAATACTAGCATGCATCAACACATTTGCTGTATTGTATCAGTAGCCGATGCTTCAAAGAAATGATACCTAAACTTTCGCAGTAGTTTAGCAAACTTTTTGTTTCCTAGTTGCATTTTTGTTAACATTTAATTTGGAAGCAAATACTCAAGCTTGCTTTCAAGGTTTTGCAAATTTTTGCATCTAATCAGAGAGCATGCCATGAGCATTAGCCTCGTATTGTTAAACTTTGCAAATGGTGGCACACATTTTTCTACTGGAACCACTCTCAGTAGTGTAGTCCTAGCTTACATTTCCTTGCTCACCTTAACAATATAGGGTTTGCATTCATGAGCCATAATTTTTTTGTATAAGTTTGAACAGCATTAACACATGGATACAACTGTTACCTCAACTGTAGACAATTCCCTCACCTGCTCCATAATCTGGTGCCTTAAATTGACAGTCAAAGGGTTTGTGTTGCAAGGGGTTGGGTCTACTTGTCCCAAGGACAAAGTAAACATGAATACTTGTTGTTTTGACCCCAAACAATATGTCCTGGGAGTTGGGCTATAGGAATTTCACACCCCTGATACTCTTTCTACCTGCAGATTCTTTGCTGACCCACCAGCCTCCCCGATTTAATGGATGTGTTGTAGTGAAAGATAATAAAATCCCACTTTGCTTTTTCCTGGTACTTGAAATTCTTCATCAATGTCAGTCTGTCTTCTCGCTATGAAAAGGAAAAAATGGAGGGAACTGATGTTGATACACTAGGGCACACACTTTATGACCTTAGTGGCGTTACTTCGAGTGCCAACTGTGTTGAACGTTCTCTATCAGTGACATCGTTGCCTTGAAGTTTTCCGGTTCCAGTCTGACATCTGGGGATTCTTCTACAGTTGAGAAATCTGCATCTGGATAGAGTATCCATCAGAAAGATTATTTCCGAAGGCAAGTAACTTTTTCATCCATGCTTGTTTCTGCCTTAAGCAATTTGGGATTTTTTTTATTTATTTTTTTAAGTCAGTTGCGAGACTCCACCAATGTATTAATTCACAACACTGGGACTTTTTGGTCAAGATGTCTGCTACATTGCCAAGGAGAAATGGGTAATGTAAGTTACATAAGAGTCCTGTATCTATCAACTCTTACAGTTACATTAGTGTGTATGTTATGAAGTGGTGAAATCTCACCTGCTACTAAACAATCCCCTGTGTAGACGAACCATGTAGCCCGAAAAGCTATACACTAAGAAAGATGGTCTTTGCTAGTGTCTAGCACAATGGTTCCCAACCTGTGGTCCGGTGACCTCTGGGGGTCCGCGAAGCCTCCTCAGGGGGTCTGCGACTGCTCAGAAAATTAAATAATATTAACAGATTAGGTCCCCAGCTTTCAATAATGACTCAGTGGGGGGGTCCCCAGATTCCAATAATGATTCAGTGGGGGTCCCCGGGTTCCAGTAATGATAAAGTGGGGGTCCACAGAAGTCAAAAGGTTGGGAACCTTTAGTCTAGCAAATTTTTCTATTAGGAATTGGAGAAGAAACTTTATTTTCACTCTGTCTCAGCAGTGCTCCTACCAGTACTCAAGAATCAAGTGGCTGACATAGTTAGTAGCATTTTCCTCAGAACTGGAAAGAAAGGGAAATTGGAGTTTATCACTCAGACTATATTGAATTTGACAAACTTTTCCTTATGACAACCTCTTCTTAAGGCTTAAACATTGGACACAATTGAGGTAGATTGATGCTGTGAATATTTTCATACATTACTCATTTTCCTATACGTTTATTTGTCCTCCTCCATATCACGGTGACTCATCACATGTCATTCTTTGATGGGTAAATTTGGTCCTGGAGAACTTGTTTGTCAGCTTCCTGCCCCTCAAAATCTGTCTTACCATTGATTTCCAGGCCTGCACTGTTTAGAGTCAGTTTTGTATCAGAGTTTGAAGTTGGTGTAAGCATTCTTGTTTGAAGACTGAACATAATTATTTCTATCAATACTCTCTGTATGCAGGTGGTGAATATTTGGTGGCCTTACGATTGCAGTTTAAAAAAAAAGTCACCACCAAGTTGTTAGTCCACACTCTGAAATCTTTCTTCAAGTGGAATTATAGACATACAGCATCTTGCATCCACCACAGACATATAGCATCTTGCATCCACTAGCATTATGAATGTGATATTCTTCTAGGACATTAGCTCCCTTTTACCACTCCTCACAGATGCAAATAGATTGAAATCTATTGTAACCTTGAAAGTAGGAACTAAACTTTTTCCCCCCAATCTAAGGTTTGGTCCTCATCTTGAAATGGTTCCTTCGAAGCTCTGTGGTTTAAAGTGCTGCAGGAAGAATGGTAAGAATATTCCAGTGTCAACCGCCAATGTACATTATGCGGCACTGCTTACTATAAGCAGGGACCATTTCATCTACAGTTGCAGGTTGTGAAGAAATGGGGTGTGTTATATGGTGTGGTTATGAGACCCTCCCCATATAATAGACTTACAAACCCCTTTAGGACCAGTAGGTTTCATTTGTTAAACCTTTAAATCAACCCTGAGTAGCTGTGGTTTTGAGCAGTAAGGCTTGCACAAATGAATGAGTGTAAAGCATTTCAAGAGCACCCAGCACATGAAGAGCAAATACAGGTGACACTCTAGAAACCTGCCACCAATTTATAAAAATAGTTTAGATTTTTATACAATTTTTGACACGAAAATAAAAAAGATCCACTGGAGGGCACCGGAGATACAAAATCTACAAGGTATAGTAAATCAGCACTTTTTACTTAAGTGCGTACAAGCATTGGCAAATTCAACGAATTTGACATAGAAACGTTTTCAAGAAAAACTTTGATAAGTATCAGTGTAGTAACTTAGTTATTTTAGGCAACCAACTCCAACATGAAGCCAGTCAGAAGTGCCATCACGGTTCACAGAAACTCTCTGTCTCTAGTGCCAACCTGTCTACCTAACAATAGAGCAGCCCCCTCTCAAAGCGAAGCTCATCTTTTTGCCAACACTTGTGTGACTTCCTGCCAGGAAGAGGTTACACCTCTCCCCCACACAGGCTTCTGTTATGCCCTTGCTGGAAGTCATTTGCATGTGTCCCTAGGAGGGCTGGATACTGCCTTAGTAACAGACCTTGTGTGCAGCTGGAAACAGGCACAGGACAATTTAGGCTACAAAGGGGGCACTTTGTTAAAGTTGCACATCGCAACAAGTTTCATGATTTTCTACTTGGGCAACGAGCTGTTTGATACCTTACAATATCAACTTTAGTAGTTCCAGCCAGAAGTTAGCAGGGATGCTCTGTCAGTTTGAAACTTCGCACTCACCAATAGGGCTATTTCTACTGTAAAAAATGATAATTTGGGGTTTTTAATGGTTAAACATGTAAAAAGTATTGCCTTGGGCATCGATAGGCCTACCTTTTGTGTAACGTATAGATATATATTTTAAAAAGAGAAGAATGGACTGCTTTTCCACTGGCCCACATACCGGACACTCATGTAGTAAACGAGCGCTATGATATGACTACATGGACAGCAGCAGAGCAAGTGACAGTTCCATGATGGGTCCTTTATGCCCTATGAGTTCATTATAGAGGCCTATGCTATGGGCCCAGGGCAATTCTTAATGTATCACACTATTCATCACTTGGTGCATGATACCTGGAGGATCCACTACTGTCCATGTGCTTTTACTGGGGGTAGGTCAAAAGTGAGTTTTCATCCTGCTGTACGAAATCTTAACCACCAGTGGCCACACTGTTATGGATGGAGCGCTCAATCGCTGGAACGTGGTCTTCCCACAGCCCCTGCCCCTGAACTCATGGGCGCAAGCACTTCAACAAGTAACGTAGGTCTAGCGTAACCCTAGATTCTGGTTCACCCAATTTAAGTACCTACATCAAACATATCTAGCCCCCCCTCCCCCCAATGTATTAAATGCATGTTTCCCCACAAAGGCAGCGGAATGCCCGTGGTGTGGGCTGAAGGAGATGGGGTTTTACCATATGGTATGGGAAGTCCTCCCCCTGTCCCCTCCCCCCCGCCCCCCCCCCCCCCCCCCCTTAAGTCCATCTGGCGAAACATGACCGTGACAACAGCAGACTTGTGCGGGCCACCTGTTGACCCCCACCCCTGAATCCTGCTTCCTCGGGCTCCACCCTAATGCCAAGGGGGTCAAACATCTCCATAATTTTAATGAACTGCCATTTGTATTGTTTAAGCAGTTCATAGCAATGCAGTGTAAAGCACCCACGACACTGGACAACACTAAATGGCTCCAAGCTCTATTACAGTGGGCACGGACAGAAGCAAGTGTCCTGAGCCCCTTGAAGGAAAGGGGCTTGGCCTATATGGGCAGCGAGAAATAGAAAGTGTTTGTGATCAATATTGAAGCCAAAAATAACCTTCCCCCCACCCCCCACAGAGAGGGTGATTTACCATCATATCCAAGCCACAGACACATGCGCCACCCCACATATTACATTGGTTTACCTATGGCACGGCTCTTGCAGAGACATTTGTCTCTGCACACTGCTCTATATTTAAACTGCTCCCGTACCGCCACCTCCACTTCTCCACACACTACATTTTAGATTAAGTACCCCCCATCCTCTTTCTGGGTGTGTCTGCCACCATGCCCTCCCCTCTCCTGATTTGCAAGATTAAGCGATTCATATATACTCGACTACTGGCCCTGACTACACCAGTCGTCTTGAGTACAATATGAATGCGATCCTCATTGTATTGTGGGACGTGTTTGTTGCTTTCAGCTGAATATGAGGATTTCCTTGCTTGCCTTTTCTCCCACTTCTCCCCATGGCTCTGCAAATGTTGTTGTTAATATAAAACAAAAAAAACATATTTACCAATAAATGTAGAACTGCTGTTGCAGTCTGCAGTGGCAGACTGTGAGCCATGTTTTACCTCTGTCACACCCAGGTTACTATAATAAGTGCTGCAATCTTTAGGGTGACCCTCTAACCTAGAGGCCCTGTGTATCACATACTAGGGACTTACAAGTAAGTTATCTTATGTCAATTGATTACAAGCCAATCAAACCTACACATTTTTAGGCCAGGGCAGCGGCACTGGCATTGACATCTGGTTAGCTGCCCCCACTGCACTCTCTGTTGAACCCAGCAGCATCAGTACAAATCTTTGGGGATTACCATGCAATGAGTGGCATTTTTTTACACAGGTCCATCCTGCTTCACTGGAAGTGACGTGACAAAGTCATAAGAGTGGAGTTCACATTGGTCAGTGACACTTGGAACCATCATATTTCAATGAAGAACATGTCTTACCAAGGCTATGGACTTTAAGCCTTGTCTAAGATGCAAGAGGCAAATATTTGTGTCCTCATTCCACGTTTGTGGCATTTGGTGGTGATCCATGGCTTTTTGTCTTGCAATAAATGTGTCATAGTAAACCTCCAATCTGTCTTGGAGGGGGGACCAAATCATTTTGCCCCAGGCCCATTAAAAAGAATAGGATATATTTACTAATCTCCATCAAAATTGAAGGTCAGGCCAACATATTAAAAAATGGCTTTCCTGTAAACAGTATCCTTCTTTTCATCAGGAATAGAATAACATTTAGGAAACATAAAAGATGGGCAGTCACTTTCCTCTGGGCATTGTTATGGTTCAGAAGCAGATCATGTGCAACGTAGGTACAGTTCTCCATCTCTGGTGACATCTGGTTCTTCAGTAGAACCTTCCAGTTTTTGAACAACTGCAGAATTCCTTGCCTTTTGATTTCATTACTTTGAGGCACTCACAAGTTAAAGTTTTTGCATGGCAAATAAGACATTAAAGTTGCACCCCAAATGCTGGTATGCCTGCGGGAGCTAAAATGAAGTCAGTTGTCCCAGTAACTTTGAAACTAGTTGCTCGTAATCCAGATAACAACTTGGCAATGTTGGAAGTTGGAACAGTGTCTGCCCTGGCACAGACACCACCTGCTTAGAGGAAAGAGGCACTAGTATAGTCTGCTAATACGACTGTGGTGCAGACATCAGTAAATCTGGGGTCTGCACTATTGACGGTGGAACTGACAGCTACATTAGTCATGGCATTGCTTACGCCTTTACGGAAGATCATCATATGGTTCGCAATCCTAAGAACTGTAAAAATAGGGTGGCTGGTTTTCAGTTGTGGAACCCCTGCCTCTACCTTAGAAAATTGCCCATTCTGATGGATTTATCCTCCCACAGATTTCTTATTGATTCTCCCTTCAGGCTTCAGACTGGTCTGGAAAAAAAATTCTCAGCACTGACTCTCCAGTACCACCTTGTGGCTCTGGCATGACTCTGCATTCTGGATGTGATGTCTCCAGAGTATATTAGGTGTTCAACCCAACCCTAATATCAGCTTCTGCTTTTTTGTACACTAGACTGGAGAGAACTTTCTCAGTGTCACACTGAAAAGATTCTAAGCTTCTGACATCAGTTATGTCCAGTATCTGTTCAAAAGTCCTCCGGCTTCAAGCTTTTCAAATGATATAACAAGATGATCTCCCTTTCAGATCACCAAGATTGACTATAGTGTCCGGGTTCTTGGACATGATTGCAAGGCCAACAACCCTTTAGCTACCATGAGGTCTGAGACCATCTGCGAACGAGAAACCAAGTTATTTTTCCTAAGTCCTGCAGCTAGATCCAGTTGGGCTCCCTCTCTCAAAGGTAAGTCGCCTTTCAGGGAACATTCTAGATCTTCCCACAAAAAACATACACATTTCCAAAGGAAGGAGAAGAGAAGAAGAAAACCTCTTCTTCCTCAGGGAGGATGTCCCATTTCCGGAGACGTTTGGAGTTTCATTACTGTTCGCCAACGGCAAACTCCACATCAACATTGGGCACAACCCTGGCACCTAAGAAGCCAAGACTGGAGTTTTATAGTACTTCGTTCAGAGGTCATGGCCTTCTGACTAGCAAGAACGGCAAGGTGGGTCATCCACTATATCAAGATCTGCTATGCCTTGGCCTGGAAAGACCTTCCAGAGGACATTCATGCCCATTCCACTACAACCTTTGCTGGCTCCACAGCCCTTTCCAGAGGTCTCCTGGTTGCCAACACTCACAGGGCACCTTCTGGGTTGTCTTTGCATACTTTTAAAAAAGCCCTACTGCATCAGTCACAGTGATAGGTACTTTGCAAAAGCTATGCTGCATTACTTCTGTCAGAGGTGCAATGGTACTGCTCTTTTCCAACTCCAAGGAAAGTATTAATTTGGGACTCATTCATTGGATGAGGAGTCCGCAAGAATATGTATTAATCAGAAGAAAATCTTACATTTAGTGCTGATATTTCTGAAAATGCCTTATTTCCCTCCCTACTCCCCTTACGGTAAGTGCTATGGTATGTAAATATGTTATGACCTATATTTCTCGCTCTTGTTGTTACTTCTGTTCCTTGCTGCACCCCTTGCTTTGAGTGTGAAAAATTCCAGAAACTGGCACCATTGCTCTGGCTGGCACCTAATATACTCCACTGTTGTTGTGGTGAAAGGTGCAGTCAAGGCTTGAACTTTTCAGGCCGGTTTCCAGCCCACTGACCACTACCCAAGATGATCCTTTCCTGCAAGTTTGGTGTGTTTAGCAGCTCTGAACTCGACATGATGCTTTCATGGGCTTTGGCCCCAGCTCCTAAGGCAAAGTCAGAAGCGACTAAAGAACTATCCCTCATCATTCAAGCACGGATCCAGTTCATTCAGGGTCCTTTTCAGTGCCAGACCTGAAGTCTCTGCAGTGCTGCCTAGGGAGCCAGGAACTCTAGTGCTGTGCAGTCCTATTAAAAAACAACTGTGTCAGCCTGTTCAAATGCTTTCGCTGATGTGCCTCTTCTTTGGCAAAAGGGACAGATCTAAGAGGTATCAGCGGCAGCAGCACCTCCAGCCCCACCGTCCTCTGTGGGTACTGATGACTCCCCTTACATCACCATATTAGTATTAGTTTGTATTTTCTCCCTTTTGACTGACAACAGCACCACACCTCTTAACAAAGGTGCTGACAGTCATGGAAGCTTAACTGCAGAGGTCAGAGTCCATGAAATTTGGTACTTGGTCTATTGGAAAGACGGAGTCCTTAACACTGTGAGAGCATTAATAGCAACAAACCGTGACTCCCATCCAGGTCCAGAAGTCTTAATTCACTCACACAAAGAAGCAAACTTATTGTGGTGGTGCTCAACTCAACCCTCTTGTAAGTCTTCTCTCCTCAAACAATTGTGGGTTTCTGAGTGATGAATCTGATGGATCTGCCTCAAGCTGAGATCCTGTCCGGCCGGTTTTGTGTCTTTTAGTCCTTATGGTCACAGGCATCCTATTGATGCCTCATGCAATATGGTGAGTGATACATTGGTGTCTCTGTAGGCAATGGCTGAATCACCAAGGAAATCTCTGGGCTCAGGTGTAGTGTTTTCCAGTTGGTACATCTGTAGGAAAGTAGGATGTTTCTGACATAGTTACCCCCATGTTTTGCTTGGTGTCAGTGTGACACACTGACACCAGTACACTGGGATCCTGCTAATCAGGACCCCAGAGACGGTGTTCTCTCACCTAAATGTAGTTGATATGCAACTTTTACACCCCACAGTTGGAATACTTTAAGCCCCTAGAAAATGGTACTTAGAGACCCGGAGCATTGGCACACCAGAGGTCCCGCCTGGGCTGCAACATGTAATATGCCACCCATGGGAGCCCATGTAAACTGTGACTACGGGCCTGCCATTACAGCCTGTGTGAAATAGTGCCTACACCTTTCACCCCAGATATAAGGTTCACCTTATATCATAGTCAATACACTATGACCCGATAAGGCACCCCGAAGGTAAGCCCTTCAGCCCAAGGACAGGGTTCATAGTACTACCCGTGAGGGCACCCCTACATGAGCAGAGGTGCCTCTGCAAGCCTGAGCCCCAGACTCCATTTCTTTTGGCTTTGTAAGTGCGGGGAAGCCGTTTTAAAGAATGTAGTGGGCACTAGTCACCACAAGATGTCCAACTACATAATAGCTTCACCGAACCTAGTCATGTTTGGTATCAAACATGTTGGACTCATGCAACTACACAGATTTCAGTGTCAGTTTCATGATACTATGTACTGGGGGGTTCCTTACAGGAACCCCCATATCAGTCTGTGCAGCCGCTGACCCCAGACTCTGTTCTGCCTTCCTGCTGCTGAACTTAGTCAGGGCAAGGCAGAACAACACATTTCCTGTAGAGGAGAGGTGGTACCACCTCTCCTTTAGCAATAGGTGTCTCTGGGCTAGGGTGGGGGTGCTACTGAGCGCCACCAAACTGCTTTGAAGGGCACATTTGGTGCCCTCCTTGCATAAACCAGTTTACACCAGTGTAGGATCTCCCAGCTCCTGCTCTGGCCCGAAACCACACAAAGTCCAGCTCCTCCCCTAGGGAGGTGCCCAGAGCTTTGCCAGGTGGTCACTTGGTTCTGCCATCTTGGAAATAAGATGAGCAGAGGCCCCTGGGAGCATCTGACTGGTGAGTCCGATCCCCCTCCTCTAATGGGTGGGCCACTGCAGAAGCTGTAAAACACCCTTCTTGGGTTGCTTAAGAGCTTCCTTGAGGGTGGGACCCTAGATTCATCTGCAAGACTCTTCTGCAACCTGGACACTGGTACCGCTGCTGGACTTTACCGACAAATAAGGCAAGACTGCACCTAGTAGGAGAGCTCCTACTGCATCTTTGTCCCCTTGCATTGCAACGACTCTGCAACCCCTGTGGCAATGCATCCTCCAGAGTCACAAGGACTCTGCCTGCAGTTAGGACAGCAAGAAGAAATCTCCCTTGAAGTAAAGGAGTCACTCCCCTGCATCCGTATGCACCTTAACCTTGATGACCGGTTTGTGGATCCTGCTGTCCCACAGACTCTTCAAGGCTCTACAGCACAGGTGGATCTGTGGCTCTCCAGGGGTCTGAGCTGTCTTCTTTGCATCTTAAAAGTCTGTGGTCCCTCATTGGAGCTGCTTGGCCGGAAACCCTGTGAGCCGCGTCTGTTTTGTCATTGCCAAGGCTTCTAGGTTTCAGTCCGAAGACCTCCCAGCTCCAAGAAACTCCAGCATCACAGCTCCAAGAATGACTTCCTTCCTGCAATGTGGACATCCATCTTCGCTGTGCTGCGGAAGCCTCCTTGTGACTCCCTATGCCTGCTGCTAGAGAGTCCTCCTGGATTCTCCAACAATTCCTGTTGGCTCTTGGGCTTGTTGAGGGCTCTCCCTGACTTACCTACTACGGTTGAGTCCCTTGGACCTTGCTGGTTCCCAAATCCTGCAAAACACTTTGTGCAAAGCTTTCTTGCACTTTCCAAGGCTTGTTGGTGGTCCTGCTGACCACTGACCTCCCTGCAATTCCAAGACCGACGTGGGACGGCTTGTAGAAGACTCATGGGATCTTCCTGCATCGCCTGGACAAGACAGCTGCATTTCCATGACAATCGTCCCTCTGGAAAGCATCTTCAAGAAGGATGGGCATAGCCCTCCTGCACCCCTTAGGCATCTCAGGGTGGCCTGGACCCTGTCCCTCTTTCCTTAGATCTTCTTAATTCGGAATCCACACCTGGGTTCCACCGACCTGGTCCACGGGTCACAACAGCAGCTGGGCAACTGAGGTCCCCATTGACTTTAGTGGGAGGTTCCAACACAACTTCACCTCTATTCACCTGGGCTCCCTGGTGTAGGTACTCCACTTCTCTGAGTATCCACGGTGGGGGCATGAACCTTGTCCCAATGGGTTTCCTTGGGTCTTGGTACATGAAAACTCTGACTACGACTTCCCCCATGTTATCCTATGGGCATCTGACCCAGGGTAACATCTCTGCACACATGCGCATGGGAGTCCTAGCTACTTACCTTTGGTGTTTTAGTACTTCCTCAGCCCTGGAAATCCTTGAGTGGTAGTCTTGGTTAGCAGTGACTTTCGCATCCCATTTATTTTTTAGTATATGGTTTGGCCTCCCCATAGCGGCCCTTGTCAATTTATGCCTTTACTTACCTGTTTCTAAGTATATTTTGTGTGCATATATCTCTGGTTAGGAGATATACCAACGTTAGTTTAGTGCCTGTGTTTTAATAAATAATACATTATTTTTCTAATACTGGTGTGGTTCTTTCTTGTGTGTACATCACTGACTAACTTAGGTGGTATTTGCAACTGCTTTACACCCTCCTGGATAAGGCTTAGCTGCTCTCCACAGTTACCCTTTGAGAGCTATGGTTACCTGGAACCACTTAGCCTATCACTAAGGGTTGTCTAGACTCAGTACAGGGTGCTTTATAGGTTTATACCATAAACTGAGCCTGCCTCCTACAACTTCAAAATCTGCCCTAGTGTAAAGACCCCTGAAATCTCTAAAGAGGTCACCTATTCAGCTCTCTGCAGGCTCATGCTATCGTAGTCTTAGACGCATCCTCGCTAGGCGAGGGTGCTAATCTGGGCAACATGGCTGTGCAGGGCTTTTGGCAGTGCTTGCAGATAAATCTGCTCAAACTGCAGGCAGTCTGCCTTGCCCTAAATACATTTTTCTCTTTTTTCTCAATAAGCGACATCCATATACTTTATTACTACACCATCACCATTCATTATTTCTTAGAACCAGGGCAGTGTGGAGTCTTGGGCCCTGTGATGTGAAACGAGTCATAGGCACAAGTAGGAACAGGAACATGGGATCTTTCTGTGAAGGCTCACCTAGGTCCATGTGAGTGCTGATTCCGTCAGTCACCTCACTCTGGAGGCCCACAAGTAGGAGCTACACCTCAAACTGATGGAGGTGATCTTCTCCAGACTGGGGATTTCATTTGTGAATCAAACAATAACAGGACATATCTGTGGTTCTGATAGAGAACTCTAACTGCGGATTCCTCAACTTGTAGCTTCTCTCAGGAGCTAGAGGAGCTAGACAGGGACTTCAGTTTCCTCCCCTTGTAGATTCCCTCAGGAGTTAGACTGGGTGAGGAGAATTTTGATAGCAATTCCCTTGCATGACAATAAGTGGCATCATGCAGCTCTGCGTCAGATCCATTCTGCCCTAGATGTGATGCTGGGGCCACTATATCTGCACCACCTCTGCATGCTGACGTCACTTCCTTTCTTTTCGTGCCTTCTGACGCGGATCTGGAGCTCCATAGAATCCTGTCAGTCTGACAGATTTTCTTTACCTCAAAACATAGCCAGTGTACGACGGACATGTCCCTTTCGAAATCCACAGGGATAAAACTTTGCTAGGACTGCAACTGTCAGATATTGGTAAACGACACCCACAATGCCTGCCTCTCGTGCCTCGGCTTCAGGCACAACTCAACATCATATGAAGGATTTGCAAAGATGGAAAAGATGTCCATCTGTGACCACAAAGCCAATTTTGCGGCTACAGAATGGACGCTCTCTCCTTCCGAGGGCCTATATTGCAACTGTTCCTCTTTGAAGTTCAGGCAAGTCCAAGAAATCAAAGAAATTAAGAAGCCAAAGTGCGGGTTCCCTTTGTCCTGCCACTCCCATTATTCAGTGTTGCATGATGCCCTGGGTACCTTCAGGCCATAGAGTCATCTCCTATTCAGAACAGATTCTGCAAATGATCCGATGCGCCCTGACTTACCGGGCCACTGGGGACTTCTCAGTAACCCCTTGAGTTTAAACTAGTCTCAAACAGAAACTTTGGTACTCCACCAGATCCCTCTGAAGTGCCTTCAAGCCCTAAGGATCTGAGGTGGCATCCAGTCAGTTTACTGCCGGGGATCGCTCTCAGACGCTGACTGTGCCACTCAACCTTGTTTCGAGTCCAGCCCTGTCTCCAAGCCCAGCTCTGCTGACTCTGGCCTGTGCGTGATGCCAGATGCTGTCTGTCGCCATGAACCAGAGGTCTCAATGCTAGCTGTGACTTCACCAAGACGGCAAATGGAGCCAGTTCCCTTCTCCGGAGAGCTTGGTAGTGCAGGCACCCGCGATTTGCGTTAACTCAAATGCATTCCCTACAATCCATCCTGACAGTCAAAATGCATGGAGACATTCGCAAATGGTATGTTTGTCTCTACAAGCCTTGCTTTCAGGTCCTTCGGTACTACTTGCTTCCTGGGGAGGTACTCGCATGCGTTGTGGGACAGAGTGGAGGACATCTTACCAGCTACTCCGGATGGCCTACAGCCAACCCTACAACACGTTATCATGGATGCCCAGGATGCAGTGAGGTACTCCATTTGCTTGGGCTTGGATATGACCAACTGTCTGCGTAAGGCAGTTGGGACCACTGTTGTATTTTGGCTAGACACCTGCATTCACTTAGAACACAGATACTCCTTACGCTTCCTGTGACACCCCCCGGTTGTGCCACCCACACTGCTGCAACACCCAAGGACCATTTGTTCATATACCTAGGAGATGTTCAAGCTCTCTTGGCCAACGAAGCCTTAAAAAAGGAGATGGCACCAGAGACTGTGACTGTTTGTTTCTCCTCTTATTTTCTTGTGCTGAAAAAGAATGGAAACCTTCGCCTCACCCTAGATTTGTGCCCTATGAAAATCTGGAAGCACAAGTTCAAAATGCACACCCTGGCCCAAGTTTGTCTGCCTTGGATCCAGGAGAAGCGATGGTGCATTGGATTTGCAGAGCGCCTGTTTCCACATTCCTGTCCTAAAGTTCCAGAGACTCCACCTGCAGTTCAAGGTAGACCAAGAGCACTTTCAGTTTTCCGTGCTCCCATTTGGCCTTACCAGTGCTCCTTGGTTGTTCACAAAGGTGATGGGGTGGTTGCAGATCATCTGCGGAGGCTGAGAATACCAGTCTTTCCATACCTCAACCACTGACTTCTGAAAGTTGTGTTTTTCCATCAACTTGTCAAGTCACATCTTACTCCTTAACAACTCCTCTTCATTGGAGCCATCCTGGATATATAGGTCCTTCAAGCCTTTCGTTCATCTCAACAAGTTTAGACATTCAGGATATGATCCTGACATTTCAACCCTTGACTTGGGTCTCAGTGAGGGCAACTCTGAGGCTTCTGGGCCTCTTGGCATCATTCATCCTGCTTGTTGACCACACCAGATGACACTTGTAATGGGAAGTCTCTGTGGGCTCAGGACTAAGGAGACCTGTTAGAGTCTATCCAGATGTAGAAGGCCTAGAATGACCTGCAGTGGTGGCTGCTCGACTATAGTTGGTCCGGCAGCAGACCCCTCGCCATACCTTACCCAGCACTGACTTTGGTGACAAATGCATCGCTCCTGGGTTGGGAAGGTCAACTGGGAGAAGTGAAGATCAGTGGAAATTCACCTTGAGTTGCGAGCAATTCACATGGCACTGAAGGGGTTCCTCCCGAACACCAAGGGAAAAACGGTGCACATTCTCAAGGTCAGCAGGACTGCCATGTGTTATTGCAACAAATAGGGTGAATTAGGGTTGTGAGTCCTGTGCCAGGAGGTTCAACGTCCCTGGATGTGACTGAACGTTCAGCGTACTTCTCTGATTGCCCAGCAGGATGTTTAAACACCAGGACAGATGAACTCAGCTGATGTTGCCTAGTGGATCACAAATTTTAATTACACTCAGAGGTGACATAAGGCATCTCCAGCATTGCAGAGAATCCTGGCTCAATCTGTTTGCCACTGCCTCTAGTTCTCCTGCCCAGCTGCTCAGAGTGCTGACAAATATCAAGGAAGAACACACCCAAGTCTCCTAGTGGGTCTGGACTGGGCAAGGAGAGTGTAGTACCTGGAATTTCTGGCTATAAGCATCTGTCCTTCATTCTAGCTGTCCCTTCGGGATGATCTCTTGTCGCAGCAGCAGAGACATTTCCTGCATTCAAGCCTGCACAATTTGCATAGTCATGCCTGGAGATCGAGCATTAATGGTTGATGGCTTTTCTCTCCCAAGATGATTGGTGTCATCTGGGCAGCTGGCATTCATCAACTAAAATGGTATATGTGGAAAACTGGGAAACATTTGTTGCCTGGTGTGCCCCTTGTAATGATCAACAGTTAAGTGCAAATGTGTCTAACACCTTTGTCTGTAGTATGGGTTTTTCTTTAAAATGAACTAACCCACATGTTCCTGTCAGCACCTTTTGTAATGAGGCAGTGGGGCCTTAATTAGATTCTCACTTACTTGATGTGCACTTCTTTTGACCCGATGCACAGCTGTTCTCTACTCCATCTGAAAGCTGAGTGAACCCCAGGCCCTGTCTATCCAGCAGCCATATACATCTTTTTTCTTTTTTTTTTACAGACAAACTGGTCCTTCAGTCAAAAGCTCTTTTTATTTTTTGCCAATAGTCGTCACACCCTTCCACGTAGGGCAAACTGTCTCCTCGCTGTCTTTCTACACTCCACCTCATCCCTCCAAGGAAGAGGAGCAGCTCCACAGTCTTCACCCTAAAAGGGCCCTCAGTTTTTACACTGATCGGACCAGAGACCATCATTTCAACAATCAACTTTGTGGGTTTCTCTGGTACAAGAAAAGAGAAAATGGTGCTAAAGAGAACTGTATCCCAATGGATTGTTCTATGAATTAAGACCTGCTATTGGCTAGTAAAAAGGTAGCTCATCCCACCACAGAAAAGGTGCTACCACTGCACTGGTGCTCAGTGTGCCAGTATTGGACATTTGACAGGCTGCTACATGGGTCACCCTCCACAGTTTCACAAAGCGCTTTTGCTTGGACAGTCCAGCCATCAGGATGAACATTTCTCCCAATCTTTCCTGCCGGACTTCCAAGCTATTCCACAGAAGCTAACTGGGGAGGTTCTGCTTTGGCATCTATTCAGAATGTGAGGAATCTGTGTTCAAAGTCTATATCAGAAGAAATTACTTACCATCAATAATGTGCATTCACATAAAGATTCTATCTACAGATTCCTCATCGACCTGCCCCCTCCTTGTTCAGTGGAATTGAGTCATACAGCCCATTAATAAGATGCCAGTCTAGAGATCGGCACACTGACATATTTGATTTCGATGAGTGTTAGCGAGCAGAGGTGGCACTGATATAGTGACCCCTACTTCATATACAAGGTGGGACGAAGCAGATGTTGAGCCCCACAGTTCCACCTATCGACACATGAGGGAATTGCTATCAAAATTCTCCAGATTAAGTTTAGCACCTAGGAGAATTTACAAGGGGAGGAATCTTTGGTTAGATCGAGTCCCTACCTGAAAAGGTGTTGCCAAAAGTAAGTGACTTGTTCTTTTGTGCCAAGCACTAACCCTCTGAAAGGTTCTCTGGGGTGTTCCTTCAAATTCAACTGCTCTCAGGCCCTTCCGCATGCATTTGCTCTGTTCCCAATCCTGCCAAAAGGTTTGCAAAAGATGTGCTTGGATCAAGCACAGCTGATTCTGATCACCTCTCTCCTTTACAGGGTGGACTTGTTCTCACAGCAGGATGGTCAGACCCTCTACTGAAATCCCCCAAAACTGTAGCTGCATACATGGTGATGGAGCACTGTAAAATAGTGCTTTTGCTCTCCTGAAAAGATTTCAGACATCACCTTGGTTGCCAGGAAACCTACTTAATGTAATTCCACAAGATGCCGTGGAATCAAACTCCACGTATTCCACCCCTCCACTGCTGAATCAGTCTATGCCTGCCACTGGCCATGTAACGTTACCCCTATGGAATTTGATACTGGTATCTTTTTTGAGCTGATGTTTAGTTGCCCAATGCAACTTCTAACTCTAAAAATAAATCTGTTGGTGGCAGTTACTTCAGCTTGCTCAATCAATGGACTCCATCATCTTTCATTTTGCCACCTTTTACCATTTTCTACCCAAAACCGTGGTTCTTTACTCCTCCCTATACTTATTTCTCAAGGTAGTGTCAGCTTTTCATATATTTCTGCTTATCACTTTTTTGACTTTCTGTCCTGCCCTTATCTCAACAAGGAGGAAGAGTGACTGCATAAACTAAAAACTAGTTACTAAGCTTGTAGATCATAGTTGGCAGGGTATAGAGGATTATCAGCTCTTTGTATGCTTTGCCAGAGCTCAGAAGAGCAAAGGTAACCGAATGCATAATTTTGCACTGGGACATCATTTGTATCAAAATCTGCTATGCTCTAGTCAAGGAAGACCTCAAGAATGCATTAAGACCCCTTCCACTAGAGCTGTGCTGCCTCCATGGCCCTCTCCAGAGGTATCCATAATTTTGTCAGGCACCTCTGCCTCATTTCTTAGTTGGCGCCAAATAAACTCCAGTATTGTCATGTTGAGAGGGAGAGTCACATCTGGACTGTGCTGGAGATTGGGACTTCATTACAAATGTTCTCATGAGTGTGTTCAATACCGGCAGTTGGGTGGACATGGATATCTTCTATATCTCTTTCAATTGTAAATATTGAATGCTTGGGTCTTTACATCTCCCCTGTAAAGATTCAAAGCGAGATGTCTTTTAGCTCCTTTGCTAGTACAACCTACATTATGCCTTTCCAGTGGCTCGTCCTAAAGTTTTAAAAAAAGATTATAGTAACAAGGCCCAACTAATCCTTACTGAGCAAGAAGGCTTCAGATCTGTTATGTTAATTTTATTTATAAACACA
This sequence comes from Pleurodeles waltl, assembly GCF_031143425.1. Classification (NCBI taxonomy): domain Eukaryota; kingdom Metazoa; phylum Chordata; class Amphibia; order Caudata; family Salamandridae; genus Pleurodeles; species Pleurodeles waltl. The sequence goes on along the minus strand of NC_090440.1, from coordinate 1,781,562,554 downwards.
ATGGCAGCCAAAGCTTCTTGTCGATATAAGTCACATAAAATGTTAAAAGCTCTTACGTTGAAATCAACAGAAGCCAACAGAAGCAACAAGTAACAAGCCAGGGTCTGATGGGATACATCTTTTAGCAGATTTCTCACCTTTTAAATATTCCCTTGCGCCAGCTTTAACAGAAACTTTTTAGAAAGCTCTCCCACATCTACAGGGGGCATCAGTATCCACAGGGCTTTGCACATGGCACCACCTGATGTCACTGGAGTCGTAAAGAGCCCCTGTTGGCTTGCTGACGTTAGTTTACCTTCAACGCAAACGTTTTTTTCAAGCTCTCCATTAGGGAATTGTCTGATATTTAACTTTTTTTCTTATAAAAAAGTGCAGTTTTTCAGAAAATTGCACCACTTTGAAATCAGGTTTCAAACCCTGCAAAGCCCGTGAGGGTTAGATATCTATTACCGACCCTCATGACATCTGTCTTTGGTGTTTGGGTTCAGATCATGATGTTGATGCCTGTTCCAGTTGCCAGAGGATGAATCTGAAGCCCCTGAAGGAGAGAGAGGCCAAGTTTATGGCGAGAGCAAGGAATAAGAGAAGAGGTTGTCACAAGTCTCGTCCATGATCCAGAACACTATTGCCCCATTCTTCGAAGTTAGTGAAGAAGAGGCATAAGAAGTGACATCATGAATTTCAGTGTCGATCATCAAAGGAGAAGACTTAGAGGTCAGTATCTTTGCAGCTGAACTTGGAAAAAGATCAGCAGGAGGTTACACAACTCCATCGCCGGCGCCACGTCCAGCATCTCCTTCGATACTGGTGCCTATTCTGACTTCCCCTGTGGTACTGGATACAACACCGACTTCTGATCCAGTTTTTCTACCCTAATGGGAACAAGTGCACTCAGCCTTTCTAACTCTGGTTACGGTCCCCAGGCACTTTCTGAACAGCCCCATCTAGTGTATTTTGGGGCCCATCTGGTGCCCCATGAGTTCTTTAGTTTATTCTGTGGGAGAGTTTTTTATGCTTTACCAGCAGGTATCCTTTATGTCATTCATAGCAATGTCTTAAATATCCTGCCCGACTCCGGTAGTGAAGGCGGTTCCTAAGAAGAGGACACCATCTCCTTTGGTTTTCCTCCCTTGGAGGTGTTGCAGACGCCACAAGTGACTCCACCAGCACTCTACCGGTTCTGGTGTCACTGGCCTCCATATCGGCATGGTTGACTTCTCAACCCTCTCACCTTCCTCTGGATCTTGTACATAGATCAAGAAGAGAGGCCGAACAAACAATATTTCTTTTGGGAATGAAACTCGTAAGATGAGAGATGTGGAGCAACCTTCACTGGTCCCAGATTCTGAAGGGGTAAAAGGGGAAAGTGGTTTGGACACATTCCTAGAGTGGGATGGCTCTCTTCAAAAGGTATTCCAATCAATCAAGTGGATTTATAAAGCACAGCTAATCATCCAAGAGGGTATTCAGGCACTTGAGGGTCATGACGGTTCAGTTGACTCAGTCGATTTGCAGGTCATGAGTGCTCTCTGGAATTCCAGTAGAGAGGTGGAGGTCGGTAGCTGCAGAGGAAGGTTGTTCTAGGATTTCACCAGGAGGTAGGAGAAGGAGCATCCTTCGATGTTGCTTCAATGGATGTGGGAGTAAGGGAGAGGCAGAGCGTAGTTGTCTGATAGGGTGGTGGAAGATCAGGTGTCGGTTGTGTTAGAGTGGTCCTTGGTTGTGCAGTGCATTGTGTAGGTATAGATCATCGTATTGAACTTGTATTTCTTCTGTTATGGGGAGCCAGTGGAGTTTTCTGTGGTGGGGGGTGATGTGGGTCCATCTGGGTAGGTCGAGGATGAGCCTGGCAGCACAGTTCTATATGGCCTGGAGTCTCTGCAGAAAGTGTGTGGTGATCCCAAAGTAAGGTGTGTTGTGGTCTTCTTATTTGCTGGTGATTAGTCCCTGAGTGACGTATGTCTGGTGTTCAGGTGGAGCAATTTGAAGCCTTTGTAACTTGCGAAGTATGCGAAAGGAGGCAGAGGCAACTGCGTTGATCTGGGACTTTATGGTCAGTATTCTGTCCAGGATTTTCCTGAGGTTTCTGGCTCCTGAAGTTACTACATACCATTCAGTCACCCGAAAAGCTGCGCGGATGTTGGATTGTGCGCTCCTTACCAAGGAGCTGAAATCTAATGTTCGAGTCGGGTGTCTGTAGATACACATGCTTAGCATAATACTGCCATTTAATACCTGATAGAGACAACTAGCCGCAGATTCCTTATCTTAGAATTCTTCCTCAGGTGTCAGGCTGGATCCGGGAATTTTTCTTCAGCAGTACCTCTATGCGTTGGTAAAGAGAGTTGAGCGACTCCGCAGCGACATCGTCCCCGGACATGACATCAGCGGAGTCCATATGTTCCCTCCTCCGACATGCTGACGTAACGCAGATGCAGTGTCTTGAGTACCTCGGCCCGTTTGGCTATTTCTACCCAACGTCGGGTATTTTGTGTAATTTCTTGAACAGATAATAGTGTATATGCCTTCTGGGTTTAAGCCCTATGGATCCTGTTCCCGGCAGATGCCGGCCATGGATCCTTATTTCATTTGTTTGTGGTGTCTGGGGTCTCATCGTGACGCCGAAGACTGTGACGCCTGCCATTGTTTGAAGCCGAAGTCTTTGAGGGAGCGTAGCATTAAGCTCCTTGCGGTGCAGGCGGACAAGTCCTCTTCGTGCTGGCGTCACAGTCCGTCTTTGTCTTCACAGTCCCAGGAGCACTCCAGGAGTCGTTCTCGGATGGTTCCGTTGACCTCGGTTGCACCCATGGCACCTCCAGGTAGGTCTTTCCAGGCGCCAGCACACTCTTCGGCTTCTCCACCTCTGCGTTCTCCTCCAGTGGAGTCCGCCCCGTGTTGATCCCATCCCTTCCGCCGTATCCCGGCGCCAGGGTGATTATGGACAAAATGCTACGTTATTATACGTCCCTCCATTCTATTTTTGGTCCTCCCCCTGCCTGTGGAGCGCCTTCGGGCCCTATGGAGGTGGGGAGTGTTTTTGCGAGGTCTTCGCTGGTGGTTTCCTCCTCGGTGCCTGCTCACACTTTCGAATCCGACTCCGGAGTCAGATAATCGTCTGTGCACGGCCTCGTACGACCTCCGTCGCCTTCGCCTGATCCTCTTGTGCCGACACCCCTCATGGCGCCATTGGAAAGGTCGACTACACTTGACGCACCTATCTTGATCTCTCTGGATTCGGACGTGTAGAAAGCTGGCTGTGATTATACTATTTCAAAATGAGGTATAGTGTGCACAGAGTCCAGGGGTTCCCCAAGAGGCTTGACAGAGGCAATAATAGATAATACTAATAATACATTTGTGGTAGTGTGGTCGAGCAGTTAGGCTTATCAGAGGGTAGTGTTAAGCATTTGTTGTACACACACAAGCAATAAGTGAAAACACACACTTTATGACTTAACTCCAGGCCAATAGGTTTTTATATAGAAAAATATTCTTTTGTCAATTTATTTCTAGAACCACAAGATTCATTAGCAGGTAAATACATTAAACGAAAGGTACTTTGCATAGTAATACTTAGAACTTTGAAGGGAATCAACAATGTAGAGAGTTTTCGTTAAAATGGCAAAAAGCTATTTTAAAAGTGGACACTACAATTTTCAACAGTTCCTGGGGGATGTAAGTAAAGTACAGTTTTTGAGGTAAGTAACTAACTTGTGGGTTCAATCTCCGGGGCGTATGTAGCCCACCATTGGGGGTTCAAGATAACCCCAAACACCAGCAACACAGGGCCGGTTAGGTGCAGAGGTCAAACAGGAGCCAAAATAATGTGGGCCCTTATGGAGACAGGGGGTACTCCGGTTTGCTTGCAGGTAAGTACCAGCATCATCAGAGGGCAGACCAGGGGGATTTGAAGGAGTACTGGAGGGGCACAAAAACTACACACTCAGCGGCACGGGGCGGCCGAGTGCAGTGTGCAAACAGGGCATCGGGTTCTCAATAGAACTCCATGAAGGGACCCAGGGGTCACTTAGGCGCTGCAGGCAGGGCACAGGGGGGCCTCTTGGGCAAGCCACCGACTGGGCAAGGGTGAGGGCTGCCTGCTGGTCATTGCTGCACCAGTGGTCAATTTCTCTCGGGCTGGGGGCTGCAGGTACAGTGCTTCTCCAGGCGACGGATATCTTCGCCCCGGGCAGTCGCAGTCAGGGGAGTCCTCGAGATTACCTCTACAGACGTCGTGACGGGGTGGTAGAGAGGTCAGCCCAAGACGGACACGTAGTCTGAATCCCCTGGGGATCCTCTCTGGCTAGTTGGTCTCTCTGGACACAGGCAGGGGGCATGGGGTGCAGAGTATTTGGACTCAAGCTTCTGGAGTGAGGTGAAAGTCCCCACAGGAGTTTCTTGGTCCTCAGCGATGTAGGCTGTCCCCTAGGAGCTTTTCAGGGGTCACTGGTCCTGCAGAAGGTGATGCTTCTTCTCTTTCAGCTTTTTGAAGCAGGAGACGGGCCGGTAGGGTTGGGGCAGAGTCAGTTGTTGTCTCCTTCTCTTCTCTGCAGGGTTTTTAGCTTAGAAGTCCTTCTTTCCTTGGGTCATCTGTAATCTGAAGAGCTGGGTTCAGGGTCTCCCCTAAATACTAAATTTACGGGTGTGTTAGGGTCCGGGGGCAGTAGCTAATGGCTACTGTCCCTGAGGGTGGCTACACCCTCCTTGTGCCCACTCCCCCTGGGGAGGGGGGCACATCCCTATCCCTATTGGTCCTTATCCTCCAAAGCAAGATGGAGGATTTCTCAAGGAGGGATGGGACACCGCCTTGTTTTTCTCATTATCCCTCTGGACTTTGCACACTGCACCCGGCTGCCCCTGTGCCGCTGAGGGTGTTTTTTGTGTGCCTACTTGTGTCCCCCCCAGTGCTCTAAAAAATCCCCCTGGTCTGCCCCCCGAGGACGCAGGTACTTACCTGCTGGCAGACTGGAACCGGAGCACCCCTGTTCTCCATAGGAGCCTATGTGTTTTGGGCACCTCTTTGACCTCTGCACCTGACCGTCCCTGAGCTGCTAGTGTGGTAACTTTGGGGTTGCCTTGAACCCCCAACGGTGGGCTGCCTATGCCTCAGGACTGAGACTTGTAAGTGTTTTACTTACCTCCTAATCTAACCTTTACCTACCTCCCCCAGGAACTGTTGATTTTTGCACTGTGTCCACTTTGAAAATAGCTTATTGCCATTTTTACAAAGACTGTATATGATATTGCTTTTATTCAAAGTTCCTAAAGTATCTAAGTGAAGTACCTTGCATTTAAAGTATTTAATGTAAATCTTGAACCTGTGGTTCTTAAAATAAACTAAGAAAATATATTTTTCAATATAAAAACCTATTGGCCTGGAGTAAGTCTTTGAGTGCGTGTTCCTCATTTATTGAATGTGTGTGTACAACAAATGCTTAACACTACCCTCTGATAAGCCTACTGCTCGACCACACTACCACAAAATAGAGCATTAGAATTATCTACTTTTGCCACTATCTTACCTCTAAGGGGAACCACCCTTGCACTCTGTGCACACTATTTCTTACTTTGAAATAGTATATACAGAGCCAACTTCCTTCAGCTGGCATCAACACTAGGCAAAAGGTGAGGGGTGACCATGCCAACAGTGGCATTTTCCTACACAACCCTCCCCTTTCCTCCAAACGCAAGAGGGTGAGACTAACCTTTCCCAAGAGAGTCTTCATTTTCTAAGTGGAAGAACCTAGAAAGGCCATCTGCATTGGCATGGGCAATCCCTGGTCTGTGTTCCATTACAAAGTCCATTCCCTGTACGGATATGGACCACCTCAAAAGTTTAGGGTTCTCTCCTTTCATTTTTATGAGCCATCTGAGAGGTCTGTGGTCAGTTTGAACAATGAAGTGAGTACCAAAGAAGTATGGTGTTAGCTCTTTCAGTGACCAAACCACATCAAAGGCCTCCCTCTCAATGGCACTCCAACGCTGCTCCCTGGGGAGTAGCCTCCTGCTAATGAAAGCAACAGGCTGGTCAAGCCATTATCATTGGCTTGGAATAGGACTGCTCCTATCACCATTTTCAGAGGCATCTGTCAGCACAGTGAATTGCTTTGAATAATCTGGAGCTTTTAGAACTGGTGCTGAGCACATAGGCCCTCATTACAACCCTGGCGGTCGGTGTTAAAGCAGCGGTAATACCGCCAACAGGCCGGCTGTAAAAAAAAATATGTGAATCACGACCATGGCGGAAACCGCCAACATAGACAGCCACTTTAACACTCCGACCGCCATGGTGGTAGAAACAAACACCGCGGCGGTAACCGCCAACAGACAGGCGGAAGACAATGTTCCGCCCACTCTATAACAACACGCCTATCCGCCACCTTTTCTGGGGTGGTACCAACGCCATCAAAAGCACGGCGGAAACAGTACTTGGAACGGAAACCACTCACATTTCGACACTTTACGAACAACCAGGTCCTGGGGAGTGCAAAGCCACAGTCTCTCAAGACTCTCAAGTGGGTGGTTTGCCCACTGCTTTATCCTGGGGAGTGCAAAGCCACAGTCTCTCAAGTGGGTGGTTTGCCCACTGCTTTATCCTGGGGAGTGCAAAGCCACAGTCTCAAGTGGATGTCAGTCTCCACTGGTTCTGGAGGCGGCTTTGTGCCCAGAATGCTTCATCCTGCCAAGGACTGAGGTAGTGGATGTGAATCTCCACTGGTTCTGGAGGGGGCTTTCTGCCCAGAGTGCTTCACATGCAGTGTGGCAGGTCCCATTCCTCACCTGGGTGTGTGTGCCACAAGATTGCCTAGGAACAGGTAGCATGGTACTCCACGGAGGCAGAGACACACTCCACCCTGCTGCGACTTCGCCTGCCACCTGCAGGTACAAACAGTGCTGGGTGTCATGCCTCATGTACGGTGTGCAGGGACCAGGACATCTCCTGCAGACTCAGACGGCTACCCACTGGGGATGATTGCCATGTCAGCTGTGGTGGCACTGTCTGAGCACGTCGCGGTGCTGGTGGCGGTGGTTGCGGTGGTGTCTGTGTCAGAGGTGCTGGCGGTGGTGCATGTGTCTGCACCTGTTGAGGGACACAGCAGGATGTCTCCTGCAGCCTCAGATGGCTGCCCACTGGGGCTGATGCTGGGGACTGTTGCTGAGGAAGCAGTCGCGCAGGTGGCGGTGTCCACCGCCGTACAGGTTGATGTTCTGGTTGACAGAAGGGGTGACCCTGGTCCCTCAGCTGGAGCCTCCGTGCCCTGTCCTAACCTGCTCTTCGGCTTGTGTCCCTTCCCCACCTTTGATGTCGCTGCTGGTCCCTTGCCACTGTCCCCTTTTGGCTTGGAGGAGCCCTTGCTTGGTGGTAGGTGCGGCTTCTCCCTCTGGCTTGTGGGCACCTTCTTCACCTTAGCAGGTGGCAGAATGGCCTGCTCCTTGGTCTCGCTAGGTGGCACACTGGTAGCCCTGATTGGTGCCGCCCAGGATGTGACCTGACTTGCTGAGACCACTGTGCTGGATGATTTGGTGGCTAAAGTGCTGGGCTGGGACCTGGACAGCCTGGCCCTAGGGGAAGGACAGGGGGGAAGGTGTAGGGAAGAGGTCAAAGTTAGCGAGGAAGAGTTTCTTAGACACACTGGGACGGGAAGATGGAGGGGGTTTGGGAGTGGAAGAAGAAGAGATAGTGGTTGTAGGAGGTGTACGTCTGCTGAATTTGGGTGAAGGTGCATGGGCCACAGGCTGTTGTGAGGTGCATGGCTGTTGGGTGGGTGTGTGCCTGCGTTTGTGTACTTTGGGAGGAGGGCTCACAGACACACTGGGAAAGGACACAGGGGATGTGTGAATGGTAGTGGGGGTGGTGATTGCATGTGAGCGGTGTGTGGTGATGGGCGTGCTGATGATGGAGGTAGTGGATGAAGATGTAGTGCATGCAGGTGTGAGTGAAGACGAGACTGGGAGGGAGGAGGAGGGGGACACAGTGGAGGCAGTAGATATCGGTGTGTCTGCATGGGGATGGTGCTTGTTTGAGTGCCTGTGGGATGTTTGGTGCTTATGTTTGCCATGTCCACTCTTGTGTGTTGATGAGTGTGCATGCTGGTCTGATGGTGTGCTTGGGATAGGCTGAGGTAGAGGGGATTGGGTCTGGGTAATGGATGTTGGAGGGGGGAGGCTGGACACAGGGATAATGGCTGCCATCAGTGTTGAGGCCAGACCCTGAAATGCTCTCTGTTGGGCCACCACGCCAGAATGAATGCCCTCCAGGTATGCATTTGTTTGCTGCAAATGCCTCTCAACACCCTGGATGGCATTCAAAATGGTTGATTGCCCAACAGTGAGGGATCTCAGGAGGTCAATAGCCTCCTCACTGAGGGCAGCAGGGCTGACTGGTGCAGGGCCTGAGGTGCCTGGGGCGAAGGAGATGCCCACCCTCCTGGGTGAGCAGGCACGGGAAACTCGATGAGGGGCTTCTGGGAGGGCAGTGCTGGTAGGGGGGTGGTGGCTGTACCTGTTGATGCGGTGGGCACAGAGGTGCCCGCCACCGCAAGGGAGCTCCCATCAGAGGAGGAGGCGCTGTCGCTGGTGTCTGCTCCTCTCCCAGTCGTGGAGCTCCCCTCGCCCTCCGTCCCACTGGTGCCTTCGGACTGCGTTACTTCACCCTCCAGGGCCATGTGTGATGCAGCTCCCTCCTGCTCCGGTGCCACTGCTCCTCCGCCAGATGATTCTAATGCACACAAGGACAGGGTGACAAAACAAAAAGAGGGGGAAAGACACAAGAGACACATGGCCAATGCCTGCAACACCACTACCGTTGGCAGACACAACACACAGGGAGCAGCCCTATGCACTAAGCCATGCACTGAAAGGGCAGGGGAAAAGCACATTCCCCTGGGGGACTCTGTCGAGAATCATTTCATGCACAGCTGGAACCCATAGGAGCCTGACTAGGTGTAGAGAGCAAAAACCACCTTTGGGGTTGGACTGGGAGTGAGGCTGCAAATCAATGGATCTACCTTTGCGCATCTGCCGTGGCCTAGGGGAACCCACAGCCCACCTCCCCCACCCAGACACCTCGTCAAGCGCACAGAGTCAGCTGAATGAGAGTGTACTCACCCTCTTGTGGCTGCTGTGATGCCCTTAAGCGCCCATCCAACTCAGGATATGCCACCGCCAGGATCCGGTACATCAGGGGGGGTCATGGTGCGACGGGCACCCCTTTTGCGTTGGGAGGCCATTCCCAGCTGAGCCTCCGCAGTCTTCTTGGTCCAGCGGCGCAGGTCCTCCCATCTTTTTCTGGCAGTTGGTGCTCCGTCTATGGTAGACCCCCAGGGTTCGCATTTCCTTGGCGATGGGGCGCCAAATACCCTTCGCCAGAGGAAAAGTGAAGTAAGAATGGATGTTACTCCCCCGTACATTTCTTCTCACACATTGGCCACAAACCTCCCACCCTGGCCCAGAAATATATACACACACCATCCTCACATGCTGGCCTGTCTCCTACCCCTGTCTCTTCCATCCACGACACTCCATACAATCATGTGCCATCCACCATGCACAAAGTTTACTCAGCTGTTTGTCTGGAGGACCGTACAGTTGCATGTACTGGGGGAGGACCCCATCCACCAGTTTCTCCAACTCCTCCGCAGTGAAGGCAGGGGCCCTTTCCCCAGACACTGTAGCCATTGTCACTTCCAGACGCAGGTCACAGCAGCACTTGCAGTGTAGGTCCTCTCCTGTTGAAGGTCAGGTATCAAGTGAGGGAACTGATAGAAAATGGTGGTCATGTCTGCGGCGATGCGTACCGTCACTGCCGGCGTACATCGTCATTGGCTTCTGGAACCCATAGGGCCCAATGATAACCAATGCTGAATTGCGCAGCGGTCTTCTGACGCCTACTGCGACGCTGCACAACGCCGGCGCAGTTACCTAATTTCCCCTTGTCCCACCTTACAGGTCAGGCAGCCACCATTTCAGGGGGCCACATGGCAGGCCAACTAACTGCGTCACACCTCTTTAGGCCAGGAATACGGACAAAGCCACATAGAGAAAATGTTATGATTGTGCTAGACAGCCTTGTGAAACCTATGTGGTGTATGACCCTCTGCTCACCGTTCTCCTCCATAGGGCACGTCTGCTGGGGCAGGTGATGAGATGGCGGCATCCTCCGGTGTACAGACCCCTGGTGGACCTGTCGAAAATTGAAGACAGGCACATCATTATCACTTACAGACTTGATCGTGCAACAATCCAGGAACTGTGTGCCAGACCTGATGTCACCTATCCACCATCCCACAGGAATACCCCCTCTAGTGCAGGTCCTGTCAGTACTCCATTTCCTGGCCAGTGGGTCTTTTCAAACAACAGTAGCCATGGCATCAGGGATGTCACAGCCAATGTTCTCAAACGTGTCATCCAGAGTGTTATCTGCCCTGCTGAAACACATGCGCAGCTACATCGTTTTCCCTCAGGTGGAGGATCTGCCCACAGTGAAAGGTGACTTTTATGCCCTGGGACATATCCCCAACATCATTGGTGCCATTGATGGGACACATGTGGCATTTGTCCCCCCCCCCCGCAGCAATGGACAGGTGTACAGAAACCGGAAAAGCTACCATTCGATGAATGTGCAGATGGTGTGTTTGGCAGACCAGTACATCTCCCATGTGAATGCCAAGTATCCTGGCTCTGTGCATGACGCTTACATTTTGATGAATAGCAGCATCCCTTATGTGATGGGGCAACTCCTGGGGCACCGTGTGGCTAATAGGTGAGGCCAAGGTCCCAACACAGTTGACATAGGTGTCTGAGTATGGGGTTGTCCCTAAGGGTTAGTGTGTGTCTAACAGTTGTCCCTCGACATTTGCAGGTGACTCTGGTTAACCCAACCTGTCATGGCTACTGACCCCAGTGAGGAATCCCAGGCCAAGGGCAGAGGAACGCTACAATGAGGCACATGGGCGAACTAGGAGGATTATAGAGCGCATCTTCTGCCTCCTGAAGGCCGGATTCCGGTGCCTCCATCTGACAGGTGTACAGAAACCGGAAAAGCTACCATTCTATGAATGTGCAGATGGTGTGTTTGGTAGACCAGTAAATCTCCCATGTGAATGCCAAGTATCCCTGCTCAGTGCATGACGCTTACATTTTGAGGAATAGCAGCATCCCTTATGTGATGGGGCAACTCCAGAGGCACCATGTGTGGCTAATAGGTGAACCTAAAGTCCCTACACAGTTTCATTTGCTGTCTGGGTATGGGAGATTCCCTAATGTTTGGAGAATGTCTAACAGTTGTACCTCGATATTTGCAGGTGACTCTGGTTACCCCAACCGTTCATGGCTACTGACCCCAGTGAGGAATCCCAGGACAAGGGCAGAGGAACGCTACAATGAGGCACATGGGCGAACTAGGAGGATAATAGAGCGCACCTTCGACCTCCTGAAGGCCAGATTCCAGTGCCTCCATCTGACAGGTGGATCCCTATACTACTCACCGAAGAAGGTGTGGCAGATCATTGTGGCCTGCTGTATGTTGCACAACCTGCCTTTGTGACGCCAGGTGCCTTTTCTGCAGGAGGATGGGCCTGATGCTGGTCTTGTGGCAGCTGTGGAGGTTGTGGACAGTGAAGAAGAGGAGGCAGAAGAAGAAGATGTAGACAACCGAAACATCATGTAATACTTCCAGTGAGACACAGGTAAGAGGATGGAACTGCTTCCCACATCTCATACTATTGTAGGACCTAGCATAAATCTGCCTTTTTACCTCTGTGTATGGACCCTGACTTGTCACTTTGACTTTCCATTTCACAGATCTGGGTCCCACTTTGTGCCCTCTGCTATGTTTACTGCTGGCCTACAACTGTGTAACATTGGTATGTGAACAAGTACATTGACATTGCTATATTTCAGAGAGGTTGCAATTTGTGAAAGCACAGACTGACTCTAGATTGTTTTATGATTCCAGGGTGTTTATTTCTATGCTAATAAGTGGAGGGGGTGTGAAATGGGCTGGGGTGATGGTGGAGAAATGTCCATGGTAGAGTCCAGTCTCTTGGTCTCACAGGTGCATTGTCCATTGGGGCATAGGAAGGGGAGCAATGACAGTTCAAGGTGGACAGGGCGACAAAGTGGGACAGAAGCGTGACATTTAGGAGAGTCTTATTTCCTGGCGGGGTCTTGGCAATGTTCTCTGTCTTGTTCCTGGATTTCAGGGACCGTTTGCGGGGTGGTTCTCCTTCTGCAGGGGGTGGGGTGCTGGTGGCCTCTTGGTCCTGTGGCGGTGCCTCCTGTCCACTAGCGCCGGCGGAGGTGGAGGGCTGTTCATTGTCCAGGCTAGTGTCAGGGGCCCGTTTGTGTGCCACTGTGTCCCTCATGGTGTTGACAAGGTCTGCCAGCAACCCTGCAATGGTGACCAGGGTGTTGTTGATGGACTTCAAGTCCTTCCTGATCCCAAGGTAGTGTTCCTCCTGCAGCCACTGAGTCTCCTGAAACTTGGCCAGAACCGTGCCCATGGTCTCCTGGGAATGGTGGTATGCTCCCATGATGTTTGAGAGTGCCTCATGGAGTGTCGGTTCCCTGGGCCTGTCCTCCCCCTGTCGCACAGCAGTCCTCCCAGCTTCCCTGTTATCCTGTGCCTCGGTCCCCTGAACCGTGTGCCCTCTGCCACTGACCCCAGGTCCCTGATTTTCTTGGGTTAGTGGGTTTGCCTGGGTTCCCTGTAGTGGTGGACACACTGCTGATTGACGTGACCTGGGGACAGGGAGATGGTCCCGCTGGGTGGTTGCTGTGGTGGTGTGTCCTGAGGGGGGAGGTTCAGTGGTGGCTTGTGACAGTAGCAGAGGTGCCTGATGGGCCGGGCTGGTCATCTTGATCCAGGCGTGCAGAGCTGCTGTCATCACTGTGGGCCTCTTCCGTGGGGGGACTGGATATGTCTGGCACCTCCTGTACGGTGATGTTGGGTATGGGTCCTGTTGGGGTGTAAATGCATAGTTTTAGTATCTGTGTGTGTCATCTTGTGCATTGGGTGAGGTACCCTCTACTCCTGTGCTTGCATCATTGTGTTTGCCCTTTTGTGATAGTTGGTTTGGAGTCTGTGTGGGTATCTGTACTGGATATGCTTTGGTGATGGTGGTCCATGCATAGGTGTTGCATGCAGGGCCTTGGTATTGTGATGTGTGGGCTGTGACAGTGGGACATATGTGAGATGATGGAGTGAGGGTAAGGGTAGAGGTATGTGATGATGTCAGAGAGACCAGATCCTCGGGGCCTGTTCACGTTCCCAACATGTCCACCACAAGACAGCTCCAAATCTCTGATAGGAATATCACAGAGCCTAAGATAGTCCAAGTGGGGAAAAGGGGATTAGGTAGGGAACAGCTAGGAAGGAGTGCTGTAGGAAGCAAAAGGTTAAACAACACAATATCAGAATATAATCACATTGACTTTCACTAGACTATGGTTCTTAGAAATTGTCTTAGTGTAACCATGGATAACCTAAGAAGTGACTTAAACTAGATCTCAAGAACTCTGGGTACCTGGAACAAATCAAGAATGATTAATGAACTTGTCATATGAGCTTTTCATAAAATGTCACATAATGTCTAGAAATACATGAACCTTCTAGAACACTGTTTCAGAACAAACACTGCTTTGTTAACATGAGGACAAAAGACTATCTGAAATTTTTCCTGGAAAGCAACTGGAATTGGATCAGGGACCTAATATGCACAAAGAATGTCACATTTTGAATTTAGCATCTTCACAGGAAATCCATAGACTCAGGATAAATGTGTGCACTTCAAGAAACATTGCTCATCAAAGTTTTAGTTGCCAAGAAATGATCACGCACACCTTTGCCGATCCGAACACCAAGTTTACATGCTGGAAATGAATCTCGCACACTGTCGATTCTAACAAGAATATGTAAATGCCATTAAATGATCGCGCAAGCCTTTGACGATCTGAATACCAAGTTTTACATGCGGGAAATGAATCGCACACACTGCCAATTCTAACAAGAATATGTAAATGCCATGAAATGATCGCGTAAGTCTAACAAGAATATGCAAATGCCATGAAATGATCGCGCAAGACTTTGCTGATCTGAACACCGAGGTTTACATGCGGTAAATGAATCGCGCATTCTGGCGATTCCAACAAGAATATGCAAATGCCATGAAATGATCGCGCAAGCCTTTGCCGATCTGAACACCAAGGTTTACATGCGGTAAATGAATCGCGCACTTTGCCGATCCCAACTAGAATATGCAAATGCCATGAAATGATTGCGCAAGCTTTTGCTGATCTGATCACCAAGGTTTACATGCGTTAAATGAGTCGCACACTCTGGCGATTCCAACAAAAATATGCAAATGCCATGAAATGATCACGCATGCCTTTGCCGATCTGAAAACCAAGATTTACATCAGAGCAATGATTTGCGTACTCTGAAAGTTTCACGAGTAGGCCCAAAAACTGAAGAGTCTTTTTAGAACGGGGTCGGGGGCCCAGCCCGACCTCCGCCTTACCACCCTGCTCAAGGATCCCCAAGATAATGCAGGACAGGCCTGGAACGTCAAGGTACGCCTCCGGAACAGGAGCTAAGGAAAATGCTGCTGCTCTGCACCGGGACCTCTGAATAGTGAGCACGTGGAGCTGGGCTGGCTCCCTTATATAGAGTCTGGCCCAGCCCACAAACCACACCCAGTCATGCTGCAACGGAAAGCTTCTAGAAGGTCCTAGAAAGGGACCACACCCTGATACACTCTGTAAGCCTGCAGCAATACCTTGAAAATGAACATTTGCAAACATCATTAATAGTGTTTTTCAAGGTTAAAGTCTGCAATGCAAAACATTAACATACTGTATATAAACACAATGCATGAATTATGCTCTTGCATAAAGACTGGGTTTTTGCATTTTTGTTGCCCGTAGAGCGTGCACTGTCCTGATGTTGACAGATGGCATGCAGGTGGAATGGGGGGATATTGTAAATAAGATATGACTTACCAGAGTCCAGTCCTCCTGCTACTCCTGCGAGGCCCTCAGGATGCAGTATTGCCAAGACTTGCTCCTCCCATGTTGTTAGTTGTGGGGGAGGAGGTGGGGGTCCACTGCCAGTCCTCTGTACAGCAATTTGGTGTCTGGATACCACTGAACGCGCCTTCCCCCATAGGTCGTTCCACCTCTTCCTGATGTCATCCCATGTTCTTGGATGCTGTCCCACTACGTTGACCCGGTCAACGATTCTCCACCATAGCTCCATCTTCCTAACAATGGAGGTGTGCTGCACCTGTGATCCGAAAAGCTGTGGCTCTACCCAGATGATTACCTCCACCATGACCAACAGCATCCAAGAACAAGGGACAACATCAGGAAGAGGTGGAATGACCTACGGGGAAGATACGTTTTGTGGCAGCAAGGCACTAGCTCGCCATCCAGGGGACAGACTGTGGACCCCCACCTCCTTCCCTACAGCTCACAGCATGGGAGGAGCAAGTCTTGGCAATACTGCATCCTGAGGGGCTCACTGGAGTAGCCGGAGGACTGGACATTGGTGAGTCAAGACTTACTACTTATCACCCCCCCCCCCCCCTCATATGTGCCTGCCATCTTACCCCCTCACCATCACTTCCTCACTCCACCCCATCCCATACACTGCACCTACACATCTGACTAACCCCAATGCCAAAACCTGCTGCTATACCAATGCATGGACAACCCTCCCAGTCCTGCATTGACACCCATCACAAAAGCATGCACAGCATAGGGTAACTAACAGTCCCACAATACATCACAATACACATACAAAGGTGGCAGGGCAACAGCAACAATAGAGGGGAAGCTAGGGATGTGCAATATGTCACAGACATGAACCATAATACATCACTTACATCCCGACAGGTGCCCCAGCCAATGTCAGCGGAGAGGAGGTGCCACGACAAACCAGTCCCCCAACAGAAGATGCCTACAGTGATGACAGTAACTCTGGACTTCTGGATCTGGATCAACTACCTGACCCATCAGGGACCACTGGTCATTCAGTCACCCGGGCCCACTCTCAGCCAACCACAGAGCCTACCCCATCAGTATCCAACACCACAGCACCCACCCAGCATCCCCACACCACTGTCCCAAGGACACGTCAATCAGACGTTTGCCCACCTGTGCAGGGACCCTAGACCACACCTTGCCCCCAAGACAATCAGAGACCTGGGGTCAGTGGCAGTGGGCACACCATTCAGGGGACACATGCACAGGGCAACAGAGACACTGGGAGGACCACTGTGCGCCAGGGGAGGACAGGCCCAAGGAACAGACTGTCCAGGAGGCACTCACCAAGATCCTGGGAGCCTGCCAACAATCCCAGGACATGATGGCCCAGATCCTTACCAACATGCAGGAGAACAAGCGGCTGCAGGAGGAACACCATCAGGAGATCAGGGAGGACTTGCAGGCCCTCAATACCACCATGATCTCCATAGCAGGGGCGCTGGCAGACATGGCCAGCATCATGAGGGAATCGACAGCAGATAAGTGGGCCCCTACCACTAGCCAGTCTATTGGTCAGCCCTCCATTTCCACTGCAGCTAGTGGGCAGGAGGCCCCACCACAGGGCTCACAGGGCACCAGCACCCCTCCCCCTGCAGAAGGGGAACCACCCTGCAAACATTCCCTGCGACCCAGACAGAAGCCAGAGACACTTGCCAAGACCAAGATCACCGCCAGGAAATGAGACTCACGTTTCTATTGCCCCTTGGACACTGGACCTGTGCTACAAACAGACTGGAACAATACCCTGGACTTTCCTCTACCATCACCCCATTCCATTGCACCTTTCCCTCAATTATTTGCACTACAATAAACACCCTTGAACACAACTTGAGTGACACTGTTTTATGTGTTGAAAATGTGCATTTATGGGAACAGTCACATCTAGTGCAAACGATCTGAACACTGTGATAGCATACCTGTAGCTGTCTGTAGTAATCACACCAGGACACTGTTGTCATAACACAAACATCTATAAAATGACAAGCCATAGGTGACAGTAAGTTGAGATGCAAAGGAAGTGAATGCCTTCATGCCACAGCCACACAGATAAAATCAGTAGTCAGAATAATTGTCAGTTCCACTGTCTCACCTGTGTGTCATTGGAAGTATTGACGTGTAACTGAGTTCTGATGTCCACATCCTCAACCTCTGCCTCTTCATCCTCACTGTCCTCAGGGTCCACTGCTGTCACAGGGTCATCTCCAATCACCTCCTACTGCAGAAAAGGCACATGTCGTCTGAGGGCCAGGTTATGCAACATGCAGCATGCCACTACTATCTGGCAGACCACCTCGGGTGAGTAGCACAGGGATCCACCTGTCAGATGCAGGCATCTGAACCTGGCCTTCAGGAGGCCGAAGGTCCTTTAGATTATTCTCCTGGTTTGCCAATGTGCATCAGTATAACAGTTCTCAGCCCCTGTCCTCACAGGGAGCCACGATAAGTTTGGGTAGCCGGAGTCACCTGCAAGTATTGAGGGACAAACATTAACCTTACACCTTGCTATGGGGATAACACCTGAAGGCATACTCTGACATACAGTGGGTAGGGACTCTGGCTCACCTATTAGCCACACCCTGTGCCTCTGTAGTTGAGCCATTACATCTGGGATGCTGCTATTCCTCAATACAAAGACGTCATGCACCAACCCAGGATACTTGGCAGTGATGTGGGAGATGTACTGGTCCGCCAGGCACACCAGAATCCTGCCTTCACAGTGGCCAAATCTTCCACCTGGGGGAAAGCAAAGTAGCTGCACATGTGTTTTACCAAGGCAGACAATACCCTTGCCAGCACGATTGAGAACACTGGCTGTGACATTCCTGCTGCCAAGCCCACTGCCACTTGGAAAAAAAACAGTTGCCAGGAAATGGAGCACTGATAGAACCTGCACAAGAGGGGGGATCCCAGTGGGATGACGGATAGCTGATATCAGGTCAAGCTCCAATTGGGCACATAGCTCTGTGTATGTGACCCTGTCCAATCTGTAGGTGAGTATTATGTGCCTGTCCTCCAGTGTAGCCAAGTCCACAAGTGGTCTGTACACCAGACCAGGGTTTGTCTCCTCCTCCTATTCATCCGCAGTGGTAGGTATCTAAGGGACACAAGAGTGAGTAGGCTGTCACAATTTGAACAATGGAACCACCACCTCAGTGTGCATACAGTGTTAATGTGATGGGACAGTAAGAATGGCAGTGTATGTGCAATTTTCGGCAATGACACAGTTATGGAAGATCTGAATGTTGTCCACCACCATGAAATGGCGACCGCCTGTCCTGTATATAGGGACAGGTAGAAGTGAGGTAATTCCACCAACGTTTGGCGTTGTGGCGGAAGGCGGTCTTGCACCGCCGTGCAATTCCTCATTGGCTAATATGGGGCTCGCTGGAGTACAGTGGGCAATGGGGATCAGCAGCAGCGGTGACGGTGTACACCGCCGCGGACATGACCGGCATTTTCCATCTGAAACCTCACTTGATTCCTGACTTTCCACAGGACAACACCTACACGGCGTGTGCTGCTGTGACCTGTGTCTTGAACATACCATGGCCCGTGTGACCGGGGAAAGGGCCCCTGCCTTCACTTCGATAGAGTTGAAGCACTTGGTGGATGGGGTCCTACCCCAGTATGGACAGCTGTATGGGCCTCCAGACCAACAGGTGAGTACACCTTGGGCACGATGCATGTGGGAAGGTTGCATGGAGATGTGTGTGCAGGCATCATGTCATTTGGGGGGGGGGTCTGGTGGTAGTGTACATGGTGAGTGCCGGGCGATGTGTGTGCCAATGGAGTTAGAAACAGGATTTGTGGGCCACATGTGTGATAGGCTGGATTGTATGGTTAATGCTGTCCTCCTGTCTGTATTACCTCTGCAGGTCAGCACCCATCAAAAGAAAGGATTGTGGCGTGCCATCGTCAAAGACATGTGGTCTCTGTGGGCCTACAGCAGGCAGATCACCCACTGCAGAAAATGGTAAGAGGACCCGAGACGCTGGGCATGGAAGTCCGCGGAGGCCCAGCTGGGGATGGCCTCCCAACGAGGAAGGGCTGCCCATCTGAACTTGACCCCCCTGATGGCCTGCATACTGGCGGTGGTCTACCCAGAGCTGGATGGGTGCTTGAGGGCATCACAGCAGCCTTAAGGGGCTGAGTACGTTGGCCGTTACTACAATAATTTGTGGGTGGCCTGGGATCCGGGTGGTGGGTTTGAGTTATTGGGTGCCCCTTAATGCCAGGACAGACATTGCAGCGTGATCCAGCTCAAGGGTAAAGGGTGTATAGCAAATGCAGGTAACCTAGCTCGGTTGCATTCCATGTCAGTCAGGGCTTTGTGGGTCCCAGGAGGGCTGAAGTTGGCGTTGGTTGGCCCTCATCTTGCTGTGGCAAATAGCCAATTGAATGCCAGTGCAATGCATAGTGCTCAATCCTGATCCCTGTGTGTGACGGTACAGTGTATGCCAACTGTGGTCTTGGTCCTGTAATTGACCCAGTGCTCCCTTACTCTCCACCACCCCCTTCTCCTTCTGTCATCCTGTTCATGTGTGCAATAGCATAATCTGGCGGAGGAGCAGGGGCACCGGCAACAAAGGGAGCTGCATCCCAGGAGGCAGAGTCCACAGACGCCGAGGGAACCAGTGGGATGGAGGGCGAGGGGGGCATCACAGCGGACATAGGAGGTCACAACACTGACTCAGATTCCTTTTCCAATGGAAGTTCCCTGGTGGTGATGGACCACCCCAGCTACAGATACAGCTTCCACCCCCCCTTACCAGCGCTGCCCTTTGAGTAGCCCCTCAGCGGGTTGCCCGTGCCTGCTCACCTAGGAGGGTGGGCATCTCCTTCGCTCCAGGCACCTAAGGCCCTGCCCCAGTGAGCCCTGCTGCCCTGAGTGAGAAGGCTATTGACCTCCTGAGATCCATCTCTGTATGGCAGACAAACATTGTGAATGCCATCCTGAAGCTGGCATCCCAGATGCAGCAATGCAATGCATTCCTGGAGGGCATCAAAGGTGGATTGGCGGCCCAACAGAGATCGATTCAAGCTCTGGCCTCCTTGCTGATGGCAGCCATTGTCCCTGTTCCTACCGTCCCCCCTCCAACTACCACTTCCCAGTCTCCTCAACCCCAACCCATCCCATGCACACATACAGACGAGCATGCACACAAGACATCACACATCAGTGGCACAGTCAAACACAAGCACCACACTTCAGTCCACAAGCACTCACACAAGCAACAGACAGTTGCACACACATCCACATCCACTGCGTCCCCCTCCTCCAGATCCCTCAGTCATGTCCACACACACAACTACATGCACTGCTTCAGCAGCCACCACCAGCATCACTAAACCAAGCAGCACACACGCCTCACTAGCAGACACCTCCACAACATCCATCCACGCGTCCCCTGTGTCCTCTCCCACCCTGTCTGTCCCCCCCCCCCCTCGTAAAGGACACAAACGCAGGCCTTCAGACGCCCAACAGCCATCCACCTCACATCAGCACACTGCCCAGGAACCTGCACCCAAGTCCAGCAGACGTTCTCCTCCAACAACCACTCCCTCAACCTCTACTCCTATCCCTTCCCCTCCTCCCGCCCCACCGTCCCTAAGTAGCTTTTTCTTACCCAATTTGACCTCCCCCACCCCCAACCAGGCACCCACCCCCAGTCCTGCCTGTAAGAGCAGGGTCCCAAAGACCCAGCCCAGCACCTCAGCTCAACAGTCCACAGGGACAGTGGAGGCACCTCCTAGTCGTGGAGACAAGACAGTGAAGGATCCTACTCCACCAGCCAGGAAGGGGAAGGATCCCACTCCACCAGCCAGGAAACGAAAGAATCCCACTCCACCTGCCAGGAAAGGGAAGGATCCCACTCCACCTGCCAGGAATGGGGAGGATCCCACTCCACCATCCAGGGAAGGGAGGCATCCCACTCCACCAGCCAGGAAAGGGAAGAAGCCCTCACCTCCGTCAGAGGTTGGCAGGGTACCAACAGCACCACCACCAGTGGGCACGGGGCCCTCATCCCCTTCTGAGACACCACAGCCCTCGCCTCCAGCAGGGCCTTCCCAGGAGGCACCTTCCCCAGCTGAGATACAGCAGCCCTCACCTCCTGCAGAGACTGGCAGGGTACCAACACTACCACCACCAGTGGGCACGGAGCCCTCATCCCCTGCTGAGACACAGCAGCCCTTGCCTCCAGCAGAGGCTGCCCAGGAGGCAACTTCCTCAGCTGAGACACAGCAGCCCTCACCTCCTGCAGAGGCTGGTAAGGTACCAACACCACCACCACCAGTGGGCACGGGGTCCTCATCCCCTGCTGAGACACAGCAGCCCTCGCCTCCAGCAGAGGCTGCCCAGGAGGCACCTTCCCCTGCTGAGACACAGCAGCCCTAACCTCCAGTAGAGGGCATGTAGGCCACCCTCCAGGGACTGATTTACAAGGAGGCCCCTTCAGAACCAGTGGTCAGGATCCCCACCTCAGAGACTGTGACCATGCACTCCCCAGCACAGAGAAATGGGCCTGGAGCCCCCTTCAGAACCAGTGGGCAAGTTCCCCACCTCAGAGTCTGTGACCATGCACTCCTCAACACATAGAAATGGGCATGGAGCCCCCTCCAGAACCAGTCGGCTAGTTCCTGACTTCAGCTGAGGTGCCCCCCCACTCCCTTCCCCCTGAGGTGTCTGTCCACTTCCGAGATGTTGGCCCTGCACAGTTTTTTGCGGAGTTAGTCAGGAACAAGTTGGGGATTAGACTGTGCCCTGTGGCCATGTGGGCCTTTTGTACTTTGGACTGGGCATTGGCCCTTTCACGACAATTGTTCATATATCGTTGTTCTCCAATTGGTTCATATGATGGCAGTGACATGCAGTTACAGTCTCAGTACTGCCGACCTGTAGTCCTTGTATTATGCTGTGTGTCCTGTGCCATTGGTTTGTGTCTGCAGCTGGTTGTGTGTATGATGTGTGTGTGAATGGTGTGTGTCGTGCGTGTGTTTGTGTCATTCTCCTTTTCCTCCCTCCCTCCCTTGTGTACTAGGCGGCTGTACTCTTCGTTGCATTGGTGTTCCAGGTCACCGGTGGTTGGTTTCTCTCAGGCCTGGGGGCTGCGGGTGCAGTGCTTCTCCAGACGACAGATATCTTTGTCCCAGGCAGTCGCAGTCAAGGGGTTCCTCAGGATTCCCTCTGCAGGTGTTGTTGTGGGGGTGTAGAGAGGTCAGCCCAGGGTGTACACGTAGTCTGAATCGCCTGAGGATCCTCTCTGGCAAGTTGGTCTCTCTGGACACGGGCCAGGGGCATGGGGTGCAGAGTAGTTAGACTCATGGTTCTGGAGTGAGGTGAGTCCCTTTAAAGATGGTTTCTTTGTCTTCTTTTTGGACAGGTCTGCGCGTCCACAGGAGTTTCTTGGTCCTTGGTGATGCAGGCAGTCCCTTGAAGGCTTTTCAGGGGTCGCTGGTCCTGCAGAACGCGTTGCTTCTTCTCTTGCTTCTTTTTGAAGCAGGAGACGGGCCGGTAGGGCTGGGGCCGAGTCAGTTGTTGTCTCCTTCTCTTCTTTGTGGGGTTTTCAGCTCAGCAGTCCTTCTCTCTTGAGGTCGTCAGGAATCTGAGGAGCTGGCTTCAGGGTCACCCCTAAATACTAAATTTAGGGGTGTGTTTGTGTCGGGATAGTAGCCAATGGCTACTGTTCCTGAGGGTGGCTACACCCTCCTTGTGCCCGCTCCCTCTGGGGAGGGAGGCACATCCCTATCCCTATTGGTCCTAATCCTCTGAAGCAAGATGGAGGATTTTTCAAGGAGGGGGTCACTTCAGCTCTGGACACCTTAGGGGTGTTCCTGGCTGAGGGGGTGACTCCTCCTTGTTTTTCTCATCATCCCTCTGGACTTGCCGCCAAAAGTGGGGGCTTGTCCGGGGGGCAGGCATCTCCACTGGCTGGAGTGCCCTGGGGCCTTTGAGGCTCACCGCCAGATGTTACAGTTCCTGCAGGGAGAGGTGTGAAGCACCTCCACCCAGGAAAGGCTTTGTTTCTGACCACAGAGTGCACAGAGGCACTCACCCCATGTGGTCAGAAACTCGTCTGGAAGTGGCAGGCTGGCATAGATCGGTCAACCTTACACTAGCAGTTGGGCTAACATACAGGGGGAATCTCTAAGATGCCCTCTGTGTGCATTTTTCAGTAAATCCCACACTTGCATCAGTGTGGGTTTATTGTGCTGAGAAGTTTGATACCAAACTTCCCAGTATTCAGTGTAGCCATTATGGTGCTGTGGATTTCGTAATGAGAAACTCCTAGACCATATACTCATTATGGCTACCCTGCACTTACAATGTCTAAGGGTTTGACTTAGACACTGTAGGGGCATAGTGCTCATGCAGCTATGCCCTCACCTGTGGTATAGTGCACCCTGCCCTAGGGCTGTAGAGGGGTGAATTACCTATGCCACAGGCAGTGGTTTGTGGGCATGGACCCTGAGGGGAGTGCCATGTAAACTTTGTCTTTTCTCTCCACTAGCACACACAAGCTGCAAGGCAGTGTGCATATACTGAGTGAAGGGTCCCTGAGGGTTGCATAATACATGCTGCAGCCGTTAGGGACCTTCCTAGGCCTGTGCCTCATTGTGGAAACAAAGGTACAGTTTTAGGGAAAGAACACTGGTGCTGGGGCCTGTTTAGCAGGGTCCCAGCACACTTCCAGTCTAAGCTGGCATCAACACTAGGCAAAAAGTGGGGGGTGACCATGCCAACAGTGGCATTTTCCTACAGGACGACACCGCTTCCAAGGAAGCTTCTCCCACTCAACGTCGGTCAACATCGCCACCAACCCTGAGAGCGGCACCGGGAAATTTACATGAGGCTTCTGTGCTTCCGCTTTCTGAACCTCTTGCACATCTGCTTGATACTCTTGTATGGCCCATTCCTGGTTAATCCTCTGATTGTGTACTTGATTTGGAACTGCTAGTGGTCTAGATTCCTCCCCAGCATCTAGCTGCTCTCAACCCCTGGCTTGGTGATGGAACCAGCACTGCATTCACATATATTTTGAGGCTGGTGTCTGCTGTTTTGGGCCTGCATCTTCCTATGGTGCAATTGTCTATTGATCTGTTGTTATCTTTTACTCCGGATCAGTCTGACACTGAACCAGTTCTGCCTTTTTGCGAGGCTCTCTATGACATCCTTCTAGGTGTCTGGACTCAGCCTGTCTCTGGTCCTTTGGTGGATCGTTCTGTTTCACACAGGCATCGGGCAGCACAGACAGACGCCTTGTGTCTTCGTCACCACCCTCCTCCTCAAGGGTTTGTTACTCAAACTGCTTTGGGCGTTACTGCTCTGGAGCAGGTACCACCTACTCTGCAGCACAGAGATTCTAGGCAGCTGGATGCTGCCGGCAGGCTTATTTTCACCTCTTCTAGTGGCGCTGTGCGTTCCACCAACACTTCCTGTGTGTTGGCCCACTTTTCCCATGCTCTTTGGGACTCTTTAGAATGTTTACTGCCATTGCCTTCTGACGGTGTTTGACCTGGGCTGATGTCTTTGCTCAGAGAAGGTCATCAAGCTACTCGACTTGCAGTTTGATCCGGTACGGATTCTGCTGATTCCATTGGACAGATTATGGCTGTGTCTGTTGCCATACGTCGCAGGGCTTGGTTGGCGGTTTGCAACTTCTCATCTCCAGTGCAAGATGCCCTTCTTGATATACCATTTGATGGCAAGTCGCTTTTTGAGGCGCACGCAGATTCTGCCTTACGTCGTTTCTGGGATTCCCATGGATGGGGACTAGTGTCCTTCCTCTCTGGTGTGGGCATCCTCACCCCTTCTCTACTTCTGTGGTATTTTTCATCAGTTGGGTCCCTTCATAATTGTATTCTTGGTTGCACTCTTGTTATCCACTTTGGATCTTTTGTGCTTCCTTTGGTGCGCACAGTTAGTTCTGTACTGCTGTTCCTGTCAGCGGAGCAGTGGTTCCGGAGCATACCTTGTGCCTCGCCTGGAGCAGCCGCCTCTATACAGTGGGTTACTTCCATAGCCATTACAGTATGGTCCACCATAATTGTCATGGTGAATTTCCAATATTCCTTTCGTTTCTATTTGGTGAGACTTCGCTGTGCTTGGTAGTATCTCTGCTTTTGAGATGGGCAGGGTGCCCTCTTCTCGTTTGGCCTGCTTCCTGGTATAACGTCCGCCTTCGCTTGGTCTTTTCCTACCACGGTTCGTGGTTTTCTTTCCATTGTCCATTGCTGCCAACATGCCTTTTCTTTGATTTACCATTCCCCTTTTGCTGTTCATCTCTGTTGCTAAGAGATTGGGTTGGACATTCGCTCTTTGAGCTTTTGATGGTGGATGGTGTTTTACGCATCTTTCTTGATTTATTCCTCATGTGGACGTGTATTGTACTCCTTCGGGAGCCAATTCTTCCCTACTTCAGGTAGGGTCTTTCACCTCTGGTGTCCCTTCCTAGGAAGGTTTCTTTTCCCATTTTTCCAGTGGTTTCTCCATTTCCTGCTTTTCCCCTGCTATGGGCTCATATTTGTGCTTGTTGCAGGTTCTCCTCCCTGTCTTTTTGGATCGAGGTGCAATGGCTCAGTGGCAATGTCTTCTGCCTGTGGTAGTACAGGCTCCCCAGGACAAGGGTTCACATCAGGGGCTGCTAATCTTTTGTGTTCTTGGTCCTCTGTTGATCACGTTTCTTCCAGGGCCATTATGCCCTAGCTCAATGATTGTACCTTCTACCTTTCGAGGCACTGGCTACTCCATTCCAGAGATTCTGTGCTTCCCTACAAAAAACAAAAAAAAAAGAATTATCATGCTGTGGTACTGTACTGATATTGTCCATTTCACTGTGGTGTACTTAATTCACATTGTTTATTGCCAGCTCCTTTCGGCTCATTCCTGAGCTGGATCCTCCCTGTGTTATTGATCACAGGTTCTTGCTATCTTTTCCACAGCATGTTGTGAGTTCTTTATCGTACTCCCTCTTCTTCAGGCAGTGCGGTATCTCTTTTTGGCCTTTATGGAGGTGTCCTTTATTCGTGGATTTATTTCCTGGCGCCACTTTATACTGACCCCTCCCCCACCCAACCTTTAATAGGTGGGGTATGGTGCTAATTCCAGTACTGGCTTCTGCAAGATTTTACAAATTGCTTGGTGCCCTTTTTGTCCCTTGCCCTCCTTGTTCATGATGAGGACCTGAGAGGTGTACTATCTTTTGTTTCCTGTCGTTGGTATTCTTAGTTTGGTTATTCCTCTAGGGTACCTTCCCTAATGTTTCCTATCTGCTTGGTCATTGTTAATTAACATTGATTCTGTCGGATCCCTCCCGGACCTATCCTTCTGCCGGGATGGTTCTGTATTTTTTCTTCTGGCTGCTGTTGTTGACACCTTGCATATTACCATCTTTCTTCGTTGGCATAAGCCATGGTTGTCTTTGAAAATATTTTTCTGTCTTTCGGGACCTCCTCACTTTTTCAGACTTTTGTCCCTTCATAGGTCTCGGATTCCATTTTCTTTCTCCCCTCATATTCCTTACGGGGTGGCATGTTTAGTTTCTTTGCGATTTCAAGGTATTCTAGCTTGATGGCTAGGTCCACTGTCTTTGGTGCAGCAGGGTACCCCTCTACAGGAGTTCAAATGTCGCCAGCGCTCTTATGTATTAACAGGTTCCTTCCTTTATTATCTGTGCTTACTGTTGCACAGTTCTTTGGCTGCCTCGGTATGCGGTTGATACTTCTACCTCCAGTTCCCCTGTCAGCTTGTTTTCTGGCATTCATTTTTGCTCTGAGCTCTCACAGGAACGTCTGCTCCTTTTATCTTGTCATTCCAGTTCTCCTTTGATGCTCTCTCTTTTGCCCCTCTATCATTCCATGGCTAGTGTATATCTATACACTTTGCACTTGCACAAGACCTTACTGGTCTTTCCCATTTTGTTGTTCTTTTGAGCCTGGCGCTTTTTCTCCACTCCTTCTAAGTCTCCCATCCAGTCTATCTGTACTCTTTCAGTTTCTTCATTTGCTTCTCTGGCTGGAGAACTCTCTCATTCTGACTGTGAGATTGTTGTATATTAAGGTTCTACTGGTCTTTCTCTTTGCATCTTTTACACGTTTTATATCACTTGTGTGTCTGTATTTTCTAGTGCCCCTGTACAGGGTTCCATTTTATTATCTTGCTGTTTTTTTTTTGTAGATTTCTCTCCCCTATGGGATGGTTGCTGCCTAGTCTCCGGTGGAGGATTTTCCTTACCAGCCATGACTTAGCTTTTTCCCGGTGGATTTGCAGTTCCTTTTTCCGTATGAGTCACTTTATATTTTTCTCTCGCACACTCTGGGGGTTATTACAACTTTGGAGGAGGTGTTAATCCGTCCCAAATGTGACGGATATACCACCAGCCGTATTACGAGTTCCATAGGATATAATGGACTCGTAATACGGCTGGTGGTATATCTGTCACTTTACCGTCACTTTTGGGACGGATTAACACCTCCTCCAAAGTTGTAATAACCCCCTCTGTCTCAAGCCTGGTTATTCCTCTGTGTTTACTGGGTTGTTTTTTGTGAGACTGGTGTGATCTGTTAGTTTCCCTCTGCCAGGGTTTGGGATTGCTTGGGTATCTAATTCTAAGATGAGGAATCTGCAGCTAGTTGTCTGTATCAGATGGAGGAGTTACTTACCTTTGGTAATGCCTTATCTGGTAGAGACACAGACTAGCCGCAGATTCCTTATCGACCCACACATTCTCCCCGCTTGCGAACTGTGTCCTCTTCAGTCGAGCTTAGGGTTTTTTGGGGTGTTTTGTGGTTCTGCTATGACTCAGAACTTATTTTTTTTTTCTTCTGGTTGGCATATACACTATTGTTCTGTTTTTCTATTGCATTGCCGGTTTCTCTGTGGCTCCGCGTTTCAAACCACAGAAGAAACTGACGTCAACACATCAGAGGACGGAATATATGGACTGTGCTGATGTCATATCTGGGCACAGAGGTACTGCTGAGGAAAACATTTCCGGATCCAGTCTGATGCCTGGGGAAGAATTCCAAGATAAGGAATCTGCGGCTAGTCTATGTTTCTACCAGATGAGGCATTACCGAAGGTAAGTAACTTGTCCATTAGGTTTGGATGTGTTCAAGTAGTTTTTCTTCTAAGAAAGTCTTTCGAGTCATGAGGTACTGTGACTCCTCCTCTTGCTGGTAATGTGCATGGACATCAACGCCATTATTAGATTGTTTTCTTTTGCTGTTGGGTTCAGACTTGTGCTCCTCCACTCCGGTTCGACACCGTCATCGCTTATGCTCAGAGGCCTTACTGTTGGTGTTCTCGATCACGGCTTCTTCTCTGTCTCTTTTTACAGTTCAACGTTGAATTCATGGGGGCGACTCAAGTCGGCTGTTGCTCCGCCCCCGTGGGACTATGTCCTTTGGGGCAGACTTAACATGTTTAGTGTTCCCTCTGCACCACGTCTACCCGGTGAGGGTACAGATGCCCTTTCGCTTCTTCCCTCAATGCCACGCCAAGTACCCCATATCGATCTCCAGCAGGTGTGTAACCTGCACCTGTCCCCTGAACACGACGAGGCCAGCTGCAAGGCCAGAGGATCTTTTTAGGACCAAAAGGATGCTGTGTGATCATCAAGCTCGACGCCTCGAAATGTCCTGCTGAGCTTCAAAGAAACACCAGACATCTTTGGGTGCAAGGACCTTCAACAAGAGAGACAGACACAGGTGTCGGTTACAGACGAAGGAACCTTCCCCCCCGACAACAGCTCCCATGCTGAGATCAAAATCCAGGATCTCTCACCAGGTCAAGCTGTGAGTACTGTGCCCCCTCCACCTCATCTCTGACACCAGGAGACCACCACAGAAGGTTGACCACCCACGCCAGACAGATGAAAATCCACTGTTGGCCACCACTGCCTTTAGGCCATGGTCGGCACCAACTGGCTATCTCGGGCACGCCCTGCCTCGGCTTGGAACTGAAACAAAAAACAGCACAGGGTGCATGCTCCAGAACCGATTCCTCCTGCATCAGAGACAATCATTGGAGGCACAATCCCCAGCGCTTAAACACTGTTCGATGTCAGCACCAAAAATGCTGGCTTCGGATCCAAAACCATCAGCACCTAAGCCTTCGATATCGAAGCCTATGTTCTACACCTGCGGCAAACAGGCAGACAGTTCTGAGACTGTAGAACCTGTGCCTTTAGCGTCTGCAAGAAGAGATAGGATCCAGGCAAAAACATCTAATAATATATCCAGGCACTGGCTGCATCATTACAAGGGCTCCTCATAGCAGTGCACAGCCATCCAAGAGACAGTTTTCCTTTGAAGAGGCATTTTTTAGACCCTACCTCCAACAAAGCATATGAAAAAGGCAGACAAGTCCACAAGCCTGGTGCACATTAGCCTACCACCAACTCCTGCTGATCACCACACACAGTCTTCACCAGCTTCACCTGCTGCCCCTGCACCATACTCACCAGAGGTTTCCATCCACTCTCACATGGGTGGGACGGACCTGGGGGGGAAATAAGAGGGAACAATTTTCTTTCCTACCTCATGACGACCCCTAGGACTCTTATGATGTAGAACCACCTGCTGATACAGATCTTGATCTGTATCCTGCCAACACCTCCCCCCACCTGGACGACACCACCACCTACCACAAACTGAAAGGAAGAGCTGCCAATTTTCACAAGGTGCAGCTACACACCAAGCCTCTAGAGGATGATTTTTTATTTGAGGCTTTATCCTCCACCCAATGATTGGCACAGTACTTGCCTATGCTGAAAGGCATTTTTTGACATACTGCTAACATCTTTAATGATCCCATTAGGTGTCACGTGATAATGCCACCGGTCAACAAAAATACAAGGCATCATCCAATTACCCCATATACATAAAGGGGCAACTCCCACCGATTCTTTGGTAGTTGCCACAGCATGCAAGAGGGCCAACTCTCAATCGTCTGGTGAGGCACCTCCACCAGATAAAAGAGTAAAAAGATTGATGCTGCAGGTAATAGGGTGGCTGCCCAGTCCACCTACCATTGGAGAATCACCAATTCCATTGGCCTCCTCTCCCACTACGACAGGCCCACTGGGACGAGATGGAGGATATCCTCCAACATCTCCAAGAGGAGCACAAAAAGCGAGCGTACCAAATTGCTTCCGTGGGTAAGCTGCTTTCTGATACAACTATTCGCTACACCCTCCACGCTGCTGACACCACAGCTAGTGGCATAAATTCCAGTGTCGTCCTCAGAAGACATGCCTGGTTCAGAGAATCAGGCTTTGAACCTGAGGTCCAACAAAACCTCTTGGCCTTCCCTTTTCGATGGGGAACACCCTTTTGGGTCCCAAGTCGACACTCTCCTCAAAAAAACAGCTAAGGCCATGGAGGCATTGCAGACACCATCTCTCCAAGGCTCCTCTCACCTCCCTCTTATCGTAGAGGCTCAGAGTCAACCTCCCCTGAGAACTCCACCTCCTATCAGCGTCCCAAGGCACTAACCACCCAGGCTCCTAGAGGCTCCTACAGGGGGAACAATTCTAAAGGTTGAGGCAAGGGAGGATTCACAAACCCTCTGCCACTACTACCAAACCCTGACTTGCCAACCATCCCCACTGACCACATAGAACCTGTTGGGGTTCAAATGCACTGGTTCTTTCCTGCCTGGCGGAACACCACCTCCAACCAGTGGGTTTTCGATATTATCAAACAAGGTTATTGTCTGGAGCTCATTTCCACACCTTCAAACATTCCACCTCACAAGCACAAGCATTCTCCACCATATCAGCTGTTGCTCAGAGAAGTACTGGCACTACTTAAGAAAGGAGCTGTAAAACCTGTTCCACTCCAAGAGCGGGCACAGGAGTCTATTCTCTGTACTTTCTTATTCCCAAAAAAGACCTGCCCCTGAGACCAATCTTGAACCACAGACCCAGTAACGAGTAAATTCTTTCAGAGCACTTTCACATGATCACTCTTCAAGATGTCATTGTGTTATTAAAACAAGGCGACTGCACGGCAGCTCTCGACCTCAAGGATGCCTATTTTCACATTCCTATTCACCCGGGTTATTTCCAGTATCTCAGGTTTGAAATAAACGGGCAGCATTTCCAACTCAGTCCTCCCCTTCGGGGTCACTACCGCTCCTAGGGTCTTCACCAAATATCTCGCAGTAGTAGCTGCTCACTTGCACAGATAAACATATACTACTTTCCATATCTAGACAACTGGCTCATGAAAAGTGCAACTTGCCAAAAGTGCTTCTAGTACAGTCAGGTCACCATAAACCAACTTCCTCTGCTATGTTTTACAGTCAATGCAGTGAAATCCCTCCTCTTTAGATCCAACCTTATCTAGGAGCAATTCTAAACTCAAAACTGGGAATAGCTTACCCCAGTACTGCCGGGATACAGTCCCCTCCAGACACTCATTCCTCGATTTCAATCAGGTCAAGGTAAAGTTGAGGACAGTCATGTGTCTCCTCGGTATGATGGGTTCATGTATAGCTATAGTACCTCATGCCAGACTGAACATGTGACCGTTCAAGAGTGCTTAGTGCACCAGTGGACTCAAGCGGAGCACCAACAGCTTTCTGAAATGATTGATGGCCTTTCCTAGACCCAGTTCCGCAGAGAACCATAATAACAGACACTTCCCTTACAGGCTGGGGAGTGCATTCCCAAGATCTAACTGTCCAGGGACACTAGACACACAGCCAGAGACATCTCCACATCAGCCACCTGAAGTTGCTAGCTATTCACCTAGCCTTCCTTTCTTACCTGATTGGTGTTAGAGTGAAGCTCCTATTCCTCAGGATCTGTACGAGATGGCAAGTTAGGCCCACCTCCAGGCACTTCCGACTCTGGAAACCTTTGTACACAGAGTATTAGAGTGGCCAGGCAAGGGGAAGAGAATTAGGAAGGGAACTGCCAGGAAGGAGACCTGAAAAAAGCAATAACAATACACACAGCAATGTAATCTTATAACTAACTATATCACTGTTATAATCTCTCAGTCATGAGTTTTTCTCTCACAAACTCACTAAAATCTACTGAATATCACATCAATAATATGATCACAAAAAAACCCAAAATAAAACTAAAAATACCCCCCAAGCTAAGTGTTCTAAAGATATTGTTAAAGCTGATATTCATTAGACAATTCAGCAATATTCTGCATTTCTAAAATATCCTGTCTTAAATAAAAGGTAATCTTCCAAAAACATTTAAGTTAGCATCCTCTTTGCAAAACAAAAATATCCTTTCCATGGAAGAAATAATTTCCTCTGAATTTTCCTTGCAATACAGATACACAGATAAAGGCAAACACGTTGTTCTAGTCAGTGTTCCTCTAGTTATGTAACTTCATATCTTTAGAAACAGGAAAAGAGCAATAAATATTGCATCTGGCAGACTCCAGCAAATGCCCTTTGTTTATCTACTTAAGATAAAATCTCACCACTAGGAGCACAACTTGCCTTGCTCTTCAGTAAACTTCCAAATCAATCTACAGAAAGCACACACTCAAAGCCGAGAGAGATAAGGCCTGCCACAGCCAGACGAAGGACCAAACCCGGAAAGCTCTGGAGGAATAGTGATCACCTGGGTATAGGGTGTGGCAGGCTTTATAGTCTGGACACACCCAACCTGGTTGCTATGGAAACCTCTATAGAGAGCATAAAAAAGCACAAATCTGTGTAATAATAATGTCACGGACTATCAACAAGCATAGGCTCATGCAAAAGGTAATATTATGCATACAGCTCAGATTATTTGCAGAATACTAGATATACTCGACTGATTCTCCAGACTCTCTAACACATGCAATGACAATGCCACCACCAACGTGCTCTGGGTGCAGCCTCATGTGCCTTACCACACCAAAGTCTCAAACATATACGTTGAAGAACTCGTAAAGCATTGGTTGGAGCGGGCCCTAGACAGCGCACTACCCTGGTTCTGACAATTGGTAAGGTGGTCATGATCGAAAAAGAGAACTAGACTGCCATGTATCATCTCCAAAAGCTAGGCTTGCACCAGGTCCCCTCAGCTTTCTCATTTAGCCCAGACCATTTGGAGGTACACCCTCTGGTACAACATTCACCTGTTAGCACAGTACCTCTCAGGAGTGGACAACAACTTTGCAGATCTCAGCAGGAAACGCCAATAAGTCCACTAGTGGGAACTCACCCTGCAAGTCCTCCATCAATACTTCTAGCATTGGGGTCAACCACAAATAGACCTCTTTCCCATAGCAGAAAACGCCAAATGCTCAAACTTCTCCTCCAGGTTACCACTCTCACAGTCCAGGGGCAATGCACAATAGATGAGTTGGTCTGAGATATTTCTTATGCTTTTCCATCCCTCCCACTGCTTCCATTCGTGGTTCGCAAACTTAGCAGAACTCTCTCACCTGCATCCTAGTGGCTCCCACATGGGTGTAGCAGCCGTGGTTCACAATACTCTTAGAAGTCTCATTAGTTTCTCCTGAAATACTGCCAAATAGGCAGAACCTTCTCACGCAGAACCATGGAGAAGTCAGACACCCAGACCCCAGGTCCCTCAACCTTGCAATCAGGCTACTAAAGTCCTGGAGATAGGTTGTGTAAGGAAATGCCTCCTTGGCATGGTTGCCCCCTGACTTTTTGCCTTTGCTGATGCTATGTTTACAATTGAAAGTGTGCTGAGGCCTGCTAACCAGGCCCCAGCACCAGTGTTCTTTCCCTAACCTGTACTTTTGTATCCACAATTGGCAGACCCTGGCATCCAGATAAGTCCCTTGTAACTGGTACTTCTAGTACCAAGGGCCCTGATGCCAAGGAAGGTCTCTAAGGGCTGCAGCATGTCTTATGCCACCCTGGAGACCTCTCACTCAGCACAGACACACTGCTTGCCAGCTTGTGTGTGCTAGTGAGGACAAAACGAGTAAGTCGACATGGCACTCCCCTCAGGGTGCCATGCCAGCCTCTCACTGCCTATGCAGTATAGGTAAGACACCCCTCTAGCAGGCCTTACAGCCCTAAGGCAGGGTGCACTATACCATAGGTGAGGATACCAGTGCATGAGCATGGTACCCCTACAGTGTCTAAACAAAACCTTAGACATTGTAAGTGCAGGGTAGCCATAAGAGTATATGGTCTGGGAGTCTGTCAAACACGAACTCCACAGCACCATAATGGCTACACTGAAAACTGGGAAGTTTGGTATCAAACTTCTCAGCACAATAAATGCACACTGATGCCAGTGTACATTTTATTGTAAAATACACCCCAGAGGGCACCTTAGAGGTGCAACAAGGAGGAGTCACTGGCCAGTCAGGACAGCCCCTAAGGTGTCCTGAGCTGAAGTGACTCTAACTTTTAGAAATCCTCCATCTTGCAGATGGAGGATTCCCCCAATAGGGTTAGGATTGTGACCCCCTCCCCTTGGGAGGAGGCACAAAGAGGGTGTACCCACCCTCAGGGCTAGTAGCCATTGGCTACTAACCCCCCAGACCTAAACACGCCCTTAAATTTAGTATTTAAGGGCTACCCTGAACCCTAGAAAATTAGATTCCTGCAACTACAAGAAGAAGGACTGCCTAGCTGAAAACCCCTGCAGAGGAAGACCAGAAGACGACAACTGCCTTGGCTCCAGAAACTCACCGGCCTGTCTCCTGCCTTCCAAAGATCCTGCTCCAGCGACGCCTTCCAAAGGGACCAGCGACCTCGACATCCTCTGAGGACTGCCCCTGCTTCGAAAAGACAAGAAACTCCCGAGGACAGCGGACCTGCTCCAAGAAAAGCTGCAACTTTGTTTCCAGCAGCTTTAAAGAACCCTGCAAGCTCCCCGCAAGAAGCGTGAGACTTGCAACACTGCACCCGGCGACCCCGACTCGGCTGGTGGCGATCCAACACCTCAGGAGGGACCCCAGGACTACTCTAAGACTGTGAGTACAAAAACCTGTCCCCCCTGAGCCCCCACAGCGCCGCCTGCAGAGGGAATCCCGAGGCTTCCCCTGACCGCGACTCTTTGAATCCTAAGTCCCGACACCTGGGAGAGACCCTGCACCCGCAGCCCCCAGGACCGGAAGGACCGGACTTTCACTGGAGGAGTGACCCCCAGGAGTCCCTCTCCCTTAACCAAGTGGAGGTTTCCCTGAGGAACCCCCCCTTGCCTGCCTGCAGCGCTGAAGAGATCCCTAGATCTCCCATTGACTTCCATTACAAACCCGACGCTTGTTTCTACACTGCACCCGGCCGCCCCCGCGCTGCTGAGGGTGAAATTTCTGTGTGGGCTTGTGTCCCCCCCGGTGCCCTACAAAACCCCCCTGGCCTACCCTCCGAAGACGCGGGTACTTACCTGCAAGCAGACCGGAACCGGGGCACCCCCTTCTCTCCATTCTAGCCTATGTGTTTTGGGCACCACTTTGAACTCTGCACCTGACCGGCCCTGAGCTGCTGGTGTGGTGACTTTGGGGTTGCTCTGAACCCCCAACGGTGGGCTACTTTGGACCAAGAACTAAGCCCTGTAAGTGTCTTACTTACCTGGTTAACCTAACAAATACTTACCTCCCCTAGGAACTGTGAAAATTGCACTAAGTGTCCACTTTTAAAACAGCTATTTGTGAATAACTTGAAAAGTATACATGCAATTTTGATGATTTGAAGTTCCTAAAGTACTTACCTGCAATACCTTTCGAATGAGATATTACATGTAGAATTTGAACCTGTGGTTCTTAAAATAAACTAAGAAAAGATATTTTTCTATACAAAAACCTATTGGCTGGATTTGTCTCTGAGTGTGTGTACCTCATTTATTGTCTATGTGTATGTACAACAAATGCTTAACACTACTCCTTGGATAAGCCTACTGCTCGACCACACTACCACAAAATAGAGCATTAGTATTATCTATTTTTTACCACTATTTTACCTCTAAGGGGAACCCTTGGACTCTGTGCATGCTATTCCTTACTTTGAAATAGCACATACAGAGCCAACTTCCTACAGGTTGCTTATATCTTCCACAGAGTGTAAGGACTTTCTTAACGAAACTCACAGGCCTAATACTAGTGACTGCTATTCTGCCAAATGGAAAAGATCTGTTCACTATTGTTATTGCAAAAACATTGACCCATTAGCAGCCAAGGGTCGAGCCGCTGTCTGCTACTTATTGCATTTGTGTACCTCTAGTTTAGCTTTTACATCAATAAGGTTACACCCAGCAGCAGTAGCTGCATATCTGCAAAACAGACAACTCACTATTCAGGATTCCAGTCATGAAAGCATTTCTGGAAGATCTTAAGAGTCATTCCACTAAGAGTGCCCCCTCCAGCTCTTACCCTTGAAGGTAACATTCCTAGTCGCTATCACTTCACTCATACTTCAGGCATTAACTTGATAAAGAACCCTTCTTCTAGTTACATAGAGATAAAGTGGTACTTTGTACCAATCCTACATTTCTTCCAAAGGTGGTTTCTAATTTCCACCTTAATCAATCTATTGAATTGCCTGTCTTTTTTCCCCCAACCCGACTCAGTTGCGGAAAGGGCTTTTACATATCTTAGACATAAAAAGAGCTCCTATGTACTATATTGACAGGACTAAATCATTCAGGAAAATATAACAACTCTTTGTTGCTTCTTCAAAACCAGACAAAGGAAGGACCATATCTAAGTCAGGCATTGCACGCTGGATTGTTAAATGCATCCAAACATACTATGCTAAAGCTAAAAGATATACATATCCCTCGTAGAGCTCACTCGACTCGTAGAAAAGGAGCTTCAGTGACCATCCTAGGAAATATACCTATAGTTGACAAATGTAAAGCAGCTTCATGGTCTACATCATATACATTTACAAAACATTACTGTGTAGATGTGCTTGGCCCGTCAGCAGGCCAATGTGGGCTATGCAGTTCTACGTACATTATTTCAAACAACTGTAACTCCTACAGGTTAGCCACCACTTATTGTGTATTTACAGCCACAGGTGCCCCGAACTGAAAATGTTACTTACTCAGTAAGCATCTGTTTGTGTGTATATTCACATGAGCCCACCCTCCTCCCCGGACACCTGTGTTTGTGTTACAGTTACTTTTATAGGTTATCACAAACTTATTTAGCATGGACATCTCCTTATACTATGCTATGTTTCACGTTCCTTCCTCGCCCGCCATGCGGGAAAACAATCTAACAATGGAGTCCATGACCATGCTCATTACCAGCAAGAGGAGTCGTCACACTACCTTGTTACTGGAAAGACTTTCTTCAAAGAAAAACAACGTGCACAAGGCAGACTCCATGCTTGAGCTCTCAAAGTACAACAGGACTACAGCTAAGCCATTGGATCTTTCCATGGCTCTCAGTGAACTTCAGTCTGTCCTTCGCCCCTTTTGTGGCTTCCAGCCAGCCACCAAGGCCCGCAAACCTTCCAGCTTCTGCACGACCAAGGGGGCGGCACCCACAGATGTCGTGGGTCAGGCAGCTAGAAGTCAACCCAGTCCAGCAGCATCCCCGCAGTCTCTAAATCCCTTTAGTTTGCCCTCTTACCATCATTGGCAACAAATGGCTGACAGGTTACCCCATCACTTGCACCTTTGGAGGTCAGTAACATCAGACTGCTGGGTTCTCCAAATTGTCCGAAGGGGTACTCCCTCCCCTTCATAAGATCCCCCTCCACCCATTCCACTCTGTTACAACAGGCTGACAGAGGACCATGTCTTCTTATTCTGCCAGGAAGTAGCAACTCTCCTGGCCAAGAGAACCTTAGAGGGGGTGTCAGCATCAGAAGTAGCTTGTGGTTACTATACCTGCTACTTTCTGGTACCCAAGAAGAGTGAAGGCTTTTGTCCTATCCCTAACCTGCACCCACTTTATTTCTTCCCCAGAAAGGGGAAATTTGAAATACTTACACATTCACTCAAGTCTTGTCTGCCTTGGACCCAGAGTCTGGATGGTAGCATTGGACTTGCAAGACATATACTTTCACAGCCCTGTCCTGTCTGCCTATAGATGCTACCTGCGGTTCATGGTGGGCCAAGAACACTTTCAGTCCACTGTGCTTCCCTTCAGCCTACCAATGCCCCTTGGCTGTTCACCAAGGTGATGGCGGTAGTTGCAGCTCATCTGCAGAGATCAGGGATGCCAGTCTTCTGCTGTCTCAATGACTACCTGTTGAAGGCGGGCTTACCCCAGGCAGTCATTTCCCACCTCCTCACTGCAGCAAATCTACTGCACTCACTGGGATTCACTATCAACTTGTCGAACTCACCCCTGACCCCTTCTCGTACATTCCCTTTCAACAAAGCTTTTCTGGACACAGTGCAGTTTTGAGCTTATCCTCACAAACTGTGAGTCCAGGATACACAGGCTATGATATTGATATTTCAGCCTGTACCCTGTGTTTCGGTGAGATGGACTCTGAGGCTGCTGGGACTCATGGGCTCCTGCACCCTGCTTGTGAGACATGCCCACTGGCATATCCTGAATTTCCAGTGGGCTCAGCATCAAGAAAATCTCTCCGACCCGTTCCAGATCTCGAAGGGCACTCCAAAATCTCTCTGACCCACTCCAGATCTCAGAGGGCACTTGAAAAAAGATATGTAGTGGTGGATACTGAATTGTGACTGAGTACTTGGCACACACCTCTCCCTTCCCCACCCTTATCTGACATTAGTGACAAATGCATCACTCCTCAGGTAAGGCGGCCTGGGAGAAGTGGAGATCAGAGGACTCTGACCTCCTCGCAAAATTTAGGCTTCACATCTACCTTTTGGAGCGTGGAGCAATCTGGCTGGCATTGAAAGCTTTTCTACCCTTTATCAAGGGAAAGCTGGTCCGGGCCTTTATGGGCAATACCACCGTCATTGTGGTACTGCAAAAAACAAGGTGTGTTGGGGAAATGGACCCTTTGTCAAGTGGTCCTGCTCCTCTGGACATGGCTGGAATATCAATCAATCAATAAGGATTTATAAAGCACGGCTAATCACCCAATAGGGTATCCAGGCTCTTGCAGGTCCCGGAATCTTATTCAAACAGCCAGGTCTTGAGGGCCCCTTCGGAATTCCAGAAGTGAGGTGATGGTTCGGAGGTGTGTGGGGAGGCTATTCCAGGTTTTTGCTGCAACGTGAGAATAGGAGCGCCTTCCACTTCTGCTGCGGTCGATGCAGGGAGTATGGGCAAGTGAAAGGGAGGCAGAGCGTAGTCTTCTTGATGGTTGGTGGAAGTTCAGCCGGTGGTTAATGTACATGGGTCCTTGGTTGTGTAGAGCCTTGTGTGCGTGGGTCATCAGCTTGAATTGGCATCTCTTCTGTACAGGGAGCCAATGGAGTTGCCTGACGTAGGGTGTGATATGGGTTCGTCATGGAAGGCCGAGTATGAGTCTGGCTGCCGGGTTTTGTATGGTCTGAAGTCTCTGCAGGAGCTGTGTGGTGATTCCTACGTGCAGGGCATTGGCATACTCCAGTCTGCTGGTGATGAGGGCCTATGTCACGGTGCATCTCGTGTGTTGAGGTAGCCACTTGAAGATCTTATGTAGCTTGCGCAAAGTGAGGAAGGAGGTGGAGGAGATGGCGTTGATCTGTGATTTCATGGTGAGCTTGTTGTCAGTGATATTTCCGAGGTTTCTGGCATGGTCGGAGGGAGTGGGTGTGGGTCCTAGGTCTGATGGTGTCCAGGAGTTATTCCATGTGTTGCTGCTGTTGCCAAATATCAGTACTGTACAGTAATGTCAAGGCCTATTCCTGATGGTTCAACACCTAGCGGGGGTCTTTGAATGCCAGGGGTGGGTAAACTCAGCTGGGAAATGGGGTCCCCAGGGCCTAAAGAGGCTTGGGAGAGAAGCTATGAGCCCCCCCTTTCCTTTAATAAAAATAAATGGCACTAGGGGATGGGGTCCGCAGGGCCCAGTAAAGCTCAAGGAAGGGGGGCACGTGGCTCCCCCTCCCCTTTAATGGATATTAACGGCCCTGGGGAATGGGGTCTCCACGGCCTAATAAGGCTCAGGAAGGGAGGCCCCTTTAAAAAAACAAAAAGGCACTGGAGGATGAGGTCCCGAAGGCCAAGCCCTGTGGCCAACCCCTAACCATGCACAGCCGAAGGCCCAACGCAGTGTGGGGTTCACTACCTTTACAGGGGTTGGCCAACCCCCCACTATGATGGCCGAAGACCTTGCACAGCGTGGGGTTGGCTGCATGTTGAGGATAGACCGGTGGGGTGTCGGATTTATGTATGATGATTTAATATTACTTTCCGTTAAAAATAAATAAATGTGGAACTCACTGAAAAAAAAAAACAAAGGTTAAAGCTGTTGGGAAAAATTTGTGGTTTGGTGTTCAGACAAGTGCATTGACCTACTTCATACCCATCTCTCTGCGGTGTTGCTGATTGTGGTGGCTCAGCAGGGCCTGGTGTTGGCTATCTCAGCTTTTTTGAAGTTGCCGGATCAGCCAACCATGTTTAAATCACCTGTGTGTCGGTTTCTGAAAGGTTTGTAGCACAAGTTTCCACCTTCTTTTTTCATAATGCCTCAGTACGACTGGAAAGTGGTCCTCACCTTCCTGGTGAGTTCACATTTTGAGCCCATGCATAGCTGTCCTCTCAGTCTTCTGACTCTCAAAACGGTCTTCTTTGTGGCCATAAAATTAGTCCGGAGGTCTCTTCCAGAAGAACAAGTTATTTACCTTTGGTAATGCCTTTTTCTGGTAGAACCTCCATCTAACCGCAGATTTCTTACCAACCCTCCCTACCTCCTCACTTTGCGAACTGCTCTTCCTCAGGAGGAACGTCCTCTTAGACACAGCATTCTGGTAACACATTCTATTGTGGCTCTCAATCTGTGTGAATGTGTCACAAATGAAACTGATACCAGTGCCTTGGGGTGGTGCCTCAATAGTCGCAGTGCATGTCACATCTGACCTGGATGTTGTCAATGCAGAGCCATCTGCATCATCTACTAGCCTCAGGTACTGCACAAGATTTTCTATATCCAGTCTAACACTTGGAGAATATTCCAAGGTAAGGAATCTACTGTTAGATAGAGCCTTAACCAGAAAAGGTGTTACAGAAGGTAAGTAACTTGTTCAGTTATGTTATTAGAAAAACAAATACCTGTGTGGCAAAGTACTATGTGGTAAAGGATGCACATTATAAACCTATACTATAAACTCACCTATGTGTTGCTTAGCTGCGTAGTTAAGGTCATGCGTGGAGACAAATGTACTCTAAAGGCTGTTTCCCATGATCAGTTGTCAGCCTTGAGTGAATTGACAGCCAGCACAGTGATTATAGCACATGGTAAGGTGCTCTCTTCTAGCTGGATCTTTAGGAACTCATAAATTCCCCCTTTAAGCACAGTAGTAAGGGAATGTCCTTGATCTGAATCTAAAATCCATGACCATTCATCCATTGATACCAAAACAATGAATCTTTAGTCTCATAGGTTGCCTGAAAATGTCATGAATATTATTGTAGCACAAAGTCGAATGCCTGCATCTGTCTGTATATAGTGCAAAGTCTCAGAACTTTGAGGTGGTAATCAGTAAAAGCCATGAACCTTATACAAGGAAAATGAGAGTACTGAATTTCAGTTTGTTTGACAGAGGAGGGTCTGAACATAGGAAAGGTCAAATGTTATTTGAAAGCCAATTAGGTTTTCCTGTGTCTTCCTACTCATGGGTTTTAAAAAGTATTCAGTAGCCCAGCATTTGAAAAGTTTGACTGATAAATTCACTCTAATACTTTTCAGCATACCATCTTCAGATTCCCTTCTTTAAAGTGGTCTCCTTTAAAAATCTAGGTAATCCCATTCTGTACAGCTCATTTTTAAAATAGCTTTTTAATAGTTTTATATATGTTAAGTCATAATTCCATATACTCACATCAGTGGTTACTGTTTGCATCCAGTTGGAGTCCTCCGATAGCACCATTAGCAGTTGTTCCTTTATACATTTTACGCTTTTAACATTGACATAATATAACATAATCTAGTCTTTTATCTGTGTTATGTTACTGGTATGGAGACAAATCCTTCTTTGGGTCTTTTGTCAGATGAAGTCCTATTGGTCCGTGACATATGGTATAGCTTTTCACCCTTGCCCACTTGAGATTACTAGTTTCACCCTATTTGTATATCCCCTGTATTATTATGTATTGTCCCACTTTAACGCTGGATCTACTTGGCAGTGCCTTGATTGATGATATTTGATGCGAGTCAGGTTTGTGTTTTTCAGGGGGTACGCTCGTTGGGTTTCATTGAGTTGTCAGGATGGTGTTCCAATCATTGTGTGTGACCCCACCTCTGTTTCGGCTTTGCTTGTGATGTAACAGTTTCTTCTCTCCAGAGCATATCTCTTTAAATCTAATAACCATATTTTGAAGGAGGGCACCTCAGTTGTTTTTCTAGTTCATGGCTATTCTTTTAATATGAGGGCCAAACTGATGAATTTGCTAGTATCCTTTGCCTTTTTGGGTCGATGTATGTATTCAAGCAGGCATACTGTTGGAGTATCTTCCAGTCATCTGCTCATTATATACTATTTATTCCCTTTGAAGAAAGGTGTGTTTTTTAAATACTTTTTTGTGTATTAAAGACTTTCATCCCCTCGATGTCAAAGAGTTCCCTACCTAGTTTGTCCTCAATTTTACTGTTCGAGTTCTTAAATATATGTAAAATGCTGGTGATGTGGATTTGTATAATATTTTTATGGAACGCCGGTCCCGGAGCCATTTGAGAAGTCACTCTTGTGGATGCTGATCTCCTTCGACATCCACAGGTAAGTTCCATAGATGGTCGAGGCCTTGGCATTTACCGATCTCACCGTGATCGACCTCCAGTCATTCCTCGGCTGGGAAACGAGGTCAGGGTCTGCCCCGCACTCCTCTCCCTTTCCGTGAGATGGGGCGACACTAGACCAGATGCTGGCATATTATTCTTCCCTGCAGGCCAGCTTTGGTCAGCCACCTTCGTCTGTAGCGCCTGTTGGCCCCAAGGAAATGTGCTGTGACTTGACTGTTGCCACGCCAGCAAGTTTGTTCTCAACTTCGTTTAGGCCTGCTACGTCCTCTTCAATGCCCACTGTGGCACCAGTGCACAGCCTTTCGGGGTTTCCACCTTTGGCATTGACATCCGATCAGCTGCCTCCAGTGACTTTGCTGGCACCGCTGATCGAAGTCTATTCCCCCTCTCAATTTGATGTCAATGATGACGTCGCAGCTTCACCTTCTCGACGTCTGGAACGGCGCCTGTCTTTCCTTCATAAGACCCCATTCCTGTTGCTCCACTGCAGGGGCTGGTGGTGAGGCGGTATTGGAGCCAGGCCTCCTTGAGAGGACAGTTGGTTATCTGATCTGGCTACTGCCAGTGGCTTGAACTCTTCTGCGGCTTTCTGCCACCTCCTGGACTTGCTATGGAAGAGAGTTCCTCCTTTGCAGATATGCTTAATAGGATTGTAGAGGTGTTGGGTCTCACCCTTCCCTTAATGGAATTGTCTTCTGATCCTTTAAATGATATACTCCACCATAACCAGACCGGGGTTGAACCAGTGCTTCCTTATAGCGAGGCATTACATGATGTCTTGTTGGGTGGCTCCGGTTAACCTGGATATATATCCCAAAGGCACCGTCCTGCCCCAGGTGACCCACCTTGTTTGATCAGACATCCTACTCCTCGCAGTTTTGTGGCACAGGCCGCTTTATATTTCCCTGATATGGAGTCCCTTCCCCATGCTCCTTCTGACAGAGTCTAGCATCCTAGATGTCTGTGGCAGGCATATTTTTTCCTCCACAAGTTCTGCTCTACGTTCTGTGAACATGTCTTGTGTTCTTGAATGTTTTCCTCATTCCCTATGGGATTCTCTAGCAAACAGCTTGCCCTTGTTTCCAGACAAGTTCAGGAGTATTCTTACTCCTATAAATCAGGACCGGCAGAATGCTGCTTAGTTGATCATTCACTGTGGCATTGATTCCACTGAGATTGTGGGGCAAGCTGTGGCTTTCTCAGTTGCTCTCCGTTGCTGTGCCTGTTTTTTTTACTCAGGCTTTCCTCTGCCAATACAATCTACATTAATGGACATACCATTTGATGGTGGCCATTGGTTTGGTGCACAGGCTGACTCAGCCTTGAAACGTTTTCAGGGTTATTAGGGGTGGAGCAATGGGTTAACTTTGTCTCTCCCTCCACCCTTTGGCTTTTTCATCATTACTGTGAGGTTTTCAGTTATACTGTTTTGTTTCATTAAGATGCCTGTGGTGTTCGTCCTTTCGAGATGCTGAGTTTTCCTGGTTTTTCGCTTCATGCCTGATGTTAAGGCTTTAAAAAAATCTTTATTACTTGTTATAAAGTAATGACTTCTGCTTCATATTTAATGTTGCTCACTTAGGGGTTATCATTTATAAAACACCTGACTTGAGTTGATATCGGTTGCTTACCTCTAAAGACAATCTTATGCTTAAGAGTTGTACCTGTCTGGTATATATTATACACTAAGTGGAGTATTTGCATTCTATTCTGGTATGCTTAAGAGCAGTTCTACCTGGTTTTTCCCTTAATGTTTTTTTTTTTTCTCCCTTTTCTCCTAGGGCATGAATTTACTTTTTCTAACCTTTGCCTTTATATCATTTTACTAGTATCCTTTATACGGAACTGGAGA
The DNA here is from genome assembly GCF_031143425.1 of Pleurodeles waltl. Taxonomy (NCBI): domain Eukaryota; kingdom Metazoa; phylum Chordata; class Amphibia; order Caudata; family Salamandridae; genus Pleurodeles; species Pleurodeles waltl. Next base: position 1,781,517,888 of record NC_090440.1, on the reverse strand, counting down.
TATTACCATGTCTTGGTTTTCTTACACTAGGGGTACTGGTTCCTACGACCCCGTGTGTGGTCCAGTAGGTTACTGTGGTGGTACCTTTGAACGACTACATTTCAGTTTTCTTCCCATTTTCAGACCTTTCTTGTTTTGGTCCTATATGCTTTGGTATAGACTTTTCTATCATGTGGAGCTGTTCTTTGCACATTTTTATTTCTTCCCTGACTTCGGTTAGTCCATCCTACACTTTCATAGTGATGTACCGCTGGTCAATTCTGCTTAGTCTATTTTAGTCTTCTTTTTTTGGGAGTCCTCTTACAATTGGTGCATTGGCATGCAATACTTCCTTCCCCTTTGAAATATTTTACCCACTTTTCAGGGGCTATTCTTCTTGTTCTCTATGAGGATGTGATATCTGTCAGATCTGAACATAAGGTCTATTATATGATATTCATATGGATACAATTACTCACTTGGATGTATTTTTAAATGTGAGCTGATTTTTTTTCCTAAGAATCTAGTCAGTTTCTAATTTTGACCCATTGGCTCTTTCTAATACAATAATAATATGAAAAAAATAAATTAAAAGCATGAAATGACCACTTTTAATCACCTTATATGATGACCCTTTGTACATCTAGGGGTGTGTATGTATATATATATATATATATTTGATGGCATGTTTAGCTGCAGATACACATGCTATGCACAGGTCCTGCCATCTAGTGTTGGGCTCGGAGAAGTCTTTTCGAGTCATGGGACCGAGTGACTCCTCCTTTTCGGCTCCATTGCGCATGGGCATCGACTCCATCTTAGATTGTTTTCTTTCCGCCATCGGGTTCGGATGTGTTCCTCTTCACTCCGGTTGTTCGAGTCGGAAAATCTTATAAACCATCTAAAATAGTCTGAATTGTTTTTGATCGCGTCTCATCCAGCATCGACACCTCGGTACCAGCGGATACACATCTTTAATTGCCCTTCGGGGCACCCGCGCCCAACTTGGGCCTGGTCGGCCCGACCAAAATTATCGTCGAAGCCTCATGGACCAGACCCCGTTTGGATTCTGCCCTCGGTGCCACGCCAAGTATCCCTACACAGATCAACATCTTACACAAACCAGACCACAGCACACGGTAACAACAGTATAATACAAGTATTCCAACTCCGTAGTGCATAATTGATGTTGGATAGAAGAGAGTAGGCACGTCAGTGTTCACATCTTTTCTCAAAAGATGGTCTGTTTATTGGTAGGCGAAATACATTCAGTGAGAGAGAACATCGTTCCAGAAACAGCCGACACGCGTTTCGTCACACTGGTGACTTTTTCAAGGCTAATGGACGAAGTGAAGAGATAGAATCAGTATGTGGACCACAAAGTATGGTAACTCATCGCCTCTGAGACTGTAGCTAAGGTGTAAGGTATGTACACCTTATTGGAAGAAAGACCACGTCAATTACAGTAACCGGAGTAGAGGACCTTGATAAGTCCAATGGCCTGTGTTCTCAAGAAAGACGCAAAAAGTCACAGCTCAAATCACCCTTACTACCCAATTAGTGTAACAGATCAACATCTGGTTTGTAACCTGTGTTTATCTCTAGAACATCAGGAGGATACTTGTGAAGCCTGTAAATCCTTCCGTTCGAAAAAGACTTTAAGAGACCGAAGAGTGCGAAGGTTAGAGATGGCGTCCAGAAGCACCGAACGCCTCGACGCAGAAGAGGAGGAGATGATTCACACCGCCGTTTCCATTCGGGGATCCGGATCCGAACAAGAGTCCGACGTCGACCGACCACTAACAGCGGGTCAGCATGTGAGTACGCTTGCCCTGACCCAAACCAAGCCCAAACACAAGGCCTCGGGGACACCACTGCCGGAAGACCAAGGCTCTACCCGTAAAAAAGCGACCGGTGACCAAGTGGCACCGAAAAAGGCCACGCCCGTAACAAAGCCTTCGGACTCGAGCCGAGGCACAGGCTCCGAAATCATGCAACACCGACCCATCGAATCGAGACCCCGAAAGCCACTTTCGGAACCGAGGCCAACAGCTACTCCAGGCCGTTCGTTGCTGAAAAAATCGGCTTTGGAGCCGAAAAAACATTCCTATACAGAGGAGCATGAACTTTCGAAACAATTAAAAGAAAGCCATAGATTTAAGGAGGAATTACAACAAATGGAGGATTTCGATGAAAAACAGGCCAGGATACAGATCCACAAGGACACTGGCAAGGTCCTCACAGCACCTCCTCTCAAAACAAAAAGAAAACTGGCCTTCCACGGAAGTTTGGACACTGATCAGCCAACGGCTAAAGTGCCAAGAGAGAAATCTCCGCCTCCTCAGTTTTCTCCTCACCAGTCTCCTCCTCACTCCCCTCAACTGACTGTCTCCCCACCTGCTACACCCACTGCACAGTCTCCATCGCACACTATGCAGTCACAACAGGACTCAGATCTGTAGGATCTCTACAGGGAGTGCAGAATTATTAGGCAAGTTGTATTTTTGAGGATTAATTTTATTATTGAACAACAACCATGTTCTCAATGAACCCAAAAAACTCATTAATATCAAAGCTGAATATTTTTGGAAGTAGTTTTTAGTTTGTTTTTAATTTTAGCTATGTTAGGGGGATATCTGTGTGTGCAGGTGACTATTACTGTGCATAATTATTAGGCAACTTAACAAAAAAAAATATATACCCATTTCAATTATTTATTATTACCAGTGAAACCAATATAACATCTCAACATTCACAAATATACATTTCTGACATTCAAAAACAAAACAAAAACAAATCAGTGACCAATCTAGCCACCTTTCTTTGCGATGACACTCAAAAGCCTGCCATCCATGGATTCTGTCAGTGTTTTGATCTGTTCACCATCAACATTGCGTGCAGCAGCAACCACAGCCTCCCAGACACTGTTCAGAGAGGTGTACTGTTTTCCCTCCTTGTAAATCTCACATTTGATGATGGACCACAGGTTCTCAATGGGGTTCAGATTAGGTGAACAAGGAGGCCATGTCATTAGATTTCCTTCTTTTATACCCTTTCTTGCCAGCCACGCTGTGGAGTACTTGGACGCGTGTGATGGAGCATTGTCCTGCATGAAAATCATGTTTTTCTTGAAGGATGCAGACTTCTTCCTGTACCACTGCTTGAAGAAGGTGTCTTCCAGGAACTGGCAGTAGGACTGGGAGTTGAGCTTGACTCCATCCTCAACCCGAAAAGGCCCCACAAGCTCATCTTTGATGATACCAGCCCAAACCAGTACTCCACCTCCACCTTGCTGGCGTCTGAGTCGGACTGGAGCTCTCTGCCCTTTACCAATCCAGCCACGGGCCCATCCATCTGGCCCATCAAGACTCACTCTCATTTCATCAGTCCATAAAACCTTAGAAAAATCAGTCTTGAGATATTTCTTGGCCCAGTCTTGACGTTTCAGCTTGTGTGTCTTGTTCAGTGGTGGTCGTCTTTCAGCCTTTCTTACCTTGGCCATGTCTCTGAGTATTGCACACCTTGTGCTTTTGGGCACTCCAGTGATGTTGCAGCTCTGAAATATGGCCAAACTGGTGGCAAGTGGCATCGTGGCAGCTGCACGCTTGACTTTTCTCAGTTCATGGGCAGTTATTTTGCGCCTTGGTTTTTCCACACGCTTCTTGCGACCCTGTTGACTATTTTGAATGAAACGCTTGATTGTTCGATGATCACGCTTCAGAAGCTTTGCAATTTTAAGAGTGCTGCATCCCTCTGCAAGATATCTCACTATTTTTGACTTTTCTGAGCCTGTCAAGTCCTTCTTTTGACCCATTTTGCCAAAGGAAAGGAAGTTGCCTAATAATTATGCACACCTGATATAGGGTGTTGATGTCATTAGACCACACCCCTTCTCATTACAGAGATGCACATCACCTAATATGCTTAATTGGTAGTAGGCTTTCGAGCCTATACAGCTTGGAGTAAGACAACATGCATAAAGAGGATGATGTGGTCAAAATACTCATTTGCCTAATAATTCTGCACTCCCTGTATGATGACCCAGTCTCAGACAACAGTCCAGAGTGCTACCCATCTAAGCCATCGCCACCTGAGGATAGCACCTCACATACACAGGTTCTAGCTAGGGCAGCAGCTTTTCACAACGTGACCATGCACACAGAACCTCTAGAGGACGACTTCTTGTTTAATACATTGTCCTCAACTCATGCCACATACCAAAGCCTACCCATGCTCCCCGGTATGCTCAAACATGTGCAGCAAATATTCCAAGAACCGGTTAAAGGAAGGGCTTTAACCCCAAGGGTAGAGAAAAAGTACAAGCCACCAGCCTCAGATCCCATTTTTATCACACAGCAGCTGCCCCCAGATTCAGTAGTGGTCAGCGCAGTGAGGAAAAGGGCTAACTCACAGTCCTCTGGAGATGCACCCCCACCAGATAAAGAAAGTAAAAAATGTGATGCTGCAGGGAAAAGGGTGGCGTCACAGACAGCTAATCAGTAGGGCATAGCTAACTCGCAGGCCCTTCTAGCTAGATACGATAGGGCACATTGGGATGAGATGGAGGACATTATTCAGCATCTCCCCAAGGACAAACAGACGAGAGGTAGGTAGTAGAGGAGGGACATGCAATTAGGAACAATCAAATAAGATTGGCGCTAGACTCTGCAGATACAGCTGCAAGGACTATAAATACGGCTGTCACCATTAGGCGACATGCATGGCTCAGGTCATCAGGTTTTAAACCTGAAATCCAACAGGCCGTCCTCAACATGCCTTTTAATCAGCAACAATTATTCGGCAAACAGGTGGACACAGCCATTGACAAGATGAAAAAAGACTCCGACACTGCCAAAGCGATGGGAGCGCTTTATTCATCCCAATACAAAGGCTCATTTCGGAAGCCTCAATATAGGGGAGGCTTCAGGCCACAGAGCCATCTACCTCACAAGCCAAGCCCTCTTACCAGACACAATATCAACGAGGGGGATTTTGGGGATCCTACATAGGACAATTCCCCAAATCTAGAGGAAAATACCAATCCTCAAAACAAACCACTAATAACAAACAGTGACTTTACCATCACCTTCCCTCAACACACTTCCCCTGTGGAAGGAAGACTGAAAATGTTCCACAACCAATGGTTAAACATCACAACAGACACATGGGTACTATCCATTATCCAACATGGTTACTGCATAGAGTTCACACAATTTCCTCCAGACATTCCCCCAAAAGCGCACAAACTTTCATTGCAACATCTTGCAATGTTGCAAACAGAAGTACAGGCACTATTACTCAAACAAGCCATAGAACTTGTGCCGCATCATCAAAAAGGAACAGGGGTTTACTCCCTGTACTTCCTTATTCCCAAGAAGGACAAAACATTAAGACCAATATTAGATCTCAGGACTCTCAACCTCTACATCCGATCAGAACACTTTCATATGGTAACGCTACAAGATGTAGTCCCACTGCTACAACAGGAAGAATTTATGACAACACTGGATCTAAAAGATGGGTATTTTCACATACCCATCCATCCAGCTCACAGAAAATACCTCAGGTTTGTTATACGAGGAAAACATTACCAATTCAAAGTATTACCCTTCGGGATAACAACAGCCCCCAGAGTCTTTACAAAATGCCTTGCCGTAGTCGCAGCACACATAAAGAGACACCATATGCATGTATTCCCATATCTCAACGATTGGCTAATAAAAGCCAACACTCAAAAACAGTGTCAACATCACACATGTTATGTAATAAACACCCTACACACACTAGGGTTCTCAATAAATTACCCAAAATCACACCTGCAACCATCACAAATTCAGCAGTACTTAAAGGCTACACTAAACACTCAAAAGGCGCTTGCAAGTCCAAGCCCACAAAGAGTGCAATTGTTCCACAACATATTACCAAAAATTCAGCCAAACCAACAATACACTGTCCGTTTTGTCATGAAGCTGCTAGGTATGATGGCATCATGCATGGCCATTGTCCCAAATGCCAGGTTACACATGCGGCCCTTACAACAGTACCTCGCAAAACAATGGTCACAGGCACATGGTCATCTCCAAGATCTAGTGCTGATAGACCGCCAAACACACATTTCGCTTCAGTGGTGGAATCCCACAAATGTAAAGAAAGGGCGGCCATTTCAAGACCCTCTGCCTCACGCCATTCTCACAACAGATGCATCAATGATTGGATGGGGAGCACACCTCAACAATCACAATATTCAGGGACAATGGGACAACAAACAGAAACAGTTTCACACAAATCACTTAGAACTGCTAGCAGTGTCCCTAGCGCTAACAGCCTTTCAACCTCTTCTTGCTCACAAACACATTCTTGTCAGAACAGACAATATGACAACAATGTACTACTTAAACAAACAGAGAGGAACTCACTCATCACAACTTTGCCTTCTAGCACAACAAATTTGGCATTGGGCAATTCACAACAACATATACCTGGAAGCTCAGTACATTCCAGGGATTCACAATCAGTTAGCAGACGACCTCAGTCGAGATCACCAACAAACTCACGAGTGGGAAATTCACCCCCAAGTACTTCACAAATACTTTCGTCAGTGGGGGACACCAGACATAGATCAGTTCGCCACCAACCACAACGCAAAATGCCTAAACTTCGCGCCCAGGTACCCACACCCTCTATCCAAGGGGAATGCTCTATGGATCAACAGGTCAGGGATATTTGCTTACGCTTTTCCCCCCTCTCACGCTCATTCCATTTTTGGTCAACAAACTGCGTCAAAACAAACTCAAACTCATACGTGGGCACGCTAACCATGGTACACCACACTGCTAGACCTGTCAATAGTACCACACGTCAAACTCCCAAACAGACCAGACCTATTGACACAAAACAAACAGCAGATCAGACACCCCAATCCAGCGATGCTCAATCTGGCAATCTGGCTCCTGAAATCTTAGAGATTGGGTATTTAAATCTTCCACCAGAATGTATGGAAGTCATTAAACAGGCAAGAAAACCTACTACAAGGCAGTGTTATGCTAACAAATGGAAAAGATTTGTTTTCTACTGTCAAGCAAAACACATAACACCCTTAGACGCGACCATACAAGACATCGTAAGTTATTTACTCCACCTACAAAAAATACATCTCACAACAATTTCTGCTTATTTGCAAAATAACAAACCAAATCTCTATTTAGAGTGCCAGTCATCAAAGCTTGACGACCTCATGGAGGGTCTAAAACGAATCATACCTCCAAGAACACCACCAGTACCCTCATGGAATCTTAACATTGTACTTACACGAGTCATGGGTCCACCCTTTGAACCCATGCACTCCTGTCAAATTAAATTCATAACTTGGAAAGTAGCATTTCTAGTGGCAATCACTTCATTACGAAGAGTTAGTGAAATACAAGCATTCACTATTGAACAACCCTTTATACAAGTACACAAACATAAAGTTGTACTTCGCACAAACCCTAAATTTCTACCTAAAGTCGTCTCACCGTTTCATTTAAACCAAACAGTGGAACTTTCAGTCTTCTTCCCACAGCCAGACTAAGTGGCAGAAATAGCACTGCAAACAATAGATATTAAGAGAGCTTTAATGTATTACATCGACAGAACAAAATCATTTTGAAAAACTAAACAATTGTTTGTCGCATTTCAAAAACCCCATACTGGTAATCCTATACCAAAACAAGTCATAGCCAGGTGGATAGTGAAGTGTATCCAAACTTGTTACCTAAAGGCTAAAAGACAACTGCTAATTACATTAAAGGCACATTCCACTAGGAAAAAAGGAGCAACAATGACATTTCTAGGAAACATAACAATGACAGAAATTTTTAAAGCAGCCACTTGGTCAACACCTCATACATTTACCAAGCATTACTGTGTAGATGTGTTAGCAACACAGCAGGCCACAGTAGGACAGGCTGTACTAAGAACATTATTTCAAACAACTTCAACTCCTACAGGCTGACCACCGCTTAGGGGAGGAATACTGCTTTGTAGTCTATGCATAGCATGTGTATCTGCAGCTACACATGCCATCGTACGGAAAATGTCACTTACCCAGAGTACATCTGTTCGTGGCATGTTACACTGCAGATTCACATGCGTCCTCCCCAGGAGCCTGTAGCCGTTTAAGTTACATTTAAAATTTGTACATATGTATATACATCTCTATTCCATTGCATGGACATTTCTTTCTTTACACTCTGTATATACATCTCTATTCCATTGTATGGACATCTCTTTCTTTACACTCTATCACTCCTACCTTACCCTCTGCGGGAAAACAATCTAAGATGGAGTCGATGCCCATGCGCAATGGAGCCGAAAAGGAGAAGTCACTCGGTCCTGTGACTCGAAAAGACTTCTTCGAAGAAAAACAACTTGTAACACTCCGAGCCCAACACTAGATGGCAGGACCTGTGCATAGCATGTGAATCTGCAGCGGAACATGCCACGAACAGATGTACACTGCGTAAGTGACATTTTCCATATATATATATATATATATATATATGTCTGTGTGTGTATTTATAGCTATGTATATGTGCAAATGTTTCCATTTATACTTGGTACTACGTAGGCATTGGTTCTTCCTTCCCATGTCAGTAGCTGTGTATTTTAAACATCTTTAGGATGCTTTCATTATATTTGCTACTTTCCTGGGGGTTATGTATTTCATTGACAATGATCAGTCTTGTTCTCTTCATTGGGGGCAACTGTTTTCTCTGCACAAGCTGCTCTACTATCTTTGCCTTCCCATGTACATCTAATTAGGACATACTTCCCATAGTACGAGGTTCTGCTCCTTGGATGGTGGTGCTGCTTTGTGTTCCAACAGCGTAGACCTTCTCTTACGGTCTACTTCTAGGATTGGATATATGTATATCCTCTACTCTTTTTCTGTTACTATCAAGCGATCACTGGTAACCTTTCTTATCCAAGTTTTCTTGTCTTTATATTCTCAATGCTGTGGTCATTCCACAGTCTTGCTGGCCTGTTCGCCCCTGGGGATTAATTCCCTTTAAGGCGCGTGTTGCTTAACTTCAATACCTCTGTTTGCCTTTCCACTGATTGGTTATGTTTACATGGCTTCTTCATTCCATGTTTTCTTTACTGTTCCTGAGTCTTATTCAGTGGTTCCTTTGTGGAGTCCTTTGTACTGCAATATGTTATGGCTCACATACCTTCTTCTGTAGGTCAGTCTTTTCTCATTTTTCTAGACTGCTCCTGTTCTCAGAACATAATGTTCATGGTATCTACATACTTTTAATTGTGCAGTCATGGGTGAGTTTCTCCCACATTTTTGTATCCCTTTTCCTACAGTTGTCTCTTCACCATTTCTTTTCCTAATGAGGATTTTCCTCATAGGGCATTTTTTCGAGTACTTAGTCTTTTTGTCCAGTACCGAATCAGCTTTTCTTCTGGATAAAAGGCTTCCAATATGGTTGTTGCTGCTGCTACATGATTGTCATGTTAATGTGGATGAGTTTACTCTATGCGCTAACATGGATTAGCTTCTTTCTGTGCTCTCCTGTTTTATGGTGTTATTCACCTGTGATTGCTCCACAGGTTGAGATGTCGTAGAATATGTTTTTATTCTCCCTAATTTTTCTTCTTCTCCAGTCTTTTACTCTTGTTCTCGACTAGTTTAATGGCACTTGGCCTCAAGGGTCTCAGTTTGCAGCCCCCTCTGGGGTTTTTGTGCCTTGGTATCTGATTCTAGGTTAAGGAATCTGCGGCTAGATATCTCTATCAGATAAACTAGTTACTTACCTTTGGTTATGTTGTATCTGGTATAGACAGGATTTAGCCGCAGATTCCTTAACGATCCTCACTTCTTACCTACTCTGTGAGCTGAGTTCCTCTGTGGTCTCCATAGATTTCATTTTGGTAATCCACTCTGGGCTTAAGACTTTGGTGATAATAGACACAAGGTGTCTTTATTTCCAGCACACTGTTTCCATTACAGTTTCTATTGTGTTCTCAGCACAGAAAACAGTCACACAAGAAACTGGTGTCAGCATGTTTGTGGGAGAGTTATATAGTCTCCACTAATGTCACATCTGGCTGACGACATCATTGCGTAGTCACGCGACGCCATCTGCCGATGCCCAGATGTACTAAGGGAAAAGGATTTCAGATCCAAGGTTGGTGCCTGTGGAAGATGCTAAGTTAAAGAATCTGCAACTAGATCCTGTCTTTACCAGTTACATTGTTACCGAAGGTAAGTAACTTGTTCATTTTGAATTTGCTGATTATGCTGTTTTCATATAGATATCCCCTATATTCCTAAAGCCAGCCTCAGTCCATCAATGTCTATTACATGTTTGTGCCTCTTTCTGGAATCTTGATAGGCACAATAAGATGATGACTGGTTAATACGATGTTCAATTATTTTAAGCTCCTCTCCCAGCAGTGTCTGCCTGTGCGTAATGACCCGGGTGATATGTTGTCATCTTCATGTCCTCCATTATTTCTGTGTGTGATGTTCTATTCAAAAGCCTGCCCTTTAATTCTTCTCATTCTGGTTCCTTGCTGTCTCCAAACATCTTATTGGCCTTTGTAACTGGCTCACCGACTTTCAAACCTCAAAATTAGAGGCTGACCGGTCTCGTTTATCGATGAAACGCAGAATTTTCTGTATTGCAATTCTTTTTCTTGGAGATCTCCATGTCAATTCAGATGTTAGGGTGTTTAATTCTATTAAATAAATATTACTTTTATTGACAGTGCCACCAAATAATGTGGGAATCTTGGTAGAATTACTATCTTAGCAATAGCAAATGTACTCTCTTAGGAAAGGGATAGCATATACCAAAATGGGACAGCCTGTCTGATTGTGGTAACTTTTCTGAAATTACCAGCCATTGGCTTGTCATCTTCGTGTTATACCTGATATTTAAATCTGTGTTTTATTCATTTGATTGGGATCATTAGTAACTGCATGTGGTCTATTAATATGGCTGCATTAGTGGGAAAAGGCATAATCTTTACCAGATAACCTTGAACCCTGACACCTATCTGTAAGTTTGGTCATTATCTATCATACGCTGTGATCTGGGTACTGTATGTACAGAATCACATTGCCAGAATATAGGAAGATTACATGCTGTTTATTCTGCAAACAAATACGTTACGTCAGCGTTGGTGAGTGGATAAGTTTGTCCAGTCAGGTATTTTCCTGGGGAAACCAGTTTGTCTGTCACCATTGTGACACTGGCACCTGTATCCCTCAGGGCTTCTACAGTAGTCCCATTAATAAATAGTTACTGCCTGTATTTTTGCATATTAGGGGGCCAGGCAGCTAGTGTGGCTAGATCCACCCCACCCTCAGAGACTAATGTAGCTTCATTGTGACCCTGATTTGCTCTGGGCACACTGTTGATCCCACCTGGAGACTGGCTATTCCAATGCTAACTGGAGTAGTAGTAGAAGTGGAACCTTTCTTGGGACAGGCCTTGTCTCCAGTTTGGTGTCCCTGCTGATTACAGCTACAACACCAGGCCTTTTTGGGATCAAAGTTTTTACCCTTGTACCCAAATGAGGATTGTGAAGAGGCTTTGGACCCTCCCTCCTGTGCAGGTTTTTGGGTCCCTGTAGAAGACTCTTTACTTTTTCCCCTTGGATGTCTCAACACTCTTCCCCTGGGGAGTCTTTGTGACCCCTTTCTTTTGGTCACCCCCTGTGTCACCCTAGTCTTGACCCAATGGTCTGCCTTCTTTCCCAATTCTTGGGGAGAAATTGGACCTAGGTCTACCAGATGCTGATGCAGTTTATCATTGAAACAATTACTCAAAAGGTGTTCTTTCATAAACAGATTGTACAGCCCTTCATAATCATTTACACCACTGCCATTGATCCAACCATCCAGTGTTTTGACTGAGAAGTCAACAAAATCAACCCAGGTCTGGCTTGAGGATTTTTGAGCCCCCCTTAACCTAATCCTGTACTCCTCAGTTGAGAATCCAAAGTCCTCAATCATGGTAGCCTTCATGAGGTCATAGGATTCTGCATCTTTTCCAGGGAGTGTGAGGATTCTATCCCTACACTTTCCAGTGAACATTTTCCAAAGAAGAGCTCCCCAGTGAGATGTGTTTACTTTTCTGGTTGCACAAGCCCTCTCAAAAGCTGTGAACCATTTGGTGATGTCATCACCATCTTTATATTTTGTTACAATCCCTTTGGGGATTTTTAGCATGTCAGTAGTATCACTGACCCTATTTAAGTTGCTGCCACCAGTGATGGGAGCTAAGCCCATCTCAGGTCTTTCCCTTTCTATGGCTAGGAGCTGTTTCTCCAAAGCCAATCTTTTGGCCATCCTGGCTAACAGGAGGTCATCTTCATTTAGGCTGCTCTTAATGCTTCCAGAGTTGCTGGACTCCCATGTGGGAGAAGCAGCACCTCTGACTATCACTTATGGAGTCAGGGTTTGAGAAACCCTGGTTGCCCTAACTAGGACTGGAGGGGGGAAATTGTCCTCTAAGTCACTAGCTTCCTCCTATGTAAGGTTGCCTTCAGAGGGGTTGTTTTTAGCAAACTCTGCCAAGAGCTCCTGGAGCTGTACTTTGGTAGGGTTTGATCCAGTTTTTATCTTTTTAATTTTACAGAAAGTCCTTAACTCTGACATCCTAAGATGCAGGTAAGGGGTGAGGTTGAGCTCCACCACCATCTTTTCTGTAGTAGACATTATTTCTCTAAAAGTTGGGATGCTTTTTAAGAATCTAAAACTATCTCTAGAACTTAATCCAAACTTTTACAAAACTTTTAAACTTTAAAAGAAATGCTAACACAAGGCCCTAGCAGGACTTTAACATTTTTTAGAAAAATAGCTCAAATTTAAAAAATCTGTTAATAATGACAATTTTGGGAATTTAGTCGTGTGATCAGGCATTGGCTGAGTAGTCCAGCAAATGCAAAGTCTTGTACCCCACCGCTGATCCACCAATGTAGGAAGTTGGCTCTGTATATACTATTTCAAAGTAAAAAATAGTGTGCACATAGTCCAAGGGTTCCCCTTAGAGGTAAGATAGTGGCAAAAAGAGATAATTCTAATGCTCTATTTTGTGGTAGTGTGGTCGAGCAGTAGGCTTATCAGAGGGTAGTGTTAAGCATTTGTTGTACACACACAGGCAATAAATGAGGAACACACACTCAAAGACTGATTCCAGGCCAATAGGTTTTTATATAGAAAAATATATTTTCTTAGTTTATTTTAAGAACCACAGGTTCAAGATGTACAAGTAATACTTCAAATGCAAGGTATTTCACTCAGGTATTCTAGGAACTTTGAATTATCACAATAGCTTGTACAGAGTAAGTAAGAGTCACCTCAGCTCAGGACACCTTAGGGGCTGTCCTGACTGGTAGGTGACTCTTCCTTGTTTTCCTAATTATCTCCTCCAACCTTGCCGCCAAAAGTGGGGGCAGTGGCCGGAGGGACGGGCATCTCCACTAGCTGGGATGCCCTGTGGCGCTGTAACAAAGGGGGTGAGCCTTTGAGGCTCACCTCCAGGTGTTACAGTTCCTGCAGGGGGAGGTGAGAAGCACCTCCACCCAGTACAGGTTTTGTTCCTGGCCACAAAGTGACAAAGGCACTCTCCCCATGTGGCCAGCAACATGTCTGGTGTGTGACAGGCTGGCAAAAACTAGTCAGCCTACACTGGAAGTCGGGTATGTTTTCAGGGGGGCATCTCTAAGATGCCCTCTGGGTGTATTTTACAATAAATTGCACACTGGCATCAGTGTGCATTTATTGTGCTGAGAAGTTTGATACCAAACTTCCCAGTTTTCAGTGTAGCCATTATGGTGCTGTGGAGTTCGTGTTTGACAGACTTCCAGACCATATACTCTTATGGCTACCCTGCACTTACAATGTCTAAGGTTTTGCTTTGACACTGTAGGGGCATAGTGATCATGCACTTATGCCCTCACCTGTGGTATAGTGCACCCCGCCTTAGGGCTGTAACGCCTGCTAGAGGGGTGACTTACTATGCCACAGGCAGTGTGAGGTTGGCATGGCACCCTGAAGGGAGTGCCATGTCGACTTAGTCTTTTTCTCCCCACCACCACACACAAGCTGTGAAGCAGTGTGCATGTGCTGAGTGAGGGGTCCCTAGGGTGGCATAAGACATGCTGCAGACCTTAGAGACCTTCCCTGGCATCAGGGCCCTTGGTACCAGGGGCACCAGTTACAAGGAACTTACCTGGGTGCCAGGGTTGTACAATTGTGGAGACAAAGGTACAGGTTAGGGAAAGAAAACTGGTGCTGGGGCCTGGTTAGCAGGGTCCCAGCACACTGTCAAGTCATAACTTAGCATCAGCAAAGGCAAAAAGTCAGGTAACCATGCCAAGGAGGCATTTCCTTACAGTCCATCTTTTAGAGATTCTTCCTTGACATGAAACGTCACTTCAGATTAGGAAACATGTTACGCCCTGCATGAAGCCACTTTGATCATAATGCGCAATCTTGCTTATCATTGGCAATGGCCTGTTTGTTTTGTATAATGTATTTAAGAGAGGTCGGGGTGGTATGAGTTTACATCCAAGTTTTGTTAATACTATGATTACCACCTCTCGGGTTGTCTGTGGTAAAATTTCATTATGGGTTGCCTCCACCTACATTGCCTGCAATAAGGAGGCTAGCCATGTTTTATATGTAGTGTAAAGTTCCAGTAGGAGCCCATGTGATCCATTTTTTACAGATCTGCTAACTGTAGGTCCCAACATCTGTTTCTACAGTAAGTGATGTTTCTGATTTCCCATCGAAAGCATATTTAAAAGAAAAGGCTAGACAGGGTGACTTAATTCCTCCACACCCATCTACTTAGGAAGAGACATATTTACATTTGACAGAATCTATCACTGGTTTCCCATAAATATCATCATTAAAAAAAACAAGCCAGACCTGGGAACTTCATTCCTCAGCATCCAACCCCACAGGAAGTGTCATCAAGGCAGTTCCCAGCATCCATATTCGCAGGAAATGCATCACTTTCTTCCTTCTCCCTCCTTCTGTCAACTCCTCACCGTGTTTTCCCTCCTGTGCATCCACAGCAAGGGTGGCCACAAACAAGGTTGTCTCTGCCTGGGGCTAATTAGAGCCAGGTAGGACTTTAGGACGGATTCCATGCAACACTGCAACCTACAAATATTTAGCTCATTAAGCGCTTCACCCTGGACAACATGCTGCCAATCCCAACAATCACATCCACACCTAGACAACACAAAAAGTCATATAACTTCCTCCCAACACATGACCCAACCTAATACATGTCCCAGTAACCACCACACACCCTCAAACTAATGAACACATACTTTATGCCCTGCTCATCAGTGCATGCTCTGCAGTACTCCATGCTCCAGACATCGGAAACGTCCTCGCCTATCACAACTTTGAGGCCTTATTCATAACGAAAACGTGGCTGAACCTTATATCTTCACACATCCTAAATGTTATTCTTCTACAGATCTAATGTGCAGGCTATGTTCATAAGAAGGAGGGAGGCTTTCTGTGCTATTATCCATATGTGTTCCTGGTCCCACACCAGAGGCAAGCAAGGAAAGCATAACTCTATATAAGGCTTTCCACAAGCCACTTTCCACTCAGTGGAACATTCCAACTCATCTACAGGCCTCTTGGACAAAATAATATCTTAATAGGTGAATCGTCTGCCCTCCTCACCACATCATCCATCCAACATACCAACACCACCAACCTGAGTGATTTCAACACCCCAGACTACCGGTTCTTAACCTTCTAACTTCTTTGGACCCCCATTTCATCACTATTGAAACCAACGGACCCCCACTGAATTATTTTTAGAATCCAGAAACCTTACAGAGTTATTAAACAAAGCCGGGGACACCTGCCTAAGCATTTTCAATGATTTGAACCACGAACAATACACAAAAACATTATAAAATTGTAGGAAGCTGACTCTATATAGTGTACTAAAATGAAATATACTGTGCAGAGAGTCAAGTGGATCCCCAAAGGTTTGCAGAGGCAGAAATAGATAGGCCTAATGTTCTTTTTGTGGTAGTGTGGGCAAGCAGTTAGGCTTATCAAGGAGTCGTGTTAAGCATTTGTTGTACTCACACAGGCAATAAATGCAAGACCAATTTAGAAAAATAACAATTGCTTTTATAAATACTTTGAATCAAAGGAATTCTTTATAAGATAAGCAGTTTTTAAATAAAAAATACTTTGCTGTTTCAAAAATCAACACAGTGCAATTTTCACTGTCAACCTATGGAAGGAAAACAAGAAGGCAGTTTCCCAGGTTAGTACACCACTTACAACCCCAGTCTTCAGGGTTTCAGGCTAGCATCAGGCAAGGTTCAAATTGGTACCAAGAGTGCACCCACAGCAGCATGGGGGTGGCTAGATTACAAGGTCAAAGTCAGTGCCCAATGTTAGTCAATGAAGACTGAGGGGGACTGAAGACGTGCAGCTCCCAGGTAAGTACAGACGGTGTCAGAGGTTGGTCTTTGGGGATTGAGGCAAGCACCGAGGGGGCCACAAGACAGCACCAAACTTACACCCTTAGAGGCACAGGGGCGACCAGGTGCAGTTTGCCAAAACAGCACCAGGCATCCAATGGGGACAGGGGGTATCCGCTGCCCGACTGCTTACAGGTGAGTAGAGTGGAGTCAGGGGTGGATCTCCTGGGGTTGAAGCAAGTATAAGGGGGGGCACAAGACGGCACCAAACCTACACCCTCAGCGACACAGGAGTAGCCGGGTACAGAGTGCCAACACAGCATCAGGCTCCCAATGTTAGTCAATGCAGGAGATCACTTTCAAAAACTGGCTGCAGGCTCTGGCCAAAAGGCCGGAAGAGGTCAACCCACAGCTTTCCAGGTAAGTTAAGAAGCTAGGGGTGGTAGGGACACCAACGGTCTAGTTCCCCAAGGCCTAGGGGCTCCGGGTTCAGGGGTGTCTTTGGGCGTCAGAAACTGCTTACTGAGCACGTTACATTCAGCGGGAGCCCTCAGATTTAGGCTGCAGGTGTTGCTGTGGAGTCCGGCAGGGGTCAGCCCATGAAGGACTCTGGGTCAGAAGCACTGAGGAATCTTTACTGGACTGGTGGACCACTTGGTCTCGTGGCGTCGGTTGCAGATGTGGTTCCAGGGGGGCAGTTTCACAGTTCCTCTGGCAGACTTCTTTCTTCTTTGGAGATGTTTCCTTTGGACAGGTCCTCTGCCCACAGGAGTTCCTGTTCCTTATTGAAGGCAGGCAGTCCTCCCAAGGCTGCAGGACAAGTTCTCCTCTTGTGCAGGTTCTTTGAAGGCTACAAACAGGGCAATGGGGCTGGGGCCAAGTCAGTGGATGCCTTCAGTCATCTGATAGAGACTTCTAGTTGCAGATCGCTTACCTTAGAATTTCTCCCAGGTGTCAGACTAAATCCGGATATTTTTCTTCGAGCAATACCCTTAAGCGTCGGTAGGTGGCGTGGGTCGACTCCACGGGTATCGTTGGTGTCGTAGTCGCAGTGATGACGTCAAGAGTAGTACATAGACGCGGCCTCAGCGCACTGACATCAGTTCTTTTATTTATGCGCCACGCGCTGATCCTGAGAGAACCACCCTGGTCTCTTTTTGACCTACTTCGACCCTTCTGTGGGTTCTTTGGTGCGTTGAGGATCTCCCAGTTTCAAGCCGTGCGAGGACTGTCACCACATGATGTCGATGACTGATCCGCATTGGGTTTGTTTGTGGTGCCTGGAGTGCGAATACGACCCGAAGTGCTCAAAGTGCCAGGCCATGCGCCCGAAGGCCTTGAGGGAGCATTCTCTCAAGTTCATTACGGCTGGCGCTCGACTCCGCAAAGGTCCTGGTCTCGCTCGCGAGGAAGGTCTCAAGACCATTCGCGGAGCCATCACCCTTCGTCTTCCTCCAAATCTTCGGGCACCGGTAAGAAGAAGAAGAAGTTGAAGTGGTCCAGTCGCCCTTCGACTTTGCCCCGTCGCTTAGCTGATGCGACGCAGGAGGAGCGTCGACGCGCAATGCCTCCGTCCGCGGAGCCTGCTCCTGGGTCCACTCTGCGCTTCCCTGAATTTCAAGGAGCCGAAGCAACCCCCGCCCAATTTAGAGTTCTATGAGGCCATGCGCCTCATTTTTGGGCGGGCCGACCCATATACGGCGACTTTGGGCACAAGGGGTTCGGTTGAGGGGCCTTCGGGTTTCGTGTCAGCAGCTTGCGCTCCAGCAACCGAGGTCCCCTCCAGATCTGCTTGTGGATCCATACCGACGCCGGTCATACCAATGAGACCTTCCCCGGTGCCGGTTCGATTGTCAACTCGGAGTCGGAGCGGCATCAACCGACACTGCCTCGGTCTTCGATGGGGCATACTCACCCCAGGTCGGATTTGGACCCTTTTCCCTATGGGTACGAATTCAGGGAAGGATTGGAGGGGTCCCTGGACCCTTATGAATACCAGGACCCATCTTTGGACTGTGCACAGGAATTGGGATAGGCCAGTGGACTGGACACTTCTCCAGACACTGGCATGATGTCTCCTCCTACCGTGGCTACAGCGGAGGGAGCAACTTATGCCACGGTGGTCAGTAGGGTGGCTGAGGTCCTTGGCCTTGAGCTACCTACTGTAGAGGTCAGGTCCAATCTCCTGACGGAGGTGCTTCAACCAGGGGCTTCCACATCTGAGCCCCTTTTGCCATTCAATGAAGCCCTCACCGATGACCTTTTGGGTACTTGGTCCAAACCCAACACAGGGGCTCCTGTGAATAGGACTATCATATGCCGCCATAGGCCCGCCCCAAACTACCCTAAATTCCTGTTCCAACACCCCACGCCAGAGAGTCTTGTTCTCCAGGCTTTCTCTTCCACAGGCGCATTCCCTTCCGCACCCCGGATAGGGAATCAAAAAGGCTGGAACAATTTGGGAAGAAGATGTATTCTTCCTCCAGTCTCATGATGTGGGCCGTGAACACTGCATGCTTTCTGGGCCTCTATACCCACTCTCTGTAGTATATGGTTGCGCAAGTTCTGCTGCAGATACCGGAGGAGGCCTGTGCTATCATCTCCCAAGCTGTAAAACGACGGAAGAGATGTGGCCAAGTTCACGATCCGATGTGGGCTGGACAAGACCGAATCTCTGGGCAGATAGGTTGCTACAACGGTGGCCTTGAGACGCCACTCCTGGTTGCGTACTTCTGGTTTTTCGGGGGATGTCCAACAGTCTCCCTTTGATGGCTCCCGTCTCTTTGGAGACAAAGCGGACTTGGCCTTGGAGAGATTCAAGGATTCCCGGGCTACGGCTGGGTCCCTTGGTCTTTCCGCTGCCCCTCGCCCCCAGCAATCCACTTTTCGCCCCTTTCATGGCCACGGAAGGGGCTCCCTGTCGCGTGGGCGTGGGACAGGGAGCCAGAGGTCTGCCCAGTCCTCCCCTGGCCCCACTTCGGCCTCCAAACTCTCCGAGTCCGTCCCCTCACTCCAATCCAGTAGGCGGCAGGATTCGCCATCACCTGCCCCACTGGAATCCATCACTATGGACAGGTGGGTTTTGCAAATAGTTGGAAAGGGCTATTCCCTCCCGTTCGAATCTGCCCCACCGGCCATGCCTCCATCACTCAGCCAACTTCCAGAGGATCATTTGGCACTTCTCCGCCAGGAAGTTGCGGCTCTCTTGGCCAAGAAGTATGTTGAGGTTGTTAGGACAAGGGCTTACGTCCTATCCTAGATCTTCGGGACCTCAACTACTTCCTCAAGAAGGAGAAATTCAAAATGCTCACCCTGGCTCAGCTTCTGTCTGCCTTAGACCCAGGAGACTGGATGGTAGCGTTGGACTGGCAGGACGCTTATTTCCACACCCCCATCCTGCCTGCCTACAGACGTTACCTACGATTCGTGGTAGGTCACAAGCTCCATCAGTTTACCATGCTCCCCTTCGGCTTTACCAGCGCCCCTCGGGTGTTCACAAAAGTGATGGCGGTGGTTGCCGCTCATCTGCGCAGGTTGGGGGTCTCACTCTTTCTGTACCTCGACGAATGACTGTTCAAGGCGGACTCGCCCCAGAAAAGTCGTCTTCCACCTTCAGACTACGGTGAGCCTCCTGCACATGCTGGGCTCCACTATTAACGTGCCGAAGTGACACCTGACTCCCACTCAGACGCTTCCTTTCATCGCAGCTGTTCTGGACACAGTGCAGTTTCGGGCTTATCCTCCCGAAAAGCGAGTCCAAGATATTCAGGATATGATTCCAATCTTTCATCCTCTGTCTTGGGTTTCGGTGAGACTGACTGTGACGCTGCTGGACCTCATGGCCTCCTGCTAGTGACACATGCCAGATGGCATATGTGGCTCTGCAGTGGGACTGGAAGTTCCATTGCGTGCAGCATCAGGGGAATCTCTCCAACATTTTCGAATCCGCATTGGGTCCATGGCAGATCCCTCTTCCTTCCCCAACCAGATCTATCTATAGTGACAGATGAGTTGGGGCGGCCCCATGGGAGAGGTGGAGATCAGAGGCCTCTGGTCTCCGGCGGAGTCTGGGCTCCATATCAACCTTCTGGAGCTCTGGGCGATCATGCTTGCATTGAAAGCATTTCTTCCCTCTCTCAAAGGGAAAGTAATGGAGGTGTTCACGTATAATACTACCGCCATGTAGTACTGCAACCAACAGGGCGGAGTAGGGTCCTGGACCCTTTGTGAGGAGGCACTATGCCTCTGGACATGGCTGGAACATGAGGGCATTACCCTGGTGGTTCAACTCGCGAATGGTGTCTCCATCCGGAGGTGGCGCAAGATCTCTTTCAGCAGTGGGGAGAGCCTTGGTTAGATCTGTTCGCCTCCTCAGAGAACACGCAATGTCAGCTGTTTTGCGCTTTGGAGTTTCCAAGGCGGCACTCACTAGAAGACGCTTCTCATCTGGAGTGGAACTCCAGCCTCCTTTACGCTTTTCCTCCCATACCACTTCTGCCTAGAGTTCTCAAGAAGATCAGGAAAGAACGGGCCCAAGTCAACCTGGTGGCTCCAGACTGGGCATGCAGAGCATGGTATGCAGGGCTATTGAGTATGGCCTCCGATCCTCCAATTAGACTGCCTCTTCGGGCAGATGTTCTGTTGCAGCAGCAGGGGACAGTTCTCCACCCGAACCTGTCCAGTCTCCGCCTTCATGTGTGGCGATTGAGCCGCGACAGTTGACGACTTTTGATCTTCCACCCGAAGTCTGTGATGTTATCTTGGCAGCCAGCTGTCGCTCCACCAAAACGGTATATGCCTGTCGTTGGGATAAATTTGTGGCATGGTGCACCCACAAATCTGTTGAACCCTCTCTGCCCCTCTATCTGAGGTTCTTTTGTTCATTCTTTCTTTGGCCCAGCCAGGCTCTGCTTTGGGCACCCTTACAGGGTATTTATCTGCCATTTTGGCCTTTCTTAGGTTACCTGATCAGCCCTCACTCTTTAAATTTCCTATTGTGAGTAGATTCCTAAAAGGTCTCACCCATTTATTTCCTCCCACTCCATTTAACATGCCTCAGTAGGACCTCAATCTTGTCCTTACTTATTTAATGTGTACTCCCTTTGAGCTGATGCACAATTGCCCCTTGTGGCTCCTCACTTTCAAGACTGTCTTTCTTGTTGCCATCACTTCTGCTCACAGGGTTAGTGAGCTTGAGGCCCTTTCGTCCAAACTTCCATTCTTGTCTGTGCACCCTGTGTTGCGCACGGCTTCCTTCCTTCCCAAGATTGATACGCCTTTTCATGTATGCCAGTCCATCACCCTACCTACTTTTTACGCACCCACACATCCTTCCCATGAGGAGGAGAGACTTCACCGTCTGGACCCAAAAAGAGCATTGGAATTCTATCTTAATCGTACTAAAGATTTCCGAGTGGACGATCAACTCTTTGTCTGGTATGTGGGCGCGAAGAAAGGGAAGGCGATGCAAAAACGCACCATCTCTCAATGGGTACTTCTTTGCATCAAGATGTCCTACGCTTTGGCCAAGAAACAACTCCCTGAGGGCTTGCACGCTCATTCCACCAGAACAACTGCTGCTTCCACTGCGTTAGCACACGGAGTTCCTGTCCTGGATATCTGCCAGGCAGCTACGTGTGCATCCCTGCACACGTTTGCTGAACACTACTGCCTGGACAGTCAGGTCCGTCGGGACGGCTACTTTGGTCGTTCGGTCCTGCAGGTCTTTCTAGTTTGATCTTGGTTCACAGCCCACCTCCGAGGATGGCATTGCTTGGGTATCTATACTAAGGTAAGGAAGCTGCAACTCGAAGTCTCTATCAGATGTACAAGTTACTTACCTTCTGTAACAAAATATATGGTAGAGTCATATTCTAGTTGCAGATTCCTTACCAACCCACCCATCCCTGCTTGCAAACTGATTTCTAGGGACAGGGATTCCCCCTTCAGGTCCTTAGCTCTGGTGCACCAATCTCAGTGTTCTTAGTGGCTCTGCGCTTTGGCGTGGAAAGTCATTAAAAGAAACTGACGTCATGTTTTGCTTCACTAATGACTGAGCTGAAACACTCATGCACTGACAAAAATCTCTGGAATGCGCTTCTTAGTCTAAAGAAGACATTTATTATTTCACTTTGCAAAGTTCGTAAAAGGAGATTAGCATGCTGAAAGCACCCGTTTAAAAATGGTCACAGCAATGAAATGAAAACATGTACAAATGATTCTCCATTGCAATATACACAGGAAATATATGTATCTATATTATGATGCAAAGCAAATAATGAATTAAAAAATATGCATCCCCATGGGGCAAGGGCACAGCTGCTTCATCTCCCTCCTATTCAGCATCAGATCGCCAGAACCCAGAATCGATCAAGGAGAGAGAGAGATCACTTATAATCATGGGAAGGATGACACACCCCAGCGTCCTGAGCATGCCTGGGATCGGAAAACACTCTAGGTCCCGGTCCATCTGGGCTCGTTCTCTTATGCTTTAATCAAACAAGAGAGGTGCCACTTCAAAACAAGACCGTTCCCTGCCGTCTTAGTACATTCTTATCAGCCTAAGTCCTTGGTGGGAAAGAACACGAAAAATAAAAACATGAGTACAGTGTACAATGTGGAAAACTACTTGCAGATTTTAACGTGGCGGTGGCTAATGCTAAAATAAAGTGAATAGGCAAAATGAAGCTGGTGGTCACTAATATGACGGTGTGCTGCTAGGCTAAGTGCAACATGGAGTCAGTGGTCGAAGCTCACATATCATTACACGTCACTGCGGTGGCGTCTATGTAGTACTCCCGATGTCAGCGACACCCACCGAGTCAACCTACGCCCGTACCGACGCGCAAGGGTATTGCTCGAAGAAACATCTCCGGAACCAGTCTGATGCCTGCTGGAAATTCTGAGGTAAGGAATCTGCAACTAGAATATGTCTCTACCAGATATTTTGTTACCAAAGGTAAGTAACTTGTACTTCTCTGCTGTTTCAACTTCATGGTGTCCGGCTCTTCTTAGGTCGACAGGAATCTGATTCTAGGGGCCAGGGGAGCCGCCTAAATACTGAATTTAAGAGCGTTACAGGGAGTGCCAGGTGGTAGCTAATGTCTACGCACCTTTAGGGTGACTACACCCTTCCTATGACCACTTCTTTTGGGAAGTGGCATAGCCCTAATCCTTTGGCCTAATTCCTTCTATGCTAAATTGAGGAATTCAATAAGTAGTGTCCACTTCAACTCGTCCACACTAGGGGGGTGGAGTGGCATGAAGTGGCACTCCTTCTAATTTACTTAATTGTCCTATAAGTCCTGCTGCCAAAAGTAGAGTCAGAAACTGGTGGTCATCCTCCTCCACCATTTGGAGAGGCCTGGTTTACAGTTCAAAGGCGGCAAATCCTTTGAAGCTCCCTGCCCTGGAATGTCCATCCTACCTGGAAAAGGAGGTCACACCTCTGCTCAGAGCAGGCCTTTGTTTTGAGCCCCCGAGAGCATTGGCTCTCACCTCAGGAGGCTAGAACTCTTTCTAGAGTGGCTGCACTGATTCTGACCAGTCAGTGCCCTCTATAGGAGTTGGTTGGTTTCAAGGGGGCACTTCTAATGTGGCCCTCTGAGTGCATGTATTAATAAATCCATCATGGATTCAGTGAGAGTTTATTAATGCGAGATGTTTTATATCCTTATTGTCAGTGAAGCCATCATGTAGCTGGAGAACTCGTAATTACTAGTGTCCAGCACATGTACTTAAAATGACTGCACTGTTCACTTACTATGTCTGAGAATCGACAGAGACATAGCAGGGTCATATCTGCTCCTGCAGGGATGCCCTCACATGTAACATAATGCACCCTGCCTTTAGGGCTGGAAGGCCGGCCAGAGGGGTGACTTACATATATTGCATGTTTTGTGCAGGAGACAGGGCACAAATGCTATTTTAGGTCTGCAGCAAGACACGCAGCCTGCGAAGGCAGCACTGTGTGCACTTAGTGAGAGGGTCCCTGAGGGTGGCACAATCTGTGCTGCAGCCCTCAGGGGCCTTCCTTTAGTGCCTATGCCATAGGTAAGGTACCAGGGGTACCATATACTAGGGACTTAGGGCCATATGTACGAAAGCTTTTTCCCATACATACAGAATGGGTAAATTCCTTTGGTACATCTTGCCCTTACTGTGGCAACTAAAGGTTTGCCAATTGTTAAAAACAACTGTGCAGTTTTAGGGAAAGAGACCTGGCACTGGGGACCTGCTTATCATGGACCCAGTGCACTTTCACTCGAAATTGGACCAAAAACCAGGCAAAAAGTGTGGGGATGAGTTCTTTTGGGGGGGGGGGGGTCAACCATGTCAAAAGAGGCACTTTCCTACAAAGAATAGTTACATTTTAATGGAAAGTTTTGAGCTTTTCTAAATCCAATTGACGACACTCACTATCCAAGATGCATTCTGTTTGATGCACTTGCACTGCTACCACAAATCAATCTGAAGATACTAACTTTATTTTTAGCCTCATTTCACATTCCTTCACATTTACAAAATGTTTTCATTTATACATTTTGCTTCTCTTTGTGTGTGTGTGTGTGTGTGTGTGTGTTAATATATTAATGAATATATATATGTATATATAATATATATATATATATATATACATATATATATTCATTAATATATTAATATTATTTCATTTTCTAAGCAGTCAGTGACCCCCTGAGTAGTCTTCACTTACCCACAGGGGTCCTTGGAGACACTTGGAATACTTTTCAGAGTAATCAAGCACTGCACCAGCACCCTGATTAAACATCCCATTTCACAGTACACTGACCAAGTACGTCATCAACCTATTTGTCATTAAAAAAAACACAAAAGAGCTGACACCTCATCGACAATACGAAACCTGCATCTACTCTGACACCCCTTCCTCCCTGCTGCATTCTTCAGACATAGTCCTTCAAACATCTCTCTCTCAAAGACTCACCAACATATTGAGCTCTTTCATAGCCATCATCTATGATCATGATGCCTTACCCTAATCAGGGGGCTCTTTAGAGAAGCTGTTACACCTGTACTTACCATCGCCAATGCCTCAATCACAGCAGCTTCATTAAAAGTCTCAAGCTATGCTAGATCCTCCTACTTTTGAAGATATCCACACTAGACCCTAATGACCTTGAATGCTACTAGTCCTTCACTCTACTGTCCTTCATCAGCAAGATCATTGAAAAAAGTCTTTGCACACCTTCAAGATCACATCAGCACTAACCATCTCCTGCATGACTACCAATCTATCTTCAAATCACGCGACAGCATGCAAACAGCTACCTCATAAATCATAGATTATGTACTCTTGACCACAGATAAAGATGGCCCCTACCTCCAAATATTACTGAACCCTTCAGCTGCTTTCAACAGTATTGGCCCAGCCAACTTTATCTACACCTTGAAGTCTCAAATGGTATTTACAGGAAATGTCCTTCACCGGTTGTTCCTCCTAGTCAGCTGATTCTAGATCGTTACATGGACATCTGCAGGTTCCATAAGATCCTAATGACCCGCAGAGTTCCTCAGGGTTACGTCTTGTTACTGGTTATCCTCACTCTCTACATAAAGCCACATGGGGCTCTACTCACAGACGACAACATCAAAGTTCATTGCTATGCCAGTAACACGCAACCATATTTAAAGGTGTCTTCTGCTCCAGACAAACTAATGCCTCAACACTGCTTGCACCCCTTCCATAGCTTGATGTCCAGCCTGTCTCTGAAACGTAACCCAAACAGAAGAGACTTCCTGATGTTCGCAAAGAACAGCAATCATCAACTTGTACAACCTTGGCTCAACCACATGAACCAGGATGGATTTGAACCCCAACTTTCACTGAGTGCCAAGACTCTCTGATTTACCCTGGACACTGATCTCACCCTCAAAAACTACATCACAAAGAAAACTAAGATGTCCTGGTACAAGCCTTCTCTGCTATAGAAAGTGAAGCCAATCCTGCCAGAAAACAGTGGGTGGTGGCAATGGCCTGCTTTACGGTCTCCCAGATTACACACTCACCCCATTAAGGACATCCTACATGTTGCAGAATACACCATCAAGGGTCTGAAGGAATATGGCTAAATCACCACTACCCTGACAGAACTTCAGTGGCTACCCTTGCTCGCCCACACCATCTCTTAAATTAACTGCATTGTGAGGATTTGGGTGTGTTGTATGTTATGGCTAGGTGCCTTATCGTGGAATACACTCACAAAAAACATCTTGAGTCCTGTCAGACTCATTTACTTAACCTTAAACTCAACCCTGGGTACCTGTGTCTGCAAGCAGTGAGGCTAGGCAAAGGGACTTACTGGCATTTTTTCAGAGACCTTGCTCATCAGCATCCACCAGATGGTTACCGAGATACAGATTTTAGAAGCTTTTATAATTTTTAAGTATAACCACAAACAAGCATTGATCAATAAAATGTTTGTGAACTTTTGAAAGGTTTGAAAGAGTTAGTATGGCTACTCCGGCCCTGCTTGGGTGACCAATCCCAGCACGGCTGAGGTCTAGGGGGCCAGAAAGGATACTTCAGACAGTTACCTGGTTACCATAGCATTTTTAAGGCAAGTTCCAAACCTTACAGGATGATCGCCTTTGGCTTGAATGGAGTGGTCCTGATGCTGAGGATACAGGCAAAAAGATGCTCAAGGATGCTCTGGTTGAGATACAGTTGAGGGGGGTGTCTTTGTAGTTGTTCCTCGGTCCATGGGTGATGTGGGGTGACTTTGACCACAGAGATCGGGCTTCCTTAATGTCACCTATGTTGGATTAGTCGGCCAGCCGATGTTAGGCTATTGGTCTCATTGCATAACAGTTGGGTGAAATCCATAGGTGGGGGCTAGTGTCCCTCATGGATGATAACTCCGGACTCCTATAGCACTCCTAGGACTGGCAGACTCCGGTGCAACTTTTGGCTATCTTGGATTTGTCTCTCCGGCGCCTGGCGACTGGTAGCAGCAAAACTGCTGTGATGGCTACCAGCTTGTAGGTTTGTGCTTTTTTTCAACTCTTGTGTCCCTGGAGCTGGTTACATGGGATCAGCCAACTGATCTTTGGAGTCACTACTTCAATCTGGCGTTAGGAATACATTTTTCCTCGAGCCAGGAGCCTTACGCACAGTCCAAACTTCACTAGTCCAAAGTGCATCTGACACAGTCCTCCTGACAGTGCAGCCTCTCTTCATGCAGTTTCGGGAGCAATACGACAGTCCTTCGGTCGTCTCTCTAAATCCAATGTGATTTGAGAGGCAGGGTGCCATATTTATCACAGGAAAGTGTTCCAAGGGAATCACGCGGTCACTAGCCCATGAGCTACTACGAGTTTCCTGCCATGTGTATCTGGCTGTCTCAAAGTGCAACATTCTTGTCTCCTTCAAGGTGTCTACACCCTTCCTCAGTCATCAGGAGATTGATAGCCCACCCTAGAGGTGCGTTAAAAGAGAGCTGCATGCCCATGGAAAAAACAGTTCTGGGATGGGTTTGACCTCTCTAACTTGTCTACATGGACAAAAGGCAGCCTGCTCAGGGAATTTATTGCAATTTTCCTTTCAACAACGCCTTCCCCTTTGAAGTTCCGCTTTTGGGCTAACACCCTGAGTGGCCATCCTAGGAAAGGAGATAACTCCTCACTCTGCAGCTGCTGGCCTTATTCCTAAGCCTGTGAGTTGTTCATATGTCTCCCCAGGTGAGCAGAACGCTGTCTACATATCTCAAGATCAGGATCTGGAGCGTCACCTGGAGAGGCAGGATCTTTGTTGCTATCTTTGTGCCATAGAATGTGTGATGCTACTAGACTAGCTGAGGCACGGAGTGGCAACTTTCTAAAATTTGCTGAACTTTAATTGAGACATTATATTCAACCTGGGCGTCAGGTCAGGCTTAATGACACGATTAATTTGGTACCTTACAGTACCCAGTTAGGTAGTACCAACTCTGACACGAAACCCGATGGCCATCGTATGACGCCAACTCTGGCAGGAGCTTTGCTTTCTAGGTTGGATCCTGAGACCTTTTCCTACGGGATAGGCTTTGGTGATGAATGGGAGGGGTTGCTGGACCTATTAGAATACCAGCCCAAAGGAGAAATGGACTGGTGTGAAGACTTGGGTGAAGCCAGTGAACTGAATACTTCTCCGAGTACTGGCATGCTTTCTCCCTCTACCGTGGCTATGGAGGAGGGAGCTTCTTATGCTATGGTGGTGAGGAGGGCAGCTGAGGTCCTGGACCTTCATCTGCCCTCAGTGGCCATCAAGACTAATCTCTTGACAGAAAGGCTGAAACTGGGAGCTTCCACCTCGGAACCCCTGCTCCCATTCAGTGAGGCCCTCTTTGACATTCTATTAGGTACCTTTTCCAAACCCAGCACAGGGGCTCTTGTGAACAGGACGATTGCCCTCTGCCATTGCCTGGCATCTGGGGACCAAAGTTTCTTGGAGCAACACCCCACGCCTCAGAGCTTGGTGGTCCAAGCCTCTACCTTCCAGGGAGCATTCCCTTTCACTCCCTTGCACAGGGAATCCAAAAGGCTGGACTCACTTTGGAAGAAAATGTTTCCTTCCGCCAGCCTTGCATTGCACTCTGTGAACACCTCATGCCTTTTCAGGCATTATTCCCACACTCTGTGGGACACAGTTGTGCAAGTGTGCAAGTGTTGCCACAGGTTCCAGAAGAGGCCCAGACTGTACCCTCTCTGGCTCTTGCAGACAGGAGAGATGCAGCAAAGGTCACAATCCTTTGCAGACTGAAGAGGACGGAATCACTAGGCAGAGCGGTTTCATCAACAGTGACCCCGAGGCACCACGCCTGGCTGAGGACGTCTGGCTTTTCAGAGGGTGTCCAGGCTTGTTTGATGGACATGCCCTTTGATGGCACCTGATCCTTCAGAGACAAGGCGGACTCAGCGCTCGAGTGCTTCAAGGATTCTCAGGCTATGGCCAGGTCCTTGGTCCTCGCAGTGGCCACACGCCCCCCCAGTATGCCTTTTGCCCCTTTTGTGGCTATTGAAGGGTTCTCCAACCACCTGCATTCCTCTGCCTGACCAAGAGCATGAGACCCACCGACCTCGTGGGTAATGTGGCCATCGATCTGGTCATTCCATTGCTGCAAACCACTCCCACCCCCGGTGTGCAGCAGCCTCTGAACATTCCTAATCTGACCCCTCCCTCACCCCACTTTGGGCTAATTGGCAGCAGGATTCACTATCGCCTGTTACGCTGGCAATCCATTACATCAGACAGGTGGGTTTTGCCTTTGACCTTGCCAGCGCCCCTCTGGTGTTCACCAAGGTGATGGTGGTGGCTGCAGAAAACACTGAAGGAAGAAGTCATCTTAATTTCACCGTTCATGGGTAGGTGTCTGGTCAGCAGGACCATTCCCGGACTCCAGCCTCAGTGGCATTTTCATATTCGATCTCTTTGTTAAGAGGCTGTGAGCCTCTGGATGTGACTGGCACAGGAGAGCATATCCCTGGTGGTTCAACATCTGCCAGGCTTTCTGAATGCCAGAGCCAACAAACTTAGCTGACAATGCCTAGCGGATCACGAATGGCGGCTCCATCCGGTGGTGGCTCAAGGCTTCTTTTAGCAATGGGGAGATCTTTAGTTAGATCTGTTAGTCTCCGCAGAGAACCCTCAATGTCAGAAGTTTTGTGCATTGGAGTTTCCAAGGTGGCAGTTTCTCGGAGTCTCTGTTTATCTCGAGTGGAATTCAGGCCTCCTGTACACCTTTCCATCCATACTACTTCTACCCAGAGTTCTCAAGAAGATTAGGAACAACCGGGCCCAAGTAATCCATGTGGCTCGGACTAGGCATCAAGAGGTTGTATCCGGGCTGCTGCGCATGCTCATCGACCTTCCGATCAGACTTCTCCTTCGGGAGGATCTTCTGTCACAGCAGCACAGGAGGGTGTTGCACTTGAACCTGCCCACTCTCTGCCTTTTTGCTTGGAGATTGAGCGGCAGCAGTTGACAGCTTTTGATCTTCTTCCCGAAGTCTGAAACGTGATCTTGGCAGCCAGGCCTTCCTCCACCAAAATGGTATACGCCTGTCATTGGAAGAAGTTTGTAGCATGGTGCTCAGACAAGAATGTTGACCCTATTTTTGCCCCTCTCTCTGAGGTCCTGTTGTTTATTCTTTCCCTTGACCAGCAGGGCTCTGCTCTGGGCACTCTTAAGGGATATTTGTCTGCTATTTCTGCTTTTTTTAAGTTGCCTGATCAACCTTCTTTGTTTAAGTCTCCTATTGTACATAGGCTCCTCAAAGGTCTTACACATCTTTTTCCTACATCCCCATTCATTATGCCCCAATGCGAGCTGAATTTGGTTTTGACCTTTCTGATGTGCACTCCTTTTGAGTCACTCCACAATTGTCCACTGTAAGGAAATGCCTCCTTGGCATGGTTACCCCCTGACTTTTTGCCTTTGCCGATGCTGATGCTAAGTTATGATTTGAAAGTGTGCTGGGACCCTGCTAACCAGGTCCCAGCACCAGTGTTCTTTCCCTAAACTGTACTTTTGTCTCCACAATTGGCACAACCCTGGCACCCAGGTAAGTCCCTTGTAACTGGTACCCCTGGTACCAAGGGCCCTGATGCCAGGTAAGGTCTCTAAGGGCTGTAGCATGTCTTAAGCCACCCTAGGGACCCCTCACTCAGCACATGCACACTGCCTCTCAGATTGTGTATGCTGGTGGGGAGAAAATGACTAAGTCGACATGGCACTCCCCTCAGAGTGCCATGCCAACCTCACACTGCCTGTGGCATAGATAAGTCACCCCTCTAGCAGGCCTTACAGCCCTAAGGCAGGGTGCACTATACCACAGGTGAGGGCATATGTGCATGAGCACTATGCCCCTACAATGTCTAAGCAAAACCTTAGACATTGTAAGTGCAGGGTAGCCATAAGAGTATATGGTCTGGGAGTTTGTCAAACACGAACTCCACAGTACCATAATGGCTCCACTGAAAACTGGGAAGTTTGGTATCAAACTTCTCAGCACAATAAACCCACACTGATGCCAGCATACGATTTATTCAAAAATGCACACAGAGGGCATCTTAGAGATGCCCCCTGTATGTTAGCCCAACTTCTAGTGCAAAGCTGACCGGTCTGTGCCAGCTTGCCACTTCCAGATGAGTTTCTGACCTCATTGGATGAGTGCCTTTGTGCACTCTCTGGTGAAAAAGAAAGCCTGTCCTGGGTGGGCGTGCTTCACACCTCCCCCTGCAGGAACTGTAATACCTGGCGGTGAGCCTCAAAGACTCAAACCTGGTGTTACAGTGCCCCAGGGCACTCCGGCTAATGGAGATGCCTGCCCCCCAGACGAGCCCTCACTTTTGGCGGCAAGTCCAAAGGGATAATAGGAAAAACAAGGAGGAGTCACCCCCTCAGCCAGGACCCACCCAAAAGGTGTCCAGAGCTGGAGTGACCCCCTCTTTGAGAAATCCTCTATCTTGCTTTGGAGGACAGGGCCCAATAAGGATAGGAATGTGCCCCCCTCCCCAAAGGGAGTGGGCACAAGGAGGGTGTAGCCACCCTCAGGGACAGTAGCCATTGGCTACTGCCCTATGACCCTTAACACTCCTCTAAATCTTGGATTTAAGGGCCTCTCTGAACGTAGCTCACCAGATTCCTGGCGACCTACAAGAAGAAGAAGGACTGCTAAGCTGAAACACCAGCACAGAAGAAAAGGAGATGAAAACTGCTTTGGCCCCAGCCCTACTGGCCTGTCTCCTACTACAGAGAACCTACCAACTAACAGCGACGCATCCATCGGGACCATCAGCCCCTGTCCTCTGCACTTAGAAGGACCAAGAACTTCCAAAGTTAGTGGCACTGTCTACAAAAGAAGAATAGAAGACTCTGCTTCTAAGGACTTCCATCATACTCCAAATGTGTGAGTCCTAACCATTCTGCACCCGACGCCCACGGCCCGTGTCCAGGTTGCCCAGTTATCCATAGAGGATCCCCAGGCGATTCCGACCGAGTGTCCACCATTGGCTGATCTTTCCACCCTTCCACAACGATGCATGCAGAGGGAATCCTGAGGAACCCCTGACCCCTACTGCCCGGGACGAAGATATCCGACGCCTGGAGAAGCACTGCACCCGCAGCCCCCAGACTCGAGAGAAACGGACCACCGGTGCAGCAACGACCAGCAGACGGCCCTCCTCCCTATCCAGTCAGTGGCTTGCCCGAGGGCCCCCCCTGTGCCTTGCCTTCAGCGCCTAAATGACCCCCGGGATCCCTCATAGAGTTTCATTGGAAACCCAACACCCTGTTTGCACCCTGTACCCGGCCACCCCTGTGCCACTTAGGGTGTGGGATAGGTGCCTGCTTTGGGCCCCACCAGTGCTCCTCTAAACCCCCCTGGTCGGCCCTCGGACAACGCGGGTACTTACCTGCAAGCAGACCGGAGTACCCCTTGTCTCCATAGGGGCCCACGTTATTTTGGCTCCTGTTTGACCTCTGCACCTAACTGGCCCCGTGTTGCTGGTGCTGAGTTTTTGAGGTTATCTTGAACCCCCAACGGTGGGCTACCTATGCCTCGGAGACAAAATCTGTAAGTTCGCTACTTACATCATAGACTTTACTTTATTTTCTTCCCCCTGGAACTGTTGAAAATTCACTGTATACTTTTAAAATAGCTTTTTGCTATTTTAAAGAAAACTGCATGTCCTGTCGATTTGATTTGAAGTCCTGAACTTACCTATGCAAAGTACCTTTTTATTTAATATACTTACCTGCAAACTGAATTTTGTGGTTCTAGAAATACATTAACAAAATATATTTTTCTATATAAAATCCTATTAGTCTGGAGTTAAGTCATTGAGAGTGTGTTACTTCTATTGTTTGTGTGTGTACAACAAATGCTTGACACTACCCTCTGATAAGCCTAACTGCTCGACCACACTACCACAAATAGAGCATTAGTGTTATCTATTTTTGCCTCTGTCAAGCCTCTGGGGAACCCCTGGACTCTGTGCACACTATGGCCCTCATTAAAACTTTGGCGGGCGGCAACTGCCGGCTCAAAGTTGTAACCGCCGCACGGCCGCCAATGCGGCCGCACTCCTGCGGTGGCCATTTCGACATCCCTGCTCGGTTTCCACCCGCCGGCCCAGCGGGGATGACGGCCGCAACATGGGAGCCGGCTCCAAATGGAGCCCGCAGTGTTGCAGCGGTGCGACTGGTGCAGTTGCACCCATCGCGCTTTTCACTGTCTGCTATGCAGACAGTGAAAAGCTTCATGGGGCTGTGCCAGGGGGCCCCTGCACTGCCCATGCCTAAGGCATGGGCAGTGCAGGGGCCCCATGACTCCCCTTTCCGCCAGCCTTTTCATGGCGGTTCCTACCGCCATGAAAAGGCTTGCGGGAGGGGGACTCGTAATCCCCTCGGCAGCGTTGCAAGCAGCGCTGCCCTGGAAGATTAAATCCGCCGGGACCAACGTAGCGGGAAACCGCCGGGACCAAAGTGGCGGGAAACCGGCGGTCCCGGCGGTGCGACCGCGGCGCTTCCTCCGTGGTCGGAATTCCCAACATTGCACCGCCAACCTGTTGGCGGTGCAATCGACAAAACAGCCCTGGCGGTCTTTGACCGCCAGGGTTGTAATGAGGGCCTATATCTCACTTTGATATAGTATATACAGAGCCAGCTTCTTACAGTGATGTCATGCTGATCATGAGTGGCGTCGTCACCCAGATGGGGTTCAGTCCACCTTCTTCCTTTAGAACATGCCTTTGGTGTATATCTTTGCCTCTCACAACGCACTCACCACTTCTTGTACTGCATTCTTTAGTTCCCCCTGCAAGGGTTTCTGAAGACTGATCCTACTTGGGATTTTTAACCTTGAACCACATTACGCTCCCTTTCTTCTTATTCCTTGCACTCTGAAAAAGGTTTTCTGAACTGAGTGCAGGTTATCTTCATTGCATCATTTGGCCAATCAGGGTGAAGGATGCAGAACTGCTATGCTTTCTCTGCATGCTTTCCTTCCACTTCTACTCTTGGTGGATTTCCTTTCACATTGGGATGGGCATGTCCTTCATTCAAACCTCCAGAGCCAACGCCTTCATTCCTGGAGTTGGAGCAAAGCAAACTCTGCTTGTTTGACTTACCTCCTATGGTGGTGGTTTTTCTCGGCTTTGCACTGTTCTCTCACAAATACTGTT
Source organism: Pleurodeles waltl (assembly GCF_031143425.1). Classification (NCBI taxonomy): domain Eukaryota; kingdom Metazoa; phylum Chordata; class Amphibia; order Caudata; family Salamandridae; genus Pleurodeles; species Pleurodeles waltl. The sequence goes on along the minus strand of NC_090440.1, from coordinate 1,781,483,241 downwards.
AATGGCAGACACTGGAAATATTTTGTTTTTGGTACGCCGAAGAGAAGCTCAATCCTCCTGAGGTAAGGTTATCAAGCATGTTTTGTTTCTTCCTATCAATTACTTAGGAAGGACTAGTTCGGAGTACAGTATAGAGTTATTGCTCTGCACTGCCGGTTTTATTTCAATGCCATATCAGTCATGTTGTTCAGTTTGAAGGTTTTGACTCAGTTTTTGTCATAGTTCATTGGGCCCTTAATTTGGTTCCTACTTTTCGGATGAGCTTGCCCTAGGTAACTAGCTTTCTGTTGGTTACTTTTATCTGATAAGAGACTTCTAGTTGCAGATCTCTCAATCTTGTCCTTGCTTACTTAATGTGTACTCCCTTTGAGCCGATGCACAATTGCCCTTTTGGCTCCTCACTTTCAAGACTGTCTTTCTTGTTGCCATCACTTCTGCTCACAGAGTGAATGAGCTTCAAGCCCTTTTTTCCAAGCCTCCATTCTTGTCTGTACACCTTGACAAAGTGGTGTTGCGCACTAAGGCTTCCTTCCTTCCCAAGGTTGTTACACCTTTTCATGTAGGCCAGTCCATCACCTTGCCTACTTTTTACGCACTCCCACATCCTTCCCATGAGGAGGAGAGACTCTACTGTTTGAACCCAAAAAGAGCATTGGCTTTCTATCTTAATCGTACTAAAGATTTTCAGGTGGACGATCAACTCGTTGTCGGGTATGTGGGTCCAAAGAAAGGGAAGGCGGTGCAGAAACGTACCATCTCTCGATGAGTACTTCTTTGCATCAAGATGTGCTGCGCTTTGGCCAAGAACCAACCCCCTGAGGGTTTGCGCGCTCATTGCACCAGAGCGACTGCTGCTTCCACTGGGTTAGCACCCGGAGTTCCTGTCCTAGATATCTGCCAGGCAGCTGCGTGGGGGCATCCCTGCACACGTTTGCTAAACATTACTGCCTGGGTAGTCAGATCCGTTGGGATGGCTACTTTGGTCGTTCGCTCCTGCAGGACTTTCTAGTATGATCTCGGTTTCTATGGCATTGCTTGGGTATTTATTTTAAGGTAAGGAATCTGCAACCAGAAGACTCTATCAGATGTACAAGTTACTTACCTTCGGTAACAAAATATCTGGTAAAGACATATCCTAGTTGCAAATTCCTTACCGACCCACCCTTCCTCCCGGCTTGCGAACTGATTTCTAGGGGCAGGGATTCCCCCTTCAGGTCCTTAGCTCTGGTGCACCAATTTCAGTGTTCTTAGCGGCTCTGTGCTTTGGCGTGGGAAGTCATTAAAAGAAACTGATGTCACGGTGCTGAGGCAGCGTCTATATACTACTCCCGATATCACGGCGACTGCGTCGCCCGCGGAGTCGACCGACACCACCTACCAACGCACAAGGGTATTGCTCAAAGAAAAAAATCTCTGGATCCAGTCTGACGCCTGGGGGGGAAATTCTAAGGTAAGTAATCTGCAACTAGAATATGTTTCTACCAGATATTTCGTACAGTAACTTATACTTTACCTCATATTTATTCTGGTGGATATTCTATTACCTGCAGATTCCTCACTGACCCACCTGTCTTACTTTTCTGATAAGCAGTGTTGCAATGATGATAAATGGGCCCCAAGTCAGTTTTCTGCACTGCATGCCCCTCAGTTTCATCTGGCTCATCTCCACCTCTAAGGGTGGAGAAAAAAGGAGTATTACCTTGAGAATTCTAAGTGGCGCTACATATAGCTCTCTGATGTACACCCAGTGAAGGCACCAGAGTAGTGTTAGAGTGGTCACGCCACCTACTGGTGCAGGAGTGCTATTCCAAAGTTCCAAGATCCAGTATGACACCTGGAGGGGATTCAAAAGATGATTAATCTGGAAGCAGAAGTATTCATTAGAACGATGAATAACCAAGGTAGGTTACTTTATCTTGAACATAAGTGAGGCTGCTAACAATAGAAGCTTAATGGCTTGTTAGGATTGTTTAATGGGTTTATCTCAGCAGTTAGCCTGCTAACAATAGACGTTTAATTGCCCACCAGTTATCTTCACCAAGGTGTTCAATTACTGTTTTTTGAAACTGGAAGCTATAGGCGAAAGGTTTTTTGACCCTACGCAAAATTATTGAGACATTAAAATTTTACTTGGTTAGCTTGTATATTACATATCTTTGAACCGTTTATTGTTAATTATTGAAGAATGGCCCCTCTTGCACACAATATTAAGTGTTGTTTATTTTCTTTCTATGTTTAGACTCTCTTAGAGACAACTACAAACCTCTTAAATCAGGATTTGCACTGGTCCCTCTGTAATTTACGTGCTTCAGTTACTAGAGGTCTGAACCCAAAACATGACTACTGTAGTATTTGTCTGCAACAATACAAAAGAAGACAAGAGACGGCTGATGAAATCATTGTCTTTAGGTAAACCTGGTTTAGAGTATTCTTTTTTTTACACTTATTACATTTCGTAGTGGTGTAATTGTGCATTTATATGATCAGACGATATTAAAGGAGTTCGGGAATGCTTTTAATGACTTATAACAATGTTGTCATTTTTTATTTCCTTATTTAATGGTTTTATATAGTGCTTAGACACCTAAAGGTATGTATAGACTACATACTAACCACAATACAAGGTCTTAAAAGAAACTAGAAACAGGAGGGGAATAGCAGGGCGGTGAGATGACTGATGGGATGGAGAGCTTAGAATGCGGCAAATTAGAAAGTCAGGAAGGAGCAAAGGAGAAGGAGTGGGTAATGCAGAGGATGGGGTAAAGTAAAGATTCAAGAGTTGGTGACATGAGAAGGAAGGATGAAAGTATTGGATGAAGATAAAGAAAGCGACAAATAGAGAGAAAAAAGAGAAGATGTAGAATATGGAGTAATAACTGGAGACTAGCGAAGGGTGCAAGAAAGTGGAAATGAGCAGAAGAGGGGGGTAAGGGATTGGACAGCATGGATGGAGAAGATGAGAAGGGCAAAGAAGTATGGGGAGTAGATGGAAGGGGAGGGAGGGGAAAGAGGGAAGGAGGTTGGGAGAATGGGTGAAAGAACAGAGGCAGAAGAGGAGGGAATAAAGGGAATAAGAGGGACAGGGCAAGGTAAGACTGGGAGAAACCAGATGCAGGAGTGGGGTGGAAAAAATGAAAGAAGTGGATTCAGGAGAGAGAAGGGTGAGGAGAGGGAAAGTGTGGAATGTGAAAGGTTTGGGACATAGGGAAGGAGGAGTGGAAGAGGTTTGAAGGAGGGGTGGAATGGGAAGAGGGGAAGAGAGATAAGGAAGGAGATCAGATTGAGGCAGGGTAAGGGGTGGAATTAGTGGGAAATGTGAAAAGATGGGGGGAGGAAGGAGAGGTATACGGCCAGCAATAAGGGGGCAAGAGAAAAGGGTACAGTCCAAAGAATGGTAGAGTGGGTTGCAGTTATGCTTAGTGTTTGCACCGTCTTTGTTCTTGCCCACCACAGAACTACTTGGACATTGTAAGTTTACTGTAGTGATGGTCATTGCACAGATTATCACTTTCTTTCAAAATACTCTTTGCACCTATAAATGACAGGATTATATGTAAAATGTAAAAGCTCCATTGTAGGAAAGTGCCTCTTTTGACATGGTCCCTCCAACCACACATTTTGCCTGGTTTCTTGTGTAATTTCGACTGAAAGTGCACAGGGTTACTGCTAACCAGGACCCCATTGTCAGATCTCTTTCCCCCAAAACTGCACAGTGGTTTTTCCCAATTGGCAAAACCTCTAGCACCCACTGTAAGTCCCTAGTAAAGGGTACCCCTGGTATCTAGGGCCTGGGGTACTAAGAAGGGTCCCTTAGGGCTGCAGCACAAAGTGTGCCACCCTAAGGGGCTCCTCACCAAGCATGTGACCGGCTGCCACTGCAGGCTGCGAGTCTTGGTGCTGACAAATGTGAAAATACAACATGGCACACAGCCCGTGCGCCATGTCCCCTAAGCACTGCATATGCAGGTCACCCCTCTAGCAGGCCTTAAAGCCCTAAGGCAGGGTGCATTATATTACATGTGTGGGCATATCTGCATGAGTAGATATGCCCCTGCTATGTCTTTGTCGATTCTCAGACATAGTAAGTGTCCAGGGAAGCCATTTTAAACGCATGTGCTGGACACAACACGAGTTCCCCAGCAACATAATGGCTTCTCCGAATGCAGGGATATCTGCTAGAGACTTCTAGTTGCAGATTCCTTACCTTAGATTTTTCCCCCATGCGTCAGACTGGATCAGGAGATTTTACTTCAAGCAATACCCTTGCGCGTCGGTATGTGGAGTCGGTCGACTCCGCAGGCGTCGTAGGTGTAGTGGGTGCCGTGATGACGTCGGGAGTAGTACATAGACGCCGTCCTCGCGCAGTGAAGTTAGTTCTTTTCTTTCCGCGCCACGCGCTGATACTGAGAGAGCTACCCTGGCTATTTTTTGACCGAATTCGACCGTTTTGTCAAAGTTTTTGTGTACGACTTTGGTGCGTCTAGATGTCCCCGAAGATCGGGTTCAAGCCTTGTGAGGACTGCCGTCAGACAATGTCTGTGACGGATCCTCATCGCGTTTGTCTGTGGTGCCTCGAGCGCGACCACAACCCTAAGTCGTGCTCTGAGTGTCGGGCCATGCACCTGAAAGCTTTGAGGGTGCGGTCCCTAAAGCTAATGGCGGCCCAGCACTCGACTCCGTGTAGGTCTCGCTCGAGCGGAAGGTCTTGAGATCGGTCGGGAGTCATCACCACTCGTCTTCTTCAAAATCCTTGGGTCAAGGTAAGAAGAAGACGAAGTCGAAGAAGTCCCATCACTCTCCGACTTCACCCCGTCGCTCAGCCGACGCGACATGGGACGAGCGTCCACGCACTAGGCCTCTGTCCTCGGAGCCTGCATCTGGGTCGACTCCGCGCTTCCCCTAGTTTCCCGGAGCCGGAGCAACCCCCACCCAACTGAAGGAGTTTTACGAAGCCATGCGCCTCATCTTTGGGCGGGCCGACCCCGATACGCGCCTTCAGGCCCAAGGGGTTCGGCTGAGGGGCCTTCGGATTCCGCACCGGCATCTTCAGCCCCAGCCACCGAGGTCACCTCCGGATCTGTGCGCAGATCCGCATCAACGACGGTCACACCTTCGAAACCTTCCCCGGCGCCGGGTCGATTATTGACGCTCCCGACGTCAGTAGTGGCCACTATCGACGTCGACCCATTTCTTATCCCCGATGACTCTAGGCTTCAATGGCGAAGGGGGTACCCCGGTTCCAGTCTGCCAGCAGGTAGGTACCCGCGTCTTCGGAGGGCAGACCAGGGGGGTTTTGTAGGGCACCGGGGGGGACACAAGTCAGCACAAAAAGTACACCCTCAGCGGCACAGGGGTGGCCAGGTGCAGAGTGCAAACAGGCGTCGTGTTTGCAATGGAGTTCAATGGGAGACCCAGGGGTCTCTTCAGCGAAGCAGGCAGGCAAGGGGGGGGTCCTCAGGGTAGCCACCTCCTGGGCAAGGGAGAGGGCCACCTGGGGGTCGCTTCTGCAGTGGAGGTCGGATCCTTCAGGTCCTGGGGGCTGCGGGTGCAGTGTCTTTACCAGGCGTCGGGTTCTTAGAAGCAGGCAGCAGCAGTCAGGGGGAGCCTCTGGATTCCCTCTGCAGGCGTCGCTGGGGGGGCTCAGGGGGGGGTCAACTCTGGCTACTCACAGGGTCGCAGTCGCCGGGGAGTCCTCCCTGTAGTGTTGTTTCTCCGCAGGTCAAACCGGGGGCGTCGGGTGCAGAGTGCAAAGTCTCACGCTTCCTGCGGGAAACGTGTTGTCTTTAAAAGTTGCTTCTTTGTTGCAAAGATGTTTCTTCTTTGGAGCAGAGCCGCTGTCCTCTGGAGTTCTTGGTCCTTTTAGATGCAGGGTAGTCCTCTGAGGCTTCAGAGGTCGCTGGACCCTGTGGAACGCGTCGCTGTTGCAGTTTTTCTTGAAGTTGGGAGACAGGCCGGTAGAGCTGGGGCCAAAGCAGTTGGTGTCTCCGTCTTATCTGCAGGGCTTTCAGGTCAGCAGTCCTTCTTCATCTTAGGTTGCAGGAATCTATCTTGCTAGGTTCTGGGAGCCCCTAAATACTCAATTTAGGAGTGTGTTTAGGTCTGGGGGTTAGTAGCCAATGGCTACTAGCCCTGAGGGTGGCTACACCCTTTTTGTGCCTCCTCCCTGAGGGGAGGGGGGCACATCCCTAATCCTATTGGGGGAATCCTCCATCTGCAAGATGGAGGATTTCTAAAAGTCAGAGTCACCTCAGCTCAGGACACCTTAGGGGCTGTCCTGACTGGCCAGTGACTCCTCCTTGTTTTCCTCATTATCTCCTCCGGCCTTGCCGCCAAAAGTGGGGCCGTGGCCGGAGGGGGCGGGCATCTCCACTAGCTGGAGTGCCCTGGGGCGCTGTAACAAAGGGGGTGAGCCTTTGAAGCTCACCGCCAGGTGTTACAGTTCCTGCAGGGGGAGGTGAGAAGCACCTCCACCCAGTACAGGCTTTGTTACTAGCCACAGAGTGACAAAGGCACTCTCCCCATGTGGCCAGCAACATGTCTGGTATGTGGCAGGCTGGTAAAACTAGTCAGCCCACACTGGAAGTAAGGTATGGTTTCAAGGGGCATCTCTAAGATGCCCTCTGGGGTGTATTTCACAATAAAATGTACACTGGCATCAGTGTGCATTTATTGTGCTGAGAAGTTTGATACCAAACTTCCCAGTTTTCAGTGTAGCCATTATGGTGCTGTGGAGTTCGTGTATGACAGACTCCCAGACCATATATTCTTATGGCTACCCTGCACTTACAATGTCTAAGGTTTTGCTTAGACACTGTAGGGGCATAGTGCTCATGCACCTATGCCCTCACCTATGGTATAGTGCACCCTGCCTTAGGGCTGTAAGGCCTGCTAGAGGGGTGACTTATCTATGCCATAGGCAGTGTGAGGTTGGCATGGCACCCTGAGGGGAGTGCCATGTCGACTTAGTCATTTTCTCCCCACCAGCACACACAAGCTGGCAAGCAGTGTGTCTGTGCTGAGTGAGGGGTCACTAGGGTGGCATAAGACATGGTGCAGCCCTTAGAGACCTTCCCTGGCATCAGGGCCCTTGGTACCAGGGGTACCAGTTACAAGGGACTTACCTGGATGCCAGGGTGTGCCAATTGTGGAAACAAAAGTACAGGTTAGGGAAAGAACACTGGTGCTGGGGCCTGGTTAGCAGGCCTCAGCACACTTTCAAATCATAACTTGGCAAAGGCAAAAAAGTCAGGGGGTAACCATGCCAGGGAGGCATTTCCTTACACCCCCGCCCCCTCCCAACGAAAGAGGATGAGACTAACCTTTCCCAAGAGAGTCTTCATTTTCTAAGTGGAAGAACCTGGAAAGGCCATCTGCATTGGCATGGGCAGTCCCAGGTCTGTGTTCCACTATAAAGTCCATTCCCTGTAGGGCGATGGACCACCTCAACAGTTTTGGATTTTCACCTTTCATTTGCATTAGCCATCTGAGAGGTCTGTGATCAGTTTGAACTTCAAAGTGAGTACCAAAGAGGTATGGTCTCCGCTTCTTCAGAGACCAAACCACAGCAAAGGCCTCCCTCTCAATGGCACTCCAACGCTGCTCCCTGGCGAGTAACCTCCTGCTAATGAAAGCAACAGGCTGATCAAGGCCATCATCATTTGTTTGGGACAAAACTGCCCCTATCCCATGTTCAGAGGCATCAGTCTGCACAATGAACTGCTTGGAGTAATCTGGAGCTTTTAGAACTGGTGCTGTGCACATAGCTTGTTTCAGGGTGTCAAAGGCCTTTTGGCATTCTTCAGTCCAGTTTACCTTCTTGGGCATTTTCTTGGAGGTATGTTCTGTGAGGGGTGTTACTATTGATCCATATCCCTTCACAAACCTCCTGTAGTACCCAGTCAAGCCAAGGAATGCCCTGACTTGAGTCTGGGTTTTTGGAGCTGCCCAGTCCAGAATAGTCTGGATCTTGGGCTGGAGTGGCTAACTTGGCCTCCACCTACAAGGTGTCCCAAGTAAACCACAGTTCCCTGCCCTATCTGACATTTGGATGCCTTGATAGAGAGGCCTGCTGCTTGCAGGGCCTTCAAAACCTTCTTCAGGTGGACCAGGTGATCCTGCCAGCTGGAGCTAAAGACAGCAATATTGTCAAGATAAGCTGCACTAAAGGACTCCAAGCCAGCAAGGACTAGATTCACCAACCTTTGGAAGGTGGCAGGGGCATTCTTTAAACCAAAGGGCATAACAGTGAACTGATAGTGCCCATCAGGTGTGGAGAATGCTGTCTTTTCTTTTGCTCCTGGTGCCATTTTGATTTGCCAGTACCCTGCTGTCAAGTCAAAGGTACTTAAGTATCTGGCCGCACCTAGTTTGTCAATTAATTCATCTGCCCTTGGAATGGGATGGGCATCTGTCTTCGTGACAGGATTAAGTCCTCTATAGTCCACACAAAACCTCATCTCTCTCTTTCCATCTTTGGTGTGAGGTTTGGGGACTAAGACCACTGGGATAGCCCAGGGGCTGTCAGAGTGCTCAATGACTCCCAATTCCAGCATCTTGTGGACTTCCACTTTGATGCTTTCCTTAACTTGGTCAGACTGTCTGAAAATGTTGTTTTTGACAGGCATGCTGTCTCCTGTGTCCACATCATGGGTACACAGGTGTGTCTGACCAGGGGTTAGGGAAAATAGCTCAGCAAACTGTTGCAGGACCTTCCTACAGTCAGATTGCTGTTGGCCAGAGAGGGTGTCTGAATACATCATTCCATCAACTGAGACATCTTTATGGTCAGTGGAGAGGAGATCAGGGGAAGGTTCACTCTCAGCTTCCTGGTCCTCATCTGTAAACATTAACATGTTTACATCTGCCCTGTCATGAAAGAGTTTGCGGCGGTTCACATGGATCACCCTTTTGGGGGTCCTGCTAGTACCTAGGTATACCAGGTAGGTGACCTGACTCTTTCTTTCTAGCACTGGGTAAGGGGCACTCCATCTGTCATGGAGTGCCCTGGGAGCCACAGGCTCCAGACCTTCTACCCTGGCTAAAACTCAACCATAGCAGCCTTTTGGTCATACCACATCTTCTGGAGTTGTTGGCTGGCCTCAACGTTTTTACTTGCCTTCTCCATGTACTCTGCCATCCTGGAACGTAGGCCTAGTACATAGTCCATTATATCTTGCTTAGGCTCATGGAGAGGTCTCTCCCAGCCTTCTGTAACAAGAGCTAGTGGTCCCCTTACAGGATGGCGAACTCCCTTCTGAGGCACCTCTCAGTAGGCGAAAAGTAGACATGGCAAGAGGACTTCCCATCTCCTTTTGAGCTTTTCAGGGAGCCCCATGATCATGCCTTTCAATGTCTTGTTGAATCTTTCCACAAGACCATTGGTTTGTGGATGGTATGGTGTGGTGAATTTGTAAGTCACCCCACACTCATTCCACATGTGTTTCAGGTATGCTGACATGAAGTTGGTACCTCTGTCAGAAACCACCCCCTTAGGAAATCCCACTCTGGTAAAGATACCAATGAGTGCTTTGGCTACTGCAGGGGCAGTAGTGGACCTAAGGGGAATTGCTTGAGGGTACCTAGTAGCATAATCCACTACTACTAGGATATACTGATTCCCTGAGACTGTGGGAGGTTCAAGTGGACCCACTATGTCCACTCCCACTCTTTCAGAGGGGACCCCCACCACTGGAAGTGGAATGAGGGGGGCCTTTGGGTGGCCACGTGTCTTACCACTGGCTTGACAGGTGGCACAGGAGGCACAAAACTCCTTTACTTTCTGGGACATGTTGGGCCAATAGAAATGGTTGACTAACCTCTCCCAAGTCTTGGTTTGTCCGAAATGCCCAGCAAGTGGAATATCATGGGCTAAGGTCAGAATGAACTCTCTAAACTCCTGAGGCACTACCACTCTCCTAGTGGCACCAGGTTTGGGATCTCTTGTCTCAGTGTAAAGGAGTCCATCTTCCCAATAGACCCTATGTGTTCCACTGATTTTTCCTTCGGTCTCTTCAGCAGCTTGCTGTCTAAGGCCTTCAAGAGAGGGACAGGTATCTTGCCCCTTACACAGCTGTTTCCTTGTGGGTCCCCCTGGGCCTAAGAGTTCAACCTGATAAGGTTCCAACTCCATGGGCTCAGTTCCCTCAGAAGGCAGAACTTCTTCATGGGAAGAGAGGTTCTTTTTCTTTTTCTGTGTTGAAGCTGGTTCCCCAGTCTTCTTTCCTTTTCTCTTGGAAGGTTGGGCCATTATTCCAGGCTCCAACACCTCTTTTTCACTCTGTGCCTTGCACTGTGCCGTTGTCTTGACACACACCAGTTCAGGGATACCCAGCATGGCCGCATGGGTTTTGAGTTCTACCTCAGCCCATGCTGAGGACTCCAGGTCATTTCCAAGCAAACAGTCTACTGGGATAGCAGAGGAGACTAACACCTGTTTCAGGCCAGTGACCCCTCCCCCCATTCTAAAGTTACCATAGCCATGGGATGTACTTTAGTCTGATTGTCAGCGTTGGTGACTGGATAAGTTTGTCCAGTCAGGTATTGTCCTGGGGAAACCAGTTTGTCTGTCACCATTGTGACACTGGCCCCTGTATCCCTCAGGGCTTCTACACTAGTCCCATTAATAAAGAGTTGCTGCCTGTATTTTTGCATATTAGGGGGCCAGGCAGCCAGTGTGGCTAAGTCCACCCCACCCTCAGAAACTAATGTAGCTTCACTGTGGACCCTGATTTGCTCTGGGCACACTGTTGATCCCACCTGGAGACTGGCTATTCCAGTGCTAACTGGAGTAGTAGTAGAAGTGGAACCTTTCTTGGGACAGGCCTTGTCTCCAGTTTGGTGTCCCTGCTGATTACAGCTACGACACCAGGCCTTTTTGGGATCAAAGTTTTTACCCTTGCACCCAAAATTGGATTGTTAAGAGGCTTTGGACCCTCCCTCCTGAGCAGGTATTTGGGGCCCTGTAGAAGACTCTTTACTTTCCCCTTGGATGTCTCAACACTCTTCCCCTGGGGAGGCTTCGTGACCCCTTTCTTTTGGTCACCCCCTGTGGAAGTCTTGGTCACCCTAGCCTTGACCCAGTGGTCTGCCTTCTTTACCAATTCTTGGGGAGAAATTGGACCTAGGTCTACCAGATGCTGATGCAGTTTATCATTGAAACAATTACTTTAAAGGTGTTCTTTCATAAACAGATTGTGCAGTCCATCATAATCATTTACACCACTGCCATTAATCCAACCATCCAGTGTTTTGACTGAGAAGTCAACAAAATCAACCCAGATCTGGCTCGAGGATTTTTGAGCCCCCCTGAACCTAATCCTGTACTCCTCAGTTGAGAATCCAAAGCCCACAATCAGGGTAGCCCTCATGAGGTTATAGGATTCTGCATCTTTTCCAGAGAGTGTGAGGAGTCTATCCCTACACTTTCCAGTGAAAATTTCACAAGGGAGAGCACCCCAGTGAGATTTGTTTGCTTTTCCGGTTGCACAAGCCCTCTCAAAAGCTGTGAACCATTTGGTGATGTCATCACCATCTTCATATTTTGTTACAATCCCTTTGGGGATTTTTAGCATGTCAGGAGTATCTCTGACCCTATTTAAGTTGCTGCCACCATTGATGGGAGCTAAGACCATCTCTTGTCTTTCCCTTTCTATGGCTAGGAGCTGTCTCTCCAAAGCTAGTCTTTTGGCCATCCTGGCTAACAGAAGGTCATCTTCCTTGAGGCTGCCCTCAATGCTTCCAGAGCTGTTGGACTCCCCTGTGGGAGAAGCAACATCTCTGACTATCACTTGTGGAGTCAGGGTTTGAGGAACCCTGGTCTCCCTAATTAGGACTGGAGGTGGGAAATTCTCCTCCACATCACTAGCTTCCCCCTCTGTAAGGGTGTCTTCAGAGGGGTTGTCTCTAGCAAACTCTGCCAAGAGCTCCTGGAGCTGTACTTTGGTAGGGGTTGATCCAGTTTTTATCTTTTTGATTTTGCAGAGTCCTTAACTCTGAGATCCTAAGATGCAGGTAAGGGGTGAGGTTGAGCTCCACCACCATCTCTTCTGCAGCAGACATTATTTCTCTAAAAGTTGGGCTACTTTTATAAGAATCTAAAACTATCTCTAGAACTTAATCCAAACTTTTACAAAACTTTTAAACTCTAAAAGAAATGCTAACAGGGACTAACACAAGGCCCTAGCAGGACTTTTACAAATTTAGAAAAATAGCTCAAATTTCAAAAATCAGTTTCTAATGACAATTTTTGGAATTTTAGTTGTGTGATCAGGTATTGGCTGAGTAGTCCAGCAAATGCAAAGTCTTGTACCCCACCGCTGATCCACCAATGTAGGAAGTTGGCTCTGTATATACTATTTCAAAGTAAGAAATAGTGTGCACAGAGTCCAAGGGTTCCCCTTAGAGGTAAGATAGTGGCAAAAAGAGATAATTCGAATGCTCTATTTTGTGGTAGTGTGGTCGAGCAGTAGGCTTATCAGAGGGTAGTGTTAAGCATTTGTTGTACACACACAGGCAATAAATGAGGAACACACACCCTCAAAGACAATTCCAGGCCAATAGGTTTTTATATAGAAAAATAAATGTTCTTAGTTTATTTTAAGAACCACAGGTTCACGATTTACAAACAATACTTTAAATGAAAGGTATTTGACTCAGGTATCTTAGGAACTTTGAATTATCACAATAGCATGTACAGTTTTGGCATAAATGGCAATAAGCTATTTTAAAAGTGGACACAGTGCAAAAATCAACAGTTCCTGGGGGAGGTAAGTAAATGTTAAGTTCACAGGTAAGTAAGACACTTACAGGGTTCAAAGTTGGGTCCAAGGTAGCCCACCGTTGGGGGTTCAAGGCAACCTGAAAGTGACCACACCAGCAGCTCAGGGCCGGTCAGGTGCAGAGGTCAAAGTGGTGCCCAAAACACATAGGCTTCAATGGAAATAGGGGTGCCCCGGTTCCAGTCTGCCAGCAGGTAAGTACCCGCGACTTCGGAGGGCAGACCAGGGGGGTTTTGTAGGGCACCGGGGGAGACACAAGCAGGCACAGAAAGTACATCCTCAGCGGCACAGGGGAGGCCGGGTGCAGAGTGCAAACAGGCATCGGGTTTTCAATAGGAATCAATGGGGAGACCCGGGGGTCTCTTCAACGATTCAGGCAGGCACGGGGGCTCCTCGGGGTAGCCACCACCTGGGCTAGGCAGAGGGTCGCCTGGGGGTAGCTCCTGCACTGGAGTTCGGTTCCTTCAGGTCCTGGGGGCTGCGGGTGCAGTGTGGTGTCCAGGCGTCGGGTTCCTTGAAGCAGGCAGTCGCGGTCAGGGGGGCCTCTGGATTTCCTCTGCAGACATCGCTGTGGGAGCTCTGGGGGGTCAAGTCTGGCTACTCACGGGCTCGCAGTCGCCGGGGAGTCCTCCCTGTAGAGTTAGTTTTCCGCAGGTCGAGCCGGGGGCGTCGGGTGCAGAGTGGAAAGTCTCACGCTTCTGACGGGAAATGTGTGGTCTTTAAAAGTTGCTTCTTTGTTTCCAAAAGTTGCAGTTTCTTGAACAGGGCCGCTGTTCTCGAGAGCTTCTTGGTCCTTTAGATGCTTCTTGGTCCTTTAGATGCTTCTTGGTCCTTTAGACACTTCTGATCTCCCTGGTCTGTTAGGCTAAGTATGGCTAGCTTTAATACCCTGAAACTAGACAAGGAAAGTGGTGATTTGGGATTACCCAGTGTACAGCTGTACTGTATGGCTGGTCTCTTGCAGTATGCTGCGTTGTGGTGTGCTGATGGCACAAACTGAGAGAATGATCTCCTGAGCAGACTGGTAGAGGATAATGCTTTCCCTAGTTGACTTATGAGTGGTTCGCATGTTTCAAGAGCGCCCACTGTTCTAGTACGACAGGTTGTGGGGTCCCAGGAAGAGGGAGTCAGATACATCATGCAGTGTCGACCCAACGCCAAGGTTTTGAATATATGGTGGCTTAGATCCTTTAAACAAATAGTTATTGATGTCCACGCGGTCGTGGGTTGAGGAGGAATACCATACCCTGGGAAACCTAGATATTGATGGTAAATTCTTTACTTTTGAAGACGCTCAACAGATCTTTCATTCAGGTCCCGGACATTTCTTTCTATATGCAAAAATGTCCAGAGTGGTGCTCAAGGTACCTTTCTTACGCGCCTGAAACTACATATCATCTTTCCAGCTAATTCTGAGCTATGCCTGGGGTGTGGTAGAGGCTGGCATTCTCGGTGCTCATTATGTGGACCCCCGACAGATTGGTTCCCTATTGTACCACAGTGCTGCAGGGGCTTAAAGGGGTGACGGCACTGTCATTAGAAATGAACATTAAACACTGCTTACTGGGATAAATAAACACACCAAAACAGGGCACAAAAAATGTGGTATATATTTGCAGCATTAGGACTACTTCTCTCTAAGAGATGGCTAGCCATTCACTGCCTCGCCTCATCTACACCCCAGCTTTCATCCTGGAGAGCAGACCTGTTTAAATGGGCTGTGGTGGATACTACAGAGGCTCTGTCAGGTGAGATTGGATGAGAATGTGGATGGTACCTTGGGACCGTTGGAGGATATGATTGAGGGATTCATGGACACCCAGGACAACCACCAAATGATGTTGGAGGGCCTTTCTGGTGTCCCATTGGTTGAGGGGAATGTGGACAGCTAGCGGGGTGAAGAATAGGATTTCCACAAATGTGAAGTCTTAATAGAACTGCAAAGGGAAATGGCCTTGAATCCCTGGACAGGATTATGCAGGGATATCTGGTGTGCACCGTACTGAATATATAGATTGCTTCTTGAAACTTGAGGCTTTCATCTTTCACTGTCTTTACATCCTGCCTCATGTGATGTAAGTTTCAGTACCAGGTTTCTAAAGATGTGTACTAAATACACTATAAGACAAATACCGACATTGTCCTGAGCTGCATATCACGTCTTTGGTTAATTATTGTTCAATAACTTCAAAATAATAACTAAAGTTTTTCAGAGATATAACGTAAACTTAACTCTGTTGTGATGAGAGTTTTCGTGTCCTAGCTTCTCTCACTTTAGCAAAACTCACAATCCTCATCTAATCAGCAGCAATGATGTTGCTTATGAAGAGAACTGATGTGCACGTGCAATCTTGTGTGATCTTGCACACGTGCAAGAGCGTGTAACTCTTTTATAAGTTGTACACACTTGTTTTTGACAGCTCAAGAAGCAAATTCTGGTCTCATACAAAGTGGTGCCAGTTTCTCATAAGTATACTAAAGGAGAAAACATTATATTAGGCATGCAGGACATTGTTTTTTACATTTGCATCGTACTCTTGCTTATATCAGATTAAAACTCAGTTAAAACATTTGCCACGTTATCATAAAAACATGTATTGAAGTTTCCTCTGTGATTTTACAGGTCTCGTCATTAAAATAATAGATGCAAAGTTGTTAGTGGTTCCTGGAGTGGGTATGAAACCTGCAAGTGCCTTTGTGAAGTAGAAGTAATGTATTGTATGTTGTTTTACTGTTTTATTAAGAGTATCTGTAAAACTTTAGTAATGCTAATTTGAAGACGTTTCAATGTGGAACTGAGTAGGTAGGCCTAAGATCAGATATCGCTTGAGCCTACCAGTTAATGGCACCAGTCAGTGTTTGAGATAACTAGTGCCTAAGATGTTTGATCGTGGTTTATAAAATGCTCTACCAGTAATGTAGCATTTGCCAGATGCAACTATGACAAAACAAAATGCTAACCAAACAATAAATGAGATTTATTTTTAACTCCAGCTGTGGCCACCTTTACCATTCGCTCTGCTTACTGAATAAAGAGTGTGGAATCGAATCAAATGGGCAGACAACATGGACTTGCTATAAATGTAAATCTAGGAACAGTGGAGCCCAACAAATTGAAGCTACATCTGCATTAAAGAAAGGAAGAACATCGTCACTTGCTCAGGTTAGGATCCATACAAAGAGAAATTGGACTTAGTGTTAAATTGTCCATGATGTTAAATATATGGATGAGTGTATGCTTTGTGAAAGTAGATATCTGGTGTGTGTTGGATACCTCTGCGTTACCCGTTGTGCATGTCTGTGAAAAAAGCTCCATAAAAACTTTTCATTAGTGCAGCTATATTATTAATCAAAAATGTGCGTTACTAAAAAACAATTTATTGTTAAACAAGTGTCTTAATGTTTTCACTGTCTTCTTTTCTAGGAATTCTTTGTTGGCTTCTCTGCAATAGTGAGGAAGTGTTTCGATGTTTGAGATTTGCATTCAGAACACATCTACACAAATATCCATCTCGCTGGTCTTATATTAGAAAAGTAATTACATTAATCTCTAAAGGATATCTTCTGTCAGCATCTGTGCTTTTATGACTGCTTATATGAGGGATTCGAAGTTACCTTATCATAATAGTGATCCAAGAGAGTAGTATGCACCTACTTTATTCTATCTTCAGAGTTAACAAGTGACAAAGTTCATAGTTGTTTAGCGGCCCATCGTGCACATTTCTACAGTGTTCCAAGTAGTCTTATAGGGAGGGTTGGTTGGTACAGAGAAATGGTTTGCAGTGAGCATCCCTTTGGTAAAGGTGGTGTAGCTGTTTTTTTGTACCTTATATTCTGAGAGATACTTTTAGCTCCCGAGTCAACATTGTGAATCTCACCAGGTGCTAAAACTGGATCCTGAAAATGTTTTAGCGACACTCTGCACTGGATAGAGGATCTGATAGAGACTTCTAGCCGCTGATTTCTCAACTTAGAATTATCCCTAGTTGTCAGACTGGATCCAGAAATTTTTCTTGAGCATTACCCCTGCGCATGGGTAGGTGATGTCTTTCAGCTCTGTGTGCCGGCATCCGCGCCAAAAGTGACATATACTGTGCCTGTATAGGTGCCACGCCCAGCACACTGAAGTCAGTTCTTTTCTTTCACGCTAGTCAGCACAGATCTGGTGAGAGCTTCTCCAGTCATTTTTTGACTGACCTTTCTTTGACTTTTTGTCAAGGTTTTTTTAGATCATTCTCCTGGTGTGACAGGTTAGTTCATTAGAAAAGTTGGCTTCAAGCTCTATGGTGCCTGTCACCAGCAGATGTCGGTGATGGACCCGCATCTTGTTTGCCTCTGGTGCCTGGAGTGCAACCACAATGCGAAGTCCGGCGCAGACTGCCGTGCCATGCACCCCAAGGTCTTGAGGGAGTGGTCCCTCAAACTTTTTTTCACTCGACGTACGATGCCCGACTGTCTCGATTCAGTTTGAAAGCAAGATCATAGAATCAGTCACAGAGCTATGGATATTCATTGCAGTTGAAGTCGTCCGGACGTTCAGGTAAGTCACACAAGAAAAAGCAGAGTAAGAAGTTATTTGACTTCACCCCGTCCGTTGCAGTCATCCAACAAAACAAGGGAACGTCATCATTCAAGGCCTGACTCCACGGTTGAATGTGCGCCTGGGCCAGCTCTGCACCTCACTGAGTTTCTGGGAGTTGGAGCAACCCCCTCCGAACCTTGCAAAGTTTTTGTGGCCATGTACCTCATATTTGAGAAGCCCGTCCCTTTGGTCCCTGTGGAGTCAGGAGGGGCCCCTTCCAGTTTCCCGCTGGAAGGTCCACCCTCGGTGCCAATCAGGCCCCTTGGATCCACAGATGTATCTGTGCCAGTCATACCACCTCAACCTTCCCCGAAGCTCATCCCGATCTCGATCCTCCCGGCACTGTCACACCCACTCTGCCACTCTTATCACAGAGTCCTATTGGGACCCTGGAGGGGCATCACCCGTCGCCGATGAGAGCCTTGCTTTCAGATGAGGGTTATCCAGAAGGATCGTAAAGCACTTGCAATACCACAGTAGTCAGACAGTTACTCACTCACAAGAAAGAACCACACAAGTGTTGCAAAAATAAAGGATTCTTTATTACAACACTACTAATAGACTAGCATTGGTATATCTCCCTATGGAGATATCTTAAACTCAATGCATACAT
Organism: Pleurodeles waltl; assembly: GCF_031143425.1. Taxonomy (NCBI): domain Eukaryota; kingdom Metazoa; phylum Chordata; class Amphibia; order Caudata; family Salamandridae; genus Pleurodeles; species Pleurodeles waltl. The sequence goes on along the minus strand of NC_090440.1, from coordinate 1,781,465,270 downwards.
AAAATAACCAGCAAAAATAGCATTAATACTCCAGGCACGGGGTGCAAACCGTATACTTAGAAAGTGAAATGTAGAATAGTGAACCCAATTATAGTAAGTGTGGTAGTTAGATATGGCCAGGGGGTAGATGAAAACACCAGAAGTAAGTATGATAAGTGTCCCCAGCGAGAAGGTGCATGGTAGTTACCCACCCTGTCGTCCCATAGACTAGCACAGGGAGTAGTGGTTGGAGTTCATGGGATTCAGGACCCTTCCCATTGGACCCCGAGGAAACCAACAGACAAGAGGAAGGTTGGAGGGTGCACTCAACCGAAGATACCCACAAGACTGAGTACCTACACCAGGGGACCCAGATACAGAGGTGAGAAGGGACTCTCTCTGAAGTCAGTGGAAGCCTCAGATTTTCCAGCTGCTGTCATGACCCGTGGACCAGGCCGATGAAATCCAGGGATGGATTCCAGATATGGAGGACTTGAAAAGGAAGGGAACAGAGTCTAGCATCTGTAGAGTTGCCCAGGTGGTACAGGTGGCAATGCCCACCCTCTTAGGGGTGAAGTTCCTGCAAGCTGGTGGAGGAAGAAGTCCAGCTGCGAGGTGCTGGAGGAGATCCCAGGAGTCATCTATGAGGTGTCCCTCGATGGTCGCTAGATTGCAGGAGGGTCAGTGACCAGTCAGGTCACCAACAAGCACAGGCAAATGCAAGCAGGAGCTGAAGAAGGTTTTGCAGAGTTTTGGGGACCAGCAAGGTCCAGGGGACTCTACCCTTGAGGGGGAGTCAGGACTGGCCCTCAGCATGCAGGAAGGCTAGCAAACGTTATTGGAGCCCCCACGAGTGACCCACAGGCGATGGTTACAGGGAGTCGCAACAAGGCCTCACCAGCACAACAAAACGGAAGTCCCACATCGCAGGAGTTGCAGGACAGGGGTTGATCTTCGATTTGCAGAGTACTGGGGGCCGGGGCTTCTTGGCTCCTGAAGATCTCTTGAAGGAAGAGTCAACAAGTCTTGGCAAGTGCAACAGTCGCGGTGCACAGGGGCTCCAGTCAAGTGGCAGGAGCAGGGCCCCACAGTCTCCCAAGTTGGTCAGAAGACAAGTAGGACCCAGAGGACACCACAGACATACCATCTGTAATGCAGAGCCTTTCGATGTCCATGGAATAGCAGACTCCACCAGCCAGTCAATGTTGTCTTGAGGTGCCTGCGGATGCAGGGGAGTGACTCCTTCACTCCAAGGGAGATTCCTTCGTGCTTCCAGGTGTAAACAGAGACCATGTGACCCTGGAGGATGCACAGCCTTGGGATGTTGCAGAATTCTTGCAGGATTTGGAGAAACAATGTTGCAATGGGAGCCTTCCCACCAAAAGCAGACTTGTTCGGTTCCAATGCAGACCAGCAGCGGTTCCAGATGCCTGGAGCAGAAGATGTCTTGCAGAGAGTTCCTAATAGTCTTGCTCAACAAATCTGAGGCCCCTGTGATGGAGCCCTTAAATAACCATATGAGGGGGTTGGTCACGCTCTGAATTGACCCACCTACCATAGGGGGTCAGAGACGTCATCTACCTGGCCTGACCAGTCAGATGCTCCCGGGGGCCTCTGCCCATCTTGTTTCCAAGATGGCAGAATCAAGTAGCCACCTGGTAGATATCTGTGCACCTCCCTAGGTGAGGAGCTGGACAGGGGGGTGGTCACTCCCCTGTCCTTTATGCAGTTTTGCGCCACAGCGGGAATCATGGGTTACTGAACTGGTGCAAACCAGACTATGCAAGGAGGGCACCAAATGTGCCCTTCAAAGCAGTCTGGTGGCAGTCAGAGCCCACACCACCCCAGCCATTAGACACCTAATACACAGGGGGAGGTGGCCACACCTCTCCCTTGCGGGAAATCCTTTGTTCTGCCTCTCCGGCCTGAGCCAGGCTCGCCAGCAGGAGGGCAGAACAGTGTCTGGGGTCAGCAGCAGCATGGGCTGGCAGCTTGATCCCATAAGGCTGCACAGGCAGAACTGGTGGGGGGTCATCTAAAGAACCCCCCAGAGTACATGGTCTCATGCAGCTAGCGATGGGATCGTGTAGTTGCATGATTACAACATATTTGATACCAAACATGTCTATGTTTGGAGAAGCCATTGTGTAGTTGGATCACTCATGTTGACCAGTGTCCACTACATACCTTAGGATGGCTTCCCTGCACTTACAGAGTCTATGAAATGGAGCCTGGGGCCTGTAGGTGCACCCTGCTCATGCAGGGCTACCCTCACACTTATGGACAGGCATCCTGCCCTTGGGCTGAAGGGCCTACCAGAGAAGTGACTTACAGTGTCTAAGTTCAGTGACCAGGATACAAGGCAAGCCTTATATCTGTAGTGAAAGGGTGCATGCACCATTTCACTCAGGCTGCAATGGCAGGCCTGCAGACACAGTTTGCATGGGTCCCCCATGGGTAGCACAATACTTGCTGCAGCCCATGGGGGACCCCTGGTGTACCCATGTCTTGGGTACCTAAGTACCATATACTAGGGACTTACATTGGAACACAAGTATTACCAGCAACCAAATTTAGAGGGGAGAGCACTGGCACTGGGTCCCTGGTTAGTAGGATCCCAGTGCACTACAGTCCAAGACATGCAGACACCATGTAAAAACAAGTAGGGGGTACTACAACCAGAACCCAGCTTACATACTATTCCTACAGGCTAAGACTTGGGGATGATTGGAAGGGGCCACTGGACCCTGAGGATTACCAGTCCCTAGAGCCCAGCTTGGACTGATTTGAGGAACTGGCGCACACCAGTGATCTGGACACCGCCCCAGATACTGGCATGGTCCCTCCTCCTCCCATGGCTTAGAAGGAGGGAGTTTTTTTTGTTTTTGTTTTTCTTTTTGCTGTGGTGGTGAGAAGGGCGGCTGAGGTCCTAGACCTCAACCTGTCCTCCGTGGCAGCCAAGATTAACGTTGTTACAGAGGTGCTTCAGCCGTGAGTGACCCCTTTGGATCTGCTTCTCCCTTTTAATGAAGCCCTTACGGACGCCCTGCGTGGGACCTGGTCCAAACCCAGCACCAGGGCTCCTGTGAACAAGACAATTGCCTACAGACATCACCCCTGCCCAGGGGACCCCAATTTCCTCATGCAGCGCCCTACCCTGGAGAGCTTGCTGGTTCAACCCACCACTTCCCATAAAAACCCTGGTGCATTCCCTACCACTCCACCAAATATAGAATCCAAGAGGCTGGACACCTTAGGAAAGAAAATGTTTTCTTCTGCCAGATTGGCACTGCCATCCATGAATAACGTGTGCCATTTGGGCAGTTACTCTTATGCACTGTGGGATTTTGGTTTCGCAGGTGCTGCCCATGGTTCCAGAAGAGGCCTCAGGCCATACTCTCCCTAGCTATGGCAGACAGGAAAGATGTAGCCAAGTTCATGATCAGATGTGGTCTGGATGCGACCGACTCACTAGGCAGAGCGGTTTCTTTGTTGATGGCCTTACTGTGCCACGCCTGGCTGAGAGAACCAACGGGCTTTTCAGAGGATGTCCAAACCTTGCTTATGGACATGTCCTTTAATGGCTCTTGTCTCTTCGTAGACAAGGCGCATTTAGTGCTTGAGCGCTTCAAGCATTGCAGAGCTACAGCAGGTCCATGGGCCTTTCCATGGCCCCCTGCCAACCCCATTCGTCCTTTAGCTCCTTTCATCCCCAATGGAAGGGGCTTCCCACAGCGTCCTTACCTACAGGCAAGACACATAAGCCCCCCCAGCCTCTGTGTGATTGCGGACACGGTACCTCCAGACCCTGCAGGTCGGGCAGACAGAGGTAGGACCAGCACACCTCCACCCCACCTCATCAAACCATCATGGCCAAGCAGTGGGTTGTAGGGTACGCCATCACCTGCACCACTGGAGGTTGGTAACATCAGCCCGCTGGATTCTCCTGATTGTTCGAAGGAGCTGCTCCCTCCCGTTCATGACTGTTCCTCTACCCTTTGTGACTACTTCTCCACCCATGGTACCAACGTGCGACAGACTGATGGAGGATAATCTCTCCTTACTTCGACAGGAAGTGGCAGCTCACATGGCCATGGGAGCCACGGAGAGAGGGTGGTGACACCAGAAGTAGGTTGTGGTTGCTATTCCTCCTACTTTCTGGAACCTAAAAAGGACAGAGGCCTTTGTTCTATCTTTGAACTGCACCCTCTCAATTTCTTTTTCAAAAAGGAGAAATTCAGAATGCTCACACTTGTTGGGGTCCTGTCTTCCCTGGACCCAGGAAACTGAATGGTAACATTGGACTTGCAGGACGCATAATTCCACATTCTCGTCCTGCCTACCCACAGATGTTACTGATGTTTCAGCCTGTATTATGGGTTTCGGTTAGACTGACTCTAAGGCTGCTGGGCCTCATGGCCTCCTGTTGTGCCTTGAGGATCACGAATGGCGTTCCCCCTCGGAGGCGGTGCATTATCTCTTTCAGCAGTGGGGAGAGCCTTGGTTAGCTCTGTTTGCCACCACCAGCAAACACCCAATGTCGTCAGTTATGCGCAAAGGAGTTTCCAAAGCGACTCTTGCTCAGAGACACTTTTTGTATTGAGTAGAGCTCTGACCTCCTGCACACCTTTCAGTTCATACCACTTGTGCCCAGAGAAGTTGTCCAGCATTCAACAAAGACTCAAGTCTCCTGTCGGCACCAAACTTGCCCTGCATCAAGAAACTCCTAAGAAAAGACTCTGCAGCTGCTGGAACCCTAGAAACCCAACACCAGAAGTGACCACTGCACCCGACATCCACAGCCTGAGGTGAAGCCAACCGATGGTGCCAAAGTGGGTCCCCAATTAACCAGAGACTGAGTCTAGTGTGGTCTCTCCTGAGACACCTGCAGCCTCTGCACACAGGTCCCCTCTTCCATAGGCTTTTGAAGAGCGAAAACCCGACAGCTCCAGCAACAACTGCACCTGTGATCCCTGACCCCAACGTAGGAGGGTCAATGGTGCAAACGAGGTCCTTTGGCTCCTATGAGCGAGTCCACCCTGGGTTCACCCCTGCCGGATTCCCCCATGAAGCCTGCAGCTTCAACACACAGGACCACATGGCCACAAATGCTCCTGGATGTGAAAACCGGACACCTAAAGACACCCCTGCATCCGTCGCCCCCGGGTACAGGAGAATAGGACCAAAGGTCCACCCACATCCCCGAGCACCCCAAGTCTGCTCCCTACCTGTTTGTTGTCTCCAACTGGCTTCCTCGCTAGAGCCTGAAGCCTGCCTTCTCAAGGATCAAACTCCCATAGAAAACCATTGGGCAGACAATGCCTTACTGCACTTCTGTACCCGGCCGCCCCAGTGCTGTCCGATGTGACCTGCTGGTGTGGTTCTGGCCAGTGCCCAGTACCTATCTTAACTTCCTGAGATTAGCTTCGTAAGTCATTGGCAACCATGTGCTTGTTGCTGAACATTGTTTTTCCTCCATAGGATAACACTGAGACAACTCTGAAAATTGTACTGTCTATTTTTCAAACTGCAAAGTATTTATTCTTGAAAGTCTACTTACCGGATTACAAAGATCTTGGGTTTGAAACATATATAAAAAGAATTGTTATTTTTCTCAATTGGTCTCGGATTTATTCATTGAGTGTGAGTCTCATTTATTAACTCTGTGAGTACAACAAATGCTTAGCACTACTCTCTGCTAAGCCTAACTGCTCGCCCATGCTACCAAAAATAGAGCATTAGTCCTATCTACTTTTACCTCTGCAATACCAATTGGGGATCCACTGGACTTTCTGCACAGTGTACTTCATTTTAGTGCACCACATAGAGAGCCAACTTCCTACATTGGTGGCACAGTGGTGGGGTCTGCAGCTTTGCATTTGCTGATACCACTTTGTCAATAAGCTACTACACAAGTAAATCCAAAACTTGCCTTTATTTAGATTGCATTTTTTGAATTGGATATTTTTCTAAATTCTTGAAAATACTGTTAGGGCCCTGGTTACGTCCCTGTAGCTTAACAGTAAACGTTTAAAAAACTTACTTTAGTTCAGACTGCAAAAACCTGTGTTAGGATTTTTTCTCTAACTCAAAGAGGTCCCAACTTTAGTAAAATAATGAGTACCTCAGAGGACAGGGTTGTGGAGCTCCGCATCACCCCTTACCTTCAGCTTTCCCACAAGCAGTTAAGGGTCCCCTGTAAAGGATACAAAATAAAAACTGGCTCATACCTTACCATTGAAAGGCTCCAGGTGCTAATGGCAAAGCATATGCAGGCTCTTCCTTCAGATGAAGGCAAAGACCTTGTAGATCAGCCCTATGCAAGTGAGGGAGAACTGGACCCTCCACCACTTAAGAGTAGAACTTGTTCCACAGGTGCTAAGACACATACCCCTAGTGAGGAGGACTCAGGTTCCTCAAGGTCCAGAGAGACATTCTCTGAAGAGGGGATGCTTTTAAAGAGATTAGCTAGGAGACTTGCCCTGGAAGACAGAATCCTAGCAATAGAAAAAGAGAAAAGAGAACTCGGTTAAGTAACCGTGGATGGTGGCAGCAATTTTAGAACTAAGGACAGAGTAGAAAACTTACTAAATAGCATTGGGGTTCTCCTCTGTGGGAACTGTTCTCAGGAAAGTGCAGGGATAGACTCCCTACACTCAATGAGGCAGATGCAAGGTCCTATGACCTCATGAAGGCTACCTTGATTGAGGTCTTTGGTCTTACTCCTGAGAAATACAGGATGACATTCAGGGAGACTCGAAAAACCCAGAGTCAGTCGTGGGTTGATTTTGTGGACTTCTCAGTGAAGACACGAGGTGACTGGTTTGAAGGTAACAATGTGCATGATTATGAAGGTCTTTACAATTTAGTAATGAAAGAACATCTTTTAAGTAATTGTGTGCGGGAAAAGCTGCATCAGTACGTGGTAGCATAGGTCCACTTTTCATCAAGAACTGGGGAAGGAGGCCGACCTCTGGATCAAAATAAGGATGACCAAACTTCCACTGGTGGGGAAGACTTAAAAAAAAAAAAAAAGACTTCAAAAAGCCTCCCCTTTAATGGAACGAGGTTAATCAAGACAAAGACCAAAACAAGGAGTCTTCAAAAGGCCCCCAAAAACCTGCGCAGGAGGGTGGGCCCCAAGACTCCTCCCAGCCCAAGTGTGGGTACAAGGGTAAAAATTGGGATACCCAGAAAGACTTAGGCCCTCATTATGACTAAGGCGATAAAAACAGTTGACTGCCGAAGTCACACCGGCCAGGAGACCGCCAGTGATGGCGGTCTTAAGACTGCCATATTATGACTCCTGGAAGCTCTCTGCCATAATTTGGGCGGCAAGCCACCAGCATCCATACTGGCGGTCGACGACCTAGTGGAGGTTGCTCCGCTGGCACCACCACGTCATCACAACATCGCCCGCCATATTACAACTTTGTAATGGGCGTGGCGGTTTTGTGGTGATGGAGCAGTGCTGGGGGAGCAGGCCCCATGGACCCCGTTCCCTCCCGGACAACCACTGAAAGCAGGTAAGGTGATCGCCGGGCTAGTGGGGGGTGTTTAGTGTTGTGTGCATGAATGGGGGTGTAAGTGTGTATGAATGGAGTGGAGGGTGTTTGTGTGCATGTATCTGTGTGAATGTGTGTCAGCGGTGGCTGGGGGGTGTCATGGACACGTGAATGTGTGAGTGTGTGTGCATGTGTTGATGGGGGTATGTACAGGGTTTGGGAGGTGGGGGAGTTTGGGGTCTATGGGGTTCGGGGGTGGTAGGGGGATCGTGGCTGTTTTGGGGGTGGGTGGGGGAGTTGCTTACTGGCGACAGGAATGTTAATTCCTGTCACCAGTATCCTTTCCGCCAGGGATTCCCTGACGGGGTTGCTGCCAGGACATCCCTGGCGGAAAGGAGACTCATAATACCGTTGGTGGTATAAGGTGGACTGCCGGGCCGAAGGTGGTACACCTTTAGCCCAGTGGTTCCACTGCCCCAGCGTTACAGGCGGTGAACTGGCTGCTTTGCAGCCCATTCCTCGCCATGATCATAATTTGGCAGTCCTGCTCCGCCACTTCTTGGCAGTGTTACCACCACCACCGCTGTGGCGGAGCAGGACCGCCAAACTCATAATGACCACCTTAGTGACATACCTGACAAGTCAATGGACACCAAACTGGAGATCCTAACTATCCTAAAAAAATGCTTGTAGTGCACCTCCAGTAAATACAGTGGTAAGTCTCCAGATCGGATTCCAAGTAGGCCCTGACCATGTCAGTGACCCTACTGAGGCAACTTTATGGCACGGAGTATGTAGCTTCCCTGGCTGTCTGGCCCAGCCTCATATAAATGGGATTCAAGTTGAAGCAGTGAGAGAGATTGGTGCCAGTGTCACCATGGTGACTGAGCAACTAGTGTCCTCAGAATAGTATCTGACTGGTGAGACATACACAGTCCTCAATGCTGATAATCGGGCTAAGGTGCGTCCCATGGCGATAGTATCCTTAGAATGGGGAGGTGTTACTGGCCAGAAGAAGGTGGTGGTATCTCCTGCAGTCTCTATTCAATGTGTGCTAGGAACTGATCTGGAGTACTCAGCATGGACTGAGGTAGAAAGAAAAGCCATGCATTCATGCTGGGTATCCCTGAGTTAGTCTATGTAAAAACAACAGCACAAAGCAAGGCGCAGGGTGAAAAATTAAAGTTGGGTCTGGAATAATGGCCCAACCTACCAAGAGGAAAGGCAAAAAGTCTGGGAAGGCAGCTTCCAATCAGTCACCAGACTAGGTTCCCTCTCCTCAGGGAGAACACCTGACAGCCCCAGAGGGAAATGAGCCTCCAGAAGTTGAGCCTTACACAGCAGAGCTCCTAGGATCAGTGGGGCCCTCTAGGAAGGATGTGTGCGAGGGACAGAGAACCTGTCCCTCTCTTGAAGGCCATGAAACAGCAAGCTGCTGATTAGGAAGCACATAACGTCATGGTGAGGGGTCATTGTCTTTCGGCCTCTTGGGGAGCGCGTCGCTCATTGCACACTGAGGTCGTTACCTTGGGAAAAGAGCTGCGGGCCCTGGAGGTGGCAGTTGCACAAAATAGGGTGTCGCTTGAAACTCTTCGGGCCAAGCAGGGGATAAATGAGGAGGCGGATCAACACCTTCTTCGACACAATTATAATTATCACCTCACGTGTCTACAGACGGAGGGCGACCGCACGGGGAGATTGCTAGCATGGCTACTGAGGGAGGACCAGCAACAGACCCCTATTAGAGCCATACGTCTAGACGACGGAAATTTGGCCACCACACAGGAAGCAATCAATAATGCTTTCAAGGAATAATATTTGGGGCTGTATCGGGGGCAAACGACATGTGATATTTGGCAATTAGAGGCCTTTCTTAGCGGATCGCCTTTTCCGCAGTTGTCGGCAGAGGACACAGCAGCACTGGACACACCCCGGACAATAGAGGAAATAGGCGTAGCCATAGCACAAATAGCCTGGAATACGACCCCGGGGACAGATGGCTTGCCGATAGAATACTATGTCACTTATGCACAACACCTCTCGCGGCATCTTTTGTCAGTGTTCGAGGAAGCGTGGACCCGCTGGATACTCCCGTTGTCTCAAAGAGAGGCATTGGTTGTGGTCCTACCCAAGCAGGTTCGTGATCCTACGGACGTGAGGTCATACAGACCGCTGTCTCTCCTTAACCTAGACTGCAAAATTCTGGGTAAGGTGTTGGCTAACAGACTCGCTCCTATAATACGCACCTTAATCCATGAAGATCAGAATGCCTTTATGCCAAAGCGGAATACGTTCCTGAATATCCGCAGACTCTTAAGTATTATTGGCGACACTCCATCTGAGGCATATGACAATGTGGCAATGTCGTTGGACATTGAGAAGGCATTTGACACGTTAGGCTGGGATTTTTTTATTCGCTGCAATGCATGGTATGGGGTTTGGGCCGGGCTTAATACGGTGGGTACAGACCCTTTACACTGGGCCTACGGCTAGGGTGAAAACGGGAGGATTAATATCAGACAGCTTTCCCATCGGCAGAGAAACTAGACAGGGATGCCCCCTATCGCCTCTGCTATTTGCCATCGCAATGGAGCCACTGGCGATCCGATTGTGAGCACTGGCCGAGCAATGGGGGATATGCCGAATGGGAACACATCATGTTATTTCATTATATGCTGATGACGCATACATTTACCTGGAGAATGGCTGGGCAACGCTACCTGCAGTAATGTCCCTCTTGGATGCATATGGAGAGATTTCGGGGTTGAGGGTCAATTGGACTAAATCCTGCTTGTTCCCTTTGACTGTTCTGCCCGCGAGGGTAAGGACGAATTCTCCTGTGGGGAGGCTAAAGTGGTGTTATGGCACGTTCAAATATTTGGGAGAGCATATATATCATAAACCTGAGGACTTAAGGGATGGCAATTTGGGACGCGCGCACTGAGCTCCATGAAGGGTTCGCTTCGGTTCTGGTGCTCGCTCCCTCTGTCTCCATTGGGCAGGGTGACAGTATCAAATATAGTAGTGCTCCCATGGTTCCTTTACTACTTTGCTGCATTGCCAATAGTAGTGCCCAGGAGTTTTTTCCACGAACTGAATAGACTACTGTCGAAACTCATATGGGAGATTGGGAGAACACGTGTGGCACTTGCTACTCTGCAATGTCCGTTGTGTGAGGGGCATTTGGGTGCCCCGAACTATGAACATTATTATGCTGCAGCACAATCGCAATGGATACTGTATTGGATACACAGACCTGGGTTGTTGGAGGCGCTGTGGGTCTGCACACAATTGCAAGGTGTTCCTGTTTATACATGGCTGACGGATCGTACAGTGAAATTTAACACCAGCAACTCTTTATTGAGTGCAGCTCATGCCTGTTGGAGGCGATATGTGCAAAAGGGAGGAAAGGGTTCCCCATATTCACCCCTCATTCCCCTGGGCCAGATACAGGGTGGCATACGTTTGCTTGGGTCTCAATTTCTTGACCCATGGACGGAAGCAGGGATAGAAACAGTGGGTGATTGTTTTAATGATGGTGTCCTGATGTCATTTGAGGCCATCAGAGACCTAAGAAGTGCATGGACGAGGGGCGATCAGGAACCTATTACTTCTCCCACACTACATTATTTGCTCTCAGATAACAGCCTCAATAAAGTGATTACAAATTTGTACAAAGCGCTAAATGGAGGGGATGGTAACAGACTGGAGATTGCGAGACAGAGATGGAACGCAGTTCTCCCGGTGCCCTGACTCCCGGAAATTGGTTGCTTGCCCTTCAGCAGGTACAACGCGTATCGCGAAACCCCAGGTTCCGGTATACCCACTTTAATTTTATCCACCTGATATATCTTTCCCCATCCCATATTCAGTGCATGTACCCTGCCTCCCGTCCGGCGTGCCCCTGATGTGGCTCCCTGGTGGTTCATTTTTACCACATGGTATGGGAATGTGGGCCCCTTCAGATAGTATGGCATGACATAGTGGCAGACGTTACTGACATTACGGAACACTCGTTCCCACTGGAACCGAGATCTTGTCTCTTGGGGATACGGAGCAGGGATAAACAACACATTTATATCCATAGGTTTGCCGACTTGGCATTTATCTTGTATAAAAGGTTGATTGCCATGAACTGGAAGGGACCCAGGGCCCGGACCTCCACGGGTGGCGTATCATAACATTGCGCTGGGCTCAGACGGAGTCCCGGGTGCTGTGGGCATTGCGGGATAGGGAGCAGGCACACAGGGGACATGACACTTGGGAAACGCGTGTCACTATACTGGAAATTAAGAATGATGAGCGGCCGCCATCAAATAAAGAAATATGAAGGTTATGCCTGTGGGGTGGGGCGCTGGGTGCTTTCGCACAGAGTGGGGGGGGGGCACCGAGCAGTTGTAAGGAGCCTTTCGTATATTTTATATGGAAATGTGCTGATGTTGCGGTCCCCGGAATACAAACAACAAATTGTCTATACCCAGTTTCTTAAATCCCCATGGGTGAACAGATTTATAATAACCAAGCCTTATAGACACACATGCTTGTAATGGGTTGGGATAACGAGCAGAGGGGGTAGATGTGCAATAGAATAGATCCACACAAAATATGCAAGCAGCCGTAAGTGACACTGTTATTGTATTGTACCTTGTAACTACTTTACTCCGTGAGTGTATTGCCTGCAACCCCTTGGAAAGTTTTTGCAATTAATCAGTAATTGACTGTGCTACTGACTTTTGGAGAATGGAATGCTCAGATCCAGTTTTTGATATTTGTATTTGTAACTGATTACATGTGTTGAACACAATAAAACAGATATATATTTTTTTTTAAAGCTGCTGGTTAGGAAAAAGGAGATATCAGCGGCTCCCACAGGACCTGTTGGGAGGAGGAACTCCTATTCTCTGAGGTCAGAGACCCCAAACCTGCTGCCACTAGGAGAGTGGTAATGCCTCAGTAGTTTAGAGAGTTTCTCCTCACTTTGGCCTGTGATATCACCTTAGTTGGGCATCTTGGCCAGGCAAAAACATTGAGTAGGTCATTAAACAACTTCTACTGGCCAGGCATGTCGCATAAGATGAAGGATTTTTGTAGCTCCTGTGCCACCTGTCAAGCCAGTGGCAAGACAGGTGGTCACTCAAATGCCTTCTTAATTCCACTACCAGTGGTTTGGGTTCCCTTTGAAAGGGTATGGATTGACATTGTCACTCCCCGTGACCCTCCTGACAGCATCAGGACACAGATTTATACTGGTTGTAGTGGATCATGCAATCGGGTACCCTGAAGCAAGTACTCTGAGAACTACTACTGCCCCTACATTAGCTGGGCCCTCAGAGTGGGCTTTCCAAAAGAGGTGGTGTCAGATAGAGGTACAAACCTCACGTCTGGCTTCCTAAAACACATGTGGGTTGAATGTGGGGTGACCTCTAAGTTCACCACCCCATATCACCGCCAAACCAATGGCCTTGTTGAGATATTCAGCAAGACATTGAAAGATATGATTGGTGGGCTCCCTGAAAAACTCAGGAGATAGGATGTCTTACTTCCATGCTTGCTTTTTGCTTACAGGGGAGTTCCACAGAAGGAAGTAGGTTTTTCCTCCCTTTGAGCTTATATTTGGGCCTCCTGTAAGAGGACCCCTTTGTCTTGTGAAGGAGGGATAGGAGAGACCCCTCGGAAAGCCCAAGCAAGACATTGTGGATTATGTGCTTGGCTTCCGTTCCAAGATGGCTGAGTACATGGAAAAGCTTTCAGTAGTTTTGAGGCCAGCCAAGAGTTCCAGAAGCTGTAGTTTGATGAAAAAGCTGCACTGGTTGTATACCAACTCGGGCAGAAGATATGGGTGTTGGAGCCTATGGCACCTTGGGCTCTCCTAGGCCAGTGGAGTGGACCCTACCCCATCCTAGAAAAGATAGAGGAAGTCAGCTATCTAGTGGACTTTGGCAGTTGCAGGAATCCCAAGAGAGTAATCAATGTAAGCCGCTGGAAAACTTATCATGACAGAGCTGAGGTCTTGCTTGTGGTCACTGATGAGGGACATGAATCGAAGTGAACCTCTCTTGCTTATCTCTGCTCCAGCAATCTAAAAGATGGGTGAGTAGAGGGAGTGGTCTTTTCACACACCCTCACTGGACAACAGCAGGCTGACTGTAAGAAAGTCTTACGGCAGTATGCTGAGCTCTTCTGCTTGACTCCTGGTCAGACTACCTATTGTACACATGATGTGGACACTAGGTACAGCTTAATTGTCAAAAACGAAATTTACTGACAGTCTGACAATGTCAAAGCGAGCATCGAAGCTGAGGTCAGCAAGATGCTAGAATTGGGAGTCATTGAGAACTCTGAAAGTCCCTGGGCCAGCCCCTTGGTTTTAGTCCCCAAGCCTCATTCCTACGATAGAAAGAAAGAAAGAAAAGCGCTTTTGTGTGGACTATAGGGGTCTCAATGCTTTGATAAAAACTGATGCCCATCCCATTTCTATTGCTGATGAGCTAATTGACAGGTTAGGGGCAGCCAAATATCTCAGTACTCTTGATCTCACATCATGGTACTTGCAAATAGGTCTGACCCTTGGAGCAAAATAAAACTCTGTATTCTCCACTCTGTTGGGCATTATCAGTTCACTGTCATGCCCTTTGGACTAAAGAACGCCCCTACCACCTTTCAAAGGTTGGTGAACAAAGTCCTAGCTGGGTTAAAAGACTTTAATGTAGCATATATAGATGATACTTGTCTTTAGCACTACCTGGCAGGGTCACCTGATCAACCTGGGGAAGATCCTTGAGGCTCTGAAAAAGGCAGGCCTCACTATTAGGGCAAGCAAGTGCCAGATAGGGAAGGACCATGTGGTATACTTGGGCCACATTGTAGGTGGAGGCCAAGTTCAACCACTGCAAGCCAAGATCCAGACAATTCTGGACTGGGTAGCTCCAACAACCCAGACTCAAGTCAGGGGATTCCTTGGCCTGACTGGATGTTACAGGAGGTTTGTGAAGGGGTATGGTTCCATTGTGGCCCCTCTCACAGAACTGACCTCCAAGAAAATGCCAAAAAAGTGGACAATAAGCTGTCAAGAGGCCTTTGACACCCTGAAAGAGGCAATGGGCTCAGCACCTGTTCTCAAAGCTCCAGATTATATCAAGCAGTTCATTGTGCAGACAGGTGCCTCTGAACATGGGATAGGAGCAGTCCTGTCCCAAATCAATGACAATGACCATGATCAGCCTGTTGTTTTTATTAGCAGGAGGTTAACTCTCCAGAGAACAGCGTTGGAGTGCCATTGAGAGAGGAGTCTTCACTGTGGTTTGGTCCCTGAAGAAGTTGGGGACATGCTTGCTTGGTTCTCACTTTCTTCTTCAAACTGACCACAGGCCTCTCAGATGGCTTACGCAGTTCCCAAACTGTTAACGTGGACCATCTCCCTAGAGATAATGGACTTCACAGTAGAACATAGACCTGGGACCGACCATGCCAATGCAGATGGCCTTTCCAGGTTCTTCCACTTGGAAGATGAAGATTCTCTAGGGTAAAGTTTGGAGAGGGTAATGTAGGAAAGCACAATTTTTGACATGGTTAGCCCTCAATTTTTGCCAAGTTTCTGATGTAACTTTGACTGTTAGTGCCCTGGGTCCCTGCTAATCACGTCCTCAGTTCTCGAACTATCTCCCCAAAACTGCACAGTTGTTTTTCACAATTGACAAACTCTTTAGCTACCACAGTAGGTCCCTAGTAAACGACAGCCCTGGGACCTAGGGTCTGGGTACTAAGGAAGGTCTCTCAGGGCTGCAGCACCAGTTGTGCCATCCTCAGGGACCCCTCACTTAACCCACACACTGCTGCCATTGCAGAATGAGTGTGTTGGTGCAGGCTCAATTGAAAACACAGCCTGTCACACAACCCTGTGTGCCAGGTCCCCTATCACTACATGTGCCAGGTGTAAGTCACCCCTGATGCAGGGTGCATCAAGGCACACGTGAGGACTTAGATGCCTGGGCAGTTATGCCTCAGCTATTATTACGAGTTCCCCAGCTACATGATGGCTTCTCTGAATCCTGGGATGTTTGGTATCAAACATTTCAGAATACTACACTATCACTGACCCCAGTGATGGATTTATTAAGAAATGCACATAGAGTGCACCTTAAAGGTGCCCCTGAAAAGCTACCAGCTACTAGTGTTCTGACTGACTGTTCCTAACCTGTTCAGCCACCACAGATGCGTTTCTAGCCCCCCAAAATGAGAGCTAGCGCACTTGAGGGCCTGAGACACAGGCTTCTCTGGGCAGAGGTGTGACCTTCTCCTAGAGGCAGGATGGACATTCCAAGGCGTGGCGCTTCAAAGGCCTTGCATCCTTTGTAATGCAACCCAGGTCTCTCCAGATCGTGGAGATGACCAACCCCCTGTCCTGACCCCACTTTTGGCAGCAGCACAGGCAGGAAAATTATTTCAATTAAGAAGAGTGCCCACTTCATGCCAGTCCCACACCTAAGGTGGACGAGCTAAAGTGGACCCTGCTTTTTAAATTCCTCCATCTTGTTTGGAAGGAATTAGGCCACTGGGGTTAGGGTTATGTACACTTCCCAGCAGAAGTGATCATAAGATGGGTGTAGTCACCCTAAAGGTTGTCAGCCCATTGGCTACTGCCTGACACTCCCTGTAACGCCCCTAAACTGAGTATTTAGGTGGCACCCCTGATTCCTAGAACTCAGATTTTGACAGCCTAAGAAGACCCTGACAAAGATGAGTTGCACCCACAGAAGATGAAAAGAAGCAGCAGCTGACCTGGAACCAGCTCCTCTGGCCTGCCTGCTGACCTTAAGGGCTCCTTCACCAGAAGACAACTCATCCAGCCTTCAAAAAAGACTCAAGTCACTTGTGGGCACCAGACTTGCCCTGCAACAAAAAACTCAAAAGAAAAGACTGCAGCTGCTGGAAATCCGGAAACCCAACACCAGAAGTGACCACTGCACCTGGCATCCACGACCCAAGGTGAAGCCAACCGATGGTGCCAGCGTGGGTCCCCAGCTGCCCAGAGTAGTCTCACCCATTCTGGACTCTCAGAGATGCCTGCAGCCTCTGCACGCAGGCCCCTTCTCCCACAGGCTTGTGGAGATAGAAAACCTGACAGCTCCAGCAACCACTGCACCCGTGACCCGAGCTGAGGTTGGTCATCAGTGCCATCGGTGTCACTCTACTCCTATGATCCCACATTCATCCTGGGTCCACCCCTGCCAGACTTTCCTACGACACCTGCAGCCTCAACACACAGGACTCCCTGACCAAAGTGCTCCCAGAAGTGAAAACCCAACGCCTAACGACACCCCTGCATCTGTTGGCCCTCAGCATGGGAAAAGATGACCAAAGGTGCACCCACGTCCCCGAGCACCCCAAGTGTACTGTTTGTTGTCCCCTGGTGGCTTCCTAGCCAGAGCCTGCAGCCTGTCTTCATGGGGATCAAACTCCCTTAGGAAACCATTGGGCATCCGACGTCTTACTGCACTTCTGCACCCAGTCGCCCCAGTGCCACCCTGTGTGACCTGTTGGTGTGGTTCTGATCAGTGCCCAGTACCTATCTTAATTCATTTAGATTAGCTTTGTAAGTTGTTGTTAACCCTATGTTTGCTGAACGTTGTTTTTCCTCCTTAAGATAACATTGAGAGAAAATTGCACTTTGTCTGTTTTTGAAAAACTGCAAGGTGTTTATGCTTGAAAGTCTACTTACCTTATTGCGAAGTTCTATATAAATGAATTGTTATTTTCCTAAATCGGTCTCTGATTTCTTCATTAAGTGTGTGTCTCATTTATTGCCCCCGTGAGTACAACAATGCTTAGCACTACCCTCTGATAAACCTAAATGCTCGCCCACACTACCACAAATAGAGCATTAGTCCTATCTTCTTTTGCCTCTGAAACCCATTGGTCTCCACTGGACTCTCTGCAAAGTGTACTTCATTTTAGTGCACTATGTAGAGTCAGCGTGTGCTACACCTGACAATCCCTGAGGCACTGTGTCACCACTCAAAAAAGAATCACTGGAAATGTCGCCCTCCCCATCAAAATACTTTCAAAGTGCTTTTTATTCCTAAACAGGGGACAGCAAACCACTACTCTTCTCTCATGGGTGCCAGTAGAGGGTCGTTATTTTAAAGGAAAACGGGTGTGTTGCCCGTCCAGTGAGAACGCTTTTATTTGACATATTTTTGAACAATTGTAGGATTTGTACGTAAAAGACTACGTAAAACACAGAAATGATACGCCGGACGTGCGGAGTGAGCGCTCTGGAAGTCTCGGGGACCTATGACATTTGGTGTCCTCCTTCAACATAACTGTGAATAAATACATCAACACAACGTGTCCTTAAATGCGCACCAATATCCGTCATATCTTCTAAATTACCTTAAAACCGACGTGGTTTCCCTTCATGAGCTTTATTGCGACTTTGTCTTCTTTCAGTCAATTAAGAGCGTGCAGCTTTTGCTAGTTGATGGTTTTTTTGTTGTTTTTTTTTTTTATCAATATGGTCTGTCAAACTTTCTGTGCTTGGCATGGTAGCTGAAGTTGCAAGGAAATGACTAAATAATTGATATATTTTCAGTGTGGTAACTTTGAATAATGTATTACACGGGACAGGGATTCTGATAATAAGCCTCACAAATGGTTTTGAAAAACACAAGATGCTTTCTGTATGCCGCTTTCATGTCTCTAAACATAAATCAAGGCAAACAGCCTATTTTGAGTTTTAAAATTGAAATAATTTTGAATCTGAAGTAAGCACATTAACATTGTTTTCGCAGAATACTCCAAAGGGCCAATTTCCTTGAGCCTCTGCCAAATGAGCCATGATCAAAAGAGATCTGACAGAACCAGCCAATTTACATCAGGTTCTTAAAGAATATAGCTTCAGCCAGAGGGCAGACTGTATCTGGGAGTGATCTCAGCGGAGTAAACATCGTTCAAGCCAGCATTTTAGCATTCATAATTTACAAGTCCATTAAAAAAATGAAAAATGAAATTTCAGGAGTGCTGGAGGTGAATGAAGGGTTACTGTGCTTTAACTGAGCTTAGGGTTATGTTGTCAGAATAAAGGCCGTGTTATCTTGATAAACGTTAGTTGTCATGTTATTGATAAAGCGCAGATAAGTGACAACGATGCTAAAAGGTCTGGCCTTAATGTGTTAACACATGTAAACACCCGCAACGGAGATGCTGTTTGCATGTGTTGTGGCAAGCTTTAGAATATTAACTCTAGAAAATGAGTAGGGCTCGTCGATATTGGCTATCGCTGCAACTCACATTTATGTAGAATAACTCGGCAGCAGGTCTGTAACAAGCATTAGCAAAGCCAACAGGTTTCGCCTGTACAGGAGTTATTGGCTTGACAATGTATTTTTCCCTTGTTGTACATCAGTGTACTGCTGTTCGGCATGACTAAAAGTTAGTGGGGTGGAGTGTTATAGAGTTGAGTGGGGGCGTAGTGCTGAGGAGTGGATTGTTGGAGTACAGTGTCGTAGAGTGTAGTAGGGGGACTACAGTGTCATAGAGTTTAGTACAGAGGAGTAGAGTTCAGTGACAGAGTGTCGTGGAGTGGGGTGGAATAGGGTGGATTGAGGTAGTGTGCTGGATTGGATTGGAGTAGAGTGGGATAATTGAATTGGGGTAGAATGGGGTAGATTGAGTGGACTGGGGTGGACTGGAGTGGGGTGGATTGAAATGGAGTGAGGTGGATTGGATTCGGGTGGATTGGATTGGGGTACATTAGATTGGGGTGGGTGGATTGGAGCAGGGTGGTTTGGAGTGAGGTGAATTGGGATGGATTAGATTCATCTCGAGTGGGGTGGATTGGATTTATTGGATTGGAGTGGGGTGGATTGGATTGATTGGACTGGAGTGGGGTGGATTGGACTGGGGTGCAGTGGATTGGACTAGAGTGGTGTGATTGGGCCACAGTGGGGTAGATTAGACCAGTGTGGGGTGGATTGGATTGGAGTGGGATGGTCTGAAATGGGGTGAGGTGGATTAGAGTGGGGTGGATTGGAGTGGAGTGGACAGAATGGGGTGGATTGGATTGGATTGGAGTGGGGCGGATTGAAATGGGGTGGATTCAGTTGGAGTGGGGTGTATTGGTTTGGGTTCTATTGGATTGGGGTGGATTTAATTGGGGTAGACTGGTTTGGAGTGGATTGGACTGGAGTGGGTTTAGGTGAATTGGATTGAGTGGGGTAGATTAAATGGGGTGGATTGGAATGGACTGGAGTGGGGTGGATGGGATCGGGGTGGGTTGACTGGATTTGAGTGTAGGCAATTAAGTGTAGTTAACTGGATTGGTGTGGGGAGGGCTTTTTGGAGCGGGTTGGAATCTAGTGGGGTGAATTGGATTAGTGTGGGGTGGATTGGGCTGGAGTGGTTTGTACTAAGGTAATTTGGCCTAGTGTGTATTGGAGTGGGGTTGGATTAAAGTGGGCTGGGTTGGATTGGAGAGGGGTGGCTTGAAGTGGGTGGATTGGATTGGACAGGAGTAGGGTGGGGTGGATTGGACTGGAGTGGGTTGGGTTGGTGTGGGTGGATTGGAGTGTGCAGGATTGGACAGGAATGAGGTGGATTGAGATGGAGTGTGGGATGAATGTGTTGCATTGATGTGAGATAGATTGGATTGGATTGGAGTTGGGTGGATTGGAGTGGATTGGTGTGGAGTGGCTTGGATTGGAGTGGGGTGGATTGAGAGGTAGTGGGGTGGATTGGAGTGGGGCAGACTGGAATGGGGTAGATTGTTTTGGACTGGAATGGGGAAGTTTGAAGTGGGCCAGATTGTTTTGGATTGGGGTGAGGCAGATTGGAGTAGGTCAGATTGTTTTGGACTGGAGTGAGGGATAGTGGAATGGGACAGATTGTTTTGGATTCGGTGGGGCTGACTGGAGTGGGGCAGATTGTTTTGGATTGGGGCAGATTTGAGTGGGGCATATTGTTTTGGATTGGTATAAGGCTGATTGGAATGGGCAGATTGTTTTGGATTGGTGTGGGGCATATTGTTTTGGATTGGTGTGGGGCAGATGTTTTTGGATTTAAGTGGTGCATATTGTTTTAGATTGGAACAGGATAGATTGAAATGGGGTAGATTGTTTTGGATTGCAGTGGGGTAGATTGTGGTGGATTGGGTGGAGTAGGGCGGATTGGATTGAGGTGAGGTGGATTGGATTAGAGTGGAGCGGATTGGAATGGGGGGATTGGAGTAGGGCAGATTGTTTTGGATTCAAGTGGGTCAGATTGCAGTGGAACACATTGGAACACATTGGATTTCGGCAGGTTGTTTTGGATTGGATTGGGACAGACTGAAGTGTAACAAATTGGAGTGGGGCAGATTGTTTTGGACTGGAGTTGGGCAGATTGAAGTGGGGCAGATTATTTCAGATTGGAGTCGGACAGATTGAAGTGGGGCAGATTGTTTTGGATTGGAGTGGGTCAGATTGGATTAGGGCATATTGTTTTTGGTTGGAGTGGGGCTGATTATTTTGGATTGGAGTGGGACAGAATGTGTTGGATTGGAGTGGTGAAGATGTTTTTGGATTGGAGTGGGCCAGATTGTTTTGGATTATAATAGGACACATTGTTTTGGATTGCAGTGGAGTAGATTGGAGTGGGGCAGACTGGTTTGGATTGGAGTGAGGTAGATTGTGGTGCACTGGAGTGGAGTGGAGTGGATTGGGTGGAGTAGGGCGGATTGGAGTGGGGCAAATTATTTTGGATTCGAGTGGGTCATATTAGAGTGGAGCGGATTGGAGTTGGGCATATTGTTTTGTATTGGACTGGGGCAAAGTGGAGGGGGCAGTGTTTGAATTAGAGTGAAGCAGATTATTTTGGATTTCAGTAGGGCTGATTGGAGTGGGGCTGATTGTTTTGGATTAGAGTGGGGCAGATTGGAGTGAGCCGACAGGAGTGGGGCACATTGTTTTTTATTGGAGTGGGGCAAACTAGAGTGGGGCAGATTGTTTTTGATTGGAGTGGGGTAGATTTTTTTGGATTGGCATGGGGAAGATTGTTTTGTTTTGGAATGGGGCCGATTGGAGTGAGGCAGATTGCTATGGTTTGGAGTGGAGCAGAGTATTTTGGATTGGAGTGGTGCAGATTGGATAGGGCAGCTTTTGTTTTAGATTGGAGTGAGGCAGAATGTTTTGGATTGGAGTAATGCCGATTTTTTGGGATCGGAGTGGAGCAGATTGTATTGGAATAGGGCAGAATGTCTTTATTGGAGTTGGGGAGATTGGAGTGGAGTAGATTGTTCTTGATTGGAGTGTGACAGATTGTTCTGGATTAGAGTGGTGAAGATTGTTGGATTGAAATGACGCAGATTGTTTTATTGTGGTGGTGCCCGTTGTGTTTATTGGAGTGGTGCAGATTGTTTCGGATTGGAGTGTGGCAGATTGTTTTAGATTGGATTGGGGCAGATTGTTTTTGGAGTGGGACAGTATGTTTTTGATTGGAGTCGGGAGGTTGTTTTGGAATGGTGTGGGGCAGATTGGAGTGGTGCAGATGGGGCACATTTGAGTGAGGTGGGTTGGAAGGATTGGAGGTTAGTGGATAGGAGTGGATTTTGATGAGTGGGATGGATTAGATTGGTCTGGGGTGGTTTGAATTGAGTGTAGTGGATTGGATTGTTTGGAGTGGATTGGTGTGAGCGAGGTGGGGTGGGTTGTTTTGACTTGGAGTTAGCTCGGAGTGAGGCGGATTGAATTATACTGCACAATTAGATGTTAAAGCATAATTTTGGAATTTATACATCAGAAGGAAACAATGTTGCTTTGCAACATTTAGAATAAGATAATCATCTTTTGAGAACAGTGCCTAAGAGAAGAAAAAAAAACTAGTGCAAAGTGAGAAAAGATTTGCCAAAATAAAAGAAATCAGTTAACTATAGGTAATAAAACTTTGCCATTTTGTTTTTCTTGGTGGGCACGTGTTTGCTATTAACTGCTTAAGTTGAATCAATCAGTGCTTCGTCCCTGCTCCACAGACAGGAACGGCAATTATGGTAAGCCTACAGTGACCAATTATGAGGTTGTAAAGACAAATGCCATGCAAGCTAACAAAAGGTAAGCAACGAGCAGGCTCTAAAATCATTGTTAGATTCAATAGTCTCCTGCCTAGTCAAAACAAATGGTTTACTGCTACATTAGTCCAAAAGCAGAAAACTATAGGGCAACAGCAAGATTTACGATTGCTACAGTGTGTTTTGCCCCTCAGTGTAAAAATACTTTACAGTGCAAACCATGGAGCATTTGCAGTAGATTCACTTGTTCAAACTGACAAATTATTGTGAAAAATCCTATCTCACTGTGAACTACTATTTAGTCGCACAGTGAGCTGTATGTCGTAAAACGCTTTCTGCTCCTTGCTATATGTGCAGGATAAGTCTATCAAGTACCGGTTTCAGATAAATTAATGTAGTGTCAATTTTCAGTGCTGAATTATGTTAGAGATAGTGGACAATGATTATCTTCACCCAGGTGATCTCTGGTACCTATGAGTACCTATGAAGCTCCGTGCACTCCAACCTCTGAAGGCAGTATTATTGGTGATGGTGACCAAATGTTACGCAGGCACTTCTTTCAGAAAATTAGTTTAAACTGCAAAATCAGGGCGTGCTCATGTTCGTATCTTTAGTTTGCAATGTTGAGGCAGTTTCATAATTAAACTAGTAAGTATATAACATTAAACCAAAAGAAATTTCAGTGCCGTGACTTTTAATGCAGTTAAGCATATGCATGACCATAAGGTAAGATTTCCAGCAATGATAGATTGAATGTGTCACAGTTTGACATGTTTGCCTCCAATGTGTCTCACCCACATCTTGTTACTTAACTTGGATGGCACCAACAAGGGCCAATGTCCCAGATGTGGCTATATGGAGGCTACATTTTATCATTTGGTATGGGAATGCTCATGATTTGCTGATTATCAGGAGCACATCTTAGATTGAATAGACGATGACATTGAGCTGCACTAGTACACTAAACTGCTTTTACTGGTAAGTCCCCTTTTACGAGGGAGCCAAGATCTCCAGAAAAGGCCATGTTGTTGGTGATCCTCCTAATAAGATATAGAAATAGCTATCAGATGTTCAGTGCTTACCTCCCCACACCACACCACACTACAAGAACGGCTCAACAATTTGAGGAAATCAAGCGTAGAGGAGATTAGTGTGCCTTATTTTTAGGAGAGGTGACAGACTACCAGAAGGGTCTGGTAGACTGTATGGAATTTGTGCAGGATCTTTTATTTCCCCAAAATGTTGCTCCCCTTGAAGACATTTAATGTCCTTCCTAGAGAAACATTGTGCGTCAGATGTGATTGTAAGATCACAAGAAGAACTGTACAATCGGACTGACTTTGTGCTTTACAGGAGAAGATGTATGACTTAATACTGGGACTAGCCCAAATCTGTGATTAGTGGTACAGATTTGCTCAGAAAGTGTCTTCTACCCTGACTGTGACAGTGTTTTTTCTCAAGATGTTATGTGCTGAATGTATTTATCCTGCATTGCGTCATTTACTTCAGCAAAATAACTATGCAAGGAATTACACAGGTATATTAAATGACAATGCAGGGCTGGGGACAAACTGGAACCGAAGATGGCTGTTACTCTGATGATTCACTGTGCAGGTTCATAGTATGCTGCCCACTTCTTGAAGCAATGCAGGGCTGCCATAGATAACTTAAGTTTGCTGTTGTTTTAGTGACAAATAGAACTTGATGCTACTGCAGACAGCTCGGAAGAGTACACTCTCCTCCACCAACTCTGCGTGCAGATATATAAGTTGTTCCTGAAGCGGGCACAGCCTAAGCTGGCATTCTTATGGCCAGCCTTCTCTACAGCTGAGGATGGGCAGTGGTTCAGCAGCAGTTCATGAGAGTAGTGTAGGACGTAAGCCCTGTGGATTACCCTTTGCTGCAAGACACCTTTGAGCGGTACTCAGCAGCCCGAAGGCAGGGTACATTGGGTGCAGTCTAGGAGTGAGCATTATTTTATTTTACAGTAAGTTGACGCTCATCTGCATTTTTGCAGGATCAACGTCTGTCTGCCACAGCTTAAAACAATTGAACTGTAGGCGAAATGCCATTACTGTACACTCAGTTCTTGCAGTGAGAACATAAACTGTGTGGCGTTTTCACAGATGGAACTGAAAATTACGTGTGCAGTCGAGTTATTCCAGCAGACAGGTGCTGTGAGCCTCTCCCCACAGAGAAGGTTACTGTGACGAGTGCTGTCAAGGGCTGGGCAATGCAATTAAATAATTATTTTTTACAAATTTAATTTACTTAAGGTATATATGCGTGTGCAATTTTTGTGTGTGTACATATATGTTCGGTGGCATGTGTAGCTGCAGATACACATGCTGTGCATAGTCCGCCGTCTGGTGTTGGGCTCGGAGTGTTACAAGTTGTTTTTCTTCGAAGAAGTCTTTTCGAGTCACGAGACCGAGGGACTCCTCCTACTTTGGTTCCATTGCGCATGGGCGTCGACTCCATCTTAGATTGTTTTTTTTCCGCCATCGGGTTCGGACGTGTTCCTTTTCGCTCCGTGTTTCGGGTCGGAAAGTTAGTCAGAATCTCGGAAAAATCCGTCGGTATTGTTTCGTTCGGTATCGGGTTAGATTAGACAGATCGACACCGAATCTTGAAGAAGCTCCGGTAGCCCTTCGGGGTAATTTCGATCACCCGTCGGGGCCTGGTCGGCCCGCCCGCGTGCAACATCGAGACTGATGGAACGGACCCCGTTTCGATTCTGTCCTAAATGCCACAATAAATATCCTTACACGGACCAACATTTGGTCTGTAACTTGTGCCTGTCCCCCGAGCACAAGGAGGATACGTGCGAGGCCTGTCGCGCGTTTCGGTCGAGAAAAACGCTCAGAGACCGAAGAGCCAGGAGGTTGCAGATGGCGTCCACGCCGACAGGACAACAACGGTTCAAGGAGGAGGAAGAAGAAACATTCTCCATCCCCGATTCAGACTCCGAAGAATTCGACGTCGAAGAGCAACCAACCGTGAGTAAGACGTCGAAACAAAGATCACACGAAAAAACAGAGAAAGCCCAGGGGACGCCACCGCCAACAGGCCATGGCTTAACCCATAAAGTAGGTGACCGTCCATCGGCACCGAAAAAGGGCGAGCTGGTGCCGAAGTCGTCCGACTCAGGTCGAGACACAGGCAAGCAACAATCTCGGGACCGAGAGAGTGGTGCAGAAAAGGGTCGACACCGAGATAGCGGCACCGAAGTTGCTCGGCACAGAGACAACGGCACCGAAGATGTTCGGCACCGAGAAGGCACAACACCGAAAAGAAGAAAGATCTTGTCGGAGCCGAAAAAATCAAAAGACACGGTTTCGGTGCCAAAACGCCCGGCAACCGAACCGAAAACCAGTTCCTACTCAGAGGAACAAGGACTGTCCTCCCAACTAAAAAAACACAGATTTAAGGAGGAATTACAAACAATAGAACCAGATCACACGCAAAAGCGGATCTTTATCCAAAAGGATACAGGGAAGATCAGCACTCTTCCTCCAATCAGGAGAAAAAGAAAACTTGACTTCCAACAAGAAGACAAGCAGCCACAAGCAAAGGTGGTAAAGAAAGTAACTCCACCACCCTCTTCACCACCGTCAACCCATGCATCACCGGCACAAACTCCACCACATTCACCAGCTCATACCACCATGAGCCAAGATGATCCAGATGCATTGGACCTCTATGATGCTCCAGTATCGGACAATAGCCCTGAATCGTACCCAACTAAGCCCTCACCACCTGAGGACAGTACAGCATATGCACAGGTGGTAGCCAGGGCAGCCGAATTTCATAATGTATCGCTACATTCGGAGCCTATTGAGGATGACTTCCTCTTTAACACCCTGTCCTCCACCCATAGCCATTATCAAAGCCTTCCCATGCTCCCGGGAATGCTAAGGCACGCTAAACAGATTTTTCAAGAGCCAGTTAAAAGCAGAGCAATAACTCCAAGGGTGGAGAAAAAATACAAAGCACCGCCTACAGACCCTGCTTTTATTACATCACAACTGGCGCCAGATTCAGTAGTCGTAGGAGCAGCTCGTAAAAGAGCCAACTCGCATACATCAGGCGACGCACCACCTCCGGACAAGGAGAGCCGCAAGTTCGATGCAGCTGGGAAAAGGGTTGCAGCACAAGCTGCAAATCAGTGGCGCATCGCCAACTCCCAAGCACTCCTAGCGCGATACGACAGGGCTCATTGGGACGAGATGCAGCATTTCATCGAACACCTCCCCAAAGAGTTCCAAAAACGAGCGCAACAAGTGGTTGAAGAGGGACAAAATATCTCCAACAACCAAATACGCTCTTCTATGGATGCAGCGGATACAGCTGCAAGAACAATAAATACTGCAGTCACCATAAGGAGACACGCATGGCTGCGCACCTCTGGGTTCAAACCCGAGATTCAACAGGCTGTGCTTAACATGCCGTTTAATGAACAACAATTGTTTGGGCCGGAAGTGGACACAGCAATTAAAAAATTAAAAAAGGACACCGACACAGCCAAAGCCGTGGGCGCACTCTACTCCCCGCAGGGCAGAGGCACATTTGGCACATTTCGTAAAACTACTTTTAGGGGAGGGTTTCGAGGTCAACCCACAGAAACCAGCACCTCACAAACATGACCACCTACCTACCAGGGACAATATCAAAGGGGAGGTTTTCGGGGACAATACAGAGGGGGACAATTCCCAAGAAACCGGGGAAAATTTCAAGGTCCCAAAACCCCTCAAAATAAACAGTGACTCACAGGTCACACAACCCCTTCACACAACACCAGTGGGGGGAAGACTAAGCCAGTTCTACAAATCTTGGGAGGAAATAACTTGGGTCTTAGCAATTATCCAACATGGTTATTGCATAGAATTTCTCCAATTCCCTCCAAACGTCCCACCGAAAACACACAATATGTCAAAACAGCATGTAGATCTTCTAGGACTAGAACTTCAAGCATTACTGCAAAAGGACGCAATAGAATTAGTACTAGGTCCACAAAAGAACACAGGAGTTTACTCACTGTACTTTCTAATACCGAAAAAGGACAAAACACTAAGACCAATTCTAGATCTCAGAACACTAAACACCTACATCAAATCAGACCATTTTCACATGGTCACATTACAAGACGTAATCCCACTGCTCAAACAGCAAAACTACATGACAACATTAGATCTAAAAGATGCGTCTTTCCATATACCGATCCATCCTTCGCACAGGAAATACCTGAGGTTCGTATTCATGGGAATACATTACCAATTCAAAGTGTTGCCATTCGGAATAACAACTGCGCCAAGAGTCTTTACAAAATGCCTAGCAGTAGTAGCTGCACATATCAGAAGGCAGCAAATACACGTGTTCCCCTACTTAGACGACTGGTTAATCAAAACCAACACGCTAACAAAGTGTTCACATCACACAAAGTATGTCATACAGACACTTCACAGGCTGGGTTTCTCCATCAACTATGCAAAGTCAAAACTTTTGCCGTGTCAAACACAACAATACTTAGGAGCGACAATCAACACAATAAAAGGGATAGCCACTCCAAGTCCACAAAGGGTTCAAACAATTCACAAGGTCATACAAGCCATGTATCCAACACAAAAGATACAAGCAAAAATAGTATTAAAACTACTAGGCATGATGTCTTCATGCATAGCCATTGTCCCATACGCAAGGTTGTACATGCGGCCCTTACAACAGTGCCTAGCATCACAATGGTCACAGGCACAGGGTCAACTTCTAGATCTGGTGTTGATAGACCGCCAAACATACATCTCGCTTCTATGGTGGAACAGTACAAATTTAAACAAAGGGCGGCCTTTCCAAGACCCAGTGCCAACATACGTTATAACAACAGATGCTTCCATGACAGGGTGGGGAGCACACCTCAATCAACACAGCATCCAAGGACAATGGGACGTTCATCAAAGAAAGTACCACATAAATCACTTAGAACTGTTAGCAGTATTTCTAGCGTTGAAAGCATTCCAACCCATGATAACCCACAAATACATTCTTGTCAAAACAGACAATATGACGACAATGTATTATTTAAACAAACGGGGGGGGACACACTCAACACAGTTGTGTCTCCTAACACAAAAAATATGGCATTGGGCAATTCACAACCACATTCGCCTAATAGCACAATTTATTCCAGGGATCCAGAACCAGCTAGCAGACAATCTCTCTCGGGATCACCAACAAGTCCACGAATGGGAAATTCACCCCCAAATACTAAACAATTACTTTCAAATTTGGGGAACACCTCAAATAGATCTATTTGCAACAAAAGAAAACGCAAAATGCCAAAGCTTCGCATCCAGGTACCCACACCGGCATTCCCAAGGCAATGCTCTATGGATGAATTGGTCAGGGATATTTGCGTACGCTCATCCCCCTCTCCCTCTCCTTCCATATCTAGTAAACAGATTGAGTCAAAACAAACTCAAACTCATACTAATAGCTCCAACATGGGCAAGACAACCTTGGTATACAACGCTACTAGACCTTTCAGTAGTACCTCATGTCAAACTACCCAACAGACCAGATCTGCTAACGCAAAACAAACAACAGATCAGGCATCCAAACCCAGCATCGCTGAATCTAGCAATTTGGCTCCTAGCAACTGTAAAAGCAAGTGGACTATCAAGTAATGGATACCTAATGCACACAAGAACATTTATATGGTGA
Source organism: Pleurodeles waltl (assembly GCF_031143425.1). Lineage (NCBI taxonomy): Eukaryota > Metazoa > Chordata > Amphibia > Caudata > Salamandridae > Pleurodeles > Pleurodeles waltl. Next base: position 1,781,436,032 of record NC_090440.1, on the reverse strand, counting down.
ACTGAAGTGCCTGTGACGCTATTGCAGCTATATGGAAATTAAGCGCTCCAGTTCAGGTAGTTATTTATATGGAACTGTGCATTATGGGAGTTGGAGTTTGGTTATTGAAGTCACATGACTGTGTATTTAAAAAGCACTGGCTCACTCACACCTGCTCTTACTTACCTGTGAACAAGGCATGCTGTTGCCGAAACGCGTCAGGATTTTTTATCTTGCTGCTCAGAAATGCTATTAAATGCTTGGATTTTAACATGGACTGGTGCCTGGGCTTTTCGTTTTTTGGAGACATTTTCTGTGGGATGCTTCGCCCCAGTAACCTAGGCCGCCCTGCAGGGTCTGTGGCCCCTTACGGAGCAGGAGGTGACAATGATAGTTTTATGGAAGGGGCCCGACCCGCTCTCCTTCATGCAAACAAGGCATTTATCCGAGAAATATATTGTGATGGAGGTGAGCAAGGGATAGGAGGGAGACAGTGTGCCTCTCCTCTTACTTTTCATGTATTCCTTGTATAGCTGTTATCATGCTGGGCAGCAACTGTAAAAGCAAGTGGACTATCAATTAATGGATACCTAATGCACACAAGAACATTTATATGGTGAACTGAAGTGCCTGTGACGCTATTGCAGCTAAATGGAAATTAAGCGCTCCAGTTCAGGTAGTTATTTATATGGAACTGTGCATTATGGGAGTTGGAGTTTGGTTATTGAAGTCACATGACTGTGTATTTAAAAAGCACTGGCTCACTCACACCTGCTCTTACTTACCTGTGAACAAGGCATGCTGTTGCCGAAACGCGTCAGGATTTTTTGTCTTGCTGCTCAGAAATGCTATTAAATGCTTGGATTTTAACATGGACTGGTGCCTGGGCTTTTCGTTTTTTGGAGACATTTTCTGTGGGATGCTTCGCCGCAGTAACCCAGGCCGCCCTGCAGGGTCTGTGGCCCCTTACGGAGCAGGAGGTGACAATGATAGTTTTATGGAAGGGGCCCGACCCGCTCTCCTTCATGCAAACAAGGCATTTATCCGAGAAATATATTGTAATGGAGGTGAGCAAGGGATAGGAGGGAGACAGTGTGCCTCTCCTCTTACTTTTCATGTATTCCTTGTATAGCTGTTATCATGCTGGGCAACAACTGTAAAAGCAAGTGGACTATCAATTAATGGATACCTAATGCACACAAGAATATTTATATGGTGAACTGAAGTGCCTGTGACGCTATTGCAGCTATATGGAAATTAAGCGCTCCAGTTCAGGTAGTTATTTATATGGAACTGTGCATTATGGGAGTTGGAGTTTGGTTATTGAAGTCACATGACTGTGTATTTAAAAAGCGCTGGCTCACTCACACCTGCTCTTACTTACCTGTGAACAAGGCATGCTGTTGCCGAAACGCGTCAGGATTTTTTGTCTTGCTGCTCAGAAATGCTATTAAATGCTTGGATTTTAACATGGACTGGTGTCTGGGCTTTTCGTTTTTTGGAGACATTTTCTGTGGGATGCTTCGCCCCAGTAACCCAGGCCGCCCTGCAAGGTCTGTGGCCCCTTACGGAGCAGGAGGTGACAATGATAGTTTTATGGAAGGGGCCCGACCCGCTCTCCTTCATGCAAACAAGGCATTTATCCGAGAAATATATTGTGATGGAGGTGAGCAAGGGATAGGAGGGAGACAGTGTGCCTCTCCTCTTACTTTTCATGTATTCCTTGTATAGCTGTTATCATGCTGGGCAGCAACTGTAAAAGCAAGTGGACTATCAAGTAATGGATACCTAATGCACACAAGAACATTTATATGGTGAACTGAAGTGCCTGTGACGCTATTGCAGCTATATGGAAATTAAGCGCTCCAGTTCAGGTAGTTATTTATATGGAACTGTGCATTATGGGAGTTGGAGTTTGGTTATTGAAGTCACATGACTGTGTATTTAAAAAGCACTGGCTCACTCACACCTGCTCTTACTTACCTGTGAACAAGGCATGCTGTTGCCGAAACTCGTCAGGATTTTTTGTCTTGCTGCTCAGAAATGCTATTAAATGCTTGGATTTTAACATGGACTGGTGCCTGGGCTTTTCGTTTTTTGGAGACATTTTCTGTGGGATGCTTTGCCCCAGTAACCCAGGCCGCCGTGCAGGGTCTGTGGCCCCTTACGGAGCAGGAGGTGACAATGATGTGTATATATATATATATATATATATATATATAAATAACCAGTGGTGGTCGCTACTAGCTAGTTATAGTTAGGACTAGTTTCTGTAGAAAAAGCATTTTTGGTTTTGCTAATAACTGGGATCTTTGGATGAATCTTCACAAAATGTTCAAAGAAAATACAACGCTGACTTCAGCGTCTGTCTAGAAAGTGTCGGGGTGATCTGTCAACAGGGGGCCGAGAAAATTGGACGGGTCCCAAAACGCTTTTCACCCATTCATTTTTCCATATGGTTTTAAACAGCGATAGCACCGGAACCAGTGGATGGAATTACTCCAGATTTGGCAGAAAGGTACTTCGTGGTCCAGAAAGTGCCCTTTTTGTTATTTGGTGTAAACCTGTTCAGTAGTTTTTTATTAATTAAATTTGTATATATAGGTACGCGAAGGCTTCACACACCTCCCAATCTCGTTCTGAGATCTGATTGGCTGCCAACACTTCAACAAGGAAGTGTTAGCAGCCATTTTGGGACTCTGCTTTAGAAGACAAGTGGTGGTGGCTCCGCAACTGGTCTTGAGACCTTCCGCTTGAGCGAGATCGGTACCTACACGGAGTCGAGTTCCAGGCCACCATAAGCTTCAGGGACTGCTCCCTCAAGGCCTTCTGCTGCATGGCCTGGCACTAGGAGCACGACTTCGGGTCATGGTCGCACATTTTAGTGCAGTATAGCCATATTGAGTATATGGTCTGGGAGTTTGTCATTACGAACTCCACAGCACCATCATGGCTTCACTGAATACTGGGAAGGTTGGTATCAAACTTCTCAGCACAATAAATTGAAACTGATGCCAGTGTGGGATTTATTGAAAAATGCACACAGAGGGCATCTTAGAGATACCCCCTGTATGTTAGCCCAACTGCTAGTGTGGAACTGACCTGTCTGTGCCAGCCTGCCACTTTCATACAAGTTTCTTACCACATGGGGTGAGTGCCTTTGTGCACTCTGTAGTCAGAAACAAAGCCTGTCCTGGGTGGAGGTGCTTCACACCTCCCCCTGCAGGAACTGTAAAACCTGGCGGTGAGCCTCAAAGGCTCAAGCCTTGGGTTACAGTGCCCCAGGGCACTACCGTTAGTGGAGATTCCCGGCCCCTTGACAAAGCCCCACATTTGGTGGCAAGTCCAGCGGAAAAATTAGGGAAAACAGAGAGGAGTGACCGCTCCAGCCAGGACCAACCCTAAGGTGTCCAGAGCAGAGGTGACCCCCTCCCTGCAGATTCCTCCATCTTGGTTTGGAGGACAGGGACCAATAGGGAGTGGGCGCAAGGGAGGTGTAGCCACCCTCATGGACAGTAGCCCTTGGCTACTGCTCTCTGACCCCTAACACGCCCCTAAATCCAGGATTTAAGGGCCTCCATGAACCCAGCTCACCAGATTCCTGGCGATCTACAAGAAGAATAAGGACTGCTAAGCTGAAAACCCGAGCAGAGAAGAAGGAAGACGACAACTGCTTTGGTCCCAGCTCTACTGGCCTGTCTTCTGCTTCAAAGAACCTGCAAAAAGACCAGCGACGCATCCAGCGGGCCCAGCGACCTCTGCCAACTCCAGAGGACTACCATGCACCCAAAAGGACCAAGAACTCCTGAGGACAGTGGCTCTGTCTGGAGAAACCTACAACTAAGGACTCCCACCTCACTCCAGATGCGTGAGTCCTGACCCCTGTGCACCTGACACCCACGGCCTGTGTCCAGGTGGTCCACCCAGCAAGAAAGGGTCCTCAGGTGATTGTGAGCAAGAGCCCACCAAACCCCCACGACGATGCCTGCCGAGGGAATCCCGAGGACCCCCCTGACTGTGAGTGTCAGGCGATTACCCATTAAATCAAACTTCCAAAGGAGCAGATGCCTTTTACCCTGTGCTCAAACTTTACTGATTATCTGAACTCTGCATCCGCTGGGGGAAATGGGAATGGGAAAAAAAAAGAGAGACTGCCTCCAGATCCAGTTCCAACCTGTGTTTCCCACTTGAAGATAGGATATTCAGTGTGTGCTTCTGTAACCTGCATGTAGGAAGTTGGCTCTGTATATTTTGTCTCAAAGTAAGAGATAGTGTGCACAGAGCCCAAGGGTTCCCCTTAGAGGTAAGATAGTGGCAAAATTAGTTGCTCTAATGCTCTATTTTGTGGTAGTGTGGTCGAGCAGTAGGCTTATCAGAGGGTAGTGTTAAGCATTTGTTGTACACACACAGGTAATAAATGAGGAACACACACTCAAAGACTTACTCCAGGCCAATAGGTTTTTATATAGAAAAATATATTTTCTTAATTTATTTTAGAACCACAAGACTCAAGATTTGAAGTAAATACGTAAAATGCAAGGTACTCCTCATAGGTAAGTAAGGAACTTTGAATTAGAGCAGTAACATACACAGTTTAAGTTAAAATGGCAATAAGCTATTTTAAAAGTGGACACAGTGCAAAAATCAACGGTTCCTGGGGGAGGTAAGTATTGGTTATTTTTTTCAGGAAGGTAAGGCACTTACAAGTTCAAGTTCCTGTGCATAGGCAGCCCACCGTTGGGGGTTCAAGGCAACCCCAAAGTCACAACACCAGCAACACAGGGCCGGTCAGGTGCAGAGGTCAAAGGAGGGCCCAAAACCCATAGGCGCCTATGAAGAACAGGGGTGCTCCAGTTACAGTCTGCCAACATGTAAGTACCTGCGTCTTCGGAAGGCGGCAGACCAGGGGGGTTTTGTAGAGCACTGGGGAGGACACAAGTAGGCACAGAAAACACACCCTCAGTGGCACAGGGGCTGCTGGGTGCAGTGTGCTTAGCAGGTGTCGGGTTTTCTATAGGAATCAATGGAGGGACCCGGGGGTCACTCTAGCGGTGCAGGCAGGGCACAGGGGGGCTTCTCGGGCCACCCACCGACTGGGCTAGGCAGAGGGTCGCCTAATGGTCACTCCTGCACTGGAGTTATGTTCCTTCTGGTCCTGGGGGCTGCGGGTGCAATGCTTGGTCCAGGCGTCGGGTTCTTTGTTCCAGGCAGTCGCGGTCAGGGGGAGCCTCTGGATCCTCTGTGCATGCTTTGCTGTGGGGGTCCAGGGGGGTCGTCTCAGGTTACTCACGAGGTCGCAGTTGCCTGGGAGTCCTCCCTGTAGTGTTGGTTCTCTGGAGCACTAGCCAGGGGCGTCGGGTGCAGAGGGTGAAGTCTCACGCTTCTGGCGGGAAGAGTGAAGTCTTTAAAAGTTTCAAGAAAGTTGCAAAGTTGTTGCTGTGTTTGAGCAGTACTGCTGTTCTCTGGAGTTTCTTGGTCCTTTAGGTTCAGGGAAGTCCTCTGAGGCTTCAGAGGTCGCTGGTCCCTGTAGGATGCGTAGCTGTGCAGGTTCCTTGAGTCTGGAGACAGGCCGGTAGGGCTGGGGCCAAGTCAGTTGTCATCTCCGTCGTCTCTGCAGGGCTTTCGGGTCAGCAGGCCTTCTTCTTCATCTTGGTTGCAGGAATCTGATTTCCTGGGTTCTGGGTCGCCCCTAAATACTAGATTTAGGGGGGTGTTTAGGTCAGGAGGGCAGTAGCCAATGGCTACTGTCCTGAAGGATGGCTACACCCTCTTTGTGCCTCCTCCCTGAGGGGAGGGGGGCACATCCCTAATCCTATTGGGGGAATCCTCCAATCTCAAGATGGAGGATTTCTAAAGGCAGGGGTCACCTCAGCTCAGGACACCTTAGGGGCTGTCCTGACTGGTAGGTAACTCCTCCTTGTTTTTCTAATTATCTTCTCCAGCCTTGCCGCCAAAAGTGGGGGCAGTGGCCGGAAGGGCGGGCATCTCACCTAACTAGGATGCCCTGGGGTGTTGTAACAAAAGGCATGAGCCTTTGAGGCTCACCACCAGGTGTTACAGTTCCTGCAGGGGGGGAGAAACACCTCCACCCAGTACAGGCTTTGTTTCTGTCCTCAGAGAGCACAAAGGCTCTCACCCCATGGGGGCAGAAACTCATCTCAGTGGTAGGCTGGCACAGACCAGTCAGTCCTGCACTGAAGGATTGGGTAAAATACAGGGTGCATCTTTTAAGATGCCCTCTGTGTTCATTTTGTAATAAATCCAACACTGGCATCAGTGTGGGTTTATTATTCTGAGACGTTTGATACCAAACTTCCCAGTATTCAGTGTAGCCATTATGGAGCTGTGGAGTTCGTTTTTGACAAACTCCCAGACCATATACTTAATATGGCCACACTGTACTTACAATGTCTAAGAGTGGACTTAGACACTGTAGGGGCATATTGCTCATGCAGCTATGCCCTCACCTGTGGTATAGTGCACCCTGCCTTAAGGCTGTAAGGCCTGCTAGAGGGGTGACTTACCTATGCCACAGGCAGTATTTTGTGTGCATGGCATCGTGAGAGGGATGCCATGTCGACTTTGCCTTTTTCTCCCCACCAACACACACAATCTGCAATGGCAGTGTCCCTGTGTTAGGTGAGGGTCCCTTAGGGTGGCATAACACATGCTGCAGCCCTTAGGGACCTTCCCTGGTCACAGGGCCCTTGGTACCACTGGTACTTTTTACAAGGGACTTATCTGTGTGCCAGGGCGGTGCCAATTGTGGAAACAATGGTACATTTTTAGTGAACGAACACTGGTGCTGGGGCCTGGTTAGCAGGGTCCCAACACACCTCTCAGTCAAGTTAGCATCAATAGCAGGCAAAACGTGGTGGGTAACTGCAACAGGGAGCCATTTTCCTACACTGCACCTTTCTTCTTATTGAGATTTCTTTAAAGGAAGGATCTGCAGTCGGGTGATAAGAGCATAGATAAGTACATTCCTACTGCGCATTCAACTGTTCAGCCATTCACATTCACCCAATTCTATTGTTCTTCTAACCTGGATCTTTTGAGAGACTAACCTCTCTCTAAGAGAACAATGTTAACTTAATATCTTCTTTTTTCCAGGAGTCAGAGGTATCCAAGGTCCTCTGGAGAACAGTTCAAAGGTTCACAAATATACAATCTACTGATGTCTTTTACAGGAAACGAAAACTTCTCAAGGTTCAGTTTTCTCAATTACAGACTCTAGGAATTAGTCTGAGGTTTGTCTCTAAGACTGGCAAGTCTGCAAGAAGAGTTTTTGAATATATATGTACATATATATATTCGCAAGTCTGGAAATCATACAAAAGGATTCCTTACTGCAGTTGCTTGAGATTCTGTTAAGTCAAAACAAATTCTCCTCAGAAAGCCAATAGCCAGTTGTTGGAAGGAGGAAGAAATTCAGCTTCCCCAGAAGGGAAAAAGTAGCTGGTGTGCACACCGTAACAAGAAAAATAATTAATTACTAAAAACTGGAAGAATTTTCTTTGAAACCAAGCGCTTCAGGACAACTGCTCATTCTCCTCAGCGTGGCAGTTGAAATGCACAGCTCCCAGAGAGAAACAGCTGGAGGGAAGCTTCAGCACAAGACTAAGGTTAAAACACTAGAGCGCTGACCTCACAAAGATGTGCGGCCACCATCTTGAGTGGCAGTTAAACCTGGAGAAGCTAGTTCTAATAACAGCCTCCGCAAGAGCCCCCAGGAGTGAGGACGCAGGTGCAACCAACGTGGGCGCAAGGAAAAGGGGAATCGTTTTTGCTGAGGGAAGAACTTAACAACACTGGCATTAGTTTTCCTGACAGCGAGCTCCGGACGAAAATAACCAACGCCTGAAGAACCACTGCACCCGCAGCCCCCAGGCCTTGGAGAAACTGACCCCGGAGCAGCATCAACCAGCAGGCGGCCCTCCTCCCTGCCCAGACAGTGGTTTGCCCGAGAAGCCCCCCTGGACCTCATCTGCAGCCTCAGAGTGACCCTCAGGGTCCCCTCTTAGAGTTGCATTGAAAACCCCATGCCCTGTTTGCACCCTGTACCCGGCTGCCCTAGTGCCGCTGAGGGTGTGTGTTTGGTGCCTACGTGGGGCCCCTCCATTGCTCACTTGAACCCCCCTGGTCCGCCCTCTGAAACCGCAGGTACTTACCTGCCAGCAGACCCCCCGTGCGATACAAAAAAAACCTGGTCTGCTCCCCGAGGACGCAGGTACTTACCTGTTAGCAGACTGGAACTGGAGCACCCCTAGTCTCCGTAGGCACCTATGTTATTTGGGCCCCTCTTTGACCTCTGCACCCGACCGGCCCCGTGTTGCTGGTGGTCGGTGTTTAGGGTTAACTTGAACCTCCAACGATGGACTACCTACACCCCAGAGATAAGAACTGTAAGTTGTATACCTACCTGCAAGAACTGTTGAAAATTACACTCTGTCCACTTTTAAAACAGCTTTTTGCCATTTTAAGAAAAACTGTATACATTGTCGATTCTATTCAAAGTCCTGATCATATATATGCAAAGTACCTTTTATTTTATGTACTTACCTGCAAACTGAATCTTGTGATTCTAGAAATAAATTAACAAAACATATTTTTCTATATAAAATCCTGTCGGTCTGGAGTTAAGTCATTGAGTGTGTGTTTCTTCTATTGTTGAAGTAGGTACAATAAATGCTTAACACTACCCTCTGATAAGCCTAACTGCTCGACCACACTACAACAAATAGAGCATTAGTATTATCTATTTCAGTCTCTGTCTAGCCTCTGGGGAAACCCTGGACTCTGTGCACACTATATCTCATTTTGATATAGTATATACAGAGCCAGCTTCCTACAGGTATGATTACGGGTAAGGTTTGGAGGGGTCTCTGGACCCTCTGGGGTACCAGCAAAACAATCCTGAATTGGACTGATCACAGGAATTGGGCGAGGCTAGTGGTCTGGATACTTCAGCAGACACTGGCATGCTTTCTCCCCCTACTGTGGCTATGGCGGAAGGAGTGTCATATTCTTTGGTGATCAGAAGGGTGCTGAGGCCCTCGGCCTCAAGCTTCCTTCTGTGACTGACTTGCTTCAGCGTGGGGCTTCCACTTCAGAACCCCTTCTGCCCTTCAATACAGCCCTCCCGGATGTCCTTCTGGATACCTGGTCCAGACTCAGCACAGTGGCTCCTGTGAATAGGACAGTCACCCACCATTGGCTTGCCCTGAACAACCCTAAATTCCTGTCTCAACACCCTATGCCTGAGAGCCTTGTCATCCAGGCTTCTTCCTCATCTGGCACATTCTCATCTGCACCCCCTACTGCATGCCTTTTGGGCCACTACATCCATTCCTTATGGGATGCGGTCATGCAGGTGTTGCCCCGGGTCCCGGAGGAGGCCCGGGCCATCATCTCTCAAGCTGTTGCTGATGGGAGGGATGCGGCCAAGTTCACCATCTGTTGTGGGCTGGACACAACTGACTCACTGGATTGATCGATTACGTCAACGGTGGCCTTAAGATGTCCAACAGTCTCTCATAGACGTGCCCTTCGATGGCACCTGTCTCTTCGGAGACAAAGCGGATTCGGAGCTTGAACGTTTTAAGGAGTCCTGGGCTATGGCTCAGTCCCTTTCCCTCTGCAGCAGCCCCTCAACCGGCACAGTCCTCTTTTTGCCCCTTTCGTGACCACGGAGGTGCTTCCTCCCACATCCTTTCCCTACCAGCCACTAAGCCGCATATGCTACTCAGCCTCTGCTTGCCCGTGGATGCAGAATTCCACAGGCGTGTGGGTCAGGGAGGCAGAGGTCTGCCCAGTCCACCCACACCCCCGCTGCAGCCTCCAAACCCTCCTAGTCTTTCGCAACATCCCGGACCAGTTAGTGGGAGGATCCGCCATCACCTGCCCCACTGGGAATCAGTCAGGACAGACAGGTGGGTTTTGCAAATAGTCTGAAGAGGCTACTCCCTCCCCTTTGAGACTATACTGCTGCCCATGCCACCATCTTACGACGGCTTAGTGGAGGATCATTTGGCATTTCTCCGCGAGGAAGCCGCGGCTCTCTTGGCCAAGGGAACCATAGAGAGGGTCCCTGCACCAGAAGCGGGTCATGGTTGTTATTCCCGCTACTTTCTGATGCCCAAGAAGGACAAGGGCCTTCACCCTATCCTAGACCTCCAGTCCCTCAATCTCTTCCTCAGGAAAGAGAAGTTCAAAATGCTCACCCTGGCTCAGGTTCTTTCTGCCTTGGACCCTGCAGACTGGTTCGTAGCTTTGGACTTGCAGGACGCCTTCTTCGATATACCACCCTGTCTGTCCACAGATGTTACTTGCGATTCGTGGTAGGTTTACCGTGCTCCCCTTTGGCCTTACCAGTGCCCCTTGGGTGTTCACAAACATGATGGTGGTGGTCACAGCTCATCTGCCCAGGTTAGGGGTTTCAGTCTTGCCCTGCCTCGATGACTGGCTGTTGAAGGCGAACACGCCCCAGACTGTCATCTTCCACCTTCAGACTATGGAGAACCTTCTGCATTCGCTGGGGTTCACTATAAAGGTACCGAAGTCACACCTGACGCCCCCTCAGACACCCCTCTTCATCGGAGCTGTTCTGGACACAGTGCAGTTTGAGACTTATTCTCCTGAAAAGTGAGTCCAGAATATTCAGGCTATGATACCGATGTTTCAGCCTCCATCCTGGATTTCGGTGAGAATGACTCTGACGCTGCTGGGCCTCATGGCCTCCTGCATCCTGCTAGTGACACATGCCAGATGGCATATGCGGGATATGAAGTGGGACCTGAAGTTCCAGCGGGTGCAGCATTAGGGAAATCTTTCCGACATGGTCCAGATCTCGGAGGGAGCTGCACAATCTGCAGTGTTGGCTTTCGAATCGGGATTGGGTGAACTGCAGATCCCGCTCCCTTTCCCAGCCACATCTCAGTGTAGTGACAGGTTCATCACTCCTAGGATGGGGCGGTCACATGGGAGAGGTCTCAGTTCCCCAGTGGGGTCCGGACTCCACATCAATCTGTTGGAGCTCCGAGCAAACAGGCTTGCATTGAAAGTATTCCTTCCCTCTCTCAAAAGGAAGCGGTGCAGCTGTTCACAGACAACACCTCCACCATGTGGTGCTACAACAAGTAGGATGGAGTGGGGTCATGAAGCCTTTGTCTAGAGGCTCTGCGCCTCTGGATGTGGATGGAACACCAGGGCATAACCCTGATAGTTCAACATCTGGCAGGCTCTCTGAATGCCAGAGCAGACCAACTCAGCCGTCGATGCATGGTCGATCACAAATGGCATCTCCATCCGGAGGTGGCACAAGGTCTCTTTCAGAAATGGGGAGGCCCTTGCCTATATCTGTTCGTCTCCGCAGAGAACGAGCAATGTCAGCTGTTTTGCACGTTGGAGTTTCAAAGGTGGCAATCGCTCTGCAACACTTTTTGTCTCGAGTGGAACTCAGGCCTCCTTTACGCCTTTCTGCCCAGTGTTCTAAAGAAGATCAAAACGACCGGGCCCAAGTAATCCTTGTAGCTCAATACTGGGCTTGAAGAGTATGGGATACTGAGCAGCAGCAGGGGACGGTTCTCCACCCAAACCTGTCCAGTCTCTGCCTTCTTGCATGGAGATTGAGCAGCGGAAGTTGACAGCTTTTGACCTTCCGCCCGAAGTCTGTAATGTTATCTTGGCAGCCAGTCGTCCCTCCACCAAAGCCGTATATGCCGGTTGTCTCTGCCTTTCTCATATTGCCAGATCATCCTTCTCTATTCAAGTCTCCCATTGTTGGGAGATTCCTTAAGGGACTCACACATTTGTATCCACCTAACCCGTTCATAATACCCCAGTGGGAATCGAACCTGGTCCTTATCTACCTTGTGTGTGCCTCTTTTGAGCCAGTCCATAATTATCCCTTGCTTTCCACGCACTAAAAACTGCGTTTCTTATTGCCATCATGTCTGCTTGCAGAGTGAGTGAGCTTCAGGCTCTTTCTTCGAAGCCACCATTTTTATCTGTCCATCCTGACAAAGTGGTGCTTCATACCAGGGCCTCCTTTCTTCCTAAGGTTGTTGTGCCTTTTTATGTAGGCCAGTCCATCACTTTGCCTACTTTTTATGCACTCCCACATCCCTCTCATGAATAGGAGAGAGTTCACCGTCTGGATCCAAAAAGAGAGTTGGCGTTCTACCTCAATCGTACCAAAGATTTCCAGGTTGACGATCAACTGTGTGTGGGATATGCAAAGAAAGGACAGGTGGTGCAGAAGCAAACCATCTTATGATGGGTGATGCTCTGCATCGGAATTTGCTACGCTTTGGCAAAGAAGCAACCACCTGAGGGCTTGCGTGCTCACTCCACCAGAGCAACTGCTGCCACCACAGCGTTAGCACACAGAGTTCCTGACCTGGACATCTGCCAGGCAACGTGGGATATCCCTGCACATGTTCACAAAACATTGCTGCCTGGACAGTACTGTCTGCAGAGACGGCTACTTTGGTCCTGCAGGACTTTCTCGTATGATCTTGGTTTGCAGCCGACCGCCGAGGATGGTATTCCTTGGGTATCTATTCTAAGGTAAGGAATTTGCAACTAGAAGTCTCTATCAGATGAACAAGTTATTTACCTTCGGTAGCGATTAATCTGGTAGAGACGTATTCTAGTTGCATATTCCTTACCGACCCACTCATCCTCCCCGTAAGAAAGTACCCTCTTTGTGGCATGGTTACCCCCACTTTTTACCTGCTGTCAGTGTGTTTTGACTCTGTTCACTGGTATCCTGGTAACCAGGAACCCAGTGATTGTGCTCTCTCCCTCTAAATTTGGTTGCTTAGGACTTTTCCACACCCCACATTTGGCATATTGGTGCCCCCAAGTAAGTCCTAAGCATATGGTACTTATATACTCAGGGAGTTGGGGCACCAGGGGTTCCCCATGGGGTGCAGCATGTATTGTGCCACCCATGGGTGCCCAATCAAAAGGTGTCTGCAGGCCTGCCATTGCAGCCTGCGTGAAAAGGTGCATGCACCCTTTCACTAGAGGTCACTGCACCAGGTTACTGTAAGTCACCCCTACGGTAGGCCCTCCTAGCCCAGCGGGCAGGGTACAGGTACCTATGTTTGAGGTACCGATGCACGGGGTACTGTCCTTAGTGGGAAGGCAAAGGTTTACCTCCACCAAAGTTGGACAGCTAGCAGAGAGGACAGGGGGACCACTCCAGACCACCACCTGTGATGCAGGATACTTGCAGCTCAGGATGAGAGGATATCTATGCAGCCGGTCGTTGTTGCAGTTGGTGCCTGCAGATACAGGGAAGTGACTCCTTCACTCCAAGGGAGAATCCTTCTTCCTTCTCGTGCAGACTGAAGACTTGCCACTCTCAGAGGATGCACAGTCAGGGAAATGTTGCAGAAGCTGGAAGGAGCCGTGGAAACAATGTTGCAAGCAGAGTCTTCGTCGTAGATGGAGCTTGTCGGTTCCTGGAGGGTCCAGTTGCAGTTCCAGTGGCCAGAAGTTGAAGTATACGATGCAGAGGAATTCTGCTGGAGTCTTGCTCATCAACCCTGAGGACCCACCCAAGAGGGAGATCCTAAATATCCCTGTAAGGGGGATTGGTCACCTAGCTAAGTAACCGCCTATCAGAAAGGGGCTCTGACGTCACCTCCTTGACATGGCCACATAGATGCTTCGAGAGGCCACTGCCCACCTTAGATGTAAGATGGCAGAATCAAGGGACCCTCTGGAAGAGCTCTGGACACACCCCTGGGGTGGTGATGGACAGGGGAGTGGTCACTCCCCTTTCCATTGCCCGGTTTCACGCCGGAGCAGGGACTGGAGGTCCCTGAACCTGTGCTGACTGGTTTATGCAAGGAGGGCACCAAATGTGCCCTTCAAAGCATACCAGTGGCTTGGAGAGGCTACCCCTCCCAAGCCATGTAACACCTATTTTCAAAGGGAGAGGGTGTTACCCCCCTCTGTCAAAGGAAATCCTTTGTTCTGCCTTCCTGGGCTTGAGCTGTTCAAGCTGCAGGAGAACAGAAACCTGTCTGAGAGGTAGCAGTAGCTTGGGCAGCCCGGAAAACCCCAGAAAGCTGGTAGGAGCAATGCTGGGGTCCTCTAAGGAGCCCCCAGAGTGTATGGAATCATACTTCCAGTACGGGCAACAGTATTGGGGTACCAAACATGCTTAGGTTTGGAGTTACCGTTATGTAGCTGGTCATAAGTAGTGACCTATATCCAGTACCTGCACCCTGCCCTCTTGGCTAAGAGGGCCTACCATAGGGGTGACTTACAGTGACATGGTACAGTGACCTATGGTGAAAAGGATGCAGTCACCATTTCACGCAGGCTGCAATGGCAGGCCTGCAGATACACTTTGCATGGGCTCCCCACGGGTGGCATAATGCATGCTGCAGCCCATGGGGGAACCCTGGTGCCCCAATGCCCTGGGTACCTGAGTACCCAGGGCACTAGGGAATTATAAGAGGGCACCAGTATGCTAAATGTGGGGTGTGTGTGGTCCAAGCAACCACATTTAAAGGTGAGAGAGCATTGTCATTGGGGGTCCTGGTTAGCAGGATCCAAGTGAACAGAGTCAAAACATACTGACAACTGGCAAAAAGTGGGGGTAACCATGCCAGAAAGAGGGAACTTTCCTACATCCTCAAGATGAGTTGGGAAGAAATCCAGATTTGGGCTGAAATGGGAGTTTCCACGGAAATCAGGATCACTAGTTTAGTGGGAAAAACCACACCACCAGTGTCTAACCTGTTCATGTTTCTCCAGGAAAAACCTTGCTAATTTTGAAAGGGAAAAACTGCAGAACTTATTGGTAAGTAACTATTTTGCCAGTTTATACTCACTCCAGGGTAAAAACTCTTACCACTAACACATGAACATACTGAAACTTGTGGTACCTATGTATGAGAACAACATTTTAAAACAAATGTTGGTACTCTCTCAAAAATGTATTCTGATCATTTTTAAAATCAATGAGCCTAGCTGCTTGCCTCACTGTGAACATTATTGTATATGGCAGGTGGATATAATTACATATAGATATGTTAAATACCTTAATGAGCACTAACACACCTGGGGAGGGGACACCCCCGCACCCTCACCCCTAGCGCCTTGAGACCCTTCCGGGTGAGTAGCCGGGCTTTACAGAAAACGATTGATTGATTGATTGATTAAAACGTACTAGATGCCGAAAGGGAGTAGATAACTGGAAACAGATAAACATTACCTTGCATAGTTTGCCTGTTGGAGGCTGGCTTTTTTGTCCCAGAAATGTAATAGAACACAAGCGGTCAGAGCCACCTTCTACCACGTATTGGATATTGCTAGTAGAGAAAAAACGGATGTAGATATCCTGGCTCTATTTCTGGCTTTGTCAGTTGTGTTTTTCATTTTTTTAATAGATGAAAGTGTCTCCGCCTAAATCTTCGGGTAGAGGGGAGTACGGGCATAAAAAGGTAAGCCAAACTTTGTTTGTAAAAAATGCTCCTCTCAGCTTTTTTTTGTTGCAAGTCGTGTGGTACTTTTACTGACATTGAAATCAGAACTGAAAGCGTACTAGCAGAAACATATATTTTTATCTCTTTACCATGTTAGAAAACGTCGCAGTATATACTGCGCATGGGAGCTGCTTTGGGTGCGATACCATCGATCCAAAGAATGAAGGCTTTGGGTACAGGTGACCCCCACCTCCCCCACCCCAACCCCCCCCCACACACCCACACCCCAATTAAGCTGATGAAGTATGGGTTCTCAACTTGTAAATATAGTGGAGATAGACATGAAGTATTAACACGGAAGAGGACCTAGATGAATGGCGAATAAATGACGTTGTTTTTGTTACTTTGGGAAAGCGACATTAGCTTCTTGCTTAAACAAGCACTTACTATGCTGATTTGTGACCAGCTCTGCGCAGTCATATCGGTGTCAAAGCTACAAAGAAAGCACAACTACTACTTCAACTACAATTTCTTCATCTTGAAGAAAATGGAATGTATATATCCTCCTATTTAGAAGTCATTGGAGTAGTTTAGTTTTGTAACAGCTTTAAAACATGTCAACTTCTGTGTGTAAAATAATGATTGCGATACTCCCCAGGGATCTTCATGACTGCCACAGACAACCTGGATACCTACCGCCTCTTTCGAATGAGAGTATCTTCTGTGGGCCCTGAGATTCTTCCTGCAGAAGAACTAGCAGTTGTAAATTCTCCCTTTCAGCGTTAATTCTACTCTGTATGTTGTCAACAAAGTTTATGCTGCACTGGTGATAGAGCTCCACAATTCTCTGATTCTTATTTATAGCTATTTAGATGGCTGTAGACTGCAGACTGGAATAGCAGTTTATAACTGCTTGCACAGCTCTGCCATTGTAATCAATGAAGCCCAGCCTTCCTTTGTAATGTGTGTAAGTCAATCTTACAGCAGGCCTATCGAGTCCGAAGGCAGGGTGCAGCATATTAGAGAAGTAGAACATGTGTTTAGCATCTTCTACCAGTGAAAACCCAAAATTGTTGTTTATACTGGGAGTTGCACTGTTAGCAGCCCCTTTGGCAAGTACAGTTACATGCTGACCCCTCCGCTGTTCTAACTTCTGAATGGAACTACCAAAGTTGGTACTTCAAGGTATAAAACAACTTGTTACATTAAGCCCAACTTGATGTCCAAGTCGAAATTAATGTAACTCATTGCTACATGGAACTTTTAGATAGTTGCCACTCTGTTACTCAGTTTTCCCATGGCCATTTGCAGAGGCTGGCCACAATACTGCCTTCTGCTTGCCTGGGTAGACATGTCTGTGGCTCCCAGGACAGAGAACAATAGAGTCCTGCCCGTGGAGGAGGCGTTACCTATTTCTGGCAGCAAGCCACCTGGAGTGTTGTCTCAAAAGACGAGCTTCAAAGGGTAAGCCTTTAAAGGGGCAACGATAAACACACTAGAGATGGGGCTGTTCTTTTGTTTGGGTAGACAAGTCAGTGTCGGGGATGGAGATGGGGAACACTGTTTAAACTGATTTTTCCATGGTGTGTAGCCCACAGGTAGTAGCCACATCTGTAGGGTGGGCTGCCAAGCTCCAATCTCAAAGCAAGTGGTCCTGACATCTTGGGAGTGGGCTGAATAGAGCACTCTGAGATAGCTAAATACCACACTTCACAGGAAGTTGTCATCTTGTAGGAGGGAACCCAGTAGCCCATTGGCTAGTGACCACAACCTCCCCTGAGGGCTCTTTCTGACCATAAAAGGGGCACCACAGAACTCAGAACTCAGATCTTACTTGACAGGCGAAGAGAAGGACTTGCCCGTCTGATCCTGCAGAGAAGTCTGCACCAAATTTGGTTTGCACCTGCTGCTTCTTGAGATAGCGAACGAAAGGACTGTGTCCTACTCATGGAGAAGTAATCTCCCGAGCCCATCGAGAAGCAGAGACTTCAAGAGTCATTTGGCTGACTTTCTTTTCACAGCACAGGGCCACAAAATCGTTAAAAGACTGCTGCAGCAAGTTGGTATCCCAGATAATCAAATTACCACTCCTCGCTGCCATGTGAGAGCTCAAAAGTTGCACCTGACTGCGGGACCCAGGAGAGTTGTCAGAGTGCGGTTTGGCCTCCCACAAGGAGAGTTATACTCAAAAGAAGGAACCTGCTGATTTCGCTGTGCCGGGTGACTGGTAGCCCAGTGGTGACTGAACTTCTGCTGACTCCAGAAGGAACTCAACGGACGTCCACCATGTAGGCGAACATATATTTTATATAGATATAGGTTACTCTTCATCTCCCTTGTGTGGAAACCAGCCATTAGTTATTTATACCGCTGCCACCATCTTTGGAACTAGTCCCAATCTAACCCTTCTCTCTTGTAGGACTAGTCTCCTCTCTTCAAGCTTTCTCTTCTCCAGGGAGAGTTGGTGCAGCTTGCTCTCAAGAGTCCTAGTCATCCTACCAGTAGGGGGGCTGCTAGAGGGACTTTGTACACTTCTTTCTGGTGAAGAAGGTCTGGGGAAGGGTTAAGAATCGAGGTCCTCCCCACCTTCCCCTTCTCCTACTAAGGTTAGGACCTTCTCCTCTACTCCTGCGAGTTCTCCCTCTGAGGAGAAAGCCTCTTCCCTAGTTTTCTCTTCCTCAAATGAGGTGAGGGCCTCTACAAGGTCATCTTTTTTGGCAATAGCCCTAAAGCTAATGCCCCTAGCTTTGCATATAGCCCTCATATCATTGATCTTGAGGATGGACAGAATAGGCTGATTGAGGCTCAGGATATTATCCATTGTGCACTTGTTTATCTAAGGACTTGGGTACTTTTTAAATCTTTTACAAATTCTTTTACCCGGAAAAGTACTTTAAAATACTTTTATGGCCTGTTGGAATGCAGATGTAACACAGGACCCTAGCACTTCTAATTATCCTTACTTTTAGAAAATAATCTAAAAAATACTTTTTGTGTCTAGAGAGAATTGAGGATTTCTTCTGTGCTCAAAAGAATACTTATCTCTAAATCGCAAAGTGAAACACAACTTCAAGATCCGCACCGCTGAAACACAAATGTCGCAAGGTAGCAGTATTATGTGGTATGACTGGGGAGTCTTACCATGTAATACTAGCACACTACCCTGTAGTGGACCTTGGATTCACACTAGTAAACCTTAGCTCAGTCCTGGTAGTGTGGCAAAGGGCAGTCAGGCTAATTAGAGGAGCATGTGTAAAGCATTTCACAATACAAACATGGATGATAAGTAAATGACACAACTTGAAAGAAATCTGACACAAATTTAGAAAAATAAAGCAGATTTTTATATAAATTTAGAGCCCAAAACAAACTTTTTAAGCTACACACAGCCAGAGTTATGAATTTTAGACACTTTGAAAAATAGGGTATTTTCACTGTTTAAATGGCTTCATTTGAAGTCAATGGAGAAAATCAAGGTGTGCACTCAGGTACTTGCAGGGTGAGTTCCGGGGTACCCATCTTGACTTAAGGGGCTGCGACCCCCTAGACTAAGAGTCAATAGCCAGTTTCTTATTACCTTGCCCAGGGAGTCTGAGTGCAGAGATGCTTTTGGCTGTCCTTGGTGCTGACGGTATCCGCGGCTGTTGAGACGTTTGCACCACTTAGCAAACGGGTACTTGGGGGTGGTCACACGCTCTACCCTTTGAATGTAGAGGTCTTTCTGGGGCCAGGATCAGGAATCACAGTTGGATTTCGCCACCACGTCGGATGGCTCTGAGTTCAGAAGTGGCTTCTAGTTGTCAATCATGGGAGCTGGTCGCACCAAAGCTGATTTGCTGCTCCTCTCGACGTCACTCTCTTCAGGATGCAGAACCACAGGAGAGGGGTCATTGCCAATGTCGGTCTCTATTATGGGGGTCTGCTCTGGAGTCAGTGATGTCTGAGTGGCTGTTAGTTTCCGGATTGGTGACAATCAAGCCTTGGTAGCTGCAGAGATGATCCTCTGGTATTTCAACAACTAGAGGTTGTACAGCAGGGAGTAGAGGCTTCAAACTTGACAGAGACCTCACTCCCACTCTTTGGATGCTTTAGGCTCACATGGAGCCATGTTGGGTCACACTTGTTCAACTTCAGCATTGAGTTTACTTCTGCAGGTTGCACTGGACTGGTACCACCAGGCAGGGGAGTCTTTCTTGGCTTCTCTGTGTCCACTGGGGTCCCTCTTGTTGGGACCAACGAGCTTTCACCATGGGCATGTGTCGGTCACTTAGTTACAGTAGTGATCTCCTTAGGTCACTTTGGTGTCCTCTCTTCGCACTGTGACTGGAGTCCAGGTCCTGTTGTTGGTGACCATGTCTTCTTTGTGCCTTTTATACTTTGCAAGTAAGAACTAAGGTTCTGGTGTCAGGGGAGCCCTTTAAATCCCGGTTTTGGGGGTGTTAAGGGTGAGGGGGACAGTAGCCAATGGGCTACTGGTCCCTGCTGCTAGCCCACCCCTGTTGTGACCACTTCCGGTGAGAGTGGGTCACTTTCCTACCCAGAATCCACTAAACCTAAGGGATGCAAAGATGGCAGAACCCTCTTTTGGCTGTACAGACCTCCTTGCCCACCCTGACGGTGTGGCTAACCTTTTGGAGGTTTAAGTCTCCTGCATAGGTAATTTCCTGCCTGTTGGGCTGGGCAGGGCAAGAAGGGATTTGTCCTCGAGTGTGGGACAAGTAATTACACCTCAAGGGCAGGTGAAGCCTTTGAGGCTCACCGCCTTGATTACCTTTCACACTAGCCAGCCTGGGAGGGAGAAGGTGTGACCTACTGCCTGCCCAGACCCTTTGTCTCGGTCCTGTGGAAGTGCTAGCACAACCAGCAGGAGGGCAGACTTGTGAGTGGTGGTCGAGGCTCGAGATAGCCCACAAAAACAGCAGAGAGCTTAGTAACTTGGTGAAACCAAGGGTGCCACCAGGGCACATGGTAGTTGATCCTGAGCATAGGCATCATGCTCAGGGTTAAAAAGCAAGGTGTTTGATACCACATCCAGGACATCATGGAGCTGTACTTCTGGGAACTGTCCAGATGCCAGTCCATGTTATCGTATGAACCGATGGTTACTCGTGATATCATTATGTTTTAAATGCTTTCACAGGGTCATATATGCTCATGCATATATGTTTTCACTCATAGTACAGTGCACGCTGCCTTCTGGGCTATAGGAGGACTGCCTTAGGGGTGACTGACCTGTACTATGAGCAGTAAAGTGACTCTCCTGTACCTGGTGTGGGGAGTTGCACTCAAGCAGCAGGCAGCTCGTGAAGGCTGACATGGCAGATCTGCAGTCTCACTTTTTCTTGGGTCTCACAGGATGGCACAATCAGTACTGCAGCCTTGGTGACCCCTCTCCTAACCTTGCCCTGGGTACTACTGGTACCAATTACTAGGAACTTACAGGGGTGATGAAGTCCTTGCCAATTGGCCTATGCAATTCGACATACAGTTTAAGGGAAAGAGCATAAGTACTGAAGTTTGGTTAGCAGGTCTTAGTACACTAACAGGTCAAAAACAACAGAATCAAGCCACGAAAAGTGAGGGGTGACCATCCAAAAAGGGCACACTACAACAATCCCTCACTAACATCAGTGAGGGTTTATTAATCAGAGATGTTTGATACCAAACATCCCTATATTCAGAGAAGTCATCATGTAGCTGGGAAACTCGTAGTGACCAGTGCCCAGCACATGCATTTAAAATGGCATCCCTGGTCACTTACTATGTCTGTGAATTCACAATGTCATAGCAGGGACATATCTGCTTGTGCTAATGTGCCCTCACATGTAATATAAAGCACCCTGGCTTAGGGCTGTAAGGCCTGCTAGAGGAGTGACTTACATATATTGCATGCAGTGCTTAGGGGACATGGCACACAGGTTGTGTGCCATGTTTTGTTTTCACGTTTGTCTGCACCGTGACATGCAGCCTGCAATGGCAGCTGGTCATGTGCTTGGGGAGGGGTCCCTTAGAGTGTCACAATTTTGTAGGCTACTTATTATTGAAATCTTTGGAGTTATTTACATTTGTTGCACTTGAGTGCAAGACTTCCTTCCTTTTGGAAGTATTTTGGCACTTTCAGGGGTTCTTCTTTACTGTGAGGATATTATTTATGTCATATTTGATACGTTTTTTATTGTTACTTCTTATAGGTACAACTGATTTCTTTTTACATTACTCTGTTGTAGTTGAATTCAAACTTGGCGGTGTGTTGTTATCAGATGTATTCTTTACATTCAGACTGATGCTTTTCCCAAGACTCTAGTCAGTTGTATTGTTTCAGCATTGAGATCTTTTCTACTACATCAATTGATCCTAAGTTGATCTCTGTTTCCTTTTCCCAACCAAGGCCCTTCTTGCCCTAATAGAAAACATAATAATAATAACGAAATAAGTTGAATCCTTTTCAGTGACGAATTTATACACATCTGTGGGTGTTATGTATGTGTGCACGTTTGCATATACCAAATGATTAGTCTTGTTCTCTTCATTGGAGGCTATTGTGTGTTTTCTCTGCACAAGATTATGTTTGCATTTTGATGTAGGTCTGATTGGCATATACTTTTCAATGGTGACAGGTTCTGCTCCATGGCCAGTTATGCTGCTCTGTGTTCCAACAACGTGGAACCTGCAACTATGGTCTAGGAATGGATAGCTGCATATCCACTAGCTAAGTTGCTGCTGCTATCATGCGATCACGGGTAGTCCATCTTGTTTTCTTGTTTTGATGATCACAATGCTGTGGTCATTTCCACAGTCTTGCCGAACTGTTCGTACATGGGTATTCACTCCTTTAAAGGAGCGAGTAGCTTTATCTTAGGTACTGCTATTCACCTTTACACTGATTGCTGATTTTCACATAGCTTTCTTCATTCCATGTCTTTGTATGGTTCCTGACACCTACTCATTGGTTCCTCTGTGGAGTCCTTGGTAGTGCAATCTGTTAAGGCTCACGTACCTTCTTCAGTATGTTGGTCTTTCACTTTTTTCTAGCCCACTTCTGTTCTCAAAACATGATTTTCAAGGTATCAAACATAATTGTAATTGTGCGGTCATGGATGAGTTTTTACCCATATTTTTATTGTTTTTACATCCCTTTTCTTAAAGTTCTCTTTTCACCAATTATTTTTCCTAATGAGGATGTTCTTTCTCATAGGTGTTTTTCTCCAGTACTAAATCAGCTTTCCTTATGGATAAAAGGCTTTCACTGTGGTTAAGTCACTTATGACACATGATTGCCATGCTAACGTGCTTGAGGTTATTCTATGCTCTCACATGGATGAGCTTCTTTCTGTGCTCTTCTGTTTAGTGGTGTTATTCACCTGTGCTTACATCCACAGGATGAGATGTCATAGAATATGGTATTATTCCCACTCATTTTTCTTCTCTGGTATTTCACATTTGTTATTGACCGGTTTCCTGTCACTTAGAAACTTTCAAGGGTCTCAGTTCGCAGTCCCTCTTCCAGGGTTTTTATTCGTTCATATCTGATTCTAAGTTAAGGAATCTGTGGCTAGATGTCTCTATCAAATGAACAAGTTACTTACCTTGGGTAACTATGTATCTGAAAGAGGCAGGATCTAGCCGCAGATTCCTTACCTACCTTCCCATCCTCCCTGCTCTGTGAACAGAGTTCCTCTGTGTTCTCCATAGATTTCATATTGGAAATCTCCACCTAGCTTTAGGACTCGGGTGATAATTGACATAAGGATGTCTTTAATTTGAAGCACACTGTTTCCATTACCAGTTTCTATTGTGTCTCCTTGTTTTGAGCGTGGAAAATAGTCCCTGAAGATACTTACATTAGTGTGCCGGCGGGGTAGTTAAATGGAGTCGCACAATGCCTTTTGCCGACACCCAGGGAAAAAGTTTCCAGATCCAGGCTGACACCGGGGTAAGATTCTAAGATAAAGAATCTGCGGCTAGATCTTGTCTCTACCAGATGCATTGTTACTGAAGGTAAGTAACTTGTTCTTCCCGGATCTTTGATAGACCTAGTGTAGAAAAGTAGCATTTTTCCGACATGGTTACCCCCACTATTTGACTGGTGTCAGTGTGTGTAGACTGTAGTACACTGGGATCTTGCTAATCAAGACCCCAGTGTCCGTGCTTTCTCCTCTAAATTTGGTTGCTGGTAAACGTTTAACATCCACAGTTGGCATACTGGTGCACCCATTTAATTCCCTAGTGTATGGTACTTAGATACACAGGACCTTGGTGCACCCGCGGTCTCCCATGGGCTGCAGCATGTATTATGTCACCCATGGGAGCCCAAACTGTGTCTGCAGGCCTGCCATTGAGCCTGCATGCAATGATGCATGCACCTTTCACTTCAGATATAAGGCTTGCCTTATATTGCAGTCACCGCACTTGGACACTGTAAGTCACACCTCTAGTAGGCCCTTCAACCCAGGGCCGGGTGCATGTTCCCGAATTTGAGGGTACCCCTAACAACGCCAGACTCCGTTCTCTGGGCTTTGTAAGTGCGGGGAAGCCATCTTAAGGTATGTAGTGGACATTAGTCAACACAAGTGGTCCAACTACATAATGGCTTCCCGGAACCTAGGCATGTTTGGTATCAAACATGTTGCAATCATGCAACGACGCCAATTCCAGTGCTAGTTGCATGATCCCTTGTACTCTGGGGGTTCCTTAAAGGATCCCCTAGTTCTGCCTGTGCAGCCTTACGGGGTCTGGCTGCCAGCCCACACTGCTGCTGACACCCGAAACTGTTCTCCCCACTGCTGACGAGCCTAACTCAAGCAGAGGAAGGTAGAACAAAGGGTTTCCTGCAAGGGGGATATGTGACCACCTTTCCCCCTTTTGAAATAGGTGTCGCTTGGCTGGGCTGGGGTGGGGTAGGATGGCCTTTGAGCACCACCAGACTGCTTTGAAGGGCACATTTGGTGCCCTTCTTGCATAATCCGGTTTGCACCAGTTCCCCGGTTGCCGCTGTGGCGCAAAACCATACAAAGGACATCGGAGTGACCACCCGCCCCGCTCCTCCCCTAGGGAGGTGCACAGAGCTCTGCCAGGTAGGCACTTGATTCTGCCATCTTCAAAATAAGATGTGCAGAGGCCCCTAGAAGCATCTGACTGGTTTGACCAGGTAGATGACGTCCCTCACCCCCCACCCCCAATAGGTGGGTCATTTCAGAGAGTGACCAACCCCCTTTTGGGTTAGTTAAGGGCTCCCCCGAGGGTGGATTCTTAGATTCGTCATGCAAGACTCCACAGGGAACTCTCTGTAAGACATCTTCTGCGTCTGGCCTCCGGAATGGCTGCTGATCTGCTTTTGGAACTGAAACAATACTGCATCAAGTTGGGATGGATCGCAGTGCAATAATGTTTCTCCAGCAAGATTTCTGCAACATCAGTGGATGTACATCCTCCAGGGTCATAAGGACTCTGCCTGCATCCAAGAAGCAAGAAAGAATCTCCCTTGGAGTGAACTAGTCACTCCCCTGCATCCACATGCACCTCAAGATGACAATGACCGGTTGGTGGACCCTGCTGTCCCACGGACAACGTAAAGGCTCTGCTCACAGGTGGTGGTTCTGTGGTCTTCTTTGGGTCCAACTTTGGAGACGGTGGGCCCTTGCTGCAGCCACTGGACCAGAACCCCTGGGCACGGCAACTGCTGCATTTGCCAAGACTTGTTGGCTCTTCCTATAAGAGATCTTTGAGCTCCTAGACGCCCCAGCCTCCACCACTCTGCAACTCCAGATTCAGCTACCACTCTGCAGCCCCTGTGATGTAGGACTCCTGTTTTGTTGTGCAGCTGAGGCATCCCTGTGACTCCCTGTGCCTGCAGCCAGTGGGACTCTTGTGGGGGCTCCTTCGACTTTGGCTGGCTTTCTTTGCTTTTGAAGGCCTGCCTTGACTCCCCTTCAAGGGCAGAGTCACTAGGACCTTGCTGGTCCTCCAAAAACTACAATAATTCTTGCATCAGCTCTCTGCATTTGCCAAGGCTTGTTGGTGGTCCTGCTGGCTACTGCCCCTCCTGCAATCCAACGACCGATGTGGGATGCTCATGGGCGACTCCAAGGATCTCCTGCATCCCCCTGGACTCCACTGCTGGACTCCTTTCTTCACTGTTCTGCAGGAACTTCACCTCCAAGAGGGTTGGTATTGCCTACCTTCACCGCTTGGACATCTCTGAGTGATCTGAACACTGTCCCCTTCTTTTTCGGCCCTCTATGTCCGTAATCCACCTGGTTCCACCATCCTGGTCTATAGGTCACAACAGCATCTGGACAACCAAGGCTTTCATTGACTTCTACAACGGTTCAACCACTTCACCTCTATGCACCTGGGCTTCCTGGTGTAGGTACTCTAGTCGTCTGGGTGGGGTCACTCCCCAACCTTCTTTGTGTCAACTGGTTTCCTCTGGGTCCACTGGGAAGGGTCCTGAATCCATAAAAATTTAACTGCAACGGTCCTGTGTTAGCCTATGGGACACCCGGCTCGATAACAGCTCTGCACCCGGGCGCCTTTGAGATTCCTAGTACTTACTCCAGTATTGGAACTTTCATAGATTCACATGCTTGAATCATTCCCCGTCGTCGAGATTGGAGTCCCGGTATAATTTTCATAAGTAATGTTAAAACATATTGAAGAGAAAAAGGCCCTAGGCCTCTTCAATTTGATAGTCTATCAGAGTCATTTTGTGAAAAAGGACCAAACTTGATCCTCCACCAATCAGGCGACAGCACCCTTCAGAACCTCCTGAGAGAAGCTCTAGCACCTCAGATTTTCTACTGCACGTCGTGCTAGGGAGTCTCCTCAGAGCTCTGCTCTGTTTTCACACCTTTATTCAGCTCTTTTTCTCTCAGAGAAACTCATTTATTTGGATTTGTCAGCTATTTTTCAACTATGTCTGACAAGGAAAAGAAAAGTTTCTTTAGAGACTGCAAGACTTGTGGGAAGAAAAGACTTCATTCTGAAGATCCTCATCAAGATTGCATTTACTGCCTCTATCCAGATCATTCAGCCAAGGACTGTAAGATTTGCCGTACTTTTTCTTCTAAGACCTTAAAGGATAGAGAAGGCAGATTATTAATATGGCTGCAGAAACTGAGACATAGGAAGGATCCAGTTTCTGATTCTGAGAGTGAGGAATCTTCCACATCCAAGAGATCAACTAAAAGGGCAAGATCACACTCTAGATCTCCCTCACAAACCTCAAGGAAAGCCCTCAAAAAGACTGCCTCAGGGTATTATAAGGGTCGCAGCCCATCTTCTTCCCCAACTAAACTCTCAAGTAAAGAGGGGAAAAGACATTCTTCCAGTTCTGAGAGGCACAGGAAATCCTCATCTGTTCCACCATCTGTGCCTTTCAAAAAGCCATCTTCTGTGACTGGAAAAAAGGCCTTGTCGACGGATTCCCCGTTGACGGCACCGTTGGTGGGCGCATTGCCGACGACTCCAGCTACTTTAGGTTTTCTATCGTCCACGGCTCCGTCGGCGACATCGTCGATGAGTACACCACCGTCGACGAGAACTACAACGACAACTTCAGCGTCGACGACCATCTACACCTCGTCATCGTCGACGGCGCTGATGTCAGTGTCAGCTTTACCGGTAGACTCGTCGGCGAAGCTTGCTGCTATTAAAATAACGGTGCGTCCAGCGTCGACAGCACCGTCTACGACAAAGTCAGTTTACACGTCGTCGACGAGATCGTCGACGAGGGAAAAATATAAAAAAAGAACAGAAAAATTAACTCCAACCCACACTTCACCTAGTAAGGTATCCTCCCTGGTACCAGTACATCTTTTGGAGGGAGATGAAGATTCAGATGAAGATGGGCCTTTTGGAACAGCCCACAGCCCCTCTGAATTGAATGTAAAATATCAGGAAGAGGAGGAATATGAGGAAGCTTATGATCCCCAGGCTTCCTTGGAGTATCAGCAGTATCAACAGGGAACGTATATCCCTTCCGACCTGCTTACTTGCCTTAGAGCCATGTTGGTGGATTATAACAGAAGGTTTCCTCCACAAGGAGAACAGCCTCATCTATCGCCCATTTCTGGTCCTTCTACTCCACATCAAAGACCAACGTCTTTGCATCTCACAGATGTGGCCACCCCAGACATGACAATTCCCCAAGACACTGACATTTCAGAAGGAGATCAAGAACAAGGAGAGCTCATAGATACTCACTCAGAGTGGGACGAGTATATTATTCCTGCTCCATCTTCTCCTTCTCATTCGAAGGTGGAGTCCCCACCTGAAGACATTGGAGGTTTTCACAATCTCTTAGAGAGGGCAGCCAAGCGTTTTGCATTACCGCTACCTACGAAGCAAACAGATTGTTTCCTTTATGATTTTAAAGAGCCCTTCCAGAAGTCTGTGCGCTCTATCCCGATGGTGAACTACTTGTGGGAAGAAGGCCTTAAAGTCATGACTAATCCAACAACAGTCACAGCAGTTTTACCACGTCTGGATAAGAAATACAAAGCTCCTGATGATGCCCCAACATGCTTGACAGGCCATCCTCCTCCAGATTCGGTAGTAGCTCAAGCGGCTCAAAGAAGATCAAAAAATCCTTCTGCTCCGATTTCCGCGCCCCCAGATAAGGAGGGTAGAAGACAAAATAACATAGGAAAAAGATTCTCTTCTATGGCCAGCCTAGTGCTTAGAGCTGCCGACTCCTTGGCTATTTTGTCTCGATACGACAGACAGCTTTGGGCGGATATTGCACCTTTCATTAATCAACTGCCGGAAGACGTAAAATCAGAGGCAAATAAGACTGTACAAGAGGGTCAACGCACGTCTGCAGAGCTTATAGACTGTGCAATGGGTATAGCGACCACTGCTTTCAGACAGCTTGCAGGTGCTGCTGTATTAAGAAGACAGGGCTGGCTCAAAGCCACCTCATTTCGTCCAGAAGTCCAGAATAAAATCCTAGACTTACCCTTTGATGGCTAAGCGTTATTTGGGAAACATGTGGACGAAGCCCTACAGTCAATTAAAACGGACACGGACACTGCAAGGTCACTAGGGACCCTGCAATATCGTAAATCGTCCTTTCGTCCTAGGGGGCGCGGCCAGCCCTCTTACAGAGGGAGATATCAACAACAGAGATACTCTTCCTATCCATCATCTTCACAACAATATCGGCCATACTATTCCCAAAGACAACCGACTCAACCAGCCTATAATAGACCGGCAGGCCGTGGACGCTCAACCCGCCCTGCTAAAGATTCAGCTCGTAGAACCTGATGTTTTCGAGGCGCCGGCTACGCCCAGTCTTCCTCCTGTCACCCTGGGCAGAAGAATTTCCTTATTTCTCAGTCAATGGCAAACCATTACGTCAGACAAGTGGGTCCTACAATTAGTGGAACGGGGCCATACTTTAGAATTTGTCCAGAAACCTCCCTCCAACCCTCCCCGCAGGACTCCTTCAAGATATCCTCAACAACTCAAAGAAGAGGTCTACAAGCTCCTTCTCAAGGGAGCTATAGAGAAGGTGCCTCGGGATCAACGAGGAACAGGATTTTATTCCAGGTTCTTCATAATTCGAAAAAAGTGGAAGGATTGGAGACCGATCCTCGATTTAAGGCAACTAAATGTATACCTAAAGAAGCAATCGTTTCGAATGATCAGCCTGCAAGACGTCCTTCTGCGTCTCAATCAAAGAGATTTTATGTCATCGCTAGACCTGAAGGACGCATACTTCCACATACCAATCCACCCTGCCCACAGAAAGTATTTGAGATTTACCGTAGCCGGGAGCCATTATCAATATCGCTTCCTTCCCTTCGGGCTCAAATCAGCCCCAAGAATATTTACCAAATGCCTAGCACCAGTGGCAGCCTTTCTCAGGAGAAGAAAGCACCAGGTCTTTCCATACTTAGACGACTGGTTAATAAAGGCAAAGACTTACACAGGAGCACACAAGTCAACAAGAAAGTGCGTTTCCTTACTGACCAATCTCTGATTCACGATCAACTGGGAGAAGTCCAACCCTCTACCAGTACGCAGTATTACTTTTCTGGGAGCAAAACTGAACACGGAATCTGGCATTGCATGTCCCACGTTAGAGAGACAACAAAGGTTACTAACCCTAGGGAGTTTCATGCACAAAAGACGAAAGGTTACAGTCCGTCTCTTCAAATCACTATTGGGCATGATGTCTTCATGCATACCTCTGATCCCTCTGTGTCGGCTAAAGATGCGCCCCTTGCAGGAGCAGCTAAACCGTCAATGGCTTCAAGTATCAGGAACTTTCGAAGACCAGATACAAATTACTCCAATAATGATCAAAACCCTCAAGTGGTGGTCTGAAAAGCATCATCTCTCAATCGGTCTCTCGTTTATTCAACAGCCAGCCCCGTGGACCATACCAACAGATGCCTCACTGGAAGGCTGGGGCGCAGTATTACAGGACCTGAAAATAAGTGGCAAATGGCCAACTCATCTGGCATCAAGGCATATCAATTGGCTAGAACTCAGGGCAGTGAACCTCGCCTTACAAGCGTTTCTCCCAAGAATCTATGGATCGCGAGTGGTGATAAGAACGGACAACACCACTACGATGCACTATCTCAACAAACAAGGAGGTACAAGATCTCTCACCCTCTCCAGGGAAGCCCAAGCGATCTGGAACTGGGCCTCGCAGCAAGGCGTCACACTATCGGCGGTGCACTTGCCGGGAATAAACAACAAGGCAGCAGATGCAATCAGCAGGCAGAAATCGGACTGCCACGAGTGGGAACTAGACCAGACGGTACTAACCCAGATTTTTTCCCAGTGGGGAACACCAACAGTGGATCTGTTTGCGAAGAAGGACAACGCCAAATGCCAGTTCTTCGCAAGTTGGCATCACCAAAAGGGATCTTGGGGGAATGCGTTTTCGATAGTCTGGTCAGACATCTTTGCTTACGCCTTTCCTCCCATTCCGTTGATCACAAGGGTCCTCACGAAGATGAAAACAGAACTGTGCACTCTCATACTGATAGCCCCGTACTGGCCGCGCCAACATTGGTTCACAGAGCTCCTCATTCTCTCAGTCAAACCTCATATTCCGCTGGAGCCGTTACCTCATTTACTAACAATGAATAACGGCCAAGTTCGACACCCCGATCCGCAGTCAATGCGGTTAGCGGCATGGCTCTTCACCACAGAGAATTTTCGCATTTGAATATCCCGCAGGACTGCAGAAATATTTTGTCACAGGCCAGAGCGGATAGCACTAACAAGGCGTATCAGTGTAAATGGAAGAGATTCTGTGCCTGGTGTCATCAGCATCAAATCGACCCTTTTCTTTCACCACCAGAAGAGATGTTGCTGTATCTCTTAGAGTTAGCTCGATCTGGCCTAGCACACTCGTCCATTAAAGTTCATGTAGCAGCCATAGCTGCATACAGACGTTCAGATGACACACCCTCGCTCTTCTCTTCTCGGCTGATTAAGAGATTTCTAAAGGGGCTATTCAGGGTTTACCCTCCTTTCAGACCTCCACCTCCTTCGTGGAATTTGAACATTGTTTTGGCACAACTGATGAAGCATCCTTTTGAATCGATCCACCGTGCTTCCCTCAAACATTTATCGTGGAAGGTTGCCTTATTGATAGCTGTTACATCAGCTAGGCGGGTCAGTGAGGTACAAGCGCTCTCCATCCAAGAGCCATTCCTACAGCTTAAACAAGATAGACTACTAATGCGCACTAACCCGCATTTTATTCCAAACGTTCCGTCAGACTTTCACATTAACGAACCTTTGGTCTTCAAGTCTTTTTTCCCTCATCCATCTACTCCAGCGGAGAGAGCATTACACTCTCTAGACGTGAAAAGATGCGTTCAATTTTATTTGGACAGGACAAAAGCTTTTCGGCGCTCTAATCAGCTATTTGTGGCGTACAGTACCCCTAGGAAGGGGTACCCGCTATCCAAGCAGAGTATTTCTAGATGGATTGCCTCTGCTATTCGCTTCTGCCATCAGGCAGCGGGCAAACCTTTGCAGTCATCTGTGCATGCTCACTCGACGAGAAAAGTCTCATCGTCAGCGGCACTGTTTGCCGGAGTGCCACTACAAGACATATGTAGGGCAGCAACATGGAAGAGCTGTCATACCTTTACTAAGCACTATTGCTTGGAGTCCCTCTCGCACGGAGAGGTAGCAGTGGGCCAAGCGGTTCTCAGGAATCTCTTCAGGTGAAGGTGAGCCATTTCTCCTACATCCCTCTATCCTAGAAAAGGTATGCACATTGAAAAAAAAAAGAAAAAAGAAATGTATCTAAAGATAAGAGAACACTATCATAATCCCATAAGTAAGCGGGTTGTCAGATATTGATCAGGTTACATTAGTGTCTTATCATGTTTTAATACTGGTTTGTTATTTAAATTTCATCATGTATCTTCACAGGAATATCCCTATATATATTAGAGATAAAGAGATACTTATATTTATGTATATATACGTGTGTATAGATAGATGTGTATATATGTATATGTATATATAGATATATATGTAGGGACATATGTCAGTACACTCATATACTTCATCAATTTATACATGATGATAAGAAGGCTTTGTGGTCTAAGATAACCTGTTTATTAAAGAGGTTGTCATTTTACAATGTGCATAGTTATTGCTTTCTACTCTGATTCAAGCATGTGAATCTATGAAAGTTCCAATACTGGAGTAAGAAAATAAGTTACTTACCTGTAACTGTAGTTCTCCAGTATTGGAATCTTTCATAGATTCACATGCGACCCACCCACCTCCCCGGAGAAGCTCACTTCACCTCTTTCTTTCTAGCTGTACATATACTTAACATAATATACGCACTTGTGCGTGGAAAATCTGAGGTGCTAGAGCTTCTCTCAGGAGGTTCTGAAGGGTGCTGTCGCCTGATTGGTGGAGGATCAAGTTTGGTCCTTTTTCACAAAATTACTCTGATAGACTATCAAATTGAAGAGGCCTACGGCCTTTTTCTCTTCAATATGTTTTAACATTACTTATGAAAATTATACCGGGACTCCCATCTCGACGACGGGAATGATTCAAGCATGTGAATCTATGAAAGATTCCAATACTGGAGAACTACAGTTACAGGTAAGTAACTTATTTTTTTACCTCTGGTAATTTCCTACTCCCCCAGCCACTGGGATCGTAACAAATTTACCTTGGTTGGGCACCTCCATTCTTATACCACTTTCTTAGTATATGGTTTGTCCCCCCCCCCTCCCTTTAGGGCCTCATGTATTTTTATACTTTTCCTGATTATTACTAAGTGTATATTTTTGTGTGTTGATATCTGCAGGTGGAGATATACAAATGTTAGAGTAACTTTAGCATTGCAGTAAAGAAACCTTTATTTTTGCTACACCTGGTGTGGTTCTTTCTTGTGAACAGTAACAGAATGACTACTGTGGTATTGCAAGTGCTTTACACTCCTCCTAGATAAGCTTTAGCTGCTCACCACAGCTACCCCTAGAGAGGTTTTGCTATCTGGACACCTAAACACTATCACTAAGGGTTGCCTGAACTCAGTATAGGGTGCCGCACCTCCTAGACCTGGTAGCAAGGACTGCAGTTACTCAGGCAGCAAGGGTCTAATAACCACAGCATGCTTCCATTGCGGGGGAACCTCCCCCATAGTGAGGGAAAGGTTCAGCAGGTCCACTAAAGTAGGAGCCATGCTGTCAATACCTTGACAAAAGATCTGTAAGGTGTGAGGTTGAGCGGAGAACCAGATTTTACTGTTGATAGGAAACCTGTAGGACAATTGACAGTAAATTCAGGAAAAACCAAGGGAGTCCCTGCCAGTGGTACAGCAAAGGGCTTATCACCTAGGGGCTCCGCTGTAACTGGGCTATTAGAGAAGGAGGAGTAAATATCCAGTACCTTTTTCTGGAAGACTAGAGCCAGCTTGTTGCTATGTTCAGATGAGGCTACAAGGGCAGAGCCTGCTGACTTAGGCTCGGTAATATCCTTCAGGATCTGAAAAATCTCTCTGGGGAGTAAGCGGAAAGCTACATTTTCACTGTAAAATAGGCAGTTTGAACTGTTTTTATTACTGCATGTTAGTGCCTTATAGAGCTCCTATATTTGCTTTTGCACACATCGTTGTATGACTTTCTTCATCATCCCTCTAATCATTTACATTCCTTTTTAAGGGCAAGGAGGTTAGCATGGGGATATTTTTCCAATTGGGTGATTTTAAGCCTCTTAATGGGTAGAACTGTGTCCAATGAATTTGTAATCCATTTATTGAAACAACAGGCGGAGAAAGTAGCAGTCTGGTATTCTGTAGGTCCGCTGACCAGTCCTCCTGATTTAACTTTGACCAACAGTGATCCTGCTGACAAACTAGAGGTAAAGTGGCGGGTAGCAAGAGGACAGATAGGTAAAATGGGATGAGGAAAATATCTGACCATGGTAGAGGAAAGGGACTCTGTACTTGCAGATGATTGAAGTTGCTAAAAACTAAATAAATAGTATTACCCTTCTCACAATGGGCCCTTTCACAAATTGCTTTGGTTGTAAACGGTGGCAAATATCCCGTCAGCCGAAATCTAAATCCCATTATTGTCCATGGGATTTAGATTTCGGTGGATGGGAAATTTGTCACAGTTGTGACGGAGTAACCCATCTTCCAATATCTAAATCAGGCCCTTGGGCTCTCTCTGTGTGACACTGTTCAAATGCTTGTCCCCAATGTGTCCTTCATTTATTGAGGACCAGGCGGAACACTTGTGCGTAAAGAGTCAAAAATGGCGGCCAAAAATGTCACAAAGCAAAATGCAATTGCAGAACAATTCCCCCTTCACACTGTTCCCCTGAAATGGTAAAAAAGATTCCACAATTAAAAGGTTTAAAGATAACAATTCACAAGTTTTAAAAAGTGATGAAGCAGACTTACCTCTCTCGAGGTGGCACTGTACACTCTTATCAAACTAGGGCAGAGTTAATAGAATCTAACTTCAATCTCTGTGATCTGTTCTACAAAAAACGACCGAAACTAGCTAATCAAAAATCCTTGGCCACCTCTACCCAATGGAATAAAACAGCATTGGGTAGTGGCACGGGTGGCATTGTATCTGATACTGGGGGTGGAGATGGAAGAACCAGATGCAAACAGAGGGGTGGGGGTGGGTGGTATTGAGAGTCTGTGATGGAAAGCAGTCCCACACACGCCATACAGGGTTTAAACCTGACATTTTAGGGGGCTATGGTACTGCAATTTAAAATTGTGTGCAAGTTAGAAAATGTCCTCAGAGAGCAAATTTCGGATCCCCTTTGAAGGCACAGGAAAAAGTTTAACCGACGTTGTTACAGTGGGGCAAGCATTTTATGGCTTTGATGAAGTCACCGGACGCCACCTCCCATGTTGATATGAAGCAAGCACGCCCCCTTCTCCTGGCATCAGATACAGTGCCATCCGTGCCGCTACCCAAAGCCGTTCTGGAGAACAGACCCCACAGAGAAATACAGCACCCCATTTAGGAAAAAGAATATCAAAATAGACTTTGTGACATTTTCAGAACTGATTCAGACTCCCTCTGGATCTCTGCTCCGTTGGGGGCACTGGCAGGGATCTTCAGGGAGACGTTCGGTGTCTGTCCTCCACTAGATGGATTAAACTCCTTCCTAAAACTGGCCATGGATTTCGTCTCTGGCCCCCCAACACCTGCCACCTGAAGTTGGCTCCCTGCAATAGATTATGCTGAAATCTGCAGAGATAATAGACCTGCAGCTTTTCAACCATTGATACCAAAACAAATGTTCTTACAGGAGTCATAGTGCCTTCAGCGGAGCCCTTGCTCCTTTTTAATCAGGCCATCCTACAACCGGTCATGGCAGCCATCTTGGGCCCTGGTGGTCAATACATTTTAGTGACTCGTCATTAGCATCCTGCATCAGGTAATATACCATTCCTCTTTGTTCATCCTGTGCTAGAGAATCTGGTCATACATGCTTCTTGCTCTGGTCAATCTAGAGGAGCCTTTTGACAACCTCTGCTGACAGGGAATCATTGCGACTAAAGCCCTGGGGAACGTTTTCTGCTGAAAACATCCACCAGAAATATTGTTACCACAGGTAACGTTTTTCTCACAAATGTTAGTCACTAAAAAACAGTTTTGAAAGTGATCAGGTCAGACTGATTGGTGAGAGAGTTACAAGCTCTTTGTGTCAACCCCCTTTCACTTCTTTTTATCCAAACAAATTAGTGTTGGGAACCAGGGCAGCTTTCCTGCCAAAAGTGCCAAGACTTTTCAACCTGGGTCAACCCATCAGCCCTCCCAACTATCTATCTCCCGCTCCATCCTACTAAGGAGGAGCGATTGGATCCTAGGTGGGCGATCCACTAGGATCTGGACCACAGCATGAACTTGCCATTGGGTGACCAGCTCTTTGTTGTTTACTGCAGTGCTAAAAATGGAAAGGTTGTACAGAAAATGACTCTCCCATGATTGATCATCCTGTGCATCAAAACCTTCTGCGCTTGGTCAAGAAAACCCCTCCGGGAAGGACTTAAGGCTCATTCCACAGGGTCAAATCCACAACGTCTGCCCTTGTAATGGTCTTTCTTGCGGATACATTATCTACCTGCAGATTACTCATCAACCTGCCCACTTCCCTGTTTTATGGATGTGTTGTAGGGAAAGTTAATAAGATCTTGCTTTAAGATTTTGTTACTGCACTACTCTATTAATATCAGTCCGTCACTTGCCTCAAAATCTGGGGAATAAATGAATGGAAACTGCTGTTGTTAAACCAGAGTGGGTGATCTGTGGCTTCGATAATGTCAGAAGGCATTTCTGACATCGATAGGAAGCCAGCCGGTGATGTGAGAGCTTTGAAGTTTCTGGATCCATTCTGACGACTGGGATTGTTCTATAGGCGAGGAACCTACAGGTAGAAAGAGTATCAACCATAAAGATCATTATTCAATCAATCAATCAATCCATTTATAAAGCTCACTACTCACCCGTTAGGGTCTCAAGGCACTGGGGAGGGGGGCGCTACTGGTCGAAGAGCCACGTCTTGAGGTGTTTCCTGAACGTCAGGAGGTCCTGGATCTGGCGTAGGTGGAGCGGTAGGGAGTTCCAGGTCTTGGCGGCGAGGTGTGAAAAGGATCTTCCTCCGGCGGTGGTGCGGCGGATGCAGGGGACGGTGGCGAGGGCGAGGCTGACGGAGCAAGGATGGTGGGTGGGAGCGTGGAAGGTGTCTGTCGTTGAGGTAGGCTGGACCTGTGTTGTGGAGAGCTTTGTGTGCATGGGTCAGGAGCTTGAAGGTGATCCTCTTCGATACGGGTAGCCAGTGCAGGTCTCTGAGGTAGGGGGAGATGTGTTTGCGGCGTGGGACATCGAGGATGAGGCGGGCGGTGCATTCTGGATCCGTTGCAGCTTCGGTTCCAGCTTGCCCATTGTCCCTGCATATAGAGTGTTACTGTAGTCCAATCTACTGCTGACCAGGGCGTGGGTGACAGTTTTCCTGGTCTCGACAGGAATCCACTTGAAGATCTTGCGGAGCATGCAAAGAGTTTTGTAGCAGGAAGAGGAGATTGCGTTGACCTGCTGTGTCATGCTGAGGGTGGAGTCCAAGATGAAACCCAGGTTGCGTGCGTGGGTGGTGGGCGAAGGTGCGGTACCTAGGGAGCTGGGCCACCAGGAGTCGTTTCACGCTGAGGGGTTGGAGCCGAAGATAAGGATCCCTGTTTTGTCGGTGTTTAGCTTGAGGCGGCTTGATTCCATCCAGCTGGAGATGGTGTGAAGACCATTGTCGAGGTTGATTTTTGCAGTTGTAGGGTCTTTCGTGAGGGAGAGGATTAGCTGGATGTCGTCTGCGTAGGAAACTATGTTGATGTGGTGGGTCCGTGCGATGTTAGCAAGTGGGGCCATGTAAACATTGAAGAGTGTTGGGCTAACGGATGATCCCGGGGGAACGCCACAGATTATCTTGGAGGCTTCTGACAGGAATGGCGGGAGGCGGATTCTCTGGGTTCTGCCAGTGAGAAATGACGAGATCTAGTCGAGAGCCTTGTTGCGGATTCCGCTGTTGTGGAGTCGTGTACGGAGGGTGTGATGACAAACCGTGTCGAAGGCTGCAGATAGGTCCAGGAGGATGAGTGCTGCGGTTTCGCCTTCATCGAGCATGGTCCTGATGTCATCCGTGGCACCGATGAGTGCGGTCTCGGTGCTGTGATTTTTTCGAAATCCGGATTGGGTGGTGTCGAGCACCTTGCAGTCTTCCAGGAAACGGGAAAGTTGCGAGTTGACGATTTTTTCGATGACCTTGGCTGGGAAGGGAAGGAGGGAGATCAGCCGGTAGTTCTTCGGGTCATCTGGGTCTGTCTTGGGTTTCTTCAGTAGGGCGTTGACTTCTGCGTGTTTCCAGATTTCCGGGAAGGTGGCTGACTCGAAGGAGCTGTTGATGGTGTCGCAGAGGTGGGGAGTGATGATGTTGCTTGCTTTATTGAAGATGTGGTGTGGGCAAGGGTCCGATGGGGATCCGGAGTGGATGGAGGCCATGGTGTTGGCGATGTCTTCTTTGTGACGAGGGTCCAGGTGTGGAGGAGGTTGGTGTTGCTTGGGGCGTTGGGTTCGAGGGTGCCTGGGGTCTGTAGGTGGGTCTTGGGGTTAAAGCTGTTGTGGAGTTCTTCTATCTTGCGGTGGAAATGGGTGGCGAGGGCGTTGCAGAGCTCCTGCGAAGGCGGGGGTTCGTTGGAGCAGGTCCTGGGGTTTGAGAGCTCTTTGACGATGCCGAAGAGTTCTTTACTGTTGTGAGCTTTGTTGTATATGCGGCTTTTGAAGTGAGTTCTTTTGGTGGTGCGGATCAACTGGTGATGCTTGCGGATTGACTCCTTGAGTGCGATGTGGTTTGCTTCGGTAGGATCCTGGCGCCAGGTCTTGTCCATTCTGCGGCATTCTCGTTTGGAGTTCTGTAGGTCTGGGGTGAACCAGCTGGCCTTGGCGCTGTGGAGGGTGTTTGATGGTTTGTTGAGCGGCGCCAGGGTGTTGCCGCAGTCTTCTATCCAGCAATGCAGGTTGATGGCGGCTGTGTCGGGATCCGGGGTTCCTGGCAGCGGAGCCTGGGCGAGGGTGGAGATCAGTTGTTCTGCTGAGATTTTGCTCCACTTGCGTCGGGGAGGTTGTGTGCGGTGGTGATGAGTGGCTGGTTTCTGGTAGGAGAAGTGGATGCAGCGGTGGTCTGTCCAGCCAAGTTCGGTTCGGGTATTGCAGGTAAGCAACTCTTTCTACTTGTCAGTCAGTGGGGCCTTGATCTGGATATCTGAAATTTTGTAGCAGAAACAGTGTGTGTGAAATGGTAGCTGGACCGGGTTGAGTGGTACCTGTCTAAGAGTCTTTGTGTCGGCACTGAATGGTATCGCAAAGTCTAGGCAGTACAGTTCTGTGAGAATTCCCGCCAAATGTCCCATATCTTTCTGCCCGTATGAAGACAGACCCTGGCTTTTTATATTTGTTTTTGGAATAGTGAGAGTGGTCCATGTCACGTATCCGTGACATGTTGCAGTTTTCAGGTAAAAGGTGCATGGTTTGTCCAATTGCAGAAGTGTTTTCTATGGGTTCAGCCAGCTGAAACATGAGAACAAAAATGACGCCTTGAGCAGGATTTATCAAATTCAATTTGAAAATTAGCTGTAAAAAATGTGTGGGTTGGTATATTAATCACAGCTGCAGACTTCATTAGGAATCTCTTTCTCCCAGTGGAGCCTTTCTGTCATAATTGCTGCTCCTTTTTATGTCAGTGGCATCCATCAAGATAATAATTATGTTTTCATTTAGAGCAAGCACTATGAAAGGGGGATGGAAGTTCTATTTTAATGTATAACATTGTGGCTGTTTTGATTTTCACTTCTAATCATATAAATACTAATTGGTTCCTTCTAGTAAGAGCCCCGTGTAGTTCAAGATTGGGCTTAAATCGATTTTTGTTTACCGTGCTCTGTTTTTTAGCGCTACTACACTCTAGTTAACCTTCTGTGCTCTGCAGGTTATTATATTCTACTGCACAATATTTTAGCTTCATGATTTGTTGCAGTTTGTCAGCCCAGGTATTTCTGAAGTTCCATAAAGACGTTCATTTATTCTAGAGCCTGCTCGTGTGAAACACAGTCATTATAAATGACAGATTTCAGTGGTGTCCAAGGTTGCTGTAGTGCTTGACTTCAGTTTGAAATGTCGCCAAATACTCATATCTCGCGGGTGCAGTCTTCGTAGATTACTTTGAGAATATTCAGTAAACTGACTTGGACTTTACTCGAAGTACAGTCAGTAACCATAATTGACTGGATATTTGTTGACTGGCCCGAAAGTAAGTCTGGCTGCCCTTGTAGTTAATGGTATAACTCTAAACTTGCTTTCTACGTTGCCTGAAATCCTTTTGAAACTGTCATTTTTGACTAAATAAGGACGGCCATCCCCTGAGAAAATGGTCCAGCTCCCCTCGCCATTTCTATTTTGTTATGCTATTTATTTCCTGTGGTCTAAGTCAGCTGAGGTGTAATGGCAGAATAGATTATTTGATAAACTTCTCTTACGTGTAGCAGGGCTTGAATGGTAATATAAACATGCACATACAAAACAGACCTGATTGCATGCCAACATGATAGCACTAACTTTTTAAAGAGAGCGAAAGTGTGTGTGTTAGGCTTAGTGTCTAGAATTAGTGTCTAGAAAACTAATATTTTGAATGGTAATATCTGATAGAGACTTCTAGTGGCAGATTCCTTACCGTTGAATTCTCCCCAGGCGTCAGACTAGATCCAAAAGATTTTCGTAAGCAGTTCCCCTGTGCATGCCTGTAGGTGGTGTTGATTGGCTCCTCGTCCATCTTCGGTGTCGTAAGTACCAGGAATGATGTTATGGGTCCTATATAGGCACCACTCAAGCGTGCCAATGTCAGTTCTTTTTCTTTCTGAGCCAGCCAGCGCTGATCCGAAGAGAGCTACGCCTCAGTCAATTTCTGACTGGTCTGTTTCGACTTTGTTGGGCTTTTTTTGAGAATTTTCCCCTAGTGTGTCTTCTAGGTAGACAGGTTTGAAGCTGTGCGGATCCTGTCATCGGGTGATGTCCATGACGGATCCGCACCTCATGTTTGTGGTGTTTGGAGCGTGACCACAATCAGACTGCTCCTTCAGGAAGATATTCTGTTGCAGCAGCAGGGGAGGGTTCTTCACCTGAAACGGTTCACTCTCTGCCTTCTGGCGTGGAGACTGTGCGGCTGGAGTTAACAGCCTTTGGCCTTATTTCCGAAGTCCGTAACGTAATCTTGGCAGCCACGCATCCCTCCACCAAAACGGTATACGCCTGTCTTTGAAAGAAATTTGTGGCATTGTGCACAGACAAGTCTGTTGACCCCCGTTCTGCCTCTCTCTTGGTGGTCCTGCTGTTCATTCTTTCTCTTGCCCATCAGGGCTCTGCTCTGGGCACTCCTAAGGGATATTTGTCTTCTATTTCTGCTTTTTTGAGGTTGCTTGATCAACCTTCTTTGTTTAAGTCTCCTATTGCACATTGGTTCCTCAAAGGTCTTGCACAGCTCTTTCCTCCATCAGCATTCATTGTGCCCCAGTGGGATCTGAATTTGGTTCTGACTTTTTTGATGTGCGCTCCTTTTGAGCCTCTTCACACGTGTCGTCTTAGGCTTCTCACATTGAAAACAGCCTTCCTTGTGGTGATTACATCTGCCCGTGGAGTGATTTAACTGCATGCTTTGTCATCTAAGCTGCCCTACCTTGCTACCTATCTTGACAAAGTGGTGCTTTGCACTGGGGCCTCTTTTCTGACAAAAGTAGTTATGCCCTTTCATATGGACCAATTCATCATCTTGCCTACTTTTTTACACACACCCACGTCCTTCTAAGAAAGAGGAGAAGCTCCACCGCCTTGACCCAAAACAAGCATTGGCGTTCTACCTTGATCGTAGAAATGCTTTCCAGGTGGACGACCAACTATTTGTAGGGTATGTGCATGCGAAGAAAGGTCTGGCAGTGCAGAAGGGGACCATCTCCAGATGGGCCATACTCTGCATTATGATCTGCTACACACTGGCCAAAAACCACCCCCCTGAGGGCTTGCATGCTCATTCTACCCAAGCTAAAGTTGCCACCACTGCGCTAGCATGAGGAGTTCCAGCCCTTGACATCTGTCAGGCAGCAACATGGGCATCTCTGCCCACGTTTACCAAAAACTACTACCTGGACAGTCAGGTCAGTAGTGATGGGCACTTTTCCCATTCGGTTGGGTAGGAGTTTTTTTATTGAAATTAGTAAGCAGACCCACCTCTGGGGATGTCATTGCTGGGCATCTATTATAAGGTAAGGAATCTGCAGCTAGAAGTCTCTATCAGATGAACACGTTACTTACCTTGGGTAGCACCCTATTTGGTAGACACTTTATCTAGCTGCAGATTCCTTATTGACCCACCCATCCTTTCTACTCTGCGAGCTGATTTCTAGGGGCCTTAGTTTTGACACACCAGTAGTCAGTGTTCTTCGTGGGTCTGCGCTTCTGGCATGGAAAGTCATGAAAAGAAATTGACTTCGCTGTGTCTAGGTGGTGCCTATAAAGAATCTGTGACGTAATTTCTGGTTCTGACGATGCAGATGATGGATGCGGAGCCAATCGACGCCACCTACGGGCGTGCAGGGGTACTGCAAACTAAAATCTTCTAGATCCAGTCTGACACCTGGGGAGAATTCAATGGTAAGGAATCTGAAGCTAGATATAGTCTCTGCCAGATAAGGCACTCCAGAAGGTAAGTAACTTGTCCATTAACAGGGTGTGAGAGATCACCATATTATTTTCGGACATTGCTTTCAGAACTGTAAGTTGACAGTTGTGCTAACAACATAAAGAATTGAAATGTTCTGTTCTATGAAAGTTGCAGAACTTTTTGCAGTGAATAGAGCTACATGGCCACATTGGAAGGAACTAAAACAGCAGCATTTGCCTGTTTCCCATATTCTTCTGTTTTAGAAACACTGCTAGTGTTCCAGAGCGATGATATGAGAAGTTGCATAGAAGTCATCCTTTCTCACCCCGGCGTAGCAAATCAGTGGAGGAGAAGCTATAAAGAGTACTGAAAGTTTGGGTGTGGCAGACATGAGGACTTATTCAGTGCTTAATTTGTGCTTGTTGTTTTCGGTGCAGGGCACCAGCACTTGTTTTTCAGCCTCAAGCATTTACTGCAAACAAAAGACACACATGGGAAAGATGGAGGAAGAGAAAAACGAAAAAACGTCACAAGGGGGAAAATAAAAGAAAGCTGCAAGAGTGAGCTGAAGGGGCCGGGGTGGCTGTAAATGTATTAAAGAGGCCCGAGATGGCTACAAGATTACGCTGCCTCAGTATTCCGTGTTCACGCATTTAATTATAGCAGCCACGTGTTTAAGAGGAGGGGTTTGGGTACCGGCACGTTTTTATTTACAAATGAAGCACTGGACTTACTGTTATAGGTACATGCTGAAGTACTGCTTCCTGACTGCAGACCTGACATTTTTCTGAGGTATGTGCAGATACTTACTTGGTTTGGTGTATAAATAGTTGGGGAATTCTAATAAGCATTCAGTCACTCGTTATGTCACGTCTGACTCTTAAAACTCCTTATCTGTATGAGCATGACTCGTCATAATGATGTGTAACAGTCACCTGCCCATTCTCCTTTTCTCTGCAGAGGATACCCAAGTATTATTCCCCTGGGACTGAGGCGTTCTACGCAGGTGTGCCTCCTAAAGAAATGGAGTTCACAGCAGTACCTCTGCACCATACCAAACTTCTGTCAAGTTTCCCTTATCCAGGATCAGTACGAAATTTTAACTAGAGCAGTCAATCTTGAGCTTACGTGGACCTTTTTAAAAAGCCATTTTCTGGAAAAGTTACAAACGTTGGTTCTTGAGAATTCTGATTGCTCCTGTCCTGGGACTAATGTTCAATAAGGAATCCAGAGACACATAGAGTATCTTGGGTAAAATTCCAATCCACTGCCTGTGAAATGAGGACATCAGCCTTTTACACCAAGAATTTTGTGTTGTATATATTCCTGATCCCTGATAGGAGGGAGATGTACGGGTGCTTGATGCAAGACTGGATCAAACAGCTGTGGAGCAATATTTAGAACTTAATGGTAACATCACGAGGTTCAATAGTGTCTTTGAGATTATTCTGGTTAAAAAGAGAGTTTACAAGCAACATAACATTTTGGATTGTCTATGACCATTCTAATCCCTGAAGAATATGGCTATGTCTTTAATTACCAAGACCTCAACTTGGGCTTCTGCAGTAGTCTAACACACGAAGTCCCTCAATACTAGTGGAGTATTCTTTCCTCACCCACAAATCTACAGATAACAAGGGTGCGGATAGGTCTTGAGGCAAGGAAATCCAAGCTATTGCAAATTGGAAACTGAAGGTCCACTATAAAATGAGGATTCACCAAGGAGTAGGTACTCCAGGACCGATTCCGCTGGTAATTCTGCATTTTGGCCTTAGACTACACGTGAGTCTGCACTACACACTGCTTTGGTTGATGCTGCTCCTCGGTGACACTTAGGCCCTAATTACAAGGGGGCCAGTTAATTCCTGTGCAGTTGGCAACGGCAGCTATGGCCCCAGCATTTACCAGCTCCATCGGAATTATGAAACGTTTATTTTCACCCAGAGGTTTTCACTACACACGTGAAAACTCTAGGTGAGTCTATGGCGTACTAATCTTGGTAGGTTATTCTGGATAATCTTTTCTTTTTATGAAAGTGAATTTACGATTTCAGGGTGAAACAGGAGTTTCTACTTGAACCGATATACCATAATTTGCAGGTTTATCATGTGACGTTACCACACCCAGGTTTCCAGATGCCGCATTTCATCAGATGAAATCTGGGAGAATCTGTCCTACAAAACAGTTTCAAGTGCCAAATTTACGTGTGAAATGGGGTGGTAACTCTGATTTCTTTGATTT
Organism: Pleurodeles waltl; assembly: GCF_031143425.1. Lineage (NCBI taxonomy): Eukaryota > Metazoa > Chordata > Amphibia > Caudata > Salamandridae > Pleurodeles > Pleurodeles waltl. Next base: position 1,781,391,633 of record NC_090440.1, on the reverse strand, counting down.
CTGCAGTAAGTCTGTATTCTACAGGGGAAAACCTGGAATGGTCTGATAATGCTATATGCCATATTGGGGGTTTGCAGGGGCATTGTTACCAGATTCAGTATTACTGCGACTCTGATTGAGGGCTGACGAGATTCTGATTAATGCTTCTGCCTCCTGATTCCTCATTTTCAGGTCGAGCGCTCAGCGCTCTGACGTGTTGAAATCTATCAGTGGGCTTTTAACCACGCCCACCGCATGCCCATCAATATCACTGGTTCATAGACTTGCCTTTCAAAAATCCTTTGTTATCACTAGTAAACGCTTTACATTTGTCCCTCCTTGGGGACAAATATGTTAGTGCATTGGCCATCGAACCTGTTACGTGGATAATTGCATGTTTGCTGATACGTTTGATTGCGCACAGACTTCTTTTTCCTTTTGTGTCTTTCCTTTACGCTCAAGCTCATGGCAGCCGTGGCGTTTTGAATTGGTTTGCTTATGTCAACTGTTTTACTTTTCATTATCAGTTTATGTGGCAAGAAAAGTCCAGTTAGGAATTTACAACGCTAATAGCTGTAACTCGAGCAAACACAAGACCCATTGCATTGCAAATCCTTGTTTAAATATCCCAGGAATCTGCAGGTAGGTTTTTTTGTGCTCTTCATCCCACCAATCTTGATTAAATATGGTGAACTGGTTGTGAGACATTTTAGCAATGCATTGTAAAATGATAACAAAAATAATCAATATAATACTTAAAAAATGAAAACAAACTTCCCTTGGTTGAAGTATAGAAATCATGGGCTGTTTAGTCCGCATTCCCTCTCTGCCTTCCAGTTGTTTGAAGATACAAAAAATTTTAACAACTTTTGAATAAAATGAATTCTACCAACTGCTGTTCACCTCCAAGCAAATCAGCAATCCGAGCTAGGTCTGAGTTGTAGCCCCATTATATGAGGTCCATATATGACTATAAAAGGAAAATACTTCAGATAAAAAAGTAAAATTGGGAATGTCCATTATGATCCACTAGCAATGAAAAATGGAAACATGCGTCAATATGTAAAGGATACCTAGAAGAGTGCTATACAACCACTGTGTAAAGTTAAGTAAAATACCTGGGCTCTGTGAGTCAAAGTGCAAGCACGAGTGACTGCAGAAAGGCGCCAGACCATGACCAATACTAGACCTTTTCTTTGTGGTCTGTAAGTTAAATGACCTATAATACTAAAAAACAAGTGCATTGAGGATTTATGCAACATCCGACCAAACATAATACCCATTTGGTCTGGAAGTAATAGGTCTGCGGTAATAAAAATAGAGGTCCATTGAGGAGTGATGCAACATCGATAACCCACGGAACGAGCAGCCATATTGTCATAATCTTACCTGAAAGAAAAACATAGTGCCTCAGGATGGTCACGCCACCACATCTATGTGAATAAAGTTGGGCATGAATTAGACATTTCAGTACTGGTAGAAAGATTAGTGAAATTTCTGCTCCGTCAGGAAAAAGTCAACATACATAATGCACATACTGAGATCAAGAAGAATATAATTCCCAAGTACTGTAAGAGGAAGCACAAATCATATACAACCAGTGTTTCCTTTTAAAGAGTGTGATCCAACCACTTCCCGTGAAAATGTCTGCAACCAGTATGGTGCAATTGAGACGCTGGGAAAGATGATCTTGATCAAAGAACCATACCACAACCCAGCAGTTGTAAAACAGCTAGACATGTGGGAGAAAACCATTTTTTTTATTTCAATAAGTCTTTATTACATTTTCATAAAAACAATACAACAAATAGTTATCTGATAGAGGCTTCAAGCAGCAGATTCCTTACCTGTGAATTTCCCCTGACATCAGACTGGATCTGGAAACCTTTGCTCGAGCAGTACCTCTGTTCACACCATTAGGTGGCTCTGTTCAGCTGCGCATGGCATTGGCGGCAACGTTGGTGCCGCAAGTGACATCGCAGTCACCTATATATGCACCACTCGGGCGGGCGGACATCAGTGTTTTTCTTTCCACACCAGTTAGCGCAGATCCGGAGAGAGCTACTTCGCTTTTTGACAGCCCTTTTTTCATCGTTTTGTTGAAGTGTTTTCTTATTCTTGTGTCGAGGATGTCATCTAAGAAGACAGGGTTCAAATTGTGTGGTGCCTCTCACCGTGCTATGTCGGTTATGGACCCTCATCTCATCTGCCTCCGGTGCCTCGTTTGCGACCATGACTCCAGGTAGTGCTCGGACTGCTGGGCCATGCCGCCAAAGCATTTGAGAGAGCAGTCCCTAAAGTTGCTTGTGACCCTGCAGTAGACAACATCGGCATGTGCGACTCCTCAGAGGTCTCAGTCGAGAAGGAGATTGCGGAACCACTCCAGGAGCCCCAAGTCCTCTTTGTCACACTTGAGGTCCCCAGGGCACTCTGGGAAGAGGCACAAAAAGAAGAAGAAGTTCAAAAGGACTTGAACTCCACCTTGATGAGACGAGCGGGGAACATTGGGCTTCCTGGCACAGTTCTGCAGAGCTGTTGCCCAATTCGACCACGCTCCTCCCCCGTCTCTGGGAGCTGGATTGACAACCTCTTAAATAAAGGAATGAGAGCATGTGCTGTGTATTCGAGCGGGCCGACCCCTCTCGTGCACCTTCGGTCCCCGGGGGGTCTGAGGAGGCCCCATCAGGTTCCACACTGGCGACTTTAGTCTCTGCTCAAATGGGCTCTCATGGATCCAGATCAGGACCAATGCCAGTCGCACCTAAGCGACCTTCTCTGGTGCCGGTCCCAATGCCAGTGCTCCCGGTGCCACCACCGCCACCCATCAGTGGCGCCAGCCCCATTCTGATTCCAGATGATCCAGAGTCAGAACGACATCGCACAACGCCGATTGCAGTGCCCATAGGTGCCAGATCATTGCCTGAGCCTTAGGAGGGGTCACTGGACCCTTTAGAACATCAGTTGGAAAGATCTTTGGACTGGTATGGGGAACTAGGAGAGGCTAGTGGACTGGACACCTCTCCAGGTACTGGATTGCACTCTCCCCCCCCACTGTGGCTACGGAGGAAGGAGCTTCCTATGCAGTGGTAATGCGTGGGGCAGTGGAGGTCCTCGACCTTGAACTGCCCTCAGTGGCAGTCAAAACAAACATCTTGACTGAAGTGCTTCAGCCTGGAGCTTCCTCATCCAAAACCCTTCTGCCTTTTTAAAGAAGCCCTTACGGACGTCCTGCTGGGAACTTGATCCAAGCCCAGCGCAGGGGCTCCTGTAAATAGGACAGTTGCCCCCTGCCATCCCCCTGCACTGGGAGTCCCTCGTTTCCTCAGCCAACACTGCACCCCTGAGAGCTTGGGGGTCCAAGCCTCAACTTCATGTGCCGCATTTCCTCCCACTCCCCTGGACAGGGAATTCAATTGAAGAGGCTGGACCATCTTGGGAAGAAGATGTTTTCTTCCACCAGCCTGACACTGAGGTTGATGAACCCCTCATGCTTATTGGGCCATTTCTCACAAATCATTTGGGATACGGTTGCGCAAGTGCTGCCTCAGGTACTCTCCCAAGCAGTAAAAGATGGGAGAGATGCAGCAAAGTTCACTATTCTGGTTTGGTTCTGCGGGACCATCCTTGCCCAGTTGGGGGGAGAATTCACCATCATCTCCTCCACTGGCAGTCCATCACATCGGAGGCATGGGTACTGCTGATCATCAAGAAGGACTATGCCCTGTCTCTTCAGTCCTTTCCTCCCCCAATTTAGCTAACATTTAAAAAGCCGGCAGGGGATCAATTGTCGCTATTTCGAGAAGAAGTTATGACTCTCTTGGCAAAGAGAGTGATAGTAAGGGCTGGCTGTCATATGGTGTATTAAAAAGAAGTACACCGTGCAGGGGATCCCCAATTGGTTTGCAGAGGAAAAAGTAGATAGGACTAATGCTCTATTTTGTGGTAGTATGGATGAGAAGTTAGGCTTGTCAGAGGGTAGTAAAAGCATTTGTTTTACACACACAGTCAATAAATGAAGCACACACTCAGGCGGTCATTCTGACCCTGGCGGTCAAAGACCGCCAGGGCGGAGGACCGCGGGAGCACCGCCGACAGGCCGGCGGTGCTCCAATGGGGATTCCGACCGCGGCGGTAAAGCCGCGGTCGGACCGGCAACACTGGCGGGCTCCCGCCAGTGTACCGCCGCCCCATTGAATCCTCCAAGGCGGCGCAGCTTGCTGCGCCGCCGAGGGGATTCCGACCCCCCCTACCGCCATCCAGATCCCGGCGGTCCGACCGCCGGGATCCGGATGGCGGTAGGGGGGGTCGCGGGGCCCCTGGGGGCCCCTGCAGTGCCCATGCCACTGGCATGGGCATTGCAGGGGCCCCCGTAAGAGGGCCCCTAAATGTATTTCACTGTCTGCTGCGCAGACAGTGAAATACGCGACGGGTGCAACTGCACCCGTCGCACAGCTTCCACTCCGCCGGCTCGATTCCGAGCCGGCTTCATCGTGGAAGCCTCTTTCCCGCTGGGCTGGCAGGCCGCCCGCCAGCCCAGCGGGAAAGTCAGAATTACCGCCGCGGTCTTTCGACCACGGAACGGTAACCTGACGGCGGGACTTTGGCGGGCGGCCTCCGCCGCCCGCCAAGGTCAGAATGAGGGCCTCAATGTCTAACTCCAGGTCAATGTATTTATATTGGAAAAATATATTTTGTTACTTTATTTTTAGAACCTAAAGGATCTTGTTGCAGGTAAATACATTTGTAAGTAAGTATCAAACATATGTTTCAATAGCACTTTGTTTAGATTTGGCAGAGAAAACGGTTTACAGGCAAGTAACACTTTTCACTTTTAAAAGTTGACACTGCAATTTTCAGAACAGTCTGGGGAAGGGGGGTAGTGAAAGTGCAGTTTTGAGGTAAGTACTCACCTTACAGTTCCAGTCTACGGGGGGTTAAGATATCCACTGTTCGGGTTTCAGCAAACTTACACCACTAGCAACACGGGGCAGGTTGAGTGCAGACATCAAAGTTGAAGTTAGATTGAAAATGGGATCCTATGGGGGCTAGGGGCACTCGGAAACAGATCTGCTAGCAGGTAAGTACCTATGACTTCGGGGGGCAGACCTGGGGGGTTTAGGTGAGCATCGGGGGGCAAAGGTCAGCACTAAACCACACCCTCAGCGGCAGAGGGGCGTCTGAGTGCAGGGTGCAAACACAGCGTCAGGCTCCAATGCTTTTCAATAGGGGGTCCCTGGGGATCACAAAGATGCTGCAGGCTGGGTCCAGGGGAAAGAAACCACAGGCTGGACAAGGAGGAAGGACACCTGCTGAACGTTGCTGGACCAGTGGGCAGATTTCCCAAGGCCTCAGGCTGTGGGTGCCAGGGGTACCGTTAGGCATCGGGAATCTTCGTCCGTTTCTCTCGCGGTCAGGGGGGTCCTCTGGATTTAGGCTGTAGGCACGATCGTGTTGGCCACGGAGTGGCCAACCCAGGATGGACACAAGGTCAGAATCATCTGGAACCTGCTCTGGACCGGTAGGCCACCTGAACATGGTGTATCGGGTGTGGGCGCAGAGTGGCAGAGTGGGCAGGGTTCGCGGACCCAGAGCGGTTCTGGAGTTCTTTTGGAGGGTTTCTTCAGGACAGGGATGAAGTCCTTGGAGTTCTTGGTCCTCTGGTGGGCAGGCAGTCCTCTCGAGGTTTGGAGAGGTCGCTGGTCCTGCTGGATGCGTCGCCTTTTGGTAACAGAGTCCTTGAAGCTGCAGACAGGCCGGTAGGGCTGGAGCCAAGTCAATTGTCATCCTGAGTCTTTAATGCTGGGGGTTCGGCTTAGCATTCCTATTTCTGTCTTGGGGTCTCCAGGAGTCTGGTGAGCTAGGTTCAGGGGAGCCCTTAAATCCTAGTTTTAGGGGCGCTACAGGGGTCAGAGGGCAGTAACCAATGGCTCCTGTCCCTGAAGGTGGCTACACCCTTCCTGTGCCCACTCCCTTTGGGGAGGGGAGCACACTCCTAACCCTGTTGGTCCCTGTCCTCTAAACCAAGATGGAGGCTTCTGCAGGGAGGGGGTCACTTCAGCTCTGAACACCTTAGTGGTGGTCCTAGCTGGTGTGTTCAAGGCAGTGTGCATGTGCTTGATGAGGGGTCCCGTAGGATGGCACAGTACATGCTGCCCTTTAGGGTCCCTTCCTGGTCATAGATTCCTTGGTACCACTGGTACCTTTTACAAGTGACTTAGCCAGGGTTGTGCCAATTGTAGAATCAATGGTACAGTTTAAGGAAAGAACACATGCTGGGGCCTGGTTAGCAGAATCCCAGCACACACTCAGTCAAGTCAGCATCAATATCAGGCAAAAAGGGGGCACTTTCCTACATCCACCCCCACTAGGTCGACGACGGCGGGTGCAGCAGTGACCTCAGGCTTCTGGTCTTTGGGGTTCCAGATGCTGCAAAGTCTTTTCTTTGGAGTTGGTTGAAGTGCAGGTCCGCTGCTCACTGGAGATTTGAAACTTTTTCTAGGGCGGGTAGTCCCCCCAGGATTCTGGATGTTCAGCTCCAGGACGAGGCATCTTTTGGTGCAGAGTCAGTCGAGGAGTGCAAACAGGAGTTCTAGGGTTCAGGTGGGATGCGTAAATACTCAATTTAGGGGCATTGCAGGGAGTGGCAGGTGATAACTAGTGAGCTGGCCACCTTTAGAGTGACAACACCCCTTTCATAACCACTTCCGTTGGGAAGTGGGCATAACCATGACCCTAGTTCCTTCCAAGCCAAGACCGAGTAAATTAAAAAGTGGTGTCCACTTTAGCTCATCTACCTTTTGGGTTGGATTGGCTTGAAATGGGCACACCTCCTAATCTGTCTAATTTACGCGCCTGTTCTGCCATCAGAAGTGGGGTCAAAACAGGGTGGTTGCTCATCTCCATTTGGCGAGACCTGGGTCACATTTCAAAGGCTGCTAATATGAGTCCTCAGAGGTAGCTGGTCCCTGTTGGATGCGTCACATTGCAGGTTCTTTGAGTCTGAAGTCAGGCCAGTAGGGCTGGGGCCAAGTCAGTTGTCGTCTCTGTCATCTCTGCAGGGCTTTCGGGTCAGCAGTCCTTCTTCTTTGTGTAGGTTGCAGGAATCTGATTTCCTGGGTTCAGGGTCGCCCCTAAATACTAAATGTAGGGGTGTTTTTAGGTCTGGGAGGCAGTAGCCAATGGCTACTGCCATAAAGGGTGGCTAACACCCTCTTTGTGCCTCCTCCCTATTGGGGGAATCCTCCAATCTCAAGATGGAGGATTTCTAAAGGAGGGGTCACCTCAGCTCAGGACACCTTAGGGATGTCCTGACTGGTGGGTGACTCCTCCTTGTTTTTCTCACTATCCTCTCCTGCTTTGCTGCCAGAAGGGGGGCAGTGGCCGGAGGGGCAGGCATCTCCACTAGCTGGGATGCCCTGGGGTGCTGTAACAAAAGGCATGAGCCTTTGAGGCTCACCGCCAGGTGTTACTGTTCCTGAGGGGGAGGTGAGAAGCACAGGCTTTGTTCCTGGCCTCTGAGTGACAAAGGCACTCTCCCCATGTGGCCAGAAACTCGTCTGGTTGTGGCAGGCTGGCAGAAACTGGTCAGCCTAGCACTAGGAGTCAGACTGGTATTCAGGGGGCATCTCTAAGATGCCCTCTGGGTGTATTTTACAATAAATCCCACACTGGCATCAGTGTGCATTTATTGTGCTGAGAAGTTTGATACCAAACATCCCAGATTTCAGTGTAGCCATTATGGAACTGTGGAGTTCGTGTTTGAGAAACTCCAGGACCATATACTCTTTATGGCTACCCTGCACTTACAATGTCTAAGGTTTTGCTTAGACATTGTAGGGGCATAGTGCTCATATGCCCTCACCTGTGGTATAGTGCACTCTGCCTTAGGGCTCCAAAGCCTGCTAGAGGGGTGACTTACCCATGCCACATGCAGTGTGAGGTGGGCATGGCACTCTGAGGGAAGTGCCATGTCGACTTAGTCATTTTCTCCCCACCAGCACACACAAGCTGTGAGGCGGTGTGCATGTGCTGAGTGAGGGCTCCCCAGTGTGGCATAAGACATGCTGCAGCCCTTAGAGACCTTCCCTGGCAACAGGGCCCTTGGTACCAGGGATACCATGTACAAGGGACTGACCTGTGTGCCAGGGCTGTGCCAATTGTGGGAACAAAGGTACAGCTTAGGGAAAGAACACTGGTGCTGGGGCCTGGTTAGCAGGGTCCCAGCACACTTTCAATCATAACTGGCATCAACAAAAGGCAAAATGTCAGGGGGTAACCATGACAACCGAGGTATTTTCCTTTAAGTATTATCTAATTTTGCCACTATCAACCTCTAATGGGAACCTTTGGACTCTGTGCACACTATCTCTCACTTTGAGATAGTATATACAGAGCCAACTTCCTACAATACTAAAGATTTCCAGGTGGACGATTAACACTTTGTTGGGTATGTGGGTGTGAAAAAAAGGGAAGGTGGTGCAAAAGCGTACCATCTCTCGATGGATGCTTCTTTGCTTCAAAATGTGCTACACTTTGGCCAAGAAGCAACCCTCTGAGGGCTTGCATGCTCTTTCCACCAGAGCAACTGCCGCTTCCACTGCGTTAGCACGCAGAGTTCCTGGTCTGTTCCTTCAGCCTAACAGAAAGTATCTCTACTTTGTGGTGGAGTCAGATCACTTCCAATTCATCTTGCTACTCTTCCGCCTGGCATCATCCTCTCAGCTCTTTATATAGATCATGTTGGTGTCCTTAATTCAATGACTGGCTGGTTGAAGGCAGGCTTGCCTCTGCTGACGAGGGTGTTCTTCTAGTTTGCTCTGAGATTTTCCATTTGAGAACTCCAAATCCCATCTTCAATCTTCTGAGTGGCTTTTCTTTGAATAAGTCTCCATGCAAAGCGTCACAACTACCCAGAATGGGCATCCTGGCACTGTGTAAGTAGAAGAGGTCACTGTGTAGGTTTATTTAACAGATCTTTAATCGGGTCCATTCTGGATAAAGTGGCCAAGAGATATTTTTTTACTGCTGTAGAGAGTCCAGCAAATGCAGGCTTTGATCCTGATGTTTCAAGCAAGACCTGCTGCCTCAGCCTTGATTGTTCTGAGACAGCCTGGTCTCCTACCATCTTGTAGCCTCGTCGTACCCCAGGCTCAATGGCACATGCAAGTGCGCTCAGCACTGGAGATGCCTTGCAGACAGGATTCAGATCTCAAATGAGGCAGCCCGGGACGCTAAGTGGTAGATGTTAAATGCCAGACAGACATGAGAGGCCATTTTCTCCTCCTTTGGAGTTGTTGTGGTGACAGATGAGTCCTTTTTGGGTTGAGACAGTTTACTGGATGAGGTAGAGATTAGAAATCTTTGGCCTCATATGGAGCAATGCCATCAACTCAGTCCTTTGGTGCGTGGGATATCTGTCCCTGGCCCTCTAAGCATTCCTCCCTCCATCCTGGGCAAATTTATCCAGAAACTGACAGACGGCGTGACTGCCCTTGTGATCCTGAAGCAAGAAGAATGGAGTGGTGTCCTGTGGCCTTTGCCTGAGGGCTATTGTGACGGCTGGACCTTCACAAGGTCTCCCTGGAAGTGACATTCACGGAATACTCTAAGATGAGGAATCTGTGGTTAAAGAGAGTCTCTTCCAGAAAAGGCTTTACCAAAGGTAGGTATTTTTTTCTTCAAGTCCAAGCTATTCTGTTCATTGAGTTTACTCTGCTCAATAGGGGAACTTCAGGTACTTTGTGGTGATCCCTAACACATTCCTACCTAGTAAGTTGTTTCTGAGAGTTAGCATTTATACAAAATGTGTTTTCTGAATGATTTTTTTTTAATCTCATAATATTTTCTTACCATCTTCTACCGGTCCTCATACTTTTAAGACTGAGGGATGACTACTCTTGATAGGACCGCTAGATTGTTGACTCAGATATTTACAGGAGAGAATTAACTGGCATTCAGCCTAAGGGGTTCGAGAGTAGGAAAGGTTGTCCAAAATAGCACACTGTTTGCCATTACTGAGAACCAGCTTATTCCACCTAAGTGTGTCAGTTTTCCTTAAGCCCACTATTATGCTGTGTGCCTGTCCTTTATAAAAGTACAAACTGTGCTGATGATAGCACTGATGCGGGTCTCTCTAATAAATACTGTGCCAACTTCATGGCACCCTTGAAACACACCCTGAGTGTTAGAAACATTTGTCTCCTAAATGCTGCAGATTTGAAGCCTGACTTTTTTTCATTGTGACCGCCTCACAATGTAGCAATAAGTTACATTTGTAGAAGACGTTTAAACAAATCTTGGATAATGCAAAAAAAAATTAGAAATAAACAATTACAGATCTTAAAGATGTGAAAAAATTGAACTGGCAAATGTGCGGCGTGATATATATATCTAGAAGAATAAAGGAATAAAGTTAGTTTGTAGACAGGGAAAAAAATATCTACAAAATTTGCCATTAAAATGAAATAACTGTGTGCTCTGACTTATTATTCCATGTTCCATGTTGTTTTTTCTACACGGACCTGGCCTTTTACATTTCTCTTATATCGTTTTAGCATCATTTGTGAGGCCTACTTATTTAGTGATAAAAACCACTGTTATGAAATTAGCTTTAGTATTTTTATAAGGCAATTATATGGGCAAACAAAGTTAATGGTGGTGTTGCTTTAGAGCGTTTGATCACTGGTTGAATGTTTCCTTGTCCTAATTCTTTTGAATTGAAATGTTGCACAGCTAAAATCTACAGTAATGTACTATAATTTAGAAATTGCTTTCCTGAATAATTTTTCACATGAATAAAGACAACATTATGATAATTTCTTGTCAGCCCAATTCTGAGCCGATCCTGGATCCCCAGCAAGCCCAGGCCTTCGATCAACTGTGCCGTTTGTACAAAGGAACTTCCAGGGTAAAGTAAAATGAATTTACTTTCTTTCACAAGCATAAACAACGGCCAATGTTAAAGAAGGCAGCTCTGCTAAGAAGCCTCTGTTCTGTCCTACCTTTGCAATGAAACAAATACCTGCATTACAGATATGTTAACAAAACAGAGAGACTATCCATAAAGCTGTTCATGCTTTTTATTGAATGCCTAAATCTGATAGAGACTTCTAGTTGCAGATTCCTTAGCTGAGAATTTTCCCCCAGGCGTCAAACTTGATCCAGAGATTTTGCTTCTTCGAGCACTAGTGGCGTCGGTCGACTTCACGCGCGTCGTTGGTGTCGTAGTCGCCGTGATGATGTCGGGAATAGTACATAGATGCCGCCCCAGAGCAGTGATGTCAGTTCTTTTCTTTCCAAGCCACGCGCTGATCCGGAGAGAGCTACCCTAGTCATTTTTTGACTACTTCGACCTTTTTGTCTGATTTTTGGTGACGTTTTGGTGCGTCGAGATGTCCCTGATGTCACAGCATGACGGATCTGCATCGGGTCTGTTTGTGGTGCCTGGAGCGTGACCATGACCTGAAGTCATGCTCGAGTCTGCATCGGTCCCGGTCTTGCTTGAGAGGAAGGTCTCAAAACCATTCGCAGAGCCACCACCACTCGTCCTCCTTGAAGTCTTCGGGTCAAGGTGAGAAGAAGAAGAAGTCGAAGAAATCTCTTCATCCTTCGACTTAACCCCATCGCGTGGCTGATGAGACCCGGGAGGAGCGTCGATGTTCTAGGCCTCCATCCTCTGAGCCTGCTTTTGGGTCTGCTCTGTGCCTCCCCGAGTTTCCAGGAGCTGGGGCGACCCCTGCCCAATTAAAGGAATTCTATAAGGCCATGCGCCTCATTTTTGGGAAGTCCGACCCCGCTACGGTGCCTTCAGGCCCAGGGGGTTCAGTTGGAGGGCCTTTGGGTTCCGCGCTGGTGGCCCTGGCCACCGAAGTCCCCACTGGAGTTGTGCGAGGCCAGTGGTCTGGATACCTCTCCAGATACTGGCATACTGTCCCCTCCTACCGTGGCTACGGTGGCGGGAGCTACTTATTCCATGGTGGTCAGTAGGGCGGCTAAGGTCCTCGGCCTTGAGCTGCCAACTGTTCAGGTCAGTTCTAATCTCCTGACGGAGGTGCTTCAACCAGGGGCTTCCACCTCTGCGCCTCTTCTTCCATTCAGTGGAGCCCTCACCGATGTCCTTTTGGGTACTTGGTCCAGACCCAACATAGGGGCTCCTGTGAACAAGTCAATCACACACCACCATCGGCCCGCCCCAAACTACCCTAAATTCCTGTCCGAACACCCCATGCCTGAGAGCCTTGTTATCCAGCCATACTCATCCTCTGGCACATTACCTTCCGCACCTCTGGATAGGGAATCAAAAAGGCTGGACTAATTTGGGAAGAAGATGTTTTCTTCCTCCAGTCTAGCAGTGCAGTCAGTGAACACTGCATGCCTTTTGGGCGGTTATACTCATTCTCTGTGGGATACCGTCACGCACGTTTTGCCGCAGATACCGGAGGAGGCCCGTGCTATCGTCTCTCAAGCTCTTACCGATGGGAGAGATGCAGTTCACTATCCGATGTAGGCTGGACATGACCGACTGTCTGGGTAGATCGGTAGCGATGATGATGGCCCTGCCTGGTTACAAACATCTGGTTTCTGTGGGGATGTTCAACAGACCCTTATGGACATGCCCTTTGATGGCTTCTGTCTGTTTGGAGAAAAGGAGGACTGGGCGCTGGAGAGGTTCAAGGACTCGGCCTTTCCACTGCACTTCTTCCCTAAAAGTCCGCCTTTCGCCACTTTCGTGGCCACGGAAGAAGCTCCCTGTTGCGTCCTTTTCTCAGCCATGTGGTTGTGGGACAGGGAACCAGAGGTCTGCCCAGTCCATCCATGCCCCTGCTGCAGCCTCAAAACACTCCTAATTCGCCCCCTTACTCTGATCCAGTTGGAGGCAGGGTTTAACGTCGCCTGCCCCACTGGTAATCCATCACTACAGATAGGTGGGTTATGCAGATCGTTCGGAGGGACTACTCCCTCCCCTCTGAGTCTGCCACACTAGCCATGCCTCGGCACTTCTCCGCCAGGAAGTCGCAGCTCCCTTGGCCAAGGGAGCCATAGACAAGGGTCCCTGCGCCAGAAGTAGGTTGTGGTTGTTATTCCCGCTACTTTCTGTTGCCCAAAATAGACAAGGGCTTACGTCCTATCCTAGACCTTTGGGCCCTCAATCTCTTCCTCAAGAAGGAGAAATTCAAAATACTCATCCTGGCTCAGGTCCTGTCTGCCTTGGACCCAGGAGACTGGATGGTAGCATTGGGCTTAGAGGATGCTTATTTCCATTTTACCATCCTGCCAACCCACAGACATTACCTACGATTTGTGGTAGGTCACGAGCACCTTTAATTTACTGTGCTCCCCTTCGGCCTTACCAGCGCCCCTTGGGTCTTCACGAACGTGATGGCGGTGGTTGCAGCTCATATGAGCAGGTTGGGTGTTTCAGTCTTCCTCTACCTCGACGACTGGCTGTTGAAGGCGAACGCACCCCAGAAAGTAGTCTCCCACCTTCAGACTATGGCGAACCTCCTGCACACGCTGGAGTTAACTATAAATGTGCCGAAGTCACACCTGACTACTTCTCAGACGCTCCTTTTCATCGGAGTTGTTCCTGACACAGTGCAGTTTTGGGCCTATCCTCCCGAAAAGCGAGTCCAGGTTATTCAGGCTATGATTTCGATCTTTCAGCCTCTATCTTGGGTTTCAGTGAGACTGACTCTGAGGCTGCTGGGCCTCATGGCCTCTTGCATCTTGCTAGTGATACATGCCACATGGCATATGCAGGCTGTGCAGTGGGACTGGAAGTTCCAGTAGGCGCAGCATCAGGGAAATCTCTCTGACATGGTCCAGATCTCAGAGGGGACTGCGAAAGACCTGCAGTGGTAGATTTAGAATCGGCATTGGGTCAACAGCAGATCTCTCTCCCTTCCTCAACCAGATCTATTCATAGTGATGGGTGCCTCACTTCTGGGATGGGGCGGCCACATGGGAGAGGCAGAGATTAGAGGCCTCTGGTGGATTCTGGGCTCCATATCAGTCTTCTGGAGCTCCGGGTGATCCAGCTTGCGTTGAAAGCATTTCTTCCCTCTCTCAAAGGGAAAGTGGTGCAAGTGTTCATGGACAACACTACCGCCATGTGGTACTGCAACAAATAGGGCAGTGTAGGGTCCTGGTCCCTTTGTCAGGAGGCGCTGCGCCTCTGGACATGGCTGGCACATCAGGGCATCACCCTGGTGGTTCAACATCTGGCGGGCTCTCTGAACGCCAGAGCAGGCGAACTCAGCTGTCGATGCATACCCGATCACGAATAGCGTCTCCATCCAGAGGTGCCGCAAGGTCTCTTTCAGCACTGGGAAGAGCCTTGTTTAGATCTGTTCACCCCTGCTGAGAACGCGCAATGTCAGCTGTTTTGCGTGTTGGAGTTTCCATGGCAGCACTTGCTCTGAGACGCTTTTCATCTCGAGTGGAGCTCAGGCCTCTTTTACGCCTTCCAGCCAATACCACTTCTGCCTAGAGTTCTGAAGAAGATCAGGCACGACCGGGCCCAAGTAATCATGGTAGCTCCAACTAGGCACGAAGAGACTGGCATCCCAAGCTATTGAGCATGACCATAGATCCTCCGATCAGACTGCCCCTTTGGGAGGATCTTCTGCTACAGTAGCAGGGGACAGTCCTTCACCCGAACCTGTCCAGTCTCTCCCTTCTTGAGTGGAGATTGAGTGGCGGCGGTAGTTGACAGTTTTCGACTTTCTGCCAGAAGTCTGTGATGTTATCTTGGCAGCCAGGCGTCCCTCCACCAAAACGGTATATGCCTGTCGTTGGAACAAATTTGTGCATGGTGCATCAACAAATCTGTTGATTCCCTTTCTGCACCTCTCTCTGAGGTTCTGCTCTGGGCACCCTCAAGGGTTATTTGTCTGCCAACTCTGCCTTTTTAATGCTGCCAGACCAACCTTCTCTGTTCAAATCTCCCATTGTTGGGAGGTGTCTTAAAGGACTCTCCCATATGTTCCCTCCTATCCTGTTCATAATACCCCAGTGGAATTTGAGCTTGGTCCTCATATATCTTGTGTGCTCCTTTCGAGCCGCTCCACAACTGTCCCCTGTGGTTCTTGCCTCTTAAAACTGCCTTCTTGATTGCCATCACCTCTGCTCGCAGAGTGAGTGAGCGCCAGGCTCTCTCTTCGAAGCCACCATTTCTAGCTGTCCATCCTGACAAATTGGTGCTTCTTACCAGGGCTTCTTTCCTTCCCAAAGTGTTGACACCTTTTCATGTAGGCCAATCAATCACCTTGCCTAATTTGTACACATCCCCACATCCCTCTCATGAGGAGGAGAGACTCCACCACCTGGATCCAAAAAGAGGGTTGGAGTTCTGCCTCAATCGTACCAAAGATTTCTGGGTGGACTATCAACTCTGTGGGTATGTGGGTGCGAAGAAAGGAAGGGCGGTGCAGAAGAGGACCATCTGGCGATGGATAGTCCTCTGCATCAAGATGTGCTATTCTTTGGCAAAAAAACAACCCCCTGAGGGTTTGCATGCTCATTCCACCAGAGCAACTGCTGCTAACACAGCGTTAGCACGCAGAGTTC
This sequence comes from Pleurodeles waltl, assembly GCF_031143425.1. Taxonomy (NCBI): domain Eukaryota; kingdom Metazoa; phylum Chordata; class Amphibia; order Caudata; family Salamandridae; genus Pleurodeles; species Pleurodeles waltl. Next base: position 1,781,376,087 of record NC_090440.1, on the reverse strand, counting down.
CAGTCTTGGATGTCTGCCAAGCGGTGACATGCCTGGATAGTCAGGTGCTTAGAAGCGGCTACATTGGCCGTTCGGTCCTGCAGGACTTTTTGGTGAGATCTTAGTTCACAGCCCACCACTGGGGATGGTATTGTTCAGGTATCTATTCTAAGGTAGGGAATCTGAAACTAGAAGTCTCTATCAGATGAACAAGTTACTTACCTTTGGTAACGAGATATCTGATAGAGACATATTCTAGTTGCAGATTCCTTACCGACCTGCCCATCCTTCCCGCACTGCAAAACTTATTTCTAGGGACAGGAACTTCCCTTTAAGGGCCCTAGTTTGCCGCACCATTCTCAGTGTTCTTCATGGCGCCACGCTACTGGCGTGGAGAGTAATGAAAAGAAGCTGACGTCAGTGTGCCCGGTTGGAGCCTATATACGACCACAACATCATCACGGCAACATGATGACAATGACGCTTGCATAGTCGAAAGATGCCACAGGTACTGCTCGAAGAAAAATCTACGGATCCAGTCGGACTCCCGGGGAAAATTCTAAGGTAAGGAATCTGCAACTAGTATATGTCTCTCCAGATAGATCGTTACCGAAAGTAAGCAACTTGTACATATATATAAGCAGGTGTTCCTCCACAGCGTCCTCCCAGCATTACACTCCAGGAGAGTTTGGCAGAAAGAACCGGCAGCACCTCCAAGTCCAAAGTCCAAAATTCATTTATTTATTCCAATTAATTTATAAAGTGCAGGGTGTGAGGAAAAAGTGGCGACACGTTTAGGTTGGAGCCTTCGACTGACCATTCTTGTGAACAAGACTGTTTAAGTGCAATATATATATATATATATATATATATATATATATATATCCCCCTTGACCTCCCCCCTTCCGCTGCTCTCCTAAACACCCCAGGTCTTCCCTCCGAAGACGTGGGTACTTAGCTGCTGGCAGATCCGATTCCGAGTGCCCTAGTCTCCATAAGAGGCCAATTTAAATCGTGCAGCAACTTTGACCGGAACTGTATGTCTTTTAGTTACATTCAATTTAAAAAATTGCACTGTCAACTTTTAAAACAGATTGTTGATATTTACTTGAAAACCTTTTAACTTTCTAAATTGAAACAAGGTGGTGCTGATACATATGCTTGCTACTTACTTGCAAATGTACTTGCCTGCAATCAGAACCTTGTGGTTCTAGAAATAAAGTAACAAAATATATTTTTGCTATATAAAACCAATTGGCCTGGAGTTAGTCATTGAGTGTGTGCTTCATTTATTGCCATTGTGTATACAACAAATGCTTTGCACTACTCTCTGATAAGCCTAACTGCTCGACCACACTACCACAAAAGAGAGCACACTATAACTCATTTTGATATGGTATATACACAGCCAGCTTCCTACTCCACCTGACACCCTTCTGCAGGGTAGACAACAAGACAAAATGTTTCAGTAGCCTAGTTTAGGCTTGGCATATGTGCACCTTGCCATTTTGGTTAATGTTGGACCCATCATAATGGAGCTAATTCTTGGTATAATGCAGGCATCCTTGGCAACGTAATGCCCAATGTGGCTAATATTGGCCCTCACATGATGGTGTTATACTAGTACACAGTTTGGCTAATGCTGGTTCTTGCATAATGATAGTAATTCTTGGCTTAGTATAATCAACTATGACTTGATGGTACACCATTTTGGATAATTCTGTCCTTGGTGCGATGGTGGTAATTCTTTGCCTAATATGCGAATCCGTGGTATGATGGTGCCAACTTTGGCTAATGCTGATCCTTACATAATGGTGTGGTATAATGTAATCATTCTTAGCATGATTGTGCCCACGTCAAGAGTGCTGGTCTTGGAATACTGTGAACAGCTGTTGCAAATTGGTACCGTGGCTAGTACTGACTTTGACATCATGGTGGCAGTTCATGGCATAATGTAGGCACTCAGAAATAAGCTTTATCAGATATATGCAAAAAGCTGTTGGCAGTAAATTGGAACAATATTTGACTACTTGAGCAACAGAGGACTGTTGCACATTGCTCTGTTGATGGTAAGCCACTCCCCCATCCCATTTAACCATTTCTGCCAAGTCTCATAAAGCCATCCACCCATCAGTGCACTTCAGTCACGATTCCTTGTTCTCACTACTGTGTTCATTCATCCATTGTTTCAATAACTCATTCATCCATTTATTTACTCACTTACCCTTCTATTCATTAACTCACTCACCCATTCAGTCATGCAACAATTAACTCATCCTCGAGTTCACCCACAAACTCACTCATCCAAACAGCGACACAGACTTGTCAGACTCGCTAATTATTGAAGAAAAATTCATTTACAAAAATCCAGACCTATTATGTTTTCCAGTGCTTTTTTTAAATTTGTGAGTAATTCTGAATTTATTATGTTTGTATTCACACATGCTTCTGGAAAGGCGAACTGATGAAACTAGTAATAAGGAGAGCTGGTTTAAACTTGTTATTTTTTTTCTTTATTTTCATAGAGACAGTTTCACAAAGTCGTAGGAAGGAGTGTAGAAACTGATTAGTATGTGCTAACGGGACTCAAATCAAAGATACAGCGAAATAAGATGGGGAGTAGGCATGTATTCCTTTGTCCCATACTGTCTGCACCTCCCAGATTTTCATCTTACTGCCCCTAATTATTTTCTGAGCAGTACATGTTCAAAGAGGGAAAGCTCGCATTTTGTTTTACCGTCTGTAAAGTCAGGTTTTCTGTTTCACCAAGGGAAATGTTTTGAGCTCTTTGAGAATTTTGAAGGATTTCTGTTATGGACATAGAAGCTGGTGCCGCGCTTTTTCTTGAATCATAGTGGTTTCTTAGTGGTTTCTCTTTAAAAAAAACGAAACTATTGAGCACTAGAGAGATTAAATGATGTGGCTCTTTTTATTGGATAATGTAGTAAGCAAATTCCAGAGTGCCAGTGCCTTTTTATAGCGTTTGAAGAGCTTTTGCATTTTGTATCTTCATAATCAGTATGTGCATATCTGATAGAGGCCTCTAACAATAGATTCCTCACCTTCGAGTATTCCCCAGGCGTCAGACTGAATCCGGAAAATCTTGAGCAGTACCTTTGCACCACACCAATAGTAGGCATCAATCAACTCTGTGTCAACTCCATTCGTGTCAGAAGTGACTTTGTGGTGCGTTCAAAAGCACCCCAGTGTGCTGATATCTGCATCAACAGCGTGGATCCAGAGAGCTACCTCTGGCACATTTTAGTCAACTTTTTTTCAACTTTTTGTTGAAGATTATATTTTCGAGCTTGCTCCCAGTGTGCTAGGGAAAAGTCAGTTGTGAAACCCTCTTGTTTCACGCTTTGTGGGGATTGTCCCCATCAAATGACGGTGTTGGATCCCCCCCTGGTTGGTCTCCAAAGCCTGGGGTCGAGACACGACATCAAGGCCTGCATCAAATGCAAGTCGATGAACCCGAAGGCGATTCACAAGTGGGCGATGAAGCTCCTGGCAGTGTGACAGAAGAAGGCTCCCGGGTTGTTCTTAATCTCACTTCAGTGGAAGTTCTCGCGGTCCAGGAGTTATTCCTGTGAATGGTTGTCTTCGTGATACAAGACCTACTTGTCGAAGTCGGTAAAGAATAAGAAGCACAAAAAGAACAAGAAGCACAAAAAAGTTTTGCAGCAGTCTTCAGCTTCACCCGTGCGACTTTGTGCTTCTAGCCTCTGACCTCCACCTGTGCAGCTGGTGTCAAGTTCCACTGCATGCTTCCCAGAGTTTCCTGGAGCCAGGGCAACACCGGTGCAATTACGGAAGCTATACAATACCATATTTGCGGCCTCTCTGGCACGCCTTTAGGCCCCACGAAGCTGAGCGGTGCCCTGGCTGGGTTACTGCTGGCAGGTTGTCTCGCAACACCAGCCGGGCCCTCAGGATCCATCTCTGGATCCAGGACGAAGCCGCCTCGGGTACCACCACCTGCCCTGACTCCATCCCATCTGGTAAACCAAAAGGTTCCCTGGAAACTACCCATTAATTTGGGGCAGGATAGGGAAAGCAGAACATAAGAAGGCAAACAAAAACCTGCCTCCAACTAAGGCCCCAACTACAGAGTCCTTCTTTTCAAAAACACATAAATTGAAAGCAATAATTTTTTTGCATATTATTTTCCTTTATTGCAATATTTAATGATACTGCAACAGTGAACTCTACCCCCACAGAAATATATTTTTTAAATTCACATTCATACTCACATTCATACTTCTCAAACTTAACAACCATACCTCAAACATTGATAGAACCACATATCCCAGAGGTAAGCAGCAAATATTTACATTTGACGTTACATCGAATCGGTGGGTGCTCCAGAAAGTCCAGAAGGGGTGTACGCCGTACTATTTCTGGACACTCCTCAACCTTTACCACAATCTCAAGAATGGCTGATAGAGAGCCATCTTGCTTTACTTCATCATAAAGTGCAGGCCCTTTTGACCAAGGAGGCCATCAAGGGGGTGCCTTTGCCAGAGAGGGGGCATTGTTGCTATTCCTGCTACTTTCTCTTACCAAAAAAGGGCAGAGGCCTTTGCCGTATTTTAAGCCTGCACCCTCTAAATTACTTTCGTTAGAAAGTGAATTTCAAAATGCTCACATTGGCTCAGGCTCTGTCTGCCATCGACTCAGGATATTCGATGGAAGGGTTGGACTTGTAGGACTTCTGTTTCCCCGTCCTGCCTGCCCACAGACATTACCTGTAGTTCCCGGTGGGCCAAGAGCATTTTGAGTTTGCTGTGTCTCTTTTGGCCTCACTGGTGCCCCTGGGGTGGTCACCAAGGTGATAGCAGTGGTTGCAGCAAATCTGTGGAGGTTAGAGGTTCCAATCTTCCCGTACCTTGATACCTGGCTGTTGAAGGCGGGTCTACCCCAGGCAGTCATCTTCCACCTCCAGACTGTGGCAGATCTCCTGCATTCACTAAGTTTCTCTATCAACATGCTAAAGTCACACCTGACTCCCTCTCATTTGCTCCCCTTCAGATGAGCCATTCTAAACAAAGCTCCATTTCTGAGATATTCTTCGTTAGGTGCTAGTCCTGGATATCAAGGCTATAATACGGATGGTCCAGACTCTATCCTTAACTTTAGTGATACTGTCTCTGAGGCTCCTGGCCTTCATGGCCTCCTGCATCATGCTTGTAAAACATGCCTGTAGGCATATGCAGGTTCTGCAGTGAGACCTGAAATCCCAGTGGGTGCAGTATCAGGGGAATCTCTACCTAGTCCATATATTGAAGGGAACAGCAAAAGATCACAGATCTGCAGTGGTAGCTGATGAAGCAAGACTGGGTCAGCATCAGACCCCTCTTCCTTCCCCACCCAGATCTCACAGAGGTGATAGTTGTGTCACTTCTGGTTGTGGGTGGCCATATGGGAAAGGTGGATATGAGAGGACCCTGGTCTTCATTTTTTCAAATTTGTTGGAGCTGAGAGCAGTCCACCTGGCACTGATGGCCTTTCTACAATCCACCCCATATAACACTGCCGCCATGTGGTATTGCAACAAACAGGGCAAGGTGGGGTTGTTTACTCTGTGTCAAGAGACTGTGGGCCTCATTCCGACCCTGGCGGTCTATGACCGCCAGGGTGGAGGCCGGCTGAAGCACCGCCAACAGGCTGGCGGTGCTTCATTCAGTATTCCGACCGCGGCTTTAAAGCCGCGGTCGCCCAGCCGGGTCCGGCGGTTTTCCCCCGGCTGGGGGAATCCTCCATGGCGGCGCTGCTTGCAGCGCCGCCATGGGGATTCCGACCCCCTTCCCGCCAGCATGGCATGGGCAGTGCAGGGGCCCCCTAACAGGGCCCCACAAGGATTTTCACTGTCTGCATTGCAGACAGTGAAAATCGCGACGGGTGCAACTGCACCCGTCGCACCCCTGCAACTCCGCCGGCTCCATTCGGAGCCGGCTTCATTATTGCAGGGCCTTTCCCGCTGGGCCGGCGGGCGATCTTTTGGCGGTCGCCCACCGGCCCAGCGGGAAAGCCAGAATGGCCTCCGCGGTCTTTTGACCGCGGAGCGGCCAAGTGGCGGTTCCCGTTTGGCTGGCGGCGCCCGCCGCCAGCCAAACTTAGAATGAGGCCCTGTATGTCTCCGGATTTGGGTGGAGCACAAGGGCATTTTTTTGATCGCCAGGGCAGGTGAGCTCAGCTGGCAGTGCCTGGCAGACCACGAATGGCATCTGTATCTGGAGGTGGCAGGCACTCTATTTCTCACTGGCTCAATATTTGCCACCCCGAGAACACACAATGTCATTACTTCTGCGTCTTGAAGTCTTGCTCGGAGATGCATTTAGTCTTGAGATGAGTTCAGGACTCCTGTACGTCTTTCGGCCAGTACCACTACTACCCAGAGTTTTCAAAAAGATTCCAACTGACTGGATCCAAGTCATCTTAGTGGCCGGATTGGGCTTCAACAGTTTGGTACCCAGACCTCATGAGCCTTGCTCCTCCGATCAGGCTGCCCTTTGGGATTACCTCCTGTTGCAGCAACAGGGCAGGGTGCTGCACCTGAACCTGCGCACTCTTTAATTTCATGTGTGGAGATTGAGCAGCGACAGTTAAGGGTGCTTGGTCTTCCTCCTGAAGTATTTGTTTTTAACCCTATCGGTACATGTGTCAGCCAATGGCAGACACACGCACACACTCCCTGATTTGGGACACGACCATTGGCCAACACCAGGGAGGGGTTTTAAAGCACCAGAGAATTTGTTTTTAATTTAAAACCCCTGGGGAGATACGGACGAGCTTTTGTGTCTCCCCCGGATTCTGTGATATCAGCACGCCTTGAGGCAAGCTCACATCATAGTTGTTTTTCCCACCAGAGCAGGAAGCAGCGGGTAAGGCCACTTTCTACTCTGGTGGGAAAAACGGGCCTCCCCAGCTTTCCGGAACGCCTTGTTTGAAAGGGGGAGATTCTTCCCTTTCAAAGGAGGCCTTCCTGAAACTGTTTCCTGGCCGAGGAATGCGGCCACGCTGCGATCCACGGCCAGGAAACGCCACTAGACAGCAGGGATGTTGGCTCTTGTCGGAATGGGCGGTCCCTTGCACCGCTAGCCACCCCACCCCTCCCAGCCAGGGGGCCTTTAAAAAAAAACGTTTGTTTACCCCTGTCATGACCACTAAACCTAGGCACACCAGTGGAGTAGTGTTTTTATCCGGACAAGTTGGGAAACGCTGGGTGGTAAGCAGTTTGTGGAATCCTGCATATTCCTGTACTTTACGTCACAGAAATACAAGGAAAAATTGTTCTTTTATTCAATGGTGTACCTTTGCAGGGCATTCTGGGGAAAAATTCAGGGGAATCCTCACAAGAGATACCTCCCTGGACTCCCCTTGATGTCTACTTTTCAGAAATGTCTGGGTTTCCCTAAATGGCTCCCGATCCCAGGACTAATTAGTACACTCACCTTAAGTATCATTATCGCCACAATACATTTTGGAACCTTCTCTGTCGTGGGCACTTGGCCTACCCACACAAGTGTAGTAACATTTTTATTGGGGAACCTGGAGGGGAATGCTGGATGGAAGGAAGTTTGTGGCTCCCCTCAGATTCCAAAACTTTACATCACCCAAACGTCTGGAAAAGGTGTTTTTTAGCCAATTGTTGAGGTTTGCAAAGGATTCTGGGTGACAGAATGGTGAGAGCCCCAAAAGTCACCCCATCCAGGATTCCCCTAGGTGTCTAGTTTTCAGAAATATACAGGTTAGCTAGGTTTTAATAAGTGCCCGCAGAGCTAGAGCCCAAAATCCACAGCTAAGCACGTTGCAAAAAACATTTCCGTTTTCCGCTTAAAAATGTGATGTGTCCACATTGCATTTCGGGACATTTCCTGTCGAAGGCAATAGACCTTCCCACACTTTGCAGCACAAAAATGTGTGGAAAAAAAGTGTTTTTTAGCCCACTTTTGAGGTTTGCAAAGGATTCTGTGTAACAGAACATGCTGTGACCCCACAAGTCACCCCATCCTGGATTCCCTAGGTGTCCAGTTTTTTAAAAAATATACAGGTTTGCAAGGTTTCCCTAAGTGCCGGCTGAGCTAGAGCTCAAAATCCACAACTAGGCACTTTGAAGAAAACGTGTCCGTTTTCAGAGGGAGAATGTGATGGATCCACGTTGTGTTTTTGGTCGTTTCCTGTCACGGGCACTAGGCTTACCCACACAAGTGAGGTACCATTTTAATCGTGAGACTTGGGGGAATGCTAGATGGAAAGAAGTTTGTCGCACCCCTCAGATTCCATAATTTTGCAGCACCGAAATGTGAGGAAAATGTGTGTTTTTAGACAACATTTGAATTTTGCAAAGGATTCTGGGTGGCAGAATCTGGTGAGAGCCCCACAAATCACACCATCCTGGATTCCAATGGGTGTCTAGTTTTAAAAAACGTACAAGTTTGCTAGGTGCCGGCTGACTACAGGGCAAAATCCACAGCTAGGCACTTTGCAAGAAACATGTCAGGTTTCAGTGGAAAAATGTGATGTGTCCATGTTGGGTTTTAGGTCATTTGCAGTCGCGGGGACTAACCCTACCCACACAAGTGAGGTACCATTTTTATCCGGAGACCTGGGGAAACACAGAATAGCAGAACAAGTGTTATTACCAGTTGTCCTTCTCTTCATTTTCATCTTCCATATGTAAGGCAGTGTGTATGAAAGAAATGATTTTGAGAAATACTCTGTAATACACATGCTAGTATGGCTACCCCCAAATTCAGGGATGTGCAAATAACCACTGCTTCTAAACTCCATTTCTTGTGCCCATTTCGGAAAGATATCCTTGATATCTATTTTTCACTTTATATTTTACCAAATTAATTGCTGTATACCTGGTACACAATGAAAACCCATTGCAAGGTGCAGCTCTTTTATTAGCTCTAGGTACCTTGGGTTCTTCATGAACCTAGAAGCCCTATATATCCCCATAACCAGAAGTGTCCAGCGGGCATAATGGTATATTGCTTTTGAAATCTGCCATAGCTGGAAAAAGTTGCAGATGAAAATGTAGACAGAAATGGCAGTTTTTTTCCACTCAATTTCAATATTTTTTTTATTTCAACTGCTACTTTCTATTGGAAAACCTTAAAGGATCTATTCTACACAAATGACCCATTGCTGAATTCCGAATTTTGTCTACTTTACAGAAATGTTTAGCTGTCCGGGATCCACCATTGGTTTCACACCCATTTCTGTCACCAACTGGAAGGAGGCTGAAAGCACAAAAAATAGTAGAACTGGGTTATGTCCCGGTAAAATGCCAAAACTGTCTTGAAAATTTAGTTTTTCAGATTCAAGTCTGCCTGTTCCTGAAAGCTGGGAAGATGTTGATTTTAGCACCACAAACCCTTCGTTGATGCTGCAAAAAAACATATGCTTTCTTCTGCAGCACTTTTTTCCCATAAAACCCAAATTTTTGCTGTATCTTGCCTAATTTCTCGGTCCCCACCAGAAGAATCCTCAAACTTGGGGAATCCCCAGGATGTTGGGAAAAAAGGACACAAATTTGGCGTTAATAGGTTATGTGGAAAAAGCATTATGGAGCCTTGAGGTCAAATTACCCCAAATAGCCAAAAAAGGGCTCAGTATGGGTGGGCAAAAGGCCCAGCCGGGGAGCGGCTAATCTGATGGAGACTTCTAGTTGCAGATTCCTTGCCTTAGAATTTCCCCCAGGCGTAAGTCTGGATCCGGAGATTTTTCTCAATCAGTACCCCTGCGCACCATCAGGTAGCGTTGGTCGATTGGGCGTCCGTCTTTGGTGTCATGTTCGCCGAGTATGACGTTGCAGGTCGTATATAGGTGCCACCCTGGCGCTGTGACATCAGTTCTTTTCTTTCCAAATGCATGCAGATCCAAAGAAGAGCAACCCCACAGTCACTTTTTGACTGACTTTTTCAACTTTTGTCAAAGCTTTTTTGATCTTCTGGTGCATTGAGTATGTTGTCCTGGAAGAGCGTCTTCAAGCCCTACAACTCCTGTCATCGGATGATGTCCATGATGGATCCACACCTCATGAGTCTTTGATGCTGGGAGCACAACCACAACCCGAAGTCATGCTCAGAGTGCTTGGTTCCACGTCGCTCCCGGTCTCGGTCGAGAGGAAAGCCCGAGACTGCTCGCAAAGCCCACACGCTTCGTCTTCCCATTCAAAATCTTCAGTATGCTCGGGTAAACGCAAGAAGAAGTTGAAGAAGAGCAAACGTTCTTTGACTTCACCCCGTCGGTCGGATGACACGTCGCGGGAAAAGGTGCATCATCGCTCTAGGCCTCCATCCTCAAAATCTATTTCTTGTTTGGCTCCGTGCCTCCCAAAATTTCTGGGAGCAGAAGCCACGTCTGCCCAACTCTGTGAGTTCTGTGAGGCCATGTGTCAATTTGGGCAGTCCAGCCCTGCTGGAGCTCCTTCGAGTCCTGTGGGATTAGCAGGGCCTCCCTCAGGTTCCATGCCAGCGGCTTCAACTTCAGTTCTGGAGGGTGCCCAGGGATCCATTTCCAGGTCCGCACTGGCATTGGTCATACCCCCGTGACCTTCCCCAACGTCGGTGCAGACATTGACACTTTTGACACAGCCCAGGCCCGTGGTCGGTGTTGATCCCATATTTGTTGCTGACTGCAACACGGAGACGGACCAGTACTGCTCGACGCTAATTCCGACTTTGAGTTGGATCCTGACCCTTATTCTTATGGGTACTGGTATGGAAGGGTCGCTGTACCCTTTAAAATACCAGCTTGATGACCCAATGGATTAGGCTCAGGACTTGGGTGAAGCCAGTGGTCTAGATACCGCCACTACCATGACTACGGAGGATGGGGTGTCCTACTCAATAATGGTGAGGAGAGCGGCTGAGGTTCTTGGACTCAAGCTGCCTTCTGTAGATGTCAGGACCAACCTCCTGACTGAAGTGCTCCAGCCTGGGGTTTCCTCTTCAGAACCCCTCTTGCCCTTCAGTGAGGCAGGCCCTGATGTCCCAGTACAGGGCCTCCTGTAAACAGGACAGTCTCCTTCTGCCATAAGCCTGTGACTAATGACCCAAAATTCCTGACCCAACTACCCACCCGAGAGCTTGATTATCCAGGCCTCTACATCCCCATTCCCTTCCGCACCCCCGAATAGGGAATCCAAAAGACTGGATCAGATTGGAAATGTTTTCTTCCACCGGTCTGGCATTGCGGTCTGTGAACACGCATGCCTTTTGGGCTGTTACTCCTATACTTTATGGAATATGGTTGCTCAGGTGCTGCCACAGGTCCCGGAGGAGGCCCGGGCCATTCTCTCCCAAGCTGTTGCTGACGGGAGGGTTGCAGCTAAGTTCACAATCGGATGTGGGCTGGATATGACTGGCTCAGTACGCAGATCGGTTCCATCGACAGTGGCCTTGAGGCGCCACGCTTGGTTGAGGACGTGTGGGTTTTCGGGGGATGTCCAAACAGAGCAAAGCAGACTCGGCCCTCAAGTGTTTTACATAGTCCCGGGCCACAGCTCCATCCTTGGGCCTTGCAGCTGCCCCTTTCCCTACTCAGTCTGCTTTTCTCCCCTTTCGTGGCTACAAAGGGGTGCCCAACCATGTTCTTTTCCCTCCAGCCACTGCACCGCGCATGATGCCCAGCCTCTGCGTTGCCGGGGACATGGAATCCAATGTTCTTGTGGATCAGGGAGCCAGTGTTGACCCAGTCCACCAACCTTCCCGCTGCAGCCTTCAAAACTTCTTAGTCTGATGCTTCCCCATCAGGGACCAGTTGGAGGCAGGATTCATCATCACCTGCCCCCCGGTAATCAATCACATCAGAAAGGTGGGTTTTGCAAATAGTCAGAAGGGGCTAGCCACTCCTTCCCCTTCGATACTACACCATCCTACGATCAGATTGCGGAGGATCACCTGGCACTTCTCCTTGAGGAGGTTACCGCTCTCTTGGCCAAGGGAGCCATGAAAGGGGCCCTTTTGCCAGATGTAGGTCATGGTTATTATTCCCGCTACTTTCTGGTGCCCAAAAAGGACAAGGGCCTCCGTCCTATCGTAGACCTCCGGTCCTTCAATCTCTTTCTCAAAAAAGAGAAGTTCAGAATGCTCACTCTGGCTGAGGTTCTTTCTGCCCAGGAGACTGCAGGATGCATATTTCCATATTCCCGTCCTGTCTGCCCACAAACGTTATTTGCAGTTCATGGTAGGTCACAAGCATTTCCAATTACCATGCTCCCTTTTGGCCTTACCAGTGCCCCTCAGGTGTTCAACAAAGTGATGGTGGTGGTTGAAACTCATCTGCGCAGGTTAGGGGTTTCAGTCTTCCCCTACCTATCCGGCTGGCTGTTAAAGGCAGGCCCTCCCCAGGATGTCATCTCTCACTTCCAGACTACGGCAGACATTGTGCATTCACTGGGGTTCACTATAAATGTGCCGAAGTCACACCTGGCTCCCTCTCAGATGCTCCCTTTCATTGGAGCTCTTCTGGACACAGTGACGTTTCAGGCCTATCCTCCCAAGTGGTAAGTCCAGGATATTCAGACTATGGTACCCATGTTTCAACCTCTATCCTGGATTTCAGTGAGAATGAGGCTGCTGGGCCTCATGGCCTCCTGCGTCCTAATGGTGACACATGTCAGAGGGCATATGCAGACTCAGCAGTGGGACCTGAAGTTTCAGTGGGTGCAGCATCAGGGGAATCACTCCAACATGGTACAGATCTCAGAGGGAACTGCTCAAGATCTGCAGTTGTGGCTTTTGAACCGTGATTGGGTCAGAGACAGATCCCTCCCCTTTCCCCAACCAGATCGGACAGTAGTGACAGATGTGTCACTCCTAGGATGGGGCGGCCAAATCTGAGACGTGGAGATCAGAGGCGTCTGGTCTCCGTCTGAGTCCGAGATCCATATCAAACTCCTGGAGCTCAGGCCAATCAGGGTAGCATTGAAAGCATTCCTTCACTCTCTCAAAGGGAACGTGGTGCAGGTGTTCACGGACACCACCACCACCATGTGGTACTGCAACAAGCAGGGCAGGGTGGGTACCCTTTGTCAGGAGGCTGTGCGCCTCTGGACATGACTGGAACTCCAGGACGTATCCCTGGTGGTTAAACATCTGGCGGGCTTTCTGAACGCCATAGCAGATTAACTCAGCTGTCAATGTCTGGTCGAATGGCGTCTTCATCCAGTGGTGGCACACGGTCTCTTTCAGCATCATGGAGAGCCTTGGTTAGATCTGTTCACCTCTGCAGAGAACGCGGAATGTCAGCTGTTTTGCACGTTGGAGTTTCCAAGCGACACTCGCTCAGCGACGCTTTTCGTCTCAAGTGGAACTCAAGCCTCCTAATATGCCTTTCCGCCAATACCACTTCTGCCCAGAGCTCTCAAGAAGATCAAGAATGACCGGGCCCAATTCATTCTTGTGGCTGTTGACCCCCTCTCTGCCCCTCTGTCTGAGGCCAATTTGTTTGTTCTTTTTCTGGCCCAGCAGGGCTCTGCTTTGGGCATCCACAAGGGTTACTTGTCTGAAATCTTGGCTTTCCTAAGATTACCTGATCAACCCTATTTGATGAGTTTCCTATTGTAGGTAGATGCCTGAAGGGTCTCACCCATATGCTTCCTCCTTCTCTGTTCATAATGCCCCAATGAGATTTGAACTTAATTCTTACTTTCCTGATGTGTGCTCCTTTCAAGCTACTTCACAACTGCCCACTCCGGCTTCTTACTCTGAAGACAGCCTTCCTTGTAGCCATCACTTCTGCCCCCAGAGTGAGTGACCTGCAGACTCTTTCCTCGAAGCCACCTTTCTTTTCCATCCATCCTGATAAGGTGGTGCTTCATACCAGGGCTTCCTTCTTACCTAAAATCGTCACGCCCTTTCATGTAGGCCAGTCCATCACCTTCCCTACTTTTTATGCACCCTGCGTCCCTCTAAGGAAGAGGAGAGACTCCACCGCCTGGACCCAAAAAGAGTGTTGGTGTTCTGTCTTGATCGTACCAGAGAGTTCTGGATGAATTATCAACTCTTTGTGGGTTATGTGGGTGCGACAAAGGGTCGGGCAGTGCAGAAAAGAGCCATCTCTAGATGGGTAGTTCCCTTCATTAAAATGTGCTACGCATTGGCTAAGAAGCAACCCCCGGAAGGTTTGCTTGCTTACTCGACCACAGCAACAGCTGCAATCAATGCGTTAGCACACGTAGTTTCAGTCCTTGACATCTGCCAGGTAGCAATGTGGGCGTCCTTGCACACGTTCACCAAACACTACTTACTACCTGGACACTCTGGTCCAAAGGGACAGGTCCTTTGCCCGTTCAGTCCTGCAGGACTTCCTAGTATGATCTTGGTTTGCAGACCCACATCCGGGGATGGTATTGCTTGGGCATCTATTCTTAGGTGAGGAATCTGCAACTAGAAGTCTCTATCAGATGAACAAGTTACTTAACCTTCAGTAACCAATTATCTGGTGGAGACATATTGCAGATTACTTACTGACCCACCCATCCTTTCTGCTCTGCAAACTGATTTCTAGGGACAGGGACTTCCCTTTCAGGGCCCCAGGGTAAGTGCTCTTCATGGCTCTGCGCTTTTGGTGTGGAAAGTTGTGACAAGAAACTAAGATCAGTACGCCGGGGTGGTGCCTATATATGACCTGGAACATCATATCCGGCGAACACAACACCAACGTCCTGACTTCACGGTACTGCTCGACAAAAATCTCCAGATTCAGTCTGACGCCTGGGAGAAACTCTTTGGTAAGGAATCTGCAGCTAGAATATGTCTACCAGGTAATTTGTTACCAAAGGTAAGTAACTTGTTCTTTTGGCAGCCAGGCATCCTTCTACGAAATCCATCTATGCCTGCCGTTGGTAGAAGTTTGTTGTGTGGTGTACTACACACCAAGTGGATACCCTTTCTGCACCTCTGTCAGAGATTTTATTTGTTCTTTCCCCTGCCTGCACAGCCTTGCCTTGGGCACTGTCAAAGGTTATTTGTTGGCCATCTCAGCCTTCCTGCTGCTGCTGCTAGATTAACCTTCCCTCTTTAAGTCACTGGTTGTCACTCATTTTCTTAATCGTTTACAGCATCATTTTAGTCCTGCCCTTTTTTCATGCCCTAGTGGGATCTGAACTTTGTTCTGACATTTCTTATGTATTCTCCTTTTGAGCCACTCCGTTCTTGTCCCTTTCGGCTCATCACAATCAAGACTGCTTTTCTAGTGGTCATCACATCGGCAAAGGTCAGCAAGCTTCAAACTCTTTCTGTGAACCATCAATATACCACATTTTTTCCAGACTGGCCCTCAGAGCGCTTCTCTTTCCTTCTGTGAGTGGTCATACCCTTGCATGTTGGACAGAGTATCCCTCTACCTGCTGTCTGCTCCCCACGTCATCCTTTCAAGGAAGAGAAGAGATATCGAATAGACCCTAAACTATCTCTCTCCTTTTAAACTGATCACATCAAACCCCAACGGATGGATGATCTGCTCTTTATTGAGATTGCAGGGACAAAGACGGTGGATTGTGCTTTTGAATCAAAGTTTGCTATGCACTGGTGAAGAAACAACCACCTGAAAGGCTGCACGCCCATTCCACCAGGGTCAAAGCTGCGACTACTGGGTTAGCCCGTGGGGTCCCTGTCCTGGCCATCTGTCAAGCAGCCACATGGGCGTTTCTGCACATATTTACCAAAAACTACTGCCTTAACAGTCAGGCTCACTGTGATGGGCATTTTGCTTGTTCGGCCTTCCACGACTTTTTGGTCTAGCCTGCTTGCAGACCCACCTCTGGGGAGGTATTGCTAAGGGATCTAATCTACGGTGGGGAATCCACGGTTAAAAGTCTCTATCAGATGGACAAGATACCATCAGTAACGCCTTATCTAGTAGAGACTCTATCTAACCCCACATTCCTCAATGACCCTCTCATCCTCCCCACTCTGCAAACTTGGCTCTTCCCCAAGAGGTCCGGCTTGATTGTGCACACTGGTCAACAATGGTACATTGGTGTAAACGTGGTTTCGCGTTTTTGGTGTGAAAACATTCACAGAAGAAACTTATTTCTGCCCCACAAGGTGGCACTTATGAAGGCATTAATGGAGATGAGTCGACGCAGAGCTGATCAATGCCACCTGTTGACACGCAGAGGTACTGCTCAAGATTTCTGGATCTAGTCTGACATCTGCAGGATATTTTAAGGTGAGGAATATCCAGTTGCATAGAGTTTCTACCAGATAAGGCTTTACTGAAGGTAAGTAACTTGCCCTACTGATGAATATATATAAGATTTCTAACCTTATGAATATCCCCAGGTGCAACACTGTATCCATATACTCCAAAGCAGTGCTGCTTCATGCCAGTAGGTGGTACCAAGTGATTCCACATCAGCAACATTGTGCTCCAAAAGTGACAGAGCTGCATATAAGCACCACTCAAGTACGCTGATTTCAGTTATTTTCTTTCTTTGCATTCAGACGTGGCTCTAGAGCTCTGCTCCTTCTAGTGTGTCTGTGAGATATTTTCTTGCAAATTTTCCAGCATTCAAGGGACATGCTACCCCTTAAATGACAGGGTTTAAATCTTGTAAGTACTGTCTCAAACATATATCTGTGACAGATCACCACAAATGCTTTTCTGTTTTCTGGATTAGACTAAAAACTCCAAGGCCTGTGGCAAATATGCCCACATAAATCCAAAAGCCATCCAAGAATGCAAAGCAAAGCTTTATGTAGCAAAGCACAGCAAGGCTCATTGATCGTCCTGCTCCAAGTTTAAGTCAAGACTGGACTTGGCCACTTCCCACCACTCTTGTTGTCCAGAGAAGATGCAAGGGCATCACTGTGCCTCCAGATCTCACTCTTATTCTACCAAGCAGCTGATTCTATCCTTGATTCCAACTCACCCATGTTCCTGGGTCCTTCAGCGATATTGCAGTGGCAGCTGGTAATGTTTGAAAGTGGTGGGGTGCAATATTTGCCATCAGTTCATCACATTTTTTCATAATTTGCCCTAAGAGTTTTCCATACGATAAGAATTTAGTTCATTGTGCCAATGCCAGCATTTTCTTATGGGTTGCCACTTATGCCAAGAATTGCATACATTGATCCAGAACTAGAATTTTGCCATTGATATTGGCAATATACCATATACCTCCAGTACTGCAGCACCAGCATTTTGCCCTATGTGTCTCCTTATGTCAGCATTTCTTCCAGTATTTCACGGTCTATATGGTCTACATTTTGGCCATAAGAAGGCACACAACACTCTGTAGCTGGATCTTGTCTTAGCCCTCCTCCTCCTTCTGTCATCTGAGGACTGACCTGCACACTGTAAGTGTTCATGAAAACTCATGTTTCCATCAACACTGCACAGTTAAATCATTAGTAGCTACGGCAAGTGGCAGTGAATGGTGCCTCACATTAAGCAAGGCTGCACCCTAAAGCCCCTGATAAGGAGCTGCTACTGCACAGCATGTTGAATTCTTTTGAAAGGCCATGCTGCACATCATTAGCAAGCTTCTGGCTCTCACGTTATCCATGGGGACCTCCAATCTGGTTACCTACAGTGAGTTTGTCCTCGGCACCATTTGTTCCCTTTGAACCCGCTTCAGCTTTCATGCCGGTATCCATGCTGCATTTGGACCCAGTGTTGAAACCCATGCTAGCACCTCGTAATTTGCAGCCTGCACCACTGCTGCTAGCGCCAGAGAAGGAGCTGCAACCCATCATGGCATCCAATTCCAAGCCAGCTTTGAATTGACCAAAACTACATCAAGATCTTGATGTGACGCAGCCAATACTGCATTCATCAGACTCAGATATAATTCTGCAGTCAAACATAGACACTGCGCTCCACCTTTTGGCTCAGATTTAGACCAGAGCCTGTCATGTGGAGATGACAGTGGTGGAGATGGGAAAGAGTTTGCCTCATTCTGTGAAGAAGGCACCAGTACATGCACTTATAGGATGTAGTGGGTTAAATGCCTCACCTGATACTGGGTATACTCTCACAGCCCAGCAGTTGATGAAAATAAATCTTTTGACACTGTGATTAGAAGGGTTGCTGAGGTCCTTGACCTCCACCTCCCCAGAATGGAGGTAAACACAAATTTACTAACACAGGCCCTGCAGCCTGGCCCGGCACCTACCATACTGCTTTACCACTGTTGGGCACTTGGGCTTAACAGTGCTGTGGTCCCTGTGTCCACCGACTAGTTGTCCGTTTTCATAGACCTGCCTCAGACTGCCTGGAATTTCTTAACCCATCCCCGATCCTGTGACAGCTTGATGGTGCAGTCATCCAGTAGTAGAGTAAATCTTAACTCCTTCCCGAACACTCCTCCTGACAGGGTGTCAAATGTGTGGATACCTTAGATAAATTAATGTTCTCCTTGGCCAGTTAATATATGCTGTCTTTTCGATAGCTAGACTGGGTTGGGACATGGCCGGTACCAGATGACTTACATTCTTCCTTAGCCGAAACCATTCAGGATGATTGGGATGCAGCCAGGGCCAGACTGGCCGTAGCGGGCATCAGGTTTTTTTCCTGGGAGGCTGGATGGGTGTGGCTGATTTTGCAGTGGTGGGGGCCAGTTTTGTGACTGGGGGCTGGTTTTGCAGTGTTGCTGCAATATCAGCCACCAGTAACAAAAGCAGCAGTGCTTCAAAATTGCAGCCCCCAGACCCACGGGGCTGTTCCAACAAAATTACCAGGGGGCCTTTGAGTTCCCAGTCATGCCTGAGATGCAGCCATATTCATCATTCAGTTGGCCCTAGACACCACAGGTTATCTGAAAAGGGCTATGATAAGGAGCATGGTGCTCCACTGCCTCACCTGTATAAGGTCTGCAGGCTTTTATAGGGGTGTCCAGATATATTTAATGGACATGCATTTTGATGGTTCCTACCTCTTGGATGAGAAAGCAGATTTAGCCTTGGAGCTTGTTAAGACGAGCTGTGCCAAGGCATGGTTTTTGGGCCATTCAGCACCAGTCCAGCAACCTGTCAAACAATATCAACAGCATCAGGCTCCACAGCCTGCACAATGTGCCTCCCTGATCTTTTGAGGTGTGGGTCATGGGCCCAACTGACAACAACTGTGATCTGAGGTGCAACCCACATCCCAATCCTTCAACTCTCCAGCACCAACCTTGAAACCACTTTAGTGCACCTGTAGTGGCACACAGCCATCTTTTAGGAGGCAAGATCAGCCCCTTTCTACAAGGGTGGTAGCATGTTATATATGGGAAATGAGTCCTGTAAATGGTCCAGCAGGGATGCACCATGCCATTCCTGTTTGGTTCACCGCACTTGCCACCTACACTGTACCACTTCTTGGCAGACCTCTTTTCTGTTTTATGCCAGGATGTCCAGGCTGTTTTGGCCAAATGATCCATACAGAGTGTGCTAGTCTCTGAAGTAGGGACTGGGTGCTATTTCCCCTACTTCTTGTGCTGAAGAAGGACAGTGGACTCCGTCCTAGATCTTCATCCTATCAACTTCTTCCTCTGCGAAGACTAATTTGAAATGCTTGTCCTGGCACAGGTTCTGTCTGCCCTAGATCCCTGAGTTAGATTGTGCTGCTGGACTGGCAAAACGCATATTTTCACATCCCTTTCCTACAGGCCTACAGGCACTGCCTGCAGTTACAGGAGGGCCACAAGCACTGTCAGTTTGTTGTTCTCCCTTTAGATCTCACCGTTTCCCTTGGTTGTTCACAAAGGTGTTGGCAGCAGTTGATGACAACCATGGAGGTCAGGGTCTAGGGTAGTATGTCTTCCTCTACCTCAGCAACTGGTATTTAAGGCAGGCACACCGCAGTCAGTCATAGATATCCTCCAGACTTCTTGATGTCATTGGTGTTCTCAGTCAATCTGTTGAAGTCACACCTGCCTCCTGAATAAGGTGTGATTTCTAACCCTTTCTTCGGATCATTAAGTCCAGGACATTCAGGCTATGATTCTGATGTTTCCTCCTCTGCCCTGGGTCTCAATTAGATTGGCTTTGAGGCTTCTTGGCCTACTAGCTTCCTGCATCCTGCTCACCTATCATGCTAGTGGAATGTGTGAGCCTTGCAGTGGGAACTGAAGTCTCACTGGAACCAGCACAAAGGGAAGATGTCTGATTACATCCAGGCATCAGAGGAGAGTGCAAAAGATCTGCATTGGTGGCTGCTCAACCACAGTTGGACAAGCGGCCGTCCCCTTTCCCTATCCCAGCCGAGCTGACATTGGTGATGAATGTTTTAGTCCTGGGCTGGGAAGCTCACCTGGAAGAGGTGGTGGTCATGGGACTTTGATCTCTGACTTGCCTCCACATCAGTTTACTGGAGTTGTTGGCAATTTGCTTGGCCTTTAAAGCCTTCTTACCCTCAGTCTAGGGGCGGCTGGCACGGGTTCTCACAGACAACACCACTGCCATGTTGTACTGTAACAAGCAAGGCCGGGTGAGGTCTTGAGACCTGTGCCAAGAAATCATGACCCTCTAAAGCTGGCTGAATCATCAGGATTTTCCTGGTGGTACACCTCCTGGTGGGATCTTTAAATGCCAGTGTGGATGTGCTCAGATGGTGGCACCTTGCAGATCACAAATGACAAGTACACCTAGAGATGACACACGGCATCTTCCAACAGTGGGAAGAACCCTGGCTCAGTTTTTTTGCCACTGGTGTAATATCAATAGTTTTGCACACTACGGTTTCCTAGAACGCTCTCTTTCTGAGCCCCATTTCACTTGTAGTGGAGCATGGGACTCCATTATGCGTTCCTGCTGCTACCTCTCCTACTGTGTGTTTTACACTGGGCCCAAGTCATCCTAGTTGCTCTGGATTGGGCCTGGTAAATGTGGTATCCAGAACTTCTAGGCTTGAGCATCTATTCTTCAATCAGGCTGCCATTTTGGCAGGGCCTTCTGTCGCTGCAGCAGGGCAGGGTCTTGCACCAAAGCCTGCACAATCTGCACCTCCATGCACACAGATTGAGTGGCAACAGTTGATCTCCTTTGTTTTTCCTCTAAGGTCCTTATCATCATCCTGGCATTGAGATGCCCTTCCATTAAATCTGTGTATGCAGCTCGCTGGGATGACAAGTTTGTGGCTTAGTGCTGTACTGACCAATTGGATCCATTGCAAGCAAAACTGTTGATGTGTTGTTGTTTGCTTTGTTTTTCTCCCAGCAAGGTCTGGCTCTGGGCAGAGCTAAAGTTTACCTGTCAGCCCTTTCAGCCCTTTTACATAGTCTTTTTTATGCGTTTCTTGAAAGGTTTCCCTTTGTGATGCCATAGTGGGACTACCTGTGTGCAGGAGCACCACTTTTTAGTTTCTGTATCCAGTTTGATGCCTGGGAACATTCATGAGGTATGGAATCTGTGTTAGAGTATCCACCACAGAGTGCTTTACCCAAGTTTAATAGCTTGTTTTGACCTACTCTTCAACCCCCCCACCACCGCATCAGTATGAATTCCTACAGTAAATTAGTTAAGAAACCTGTAATTCAGCTCCCCATGTCTAAAACTGTAGGAACGAGAATCCACCAGAAAATCACAGGGTTCTATATGTTATGGCTTTACAGTATTCACCAACTGATCTGTTGATCACCATAAATTGTCAACTTGTTTTTAGCTTTGAGACTGCAAGAGCAGTCACCAGCTCATGTGCCTTACTAGTGAGACTGTGCCATCACTGTTACGACGGAGTAACCCATCTGCCGAGTTCTAAATCATGCCCTCTGTTGTTATCTAAAAAAGGCTCAGAGCCTACACATTCTTTACCATTTGTTGTTTCGCAACGGAGTCTTCTTTAAAGCCTCGTAATTCGTCACTGCAAGGCAAGTCTAATTCCTTTTACTCTCTGTGGAGCAGGGACCAAGCACTGATTGATTCAACCTAATCAGTGCCCGTCTGCTGCTTCCGATGTGACTTAGGTACTTCTTTTTAACTTCTAGGGCCCTGCAAACAGAAGGCATGTGGCTGGCAAAAACCTGCCCAGCAGGCCAGACAAAATTCTATAGTTTTATTTTCTATAGTTAACATTTTTCTTTTATTTTGCCAAGTCTTCTTTTCTCACTTTGTACTCATGTTTTGTTTTGCTTTTGCTTGTGGGCGCTGTTCTCAAAAGATTGATTATCTTGTTCTAAATTTTGCAAAGTGACACTGTATCATTCCTATATCTAATTTCTGAAATTATGCTTTAACATATAAACGTGCAGTACACCACAATCCATTCAGCTCCAATCCAATCTGCCCCACTCCGATTCAAACCAATCCACCCACAACTATCCACCCAACTCCAGACCAAACCACTCACCCAAATCAACTACAATCCACCACACTCCAATCCTCCCAATCCATCCCACTCCAGTCTGCCCCACTCCAATCCCAAACAATATGCCCCCCTCCAATTTGCCCCACCCCAATCAATCTGCCCCTCTCCAATCTAAAACAAATCTGCCCTACTCCAATCTGCCCCACTCCAACCCAAAACAATCTGCCCCACTCCATTCCAAAACAATCTGACTCACTCTAATCTGCTCCACTCCAATACATAACAAATCTGACTCACTCTAATCTGTCCCACTCCAATACATAAAAATCTGCTGCACTCAATCCAAAGCAACCTGCCACACTCCAATACAAACCCATTTGTCCACACCATTCCAAAACAATCTGCCCCACTCTAATCTTCCCCGCCCCAATCCAAAACAATCTGCCCCACTTCAATCTGTCCCACTCCAATCCATAACAATCTGCCCCACTCCAGTCTGTCCCATTCCAGTCCCAAACAATCTGCCCCACTCCCATCCCAAACAATCTGCCCCACGCCAATCTAAAACAAGCTGGCCCTCTTCAATCTGCCCCACCCTTGTCCACTATAATCTGCCCACACCAATCCCACAAAATCTGCCCCACTCCAGTCTTCCTACTCCAATTCCAAACACTCTGCCCCACTCCAATCCAAAACAATCTGGCCCACTCCAATGCAAAACAGTCTGTCCACTCGAATCCAAAACAGTCTTCCCCACTCCAATCTGCCCCAGTCCAATCCAAAACAATCTACTCACTCCATTCAAAGCAATCTACCCCATTCCAATCCAAAACAGTCTGCCCCACTCCAATCCAAAGCAATCTGCCCTACTTCAATCTGCCCTACTCTAACCCAAAACAATCTGCCCCACTCCGATCCAGAACAATGTGCCCCACTCCAATCTGTCCCACGCCAATCCAAAACAATATGCCCATTTCCAATCTAAAACAACCTGCCCCATTCCAATCTTCCCCACTCTTTCTAACAAATTCTGCCTCAGTCTAGTCTGCCCCACTCCAGTCCAAAACAATCTGCCCCACTCCAATCAAAAACAATCTGCACCCCTCTAATCTGCCTCACTCAATCCGACATAATCTGCCCAACTCCAATCCAAAATAATCTGCCCCACTCCAGTCAATTAAAAACAATCTGCCCCACGCCAGTCCACAACAATCTGCCCCACTCCAATCTAAAACAATCTGTCCCACTCCAACCTGCCTGACACCAGGCCAGAACAATGTGCCCCACTCCAGTCTGCCACACTCCAGTCTCCCCCACTCCATTTCAAAACAATCTGCCACTCTCCAGTCTCCCATACTCCAATCCATCCCACTCCATTCTGCCCATTCCAATCTGCCCCACTCCAATCCAAAACAATCTGCCCCATTCCAGTTCAAAATATCTGCCCAACTCCAATACGCTACACTCCAATCTGACCCACCCAAATCCAAAACAATCTCCCACACTCCAGTCTGCCCCACTGTAATCTGTCCACCTCCATTCCAAAACAATCTGCCCCATTCTAGTCCAAAAAAACCTGCCCCTCTCCAATCCAATAGAATCTTCCCCAGACCAATCTGCCCACTCAATCCAAAACAATCTGCTCCACGCCAATCTGTCCACTCAATCCAAAACAATCTGCTCCACGCCAATCTGTCCACTCAATTCAAAACAATCTGCTCCACTCCAGTCCACCTCACCCCAGTCCAATCCACTCCATCCTATTTCACCCCACTCCACCTCAACCCACTCCACTCAAATCCATCCCAGACCAATCCAATCTAATCCAGTCCAATCCAATTCAACCCACTCCATACCATTTTAACCCCAGTCCAATCCACACCACTCTAATCCAATCTACCACAACCCACTCCACCTCTCTCCAGTCCTCCCCTTTCCAGTCCAATCCACCCCACTCCAGCCCAGTGCAATCCACCCACTCAAATCGATTCCATCCCACTCCAATCCAGTTCACCACAACCCAAGACATCCCTCTCCAATCCACCCCATAATAGTCCATTCCACTCCAATCCAATTCACTTTAATCCACTCCAGTACAATCCAGTCCACCTTAATCCACCCCAATCCACTCCACTCCAGTTCAATCCATCTCACACCAGTCCCATTCACCCCACTTCAATCCACCCAACTCCAAAAGGTCCACCCACTCCAATCCAATCCACCCCACTCCAATCCACCCAATTCCACTCCAGTCCAATCTGCCCCAGTCCATTCCATTGAAATCCAGCCCACTCCACTCTGCCCCAGTCTAAACCATCCTATGCCAGCCCTCCCTACTCCAGTCCACCCTACCCCACTCCACCCTACCCCATCCAATCCACCCTACCCCATCCAATCCACCCTACCCCAATCCACTCCACCCAAATCCAGACCACCCCACTTCAATCCACCTCACTCAATCCAGTCCACCTCACTGCAATCCAGTCAGCCCCACTGTAATCAAGTCCACTCCAATCCCGTCCACCACACTCAATTCCACTCCACCTCAATCTACCCCACTCCATTCAACTTCACTCCAGTCCACCTTACTCCACTCCAATCCACACCAATCTAACCCACCCCAGTCCACCCCAACCCACCTTACTTTAGTCCACCACACTCTAATCCAGTCTATCCAATACACCCCATCCCATTTCAGTCCACCCCATTCCAATCCAATCCACCTCATACAGACCACCCCACTTCAGTACACCTCACTGCAGGCTACCCCACTCCACGCCAATCCCCCTACTCCTCTCTAATCCAATCCACTCCACCCACCCCAGTTCAATCCACCCCACTCCCATCTACCCCAATCTACCCCATTGCAGTTCAGTCTGATCCACCCCACTCTAGTCCAATCTAATCTGCCCAGCTCCACTCCAAATTCGGCCAAACACACATGCGCTCTGAGGGGAGTGCACAGTGCACTCCCCTCAGCTCGTCACCCCCAGTGCCCCGCCCGTTTTACATGGAAAGGATAATAAAAAGTTTATTATCCTTTCAATATAAAAGGATTTGCGGCACTTGCTGCTGGCGGGGGACGACGCTCCTCTGCCCATACGGAGCAGCCACGCCTGTCTGACACTGCCAACTGAAACACTGAACTCTATTCACCTTTACTCAACTCTGTGACACTCTACTTTCCCTACCCCGCTCAACCACACTCTACTGCAACAAACCTGCTCTACAACACTACTCCCCCACTCCACTCTGACACTCCACACCACTTACTTTTAGCCATGTTGAACAGCAGCACACTTGTATACATGGCAAAACACATTGCTAAGTCAATAGCTCTTTATAGGCGAGACCTATTGACTTTATCAATGGTCGTTTTCTTTTTTAACTTTAGACCTGTTTACCTGTTTTTTTTGCCACATTGATGATGTTTAGCAGGTGGGGCATGTCATTAAGGTTGGAGAGGCCCCATCTCCCACCCTTTTGCAAAGCTGAGCAAAGGCAGCGAGGCACTGTACATGTATTAAATACGCAGGCATCTGGCAGCCTGAGCCAAACGTTGCCAGGGTGACGATTTCATAACCCTGAAGCAGTCATCTCCTCAGCCCAGCAAAGCCCTGTGACGTCTGGTCCTCTCCCTCATGACAAGGGGGCTCATCACTGATAGACTTTGGCCTGAGCGCATCAGTTTTAAGCCCTGAAGTAACAGAGCTGACTATCAATAGTGACCCCTCATCACAGAGTGGGGTTGGAACAGCAACTCTCACTGACTCCATCCCACTCTGTAACGAGTGAGGGAATGTCTTCATCTCATTGACTAACCTACGAAAAGTTCATCCAATGAGTTAAGGCAGTGAGATCCAGCTCCTTCCAGTGCCGCCTTCTTCCCTACCTGCTAAACCTGCTATCACTCCCGCGGCTGGTAAGTTCCTTTTTTCAAGGTTTGGATGTGTACGTGCATGAATGAGTTTTTGCGAGTGAATGAATGGGTGTGACTATGAGCTTGTGAATGTAAAGGTGTGTGCGCATTTGTGAACGGATGGGTGTGCATGTGGATAGGTGAGTGTATTTGTGCGTGGCCTGCCCACTGCTTAGTCACATTACGGGCTGCCACTGTAGTTTTATCTAAACTATGCACATTTGTTAGAGAAAATGTACACTGAAAATGAATATTCTGCGCTTAAAATGGAAGACCCTTGCCTGTCCAGGGAGGACAGTTCACGTTTTTCAGTATAACTTGAATTATGCAGAGTAAGCAACTGACAAAACAAAATAAAATTGAAGCCAAACCAACAATTTAGTTAACAATGAATGTTAGTGCTATAATCCCCATCACATTGCGGCAATGCTACCCCATACTAGATTTAATGGAAACATCACTTTTAAACTGTTGTTACAGGGTTTGGGGGTTAAATTCACTTGAGGCAAAAAGAGTGTGATTTATAAAGTGCTTAATTTGTAGAAAATTAAAATCATTGGTCTCTAGTTATTCTTAGTAGGTTTTCACCAGCACCGCCCACAATTGGACTGGTGGTGGCCACTACAACCATTGTTTCCGCCCCTAGCTCATTGCCCCTTTCTGTTGCATAGTGAGTGCATCAGTCAGCCCTAGTGCTATGTACAGAGCCCAACTCAGCCCTGCTACATGTGTACAGCGCTATAGAGAAACCCTGAACACTGCATGCTGCCATTTGTTTCAAATATGCAGCATTCCACGTTTGCGCATAACTGAATTAATCCTGCCCTTCCTTTCCATTATGGTATGTGTAGTCCCTTTGCATAATTGTACGTGTAGTCCAATATTATACCGGAAAACAATCTGCAAGTTCCAGAATCATTAAAAAAACATGAATTGAAAGTTTGCTTATACGCCGTGGATTAACCTGAGAGTTAATTGTTTTGCTAAGGTTTTAAATATTAATGTAAAGGCCGGCCATACTAGTGGTCATATATTTACTGGTTCAGCCGAGGTGGGTTGGAAGTGCCGCGCTCGCCGGGCCCATGTTCCTGGACTCGGTCAGAGGGAGACGCTCTTTGTCCCTGATAGATGTGGAGTGGGCTTGGGCCAGTGGCGCAGTTCGCCTTTTGCTGTGGTGGCACTGCCACTTTTGGAAAATAATGTGTATCTCTCACAATGAGGAATGGTACTGCATCAGTTGTGGTTCTTTACAATAAATCGGAACCCTGCGAGGGTATTGCACATTACAGTCCAATCCTGACCTCAAGCATCTCGGTGAAGGCCCGGACTCTAAAATTATTTTTGTTGCTGAGCTCTGACAAACATGCTCATATTACATATTTATTTTAATATGGGTGTGAATATCATTGTCCAGTGTGAAGTAAACATATCTAATACCTATCAAGGGCACCAGTGCTGTTTTTATATGATTCCACAATGGGAGGTCACTTTTAGTGATCCGGAGCTGAGAGTAAATTGCTGGAACGACCGTGTGGTAATTCCATGCACCTTATATAGGTGGACCAAAGACTGTTTACTGCGGAAAGGTCACAGCCACAGCGCTATCTAGTGACCTTATCATGATGTTTGCCTTCTTCTGCTTCAGTGCCTTCATGTGTTGTTATTCCTTCCCTTTCATCCTTATCTTCAATGCTTGTTGTTTTTCTTTTGTTTGTTTGTTTTTTTTGCAACTTTTCCATGGAGGTTCCTTGCCACCCAAAATTAGCTCTAAAGTCCAGCTCCACGGCCTACCCCACCTCATCACCTGGTTCCCTGTGCCTGCCCCAACCATTTTTCCCTATTTTTTTGTGAGGGTGTCTCCCACAACTTAGTTTCTCTTTTTAATACATAGATTTATTAGTGATCAGCTGTCTGGCCACTTTACCAAAGGTTAGATCTGGATTTCTTTTTCTGAAGGCTGTCAACGTCCCTCTCTTTCCTGAAACCTGTGAGCCTACACTTTTCCTTCCAATGTGAAGGGCAAGCCCCCATTTGTTTTTGTAGCCGCTTCCCCGCCTGCAACAACTGCTTTGTATAACTTCAGGGTGTGGTGCAGCAGAAAAATGACCGGGAGTCGGAGCACTTCCTGGAGACTAATGCAGATAAATTTGGTGGCTTTAATTATGCGTGTGTGGATTACCAGGAAAATATTCCATCTGAAATTCTGTCTCCAAGATATTTAAACAATGCAGTCTGTATTTTAAAAGCGCTGAATCTGGTTAAGACTGGAGAGGGAAAGACGGACTGTATCTTTATTAGGTCTCATATTGAATAGGTAAAGGCTTAGACCCATTCCTAGTATTTCATATATGCCTGGAATTAACCACGGATTTCTTTGAGCTATAATAAGGCATAATCTACATAGAGAATACTTTCTGTTATATTTGGCTACATTTAAGACATAAAACTCTTTTAAGCACTGCCAGATGGCATGAGTGAAGCTACGGTTTTGTGGGTCAACTTAGTTTTGCATTTATATGACCTGTCGTTCTCTGCAGCCTAGTATGCTGGAGTCTCCCTTGGCTCACCAAGATCACTGATAAATATAAGACATTGTGATACTTCAATTCTTTCTCTGTTCCCTCTAAAACCTCTCATCCATCTAAATAGTGGTGGGATCCTGGACCCAGGGGTCCGTATAACGTAGCTCCCATGTGAACTATGCAGACTATTTTTAGGTCGAGCGTGCAAGTGTTTAAGACCTATTGTATTCTGTTCTGTGGGCTTTAACCATGCCCATCTTACGCCCATCACGTTCATTCGTTCGTTGCCTTGCCTTTCAAAGCTCCTTGATGTAATTGCTACATGCTTTACGTTTGTCCCGCCTTGGGGTGGTTTTGTTACCGTCTTGGACACCGACCCTGTTACAGGGATAATTGCACGATTGTCAATATGTTTTACTGTGGGCAAACTACTTTTTTATTTGCTCTCTCCCCTTCGCACTCCATGGCACTTTCACGTTTTACACAGCTCGATCTTGATCGGTAGTCTTGGATCACTTTGCATGACTTTGTTTTTCATTCGCGCTCATGGCGGCCACACTTTGCATGACTGCCAGTTCGTTCTCATTGTTTACTTTTTCATTACCATTCATGGCGGCCATGGCGCTTTCACTTTTTACACAGCGCAATGGGCAGTATTGGAGCGCGTTGCATGACAACCAGTTACTTCTCATAGTTTGTTGTTTTTCATTTGCTCTCATGGCGGCCATGGCGCTTTCAATTTTTACACAGCGCAATGGAGAGTATTGGAGCGCTTTAAATGACTACCAGTTACTTCTCATTGTTTATTTTGTTTCTCATTTGCGCTCATGGCAGCCATAGCGCTTTCACGTTTTACACAGCGTGAACTTGATCAGCAGTATTGGAGAACTTTGCATGACTACCAGTTACTTCTTATTGTTTATTTTGTTTTTCATTTGTGCTCATGGCGACCGCAGCACTTTCACATTTTACACAGTTAAAACATGATCTACAGTTTTGAAGCACTTTGCATGACTAACAGTTACTTCTCATTGTTAACTTCGTTTTTCATTTGTGCTCATGGCGGCCATGGCGCTTTCAAGTTTTACACAGCACAGACTTGATCATCAGTATTGGAGCGCTTTGCCTGACTACCAGTTCCTTCTCATGTTTAACTTTGTTTTTCATTCCTGCTCATGGCGGCCATGGCACTGTCACCTTTTACAGTGGGCAATTTTGGAGCGCTTTCATGACTATCAGTTACTTCTCATTGTTTACTTTTTCATTCCCGCTCATGGCGCTTTCTTGTATTATACAGCACAATGGGCAGTATTGGAGCACTTCGCATGGCTACCATTTACTTCTCATTGTTTACTTTGTTTTTCATTTTCACTCATGGCTGCCATGGCACTTTCAAGTTTTACACAGTGCAGTAGGCAGTATTGGAGTGCTTAGCATGTCTACCAGTTACTTCACATTGTTTCTTAGTTACCTCACATCAGTTACGGAGGGGACAGTTCATCCCACTTGCGCACAGCATACAAAATGGCAGTGCAAAGCTTGTTTAACTAAAGTTAAGCACTTTTATTGTCTTCATTGTTGTATAGTGCTGTGATATCCTATCCTTGACAGTTCTTGTTTCACTGTTTCTCATTAAAAGTTCCCTTTTGTCACGTATGGTCTTGCAGAGCTACTTGCTCAGTGAAATTAAGTGTCAGGAAAGGTCAAAATTATGAGGCAGGGTTGACCAATACAGGGAGTGCAGAATTATTAGGCAAATGAGTATTTTGACCACATCATCCTCTTTATGCATGTTGTCTTACTCCAAGCTGTATAGGCTCGAAAGCCTACTACCAATTAAGCATATTAGGTGATGTGCATCTCTGTAATGAGAAGGGGTGTGGTCTAATGACATCAACACCCTATATCAGGTGTGCATAATTATTAGGCAACTTCCTTTCCTTTGGCAAAATGGGTCAAAAGAAGGACTTGACAGGCTCAGAAAAGTCAAAAATAGTGAGATATCTTGCAGAGGGATGCAGCACTCTTAAAATTGCAAAGCTTCTGAAGCGTGATCATCGAACAATCAAGCGTTTCATTCAAAATAGTCAACAGGGTCGCAAGAAGCGTGTGGAAAAACCAAGGCGCAAAATAACTGCCCATGAACTGAGAAAAGTCAAGCGTGCAGCTGCCACGATGCCACTTGCCACCAGTTTGGCCATATTTCAGAGCTGCAACATCACTGGAGTGCCCAAAAGCACAAGGTGTGCAATACTCAGAGACATGGCCAAGGTAAGAAAGGCTGAAAGACGACCACCACTGAACAAGACACACAAGCTGAAACGTCAAGACTGGGCCAAGAAATATCTCAAGACTGATTTTTCTAAGGTTTTATGGACTGATGAAATGAGAGTGAGTCTTGATGGGCCAGATGGATGGGCCCGTGGCTGGATTGGTAAAGGGCAGAGAGCTCCAGTCCGACTCAGACGCCAGCAAGGTGGAGGTGGAGTACTGGTTTGGGCTGGTATCATCAAAGATGAGCTTGTGGGGCCTTTTCGGGTTGAGGATGGAGTCAAGCTCAACTCCCAGTCCTACTGCCAGTTCCTGGAAGACACCTTCTTCAAGCAGTGGTACAGGAAGAAGTCTGCATCCTTCAAGAAAAACATGATTTTCATTCAGGACAATGCTCCATCACACGCGTCCAAGTACTCCACAGCGTGGCTGGCAAGAAAGGGTATAAAAGAAGGAAATCTAATGACATGGCCTCCTTGTTCACCTAATCTGAACCCCATTGAGAACCTGTGGTCCATCATCAAATGTGAGATTTACAAGGAGGGAAAACAGTACACCTCTCTGAACAGTGTCTGGGAGGCTGTGGTTGCTGCTGCACGCAATGTTGATGGTGAACAGATCAAAACACTGACAGAATCCATGGATGGCAGGCTTTTGAGTGTCCTTGCAAAGAAAGGTGGCTATATTGGTCACTGATTTGTTTTTGTTTTGTTTTTGAATGTCAGAAATGTATATTTGTGAATGTTGAGATGTTATATTGGTTTCACTGGTAATAATAAATAATTGAAATGGGTATATATATTTTTTTGTTAAGTTGCCTAATAATTATGCACAGTAATAGTCACCTGCACACACAGATATCCCCCTAACATAGCTAAAATTAAAAACAAACTAAAAACTACTTCCAAAAATATTCAGCTTTGATATTAATGAGTTTTTTGGGTTCATTGAGAACATGGTTGTTGTTCAATAATAAAATTAATCCTCAAAAATACAACTTGCCTAATAATTCTGCACTCCCTGTATATGTCGCAAAAAAAGTCCAGTTATGCATTTACAACCCCAACAGTTCTAACTCTAGTAAATGTGAGACCTATTGCATTGCAAATTCTTGTTTAGTTTTAATTGCATTTGTTTCTGTTTCGGAGACATTGAGCTTTTGACTGCTTTAGTACTTTAATTTGGTACACTTCCTGTATGAACCCCTGCCTTTCTGCCAATAGTCTTGATTTTCTCTTCCAGTGTACTGTGTGAGGAACATGAATGTGAGAAGGAAATTACAGGCAAGAAATGTCTCCCATAAATTTCCACCTGTGTTAAAAAAAAAAAAAAGTTGCATTTAACTTCATTTCCTCTCTCATCTTTCTGTCTTAGTATGCATCCATGCATACCAATGACAGAATCTAGTTGCCTGTGGTCTATCTAACAATAATTCGACTGTGACATATGAACTGCAGACTGTTTTAGTTGAATAGTTGTGAACAAAACCATTTTGTGCCTCAGGGGCATTTAAGGAATCCTAAAGCTCTGTTTGAATAATTTGTTAAAATGTTTTTATGTTTCCTATTAAATTTTTCAAATCCATTTATGGTTTAACTCATGTTTATTAAGTATTACATGGAGAAAAAGAAAGACTTACAACATCTATGCCTACATCCATCAGCCTGCAGGTAAACCCAAGCAACTGGTCAGAGAGCCGCAGGTGAGGGAGGGGAGGGGTAAGGAGATAAGGCAAAGATAACAAGGATAACAACTGGGGAGGCCAACCATGGCATTTGACATACCGTATAAATTGTGGTAGGGATGTGCTATTTTCATAGTCCCCAGCCAAAGGAATAGTTGGATGTGAGGTTTAGTCTCCCTGTGTGAGGCGAAGAACTCCCAGATACCGTGGACATGTAAGTTCTGAGAATTCTTTGGAAAAGTATATAATACATGGTCCCCATGTCTTATCGAATTGGGAGAGATTGCGTTCAACAACAGCTGTCAATTTATCCATTCCCAGTACACCCCATAAATTGTAATACCGGTCCAAAAGTGTTATTGAGCTGTACTTACTCCACCGCGCCAATATAACTTGACGAGTGGCGCTCAGTGCCAAAGAAATGTCTCGACCTTGCATTGATTGCAGTGGGTAGGTCAGCGCATTGGGCAGTCCCAATATGATGTAACAGGGGAAGCGTGGTAACTCTGTGTCATACATTTCATCAATGTCCGTCAAAACGTCTTGCCAAAAATCTTTTCGTTTCGGACATTGTCAAAGAATGTGTATGAGGGTCCCGTGCTGCCCACACTGACGCCAGCAATGCTGCACTTGCACCTGCTTTCCATCTAGTTAACCTGACTTGGGTGAAATACCAGTACTGTATTATTTTCTGAGAATGTTCCAGGCCGTCGGCACTATGTGCTGTCGTCTGGGCCTGTTGAATTATGTCTGACCATTCTTTAGGCATGAATGTGCGTTTGCATTCTTTTTCCCAACTTTTCTGGGCTGATGATGCCGTCTTTCATGTGGGTGTATTGAGGAAGGCATACAGGTCAGATACCAGACGTTTATCTCAGTCGCAAGTAAGCAACCATTGTTCAAATGGAGTAAGTGGATGGCACGCATGTGGGCGTATATAGGGTTGCATGAGCCAGTGGTGGATCGCAAGATATTGCCAGTGAGAGCTTGGAGGAAGGCCGAGGACTGCATGCAATGGTACGAACTCCCGGAACCCAGTGTGGCCAACAAAGTCCCCCATCCTCTTGCAACCAGACGCTTTCCACTTCTTAAGGGAGACCTCATTCATTGCTGCATGGATATTAGTCTTGCATAATTTTGCTCAGCTATCTGTTTTAATGTAGAGTAGACCTGGAAACCCAAATAGCTGATCCCTTGTGTTGCCCAGGTGAAAGGGAATTGGTTACTGAGGTGTTGTTGATCTATTTGTGGAATGCTCAAGCTCAGGAATTGCGTCTTTTGAGGGTTAACCTTGAAGCCTGATATTGCCCCAAATTCCCCCAGCACCGCTATTAGTGGGGGGAAGCGATGTAAAGGGTTGAGTGAGGGAGACCATTACCTAATCCGCATACATCGCCAATTTGTGTTCCCTTCCCCCCATAGGAATGCCTTTTATCTGGGGATGTTGCCTGATTCAATCTGCTAAAGTCTCCAAATAAAGCGCAAAGAGTAAGAGAGATAGGAAGCACCCCTGCTTTGTACATCGTGTTATCTCTATAGGTGGGGACAGTGGTCCATTTACCCAGTCTTGTGCCTGCAGGCCCTCATAGTTGCACCATACCCACCTACAAAAGCGGAGGCCCAAACTGAATTTCACTAGCACCACCCCGAGGTGCGGCCAGTCTACTCTATCTAATGCCTTTTCGACATCGGCCACTATCAGAAGCGCAGGTGTATGGGAGTGATGTGCCTTATCTATAAGGTGACACAGGCGTTTTGTATTATCACCACAACTACGTTCGGGGATAAATCCCGTTTGATCCGGGTCTATGAGCCCTTGCATATAGTGGGCCAAGCGTGCCCCAAAAATGCTCAGAAAGATTTTTGCATTCTGTATTTAATAATGAAATGGCCCGAGGTGAGGCACATTGCTCTGGGTTCTTTCCATGCTCGGGGATCACCGTGATCGTGGCATGGCGTATAGTTTCTGTATGTGCCCCAGTGGTGCTCAACGAGTTATAGAGGTGTGCCAGTATGTGGGCGAGCTTTGGTTCAGAGCATTTGTAGAAGTCTGAGGGGAAGTCATCCTGCCCAGGAGCTTTTCCTGGGGCAAATTGTTTCATAGTTTTCATAATTTCATCCACCTGTATGTCTCTGTCGAAGTGGTTGGCGTTCTTATCAGGTATGGAGTCCAGATGGATGGAATCTAGGTAGTGGGGTATATCTGTGTCTCTCAGTGCCTCTGCCGCATAACGCCAACCATAAAAGCGTCCAAATGCCTGTGCAATGTGACCGTCTTGGTAGAGTTTCTCCCCTTATTTCCCCTCAACTACTGCTATTCTGTTCACTTGTGTGTGAAGACAGTGTGCTAGCAACGACCTGCTTTATTGCCCCCCCCTGAATAGAATTTTAGCTTCAAGCGTAGTGGGGAGTACTCTGCCATGTCTTAACACCCATAGCTCTGCACGGGCTGCCATGAGCTAATGACGCAGACTATGCATGCCAGATTGACTGTGCAGTGCCTCAAGTTCTTGCGCTCTGCTTTCCAAACATAGGCCCTCATTACAACCATGGCGGTAAATCACGCTTACTGCCGTGCTGACAGCCATCAAGGTACCGTGGCTGCGGTTGAAATCCGCTAAAGGTATTACGACCCACATCTCGTAATCTGCCACAATACAGACACCCACACAAGTCTGCCACACCAAAGGTCAGTGATAAACTGGCGATAGCAAAACCCACACCGTCACGCCAACAAGAATACGGCCACACTATCACGACCCACGAATCAATACGGCAGTCTCTCAACCGCGGTAAACCATTGGCGGTACACACCGCAGCGCTCAAAATACACTCACATTTACAAAACAAAACCACATTGGACAATTCGAAATACACACACCTGATACACATACACACACCACACCCACATACCCACAGCACTATAAAACACACACCCACATTACCCAAAACCCCTTGCAACAACTTTTTTGGAAGAAGCACAGAGAGAGAGAATAGCAAACACAACACCAGCATCCACAGGCACACAACACCATCACTCATACAACATCCACGCACGTCAAAGAGCACACACCAACACAACACATCACGCAGCACAACAAACATCACCTCACACATCACCCACACCACATTATGGCACCTCAAAGACACCCCAGGTTTTCTGAGGAGGAGCTCAGGGTCATGGTGGAGGAAATCATCCAGGTAGAGCTACAGCTATTCGGATCACCGGTGCAGCAGACCTCCATTGCAAGGAAGATGGAGTTATGGCGGAGAATTTTCGACAGGGTCAACGCAGTGGGATAGCACCCCAGAACACGGGATGACATCAGGAAGAGATGGAACGACCTACGGGGGAAGGTGCATTCTGTGGTATCCAGACACCAGGTAGTTGTACAGAGGA
Organism: Pleurodeles waltl; assembly: GCF_031143425.1. Classification (NCBI taxonomy): domain Eukaryota; kingdom Metazoa; phylum Chordata; class Amphibia; order Caudata; family Salamandridae; genus Pleurodeles; species Pleurodeles waltl. The sequence goes on along the minus strand of NC_090440.1, from coordinate 1,781,340,061 downwards.
CTGGCGGTGGACCGCCACCTCCTCCCCCACAAATAACAAAATGGGAGGAGCAAGTCTTGGCAATCATGCATCCTGAGGGCCTTGCAGGAGTAGCAGGAGGACTGGACTCTGGTAAGTCGTATCTTTACTATTATATCCCCCACACCCTACCTGCATTCCATCACAAATTCCTACCCCTACCCTCACACCCATCACCCCAACAACCCACACATCCCAATAACAAGCCCTGCATGTAACATCAATGCATGGACACCCATCACCAAAGCATGTCTAGCCGAGAGACTTACCCAGGCCACAAAATCACCAATCACACAAGGGCCAAGCCAATAATGCAAGCACAGGAGTAAAGTAACTCACCCATTGCACAGGATGGCACACACAGATACAATAACTATGCATTTACACCCCAAGAGGACCCCTACCCAACGTCACCGGACAGAAGCTGCCAGCCACATCCAGTCCCCCCACAGAAGAGGCCCACAGTGACAACAGCAGCTCTGCACGCCTGGATCAAGATGACTAGCCCGGCCCATCAGGGACCTCGGGACAGTCGGTTACCCTGCCACAGTCACAAACCACCACTGAACCTCCCCTCTCAGAAAACCCCACCACAGAACCCACCCAGCGGGCCAATCCCTCTGTCTCAAGGACACGTCAATCAGCAGTGTGTCCACCACTACAGGGACCCCAGGCAACCCCACTAACCCAAGACAATCAGGGACCTGGGGTCAGTGGCAGTGGGCACATGGTTCAGGGGACAGAGGCACAGGATAACAGGGAAGCTGGGAGGACTGCTGTGCGACAGGGGGAGGACAGGCCCAGGGAACCCACTCTCCACGAGGCACTCTCCAACATCATGGGACCATACCATCATTCCCAGGAGACCATGGGCACGGTACTGACCAAGTTACAGGGGACCCCATTACCTGGGGATCAGGGAGGACTTGAAGTCCATTAACACCACCCTGGTCACCATTGCAGGGGTGCTGGCAGACATGGCCAACACCATGAGGGAGGCAGTGGCACACCACCGGGCCCCTGACACTAGCCTGAACGATGAACAGCCCTCCACGTCCGCCGGCGCTAGTGGACAGGAGGTCCCGCCACAGGACCAACAGGCCACCAGCACCCCACCCCCTGCAGAAGGAGAACTACCCCGCAAATGGTCCCTGAGATCCAGGCACAAGACAGAGAACATTGCCAAGACTCCCGCCAGGAAATATGACTCTCCTGATTGTCACCTTTCTGTCCCACTATGTCACCCTGACAACCTTGAACTGCCATTACTCCCCTTCCTATGCCACATTGGACAATGCACTTGTGATACCAAGAAACTGGACTCTACCCTGGACTTTCCTCCACCATCTCCCCAGCCCATTGCACATACCCCTCCACTGAGTAGCACTTAAATAAACACCCTTGAATCACAAAACGATCTGGAGTCAGTCTGTACTGTCACAAGTGTGTTATTGCAACCTCTCTGACAAATAGCAATGTCAATGATCATTTTCACATACCAATGTACGACGGTTGTTGGGCAGCAGTAAACATAGCAGAAGGCAGAAAGTGGTACCCAGATCTGTGAAATGGAAAGCCAAAGTGAACTGTCAGGGTCCATACACAGAGGTAAAAAGGCAGAATCATGCAATGTCCTACAGTAGTATGATATGAGAGGAGCAGTGCCAGTCTCTTACCTGTGTCTCACTGGAAGTATTGCATGATGATGTTGTTTCGGTTGTCTATATCTTGTTCTTCTGCCTCTTCTTCCTCACTGTCCAAAGGCTCCACAGCTGCCACAAGACCAACATCAGGCCCATCCTCCTGCAGAAAAGGCACCTGGCGTCGCAAAGCCAGATTGTGCAACATACAGCATGCCATGATTATCTGGCACACCTTCTTCGGTGAGTAGTATAGGGAGCCACCTGTCAGATGGAGGCACCAGAACCTGGCCTTCAGGAGGCCGAAAGCCCGCTTTATTATCCTCCTATTTCGCCCATGTGCCTCATTGTAGCGTTCCTCTGCCCTTGTCCTGGGATTCCTCACTGGGGTCAGCAGCCATGACAGCTTGGGGTAACCAGAGTCACCTGCAAATATTGAGGGACAACTATTAGGCACACACCAACCCTTAGGGACTCTCCCAGACACCTATTCAAACGGTGTTGGGACCTTGGGCTCACCTATTAGCCACACACAGCGTCTCTGGAGTTGCCCCATCACATAAGGGATGCTGCTATTCCTCAAAATGTAAGCGTCATGCACGGAGGCAGGATACTTGGCATTCACATGGGAGATGTACTGGTCTGCTAAACACACAATCTACACATTCATGGAATGGTAGCTTTTGCGGTTTCTTTACACCTGTTCATTCCTGCGGGGTGGGACAAATGCCACATGTGTAACATCAATGGCACCAATGATGTTGGGGATATGTCCCAGGGCATAGAAGTCACCTTTCACTGTAGGCAAACCCTGCACCTGAGGGAAAACGATGTAGCTGCGCATGTGTTTCAGCAGGGCAGACAACACTCTGGACAACACGTTAGAGAACATTGGCTGTGATATCCCTGATGCCATGGCCACTGTTGTTTGAAAGGACCCACTGGCCAGGAAATGGAGTACTGACAGGACCTGCACTAGAGATGGGATTCCTGTGGGATGGCGGATAACTGACATCAGGTCTGGCTCCAACTGGGCACACAGTTCCTGGATTGTGGCACGATCAAGTCTGTAGGTGATAATGATGTGTCTATCTTCAATTGTCGACAAGTCCACCAGAGGTCGGTATACCGGAGGATGACGCCATCTCAGCTGCCCCAGTGGATGGGCCCTATGGAGTAGAAGGGTGAGCAGAGGGTCAGACACCACATAGCTTGCACAAGGCTGTTTAGAACAATTGTGATGTAATCAGTGTGTGGCGCTGTCTGTCCGTATTCCTGCCCAAAAGTGCTGTGACGCAGTTAGTTGCCCTGCCATGTGGTCCCATGAAATGGCGGCTGCCTGACCTATAAGGAGGGACAAGGGGAAATGAGGTAACTGTGCAGGTGTTGTGCAGCGTCGTGGTAGGCATACGAAGACCGCAGTGCAATTCCGCATTGGTTATCATTGGGCCCTATGGGTTCCAGGAGACAATGGCGATGTACGCCGGCAGTGACGGTACGCACCGCTGCGGACGTAACCGCCATTTTCTATCTCTTCACTCACTTGATACCTGACCTTCAACAGGAGAGGACCTACACTGCAAGTGCTGCTGTGACCTCAGTCTGGAAGCGACAATGGCTACAGTGTCTGGGGAAAGGGCCTCTGCCTTCACCGCAGAGGAGTTGGACAACCTGGTGGCGGGGGTCCTCCCCCAGTACACGCTACTCTACAGTCCTCCAGGCAAACAGGTGAGTACACTATGAGCATGATGGATGGGACATGAATGTATGGAGTGGGGTGGATGGAAGATACGGGGTGGGCTGAGGCCAGCATGTGAGGATGGTCAGTGTATGTGTTTCTGGGCCAGGGTGGGAAGTTGTGGGCAATGAGTAAGAAGAACCGGACGGGGGAGTAAAATCCATTCTTACTTCACTTTTGCTCTCGGTCAGCGCCCACCAGAAGAAGGGTATTTGGCGTGCCATCACCAAGGAAGTGCGGACCCTGGGGGGTCTACCATAGACGGAGCACCCACTGCCGCAAAAGATGGGAGGGCCTGCGCCGCTGGACCAAGAAGACAGCGGAGGCCCAGCTGGGGTTGGCCTCCCAACGTTGAAGCACCATGACCCCCCTGATGTACCGGTTCCTGGTGGTGGCATATCCTGAGTTGGATGGGCGCTTGAGGGCATCACAGCAGCCTCAAGGGGTGAGTACAGTCTCATTCAGCTGACTCTGCACGCTGTATGAGGTGTCTGGGTGGGGGAAGTGGGCTGTGGGATCCCCTAGGCCAGGGCAAACTTGCTAGGGTAGGTCCATTGTTAGGCAGGCTCTGTGGCAATCCAACCCCTAAAGTGGTAGTGACCATCTACACCTAGTCAGGCTCCTGTGGGTTCCAGGTGTGCATCAAATGGGCTTAGGCACAGTCCCCCATGGGCAGGTGATTTTCCCAAGTACAGTTAGTGCATGGCCTAGTGCATAGGGCTGCTCCCTGTGTTTTGTGTCCGCCAACGGAGGTGTTGTTGCTGGCATTGACCATGTGTCTCCTCTGTCTTTCCCCCACTTTTTGTTTTGTCACCCTGTCCTTGTGTGCATTAGCATCATCTGGTGGAGGAGCATTGGCACCGGAGTAGGAGGGAGCTGCAACCCACATGGCCCAGGAGGGTGAATGTACAGAGTCTGAAGGCACCAGTGGGACGGAGGGCGAGGGGAGCTCCACAACGGGGACAGGAGGAGACACCAGCGACAGCGACTCCTCCTCTGATAGGAGCTCCCTTCCGGTGGTGGGCAACTCTGTGTCCACTACAACAACCGGTACAGCCGCCACCTCCCCCTACCAGCACCGCCCTCCCAGCAGCCCCTCAGCGTGTTTCCCATGCCTGCTCACCCAGGAGGGTGGGCATCTCCTTCGCCCCAGGCACCTCAGCCCCTGCCCCAGTCAGCCCTGTTGCCCTCAGTGAGGAGGCTATTTACCTCCTGAGATCCCTCACTGTTGGGCAGTCAACCATTTTGAATGTCATCCAGGGTGTCGAGAGGCATTTGCAGCAAACAAATGCATACCTGGAGGGCATTTATTCTGGCGTGGCAGCCCAACAGAGAGCATTTCAGGCTCTGGCCTCAGCACTGATGGCAGCCATTGTCCCTGTGTCCAGCCCCCCCCCCCCTCCAACTTCCACTACCCAGACCCAATCCCCTCTACCTCAGCCTATCCCAAGCACACCATCAGACCAGCATGCACACTCATCAACACACAAAAATGGCTCAGGCAAACATAAGCACCACACATCCCACAGGCACTCACACAAGCACCATACCCATGCAGACACACCAACATCCACAGCCTCCACTGTGTCCCCCCTCCTCCACATCTCCCACCTCCCTCCCTGTCTCGTCTCAACTCACACCTGCATGCACTACATCCTCAGCCACTACCTCCATCACCAGCACGCCCATCACCACACACTGTTCACGTGCAATCACCACCCCCACTACCATGCACACGTCCCCTGTGTCCTCTCCCAGTGTGTCTGTGAGCCCTCCTCCCAAAGTACACAAACGCAGGCACACACCCACTCAACAGCCATCCACCTCACAGCAGCCTCAAGCCCATGCACCCTCACCCAAACTCAGCAGACGTACACCTCCAACAACCACTACCTCTTCCTCCACTCCCAAACCCCCTCCATCTTCCCATCCCAGCGTGTCAAAGAAACTTTTCCTGGCTAAGATTGACCTCTTCCCTACACCTCCCCCCCCAGTCCTTCCCCTAGGGCCAGGATGTCCAGATCCCAGCCCAGTAACTCAGCCCAGTAACTCAGCCACAAAATCCTCGAGCACTGTGGTCCCTGCAAGTCCAGCAACACTGCAGGTGGCACCCATCAGGGCTGCCAGTGTGCCTCCTAGTGAGGCCAAGGATCACCCTATTTCTCCACCTGCCAAGGTGAAGAAGGGGCCCATATGCCGTAGGGAAAAGCTGCACCAACCACCCAGCAAGATCTCCTCCAAGACAAAAGAGGACAGTGCCAAGGTCCCAGCAGCGACTTCCAAGGTGGGGAAGGGACACAAGACCAAAGGGAAGTCAGCTCAGGGCACGGAGCCTCCGGGTGAGGGACTGGTATCACCCATTCTGCAAGACAGAACAGCAACCTGTACGGCGGTGGCCACCGCCACCTTCACGTCTGCTGCCTCTGCTACAGTCCCCAGCATAATCCCCAGTGGGCAGCCATCCGAGACTGCAGGAGACGTCCTGCCGTCTCCCTCCACAGGTGCTGACACCAGCACCACAGACACCATCTCCGCGGCAAACACCGCCACCTGCCCCGCGACGTGACCAGCCAGTGCCACCACAGCCGACATCAACATCATCCCCAGTGGGCAGTCGTCCGAGGCTGCAGGAGACGTCGTGGACACTACATGAGGCACCACAAACAGCACTGGCAGTACCAGCAGTTGGCAGACTAAGTCGCCGGAGGGAGGAGTGTGTCTCTGCCGCCATAGAGTATCATGGTGCCTGTTTACAGAAAATCTCGTGGCTCAGGCACTCAGGTGAGGGAATGGGAACGGCCACACCCCACGTGCAGCACTCTAGGCACCATGCCCCCTCCAGAACCAGTGGAGAACAGCATCCACTACCCCAGTCCTTGGCAGGATCAAGCACTCTGGGCACCATGCCCCCTCCAGAACCAGTGGAGAAAGACATCTACTACCCCAGTCCTTGGCAGGATCAAGCACTCTGGGCACCATGCCCCCTCCAGAACCAGTGGAGAAAGACATCCACTACCCCAGTCCTTGGCAGGATGAAGCACTCTGGGCACCGTGCCCCCTCCAAAATCAGTGGAGAACAGCATCCACTTGAGAGACTGTGGCTTTGCACTCCCCAGGATAAAGCAGTGGGCAAACCACCCACTTGATAGACTGTGGCTTTGCACTCCCCAGGACAAACCAGTGGGCAAACCACCCACTTGAGAGACTGGCTTTTCACTCTGCAGGATAAAGCAGTGGACAAACCACCCACTTGAGAGACTGTGGCTTTGCACTCCCCAGGATAAAGCAGTGGACAAACCACCCACTTGAGAGACTGTGGCTTTGCACTCCCCAGGACAAAGCAGTGGGCACACCACCCACTTGAGAGACTGTGGCTTTGCACTCCCCAGGATAAAGCAGTGGGCAACCCACCCACTTGAGAGACTGTTGCTTTGCACTCCCCAGGACAAACCAGTGGGCAAACCACCCACTTGAGAGACTGGCTTTTCACTCTGCAGGATAAAGCAGTGGACAAACCACCCACTTGAGAGACTGTGGCTTTGCACTCCCCAGGATAAAGCAGTGGACAAACCACCCACTTGAGAGACTGTGGCTTTGCACTCCCCAGGACAAAGCAGTGGGCACACCACCCACTTGAGAGACTGTGGCTTTGCACTCCCCAGGATAAAGCAGTGGGCAACCCACCCACTTGAGAGACTGTTGCTTTGCACTCCCCAGGATAAAGCAGTGGGCAAACCACCCACTTGAGAGACTGTGGCTTTGCACTCCCCAGGCATGGAGCCCCCTCGTGGAGCAGTGGCGTTGTCCCATCATCTGGCTGAGGTGCCCTCCCTCCCCTTCCCCCTGAGGTGCCTGTATTTTTTTCGACCTGATGCCCCAGCAGTGTTCTCTCCGTTTTGAAGCAGGTGTCATGTGTGAGCTTCGCCCATGCTTTTTGGGACCACTGGTCCACGGACATGTAATGGAACAGTATCCGGACTTGTGTACTTACTGTGAATATTTGTATATACTGATCTTTTACACTTATGTTGGCCTATCTGGATTTTCGATGATTACAATCTTTACAATCATTCCTTTTGGTCCTTGCGTTCTTCCAGGGTGTTACGGGGTGTCAATGTAATGTTGCTGCATGTGTTTGTGTGTGTTGTTGGGGGTGGGGGTGTTGCGTGTGTGTGTCACTTTCTCTTTTTCCTCGCCCCTCCCCTGTGTTCTAGGTACAGTACTCACCGTGGTCGTCGGCGCCATCTTTGATGTTCCTGGTAGAAGAGGAGGTAAACCAACATTGGAAACACCTGTAACTCGGGCTCCATGGTGTCCTGGTTCCTCGTTGGGTGTTGAGTGGTTTCCGTTCCAAGTACTGTTTCCGACGTGCTTTTGATGGCGTTGGTACCGCGCCATAAAAGCTGGCGGATTGGTCTGTCATAATACAGTGGGCAGTACATTGTCTTCCGCCTGTCTGTTGACAGTTACTGCCGCAGTGTTTGTTGCTATCACCGTGGCGGTCGGAGTGTTAAAGTGGCTGCCTGTGTTGGCGGTTTCCACCATGGCCGTGATTCCATTTTTTTTACCGCCAGCCTGTTGGCAGTATTACCGCTGCTTTATCACTGACCGCCAGGGTTGTAATGAGGGTCATAATCTTTTATCTCTGCGTTCTCTGTTATACATGGCTGAGATCGCTATGAACCCCCTCCAATCACTGCTTTCAAGGTGTCCCACAGGAGGGCAATAGGATTATTTGGCTTGCTATTAGTAGCTAAATATGTATGAATAGAGTCTGTGATTTCTGTGGTCACTGATTTGTATTAAAGGAACTTAGTACTGAGACGCCAGCTATGTATTGTGGGAGGGTGACATGAAAGGCGTAGTGTTATAGTTATAGGAGAGTGATCCAAGAGGGCTGACAAATTTATGCCTATTGCAGTAGTCGCAGGGAGGTATAGAACAAGTCCAGTCTAGCAAATGTCTTGTGTGCTGCAGAGTAGAACGTGTATACTCTGTCATTCGGGTGTCGTGCACACCACACATTCACCAAGCCTATGTTTGCAAGCCACTGTAAGCCTGCTGTGGTAAATGCCCCAGTCTGCCCCGCCTTCTGGGCTGAACGATCCATGATTGTTAGGTACTAAATTGAAGTCGCCTCCCCACTAGCAAATGCTGGTCTGTAGATGCCATCGTTTGGCCCACGGTGTCTCTGGGAAATGGTTCTTGGTGGTCATTGGGGCCGTGGATCGTGGCTATCGTAAAAGTGTAAGTGTGGAAGGCCATGCGGAGTGGCGTGCATGGATTTCTGCTTGGGTTTAGACCACTCATCCTGGGAAGTGTGTGGCTTAAAGCACAGCCACCCCTGCTCACTTCTGTGGGCCAGAGGAGAATTGTCAGTCGAACCAACAAGACCTGATGTGAGGCTAGTCTTTTTTAAGGAGATGCGTCTCCTGTAGGAGAGAGATGTCACATTTAGACTCCTTTAACATAGACAGTAGAGCTAAATGTTTGGCTGGAGAATTAAGGCCCCTAACATTGAGGCTATGAATTTTAATCATTGAGCCACACGGTTACTTGAACGATCCTGAAAGCAAGAGTCGTGGGGCTCTGATATGAAGAAAGGGCTATACACTGCCTCCATATCACACATCAACAATAACAACATGTGACAAAACAATTTCCTTCTGCTGTAAGCAGACAATTCCTCTTGGAAGGGGCCTGTGTCACCGGTGGGCAAACAAGTCTGTATTCATGATGCGGGGGGGGTGAGTGGGTGGAGCTTTGCCACTCCCAGGCGAGCCAAAGCATCTATCTGGCAGTACCTCGCAGGCGATTGAGATTGAAATGTGGCACAATGAAATGGAGCTGCCAAGGAGAGTCTCAATGCATGCCACTGATTGCAGATCCGGTGGGGAGATTAGTCATTCTCGGCTTCTGAGGCACTACCTTGTTGCCGCAGTTGATTCAGTAGTGCTGTCTGTTCTTTGATGCTATTGCTTTCAGATGGATTCATGGAGGGCTTCTTTCTACCCCAGTGGTGCCTTTTCTGGTTTCTAGCATCTGCTGCTGAATTCTGCAATCCTGCTAAGCAACTGTCTTCCACTGATTGGATGTCAAAGCCCAAGATGGTGTGTGCTTCTTCCAGGGTGTGAAACACGTGTGCCTCGTTCTGCCATTCAAAAATACGGTAAAAGGGATGGCCCCATTTGTAACGCACTAACTGCTCCCGAAAATAAGTAGCGGCTGGCTGAAGCATGTGTCGCCGCTGCAGAGTGAGTGAGGACAGGTCCTGGAAAATGCTCAGTTTTTCACCTTCAAAGGTGATGACAATTTTGTCTCTGACCGTCGCCATGATGAGCTCCTTTTGCCGATATGAGTGAAGGCATGTGAGGATATCCTTCGGCATACCAGGTGTCCTGGATGGCCTCCATGCTCTATGCGTCCAGTCCAAAATGAGAGATTCCTCCTCCAGGTCCGGCACCACATGTCGGAAAAGCCGTAGGACATGGTACTCCAGTTTACCTGTGTCCGCTTGTAGCGGTGCGCCTCTGATGCAAATATTAGAGTCATGAGAGGTTTTCAAAATCCTCAAACAGGAGCAGCAGGTCCTCATTTTTATCTGTTAGCAGTTCCCTGCTCTGGGCCTCCTCGCTTCGGTCACCAGCATGTTCAAGGGAGTCCACCCATTGACCCAGCTCTCCCAGCTCCTTCTTTATGGCCTTAACATCAGAGACCACATTCTTCCTCAAGGCAGCAAAGTCCTCCCTGAGTGCCCCAAAAAGAGCCTCCGGAAACATGAGTGTCACTGGGCCTTCGGCAGGAGTCTTCCATGGCGGTCTCTGTGGGAGGGATCAGCCCCTGGGTCACCTGTGGGTGGTCGCCTTTTTTGGTGGGGGTTTTACTCAAGAAGTCTTTCAGGGAGGCCTCCTTCTTTTGTCGCTGTGTAGACATGCTGATCGATTAGGGTGTGGGTAGGCCCCTGAATTACAGCAGGTGGGCGCTTCACTGAGAGTTATGTGCTCTCACAAGTCCAATGTGCATACCTGTATCTCTTCTTCTTCCTAATAAAATATGATACACTGTTCCAAAAGAATAGGGAGAGGAAGTAAAGGAGTCCTGATCATCAGGAGCAAGAGTCCTCACACACCGTACTTGGTGTCATGCTTCATCATCGGACAGCTCCTCGTCAGACCGGCGCTGCAATGTCTGACGGGCTCCCCCCTAAAAAGGGGGGGCTCTTTGCCGGAGATCTTTTGTTTTTGCCGATGATGCCGCGGAGCCAAGTATGGGTCCGTGGGGAAGGAAAGTACAGGAATAAAGGATAAGATTGGCTCAGGACCCTCACTAAGTGATTTATTCTTTGATGTTGGGAAATGGCCAAGATTAAAAGAATGGCAAGGGAGTGAAAATTGAGATAATGCTCAGACACTCACACAAGAAAATTCAAAGCAGGAAGTCGGTAATTATCCGAAATTCCTTAATATGTGGTCGACATGTTTCGCGTCTTGATATGGTCTCAGCAGGATCCTACGACGCTTCTTCAGGACCTATTAAATAATTGGACTTCTTCAATCGAAACCCAAGTGAAAAAAAGAAAAAATTATATATAGACTCCTGCAATCTATCGTTTACAGTCAAAACGTAGTCAGTCACTTACTAGGATAGAACAAGACTGGCTTTTTCCTATCAGTCACCCTAAATACAAAAAGGAACAGAGGTTAAAAATATATAATCTCTTCATTGAACATGAAAGAATAATCCAATCAAGTCAGTGGAAAAATAGTGACAAACTGTGCAACACATCGTGATGGGGTGGGAGGTAGCAACCCATGCTGGTAGTATATTGGTTGGGCTTACCATCTCCACTAGAGAAAGGGCTTCATGGGATCACGTAGGCCTGATGCCCAATACACAAACAATCTGGTCAAGGTAAAACAGAGACATGTAACAGGGAGAGCATTCAAAATGAGTAACAAAATAAACAGCAAGGAGTCTGATCCTCAACAGTCAATCAGACGTCTTCAACGGTACCACAATGTATGTCAGAAAGATTTAATAATGCAGTCAGATCAAAAAAGAGGAGAACCTAATAGTACATACTAATATGTGCAATGAAACACCATTCATTTCATAATAGAACACATCAGTGGTAGAGACAAACGCACTAGATTCGCGATGTCTGTACATATAATTCAATTCATAGTGGCATTTAAGCACGTGCTCATAAATAGTGAAATAGACATGTGCAGGGATTGGAGTTTGAACAGATAATCGGTCTCTCCCCCTTATACATTAAAATGCTCAATGAAACATCAGTCATTCCCACATGGAAAAGCATCAACAGTAGAGACAACAGCACCGGATTCTCGGTGTCTGTGCATGTGGTCCGTTTAATGGTCACAAGTAAGCAAGTGCTCATAAGTATTGAAATGGTCACGTGCGGGGCTTGGAATATTCAACAGGTTATGAATACCTTTCCTTTGTTATCGAAGAAGGCCGGGTAATTAGTTAAAAAGATCGAGATTAACAGTCTCTGAACAGATCATTTTCTTTAGTGACAGAGACACACACACACAGGTAACTAGTGGAGGAGACACTCGACCTCCCCTAAAGGAACCGGTATCTAAATTCAATAGAATGGCATTATGGTCAGACATATCCATAAGGACGTGCAGGTACTCACTTGTGTGCGTATCGGTGTAAGGCGCAGCACCTACCCTCAGGCTCCGTTCCCGAATGAGGCGGAAGCCGAGTGCTCCAAGGGTATAAATAACACGCGAGAAGTGCGCGCAAGCGTCAATTACTCAATTGGTTGCTTGGCAACTTCTCCCTCCGAACGAGGCGCGATAGGGACAAGAAACAGGTAAAAATAAAAAAGGGACTATCAAAACACGTCACCAGAGAGGGAATAACATGGCGGCCATCTTAGGCTAGTGTGCATTGTAAGAGAAATGAGTGTATAGACCACTCAGGGACAGCATAAACGACTCACAATGCCCCCATCTGATACAGTAACTTGCTCATTGGCCAACTCGCTACCAAGGGGAGCACTTAATTAAATTATAGAAAGTATAGAGGGGTGTAACCAGCTCCCGTAGGAGATGTTACCACTGAAGCCCAAAGTGTAATCATAAGAGAGTACAATAGTCTGTATCTTTTAGATTGTAAGTAGATAATCAGTCAGCTGATGATTGTTTATATTGACAGGTTGAACCAGGGAATATCATCATTCAACCCTTGGCGATGGGTGTTAAGCCTGTAAACCCAGCGCTGTTCAAGTTCAAAAAGTGGACGTGTACCTTCTGAGGTGCTGGTCTGTAAAACAACCCACCACATATCATCTGGTGTGTGGTTGGACTCAATGTAATGGATGCTGAGTTTAGTTGTGACTCTGCCGCAGCGGATGTTGCTGCGGTGTTCATTTATTCTTGTTTTCACTGCTCGTGTGGTCATACCTACATATCGAAGATTACATGGGCAGGTGATCAAATAGACACAATTGCGAGTATTGCAATTGGTATGTTTCATCAGTCGCCAAGTTAGTATAGGTTCGAAATCTAGGGTGTCTGTCCGTTTAGTGAGGGAGCATACATTGCAAGACCCACATGGAAAGTGACCCTTGACTGGTGGGAGATCCCATAGAGACCTTTGGCTGGACGAGACCGTATTGAGTCTCGGTCGAGTGTGTACTAACATATCTTTAACGTTGGAGGTCCTCTTAAAAGCAAAAACAGGTTTAGGAATACTCTCGCCTCCACTACAGAGAACAGACCATCTTTTATTGATGATCTTTTTGACTGTATTAGATAGTGGTGTGAAGGTGGAGACACACGTCAATTTGGTTTCTGTGGATTTGGGAGTCAGCTGCAATAGTGAATCTCTGTCACTATATTTGGCTCGTTTGTAGGCCGTCCTTATGACTTTATCAGGATAATGGCGGTCATGTAGTTTAGTCTGTAGGTCAGTAGCTTGGGTATTAAATAGTTTGAGGTCACTACAATTCCGTCGAAGACGTAGGAATTGCCCGTACGGTAAATTGTCTCTCAGTGCCTTAGGGTGGTGGCTGTCATATAATAGCAAGCTATTCCGATCTGTCATTTTATGATAAGTTCTTGTCTTCAGTTTACCTCCCTCAATGCTGATCATTAGGTCTAAGAAGGGGATTTCAATGGTAGAGATACAGGATGTGAAGTTCAGAAAGGGATCAAGACCATTAATCCAGGTCGTGAAAGAGTCAACTTCTGAGGCAGAGCCATGCCAGACAACTAAAATGTCGTCTATATATCGACGCCATAGTTTAATGTTGTCAAAGAAAGGATTTGTCTCTGGCAGTATGTAGCGCTTCTCAAAATCATACATATACATGCATGCTAGACTAGGGGCAAAAGTGCTCCCCATCGAGGTACCGCGAATCTGGTGGAAAAGCTTGTCCTCGAACTGAAAAAAATTCTTTGTCAAGGCGAGGCTAGCACAGTGCATGATGAAATGAACAGGGGTAGTTGACTCCAATCTGGCTGACAGAAGAGCTGCCTCGACTACCTCCAGTGTAGCTGCCTGTGGGATATTGGTATATAAAGCCTCAACATCAAGTGTGATGAGGGCATGAACATTAACTGTAAGGTTTATAGTTTCAATGAGATTAAGGACATCCTTTGTGTCCCTAAGGTAAGTTAGCGAATGTTGTACAAGAGGTCGTAGAAAATGGTCACAAAATATAGATAATGGTTCAAGGATTGATCCAATCCCTGATACTATCGGGCGGCCCGGTGGGGGAGATCGGCCTTTGTGAATCTTGGGAAGACAGTAGAAATATGGTGTGCGAGGCTTCTCAGTATCCAAAAATTCTGCTTCTTTTTGTGATATCCATTTGTTGCCGCGGGCCTCTTCTATCATGCCACGGATCTCAGTTTGTAAATTGGCCGTGGGATCCTGGGTGATATGTGCATAATAGGTAGAATCACTGAGAAGGCGAAGACATTCCTGTCTATAGTCCTCTGTGTCCATCACAACGATGGCACCTCCCTTATCTGCTGGTTTTATGGTAATGTTAGTATCCACTGATAAGTCGTGGAGGGCCTCGTTCTCGGCTCTAGGAATGTTGTTAAATCTATGTCGTGGTTGCGTTTTCATAATGTCGGAGGTGACCGCTTTTTCAAAGGCCAAAACCTCACAGGGCATAGCGGACGTGGGTGGCATGAAGCTGGAGGGTTTCTTTAGCCCAGAATCCTGGGAAGAGTCGTGAGTAGGTTTATCTTTAAAAAAGAATTGTAGTCGAATCTTCCTAAAGAAGCGAGAGAGTTCGCATTGGAGGCGAAAAGGGTCGTCCTTGGGAGTAGGAACATAACCCAGGCCTCTATTGAGTGCCTTCTTTTCATCAACAGAGAGAGGCCTTGAGGACAGATTGACCACTAGATCTTGATTGGTGGGGTTTTGCCCTGGCTCCTTGTTACCATCTGTGGTTCCTCCTGAGACCAATGGACTCTCCTGCCTCTTCCTCGCCTTCTGCCTCTGCCTCTGCCCCTGCCGCGGCCTAAAAAAGGCATGTAAGGTGGCATTGGACGGGGTTGATAGAAAGGAAAAGGTTGTTGCCATGCCATTGGGTGGCCAGGATGGTACTGTGGAAAATTATAATAAGGTTGTGGTCTCTCATCTTCAGTGCTCCATCCATCAGAGGACGAGCTGTGGCTATATTTACGTTGTCTCCTGCCTGAAATGGAGGATTCATCTGATGATATAGATGGTGTATCCATCGTGTAATCCTCCTTGACATAAGGGTAAACCTTCTCTCTATTGAACTTATTGATGTCTTTCTGTAACTTAGTGATCTTCTGTTGTGTTAGAAACTCTTTGGTTTCATTTAGATCCATATTTATCTCTGCGAGTCGACTCTTAAAAGCTGTTATAGAAACAATGGTCTTAAGTGTGTTCTCCATAAAAGTAATCTGTATAGCCATAGATTCAGCTAGTCGTCTAGATGTATTGATAATCAAGACCAGCCAATCTCGAGTGCATTTCCATGCAATCTGTGCCCAGTCCTTCCTAAAGACAAGGTCTTGTAGGAAGATCCTGGGCATATTGGACACAAGTAGTCCATTGGGGGCTATGTTTGCTCTGAGGTATTCGGTCATGATAGTCCCATGTAAAACCGTTTTAACCAGATCTCGTTTAAGTGAAGACAGTTTGTCCCATTCTTCCTTAGTGGGACCAGATGGTCCTGCACCATCATTGGTCAAAATGGAGGGGGTCTGCAGAATAGCAGATACAACATCATCATCAAAGCTGAGACCTTGAAAATTATCCATATTAGGAGTCTCAGAGGAATTATCCAATTAGTAACCCCACAGCAAACCTGCTGTACTAGATACTTCAAAAAAAGGAGGGGATGGGAGGATTTATGGTCCAGTGTATATCCTCCAAAGAACTTGATAATAAAATATGATACACTGTTCCAAAAGAATAGGGAGAGGAAGTAAAGGAGTCCTGATCATCAGGAGCAAGAGTCCTCACACACCGTACTTGGTGTCATGCTTCATCATCGGACAGCTCCTCGTCAGACCGGCGCTGCAATGTCTGACGGGCTCCCCCCTAAAAAGGGGGGGCTCTTTGCCGGAGATCTTTTGTTTTTGCCGATGATGCCGCGGAGCCAAGTATGGGTCCGTGGGGAAGGAAAGTACAGGAATAAAGGATAAGATTGGCTCAGGACCCTCACTAAGTGATTTATTCTTTGATGTTGGGAAATGGCCAAGATTAAAAGAATGGCAAGGGAGTGAAAATTGAGATAATGCTCAGACACTCACACAAGAAAATTCAAAGCAGGAAGTCGGTAATTATCCGAAATTCCTTAATATGTGGTCGACATGTTTCGCGTCTTGATATGGTCTCAGCAGGATCCTACGACGCTTCTTCAGGACCTATTAAATAATTGGACTTCTTCAATCGAAACCCAAGTGAAAAAAAGAAAAAATTATATATAGACTCCTGCAATCTATCGTTTACAGTCAAAACGTAGTCAGTCACTTACTAGGATAGAACAAGACTGGCTTTTTCCTATCAGTCACCCTAAATACAAAAAGGAACAGAGGTTAAAAATATATAATCTCTTCATTCATTCTTCCACCTGTTGATCTGCAGTTGAATCCCACAGCAACACTGCTGGGGTGTGAGTACCAGGACCACCTGCCCGTCTCTAAACCCTAGCTGCCAGTTCCCAGCATTTCCCTGCTGTCAATGATCCCAGTGGCTGAGGACGGCGGTCAACCCAGCCTGCGGCTACACTCTTTAGTGGTACAATGTCTCTGCTAAGCGCCACTGTGGCTTGGAAGCGCCTGCCGCATTGTCTGTGGCCCGTGGGAGTGAGACGCTTCTCCCCAGGCCTATGGGTGTTCAGCACTCTCTCCTCCTCAATGTTCCCCATGGCTGTTCCACCTTGCCTTCTCTTCCCACCCAGGCTCTGTCGGGCCGCTGGTGTCCAGGCCACCAACGGGGCCTCCGTGCCACCCACGCTGGCTGTGCACAAGGAGGTGAGCCCAAAGTGATCCTCCTGAGACCATTAGCCAAAGCGCCTCCACCCATCGTCTGTCTGCTCCTGTAAGCGGGCCTTCATGCAGTACCTCGTCGCCACCCCAGCTGATTTACCATCCCTCATACTTTTGGAGCCTCGCCTCTGGCCGTGTGCTCCACCATCTCAGCTCCTCTAGTCTCCTCTGACTAGGCTGAGACAATGGGGCAGCTACATCCCTGGGGCTGTCTCGTTGAGTCGCTGGGCGGGCTCAGTCTCTTGCGCAGCCACCATCTCCACAGTGCATCTTTGCATTCCGACTTGCTTGTCGGGCACCCCCACACCGCCTCCTCCTGCCTTGGGTGACTTCCCCCAGAGACCCCTGCGATCGTGGGCACCAGGGAGTGTCGCCACAGCCTTTAAACAGCGGCGGAGCTCAGTAAAATCGCTTCTACATGGCTGCTATCTCGACCACACACCCTTTGAAGATATTTAAAACAGCATAACATGGGCCAAAAAGAAAAGATAAGGAAAAGAAAGAGCATACATATGTTGACCCTAATGAGGAAATAGCAACCAGTAACTATTTTAAAGGAAAGTACTTTCAATAAAAGTCGTAAGGAGCTTTACATGTTAAGCCAGTCTCCTATCATAGTTCTTCAACCATTTATATGTGAGTTGTTTTCGGTGTAAAATGCGTGGCATTTTCAGACATCAAGGAAAAAATGTTCATCATCAAAGATCTGAAATCCTACTAATCCGCATATTGAAAATTGGGGAGAAAATAGACTTACCGCTGTTCCTGTCACTTTGAAGGGGCTTCCCAGCATCTGAAATACACAAGCAGCATGAAACAACCAACACAATATCATACAAACAAATACTGATATTCTGGTCCTATTCTATGATTTTTGGGGCCTTCGGCAAAAATGAATATATGAGGCCCATCTAATTTGCATGTGTCTTTACATCATTGGATGTTACATCATAGGAAATCACATCACATGACCATTCATCATCTTTGGCATAATTACAGCTATTTACAAGAAGGAACTTGCCTGGTGCACTTAACAGTAGCATTGGTAAAAATATAAACGCCCCTACTAAAATAAGCACATATATTTTAAAGCTATAGCAAGTGGATACACCTTAAAGTAATCACCCTGGATGGAATAACTAGGCCTGGTCTCTGTATAATGGATTTCTTTAATCCAGTGTTCTCTAATGTTCCCTGCCAATATTCACTAATGATTTACGATTAGTGCATGATTGAAATTCCAATACAAATTGTTGTAGGCAATCCTTCAATAAGATGGTTCCCTAAAACCTAGTGCAAGGTAAGGTATGCAACATTGAAAATTTGAGCAGATAGATAAACAAACAATACGTAGTGGAAAATAGCTGGAAAGCCATCACCGAGGTACCTTAAGATTCGATCAACATGATCTACTCAGTTTATATGGTGTAGTAATTTACAGTCCCCCAACATAAACTTTTAAGGCATCCCAAAACACCTGTAGCAAGGTCTCGCTACCAATATTCAGACACCAAACTCTTCAATGGAGTTGGAATTTTTGTTGTATTTTAAAATTGTTTGGACCTCTTTATTAACGTTTCTAGGCATTATTCATGCTTACAAACATGTTTGATAATATTCCTTTATATGGTTCTAGATTTGATAATAGCTATTGAAGGTTGTTTGGATAAACTACCTACACGTGTTGGGCTTTATTTCATATAATAGACGTATTAAACAACTGAGAAGTACACAATTTATGAAATTGTTTATTTCTTTGTTATATTAAAATGCATACATAAATTAATGTAAATTAATGTTCAAATCATTATTTGCATCATCATCATCTTCCATGGCTTTCACACTGTAACATTCAAACTCATTCAGGCATGGTCTCTCATGAGCATTTTCAAACTGTTAATTTAAAATACTTTCCCCAGCAGGATGGAAGCAGAGTTTAAGTTTCATGGTCTTTACCACCACCCTCAAAGCTATTTTATTTCAGAGAAATATCTTTAACTTAATGTTCTATGTATCTTCAATAATTCCATGTGGAGTGTTGCCTGTCCTAGAGCATAATTATAGCTTGACTACTGTCATTATCTCAAAGTAGTCTTATTTTAAGATATGTTTCATATACTGTAGTAAATGCTTAACAGGTTGTCAATATCAACGTAATTAGACATTTAAGTTAGGATAAAACATTGTTCCTAATGTAATATGGTTATAGTAATTATTTTTTATTATTGTACTGTGTTATTCCTGTATCAATTATCCTATTTTTTTTAATCTGAAGTAATATTTATGTATTTATTCAAGGACTCCAAATGGCGTTCTTTATGTTGGATATATCTAACCACATATTTCTCAACTTTAGACTATCCCAGGGTGCCTAACTGAATCTGGAGAATTTTCTCAGCAATGCTCCTGTGTGCTGATAGATAGTGCAGTGTGACTCCATAGTGCCCCGGAGTCGCATACAAGTACAAATCCTGCAGGCAGATGTCAGTTTTTAATTACCGTGCCAATCAATGCTATCTGGAGCTCTCCTCCTAAATTTGTTGGTTTCGGACTACTTCAGAATGTATGTTTAGACAGCGTACCAAGGACCATGTGTTACCCCATATTGATGGGATTCAATTTGCTCCATGACTGCAGGTAGCGTATGTCATCACAGACACACGGGATGTGTGCCTTTGGTGCATAGTGTCCTAATGCACTCAAAGATGATGCTGGAGGTAAAACTCTACATCGCCGAACATAGGAGGTTGCAGTTGAAAAATAGTTCCCTCTTCAAGTCATAGGGTCCTTTGCTAGCCTGTTCAAAGAATTGCTCCCACACATATTCCTGCTCCCGCTTGAAGTCTTCTGGTAAATCGAATTTTAACAAGGCCAAGTATGACTTGACCCTCATCCTGCCACTCAAAATCAGGTGAGAAGTCATGAGGGAGTCAGTCAAAAGGTCTTACTCAACAAGACTCTTTCAACTCCAATCTGGGCCCATAGTTGAACATGCTGGACCCCGCATTCCATGGACCTTTGTGGCCTCCAGAGCAAACTTCTTCCTTAAAGGAAGTCGAGTTGTGGCTCAGGGCCCTATTTCAATGCCAGTCTCAAAGCCTTCTTTGGCTTGCTTCAGGTCTATATTGCTCTGAGATCCCACAGGTACAACAAGTCAATTTCCAAACAGACTCTAATCCTGAACATCTGCCTTGCCACTGGCAGAATCATAGACTGATGGCCTTACTTGGGTCCAACTCTGTTGAAATTCAGAGTAAACAAAATGTTCTTGTGACACTGATGATGACGAAGAGGAAGACAAACTTTCCTTCCACTATACTGATAATGGACTGTACCGGGGATTTACAAAATGCCTTTGAGGTAACTACATCCCCAGAGGCTGGTCTACAAATCGCAGAAAGTGTCACTTTTGGTGTAGTTGTGTAATGGGCAGGAAGAAATGCCTCATTTACAGTTGTCTACTGTTAAAACCAGGCAACTTCTTAACTAACATTCTTCAACCAGGTTACATTTTTTTTCTGAGGTGCTATTGTCATTCAGCAAGGCTCTTACAGACACCCTTATGGCCAAAGGCTCTGGCAGTCAGTCAGCCTGTTACTCAGTGACATAGGCTAGCTCTCAGTGATTTTCTAAGAGAACATCCTGCATCTGAAAGCCTGATGGTCATTGTGTCAGAGCAAATTCACTTATAATGCGTTTCTAATGAATCCACAGGCTAGGAAGTCCAAATGTACCGATGCCCTAAGAGAGAGAGCGTTCGCTTTGGCTAGCTTGGCCTTATATTCTTGAATGCCATGTGCCTTCTGGGCAGGTTCACCCATTCTACATAGGACTGGGCCTGTGAAACCTTGCTAGCCATCCTGGAAGACCTTAGGACCTCACTTCCTCAAAGGATACATTATGGCCAGGACATGGCGAAGTATGTCTTGCATACTGGTTTAGACACCACAGACTGTGTGGTGTTATTGGCACCAGTGCAGTCCTTAAAAGGCCCGAGAGCATGGACTTTAGGACTCTTGTCTCCCGCCAAGCAGTTCCACCAACAGTACAAGAAGTTTAGGGGGAGGCAAGGCTACAGACAACACCAACTCTCCCACCATGTGCAGCAACAGCAGGCCTGGTCCCGTCCAGCCAGAGGTCATGCTAGTAGCTGAGGCCATTTGCACCAGCAGAGACAACTATCCTCTCACTCTTCCGCCCCTGCTGCAGCGGTTGCCAGACCAATTTAGCTTCCCCTCACAGGCCCACAGTGAGCTGGCAGCAGGCAGACTGACACATTTCTTTGCTTGCTGGAGATACATCACGTCTGACAAATGGGTCTAGCAAATCTATAAAAGGGTCTACGCCTTTCCCAGCCTGTTTTCTCCCCACATCACACTGACTGTCAACAGAGTGCTCTGTATAGTTGCTGCAAGAAGTCAGCCTTCTGTGGTCAAGGGTCTCATTAAGCAGGCGCGGCTTCAGTGAGAGGAGAGGGGTGCTATTTGTGCTACTTCCTTGTACTAAAAAGAAATAGAGGCCTCAGGCCTGTACTGAACCTCTGCCCACCGAATGCCTTCCTATCTAAAGATAAATTCAGGACACTCACCTGTATCTCAGATTCTTTCTGCTGTGGACCCTGGAGACTGGTTGGTGTCCCTGTACTTGCAGAGTGCATATTTTGATATATCTGGCCTGCAGCCCCACAGGCAATATCTACCACTCACAGTCAAGTTGAAACACTTGTAATTTGCAGTGCTCCCCTTCCCTTGACCCCTCTGTTGTTCAGATAGGTGATGATTGTAGTTGATGCCCACCTTTGAGGGTCAAGGATATAAGTGTTCCTGTACCTCGACGATGGGCTGCTCAAATCATGCTTGCCACAGCCATTTGTAGACCACCTCCGGATGACAGCTGAACTCCTGACAACTTGGGGGTTTTTCATCTACGAGCCAAAATCCCACTTGAGCCACATGCAGATGATTTCCTTTGTTGTGGCTGCCCTTGACCAAGTTATGTTTAAGGCTATTCTATCACTGAAGCAAGTCCAGGACATTCAGGAAATGATCTCTCTGTTTCAGACTCTATCTTGGGTCTTGGTGAGTATGACTCTGAGGGTTCTTTGACTACATGCCTTGTGCATCTTCCTTGTCTCAAATGCCATATGAGAAATGCAGCATCTTCTGTGAAAGAACAGAATAGGACCGGACCTGCTGTCTGTGACTAGACCTTCCCCCTCTTCTACCAAGTACAAAAATCTGAACTCCAGTGGTCAGTGGCTGACCTTCCGTGTGGCTACAGTGACGTCAGAAACTGCAAGAGTGCTTTTCACTAAAGCGCCCAGCTGACTAGTGCAACTGGACATGAACTGGACTTTCCTGTTGGCCTTTGCCTGTTATCCCAAAATGCTCTATGTGAGTTCTCCTGGGGTCCTTTGAAGTTTACTTGTTTGATTGAGTGGGACTTAAAAAGGCAGAAGGTATAATCTGACTTGATTGAACCTGGCTAGTGTAGCCTCCCAACGCACCATCATGGTAGGCCTGAAAATTAATGTTGGTCTCAGTCGACCACAACCAATAACAATCGTTGGTGCTTTACTTTCTCTTGGCACTACGGCTACTTAAAACATTACAAATGCATATCATATTCAAAAATGTGCCTAGTGATATTGGAGACAAGAGGAAATTGTACATATGGACCTCAAGCAGAATGTGTAAATTATTCCACCAAGCCAGAGTCTGTTTTGTGCTCCACTAAGCTATGAGTCAATCTGTGTGGCTTTAAAAATGGGTGTTGACTAATCTGTTCCCACTGTGCTGATATGTGTTTACTCTGAGCAAAACGAGGAGCATACACTTTATTTTGTTGAGCCTATAGCGGTTTTATCTGTCGATCAAGAATGATAATATAGTGATTGGTAAGAGAAATGTTTGTTGTAGCCTTTACAAAGCCACGCAGAGGCCTACACTCAAAGTAAGCAGCAACCCAGAACCAGGTTCATGCACCAGGAAGCAAAATCAAAGCATCCTTGTTACCACCATAAAAGGCACACAAGTTCACTAGAAAACAGTCAATGAATGAGAAGTGGAGTGGCCTAGGACAGCAACAAAGAAACTTTGAAGGCTAAAAGGAAGAGAACAAAAGGTGAGCGAAAAGCAATGGAGGAGTTGTAAAGTGTGAAATAAACAGAATTTGGAGAGTGAAGTTGAGAAAAATTGGTTTGTAAGCTGTTGATATCTAAATAGGAAGCACAGTGTAAAATTAAGCAAGCTTAAGAAACACATTTACAAGTCAGCTCGGATGCTATTAAATTGAGACCAATTAAACCGCAAATTCAGGTGGGAAGCACACAATAAGTTGTACAGTGCATAATAAACATGCACAGTGGAAAAGAGTGGGCACTATAAGCACACAATAGGAAGAGAGCATGAAATCACAGGCAATCTCATGGAGTGCTAAAAGCAAATGACTAAAGTAGTTCCCTGAATTTGAGCATTGGAAGGATAAAAGTCAGCCAATCAGAAGGATAGTAAGGAGATTATGCACTAACAGAGGGACAAACAGAAGAGGAGGAAGGCAAGCCATTGAATAAGAAGCAAGCAAATGAGAGTGACAATAAAGTTAACCAATGATAAGCAGTGGGTGGGCTCTAAGCCCACTGTAAATTTTTGGTAAGCCCGCAATAGGCTTTTCTCAATCATACAGCTTGTTCTGGTTGGCAGAAGAAACCTAAAAAAAGAAGTAAAAACTGCTACCAGCCTTAATAAGCAGAAATAAAATTGCTCCTTACAGGTAAGCATTTGCTGCTGATGTATTGATTTTTTGGGGGCAGGTGGGGAGATGCTGTCTAATGGCCTCCTTACATATTGTTGATGTAAAATACATTAATTTAAATCCCAGCTGAACAGCTAGATCACTTTGGGTGATCCTAGACAAATAACTTTATGTAATTGCACCCAGTTTGCTTTCTAATGTGCATTATTTCAGAAAATGCTTTATTTATTTTGAGATGCTTGAAAAAAAGGCCCTCAGTTCAGTAATTGATCTACTACATCTGATAGAGACTTCTGGTTGCAGATTCCTTACCTTAGAATCTCCCCTAGGAGTCAGGTTGGATCTGGAGATTTTTCTTCCAGCAGTACCCTTGTGTGCTGTTAGGTTGCATCAGTCGACTCAGCGTCAGTTGTTGGCGTTGTGGTCGGCGTGATGAGGTCGCGGTCATACATAGGCGCCACCCAGGCATGTCTACATCAGTTCTTTTCTTTCTGCGCCATGCGCAGATCCGGAGTCAGCTATCCTGGTCATTATTTGACCGAATTCAACCTTTTTTACATCTTTTTGACTTCTTTGGTGCATCGAGTGATGCCTCGAAAGACCGGCTTCTAACCTTGCAACGCCTGTCACTGCATGATGTCGTTGACGGACCCGTACCTGGTGTGTTTGGAGCACAACCAGGACCTGAAGTCATGCTCGAAGCGCCGGGTCATGAACCCGAAGGCTTTGAGGGAGTGGTCCCTAAAGTTCATGGTGGCCTGGTACTCGACTCCACATCGCTCCCATTCTCGCTCTAGAGGAAGGTCATCACCACTCCTCCTCGTCCCATTCCAAATCTTCAGGACATTTGGTTCATAAGAAAAAGAAGTCAAAGAAAGCAAAACATTCTTCGATTTCACCTCATTGTTTGGTCAATGCGACGCGGGAAGAGAGTCGAGGCTCAGGGCCTATGTCCGCGGAGCCTACTTCTGGGTGCGCTCCACGCTTCCCTGTATTTCGGGGAGCCGTAGCCACCCCTTCCAAGCACAAGGATTTTTATGAGGCCATGCATCTCATCTTTGGGCAGACCGAACCCCCTGCGGCGCCTTTGGGACCTGGGGTCCCGAATGGGGGCCCTTTGGGTTCTGTGCCGGCAGCTCTGGCCCTGGCCTCTGAGGGACCCTCAGAATCTTTTTCTTGGATCAGTGTTGACGACGGTCTTACAAACGCAACCTTCCCGGTGCCCACTAAGATGTTGACGCTCCCCATGTCGGTTGGGCCCACAATCAACGACAACCCAATTCTCATCCCTGATGACCTGGAGCAAGAACAACGTCGATCGACTCTGCCTATGACTTTGACGGGGCCTACTCACCCCAGGTTGGATTCTGACCCCTTTTATTATCTGTACGAATATGAGGAAGGATTGGAAGGGGACGCTGGACCCTTTCAGGTAGACAACCCTGACTTGGACGGGGCACAGGAATTGGGCAAGGCTAGTGGTCTGGATACTTCTCCAGACGCTGCCATGCTTTCTCCTCCTACCGTGCCTACGGCGGAGGGAGGGTCTTACTCCATGGTGGTCTGTAGGGTGGCTGAGGTCCTTGGTCTTGAGCTTCCCTCTGTGGTAGTCAGGACAAACCTGACGTGCTTCAGCCTGGGGCTTCCACTTCAGAGTCTCTCCTTCCATTTAATGAAGCCCTCACCGATGTCCTTTTGGGTACTTGGTCCAGACCCAGAAGAGGGGATCCTATGAACAGGACAATCGCCCATCGCCATCGGCCCGCACCAAACAACCCTAAATTCCTGTTCCAACACCCCACGCCTGAGAGCCTTGTCATCCAGGCTTCTTCTTCCTCAGGCGCATTTCCATCCACTCCCCCGGATAGGGACTCAAAAAGATTGGATCAACTTGGGAAGAAAATGTTTTCTACCCCCCACTTTTTGCCTGATATTGATGCTGACTAGGCTGAGAAGTGTGCTGGGACCCTGCCAACCAGGCCCCAGCACCAGTGTTCTTTCACTAAAAATGTACCATTGTTTCCATAATTGGCACACCCGTGGCACACACATAAGTCCCTTGTAAAAGGTACCAGTGGTACCAAGGGCCCTGTGACCAGGGAAGGTCCCTAAGGGCTGCAGCATGTGTTGTGCCACCCTAAGGGACCCCTCACCTAACACATAAACACTGCCATTGCAGACTCTGTGTGTTGATGGCGAGGAAAAGGCAAAGTCGACATGGCATCCCCCTCAGGATGCCATGCACACAAAATGCTACCTGTGGCATATGTAAGTCACCTCTCTAACAGGCCTTACAGCCCTAAGGCAGGGTGCACTATACCACAGGTGAGGGCATAGGTGCATGAGCAATATGCCCCTACATCAGAGGTCTTCAAACTGGGGGGCGGGCCCCCCTAGGGGGGCCTCAAGTGACCCCAGGGGGGGCCCCAGACTCTGGCCAAAATAAATATTATACAAATAACATGCCTTTGTTTTAAGCAGAAGCATGTTATTGCAGTTTTAAAAAGGTAACAGTACTTAACTGCAATGTTTAAATAGGTTTAGACATATTTAAACATTGCCATGTTTATAAAATAATTGTGAACAATTCTGAGGGGGCCCCAATGATTTTTATTTTTCAACTGGGGGGGCGTGGCATTAAAAGGTTTGGAGACCTCTGCCCTACAGTGTCTAAGTCTATTCTTAGACATGTAAGTACAGTGTGGCCATATTAAGTATATGGTCTGGGAGTTTGTCAAAACGAACTCCACAGCTCCATAATGGCTATACTGAATACTGGGAAGTTTGGTATCAAACTTCTCAGAATAATAAACCCACACTGATGCCAGTGCTGGATTTATTAAAAAATGCACATAGAGGGCATCTTAGAGATGCCCCTGTATTTTACCCAATCCATCAGTGCAGGACTGACTGGTCTGTGCCAGCCTGCCACTGAGACGAGTTTCTGACACCCTGAGGTGAGGGCCTTTGTGCTCTATGAGGCCAGAAACAAAGCCTGCACTGGGTGGAGGTGCTTTACACCTCCCCTCTGCAGGAACTGCAACACCTATCAGTGAGCCTCAAAGGCTCAGGCTTTGTGTTACACTGCCCCAGGTCACTCCAACTAGTGGAGATGCCCGCCCCCTGGACACAACCCCCACTTTTGGCAGCAAATCTGGAGGACATAATCAGAAAAACAAGGAGGAGTCACTCTCCAGTCAGGACAGCCCCTATGGTGCCCTGAGCTGAGGTGACCCCTGCCTTTAGAAATCCTCCATCTTGGTTTTGGAGGATTCCCCCAATAGGAATAGGGGTGTGCATCCCTCCCCTCAGGGAGGAGGCACGAAGAGGGTGTAGCCGCCCTCAAGGACAGTAGCCATTGGCTACTGCCCCCGAGACCTTAACACACCCCTAAATTTAGTATTTAGGGGTGACCCTGAACCCAGGAAATTAGATTCCTGCAACCTACAACAAGAAGGAGGACTGCTGGCCTGAAAGCCCCGCAGAGACGACGGAGACGACAGCTGGCTTGGCCCCAGCCCTACCGGCCTGTCTCCAGACTCAAAGAACCTGCACAGCAACGCATCTAGCAGGACCAGTGACCTCTGAGGACTCAGAGGACTGCCCTGCACCCGAAGGACCTAGAACCACCCGAGAACAGCGGCACTGTTCAAAAATAGCAACAAACTTACAACTTTGAAATAACTTTAAAGAGACTCTCACTTCCTGCCAGAAGCGTGAATCTTCACACTCTGCACCCGATGCCCCAGGCTCGAGTCCAGGACAACCAACACCGCAGAGAGGACTCCCAGGTGACTCCAGCGATGTGGACACCCTGAGTCGACCTCCCTGCACCCCCACGGCAACAACCTGCTTAGAGGATCCAGAGGCTCCCCCTGACCACGACTGCCTGGTAACAAATGAACCCGACGCCTGGACCAAGCACTGTACCTGCAGCCCCCAGGACCAAGAGGAACCACCTACCTGAGCTGGAGTGACCAGCATGGGGCCCTCATCCTAGCCCAGTCAGTGGCTGGCCAGAGAATCCACCCTGTGCCCTGCCTGCATTGCCAGAGTGACCCCAGGCTCCCTCCATCGATTTCTACAGCAAACTTGACACCTACTTTGCACACTGCACCCGGCCGCCCCTGTGCCGCTGAGGGTGTGTTTTGTGTGCTTGTTTGTGTCCTCCCCAGTGCTCTACAAACCCCCCCTGGTCTGCTCCCCAAGGACGCAGATACTTACCTGCTAGCAGACTGGAACCGGAGCACCTCTGTTCTTCATAGGCACCTATGTGTTTTGGGCCCTCCTTTGACCTCTGCACCTGACCAGCCCTGTGTTGCTGGTGCTGTGGCTTTGGGGTTGCCTTGACCCCCAACGGTGGGCTGCCTATACCCAGTAGACTGACTGTGTAAGTGCTTTACTTACCCGAGAAAACTAATCAAACTTACCTCCCTCAGGAACTGTTGATTTTTGCACTGTGTACACTTTTAAAATAGCTATTTGCCATTTTAACCAAAACTGTGTGTACTCCTGTTTTAAGTCAAAGTTCTATATTTACCTGTGTAAAGTACCTTGCAATTTATGTACTTACCTAAAATGTGAATCTTATGGTTCTAAAAATAAATTAAGAAAATATATTTTTGTATATAAAAACCTATTGGCCTGGAGTTAAGTCTTTGAGTGTGGTCCTCATTTATTGCCTGTGTGTGTACAACAAATGCTTAACACTACCCTCTGATAAGCCTACTGCTCGACCACACTACCACAAACTAGAGCATTAGTATTATCTAATTTTGCCACTATCAACCTCTAAGGGGAACCCTTGGACTCTGTGCACACAATCTCTCACTTTGAGATAGTATATACAGAGCCAACTTCCTACAGTCCTCAAGTCTCACATTGCGGTCCGTAAACACTGCATGCCTTTTGGACTGCTGTAGGAAGCTGGCTCTGTATATACTATGTCAAAATAAGATATACTGTGCACAGAGTACAAGGATTCCCCTGAGGCTTAACAGACTAAAGTAGATAATACTAATGCTCTCTTTTGCGGTAGTGTGGCAGATAGGGTTATCAGAGGGTAGTGCAAAGCATTTGTTGTACACACACAGTCAATAAATGAGGCACACACTCAATGACTAACTCCAGGCAAAGTATATTTGTATTGGAAAAATATATCTTGTTATTTTAATTCGCGAACCAAAATGATCTTGTTGCAGGTAAGTACATTGATAAATATTAACCATATGTATCAAAGACACTTTGTTTAGATTTTGTAAATAACACGGTTTACAGGCAAGTAACACTTTTCACTTTTAAAAGTGGGGAAAAGTATTAGTTCAGGTTTGGGGTAAGTACTTGACTTAAAGTTCCAGTCTCAGGGGGGGTTAGGAAGTCCGCAGGTCGGGGTTCAGTGTGATCCCAAACTAACACCACCAGCAACATGGGCCAGCTGGGTGCAGAGGTCAAATTTGAAGCTAGATTTAGAATGGGATCCTATGGAGACCGGAAGCACTCAGAAACAGATCTGCTAGCAGGTAAGTACCCACAACTTCGGAGGAGAGACCTGGGGAGATTTAGGTGAGCACCAGTGGGGGGGCCACAGGTCAGCACCAAATAACACACCCTCAGCGGCACAGGGGTGGCCGGTGCAGGGTGCAAACACAGCGTCGGGCTCCCAATGCTTTTCAATAGGAGGACCCCGAGAGTCTCGAACATTCTGCATGCTGGGTCCAGGGGGTTGTTTCTGGGAAACCACAGGCTGGACAATGAGGGGGGCTGCGTGCTGAATGTTGCTGGACCAGTAGTCAGATTTCCCAAGACCAGGGGGCTGCGGGTGCAGGGATACCTTTAGGCATCCAAAATCTTAATCCGGTTCTTTCATGCTCAGGGGGGTCCTCTGAATTTAGGCTGCAGGCGTCGTCATGTTGGCCAGCACAGGTCAACCCAGGGTGGACACAAGAATGGAATAGCCTGGGGACTTGCTCTGAACCAGTGGACCTCCTGGCCTCGGGTCTTGGGTGTTGAGTGCAGAGTGGGCAAGACTCGCAGATCTGGGGCAGCTCTGGAGTTCTTTTGTTTGGTTTCTTCTGGACACGGCCGCTGTACTTTGAAGTTCTTGGTGCTCTGGTGGGCAGGCAAACCTCTTGGGTGTTTGGAGAGGTTGCTGGTCCTGCAGGATGTGTCGCCTTTTCGTAGCAGAGTCCTTGAAGCTGCAGACAGGCAGTTAGGGGTGGGGCCAAGTCAGTTGTCCTCTGGAGACTTCACTGCTGGGGTTCGGCTTAGCAGTCCTTCTTGTTGAGGTTGCCAGGAATCTGGTGAGCTATGTTCAGGGGTGCCCCTAAATACTAGATTTAAGGGCATTACAGGGGTCAGCTGGCAGTAGCCAGTGGCTACTGTCCCTTAGGGTGGCTACACCCTTACTATGCCCACTCCGTGTGTGGAGGGAGGCACATTCCTAACCCTATTGGTCCCTGTCCTCCAAACCAAGATGGAGGATTCTGCAGGGAGGGGGGGTCACTTCAGCTCTGGATACCTTAGCGGCGGTTCTAGCTCAAGTGGTCACTCCTCCCTGTTTTACCTAATTTTCCTGCACACTTGCCACTGAAAGTGGGGCTTCGTCGGGGGGGGGGGCATCTCCACTAGCTGGAGTGCCTGGGGCACTGTAACAGGAGGCGTAAGCCATTGAGGCTCACCACCAAGTGTTACAGTTTGTGTAGGGGGGAGGTGTGAAGTCCACCCAGATCAGGCTTTGTTTCTGGCCTCAGGCTGGGACACACTGTTCAGCCTTACACTACAGGATTGGTTAAAATACAGGGGGCATCTCTAAGGTGTCCTCTGTTTGCATTGTACAATAAATCCAACACTGGCATCCATGTGGGTTTATTGTGCTGAGAAATTTGATAACAAACTTCCCAGCCTTCAGTGAAGCCATCGTGGAGCTGTGGAGTTTGTATTGACAAACTCCCAGCCCATGTACTTAATATGGCCACGCTGCACTTAGAATGTCTAAGAATGGACTTACACAATGTAAGGTCATATTGCTCATGCAGCTACGCCCTCACCTGTGATATAGTGCACCACGCCTTAGGGCTGTAAGACCTGCTAGAGGGATGACTTACCAATGTCATATGCAGCTGCTGGTGGGCATGGCATCTTGAGAGGGAAGTCATGTTGATTTGACCTTTTTCTCCCCACAAGCACACACAAGCTATAGGGGCAGTGTGCATGTGGTTGGTGAGGGGTCCCTTAGAATGGCACAATACATCCTTCAGCCCTTAGGGACCATCCCTGGTCACAGGTCCACTGGTACCATTGTTACCTTTTACAAGGGTCCTGTCTGGGTGCCAGGGATGTGCCAATTGTGGATACAATGGTACAGTTTTAGGGAAAGAATACTGGTGGTGGGGCCTGGTTAGCAGTATCCCAGCATACTCTCAGCCAAGACAGCATCAATATCAGGCAAAATGTGGGGGGTAACCATGCCAAAAGGGGCACTTTACTACAGTTGCTAGACCCATTCATTGTGGGATACAGTTGCACAAGTATTGACGCAGGTCCCAGAGGAGGCCCAGGCCATCATCTCCCAAGCCGTTGCTGATGGGAGGGATGCAGCTAAGTTCACGATTTGTTGTTGGCTGGACCTGACCGACTCACTGGGCAGATTGGTTACATAGATAGTGGCCTTGAGGCGCCATGCCTGGTTGACGGCATCTGGTTTTTCTGGAGATGTCCAACAGTCTCACATGGACATGCCCTTCAATGGCATCTGTCTCTTCGGAGACAAAGCGGTCTCGGCGCTCAAGAAGTTCAAGGAGTCCCGGTCTGCAGCTCGGTTCCTTGGCCTCATGGCTGGCCCTCAGCCAACACAGTACCTTTTCGCCCCTTTCGTCGTCACGGAAGGGGCTCCCTGTGGCGTCCTTTCCCTGCCAGCCACCATGCAGGGCATGCTACTCAGCCACTGCACAGCCGGGGTCGCGTAATCCCACGGGCTCATGGGACAGGGCACTAGAGGTCTGTCTAGTCCACCCCCAACCCTCCTAGTCTGTTCCACCATGTCAGACCAGTTGGAGGCAGAATCCACCATCACCTGCCCCACTGGGAATGCCTCACGATGGACAGGTATGTTTTGCAAATAGTCCGAAGGGGCTACTCCCTCCCCAGACTGCCCCTCCAGCCATGCCTCCATCCTATGGCCTCTTACTTGAGGGTCGTCTGGCACATCTCTGCGAGGAAGTCGTGGCTCAGTTGGCCAAGCGAGCCATAGAGAGGGTCCCTGTACCAGAAGTAGGTTGTGGTTGTTGTTCCTGCTACTTTCTGGTGCTCAAAAAGGACAAGGTCCTATATCCTATCCGAGACCTTCGGGTCCACAGTTTCTTCCTCAAGGAGAAGTTCAAAATGCTCACTCTGGCTCTGGTCCTGTCTGCCTTGGACTCAGGAGACTGGATGGCAGCGTTGGACTTGCAGGACGCTTACTTCCAAATACATGTCTTGCCTGCCCACAGGTGCTACTTGCGATGCGTGGTAAGTCATGAGCACTTTCAATTTACCTTGCTCCCCTTCAGCCTTACCAGCGCCCCTTGGGTATTCACAAAAGTGATGGTGGTGGTTGCAGCTCATCTGCGCAGGTTAGGGGTTTCAGTCTTCCCCACCCTCGATGACTAGCTGTTGAAGGCGAACACGCCCAAGAAAGTCATTTTCCACCTTCAGACTACGGTGAACCTTCTGCACTCACTGGGGTTCACCATAAACATGCCAAAGTCACACCTGACTCCTTCTCAGGTGCTCCCTTTTAAATGAGCTGTTCTCGACACAGTGCAGTTTCAGGCCTATCCTCCCAAAAAGCGAGTCCAGGATATTCAGGCTATGATTCTGATGTTTCAGCCTGTATCCTGTATTTCGGTGAGAATAACTCTGAGGCTGCTGGGCCTCATGGCCTCCTGCATCTCGCTGGTGACACATGCCAAGTGGCGTATGCGGGCTCTGCAGTCGGACCTGAAGGTACAGTGGGTGCAGCATCAGGGGAATCTCTCCGACACAGTCCAGATCTTCGAGGAAACTACGAAAGACCTGCAGTGGTGGCCTTCGAATCACGACTGGGACAACAGCAGATCTCTCTTCCTTCCCCAACTAGATCTTATGGTAGTGATAGATGCCTCACTCCTGGGATGGGGCAGTGACATGGGAGAGGCAGAGATCAGAGGTCTCTGGCGGAGACCGGACTCCACATCAATCTTTTGGACCTTTGGGCAATTAGGCTGGCATTGAAAGCATTCCATCCTCTAAAACTGAAAATGGTGCAAGTGTTCACGGACAACATTAACGCCATGTGATACTGCAAAAAGCAGGGCAGAGTGGGGTTGTCTAATTTTTGTCAAGAGGATCTACGCCTTTGGACGTAACTGGAACATCAGGGCATAATCCTGGTGGTTTAACATCTGGTGGGCTCTCTGAACTCCAGAGCAGATTAACTCAGCCGTCGATGCATAGTAGATCACGAATGGCATCTCCACCCGAAGGTAGCGCAAGGCCTCTTTCAGCAGTGGGGAGAGCCTTGGTTAGATCTGTTCGCCTCAGCAGTAAATGCGCAATGTCAACTGTTCTGCAAATTGGAGTTTCCAAGGTGGTACTCACATTCTGACCCTTTTCGTCTCGAGTGGAACACAGGCCTCCTGTACGCCTTTGCGCCAGTACCACTTCTGCCCAGAGTTCTGACGATGATCCAGAGTGACCCGGCCCAAGTAATCCTTGTGGCTCCGGACTGGGCACGAATAGTATAGAGCTACTGAGCATAGCTACGGATCCTCCAATCAGACCGCCCCTTTGGGAGGATCTTCTGTCATAGTAGCAGGGGACAGTTCTCCATCCGAACCTGTCCAGTCTTTGCCTTCTTGCATGGAGATTGAGCGGAGGCAGTTGACAGCTTTTAACCTTCTGCCCAAAGTCTGTGATGTTATTCTGGCATCCAAGCGTCCCTCCAGCGCATCCCTTCAGCAAAACGGTATACACCTGTCAGCATACGTTTGTGGCATGGTATACCAACAAGTCTGTTGATCCACTTTCTGCACCTATCTCTGAGGTTCTATTCTTCATCCTTTCTTGGCCCAGCAGGGCTCTGCTATGGGCCCCCTTAAAGGTTACTTATCGACCATTTCAGCCTTTTTTAGATTGCCAGACCTACCTTCCTTATTGAAGTCTCCCATTGTTGGAAGGATCCTTAAGGAAGCCACTTATTTGTTGCCTCCGACCCTGTTCATTTTGCCCCAGTGGGACTTGAACCTGGTCCTGACTTCCCTTATGTGTGCCCCTTTTGAGCCGCTGCACAATTGTCCCCTGCGGCTCCTAACAATCAAGACTACTTTTCTTATTGCCATCACCTATGCTGGCAGAGTGAGTGAGCTTCAAGTTCTTTCTTCCAAGACACCATTTTTGTCTGTCCACCTGACAAAGTGGTGCTCCGTACAAGGGCCTCCTTCCTTCCTAGGGTTGTTACGCCTTTTCACATTGGCCAATCCATCACATTTCCTACTTTTTACATACCCCTAAATCCCACTCATGAAGAGGAGGAGGCTCCACCCCTTGGATCCAAAAAAGCGTTGGTGTTCTACCTCAATCACAATAAAGATTTCCAGGTGGACTGTCAACTCTTTGTTGGATATGTGGGTGCAAAGAAAGGAAAAGCGGTGCAAAAACGTACCATCTCACGATGGGTACTTCTTTGCAACAAAATGTGCTACGCTTTGGCAAAGAAGCATCCCCCTGAGGGCTTGTTTGCTCATTCCACCAGAGCAACTGCTGCCTTCACAACATTAGCACCTGGAGTTCCTGTCCTAGATATCTGCCAGGCAGCTACGTGGGCATCCTTGCACACATTTACTAAACATTACCACCTGGACAGTCAAGTCCGTAGGGACGGCTGCTTTGGTCATCCGGTCCTGCAGGACTTTCTAGCATGATCTTGGTTCGCAGCCCACCTCTGAAGATGGCATTGCTTGGGTATCTATTCCAAGGTAAGGAATCTGCAACTAGAAGTCTCTCTCAGATGTACAAATTACTTACCTTCTGTAACAATACATCTGCTAGAGACATATTTTAGTTTCAGATTCCTTACCGACCCACCCATCCTCCCCGCTTGCGAACTGATTTCTAGGGACAGGGCTTCCCCATTCAAGACCTTAGCTCTGGTGCACCAATTTCAGTGTCCTTTGCAGCTCTGCGCTTTGGCATGGAAAGTTGTGAACAGAAACTGACGTCACTGCATTGAGGCAACGCCTATGTACTACTTCTGACGTCATCACGGCTACTACGATGCCCGTGGAGTCGACTGACGCAACCTACTGACGTGCAAGTGTATTGCTCGAAGAGAAAATCTCCGGAACCAGTCTGGCGCCTGGGGGAAAATTATAAGGTAAGGAATCTGCAATTAGAATATGTTTCTACCAGATATATCATTACCGAAGGTAAGTAACTTGTACTTCTATTGCACGTTATGATACTTTTATAACATAAAAAGCAGTGGTATAAAACCCATGTATTTTTAAGGATCATGGAAAAGGTTTTACATTGTACAAGGTATTAAGATTATGCAACTTGAAGGACTAAGGTTATCTTTATGCGGCTCGGCAAAAAAAAGCTAATTATATGGCACTATGTCTGGTGTTATTATTTTCATCCTTTTGAACTAGAAGCAACAATTTTAGTGAAATCTGCATATTTCAGAAATTATATGGCAAATTCAGTAAATCTATAATTATGCTCTAACCTCTGCAGCCACAGATTCACATATACCCACCTGATTTCACCATTGCCTGTTGTTTGATCAAGAATGTATTTGCAGCAGGTAAACAAAACCTCAACATTTTAATTCCAGTCATTGCCCATTGCATTTGTCTACACACTAGACAGCTTGAGGTATGCAGCCTAATGGCTATGTTAAAACATAAACAAAACATGAGTGTTCTCAAAGAGTGGTAAAATCAAATGTGTGAAGCTTTTTTTAAGAAAGTTCTATTACATCACCTGAGGAAGATGATGTGGTCTAGTGGCTAAGCTGTTGATCTGAGGAACTTGGTTTGAATCCAGCTTGGCACTGACTGAAAATTATGCAGTTCTGGAAAATCACTTAATCCCAATGTGCCTCAAATGTAAATGTGTGAGATTCTAGAGTGTGTGTGTGTAGCAAAAATATTTACTCCGCCACTTGTGAGTACAATATATCTCATTATCTCCCACAATGTGCAACACTCTGTTGCCTGCAGTCTAGGTCCTTGCTATAGAAATACCAAAACATGCATGTTTTTACAGTGTGAACAGGTATCCAGTTTATTATTCTCTGTGGGTGTCCCTTTCTTTTAAGGGGTTGGTGTAAGGAAATGCCTCCTTGGCATGGTTACCCCCTGACTTTTTGCCTTTGCTGATGCCAAGTTGTGATTTGAAAGTGTGCTGAGGCCTGCTAACCAGGCCCCAGCACCAGTGTTCTTTCCCAAACCTGTACCTTTGTTTCCACAATTGGCACACCATGGCATCCAGGTAAGTCCCTTGTAACTGGTACCCCTGGTACCAAGGGCCCTGATGCCATGGAAGGTCTCTAAGGGCTGCAGCATGTCTTATGCCACCCTGGGGACCCCTCACTCAGCACAGACACACTGCTTGCCAGCTTGTGTGTGATGGTGGGGATAAAAAGACTAAGTCGACATGGCACTCCCCTCAGGGTGCCATGCTAACCTCACACTGCCTATAGGTATAGATAAGTCACCCCTCTAACAGGCCTTACAGCCCTAAGGTAGGGTGCACTATATCATAGGTGAGGGCATAAGTGCATGAGCACTATGCCCCTACAGTGTCTAAGCAAAACCTTAGACATTGTAAGTGCAGGGTAGCCATAAGAGTATATGGTCTGGGAGTCTGTCATGCACGAACTCCACAGCACCATAATGGCTACACTGAAAACTGGGAAGTTTGGTATCAAATTTCTCAGCACAATAAATGCACACTGATGCCAGTGTACATTTTATTGTGAAATACACCCCAGAGGGCATCTTAGAGATGCCCCCTGAAACCATACCGACTTCCAGTGTGGGCTGACTAGTTTTAGCAGCCTGCCACACACCAGACATGTTGCTGGCCACATGGGGAGAGTGCCTTCGTCACTCTGTGGCTAGTAACAAAGCCTGTACTGGGTGGAGGTGCTTCTCACCTCCCCCTGCAGGAACTGTAACACCTGGTGGTGAGCCTCAAAGGCTCACCCCCTTTGTTACAGCACCCCAGGGCACTCCAGCTAGTGGAGTTGCCCGCCCCCTCCATCCACGGACCCACTTTTGGCGGCAAGGCCGGAGGAGATAATGAGAAAAACAAGGAGGAGTCACTGGCCAGTCAGGACAGCCCCTAAGGTGTCCTGAGCTGAGGTGACTCTGACTTTTAGAAATCTTCCATCTTGCAGATGGAGGATTCCCCCAATAGGGTTAGGGATGTGCCCCCCTCCCCTCAGGGAGGAGGCACAAAGAGGGTGTAGCCACCCTCAGGGCTAGTAGCCATTGGCTACTAACCCCCCAGACCTAAACACACCCCTAAATTGAGTATTTAGGGGCTCCCAGAACACAGCAAGATAGATTTCTGCAACCTAAAACGAAGAAGGACTGCTGAGCTGAAAAACCTGCAGAGAAGACGGAGACACCAACTGCTTTGGCCCCAGCTCTACCGGCCCGTCTCCCCACTTCACAAGAACTGTTCCAGCGACGCGTTACACAGGGTCCAGCAACCTCTGAAGTCTCAGAGGACTACCCTGCATCTAAAAGGACCAAGAACTCCCGAGGACAGCGGCTCTGCTCCAAGAAAGAAGCATCTTTGCAACAAAGAAGCAACTTTGAAAGAACACACGTTTCCCGCCGGAAGCGTGAGACTTTGCACTCTGCACCCGATGCCCCCGGCTCGACTTGTGGAGAACAAACACTACAGGGAGGACTCCCCGGCGACTGCGAGCCCGTGAGTAGCCAGAGTTGACCCCCCTGAGCCCCCACTGCGACGCCTGCAGAGGGAATCCAGAGGCTCCCCCTGACTGCGACTGCCTGCTTCAAAGACCCGACGCCTGGTAAGGACACTGCACCCGCAGCCCCCAGGACCTGAAGGATCCAACCTCCAGTGCAAGAGCGACCCCCAGGTGGCCCTCTCCCTTGCCCAGGTGGTGGCTATCCTGAGGAGCCCCCCCCCACTTGCCTGCCTGCATCGCTGTAGAGACCCCTTGGTCTCCCATTGAACTCCATTGCAAACCCGACGCCTGTTTGCACACTGCACCCGGCCGCCCCCGTGCCGCTGAGGGTGTACTTTTTGTGCTGACTTGTGTCCCCCCCGGACGCGGGTACTTACCTGCTGGCAGACTGGAACCGGGGCACCCCCTTCTCCATTGAAGCCTATGCATTTTGGGCACCACTTTGACCTCTGCACCTGACCGGCCCTGAGCTGCTGGTGTGGTAACTTTGGGGTTGCTCTGAACCCCCAATGGTGGGCTACCTTGGACCCAACTTTGAACCCTGTAGGTGGTTTACTTACCTGCAAAACTAACAAACACTTACCTCCCCCAGGAACTGTTGAAAATTGCACTGTCTAGTTTTAAAATAGCTTAATGCCATTTGTGTGAAAACTGTATATGCTATTTTGCTAATTCAAAGTCCCTAAAGTTCCTAAGTGAAATACCTTTCATTTAAAGTATTGTTTGTAAATCTTGAACCTGTGGTTCTTAAAATAAACTAAGAAAATATATTTTTCTATATAAAAACCTATTGGCCTGGAATTGTCTTTGAGTGTGTGTTCCCCATTTATTGCCTGTGTGTGTACAACAAATGCTTAACACTACCCTCTGATAAGCCTACTGCTCGACCACACTACCACAAAATAGAGCATTATAATTATCTTTTTGCCACTATCTTACCTCTAAGGGGAACCCTTGGACTCTGTGCATGCTATTTCTTACTTTGAAATAGTACATACAGAGCCAACTTCCTACATTTGGTGAGCGCCCTTCAATTTGTGACAGCCAGATAGAAGCCCTCCACTGTTATCTTTATCCCAGTTTATTCTGCATATGTCAAGTTAATTTCTCAATGTCTGTTGGATCAAATTCTTGGGCACATTGGGAGATTTGCCCCACACACATCAAATACACTTTTCCAGCAAGGCTTCAGTGCTTTCTTTTCTGTGTGAAACATTCACAGGATCACCTTGGTACCAACCATTTTGCAGACATCTAAAACTCACAGTCTGGTGGACACTCTCCGAGCCCCAGCTGTGCTCATGTCTCAGGGAAATGCACTGGAGAAGACAAAAGAATGTGGCTTTATTGTGCTAAAGTATGAAAGAACAGACTGGCACATATGTCTTTTCCATTAGCACATTAAACCGGGACCTGCTGTTCTTCCAAATGTGTATTTTATTACTGTCTGGGGTGTGCGAACTGGTAGCCCCACCACTGTTTAGTACAGGGCCTAGAGCAGGTATTCTAAGATCATCACCCCAACTGGCCGTGTAGGACAACAGACCTTCATGGAGCTCTGCATATGACTAGGCCCCACCCGAGTATCTTGCCCACCTTACGCCCATGGAAGTGGTTTTGATTTTGAAGGGGTGCGCGGACAGATTTGTAAAATGCTGAATTGTATGCCCCGTTTTATGAAAATGCCAGCTTGTTATTTTGAGCTGAAGGGTGTTAATAAACGGGTCTTCTCTTCGTCTTTGTGCCTTGCAGCTGGCTCTGCTGACCGAGCT
This sequence comes from Pleurodeles waltl, assembly GCF_031143425.1. Lineage (NCBI taxonomy): Eukaryota > Metazoa > Chordata > Amphibia > Caudata > Salamandridae > Pleurodeles > Pleurodeles waltl. Next base: position 1,781,300,657 of record NC_090440.1, on the reverse strand, counting down.
GTCCCGGACACGCAGCACCGAGAAACCCGGCCCGCTGAACGTCTCGCAGAGTGCCTCATCTGCCAGCAGCGTCTTCCAGAATGAAAACTTCCAGCTCCATCTCGTTCCTCCGCCAGTTATTGAAGACTAGTCGAACGACTTCCCGGTTTCTCTCTCTGCAGGAAGTCCTGTCATCTAATACACTGCGGTTTGCGTCACTGCAAAATAAAAGCGATGCAAATGTGTTTATACTGTCTTCTTTAGCGCACACTTCGTGTGAAGGTATTGTGAAAGTGGATGAATTGCAGTAATTGTAAAGTTTCAGAACTGTGGCTTTCAGTGGTCTTTTGAGATGATTCGTAAATGGTATGTGCGTAACGCAGCGGGCCTGTGCGCTACTCTGTGACACCCAGCCGCTGGTCCCGCACGGTAATTGCGTCATCATTAATGGCCAAGTTATATCACTCGGTTTTTCTGTACAATAATATCGTTGGAGCGAAAATAATCTGAAATTTCATCTGCGCCAGTTTAAAAAAAGTTATTAAATGGCATTTCCCGTTTGTAAATATTGAGACAAACACGTGTTAAGTTCGGCGCTGCTGATGATAGGAACTGTAAGTACATTTGGAAGGAAAATAAATATACCTCTAATCTTCTGACTAAGTGGTGACTTTTTTGGTTAGAAAAATAAATATGGATATAGCGAGTCACTGAGCATTCATGAGAGGTAAGCAAAGTGATGACCTTAAGTGTACCTCTGAACAGTATTCCAAGGATGGGCAGTTTTTGTAGGTCCGGTTCATCCACAGCTTGCTTTCTGTATTAATAAACTCCCACTCAAGACTAGGGGGTATGTATGGACTACTTACCAAGAATGTAAGCGAGTATGCACGCGTTATGACCTCTACTAGAAGTTGGCGAGCCCTTGATAAGTCGAGCCTGAGATCCGGCTCCGGTTCAGCTCGGGGTCCTCATGGACCCAAGACCTACCCCTCCCTCTTAATAAGGACCTGTGCAGGAGCGTAGTTTGGTCAGTATGGTGCCGGGGGGCTCAGATTTCCCAACAATCATGCTCGGACAACTTGTTAAAACCCATTATATGAGAAGGGGCATTGGCCTCATGGGCAGTGGAAAGAGAGAGCGCGGATTAGTAGAGATACTAAAAACGCAGTATTACTCAAACGAATCAACATTCTTCAAAATATAGATGAGATGGGTATTTGTCAGTGTAGGCCTGTGAAAATCCCACGTGAAATCCGACTAACACTTTACATTACCTCAGTGAAAGCACTTATACCCAACAATTTAATAAAGAATACAATTTATAGGGGGGGGTGTAACACCCCAACCAGTGCCCCCACTCCCCCACCCCCGAAGCTACGCTCCTGGAACTAAGGCTGTCAAAACCAACATTTTGAAACACAGGCACAGTGTCTGTTAACATCTCTGACCAATAGACCATTTTGGCGCTACTCAAAGTTTTAACACAGTTTGTAAAAAACAAAACAGCATTGCGTTAAAACTCTAAAAAACGCCAACACGGCCGAAAGCTGTGGGCCTCAAAAGGGCTGTTTGTTTTTTCCTAAAGGAGCTCGCAAACAAAAGAAATACTTGCTTTTGCCCAGCACTTGGCTCATCCGGAAACTTAGACAGGAAATAACATGCCAGCCCGTAGCATCCTCCACCAGCACATTCACACCTGCTGGAATTATGCATTTGACAAGCCTCCCAATGGCACATGGGAGGGAGGAGATGGAGGTGGGGGTTTGGGGCGAGGGCTGAGATAAAGCTGCAGTGGACCTCTGCAGCTCTGCCCATTTATCTTCATGCAGGGAAGGAAGAGTAGGGCTGCCTCACACACTAGCCAGGTAAGGGCTGGGATAAAGGTGCACACAGCTCTGCCCATTTATCTTCATGCAGGGAAGGAAGAGTAGGGCTGCCTCACACACTAGCCAGGTAAGGGCTGGGATAAAGGTGCACACAGCTCTGCCCATTTATCTTCATGCAGGGAAGGAAGAGTAGGGCTGCCTCACACACTAGCCAGGTAAGGGCTGGGATAAAGGTGCACACAGCTCTGCCCATTTATCTTTATCCAGGGAAGGAAGAGTAGGGCTGCCTCACACACTAGCCAGGTAAGGGCTGGGATAAAGGTGCACACAGCTCTGCCCATTTATCTTTATCCAGGGAAGGAAGAGTAGGGCTGCCTCACACACTAGCCAGGTAAGGGCTGGGATAAAGGTGCACACAGCTCTGCCCATTTATCTTCATGCAGGGAAGGAAGAGTAGGGCTGCCTCACACACTAGCCAGGTAAGGGCTGGGATAAAGGTGCACACAGCTCTGCCCATTTATCTTTATCCAGGGAAGGAAGAGTATGGCTGCCTCACACACTAGCCAGGTAAGGGCTGGGATAAAGGTGCACACAGCTCTGCCCAGGTATCTTCATCCAGGGAAGGAAGAGTTGTGCTGCATCACACAATACCAAGGTAAGCGTGCCCCGTCCTCTTCCACCTTTCTCCTAGTTGATCTCCATTTTATGTGATGTTGTGGCTGCTGCTGATTTTAATTTTTACTTACGTACTATTTTATTGCGGGCTCCGTTGTCAACCGGACTTTTACAGCCAAGACGGACCCCTGGCTTGGCACTTCCAGTGAATTGTCCGGCCCGCCCACCTCTAACCTCACTGTGCGTGGGATGGGCTGAGAGATGTGTTGCTTAGGAGGTGGCCTTGTGTGAGCGTTCAAGCATTCGTCATGTGTATGCAAGCTGACTTGATGCTCGCCCCCAGTCTCTGTGGCTTATGGTGCTGACCTGGGTTGGAAGCACAACAGCTGCGGATGAAGTGGCGATTTCTTTTTTTCTGATGCCTCCATCTGTAAAATTGGTGCGCCGCCTTTCCATGCCGTTAAATCGCTGTACGAGGGAGATTCAGAGGATTTCGACACTGCAAGCTTAGCCTAAGGATCCTGTGGCTGTCCGTAGATTGGAGTATTGCATTGTCACTCGAAGTACGGCCCGGAGGCCACCGCCTGACCTTTACATGCGCCCTCCTGGTCTACAGCGGCACTGAGCTGCTGTTAACTAAGCACTAAACCTTACAAATATTTAATAAACAGGACAATATTTATTTAAAGGTTAAATGATGTTAAAGGAATGAAGTAACTTAGGAGTCCTGCACAGCTTAAGTTTAGGAACACCTTCAATACATCTTGTAGCAAAAGCGTAAACATATGCCAGTCTCTTCAAAATTCACTGTATTTAATTAACACGCATAACCGTTTCACTTTAGAATATCAGATGTTATCAGTGCAATGAGAATATTTTTTTTAAATAATAGCTTTCAAAGCTGAATTTAGAAACAGTAATTCCCTCCCCACCCTGACAACAATGCCAATAGTGAAATAAGGGGCAATACATGTATTATGTGTACTCTTTGGGTGGCCTCTGTTTTTACTATACATTAACAGCATTATACTTTATTAAATCAAACACAGGAAAATATTTTGTACAGCACACACCTAAAAGTCATATATTCCAAGGTCCTCTTATATATGAAAATGAAGAAGGAGGGAAAGTGAAATAAAGCCATTGCCTACGATCACACAATTTGGTAAAATGGGGAAGCTGGGGCTAATCCCAGGTTTTCTGGTTTCTCATTGTACAGTTTAGCCATTAAATGTATATGCTCCCCTTCTCTCCATAACCACCATACCACCTGCCCCCCAGGGGCCACTGCTGGCATCAGTGTGGCCCTTGGTCGCATCACAGGACAACATTTTGGCCCCTGGGAAAATGTTTGCAAGTACCCATGGACAGTGGCGGCCGGCAGCTTTGGGAGGGAGGGGGGTGGGCGGCGCACACACACACACAAACACACACAGGCTCATTCTTTCACACACAGACACGCACGCACGCACGCTCATCCATTAACACTCATTCCATTCAAACATGTACGCACGCACCAAACATTCATTTTACAAGATCACACACATTCATTCTTTCACACACGCACATCCATTAACAACACTCATAACACTCAAACATGCACGCGTGCACCAAACATTCAATGTAAAACATAACACACATACATACACACACACACACTTACCTTTAGCCTCCAGGTCCCAGGAGGGTTGGGACTGCTGCCTTCCCTCATTGGCTAACCTGAGGTCAGCCAATGAGGGAAGGCAGCAGACCCAGCCTCGTCACAGAGTGGGGTGGGGTCAGTGAGAATGCTGACCCCACCCCACTCTGTGACGAAGTGTCACTGATTGACACTCTCCCTGGGCGCTTCAGGGCTTAAACTGAAGCGCCCAGGGAGAGTGTCAATTGGTGACGCTTTCCTCGTCACCCAGGGGAGGGCCTCGAGGCACCTTTGCTGGGCCGAGGAGGTCACACCCATAGGAGCTGTGATCTCCTCAGCCCAGCAAAGTTCAGCTCAGGCAGCCAGGAGTCTGCGCAAATCGCGCATGTCTGCTCCTGGCTGCCTGACCTGAGCATGAAGAGTGTCTGTCAGGCTGACCTTTGTTCAGCCTGACAGACACTCTTCATGGGGTGGCGGGGGCGTGGCCCCTCCGCCCTAAAGGACGGGCCGCCACTGCCCATGGAGTATTGTAACATTTCAGCTGTGCAGCGCTCTCTCTCCCATGTCTAATATGTCTGCGGATATCTCAATGGCGATGTTACCCCCTTTCCCACATTTATGCTCACACCTTGCAAGTGTGAGCTCAACCAGCATCCTAATATCCTTCAATTGTCCATTGATCTTCCTGAATTATAGATCTGCCTGTTACACGCCGCTTTGCTTCACACGAGGTGATCCTGTTCCACAGACTGCTCCTTCCCCAGAAGCTAATGCCATCACGTGATGTTTCTACCTGCTACTACGCCCCTAGGCAGCCCTTAGTTGGCGTCTCGGAGCGCTCGTGCTCCTGCGCTTCCTGTCCTCCCTGGCCCTGCGATTGTTAATTGGAGCATGCCAGGGTCAGGCGCAAACCCTTCGGGCCAGGAGCTCTTGGTCCCGTGCACTGACTCCAGTACAAGTAGTGAGCGTCAGTGTTTCTTATTCTTGTTGTGCTCCCCCCGAAGAAAGCCGCCTGCGAACTCTGGGCCGCCGGGGAAGACATTGGCCGTTTCTCGACAGTCACAGCGCTGTCACCTCCGGGTTTTGCCTCGACACAAGTGTGGCCCCGAATGGGCTCAAACTCTGACTCTGGGCGGAGAGAGAGAAAACGTCTCAAGTGCGGATAAACGAGGCTATAGAAGGCAGGTAGATGAGCTTAGCTGAGCTGTGGGGGAAAATTGCTGCTACGCCAAACTAAAGTAACCAATCCCAGAGACCACAAATAAGAACAATTTCAATAATAAAATAACTAGTTCTGGACCTTGTTACAGTGTTGTGGACTTCCTCGTCCCCCTGCACCTACTACCATGCACGTTGCTTATTTCAGTGAAATAACTTTTTTTCAGAGTCTCATTGGGCCTGAAAATATACATAACTAATGTAGGATTACAACTTGAGGTAAATGAGGCTAGCCCAAAGTCAACCCGTGGTGTTCAGAGTGGGCACACAGTGGTCATCCGGTCGGGTGTGGGCGGTTTTCTTGAAGGCAGACTTTTTTTTTACCCTCTCCCTTCCAGTGCTCAAATAGACGACAACTGACTCGAAAGGTCTTATCAATTGGATATATCTTGGTTCCAGTGGCACTGTATACCAGACTGATGAGCTCTAATAAGGTTGAAATCAGTCTTGAGCCCGGATAAATGCTAGTTGTAGGATACTGGGCTTCTTTGCAGATGCTACCCCACTTTTGCTCCTTTTAGAACTACTTGATGCTGATTTTCGACTCTGGGAGCACAGTGCACCGAGGTCTGCTAATCAGACCTCAGTGCCTTTCCTTAAAACCAAGTCTGATTGTTTCTCAGTTGGCACAGGAATTTAGCCCCCCTGTAAGTCCCTAGTAAATGGTATCCAAGCACAGGTACTAAAGAGGGTCGCTAAGGGCTGCATTATATCTTATGCCACACTAAGAGATCCACACCCAAATTGCACACACCCTTCCATTGTAGATTGCATGTCAGGTTGCAAGCCCTGAGTGAAAACACAACATGGCACACGTGTGCATGTGTTATATATAAGGCTCCCAGTTTTCAGTTTTTACTGATTTTTACAGATAAATATAGGCAGAAAGCATTGTCTTCCCTGTAGGAAAATGCCACTGTCGGCATGGTTACCCCTAACTTTTTTCCTTTTCTTGATGCTAGTTATGATTGAAAGTGTGCTGGGCCCCTGCCAACCAGGCCCCAGCACCAGTGTTCTTTCCCTAAAACTGTACCTTTGTCTCCAGAATTGGCACAGCCCTGGCACACAGATAAGTCCCTTGTAAATGGTACCCCTGGTACCAAGGACTCTGTGACCAGGGAAGATCTCTAAGGGCTGCAGCATGTATTATGCCACCCCAGGGACCCCTCACTCAGCTCATGCACCCTGCCTCACAGCTTGTGTGTGCTGGTGGGGGAGAAAAAGACTACGTCGACATGGCACTCCCCTCAGGGTGCCATGCCCACAACCCACTGCCTGTGGCATAGGTAAGTCACTCCTCTAGCAGGCCTTACAGCCCAAGGCAGGGGGCACTATACCACAGGTGAGGGCATAGCTGCATGAGCACAATGCCTCTAACAGTGTCTAAGCAAATTTATAGACGTAAGGGCAGGGTAGCCATAAAGAGTAAATGGTCTGGGAGTTTGTCAAACACAAACTCCACAGTTCATTAAGGGCTACACTGAGCGTCCTGAGATGAGGTGACCCCTTCCTTAGAAAATCCTCCATCTTGCTTTGGAGGATTTCCCCTAGTAGGATTAGGGATGTGCCCCCCTCCCAAAGGGGGGAGGCACACGGAGGGTGTAGCCACCCTCAGGGACAGTAGCCATTGGATACTGCCCTCCAGCCCTAAACACACCCTTAAATTTAGTATTTAGGGGCGACCCTGAAACCAGGAAAACAGATTTCCTGCCGTCCTAAAGAAGGACTGCTGACCTGGAAGCCCCACAGAGAAGACGGAGACAACAACTGACTTGGCCCCAGCCCTACCGGCCTGTCTCCAGACTCAAAGAACCTGCAACAGCGATGCATCCAGTGGGTCCAACGATGTCTGCCGACTCAGAAGACTGCCCTGCAGACCCAAAGGACCAAGAAACTCCAGTGGAGAGCGGCTCTGTCCAAACAACAAAGAAGAAACCATCTTTATGGATCAAATCTGTTTATTGATAGTTTCAATATAAACAAACATATGTAACATCACATGTAGAATGAGACCAATGCCATGTCATACAGTAAGTTCTACGACAATAAAACAAAAGACCAGTAAGTGGTAACATAAGTAAAGAAAAGGAAAAAAAAAATATATACTACTAAGGTTTCCCTTCTGTTGGTTCACAAGCTAGCATCAAGGTCATACCTCCCCAGGACTATTATCGTCAGATTCACCCACCTGAGCGCAAGCATGCCCATGTCTTCCCTCCCGACCCTAGGTCAGCCTCAGAACCCTCAAATAGGTTGGACATGTCAATGCCGTAAATTCGGTTGACAGTATTCGTAGGAATGGTTGCCACAGTTCCTTAAAGTCTTCACCACTCTGCAAGGAGGACAGAGTGAGCCTCTCCATTGCAAGGATAAACCATAGCTTATGGAGCCATAGTGTCATCGACGGAATCTGGTCAGACCCCCACATACCCAACAGCAACTGTGTGGCTGCATTTAGCGCTAAGGCCATCAGTCTGCCCTTCATTGTTCTCAGGGGGAAGGTGAGATCATTGGGAAGACCCAGGAGAATGTATGCGGGAAGCCTAGGTATGTGGGTATCGAAGGCTGTGTCAAGAGTGTCTAAAATACTATCCCAATACCGGTGGAGCTTGGGGCAGTACCACAGAAGATGGGCAAGCGAACCAGACATTCCACACCCTCTCCAACACAAATCTGACTTAACCTGGTCCCAGACATGGATCCTTGCCAGGGTGTAGTACCAGTAGGACGCAATCTTATAAACTGACACTGTTCCAGCCGCATTATAAGCAGTGTGATGTGTTCTGTAGAAGATACTCTCCCACTCCTCCGAGGGAGAGTTCCCTTTCCAGTTCCCTCTCCCATCTTAGTTGACCCTTAGATTTAGGTGGTCGAGCCCCCTCTCGCAGGAGAGCATATAGCTCAGAGATTAGTCGCTTGTCATCTTTTTTTGTTATAATTCATTTTTCGAATGGCGTTAAGGGCCTATCTATTGACGGTCTATTGGCTGGCGACAGAACCCAGTGTCTTATCTGATAATACATCATCCTGTCTGCCTCCAACAGGCCATATGTCTCCCTCATCCGGTCAAAGGGGATCACACCCTGTTCATCAAAGAAACAGCCAGCTCTCTTACAGCCCCCCCCTCATACCAACGGCGCAGCGCTTCCGCCTGGAGACCCGGGCCGAAATCTGGGTTCGCCCCCAATGGTGTCATTGGGGACGGAAAAGTCGTCAGGCCTGCGCGGCAAGCTACGCGGTCCCATACGCGCATCGAGACCTCTGTGACCGGGGACGCATACAGGCCGCATGCTCTATGTCGGCGCCTTAACCAAGGCTCTTTCCAAATATGTGAGCCCGCCACTGCCTGATCCATGAAGCACCAGTGCCTTTCGGAGGACGGGCGGCTCCACTCCAGTAGAAAGCGAAGTTGCGTGGCCTGGAAGTATCGCTGAAAGCAAGGGACAGCCCATCCCCCCCTCTCGCTTAGGGCGGTAGATCAGTCCTCGCAGGAGCTTCGCTGCCTTCCCCTCCCATATGAATCTTAAAACCGCCGTCTGAAGGACTGCTAATGTTCACGGTGGGGGTTCTACTGGGAGTGCTTGGAATACATATAACACTCTCGGCAAGTTTAGACGGTGCGCCAGCACTCCCGTGAACAGCTTAGCATCAATATTGAGGAGCAAGATCGGCCTGTACGAGGCACAGTCCTCGGGGTCCTTTACGGGCTTTGGGATTACTACAATGGTGGCGTCGAGCATGCTCGGCGCAAGGGACCCCGTTCGACGTAAGGAGTTAAAAAGGCGCACCAAAACCGGAACGAGTTCCGCGGCAAATGTCTTATAGAAGAGCGCTGAGAAGCCGTCTGGCCCAGGCGACTTCCCCAACTGCAGGCGCGAGATCGCTGCTATAACCTCCTCCGGTCTTATAGGTTTCTCCAGACAAGCTGAGTCCCCTTCTGGCATCGAGGTAATTGCTATCCCTTCCAAAAAATTTCTGGGAGATGGGGAGTCAGACTCCTCCGCCTGATATAAGGCCTTATAGAATTCCACGAAAGCGTCTGCTATTTGATCGCTGGTCCGCGCCTTGCCCCCTGATGGTGAGCAGACCATCTGTATCATTGACGCTGTTTGTTGTGCTCGCAGCCTGTGCGCCAGCAATTTCCCACATCTGCTACTACCAACATAGTACTTGTGTTTGAGGCGCACCACAGCATATTCTGCCTTATCCCAGTCCAGCGCTCGCAGCTGTTTTCTTTCTTTCTCTAGCTCGCGCCAAATCCTCGGGGCCCCAGTGCGTTTATGTGAGCGCTCCAATTCGCCCACCCGGCGCTCCAGGTCCGCTCTAAGGACTCCTCTTGCCCTATTATCTCTAGACGAAATCGACATAACCTCTCCCCTAACCACGGCCTTCAGTGCCTCCCACAGCGTCGCCTCACCCGTAGACCCATCGTCATTTCGGTCAAGATAGTCAATTATAGCCTTGCAAATCTCTTCTACCGTTACATCGTTCTGGAGCATTGTGTCCCTAAATCGCCAGCTCGCCGCATTCACTCGCTCCATGCCCATTTGAACACCCACTATGACCGGGGCGTGATCTGAAAGAGACCGAGGTTCAATCGAAGAGTCCCCAATCCGGGCCAGTAGTTCCCGTGAGACCAGAAAGAGATCTAGGCGGGCGTACGTCTTAGTCGCCGCCGAGTAATACGAGTAGTCTCTCAACGTGGGGTGAGCCCAGTGCCATACATTCACCAGGCCACATTCATTCAGCCAATGTTTACCAGCCTCAGTAATGGACCCCATTTGCCCCCACCTGTGGGCCGAGCGATCCATCTCCCCGTCCATCACCAGATTGAAGTCACCCACAATCAGAATAGCGCTGTCTGGGGACTGTAGCAATGGAATCAAGGCTCTTTTTATGAAAGGTTCTTGCTGGGAGTTAGATGCGTACAAAGAGGCAATGGTGAAGGAAAAGCCCCCTAGTCTCAGATGTATGGCTAAAAGCCTCCCTGCTATCTCATGGAACTTGGACACCACCTCGCCCGGGAATGAGCGCGCTAGAAGAATCGCCACCCCCGCATGTTTTGTTGTCACCGAGGACCAGAACTGCCTGGGGAACCACCTGGAGCGCATGCGGTAGACATCCTTCGGTATAAGATGTGTCTCCTGAAGCAAGCATATGTGACAGCCTGACCTCTCTAGGGTGGACATGACGGCCAACCTCTTGGTAGGGTTATTAAGCCCACGGACATTCAGACTCATACATTTAAGGAGCATGGGTTAGGTTGAAAAATACAAGCAAAGAAGCGGAAGGGTGCTGGAAAGAAGTTTCAGGGACAGTTCCTCCCCAACTGTAACCGCAGGCCCTGGGGGAGACTCCTTACACATGCAAACCCACAGGGAAACCCAACAAAAATAAACCATCACGCACAACAGGTGCAAAAAGTATATAAGTCCTCGCGCTTTCTTCCTCACAAGGAAAGGTCTACAAAGGGCAGTAGAACCAGCCATAAATGAAAGTCCTCTTTCGTCGCCTCCGCCGCCCCGAGCCCCTCCAACGGCCGACATGCCGTTCGCATCCAGGCCCGCTAGCCGCTAGGGCGCCACCTGGCCCTCACCTCTATGCCGAAGTTCCAGCTGCCACACTGCTCAGAACAGACTCCCTCTCCATTCTCAGCTCCGAGGGAGACGGTCGTCGCGACCTCCGCTTTCTCTCTTTTCGTCGCCACTGAGGCTGGCCGCCCCCCGACAGGGCCGACCCCTCACTGGTCTCCTGGGGTCCATCCTCCATGCCCAGTATCCGAGTCGCCTCCGCAGTGGACGTCACCTGTCGGAGATGTTCCTCCCATCGAAGGACCAGACGGAACGGATGACCCCAAAAGTAAGAAACGTTGTGCGCCCGCAAATGCTCTGTAATCGGTCTAAATTCTCTTCTCCTTTGCAATATGTGCACTGAGAGGTCATGGAATAGTTGAAGATCATGTCCTTTAAAGTGGACTTTCTGAAGAGTGCGGGCTCGCTGCAAAATCTGTTCCTTGAAAACAAAATCATGTAGGCAGGCCAGTATGTCCGGAGGACGGTCCCCGGGGGCGCCAGCACGGCCGACTGGGTGCACCCTGTCTAGGGTTATCTCCTGTGTCTCGTCTGGGCCCAGCACAGAACGGAATAGGCCCTTCACATAGTCCCTGATGTCTTCCTTCCCAACCCCCACTGGAGCCCCTCTGATGCGGACGTTTTGTCTCCTCGAGCGATTTTCCAAGTCTTCGACTGTTAACTGGAGATGATCTTGCTGTTCCCGAAGACGGACAACCTCCTGCTGTAGGCCCGCCAGCTCTTCTCCGCGAGGAATCTCTCCGTCCTCCAACTGCCAGACACGCTCTCCCAAGGAGGCCACCTCTCCTCTCAACTCCTTCACCTCCTGGGATATATCCCGTCGCAGGTCTTGTATGTCACTATGAAGTGAATCAAAAAGGGACGTCAAGAAGCCTTTCATGACCGGCGAGCTGCCATCAGAGTCCCCTTCCAAGCGTCCCTCAGGAGGTCTTGTCGCCGGAGGGTCTTCGGCCATGCCTCCCGTAGGTAAGCGAGCACCTGCCAGCATGTCTTTCACTGACCGCTCTCGTTTTGTCTTAGCCGCCGCCATGCTTCGCAGGCCCCGGCCGTTTGCCGGATCAACCTTCCACGTGGCCACACCACCAATGTTGGTTACAATGCACCCAGGTGTGCCCAATAGCTTCTGTGATCAGCGCCCAATAAGCGCTGCTCGTAGCACGTGTCTCTCAAATTCACTGTTCATGCATGCCAGGCACGATCCATCCAGAGCGCTCGGGGGCCTCACCCCATTCAGGATCTTCAGCCGTGCGCAGCCCCTTTTGTCCACAGTCGCAGCATCCGCGGGCGCAGCGCCCACACAGGCCGACACTTACTTTCTGTATGGGGTGCAGGGTGCCCCCTCGAGCTCCTTTAGTCCGCCGGGCCTCTCCGCGTCCCACTACTTGCCTCTCCAACACTAAGGGGTCAGTCTTCAACCCCTCGCAGCTCCAACACCTGGGTGGGGTCAACTGGGCTGCCAGCCCCGTTATTTCCTGGGCGCGGGATCTCCGTACCTCCCTATGGGCCAGCGGCGTCGAAATGCCCCAAAGAGGCAAAAGCAGAGGGAGAACCAGGCCTCCTCAGGTCCTCCCTCTCGGGCGCGAGGACCAGGGAGCGCCAGGGAGAGAGGGCCCGGCCCCCAGCCACTCCGGCCACTCCAGCCGCCACACGTCTCCGGCAGCACACCTGCGCGCCTCAATCTGCGGCCATCCGACGCGCTTTTAAGCCTTCAAGTGGCAGCGCACGGGCCGCAGCAGCGATCGGGGGCCCCGGGGGGTCTCCTCAAGTCCTCTCCAACGAACCCAGCAGCAATTTAGAGGGCCGGGGCGGCGGAGCTCGGACCAGCACGTCCTAGCTCGCCGCCATCTTGGCCACCAGAAACCATCTTTAAAGGGACTCCAGCCTCACTCCTGAAGCGTGAGTCCCCAACACTCTGCACACAACGCCCCCGGCTCGTGTCCAGAGAAAACAATACTGCAGCAGGGACCCCCAGGCGACTCCCACGACATGGATGCCCTGAGATGACCTCCCTGCACCCCCACGGGGACGCCTGCAGAGAGAATCCATATGCTCCCCCTGACCACGACTGCCCGGTAACAAAGATCCCGACGCCTGGAAGAAGCACTGCACCCACAGCCCCCAGACCAGAGAGGAACCAACTACTGATGCAGGAGTGACCAGCAGGCGGCCCTTATCTTTGCCCAGTGGGTGGCTGGCCCGAGAAGCCCCACTGTGCCCTGCCTGCATCGCCAGAGTGACTGCTGGGTTCCTCCATTGATTTGTGTTCAAAACCCAACACCTACTTTGCACTCTGCAGCTGAGGGTGTATTTGGTTTGCCTGTTGACCCCCCCCCAGTGCTCTACAAAACCCCTTGGTCTGCTTCCCGAGGACACAGGTACTTACCTGCTAGCAGACTGGAATCGGAGCACCCCTAGTCTCCATAGGCGCCTATGTTATTTGTTCCCTACTTTGACCTCTGCACCTGACTGGCCCTGTGTTGCTGGTGCTGGGTGTTTGGGGCTGACTTGAACCCCCAACGGGTATGCTGCCTATGCCCCGGAGAGTGAACTTGTAAGTGCTTTACTTACCTGCTAAACTAACTTGTACTTACCTCCCCCAGGAACTGTTGTTTTTTGCAGTGTCCACTTTTAAAATAGCTTATTGCCATTTTTGACAAAACTGTGTACATTACTGTTTTTCAAAGTTCCATATTTACCTATGCCAAGTACCTTACAATTTATATATTTACTTGAATTCTGAATCTTGTGGTTCTAAAATAGATTAAGAAAATAATATTTTTCTATATAAAAACCTATTGGCCTGGAGTTAAGTCTTAAAGTGTGTGTTCCCATTTATTGCCTGTGTGTGTACAACAAGTGCTTAACACTACCCTCTGATAAGCCTACTGCTCGACCACAGTACCACAAATAGAGCATTGGTATTATCTATTATTGCCACTATCAACCTCTAAGGGGAACCCCTGGACTCTCTGCACACTATCTCCCACTTTGAGACTGTTTCTACAGAGCCAGCTTCCTACATTTCCTGTCTGTATTTACTTTTAAAAGTGAAAAAATATTGAAAATTGTGCTTTTTGTGAGTGACTTACCATGCTGCCTTTCGTGAATGCCAGGCCAACAGATGCGCTTGTTAGATAGCATGGGAAGTTAAAAACAGGATGATAATTTCTTAACTAAAAGCATATGTTAACATGTATGTGAATTATAATGATAATATTTACCTGTGGGTATAATGCTTTGTTATATTTGGTTTCTTAATCTGCTAAAACGTGAGAGGCATCAAAGTATGAGTGTATGTCATCCGTTAAATAAATGTGGAAATATGCCATTTTACAATTCCATTTATTCTGAAATCACAAAATAAATATGGATAAATACCAGTAAAATGGCCAAAAATAAATATGGATAAATACAGACAGAAATGTAAAAAAATAAAAATACCATAAAACTGAGAGCTCTAATTATATATGTCACCCATACAGCAGGCCTCGAGCGCTAAGGCAGGGTGCATTATAATACATGTGAGGACATACCTGCATGAGCAGATATGCCCCTGTGATGTTTAGTTCTATTCCTAGACATTACAAGTGACCTGGCAGCCATTGCAAAGCTTGTAATGGACATTGGTCAGCACGTATGACCCAGCTACATGATGGCTGCACGGAAAATAGTGGTGTTTGGAATCAAACACCTCATCTTAATATATCCATACTGATGCCAGTATTGTATTTATTGTGACATGCACCCAGAGGGCACCTTAGAAGTACCATCTAAAACCCACTAGTCCTCTAGCGTCCTGGCTGACTGGTTTCAATCAGCCTGCCACCGTAGACGGGTTTCTGACCCCCTGAAGGCGAGAACATCTGCTCTCTGAGGTCAGAAACGGTGCCTTCTCTGGCAGGTGCTATCACCTCCGCCAACAGGATGGCTAGTAAATATGCAAACCAAGGCCAGGGACTAAAGTCTAATAGCTCTGATATCCAGGCATCCTCATTCTCTGGTGCATTCCCTTCTGCCCCTCTGGATAGGCAATCAAAAAGACTGGACCAATTTAGGAAGAAGCTTTTTTCTTCCTCCAGTCTAGCGCTGCGGTCATTGAACACTGCATGCCTTTTGGGCTGTTTTACTCACTCTCTGTGGGATACAGTCGCACAAGTTTTTCTGCAGATACCGGAGGAGGGCCGTGCTGTTGTCTCCCAAGCTGTTACTGATGGGAGAGACGCGGCTAAGATCACCATCCGATGTGGGCTGGACACGACCCACTCTCTGAGTAGATCAGTTGCGACAACTGTGGCTTTGAGGCACCATCCTTGGTTCAGAACATCTGCTTTCTCAGGGGATGTCCAACAGACCCTTATGGACATGCCCTTTGATGGCTCCCGTCTCCTTGGAGACAAGGCAAACTCGGCGCTTGAGAGGTTCAAGGACCCCAAGGCAACGGCTCGGTCCCTCGGCCTTTCGACAGCCCCTCGTCCCCAACAGTCTGCCTTTCTCCCCTTTTGTGGCCATGGAAGGGGCTCCCTGTCGCATCCCTTTCCCAGCCACCGTACCACACATGCGGTTCTGCCCATGTGTGGCCGGGAATGCGGAATCCCACGTGGCCGTTGGACAGGGAACTAGAGGTCTGCCTAGTCGATCTCTGCCCCTGCTGCAGCCTTTAAACCCTCCTGGTCCGTCCCCCCACTTTGGACCAGTTCGCAGCAGGATTTGCCATTGCCTGCCCCACTGGGAATCCATCACTACTGACAGGTGGGTTTTGCAGATCATTCGGAGGGGCTACTGCCTCCCTTTTGAGACTGCCCCACCAGCCATGCCTCCATCATTGAGCCGTATACTGTTGGATCATTTGGGCACTTTTCCCCAAGGAAGTCGCGGCTCTCTTTGCCAAGGGAGCCATAGAGAGGGTCCCTGCACCAGAAGTAGGTTGTGGTTGTTATTCCCGCTACTTTCCGGTGCTAAAAAAAAAAAGGGCTTACGTCCTATACTAGACTTTCGGGCCCTCAATCACTTCCTCAAGAAGGAGAAATTCAAAATGCTCATCCTGGCTCAGGCTCTGTCTGCCTTGGACCCAGGGGACTGGATGGTACTGTTGGACTTGCAAGACACTTATTTCCATATCCCCGTCTTGCCTGCCCAAAGACGTTACCTACGATTTGTGGTAGGTCACAAGCACTTTCAATTTACTGTGCTCACCTTCGACCTTACCAGCTCCCCTCGGATGTTCACAAAAGTGAAGGTGTTGGTTGCAGCTCATCTGAGCAGATTGGGGGTTTCAGTCTTCTCCTACCTCGACGACTGGCTGTTGAAGGCGGACTTGCTCCAGAAAGTGGTCCCCCACCTTCAGACTGCAGTGAACCTCCTGCACACGCTGGGGTTCACTATAAACGTGCCGAAGTGACACCCGACTCCCTTTCAGATGCTCCTGTTACGACTCGGTCGTCCCATTTCCAGGGGGCGCTGTAAGGGGACTGTCAGAAGCCTGGGAATCACCTTGAACACCTACCTAGAGTCCCTTGCTGACTCCTGTTTGTTTCTCTTTTCTCCATGGTACACTTGTGTAGGACTACATTTGCTTCTTGGGACTGCAAATCCCATAATGCATAGCTTGGTAGTCAGGAAAACCCGGATTCCGTTTCCCATTGTTTTCAATGGGAGAAGTCCAGTTGCTCCTTTTCACTGGATCCTCTCCTCCAGGACTTGCAAGTGTCCGAAACTACACACACCTGAAACCTCTCCTGTGCAGCCCAGCTTGGAACTGCTTATAAGCAGCCATTTCCTCAAGCTCCCTGTCGTGCATCGGACTTCAATTCCTTTGTGTTACAGACCCCTTGTCAGATGGTGTTCCAGTTTTGTTCCTGTTCTGTTCCAGCCTGATCCTGTTTCCTGTTTCTCTACCCTGCTCCTGATTGTTCCAGCCAGTCTGCTCCCTACGTCTTAGCCTTGTACCTGTTTGTTTCTTCCAAAGCCTGCTCCCTGTTTCTCTGCCCTGCTCCTGCCTTGTTTCAGCCTGAACCTTCTCTCTGTTTCCCAGTCCTGTTTACTGCTCATTTCCTACTCCCTGTATTCCAGTCCTGTCCTTGCCTGTTCCAGCCAGAGCCTGTTCTCAGTTTCCCAGTCCTGTCTCTGTCTGTCCCAGCCAGAAGTTTGCGCCCTGTTTTCAAGTCCTAGTCCCGCCTTTGCTTCAGCCTGAGCCTGTTCCTAGTTCTTGCCTCTGCATCTTTGTTTGTTCCCTTCTGTTTCTGTTTCTTCTTGGTTCTTTGTGTCTGGTAAGTGTTCTATCAGTCTTCACCAGTGTATACGTGTCCTCCTGTGTACTGGGGTTGGCTCCTGGTTTCCAGGAGGCAATTCCAGCCCCCATCCTTGTCCAGTGTTATACGTTGTATTTCGTGCCTAACAGTGACAGTGTGCTATTGCTGTTTTCTCAGGAATCGCCACTGTGTTTCCAGCTGGACCCACAAGAGCGTGTCCTGTGTATGTAAGTACTATCCTTGTTTGTGCTCTAGGGTCCAGAGACAGAATCACTTCTGCTGCCTCCTTTCTATGGGGCTGGCAGGGTGACTATCTGTAAGAGCAAACTGCACAGAGGCATTGAGATTCCCTGTCACTGTGGGAGGTTCTGCGCCTTACTCTGTGTACAACCCCAGCGTGTTTGTCCACTGGTAATCCGTTTCCTGTTTGTTCACACAAGGGTTGCTCTGCTTTTACTTTCCTGTTTCCTGTGCCTAGACATAGCTGTCCTTTCCGTGTATGCCTTTAGCTGCTCCTCTGCCCCAGTGTACTACCTCTTTAGGATATTCGGTGACCTCAAGGGGTGTCCCAACCAAAGTCCTGATCAGACCTGCCCGAAACCGTGACAGAATGCACGACCCAAACATTTCAAGCTCCCCTGGCAGTAAAGGCACACACAAACCTAAAGGGCTTTCCTATCATGTTAAGACACCCCTTTCTAAGCCTATACATTCTCTGAAATCCTCTAAAAAAGACCTTAGTTTAAAGGATAGACTTGTTAAAGAAAACCATAACTTGCAAGTTCAGTACTATACTGAGTGGCTTGCTAATCTTTCAATGATAGACTATTATGTTATTTGTGCTGTTCAAATGACCCCCAGTCCCTGTCTGTAGAAGAATTACAAGGACGTAATGAGTTTTTGCAATATCTATTAGCTGAAGCCAGTAAGAATGTTCGTAACCGTGGAAGTGCTTTTGCTACCTCTGCACAAGACACTCACACTCAAGAAAAACTGGTTAATTCCTTGCCTCATGCTAGCGCATCCCAAATTCACTTCCAGCACTCTGCCAAAACAAAGAACCCTGACACTGTTCAAGAAGCCACACTAGGGATTCCCTTGTTTTCTGTTGAGTGCTTCAGCCCATCTAGGCCAGTTTCTCAGAATTCAAAGTGCAGAGCTGACTCTTATAAAGACCTATCAGTCCCTCAGAGTTTTCAAGTCAGCAGGCTAGACCCTGTATCTGAGGGATCAGTAAAAACTGTGGGATTCCTTAGTTCAACTCAAACGGCTTGTGCTCCTCCCAAATTGGATGACAGTACACCAGTCTCAATCCCTAAAAGCTCTGCTAAACCCTTTTCTATTCCGAGTGGGTTAGATAACAATATGGACATACACACACTAAAAGAGCAGTTTTGGCAGATTAAAAGGCAGATATTGGACTTCTATGATGATTATGTTGTAACATACACAAGAAATCGAGCACGTGGGCTCTTTTCATCCATGCATATTTCCCTGTTGCCAGAACCAGACATTCTGTTTATCTGTAAGGTAGAAGAAGTAACAGAGCAGCTGATGGAAACTACTGCAAGACAATTTGAAAACCTGAAAAAAGAAAATGATCACCAGCTTTGGCTCAAAGAACAGTATGCTACTTCATGTGCCTCTCCAAAGACTTCTATAGAGCATATTGTCCCTTCTATTATTGACAGTCAAAAGACAGCTCCAGTTATAAATATATCAGCCTCTTTTTCAGACTCTCTCTCAGCTTGTAGTTCTCCAGAGAATATCCCAGTACAGTTGATTGAATATCTGACATCTCTGAGAGAGTTGACACCTCTTGATTCAAAGGATGGATCAGAGTCTTCAGAAGGAAGTGCCTCACCCCCTCTATCAGAACAAATAAAGCCAAAGGAAGAAGAGAGTTCTGATGCAGACTCCAATAGCTGCACCTTAAGAAACCAAGATATGACTTTACTGGAGGTTAATGGCAAGTTGTGCAACAGTGTTGAAGAATCTGAATCTAGTGATGACAGTGGATCCTGCCTTGCTGTGAACAAACCTGCAGATAGTGCTGTTCAAATGGCGCACACACCAGAATTCTCAGATTGTGGGGATACTCCTGCCCTTTCAAACAATATCATAGAATTTTCAGACAATAAAGAGACAGTTCCTGTTTCAAGTGAACTAATGGAATTTTCTAACCATGAAGAAATACCCGCAATTACTAAGAATGTAATGGACTCCTCAGAAAGTTCAAAAATCTCTTCTGTGTCAAAGCAAACCGTGGAGAATTCAGACAAGGAAGAAAGCCAGCAATCTGAAACTAAACAGCCTGTCATAAGAAATGAGAGCCTTCTCCTAGAACTGGACACAGTTGCAGCCTCAACCACAGATCCTGACCTGCTGATCCCTGCCAATGTGTATCCTGTTTCCAGCTCCATGATTAGTGAAGATAAGATCTCTGAGCTACCGGTATCTGATCTTGATGTGAAACCAGCCACACCAATGTCACCTGCTGTGTCCCTGAAACTAAAGACTCCTGAAAATCAGCAATCTGAAACCGAAGCTCAAGTGCTGAAAGATGTAATATTTCCCACTAAGACTAAAGACTTGAATTTGAATCTTGTATTTGAAGATCTGATGATAAGTACTGTTCTTAGTGTTTTATTGCAAGAAACCATCATCAATTCAAAGGCAAGAGCTGAAAATGTAGATACCAATGTAAAGGCGATTTCTGAAGAGACTCCGGTTCCATTTCTTTCCAAAGAACAACCTTTCAGTGTTAACAGAGTTGAAGATCAACTACCTGTAGTAGAAACGCTTTGCAAAGAAACCATTTCTGATACCATGAATACACCACAGAGCACTTGCAATGATGAAATCTCAGTCTTGTCTGAAGATCACCCTAAAGAATTAGCTTGTGGAACTTCTACATTTTCAGATGTTAATCCAGTTTCTAAAGACTTGAAAACTCTTGTTGCTCCTGAATTTGATACTCCGAAGTCATCCAAGACGAAAGAAAATTCAGACTTTTTCATGTTTACTTTGAGAACACCAGTTACCCATGTTTCCCAAGTCTCTATGCTTTGCAAGCCTCCGACCACAATCAATGTAAATACTGCTGCAGAAACAGACAAATCCTGCTTGTCAGAAGGTGTTACAGACCTTACAGTTACTAATACACCAATCAGCTCCTCCAAAGAGGAAAGCATTGAACAGGAAACTAATATCATAAAGAATACCGCCAGTAATGCCATTCCAGATCTCCTTGCTCCTGAATCCACTTCACCAGAAACCAACTCCATGCACTCCTCCCGTATCGATCGAACAATAAAGAGGAAAGACATCAGAGCCCATATCGGTATTAGTACATGCTTTGCTCATTGGATGATTCACCTATGGCAGGACTGTAAACTTAGCAACCAAGGTTGGTGTTGGATTTTCTTGCTGTGGCTTTTCCTCTTCAACTTTTTTCAGCCAAAGGATCGCCTTCTCTTCTTGAGCAGACTGGTGGGAGGGGGTATACTGTTACGACTCGGTCGTCCCATTTCCAGGGGGCGCTGTAAGGGGACTGTCAGAAGCCTGGGAATCACCTTGAACACCTACCTAGAGTCCCTTGCTGACTCCTGTTTGTTTCTCTTTTCTCCATGGTACACTTGTGTAGGACTACATTTGCTTCTTGGGACTGCAAATCCCATAATGCATAGCTTGGTAGTCAGGAAAACCCGGATTCCGTTTCCCATTGTTTTCAATGGGAGAAGTCCAGTTGCTCCTTTTCACTGGATCCTCTCCTCCAGGACTTGCAAGTGTCCGAAACTACACACACCTGAAACCTCTCCTGTGCAGCCCAGCTTGGAACTGCTTATAAGCAGCCATTTCCTCAAGCTCCCTGTCGTGCATCGGACTTCAATTCCTTTGTGTTACAGACCCCTTGTCAGATGGTGTTCCAGTTTTGTTCCTGTTCTGTTCCAGCCTGATCCTGTTTCCTGTTTCTCTACCCTGCTCCTGATTGTTCCAGCCAGAGTCTGCTCCCTACTTCTTAGCCTTGTACCTGTTTGTTTCTTCCAAAGCCTGCTCCCTGTTTCTCTGCCCTGCTCCTGCCTTGTTTCAGCCTGAACCTTCTCTCTGTTTCCCAGTCCTGTTTACTGCTCATTTCCTACTCCCTGTATTCTAGTCCTGTCCTTGCCTGTTCCAGCCAGAGCCTGTTCTGTTTCCCAGTCCTGTCTCTGTCTGTCCCAGCCAGAAGTTTGCGCCCTGTTTTCAAGTCCTAGTCCCGCCTTTGCTTCAGCCTGAGCCTGTTCCTAGTTCTTGCCTCTGCATCTTTGTTTGTTCCCTTCTGTTTCTGTTTCTTCTTGGTTCTTTGTGTCTGGTAAGTGTTCTATCAGTCTTCACCAGTGTATACGTGTCCTCCTGTGTACTGGGGTTGGCTCCTGGTTTCCAGGAGGCAATTCCAGCCCCCATCCTTGTCCAGTGTTATACGTTGTATTTCGTGCCTAACAGTGACAGTGTGCTATTGCTGTTTTCTCAGGAATCGCCACTGTGTTTCCAGCTGGACCCACAAGAGCGTGTCCTGTGTATGTAAGTACTATCCTTGTTTGTGCTCTAGGGTCCAGAGACAGAATCACTTCTGCTGCCTCCTTTCTATGGGGCTGGCAGGGTGACTATCTGTAAGAGCAAACTGCACAGAGGCATTGAGATTCCCTGTCACTGTGGGAGGTTCTGCACCTTACTCTGTGTACAACCCCAGCGTGTTTGTCCACTGGTAATCCGTTTCCTGTTTGTTCACACAAGGGTTGCTCTGCTTTTACTTTCCTGTTTCCTGTGCCTAGACATAGCTGTCCTTTCCGTGTATGCCTTTAGCTGCTCCTCTGCCCCAGTGTACTACCTCTTTAGGATATTCGGTGACCTCAAGGGGTGTCCCAACCAAAGTCCTGATCAGACCTGCCCGAAACCGTGACAGCTCCCTTTCATTGGAGCTGTTCTGGACGCAATGCAGTTTCGGGCCTATCCTCCCAAAAAACGTGTCCAGGAGTTTCAGGCTATGATTACGATCTTTCAGCCTCTATCTTGGGTTTCGGTGAGAATGACTCTGAGGCTACTGGGCCTCATGGCCTCCTGCATCCTGCTAGTGACATCTGGCATATGCGGGCTCTGCAGTGGGCGCAGCATCAGGGAAATCTTTCCGACATGGTCCATATCTCGGAGGGGTCTGAGAAAGACCTGCAGTGGTGGCTTTCGAATCGGCATTTGGTCAATTGTAGATCCCTCTCTCTTCCCCAACCTGATCTATCCATTGTGACGGATGCATCACTTCTGGGATGGGGCGGCCACATGGGAGAGGCGGAGATCAGAGGTCTCTGGTCTTCAACGGAGTCTGGTATCCATATCAATCTTTTGGAGCTCCGGGCGATCGGGCTTGCGTTGAAAGCATTTCCTCCCTCTCTCAAAGTGAAAGTGGTGCAAGTGTTCACGGACAACACTACCGCCATGTGGTACTGCGACAAACAGGGCAGAGTAGGGTCCTGGATCCTTTGTCAGGAGGCGCTGTGCCTCTGGACATGTATGGCACATCAGGACATCACCCTGGTGGTTCGCTGAACGCCAGAGCAGACAAACTCAGCCGTCGATGCATAGACCATCACAAATGGCATCTCTATCCGGATGTGGCGCAAGATCTCTTTCAGCAGTGAGGAGCTCCATGGTTAGATCTGTTCGCCTCCGCAGAGAACACACAATGTCACCTGTTTTGCGGGTTTGAAGTTTCCAAGGTTGCACTCACTCGGCGACGCTTTTCGTCTCGAGTGGACCTCCGGCCTCCTTTCCGCCTATAATCACTTCTGTCCAGAGTTCTCAAGAAGATCAAGGATGGCCTGGCCCAAGAAATCTTGGTGGCTCCGGACTTGGCACGGAGAGTATGGTATTCAGAGTTACTGAGCATGACCACTGATCCTCCACTCAGACTGCCCCTTCAGGAGGATCTTCTGTCGCAGCAACAGGGAACGTTCTCCACCCGAACCTGTCCAATCTCCGCCTTCATGCGTTAAGATTGAGCGGCTGCAGTTGATGGCTTTTGACTTTCCACCCGAAGTCTGTGATGTTATCTTGGCAGCCAGGCATCCTTCCACCAAAACGGTATACATGTGTCGATGGCATGAATTTGTGGCATGGTGTTCCAACAAATCTGTTGATCCCCTTTCTGCTCCTCTGTCTGGTGTTCTTTTGTTCATTCTTTGGCCCAGCAGGGCTCTGCTTTGGGCACCCATAAAGGCTATTTATCCGCTATCTCAACCTTTCTTAGGTTGCCTGGTCAGCCTTCTCTCTTCAAGTCATCTATTGTTGGTAGATTCCTTGGGGGTCTTATCCATTTATTTCCTCCCACTCCATTTATCATGCCTCAGTAGGACCTCAGACTTGTCCTTACTTACTTAATGTGTGCTCCCTCTGAGCCGTTGCACAATTTTCCCTCATGGCTCCTTACTTTCAAAACAGTTTTTCATGTTGCTATCACTTCTGCTCGCAGAGTAAGTGAGCTTCAGGCCCTATCTTCTAAGCCCCCATTTTTGTCTGTGTACCCAGACTAAGTGGTGTTACGCACTAGGGCCTCATTCCTTTCGAAAGTAGTTACACCTTTTCATGTAGGTCAGTCCATCAGTTTGCTTACTTATTACACACCTCCACATCCTTCTCATGAGGAGGAGAGACTCCACCGCCTGGATCCAAAAAAAGCATTAGCGTTCTATCTCAATCCTACTAAAGATTTCCAGGTGGATGATCAACTCTTTGTTGGATATGTGGGTGCGAAGCAAGGGAAGGCGGTGCAAAGATGTACCATCTCACGATGGGTCCTTCTTTGCATCAAGATGTGCTACGCTTTGGCAAAGCCCCTGAGGGCTTGCATGCTCATTCCACCAGAGCAACTGCTGCCTCCACAACATTAGCACCCGGAGGTCCTGTCCTAGATATCTGCCAGGCAGCTACGTGGGCATCCTTGCACACATTTACTAAACATTACCACCTGGACAGTCAGGTCTGTAGGGACGGCTACTTTGGTCATCCGGTCCTGCAGGACTTTCTAGTCTGATCTTTGTTCGCAGCCCACCTCTGAAGATGGCATTGATTGGGTATCTATTCTAAGGTAAGGAATCTGCAACTAGAAGTCTCTATCAGATGTACAAGTTACTTCTGTAACAATACATCTGGTAGAGACATATTCTAGTTGCAGATTCCTTACCGACCCACCCATCCTCCCCACTTGCGAACTGATTTCTAGGGACAGGGCTTCCCCATTCAGGGCCTTGGCTGTGGCCCACCAATTTCAGTGTTCTTCACAGCTCTATGCTTTGGCGTGGAAAGTCGTGAAAAGAAACTGACGTCACTGCACTGAGGCAGCGTCTATGTACTATTCTCAACGTCATCATGGTGACTACGAGGACCGCGGAGTCAATCTTCGCCACCTAATGACGCGCAAGGGTATTGCTTGAAGAGAAAATCTCCACATCCAGTCTGACGCCTGGGGGAAATTCTAAGGTAAGGAATCTGCAACTAGAATACGTCTCTACCAGATATATCGTTACCGAAGGTAAGTAACTTATAAATTTAGGGGACCCCGACACCAAGATGCAGATCAAGTCAAGACTCGACGACTGGGAAACAAAGAATACAGAAGACGGACCGAGGAGGGTGAGAACGGAAGACCCGCACCAAAGATTGACACAAAACCCTGCCAGTCTACTTGCACTTTGACCATCGCTGGACCCCTCCCCAAAACCCTTGGAGGACTGGCCAGCACCTAAAAAACCAGGAAGATCTTCTTTGGAGCAGAGAAGTTGCTTACCCACATCTGCAGGCATCGTTTGCAAAGTCCGGTACTCTGTCCCGTTGGCCATCATGCCCTCCAAGGTTACAGTGACCCAGGAGAGGATTGTTTGGAGCCCAGGAGGTCAGCCCCTTCACTTCACTGAATTCCCAATATGCTAACCCCACCCGGAGGCTTTAAACCCATACCAGGAGTGCTGGACCCCTTGCAGCAACCAGGGCTTGTTGATTGTCCATTCAAGATTCCAACAGCACCAAAACAGACCTAACATTGAGAGACATCAGGATCCACAATGCCATTTAGAAGAGTGGGCCCACTGCTCTGCTTCCCCTCTTTTCCAGGTCACCAAGACCCAGAGCAAGTCTTTGACCACCACGACCCAACGCCTCAAGGCATCTCTGCATCTGAGCCCCCCACCCTGAGTCAGAGAGAGTCAACGTTGCCCACAGAGTCTTGAAGAATTGGGCTCAGGATCCAATCAGGTCATGGTCACGCTCAAGTCACCGCAGGCAACGAGGTGCAGGTTTGTCACTAACATCGGCCAGTGACAGGCGCCACAGAGCTTGAAGCCGGTCTTTTTGGATGACATCCTGCCACACCAGGAGGTAAACCTCAAAAAGCTTTGACAAAACGTCAAAAAAAGTCAGAAATCAACTGAAGGAGTAGCTCTTCCCAGATCTATGCTGACTGGCATGGAAAGAAAAGAACTGTCATCGTTTCCTGGGTGGTGCCTAAATAGGTTCCAGGGATGTCACTTCCAGTACTGACGACGCACGTGGAGTAGAACCATGACACCTACCTGTGGGGCAGGGCTAGTGCTCATGAAAAATCTTGCACATCCAGTCTGACACCTGGGATAATTCTAAGGTAAGGAATCTGTAGCTAGAAGTCTCTATCAGAAATAAACATTTTAAATTACATATCCACTTTTTGTAGTGTTACCTTTGAGTGTGTTATTCATAAGAAAAAAATAGTTTGGACTACCATTGTGTCCCTGTCATCTAATGTGACTGATGGTAACCACAAATGCCGAGGGCATATGTGGGCTCTGCTGTCGGACCTGAAGTTCCAATGGGCACAGCATCTGGGGAATCTCTCCGACATGTTTCAGATTTCGGAGGGAACTGCAAAGATCTGCAGTGGTGGCTGAAGAACCTTGAGTGGGTCAGTGGCAGATCCCTTTCACTTACTGAAATAGATCTCACAGTAGCAACAGAGAAAGAGTCACTTCTGGGAAGGGGCGACCATCTGGGAGAGGTGGAGATCAGAGGACTCTGGTTTCCACATCAGTCTGCTGGAGTTGTGGGCTATCCATCTAGCACTGAAGGCCTTCCTACCTTCCATCAAGGGGAGACTGGAGCAGGTGTTCATGGACAACACCACCATCTTGGGGTACTTTAACAGGGAGGGGTAGTGGGCTCTACGTTAAGAGACCCTGCGTCTCAACATGACTGGGACATCAGGACATTTCCCTGGTGTTTCAACACCTGTTGGGCTCTCTGAATGCCAGGGCTGACAAACTCAGCCGCAAATGCTTAGTGGATCACAAATGGGATCTCCATCCGGAGGTGGCACAAAATCTCTTTCAGCGGTGGGGCGAGGCTTGGTTAAATCTGTTAGCCTCTGCAGAGAATGTTCAATGTCATTAGATTGACATGGTAACATTCCCAAGGTGACTCTTGTTCAACGGCGTTTTTCATTGAGTGGAGCTCAGGCTTTCTGTACGTCTTTCTACCGATACCACTCCTGCCCAGAGTTCTAAAGAAGGAGCGGATCCAAGTCATCTTTGTGGCACCAGATTGGGCAAGGAGAGTCTGGTATCCCGAGCTACTGAGCATGGCAATCGATCCTCCAATCAGGCTGCTCCTTCTGTGTAATCTTCTGTCGCAGCAGTAGGGGTTCCACTCGAACCTGTCCAGCCTCTCCTGTCTTGCGGGGAGATTGAGCGGCAGCAGTTGACAGCCCTTGACCTTCCTCTCAAAGTCTGTAATGTTATCCTGGAAGCCAGGCTTACCTCCACCAAGACGGTATATGCCTGCTGTTAAAAGGAATTTGTGAATTGGTGTTCTGACAAATGTTGATCCCCTCTCCGCCCTTTGTTAGGTCCTTCTATTAATTTTTTCTCTTGCCCAGCAGGGCTCTGATCGAGCACTCTTAAATGTTATCTTCATGCTATCTCTGCATTCCTCAGATTACCTGATCAACACTTTCTTTTCAAATCTCCTCTTGTATATAGATTCTTAAAAGGCTTAGTTCATCTTTTTCCCCCTTTCTCCTTTTATCATGCCTCAGTGGGACTTGAATCTGGACTTACATTCTTAAAATGTGCTCCCTTTGAGCCGCTTCATAATTGTCCCCTGCAGTTACTCACCTTCAAAACGGCTTTCCTCATGGCTATATTATTTGCCTGATGAGCTAGTGAGCCATAGGCCTTATCATCTAAGTCGCCCTATGTATTCATCTATCCTGACAAAGTTCTGCTTTGCGTACGGGCCTCCTTTCTTCACAATGGCTTAGAGGCAACCCCATGAGGGCTTGCGCGCTCATTCCACCAGAGATAAAGCCACAGCCACTGCGTCGGCATGCAGAGTTCCAGTCCTGGATATCTGCCAGACAGCAACATGGGCTTTGCACACATTTACCAAACATCACTGCTTGGACAGTCGGGTTCGGCGTGAAGGGCATTTTGCCCATTCGGTCTTGCAAGACTTCCTCGTTCGAAATTGGTCTGCAGACCCACCTCCGGTGATGGTATTGCTTGGGTATCTATTCTAAGGTAAGGAATCTGCAGCTAGAAATCTCTATCAGATGAACAAGTTACTTACTTTTGGTAATGCCTTATCTGGTAGAGACTGTATCTAGCTGCAGATTCCTTACTGACCTAGCCATCCTCCCCACTTTACAAACAGATCTCGAGGACAGGGCTGTATTGCTTTCAGGGCCCTGGTTATTCACACCAATGGTAAGTGTTCTTGATGGCTCTGCGCATCTGGCATGGAAAGTCGTGAAAAGAAACTGACATCAGCTTGCCTGGGTGGTACCCATATAGGTGCAGCAGACGTTACTTCCAGCGCAGAGAATGAGGTACATGGAGCTGAATGACGCCACCTACAGGCGCACAGGGGTACTGCGCACAAAAAATCCAGATCCAGTCTGATGCCTAGGATAATTATAAGGTAAGAAATCTTCAGTTAGAGGTAGTCTCTATAAGACATTACTGAAGATAAGTAACTTGTTCTTTACAATCCTCAGTCTAGTACATAACATAGGAATAGTAACCCCACAGCATGCTAAACGAAATGGTCAGAAAACCCACGATAAGTGTTTCAAGCATTTTTAGTGAGTTTCTGACGTCCTAGCACCCTAAAGCAATTCCTAAGTGCTAGTCTAAATCTTAGTTAAAGGATTAAATAGCCCACCTACCTTTTGAGTTACTTGGGATGGATCACACATCATACCTTTGAATAGCTGGCTTCAGGTATTGTTTATCAGAGTTACAGAGGAAACAAAATATGTGCTGTCGGTGAAGGACACCTGCATGGCTTCTGAAATCAACTCTGACTGAGAGTGGTTAGCTCCACAATCTTGCGTGACCTCTGGTGTTAATTCTAGTGCAAAGACCTCTTCTAATCAATGGTCAAATCCTAGGGTTTATATACTATTGGACCACTGAGTTTATCTCATGTTTTCAAAATAGAACCATATTTGGAGATGCTAAGACTACTGCAAGACTAAACTTCCATGGCACACAATCCAGAAGCTCTATCATGTTGACATTAAGCCTTCATGATTGTAAACAATAAGCTTACACAGTAAGGGGCCATATTGAAATGGCAGCGTCCGTTAATATAAACGCAAAAAAGGTAACCTAAAGAGTGGATGGCCATGATATCAGCATTTTTGTGTGTTCTATAGGAACTTCGCACTTTCCATTAAAGATAAAGAAAAGTTAACAAAAGTTAACTAAGAGCCTTGTGATCGTGGAAGGTCCCTAAGGGCTGCAACATGTGTTGTGCCACCCTAAGGGACCCCTCACCTAACACATGCACACTGCGATTGCAGATTGTGTGTGTTGGTGGGGAGAAAGAGGCAAAGTCGACATGGCACCCCCCTCAGGATGCCATGCATACAAGATAGTACCTGTGGCATAGATAAGTCACCCCTCTAGCAGGCCTTATAGCCCTAAGGCAGGGTGCACGATACCACAGGTGAGGGCATAGCTGCATGAGCAATATGCCCCTACAGTCCCTAAGTCTATTCTTAGACATTTTAAGTACAGTCTGGCCATATTAAGTATATGGTCTGGGAGTTTGTCAAAACAAACTCCACAGCTCCATAATGGCTACACTGAATACTGGGAAGTTTGGTATCAAACTTCTCAGAATAATAAACCCACACTGATGCCAGTGCTGGATTTATAAAAAAAATGCACACAGATGCATCTTAGAGATGCCCCCTGTATTTTACCCAATCCTTCAGTGCAGGACTGACTGGCCTGTGCCAGCCTGCCGTTTAGATGAGTTTCTGACCCCCTGGAGTGAGAGCCTTTGTGCTCTCTGCGCCAGAAACAAAGCCTGCACTGGGTGGAGGTGCTTAACACCTCCTCCTTGCAGGAACTGTAGCACCTAGCAGTGAGCCTCAAAGGCTCAGGCTTCATGTTACAATACCCAGGGCACTCCAGCTAGTGGAGATGCCCGCC
The DNA here is from genome assembly GCF_031143425.1 of Pleurodeles waltl. NCBI lineage: Eukaryota > Metazoa > Chordata > Amphibia > Caudata > Salamandridae > Pleurodeles > Pleurodeles waltl. Next base: position 1,781,271,041 of record NC_090440.1, on the reverse strand, counting down.
CCCTGGACACAGCCCCCACGTTTGGTGGCTAGTCCAGAGGAGATAATGAGAAAAACAAGGAAGAGCCACCCACCAGTCAGGACAGCCCATAAGGTGCCCTGAGCTGAAGTGACCCCTGCCTTTAGAAATCCTCCATCTTGGTTTTGGAGGATTCCCCCAATAGGAATAGGGATGTGCCCCCCTCCCCTCAGGGAGGAGGCCAAAGGAGGGTGTAGCCACCCTCAAGGACAGTAGCCATTGGCTACTGCCCCCTAGACCTAAACACACCCCTAACTCAGTAAATGAGATTCCTGCAACCTGAAGAAAGAAGAAGGACTGCTGACCTGAAAGCCCCACAGAGACGACGGAGACACCAACTAACTTGGCCCCAGCCCTACCGGCCTGCCTCCAGACTCAAAGAACCTGCACAGCGACACATCCGATGGGGACCAGCGACCTCTGAGGACTCAGAGGATTGCCCTAAACCTAAAAGACCAAGAAACTCCCGAGATCAGTGGCACTGTTCAGAACCTGCAACAACTTTGCAACAAAGGAACACCTTTCAAAGAATTCTCTCTTCCTGTTGGAAGCGTGAGACTTCTCACTCTGCACCCGACGCTCCCAGCTCAAGCTCCAGAGAACTAACACCGCAGAGAGGACTCCCAGGCAACTACGACGATGTGAGTAACCTGAGTCGATCCCCCTGCACCTCCACAGTGATGCCTGCAGAAAGGATTCAGAGGTTCCCTCCCCCTGACTGCGACCGCCTGGTAACAAGGTACCCGACACCTGAACCAAGCACTGCACCCGCAGCCCCCAGGACCTAGAAGAACCACCTTCCAGTGCAGAAGTGCCCAGCAGGCGGCCGTCTTCCTAGCCCAGTCAGTGGCTGGCCCGAGAAGCGCCCCTGTGCCCTGCCTGCATCGCCTAAGTTATTCCCGGGTCCCTCCACTGCTTTCAATAGCAAATCTGACACCTACTTTGCACACTGCACCCGGCCGCCCATGTGCCGCTGAGGGTGTGTTTTGTGTGCCTGTTTGTGTCCCCTCCAGTGTTCTACAAAACCCCCCTGGTCTGCTCTCCGAGGGCGCAGGTACTTACCTGCTAGCAGACTGGAACCGGAGCACCCCTGTTCTTCAAAGGAGCCTATGTGTTATGGGCCCTCCTTTGACCTGTGCACCTGACCGGCCCTGTGTTGCTGGTGCAGTGACTTTGGGGTTGCCTTAAACCCCCAACAATGGGCTGCCTATGGCCAGGAGACTGACTTTATAAGTGCTTTACTTACCTGAAAAACTTAACCAAACTTACCTCCCCCAGGAACTGTTGATTTTTGCAGTGTCCACTTTTAAAATAGCTTATTGCCATTTTAACTAAAACTGTGTGTACTACTCTTTTAAATCAAAGTTCTATACTTATCTGTGTGAAGTACCTTGCATTTTATGTACTTATCTCAAAACTTGAATCTTGTGGTTCTAAAATAAAATAAGAAAATATATTTTCTATATAAAAACTATTGGCCTGGAGTTAAGTCTTTGAGTGTGTGTTCCTCATTTATTGCCTGTGTGTGTACAAAAAATGCTCAACACTACCCCCTGATCGACCACACTACCACAAAATAGAGCATAAGTATTATCTAATTTTGCCACTATCAACCTCTAAGGGGAACCCTTGGACTCTGTGCACACTATCTCTCACTTTGAGATAGTATATACAGAGCCATCTTCCTACAAACACTGACAGTTAAAAATTGTTATTCAGCCCTTAGATATGAACAACAATCCTACGAAAAAGATAAATTGAACAAGGCCATGGAGCATAATCTAAAACATTTAAGAAAGGCATATTGAACAACCTTATTGGAGGAAAAGTGTGAATATACGAAAATTAATCCTGCTAGTTCACACAATCTCAGGGCATAAGAATCAAGCAAAATTCTGGCAGTGTGCCAATGCTGTAGACAATATGGCATGTGAAAGAGGGAATGGCGTTCCACACAAAAAATGGGTAGTACACATACATGCTCTCTAAACAAATATGACCAGAGCACCATCTTCAGCACCACATCCAAAAGACAGTCCATCCTCCAGCATGGAATAACTTTCATTCAAGCTCCATGTCACAACCAACTTCACCCTAAGAGGCATTCACATCTACCAACCATTGGGTCCGCACACCAACCAGCACGAACACCATCACAGACTTGGTTTCACCATTCGCCCTTTATGCTGTGAACTCAAGAGCACTGGTGGAAGACATTGGAAGCCTAGGCCTCATCCAGGGAGTAAAAGGGACCTACCCACGTCACCGGACATCTCCCACACCGTATTTTCACCAACTTTGATAACATCTGAGACAACAAGCCTACACCAATCTCCTGAACTGACCTTGGCTTATCAAGTTCAGCACCCTTGTCCCACTGCAGTGCACGTGCACCATAACCAGATCAGCCAGCTGAAACTGGAACAGCAGCCCTGACAAGGACTGGAACACCGCTCTCAACACCACTTGACCCAAACACAGCAACAGCCCCTCAAAGCCATAAAAAAATTCAACAATTGGTTCACCTCCTGCACTGAGTACCTGGCCACCTTCCAATGCAGCAATATATTAAGATCCAGACCCCAGGTCAGTTGATACACGGAGGAAGTCAGACTGATGACACACCGGCTGCAAACAACTGGAGTGCATATGGACAATGAGCCAGGACAATGCAGACATGAGCACATTCAAATCCACCCTAAGACACTGTCATAAAATGATCCAGACCACCAAACGCGTCGCTCTAGCAGATTGCATCAATGCCAGCAACAACAGAAGCAAAGAAAGCTTCACAATTGTGAAAGATATCACCTCATAATTGGCCACCTCCAACTCCATCACCTCTGCGGGCCATCTGGAAGAATCTCTCTGAATTTGTCAGCAAAAAAATCACTGCCATTTACAGCAACCTCAGCACACACCAGTACCCGGCAGACTTTGCCAATCACCTTCCAATCTTATCCAAAGAACCAATGCTTACCCCACAGCCTGTTATCACCCCAGAAGACACCATCACCACCATAAACTCCATCCACACAGGGCCCCCATCAGGTCCCTACCACATCTGCTCCAGAGGACTGCAACCTATCAGCGCCATGCTTACACCCATTCTGAAAACCTCCACTTCTTCCATAACCTTCTCAGATGTTTGAAAATATGCATCTATCCACCCACTGCCGAAGAAACTCTCTATGGATCTTTCCATGCTCACCAACTATAGATCGATCTCCTTGCTACCATTCCTAGCCAAGGTCTTGGAGAAAATTAATAACACATGCCTCACCGAATACCTCAATGCCCACCAACTCCTCAAGATCATTCAGTCTGCTTTCAGACCCAACCACAGCACCAAAACTGCCCTCATCGCTGCCACAGATGACATCCACATCACTCTAGACGGAGGAGACACAGTGGCTCTCATCCTCCTTGACCTCTCCACGGCACTTGACACAGTCTCCCGCCCTATCCTCATTCAACATCTTTACAGCATCGGAATCAAAGGACACACTCCCCAATGGATCTTCTCCTTTTTGACTGGAAGGATCCAGTCAGTCTGCCTGGCACTGTACACCTCGGACTCCCGCGACCTCATCCGCGGAGATCTTCAAGGGCCCTCCCTGGGCACTACCGGTTTCAACTTATACATGATCCCTGTAGGTAGTATCCTCTAATCTTACAGCATAACCCTCCCTCCTACGCCGATGACGCACAACTCATTCTCTTCCTCACGGACAAGATACCCAGTATCCAGATCAAGTTCAATGCCTGCATTGCTGAAATCACCCACTAGATGAAGACCAATTGTCTAAAGCTAAACACCGGCAAGACCAAAATTGTGATTAAATCAAAAAGGTGGTGCACCGCATAAAAAGCAGATATTTGGATATAGTAAGCACACAGTCCAAAAGTCCAGTGATGAAGATGAGGCAAAGCTTCCTTTTATTATAGATCAATTCCGATACTTGATATCCATATAGCAGTCTTATTGCATCATAATGTACAGAAGATCGACCGCCAAAACGTTTCGCCCATCTATATAGGGCTTCTTCAGGGCGCAGTAATATCCAATCAAGCAAAATAAAAATGGTGCCGTCATTGGCAAGTATCGAGAGCCGCAAGTGGCACGGTGTGTGGTCCGTATCAAATGGCAATTATATCAGTCCGGGGCCGGCAAAAATACGTGCCGGGGACCGGCCCCGGACTGCCAATGACGGCACCATTTTTATTTTGATTGATTGGATATTACTTATCATCATTACTAACAGGACATTTATAGGGATCTTGTGCGTTACCTTTGAGCTTGCTGCATGTTGTGTTATTGTCTGTTCCAAGACCAAAATTGTGATCTTCAGGAAGAGCACATCACCTGGTTACTAACAGGGCTAGGACCTACACCGACCCCCAAACCACACCAAGAACCTCGGAATCATCATTGAGAGCAAACTCAACATGACCGCCAAAGCTGTCACCTCCTCATGCGTCCATACCCTGAAGATGCTAAGGAATCTTTTCCAGTGGCTCCCAGTTAGCACAAAGATAACCGGCAGACTAGCACTGGTCACAAGCAAGCTGAACTACGGGAACAGTCTCTATGCCAGCTCAAAAAAATACTCACCAGAAGCCTGCAGACCACTCAGAGCTTGGTGGCAAGAATCACTCTAAACCTCCCATGTCACACTCCCATCACACCACACCTCAAAGAGCACCACTATCTTTCCATGCTGAAATGAGAATAACTCAGACTCTTCACCCACACTTTCAGGGCACTTACATACCACTGGCCAAGCATACCCCATCAGTCGCAACTGTGTTCAGAAAGCTTTCGGACACCTCCGTTTGTCTAGGCTCCTACTTGCACAAATCCCACGCATATGGGAAACCGGATCCGGCGGTCAACTCTTCTCCTCCATCGCTCCTAAAGTGTGAAGTGACCTGTTTTTACACATAGGAGCTTTTTGAGTAGTCCCACTAAACCCTAGATGTGGCTATCCTCACAACCTGCTCAGTGCAAGGATACTCTCGAAGGTGATAGTATGCTCTAAATATTTGCATAATAACTTATGACAGATATGAACTCACAAGGAGCAATTAAGTGAGCAGTACATTCTTTGGACTGTCAAGATAATTTTGAAAATGTCATGGCTCTTGCCCATCGGTGTGGAATTTAATAAAATATCTACTTGTCCACGGGACAGGTTGCTGCTTAAATCTACATGTCCAATAAAATAAAATCTACTTGTCCCTTTGGTACCATGTAGTGCTGCAACAAATTATGTCAGCAATATCTTTATGTAAGACCTCTGATAATGCCTTCTCTGATTATGCTAGGGCTATGACTATAGTAGATCTTGAATACTTGCAATTTCAATCCTACTATAGCAATTTCCTTGTTTTGCCACCTTTCTGCAGATCTACATACTGGTACTGGAGGAAGCAGTAAGCAGTGGTTCCAGGACTGAAATGCCTTTGAGTCTGCAAACCTACTAACTTGCATGTTTAAAGGATTTTCAATAGCTCTTCTCTAATCTTTTCCCATTATGAGAAAATTTGGAAATTTACTCCTGACTGGCAGAAGTAGAAGTTTTTCCAGGGCTGGGAAAAAAGTGGTTGCAGAGAAAGTGAACTTGTAAACACTCAATAGATTTTCACTTGAGCAAATCTACACATGCATATTTGCTCATGCTAAAATACAGTTCACAATTATTTTCTAGGAGTACGATTTCCTGGTTTACTTATGAAAGTTCGTGTGAATTCATGAAAGCCACTCATTCAAAGAACTATACTGTGGGTGCACTTTTGTGACTTTCTTTAAGAATTGGGTTCCTAATTAGGTCTGGTGTTAACAAAGACATTATGGCCCTCATTATGTACAAGGCGGTTCAGACCGCCATGCTGGCGACGGCAGAAAAGACCACCACCGGCATGGCGGTCTGAACTGCCATATAAACAACACAGGGAGGGCTGCCTGTGGCGGCCCCCCGCCAGGCTACTGCCGATAGGCAGCCTGACGATGGCAGATAACATTATCCAACAAGGCAGCGCTGCCCTCCAGGTAATGCACCCTGATTCCCCCAGCCTTTCCCTGGAGGGTTCCCAGTGCCAGGAAAAGGCTGGCGGAACGGGTACTCCGGGGGCCCCGTCGCGCAGGTCACTGCCCGATGAGTGCTGCTGCACCTGCCGCACAGCGGCATTGACGGTGGCTCCATGTGGAGCTGCCGGGCATGTCCCGGCTGCACATTCTGCTGGGCCAGTGGGCGGAAACAATGTTTCCACCCGCCGGCCCAGCAGAATGTTCATTATGCGGCCAGCAGGGTCCCGGGGGGCTGGCGGTCAGTGAAATGACCGCCAGCATGAACACGGCAGTAAACACCGCCGTGTTCATAACGATCCCCTTTGTTTTTATTAAACTTCTGTTTCTCTCTCTATCTATTGGCTGTCTTTACTTTGAGTGATCAGTTTCTGCTCTTCCACAAGGGGTAAATTGGCACACAAAGTAGTTTTGTTCAGTGCCAGGAACTACTCCCCTGTAGACTCGCTCAAGGCTGGTGCTGTGCTGAGCTGAGCGGCCCCCGTAGAAGGGAGCTGTGGGGCCTTTGTTATGGCCCTGGTGGCAATGTGTGCTTTTTTAGACCAAAAAACATTTTTATTTTTTTTCCCCATCGTTTGCTACAAAGGTGAGGGCCTGGCAGCTCCCACAACAATAAGGTATTACAAAAGCCATGTGAAAACAAGACATGCCTTGACGAAACCAAAAGACTCACAAAAAATGTTGGATTGGTTGGTTTTCCCAGTGCTTGTTTATTTTCATGTTTCCCATAATCTTGTTGGGAATTGTTACACTGATTTTTCATTAGGAATATGCTTTTGAAATACTAGCATGAATCAACACATTTTACTAAATGACGCTTCAAAGTAATGGCACCTAAAATTTCACAGTTGCAAAACTTATTTCCTTCTTGCATTTTTTCTGAACATTTTATTTTGAAAGAAAAGAATCATCACTCGTGCTTACAAGCTTTGGCAAACATTTGCATCTAATCAGAGAGCATTCTGGGAGCAAAATACTTAGCCTCATATTGTTAAACTTTTCAAACGTGTGTACATTTTTATTTTAACTGCAACCACTGTCAGTAGTGCAGTGTGACATTAAAATGTTTATTTACAGTTCATTAATGAACCATTAGTACAAGTTCGAACAGCATTAACATATGGGCACACATATTACCTCAACTGCAGAAGTCCCCTTCTCTGTAAACTGGCAGAAAAAGGGTTTGTGCTGCAGGGGGTTGGGCCTACTTGTCCCAAGGACAAAATAAACATGAAAACCTGTTGCCATTGACACCAAACAATATGTCATTGGTGCTTTTCCTATGTGGTCAAAAAGAAGACTCCCCCCTTGAACACCTTAAAGACAGCAGTGCAATAGCACCCTCTTTGGGCCTGTCGGCTCTAATGCTCCAGTTCTGACAGCACTTTTGCCCCCTCCGTGGCTATGGTAGGGGCTTTCTGATAGATACTTCCAACTTCAGATTCCTCACTTTTTGAATAGTCTCCTAGATATCATACTAGATCCATAAACTTTCAAAAAGTACTCCTGTACACAGGTAGGTGGCGTTGTGTGGCTGTGCACCGATGTTGCTCCACTCCCGTTATTGACATGAGGAGATGCCTATAAGTGCCACCCAAGTGTGCTGATGTCAGCTCCTTTCATTCCACATCACCAGACGCCGATCCGGAGCTTCTCCTGGTCTCTCACAAGGTAAAATTCTACAAACTACTAAATTTACCTGAGAATTCCAGTGCATTAGAGATAATGTTGTGCTCTCAAACCACTGGGTTCAAACCTTGTGGGGACTGTTGCAATTAAATGCCTGTCACGTATCCCCACCAAAAAGACTTATCTTTCATGCTTGAGTTTGGACCACAACTTCAAGGCCTTGATAAATACGGAGGTCTTTCAGGACCGTGATGTGAAGCTCTACATTGCAAGCACCAGAAGACTGCACACCATGACTGGTCGAAGTGAAAGAGAAGGTCCTGATCCGGTTTATGAAGTTGTTCCCACAGCAGATCCTCTTTGCAGTCAACCACCAACAAATGTGTTCAGCAAGCCCAGTAGACTATACAACCCTTTTGTGGCAGTTGCCATTGCACCCACAGAGTGGACAGCTAGGACATTTAGCAGCTCATCCCCTAAAGCTCCCCCCCCAGAAACAGAATCGTGTTATTGGGCCCTTCCAAACACACAAAACACCCTGTCAGGGGCATGATCTGGCATTTTCTCCCAAGGTGGCAAGCCATTATGTCAGAACAGTGGGTTCTATAACCTTCTGTTTCTTTCCACTCCACCATACCTTTCCAGCACCTTCCACCAGCTGATGGAGGTCCATCTGTTCTTTTTAAAGCAGAATGTTCAGGCCCTTTAGGGTCAAAGAAGCCATGGAGAGTGTGCTGGTATCAGAAGTGGAACTTGACTGTTACTCCCAGTACTTTCTGGTGGCAAAGTAGGATGGAGACCTTCATCCTATTTTAGACCTTCAACCTTTCAATGACTTTCTGAGAAAGGACAAATTTAAGATGTTCATCCTAGCCCAGGTCTTGTTCCCCTCGATCATGGAGACTGCATGGTAGCTATAGACCTGAATGACACTCATTTCCATATCCTTGTACTGCAGGCCCACAGGCCGTACCTGTACCTTCAGGTAGGCCATGAGCACTTTCAGTTTGCTGGGCTCCCCTTTGGTCTCACCAGTGCATCTTGGATGTTCAATCAAGTGATGGCGATGGCTGTGGTGCATCTTTGGCGGTCAGGGGTACCAATTTTCCTCGACCACAACCACTGGCTTTTGAAGGAGGTCTCGCCCCAGGCAGTCATTCGCAAACTCTAGACTAGGAGAAACCTCTTGTCATCCTCAGGGTTGACTATGATCATGCTGAACTCACAACTTACTTTCACAGATGCTCCCTTTCATCAGAGGTAATCTGCAGGGCTTGAAAAATCTACTCCACTCGCTATGGAGTCATTTTTTATGAGGTCAAGCTATTTTTAGAACCTACTCGCCCCTTCTGGTGAGTAGACAAAGAACAGGTGTTCTGTTCAGACAGAAACTGAATTAGCAATTAAGATGGCTTTAAATCTTGGGGGGTTATTACAACTTTGTAGGAGGTGTTAATCCGTCCCAAAAGTGACGGTAAAGTGACGGATATACCACCAGCCGTATTACGAGTTCCATAGGATATAATGGACTTGTAATACGGCTGGTGGTATATCCATCACTTTACCGTCACTTTTAGGACAGATTAACACCTCCTCCAAAGTTGTAATAACCCCCATAGTCTTGTCACATTTGCTCTGTGTTCTGAGACAGAGGTCAAAAGTCAGTCTGTCTTCTTACAATGCAAATACTTTTCCTTGTGACTGCAGAGTTCCAGGATTTTGTAAGGTGAACTGTCTGACCTGTGTAAAATGAAAGGCTGTAGGTATCAGGTCTTTCCTAACACACAATATTTATATAACTAAGTCAACTTAACAATAATTTCAAAATATATTTCAGTAGCTGTGAAAGACCATTTTTTTGTACTTGTCTGATGAAAAAAATATTTTAATAGGATGAAAAAAAGTCAGAACACTTTACTTTTCTGAAACCTAATTTTCACAGATTATTGTTAATACACTATATAGTTTTATCAGTAAAGCTGCAGGTTAGTGGGAAGGGTTTTAGACATTTCTTGGAAATGTACTGTCTATAAATGACAGTGTGCTACCACATCATGCTTTAGTAATAAACTTATTAAAAGTGAGTGTTTAAACATAAACTGAGAAACACTCCAGCCCTGATGGCAAAGCTATTCGTAAACTAAGGGGCAAGTCATGCATGGATCATGTGTACCCTATGTGTGGGCTATGTTTATTACACATGTAGCAAACATTTTGTGTATTTAATCAAACCAAAGAGGACTTTTTTTTTTACAGCAGAAACGCTGAACTCACATGTTTGAAGTTGCACTCATGTGAGAATGAAGAAAAAAGCGATTGTAAAGTACAATGTTTGCATAGGATCACACAATTTGCGACCACAATTTGCGATCCGTTTCCGGGTCAGGTACATTACAGATAGGTCGAGTAGATTGTTCAAGCTACTCTACCTTCAGGTCTAGTAACATTTTAATGATTTTTCGAGGCCTGATCTGGATCAGTACAGTTTTACGTTTTTTCACCCGAGCATCCAGGACATTTGAGGTATGATCTCTATGTTTCAGCCTCTGTCGTGGAGCTTAGTGAGGATTACATTGAGGCTACTGGGGCTTATGGCCTTCTGCACCTTGCTGATCAAGCATAACAGGTGACATATGTAGGCTTTGCATTGAGATTTGAAGTCGCAGTGGGCACAGTATCAGGGGGATCTCTCTGACTATGTCAAGATTTCAGAGGAGACTGAAAAAGACCTCCAGTGGTCCTCCAGCTGCTGGATCACGATTGGGCCTGCGGAAGACCCTTCTCCCTTCCCCATCCAGCACTCATTGTGGTGATGATGCATTGCTTCTAGGTTGGGATGGCTATCTGAGAGGTAGAGATCAGAGGCATCTGGTCTCCACCGAAGGTCCCGCTCCATATTAATCTTCTCGAGTTTTAGCCAATTGACTTGGCATTGAAAACCTTCCTGCCACCCATCAATGGGATGCTGCTCCAGGTGCTGATGGATAAAACCTCCCCATGGGAATTGTCCTGGTGGCACACTACAAGGTGTAATCTTTGAATGCCTGGGTGGGCGAACCCAGCTGCTGACACCAAGTGGATTACAAATGGATGCTACATCTAGATGTGGTGGAAGGTCTCTTCTTGTAATAGGGAAAACCACGGCTCAATCTCTTCATCACCAAAAGAGCGTGCAATGTCAGCATTTTTGCACTTTGGAGTTTCCAAGAAAGTGCTGTCTAGGAGTCACGTTCCATCTAGAATTGAGCTGGAGCTCCTGCACACCTTTCTTTTGCTACCTCTCCTGCCTGGAGTTCTGAAGGAGATCAATAAGAACCAAGCCCAAGTTATCCTCTTGGCAGTGGATTGAGCAAGGAAATAGTGTTACTCGGGACTCCTGGACATCAGCATCGGTCCTTGACTGCTGCTTCAAGCGAACCTTATGTTGCAACAGCCGGGCAAGGTCCTACACAATCTTCATCCACATGCTTGGAGATTTAGGCGGTCATTCTGACCGCGTCGGGCGGCGGTAGCCGCCCGCTATGTGGTCACCGCCATTTGGCCGCTCCGCGGCCAAAAGACCGCGGAGGCCATTCTGGCTTTCCCGCTGGGCCGGCGGGTGCCCGCCAAAGGAGCGCTCGCCGGCCCAGCGGGAAAGCCCCTGCAACATAGAAGCCAGCTCCGAATGGAGCCGCCGGTGTTGCAGGGGTGCGACGGGTGCACTGTCTGACCCCCTTAGTGTTGGCAGTTGAATTCCTTTGACTTTTCTCTTGAAGGAAAGGTCATTCTGGCAGCTAGGTGTACTTCCGCGAAATCAGTATACGCCTGCCATCGGGACAGGTTTGGGACAAGTTTGAGCTTGGTGAGGTACCAGAGAGATTGACCCCCTCAAATTTCAGTTGCCGGACCAGCCCTCTCTATTTCAATGACCTGTTGTGGTGTAATACACCTTTGATTATGCTTCATTGGGATTTACACTTACTCCTCACATGTCTAATGTGTACCCCTTTTGAGCTGCTGCATAGCTCTCTGTGGTGGCAAATCACTCCAAATAAAGTTTTCCTCATTTCATAACGTTGGCACTGCAAGTTAGTAAGCTGGTGTTGAGGACTTGAGCCTCCCTCCTCCTGAGACTGGTTACTCACTTTCATGTTGGCCAAAACACACCCTCCCAATTTTCTTCACTTCACCTCACCCCTCTGAGGAGAAAGAGAGACTACATAGGCTGGATCCCAAAAGAGCTCTCAGCTTCTCTATTGATCATACCAGAGAACACTTGGTGGATGATTTTCTCTTTATTGTATTTGCTAGAGTGAAAAAGGTCAAAACAGAGTGGAAAAAGACCGCTCTCTGTTTCAAAATCCGCTATACACTGGCTAAAAATCAACTTCCAGAAGGCCTGTGGGCTCTTTCTATCTGGGTTAAGGCTACCATTGCGTTGGGACATGGAGTATCAGTTCTGGACATTTGTCAGGCTACTACTTGTGCAACCCTTCACACATTCACAAAGCACTACTGTCTGGATTGCTACGTCTGACAAAAAGTACCCTTTGCCCACTCGGTCATGTAGCACTTTTTAATGTGAGCCAATTCATAGACCAACCTTTATATTTTATTCAAAAGGTGAGGAATCTGCAGTTCGAAGGATCTATCAGAACAAGTTACTTACCTTTGGTAATGCTTTTTCTGGTAGACACTCTTATCTAACCGCTGATTCCTCACCTACCCGCCTTCCTCCATGTTCTGTGAAATGGAGTTCTTTACTTCTATAAAGGTCCCAAGTCTAGAGATATGCACACTGATCAGCACCATTTTGTTGGGGTTTGTGGGCATGTCACTTTCAGAGGCGAATGAAGTTGGCATGGAGCTGAGCTGCACAATGCAACCTACTGGTGAGCAGGGGTGCTACTTTGATGTTTCTGGGTCCACTCTGATGCCTGGGAGTGTATTCAAAATGTGCAGAATCTCCAGAAAGAGTGTTACCGAAGGTTGAGTAACTGCTGGATACTCTAACCACAGATTCCTCACTGACCATTGCATCCTCTCTGCTCTGTGCTCTGCACTTCTTTTCCATCTAATAAAGTCCCAAGTCTAGAGAGATTCACACTGGTCAAAGCCAATCTGCTGTTGAGCTCATCATTTTGGGGCACAAACAGCCAAGAAAGCAACTGACATCCGCATAAATGATTGGCACTTTTGTGCTGCTCTGTACGTCACTTCCAGAGGGGAACACCATTGCCATGGATTTGCATGATGCCACCTGCTGACATGCAGGGGTAGTGCTCGAACATTTCGGAGTCCAGTTTGATGAGGAATCTGCAGTTATAGTATCCACTAGAAAGAGCTTTACCAAAGGTAAGTCATTTCTTCATTCATCACCTGCATTTATTGAATTAATATCTCAAATTATGTCCATTGTCATGGATCATTGTATTTTTGGAACAAGTGAGCTAACATTAGATGAAACTGCCTTCCATTATCACAATAAATATTGTTACAAAAGTTTTTTGTTTTCGATGCTTCATTACCACTCGTCGATCCCATTTTTTTGGCTACTGCTATATACCCATAAACCTGCAATCACAAGTATTATGTCCATCATCATCCTCCCATGCCTTGCTGCCGGCTAGGCCAGTTACACTTTCATTACTATATTTTATTATTTTTTAACTGTTGCAGTACAAGTGAAACATAGCACCAGAGAGCTAAAGACTCACTGCGGCAATACTGGTTAGTTGGAGCCACTTCCTGCAGTCATTTCTCCTAACCTTGGCTACTAAATTGAAAACATCTGAGAGAAATAATTTCCCCAACAAAATATGATACGTTCTTGGCTCTGCTTTTTTGTGTTAACTCAACAGTGACCTTGTAAGCAGATAAACAGATAGAGAGACATACAGACATATTGTACTGATGTCTCAGTGCTTCTCCTCCTTGAAATCACAACCCCATATCAGCAGCTTTGAGAAAAGATATATTAAGTTTAAAGATTCCTCTCTAAACAACGCAGGTACTAGAACAAAGTCAGCAATAGCTGAGGGAGACTACTAGCTGCAGATTTCTTACCTTAGAATATTCCGCAGGTGTCAGAATGGATCAGGAAAATTTTTAGCAATCCCCTTGCACACCAGTAGGTGGTGTCATTCAGCTCCATTTGGCATTGTCTGCATCATTCGCTCTGAAAGGGGCGTGTGCGGTGCCTGTATAGGTGCACTGCCCTCAGTTCCCTCTTTTCCATGCTGTCTGTGCAGATTCAAAAGAGCTCCCCTCGGTCAGTTTTTGACAAAAACCTTTTTGTGTTTTGTCGAACTTTATGAGTGCATTTTTTTCCCACTGTTTCTTGGACTATGTCCCCAAAGAAACTGACTGGTTTTCAGTCTTGTGGGGCCGTCACAGACAAATGTCTGTTATTAACCCCCACTTGGTATGCCTGTGGTGCATAGAATGGGATCATGACTCTATGGTTTGTGGGGATTGCAGGACCATGAATCCAAAGGCCATATGCACTACTCCAGGCCCTGTTCACGATGGCGGTCCCAGGATTGCTATCGGAGTCACTTGCACTGGTCAACATTGCAATCCAGAACTTCTTCAGATAAGCCCACAAGAAGTCATCCAAGAAGTTGAAGTACTCTTCGACTTCTCTGCGTCAGTTCATTAATCAGACAGCGTGAGGTAATGATACCACAAATCCAGATCCCTTTCCCAGGTCATTCCTGTGGAGCCAGCACCTAACACTGGGTCCGTTCCACACTTCCCTGAGTTTCCCAAAGCTGGAGGAACCCCCAAAGTTTTATGAGGCCTTGAAACTCATTTTCATGCATTCAAATCCCTCTGGCATTCCTTCAGGCCCCATGAGTTTGGAAGGTACTCCATCTGGGCCTCTGCCAGCAGGTCCGCCTGCGGCATCAGCCATGCCGTCCATTTGTGAATCCTGATCGGCCCTGGCAGTAACTTGGTGGACTACTTCGGGGACTGTTCCAGTGGCATGGCTCCTGGTGCCACCAACACCAGTTGGCAGTCCCAAACCCATTATGATTCCTGACTGTGATAGGGTGCTGGGCCGGCATTGCTCTACCTCTGTTCTGGGACCAGCCAAGCCCATACAGCCTGACTTGGAGATGGAGCCCTCTTTTCCTAAAGGGGCCTCTGAGGAACACAAATGAAGGGTTTTCTGAGGATCCCTATGGATATTCGACCCCTAGCAGAGTCAATGGCTGAGGACACCTGGTATGAGGACCTGGCTGGTGCCAGTGGTCTGGACACCTCAAAAGACACTGGCCTCCTCTTTCCTCCCACAATAGTTTTTGAAGAAGTAGCTTCCTTTGCGATGGTGGTCTGGAGAGCAACTGAGGTCCTGAACCTTCAGCTGCCCATTTTTTACGTCACGACTAGAGTCTTGACAGAGGTTCTTCAGCCCAGGGTATCACTCTCAGAAGTCCTACTCCCCTTCAATGATGCCCTCACTGACGTCCTGCTTGGGGTCTGAGGCAAGCCCTTCCCAAGTACTATCTCTCGGAGCCATCGCCTTGCACCCAGAGACCTAGCCTTCCTCATCCAGGATCCCACCCCTGAGAGCCTGGTGGTCCAGGCCTCAACCTCCAAGATAAATCCTGGCATGTTCCATACCACACCACCAGATAAGGAATTCAATAGGCTAGATATCTTTTGAAAAATAATTTTCATTTCCACCAGGCATTGTGGTCCATAAACACTGAGTTCTTATTGGGGCGTTATTCCCATCCTGTGTGGGATAAACGCCATGCTCTCCTAAGCTATTGCTGATAGAAGAGATGCAGTAAAGTTCACAATCAGATGCAGATTGGATACGATCAGCTTGCTAGTCAGAGCCATCGCTTCCATGGTGGGACTCCAATGTCCACGTCTGGCTGATGGCTACTGATTTTTCAGGGGATGTCCAGCCATCCCTTAAAGACTCACTTTTTAGCGACACAACGGATTCTGTTTTTGGTGACACAGCCGATTCTGTCCTTGAGCGCCTTAAAGACAGCCCTCTGGGCCACCGCTAGGTCATTAGGCTCACCATGGCCCTCCGTTAGCTGCATTCCGCAGCTCCTGTAGATGCTATCAGCCACATCCTTTCTACCCTAACCACCATGGCCAGCAGACACAGTCCTTTTATGACTGTGGTTGAGGCTCCTACAAGCCTTGTGGGAGCCAGAGCTATAGTTGCCCTATCCCCCTTCAGCAGCCGCAACATCAAAGCCTCTTTAGTTTGCCTTTATATCATGGGCACCAAGTTGGTGGTAGGATTCTGCACCACCTCACCCAGTGGCAGGAGATCACTTTGGACAAATGGGTGCTTTAGATTGTAGAGATGTCCCCCTTTAGCAACGCAACATCAAAGCTTTTTTAGTTTGCCTTTATATCATGGGCACCCAGTTGGTGGCAGGATTCTGTACCACCTGCCCCAGTGGCAGGAGATCACTTTGGACAAATGGGTGCTTTAGATTGTAGAGTTGGGCTTTGCCCTACCTTTCCAGCAGACCCACTAACCCTTGCCACTATCCACTGATCGGCTGAAGGCACGAAGAACTGGCTCTTCTGTCTAAAGGAGGTTGCTGGCATCAGAAGTAGGTCGTGGTTGCTACTCCCACTACTTTCTGTTGCCGCAAAAGGATGGAGGCCTAAGTTCTACCCTCAACCAATACCCTCTTAACTACTTCCTGGAAAAGTCAAAATTCAAGATGCTCACTTTGGGTCAGGTGCTGTCAGCCCTTGACCCTGGAGTTTGGTTGGTAGCTTTGGGCTTGCAGGACGCTTACTTCCATATTCCCTTCGTGCCTGCCCAAAGGCATTACTTGTGGTTCACATAAGCCAAGAGCATTGTCAGTTTGTTATCATTGCCGTTAGCCTTAACATTGCCCCTCGGGTGTTCACCAAGGTGATGTTGGTAATTGCAGAACATCTACAAAGGTCAAGGGTTCTAGTCTTTCCCTACCTCTGACTAGTTGTTAAAGACGAGATTACCCCAGGCAGTTGTCTCCCAACACCAGACTATGGCAGACCTCCTGCATTCGCTGGGGTTCACAATGAACATACTGTGTCAAAGTCACACCTTTCTCTCAGATGCTCTCTGTAGGATGCTGGCTCTGTATATACTATATCAAAATGAGATACAGTGCACACAGAGTCCAGGGGTTCCTCAGAGGCTTAACAGAGGCTAAAGTAGATAATACTAATGCTCTCTTTTGTGGTAGTGTGGTCGAGCAGTTAGACGTATCAGAGGGTAGTGCAAAGCATTTGTTGTACACACACAGGCAATATAAGAAGCACACACTTAATGACTTAACTCCAGACCAATGGTTTTTATATAGCAAAACTATATTTTCTTAATTTATTTTTAGAACAAGATTCAATTTGCAGTTAAGTACTTCAATAGATTTGTATTTCACACATATATCAATAGTACTTTGTTTTAAATCAGTAAGTTATACAGTTTTAGAAATATTGACAATTATCTGTTTTAAAAGTTGAATGTGCAATTTTCAGAAAACAGTTCATGGGGGGAAGAAATGTTAGATCAATTTGCAGGTAAGTACGACACTTACAGTTCCACTCTCCAGGGGTTAGGAAGTCCACAGGTCAGACTTCAGGTTAACCCCAAACACCCACCACCAGCAACACGGGGCTTGTTGGGTGCAGAGGTCAAATTTGAGGCAAATTTAACATCGGCTCCTGTGGAGACTGGGGGTACTCGGGTTCAGATCTGCAGGCAGGTAAGTACCTGCCTCTTTGGAGGGCAGACCTGGGGGGTTTAGAGGAGCATTGGTTGGCGAGGGGGACACAAGTAGACACCAAACACCCACCCTCAGCGGCACTGGGGCAGCCGGGTGCACGGTGCAAACAAGGCATCGGGTTTCCAATCATTCTCTGTGACCAGACCCTGGGGGTCACTTAGAGGCTGCAGGTGAGTTCCAGGAGGTCGACTCAGGTAAACCACAGGCTGGACGGGGAGAAGGGCCGCCAGCTGAGCGTAGCTGCAGCGGAGGTCAGGTTCTCCAAGACATGGCAGCTGCGGGTGCAGTGTGTCTTTAGGCATCAGATATCTCCTTCTTCTTTCTTATTATCCAGGAATCTGGTGAACTGTGTTCAGGGAGGCCCTTAAATCCTAGATATAGGGGCGTTTCAGGGGTCAGAGGGCAGTAGCCAATGGCTACTGTCCCTGAGGGTGGCAACACCCTTCTTGTGTCTACTCCCTTCGGGGAGCGGGGCACAAACCCAACCCTATCGGTCCATGTCCTCCAAACCTAGATAGAGGATTTTGCAGGGAGGGGGGTCACCTCAGCTCTGGATACCTTAGGGGTGGTCCTAGCTGGTGTGGTCACTCCTCCCTGTTTTCCCTACTTTTCCCACCAGACTTGCGGCCAAAAGTGGGTCTTTGTCCGTGAGGCAGGCAACTCCATTAGCTGGAGTGCCCTGGGGCACTGTAACCCGAAGCTTGAGCCTTTGAGGCTCACCGCCAGGTGTTACAGTTCCTGCAGGAGGGAGGTGTGAAGCACCTCCACCCAGGACAGGCGCTGTTTCTGACCACAGAGAGCACAAAGGCTCTCACCACATGGTGTCAGAAACTTGTCTGAAAGTGACAGGCTGGCACATACAGGTCAGTGTTGAACTACCAGTTTGCCTAACATACAGGGGGCATCTCTAAGATGTCCTCTGTGTGCATTTTTCAATAAATCTCATACTGGCATCAGTGTGAGGATATTGTGCTGAGAAGATTGATATCAAACTTCCCAGTATTTAGTGAAGCCATTATGGAGCTGTGTAATTCGTAATGACAAACTCCCAGACCATATACTCAATATGGCCTCACTGAACTTACAATGCCTAAGAATGGACTTAGACACTGTGGGGACATATTGCTCATGCAGCTATGCCCTCACCTGTGGTATAGTTCACCTTGCCTTAGGGCTGTAAGGCCTGCTAGAGGGGTGACTTACCTATGCCACAGGCAGTGGTCGGTGGGCACGGCACCCTGAGAGGGGTGCAATGTCGACTTTGCCTTTTTCTCCCCACCATCACACACAAGCTGCAAGGGCAGTGTACATGTGCTTGGTGAGGGGTCCCCCAGGGTGGCATAATACATGCTGCAGCCCTTGGGGACCTTCCCTGGCTAAAGGGCATTTGGTACCAGAGGTACCTTTTACAAGAGACTTAACTGTATGCCACGGGTGTGCCAATTGCAGAAACAAAGGTACAGATTTTGGGAAAACACTGGTGCTGGGGCCTGGTTAGCAGGGTCTCAGCACACTTTCAATCAACTTTCAATCAAAGTTAGCATCAACATAAGGCAAAAAGTGGGGGGTAACCATTCCAACAGTGGCACGTTCCTACACTCTCTTTCATCTGAACTATTCTGGAAACAGTGCAGTTTTGGGGCTATCCTCCGGGGAAACAAGCGCAGGATATTATGGTTATGACTCCGATGTTTCAGCCTCTATCCTGGCTTTTGGTTAGGCAGACCTTGACGCTGCTGGATATTATATCCTGCTGGTAAAACATGGTTGTTGGCAAATGCGGGCTCCGCAGTGGGATCTGAAGTTCTCGTGGGCATAGCATCAGGGAAATCTCTCCAACCTGGTCCAGATATCAGAGGGAACGGCAAAAGATCTGCAGTGGGGGCTCAGAGACTATGATTGGGTCAGAGGTAACCCCTTTCCTTCCCTACTCAGAACGCACTATAGTGACAGATGCGTCAATCGTGGGTTGGGGCGACCATCTTGGAGAGGTGGAGGTCAGAGGACTCTGCTCTCTGGTGGAATTTTAGCTCCACATCAACCTGTTGGAACTGAGAGTGATTTCCTTGCTTTGAAAGCCTTTCTTCCTTCCAACAAGTTGTTATTGCATCAGGCGGGGGGTTGGGGACCCTGTGTCAAGTGACCCTGCTTCTATGGACATAGCTATAATATCAGGACCCTTTCCTGGTGATTCAGCATCTGGCATGCTCTCTGAACAAGAGAGCAAACTAACTCTGCAGTCGATGCCTCATGGACCTAGATGGCATCTCTATCTGGAGGTGGTGCGAGATCTTTTCCGCAACTGAGGAGAACCTTGGTTAGATTTATTCAGCATGGCCAAGAACGTGTAATGACGCCACTTCTGCACACTGGAGTTTCCATGGAAGCCCTCGCTCAGAGATGCATTTTGAATCATGTGAAGCTCAGAACTGCTGTACACCTTCCTTGAGATAACAGTTCTGTTCAGTATTCTCCAGAAGATCAACATGCCCAACAAGGCTTTGCTTTGGGCACCGCTGAAGGGTACCTTTCTGCCATTTCAGCCTTCCTTCGGTTTCCAGATCAGCCCTCCTTGTTCAAGTCACCTGTTGTGATTCATCTCCTAGAGGATTTACAGCACGTTTACCTCGAAACCTTTCATCATGCCCCGATGGGACCTTAATTTAGTTCTCACCTTCCTCACATGCTCACTGTTTGAGCTCTTACACAGGTACCTTCTGAGACTGCTTACCATCAAAACAGTCTTACTTGTTGCTATAACATCTGCCAGGAAGCTTATCAAATTTCAGACCCTTTCATTTCACACCCTGTACATGTTTTTTTCCGGATAAACTGGCCCTTAAGGCCTCTGCTTCTTCCTGCCTAAGGTGGTCACACCTTTTCATGTTGGGCAGAACATCACACTGCCTACTTTTTTGTCAAAGTATTTTTATTATAATTTTTCTACAGTAAGAAATACCAAAGAAATACAGACATTGCATCAATACTTAGACCGTTGTTGAAAAAATCAGTAGCGGATGAAAGGTACAGTATCAAAAGGAAATCCTGGCCTGTGTATAATCGAAAGCTGAGAGGAGGAGAGAGAACCTTAAGAGACTAAGGGAGAAAACGAGAAAAGAAAAGAGATACATAACGTCATTCAATATAGGTAAACAACATCTCCAAAATAATATCGAATTATTAATATGCGTTCCTACACAGAGAAGAGTTGTTGGAGGGTAACTAGAACATTAGAATAAGGTTTAGGTAGGATTATTAGGTTTGTAAGCTCAGGGGCTGAGCGGGCGATGATGGGGGAGGGCTTGCCAACAAGGAGCTGCATATGTCAAGAGGTGGAAAGGGCAGGACGGGTGGCCTTTAAATCTGGAAAAGATGCACTGCTCTGGTACGGGTGGGGCAGGAAAATAGTTCCACATGACCGCCAAAGTCATCTTAGCAGCCCCCAAACAGAGCTATACAATAGAACGGTCCTTCAGGGTCTGAAATTTGTGGGAGGGATCACGAGGCCCTAGTAGGACAAATTCAGGGATGCAGGGAATCAGGTAAACTAGAATCTACTTGATTTCAGCCAAGGCTTCAGCCCAGTAGGTCAGAATCTTCGGGCAGTCCCACCATAGATGTTGAAAACCCCCTTGTAACCCACAACCCCTCCAGCATAGTCCAATGTATTTTTGAAATATCTTCCGGAGTTTGACTGAATGAAGATACCAGTCATGGAGGACTTTGTAATGAGCTTCTCAAAGGCCCAGTGAGTGGTTATATTTAGAAATATCTAGCCAGAGGGCCTGCCATTGCTTATTTGTCATTTAAATATTAAGTGTGCTTTCCCGGAGTAAGATGTGGGGAGGGGAGAAAACACGTTGTGTTCACATCAGCACTGTATATAAAAAGGAACCATTGCCCTGGTAGATCCTGCTTTTTTACGGACTGTTCAATAGGAAGCAGATCTCTGGTGGCGGCCAAGCGAAGGGTTGGTTGTGATACCAGTGTTTCAACTGAGTATATCTCTAGAGCTCGGAAGGAGACAGACCAAAATCCCTACAACAGTTGTCAAAAGTTACAATATAATTTCGATGAAACAAATCAGAAATCATCAACTGCCTGTTTTTTTCACACTATCTCATCCTACAGAAGAAGAGAAAATCCACCACCTGTACCCAAAAAGAGGACTGTCATTCTACATCAACCATACAAAAAACTTTCGGGTGGAAGATCAACTGTTTGTTAGATTTGTGGCCATGAAGAAAGGAAAGGTGTTCCACAAGAGAACTATCTCACAATGGATTGTCCTCTGCATAAAAATCTGCTACGCAATGGCCCAGAAACTGCAAAAGCTTTGATCACCTTGCTAGCTTGAGGAGTCCCAGTTCTAGACATCTGTCAGCCACATGGGCATCACTGTACATGTTTGCCAAACATTACTACTTACAAAGTCAGGTCCAAAGAGATGGGCATTTCGCCCATTTGGCCCTCCAGGAGTTTTTAGTGTAACAGTCTATGGACCCATCTCTGGGGAGATATTGCTTTGGTATCTATCCTAAGGGATGGAATCTGCCGCTAGAAGTCTCTATCAGATGAGCAAGTTACTTTCCTTTGGTAACGCCTCATCTAGTAGAAATGCTATCCGCAGATTACTTACCTACTGTCCCATTCTCCCCGTTCTCTGAACTGTATTTCTCACTCCACAGAAATCCTCCAGGACCTTATCTTGGGGCAGTGGTCATTCTACCTCAGTTTGGCTCCATGCTTTTGATGTAGAAAAATAGTAATGAACTGCGGTCAGTACACTGGGGTGGGCCTATACAGGCACTGCACACGTCACTTCGATTTTGGATGTAGCCACATGGAGCCGATCAACGCTACCTACCGGGTGCTCAAAGGGATTGCTCAAAAGATTTTGCATCCAGTCTGATGCTTGGCAAATATTCTAAGGTAAAGAATCTGCTTTTAGATAGAGTCTTTACTAGATAGAGCGTTACTGAAGGTAAGTAACTTGTTTATCCAGACAGAACCCTCGCTGCTTCAGGCATAATGAGGGTTGTACCCAGTGAAACTGCTCTTCTTTATACCTTGCAATACAATACTTGATCATTTACCTACTCATTTCTGCCATGCCAGTAGAAGCTTGTCACATCTCTTACAGGAGCAGAAAACCCAGGCAAAACGATCTTTTAACCCAAAAGTAAGCATGGAAGACAGACTTCCCATGGGACATTTCATTTGCAAGGCTAGCAAAAAAAGGTTAAACTTAGGCTTGAAAGGGGAAGAACGTGATAACCTCTCTTGGCCAGGCACAATGACACACCATACCTCTCATGTCATTCGAACAACATGCTCATGCCATGGTCTTGTCACAATCTACCCTTTGCTTACGGCCTTTGTCATCTAGAACAGGAGGACGACCTCGATTTTTGCAGGTCCTGCTCTGGCCAAGGTAAGGACGACCCTTTCTGGTAGCCACTGTGCTGCTGACAACGGTAGGTCAAAAACAGTGTGTGCCCTCCAGAAGAAGTCCCAGAGGAAAATCCCCAAAGGGAAAAAACCTCTATGACAGGAACTCCCTGGAATAGAAGAAAAAGACATGTGAAAACAAATCAGCCTTCCAAAGTCAAGAAAAAATAACTGGAAGAAAGCTGGAACAAACAGGAACAAAAACTGGAATCGGAAAAACCAGCCGGAGCGTGATCACCACCAGAGGAAGTGTTGTAGCGCAAGGAGAACAAGAATTGAACCCCTTAAATACCCCTGAGCAGGAAGTGACATGCAGGAAAAAGCAAGAACGCCATTTTAGATTGGGAAAAGACTATAGAACAAGGTAGAAGAGAATGCCATATTAGAAAGGGAACCAGATGCATGCAGGGAAAAAGACTAGAAGAAAGGCATGCTGGAAGAAAGAGAATATGGCCCCACTAGAAACAAAATAGAAAAGAAAAAGAAAAAGGAAGAGGAAGGGAGAAGAAGGAAGAAGAAAAGAGCCCTAGAACAGGGCACCAAGTAAGTGAGGGGTTGGGGGTCATGTAGACACCTAATGCCGAGGCCTGAGGCAAACACGACAAGGCCCGACGCCCAACCTTGGGCCCCGGACCCTGCCGCGGGAAATGACGTGTGCCACGCCCGGAAAAAGGGGCCACGGCGAGCCCCACAGCTGGAAAAACAGACCGGTATGAACCGGGTCCTCTGCCTGGGCCACGTAAGCCCACGGCATGACAGTGGGCTCCCTCCCACCCCCACCACACCCCCTCAAAGCCCTGGGTTTGTCCGGATAGAGACAGAAAAAACAACAGACGAGAAGAAGAGCGTGAACAGAAGAGGCATCTTCCCAAAACATTCTCTAAGAGGATGACCCTTCCAGTGAATGAGAAATTGGAGATGTTTTCAGAATATACGAGAGTCACATCATTCCTGAACCTCATATTCGGGTACATCATCCACCAACAGAGGAGGGCGACAGGCGAATTGTCTATGAAAAGGATCAGGCATATAGGGCTTCAGCTGAGACACATGAAAAACAGGATGCATCTTCCAAGTTTGAGGTAAACGAAGACGAAATGATACCTGATTGACTTTTTGAAGAATCAGGAATGGTCTGTAATAATGGGGTTTAAACTTGTTTTGTAACAGACGGTGGGGCAGAAATTTAGAAGAAAGCCAGACCTTGTCTCTGACTTGATAGGATGGGGCATCACACCGTCTCTTATCAGCCATCTTTTTCATTTGTTGTTTGGTAGATAGAAGATTGGAATGTTTAGGACGTTGGATACTATGTAGTCGTCGAGTAAATTAGGTGATTGCAGGAAGTGTAGAGGATTCCTTGATGATAGCAGGAAAGGATTTGCGATGAAAACCATAAGAGCAAAAAAAAGGAGTGACTTTTGAGGCACTATGTACTGTGTTGTTATATGAGAACTCGGCAAGTGGTAAATACATAGACCAGTTACTTTGAGTAGCATTGCAAATGTGACCATACTTTATCAAGAAAGGACTGTACTAGTCCAATAGTTCTTTCTGGTTCAATGGGGTTTTGTGTAGGAGGATCGATAATTTCAGGATAACGTCGTGACAAGACGTCTGCCAGAATATTTTGAGAACCCGGCATACAGGTTATTTCGAAGTCAAATTGACTGAAAAAGAAGGCCCATCGGGCTTGGCGACTGTCCCGACATTGGAAGTTTCGTAGACACTGTAAATTTCGATGGGCTGTTATTACTTCAAATGTTTCCCTTGAACCAATAAGGAATTGTCTCCATTCATTACAAGCTGTCTTTAAAGCAGGTAGTTCTCGTTCCAAGACAGAGTTTACTCTCTGAATCAGATAGTACATGAGACAGATAAAAAGTGGGTGTTCTAACCCATCATCGCTTTTCCTTTGTAGTAATATGGCCCCTATTGCTCTCACTGAAGCATCAGTGACTACTATAAATTGCCTGGTGGTATCAGGATGCTGGAATATAGGAGCTTGTGTGAAGGCACGCCTTAGGCTCTAAAATGAAGTTTCAGCAACTTCTGTCCAAAAAAAGCGGTTCCGTAAATTCTCTTTTTTAGGAGTTTGTGTGATATGACTAGTTTGTTGGGTGAAATTTGCGATGAATTGACGATAGAAATTGGCTAATCCTAAAAAACACTGGGTTTCTTTGATAGAAGAGGGGGATGGCCAGTCAAGGATGGCTTGAACCTTGTCTAGGTCCACGGCAATAACCAACTTGACTAATATGATAACCTAAATATTTTGCCTCACTCTTCTCGAGTTTGCATAATAGTTGGTGTTGCTGGAGTCTTTCTAGAACTTGAAGTACATGCATAGTATGATGCTCCGATTGATTGGAATATATTAAGATATCATCTAGGTATATAACTACTGTTTGATTTAAAAGGTCGGAAAACACTGAATCCATAATCCTTTGAAAAATAGAGGGAGCGTTGGTTAGGCCAAAAGTCATTACATGATATTCTTAATGACCAGGGGTGCGAAATGTGGTTTTCCATTCATCACCTTCTTTCATTCTTAGAAGATGGTAGGCTCCACTAAGATCTAACTTAATGAATTTCTTTTCCCCTCTTACTGCTTCCAGAATATCTTTTATAAGGGATAGAGGATGCCGTCCTTTATGGTGATCTTGTTGAGTCCACAAAAGTCCATACAGGGGCGTAGATCCATTGTTGTCTTAGGCACAAAAAAGAGAGGCTCCCCAGCAGGTGAAGAAGAGCGTGCAATCAGCCCGCTCTGTAATTTTCTTCTAGATATTCCTTGAGTATCTTCTTCTTTGACTCAGTAAGTGAGTACATTCTCCCAAAGGATACAACAGCACCAGGTTCCAAGGGAATGGCACAGTCATATTCTCTATGCGGCAGTAGCACTGGTCTTTCGGGTTTCTGAAACACGTCTGCATATTTCAGGTAATGACTGGGTACCCCTTGGATAAAGTTGATGGAACAACCCACTTCTTGTGGTGTCAATATCATTCTCTTTGGTGACCTGTATGTTGCTGATGAAAAGCAGTGGCGTTGACAAAATTGGGAAGAGAGTGAAATAGTTCTGATTTCCCAATTGATATAAGGATTATGCTGTGTTACCTAGGATGATTACGTTATTTGGTGAGGAAATCAGATCAAAGGAAACATATTCCTAATGTTTTCCAAAACGTAAACATAAAGTAGGAGTAGTGTTCATGAAAGGACCAGAAGCTAGAAGGGATGTATGAACCTGTTCTGGAATGTCCTTAGCTATTCGAGGATTTTTTTTTCCATAGCCCATGTCTCATCAAGATATATTCCACTGGCTCCACAGTCTAACAATGCCAACGCCCTCTCTTCCCGACCGTCAGGTAACAGCAATATAATATGTAAAAGAAAGAGGGACGTAGTTTCTTCTTTGGAAGAACAAATAGAAGGTATCTCAGAGAATACCGTTCCCCTCCCTTCTCACAGAGGACGGGAGTTGGCGTTTCCCGAAGACTTCGCAGGACGAACGAGGCATGTACGAATCAAATGACCAGAAGCACCACAGTAAAGACACAGTCCTTTTCGTTGTCTGGTTTCACGTTCACTAGCAGTTAAGGGACCACGAGCTGTTTCTATTTGCATAGGTTCCTCCTCGGTAGTTCCTCTAGACTCAGGTCGAGTCTCTTCGGATTGGTGAACGATAGTACATGAGGTCCCTGAATGAGGTGGTCCACGACTCTTTCTCTTCTCCATCCTACATTCATCAAGGCGATATTCTATGGAGAACCAGATGAATGCAGGGAAAAAGACAAGAAGAAAGACATGCTGGGAGAAAGAGAATGTGGCCCCACTAGAAAATAAAGAAGAAGAAGGAAGAAGAAAAGGGCCCTAGAACAGGGCACCAGGTAAGTGAGGGGTTGGGGTTGTGCAGACACCTAATGCCGAGGCCCACACCGTGCACTGAACACGGCGAGGCCCGACGCCCATCCTTGGGCCCCAGACCTCACTGCGGGCAAAAACGCAGGCCGTGGCCGGAAAAAGGGGTCGCTGCTCCAACCGCGGACCGAACCAGGTCCTCTGCCCGGGCCGCGGAACCCCGCAGCATGATAGGTCTGGCATTGATCTACCGTGATGCAGCACAGCTGTGCCAGTGAACACTACATTGGTGGACCAGATTCCAGCTAATTACTGGGGCACATTTAGAAAACAATAAAACATTTGATAACACATTTTCAAAAATATGGTTGTATAGCTATTCTGTGAAATCCTCTGCAATTCTCGATCTTACTATTTCTTTTAACTCAGTCAGTCCTACAGAAAGGTGCATCACATGCAAAAGGAAGCAAAGACAATCCTAGGGCATCAAAGGGCAATAGTGTTTCAATATTAATTTGAGTGGGGGATGCTTAACTAGGTCTGTCAGGGTTCACGAAGACCTGAAATCTATCTATTTTCTTCTTAATCTATAGCCCAGAAGGAGTTAGAGAATTATAGTGGTTACATTTACAGCAAATATACATTTTTACAATAAACCTTATTGTAACTGAGGCTTATGAGGAAACAGAGACTCTGTTGGGCAGTAATAGAAAGGAATGGAATGGTTAACATATAAAAAAATTACATCAGAAGTCATGACCAGCAGGGTTTAGTAGACACGTACGTTGTAGGAAAGTGCCACTGAAGCTCTCCTTTGGGAAATGTTCACTGGTAAGTGTAGGGACAGACTCCTCACACTCTCTGTGAAAGATGCAGAATCCTATGACCTCATGAAGGCTACCCTGATTGAGGGCTTTGGATTCTCCACTGAGGAGTATAGAGTTAAATTTAGGGGGACTCACAAAACCTCGAGCCAGACCTGGGTTGATTTTGTTGACTACTCAGTGAAAACACTAGATGGTTGGCTAACTGGCAGTAGAGTGCATGACTATGATGGGCTTTATAATTTGTTTATGAAGGAACACCTGTTAAGTAACTGCTTCAATGATAGGTTGCATCAACATCTGGTAGACCTAGGTCCGATTTCTCCCCAAGATTTGTGAAAGAAGGCAGACCACTAGGTCAAGACTAGGGTGACCAAGACTTCCACAGGGGGTGACCAATAGAAAGGGGTCACAAAGCCTCCCCAGGGGAAGGGTGGTGAAACACCTAAGGACAAAAACAAAGAGTCTTCTAAAGGGACCCAAAAACCTGCTCAGGAGGGTGGGCCCAGAGCCTCTTCACAGTCGACAAATGGGTACAAGGGTAAAAACCTTAATCGCAAAAAGGCCTGGTGTCACAACTGTAGACAGCGTGGACACCAAACTGGAGACATGGCCTGTTGCAAGAACAATCCCACAAGCACTACTACAGTTAGTACTGGAATAGCTAGTCCCCAGGTGGGATCAACAGTGTCCCCAGAGCAAATCAAGGTTCACACTGAAGCTACACTGGTCTCTGAGGGTGGGGTGTATATAGCCACACTGGCTGCCTGACAACCTAACATGCAACAACACAGGCAGCAGCTCTTGATAAATGGGAAAAAGGTAGAAGCCCCGAGGGACACAGGTGCCGGTGTCACCATGGTGACAGAGAAACTGGTTTCCCCAGGACAGTATTTGGCTGGACAAACATATCCAGTTACCAGTGCTGACAATGTGACTAAAGTCCATCCAATGGCTAATGGTGACTTTGGAATGGGTAGGGGTTACTGGCCTGAAACAGGAGGTAGTCTCCTCTGGGCAGCGGGGGGCACGCAGCCGTCCCAAGATGGCTGATAATACTTCAACAACTAGTGTTGTTGAAGTGTTATCAGCCAATCAGACCTCTGCACGAGATCAGGAGGAGTCACAAATCCTTTGTGTCCCTAGATATACAAATTTGGATGTTCTTTAATTTCCCTAAAACTACTGAACGGAATTACAACAAAAAAGCACTTTTTATTGACCAGGACCTACCTTCCTGCCAAATTTGTTGTAATTCCGTCCAGTAGTTTTTGCGCTATTGCTGTTCAAAATCCCTATGGAAAAATGAATGGGGAAAACGTGTTTTGGGACCCCCCCTTTTTCTCATCCCCTCTCGATGGATCACCTCAAAATTTTCCAGGGAGCAACTGACGGGTCTCGCAAAGTTTTTGGGAAAATTTTGTGAAGATTAGTCAAGCAGTGCCAAAGACATAGGCAAGGAAACAAACGTTTTTTATTAAAAAATATATGTTCTAACTATAACTACCTTTAACTACCTACTGGCCCCCGCTATAGCCCCGAGGACCACCACCTACCCGGGGTGAATAATAAATTATGAATGGGGGCTGTGCAGCCCCTTGCGCACTGGGGCAAAAATGCTTTATGCACGTGGGGGAGGCCCGATGGCCCCAGAGGCCACCACCAGGGCTTTATGAATTATGAGCGGGGAATCGCGCAATACCCCCTCCCCCCCCCCCATCCTGGGGACCACCACTCCTTGGGGCAAAAATGTTTTTCATATGTTGGGGAGTTATAGTTTCCTTATAGTTACTTGAAAGAACGCTAACTGTAACTGCAAAATGTCTATGTTTTTGTACAAGTAAATTCAGAACCTAACTATAACCTCCCTGTAACCTTTGTTTTTTCAATGAATAAATATATAATAAATGAATAAATATATATATTGCCATAAATTGGAGAAAAAAAAACAAGTGCAGTCTCCTGCGCTTGTTATTCATTTTGCCCCTGGGTGGGCCAGGACCTGGGGGCATGCCAAATTTAATAAATAATGAGGGTAACACATGTGACCCCTCCTTCTTGGGCTCTTAAAAGCACCGGGGACCGCCACCTTCCTGGGGCTACATATAACCAATATATACAGGGGAAGATTGGAACCCCACCTCCCTGAGGCTACATACAAAAAAATGTATAGAGGGAGCTGCACATACCCCTGGACCCCAGGAACTACCACCTCCTCAGGCCCCGGGGACCACCACCTACTTAGGGCCAATTACACATTTTTTTAAAAGGAGGGAGTCACACAGCCCCCCTCCTGGACCATATACTGCCCCAGAGACCCCCACTTCCCTGAGGCAAGCCCATGCTAATGAAAGGAAGGGGCCACGACCGCCCCTCCTTAAGCCATTTATGGCCCTGGGGACCACCACCCCCAGGACCGTCGCCTGCTAACTCCTGAGGTGAGATAGCTGTTTGCTTGCCCACTCTCTGAAGATAGCTGGTTGTTTTTGCTTGGTGGGAGCAGTGATAGCTCCCACCAAGTAAAAGCAAACACTCCGCTTCCTGCAAGTGGGTACTGTGAAAATGCTGCCACTTTCTGGAAGTGGAGTTTCATCTCTTTTTCCCCTTCCTACAGATGTGCAGGCAGGGAAAGAGATGAAAGTATTGCTCCCACACGCAGGGAGCTGCATTTCCAGCAGCTTTCCTGCATGAGGGTGCAATGCTGGCTCACACAGGAGGCGTGGAGCTGGCTGGAACTGTGGGGGCATCCTGCCTGGCATATTTATATTGAGCATGATGCTCACTTGACAGAAAGTAAGCCTCATTGGGAAGCACTTAGATATAAACAAAGCAGAAGCCCAAGTTGAAGCTTCACTTCGGTGAAGTACTAATCATCCTAATTTCTTTGCATGGTCAATGCAAAGCAAGTGTGTTTTCACTGCATTGCCACCGTGAAACGTTATATGTAAACATTGATGGAGGTGTTTGCATCCTTGCTTTTTTTGCATGCAGTGTCGCACGTAGTGAATGTAATGAGTGGGTTCTTTCTTGTCATCTGCTGCTGAGACCAGAGATCGAGTTCTCCATTGTAAAAACTACAAGTATGTAAAATGGCCTAGAAACCCGCCCTTTTGGCCCCACCCCATATATATATTAGTGGTATGCAACGTCTTGCCACCATTTTCCCAGGATGATGGATATCTTACTAAAGGACCCCCCAAGCGTGTTTCCCCTGATTTTGGAGACATGTTCTTGATGCACAGGAATATGACCACATTTCCACCAAAGAAGCACTTCATGAGTGGAGTGGGGTTGGGTGCTTATAGGAGGTAGGCCAGGCCCTGCAGTCAACCCCCACTGCTTACGGCCGAAAGACATGTATTGCGCAGGGTTGGGTGGTTATAGGGGGTAGGCTGCAGTGCTCGGCCATAGGCCAGGACCAGCAGTCAATCTCCGCTGCACACTGGCCAGGCCACTGTGCGTGGCAGAGACTGAATTAATGTAAAGAAATTAAAATTACTTAATGTTAAAAAGCTCTGATAATTACCCCACATATTACAACACTCATGACATCTTTGATAACATCATTGATAATGTCAATGTAATATTTACAGTAAAATATTAAGCAGAAAACTGAATGGCGAGGGCACGAGTTATCGTTACCTTTGGGCACGAGCTATAGTTACTTGAAATAACTCTAACAATAACTGCTGAATTTTTATGGTTTTCTACATTTATAATGTGAGCCTAACTATACAGCTCTTGTAATCTTTGAGTGAATATATATATATATATATATAATATGAAATATAGTGACTGCTTTACCTTCTAGATATATATATATATATTTTTTTGTATATATATATAGTCTCTGATATTTTTCAGATATGGCGGCACGCTGGGGGAACAACCCAAGGACAATGAACAGTCCGCCTTTAATGTTTATAAAAGGTATTCTCCAATGAGAGCGAGTCCGGAGCAATTTAAAGAAGGACAATTGGTATACTCTGCATGTTACTGGCATTGAAAAAGGCATTTTACACCGAAACATGTCTGCCTGTCAATGCAATTAGATTCCTGGTACCCGTGAGTGCTCCTCTTTGTTCCTTTTGGAGCAACAGATGACAGATATATATTTATAGAATATAGTGACTGCTGTAACAAAAAAGTAGTAAATCTGCACCCATAGAAGTACTTCTTGAATAGGTGAAAATGTACTACTTTTTGTATTCACAAACATTGGCAGAAGTAGGCCTGGAAAGCTGCTCCAGTCTCCGGTTTCCAGGCATACTACTGGCAGTCAAACTCCCAAAAGGGGATGGGATAAATGCTTGCGAAGAGTTTAAACAATGTTCATTGCTCATGGTAGCATTCCAGCCCATTGTTTTTCGCCCACTATGCCACTCTAGACAAACGCCCACCTAATGTAAATCAGAACTAACCCTGCGCCTCATGTAAACGGTCCACCCAGATACTTGGTCATCTCACACCTACAACCTGCAGCCCACTGTTTTTTCAGTTGGTTAATCTGAGAGTCATATTGCCCAAATCTCACTCACTAAACTACGCCCCTACCCATTTCCTTATAGCTCAATCATACATGTGCCAAAAAGTACTCAATTATATGTCCAACTTTGAGAAGCTTTCAAAAGCATTTGCAATATGTTGTGCGTAGGGACCCAAAAACTTTCAGATGACGCTGGTGAGAGAGAGTCAGAGGTGACTTACTCGGAGAAATGTAATAGGCAGAGGTCAAACAAGGAGACTGTTCATCTCAATCAGGGGGACCCTTGGAGGAGCTGGACCCTGAGCAAATGTCTACTTTGCCGGTGCCTTAAAACTTATCTGCCCAGATGTCTGCGTGTGGTCTATGTGATGCTAGATCGGCTTTCTAAAACCCTTGCGGCTCAGCCTATGTGCCAGTACTTCCATCACCTTCTGTCACCTCTTTAATGTATCTCCCAGGGGTGGATGGCGCAAATGACACCCAGTAATCTTCATGAACACATCACCTTTCTTGTCTATGTCATGGGGCGGGGATAGGGGGAGAGAGAGGTTTCGGAGGATAAAATGTTAAATTCGTATTTCGCATCCTTCAAGTTCCCCAATGGCTGGATGGCTGTAGACAATGGTATGTGTAAATTACTAAATAAATACAATTGTCACTAAAAAATGCATCAGAAACAAATCTATTAACAAAATACAATATGGTGAGAGCTCGCGTGTTAACACTTCGAGCCATTCATGCTCGTCCCAAATCCCAAACTGGTGTGTGTTCTATGTCAGTACAGCATAACTGCACCGGAATGATACAACTATTTCGGTCAAGGTTAAGAT
Organism: Pleurodeles waltl; assembly: GCF_031143425.1. Lineage (NCBI taxonomy): Eukaryota > Metazoa > Chordata > Amphibia > Caudata > Salamandridae > Pleurodeles > Pleurodeles waltl. The sequence goes on along the minus strand of NC_090440.1, from coordinate 1,781,238,111 downwards.
GGATGAGATAAGTGTTTCTTTTCTTAGCCTTCGACCCAGCTGAATCCCTTATCACTCTGTTTTTCAGAAGGACGGCGGAAATGTGCATCCTGCATTATTAAAGGTTGCATTAAAAATGTATGACTATTAATAACACTAGGATGAGCTGTTTTTTGCCACCGGAACAGTTTGAAATGAAGTGTAAACAAAGGGAGTAATCATCTTTCAAAGTTGAACACATCGAATGCCCAAGGTCAAGCATAGATCTATTTATTGTTTAGAGCTTTACAATCCAAAAACACAATGGTAGGGAGATTTTCGATAATCAGTAATCAATTGTAAGTCCTAAATCTGATCAAAACACATTAAAAACGTAACTATAAATGCGCCAGGTCAACCCATGCAGCCTCCAGTCTTTTGTACGCCTTCGCGTCGTTTCAGCACATTAAAATTACAAGGCACACAGCTTATTTTTGATGTTTAATTATAAAGGATACATTTCTACTTGTTTAAACATTAATTTTGGTTTCTCCAAATATTTCATTGAAGAAAATGGTTCACTCCCTGTGCTTGGCTGCAGGGACGATTAACCTCGCAGTTGATGCACGAGGCATGTGTGGTGGATTTGATCCGTCCCTCCATCTGCCAGAAAGTAAACGGTAGGCAAGTTACTATTAACTCGAGGATACCTCGTCGGCGCTCTTTTCCCCTCTATTCCTTAATATACGCCGGTTTACGCAAATTGAAATCACAAACCTGAGAGGAGTGGCTTTAAAATCAACCCAAATGATATTCTCACTGATGAATACATAGAATGTGGACATTTGAAATATTAAAAAACATTTAACGTAGAAAGCGAGAAGCAAAGAGAAGCACATCATCATCAAATTAGGTCATTTTCTGACGGATACTCCTTGCCGTAGATTTCCCACCTCATGAATACTTCCCAGGGGCCACAATGGATATAGGAAGTTTTTCCCCGCTCAGCAGCTCTCCATTGCTGCTAGGTGGTGCCATGTTACCACTCAGCCAGGAGCGACAACACTGGCCTCTATACAGAACCACCTGCTGCGCTCGTGACAGTTCCTTTATTTTTGAGCTTTACCTACTTCTTCAGTTTTCAGAATTCTTCAAAATGTTTCAGGACTCTTCTACAGCAGTTTTTATCAAATGCCTCCCTCCAGAGATTTTGGGGTTCAAACCCTGTTCCGCAATGTTGAAATAAGATGCTCCTGTCAGATCCCCATAACATCTGCATGTGGTGCCTGAGGCCTGACCACAACCTCCAGTTTAGGGCTCCTGCACCTCCATGCATCTAAAGCCATCAGTTAGCGAGAAGGCAAGCTATTTCTGAAATGCACATGAAAAGACTCTCTATAGGGGGCCTTGTCCCCTCCTTCATGTAAGTCTTCTGTGAGGTAGCGAACATCCAGGCGTTCACTCTTCCAAAAAAAAATATATATATATGAAACCCAGGTGGAAAAATAAGGCCCAGATTTAAGAGGGTCTTGTGCCCTTTAACGACACATTAGTGTCATTTTTTTACGCTAATGTGGTTCTAGATGGCCAAAAACCCTGAGTCATATTTAGAAAGCGGCGAAATGCATGGACTTTTCTTAAATATGCCCCTAAGTTCTTTTCTGCCTAAGGAAAATGGTCACCCTCCAGGTACTTTGAATACTGTGGCGGCTGTTTTTTTGGATATCACGGTATAACTTCCATCATGGTTCACGGCTCCTTTTATATGCAGTGGTGATTCAATGTTACTGCAGCCAGAATATTACCACATGGATCTACAATTTCCTTTTCAAAGAAGAGTTGCTTCCTTTGAAGTTTCTTCAGAGGGCACGTAGGCATAACGAGATGTTTTCTGAAAGTTGAGTTGTGTTGTGAAAATGAACTTTGGATTATTCTGAACATTTAACTTAAACTTTTTTAAAGGCTGTAAAGATGTTTCATTAAACTTGAGTCTTATAATGTGATGAAAAATGAGAAGTTCTTAGCACAAGACGATGTTGCATATGCCATGTATATATGATTATGCATAAGGTAGTCAGAGTTTTAGTAATGCTTGTAAGAGGTACTACGATAAAATCAAATTCTGTGTGGCATCTGGACACAGGACTTTCATGGTAGGTTACTAAGATACCAATTATGGCCTTAAGTGATCCGCTGTACCCTGCAGGCTTCAGTGCTGAGCATGAGTGACCAGTCAGAGTGATGCAGTCCAGTGGCTCTGTTTTCTCTCTCATTCCATTCCTCTTTCCCAGATTCTAACACTGGCTCTGATATTCTTGTGTCTGTGGTCACTGGCGAAGTCTGTATCACTGAAAGAGTGCATTGCTCCTATTGGGTCACAATACCCGTTTAGTGGTTTCTGACAGAATGACGAAGCAACATTTTCATTCAGCCCTAGGAATGAAATCTCGCACTACTCTGACTCAGATATTAGAGGCTATAACTAAATCACAACAAGAGGTCAGTTTAATTAATTTGAGAATACGGTTTAACATTTAGAGGTAACTGCAGTGAAACAAGAGATAGGTAGGTGCTACAATCAAAGAAGGCATAGGTCAGTCACGTGTTGTTGCAAACAAGTTCAAAGGATGCTGATTCATGAGTGTTTCCATTTCCCTCTTCTGTAGTGACTCCAGAAAGGTTTTCTGGTGAATTAATTGCAATATTTTTTTCTCTGATGATTGAAATAAAGTTCCTTTTGTTTTGTCCTACTTATGCGGGAATGCATCATTTCGGAGCATTCCATGTGTAGAGAGAAATGAGCCTTCACTTTCCAGTTTTTTATGCTTTCTTTGATCAGATGCAGAAATGGTTCGACAAGAAATACAACCACTTTCTTTAGATAGTAAATTGTTAACTTTTTAACAAGGTAACAAATATCTGTTAAGTTACATTACCAAATTTAATCGCTAGGTGGCTGAGATGTTTTGGACTTTTTGTATCAAGGTCTGCAAAGAATATTAAATGAAGCCTTTGTACAGTTTAGGAAAATACTAAGCACTCTGTCCTAAGTCAGGGGAAATTAATAAATGTACTTTCGGAGCCTATACAGTTAGAAAGGATGCTTGAGTCGAAAAGAGCGAGCGAGAGAGAGAGAAATTGTTGTGGGAGGTCAGACTATTTTATAAAAAATCGCAGAAGTAAATCTGGGACCTTTAAAAGTCAAGCATTGTAACACTACCGATAAAAAGACCATAGCCAGTAAAAACTAGATTCTGCCACAGCAAAAGGAGCTGCCTTTTTGAGTGAAGAAGTTAAGTCAGTTCCTATATGGCTAGTGAATACAATGCAGTAAGGAGTTGATAGTTTCAGGGCTTTTAGACTTTGAAACATCATGGAATTATGTGCAGTCAACCTTTGCACATTCTTGTGTTTAAGAAAGCGATTGATAAGGAGCTTGGGGCAGTTGGTGGCTCTATTCTATCTTCAGGTCAAGTGAAGTTTCATAGGTACATGATTTTGTCGCGTAGGCTCTCATTATTCTAATGAGTCTACTGGATTTTGAGCAGCAAGATCGTCCACGGTGTGGGAGACTGAGTCTGACCCACAGTGGGTGACACCTGTCGCTCCAAATCCGGGTTTTTCTCTGGCTAACTAGCAGTGCCTAGTCTCTCCCAAAAGGTAGAGACAATTGGGCAGCCGAGCGCATGACATATCATACTTCTCAGGGAAGTCGTGGTGACTCAGGTCGCATCCGGTTCTCTCATTCGCAATTCAGTCTCATATATACATGACAATAAAAGCAGTATGAGTTTTAAAGACTGGTTTAATAAAAACGACTACATTTTAAATAGCAAAGCGTAAGCTGCAATAACCAGAACGACCACAACATGACAATATTAAAATGGTGACGATGAGAGTGAAGCATAAGAATAACGCTATCATATTGCCACTAGAATCGATGGACTACTTTCTATCTGAGTCATAATTTGAGCACAGCATATTAAGCTCTAATTCTGCCTTTCAGGTTCCCCCGGGAGGACATCGACCCACATACCTGAGCAAAGGCCTGTAGTCTGCGTTAGCATCTGCAGCGAAGCATTCAGCAATCGGCATACAATCGTGGTTCCCTGGCTGGAATCTCCCTCTTAACGTGTAATGGGACTAGGAAGTGTTTTTATAATAACACAGCTAATGTTCTAAGAAAATGTTGCTACGTAAGGATGTGTATTTTCTACGAATGTTGGAGACTAAACTTCTACCACGTTCACCGGCAATGTAACAAACTGTAGCCTTGACTCAAGCACAAAGTGATCAAGAATGTCTTGTTTGAGAACACAGTGCTGGGCTAAGCAAAACAGTTAAATAGATTAAATTAAAACAAGACCGTAAAACTGTTTATTGTAAAAATAACAATGCGAAGCCGAATAAAACATATCTAGGTCAAAGTGCACAGCGGCCTAGTGTATTAAACTAACGTGCATGGAGCTATAGCTAAAATGGCTACACAACAATTTCTTTAGGTTATTTTGGAAATCTTCATGAAGCGATTCGCTTTGTTTTGATATATGCTGTTCAGTTCAAAGTAATCAGTGGAATTCCTTGGTTGAATTTACATTACGGGCATTAATATTGAATTCAGATTAGTCAGATTATTGTGAGATGAACTGTATGACCCCATGCAACTCTGAAAATCAGTACTTGCACAAATGAGTATTTTGTCAGGTTGTGCGATTTCTCTACCCTCTTGTTATGAAGTGGATGATGCCCTAATAAACAGGAGTTATATAACCACAAGAACTGTAGAGGACTGGGGAACACAGAGGAAGGCAAGTATTCCAGAATCTGAGTTAATCTGACTTTTCCCTTTGCCGTCCTCATCCAAACTTCCTAAAATGAACAGACAAGCATCTTAGAAGGATGCTGAAGAGAGAAAAATGAAGTTAAAGTTTATTGATAAGCATTTAGAAATTCTCAGTAAAGATTGTATTACCCCTAATAAACATCTAACTTGCAAAGCTTCATTTAATGTGTCTAAGTCTCAAAAACAAAAATCTAGATGTGCATTTAGGAGACCATTCATTTTGTGAGTGCCATCAAGTTTAATGTAGAGGAAGGTAGAAAGCAGAGGTACAACTCAAGATCAAGAGCAAGGAAGAAAGCAACAAGTAGACAGGGGGGTAGCTCCAGGGGGAGATGCTGCACCCCCTAATAAATCTATTCTCAAGTAAATAGTAGGGTCCAGTAAAATAAAAATACGCACACTCTGTCTCTCGTCTACGTTCTAATGGTCTTAAAAAGTATTGGTTATTTTATAAAATATTGTGTTTTAAGTACCCCTTACAATTTGCACTCCACTGTCTTTCCACCCTTCTTAAACTTCCCTTCTGCACTTTCTCTTACAATGTATTTTAACATCATCACAAATGGTGTGGTGGCACAGAACACAAAGTATGATATTTTGTCTACTTCTGATAAGCGAAACTATTTGTCGCGTCCATAGATTGTCTCGAGAATGTGGCACTAATCTAGCAACCAGGATATTTCCTTAATGGAAGAGGTGGTCTCACACACTTATAGTGTCATGCTTCATCCTTGGCCACCTCTCCCCACCCTGGTAAGACAATAACACCAGGGCGGACTCATCCTCTTGGTAGGGCCTACACCAGAGGGATTTCTTATATAAAAACTACTGGATAAAGTCCAAGTCACACGGTGAATCATCTGCAACTAGAAGAATCCATCAGAAGAAGTTCTGTAGCAATCTTTCTGGTGGATACTCTATCTAACTGCAGATTTCTCACCAACATACCACCTCCCTGGTCTGTGTACTGGGCACTTTCTCCATCTACAAATGGCCCCATTTAGAGATCTGTACACTGGCTATGCCAAGCTGCCAATAGGCTATGTTTTTGAGTGACATCAGTGTGTATGCGGGGTGCCTATTTGCGTCTCCACTCACTACTGGACTGGAACAATGTTAATGCAGACCCGCACAATGCCACCTGCTGGCGTGCAGAAGCACTGCTTTAAAGTTTCTGGGTCCAGTCTGGCACTGTGGTAATATTCACAAGGTGAGGAATCTGCTGTTAGAAAGAGTATTCACCAGAAAGTTCATTACCAAATGGAAAGTAACTTATTCTTTGAGTGTATTATTTGAAATGTAGTCCTATGTCTTAATTTTACTTACAGACCTAGATTCAGTACTTTATTTATATGACTCATACAATACACAAATGAAAATAAACATCTTTTTTATAACTGCATTGGTATGAATGTTATTTCTTAACCAAAACAGTAAATGTACACCTTCATTATATATTAACATAGATGTGCCATCTCTAAGAGGGTAAGAGACAGCAGTATGACACTGATTCTGACATGGAGGAAGACAGTGACCCATTACCACACCACCAGTGCCTTCAAGAGTCAGCACTCTCCCAGATTTTCCTGAACAATCTGTTGACCCTCAAATAACCTCAAACACACAGGAACATTCAGCGACCTGCTTTAACACCAGGACAAATGCACAGGAGAATTTTACAGAGGGATAACAATGCTTTGTGGGTTTACCCTTCTGTTCAAGTTGCATTTGATGATGAGGCAGTAACCTCTCAACTCTTTGGTGGCTTAGAAGCACCCATGTTGTCAGTGTAGCATGTACAGCATAAGAGTATAAAAAAGATTTGGCAACAGCTGGTGGGCATTGAAAATGGTTTGGAAAGCTTACTAATACTATAGAAGAGTAACAAAGGTCACTCGGTGACAAATAGGACAACATAACCAAGGCAGTGAAGTATGTGTAATGGTATGCAGAAGGAAGGCGGTTCACATAGGCTTCAGCATTACCACTTTGTATCACGTATTGATGGTTTCAGTAAACCAGTGAACCATCTTGTCCATGCTACTGCCAATTTATCAAGGCACATGGTTAACCTACAAGTAAAGATGACCCGCTATACTAAGGATCGTGGCCATGAGCAGGTTATTTTGTGAGCATTATTCGATCTTCACTCACTTGGAGTGCTTGGATTAAAAAATGGTGTTAAAATCTAAGGCGTTAGAGCATAATCAGTGTCACTGATAATAAAAAGTTTAGTGTACATATTTAACAAGATGAACCCAAGTTTGATATGGATAACTATGGATTGATAGACTTACCGAATAACTATCCATCACCAAAATCCCCTCTCGGTAGACAACTGTAAATCCCACTGTGTCTAAAGATGTATGACTCATAGGTACTGCCTAGGAAACGTGCTAATGTGTTTTTAATGATACAGGATGCATCATACACAACCTATATGTTTAGCGAGTAGCAATTTTTTCTGTTTCTAAATAAGAACTCATTGGTAGATGGTGGGCAAATTACATTATGAGTAGCATACTTCCTATGACGTAAAAAATGTGCTATGCAATACAATTGTGATTTGGTGACTTTTAAGTCCTATTAAGTGTTAGGGAAAATAATACATTGTTAAATGTTTGACAACATTACATTTCGTAAGGTCTTACAAACATAGATAGCAAATTTTTGGAAACACCATCTGCCACTGCAATGACACTGTGGTAACTACCAGAGGCAAAGAGGATAAAATAATTTGTCAGTAGTCTCCTCGCCTGTCTGGTGAAAGACTGTAATCCTGACCTTAACAATCCTCTCCGGATTCCTCCTCCTGCTCTGTAGTACTCGTCACCATCACATATACAAAGCTGCCATTGTAGAAGATGCTGGTGCATTTTGGGACCATTTATATAGGTTGCACCTGATTACTACCTGCTTCCATTTGGTGGTAAATTATATGTCTACAATGACTACTCTGCAATTAGTCACAATTTGCAAATCCTCATTACATATAAATTGTGATTTACCATTAGAAAATCACTAATAATGAATCACTATTTGGAGTCGGTAAGTTAAGTAATTGCTATTTATTCAATTTGCAAAAATTTCTAATGAACTGCCTTTCATACCTCGGGAGAAAGCAATTTTAGCAGTTGGCGAAAGGATTGCTACTGGTTACTGATTTGCATCACATTGCTAAATCGGGACCTTAATTATGTATTTGATAAGAAACAAAGCAAATGTGTTACCTGCACACAGAAGTTATGATTATGAGATCAGTTTCAAACCATGTGCATGCACAAAAATCTTGTAGTCAAGTGCATACACTGTTTGAATAAGAAGCAGAATTTCTTAAACGGTACTTGGATAAGAATTGGCTAATGGGTTCATTAGACCCTTGCAGTAACCTGCTTCTCCTTTATTTTTTGTATCTAAAAAAGGAGTGAACCAAGAAAGTGTAGAGGCTTTAGAGGCTTCTATAGAATCATAGTGATGAATTGTTACCTTTTACTTTAAATTTGTTCTTACAGATCGGATTAGAAATACAAAAATATTCACAAAGTTGGGTCTCAGAGGAGCTTACCATCTGATAGAGACTTATAGCCACAGATTCTTTGCCTTAGCTTATTTCAGACCCTCATTGTCCCGCTCCTAGGGACCTAGCTGTTCTCATCCAGCACCCCACCGCAGACTATTCCCCACAGTATAATTCTGAGGACAATGATGATGATGAACAATATGATGATGGTGATTTCGTTGACAACTTCCAGGATGCCAGGTGCCTGGATACCTCACCAGTTATTGGAATCTGCCTCCTTCTCAACTGTAATTCAGAGATACTTAACCTACTCTGTCTACATAAGAGGTCATACCCTTACAGAGGTTCTAAACCCAACACAATCTAAACAGGAACCTTTGTTTCCCTTTAACAAGGACCTCATTGATTTATTGGTGGGCACTTGGGCAAAACCAGGATCTTCGCCCTTGATAAATAGACAAGTAGCTTGGTGGTACAGGCCTGCTCCCCGACTTTCTTCTACAGTCTCCTGCTCCAGGGAGCTTGGTGGGGCAGAAACCTACAAGCCACCTGAACCCCCATTCTTTCCCTACCACTCCATCTAACAGGATTTAAAAAAATGGAGGCATTTGCAAAGCAAATATTATCTGCCTCAAGTCCCACTCTGCTATGCCCACACAACATGCCTCTTCTGCAGGTAGTTGTATGCATTGCAGGACAGGGTGGTTGACATCTAGCCAGCTACCCCAGAGGAACTCTGTTCAGCCTTAAAAAGGCTAATTTTGGACAAACAGGACACTGCAAAATACTCAGTATGATGTGGTCTGGGCACCAATGATTTTCTGGATAGGGAAGTTGGTTCCAGCATAGCACTTAGGCACCATGCCTGGATTTGCTCTATGGAGTACTCAGCTGATGTCCAGCAGTCCCTCATGGGAGAGCCCTAGGCTACCTGGAGCGACAGCAGATTTAGCCCTCAAAATACTCAGAGAGTGCAAGGACACTTCCTGCTCTTTGGGCATTTTTCTGCCAGCATGGCTTGTCCTCCAGTAGCAGCCACTTCGAAGGCTTTGACAGGGCCTACCAGCACAGGTCGGGGCAGTATGCACCTCAGCAACAACAGGCCTCCCAGTCATTTTATGGTCAAGGCCATGGTTCAGGGCAACAGTGTCCAAGTCCCGAGGGACACAGAGCTAACCAAAACCTAGCCACACTCTCGGCAGCTGCTGCAAAACCACTTTGATTTGTCCTTGGAGGTACATGATCTCCTGATAGGAGGTCACATCACCTTTCACCTCCCTGGATAGAGGAGCATCACATCCGAACAATGGGTGCTCCAGATCATGCAATACATCTATTCCCTACTTTTTCTCTCTTACATCCTGGATGTAACACCCACACAACAGCAATCCACAGAAGAAGATAACCTGTCCATACTCCAAGGAAAAGTTAAGGCTTTCTTGGCCAAGGGAGCAGTAGAGATGGTACAGAACCAAAGATTGGGACAGGTTGCATTTTCTGTTATTTCCTGGTGCTGAAAATAGATGAGGGGCTGTGCCCTCTGAAATCCTCCCTCTATAAGTACAAGTTCAAGATGGCTCAAGTTCTGTTTCCCTGGATCCAGGAGACTGGATGATAGCATTGGAATTGTAGGACGCATATTTTCATATCCCTGTCCTGCAGGCCCAAAGGCATTCTCTGTGGCTTCAGGTAGACCAAGAGCCTTTTCAATTTCTTTTTCTCCCCTTTGGACTGTCAGTGCCATGGGTGTTCACAAAGGTTATGGTGGTGGTAGCAGCTCATCTGTAGAGGTTGGGAATAGCAGTCTTTGTATACTTGGAGGACTAGCTACTGAAGCAGGACTCCCATCAAACAGCCCTAAGCCACATCCAGGCAATACTTGACCTGTTGGTATTGTCTCTATGCAAGACATTTTTCTATCCCAACACCTGGTCTGAAAAATTCCCAAGACCTTCCACAAGAGGAGGTGTACTTCTTTGGTGTCTAATCAGAAGGTGAGGAATCAACAGGTAGACATCTCTATCAGAAGGACAAGTTGATTACCTCCGGTAATGCATGTTCTGGTAGAAACTATATCGAACTATAGATTCTTCACTGACCCATCCTCTTCTCTGTTCTGCAAAATGGGTTCACAAAGTCCATTAAAAAGATCTCAATCTGGAAGACTGCGCACTGCCATGTCCTCGTTTTTTTGGGTTCTTCATCAGTCGGCATAGACCGAGATTAGAAAGAAACTGATGCCAATGTGCAGAGGTGGTGCAGAAATAGTTGCCCGACATCACATTCGGGGCTAGGCAGACTCGATACAGAGCCGCACAAGGCCACAGACCGACGAGAGAGGGTATTACTATGAAAGTTTCTAGATCCAGTCTGGTGCATTGGGGAATTCACAGGGTGAGAAATAAGCAGTTAGAGTCTCTATCATAAAAAGTCATTACAGAAGGTAAATAAATTGATCTTTGCTTTGAAATCACCAGTTGTTAATGCTACTTGATTTTTATCTAAGACCTCTGCCATGATGCCAGTACAATTAGAAGCATGAGGGTCTTTTTGGATCTGATTCTGATACAGTGCAAGATGCTCCTATTGGCCCTCCGAGCACTGGGGTTGATTGGGAGAGGCACAACTTACGTGCCTTCATTATACTGGCGATACCTTGTATTTCGTAAGTCTTACATATTGTCCAAAGGGACTACAATCAATTCTTCATTTCTTCCCCAACCTGCCTTCCTGTTACACCAGAGTGACTTTCAGAGGATGATACAGGAGGTCATTTCTCTGTTGTCCAAGGGTGTCATTGAGCGAGCATCTTAGAAACAGTTGCTATTTGCGGTATTTCCTTGTTTTAAGGAAGCACGGAGGCATCAGATCCCTTTTGGATGTCTGCCCAGTAAACACCCTTTTGTGGCAGGATAGTGTCAAAATTGTCACGTCATAGTTTTTTCAGCTCTTGACTTCGATTTGATAGTGTTTCTGGACTTACAGGAAGTGTATTTCCATTACACGTACTGGAATCCAACAGGCGATATCTACAGTTTGTGGTGGCTGGAACTCTTCCAATTTGCCATGCTCACCTTCAGCCTTACCTCTGCCCCTTGGGTGTTAATTTGTGTTAGACCTGTCAGTTCTTGATGTAGTTTCCCCAGTATTTTTGCTTCTGATATCCAGTTTTTGATCCTGTGCTGAATTTTGTCTTTGCTGGTTTTAGGGCTCTGGGCACTCTACCACTGCTGACCAGTGCTAGAGCACAAGTGCTCTCTGTCCAAATTGTATTGGTGGTTGGTTTATCCATGATTGGCATGTTTGATTTACTAGTACATTCCTAGTATAGTGCACTATGTGTGCCCATGGCCTCTAAATCAAATGCTACTAGTGGGCCTGCAGCACTGATTGTGCCACGCACACGAGTAGCCCTGTAAACATGTCTCAGACCTGCCGCTGCAGTGTCTGTGTGGGCAGTTTTAAACTGCCATTTTGACCTGGCAAGTGCACCCACTTGCCAAGGCCAAATCTTCCCTTTTACTGCATGTAAGTCACGCTTAAAGTAGGCGCAAGGCAGCCCCATGCGCAGGTTGATGTGTATTTAAAAGGTAGAACATGTAATGATGTGTATTACATGTACTGATTGTGAATTACTGCTAATTTTCATTTTTTATTATTGCAAGACCTATTTCCCCCCTGGGGTTACATGGGGATTGCCTTGAAATACCTTTTAAGTGCAATTTCCTATTGGGAGCAGATAGAGACATTGAATTTGGGGTCTGTGATCTCACAATTTAAAAATACATCTTTTGGTGAAGTTAGTTTTTGAATTGCAGGTTTGAAAATGCCACTTTTAGAAAGTAGGCATTTTTGTGCTTAACAATTCGGTGACTCTGTCTGTGGAATACACGTCTGGCTCAGGATGACAGTTGGGCCGTTTGTGCATTCAGTCTAGACAGTCACACAAATGGAGCTGAGATGTGCTCTGTATATCCTGATGGCCCATCAGCAGGCTGATGGGTCTTCCTGAGATAGAGTGGTCAGAGAAGCTGACACTTGCATCTGAATAGGGCTGTGCCTGTCCTTACACATAGCAGTCTCCAAACCCCTGGAATGTGTCTGGGGCCAGGGCAGGGAAAGGCAGGGTGTTGTGCACTACAAAGACTTCTATTTGAAGTTTGCCTACTTCAAAGACAGAAATGGGTATAAGTACTGGACAGCTGACACCACAGAGTTAGAAGACTTCTGGACTGAGGACATCCTGTCAGGAAGAAGAGCTGGACGTTATAGGAGGGGCTGCCACTCTGCCTGTTGCTTTGCTCTTCTGGCCTGCTGCTTGCTGCTTCTGTCCTGGGAGTGAAAGGACTGGGCTTGGCTTTCTACATCCTACTTTACAAGGTTCTCTGAGGGCTTGAACTGAGCTTGCCTCCTGTTAAGAGGTCTCAGGGACATCAAAGACTTCACATGCCAGCAGCTGACTCTCTTTCTGAGAGTTCTGACTTGCCAAGTGGTGCCAAATCCAGTTCATGGTCCCTTGGAAGTGACCTCTGGTGCAACTAAGAAGAAACTAAGCACATTGACTCTAGAACGACTTCAAAACTAGGACCATTCTCTGACTCCGCACCGGTGCTTGCATCGGAGCTGTGATCCCCGCTGAGTGCAATGACTGTGACATGCAAAACAGGGCTGATGTTACTGCAGCACCTTCAAAGTCCCACCACAGCGTAAGTCCCGAGTTCCGTGTCCCCAGTGTCCGGGACACCTGACTCAGCCATAGCACCTGTTGCCCCATGGTGTGATCGCGTCATCGCAAAGTCGAAGCCTCACATCTTGAACTGCTGGATTCATCGACTGCCTCCGGGTCGTAAGAAACTGACGCCTCCCACTGACGCCACATCACCTTTCTCTGTAACCTTAAGGAACCAATGGCTCATCTCCCCTGCCTAGTAGTAAAGAACCAACGCCTCACCTTTCTGGTAGCAGTAAGGAACCAATAGCGCACAGGCTCCAGTGACACCTCACCTCCCCGACTCCGTGCAACATCTTTGTTCCCTGATCATTTTCCAAGGTATTGTAACTGGGGTCCGTGCGACTCAGTGACCGGCCCGCACTCCCTCACGAGTGGAGTCAGACTGTTAGGAACGACTCCGTCAAGATGCTGTGATAACCCCAGTTGGAGCTATTGTGTTTCTTAGCACTTTACTAATTTTTAATCTTTGAAAATTCATATTTTTACTTGTGTATGCTGGATATTTGTCATTTTTATCTTGTTTTACTCAGATCAGTATTGGCTATTTTCCCAAACCGGTCTGGAATTTAATTTTTACCATGTTACTATTAGTGTGCTCAAATATGTTACATATTGCCACTGAGATAAGCCTGACTGCTTAAGCCAAGCTACCTGCGGGGAGAGCAGGGGTTATCTTAAGTGTGTGACTCCCTTGCCCTGACTAGAGTGAGGGTCCCTAGTTGGACAGGGTTCAACCCACTGCCAACCAGATACCCCACTTCTAACAATTAAAGTGATGGTAATGGTTGCTTCCATTCTTCAGAGGGCAGCAATATGTGTTCCCTTGTCTTGATGACTGCCACGACTCAATCTTGTGCCCTATGTACGGTGAGTATTACTGGCCCAGGGTCATGTCATTCCTTCCACTGTTGCGCCTTTCTGTCAAGAATGTTCCATGACTTTCCCCTCCCATTAGGCCTGAACCATTGACACTCCTGTGTGTGTTTCTGTGCAATTTCCGTCCAGTTAGCACCTGCAGATATCATGTTCCCTCTTAGAATAGTCATGTTTCCACTGTAAACCATTAGGTTGTACCATCATGCATTTGAGCTCCGTTCTACTTGTTGTTGTCAATTACTGTTTGCACCTGCTGCTTGTCTAAGCAATGGGCATATGTAACATATCACTTTTCCCCATGTTCCTTTGGAAGCCTCCACGTGAGGCACATTTGGATTCATGTATAAATAGCCCCTCTGAACTTGCAATGGGACTTGGCCGCACAAGTTCCTGTAAAGTCCTGTGCAAGCAGCTTCTCTGCTCTTACCTCCTGAGTCACTTGTATCTCCTATGTTCCTGTTCAGTGGAATCTTTATCCCTGCGCTCATCTCCTGAGTCACCCAGATCTTCCTTGTTTTTTCCTGCACAAACTTGTTTCTGCACCATCTGCCAAGTCTTCTGGAGACCACTTCATGTTCCAGTCTTCCAGGTCCTTTACGATGACTCCAAGATCCTGACTCCTGAGACCCCTCCAGCATCTCCCTCCATGAGCTACAATCCAACCTCTTCTCTAACTTCTAGCAACGACCTTCCTGCTCCTTTGAACTCCTGTAAAGTGCTTTCCAGGTTAAGTACTTCCCCCCAGGTTAGTGCACACTAATCTTTAGTAGTAATTGCAGGCCTCTCCTTTCTTCTGCCTCTGGACCTTTTCTCTAAGTCTTGTTTTCCAAACTATGTTGTTCATGGAATATAGACTGTCTCCTGAATCATCCTATACCTCCAATTTATGTACTTAGCGTGATTGTGTTTTGTAGCATAACTTGGGGGTGGTTACGCCTCCAGGCTTAAACTGAGTGCAACTGTGTTTTCTAGAATACCTTGGGAGTGTTTACACCTCCAGCCTTGGACCAAGTGTTATAGTGTTTTCTAGTATATCTTGGGAGTTTCCTCAACTTCAACCTGTGTACCAATCAGTAACTTTTTTCTCAATTGTCTTGGGAGTGCCTTAACTCCAATCCATGTTCCCAGCACAACCTTGGAAGTATCAGTAATTTCAACATTGTGACATGAAGTAATCTTGTTTCATGTAGGCTTGTGTTCTTAAGTGTAAGTCAATGTACAGAGTATAATCCTGGAGGTGTTGATAACGCCAATTTTGTGACAAGAAGAAATCTGTTTCATGTGAATATATATCATCGAGTTCTGACCTGTGCATAGAGCACAACCTTGGAAGAGTCGGTATAACAACCTTGTGTACTTCTAGTCTTGCTTCAAGTTCATGTAATTCTGAATGTAATCCATTTCTGGGAATAACCTTGTCTCAAACATACCTTATGAGTGTTTAACTTCCAGCCTATGTGCCCAGAGTGACCTGGTTTTCTATTTCCTTGTGAATGTTTCTGATTTCAAAATATGTACAGAGTGCTGGTTTTGGAGTGTCATTAACTCCAATCTATGTTTTGAGTTTACCGTGGAGTAAATAAACTCTACCTAGTTCTTCCAGTTCTTCTTCAAGAGTTCCATAAGATTCCATTAGAGTATCTGCTCCTATGCCATTATTATTTAAGAAACATGTAAGTGTGAAATACCGAAAGCATTGTATTGTAAACTGTGTAGAGAATCTATGCTCTGATGCTATTTGCCTTTTCTTGCCATTTCCAGTGCATTGTGTTTTCACGATAACCAGAAATGCTGACTCAGGAATATCCATCTTCAATTGAATCCGAAGGTCCAGAAGTGACAACCTTGTTATGCAGAGTAGCACCGTCATGGAGCAGAAACAGTACCACGAGTTTTCTGTTTATTATTTTATCCCTTCCCTTTTTCCCCCCTTCTAGAAGTCGGTGAGTAGTAGGAGTACTATCCCTGGGCTCGGCTTCTCCTAGATTTGGGAGTGGAGGTCTAGCATCGGCTCCAGTATAGTCCCCGCAGTTGGAACTAGGTGAGTGTGTGAAAATGACTGGCTGTTCAATGTGAGTTTGCTGCAGTCACTTCTAGACCATCTCCAGACAACGGCTAAACTCTTGACATCATTGGGATTTTCGTCAATGAGCTGGATTCCTACTGTGTCCCACTCCCACTCCCCCACAAGGGGGATTCCATTCATTGGAGCTGTCATGGACACAATAACATTCAAGGTCTTTCCATTACTACATCGTGTCCAGGGCATTTGATATGATTCTGCTGTTGGGCTCAATCCTAGGTCTTGGTGGGATAAACGTGAGGCTTCCTGAACTCCTAGTCTTTGTATGGTCCTTGTTCCAAACATCAGATGCCATATGTGTAATCTGCAGTGGAATCTCAGGTTTCAGTGAGGCAAGCATCAGAGCTATTTTTCCAGTTCTGTCCACATCTGGCAGGAGTCTGTACAGGATCTGTAATGGTGAATCACAAGTGCTAATCTGACCTGTGACAACTGCTCTCTTACCCCCATCCAGAGTTCACAATTGTTTCACTGCTGGGTCGGGTAGGAGGTGACGGGTCACATAGTAGAGATGAAGACTTCTGTCAGAATGCATGTGTTAACCCTTTTAACTTGGCAGTTACAAGTGGAGCGATACTCTAAACATGCTCACTCTAAGTTCACCTCAGGGAAAGAAAGGCAGTCAGCCCTTTGCAGACTATTGGTGGTCTAGTCTAAAGCTTTGTGAGTGTGGAAAATTCATATGTTAGAGACCTGATGGTGAACTACGTTTCTCAGCAGGCCATGAACTCTCAAATAGCTTGAAAACAGTTATGGCCAACTTGGGCATCTGGGTATAACTTTCTTCATCTAATAGTGATTTGCAGCCTTTGATTCTTTACTTTGGAATTATCCCCAGGCATCACACTGGACCAGAAATGTTTTCATGAGCAGTACTCCTACATGCCGGTAGGTGCCTCGTTTGTCTCCGCATGGCATCATCCACACCGGAAGTGATGTGCGTAGTACCTATATAGGCACCACTGCAGCAACCTGACATAATTTCTTTTCTTTCCACACCAGTAAGCGTAGATCCGGAGAAGAGCTACACTTGGTCTTTTTTGACTATCCTCTTTTTCACTTTTTCTCACACTTTTTTCTGAGATTTTTCTCCCTCTGTGTCAGGTATGTCCACCAAGAAAGCTGGTTTCAAGCCATGTGGTACCTATCACTGGCAAATGTCGGTGACGGACATACATTTGCTATGTCTTTGCTGTCTGGAGTGCAATCACTACATGAAGACTTGCACTGATTGCTGCACCATTCACCCCACCCTTAGGGTGTTCACCAAGGTTATGACAGTGATTGCAGCTCATTTGCGGAGATCCGGTGTGCCAGTCCTTCCTATCCTGACTGGCTGTTGAAGGTGGGCTCATCCCAGGGAGTCATCTCCCACCTCCAGACTACAGCGAACCTCCTACACTAGCAGAGGTTCCCTATCAACGTGCCTAAGTCACACCCGACCCCTTCCTACTTGCTCCTTTTCATCGGACCTATTCTGGACACAGGAAGTTTCGAGTCCATCCTCCTGAGCGGCGGGCCAGGATACTGAGGCTATGACATCAATGTTTCAGCCTCTATCCTGGATTTTGGTGAGACTGACTCTGAGGTTGCTGGGCCTCATGGCCTCCTGCATCCTGGAAGTGACACAGGCCCATTGGCATATCCTGGCTCTGCAGTTCCTGAAGTTCCAGTGGGCACAGCATCAGGGAAGTCTCTCAGACATAGGGCAGGGAGAGTCCATTCGTCCTCCGATCAGGCTGTATCTTCAGGGGGATCTTTTGTTGCAGTCAGAAGAGAAGGATTCTGCACTCAAACCTGTCAGTGCTCCGCCTTCATGCTTAGAGATTGAGTGGTGACAGTTGGCAGCTTTGACCTCCCCCCCCCCCCCCCCCCGAAGTCTGTACTGTCATTTTGGCCGCTCGGTGTCCCACCACTAAGCAGGTAGGTATGTCGGGCCCAGAAAGGGAAGACATTTCATGATGGATTGTGCTATGTATCAAAATCTGCTATGCATTAACCAAGACAAAAACAATAAGATGATGGATGGAATGCTTTCATCAATCTCAGCCACTGGCAATCGCTTTGGGCTGCATCCCAATCCACAATTTTTTTTCCACTATGCCTCCCCAGTTTGGACACACCCATGTGCAAATTAGTCTTGACCCTACTCCCCAAGGGAACTGTCCAGCCCAAACTGCCATGCTAGGTCCTCCCTGGACTTGAAAGAAGCATCCTGGGACTGGTTTCGGGGTACCACCTTTCATTAGCCAGGCTAGCTTGAATCCAATTGCACAGTGGACCCAGGACCCAGGTCTTATATACCCGCCACACTTAGGGCTGCAAATGCAAAAACAACAAGGTGATGGGTGGAATGCATGAATTTATGTCAGCCACTGGCAATCGCTCGGGCCGCACCCCAGTCCATTGTTATTTGCCCACCATCCCACCCCAGCTTGGACCCAACCATATGCAAATCAGCAGTGGCAAAAGAGTCAAGTAGAAACTATAACTCCTCTGAGCGTTGATTATTGTATATCTAAGGTTCTCATCTCTTATATATTTTAGTTTCTAGAACAACAAGTTTCACATCAGAGTACACAGAGTTGGTTACACAGACATACCGCTACTCGCTATTCACTATTACAGTTAAATGCAGGACTTTCAAAGCAGGTACTAAGCTATTTAGAGACAACACTAAACCTTGCAGATATCACCCACCAGAGTATCTTGGAGCTCCATTAGAGCAGCGTGTGCATACTCAGAAAAAACAATGGAACGTATCCAGGTGGGCCTGTGTGGGAAGCTACTATAGCCATAGAGTGGGCCGCCGTCACAACCAAATGTAAACTGCATGTGAAAATCTGTTTGGAAGCATCTAAACTTCTTTCTTTAACTCTGAAAACTGATTATTCACATGTTCTGGAAAGTTAATGACCGCCAATTTGCCATGTTCGATACACCTTGAACATTAGACTCCTGGGATCTTCTCCCAGCTTTCATGAATCAAGATGTTTGCCACAGTGCTAAACAGGAAATCACGTCATTTGTGTGCTTCACTTTCCATAATGCAGTACTTTGGGGGAGCAGAGGGAAACGGGGTGCTTTCTTCCTGAAATGGTTGTGGGGATTACTCTATGAACTTGCACCTATTCCACTGATTTCAAGAACCTTGCAGAAGCGTTGTGAGAATGGCTCAGCTGATTCTCATTGCTACAGACTAGGCAAAATAGGTTTTGGTATGCTGATCTGTTGGTACTCAGCATTGAACCTCTTCTTCCACTACCAGACAGGATAGATCATTTTTTCCAGCTGGATGGTCAGGTTGTCTACACCAACCCTCAGACTTTTTGTTAACATGCATGCAGATTGGGTGCTTCCAACTAAAGACCTTCAGCTTATGGACAGAGGTAATGGATTTCACTTCAGCTGCCAGGAAACAAGCTTCTTTGTCTGTCAATACAAGTTGCTGGGACCAATCTATTTATTGGTGCTAAGCCAGAGACCTAAATCCCAACGGTTGTCATAACAATATTTTTCTTCTTTACCTTTCAGGGCTTTTTCCTTAGTTACTGTGTGTTTTATTTCTGACAGAGACTTCGAGCCGCCAATTACTCACCTTTTGTATATTCCCTAGGTGTCAGACTGGATCCGGAAACTTTTCAGCAGTACAGCTACATGGTGGTAGGTGGTACTGTGTGCAGCTCTGCACTGATGCCTTTCCCTCTGGAAATGACACACAGAGCCTGTATAGATGGTACTCCTGCATGCTGACGTCAATTCCTTTCTTTTCATGCCACCAGACACAGATCCAGAGCTATCTCTTGTCTCTTTGAGACCCTCACCTCAATACCCAAAAAGTTTTATAGTGTGCGCGGGACATGTCACCTCCCAATGCAACAGGCTTCAAGCCCTTTAAGGACTGTTGCAAACACATGTCTGCAACACATCCTCACCAATTTGCTTGTGGTGCCTCTGGTCTAGCCATGATCCTGAGGCCTACTGTGACTTTGCATCATTGAAACCGAAGGTTATATGAGATTGAGATGAGACCAGTCCAAGTCGAAAGCTCTTTCCTACTCCGGTTTGAGATCCAGAAGTCACCAGAGTAATTCCATTGGTCAGTCTTCCCCTCAATCCAAATCTTTGCGTTAAGTTGAAGAAGAAACACAAGAAATCTAAGCAGCCCCTTCCCACCACTCACATTGGACTGAGAAGGTGTTTGAGTGGCACCATACTTCTTGATCTTATTCCTGAAGTCATTAGATTTCAGAGCAGATCCTGTAACGTATTTCAGCACAACTCAAGTTTCCAGGGCCATCAGACACTCTTAAGCAGATCAAAGAGTTCCGCAATGCCATTCTTTGACTCTTCGGATCCTTGCTGGCTCCCACCGGTGCCTCTATGGGCCCCAAAGAGCTGAGAAGTTCTCCACCTGGGATACTGCTGTCAGGTTCACCCTTGGTACCAGCTGGACCCTCCAAGCCTTTAACGGGCTTCCTCTGTCTTCACTCTCAACTCCACCCCAAGTGCCATGGTCCATGCCATGTTCCCAGCACATTAACATTGTCAACGCCAGAATACAAGGCCCCAATTGTCTTCTATGGCATCGAGTCCTTGACAGTTCGACCTGCTTCGAAGTCGCACCCAGCTGTGGTTGAGGCTCCTATTCCTTCACTTGATCGGCCTACATAGCGACAAAGGTACTCTCTGCATTCCCTGTGTGGCATGGATTAAGATAATGATTACGTAGATAAGATCAGCCAACCTTATAAGAAGAAGCATTAGTATGATGACCTCCAAGAGGCTAGATATCTCCCCTGAGACCAGTCTCCTCTCCCCTACCCCTGTCCCCGCCACTGAGGAGAGTGCTTCCTACACAATGGTTATCTGTAGGGTGGCCAAATTCCTTAACCTCTAGCTCCCCACCTTGGAGGTCAATTTCAATGTACTTATAGAGGGTCTTTAACCGGGGCGGACACCTACTCAGCCCTTTATACGATTTAACAAGGCCTTTATGGAAACATTGTTGGGGGCACGGGTCAAATCTTGCTCTGGCCCCTAGACAGCTGCCAAATTGCATGATGCCACCACCTGGCAATGGGTGACCTTACATTTTTATCTGAGCACTCCTCACCTAAATGCTTAGTGGTGCAGGCTTCTGCAAGCAAGACTGATCCCAACATGTTCCTGAAAAATCACCCCGACCAGGAGTTGAAATGGGTGGCTAAGTTCAGAAAGAAGGTTTTCTTATCCAGTAGCTTGGTGCTTAGGTCCATGAATACCAGCTACCTGCTCAGGACTGTTCTCATGTTCTTTGGGACTTGGGGGTTCAGGACCTCTCAGGTGTCCCTGACCATTTCCGACTGGTCCTTGCCCAGGTCAGACAGAATGGTTGTGACACAGCCAACTTGACAATTCGTTGTGGCTGAGACACCACCAGGTCCAATGGATGTGCCATTGGCACCAGTATCACCTTTCACTGACACACTTGGCTGAGGTCCACTAATTTTTCAGGTGATGTCCAGCTGTTGCTCATTGACATGCCATTTAATGGGACTCACCTGTTTAGGGACAGGGCAGACTCCTCTCTCACGGAGCTCATGGACAGTAGGGCCACTGCACTTTTCTTGGGCTTATCTGCCCCACCTCACCAACCACCTCAGCTGTACCATTCCTTTTGTAGCTTCGACAGAGGTACTCAATACCATCAGCCAATCAAACCCTCATGGTCAAGGTCAATGGGTTGCTCAGCCCACTGCCCCTTTGCAACTCCATTTGCAAGTCTCTTTTAGCATGCCCTTAGTGGAGCACAACCACCAAGGAGGTAGGCGGATGCAATGATTCTAACCAGGTTGACAGGCTATACCATCAGACAGGATTCTGCTGCAAATTGTGCTAAGAGGTTATGCCCTACTTTTCCTTTCTGAACTTCTGCACTTTCTACCATCCCCCAGCAACTTCTGTTTTGCATTAGGGAGTACATCCCTTTTAGCCAAAGGGGCTACTGAGAGGGTGTCTGTGTCAGAGGTAGGTCGTGGTTGCTCCTCCCGCTACTTTCTGGTGCCAAAAAGAAATGGAGGCCTTTGTCCAATTTTAGACTTGCCATTTCTCACCTCCTTCTTCCGGAAGAAAAAAAAATCTGAATGCTCACACTGGTCCAGGACTTGCCTGCCTTCAACCCTGGAGACTGGATAGTGGTGTTGGACCTGTAGGATGCTTTTATTACATATACCTGTCCTGCAAACCCATCAACCTTACCTGCAGTTCGTGGTGGGATACAAGCATTTTTAGTTTGCTGTGCTTTTCTTTGGTCCTACCAGTGACCCTTGGGTGTTGAAGAAAGTGGTCTATGAAATGCGAAAGCACACGTTTGAAGGCATGGCTGCCAGTCTTCCTGTATCTCAGTGACTGGCTGTTGAAGGCATACTCGCCCATGACAGCTGTCAACCACCTCCAGACTAAGGCAAACCTCCAGTCATTTTTGGGGTTCACTATCAACCTACCGAAGTCACACATTTTTTTTTTTTTTAAATATATTTATTGGTTTTATTTTTCAAAATATGATACAAATTGTTCAATTTGCAACCACAGGATAAACCAAAACAATGGCTAATTATCTAAGTCATGTAACAATTACACCCCCCCCCCAATATGCACTTCACAGAACACTTCTAATCTTGCAGTATCATTTCTGGCTGCACCCTCCATGGGTTTATCCTTCATTGTTTATTTTATATAGGCATTCGCTTGAGACCAGTGTGGACCTTGCTTTGCGTGCATGGGTTCCCTAAATGTCTGAGGGGGGCCTCAACTTGATTAGTGTATGCGGGTGGCTCCCCTGGTTTTCTGCTCCCCACGTATCGCTAACACTGTGGTGACATAGATTCAGTGGGTGATTATTACTAGACAGATGGGGGAAGATGGTGTGCATACTCTGTGGTGCCTGGGTGTCCTATGAATTTTGTTTCCGAGATGGGGGGTGCAGGGGAATTTATGCTGTGGTTGTTGCGAATACGCGTGCCCCGGTTCAAGGCGGCTTCTCATCGTTTTTGGCCTCCAGCTTTGTCACCATATCCTCCCATGTAGAGCATCCCGTGTGTTGTCGCCCTTCGCGCACCATTCTTTTTAATACCTGATATTCAGTGCGAGCCCAGCGTATTATTAGAGAGTGCCAGGATTTCAGATCAGGAGTCTTAGAGGCTTTCCAATGCATTGCTATTAACCTTTTGTACATTAAAAAGGCCAGGTCTATGAATTTATGTAGATGTCTTTGTTTTTTTGGTCTCTTCCTAAGTCCCAACAGACAGGACCCGGGGTCTGCTACTAGTGCAAGTCCCGTTAGCCCAGATACCTCCTCTACCACCTCCGCCCAGGCCGTTTTTATATTCGGGCAATCCCATACCATATGATAGAAGGGTGCTGACGTTAATCTACATCTGGGGCATATTGATACTGCATCAGGGAACATGCGCTTTATTCTGGCTGGGGAAAGATATGTTTGATGCGTGTAATTAAATTGGGTATATCTAAATCTGGGATTCCTTGACACACCTCTGATGTGGGACAGGGCCTTGGGCCAGTCATCCAGTGGGATCGGAGTGGGGAGTACTGCATTCCATCTACCCCATGCTTTCCCTGCTTGTGTATCTGGGGTCCTGTTGAGGGTTCTGTATAGATTGGATATTATTTTTGTTTGATCACTATATTGTAGAAGCTGGTGGAGCACAGGGGAGATCTCTGGTTCCGAGGTGCCCATTCCCCATATTTTTCTGATTTCGTGACATATGGCATGATATGTCAGGAACTGCCCCGGATTTATCTCCGTGAGGGCCTGGAGAGCCTCGAACGTCATTAATTTACCGTCTTCATAGCAATCCCCTACGGTCAGTATTCCTGCTTCATTCCACAGCTTTACAGCTTGCATCCTAGCTGCATTTCCCACCAATAGGTAATTCAGCGGTACGTGTGGAGAGTATGGGAGTTTATCCGCTCTTTTTTGCACATACCTGGCCCAGCACGCATACGCGGCTGCAAGCAAAGGGTTGACCAGTGCCACTCTAGGGGGCTTTGTCGATAGCCAATTTAAAAGGGGGGTCCCGTTCCGCCGAGGCTCAAGGCTCTTAGGTTCCGCTTGCTCTGGTCTGTGGATCCAATATTAGACCCATTGAAGTTGTGCGGCTGCGTAGTATTTTTCAAAATTCGGAGTTCCTAGGCCACCGTTATCCAGCGGATGTTGTAGTGTGGATAGCGCCACTCGCGCTCTGCCACCTCCCCAAATGAGCTGCAGTAATGCTGTGTTTAGATTGCTAAAGAAGCTTTTGGGAATGATTATCGGCAGGGCCGCAAAGTAATATAGAAGCCTGGGTAGGATCAACATATTAGCAATCGCCACCTTGCCGGTGGCGAGAGAGGGAGCTTGTTCCAGAATTGTAGGGAGCCTTTTATAGAAGTTAGCGCCTTCCCCAGGTTCCCATCTCTTAAGTCTTCCGTGGCATGGTATATGTTTATCCCTAGGTATTTAAATGTTGTAGGGCACCACTTAAGGTGTCCTACCTCTGGAGGATCATGGTTGTTGGGAGCCCTTTTTACCAGGGGAAAGACACACGACTTCTCCCAGTTTACCACAAGGCCAGACAGGCCTCCGAATTCAGCCAATAAGGATATTACGGGTGGAATAGCTGCGCAACCGTTCCTGATATATATCAAAGCATCATCAGCATATAGTGAGATCGTGTGATGTAACCCATTTTTAATAATTCCCCATTTGTGCTCCATGAGGCGAACTTTTGCCGCTAACGGTTCCATTGCTATGGCAAACAGTAGCGGGGATAAGGGACAACCCTGCCGTGTCCCCCTGGAAATCGGGAAACTATCAGAGATCACCCCGCCTGACTTCACCCTCGCACTCGAGTACAATGTCCGAACCCAGCGGATGTAATTCGGGCCTATTCCCATGCGGGCCATCGTGGCCAACAGGAAGTCCCACTCGAGCGTATCAAAGGCCTTTTCTATGTCTGATGAGAGCACCATTTCCTCCTGTGCATTCTTAGGGGTATCTCCTATTATACTCAGCAACCTATGAATATTTAGGAAGGTGTTACGCTTGGGGATGAAGCCGCTTTGATCTGCATGTATCAATAAGTGCATGAGGGGGGCTAACCTGTTGGCCAGTATTTTGCCTAATATTTTGCAGTCTGTGTTTAACAGCGATAGTGGTCTATAAGATTTCACATCCGTGTGATCACGACCCTGTTTAGGGAGTACCACTATCATAGCTTCCCTTTGAGATGTGGGTAAGCTTTCTTTAGTCCACGCCTCCTGGAACACTCCTAGCAGATGGGATTTCAGGCTGGGTAAATAGGCTTTGTAATACTCCGAAGGGAGGCCATCCGCGCCGGGCGCTTTGTTCCTGGGCAGCTGTGCAAGGGCTAATTCTATTTCTACTGTTGTTATAGGGGTGTCAATTCCATCTCTATCTGTTTGTGGTAGTTGGGGTAGGAAGGAGTCCGCCAGAAAGGCCTCTAGTTGTGTAGCTGTGCACGAAGTACGTTTAGTGTATAAGTTAGAGTAGTAATTCCTAAACGTCTCGTTTATTTCTGCTTGTGTAGTAGCCATCTCTTGCATGCCCACCCGGATGGCCCCTATTGGAGCCTGCTGTCTATCCTCGCGGAGTAGCCAAGCTAGCATTCTGCTTGATCTATCTCCTTCCGTTTGCAACCTGGTTAAGTAATATTTATAGTCGTGGCAGCGGAGCCTGCTATCTGCCTCATTGTATTTTAAGCGCTTTTCTTTAAGGACAGTGCTGGCAATTTCCCCCCGTGCTACCGCTTTCTCCGCAATTCTCAGCTCCTTCTCAAGTGTGCTAATTTCCGTCTGTAAGGAGCGTCTCACTCCCCACGTAGTGGACATGCATACTCCGCGGGCCACTACCTTGTGGGCATCCCATTCTATCGCCCGGGTTGTTGCAGACATAGCGTTTATTTCCCAATATTGGCCTATAGATTTCCCCAGTGTTGCAGCAAATGCTTGATCTTGTAGAGCCTCCGCCTGGAATCTCCAAGTGGGAATTACCTGACATGCCCTGCCCCAGTTCAGAGTTACCCGCAGAGGCGCATGGTCTGAGACTGTCTTTGCCAAGTATTCGGACTCAGTGATCAGCGCCCCTATTTCGCGGGTGCCCCATACTATGTCAATTCTAGTGTGGGTGTTGTGTGGGACCGAATAAAATGAATATTCTTTTTGCTCTGGATGGCCTAACCGCCATACATCGTATAGGCCCATAACGTTTGCCCATTCTTGTAGGGGGCTTGTAAGCTTCCTGTTGGTTGATGCGCTCTGGTGGGCGCTGTTTCTGTCTAATGCTGCTACTGGGGTGCTGTTAAAATCACCTCCCCAAATGGCTAGGGGCATGGGGTGGGACAGCAACGTTGGGGTGAGAGTGGTAAGAAAGCCTGTGATGTTACTGTTGGGGGCGTATACCCCAACCACAGCCAGTTGTCTGCCATCTAATCTGCCCTCCATTACTATGTACCTCCCTCCCTGGTCTATCTTGTGTGTTGACATGAGGAATGGAACTCCCGCTGCTATCCAAATCAGCACCCCTCTCGCAAAGGTCGAATATGTTGTGCCTATCAGCTGGCCCCCCCATTTCACGCGCAGGTCTTGTATATCCCCCTCTAGCATATGTGTCTCTTGCAAAATAGCGATATGCACTCCTAGTCTCTTAAGTCGAGCATGCACTCTAGCCCGTTTGCTCGGCATCCCAAGGCCCCTGACATTCCATGTTAATATGATATACTGGTTCCCCATGTTGCTTCTAGAAGACATCTTGTAGGGTGCAGGGGGTATGTTGCTGTATTGTGGGCCTGGGTTTGATATTGGCCCACCTGGTCTCTGCCTTTCTGCTGCTAGTATTTAGATATAGCGGGTGCAGGTCCATCTTTTGTGCATTAAGTAATTCCGATCGCTGCATTTCTACTAAACTACAAATCCCCACCCCCCTAATTAAACCCCCTATACTACTTACAACTACGGTGAAACTACAAAACTTAAAAATGTGTAACATAACTTTTATCCAGTTGGATTTACATAGTGGGATTCTCATAACTTATAGATGTGGCTCTTATAAGGGGCTCACATCATGCCGCAGACTGAGTCTGACAATATCTTCAGGCGCCCCCCCTTGGCGTATTTCCGTTCCCTCTGGCCCCACCCACCCGCCACATGCCACCTGTTTGTGCCCCAAATCACTTAGCTCAGTATTTATATCAAAGATGTATATTGTCGGAAGCACTTTATCCCCACATCTCGGCAGTGTCGTGGAGTCTCTATAAGTTTTCCAGTTGCTATTGCCATCTCTAGTGTTCACTCTGGACCTGAGCAGATGGTTTATAGTTCATCGGCAGATCTTGGGGTGACCTTCGGCCCACCTAGTTCTCTTGTTCCCGGGATGCGGAGCTGGCTGTGTCTGAGTCCGGTTCCAGCTCCACAAGCCCGCCGGGAGTTATACTGCTGCTTTGCATGTGTAGCGGCGTCTCTTTAAGCACTTTTGCTCTTTCCTCTGCTGCTTGCCAGTCATTGGGCTGGCCTCTGGTGCGCCGTTTGGATCGCTTCCCTGCAGTGGGTCTCCGCCGTTTCTCGTCCTCCTCTGCTTCTTCTTCCCGGGGGTGTGCAAGGCCCTTGGCATGGAGCCATGTCCAGGCATCCTCGGTACTGGTGAATATATGGGTGCGGTCCTCCATCACTACCCTTAACTTGGCTGGGAAGAGCAGGGCATATTTTATGTTCTGTTCTCGTAGGCGTTGCTTGATTTTAACAAAAGAATTACGCTGATTCTGCACCTCTTGCGTGAAGTCTGGGTAGGCATTGATGTTCGAGGCTTCATACTTGAACGGGCCCTTATTGCGGAATTATTGCAATATTGCGTCTCGGTCTCTGTAATTCAAGAACCTGGCAATCAATGGTCTGGGGGACTGGCCGGGGACTGGAGGCCTGCCCGGGACTCTATAAGCCCTTTCAACCGAGAAAAACTTGGATGGAGCCCCATTTAACACTTCCTTAATTAGCCACTGCTCTAGGGAAATTTCTGTTTCCGGTTGACGCATACTTTCCGGAAAACCCAGAAATCTCACGTTATTTCGGCGCGC
This sequence comes from Pleurodeles waltl, assembly GCF_031143425.1. NCBI lineage: Eukaryota > Metazoa > Chordata > Amphibia > Caudata > Salamandridae > Pleurodeles > Pleurodeles waltl. The sequence goes on along the minus strand of NC_090440.1, from coordinate 1,781,209,971 downwards.
CCTGCTCTCCATTTCCTCGGATCTTCTCCAGAGTATCTTCAGCTCTTCATCCATGCGCTGAATTTGTTTTTGGTTCCCTTGCGCTATTGGAGTTAGTTCCGCTATTTCAGCTTCAGTTGTTTTTACTTTTTCGGCTAGGCTACGGTGATCCACTCGTAGAAGATTCAAGTCCTGCGCCACTGCATCAATTCTGCCCTCCAGGGACGACTTAGTGTCCAGTATTGCCTGCAATACTTTCTCGAATTGAGCAGAATGCGCTAGAAGTGTGCTTTCCAGGGATTGTAGGGATGGGCCAGATTGTTGATCTGTGGGCGTTATCGCTTGGGTAGTTCGATCTGGGTTCTTGGTTGACTTGGCTCTACCGGCCATTTTGGCTGTTATGAGGTTGCCTCCCAATCTGCAGAGACTTCGCACTGGTGGGCTTGCAGTTAGGCAGCAAAGCAAAGGAACATCTAGTCCTAGTTTGGCTTATTATGGCCTGTGTGTTCAGTGACTAATACTGCAGTCATTGATGAATTCTTTGATCCAACTATACGTTCTTGTGGGGCTGTCCACCGAGCCCCCTGAAGTGTGCAGAGGGTGCAATCGTTAGGGAAGAACACTTGTTTCTTCTTGTGTGGCGGCAGGGCTTGGTGCCAGTGGTTTCCCTCAGATAGAGGGGAGAAGTGCTGGATGGTCGGGTGAGGCGCCGAGACACGGGAGAAATCACAGGTTGAGGCGCTCGCAGGGCGCTGCAAATATATCTTGCGCTGCTAGGAGCATTTGCGGCAGGGACCCACCGCTAGGGAGTCCAGGGCAGGCCTCACATCCACAGTCCAGCCCAGCCATCCATTCTGTGTTTATTGAGTAAGCTGTGCTCCCAGGAGCACGTGGTCCGCTTCTAATTTGCCCAATTGCGAAGATGGAGCGGTGGGGTGTAGAGGGGGGGCGCTTGCCGTTCCCAAGGTTTACCTCCTCCGTGTAATTTTGGTGTTCCCCTCCTCGTAGGCGCCCTCCTCACCTTATTCTTTAATTGTTCTTTTTTTTTTTTTTTTTTTTTTTTTAGATTAAAATATGTCTACGCCTGGAATCCCCGCGCCGCCGCTTCACGTCTACTTTACCAGGCCTCTTCACTGACCCTCTGCTGCTTTTACCCGTGCCGGTCGCCGAGATCCAAAATGGCGCCCCAGTTCCTCGAGTCGGTGAGCCGGGGCGCCTAGCAGGATAAACTGCATGGTTCACTGCCGGCCGCGTCTCTTCTGCTCTCCCAGCCGCGGGCTGGCGGGGAGGCAGGAGGCAGCCGCACCCGGCGAGATCGCGACCGGGAGTGCAGCCGCAGCTCCCCTCGCTCCGTGCTGCTCCCGTCGCGGACCGGCGAGTCCAAGTCTCGCCTCGTTCGTGGTCCGAGGAGCGCTCGCGGCGTCAGTTGGGTGCCCCGGTCGTCCCCGGCCGTCACTGCCAGGCTGCTGGGGGGGCGCCTTCCAGGATGTCTCGGAGTGGCCGGAGACGGAGCGCTCGAATCAAGCGACCGTCCCGGCCGCCATCTTGGCTCCTCCCCCCTACCGAAGTCACACATAACTCCTTCTCTGGAGCTCCCTTTCATCAGAGCCATTGTGGACAATGTTCTGAAAGTGAGTCCAGGACATTCAGGATATGACGCCAATCTTTTAGCCTTGGTCCTAGATTTCAGTGAGGTTGACTCTGAGGCTTCTGGGACTGATGGCTTCCTGCATTCTGCTGGTTGAGCACACAGGTTTCATAGGCGGACTCTGCAGTGTGCCCAGCATCAAGGGAACCTCTATGAGCATGTGCATATTTGAGAGGAGACTGCAAAAGATCAGCAGTGGTGGTTACTGGACCGTGATTGGATCAGTGGCAGAATCCTATGCATTCCTCACCTAAAGCTGACAGTGGTGCCCGATACATCTCTTCTGGGTTAATGTGGCCTTCTGAGAGAGGTGGAGATCAGAGACCTCTGGTCTCTGATGGAGTCCCGGCTCCATATCAACCATCTGGAGAAGGGGGCCATGTGCTTGGCTTTGAAAGCCTTCCTCATGTCTATCAAGGGGAGACTGGTGCAGGTGCTCATGGACAACACCACCACAATGTGGTACTGCAACAACGGGGAGGGATGGCTTTGTGGACCCTGTGCCAAAAGGCCTGGTGCCTCTGGAAATGGCTGGACCACTAGGGCTTTCTCCTGGTGGTGAACCACTTGGCAGGATTGTTGAATGCCAAGGGAGACGAGCTGAGCTGTAAGTGCATAGCAGATCATGAGTGACAATTACACTCTGAGGTAGGGAAAGGTCCCTTCTGTGAATGAGGAGAGAATGAACTCGATCTGTTCACCACCGCTGAGAATGCACAATCTCAGCACTTCTGCTCGTTGGAGTCTCCAAGGCATCTCGCACTCAGGCATTCTTTCCACCTCAAGTGGAACTTGGAACTGCTTTCGCCAAACAATTGATAGTCACAAGGTCTGCCCAAATCACATTTGTGTTCTCCATCCTGACCATACTGAATGGTTTGAGTGAAGGAAGCCCTAAACTCTTCTGGGACAGCTGGCATGATCTCACTATCCATGTCCCAGAGGATGTGCATATAATGGCTTAGTAGGAAACGTGAGTTGACCAGGAACAAGACTCAGGCTAGCTGAGGGGAATAAACATGTGCCAAACACCAACAATCCTTTTCGGCTCCCTGTCGGGTGGGAGTTAAGGAGAATGAATTAGGATTCACTTTGCTGGTGAAAGCTTGGGCGACAAAACTCTTATGAGTCCTAGGGCGGCAATCCATCACATCCGCCACATGGGTCATCCTGATCATCCAGCAAAGCTATGCCCTTCCATTTCTTTCTGACCCACCTGAGCTTCTACTCACATCAGAGAAGCTTTCAGATGAGCACCTATCAATATTCTTGGAAGAGATGTGAGCCCTATTGTCTGAAGGTGCCATTGAGTGGGTGTCAACCTCAGAAATAAGGAGGGGTTGTTCCTCCCACTATTTCCTCATGCCAAAGAAGGATGGACGCCATCGTATCACTGTAGATCTTCATCCTCTGATTGCTATCCTGTGGAAGGACAGATTCAAAATTCTCATGCTGGACCAAGTTCTGTCTGCCCTGGATCCGGGTGACTAGACGGTTGCTTGGACTTTCAGGGTGCGTATTTTCAAATACCTACAGTCCCACAAATGTCCTCTGTGGTTCAAGGTTGCCCATGAGCATTTTAAATTTTCCGTGCTCCGCTTTGGCCTCACCAGCACCCCTCTGGTGTGCATGAAAGTGATTGCGGTGGTACCTTCCCATCTTAAGTGTCGCGCCTCTGCAGACCGTGGACGCGAGCCGAGGGGTCGGCTCGGGGAAAGGCCATGGTTCCTGATGGCAGGGCGTTCTGTGCCCCTTCTGTTCTATATTTCCTCGTACAAGGCCACAAAGTGGGCATGGGGCCTCGGTGAGTCTTGGGCGCGGTGCGCCCTCAATATTAGATGTGGGCACCTTCCCCTAACCCCTCACTTACCTGGTGTAGACTGTTCCTTTCTTCTTTTCTTCTTTTTACTCTTCTTTCTCCTTTTCCTCTTGTTCTTATTTTCACATTTAGCAGTCATGTTCTTCTTTCTCCCAGCATGCTTTTCTTTTTCCCTGCATGCCTTAGGATCCCTTTTTCAAAATGGCACATTTTCTCTATATGTTCTTATGATTCTTTCCCAATCCAATATGGTGTCTTTCTTCTTCCTGTTGGTCATTTCCTGTTTTAGGGTATATAAGGTGTGTGATTCTTGTTCTCCCTGCGCTGAAACACTTCCTTTGGTGGTGATCTTCGCTCCTGTTATTTTTTCTCCAGCTTATTTCCCTCGCTTTTTCCAGCTCCTTCCAATATTGTTTTTTCTTGTTGGAAGACTTACCTTTTTGCTTCTTTTTGTTCCAGGGAGTTCCTGCTATAGAGGTTTTTCCCTTTTCCTCTGGCACTCCTTCTGGAGGGCACGGACTGCCTTTTGGCGTGCCTTCATCAGCAGCACCATGGCTACCAGAAAGGGCCGCCCTTAACTTGGTCAAGGCAGAACCTACAAGAATCAAGACCACTCTGCAGTTCCAGTGGGCCAAAGACATAAACGACGAGTAGCCTATGACATTAAGAGATTGTGGGGTATCCGTTTTCCCGTACCTTGTTGACAGTCTGTTGAAGGAAGGGTCACCATACTCAGTTGGGGAGCACTTTCAGACCACGGCAAACTGGTTAACACTGTTATAGTTCTCCATCATCATCCCAAAGTTGCACCTGACTCCTTCCCAGAGGCTTCCTTACTGAGGTGCTGTCATGGATACAGTGGTCCTTCCTTCTGTCACAAAGAGTCTAGGACATTCTAGCTATGATCCGGATGTTTCAGCCTCAGTCCCATGTCTCAGTGAGAATGGTTCTGAAGCTTCTAGCCCTATTGGCATCCTGCATCCTATTCATCGACCATGCCAGGTGGCATATGGGGGTCATGCAGTGGAATCTGAAATCTCAGTGCACAGCAGTAGTGCCTGCTCAACCACAATTGGACTAGCAGTGGGCCCGTCTATTTACCCCATCCAGAGCAGACTTTGGTGACAGATACATCACTGCTGGATTGGGGAGGGCATCTTGGAGAGATGAACTCTGGTCTCTGGTGGAAACTCAACTCCACATGAAATCTGATCGTGAACCACCTGTGGGATCTTTAAATGCCAAGGTGGATGCACTCAGCCGGTGATGCCCTCCAGATCAGGAATGGCAGTTACATCCTGAACTGACAGAGGGCATCTACTTACAGTGAGAAAAGCCTGGCTTGATCTTTTTGCCACTTTTGATAATGTGTAGTGTCACCTTGGAGTGCTCAAGGAGGCATTCATTGGAGACTCATCCTGGCTAAAGTGGAGCATGGACTCCTGTATGCCCTTCCTTCTCCCCTTTTGAGCATTGTGTTCTGAAGAAGATCAGGAAAGACCAGGACCAAGTCATGAGTGGCTCCAGATTGGGCCATTTGAGTGTTCTACCTGAAATTTCTGAGCATGAGCACCTGCCCTCCGATCAGGCTATCACTTCAGAAAGATCTTCTGTTGTAGCAGCAGGGCAAGGTTCTACACCACAGCCTGTATAATTTACCTCTCCATGCATAGACACTGTGTGGCTGCAGTAGACTGTGTTTGATCTACCACCTGAGGTTGTGATGTTATCTTTGCTGACAGGTATCCCTCAACAAGTGTAGTGTCTCTGGTGTCTTCTAGAAGAGTAGAAGTGAGGGAGCATACTAGATTTGGCATGGTAGATAGTCCGGATCAATGGGCTCAGCAAGAGAAGGCTCAGCATCTAGTCTGCTCTGATTTGCATTGTATTTTTCCTGAGCCTGCTTGCTGCTCTGAGTGTCAGCTTGCTCTCTTCAGATCTTTGTTTCTCTGATATGGTGGAGTGCGTGAGGTTCATTTGTAGGAGATGCAGGAGACAGTGATGTGGGATAGTAGTGAGGTTCTTTGAGAACTTCAGAACCTTTCACCATGGGAAGTTTACCAATGCAGCACTGAAGTTTCTTCATTAAATCTCAGCATATGTTTCTTTTGGTTCCCCTCTTATTCTTCCCCTCGCAGACACTTTTCTCTATTTTTATATGCCATCCCTCAATGCAGCTCTCTTGTTTTGTCATGGAAGATCGGAAATGTGACATAGTTGTATGAGGCTTCCAAATTGCAACCTGCCTCCTAGTTTATTTTCTATTTTAAGGTCTAGCCTACGGACTAATTTTAGCTGCCTGTTGGTGAAGTTCTATTGTTGCTTTTGATCAACCCAATGCATACCATTCATTGGCTTTCACATCAGGCTCATTTGTTTGGTTCTTATTTGATGCCCTTCCTTCCTTTTATAGTGTGTGTCTCTCCTCTGGAGCATAGTTTTTTGCCATCCTTTTGATTGGATGATTTATATAGTTCCACATCTTAAATTCAGGGAGCTTCTTTGCCTTTTTATTTAAGAATTCCATAAAGTTAATTTGCTTTCTTACTCTCTCCCTCGTGTGCCGCTTGCCTTCTCAAATATACAGTTCCCTGTCTTTCCATGTTGCCCACTCCCAGCTTGTCAGTTGTTTCCCCCTCCCACACAGTTTGACTTTATTTTAATTTTTAACCTTCCCCGTAAAGCACTTACTTTACTTCTCCGCCCCTGGCACCTACTTCTGGTGTTGACTGCGAAGCCCACTCTACCTTTGGTTACCCTTCCCAAACCCTCACATTCTTTAAATAAATGTGTTTTTCTCTTGTTGAAACAGTGAATTAAAAAATTAAAAAACAAAATGACTGCTTCATGGTTACACCTGTTCCTGCATTTTTGGTAATACTGGGGCTGTTGTAGTGTCATGAAGCATATGTGATGGTATATGTGCTTGTATGTATCATTTTTTTAGGTTGAGCCTAGGCAGCGCATGCACTATCTCAGGGAGACATGCTGTGTTCAGTATATGGGGTTTAACCATGCCCACGCTTGCCATTTGTTCTTTGTTTTGCTTCTCTTAAATGTTTCACTTTTATTGGTGCATTGTGCTAAATGTTCCTCTTCTGTGTGCTAAGTTCTCTCCCTGGGAGCTTTCACTAATAGAAGATTTGTGTTGGCCATCACACTATGTCACGCTTCCTCCTGTTTCAGCGTGTGATGGCTCCGCCTCCCTCCCATCTTGTTTCAGTTTTGCCTTTCATCCCAGCGGCGATCCTTTCTCCTCCCGGCTGGGCAGTGAATTAACCCAGACTGTGTTTTTATACTGTGTTGACTCTTCCAACCCGCTGCATGAAGCTCCGACAGGCTCGGACCCTCCCAACAAAACAAAGAACCATTTTTCATACTCTCAAGACAAGTATTCCAAACAGCAGGGCCGCTAGAGGCATGTTATTTACACGGAAGGCGAGTGGGCAGATCCCTGCCACATCAGTACTCTGCAAATTATTACATAACAAGCGTTCTTTGCAAGGTACACATGACCAACAAGCAAATGGCACTAGTTTCACTAAAAAAACAATCACTGACATAGCCAATTAGTCTTGCCTTTGGAACCTTACAAGTGTTTCACCATGCCCCCATGTGCTGCATTGTTAAACACTTTTAAGGTCACAAAGGCGAGACCTATTGGCTATGCCAATGCTTGTTTTAAGTGTATTCACCAACAATACATCAGTAACCATTTTCTGTTCATGCTGAACAGCATCAGCGAAAAGAAAATAAAGCACTAAGGATTACCCAGTTATAGTATAAATCTGAACTAGCCTTTAGCATGAATGAGTGCTAGTGCAAATTTGACTTTGACCTAAGTAAGGGCTGCTGAGTAATGATGCAAATATGAGCATGAATTAGGGATTAATTACTGATTTTAGAAATCAGAGCATCTACTAGGGATTAAAAAAACGTCTAGAAATAGCTTTAACATATTTAACAAGATATACTGTGCATTCATCATTACATTGGCAACCTACAAATCGCCATATATGTTACATCATTCTTCATGAATCCCTTTGCATGAAAGTACTTGTGTGCAAATTAGAAGCTCAACCTATTGGCCTTTTTCAGTGCTTGTATTCATTGCTTTTGTTGCTCTGTGAACATACCCCTACTAGTAACTAAGGAGTATAGTCGCATGCATTCCCATTACAATGTTAGTATTTTCTTATTACCTTTACTATTTTGTTATCTACTTTGCACTATTACCATTAATGGGGAATGTTAGCTCCAGCAGTCATATATGGCCACGTCCTTATCATAACCAGATGGCAGTCTTTATTTTGCATTACATTCAAAAATAACTTTCTGTAGGTTTAGTAGGTTACTTTTGGGCCAATTAGTCACTGCTGGAACTGTGACCCTCTCGAGAGTCGTATTGTACGCCGCACGTTTTTCCTAGACGTGTCTCTTTGGCGGGCTGAACCCATGGAATTGGGGCGGGGCATTGCAAGGCCGAGCGGGAGGCGGCCGCTACTGCCACCGAGCCAAGCAGTTGAAGTGTTTGCGAGGAGGTCTACGATATCACCGTCACGTTTTTTTCCAGCATAAATAAGAGCATCAGTAGGTGGTTGCTATATATGAGTTGTCTTTGCTGTATAACGACTCAACACTATCAAGAATATTGTGGGAACATATTAATATTGCACATCGCTGATGCCCAGTAGTTGCGATCACTGTGCCACGTATGTGTTGAGACGACCTCCACCCCAGTCTTCATGGCATGAATAGCAACCCCCACCCCCAGCATGTCTCTGCTGTAAATGTATATGTCTCCTTCTAAAGCAGCTACAGTGAGCATCATGCTTTGAGCTGACACTGTGCAGACCCAGGACTGAAGAGAAACAAAATAGTTAATTTGTTAGTTTTTCAGGCAGTCTGCAAAGCCCATTTACGTAGTGGGCGGGGCCGCCCTCAGAGAGATCGTCTTGCATAGACCACCGCTCATCTGAGAGAGAAAGAGATAGCACTGGACTGACCTGGGCCTGACATGCGATGCAGGGGTCTCCCGGTCCTTCTGGCCACTAAGGCCAGTGAATATCTTTGCTGTATGGGAGACTCAGGGGCCCCTGTTCACATTCTGCTGGGGCCTCATCATTTTACGTTAGGCCACTGTACCACGCATGGTCAAAGTTGGGTCCTTGGTTGGCTGTAGAAATGTGCATCTGGACATAAAAGCTGTGCAAATGCAGCTGGCAAATATGTGCTGGGGCTCATTATTGAATGCCAAATACCAAGGCTGTGATGTCTTCATTACACCTCGTACCTCTTTAATCTACAGCAAACACTCCCTGCCCTTCTATCTGACTCCTACAGGTTATTTTTCACCCCAGCTTCCTCCCTTTGTCACCGTTTTTCCATCTTTCTCTCCCTCCTTTTCCTTTTGTGATTTCCCTCTCTAGATACAGGTCAACATCTGATGAGGGAAAAGGAGAGCTGGTGGGCCCCACCTGCAAACATGGGCTCTACTTAGGTACTGACTGTAGCAAACAGAGATGTGAAGTTATCCCATGTCTTGCACCATAAACCAAATTGCCACTTGTTTCTAGTATCACCGTTTTTGTGGTAGTGCAGTAAAGTATGATTTGTCTGCAGTCTGTAAAGATCCTTCATAAGTTCAACGTGTATTGTGCTTGTGCCATTTACAGTGAAAACATTGGGGAATATTCACAAAGGTCAAAATATCCAGTGGCGGCTGCTACTCAACGGGCTGGCGGGGCAGAAGGTATAAAAAAAAAAATTCAAAGTACACTTACCTTTTCCGTCGGGAGAGATGGTTCTGTCTCTCCTTCTTCCTCTTCTCTTCTCCGACTCCTGGCAGCATGGAAGCACAGAGGCTCAGAGACTCCCCTAAGCCAAGCATGACGCTGCTGTCACCAGCATGACAGCAACGTCATCATCGATCTGAGCGTCCTGATTCAGCTGTCAGACAGGGAGTGGGAGCCTGTGCACGTTCTCCTCCTGGCCGTGCAATACAGCCAGGTTGAGAAAATGCTAAGTGCGCATGACCATTTGGCCGGCCCAACATGGCCGGCCAAATGGTAATGCACACTTATGGTGCACATCCCTCTCTTCCCTGTGAGGTGAGGTAGCCTAGCCCCACCCTAAACTGGCTCCAGAGGAAAATTCCTTCTACCGCACTGCACAAAGCAGTGGGGGAGACGCTCCTCCGCCTTAGCGGAGGAGCCGCTGCTGTACACACGTATATTTACTACTACACCTAGATGTAACTCTACACTTTTTTTTTTATTATTAACCATTTTCCAGTGAAAGATTTACATTTAGATTTAGACATACATGTCTTCACTCCCTAAAATTAGAGAGTAGAGTCTCCTACAAAAGGATTTACAAGTGTAAAGTTACTGCTAATAATCCCCACGTCTAGGGAGAGAACTCCGATGGGAAAAGTATAATGAAATTTATTAAAGTGTATTACTTTAAAAAATATATTTTAATGCACAATATAAATGTAAATAAATTTAAAATATGTATTTCTAACGTATAATCAGTGAAATAAAAAGTAACTGAAAATTAACTCTTCAAATTAAGTGTATGAAATAATAATTGATATATACTTGTTTATAAATATTAACGCTTAAACTATAATTTAAAACATCCACCCTCACTAACGTTTTTATTTATAATTAATATGTCGAAAAATGTATTAAAAATGTTCAATTAATGTAAATTATTTTTAATATGTCGAAAAATGTATTACAAAATGTTCAATTAATGTAAATTATTTGTAATATATAAATACAAATGCAAAAGTTAATTTTTTTAAGGTAATTACCTTTATAAAAATATTGAATGATTTTAAATCTATATATGTGTGTGTATATGTACACACACACACATATATATATATATATTTATATGTATATATATATATATATATAATTATTTAGTTTATCATTTAAAAATATTTGATTTTGTTGAATTACTTTATGTTTTCAACATTAGTTCTTATGGGTGGTATTTATTTCCCTGCTTCCACTGTTTTCTAATATGAGTGTGTCTCACCTCTTAAATAGACCAAGTGTAAAATATTGGACAAACACAAATAAAAAAAGTCTTCTTTTTATGAACTGTAGATAAACATGTAAGTACACAGATATCAAAAAATGATTTCAAAGGATACATTCATATTGAAAACTCCTTAGGCACAAACGAAAGTTTTATAGCTATGGTAAACAGTGCTGTTGAGTAGAGAAGAATGCTATAAGTACAGAACAATGGTTCCAATTCTATAGTATTGTCAGGAGGTTTTTGGTGGAGGTTTCAGTTGGGGTGTAGGAGTTTGCGCTTGAAATTGGGGATTTTCCTGTTACAGTAAGCAAATGTAGGTTGATGTTTAACATTAAGAGCTAATGGGGTTCCCTTGTGTCTGGTCCTGCTAGGGTTGGTTTGGAACAATGAGAGTGTATATCCACCTGCAAGATGTTTTTACCATAGAATTGAGCATACCTGTCTGCTAAAATGGGTGTAGAAAACAAAATCACTGTCCTGATGTTAAAAGGTAACCCTGTTTTAAAATCTTTGTCATAATTAACCATTTCTAACCGCATCGAGCACCCAGCAACAGTGGCTAAATATTTCAGTAAAAGATGTGCAGTTTCAACTAGGTATTGATTCTAGTCCCAACCTTCTAACCGAATTATTTAAAATTGGTATAGTCCTCTATTTGAAGTGTACAATAGTTGCAATTAATCACAAAAGCTATTTCACGAACAGGTTCAAAATGACAAGCAAGGGAAAAATCTAATCCTATGGCATACAATTGAGTCTAAAATACTTCTAAAAGGAGGCAAAACAATCAAATACTTTATGTGCATCAGTGGGGTTGTGCGGAGGCTAATAATAATGCCCGTACTTCCTCTACGGAAAACATTGTCAGGTATATTGGGTGTTCTACTCTCAGATGAGGGCAAATAAACAGTTTGCAAACTGATCTAGAGTTTTATTAACTCCTCCACAGAGGATGCACACAAACTCCTCCCCTGGTCGCCTCACTACTGAACTCCAGGGTCAACTCCATGAACGTAAAATAGAAAAGAATCCCCTCGACTTCACAATTTGCGTGATTCTGAGTTTGGTTGGGAATGGCGACTCTGTGTACGTATTGGAAGGAGGAATGTTTCGAACAGCGCTGCTTATCATTTCCAAAGCTCGAGATCTGCACTGCTTTCTTTATCTTTCATTTGATTTGAATGGAGGTGGAAGAGCTCTGCAGATCAGACCCAAGAAGATGTAGGTTCTTTAATTTGAGGACATATTAAACCACTACGGAAGAATGTTTAGAGATTTCTAGAGCGCACTCTATGTCAGTATTTAATTTAAGCCGGTGGTTTTCGGTACGGGACACCAGCACAAATTTTTGAGGGCCGGTACTTATTTTTCTTTCTCAAGCATTTACTGTGAGCAAAAGACACATATGAGAAAGAAAGACGGAGGGAATCTAGATTGAAAAGCATCAAAAGTGCCTGTAAATGGATTAAAGGCCCGAGATGGCCTCAGTATTCCGCGCTCACACATTTAATCGCAGCAGCCGTGTGTTTCAAAGGAGACCTTTGGGCACTGGCACGTTTTTATTTACAAATTAACCTCGCAATATCTGTAGATTGCTTCTGAGTGTGCCCTTTGGGGCTCACATTACTCTGCATGCTCAGATCAGGCACTTATGAGCAAGATCCAGCTCCAGTCAAATACCTTGTAAAGTTTCTGTAAAGAAAAAACGAGTGAAAAATGTTCCCCTTCACATTGTATAGAAATAATTTACATATTGGAATAAATTGAACCATAGAGCCATATGTAGGCATCACTACCCTGAGGAGACCACACTTCTCCTTTCTGGCTCTTCAATGTGGAACAAGACATTTGCTGCCCTGGCATTCTATACACCAAACTTGTGTCGTCTGAGGGCTCGGCTGTCATTGCTCACCACGGCCTATAAGCCAAGGATGCTCACACAAGTATGTAGCTTCCACTGGTGCATCGGGAATATTGTACTCCCTACCTACATCTTTGAGCAGGGGCAAGATAGCACATGAACTGCAAACTCAGTTTTTAAGTTGAAAGACTTTCTTATCCTAATCAGTCTCCCAAAAGGCGTCTGGAGCTCTGTCATATTTCTGACATTCTCACATGCTTTACATTTCAGACATTTGTGAAAAACCAGTGTTGGTTTAAGCCATGTATGCTTCTTGGCAGTCACTTCACTTCTTAGTAAGTATTCTCCCTTGGACCTTGCTTTCCTAAAAGTGATCTGTGGTTTACTAGTAATAGTTCCTCTCATTACTGGGTCATTTCTAAGTAATTGTCAGTGCTTAACTCTTGCTTTCCTTAGCTGTGGGTGGCTATCATTGTATGTTGTAATAAACCTCACAGTATTTGCTTTCTTCGTTCTTTTGTCACACTCCTTTTTGTTGGATCCAAAGAGGATTTCTTCCCTCCTAAAACTGGAAACTCTACGTTAAGCTAGGGATAAGATGGTGTTAACGCATCCCTTTATGATAAATTATTGCACATTGGGACTCGTTTTAGGCCAATGAATCATTTGACCCTGTTGAGAGACACCTTAGGACGAGATAGCTAATCAGCATGTCAATCAATACATCAATAATATCATCAATATTTATCACAACAATGCATTTCACTTTAGTCAAAGACATTAATCAAACTCAAGACACCACCATGACCTTGCAGTCATGAATAACCACACCAGTTTAGTATGAATTTAGTGATATTTATTCTCTATTGGTTACAATACTACTAGCAAGTGTATTAGTCTCAAAACCAAGAAACACAATAGCATAGTCACAATATGGCAACTCTGATAAGATTTCATCAAAGCTAGAATCACAAACATTAGAATATAACACACCGTCAGCATAGATTATTCTAAACAGCGTATATTAGCGCATTGTTCAACAAAACATAGATTCAGTCATTTGTCTATTTGCATCAGTTCAGTGAACCCCTCACCTAACCTCAAATTAGCATTGGCATGTTGGGCTTCATGCAAAACAATTTCGTAACACCAATTTGGAAAACATCTAGCTATGGCTCCTGTCAAAAGAAAAGTAGTTGGTACCTAGAAAGGAAAAGCAAACAGACAATCAGAATTTAATTGTCATATAGTTACCCTCTAAGTTTGGTCAGCACTCAGGTTCTGTCTTCGTCTTCAGGACATCAGTTGATTCGCCATCAAAAGAGATTCAGCTCCAGCAAAAGGGAAAAGGGGCACTTCCCTCATAAGGAGGCAAAGTGTAAATGGGCAATCTAAGGACAGAATGGTTTTAAGAACCAAACAGCAAAGTCTCTATGCAGAGTGACAAAGTGTCTGGGTCATAGCATCAGCATCTCCCCCTCTCCTAGTCTCCTGCTCCCTAATTCTAATTCACTTCCTGGTGACAAGGGTTTTTATCCCCTTTTCGTGGTACATTCCCCTAAAATCTGATTGGACAAGGGGTTGCACCCAACTATCTATAACCAATTAAAAACACATTAGCTCATCAAATTTGTTACCACATAACAGTTCTCACGTATTTTATTGGTGCTTATGATTGACGTCTTCAAAGGGTGGAATGTCCGGTATGATTTCATCGTCTTGTGGTCCTTTGCACATCTTCGGTCAGTGGCTCCATTGTCCGTACCGGTTTTAGCGACCTTGTACATCATGTTAATCTACACTGTTGCATTTAGCTAAAAATGTTACTACAGGCAGGGTGAATTACATGAGAACGGATCTACTACAGTTACATTCAGCTTCTAACTTTTGGAAAAAACAAGAGTTCATGTCCTTTAGCAAGTCAGCACACTGCACGGTAGAAAAATACATTTAATATGGGAGTCAGGCAGCTAGGCTTCAACTCATGCTAACTAAGGCCTGCTGCTTTATTAGCAAGAATCTAATACATTTATCCTTTCAACATTAATGTAACTCACAATTTAATAAAACATTTCACCATTATTAGTCAGTTTTATTAGTCCCCGTATACATTGGCGGCCACTCCCCGTGGTCACTTTTCAAGTGCATGTTTTAGCAAAACATGTTAATACAGTTTCTATGCGGCATTAATATACATTAGTTCATAAACATTTCATGTTAATATAGATTATATAAGCTACGCTCTCTCAATGGTTTCTGAATACCCTCTAGTTTGTAATAAAGATATACTTTCTGTGTAGTCTCAAATTGGGACTAGGTGCTGCAAATACTCTTTGCCCTTAATAGTTCTCAGTAAGGGATACTTTGTTTCAGGGCTGAAGGATGAAAGCTTTGGGCATGCAGTGTGCTGTTCACTGCTGTGGATCTCCTAAACACTGTTGTTACCAGTCTAGATTGCTGTACCCAAATTCTAACGTATAGGAAATCCAAATGAATGTTACTCATATTACTTGTGTAATGCAGATTTAACTTGTTCTCATTTATGACCTCAACAAACTATTTAGCTGAGGTTTCATCTCCTCGCCACAACACAAACAGGTCATCTATAAATCTTCCCCAAAGTAAGATTTTTCCTGTCCATTCTTCCACACCGGCTGCTCCTCCCACCAGCCCATATGCAAATTCGCATAGCTAGGGTCAAAGCAGCTCCCCATTACCGTTTCTCTCTCTTGCTGGAATAGTTCACCATTAAACTTGAAAATGTTTCACAACAGAGATTACTCTATCATTTTAAGTAACATAACAATATGTGTCAAAGGTTGTACTCTCAAAAAGTGTTGTACTGCTCTCAACCGATCATGATCTTGTATACGTATCTTGCCTAAGCCGGTTAACGTCTCTTATGTGCTGTCTGCACATTGACTCGAATCTCCGTGAAAGGTGTAAACGTGGCCCCTCTCGTAATCCATTGTGTCACGGTAGAACTGGTGTGCTTCGAGCTGTTTCACACTCTCCTTATGCTTCATCAGCCGCGTAGGAAAGTGCCTCTTTTGACATGGTCAGCCTCCCACTTTTTGCCAGGTTTCCGGTGCAATTTCCACTGAAAGTGCACTGGGTCCCTGCTAAACAGGTCCCCAGTGCCAGATCTCTTTCCCTAAAACTGCACAATCGTTTTTCCCAATTGGCAGACCTTTAGTTGCCACTGTAAGTCCCTATTAAATGGTACCCCTGGTACCTAGGACATGGGGTACTAAAAGGAAGGCTGTAGTGTCTTAATAGCAGCGGTTACCGCTGTGCGTGCCGATCAGCTTTTCCTTGGCATCGCACGCGCAGCGGAGGTGCTCACACGCGGCTGTCTTTCGTTGTTCGTGATTCCTTTCCGCGTTATTAGCGCGAGGAACGCCGAACATTCGGAAGACGGCAACGGCGGGCGGCGCTGTTGATCTGGGGATAGAAAAGCCGTTTCTGCTGCGCGCTTGGGTGATTTTATTGGAAGAAACTTGACTTGAAATAAATTCTATTAAATCTCAACAACCGGGCGTCTGGATGTTTTTGTTCCCAGCTTACTTTAAAGGCCCCTGAAGGCTGCAGCACAGATTGTGCCACCCTCAGGAACCCTCTCAATAAGTGCAGACAGTGCTGCCTTTGAAGACTGTGTGTCTTGGTGCAAACATAAAATAAAAACATGACATGGCACACAACCTGTGTGCCATGTCCCCTGCACACTGCATGCAATATAGGTAAAGTCACCCCTCAGGCAGGCCTTCCAGACCTAAAGGCATTGTGCTTTATATTACATGTGAGGGAATATCTGCATGAGAAGAAATGCCCCTGCTATGTCTTTGTTGATTCCCAGACATAGTGAGTGAACAGTGCAGCTATTTTAAGTACATCTGTTGGACACTAATCATTACGAGTTCCCCAGCTACATTATATTTTTACTGACAATAGGGATGCTTGGTATCAAACATCTTGTATTAATAAACCCTCATTGAATCCAGTGATGGATATATTAATACATGCACTCAGAGGGCACCTTAGAGGTGCCCCCTGAAAAACCTACTAACTCCTAGTGTGGGAACTGACTGGTTAGAACCAGTGCAGCCACTTTAGGCCGAGTTCGGGGTCCTGAGGTGAGAGCCAATGCTCTTGAGGGCTCACAACAAAGGCCTGCTCTTGGCAGAGGTGTAACCTCCTCCTCTGGGCAGAATGGACATTCCTAGCCTGGGTGCTTCAAAGGCCTTGCCTCCTTTGAAATGAGACCCAGGCCTCTCCAAATGGTGGAGGAGGCTGACCCCCAATTCCTGACTCCACTTTTGGTGGCAGGACTGGCAGGAAAATTACGTAAATTAGGAGTGTCCACTTCATGCTAGTCCCACACTTATGAGCTGAAGTGGACACTACCTTTTAAATTTCTCCATCTTGTGTGGAAGGAATTAGGCCAATAGGGTTAGGGCTATGCCCACCTCCCTAAGGAAGTGGTCATAGGAAGGATGTAGTCATCCTAAAAGTGAGAGAAGCTCATTGGCTACCACCTGGCGCTCCCTGTAACACCCCTAATTCAGTATTTAGGTGGCACCCTGAACCCGGCAATTAGAGTCCTATTGACCTAAGAGGAGCCAGACCCCACAGAAGTCACCCAGCAGAGGAGACTGTAGACACCAACTGACTTGGCCTCAGCCCTACTGCTTGTCTGCAGCATTCAAAGAACCTGCGCCCAGTAGACGTCTGTCCTGCAGCTCAGCAACCTCTAAAGTCTTGGGAGGACTGCCTGCATTCAATAAAGAACAAGAACTCCCGAGGACAGCGAACCTGTCCAAAAGAAACATCTCCAAAAAAGAAAGAAGTCTGCCTGAGGAACTGCTACCTGAACCACCTCTGCATCTGACGCCCCCGGCTGAGTCCAAGTGTCCCACCAGTCCAGTGAAGGTTCCCCAGTGCTTCTGACCCAGAGTCCATTGTGGCCTGCCCCTGCCGGACTCCACAGCAACGACTGCAGCCTTAATTCGACGGCTTCCCCTGACCACGACCAGCCTGGTAAGCTGTTTCCAATGAAAAAAGACAACTATGCACCCAAAGCCCCTGGGCCTTGGGGAGCTAAACCATTGGTGTACCTACAACCCCTAGCATCCTAACTTACCTGGGCATCTATGGGTTGACCTCTCCCAGCTTCTGGCCAGGGCCTGCAGCTCATTTCTGGAAGCAACCTCCTGCATTGACTAACACTGGGAGCCCAACGCTGTGTTGGCACTCTGCACCCAGCTGCACCTGTGCTGCTGAGCCTTGTGGCTCCTCTTGTCCTTGCTTCAACCGCAGGAGATCCACCCCTGACTCCACTCTACTCACCCGTAAGCAGGACTGCAGCGGTTACCCTGTCTCCGTTGGATAGCATTGGGCACTCAACACTGTGTTGACCCACTGACCTCAGCTGCCCCCGTGTTGCTGAGGGTGTAAGTTTGGTGCTGCCTTGTAGACCCTCCGATGCTTGCCTCAACCCCCGGAGACCAACCTCTGACACTGCCTGTACTTACCTGGGAGCGACGCATCTTCAGTCCCCCTCCAGTCTCTATTGACTAACATTGAGCTCCGACTTCGACCTTGGCACCCAGCTGTCCCTGTTGGTGCACTCTTGGTACCAACCTGAACCTTGCCCCGTGCAGTCCTGAAACCCTGAAGACTGGGGTTGTAAGTTGTGTACTTACCTGACAAATTGATTTGTGGTTCCCTTCCATAGGTTAACATTGAAGACTCTGAAAATTTAACTGTGTCGATTTTGAAACAAAAAGGTTTTTTTTATTTAAAAACTGCTTGCCTTGTAATAAAGTTCTTGCGTTCAAAGGATGTATAAAAGCAACTGTTAATTTTCTAAATTGGTCTCGGCTTTATTCTTTGAGTGTGTGTCTCATTTATTGCCTCTGAGTACAACAAATGCTTAACACGACTCCTTGATAAGCCTAGCTGTTCACCCACACTACCACAAATAGAGCTCTAGACCTATCTATTTCTGCCTCTGCACATCTTTGGGGATCCACAGGGCTCTTTGCACAGTGTACTTCATTTTAGTACACTATGTAAAAAGCCAGCTTCCTACAAGCAGAGTCTTCATTTCTTGTCTAAATTTCAATATTTATCTTGATCCTGTTCTTTGCTTAGCTGAATATTAATCAAAGATATTAATATTCAGCGAAGCAAAGAACAGGATCAAGATAAAGTGCCTGATTACAACTTTAGCAGTCCGACCGTCGGTCCACCAAAGCTGCAGAGATGAGGCCACCGTCATGCCAGCAGCCTCTCCCCCGTCGTATTACAATGTTTCCACTGGCTGATCATCAGAAACGCCGTAATAGAGCCCAGTGGAAACAGAGCGGAGCCAAGGCCAATGCTGTCAGACACCAGCACCCTCGGAATGTGCACTTTCTTCAATAGCAGACAGTGAACATTCCAAGGGTGCTGGCAGGGAGACTCCTGCACTGCTCATGACATGGGCACTGGCTTTCCGCCAGCCTTTCCATGGCTGTGAAACTGGCATGGAATGGCTAGCAGAAAGTGAAGTTGTGATCAGCATGACAGTGCTGAACTCTGCAGCACTGTTGCTGACCATTACTCCGATCGCCACCAACCCGTCGGGATCCCTGATTCTGGTGAAGGCAGCGCTCTCCTAGCAGTTCAACAGCCAGGATCATAATCTGACGGTTGGACCGCTAGGATGCTGTGGTCCGGCCGCCACCGCAAGTTTGGCAGCCTTATGACCACCAAACTTGTAATCAGGCCCAAAATATTGAAATTTAGAGTAACCAAAGAGGTTAATATTCAGTTAAGCAAAGAACAGGATCAAGATAAAATATTGAAATTAAGACAAGAAATTAAGACACATATGTTGAAGCATGAGGATAGTGTAAAACAGCGCAAAGCACATAAGTTCCACTGGGACAAAATGGATTACAAGAGGGGCCAAATTTACATATTTGCACTGAGATTTGAGATAATGCACAGACAGTGCACAGGAGAAGTGAACCAGGTTAGACAAGAGGTGCCATCCAGTGACGTTAGTTCAGATTGAAGATCAGAATTGAAAGGAGAATGTATGGAAAATGGAAGGGCATGTGCGACAATTCTAGATGAATTCAGTTTTTTGCGCATCAACAGGCAGAGCAACCACTGACCAAGAAGGCAACAAAAATTAGCATAAGTAGGAAAGAAAGGCAAGGGGGACAAGAAAAGAGGATCAAGTATCAAGCAGAAAGGGCGAATGACACACAGCAAGCAGAAATACTAATGCCAGGTAATACGGTAATCAACCTAACAGATATCCCCTTTTCCTTGAATGAGGAATCAGTGTGTTGTCCCTAAACCTGTCATTTTGCCCAAAAGTAGGTTTTAACTATGCACAATCCTGAATTGATCTGTAGAAGTTTGTAAGTAAATTGAAACTGAGGAGACATTTTGTGATGATCCCCAAGCAGAGGACGAAGGACATTGAAGAGGGGCATCTATTTGATAAGCTACAGGTTAGTGGCTAATCTCAGGGACTTGATATCATTGGGGGAGGAAAGGAAACGATCAGAACCCCCAATAGATAATTTGCAGATACAGACAATGTTGGACTTGAATGAGGGAGGTAATACAGACTTTCAGATCAAAATTAAGGTCTGTTCCCCAGGTGTGCATGATAACACTGAAATATTCTCTGAAGCTATGAAAGTGTATTTGAGAAAGATTCAACTGGCATACAGGAAGGGAATGAGATACACCAATGAGGACAGGAAATGTAAGCAACTTTTGAAACAATTGTGTTGTCAGGGCCTCTGGTAAAGGGGAAAATGTGGTACTTTGGAGCAAGTCACTATACATGGCAGAGACATATAAACAACTGAATGATACTCAATTCTATACCAACATCACCAAAACGATGCATGACAAAGTGAAAAGTGAGTTTTTGAACAATTAACTCAATGGAGAGATTCTGAACTACTATTCTGAACTACTAAATTGGGATGAATACAGTTTCCTAAGGGTAGAGGAACTGGCAATATCTATGTTCTATCTTATTCCAAAAGTGCACAAGGATGTTGATAATCCTCCAGGGAGACCAATCATAGCCGCAATAGGCAGCCTCTTTGAGAATACCTCAATCTGCATTGACCATTTCTTGCAGCTCCTTGTAAAAACCCCTCCATTATATATTAGATACACTATGGATTTCCTCAGGAGGATCTTTGATGTTTCATGGGAGGAGGGCATGCTTATGATGACTTTGGATGTATCCACTCTCTACACAAGTATACAACATCATGATTGGTTTAGAGCGGTGCAACACTTTTTGAGAGTACGACCTTTGAAGTTTCATGCACATAATGTTGTGCTGCTCAATAAGATAGAGTGGTGTCTGACTCGAAACATTTTCATGTTTAATAGTGAATTGTTCCAGCAAGAGAGAGGGACGGCAATGAGGCTCTGCTCCCAGCTATGCAAATTTGCATATGAGCTGGTGGGAGGAGCATGTTCTCCACAGTGGTGATATGAAAGACAGTGGGAATCTTAATTTGGGTAAGATTTATAGATGACCTGTTTGTGTTGTGGCTAGGAGATGAAACCTCAGCTAAACAGTTTGTTATGGTCATAAATGAGAACAAGTTAAATCTGCATTTCATATGTAATATGAGTTACACCCAGATGGATTTCCTAGACATTAGAATTTTGATACAACAATCTAGACTGATAACAACAGCGTTTAGGAAATCCACGGCAGGGAATAGCACACTGTATGCCCAAAGCTTTCATCCTGCAGCCCTGAAACAAAGTATCCCTTACAGAGAACTATTAAGGGCAAAGCGTATTTGCAGCACCCAGTCCCAATTTAAGAATACACAGATATGATGTCTAGATTACAAACTAGAGGATATTCAGAAACCACCTTATCCCTAGCTAAATTTAGAGTTTCCAGTTTGGGGAGAGAGAAAATCCTCTTTGGATCCAACAAAAGGAGGGTGACAAAAAAAACAAAGGAAGCAAATACCGTGAGGTTTATTACAACATACAATGGTATAACCCACAGCTTAGAAAAGCAATAGTTAAGCACTGGCATTTACTTAAGAACGACCCAGTAATTTGATGAACTATTACTAGCAGACCACAGATCACTTTTAGGAAAGCAAGGTCCATGAGAGATTACTCAGTAAGAAGTGAAGTGACTGCCAAGAAGCATCCATAGTTAAAACCAACACCGGGTTTTCACAACTGCCTGATATGTAAAGCATGTGAGAACAATAGAAATATGACATAGATCCAGATGCCTTTCAGGAGAACGATTAGGATAAGAAAGTCTTTGAACTGCAAAACTGAGTTTGCAGTTTATGTGCTATCTGTTCTCCCCAAAGATGTACGTAGGGAGTATGATTCTCCCTGTGCACAAGCACATACTTCAACATCTGAGCGCAAGAAAAAACAATGATGGTACTTATCCAGTTGCTCACTATTGTTATAAGATGCATGGTGGAGATTGTACTCAGTTGTCTTACTGTGCAATAGACTATGTACCCAAGAGACTCTGACAGGGAGACAGGGAAAGAGACCTACGGAGGATGGAGTCAAGATATATATTAGAAATGGACACAATAGAACCATTTGGCCTAAGTACAGATGAAGAATTTTATATCCACCTCTGTTTACATTTGTGAGTCAATGTCTGCTTAGCTGCTATCCCTAGATTGGTAGAAACGTTCTTGATGAATGCATTTTTAATAAGAGTTTAATATGTTGATTTTGTATACATGGTTTTACAGGGGCAGAGCCATCAGGCATGACACACAGAATAACACATTGATGCATTCTATAACTGGGTGACTGATTTTGGTTTTCAGTTATTGTCAGAGGCCAGGCTCAATAAGAGACTTACAAGTTTATTTTTATGATAGAATTTAAATAATGGTTTGAAAAGAGATGATAAATAAGGCCTTTAGGGCGAAATTGTGACGTGGGACCACCCATTTGGGTAGCATATCATGTGTTAAATTATGAAATTTGTTTTGGAAGAACATTTTTTACCAGGATTATTATGGTCCAATAATTAGTTTGTTTGATGAAGGTATGCATTATACTTTATTTGATTCAAAATAATTGTATTATATAAGGTATAATGTTTTTTGGTTAACCTGGCTGAGTTGAATTGGACAAAGGTGATGTGCATTGAGCCATATTCTAAGAAGGTGCTGCCAGTTAGTACTGGGGTTTTTGTCCATTTTCACGGTCTATCAAAATGAGCACAAATTAGTTTGTATATATATCACGTGTTTCTGACAATGTTGTGACAAGTGTGCCTAATGCGCCAAAGCACATTGCCAGTCTTTTGCCAATTAATATATTCACTGGAAGATTCCTTGCAGAGTGTCAAGATTTCTTTACTTTCTTCAAGGAGTCAAACATTTATATACATATATATATGTATATATATATATACACCTAAAAAAAACAAAGGTTCCTGGGACATTATAGTTAGGCTCACATTTTAAATGTACAAAATCATAGAAATTCACCTGTTATAGTTAGAGTTATCTGAAGTAACTATAACTTGTGCCCTAAGCTAACTATGACTCGTGCCCCTGCCAGGTGCACAGTATTTTTTTAAATCAAAAAACTTACTGCAAATATTACATTGATATTATCAATGATGGTACCAAAGATGTCCCAAAGGGACCCCACCAGGGCAAAAAGCACTTTTTAAAAACAATTGCTGCTGTGAATTTGAGGTAAAAATTAAATTTGTGCCCTCTCCATGCACTGCTAATTACCCCCAAAATTACTGCACTTATGACACAATTGATAACATCATTGATAATATCAATGTAATATTTGCAGTAAAATTTTTGATGAAAAAACTGTGCATGGTGAGGGAGCAAGTTATAGTTACTATGGGGCATGGATTATAGTTACTTTAGATAACTATTGAATTTGTATGGTTTTGTATGAGTAAATTCAGAACCTGACTTTAATGTCCCTGTAACCTTTGTTTTGTAAGTCAATTTCCATGATTTTTTAAATTATATTTCCTAACTATACGGTTCCTGTAACCTTTGTTTTTTTCAGTGCCTTGCGGTCCCCTCCCCAAAATTAATCATTAATTAGGCCGTGGCCCAGGGGATGGGGTCCCTGGGGCCAAGATCTGCCTAGTGAGGGGGTCCGCATGGCCTCCTCCCCCCCAAAAACGTAAATGTTTAGGACAAGCCCCTGGGTGGTGGGATCCCTGAGATTAAGATCAGCCTGGGGGGCAAGCAGCCCCCCTCCTTCCTATAAACTTTAATATTTACGATGGGCCCCAGGGGATGGCCTGAGGAAGAGGGGCATGCTGGTTTGAGTTATTATAGGGGTTAGCCGCAAGAACTGGCCACAGGCCAGGCCTTCCGTCCAACCCCTGCTGCACACGGCAGAAGGCTGTGCACTGGGTAGGGTTGGACAGTCATAGGGGTTGGCCGCAGAGACTGGCCACAAGCCAGGCCCTGCGGTCAACCCCAGCTGCACACGGCCAAAGGCGGTGGTTGGGTTAACGTATAGTATTGAAAATTATTACACCTTAAAAAAAACATAGAAATTCACTGAATAAAACAAAAGTTCCAGGGACAATATAGTTAGATAATAGAATTTTAAAAAACATAGTAATTCACTTAAAAAACCAAAGTTTACAGTGGACTTTATACTTTGGCTCCCATTTTAAACATACAAACCATAGAAATTCACCTGTTAGAGATATCTCAAGTATCTATAACTCGTGCCCTAAGGTAACTATAACTCATGCCCACTCAGACCCACTCATAGACTCATACACCCACTTTCAGACCCACTCACACATTCACTGACAGAGACAGGCCCTGGGGCCAACCGTGCTGCGCATGGCCAAAGGCCATGCGTGTCACAGGGTTGGGTGGTGATAAGGGCTTGGCTGCAAGGCCTGGCTTCAAGGCCACTCCTTGCGACCCATCCCTGCCCCGCACAGCCACAGGCCGGGTGCTGCAGGAGTTGGAATAACGTGTAGTAATTAAAATTACTTTACGTTAAAAAAACCATAGAAATTCACCAAAAAAAACAAAGGTTTCAAGGACATTATAGTTAGGTTCTGAATTTACTCGTACAAAACCATAGAAATTCAGCAGTTATAGTTAGAGTTCTTTCAAGTAAGTGCCCAAAGGTAACTATAACTTGCGCCTTCACCATGCACAGCTAATTACTCCATATATTATGTCATTGATGAGGTCTTGTATGGCATCTTTGATATCACTGCAACGTTTGCAGTATTATTATTGATAAGAAAACTGTGCACGCAGGGGCTGGACCCCTGGAGTTGTTTCGAAAACCCACTGAAATTAAATAGGTAAAAAATATATGGTAAACTCTGCGACCTGCAGATTTTGGTGCAGAAATGACTAAATTGAATGATAACCCCATTTAGATGGGGAAATCTCCTTATAGGAGGTTTTTATCTCCCCATATAAATGCTGATTCCAAAGGAATTGGCATTTATCCAGATTGACCAATAGTGCATCCACTGGGCAGCTGGTATAAGGGCCTACCTTTCTTTTATGCATGCCTACTTGTGAAATCAAAAAAATAATCTGGTCTTCACACACATCGTTATGAGGGGACTATTGACTCAGTCATGTTACCAGGAGGTCCTTGAAATGTGGGGAACTGGCCAATTGGCACTTTACCCATACCTTGAAACATCTCTGGCTCTAGAGTGACCACCTGTCTGTAAATTTCACCGACTGTCTGTAATTTGAGCCTCATGTCAGTTGTCTGTGATGATTCCTTTCATGGATGTCAGTGTCCGTAACTTTAGACATTGCAGGGAGCTGCACTTTCCCCCTACAAAAAGCCCAAGAGTTCTTCACCATTCACTACAGGGGCCAGCTCACACTCCTGCTATGAAATCATGGGCCTACAGCAGCTATTCCCCAGCCTGGCACAGACTTCTAACAGCCCCTTATCATTCTGTTTGGCCCATTATCACATACAGAATGATGATGGGCCTTGCTGTGCAGTAACAGCATTTGCTGGGCCTCTTTCCACACCAGCCTAGTGCATGGCATTTTGCGTTTGTTCAGGGGCTAGTACCACCTCAGCAGTGCCAAGCTCTGGACAGGTGGATGGGGGCAGTTGCATATTGGCACTTCTTACAGGATTAAAAGCACAGACATCAAATTATGTGCCAACATTTTATATGCCCTAATAAAAACGTCAGTTTTAACTTTGGTGATTAATGTATCTGTTTGAGAGACCTGAGTTTTGTCTTGTCTGATTATTAACTCATCATAAAGTTCCACACAGTGATAGTGTGCCTCTAGCAAAGCAAAATGTGTGACATGCATATCAACTAACTTTTTTTTTAACGCAGACAGCTCAGTGGGTTACTGTTTTTGTCCAAGTGACCCTTTTGTTCATTGCAGTTCTTAAGATAAAATCCTATTATAGCACAGTGAGCTATGAACCAAAATCAAATAGCAGAATGAAAAATGCAAGACACACGTTTATAGCCTTTATTATTTTACTTTAATCTTTCATTATTCTATGGATGCTAAGGATTCCTTTGAA
Organism: Pleurodeles waltl; assembly: GCF_031143425.1. Lineage (NCBI taxonomy): Eukaryota > Metazoa > Chordata > Amphibia > Caudata > Salamandridae > Pleurodeles > Pleurodeles waltl. Next base: position 1,781,184,027 of record NC_090440.1, on the reverse strand, counting down.
TAATAATTACTTCTTAGTAAAAACAACCCCAACCACTATGTTGTGTTTTAAATCCCAGGTTTGTATTTCTCCATGCTAAGCACTCGTTTTTTTGATAAACAACTTTATTAGTTTTGTAAAAGACATACACTGAACAGGTCACACCTCGCCCTCCCCGTCATGGCACCATACAGTTCTGCCCAAGTGACATAGGTACATGATTGATATTAGTCAGTACGATCAGTAACAGGGTGTAGGAAGTTGGCTCTGTATATACTATCTCAAAGTAGGAGATAGTGTGCACAGAGACCAAGGGTTCCCCTTAGAGGTAAGATAGTGGCAAAATTAGATAATTCTAATGCTCTATTTTGTGGTAGTGTGGTCGAGCAGTAGGCTTATCAGAGGGTAGTGGTAAGCATTTGTTGTACACACCTAGGCAATAAATGAGGAACACACACTCAAAGACTTAACTCCAGGCCAATCGTTTTTATATAGAAAAATATATTTTCTTAATTTATTTTAGAACCACAAGATTCAAGATTTGAAGTAAATACATAACATGCAAGGTACTCCACACAGGTAAGTAAGGAACTTTGAATTAGAGCAGTAACATACACAGTTTTAGTTAAAATGGCAATAAGCTATTTTCAAAGTGGACACAGTGCAAAAATCAACAGTTCCGGGAGAGGTAAGTATTGGTTAGTTTTTCAGGTAAGTAAGCCACTTACAAGTTCAAGTTCCTGGGCATAGGCAGCCCACCGTTGGGGGTTCAAGACAACCCCAAAGTCACCGTACCAGCAACACAGGGCCAGTCAGGTGCAGAGGCCAAAGGAGGGCCCAAAACACATAGGTGCCTATGGAGAACAGGGGTGCTCCAGTTCCAGTCTGCCAACAGGTAAGTACATGCGTCTTCGGGTGGCAGACCAGGTGGGTTTTGTAGAGCACTGGGGGGGACACAAGTAGGCACACAAAACACACCCTCAGCAGCACAGGGGTGGCACAGGGGCGGCTGGGTGCAGTGTGCAAAGCAGGTGTCGGGTTTTGAATAGGAATCAATGGAGGGACCTGGGGGTCACTTTAGCAGTGGAGACAGGGCACATTGGGGCTTCTCAGGAAAGCCACCGACTGGGCTAGGCAGAGGGTCGCCTGAGGGTCACTCCTGCACTGGAGTTCAGTTCCTTCTGGTCCTGGGGGCTGCGGGTGCAGTGCTTGGTCAGGCGTCGGGTTCCTTGGTTTAGGCTGTCGCGGTCAGGGGGAGCCTCTGGATTCTCTCTGCATGCTTCGCTGTAGTGGTCCAGGGGGATCGTCTTGGGTTACTCACGAGGTCGCAGTCGCCTGCGAGTCCTCCCTGTAGTCTTGGTTCTCTGGAGCTCGAGCCGGGGGCATTGGGTGCAGAGTGTGAAGTCTCACGCTTCCGGCGGGAAGACTGAGTTCTTTAAAAGTTGCAAGAAAGTTGCAAAGTTTTACTGTTTGTGAACAGTGCCGCTGTCCTCTGGAGTTTCATGGTACTTCGGGTTTCAGGGCAGTCCTCTGAGTCTTCAGAGGTCGTTGGTCCCTGTCGGATGCATCGCTGTGCAGGTTTCTTTGAGTGTGGAGACAGGCCGGTAGGGCTGGGGCCAAAGTAGTTGTCGTCTCCGTCGTCTCTGCAGGGCTTTCAGGTCAGCAGTCCTTCTTCTTGTTGTAGGTTTCAGGAATCTGATTTCCTGGGTTGTGGGTCACCCCTAAATACTAGATTTAGGGGTGTATTTAGGTGAGGAGGCTACTGTCCTGGAGGGTGGCTACTCCCTCTTTGTTCCTCCTCCTTGAGGGAAGGGAGGCACATCCCTAATCCTATTGGGTGAATCCTCCAATCTCAAGATGGAGGATTTCTAAAGGCAGGGGTCACCTCAGCTCAGGACACCTTAGGGGCTGTCCTGACTGGTGGGTGATTCCTCTTTGTTTTTCTCATTATCTTCTCCAGGCTTGCCGCCAAACGTGGGGGCAGTGGCCGGAGGGGCGGGCATCTCCCCTAGCTGGGTTGCACTGGGGTGCTGTAACAGAAGGCATGAGCCTTTTAGGCTCACCATCAGGTGTTACAGTTCCTGCAGGGGAAGGTGTGAAGCACCTCCAACCAGTACAGGCGTTGTTCCTGGCCACAGAGTGACAAAGGCACTCTCCCCATGTGGCCAGCAACTTGTCTGGTTGTGGCAGGCTGGCAGAAACTGGTCAGCCTAGCACTAGGAGTCGGACTGGTATTCAGGGGACATCTCTAAGATGCTCTCTGGGTGCATTTTACAATACATTCCACACTGGATTCAGTGTGCATTTATTGTGCTGAGAAGTTTGATACCAAACTTCCCAGATTTCAGTGTAGGCATTATGGAACTGTGGAGTTCGTATTTGACAAACTCCCAGACCATATACTCTTTATGGTTACCCTGCACTTACAATGTCTAAGGTTTTGCATAGACACTGCAGGGGCATAGTGCTCATGCACATATGCCCTCACCCGTGGTATAGGTCAGCCTGCCTTAGGGCTGTAAGACCTGCTAGAGGGGTGACTTACCTATGCCACAGGCAGTGTGAGGTGGGCATGGCACTCTGAGGGGAGTGCCATGTCGACTTAGTCATTTTCTCCCCACCAGCACACACACGTTGTGAGGCAGTGTGCATGTGCTGAGTGAGGGGTCCCCAGGGTGGCATAATACATGCTGCAGCCCTTAGAGACCTTCCCTGGCATCACGGACCTTGGTACCAGGGGTACCATTTACAAGGGACTTATCTGGGTGCCAGAGCTGTGCCAATTGTGGGAACAAAGGTACAGTTCAGGGAAAGAACACTGGTGATGGGGCCTGGTTAGCAGGGACCCAGCACACTTTCAATCATAACTGGCATCAGCAAAAGGCAAAAAGTCAGGGGGTAACCATGCCAAGGAGGCATTTCCTTACACATGGCACTCGACAGCAATGGCACCTAAGATACAGCCCCTGAATACTCTCCCTAGGCGGCCGCCCATTTCCCTCACACTCTTCTTTATTTGGCCGGGGAACCCTCTCGCCTCGTACACAAGCTTTTCTCGCTTTGCACACCAGTCCTCTCCGCGGCACCACTTCGTAAGCGTCGGCGACACCTCCGCCTTCCAGCCAGCTACAATATCTCTTTTGGCTACCAGGCAAGCCACACTCAAAAAGATCCTCTCCGCTCTACTGGACCCCACTCCTTCCATGACCCCCAATAAAAGTGGCAATGGGGCCGTCTCCACCTGCAAGACTCTGGAGATTTCAGTCGCCACCGCCCGCCAGTAGGAAGCTATATGTGGGCAGGTCCACACCTTATGGTAAAAGCCAGCATCGGGCGGCACAATGGGGACAATCTGCATGAGGCTGGAGGCCTGTCCTGTACAACCTGGCAGGCGTGAGATAGGCCGTGTGTAAGTAGTATGCCTGCACCACTCGAAGACGGGTGGTCATAGTCAAGGTTCTAGGGCCATTAGCGCATCTCTCCAGTCCTCATCGTCTAAGGGGCCCAACCATTCCTCTCACCACTGTCGGAGTTTGTCCAGCATCTGAGTTGTGTTAGTGACCAGGGAGCAGTAAATCTGTGACACTCCCCCTATACCCAGACCACCCATCAGTGCCTTGACCTCCATGGGACTAAATTCGGGGAGGAGCATGCCGGCCCGGACGTACACGTTTAACCCGTGCCGGAGCTGTAGGTATTTGTGGAATTGGGTCTTGTTGAGTGAATATTGCTGCTGAAGCTCCTCGAAGCACCGCATGTGCGACCCCTCCCAGACATCCCCCAACTGTGAGATGCCTATCAGGTCCCATTTTTTAGATCCCTCTGAGAGAGAGACCTCCCCCAGCCACCCCTTCCTGCCAAAGGGGGTTCTGCTGGGTAAGACGGCGCCACCAACCCATCACCCTCTGCGCCTCTCTCCAACCCATCAGCACCACCATGGTCACCTCCGGGATTGTGCGAGGCAAAGGGGATTACGATATAGCATCCCGAGTACGCCAGAGAAGCCCATCGTCATGGGTTCTAGCTGGTATGCAGGGTCAAACCAGCCCCCTCCCATCCAGTCATTTATCACCAGTAGATGCATTGCTAGATAATAAAGGTAATTGTTGGACATCCCCAAACCTCCTTCATACACATCTCTTTGACACGTGCTGAGTGCCAGCCGGGGCCGGGTGCCATACCATAAAAATTGCCATGCTATAGCATCCATCTCCCTAAACCACTGCCTAGGCATGGGGTGGGGGTAGTTCTGGAGCAGGTAGGGGAACCAGGGCAATACCATTATTTTATAGAGTGCTATCCTGCCCAATATGTTGAGGGGCAGGGTCTGCCATCTCTAGAAATCATTCTTGACTTTTCGAGTGGCGGCAAAACGTTAAGTGCACAAGCCAGTTCAGGCAGCAGAGCCATGGTAACTCCCAGATACCGAAAGCTGTTGCGCCTGATAGGGATGGCATGTTGCCAGTCAAAACAGTCCCTTGCGGGGGCAGTGGCACCAGCGGAGATTTACCGGGATTGAGTATCAGGCCGGAGGCCTCCGAAAACAGTCACAAGATTTGCAGTGCCTGGGGCCTGCTGCAGGCTGGTTTGGCGAAGAACAAGAGTACATCGTCTGCGTAAAGTGCCACCGGGTCCTCCCGCCCAGTTGGCCAAGACCAACTGTCAATCAGGGGGTCTTCCCATATAAGCTTCGCCAGAGGTTCCATCGCGAAGAGAAGCAGGGACAGAGGGCACTCCTGACAGGTCCCCAGACGGATAGGGAATGGGTCCAACACAACCCCATTCTCCTGCACCCGCGCTGTCGGGTTAGAATAAAGGAGCTTCACTAGGCCTCGAAATTTGGGACCAAACCCGGTCCTCAAAAGTGTTGAAACCCTTTTTGAAGTCTAGCAGGAGGAGTGCCAGAGGAGGGGTTAAGAGGCCCCGGTGAGCCAACGCCACATGTAATCGCGTAATACAGTGCCTGGTACTTCTCGCAGGCATAAAGCCGCATTGATCCAGGTGTATCAGTGAGGGCAGCACCCTCTTCATTCTGGAGGCTAGGATTGTGGATAGTATCATTATTTCAGTGTTGAGAAGCAAAATGGGGCGATAGGCAGAGCATTGCTGTGATGGGGGTTAGTCTTGGGAATCCCCACTATGGTGGCTTGGTCGAGACCCGGAGGAAAGCCCCCGTTCTTTCCACCTCCTCAAACATGGCGAGCAGATGGGGGGCTAGGATGTCACTACACTTGCTGTAGAGTTCTGCTGGGAAGCCGTCTGGGCCCGCAGCCAGTACCGAAATGGCATCCCTAACCTCCTCGAGTCCCACGGGCTCATTGAGGTTTTGACGTTTCATTAACTAGAGTCTAGAGAGAGACATTTCCCCTAGCAAGTGGGCCTCCCTCTCCACCTGCGGCCTGGGCCGCACCACGAAGAGTCTCGCGTAGTAAGTGGCAAAGCTCTGTGCGATTTCACACGGTGTCCAGGAGAGGGCCTGGACTCATCAACGACTTTGGGAATAACCCTATTTGCCAATGGCCGGGTTGCTAGCCAATGCAAGAGCTTTCCATTTTTGTCCTCCCAGCCGTACACACGGGCCGCCGAAGCCCGCCACATATATTTTGCCGTTTCCAGAACGGAGTGTCTGATCTCCTCTCTAATTAGGATTCACTGCCTTTTTATGGATGCGTCCGCGGAGACAGCTCTGCCTCCTCCGGCGTGATGTCCACCTTTCCCAGGATCTCTTCGCCTACTCACAGGCAGCGTTGCACCTCAGGGTTTGGTGGGTTGGGGAGGCCCTGGTGCCTCGGGCTCTCCCCCAAACACCCTCCACGCGCCCTGCCCTCCGGCCGAGGATTGTCGTTCCAGGGAGGGGCCACTGGGCTTCACCGGGCCCTCACGGCACCCCCCTTGTGGTCCTGGTCTCTCCCCCGCTCCCTCGTCTGAGCAAACGAGCGCCTATCCAAGCGGCCCCATGTAGCCGCCGCCGTGCCTCACAGCACCAGGATCACTGCCCCCCGGCTGCTCGCCGCATGCGAGCATCCAGTTGCTCCTCCCGGGCGGGGCTCGGGTCTCCGTTCTGCACACTTCACTTTCCCGTGCAGGGAAGGGGCCAACCGGCCTCACGGGGCCTGCATGCCACTCCTCATTGGGTGCCCGAGCCACTCCTGCTCTCCTAGGCTCGAGCGCATCGGCTGCATCACCTGTGTCGGCGAGACCAGCGACGGCGCACCCTCAACGTCTCCGGCCGTCCCGGGTCTCAGCCCGATCAGCAGCTGCCGCACTTCTGTACTCCAGGCCCCGGCCTCCTCACGTCTCTGCACGTGGGGGCAGCCACATCCCCTCACCAGTCTCGCGCCGCACCCCAGGCACCACAACTGGCCTCTCGACCGTGCGGGAGAAAATTTGGTGCGGGATGGTCAGGGCTTCGACTGGCGGATTACGGAGGGGTCCGGAGCACTCTTAGAGTGTGACTGCCATCTTGACCCCACAGGCTATGTACTCTTAACATATAATGCCTGCAAGTATGGATGACATGTGACACCTGTACTTTGTAGTCCTTATTGTCTTAAGCAGGGACACTGAAATGATGCATCAGAGAAGGGACAAATTATGCAGCAGGGTTGAGTGAATTAAGCTTCAAGAAAAGGTAATTTATGCGGCATAATGCGGCACATTGTGTGATAGCATTTCTTAATTATTTTGTCATTTTTAAACTTGTTAACACTGTCTGGGAATAGGTTGCACCCTATTAGTACCAGTTTCACACCTAAATATAGCAATACAGAACAGAAAGGTGACCAGTCACCTTTTGTAAAGTGTTGTCCACTGGACTGAAACGTGTTCCTGCGTTTTTAGTAACTTTTGACTCATTTGAGTTAAATCTACAGAATATGCGTCAGATAATGGATTATGTGGCAAATGTAGCAAATTTATAATATTACGAAAATGGCCACAGCCTCACAAATGCATAATTCCAGTGGCCCTGGTCTCAAGTAAAATTTCTACGCATTGGCTTACAAATTTATACAAGCCATTTTGTCTGCATAATATGTGTGTGATATAACGCATTCCAACACCCTACTTTACCCTACATACTTGGAATAACTAGCTCTGCAAAAATAATTAACTACACCTGTGAACAGATCTATGCAGAGATGAGGGGCACCATTGGAAGGTGATACTGATTGAATCCTTGGAGAAGGAGGTTTTTTGGGATCGGGGCACAACAAATGTTCTCACACCATGCAGCATCGGTCAGGGGTGTAGCTATCATTCCTACTTCCTATGAGGTACCCAGGCCCTGAGAAAAAAGCACTTCAGCAGCTGATTGTGGATGAATGGTAGGAGGTCATAGTCTATGAATGGAGGGATTTAATTAATCAGTGTTTCTGTGAAGTTTTTATTTCAACATTGCCAGTTAATTGAGAATGAAGAGCACAAGTAGAAATGCCTACATAACATGACCAAAGTGTTCTAATCCCAGAAACTTCCAGTGACGCAATGTGACCTGCTGGACAAATTCTCCAGGCTGGAACCTTGTATGGATTTCTCCCTCGCTGTTTGAAAAATTGCCTTTTCTCAACAAACAGGGATTTTCTGCCTGTATGTATGTATGTATACGTCATTTCACGAGCGCAACAGTATCTAAAAGGCAGCGGAGCCCTGTAAAAGTTCCAGGACAAAGTTTAAGTATGGACACCTGTGCCAAATCTTTGAGGGGTATATTTACTAACATTTCATGCAATACAGCAGAGTAAGTGAAGTTGCTGTGCTGCGTGCAAGGGAAAGAGCAGAACAGCACTAGATTTTCAAATATATGGTAAATTAGAATTGAAAGGTCGACCTGTAAGTTACAAAGTGAACCCTCACTTTGGCGGTCATTCTGACCCTGGCGGGCGGCGGTTGCCGGCCGCCAGGCGGGAACCGCCATTTGGCCGCTACGCGGTCAAAAGACCGCTGCCGGCATTCCAACCTTCCCGCTGGGCCGGCCGGCGCTACCCATGGTAGCGCCGGCCGGCCCAGCGGGAAGGAGGCCTGCAACACAGAAGCCGGCTCCGAATGGAGCCGGCGGTGTTGCGGGCGTGCGACGGGTGCAGTTGCACCCGTCGCGCTTTTCACTGTCTGCTAGGCAGACAGTGAAAAGCTTCATGGGGCCCTGTTAGGGGGCCCCTGCACTGCCCATGCCAGTGGCATGGGCAGTGCAGGGGCCCCCAGGGGCCCCAAGACACCCGTTCCCGCCAGCCTCTTCCTGGCGGTGACAACCGCCAGAAACAGGCTGGCGGGAAGGGGGTCAGAATCCCCATGGCAGCGCTGCTTGCAGCGCTGCCCTGGCGGATTCGCCCAGCCGGGGGAAAACCGGCGGGAAACCGCCGGTCCCGGTTTTCTGACCGCGGCTTTACCGCCGCGGTCAGAATGGGCATGGAAGCACCGCCATCCTGTTGGCGGTGCTTCCGTCATTCGCGGCCCTGGCGGTCAAAGACCACCAGGGTCAGAATGACCCCCATAATCTCTTTGATCACTCCCTATTCAACCTGTTCATCCCTCCTCTATCTAGCTGTACGAAGCTGGCTCTTTATGTAGTGGACCAAAATGAGGTACACTGTGCTCTCTTTTTGGGTAGTGCGATTGAGCAGTTAGGCATATCAGATGGTAGTGCGAAGCATGTAAAACACACACACACAATGAAGGGAGTGAGACATACACTCAATAAAGAAATCCAACACAAATTTATTAAAATGACACGCTCTTTTATATAAACTTTGATATCAAGATCACTTAAGTCAGATGGGAACTTTTCAAGTTATGAATTTTAGAGTTTTTTAAAGTAGACAGTGCATTTTTCAGAAAGCTGCAATGCAATCCTAGGGAGGAAAACAAAAACGGAAATCCAGGTAGAGAACAACGACTTATGGGACCAATCTCCTGGACTTCATGGGGTTTTGGGACAAAGTCCAAGGCCACACCAACAGGTCACCCTGGGTAGCAGAGGTGTGTTACGGCATTGGGTGTACCAATCAAGTCTATGGGGACGGCCCAGTTACAAAGTAGCTGCAGGGATGGACGAGAAGGACAGTCCAGGAGAATCAACATGGGGACAAGACCCTTAAGGCCTTCGGGCATGTGAGGACACCACCAGCCTACTCCTCCTCGGGTTGTCGGGTGAGGTTGGTCCAGCACTTGAGTTCTTTGCGGTTGCAGGGAGGCCCGCAGAAACATCCTGCAGGCATGGACTGGGGGTTCAATCCGATTAAGCCAATAAGTGGGTTCAGGTCTCACGAGGTAGGGAGATGTGCGGACACCTTTGGTTCTCTTCTTCTGTATTCAGGGAAGTCAAGTGCAGAGGTTTCCTAGGGCGCTGAGTCTTTGCCTCCTGGTCACTCGCGGTTGCAGGGCGGTCTGCACAAACAGTCTGAAGATGCCATTGTGAAGTACACAGTGGATAAGCACAGGGTGGTCTTCTTTTCTGGAGGGCCTGGGAGCTTTGTGTTACTTCAACACAGGTTGAGCAGCTCGGGTGCAGTGGTGATGTCTGGCGTTGGGTTCCTGGTGGTCCTGGTCTTCTCAGGGCTTTATTGGGTGGCTGCAGATTGAAGGGAGCAGCTCCTCTACTCCAAGGGAGTTCCTCCTGGCGATTGGCAAAGCACAATCAATCAATCAATCAGTTTTTATAAAGTGCAACTACTCACCAGTGAGGGTCTCAAGGCACTGGTGGTGGGTCTGGGCCCCATGTCTTGAGGTTCTTCCTGAAGATGGTGAGTGATGGATTTGTCTGAGGTGTGTGGGTAGGTTGTTCCAGCTCTTGGCTGCGAGGTAGGTGAAAGGTCTTCCTCTGGTGGTGGTTTTCCGGATGCGTGGCATGGTGGCTAGTGCCTGCTGGGCCGATCGGAGGGGTCTGTAGGGGTTTGGCATGTTTCCAATCATTGGGGAAGGTGGCTGTTTTGATAGAGCAGTTTAGTGTCTTGCGGAGTTCGGGAGCGATGGATGCACTGGCTCTGTTGTAGATGTGGTGAGGACAGGGGTCTGTGGGTGCTCCGGAGTGAGTGTTGTTCATGATGATTTCAGTCTCTTCTGTGGTGAGAATGGACCAGCTGTGGACAGTTTGGGGGGGTTCTGGGGTACTGGGTCAGTCGTAGGTTCTGATGTTAGGCGGGTTCTGTGGGAGGAAGCTGTCATAGATGTCCTTAATCTTGCTGTGGAAGAAGGTGGCCAGTTTGTTGCAGAGGCCTTGCGATGGGGGATGTTGGTGGCTTCGAAAGGAGGATTGGTGAATTTGTTGAGTACCCTGAAGAGTTCTCTTGTGTTGTGCGGGGTGGTGTTGATGCGTTTCTGGAGTGCGGCTTTTTTTGCGTTCTTGATGCGTCAGTGATGGGTGGCAGTGATGGCTCTGAAGGTGGTGAGGTCTTTCCTGGTTTTGCTGTTTCTCCATTTCTTCTCTAGGCACCTGCAAGTGTGCTTGGATTGTTGGAGTTCAGTGGTGAACCAGCTGGCTCTTTTTGGGATGCACTTGACCGAAGTTGATCAGAGTGGGGTTAAGGAGTTGGCGCTTTCGGTGATCCAGGCTTTGAGGTTGCGTGCTGCTGTGTTGGCATCGTCAGTGGTGGATGTGGGTGATTTGGCAAGGGTCGTGGTGAATTGCTTGTCTGTGATTTTGTTCCATTTCCTGTGGGGGGCCCTGGGCACACGAAGGTGGCTGTTGGATGCAGTAATGGCGAAGTGTAGGCCGTGATGGCCGGTCCAGTCCAGGATGGATATATTCTTGATGGTAATCCGGTTGCTTGAGGTGAAAATGGGGTCTAGCTTGTGTCCTGCGGCGTGCTTGGGCACGGTGATAAGTTGTTGGATTTCGAGGGTGGCGAGATTGTAGTGTAGGGAAATAGTGTTTTGGTCGCTGCGGTCCTCGAGGTGAAAGTTCAAGTCGCAGAGGAGGTGGTTGTCAGTGGACGCCAGGGTGTGGCGATGTCTACAAGGACGTCGATGAACTCTGGGTGGGGGTCAGGCGGTCAGTAAATCAGGGTCCTGTGGAGGGAGGAGTTGTGAGAAGTGTGGATCAGGAAGTTTAGGTGTTACATTGTGGTGCAGTGTTCCTCCGTGTTGACCGTGATGCGGAGAGAGGACTTATGTACGATGGCCAGTCCTCTGCCCGGACGAGAGGGTCGGTCCTTCCTTAGGATGTTGTATCAATCTGGGATTGGGATGGTGATGTCTGGTCCGGAGCTAGGGTTGGTCCATGTTTCGGTTAGCACTGGCAGCTCTCCCCATTTCTCAGAGGCTGCAGCAGCAGGACAGGTCAGTTGCTCCTCGAGAGTCAGGTGCAGTAGGTAGCCCATCAGGGTTTGCACCAAATCAGTTGTGCGCCTCAGATTTCAGGTTCTGCAGGATTCTTGTGCACACCTTCTTTTGTGTCCAGTGAAGATCTGAAGTTCTGGCATCAGGGGGCCTCCTAAATACTTAATTTTGAGGGCATTAGGGGGAGTGAAGGGTAGTAGCCAATGGGCTACTTACCCTTGGGGTCACTACATCTTCTAGATAACCACTTCTTGTGGGGAGTGGGCAGCACCCTGTACAGAGGCCCTAAATTACACCACATGCAAGATCACAGAATTTCCTAAATTGTGTGCACTTCAGGCTGGCCACCATAGGGGTGTTCCCAGTCTGGAAGTGTGGCTTATTTTCCGGCCTGTGCAGGTGCTAGATGGGCCTCTTTGAAGCTCTGGCCTTGGAATGCAGGTAATCCTGTGAGGAGGGTTGGGTAACACCCTAGCTCGGACAGGCTTTTGTTTCTGACCTCTCGAGTGCAGAGGCTCTCCCCCGGGAGGTCAGATTCTCATCTGTTGGTGGCAGGCTGGTAACCGGTCAGTGAGCTTACCAGCAGTTGGTAGGTTTTTCAGGGGGTACCTCTAAGGTACCCTCTGGGTGCATGTATTAGTAAATCCATCACTGGAATCAGTGAGGGTTTATTATTACGAGGTGTTTGATACCAAACATCCCTGGGTTCAGAGAAACCATCATGTTGCTAGGGAACCTGTAGTGACCAGTGTCCAGCACATGTATTTAAGATGGCTTCCCTGTACCCTTACTATGTCCAAGAATTAACAAAGACATAGTAGGGGCATATTTGCTCATGCATATATGCCCACACTTGTAGTATAATGCACCCTGCCTTAGGGCTGAGGTCCAGTTCTAGGGAAGACTTACAGATGTTACAAACAATGTTTTAGGGGGCACGGCAGACAAGCGTGTGCCATGTCATTGTTTCAGTTTTTGGTGCACCTTGTCACGCAGCTTGCAATGGCAGTCTACATAAAGTTGATGCTGGGTCCCCCAGGGTGGCACAAGTTGCGCTGCAGCTCTGAGGGGCCCTCTTCAGTACCCATGCCCTAGGTACCAGGGGTACTATTTACTAGGGACTTACAGGGGGGCTCAAGGGCCGGTTCACTTGGGGATTAAGTGACCAGGTGTCTTGTTTTAGGGAAGGAACACTGGCACTGGGACCTGGTTAGCAGGAACCCAGTGCACTTCAGTCAAAGTTGCATCTAAAAAACAGGCAAAAATTGGGTGGTAGTGCAACCAGAACCTAGCTCCTTACCATGGCCATTAGTCTCTGCCTGTCTCCCCCATATGCTTTCTCTGGCTTTTCTCTACCGCGCCTTTTATATGCCCCCTCTACAATCTTTTTCTCTTTTCAACTTTCTGCCCATCACCCTTCTGTATCTGCTTTCTTCGTCTCTCACTGTTCACTCTCACTGTTCCTACCATCTATCTCTCCTTCTTCGTATATTGCCCTCTTTCCTTTCTTACCACCACTTCCCTCTCTTTTTCACAATCTCTATTAGTGTTACTTCTGTGAATTCCAAGTCTCTTCTGGCATGATCATTCGTGGTACTGGGGTAGAATTCTGAAACCTGCCTCTTATGTTGGATGTCAAATTCTGCTTGGAGTGTATGTTTTTTCATCTTTAAAACTATCCAGCAATTTGTGAATGTTAGCTCAACACTCCAATGTGTAATACAAACTAAAGAACATAAACCCATGCTTGGATTTCTGTCATCTGTCTATTTTATAATCGTGCAACGTCCTCAGCTGTGTCTGTAAAAATGACCTATTGTCCTGAATTTTGACTCTTTATCCTGAATTTTTGCTGTCACAGTCCAGAATTTGCCTTCTTGCCAGGTGGTCCCCCAATCTGGCTCACGTCAGCTCATTAAGGTCCTACAGACAGTTGTCTTGTTTTGTTAGAATGCATATACGTAATAACTATCGCCATGATGTTATCCCCTATACTCGCAATGAGATATTCATGTTGTTTAGACCTTAACAACTTCTTACATTTTCCCAGGGAGAGGCTAGATGTCAATTATTTGTTGTTGCATTGGAAACAATACATGTATTATTTTCGTAGTGTGGTAAGGACAAGAGAGAGCAGCTTATATTTATAATCGAGTTCTCATTACATGATGCATTTTACTCTTTGATGTACTTGCATAATGTGGAATCCTTAATAAAATTTATATCTTTCTTTTGTAAATAAGAGTTTGGATTGTTTTGTGAAACTGTTATTGTGTGTTGCTCACATGTTTTATTACATTGTTTTATAGCAGTGGTAGGTAGTGACATTAGAAAGTGGTGGGGTATAAAAGTTGGGTATGACTTTTATGTAGCCAGTGAAGAGAGCAAGCTTAATGGACAAATGTGGGGTCCAAGGGAAGTCCTCCTCCCAAAAAAAAATGAAAGAATTGACAAATGGTGCATTTGAAGGCAAATTATTTTAGTGAGAAAGCAAGGTTTATAAAGCAGTGGGAACATATAGGTCCTCATTATGACATTGGCGGTAAGTGCCGCTTACTGCCATGCTGGCTGCCGCCAACATACCGCTACACGTATTATGACCCACAACTAGAAATCCACCACTATACAGACACACACACAAGTCCACCTGCCCAAAGGTCAGTGTTACCTGTTGGTGCCAAAACCCACACCGTTACACCAACAGAAATACGCCCACAGCCTTATGACCCACGAATCACCGCATCGGTCATTTAACCATGATAAACCATTGGCGGTACAGACCGCCGCGCTCAAAATACACACACACACATACAAAACAACACCACATTGGACAATTCAAACTACACACACCTGACACACATACACACACCACACCCACACCACTATAAAACACACACACACACACACTACCCACAACCCTTTACGAAAAAAATAACTTGACAACTGAGAGAGAGACAAGCTAGAAGCACCCACTGAATCAGAGCCACAGAACACAATCACCCATACACCATCCACGCACCTCACAGCACACACCCCAACATATCACCCCACACACAGCACACACACTACACCCATGGCACCACAAAGACACCCCAGGTTCTCGGAGGAGGAGCTAAGGGTCATGGTGGAGGAAATCATCTGGGTAGAGCCACAGCTATTCGGATCTCAGGTGCAGCAGACGTCCATTGCTAGGAAGATGGAGCTATGGCGGAGAGTCGTGGACAGGGTCAATGCCGTGGCACAGCACCCCAGAACAAAGGATGACATCAGGAAGAGGTGGAACGACCTACAAGGGAAGGTGCGTTCTGTGGTAGCAAGACACCAGATAGCTGTACAGAGGACTGGTGGTGGACCCCCACCTCCTCCCCCACAACTAACAACATGGGAGGAGCAAGTCTTGGCGATCATGCATCCTGAGGGCCTGGCAGGAGTAGCAGGAGGACTGGACTCTGGTAAGTCAAATCTTTACTACTTTCACCCCCCCACCTGCATGCCATCACAAACTCCTAACCCTCACCCCCATCACTCCACCACCTCACATATACCCCACCATTACAACCCACCCATCCCAATACCAATCCCTGCATGCAACACCAATGCATGGACCCCATCACCGCAGCATGCACACTAGTGACAATCACTCAGCCAATCAAATCACAACTCACACAGGCCAAAGCTGCCTTGGGAATAACAACCATAGAGGGGAACATACCCATGCACAAGATGTCATTCGCCGTGACAATAACACTGCATTTGCATCACCACAGGACCTCCACACAACGTCACCGGAGAGGAGGTGCCAGCTACATCCAGCCCCCCCCCCCCCAGAAGAGGCCCACAGGGATGACAGCAGCTCTGCACGCCTGGATCAGGATGACCAACCTGGCCGACCAACCTGGACAGTCGGTGACCCAGCCACAGTCCCACACCGCCACAGAGCCTCCCCCTCAGGAAACACCACCACAGCATCCACCCAGCGGGCCAATCCCTCTGTCCCCAGGACACGTCCATCAGCAGTGTGTCCACCACTACAGGGACCCCAGGCAACCCCACAAACACAGGATGATCAGGGACCTGGGGTCAGTGGCAGTGGGCACATGGTTCAGGGGACAGAGGCACAGGACAACAGGGAAGCTGGAAGGACCGACTCTCCATGAGGCACTCAGCAACATCCTGGAAGCATACCACCATTCCCAGGAGACCATGGGCCAGATACTGGCCTAGCTGGAGGAGACCCAGCGGCTGTAGGAGGGACAGTACCTGGGGATCAGGGAGGACCTGAGAGTCATCCACACCACCCTGGTCACCATTGCAGGGGTGCTGGCAGACATGGCCAACACCATGAGGGAGGCAGTGACACACCAACGGGCCCCTGACACTAGCCACACTGATGAACAGCCCTCCACCTCCGCTGACGCTTGTGGACAGGAGGCCCCGCCACAGGAACAACAGGCCACCAGCACCCCTCCCCCTGCAGAAGGAGAACCACCATGCTAAAGGTCCCTGCAATCCAGGCAGAAGCCAGAGAACATTGCCAAGACCCCAGCCAGGAAATAAGACTCCCCTGAATGTCACCCTTGTATCCCACTCTGTCACCCTGTCCACCTTGAACTGCCATTGCCCCACTCCCTATGCCCCCTTGGACAATGCATCTGTGATACCACTAGACTGGACTCTATCCTGGACATGCCTCTACCATCAACCCAGCCCATTGCAATACCCCCTACACTTATTATCACAGAAATAAACACCCTTGGAACAAATACAAGTATGGAGTCTGTCAAATGATTGAAATATGTATTAGTTTAACAAGCTGTAAATATTGCAATTCAAATGTACAGTTATATATACATATGTGTGACCTGTAGTGGGCAGCAGTAAACACACCAGGAGCCAGAGTGGGGCACAGATATCTGAAAATAGAGATGCCAAAGGGTACAGTAAGTGGCCATAGAAATAGGAAAATCAGGCTGCCATGTACAATGTCCAACACAAAACTGCAAAGGAAGGTGAAGTTTCATTGTATTACCTGTGTGTCACTGAAAGTACTGTTGAATTATAGTAGTTCTGTTATCCCCATCCTCTTCCTCTGCCTCCTCTTCGTCCCTTTCCACAGGCTCCACCGCTGCCACATGATCATCTCCAGCCTCATCCTCCTGCAGAAAAGGCACCTGGTGTCTCAAGGCCATGTTGTGCAACATGCAACGATGATCTGGCACACCTTCTTGGGTGAGTAGTACAGGGATCCCCCTGTTAGATGGAGGCACCGGAATCTGGCCTTCAGGAGGCCAAAGGTGCGCTCAATGATCCTTCTTGTACGCCATGTGCCTCATTGTAACGTTCCTGTGCCCTTCTCCTGGGATTCCTGCCTGAGGTCAGTAGCCATGAGAGGTTGGCGTAATCAAAGTCACCTGAAAATATCGAGGGATACCTGTTAGCCAGACACTCACCCTTAGGGACAACCCCACACCCATATACCTACATCAACTGCGTGGGGACCATCGCCTCACCTATTAGCCACACCCTGTGTAGGAAGTTGGCTCTGTATTTACTATCTCAGAGAGATAGTGTGCACAGAGTCCAAGGGTTCCCATTAGAGGTAAGATAGTGGCAAAATTAGATGATTCTAATGCTCTATTTTGTGGTAGTGTGGTTGAGCAGTAGGCTTATAAGAAGGCAGTTTTAAGCATTTGTTGTACACACACAGGTAATAAATGAGGAACACACACTCAAAGACCTTACTCCAGGCCAATAGTTTGTATAGAAAATTATATTTTCTTAATTTATTTTTTTGAAGTAAATACATAAAATGTAAGGTACCCCACACAGGTAAGTTAGGAACTTTGAATTAGAGCAGTAACATACACAGTGTTAGTTAAAATGGCAATAGGCTATTTTAAAAGTGCACACTGTGCAACAATCAACAGTTCCTGGGGGAGGTAAGTAATGGTTAGTTTTTCAGGTAAGTAAGGCACTTACAAGTTCAAGTTCCTGGGCATAGGCAGCCCACCGTTGGGGGCTCAAGGCAACCCCAAAGTGACCACACCAGCAGCACAGGGCCGGTCAGGTGCAGAGGTCAAAGAGGAGCCCAAAACACATAGGCGCCTATGAAGAACAGGGGTGCTCAGGTTCCAGTCTGCCAGCAGGTAAGTACCTGCGTCTTTGGAGGGCAGACCAGGGGGGTTTTGTAGAGCACTGGGGGGGTCTTAAGCAGGCACACAAAACACACCCTCAGCGGCACAGGGGCGGCAGGGTGCAGTGTGCAAAGCAAGCATCAGGTTTGAGATAGAAATGAATGGAGGGACCCGAGGCTCACTCTAGCGGTGCAGGCAGGGCACAGGGGGGCTTTTCAGGCCAGCCACTGACTGAGCTAGGCAGAGGGTCACCTGATGGTCACTCCTGCACTGAAGTTCAGTTCCTTCTGGTCCTGGGGGCTGCGGGTGCAGTGCTTGGTCCAGGCATCGGGTTCCTTGTTACAGGCAGTCGCGGTCAGGGGGAGCCTCTGGATTCTCTTTGCATGCGTCGCTGTGGGTATCCAGGGGGGTCTTATCGGGTTACTCACGAGGTCGCAGTCGCCTGGGAGTTCATCTTGTAGTGTTGGTTCTCTGGAGCTCGAGCTGGGAGCGTCGGGTGCAGTGTGTGAAGTCTCATGCTTCCGGCGGGAAGAGTGAGTTCTTTAAAAGTTGCTTCTTTGTTGCAAAAATGTTGTTGTGGGTGAACAGTGCAGCTGTTCTTGGGATTTTCTTGGTCCTTCGGATGTCAGGGTAGTCCTCTGAGGCTTCAGAGGTCGCTGGTCCTTTTAGGATGCATCGCTGTTGCAGTTTTCTTCGAGTCAGGAGACAGGCCGGAGGGCTGGGGCCAAAGCAGTTGTCGTCTCCGTCATCTCTGCAGGGCTTCAGGTCAGCAGTCCTTCTTCTTGTTTCAGGTTGAAGGAATCTGATTTCCTGGGCTCTGGGGTGCCCCTAAATACTAAATTTAGGAGTGTGTTTAGGTCAGGAGGGCAGTAGCCAATGGCTACTGTCCTGGATGGTGGCTACACCTTCTTTGTGCCTCCTCCCTGAGGGGAGGGGGGCACATTCCTAATCCTATTAGGGGAATCCTTCAAACGTAAGATGGAGGATTTCTAAAGGCAGGGGTCACCTCAGCTCATCACACCTTAGGGGCGTCCTGACTGGTGGGTGACTCCTCCTTGTTGTTCTCATTATCTCCTCCAGCCTTGCCGCCAAAAGTGCGGGCAGTGGCCGGAGGGGCAGGCATCTCCACTAGCTGGCATGCACTGGGGTGCTTTAACAAAAGGCATGAGCCTTTGAGGCTCACCACCAGGTGTTACAGTTTCTGCAGGGGGAGGTGAGAAGCACCTCCACCCAGTACAGGCTTTGTTCCTGGCCACAGAGTGACAAAGGCACTCTCCCCATGTGGCCAGCAACTTGTCTGGTTGTGGCAGGCTAGCAGAAACTGGTCAGCCTAGCACTAGGAGTCGGACTGGTATTCAGGGGGCATCTCTAAGATGCCCTCTGGGTGCATTTTACAATAAATTCCACACTCGCATCAGTGTGCATTTATTGTGCTGAGAAGTTTGATACCAAACTTCCCAGATTTCAGTGTAGCCATTATGGAACTTTGGAGTTCGTATTTGACAAACTCCCAGAACATATACTCTTTACCCTGCACTTACAATGTCTAAGGTTTTGCTTAGACACTGTAGAGGCATAGTGCTCATGCACATATGCCCTCACCTGTGGAATAGTGCACCCTGCCTTAGGGCTGTAAGGCCTGCTAGAGGGGTGACTTACCTATGCCACAGGCAGTGTGAGGTTGGCATGGCCTTCTGCCTGGAGTGCCATGTCGACTTAGTCTTTTTCTCCCCACCAGCACACGCAAGCTGTGAGGCAGTGTGCATGAACTGAGTGAAGGGTCCCCAGGGTGGCATATGACATGCATCAACCCTTAGAGACCTTCGCTGACATCAGGGTCCTTGGTACCAGGGGTACCGTTTATCTGGGTGCCAGGGTTGTGCCAATTGTGGGAACAAAGGTACAGTTTAGGGAAAGAACACTGGTGCTGGGGCCTGCTTAGCAGGGTCCCGGCACACTTTCAATCATAACTGGCATCAGCAAAAGGCAAAACGTCAGGGGGTGACCATGCCAAAGAGGCATTTCCTTACACAACCTCCCCCCCAAAACGAAAGAGGATGAGACTAACCTTTCCCAAGAGAGTCTTCATTTTCTAAGTGGAAGAACGTGGAAAGGCCATCAGCATTGGCATGAGCAGTCCCAGGTCTGTGTTCCACTACAAAGTCCATTCCCTGTAGGGATATGGACCACCTCAACAGTTTAGGGTGTTCTCCTTTCATTTGCATTAGCCATCTGAGAGGTCTGTAGTCAGTTTGAACTATGAAGTGAGTACCAAAAAGGTGCTTCTTCAGGGACCAGACCACAGCAAAGGCCTCCCTCTCAATGGCATTCCAACGGTGCTCCCTGGGGAGTAACCTCCTGCTAATAAAAGCAACAGGCTGGTCAAGGCCACCATCATTTGTTTGGGACAGGACTGCTCCCATCCCATGCTCAGAGGCATCTGTCTGCACAATGAACTGCTTAGAGTAATCTGGAGCTTTCAAAACTGGTGCTGTACACATTGCTTGCTTAAGTGTGCCAAAGGCCTTTTGACAGCCCACGGTCCAGTTAACTTTCTTGGGCATTTTCTTGGAGGTCAGTTCTGTGAGGGGTGTCACTATTGATCCATATCCCTTCACAATCCTCCTATAGTACTCAGTCAAGCCAAGGAATGCCCTGGCTTGAGTCTGGGTTTTTGGAGCTACCCAGTCCAGAATAGTCTGGATCTTGGGTTGGAGTGGCTGAACTTGGCCTCCACCAACAAGGTGACCCAAGTAAACCACAGTACCCTGCCCTATCTGACATTTAGATGCCTTGATAGAGAGGCCTGCTGCTTGCAGAGCCTGCAAAACCTTCTTCAGGTGGACCAGGTGATCCTGCCAGTTGGTGTTAAATACAGCAATATCATCAAGATAAGCTGAACTAACCGACTCCAAGCCAGCAAGGACTTGATTCACCAACCTTTGGAAGGTGGCAGGGGCATTCTTTAAGCCAAAGGGCATCACAGTAACCTGGTAGTGCCCATCAGGTGTTGAGAATGCTGTTTTTTCTTTTGCTCCGGGTGCAATTTTTATTTGCCAGTACCCTGCTGTGAAGTCAAAGGTACTCAAGTATTTGGCAGCACCTAATTGGTCTATTAGTTCGTCTGCCCTTGGGATGGGGTGAGCATCTGTCTTGGTGACAGAGTTGAACCCTCTGTAGTCCACACAAAACCTCATCTCTCTCTTGCCATCTTTTGTGTGAGGTTTGGGGACCAAAACCACTGGTCTACCTTAGGGACTGTCAGAATGCTCAATCACTCCCAACTCCAGCATCTTGTGGACTTCCACTTTGATGCTTTCTTTAACTTGGTCAGACTGTCTGAATATTTTATGCTTGACAGGCATACTGTCTCCTATGTCCACATTATGGGCACAAAGCTTTGTCTGACCAGGGTTTAAAGAAAAGAGCTCAGCAAACTGCTGGAGGACTGGCCTGCAGTCAGCCTACCGTTGGCCAGAGAGGGTGTCTGAATAGATCACTCCATCTACTGAGCCATCTTTAGGGTCAGTGGAGAGGACATCAGGGAGAGGTTCACTCTCAGCTTCCTGGTCCTCATATGTAACCATTAACATGTTTACAGCTGCCCTATCATGAAAGAGTTTGAGGCGGTTCACATGGATCACCCTCTTGGGGGTCCTGCTAGTGCCTAGGTAAACCAGGTAGGTGATCTGACTCTTTTTCTCAAGAACTGGGTAAGGGCCACTTCATTTGTCCTGAAGTGTGATTGGAGCCACAGGCTCCAGAACCCAGACTTTCTGCCCTGGTGAAACTCAACCATAGCAGTCTTTTGGTCATACCACATCTTCTGAAGCTGCTGGTTGGCCTCAAGGTTTTTGCTTGCCTTATCCATGTACTCTGCCATCCTTGAACGTAGGCCTAGTACATAGTCCACCACATCTTGTTTAGGCTCATGGAGAGGTCTCTCTCAGCCTTCTTTTACAAGTGCTAGTGGTCCCCTAACAGGATGGCCAAACAGATGTTCAAAGGGCGAAAATCCTACTCCCTTCTGTGGCACCTCTCTGTAGGCGAAAAGCAGACATAGCAAGAGGACATTCCATCTCCTTTTGAGTTTTTCAGGGAGCCCCATGATCATGCCCTTCAATGTCTTGTTGAATCTCTCAACAAGGCCATTGGTTTGTTTATGGTATGGTGTGGTGAATTTGTACGTCACCCCACACTCATTCCACATATGTTTCAGGTAAGCTGACATGAAGTTGGTACCTCTGTCAGAAACCACCTCCTTAGGAAATCCCACTCTGGTAAAAATACCTATGAGTGCTTTGGCTACTGCAGGGGCAGTAGTGGACCTAAGGGGAATTGCCTCAGGGTACCTAGTAGCATGATCCACGACTACTAGGATATACTGGTTCCCTGATGCTGTGGGAGGTTCAAGTGGACCCACTATGTCCACTCCCACTCTTTCAAAGGGGACCCCACCACTGGAAGTGGAATGAGGGGGGCCTTTGGATGGCCACCCATCTAACCACTGGCTTGACAGGTGACACGGGAGGTGCAAAACTCCTTTACCTTCTGGGACATATTGGGCCAGTAGAAATGATTGGCTAATCTCTCCCATGTCTTGGTTTGTCCCAAATGCCCAGCAAGGGGAATGTCATGGGCTAAGGTCAGAATGAACCCCCTAAACTCCTGAGGCACTACCACTCTCCTAGTGGCACCAGGTTTGGGATCTCTTGCCTCAGTGTAAAGGAGTCCATCTTCCCAATAGACCCTGTGAGTTCCACTGACATTTCCTTTTTCTTCCTCAGCTGCTTGCTGTCTTAGGCCTTCAAGCGAGGGCCAAGTTGCTTGCCCCTTACACAGCTGTTCCCTTGAGGGTGCCCCTGGGCCCAAGAGCTCAACCTGGTAAGGTCCCAGCTCCATGGACTCAGTTCCCTCAGGGGATAGAACTTCATACTGGGAAGAGAGGTTCTGTTTCTTGTGCTGTGTTGATGCTGGTTACCCAGTCTTCTTTTCTTTTCTCTTGGAAGGTTGGGCCACTATTCCAGACTCCAACACTTCTTTTTTACCCTGAGCCCTGCACTGTGCCCTTGTCTTGACACACCAGTTCAGGGATACCCAGCATGGCTTCTCAGCTCTACCTCAGCCCATGCTGAGGACTCCAGATCATTTCCTAGCAGACATTCTACTGGGATTGCAGAGGAGACTACCACCTGTTTCAAGCCGGTGACCCCTCCCCATTCTAAAGTAACCATTGCCATGGGATGGACTTTAGTCTGATTGTCAGCATAGGTGACTGGATATGTCTGTCCAGCCAGGTACTGTCCTGGGGAAACCAGTTTGTCTGTCCCCATAGTGACACTGGCACCTGTATCCCTCAGGGCTTCTACTCTAGTCTCATTGATTAAGAGCTGCTGCCTGTATTTTTGCATGTGAGGCGGCCAGGCAGCAAGTGTGGCTAAATCCACCCCACCCTCAGAGACTAATGTAGCTTCAGTGTGAACCCTGATTTGCTCTGGGCACACTGTTGATCCCACCTGGAGACTGGCTATTCCAATGCTAACTGGAGTAGTATTTGTTGTGGGACTTTTCTTGGAACCGGCCTTGTCTCCAGTTTGGTGTCCATGCTGAGTACAGATGCGACACCAGGCCTTCTTGGGATCAAAGTTTTTACCCTTATACCCATTTGAGGACTGTGAAGAGGCTCTGGGCCCACCCTCCTGAGCAGGTTTTGGAAGCCCTGTAGAAGACTCTTTACTTTTTCCCTTGGGTGTCTCAACACTCATCTGCTGGGGAGGCTTTGTTACCACTTTCTTTTGGTCACCCCCTGTGGAAGTCTTGGTCACCCTAGTCTTGACCCAATGGTCTGCCTTCTTTCCCAATTCTTGGGGAGAAATTGGACCTAGGTCTACCAGATGCTGATACAGTTTGTCATTGAAACAATTACTTAACAGATGTTCTTTCATAAACACGTTATGCAGCCCATCATAATCATTTACACCACTGCCAGTTATCCATCCATCTAGTGTTTTGACTGAGAAGTCAACAAAATCAACACAGGCCTGGCTTGAGGATTTTTGACTCCCCCTGAACCTAATCCTGTACTCCTCAGTTGAGAATCCAAATCCCTCAGTCAGGGTAGCCTTCATGAGGTCATAGGATTCTGCATCTTTACCAGAGAGTGTGAGGAGTCTATCCCTACACTTTTCAGTGAACATTTCCCAAAGGAGAGCACCCCAGTGAGATCTGTTTACTTTTCTGGTTGCATAAGTCCTCTCAAAAGCTGTGAACCATTTGGTGATGTCATCACCATCTTCAATTTTTTTTACAATCCCTTTGGGGATTTTTAGGATGTTAGTATCTTCTATGAACCTAGTTATGTTGCTGCCATCATTGATGGGAGCTAGACCCATCTCTTGTCTTTGCCTTTCTAAAGCCAATCTTTTGGCCATCCTGGCTAACAGGAGGTCATCTTCATTGAGGCTGCCATCAATGCTTCTAGAGTTGCTGGTATCCCCTGTGGGAGAGCCAGTTTCTCTGACTATTATTTGTGGAGTCAGGGTTTGAGGGACCCTGTTCTCCCTAATTAGGACAGGAGAGAGGGAATATTCCTCCTGGTCACTAATTTCCCCCTCTGTAGGATTATCCTCAGAGGGGTGGTCCTTTGCAAAGTCTGCCAAAAGCTCCTGGAGCTTTACTTTGGTAGGGTTGGACTCAGTCTTTATTTTTTAGCTTACAGAGAGTCCTTAACTCTGACATCCCTAGATGCAGGTAAGGGGTGAGGTTGAGTTCCACCACCAACTCATCTGTGCTAGACATTATTTCTCTAAAAGTTGGGATAACTTTTTAAGAATCTAAAAACTACTTCTAGAACTCAAATCCAAACTTTTACGAACATTCAAACTCTAAAAGAAATGCTTACAGGGACTTACACAAGGCCCTAGCAGGACTTTTAAAAAATTAGAAAAATAGTTCAAATTGCAAAAATCATTTTCTAATGACAATTTTTGGAATTTAGTCATGTGATCAGGTATTGGCTGAGTAGTCCAGCAAATGCAAAGTCTTAGATTCCACCTCTGCCACCAATGTAGGAAGTTGGCTCTGTATATACTATCTCAAAGTAAGAGGTAGTGTGCACAGAGTCCAAGGGTTCCCCTTAGAGGTAAGATAGTGGCAAAATTTGATAATTCTAATGCTCTATTTTGTGGTAGTGTGGTCGAGCAGTAGGCTTATCAGAGGGTAGTGTTAAGCATTTGTTGTACACATAAAGGCAATAATTGAGGAACACACACTCAAAGACTTACCTCCAGGCCAATAGTTTTTATATAGAAAAAAATATTTTCTTAATTTATTTTTAGAACCACAAGTTCAAGATTTGAAGTAAATACATGAAATGCAAGGTACTCCACACAGGTAAGTTAGGAACTTTTAATTAGGGCAATAACATACACAGTTTTAGTTAAAATGGCAATAAGCTATTTTAAAAGTGGACACAGTGCAAAAATCAACCATTCCTGGGGGAGGTAAGTAATGATTTCTTTTTCAGGTAAGTAAGGCACTTACAAGTTCAAGTTCCTGGGCATAGGCAGCCCACCGTTGGGGGTTCAAGGTGACCCCAACGTTACCACACCAGCAGCACAGGGACGGTCAGGTGCAGAGGTCAAAGAGGAGCCCAAAACACATAGGTGCCTATGAAGAACAGGGGTGCTCTGGTTCCAGTCTGCCAGCAGGTAAGTACCTGCGTCTTCGTAGGGCAGATCAGGGGGGTTTTGTAGAGCACTGAGGGGGACACAAGTAGGCACACAAAGCACACCCTCAGTGGCACAGGGGCGGCCGGGTGCAGTGTGCAAAGCAGGCGTTGGGTTTGAGAAAGAAATGAATGGAGGGACCCGGGGGTCACTCTAGCGGTGCAGGCAGGGCACGAGGGGGCTTCTCGGGCCAGCCACCTACTGGGGTAGGCAGAAGGTCGCCTGATGGTCACTCCTGTACTGAAGTTCAGTTCCTTCTGATCCTGGGGGCTGCAGGTGCAGTGCTTGGTCCAGGCGTCGGGTTCCTTGTTACAGGCAGTCGCGGTCAGGGGGAGACTCTGGATTCTCTCTCCATGTGTCGCTGTGGAGGTCCAGGGGGGTCGTCTCAGGTTACTCACGAGGTCGCAGTCGCCTGGGAGTCCTCACTGTAGTGTTGGTTCTCTGGTGCTCGAGCCGGGGGTGTCGGGTGCAGAGTGTGAAGTCTCACGCTTCCGGTGGGAAGAGTGAGTTCTTTAAAAGTTGCTTCTTTGTTGCAAAAATGTTGCTGTGGGTGAACAGTGCTGCTGTTCTCTGGAGTTTCTTGGTCCTTCCGATGACAGGGTAGTCCTCTGAGGCTTCTGGTACCTGTTGGATGCTTTGTTGTTGCAGTTTTCTTTGAGTCAGGAGACAGGCTGGTAGGGCTAGGGCCAAAGCAGTTGTCGTCTCTGTCGTCTCTGCAGGGCTTTCAGGTCAGCAGTCCTTCTTGTTTCAGGTTGCAGGAATTTGATTTCCTGGGTTCTGGGGTGCCCCTAAATACTAAATTTAGGGGTGTGTTTAGGTCAGGAGGGCAGTAACCAATGGCTACTGTCCTAAGGGTGGCTACACCCTCTTTGTGCCTCCTCCCTGAGGGGATAGGGGCACATCACTAATCCTATTGGGGGAATCCTCCAAACTTAAGATGGTGGATTTCTAAATGCAGGGGTCACCTCAGCTCAGGGCACCTTCTGGGCTGTCCTGACTGGTGGGTGACTCCTCCTTGTTATTCTCATTATCTTCTCCAGCTTTGCTGCCAAACGTGGGGGCAGTGGCCGGAGGGGCGGGCATCTCCACTAGCTGGGATGCCCTGGGGTGCTGTAACAAAAGGCATGAGCCTTTGAGGCTCACCACCAAGTGTTACAGTTCCTGCAGGGGGAGGTGAGAAGCACCTCCACCCAGTACAGGCTTTGTTTCTGGCCACATAGTGACAAAGGCACTCTCCCCATGTTGCCAGCAACTCGTCTGGGTGTGGCAGGCTGGCAGAAACTGGTCAGCCTAGCACTAAGGGTCAGACTCGTATTCAGGAGACATCTCTAAGATGCCCTCTGGGTGCTTTTTAAAATAAATTGCACACTGGCATCAGTGTGCATTTATTGTGCTGAGAAGTTTGATACCAAACTTCCCAGATTTCAGTATAGCCATTATGGAACTGTGGAGTTCGTATTTGACAAACCCCCGGACCATATACTCTTTATGGATACCCTGCACTTACAATGTCTAAGGTTTTGCTTAGACAATGTAGGGGCATAATGCTCATGCACATATGCCCTCACCTGTGGTATAGTGCATCCTGCCTTTGGGCTGTAAGGCCTGCTAGAGGGGAGACTTACCTATGCCACAGGCAGTGTGAGGTTGGCATGGCACTCTGAGGGGAGTGCCATGTCGACTTAGTCTTTTTCTCCCCACCAGCACACACAAGCTGTGAGGCAGTGTGCATGTGCTGAGTGAGGGGTTTCCTTAGAGACCTTCCCTGGCATCAGGGCCCTTGGTACCAGGGGTACCATTCACAAGGGACTTATCTGGAGGCCAGGGTTATGCCAATTGTGGGAACAAAGGTACAGTTTAGAGAAAGAACACTGGTGCTGGGGCCTGGTTAGCAGGGTCCCAGCACACTTTCAGTTATAACTGGCATCAGCAAAAGGCAAAACGTCAGGGGGTAACCATGCAAAGGAGGCGTTTCCTTACACCCTGTGCCTCTGGAGTTGAGACATCACATATGGGATGCTGCTATTCCTCAAGATAAAGGTATCATGCACAGAGCCAGGATACTTTGCATTGACATGGGAGATGTACTGGTCTGCCAAACACACCATCTGCACATTCAGAGAGTGAAAGCTGTTTCCATTTCTGACCACCTGTTCATTTCTCCGGGGTGGGACAAAGGCAATATGTGTACCATCAATAGCACCAATGATGTCTGGGATATGTCCCATTGCATGGAAGTCAGGCTTCACTGTGGCCAAATCCTCCACCTGGGGGAATACGATGTAGCTGCGCATGTGTTTCATCAAGGCAGACAACACTCTGGTCAGCATGTTTGGGAACATAGGCTGTGACATTCCTGATGCCATGGCCACTGTCGCTTGGAAGGAACCACTTGCCAAGAAATGGAGCACTGACAGGACCTGCACTAGAGGGGGAATACCTGTGGGGTGGCGGATAGCTGAAATCAGGTCTGGCTCCAATTGGGCACACAGCTCTTGGATTGTGGCCCTATCAAGTCTGTAGGTTAGGATAATGTGCCTGTCCTCCATTGTCGCCAGGTCCACCAAGGGTGTGTACATGGGGGTATGTCTCCATCTCCTATTCATCCTCAGCAGTTGAACTCTAGGGTGAAAAACGGTGAGCAGATGGTCCTATTCAAACATATACTCTGATTAATATGCCTTTCTTATTTTACAGAAACAGTGAACATGTGAACATGTAGGTCCATTGATGTGCCTATGTCTGCTGTGACGCAGTTAGGTGCCATGGCCTGTGCCCCCCTGAAATGGTGACTGCCTGACCAATGAGGAGGGACAAGTGGAAATGAGGTCACTCCGCAGGCGTTGTTCGCCGTTGCGGGAGGCGGACGACGACCACCGTGCAACACATCATTGGGGCCTATGGGTTCCAGGAGCCAATGGTGATGTACGCCGGTGGTGACAGTACGCACTGTCGTGGACATGACCACCATTTTCTATCTGTTCACTCACTTGCTACCTGACCTTCAACAGGAGAGGACCTACACTGCAACTGTTGCTGTGACCTGTGTCTGGAAGCGACCATGGCTTGGGTGTCTGGGGAAAGGGCCCCTGCCTTCACTTCCGAAGAGTTGGAGAGACTAGCGGATGGGGTCCTACCCCAGTAACCATTACTTTACTTTACTGCCCTTCACCCAACCATCCAGTTCTCTGCAAAATGAATCTACACACTCTAACCAGGTCTGGGACTCAATTTTGTTTCTCTGCCTAAACTGATCCCTGTACTTGTCAGGAGTGAGACCATACCGAGTGAGAAGAGCCTCCTTCATGTCAGCGTAGGTGAGGTTGTACCCCTTACCCAAAGCTAGCAAAGTGTCCTTCCCCTCCTCTGTGAAGTGGTTCCACAATCCTGCTCCCCAATTCTTCTCAGAGACCCCATTCATGTGGATGGATGCCTCATATCCCTGAAACCACCTCTGTATGTCATCTCCCTTTTTGTACTCTTTCCCCACGTTTTTGGAATGTGCACAATTCTGACTGCACTGAGGAATTGCTGCCACCATCCTGGCTGGACCTGCTCCTCATGTCCAGCTCTTTTACTTTAAGCTCATGGTCCAAAAGCATCCTTCTTTCCTCCATTGCTCGCTGCTCCCTCTGAGCCTCCATTTTTAATCTCTCCAACTCAATCTGATGCCTTCTGGCTTCTCTCTTGTCCTCCAGCTCCTCTGGAGTCAGTCCTTCTGATCCACCACTACTGCTTGGCACAGGGGGTACCTCCCCCCTGGCAGCTCCTGCACCCTCAGTGCATCTTCCCTAGAATATGAGGTTTTTACAAACTGCCTTCGGTTCCCTCATGGAATAGGTTTCCAACCTATCCTCCTCAAAAACCAAATCCTGGGATGCAACTGAAGATGCTCTTGATTGAGACATGATGTTGTTAGGGTTCACTTGAACTCAAGATCAAAAATAGATCAAAGAGAAAAAAAAAAAATGTATGTGGCACGTCATGGTCTGCAATATGGTAGTAGTGTACACCAATCACTGTAGGTAAAGTGCAAATGCAAGTCCTATCCCACTGCTGCCACCAATGTTAGAAATGGGGTCTCTAGTTGGCAGTCGGTTTGCACCCTGTCCAAGTAGGGACCCTCACTCTACTCAGGATAAGAGAGATACCTTCTCAGATAACCCCTGCTCACCCCCTTGGTAGCTTGGCACGAGCAGTCAAGCTTATCTCAGAAGCAATGTGTAAAGCATTTGCACATAACACACAGTAATATGTGAAAACACTACAAAAGCACACCATCCAGTTTTAGAAAAATAGCCAATATTTAGCTATATAAAACAAGACCAAATATGATAAGAATCCAACATACAGTAAGAAAAATATGAATTATGCAAGATTTACTCAAACTACAGTTCCTTGAATTCGATAGCTCCACCTGGGGCTATCAGGGCATCATGATCAACAAAACCAACAGTTCAGGCCGGCCGCGGCGTTGTGGGCCAGCTACGGTGTCGGGAAGACCTGCAAACAGGACTTGGATTTGCAGGGTGTTGTGATCCTCGCGGTGAGCTCCGGAGGGGGGTGTCACTGATGTCGCGGTGTCGGGTCCGGAGTCGGTGCAGGAGTCATCGGGCCCTTGAGGTCACATGCGTTGCAGATCAAACTCCATGCTGCTGAAGTTAGGTGCGCTGGCGTGGATGGCGTCGGGGCTGTGGTGCGAAGTGGGACGATGCAACGTGCGGTGCCCACAGGTCACGGTGCAGGCAGCGGCTCGGTGACGGCATCCAGCGGCGTCGGTGAGACCAGGGCTGCGGTGTGAAGCGGGCGGTATGACATGCGGTGTCCATAGGCCACTGTACAGACAGAGGCGTCGTCATTGCTGAAGCGCTGTCGTCGGTAGGCCCAAGCCAGCGGTGCAGGATGGGACGGTGCTTTGTGACCCTCACGAGCGGTGTCCACACGCCACGGTGCAGGCAGGATGCCTGGGGATGACCCAGGAGTTGATGGTGCTGGCGTTGGTGGACCGGGGCTGCGGTGCAGGATGGGACGGTGCTTCGTGTACCTCACGAGCAGTGTCCACAGGCCACGGTGCAGGCAGCGTTGCTGGTGTCAGCAGGAGCGTCGTCGTCGGGGATGCCCAGGCTGTGGTGGGCGCAGGCAATGCCGGAGTGCGGGCCCACAGGTCGCACTGCGAGCGGTGGCTCGGTGAAGTCGTCCGATGACGGCGTCAGTGAGACCAGGGTCGCTGTGCAAAGTGGGTCAATGCAACTCCGTGTGGCGTCGGCAGGTCACAGTGCAGGCCAGTGGCGTTGTTGGTGGCATCACAGTGGTTTCTCCTCTTGAACAGCACAAAACACACAGTTCCCAGTGCTGCAGGTCGAGGAAACTGAAGTCTTTGGTGTCCCTGAGACTTCCAATAGGAGGCAAGCTCTACTCCAAGCCCTTGGAGAATTTTCTCAAGCAGGACACACAGCAAAGTTCACCCTTTGCACTATTTTCAGGCAGAAGCAGCAACTGCAGGCCAGTCCAGCAAAGCAACACAGCAAAGGGACAGTACTCCTCCTTCAGCTCTTTAGCTCTTCTCCTGGGCAGAGGTTCCTCTTGATTAAAGAAAGATTCTAAAAGTCTGGGGTTTTGGGTCTTCTTCTTATACCCAGTTCTGCCTTTGAGGTTGGCAAACTTCAAAGCAAAGTCTCAAGTGTTTGCAAGATCCTTCCTTGTCTAGGCCAGGCCCCAGACACTCACCAGAGGGTCGGAGACGGCATTGTGTGAGGGCAGGCACAGTCCTTTCAGGTGTGAGGGACCACTCCTCCCCTCCCCTCCAGCACAGATGGCTAATCAAGATATGCAGGCTATACCCCAGCCCCCTTTGTGTCACTGTCTAGAGGAGAGGTGTGAACAGACCAACTGTCAAACTGACCCAGACGGGGAATCCACAAACAGGCAGAGTCACAGAATGGATTAAGCAAGAAAATGCCTACTTTCTAAAAGTGGCATTTTCAAACTAACAATCTAAAAACCAACATCACTAAAAGATGTATTTTTAAATTGTGAGCTCAGAGACCCTAAACTCCACATTTTTATCTGTTCTCAAAGAGAATTTAGACTTTAAGGATATTTAAAGGCAGCCCCTATGTTAACCTATGAGAGAGAGAAACAAATTTGGCAGTATTTCACTGTTAGGACATATAAAACACACTAGTATAGGTTCTACCTTAAACATACACTGCACCCTGCCCATGGGGCTACCTAGGGCCTAACTTAAGGGTGCCTTACATGTAGTAAAAGGGAAGGTTTAGGCCTGGCAAGTAGGTACACTTGCCAAGTCGAATGAATTGTCAGTTCAAAACTGCACACACAGACACTACAATGGCAGGTCTGAGTCATGTTTACAGGGCTACTAATGTGGGTGTCACACCCAGTGCTGCAGGCCCACTAGTAGCATTTGATTTACAGGCCCTGGGCACCTCTAGTGCACTTTACTAGTAAATCAAATATGCCAATCATGGATAAACCAATCAACAGTACAATTTTTGTAGGGAACACTTGCACTTTAGCACTGATTAGCAGTGGTAAAGTGAGCAGAGACAATAAACCAGCAAAAACAAACCTCAGAAAATAGGAGGAAGAAGGCAAAATGTTTGGGGATAACCCTGCAAAAAGGGCCATTTCCAACAGTCCTCCAGACAAACAGGTGAGTACACTGTGAGCACGATGCGTGGGGCATGAATGTATGGAGTGCTGTGTGTGTAAGCCACGTGTAGGGTGGGGCTGAGGTGTCCTGGGCAGAGTGCTGCATGTTTGGTGGGCAATGTCTGTGCGTAAGGGGATGGAAGGGATATGGTGGGCCATGAGTATAACAGTCCAGACAGTATGAATAATACCTTTTCTGCTGTATCTTTTTCTGCAGGTCAGCACCCATCAAAAAAGGGTATGTGGTGTGCTATCGCCAAGGGGGTGCGGACCCTGGGGGTCTTTGACAGGCGGAGCACCCACTGTTGAAAATGGTGGGAGGACCTGCGCCGCTGGGCAAGGAAGACGGTGGAGGCCCAGCTGGGGTTGGCCTCCCAACGAAAAAGGGGTGCCGGTTGCACCCTGACCCCCCTGATGTTCTGCATGCTGGCGACGACCTATCCGGAGTTGGATGGGTGCTTGAAGGCATCACAGCAGCCACAAGGTGGTGAGTACATGTCAGAATCATGACTTTGCACGCGTTAAGGTGTTACCTGGGTGGGGGATGTGGGTTTGTGGGTGCCCCTAGGCCAGGGCGAACATGGCAGGGTAAGCTCCATGATGGGCAAGCTCAGATGCACTTCAACACCAATAATGCTAGTTGGCATCTGCTACTGAGCAGGGTCCTGTGGGTTCCAGGTGTGCAGCTAATGATGTTAGGCATTGTACCCCATGGCCTGGTGACTAGCATTGTAACTGGTAGTGCATGGCCTAGTGCATAGGGCTGTTCCCTGTGAGTTGTGTACGCCAACGGTATTGTTGTTGCTGGCATTGACCAAGTGCATCCTCTGTCTTCCCCCCCCCCCCTTTTTGTTTTGTCACCCTGTCCTTGTGTGCATTAGCATCATCTGGCGGAGGAGCAGAGGCACCGGCGACGGAGGGAGCTGCATCCCACATGGGACTGGAGGCCGAATCCATGGACGGTGAGGGCACCTGTGGGACAGAAGGCGAGGGGAGCACCACGACAGAGACAGGAGGGGACAGTTCTGACAGCGACACCTCCTCTGATGGAAGCTCGCTGGCAGTGGCGGACACCTCTGTGCCCACCCCCACTACAGGTACAGCCGCCACCCCCGTACCAGCACCGCCCTCTCAGCAGCCCCTCAGCAAGTTTCCCATGCCTGCTTACCCAGGAGGGTGGGCATCTCCTTCACCTCAGGCACCTCAGGCCCTGCCTCAGTCAGCCCTGCTACCCTCAGTGAGGAGGCTATTGACCTCCTGAGATCCCTCTCTCTTGGGCAGCCAACCATACTGAATGCCATCCAGGGTCTAGCAGGGCATTTGCAACAAACAAATGCATACCTGGAGGGCATTCACTCTGGCGTGGCGGCCCAACAGAGATCATTCCAGGCTCTGGCCTCCTCCCTAATGACAGCCATTGTCCCTGTCTCTAGCCTCCCCCTTCCAACTTCCTCTACCCAGTCCCATTCCCCTCAACCCCAGCCTATCCCAAGCACACCTTCAGACCTGCATGCACCCAAATCAACACACAGAAGTTGCTCCGGCAAACACAAGCACCACACTTCATCCCACATGCACTCACATAAGCACCATCCAGATGCAGACACACCAACATCCACTGCCTCCACTGTGTCCCCCTCCTCCTTGTCATCCACGTCCCTCCCAGTTGCGTCTCCACTCACACCTGCATGCACTACATCCTCATCCACTACCTCCATCACCAGCACACCTTTCATAACACGCCCCTCACTCCTCACTGGCAGTCACCACCCCCACATCCATGCACACATCCCCTATGTCCTCTCCCACTGTATCTGTGCCCCCTCCTCCCAAAGTACACAAACGCAAGCACTCAGACACCCAACAGCCATCCACCTCACAACAGCATCTAGCCCATGCACCTGCAACCAAACACACCAGACTGACACTTCCTACAACCACTCCCTCTTCCTCCACTCCCAAACCTTCACCCTCTTCCAGCCCCAGTGTCCGTAAAAGGCTTTTCTTCGGCACCCTTGACCTCTTCTCTGCCCCTCCCACACCCACCCGTCATTCACTTCGGGCCAGGGTGGGCA
The DNA here is from genome assembly GCF_031143425.1 of Pleurodeles waltl. Lineage (NCBI taxonomy): Eukaryota > Metazoa > Chordata > Amphibia > Caudata > Salamandridae > Pleurodeles > Pleurodeles waltl. The sequence goes on along the minus strand of NC_090440.1, from coordinate 1,781,150,166 downwards.
GAACACAGTCCAGCACCTCAGCCACCCAGTCCACGTCCACTGTAGTTCGTGCAGCTACTGCAGGTGTAAGAGGCTCCAAGGAGGCACCAGTCACCACAGCCAGTGTGCCTGCACGACCTGCCAAGGGCAAGAACGGGACGCCAGCCAGCAAGATGAAGGAGGCACCACCAGCCAGCAAGGGGAAGGAGGCACCACCATCCAGCAAGGGGAAGGAGGGAACACCAGCCATCAAAGGCAGGAAGGGAACACCAGCTGGCAGAAGCAAGGAGGCACCACCATCTGCCAAAGCCAGGAAGGGGACAACAGCTGCCAAGGCCAATGTAAAGGGAACTGATGCCGCAGGCAGGATGGATCTGGTGCCTGGGGCTGGAGCAGCATCTGGGCAAACAACACCAGCCATGGCACTTCAGCCGTCCGAGGCTACCGGGGGAGGGCTGGAGCCTCCCCCTACCGCTGGCAGCACCACCACCTCCACCGCCGGCAGCACAGCCACCTGCACCGCCAGCAGCACCACTGCCAGCAGCAGCAGCCCCAGTGGGCAGCCGTCTGAGGCTGCAGGGGAAGGTCTTGTGTGTTGTGTGTGTGTGTCACTCTCTTTTTCCTCCCCCTCTCCCTTGTGTGCTAGGTGCGGTACTCACCGTGGTCGTCTTCGCCGCCATTCGTGTTCCTGGTGTAGGAGGAGGTAGACCAACATTGGAAATAGTTGCAGTTTGGGTTCCATGGCGTTGTTGTTCTTCCTTGTGTGTCGAGAGGTGAGTTGTTTCCCTTCTGTGTACTGTTTCCGCTGTGCTTTTGATGGCGTTGGTACCGCCCCGGAAAAGGTGGCGGATTGGTCTGTCATAATAGTGTGGGCGGTACATTGTCTTCCGCCTGGCTGTTGGCGGTTACCGCTGCGGTGTTTGTTGCTACCGCCGTGGTGGTCGGAGTGTTAAAGTGGCTATATGTGTTGGTGGTTTCCGCTGTGGTCATAATTCCATTTTTCTTACCGCCACTTTATCACCGACCGTCAGGGTTGTAATGAGGGCCATAGTTTTGAAATACTAAACACGTTAAAAACTGCCCAATATCTCACTACATTAATACATTCAACAGTTACTTTAATGTGCAAATTATACAACACAACAACTTCAGGCCCTTTAAAGTGTGTGCTTGCCCAGTGTCTTGCACTGCATGCAGCATCAGCTTTGGAAGAAAGTGCCGTAACCAGGCATCACAAAGCACCCACAGCTGCTGGCTGCAATCATTCATACAGAAATATGTGCAGACAGATCTTTAAGTGGGATGAAAACAGTGGGGGATTTCTAAAAGGGAACTTGTAAAATAAATTTCTATGATTCCCATACTTTGACACCTGGCCTGTATTTTGGTTTCTCTCTGAGATGTTATTGCATCCAGAAATATAATACAACAACTTACATATACCTAAAACCTGTCAGTACTATTGGCTTGGTCAATGAGTGTTAGCTGTTTAAGATAAAAGAGTAACGACAATGATTAGTTATAAATAATTAGCATTGGAAATATTTCACTTCTGAAATTGTGAGACTGTGAATTAAATAATATTGAGGCCTATGCAAGGAGTATGGCCTTCAGTTATGTGTGCTTTAAGTTATAAATGTATGCCCTTTACTCTTCACATCTGATCCATCTGCACATTTTCAACCTCCTCTCTTTCCTCTTTAGCACCCTCTTTTCCCTGTCTCCTGAATGTAATCCCTCGCACCTCCCTCATTTTACCACCCCAAACATACACTGCACTCATTCACATGTAATCATTTTGGGCCAGATGTATCAACCTCCCAGTTTGCATTTCTTAAATAGCAAATTTTAAGAAATCGCTATTTAAGAAATGCAAAATGGGGTGTATGAAATTTGCGAGTCGGTAATAGCGATGCCTTAAAATTCGCAATTGCTATTACTGATTCGCAATTAGGGAATGGGACTCCATTCATCCCTATGGGCCTGTAGGCCCATAGGGGCGAATGGTTTTGCATTTCCCAATTTGCGAATTCCAGTTAGGAATTTGCAAATTAGGTAATGCAAACCCCAGGGTGCTGGGGGCCTAAGGTCCCCTCTGATGCACCCCAAAAAAATAAATTGCGGACATGTGAAGCACACACATGCCCTGGGGGCGTGTGTGCGCTACATGTCATTTTTAAAAATGCATTTCTAATGCATTTTTTTAAATTGCACATGCTTACCACCAAATTGGATTTGGTGGTAATTGCATTTCCTAAATGCCCAATTCGCATTTAGGAAATGCTTGATACATGTGCTTTGGAAATCGCAAATAGGAATTCCCTATTTGCGATTTCTTATTTAAAGAATTGCAATTTGCGATTCTCTATGGGGTCGCTATTTTAAGGAATCGCTATTTTTGCGATTCTTTAAAATTGCACAGTGAATACCTTTTATACATCTTGAAAGGCATTTTTGCATTTGCAAATGGCCGAATTGTGCGATTTGCACCGTTTGCGAAATGTAAAATTGCTTGATACATCTGGCCCTTAATTTCATTTTGCTTTTGCCATCTAAATATTTTGACCTCTACGCACCCCTTCACGCACATTTACACTGAATTTCATTTGCATCTGGAATACTTGACCTTTGTCCTATGTGCTCTGCAGAGAGACCATCCCAATGTCAGGCCCTTTGCTTTGCCTTCAGCCTCAGCACCAGCGCTCTCAATCAAAGCCCCTCATAAACACATGGCACGAGTCATAGTATGCACTATGTAATACAATGCACAGAAACACAGCGTGATGAAACAGCTAACACTCTGGGAGAATGCAACATTATAAAAAAAAAAAAGGTGAAATCAAAGGAACTAAATAGCTAACACACATTTCAGCATTCTTTCTTCGCATATCAATCCATGTTTGTCGCATTAATGTTAAGGGCATAAAGATAGGGCCTGTTTTAATGCCATACAGCAGACTACTGCCTTTACTGTAAGCAGGTATTTTCTCCACTTGCGCTTGACTTGGATATTTGGATCCATTTTACAAGGGAGCAAAAACCATGCTCATCGTTTGGAACAATTTCACGAGGAAGCCAGGGATCTTCTGCAGCTAAGGCCCAGGGTGTCACATGGGGGAAGTTAGAGTGACAAAGGCTCTCAGTACAATAAAAAATAACACAAGATTAGCATTATGACACTGACCATTACCAAAGACAAGGCACTAGGGGACACATGTACATAGCTTTTTTTCTGCGTATCGGGCGGGCCGTTTGCGACAAGAAAAATGCATATTGCGATGCACAACCCCATTTCTGCTATTTAATAACCTCTTTACCAAATCTCAAAAAGGGTTTGCGAGTCGCAATTAGGAATGGCTTTCTGTTCCTAATTGCAAGTTGCAGTGCTATCTATGATTGTATCGTGACCGTGAATGTGGTCACAAAACAATCGTAGTTAGCACCAATTTCAAATTGGTGTTAACCCGTTCGCAAACGGGAAACAGGCTGTCTTTGCATTGAATACCATACAAAGTGTTCTGATTCAATGTCACATTTAATGGCTCATGACCGTGATGACTTCACATCTGCTTTGAATTATCATCTGACCCGACTTGAACAATAAATGAATATAATTATGAACATTTCGATGTGCCATGGTTCTTTCCTCTTAGTGGTAGAAGGTGGTGGGATCTGAGAGGCACAACATGTGCATACTTGTTTGATTCAAGAAAAAATGTCCCCCTACTTTTTGTGAAAAAAAACAACCATCCGGGATGGTTAATTCCGAGTTGAAATGTTTCAGCTGAAATGTAAGGCAGGAAGTCTCCTGTGCTATGAAACCGAAGGAGGGGCATACAGCTAAACAAGCCTTCAAACATGCGTGCCTGCTTGGGCTGAGAGAAATGTAAATGTACACAGCAGGTTATTCTGCAAATGTAAATGGTGCTTGGAATCCAGTATTGGATATAATTGATGGAATCAATCAAAGCTTCCTGATGACACAGATGTATTATTTTTTAGTGGTATTACAAGTCAATTACAAGTTGAACTGTGAAGTGTGTGCAAGGACGTTTATAAAGAAATTGCACTACATGCAGTCTTGCTATCACTAAAGTCTATATTTCGAAGCACTATTCTTACCTTAAATCTTTTTGCACAATTTGTTTCAGCCTATATTATATTGTGTACAATGCAAGTTTAGCATAATGACTAACATTCTCACTGCTTTCTGTCACAGACTGAGATTTCGTAGAGCTACACATACAGAAGTCACTAGTGTCCGCTACACCAACCAAGATTCAGTTATTTGGCTTTCTGGTTACAGACACGGACCCCTGCAGTGTATTAACTAATAGAGGATTCATATTTATGCATTTCCCACTGATTGACTTAATTTGCATGTATTTTCCATTTAAGCTGTGCTTTATTTTATGTGTAGTTACTGAAGGGAGAAAGACCAAAAAGATATGCAGAACATTTTGTGGTTTTAGCACGCATTTGGCCCTGCCCCAGACTCACCCCACCCCTTTGCTCACAGTCCCTATACTTTTTACGGCTGAGCTCAAAGTGCTCTATCCCTGCTGTAATCTCTCTGTGGCCTTTTAACCACACCCACCAGTTTGGTTGGTTCGTGGGCTTGCCTTTTAAAATTTGCTTCATTTAATTAGTGAAAATCAATGATACGTCATGCCTTTTCCGGTATTAAGCCTGCCTTGAGCGCATCGGCCAACTACTGAAAACATACGACGCTCCATGTTTTCCATATGGTTTCTGGACTTTTTCTTTTTAATTCATAGGGAGCGCAATCTAACTGGGCAGTAGTTAAGCGCTTTGTATGTCATCGACCCTATCACATGGATATTTGCACTTTTGCGGGTTGCATGGAAAATTGCACTTTTGCTGATACGTTTTACTGCGAACAAACTTGTGTGTGTGTGCGTGCCTGAGCTTTGCGCTCATGGTGGCCGTCGGCTCGCTTATGTGAAACTGTTTTACTTTCTAATTTCAGTTTATCTGGTAAGAAAAGTCCGGTTAGTTACGTGAAATGTTTTACTTTTCATTTTCAGTTTATGTGGCAAGAAAAGCCCGATTAAGAGTTTACAACGCTGTACTCGAGAAACGCGAGACAAATTGCATTGCAAATGCTTAATGCATTTCGACCACTGTTACTAAGGAGCAATGCGCCACACATCCACTTCCTCCCCTGCTTGTTGTGCATGCAAAATTGACTATCCTCGGCTCTGCTGATTTCCAGATCCCGTCAATACTTCTCGCGACACTTCCTGCTGCGAGGAAGAAACTGCAAACGGAGAGATTGGCAGTGTCCCATGGTCACGAGGAGGAGCTCATATTGAGTTTATGCATATCATAATCGCATGCCGTTATACAGAGCTGCAGAGTCTTGAAAGCGAAAAGAGAATTGTTACCCAGCTGCACCGGCAACTAGGAGGCAGCCACAATGTTCTGTATTTGTAAACATCTTCATCGGGTTTAAACATAGATATAAATACATTGGTTACAGACACAGTCATCTTCAGTTGCAAATTAGTCCACTTCCACTACATTAACCAGCATGGCGTCAGAAATATTTACTTCGTTTACTAAAGCAAAGACCGTGCTTCCTTATGTTTCGTATGTTACTTTCGACATGGTTTATAAGTGGCTGAGTGCTTCTATATATTGCGTGTTAACATATAAAGTGGGAGGCCTGGGAGAAGTGGGGAAGGGGAGAGAAAAGAGACGAGAGAAAATAAGGGAGAGGTGAAGAAAGAGCTCAAGGACCCTGTTCTGGGGCGAAAGCGGGACGATGGGAGAAGACGACAATGTACAAAGCGGTTCGAGTATTCCATCTCACCCTTATGATTCATATCATGCGACTCCTTCCTCCAGCCCCTGGAAGACCATCCCAAATCTATTACGAGCTGATGTCGTTTTCTTCTTACGTATATTAAAGGAACACCCAAAGTATGACGTCCAAGGACAGGAGTCTCACTGGGTCTATTATACATCTTTGCCTATCTGTAGTGCCGTGTCCCCACTTTATAACTTCTGCCCTGCACTAAACAATTGTGTTGGTCCTCTCAGCTTTCCATTGGTCGATCAGACATCATTTGGCTATTAAAAGTGCTGTCTAGTAGAATCTTTGCTGTGGATTTAGTCTTACACTCTCAGACAGACTGGACTGGCGTCCTCATACGCTGTGTTCGTTATTTCTTGCCAGTATTCTTTAATCTCCTGGAAATGTCATAACATACGGAGTATATTCTGGCATCAACAGAGTGGACAAGTAAGCTCCCAAAGTGTGCTAGTTAAATCCTTTCAGTATTCTTTATTCTTCTGGCAAATCCATATTAAATAGTGTACACCCCCCTTCTGATGGGTCCTTCTAACCATGAAATCCACGCCTTTAAAATATACCCAGGTGGCAGACTGGATCCGGGAGCTTTAAAAAGTATTATTTGCTGGTAGGTGGCATCATGTGGCTCTGTGCTGACTCCGTTCTGCCCCGAAAGTGATGAAAGAACTACATTTAAGCACCACAACTGCATGCTAACATCAGTTCCTTAATTTCCATGCATTTGTAAGCGGATCAGGATGCTTCGTTCCCACTTCTCATCTGCTGATGAGTGTTTTTTCTTTAAAAAATGTTGTAAAACTGCAGGTTCAAGGGAACTAAAGGACTTACATATTGTAAATTTGTGCCGCTTTTGCGTAAAAAAATGACGTAAAGGCGGCACAAACTTTTCATAAATCAGGCCCTATGTCTTTTCCAAAGACTACAGAGATTAAACCTAGTAAGAGCTGTTACAAGCAAATGTTTGTGACAGATCTGCATGATGTATGCCTCTGGTGTTTGGGTTAGAGGTACGACTCCAAGTGGTGCGAGTAGTGTGCCTTCGCGAACCCAAAGGTGATCTGGGATTGTGAAGCAAAGCTGTATATTGCTGAACATTGAAAGAAGAAACCACGCAAGTCACACTTCTGCTCTAAGTCAAGGGCATGGACCATTCCTGCTCTCAAGACCAGTCCTGTGACAGGTCCTCTATGTGGTTAAAGTCTGTGGGTAAGTCTAAATTGAAGCAGAAGCACAAGAAGCTCAAGCAGGACTTGTTCTCATCCTACCACACTCCATTAGAGAAGTCTCCAGGGCATTAAGGAGCCACTCAGCCTCTGTTTCAAACTCCTTCCAAGGAGCAGATTCTGCACTTAATTCTGATGCACCCTGAGTTTCATGGATCATCAGCAACATTACAAAAGATTGAAGCCTCAAGAGAGGCTATGTTGCTTATATTTGACACTCTTCTGGCTCCGTCCAATGTGTGTTCAGGCCCTAAGGATCCGCGGACGCCTCCAGTCAGGTCAATGCTGGCAAATCCGTCATCGGCACTGTTTGTGCCTCAAGGATACATTTTAGGTCCTTCTCCGGCTTCAGAGCCAACTTCTAACCTGGTGTAAAAATCCACAAGTTTCTTCAACATCAACACTGTTACTGACACTGCCAGCACAACAAGAAGACTCATTTACAATTCTGATATCTGACTCTGAACTGATCCCATCTTGGCCTTCACCAAGGTCACGTTCCAAATTGACACCGAGGCGCCTGGTAAGATGCTCAGATATAGCAAGACACTGCCTGTACTACAGTCACCCTCTAGTGCTCCACCACCTTTTTGGCTCTGACTCTGAGCCTTCAAGGATGACCATGGGGATGATTGGGGCAATTTACACCCACATTATGATGATGCCAACTTATATATGGATTTACAGGAGGCCAGTGAGTAGAACACTTCCCCTGATACTGGGTATGATTTCCTTCCCAGGTCAGCAAATGATGGCACTGGTTCCTTTGCAGTGGTAATAAGACGTGTAGCAGAAGTGTTGGACTTACAAGTCTCCTTGGTGGAAGTTGAGATAAATGTGCTTATGGAGGTTTTGTATCCTGGACAGGCTTCCTCTGAACCTTTACTACAGTTTAATGAGGCCCTCACTGACACATTAATCGCACCTGGTCTAAACTCTGTTCTTGCCCACCAGTGGACAGGCAGGTAACCAGGTGCCACAGGCCAGGCCAGGCGACCTTAATTTTTTTGACACACCACCCTAAACCACAAAGTCTATTGGTACCAACTTCCACCAGCAAGGTGAACCACAAGTTATTCAGAATGACCCCCCACCTCGGACAGAGAGTGTAAGGAAATGCCTCCTTGGCGTGGTTACCCCTGCGTTTTGCCTTTTGTTACTGCCAGTTATGATTGAAAGTGTGCTGGGACCCTCCTAACCAGGCCCCAGCACCAGTGATCTTTCCCTAAACTGTACCTTTGTCCCCACAATTGGCACAGCCCTGGCACACAGATAAGTCCCTTGTAAATGGTACCCCTGGTACCAAGGGCCCTGATGCCAGGGAAGGTCTATAAGGGCTGCTGCATGTCTTATGCCACCCTGGGGACCCCTCACTCAGCACATGCACACTGCCTCCCAGCTTGTGTGTGCTGGTGGGGAGAAAATGACTAAGTTGACATGGCACTCCCCTTAAAGTGCCATGCCCACCTCACACTGCCTGTGGCATAGGTACATCACCCCTCTAGCAGGCCTTACAGCCCTAAGGCAGGGTGCACTATACCACAGGTGAGGGCATATGTGCATGAGCACTATGCCCTTACAGTGTCTAAGCAAAACCTTAGACATTGTAAGTGCAGGGTAGCCATAAGAATATATGGTCTGGGAGTCTGTTTTACACGAACTCCACCGCACCATAATGGCTACACTGAAAACTGGGAAGTTTGGTATCAAACTTCTCAGCACAATAAATGAACACTGATCCCAGTGTGGGATTTATTGTAAAATACACCCAGAGGGCATCTTAGAGTTGCCCCCTGATTACCAGTCCGACTCCTAGTGCTAGGCTGACCAGTTTCTGCCAGCCTGCCACAACCAGACGAGTTGCTGGCCACATGGGGAGAGTGCCTTTGTCACTCTGTGGCCAGGAACAAAGCCTGTACTGGGTGGAGGTGCTTCTCACCTCCCCCTGCAGAAACTGTAACACCTGGTGGTGAGCCTCAAAGGCTCATGCCTTTTGTTACAGCACCCCAGGGCATCCCAGCTTGTGGAGATGCCCGCCACTCCGGCCACTGCCCCCACTTTTGGCGGCAAGGCTGGAGGAGATAATGAGAAAAACAAGGAGGAGTCACCCACCAGTCAGGACTGCCCATAAGGTGCCCTGAGCTGAGGTGACCCCTGCCTTTAGAAATCCTCCATTTTGAGATTGGAGGATTCCCCCAATAGGATTAGGGATGTGCCCCTCTCCCCTCAGGGAGGAGGCACAAAGAGGGTTTAGCCACCCTCCAGGACAGTAGCCATTGGCTACTGCCCTCCTGACCTAAACACACCCCTAAACCTAGTATTTAGGGGTGACACAGAACCCAGGAAATCAAATTCCTGCAACCTGAAGAAAGAAGAAGGACTGCTGACCTGGATGCCCCGCAGAGACGACGGAGATACCAACTGACTTGGCCCCAGCCCTACCGGCCTGTCTCCAGACTCAGAGAGCCTGCACAGCGACGCATCTGACAGGGACCAGCGACCTCTGAGGACTCAGAGGACTGCCCTGAACCTGAAGTACCAAGAAACTCTCGAGAACAGTGGCACTGTTCAAAAACAGCAACAACTTTGCAACTTTTTAGCAACTTTTAAAGAAGTCACTCTTCCCGCTGGAAGCGTGAGACTTCACCCTCTGCACCCAACACCCCCGGCTCGAGCTCCACTGAACTAACACCACAAAGAGGACTCCCAGGCGACTGCAACTCCGTGAGTAACCTGATATGACCCCCCTGCACCTCCACAGCGACGCATGCATAGAGGATCCAGAGGCTCCCCCTGACCGCGACTGCCTGGAACAAAGAACCTGACGCCTGGAGCAAGCACTGCACCCGCAGCCCCCCGGATCAAAAGGAACCAAACTCCAGTGCAGGAGTGACCATCAGGTGACCCTCTGCCTAGCCCAGTCGGTGGATTGCCCGAGACCCCCCCTGTGCCCTGCCTGCACCGCTAGAGTGACCCCCAGGTCCCTCCATTGACTTCTATTGAAAACCCGACACCTGCTAAGCACAATGCACCCGGCCGCCCCTGTGCCGCTGAGGGTGTGTTTTGTGTGCCTACTTGTGCCCCCCCCCCCCCCCAGTGCTCTACAAAACCCCCCTGGTCTGCACTCCAGAGACGCACCTGTTGGCAGACTGGAACCTGAGCACCCCTGTTCTCCATAGGCGGCTATGTGTTTTGGGCCCTCCTTTGACCTCTGCACCTGACCGGCCCTGTGTTGCTGGTGTGGTGACTTTGGGGTTGCCTTGATCCCCCAACGGTGGGCTGCCTATGCCCAGGAAACTGAACTTGTAAGTGCCTTACTTACCTGAAAAACTAACCAATACTTACCTCCCCCAGGAACTGTTGATTTTTGCACTGTGTCCACTTTTAAAATAGCCTATTGCCATTTTAACTAAAACTGTGTATGCTACTGCTCTAATTCAAAGTCCTTACTTACCTATGTGGAGTACCTTGCATTTTATGTATTTACTTCAAATCTTGAATCTTGTGGTTCTAAAATAAATGAAGATAAGATTTTTTTCTATTTAAAAACTATTGGCCTGGAGTTAAGTCTTTGAGTGTGTGTTCCTCATTTATTGCCTGTGTGTGTACAACAAATGCTGCTTAACACTACCCTCTGATAAGCCTACTGCTCGACCCTACTGCCACAAAATAGAGCATTAGAATTATCAAATTTTGCCACTATCAACCTTTAAGGGGAACCCTTGGATTCTGTGCACACTATCTCTCACTTTGAGATAGTATATACAGAGCCAACTTCCTACAGAGAGTCAAAGAGAAGGGGCATGCAGGTAACAGATGGTCACATCGGTCAGTGTAGCGCTGAGGCAGGTCGTTGTCAGCTGCCTGTTTGGGCAGTCTACACATTCACTTTTGAGCAATGGTCAGCAAGAGCTTCTCAGCAGTTCCTGAAGAACTTCGGGCCTCCCTGTCTCAAACCATCAAAGATGGTCAGGATGCAGCTAAATATGTAATTTGATCTGGCTTGGATACCACTTATTGCGGACGCTGATAAGTTGAGATTAGTGTGGTTTTTCAGTGCTAGGCATGGATGAGATCAATAGGACTTTATAGAGATGTGCAGGCATTCCTCATTAGTTTGCCTTTCAGTGTAGCTCACCTGTTTCATAAGGAGGCTGATTTTGCCCATGGGTGTTTCAAAGAGAGCCAGGCCACGGCACATTCCTTGAGCCTCTCAACTCCTGCCAGTTTCCTCAGCTGTAACTGTCCCTTTCCAGAGGTTTGACGTACAACCAATGCCAGGGCCCCTTACCCCCCAACAAAAGCCTCAGTCATGTCGGGCACCAGAGTCAAGCAGTTACTGTACAGTTCATTATGAGCAGCAACCTTTATAGGCCCCTACCCCTGTGGTATCAGGCTCAAAACAGCTTTAGTTTGCCCTTTGTGGTGTACTACCACTCTGTGGGTGTCACCATCAGACATTTCCTCGACAGGTGGAAAATTTTAAAATCTGACAGTTGTGTCCTTCATATTGTTTAATGGGGCTATGCCCAGTCATTCTTTTCTTTAGACAACAACAGAGTGGTATACTGAGGAGTACACTGCCATATATTTTTGCAAGAAGTGCAATCTCTCCAAAGCCAAACAGCCATTAAGCGGGTAACACACTTGGAAACGGGGACTGACTATTACTTCCACTATTTCCCAGAGCCGAAAAAGGAAGGATGCTTTTGTCTCATTTTAGATCTCTGCACTCTTATTACCTTTCTGCTGAAGGACAGATTCAAGATGCTCACTTTGGCCCAAGTTCTATCTGCCTTGGATCTGGGTTACTGGATGTTGGTCTTGGACTTGCAGGACACCTACTTTCATGTACCCATCCAGCAGTCCTACAGGTGTTACCTGTCGTTCAGGGTGTTGTGCTTCCCTTTGGCTTTGCCAGTGCCACACCTGGCGTCTTTGCTTGGGCCCCTTTCAGTTGAGCCAGCTTGGATAATGTGCAATTCAAGGCATTCCTCCAGCACAATGAGCCTGGCTATGGTCCTAATGTTTAAGCCTTGGTCCTTGGTCTCAGTAAACGTAGTCCTCGGGCTTCTTGGCCTATTGGTCTTCTGCATCCTTCTTGCTGAATCCGCCAGGTGGCATATGCTTGATCTGCAGCGGGACCTTAAGTTTCAGTGGGCCCAACACCAAGAGAAAATATCAGGTTTCATCCAGAGACTTAAAAAAACCTGCATTAGTGACTACTCAAGTCACAGTTGGACCTGCAGCAAACCCATCTCCTTACCCTAACCAAGAGCTGTTGGTGGTGATGGTTTGTCTGCTTGGGTAGGGATGTTATGTGGGAAAACTGGAGATCAGAGGATCCTGGTCTTCAGCGGAAAACCGGCTCCACATCAGTCTGTTGGAGCTGTAAGCTAATTGCTGTCTTTGAAGGTCTTCCTACTGTCTATCAAAATAAGGCTTTTATAGGTCCTTTCAGACCACTCCACTGCCATGTGGTATTTCAACAAACAGAGCAGGTTGGGATCCTGTACCAAGAGGCGTTGCTGAAGCATCAGCTCATCTCCCTGATAGTGAGCCAGCCTAGCTGAAACTTAAAGCATCAAAGTGAGCAAGCTCAGTCAGTGTTCTGGCAGATCATGGATGGTGTTTACCTCACAAGATGGCGCAGGACATCTTTCAAAAAGGGGGAAGCACCCTGGCTGGATCTTTTAGCCGCTGTTAAAAACTTGCAGTGTCCAAACTTCTGTGTGTTGGAGTTCTTAAGAACACTGTCTGTCGGAAATGTCTTCATTCTAATGTGTAACATGGGACTTTCTAGGCCTTTCCACCCCTCTCTCTCCAGCTCCAAGTTCAGAAAAATATCAAAAACGACCCGGCCCTTTCATCTTAGCGCCTCCAGACTGAGTCAGGAAAGTGTGGTACCTGGAATTTCTAGGCTTGCACCTTTGTCCTCTAATCAGGCTACCACTTTAGAATCTTCTGTTGCAGCAGCAGGACAGGATTCTGCACCAAACCTGCATAATTTACACCTCCATGTGTGGAGATTGAGAGAGTTCAAGGATGTCCCACATAATATCCCAGAGAAGACTGTGTGATATAGGCAATAAGGCAGGCGCAATATTGGAATGGTTTGAAACGTTTGTCCGGAATTGGGTCCTATGAATAACTAATGACAGGAAGAGACAAAGGCCAACCTAAACGATAATTTGCTGGGTATTACGAGGACCTCGACCCCTGTAAGAGGCATTGTAAATAACTGATATTAAAGCCTTTTTTGGTGAGGTCCACGTCGCTAAGTTACTACATGAGCATAGGCAGATGCTAGACAGTGGCCTCCAACTCAGTGAGATAGACCAAGCCCTGCATTCACTCAGCTCCGGGAAGGCGATTGGGCCTAATGGTATTCCCATCAAGCTTTACAATGGATTTCGAATCAAATTAGAGCCCCATCTGCTAAAGATGTAGCTGGGAGCAAAATCATCCGGTCAGCTCCCAGAGTTTCACCGGCAATAATAGTCACCCACAAAGAAGGAAACCACAGACAGATGTAGCCCTTATAGACCAATATCAGTCATCGACGCGGACATCATGACCCTCGCCATACTTCTGGCTAACAGACTCCAGCAGGTAATCACAACCCTTTCACACCCAGACCAATCTGGATTAATGCCAGATATCCTTATGATCTTCACTTCTGTGCAAAGGTATTGAGCCCCTCTGTCCCTGTCTTGTGCTATGTCTCTTTTGGTTTTACTGATTCTAGCTCTTTACTGTGTTGTTATCTGGCTTCTGCCATTTCCCATTGTTAGGACTTGTTCTAACAACTGGAAAGATTGTAGTTCTTCCTCTGGTCGGCAAATAAGTGGTTTGAGAGAGTCAATAACTTTGGCATAAGTTTCAAACTGTCCTCCAGGTAAGCCCTCATTCTACGTCAGTTCTGTGAAGTCTTTCAGTCTGCCATTATTATGTAGATCTCCAATCCTATTCATATTTGTCTCTACCCATTGCTTGAGCTTCCATGCCCAAACCTTTTCCTCAGCCCTGGAAGGCCTGTTAATGGTATCATAGGCACATACAGTGTTTTCATATTGCCTTTTTGAGGCACCACCTCCCACAGTATAGGGCCACTCTGAGGAGTCCTCGATGCCAATACATTTCAAAGGTTGCGTAGTTTTCTTTCAAGCTCCCAAAGAAACAGCCAGTGCCATTTTAGTGTCACACACTGTCTCCTCTTGGCACCATTTTCAACCCACCACAATTGGGCAGCCAAACAGTAAGATTCAAAATCAGAGACTTGCAGGTCTCCTCTAGGTGTCAGAAGTTTAATTTTCTGCAGGGCCACCCAGCATCTCTCATCCCTCCATATCAATGTTGTAAGCATTCCATGGAGTTCTTTCATCAATCTGGCAGACAATCACAGTGGTAGGTCTACAAAATAGTTAAGCAACCAGTACCCTCTGATTGTCAATGCTAAATAGAATAGCTCTCATTTTATTGACGGCTATTCTGCCCATCATTGACAATAGGAGGATATTCCAGAAGGCCATAGTGCATTTTGTTGAATGCTAATTCTCTCATTGGGTTGCCTCCAGATGCATTCTCTATGTTCCTATAAATTTGAATAGTCGAGTAATTGAAGGTTATTTTTATGGGTGCATTGGACCACTCTACACCAGTATCATGCATAGGCCTGAGACCTTTTCGTTTTCTGCAAGCTCTGCTATTAGGAGTTCAATGCACGCAATAATACTGCTCAGATATATCAGTAGACCATAAGCATAGAGTGACATGCTGTGTTGCATCTGCAGCATAAGTATTTTTTGAGTGACATAGGGCATACCTGTCTTGAATTCTTTGATTCTGCATGCTCCCTTGGGCTGTCCCGTGCACGTTCTGACATATGCCCATGTAAGGAGCAGCAATATCCACTGGGACATAGCTTCTCAGAAGCCTTGAGGTAGTTCCAGTTGACATAGTCGAAATAATTCTCTAGGTCATTCAATATCTCTGCCGGTCTTAGGGCCTCAGTGGTGTTAGATCTACAACATGGGGTAGCAGCCTGGTAGTGGCCTAAGTGATTCTCCCACAGACAAGACGGTTTTTATACAGGTGAACAAGGGGTGACATGTGAGGGAAAAATGGTTGGCAGTATTTTACTCAATATTTTATAGATTACATTTAACTTAAGCAAGGCCATAGGAGTTCTGCTGCTTCATTGTCAGTTTCTTTTTATATTAGAGGCTATTATTACTTGCCTTGTGGATGCAGGTAACTTCCCGGTATGATATGCATATGTTTATAGTATTGCTAGTTTTGGGTGCAGGATATTGTGGAAAACTTTATAGATTATATCTAATAGGACATCTGATCCTGGCCTTGTGCCATTTGCCAGTGCGGTGATAGTGTTGTTTCTGGTTTGTCTATGGTGGTTTCTAGTACTTTCCTCTTTTCTGGGTATAACGTATGCATGATTGCCTTCTGTAGGTATTGCTCTAAGGTCTGTATAGCTACTGGATTGGAAAAATCATTTAGTTTGCATTAATGTAAGCAGAATTCCTGATTTATTGCACTTTGTGTGAACTTGGTTTCTCCTTTCATGTTCCATTGAAGAGTTGCCCTCTTCATCAATTTCTCTAGGAGTCTCCCTTTTTGTCCCCTTCTGTATATTTGCATGTTGCATACATCTTTTTCATCTACAGCCTGCTCACAAACTGCATTTTGCAATTCGTTTTGTAGTGCTACAATAGTACTACAAACATACTACAAAATGCTATTCACAAACATATATGAGGAGGTTTCTCCTCCCCGTCTCCTATTCTTTTCTGTTTGCAGAACTTCGCCCGACTGTGGTGTCTCTACCAATGTAAGTATACATTTCAGTACTAATTTTGGGAGGGACGGGAAAGTGGCTAGAAAATGTGGACTTCTTATGACGAAAAGGGAGGGGATTAGGGCAAATTAATGTGTGTTAAAAATAGAAATGCATTTAATTTAATGATTAAAACATCTAAAAATAGTGCATATGTATTATTTAATTGTAATATAGTTAAGTAACATTTTTAATTGAAATATTACTTCCAAATTATTGCAATATAATTATTTAATTCTATACACTTAATAATTATTAATTCATATGATTTTTTTTTACTTTTGGTGGGAATTTATTTCTAATGTAAATTTCAGAAAAATAATGTTAATTTAATATATTTACATGAATTAAAGGTTAAATTCAAAATTATAATAGTCCTGTAACATTTTTCCTATATTTCACTTTTAAACTAAATTCATAAAATGTATTTACATAAATATTACACAAAATATTATTAAACATTTTACCCTATCCTTTACCACAGGGAGACTCCACAGTCCGGACAGAGATGTGTCGTCCATCCATTTCCTTCTCAGTATTTCCCTCTGTAAATGATCATTATGACTCTCCTGGAGCAGTAGTTAGTAGGCACCTCATATTTCAGGATGTTAATGTACTCTATATCTTTTAAATGTTAAATGTTTTTCCTCCTATTAGTTTAAACATGAAAACAATGGCCTTAACGGGCATTAGGGGTCACAGGGTCCCTTGCAGATCATCAGCTTGTCTGTCAAGTTTCTGTGTTATGGATTCCGATGCTGGTCCCGTGCCTCCCTTTGAGTGTTACTAAAAGTACGCAATAGAATAAGCACTTAGTAGAGGACTCTGAGGTAAATAGGGATGGAAGAAAAAGGAAGGGAGACACATTGTAACAGCCCGGAAGGCTTCTTAGGACTGCCTCCCCAACTACCTATGGCGAGACACAGTATATTACTATGTGTGGACATCAACTGGAAAACAATACTCTTGGTGTCATGTTTCAAGTTAATTAGTAGTTCTCATCACTGTAAGGTAAGGGCAAGGCATCACACATAGGAAGAGTAAACACTCCAGCAGCAGACTCAGAAGACAGTAGTAAATGGTAGAAGTGGGAACCCAGGTGATGGTTAGTAGGAGTATGAAACAATGAAAACAGGGGTTAAGCAGGATATTGTCAAAAGGAAACCCAAGGGAGCGACCAAAACAACAAAGGTGCATACAAATGGAAGGCCAAGTACAAACTGGTATGAGAGTGAACAAACCCAATAAAATACATAGTTGTCAGGCAAGGTGTTCTCAGATGTGTTGGATTAAATTTAACACAGTCTCATCTCCTCTTGACCTGGAAGTACTCCTCCAACATTTTGAATTGGGAAGTCCTTGTTTTTGATGAAACAGGTCCCCTGATAGAATAGAAAGAACACTAACATTGTCGGAATTTCTAAAGTTGCATTGAGGGTCTCCATAGTCTCCATGTCCTTTCATTGTGCCTGTGCATTCCCATATGTCCATGCAAATGGCAAGATGCTCTTACAGCTGTGACATTATCTTGGGGAGCTAAACAGCAGATTTTCTTCATCTCATTGTGAAAGTTCCTGATTCAAATCTGTAGCAGCTGAGTCTGAGGAAGTGTTGTTTATCTTTTAAGGGGATTTGCATCAGTCTCTGACTGCTGTGACTGTATTTGCCGCACCTTTCCTTTCTCAGACCTTGGCCATTGGAGATTATTTAGCTCTCCTGGGTTCTAGTATTTGTCTCCTTTGTCTTCTATCCCTCTCTGCTCCTTTCACTGATTGGTTACCTCCGTAGGTGTGTTCTACTTCTCCAATCCAATACTTTTTTGGACTCCATGAAGAACAATGACTGCTTTTCACTGAGTATCTTTTGTATGGTGGGGAATAGCAGCATATATTGCACATCCTTGCCCTTTAGCTTTTGTTTTACTTCCAACAATGGAGATTTAGTTGTTGCACTCCTACTGCATAGTTGACAATATTTGAACTGTGGCATTCTTGCTGCCTTCAAGAAAGCATCCCTGTCACTTTAATAAGGCAACTTGGCCACCACTGGTCAGGCTGGAGCCCCTGGAGGGAGTTTCATGGCAGACACTCTGGGCTCTTTAAAATGCATAGAATTTCACCAAGGAAATACCACAAGGTGCCATGTCTTTAGCTGTATACCCCTTCAAGAACTCTTCCATGTCCTATCATTCTGTTCCCTCAGAAAGACCCACTATCTGATATTATTCTATCTGGTCTGTGCCTCAGAGTCTTCAGCATTATATTCAATGAGTTTTAATAATTTTGCGAGTTTGTGTAGCTGAGATGTCATGCATGAGTTACCTGGCTATGGCTCTTCTACTGCTGTTGTCTGCTTTACTCTTTTAGAAGGTTTTCTCTGATCGTCTCTGGAGAGGCTCAAGTCAACAGCTACAGTGTTAAATTTGGTTTCACACATTTTAAGCATATCTTCTATTCTATGCAGTTTTTGTTGCTGTGGGCCTTGCTATGGCTGTTTTGGCATGGCTGTCTCTGTGCCATTTCATTTTAATGATTCCCCCATTGAGGGTCTGTCATCCTGGACGACATGTACCTCCCTATGTCTTTTTTCCATTTATCCATTCAGTCAGCTCAGTGGTGGCTACAGTCTGGGGAGTCCTCCATTCTCTCATTTAACTTATGCCGAAACCATCCCTCTTTGTTATGCTATGGAGGGAGGGTGGGAAATGGGGGCAGTGGTGATCGTGGTCCTCCTGGACTCCTTCACTACTGTTTAACAGGTGTAGCCTTGCATCTTTGCCTCCTGGCTCACTTCCACTCTTTCTGGAGGTTGCTTATCTTCCCCGCTTTCTTCAGCTGTGGCAGATTCCCAACTTCCAAGTAGCTACCTTTACTGCTTGACCACGCCTCCACGCAGCCACCATCTTCAAGGGGAGAAAATACTAAGGATGTGCACTGCTATGAAAGTTGGTGATTTTTTTCTATTTTGCCAAAATTTGTGCGCATCGTAAAGTTTGCAAAACTTGAATAATGAGAAGCTAGACAACAAAAAATCCCACAAATTTAGGTTTTGTTGGAAAAGAACACTGCATAAAATTAACTTCTTGCTCAAGTATCACAAAAATGTTTTGGAAACGTAGCATGTAGGTGAAATTGTACAGCTGGCAAAGTTTGCAAATTTCATGAGGAAAAGTTGATGCAGGGGTCAGGCAAATGGCAGAGAAACTTCACTATTCGCTTGGCTGCCAGCAAGATGGCAGGTATTAAGCTCTAACTGGGAGCCACTGGATAACTAGACATACTTTCCTGTAACATACCGGTTTGCATGTTTAATAGAATAGAATCTATATGGAGGGTAGCTAGGCAGATAGCGAAGAAGCGTCACTGTTTACCTGGCAGTCAGGTAATAGTCTAGAGTGTCTTCTATTGAGCCTGTGTGCAGGTAAAATGTCAAGCTTGTCTATTTGCCTGGCCACCAGCCAAGCAGCATATAATATCTCCTTTTTCGTCAGGAGGCCCCTTAAATAGTGAATTATCTTTGCAGTTAGTGATGAGGACGGCCATGTACTAGGTAATGTCTGCTGTTTAACTGATTATTAGCCGAATAACAAAGAAACGTTATTATTTGTCCCGCGGCCATTTGTTTGTGGTTTTAATTAATTCAGGACAGAGTAGCCTAACTCTGTTTTTAGACAAACCTCGTCGTGGTAAAGACTGTGACCGGAAACGATGGGGGAATGTTCATTTAACGTGTTTACCAATATCTATCACTTGGAAGGCAAAATTGTTTGCACAGCTGTCTAATTCCGCCTCACGGTGCAGTATAGCCAGAAACACTAAACGCACTCCCTTCCATTTTGTTGGTCTGTCAGTGTGAAGACGCGGTGTAATTTGCCGTTTTAATGCTTTAACAATGGGCCGTGCAGCCGGGACTTTCAAGGACACAGTATTTAGCAGCGAAGGTCGAACGTTCTTATGTTTTTTTTTGTTTGTATGCCGTCATCCTTGGCAGGCACTTTTCTATTTTACTCAGAATTTGGAATACAAATATTATAAATTATCTCGCTGTTATACGTATATGGTATTTAGGCTAAACTAAGATAAAAAAATATATAATCCTCGTCCAATTACTCCCCTAAAGCAGGCGTTGGTCTCCTTCCACAATGCAAGCCTTCACGTCAATTGAGAGATTTTGCAGTGAAAATTGCTCTTATACTTTTGAGGCCCCATCGAGCGACCATGCAGGCCTCCAGGTAGTGATTTTAAATGTAGGTTAATCCGGTATTACATCTGTAGATTCCATTTATGGTTTTAACATCCAGCAATCCTGCCACTCCATGGAATCACTTCGGTATACTTAAAGCTGAACTAATCTCTTGAAATTCTACAATGTGAGTTTAAGTGATTTGATTAATGCGCATAAATGGAAACGGATTTATTTGCCTCTGGAGCCAGACGCTGTGATGCTCTCATTTCGGAAAAAAATGAAATCTCCCTAAAATATATGCATGCTGAATGCATTTATTGATATTGTATTATTAGCAAAATGCTTGCCATTAAACGTGTTATATAAAACATATAAATATTGACAAATGAACTAGAATATTAGGTAAGTGAGAATGGGAGAATGCCTCTTTCATCTCGACACGCGTGTACACTACAATGCAAATAATGCTTTGGCGTGACCCGTGTTGTGGTAATTGCGAAAATGCAAAGAGAATGTGAAAAAACATATTTTTCACAGGGAAAAAATCCCATTGTCATGTTTTCATTTCTTCATAAAGTCAGCTGTGCGGAAAGATAAAGCAGAGAGAGTCGCCCATGGAAAAGGCAGATTGTCCCTCACTTTCACTCGTGTCCTGAGTGTATAATACTTTACATGCAATGCAGTATTTTGCTTCTTTTACAAATAATTGGTCAGCAGACATGTTGAATTGCAGGTTCTGGTATGTGTTCGTTGTGTGCTGTTCAGCCTGTTTTCAATGCAGCACGGAATCATGGTATTATTTCTTGTCGGGGCATTGCGAGGGGTTAAAATCCATCTCTGAGACATAAATTACACGAGCTTGATGCCTGCAGCTAAATCCTAAGGGGTCAGATGACAAACCTACCGTACTGTAAGTAATTTGATGGGACTAGATTTCTCTCCACTGCCTCCTCCCTGTGGCACAGTAACCATCCTCGGGATAAAAATAGGGCAGTTTCCATCAGTGTCAAGCCTTTGATCTTCGTGATTAGAAGGATACAGCTCAGAAGCTGCAGCTTGCTATTGTGAGATTGGTGAAAAGATAAGAGTGGAGCAAGGCCGATCACAGCACTCCTGAGTTACCACAATAATAATTTACCACATTAGACACTTAACAAGTATTAAGCCTCTTTTATATAGAAGCAAAAGCCACACTGCATGCTTGATATTGTTATTATGAAAGAAGACACGCACAGTTTTAATATTATGATGCTTCTGCTGAGGATTCTCATTTGTCAAATATATTGTTAACATCCTGGGGGCAAAACACATCTTTTTGTGACAGTGAGCCTCACAATGACTTCTAGAAGAACTTGAAGTTGTAGATATAGGGAGCGAAGGGAGTATGGTGAACAAGTTAAAAATAAGCAATGACAAAGCCAATAGGTCTCTCAATTAAAGGGTGAGCTATTCGCTTTGCCAGTGCTTATTGCAGTGGCTTGGCAAAGTCCAAAATGGCCGCCGGCGTATGACCACTCAGGTGGATGCATCAACTGCCAGTCTGGAATCCGTTTTTGTGGGGATCCGAGAAAAAGACACAAATCCAGCAACAGGTCAGGGAAATACTTTAGCACCATAGCCCTCATGCAGCACCAGGCACCAACTGACCTTGAAAGTTGAGGGCATACAATTACAAAAATTCCATAACTCCTCTTAGAATCTCAGTAGTCACTGGTAAATGACAACTAACTTAAAGGTTAAAGACTATAGCCATTTTGGCATTTTTAATTTAACATTCCATCAATGCAAACAGCCACGTTAGAATGGGGAATTAAAAAAACACACATTCAAGAGACAGAAAAGGAAGATGCGCGTGGCCCTACAACAGTGTGCCATTGCCGGGTCCCAACAGAAAACAAACTGTGAGGAAAGCACATCAAGGGGAAAGGTATGGCGCAAGGTACATGGCCACCAGCTGCCAAGCAGGAGCGTGCAGTTTCCGGGCCCTTGCAGGCAATAAATAAGTAAATTAATGATGAAGAAAAGAAGCACAGAGTGGGGCGGGCGGTAGAGTAATGGAAATTTGGAAGTTGGGTACCAGTGGCAGAGAGCGGACAGGAGAAAGGGCGGAAAGCAATGTACTCCTGTGGAGTGCTCAAACAAATGCACAAAAATAGTCCCTTCACACCAGCAGTGGAAGGATAAGGGACAGCCAATCAGAAACATAATCAACCTTAAATACTCCTGGGATGGGACATGGGAAGCAAAGGGAGAAAACGGTTTTATAAGGACGAAAAGGCAACTGAGATGGACAAAAAAGACATCCAATCATGAACAAAGGGCTGCCCCAAAGGCTACTCAGGATACTGTATTGTAGACAATAGGTCTTTGCCAACAGATAACTAGAGCTGTAAGATGACCTAAAAAAGCAGTTTTTTGAGGAAATGTAGTAGTTCTTCTGATGGCCATTCAAGAAAAGCGGTGTGTTTCTTATTGATAAAATACAAAGCCAACCCTATTCATTGCAATGGAATTTGCATTTGAGCCACTTTTCACTGTTCGCATTGTAGTTTTAACAGTTAGTCAGCCTGTCATGTCATGTTATTGACAGTACTGGTTTAGTAAGATTGACATCATTCATTCCTTTGCTGCATTGACATCACAGTATCTGATAGAATAATAGACCCAGATTATACAAGAGTATATGAGGTCAGTTAACATTTGTTTCCAACAGCATCAAAGGAAGTGACATCAGAAGTTACTTACATTTAATTTAAATTTTAACTATGGCAGTGGATCAGTCCACTTCAACCACTGGCTAATTTCACTGTGATTGACAGCTTTCTGCCCTTTCACAAGGAACACATCCGCACACAAAGTAGCCTAATACAATGCCTTTGACTGCTGGGCTAATGTGTAGTGTATCTCTTTGAAAAATACTTATTTTCCTTTTCTAACCTTTTAAAAAAATGTTTTCACCTCAGTCGTCCCTGGTTCTCTCGCCCTATCCCTTGCTGCCAAACCTCTCTTTGGCAGCGGCTGGTCTATGTTTTAGTCTTTCAGCTGTGCCTGATCCTGTTGTTAGGTACAACATCTGAACCAGCAACCAATGTTGAAATGAGGCCCGAATGAGGAGCAGCACTGCTGAAGCAGCTGGATGTGTGATGAAGGGGGAATAGTGCTGCGCTAAGTTTAAGTAGTGCTGTGCTGAAATAACCAGCAAAATACTGAATATTGATTGGCCAAGGTTTTGTTGGTGGTTCTAGCTGTGCCACAGGGCGGCTAGGGCACAGCAACTCAATCAATGGGCTCTGTGCAATGCATGTGCTGTTCAGCACATATCTCACGTCTAACGTTTATGACATAATATCGTTACATGTGGCCATTTTGAAACAGGGAAAACCTTATTTGCATTGGATCATTCTGCCATCGAGTGCACTACCAGAATGCTGGTCCAATGAATTTTAAGGAAACAGTGATGAACACACCTCACAGTATGCACTTGGATCAATCGGCATTTGAATGAATTATCAAAATGCTGACCAATTGATTTTTAAGGAAATTGCGATGCGCGCATCTTAGAGTGCTCCCTTAGCAGGGCAAAGCTCCTGGTGTATTTTTTATGAAAATCATTATGTTCTTCGTTTCGCATTGTGGTGACATGAGCACCTTCAAGAACATGACATGCATTCATTATTTACTGTGATTCTTATGTTGAAATTGTGTGTTATTTCAAATAAGTGGCATACTATCCCGACCCCATTGGACTGATGGAGGGGTCTAAGAGGGACCCCTCATGGGCAAGAAATTGTCGAAATATGTTTTTTTTTAGCACATGAGGATTTGCAGATCCACCCGGAGCCTCTTGGATTTGGGCGGATCTGCAGATTCACTTACACATCCACTCACACACCCATACAGCTTCTCACACATCCACTCACAGACCCACAAAAGCACTGTCACATCCACACAGCTACTCACATACCTCATACACCCACAGTCACTCCCACACCCACTTGCAAACCATTAAAGCCAGTCTCACACATGCACTGTCCCACTCACCACCCACTCACATACCCACTTACACCCCCACACAACCACTCACATACCCATGTTAAAAGGACATTATAGTTAGGAAATAGCACCAAAAACATGGAAATTTACTGAAAAAAACAAAGGTTACAGAAATGTTATACTTAGGAAATAGAATTAAAAAAAGCCTTAGAAATTCACTGAAAATACCAAAGGTTACAGGAACGTTATGCTTAGGTTCTAGTTCTAGTTACCTCAGGGCACGAGTTATAGTTACTTGAGATAACTGTAAATATGTATGTAACATGCCTGTAAGCTTTGGCCTGTTTAGTGAATATATATATATATATATGCATATATATATATATATATACACACACACACACACTCACACACACACACACACACACACAAAGAGTAGCTGGTACAGACGGAAGTGGACCATACAACCATTTAACTAATGGACAGAATATTGTAATATTTATAGGACAAAGGGCATTTCGAATGGTGCATGTGAGTCCACTGATTGTGTTGTGTTGTGTGGAGTTTCTAAAGTAGATGACAATATGTAGAAACAGAAATGGTTACCTAAATGTGAGTTATTAATTGATAACGAAATAGTATTAGCACAGGTAGATTCAAACACCTGGTATACAATTATGAGTATAGAATTATTTGATGAGTTTTGACCTCAAATGAAATGCCACCAACCAACATGTCTTGGTGCATATATATACAGGCCAAAACATCTTCTTAAATGGGCGGCAAATCTGGAGTTTCAAGAGAGGAAGACAAGATGGAAGCTTTATGGGATTGTTCAAAGAAAGACAATACTAGGGTGGCTGCACCAGAAGAAGTACGCCGTTTAAACAGATTCTAGAGCCAACCCATTGGTTTAATTAAGGAAGTCTGGAAACCTAAGCGATGATTACATCAGGGATGTATGATTTTCATAGTGAATTGGAAAATGAGTTTCCTAAAGTAGTTTGTGATAAATAGGGGAACTACATGGTTTGAAACATAGATTTAATTTGAAGATAAATGCCATCATTCCGGTGAGACAAACATTATGGAATGGTCTAAAGAAATGAAGGAATAAGTTTAAAGACATGTTAAAACTTTAATATGATAAGGATATAATAGTATCCATGAGAGTTCAGATTGAATGTTGCCAGTAGTTAGTTCTTTAAAAATTGGCTTCAATATGTGTTGTATGCGTATTTTCAACCAATTGATCTGACCAGTGCATACCATCAGATATAATTATATTATGATTCTAAGTGTTTCAGAGCATTCATAACAACCGAACAAACATTCCAATATAAAAGAATGACATTTTTCTTGCAATAGTGTCTGCAGTGTTTCGAAGAGTGATCACAAAAGTGGTAGAAGGGTTACGTGGTTCAAGTGTGTTTCAGGACGGCAATTTAGTATTTGGTAAAGACACAATAGAACATGACAACATTTCGAGAAGTATGCTAATGTCTTTGGAAAAGATGGGATTAACCATACCCCATACTAAATGTGAATTTGGACATAAAGA
The DNA here is from genome assembly GCF_031143425.1 of Pleurodeles waltl. Taxonomy (NCBI): domain Eukaryota; kingdom Metazoa; phylum Chordata; class Amphibia; order Caudata; family Salamandridae; genus Pleurodeles; species Pleurodeles waltl. Next base: position 1,781,124,532 of record NC_090440.1, on the reverse strand, counting down.
AGATGAGTATTTGGGTCACAAAATTTCACGTCGAAGAATTCAGTCAAAGATTAGTCATGTGGATGCTGTGTTGAACGCTGAGCCTGAATCTAAGGAGCAATTAATGTCATTTTTAGGATTTGCAGAATTGTTTTCAAGGTTTGTGGACAAATATGCCACAAGGTGATGCCACTAAGATTGTTTCTGAAAAAAGTGAAATTTACATTGACTCAGGAGCAGAGTAACCATTTTACATTAATCAAAAGTGAGATTGTCATTTCACCTTATTTAAAACCGTTTGTTATAATTGCTGACTGTACAATTACAGTAAATGCAAGTAGATATGGTACTGTAGCAAGAGGAAATCAAATTATTTGTGGGTCGTATCATATGCATCACATACTTTCAGGACAGATGAAAGAAATTATTTTGTGATTGAGCATGAATTGTTAAGTATTACATGGCAGCAGAACATTATAGAATGTATTTATGGGAAATGAGCCACAAGCCATTAGGCAATGAGTTAAGGTTCATGTGTTGGTAAGATTTCAACACCACAGTGGTGTGGCTAGCTTCAAAAGTGCAAATGTTTTGTTGTACAGTTGCATATATGTTGGGGAAATCTAATGGTCTTGATAATGGGTTATCTTGTCTGCCTCTACGTAGTGATGAAGGGATGTGTGAACATGTTGATTATGAGTGTTAAGTGACTTTCACATGTGAGGATGTAGTGAAAGATATGGGGAATATGCAGAGGGGTATAATGACTGAGGAGAGATGGATATAGGAGATGTAGACTGATGTTGAATTGGGTGCAGTCAAGAGGTAGATACAGCAGAAATGGCCTAGAGTGAGAAAAATGAGGGGTGGGTGTGCCATTTTCTGGTATATCAGAGTTGAGTTGGTGGTATTGAGAGAAGATAATATTGTTCCTTCAATTGGATTACATAAGGAAATTGTTAAGTTAGGTCCTGGAGGAATTTTGAATAGTGAAAGAAAAGCCAGGGAAAATGTTTGGTGGGGAGGTATGGATGAAATGATTGATAGGTGGATGAGAAAATGTGAAGTATGACCTTGCTGTAACAAATCTACCTAGCCGTGTGTGGTGCCTTTGGAACTAGTGGGATAGACTGTGGTTTATAATAGTTATTGATTTCACGAAACCCTCTTCTGTGCTACATCTGAAGGAATCATATGCCATTGTCTGTAATGAGTATTATTCAAAGTGTCCAAAGGTGTGTATGATTGGAAATATTAATACTGAAGCAGTGGTAGAGTTTTTGCAATATGTCTTCTGTAGGGAAGGAATTCCAGAGATGTTGGTTTCTTACAACAGAGTTCAATTAACATCTGGAAAATGCAAAGATTTGTAAAAAGTTTTGGTGTCAAGGAGATATGGGTGGCTTTATACCATCCTGAAGCCAAGGGAAGTTTAGTGCTTAAACAGGGTCACGAAGGAATCTATCTAACTTGCCATTAAGTCATAATGTGCTTGGAGGAAGTCTTTGCAGTCTATTTTATTTTCATACCTAACTTGGTTATGGACTGTGGGGAGCTGGCCCCTTGTTGCAGTACCCCCCCAACACACTTTTTGCCTGGTTTCTGAATGCAGCTTGGACTGGAGTGCACTAGGTACCTGCTAACCAGGTCCCCAGTGCCAGTGTTCTTCCCCTAAAATGGATAAAATATTGTCACAATTGGCAACACCTTTAGCTGCCACTATAAGTCCCTAGTAAATGTTACTTAGGTGCCAAAGGCATGGGGGACTAAGGGTAGGCCCCTGAGGGCAGCAGCACAGATTGTGCCACCCTAAGGGACCATGCATCTAAGTGCTCCCAGCACTGCCATTGCAGGCTGAGTGACCTGATGCAATACTAAATTGCAAAACTGGCATAACACACAGCATGTGTGCCCTGTCCACAACCCACTGCATACAATATAGATATGTCACCCCTATGGCCGGACTCCCAGCCTTAAAGCAGGGTGCAGTATACTGTATGTGAGGGCATAGATGCATGAGCAACATGCTCCTATTGTGTCCTTGCCAAAGCTGGGGCCCATTGAGTCAGCAGAGCAGCCATTTTACATGCATCTGCTGGACACTGGTCAGTGCGAGTTTAACAGCTACATGATGGCTACTCTGAACCCTGGGTTGTTTGGTATCAAACAACTCAGAATGATACATTCAAACTGGTACCAGTATTGGATTTATTGCAAAATGTACCCAATGGCAACCTTAGAGGGGCCCCCTGCCAAAGCTAACTATCCTGGCATGGTGGCCGGTCACAACCAGCCTGCCTCCACCAGACACGATTCTAGAACCCTCGGGTGAGGTCCTGTGCTCTCTGGGTCCAGAGAACAAAGGCCTTCCTGGACAGAGGTGTTACACCTTTTCCCCCACGAAAGTGCAAGGCCCTGCCTATGAGCTTCAAACGGCAAACCGTTCTTGAAACTCGACCCCCAGCCCTGCTGCTAGCAGCAGATGGCTGTCCCGTTGCAAACTCCCACTTTTGGTGGGAGCAACGATGGGGAAATATGCAAAGGACAGGAGAAGTGGACACCCCCAGCTTTCACTACCCCTAAGGTGTTGCATGCGAGGTGATCTCTCTATTTAATTTCCCTCCATTGTGCATGGTGTGAAAATAGCTTATCAGGGATAGGGAAGTGACCACTGCCCACAGGAAGCGGTCACATAGTAGGTGTAGCCACCCTAAGGTTTACCCATTGGTCATTACTAGGTACTCTCCTAAACGCCCACTAAATGCAGTAATTAGTGGGCACCCCTAGACCTGAAAATCAGATTCTAAGGACTAAAGAAGACCAGCAACAAAGAAGACCCAAGGCTCGAGAACTGCATTCATGCTGCACAAAGAAAAAGGCACCAAACCCCGTCTGCTGTACCCAGGACTTGACAATAGCCGCTGAGGGGTTGCTCGGACATTGGACGGACTCTAAAAATCCCCAAAGGACCTCCATTCTTCTGAAAATTGCCAAAGATCTCCGTCCAGAGTGAAGGCATCACTATTTCACAAAAAAGACCCAAAGACCAGTGAATCCCAGTTCACTGACCGGCTACTGACCAAGGAACCAGATGATATAGCCAGAATAAATTTCACCCAACAGACCTGGAGGACAAACCCTGCAAGTGTGTCAAGATTGGTGGCACTGCAACCTCCAGTGGGTGAACCATGCCTGGGGTACTGGTCACTCAATGTCGGATACCACAAATAAAAGTCCACCAGGAAGTCCCAGTCAAGGGGCGTCAGAAACCACCAGAACCACCCACCAGTCACCCTTCTGACCTGCAAGCAACCCTTAAAGTGACCTCTCTCTTGCTTCAAGGGTACTTTTGCACACAGCTCTTGTCTCATCTGTCTGCTCTGTACCCAACCTCCCTGGGTCCTGTACCGGAGAACCAGCTGTGCTCTAAGGGGCCCCACCGCTTGCAACCTCTACACTCCAAGGGGTCCTACAGGACTCACCTTGAAGTCCGCCTGTGCATTACTTTTCCAAGTGGTCCCCTGCAATGGTCTTGCACCAGCTCCAAATACTTTTCAGCAGCTCCTCCCACCAAAACCGGGACCCTCCTGAACTCGACCGGCTAGGCAACAGAACTTCTTGATGACCTCGACCTATATGCGAAAGGAGACACTGGTAAATGCATTGCCTGATTTTATATGCATTTTTAAAGTTTTTCTCCCATTGATTCCTACGGTGCATAATTACGCACAAAAGGACTTTTTTTCTTAAACTTTGAAAAATCATAACTTAAAAAGTGCTTACCCAGTTTTGATGATCGTGGTCTTAATTTAAAAAAAAAAAATCTGAAGTATTTTTGTAAATTGGTCTTGAGTTATTACTTTCAGTGCGTCTTGCTTTATTGATACTGTGAGTACAACAAATGCTTTGCAATTCTCCAAGATTGGCCTAACTGCTCGACCAACATACCATAAAAAATAGAGCATTAGATGGTCTAATTTTACCTCTGTAAAGCAACAAGTGGTCAGAAAGCAGAAAGAAAAGTGATCAAATGGCAAGGACACAGAGAAGCGAAGAAAGGTAAAAGAGTATCAAGGCTAGCTAAGGTTACTTTTTTTAAGGGACTATTGTCCTAGAGTTCAAATCGGACAATATGTAAGGATTAGGAGACCTGTTTTTTGGGAAAAAAGTGTTATCTCATTGGTCAGATAATGTGAGGGTAAAAGAAGTGTTTGCAGGGAGCAGTTTGATTGGAAAACAGTAAAGTATGGAATTTACGCAGAGCATCAATATGTCACAGAGTGCGTGGTCAGAAATATAGTGAGACGATTGAAGGTGATAAATGTGGTTTTGTGTTGTATTATGAAGTAAGCAGAGCCAGTGGTGGAGTTAGAAGGGATGTTGTAGTGAAAAGAGATAGTGGATGGTGAATTGCGGTCAAATGCAGGAATTGGTGGATTGGAAATATATGTCAGGGTTGGAGGAAATATTAATTCTAATTCACACATCACAGTTCGCATGAACGTAGCAAACTATCGGGGTCATTACAACAGTGGTGGTAAAAGCCACTTACCGCTGTGCAGAAGACCGCCAACACACCGCCGCGGCTGCGGAATTCCGCCACAGCCCTTATGACCCACAGCTCGGAATCCGCCAAAATTCAGACACCCACACAAGTCCGCCACACCAAAGGCCAGTGATAAACTCGCGAAAACAAAACCTCCACCGTCATGCAACAGGAAAACACCCACACTATCACGACCCATGAATCCACGCGGCGGTCTTTCAACCGCAGCATTCCATTGGTGGTACACAACGCTGCGCTCAAAATACACACACTCTTACAAAACACATCCACATTGGACATTTCAAAATACACACACCTGATACACATACACACACCACTCCCACACACCCAATACAATATAAAACACACACCCACATCACCCACAAACCCCTACTACAAAAATCCCGAAAGAAGGCCAGAGAGAGACACTACAATCTACAACCAAGCATCCACAGGCACACAACACCATCACCCACATAACATCCACGCACCACACACAACACACCACTAAATATCACCCCACATACCACAACATACTTTCCCCACACATCACCCACACCACCCCATGGCACGGCAAGGACACCCCAGGTTCTCTGATGAGGAGCTCAGGGTCATAGTGGAGGAAATCATCCGGGTAGAGCCACAGCTATTCGGATCACAGGTGCAGCACAGCTCCATTGCTAGGAAGATGGAGCTATGGCGCAGAATAGTGGACAGGGTCAACGCAGTGGGACAGCATCCAAGAAATAGGAATAACATCAGGAAGAGGTGGAACGACCTACGGGGGAAGGTGTGTTCCGTGGTATCCAGACACCACCTTGCGGTACAGAGGACTGGCGGGTACCCGCACCTCCTCCCCCACAACTAACAACATGGGAGGAGCAAGTCTTGGCGATTCTGCATCCTGAGGGCCTCGAAGGAGTAGCTGGAGGAATGGACTCTGGTAAGTCAAACCTTAACTACCTTATCCCCCACCCTACATGAATGTTATCACATACCCCCACCCTCGCCCTCACCCCCATCACTCCAACTCCTCACACATGTCCCACTATCACAAACCACAGATCCCAACACCAAGCCCTGCATGCAACACCATAGCATGGACACCCATCACCAATGCATGGCCACGGCACATACCCATACACCCCACTAAACCATTATCACACAAGGTCCCACACAGGAGTGCAAGCAATGGGGAACACGGTCACCCACCCATTGCACACCATGGTACACACAGATGCAATAATCGTGCTTTTACACCCCTGCAGGACCCCTACCCAACGTCACCGCACAGGAGGGTCCACACATGTCCACACCACCAACAGAAGAGGCACACAGTGATGACAGCAGCTCTGTCCAACTGGATCTATCTGGGACCTCAGGACAGTCGGTTCCCCTCACACAGTCACAGGCCACCACAGAGCTTCCCCCCTCTGGAAACACCAGCACAGCACCCACCCAGCGGGCCCATATCTCTGTCCCCAAGACACGTCAATCAGCAGTGTGTCCACCACTACAGGGAACCTAGGCTAACCCACCACCCCAACAACAACAGGGACCTGGGGTCAGTGGCAGTGGGCACACTGTTCAGGGGACAGAGGCCCAGGAACACAGGGGAACTGGGAGGGCTGCTGTGCAACAGGGGGGGGACAGACCCAGGGAACCCACTCTCCACACGGCCCTCTCCAACATCATGGGAGCATACCGTCATTCCCAGGAGACAATGGCAACGGTACTGGCCAAGTTTCAGGAGACCCTGCGGCTGCAGGAGGAACAGTATTTGGGCTTCAGGGAGGAACTCAGATCCATCAATTCTACCCTGGGCACCATCGTAGGGGTGCTGAAGGAAGTCCTCAACACCAGGAGGGACACTGTGGCACAAAAAGGGGCCCCTGACACTAGCCTGGACGATGAACTACCCACCACCTCCGCTGGTGCTAGTGAACAGGAGGCATCACCACACCAGCACCCCTTGCAGATGGAGAACCACCCCGCAAGCGGTCCCTGAGATCCAGGACAAAGACAGAGAACGATGCCAAGACCCCGCCAAGAAATGAGACCGCCCTGATTGTCATCCTTTTGTCCCACCTTGTCACCCTGTCCATCCATCAACTGCCCCAGCTCCACTTCCTATGCCCCTTTGGGCAATGCACCTGTGAGACTAATAGACTGGACTCTGCCATGGACATTCATCCACCATCACCCCTCCCCATTTTACAGCACCCTCCAATATTGAGCACTTAAATAAACACCCTTAAAGCACAAAACAATCTGGAGTCTGCCTGTGATTTCGAAATAGTGTATTAGCAATTACAGTGACAAAATGCTCTATCAATTGTAATGCCAACATACCTATGTCACACAGCTCTAGTCCATGAGGAAACAAAGTAGATATCACACAGTGGGACCCACATCTGTGAAATCGTAAGGGAAAGTGACAACTCAGTGACCACACACTGGGTGAAAAGGACAGACAGTAGAGAGGTAGTACTGTTAAATTACATGTAGTAGGCAGGTTTGTCTTCTTACTTGTGTCTCACTGGAAGTATTGCAGAATAACTGAGTTCCTGTTGTCGATGTCCTCTTCTTCTGTTTCCTCGTCTTCACTGTCCACAGGCTCCACAGCTGCCACAACACCTCCATCTGGACCATCCTCCTGCAGAAAAGGCACCTGTCATCGCAAAGCTAAGTTGTGCAGCATACAGCAGGCCACAATGATCTGGCACACCTTCTTTAGTGAGTAGAATAGGGAACCACCTGTCATATGGAGGCACCTGAACCTGGCCTTCAGGAGGCCTAAGGTCCTCTCTATAATCCTCCTAGTTCACCCATGGGCCTCATTGTAGCGTTCCTCTGCCCTTGTCCTGGGATTCCTCACTGGGGTCAGTAGCCATGACAGTTTGGGGTAACCAGAGTCACCTGAAAAAGGCGAGGGACAACTGTTAGACACACACTAACCTGTAGGGATATCCCCAGACCCAGACAACTATTCCCACTGACTTGCTTCCAGGTGCTCACCTAATAGCCACACACGGTGCCTCTGGAGTTGACCCATCACATAAGGGATGCTGCTATTCCGCAGGATGTAAGCGTCATGCAATGAGCCAGGGAATTTGGCATTCACATGGGAGATGTACTGGTCTGCCAAACACACCATCTGCACATTCATGGAATGATAACTCTTCTGGTTTCTGTACACCTGTTCACTCCTGCGGGGGGGACCAAGGCCACATGTGTCCCATCAATGGCACATATGATGTTGGGGATATGTCCCAGGGCATAGAAGTCACACTGTAGGCAAATCCTCCACCTGAGGGAACATTGTGTAGCTCCGCATGTGTTTCAGCAGGGCAGACAACACTCTGGACAACACGTTGGAAAACATAGGCTGGGACATCCCTGATGCTATGGCCACTGTTGTTTGAAATGACCCGCTTGCAAGGAAATGGAGTACTGACAGCACCTGCACTTGAGGGGGAATTCCTGTGGGATAGCTGACATCAGGTCTGGCTCCAACTGGGCACACAGTTCCAGGATTGTGGCATGATCAAGCCTGTAGGTGATGATTACATGTCTTTCCTCCATTGTCGACAGGTCCACCAGCGGTCTGTACACCGGAGGATGCCGCCATCTCCTCAAATGTCCCAGCGGACAGTGCCTATGAAGGACAACCGCGAGCACAGAGTCAACCAACTCAAAGGTACGTACACACAGCTTACACAGAACATGATTCATAACCTGAAATTTGCATGTATGAGTGTTGAGGCAAGGCCTAGTTATGTGTGATGCAGTTAAAAATAAAGCCATGTGGACCCTGAAATGGCGGCTGTCTGACCTGTAAAGTGGGACAATGGGATATGAGGTAACTGCGCTGGCGTTGTACACCGTCGCGGAAGGCGGTCGAAGACCGCAGCGCAATTCTGCATTGGTTAACATTGGACCCTATGGGTCTCAGGAGCCAATGACGATGCACGCCGGCGGTGACGGTACGCACCACCGCAGACGTGACCACCATTTTCTATCTGTTTAATCACTCGATACCTGATCTTCGACAGGAGAGGACTACATTGCAAGCGCTGCTGTGACCTCAGTCTGGAAGAGACAATGACTTGTGCGTTTGGGGAAAGGGCCCCTGCCTTCACATCAGAGGAGTTGGAGAAACTCGTGGATGGGGTCCTCCCCCAGGACACGCTACTCTACGGTCCTCCAGACAAACCGGAAAGTACACTGGGAGCATGCTGTATGGGCTATGCCTGTGTGGAGTGGGGTGGATGAAAGATAGGGGGGGGGTGAGAATGAGGCGTGCATGAAACGACGGTGAGTGCATGTGCCACATGGCAAGGGTAGGGATGCGGGCCAATGACTGTGACGGTGCAGTTGGTAATAACTTCTCTTTTTCCCCTGTACAATTCCTGTAGGTCAGCACCCACCAGAAGAAGGATATTTGGCGTGCTATCGCCAAGGACGTCCGGACCCTGGGGGTCTATCACATCTCCTGTAAGAGATGGGAGGACATTCGCCGCTGGAGCAAGAAGACGGCGGAGGCCCAGCTTGGGATGGCCTCCCAACGTGGGAGGGGTGCCCGCCGCACCATGACCCCCCTGATGTTCAGGATCCTGGCGATGGCGTACCCGGAGTTGGATGGGCGCTTGAGGGCATCACAGAAGCAACAAGGGGGTGAGTACACTCTCATTCTGCTGATTCAGCACACAGTGGAGGTGTCTGGGTGGGGGAGGTGGGCTGTGGGTTTCCCTAGGCCAGGGCGAGTGTGCTAGTTAGGTCCCCTTTTTCAGGCAGACCCTGTGGCACCCCACCCCACCTGTGTACAGTGCCAACTACACCTAGTCAGGCTCCTGTGACATCCATGTGTGCAGATGTCAGCCATAGCCCTGTAGGCCATGTCCCAAGGATTGAATAGTGGACCCCAAGTGCGCTGCGTAGTGCTGGGGGCTTCTGTGTCTGTCGTGTCCGCCAATGGTAGCGGTAATGCATGCACTCAACATGTCTTTCTTCTGTCGCCACCCCCTTTTTGTGGTCTCCCTGTTCTTGTGTGCATTAGCATCATCAGGCAGAGGAGCAGTGGCACCAGAGCAGGAGGGAGCTGAATCCCACATGGCCCTGGAGGGCGACACTAAGGAGTCTGATTTCACCAGTGGGACGGAGGGCGACAGGAGCTCCACGGCGGAGACAGGAGCTGACACCAGTGATACAGACTCGTCCTCTGGTGGGAGCTCCCTTGTGGCGGCGGGCCCATCTGTGCCCCCCGCATTTACAGGTACAGCCGCCACCCCCCCCTACCAGCACCGCCCTCCCAGCAGCCCCTCAGCCTTTGCCCCGTGCCCGCTCACCCAGGAGGGTGGTTATCTCCTTCGCCCCAGGCACCTCAGGCCCTGCCCAAGTCACCCCTGCTGCCCTAAGTGAGGAGGCCATTGACCTCTTCAGGTCCCTCACTGTTGGGCAGTCTACCATTTTGAATGCCATCCAGGGTGTAGAGAGGCAGTTGCAACAAACCTGGAGGGCATTCATTCTGGTCAGGCAGCCCTTCAGCGAGCTTTTCAGACTCTGACCTCAGCAGTGATGGCAGCCATTGTCCCTGTCTCTAGCTTCCCCCTCCAACTTCCTCCACCAAGACCCACACCCCTGTACCTCAGCCTACCCAAGCACACCATCAGACCAGCATGCATACACCTCAACACACAAAGGAAGCTCAGGCAAACATACGCACCACACATCCCACAGGCACTCATGCAAACATCACACACATGCAGACATAGCAACATCCACTGCCTCCACTGTGTCCCCCTCCTCCTCATCTCCCTCCTCCCTCCCAGTCTCGTCTCCACTCACACCTGCATGCACTACATCTACAGCCACTACTTTCATCACCAGCACACCCACCACCACACCCCGCTCACGTGCAATCACCACCCCCACTACCATTCACACATCCCCTGTGTCCTCTCCCAGTGTGTCTGTGACGCCACCGCCCAAGGTACACAAACGCAGGCACACACCCACCCAACAGCCATCCACCTCACGACAGCCTCCAGCACATTGCACCTTCACCCAAAGTCTCCAAACGTACACCTCCTACAACCACAACCTCTTCCTCCACTCCCAATCCCCCTCCAGCTACCCGTCCCAGTGTTCCCAAGAAACTTTTCCTGTCCACCCTTGACCTCTTTCCCTCACCTCCCCCACCCCGTCAGTCTCCTAGGGCCTGACTCTCCAGGTCCCAACCTAGCACCTCAGCCACGACATCAGCGGGATCAGTGTTGCCAGTAGTCACCGGATTCTGGAGTGCACCAGGCAGCAGGGCAGCCAGTGTGGTAAGGAGCCACAGCACGGACAGACCCCCACCTGTCAAGTGCCCGGCGGGAGAGGGGGAAGACACCAGCCACCAAAGCCGCTCCCAGGGGTACAGGTGGGAGTGTGGAGTCAGCTGCAACACCTTCCAAGGTGGGGAAGGGTCACAACAAACCCGGCAAGTCTGGGAAGATCAGCACGGTGGAGAAGACCGCCATCAGCCCTGCTGCCCAGGAGGCCACCGCCATCAGCCCCGCTGCCCAGGAGGCCACCGCCATCAGCCCCGCTGCCCAGGAGGTGACCGCCAGCACCAGCCCCGCTGCCCAGGAGGCCACCGCCATCAGCCCCGCTGCCCAGGAGGCGACCGCCATAAGCCCCGCTGCCCAGGAGGCGACCGCCAGCAGCCTGCTGCCCAGGAGGCGACCACCATCAGTCCCGCTGCCCAAGAGGCGACCGCCAGCACCAGCCCCGCTGCCCAGGAGGCCACCGCCATCAGCCCCGCTGGCCAGGAGGCGACCACCAGAAGCCCCGCTGCCCAGGAGGCGACCGCCATCAATCCCGCTACCCAGGAGGCGACCGCCAGCACCAGCCCCGCTGGCCGAGACAGGACCGCCAGCAGCAGCCCCGCAGGCCCAGACAGGACAGCCAGCAGCAGCTCCGCAGGTGCAGACAGGACCGCCAGCAGCAGCCCCGCAGGCCCAGACAGGACCGCCAGCAGCAGCCCCGCAGGCCCAGACAGGACCGTCAGCAGCAGCCCAGCAGGCCCAGACAGGACCGCCAGAAGCAGCCCCGCAGGCCCAGACAGGACCGCCAGCAGCTGAGTCGCTGCCAAGGACACCGCCGCAACAAGCACCGCTGAACAGGACACAGCCGCCACTAGCACCGCTGAACAGGATACCGCCGCCACAAGCACCGCTGCCAAGGACACCGCCGCCACAAGCACCACTGAACAGGACACCTCCGCCACATGCACCGCTGCTAAGGACACTGCCGCCACAACCACCGCTGAACAGGACACCGCCGCCACTAGCACCGCTGAACAGGACACCGCCGCCATAAGCACCGCTGCCAAGGACACCGCCGCCACAAGCACCGCTGCCAAGGACACCACCGCCACAAGCACCGCTGAACAGGACACCGCCGCAACAAGCACCGCTGGCCCATGAGCGCCAAGAGCACTGACGCTACTGAGTCCGCCACGAGCAGGATGAAGCACTCTGGGCACAAAGCCCCCTCCAGAACCAGTGGAGATTCACATCCACTACCTCAGTCCTTGGCAGGATGAAGCACTCTGGGCACAAAGCCCCTTCCAGAATCAGTGGAGATTCACATCCACTACCTCAGTCCTTGGCAGGATGTAGCACTCTGGGCACAAAGCCCCCTCCAGAACCAGTGGAGATTCACATCCACTACCTCAGTCCTTGGCAGGATGAAGCACTCTGGGCACAAAGCCCCCTCCAGATCCAGTGGAGATTCACATCCACTACCTCAGTCCTTGGCAGGATGAAGCACTCTGGGCACAAAGTCCCCTCCAGAACCAGTGGAGATTCACATCCACTAGCTCAGTCCTTGGCACGATGACGCACTCTGGGCACAAAGCCCCCTCCAGAACCTGTGGAGATTCACATCCACTACCTCAGTCCTTGGCAGGATGAAGCACTCTGGGCACAAAGCCCCCTCAAGAACCTGTGGAGACTGTTATCCACTTGAGAGACTGTGGCTTTGCACGCCCCAGGATTGAACAGTGGGCAAACCACCCACTGTAGAGACTTGAGAGACTGTGGCTTTGCACCCCCCAGGATTGAACAGTGGGCAAACCACCCACTGTAGAGACTTGTGAGACTGTGGCTTTGCACTCCCCAGGATTGAACAGTGGGCAAACCACCCACTGTAGAGACATGTGAGACTGTGGCTCTGCACTCACCAGGATTGAACAGTGGGCATGTGGCCCCCTCGTGGATTTGGTGTTGTGCACTCAACCGGCTGAGTTGCCCCCCCTTCCCCTTCCCCCTGAGGTGCCTGTTTTATTTCTATCTGATGCCCCTGCAGTGTTCTCTCCGTCATGTTCGGGTACCTTGTGTGGGCCTCGACCATGCAGTGTGGGCCCAGTGTTCCACGGACGTGAATGGAGCAATACCTGGACTTCTATTCTTGGTGTATATATTTGTGTATAGTGTATATATATTTTTGCGTACTGGATTTTAATAGATTACAATGGTTACACTAATTTCCTTTTGACTTTGCATTCTTCCGGGAGGGGGAGGTTGGGGGGGTGTAACTGTAATGTATCAATATGTATTAGTGTGTGTGTTGTCGTGGGTGAGGGTGGGGGTGTTGCGTGTTGATTGTGTGTGTGTCCCAGTTTTTTCCCTCCCCCCTCCCCTGTGTCGTAGGTGCAGTACTCACTGTGGTCTTCGCCGCCGGCGTTCGTGCTCCTGGTAGAGGAGCAAGAAGATAAAGGCTGGAAAAATGTGAAGCTCTGGTTCCATGGCGTCCTGGTTCCTCGAGGGGTGTGTAGAGGTGAGCGTTTTCCTTTCGAAGTCCAGTTTCTGCTGTGTTTTTGTTCGCGGTGAATCTGCCCTGGAAAAGGTGGCGGATTGGTAGGTTGTGATACTGTGGGCGGTACATTGTCTCCTGCCTGTCTGTTGGCGGTGACCGCCGCGCTGTTTGTTTGTACCGCCGTGGCGGTCGGAGTGTTAAAGTGGCTGGCTTTGCTGGCGTAGCTCCATTTTTTTTACTGCCGGCCTGTTGGCGGTCTTACCGCCGCTTTAACACCGACCGCCAGGGTTGTAATGACCACCTATATGTTTTGAAATGATTCTTCTTAATATAATGTGTACTAGGTACAGTACTGTAGTGTTAGTTGGTCATGATAAGTTACTTGTGTCAGCTGTATTTTGTATGAGTGGAAGGTGTGTGGTATGTGTAGGAGGCTGTAGTGTGATGCTATGTATAGTGCAGTTTTCTGGGCGTGTTATGTAGGGGAAGATGTGTGGTGTCGTATTGTGTATGGTTAGGTGTACTTAGATGGAATGTGTGAATGGGTCCGGTAATGGAGCATGCTAGTGAATTTGAAATTAATAGATGTCAGTGAAATGGAGGGTGCAAGGGATGGAAAGGGATAACCAATAAAGGACGAGGAGGCATCAATAATGGATCCTTCCTGTTGTTGCTTCTTTATATGTTGTAAATTGTGATCAGATAAACATGTGAAACTTACCTTCTTCATAGTTAATCAGCACTTCGACAGAGTCTTAGAAGCACTGTAAACATAATATATAGTTATGGTCTGCTGGACCTCTTTGTAAAGTTGCTTGACTCTGTTTCACATCCGACTTGCCATGCTTCTGGCTCAGGAGGATTATCACAGGGGCTCCAGCAGAGGAAAGCTACCCACAGAGAAGCTGCATCAAGAGAAAACTGGGCTAACCGCATTTACAAAATAACACCCTACAAAAAATAAACCCTCTTTTTTACGATGTGTGGGCATTTACACCCAAAATTATCGTAACACCAAAATCGCTAAAAAGAAGAACTCCCTTCACCGGTACTGGAGAGGAATGGACATTGATGTTACCCTATTTTGCCACTATTTGAATGGCTGCCCTGCCCATTCCTCAGGCTGTCGGACGAGCAAACCCATGGGTGTGAAAGTCAAGCACATTTTTCACCAAAGGAGCATGATGAGGCCTGCGCAGAAAATCGCTTCCTGCGGGCCCCCTGCTTCAGCTGTCCCCGGTGCTGAGATTTTCAATGACAGTTTCAATGACTATTCATTCTCTAAACGATTCGATTTTCTCTGCAAAACAGAGCTGTCTTGTCAAACAGCTGTGTCTTTGGTCATTATACTGCACATGGCATCATAATATGTAGCAGACTGGAGAGCACAGATGTGAAGCACTCACATCTTTCTAGGTAGCTGTGTCATACTACCATCACTCATGCATCTCCCGGACCGGCAGTGTCACAATGACATCAGCACTCTCCCTGCCGTCACACGCTGGTTTTCACACTAAGAGCAACCCCCTCACTTTGCTTGCCGAGTAGCAGTCTCACACTGCAGAGTGCGTCTCTCACAAACGAGCCGACACTATCAGAAACAGTCTTACATCATAGTTACAGTCTTTCATTACTAAATGCACCTAGAGCCTTCGCAGACTGACAGGCACACTACAGACAGCTTTCTCACGCTCTTCACAGAGCAGCTGCCACATATAGACCACACCCTTACATTCCTCATACAACACTGTCTTGCTACACTATGATCACCCATTAAATCTAGCTGTCTCACATTACCAACAGTACTCACACACTCTTACATCCCCCAAATCACCAGTGTCATACTAGCAACAGCACTCTCAGACCTCTTTCAGGGTATCATTTTCTCACTAGTGGCAGTACTCTCAGGCTCACATACTAGCAGTCACACATTACTAAAACAGAGTCGCCCATTACTGAAAACTATAATACATCTCACAGACATGAAATCTCACACACCTCAGAGTAGCAGTCACACGCTGCCAATAGCATTTCTACACACCTCACAGTTTAGCATTTACATTGTAGACAGCACTCTCACCTCACACAGATCAGCAGACTCAATTGATAGCATTCTAACACCTCACACATCAGCATCAAGCACTAACATCACTCATATCACTCACAGACTATTAGTCACACTACAGATTGCACTTTTACACCCCTCAAAATAGAGGACTTATGACGCAGACAGCATTTATGTGCCTCACCAACAAGCAGTCACACTTAATGATGGGCACCCTCACAAAGGAACAGTTTCACATTATAGACAGAACTTTCATACTCACAGTCTAGCAGAAAGAAACTACCAACAACACTTTCATACCCCTCATAGAGTAGAAGGCACAGTACAAACAGTATACCTACATCCATCACAGACCAGCAGTCAGTCTACTGGAAGCACATTCACACCCCACATGGACTAGCAATCTTACCCTATCGGCAGCACACTCACACCCAGCACACTAGTAGGCTCACACTCCAGGCCGCACTCACACACTCCTCATAGCAGTCTCGCACTGCCAACAGCACACTTACGTCCCTCATCAGTCACACAAAACTGGAAGACCTCTCACAGACTGACAGCAAAACCAATATGTTCTACTTTTAAGTGCACTTTCATTGATTGGTGAGTTTCTGTGTGTGGTATTGTTGATGGGTGAGTGAGTGAATGCAATAATAAGACAATGGGTTAATGAGTAGGTATATGAGTGCAAGAATGAATGTCTGTGTGCATGGAAAAAGAGTGACAGTATGCTTAAATATCAGATGAGTGATTGAAGCATCCAGGCACCTTTAGTTATAAACTAGAACTATTGGTTTAGAATATGGCCTGGCAGCTTGTCCAGTAATAATTTTTTACGAGAATGACGACAGAGGAAAACAATCACAGACAAACTATAAAAGGTTGGAGACCAGTGCACGAGCTATTGACTTCGTCATTACTTGTTATTTTTTGGAGAAAGAGGAAACCGCATACATATCATGAATTAAGGCCCGTATTTATACTTTTTTTAGCGCCGCATTTGCGCCGCTTTTTGACGCAAAACGGCGCAAACCTACAAAATACAATGGTATTTTGCAAGTTTGCGCCGTTTTTGCGTCAAAAAACGACGCAAATGCGGCGCAAAAAAAGTATAAATACGGGCCTAAATGTCCACATGATAAAAGATGTTTTACATAAATGTGAATTACAAAGTATATGGACACACTCCGGGCCCCACTTCCAACAGCATCACTGCCCACAGACAAGTGATGCAATTGAGGGGAGTAGATTATTAAGTCTTATTCTTTAACTTTTCATCTGCTAATTTTAGGTATGCAATTCTAATAGAGAAAGGCAAAACATTTCAGAATGCACGCAAAAAATATGACTGGATGAGATATTTACTCCCGACAAGAAGTAAATGAGGTCAAAGATGTACTTTGTACACAATTAATTTGATATTAAGCAAGTTACGTCTTGATTGAGTACAGAAGCAACCCTCACTACAGCAGCCTGTGCACTCAACTGATGTGAGAGTGGCAAAAACGTGTGCACTTCATGAGGAGAATTTACAAGTACCTAATGGTGTCCGAATGCTTTTCAGTGCACGGTACTGAAATTTGCTTTGGAAAATATAGTTTTACAGTTGCCTACAGTATACACAGTTCATCTACCTAAACATAATTGCAAGTGGTCAACTCCGCCCCACTGAATGACAAGGATAAAACCGTAATTGATACTGTCATCCCAGCTCAAGTTTGGGTGGAATACTTTTCCCAAATCTTTAAAATAGAGAATAACGATCCCATGGAGAAATTAATGCCCCCCTGGTGGGAAAAAATGTCTCTCTAGGTACAGCCTTCTGCAATTTAAAAGAAGTATCTGATGTAATACAGGCTATCCAAGATTGCCGGTCTGACAAAGCACCTGGCCCGGACAGAATTCCAGCTGATGTGTATAAAACCCTGCCAGAATTCTGGGGACCATTGCTTACTAATGTTTTGAGATCTGTTATGACAGGACCCCTAGTAGATACCTGGAGAGAAGTGACTATTGTGCCTCTTTTTAAGAAGGGGGACAGGGCTGACCCACAATGTTATCGCCCAGTCTTCCTCTTAGATAGTTTGGCTAAGATCGTAGACCATGTGGTACTAAATAAATTGGAAAAATGGGCCATGGAGACCAATTGTTTATCAAAGGTACAGTATGGGTTTCGACCAGGGCTGGGCACAGTTGAAGGACTCTTAAGCTGACTAGTACAAAAATATACCAAGGCAAAAAAAGGTTGTGTACACTTAGGCCCATATTTATACTTTTTGACGCTAAACTGCGCTAACGCAGTTTAGCGTCAAAAAATTTAGCGCCGTCTAACGCCATTCTGAAGCGCCATGCGGGCGCCGTATTTATGGAATGGCGTTAGCCGGCGCAAGCAGACCGGCGCTGCCTGGTGTGCGTGGAAAAAAACCACGTAGACCAGGCAGCGCCGGCGTAGGGGGAAAATGGCGTTAGGGCGTCTTAAAATGGGGCAAGTCAGGTTGAGGCAAAAAAATCGCCTCAACCCGATTTGCGCCATTATTTTCGACGCCCAGACACCATTTAAATGACTCCTGTCTTAGTAAAGACAGGAGTCATGCCCCCTTGCCCAATGGCCATGCCCAGGGGACTTATGTCCCCTGGGCATGGTCATTGGGCATAGTGGCATGTAGGGGGGCACAAATAAGGCCCCCCTATGCCACACAAAAAAAATTAAAAAATATAAAAAATTATACTTACCTGAACTTACCTGAATGTCCCTGGGGTGGGTCCCTCCATCCTTGGGTGTCCTCCTGGGGTGGGCAGGGGTGGCAGGGGGGGTCCCTGGGGGCAGGGGAGGGCACCTGTGGGCTCATTTTGAGCCCACAGGCCCCTTAACGCCTACCCTGACCCAGGCGTTAAATAGTGGCGCAAATGCGGGGTTTTTTGACCCGCCACCTCCCGGGCGTGATTTTTGCCCGGGAGTATAAATACGACGCATTTGCGTCGCCGTCATTTTTTTAGACGGGAACGCCTTCCTTGCATCTCATTAACGCAAGGAAGGCGTTCACGCAAAAAAATGACGCTCTTTACTCATACTTTGGCGCTAGACGCGTCTAACGCCAAAGTATAAATATGGCATTAGTTTTGCGCCAAATTTGCGTCGAAAAAAACGACGCTAATTCGGCGCAAACGGAGTATAAATATGCCCCTTAGCCTTTATGGATCTGTTGTGTGCCTTTGACACAGTTGACAGATCCAAACTGTGGACTGTTATGTCAAACATGAGGGTGGACAAAGACACAATCTTCTTACTCAGTAGGCTTCATGCCTGTACTTCTGTACGGGTCTGCTTTAGCCAGGAGGGTGATCTAACAGAAGAATTTTCTTCCTTAAAGGGGCTCAGACAGGGATGTATGTTGGCCCCCTTTCTTTTCCTTCTTTACATAAATATTTTAAGCAATATGGGGAAGGACTTGCCACTTATTAACTCCCAGTCAATTCCAGTACTACTTTTACAAACTGCCTCCAAATTTCATTAAATGCTTTCAATATTTTTATTGGAAACCTTGGTCTTAAAATTAACAGAACAAAGGTATTTGTGATGAAGAGTGGCCAAAGTTATCAAAAAGCAAAAAATGTGGTCTGGAAGATGCAGAAATACTTAAGGTTCCTAATTTTACTTACCTGGGGGTTTCAACTGATGTCGCTTTCATTTGGAAATTAGTTTGTGTCTTGCAATTTCAAAGAGCCATAGATGCTCTTTTTAGATTTTCGAAGAAGCTGGGGCATAAACCAGTGAAGGAAATGCTGACTGCTTTTAAGAGTAAATGTTTTTCTATTGCATAGATCGGAGCCGGGGTGTGGGGCTACACTGATTGTACGAGTCTTCATGTAGTTGAAAACAAGTTCTTAAGAAGGCTGTTAGCAGTCCCACAATCTACCCTGGCAGTGTTTTGTCATGATGAAGTAGGCCTGAGGGGCATAGCCGACCATATAAGATTGCAACCTGTATTGCTTAGGCTAAAAGTTTGGCTAAATCCTGAAGCCCATCTGTGTAGATCAGTGATTATGGACTGTTTGTCACGGACTCGGTCTATGATATACCTTGGCTCAGATATGTCAATTCAACACTTTCTCGTCTTGGGGCAGGGGAATATTTCCTGGCCTTTGACTCCTTAGTTGGGCGGGCTAAGGAGAGGATTAAGGAGTTATATTGGCATTCTATTTATGACTCAAACGTAATTAACAACACAGCTGGGGGGTTGGAGAGGCTGCTGTTACAGCCATCACACCCCATGTTATATCTTAACATTATTACCTCTGAGCGGCATAGGGTTTTACTTATTAGATTATGTTTGAAGACTTTACACTATTTATTAGCATTTCCCACTCAAGGCACCTGTTTTAAGAATCTTCCGCCATGTTATTGCGATGGTAAATCACCCCAAAGCACTCTGCACTTTGTCCTTTTCTGTACCTTATACATTGTGCCCAGGAGAAGGTTTCTACATCCTGTACTCTTGCCTATGGGCATTAGGACTAGCCACTTTGCCCATTATTATTTACGTAATCTGGGAAGTGAAGGGATAATACAGGCTGTGTTAAATTTCATACATGCTGCTTATCGTATTCAAAATTGTTATTAATTTCTGTAATATGCTTTTTATAGTATTTATGAGAATTATGTATGCCACTGATTGCCTTTTATGGTTCTTTTGAACCAAATAAAGTATTTGAATGAATATATGCAAAGTTGTGCTATGCAGTGGTTAAAAGGTTTGAGCCTTTTATTCCACCTTAATGCACAGATTTACGGCATAGGAACAGTGACTGTAACCCCATAAGAGAATTACATTAAGTCACACCATTCATTTGTACTTTCTTCCCTTTGTGAAACAGGGTGCATAAATACACTGACCCTCTTAATAATGTGCAAAAGGCCGCTTTTAATGAAACAGGTACACATTTAATAATCAGAACCTTGGCCAATGACCTTAGAAAACTAACTTCTCGTTAACCCTTAATTTACTAACTGGCCTACCTCAACTATTCCACCCACAAGAATTCTCCCCAATAAGCCCTTCTTTATTAACCCACAATGTCCAATTTTTAACATACTCCTCCATGCCCACACAATAAAGTCTTAATTTCAAACAACTATTCTCTAATGAACGACCTCTAATTCTAAACTTCCTGTCTGCCACCCCATTGACTGTATCTTACAAATGTAAACACAACATAACATTTTGTAACCTTCTGCATCCACCGCCCAGAAAAAGTTATATACAGACTTTTCTGCACCCTCATTCCCCTGTTGTCCCTTGACTTGTCTCCCTCCTTTCGATCAACTTTCAAATTCTTAACTTCAACATTCTTGCAAGTACCTCTTTTAGCTCCAATAAGTATACCACCCCTATTCTAGACAAGTGTACTCCGTTGTTTCAAAAACAATTCTACATTGTTATATTTAATATGTGAATGGGAATATCTGCCAACACCTATGCTTCTGCAAAAACGGCTCATCTCTCTGTTGAGCTTCCTGTGTGCCCTGTCCACCACCAAAGGTTTCACTGCTCCTCTCCACTTTCTGTGTGGCATAAACCCGGTCCACAAAACAAAACAGCTAGACCACTGCGACCTCAACTCACTCAAATCCTTTTTCATTGTCCTCATCAACACTACACTTTTCTTGTGGACCAAATCATTCTCTCCCATATGAATAATCAATAAGTCTGGGCATCTACCCCTTTTCATCATACCATTCAAGGAAGTGATCAATTCGAGCCATCTCTTGCCTCCCTTCCCTTTCCAAGTCAACAAGATGCCCTTTTGAGGTAAATAAAAAGTCAGCCCGTGGTCCTTCCTCTGATGCTTGCTGAACCGCCCATTCGATGAAGAAGTGTCCGACCACCCAGATGGTAATCTCCTTGACTTCTGGCCCAGTAACCGAACCTGTAACAGAAACATATGTAAATATCACAGCGCACTGAAGGGGGTGCCTCCATCCTTCCCACCAGAATGCACATATCTCCTGAAGCAATCAGAAGACCATTGTTCCAGCCTCATGATATCCTCCCTCAGTGACACACTCCCCTACCCCACTCCTACCCCCTCCACTTACCTAGTACCTCAGGGACTCTGAAGGCCCCAAAAAACACCAACATTATCACGAAAACATGGAAGACTTCTCTCCACCTTTACAATTTTGGGGGAACTACTGAATCACTTGCCGAAATAAGCTCAAGGAGATAGGTCTCTGAAGCCTACCGAGCAACCCTGCTCTCTACCTCAGCATCCCAACATTCTATGCCTCAATTCCCCTGCTGTCGGGGAATAACCCCAGAGCAGCTTACTCATAAAGGAGATACCTGCTAATTTCCCAGCAGTAGTCACTCTGGACCCCCCCTGTCCATCAAGTCTAGTATGAACTGCACCACAACCTCTGACCGCTTCCAAACCTTCTGCCGTCTTTGTGCCCCAGATGCCAGAAATTCCACCCAGGCATGCCCGTATGATCTCCTGGTGGACTCCGCAAGGTATCCTACCACCAATTTACCACCCTTTGTTGCCTACTGACCACAGCTCCATTGGAATGGGGTCTTGAGTCGGTCTGCCTCCTTGGCCAGCCCATAGAATCTCTCCCACTGAAAAGAAGACAAAGCATCCGCAATGTAATTTTCAGCCCCCGGCACATGCAATGCTCTGAAAGAAATGTCCTGCTGCAGGCAACCCAGCACAAACACTCTCAACAACTTCAGTACCTGTTTATCCCTGGCTGACTGCCTGTTTACAACCTGCACTAACGCCATGTTGTCCACCTGGAACAGCACTCTACGGGAAGCCAAGTCTGCCCCCCCACAGTGTAACTGCTACCATCAATGGGAACAACTCCAGAAACGCAATGCTTCTTCCCTCTGCCTTCCATTGTACCGGCCACTCCCCAGAACAGCAATGCCCTTGCCAAAAAAGTCCAAAGCCCAGGCCTCCTGCTGCATCAGAAAATATCTGTACATCCCATTCAAGCTCGCCCTGACTAGCCAATTGGAATACCATTGAAAGACTGTAAAAAGAAAGATCACAACCTGAGGTCCTCTTTTACCCTTGTTGCAAGTGCATGTTGTGCGGCAGCCGTTTCCCTGTAAGTGCTAGTCCCAGCCTTCTGCAGAAAGTCCTACCAGTCCTGACTACCCTACAAGCAAAATTGAGGTGACCCAGCAGCAGCTGCACCTTCTTGACCTTCACTTTCACTTTATCCAGCATTGCAGCCAGCAACGCTAGCATTGCTTCCTTCTTATTTTTTGGGGACCTCGCTTCCATATGTTCAGTGTCCAACTCTATTCCCAAAAAAGACCGGACCTTGCTGGGATCTTCCATCTTTTCAGGTACTAGCAGGACCTCCAAGTCCTCCATGGGCTCCTAGAACTTATCCAGCGCTTGCTGGCAGTCCATCGAGCTAGGATTTCCCAAAACAAGAAGTCAGCTAAGTAATGTGTCACCAGTCAGTGGCCTGTTTACTACATGAGCATCCTCTGCATAAATTAACTGAAGCACTGAAAGAGCACACATGATACTGAGCATCCCATTGGTAAGGTCTTGTGCACGTACCAAATGCCTTCAAATTGTATACCTAACATTTGGAAGTCATCTGGGTGCATGGGAAACAGCCAAAACGCTGACTTCACATCGCACTTCGCCATCAGCGCGCCCTGCCCGCACAACCAAGATTATATCCACGTCTACCAATGAATAAGATACAGGCACTAGGTCCTCAAGGATAAAGTCATTCACTGACTCTCCTTCTGGCCATGACAAATGCTGAATGAGGCGAAACTTCCCTTTGTATTTCTTTTGTACTACTCCTATGGGAGACACAATTGGATTTTCCAATGGCTAGTCCCCAAAAGGGCCTGCCATTCTACCCACCTCCACTTCTTTTAAAAAAACAATTCTGTACTGTTTCTCTATGTTCAAGAGCACTGCACAGATTATCTGCCCACCTGCGAACCAGGGAACCCCTGGATACCAAACGAAAACCTCATATGAAACTGTCCATTAACATTTGTGCCTCCATCGGCCGGACATAAAACTGAAGCAAATGCTCCAGTCTATGCAATTTACCCGGACTATGAGCCCTTCCCCGCAGGTCCCTGAGCCCCCTCTGCTTGACAACTATTGTGGGTGTTGTTGCATCCCTGGCTCCCCTGTGTAGTGCTGCCACTGTGCCCTAGGCTGCCCTTAATGACTCCTCTCCTGTCCAGAGCAGTGAATGAGTGCAAGCCGGCCTGTACACTTGGAACACCTGCATCTGAATTTACAATATTCCTGAGTGCACATGCCTTTGTTGAAATCTCAGGATGCCCCTTTAGTCCCTTCTGAATGCTTGTAAATCTGTCTCGCCACTCCTCAAGTGGGGCGCCTTGAAAGGGCTTATATATTGTTGGTAGGCTGCTAGCTGTAAAACTGTCTATCAAACTGAGCTGGACCCATCGCGTGCTGCCATGGATCCGTGTCCTGCTCCCCCCATTTGGCCTCAGGTTAGCTAGCCGTCCTTTCCCAGAACTCTTTTGCGCCCAAGCATACCCCCCAAATGACAAATGAGGTTTGCGTATTACATACATATATTAGAACAGCGCTATGCTGAGTTCTGGAAATTTTACGCAATAAACGCCAGTGTAAATTAAAAATGCTGCTGTCCTATTCTCAATAGTCACTGGAGTTTTTGCGGCTTTGCCAGCTCATACTTCTCTTCCTTTGACTCTTCTTTTGATCTGACTTACCTGTGGAGTAGCTCAAGCATCTCCATGTATTCACCTTTCCATGTCCTTTCTTTAGTCCCCAGCATCAAGTGTGACCAGGAGGTTTTGTCATCCCTATGTAGGGGAGATGTTTTATTTTCAGCTCCCTGCTCTCTTTACCTTCTTTGGCCTCACTTTTGTCCCCCTCAGCCTGCTCCCGATCACCCCCTGAACACACAGTTGCTTGTGATTTACCTTCTTCCTTTTCTAGTGGCTCCTTCACTACGTCAGCCCCTTTTTCTGTCCCCACACCAATTTCTGCCACATACTTACCTCCACTAAAGCACTCCCCCTGTCCCTCTGTACCTTAACCCACATCCACACCCGTGGATCTCAATGTTGGGCCCTTGCCAGCCACAATGCTCTTACCTGGCTCTAAGGACGGCACCCGTGCTGATGCATGCTGCCTCACCAGTGGCCCTCCTTTGTCCATGACTGACCTGTGCTGTTCCTGCAATGAGCTAGACAAACACATCATTAGCAGTACCCTGTCCGCATCCTTGAACGTCCCCTCTCTGCTTTTTCCTCCTCATGCACTTCGCCTTCTTCGAGGCTCTCATCCCTGTAATCCAAAACTGACACTCCCAAAGTGTCCTCCTGATTGGCCCCAGACATATTGTCTGGCACATGCTGCCCATGCTGTTGCTGAAATCTTTTCTGTGTGGACCAACCACCAGTCGCGGCTTGCTGACCTCTAAAGGGGCTGGGTGGGTGAGGCGTGTGGGGGGGGGACATTTAATAATAATATATATTTTTTAAATTACCTCCTTCGCTGCCGCGCCGCTCCTCTTTCCCTCGTCTTCGCTCCAGTCCAGTCCTGACGCTGCTCAAAGCAGCATTAGGATTGGCTGAGAGCGCCCAGTCAGGGCTCTCCCAGGCAGACTGGGAGCCTGTGCAGGCTCTCTCCAGCCAGCCACACAGTACCGGGCTGGAGAGAGCCTACTGTGCATGTGTGTTTGGCCGGCCTGAGACGGCCGGCCAAACATACATGCGAACTGAGGGGAGTGCTCATCAACCCCAATGTGCCGCCCCCTTTCAAGAATACGATAATAAACCCAGTTTATTATCGTTTTCCTGAAAAGGTTTTGCTGCTGCTGGCGGGGGACGATGCTCTTCCACCCTAATGGAGGAGCTGCCAACCACCAGTGCCCAAGGGGGCTGTCTTAACAACTATACCAGTGTGTTTGCTCCCCGCTACCATCATCCACCACCAGTTTGTCCAGAGGTTGCCCCGGACCTACCCAGCATTAGAACCAACAAGGTCGTCCTGGACCTACTACCACTGGCTGTGCCGGGCTCTCTGGCTTGCATCCAGTAGGCCATTCTGGGCCCAAACTTCTCTTCTCCCTAGAGCCTCAGAGCTTACCCAAGCTCATCCGAGTCAAGATTCTAGTGACACTTCCTCGCCTGCAAAAGAAGAACAGTGGACTGGTGTGCTAGAGACCCTGACCCTTAAGGGCCCACATGACCCCATACTCTGCCAACTGACTTCTTTAAACCTCCCTAGTGACCAAATATCAAGTTTCTGGTAACTCTCCTCCCTTGGATCCCCTACACACTCTGTCACCCTGCCCCCTGAACTGCCACTTGGGAAGCCCTCCTGTGATTATCCCCTTCTTTACTCCATTTGAGCATATCTGCCAATAATGCAGATGCTGGCCTCTGGGGGTATAACCCACTTTTCCCTCCTCTTCTTCTTGTTAAGGGCTGTCACTTTCCTGCCATGTTCTTTCAACTGCCCAGCTATCTTGCACCCCTGGGGGTGCCCTCTTCACTCAATCTCACCGACCAAACCATGGATCTTCCCCCATCCAAGATGTCTCCCCCCAGCTCCTCTTTCCACTCTGACTCTTATGCCCTCCTACTAGTGGAGCCACCCAGCTCGAACTCCATGTGAGCCTCTTCCCTTTCTATTAACGTCTGTTCTACCATTAGCCTAGTTCTAGGCTCCACGTTGCCTGCATTGTCACCCTTTTCAACACTGTGCCCCCTTTTGCCCCCAAGTACTTTACTTTTATATGCAGTATATACTTATGCATCAAGCTGTGTAAAAACTGGTTGTTTTCTCCTAATTGCTTCCTTGTGTTCTCTTTACTTCCAGCCAGGCGTTTTGTAACACTGGGTGGCTCTATCTAATCTTCGTGAGCCTCCCTTGTTCCTGATGCCCTCTTGTGCCTAGGCGCACCACCCCCTGCTCGGCTCTGCCTTGGGCCGCGGGGGTGCTAGGGCGCGTCCTGCACTCACACTTCTATGGTCTCTTGAAAGGCTGCCTGCAGCAAAGCAGAGTGGCTTATCCTTACCTCCTAACTATCGGTGCGCAGCTCACAGAGCTGAGAACAAGCCGCAATGACTTCTGCCACCCTCTCTGAGGCCTGCCGCATTAACTTCGTTTCTCTTTTGTGCGTGGCCTCAGTTTTGAGGTCCATCCTTCCAGCCTTGCGCAACAAGCGTATTACAGTTGCGAGCTTCTCTGTATTTGATGACATTTTTGCAGGGCTAAACCACCTTCCCCAATGGAAAAACACAGCAAACCGCTGGATCCAGCCACCAGGTCACCTCATTTAAAATGGTGGCTGGGGATCCCAAAGGAGCCCGTAAACGTTATTTGGGCTACGTTTGGCTACTTTGTGGCCCAATCTCTTGGCTGGTTCTTAAAGGAGCAGTCACCCTGACTTCACCAAATTCCCTGGGGGGGGGGGGGGGGGGGGGGTGGGGGGGGGGGTGGAAACTTCGCTACGCTCGTCTGCCTTCCAAGGTTCCATTCTCAAAGGCATGCAGTGCTGCTCTTGCAATGCTTCTGTTTTAATGGGACCGAGAACAAAAAGTACATTCGTGAGTGCCAATATAGACTGCATTGTGTGACAGGTAATTCACAGCATGGATCATTGTTTTCTAAGGGTGTCTCCTAAAGTATGTATATACATATATATATGAAGCATTAAACCTCCTGAACTACCTGAGCCTCAGCACATTATTAAATGGCGCTTTTGTCAACAAAGACGAGATGCCTATCCCTGCAAGAGGAGCCATTGCTCTGATGATTGTTTCGTGGGGAGCTTATGGTTAATGCCAGTTTCACAGCGGACCACAACTGAAGTGCCCATAGCATCCAGCAACAGTTACTTTGCATGGGCTTTCACACAATATCCTTACTGGCATGTGTCTACACTGCAAAATAAACAAAGACTTCCTGAAGTCAAGAAGAGAAAGACCAGCAATTTGCAGATATGAAAAGATTTCCAAACTATGAATCAATTTATGATCTAAACTGCTGGCATTTCCAAGAAAAAAATCACATCGTAGCACATTTTTTGAGTATTATTGTGTGGACTATCATACTCCTCTAATCATTGTCTCCTTCAGTCATTGTGCTCATGCAAGTCACCTTCTACCTGAGAGATTTCTGCATCAAGCTTTCTTGTACCATTACATTAGCATCCGTTCAGGAGTAGATGTGGTAGGTGTTACGAACAGTTTGTTTTCTAGGGGATTCATGTGGCACTTTGAGAGCTCTGGGGCCAATGTATCAGACATTTTTTAAATATATCATGTTGACTTTGAAGGAACTGAGTACAGTACAGGCAGGAAATACACACTACTATATGATTGCTTAGGTGTAGAAGGAAGGTGTTTTCTAGACAACAATACTGTGGGATTTTTAAATTGAATAAAAAAAGTGTCTTGGAAGCATTTTTGACACCAAGCTATATACGAATATACGAATGGAACATCATAACTTTTTTTTTTTTTTACAGATATCTAGTACCAGGGGAGCCAGAAGAGGTAAATGCAGCTTCCTTATGCATGCTGCACTTGTTCATTTAAGGATACTGAAAAATGATTCATGATCAGATAGTGGAAACTAGCTGGATGAAAGCCTGGGAAAGACAGTTCTGTCGCAAGGACCCTCGTTTAGACACAATAATCAGTACCATCAAAAGTGCAGATTGACCAGCCAAGGTAATACTAATGCTGTGAAATTCAGATTCACCAGCTGCTGACATGAATTTAGTAAGAACTGGAAATTAATTAACCAAACCACGGAATAAAATGGTGTTGACAAAACCCAAAGATGAAGAATCAGGCAAAGGTACGAATTAGTGGTATGTGTTTGCTTTACATTTAGCTTTGTACAGAAATTGTCCGGCACGTGGCAAGGAATGTTGCAAATATGGAAAGAAAGGCCAAAATTGACCAAGGGATATATACACAGTTGATGAGGAGGTAGATGATACTAATAATTTGGAGGAGGCCATGGAAGATCTTGTTTGATCAATGGCAATTCTGGGGAAGAACATAGATGAAAGTCAATCCAGACGTTTGGTGCAAATCATTAGGTAGGATGTCAAACTGCTGGTAAACACTGGCTCGCATGGGGTCGTGACTGAAGCAAGATGGCCGACTAGACACCTCTCCCTGAGCTCCCATCCCACTCTGTTAAATATTCTGCTGTATCCCGCTCTATTGTGGATATCCACCCAGAGGGGGCTGAAGTGCAGGGCTGAGCTGCTGGGTCGCAGGCCACGTGGATCAATGAACTGTGACCGTAATGGGGCCCACGCAGAGAGGTGGAGAGGAGGTATCCCCGACCGCTATGATTTTCCACGAGGTGAGGCGTTCCTGCCAACAAATCAGCTGTGTGGACTTCCTGGGGCCCACAGGAGGAGGCCCCCTCTGAATGGTGCTGGGAAGGGGGCTGCGGGCCATGAAGTTAATGTGCGGCATCAGCCACAAGGGTGCCAGGTAGCCCCAGAGACCAGCAGCCCTGGGAGGGCTGACGAGTAGACTTCGCCCTGTACGGCTCCCCCTTTGACAGGGCCACCTCCTTCAAAATTCCCTGGAGCCATCGGGCCGGGGAGTGAGACGCGGAGGAGAGATCGGCCTCGGTTGGGTGGGAGGGCCCAGCCATCAAAATAAGTGCACCTGCAGCAGCAGAAGGCCTGGTGCGTGTCCCCGAGGCTCTCTGTGGTGGCTTAAATCCTGGTGGTAGATCGGCTGCAGGGAATCCTGTGATTGTGGTCAGTGTGGCCTCTCCTGGTTGGGGGCTGGACAGAAGCACACAGAGCCTTGGGGGGTGGCCGGCCACCGCAGCCTGGTGACTAGTCCCGGACTCCACCATTGAGCTGAGGCCGGGCGGAGGAGAATGTCCATCCTGGTGGGATTGATCTGGGCGCGCTCAGCCTTAGGGGGTGGCTGGCCACTGCATGCAGCCTTGAGGAAGAACTGGGTCCCCGCCATTTGGAGAGACCAGGGAGCCTGAAGTCTGGAGAGTGCCATGGAGCGCCTGAGGCTGGCCTGGTCCTAGGGACTTGCCGGGGAACCACGACCTATTAAACCGCGGGTGCATGAAATCGGTCCCGAATCACCTGGAGGTTGTCCATTGGCGGTCTCCTCCCTTGAGCCTGCAAGTACCGGAGTGCTAATGGCAGAGTTGAGCATGTATTGGTGTGTATTCCACCCTTCCCCTGTTGGGCCCACCTTGCAGTGCCAGGTGAGATCGCCAGAGTTGGGAAAGGATGCCTTAGACATGGGATTTTATTAATGCTGAGTGGTTGTTGTGCAAGTTGAGCGCTCTCCCCAGGGCATATCCTTAGATCTGAGGTTGCCATGGTGCAGGGGTTCCCTGTGGGAGACTACAAAGATCCTGGCAGATTGAGGCCGGTGGTGGTGTGCGACCCTCTGGAGCTCGTGGGTGGTGTGGGCCACCATGGTCAAAGATAAAGGCTCCAGGATGCAAAAGGCGAACAAAATTGTCAACTATATACAGGTTCTGCGTCTCTGCCGCCGCCGGGGAGAATCCCACAGGTGACCCCCCTGTAATTAAGGAGGTGAGTGGGGATACTACTCCATCCATGAATGACCTTATGGTGGTGATCCAAGGATCAAAGACGGAAATGGTCAATAAGATTGAGACGGCCGTCATTGAGGTTAACCTACTTTCGAAATGTTTCGGAGGGCCTGGCAGTGGCCGAACACAATGTGGACGCTCTCCTGCAGGAGGTCCGAGATCTCGGCTCAATGGTAGCTGACCCTCAGAAATTGGATGAGCACATTGAGGACTCTGAGGGTCATTCCTGGAGGAACAACATAGTCTTTGTTGGTTTTCCTGAGAAGGCAGAGGGACCATCAGCTGAACTATTCTTGGAAGAATGGATAACCACGTCTCTCATGCCCAACACTCTACATTTTTCACAATAGAGAGGGCCCACAGAGCTCTGGTCCCTCCGCCAAAAACAGGAGTCCCACAGCGGCCAATCATTGCTTGTCTCTTTAACTTCCGAGATAAGGATACTATTCTGCAGTGGGTCAGAGTGCAGGGTCCTCCGACGTTCAGGACCAGAAAAAGTGTTTTTTGGCGGTCAGAAAATGGATGCGTGACATGAACTTGAAATCCAGTCTATTTTTTCCAGCCAAGCTTTGAGTGCAACATGGTAGCTTGGTACACTTCTTCTTCAGCCTGGCGGAGGCTTGTGACTGGCTGGATACTCTCCCGCAGCCAGCGGGACAAAGCCTGATCCGGCGGGGCCAGGGCCCCCCAGCTGCGTTGCCCACCCAGGGAGATGGAAAGGTAGATGGAGGAATTAGGATGGCAGCCAAAAGCTGAGTAGAATTAAGTTTTGTTCGGATGGCACTTTGAGAGAGACTGCAGAGCTGCCTGATATAGAGGAAGGCACCAGGCTCCTGAGGCCTCTAGTGACAGCACTGGCATAGATTGACCATCTCTGCTGACTAGAGGCCATGCACTGGGCTTGCAGGGCACACAGGAGGGGCCGGCTGTTAATGATTGTGACATACTGCCGGTGGTCTCTGGTGGCTTCTCCCCTGGGGAGATGCTGGTGGGGGTGCCCGGGGGTTGGTGCCTTCTGGTGGGGGATGATTGTCTCCCTGACAGATTTGATGAGGGGGGAGAAGAGGCCCACGAAAGAGGATTGTGATTGATATTCAATGTTTTCCTTTAGGCTTATTCTTCTGGTATTTGAGTCTCTTGCAGTGAGTTGTGAGATACAGAGAGGGGGTTTGAGTGCTGTTTGTCCCGCACCCTCTCTGGTGTCTTCCCATCTAGTGTAGCAGAAAAGCTGTTACATTGTTTGGGGTTTTGAAGTAGCCTGGGTTTCTTTTATTGTCAGCTGGGGTAATGGGACGGTCTTGATGGGTCTACTGCTGGCTTGGAGCTGAGTGGGAAAACTTGGCAAGGCTGCCCAAGAGGTGGGGGAGGGGGTGTTGGGTTCCAGAGTTGGGATTGAAGAAGAGAATTGTTTGAAGAACATTTCTGTTTATTGCATCTGTGTAAGGTGGATTTACTGGCAGTTTCAGGATCGACTAACTGGGAGGCGAAAAAGGACGAGGTGGTGGGTGGAAGCTGGGAGTGAAGGAATACTAACCCAGGACACTGATGGACCTCACGACTAAATGCATGACTGGAATTTCCACAGTATCACACAATTGAAGAAACATAGACAAGTGCATGCATATCTAAAACGTTATAAGACCTTGATAGCCTTTTTACAGGACACACCTGTTTGGGGGGACTGTATCTGATCTCTTAAACAGAGATGGAGGGGATGGATTTATGCCACCTCTTACTCAGGCTACACCGGAGGAGTGTTAATTTGCGTAGCTCTGGGGGTACCTTACCTACACTGAGACCTTGTAGTGGTAGTTATGTGGTTTTATATGGATTACTGGAAGGGCATGAGGTGTGTTTGATTAATGTATATGCACCCAAAACAGGTTGCCCCACATTTTATACTTTGGTGGCCCAGGCAACAGCCCCCTTCCTCACAGCTAACATCATCTTAGCTGGGGGCTGTATCTAGGTCCTGGACGGCGACTTGGACCGGTCCCACCCCCGATGCCATACAAAACCTCACATGACTGAGGGCCTGTGCAATATGATGCAGGAATTGCGACTTAGGGAGTCTGGAGGGCCTGCAATCCACAACCCAGCAATTTTCATGTTACACTCCCACTGTGGGCAGCCATAGCCGTTTGGATTATTATATAATTTCATAAACCCTAGCCTCTAGCGTGTCCAAGGCGGTATATCTGCCACGGTTTCTCTCTGACTGCTCCCCGGTGCTCCTAACCCTCGAGAGGACTACACAGAGACCACCTATTCTGCAAATACGGACGGAGGCGCTATCAAATCCCCTTTTGAGCATACAGTGGCAAATTTGTTGACCCTTTATTTCCAGGAAAACTAGGGTCCATCACATAGCAGGGCCACGGAGTGGGAGGCAATGAAGTCAACTGTTCGAGGAGTCTGCCTTAAGACAACATATGGGGTTCGCCAACAATTAGAAAAAGACATTCAGGTCCTTAAAAAAGACTTGGGGGACATTGAAAAAGACCTCCCGTCCGGGGCCAGAGTGGCTGGAGGAGTGGAGCAATGCCCATAGATCTTTATTATATACCTAATGTAGACTGGAAAAACACTTGTATACGGCTTATTGCCAATGGCTTCACGCTGAGGGTAATAAAACTGGATTCATGCTAGCCAGGTTGGTCAAGCGGGAGGATTCCCAGACCCCTATCCTCACGATGACTGATAATAGCGGACAATTAGTATATACGCAGAGGGCCATTAATGAGGTATTTCACTCTTAGCCTCTGCTATGCTCCCCCACCCCTGATAAGCACTAGTGTTATCGAGGAATACTGTCACGGGTGCCACCTCCCACAGTTATCCCAGAAACCTGGGAAGGTCTGGATGACCCATCACCAAAGAAGAGATAGTCGCAGCGATCTGCTCCTTAAAAAATGTTGAAGGCTCCGGGGAGTAACAGCTTCCCTGCAGAGTTTTACCATAGTTACACAGACACAATGTCAGATAAATTACTGGAGGTGTATGGGGAGGTGCTGCAGCAGGGATGGCTACCCCTCACCATGCAGGAGGCTATTATAATAATGGTTCCTAAACCAGTTAAAGACCTCACTACACCAACACCAGCGGTATGGGAACACATCAGGGGTGCACCCTCTACCACTCCTTTTCACATTGGCGATGGAGCCCCTGGCTGGGAGCCTTTGGCAGATATTGCACCCTTGGGGCATCACAATTAAGGAGACCACTCACGTGGTCTCTCTATATGCTGATGATACTGTGGTTTATTTTCGCAGACCATCTGATTCAGTACCCATTCTCATGTCTGAGATGCAGGACTTTGAGAACGTTTCTGGACTAATGGTACACCCTTCCAAGTCCAAACTGTATCCCCTAGGCTCCCTAGAGAGTCAAATGTGAGTGGGCCTTCCTCAATTGGTAATCCCCTGGGAACCTATCAGTGTCTGGTACCTAGGGATCTGGTTGGCACCCACTGCACAATTTTACCTAGACCTTAATATAGGGAGGGTGATACAGGGACTCAAAGCTTCTGTAAAGTTATGGCATGAATTACCCTTGTCTCTCATGGGTAGGATTGCTGTGGCTAAAATTATACTGCTCCCTCATTGCCTCTATACACTTCAGGGATCGTTTTGAATTATCCCCAGAGAGTACTTTAAGATGATTAATACTATTATCATAGATCTGTTGTGGGTGGATAAAAGCAAACATGTTAGTCTTATCATGCTGCAGCGGACGTGGGGGAGGGAAGGACTGGAGGTTCCTAACATGGAGCTGTATTTTATGGCCACGCATCTACACTAGGCCATCCTATGGCTTGATCCGGAGGATTCCTGGGAGAAGGCCCTCTTGAGAGGTTTGTATGCGGAGGGTGAGCTTTAAGTCCTCTTGACGCGAGGCTTCAGGGACAGGTGGAGAGTGTATGGGAGGGTGCTGTCAAGAGGGTTATCAGTCGGGCTCCATTGGCCTCCGACATGCCCCTTTGGGCCATACAGCCATTCCGTATAAAAGCAGAATCAATGTCAGTCCAACAAGGAAAGGATGGGGGCTGCACTACTCTAGGTGATCGCTCCCAGGAGGGGTGGTTTATATTAATGGCAGGGATGTTTGATACATTCCATCTAGGGCCAGGGCAATTCCTGCAGTACAGTAAATCTCCGCTACGGCAAGGTTGCTCTGTCCCACCTTCCTGCAGGCTCCTCCTTTCTCAGCCACATTGTCTACCCTTCTGATGGTGGCAGGGGGAAGACGCTTATTTCTCATTTGTGCCAAGCGTTGCTCAAGGACTTAAGAGGAACGCAATTACCGGTTCAGGCTCGATGGGATGAGGTGGTGCCAGAACCTATATCTGAACGAGACTGGGAATGCATACTCATGGGGTTACGTTTGGTTGGCTCTAATGCTCGTTTCAAACTTACACAATAGAATTTGCTGCACCAAACTTATCTCTCCCTCCGGACACTTCATGAGATACAACCTACTCGTCCTGGCGAGTGTCCGTGTTGTCATACACTCAGTGCTGATTTTCTCCATATGGCTTGGGACTCCACAGCTCTATTGTCACATTGGAGACAGATTCTAGAGAACATTAAGAGGGCTTACAGATGAAAGATGCAAATAACACTGCAGCAAATTATATCAGGCCTTATCCCCACCACCAAAAAACTCATTAGAAAATGTATTCTTCTAAGCCTTCGCTTGCGAAACGCCTCATAGCTACACATTGGCTGTCGCTGGAGCCCCCTAGTCGGAAGGCCTGGTTGTGAGATGTCAATGAATGGGCTGTCGAGGAAGAAATCGGTATGAAACACATCTGCACGGATGACAGGTTGGGAGAGGACTTGCAGGCATGGGCAGCTATGCTTAACAACCTTAATCATCCTCTCGGGGCGAACATAGTAGATTCGGCCCCAGACGAGTTACACCACAATGCCGACATTTCCACAACATAACCTGCCCACACACCTAGATGACATACTGCCTCCTTTACATTTTGCTTCCTCTTCTGGTCACACCAGAATCCAAAAATGCAAGAGTTGGGTGGAAGGGTTTGGAGTTTCATTGGGGGATTTGTTTGTAATATTTTCAATATTACGGCAAATCTGGAAACTGATGTGAGAATGTATGACTGTCTGTGGGCATTCACTGTACAACAATACGGCGGAGCTATGTACTCCTGTATGTTGGCTTTTTCATAAATCAATAGAGATCATATTAAAAAAACACTGGCTCCCATATAAGCATAAGCATATGGAAGCATATGGAAACATATGGAAACATATAGGAATTTGCTTATCAAGGACAAACTGCAGTTTCATCGGGCCAGTCATCTACGGTGGGTAGATCTAGCTGGAAGGTTTATTTAAGCCAAAATTAAACTTCAGTGGCAGGCACTCAACTGCCAAGGTGTATGTGGTTGAACAGGCGGGATGAGGGACTGGACACTCTACCAGATGCCCTGTACTTCAGACATAGACACTAGTTTATTACATGAAGCACCAACGTTTGGTTTTCACTGTACAACGGACAGGAGGATTTACTTATGAGGATTTGGTATAACAGACTATGATGATTCCTAGGTGATTTTTCTATCCCTACTCAGGAAGCATTTGAGTGGCTGCTTCTCCCCTTTGCTGAGCACATGATTAAAGACTTGTCAGATACTTTGTTGTCATTTGGATAGGAGTGCAGTGACAATACACTAGCCACCAAATTGACTGTAGCAGGTGAACTGAATTGACATTTTTGGAGCTTTCCATATCTGGAAAGTCTTTTTTTTTAAAGAACTATTCTCCAGGGAAGGTTTTCCAAATAAATCTGGTTAGTAATAATGATGCTCAATTCATTTAGAATAAAGTAGACACGTTCTTCGCTGCTAAAGGGATGTCTCACAGTAAAGCATCCTTGTACCAATCCCACTATAAGGGGCTAGCTGAACAAACGAACCGTCAATCAAAATAACTATGCAGATAGTACTTAAAAGTGGTCTGTCTGTGACTTATGTATAGAGGACAGACTTATGGGGGTGCCATACTACACTCCATCGGCTTTACTAGTAAAACAAATTTGGAACTCCTACTTGGCTGGATAGCATTCACCAAGTTGCATCCTCATTGGTTCCAGAAAGAGGAGAATGATGAGTTGTGTTAAGTGCATGAATCAAAAGAGAAGGGCAACAAGAATGTTGAGTCATTATAAAAGATGTTGAAATTTTACTATGACAGATGGAAATCTGTGGTCAATGATAAAGTTAGGGTGGTTGATTTTGTGAGGATCAGGCATCCACATACAAGGCATGAAGGAGATAAGTTAACCAAGCCTTTAAAAATAGAGAGGAGGAAAGGATCAATGGTGACAGAATGGGTGAGCATCTCAGGCATTTCGTGATGTTTGTGAATCCATCTTTTGTGATAAAGTTTGCTCTGGATTTGCAGAAGACAGTGCTAAGATTAGTTCATCTCTTGGTGCCAGCCTTGTGAAATAGGTAAGCAGTGTGCCTTCTGGGGTGCCAGGGTTTGATTGTGGCAGAGCAGATGCAAGCTAGCTTCAAAGTTTGTTTAATGAACACACTTTTTCATAGGCAAGGGGAGATGTAAAACCCTGTGTTATTTATATCACTATGTTGATGTAAATAGCTACAGCTCAATTGAATTTGTCTGATGTACTTTCATAGTCTCCATTTACTCTTTCCGCCCTTACCCTTGTGTCCTTATGCACGCACTTCCTCACAAATGGGTATAGAAAGTTAAGGTTATAAAACCGGGGAGGGCCGGGTTAGCTGTTGATAATGGAATTCAGTCTATGAGGAATCGGAGGCCGATGACAAGCATTAAACCTTCTGTGGGAACTCAGGGCCAGATGTAGCAAGGGTTTAGCGAGTCGCAAACGGCGAAAATCGCCGTTTGCGAGTCGCTAAAGCCACCTTGCTATGTAGAAATGCATGTTGCGAGTCGGAACTGACTCGCAAAATGCATTTCCGACTCGCAAATAGGAAGGGGTGTTCCCTTCCTATTTGCGACTCGCAATGCTATGCATTTTCATTTGCGACCGCGATTGCGGTCGCAAATGAAAGCGCAGTTACCATCCACTTGAAGTGGATGATAACCCAGGTGCAAACGGGAAGGGGTCCCCATGGGACCCCTTCCCCTTTGTGTCTGGAAATAAAAATAATTTTTCAGAGCCGGCAGTGGTCCAAGGGACCACTACCTGCCCTGAAAAATACAGAAACTAAAGGTTTCGGTTTTTTTTTCAAAGTGCAGCTCGTTTTCCTTTAAGGGAAACGGGCTACACTTTGAAAAAAAAAAACTGCTTTATTTAAAAGCAGTCACGGACATGGTGGTCTGCTGTCTCCAGCAGGCCACCATCCCCGTGAGTGCCCTGAATCGCTATGGGGTCGCAAATTGCGACCCACCTCATTAATATTAATGAGGTGGGTCTTTGCGACCCCATAGCGACTCGCATAAGGTGTCTGAGACACCTTTCTGCATTCCAAATTGCGAGTTGCAATTTGCGAGTCGCCGGGACTCGCAAATTGCAACTCCCAATTTGGAATCTTCCTACATCTGGCCCTCAGTGTGTCATTGCTCTGTCCAGTGGGGAGTGACATGACTGCGGAGCAGGATGGCCATGGTTGATAAGTGAGAAGTGTCATGCACGCTATGGCATGATGTGATTGTTTTACCGGTCACTGGTTCCAGAAGGCTGTCTGTGTCCACGCTTTACACATGAGCATCGTGCAGGAGGAGTCAGGGCTCGGGCACAAGGACCGAAGCAGGAGTCCCCCAGAGCAGCCGGAGCGGGGCTGAGTCATCATATCAAGTTTTCAGTGGGACTGACGTGAAACTCACAATCAAGAGTGCCGTGGATTCCGGAACAAAGTGCCAGTGGTGCCCACAGTGATGACCACCGCATACATTTATCCTAGCCTTGGCCTCTCCAAGTGCCCAAAAACCTTCACTTTCCACAATGCTGGTTTTAATTTGTAACCGCAATCAGCCACTGCCACATCTGCACGTGATCGGAGTTGACTCAGACCTCCATTAATATACACTTATAGTCAGTGCATGAAATGGAAAAATTGAAGTGCAGGTAAAGCAGGAGGGCGATCAAGGAGTTTGTTAAAAAAAATCAGATAGGATAGGCAGTAGTTAAAGGGGCATGGAAAGCAGGTGAGAGGGTCTTTTAAAAAAATATATAAGGTGCTAAGGTGGGGCGTACCTCCCGCTTAAGAGCCACAAAACAGCATGAAGAAAGGAATTTTTCTCCAAGAAAGGCTTGATGAAACTCATTTGTGATAAAAAAAAATAATACGATCCCCGGTATTACGTTAAAACTGATTGTAAATGATGAAACATCACCGAAGGGAAAATTTGGTTTTCAACAGAAACTGGAAAAAGGCTAATTTTCTGCACTTTTACTGAATTGGCACCCTCCTGTGTCAAGCAGTAGAAATGAAGCCTCTACTACCAACTAATTTTCTTTGATTGATGCTCCCGCTATGACCCACTTCGGCCATGCTAAGCCACATAATGGGCACTTGTGGACATCTGCAAGTATCCTGGATGCGTAGAACCTACTTTCAATTCCTTTTCCTTTTGGGAGCATGGCTTATACATCATATGATGTTCAGCTTATTGTTCACCGCAAGTTGCTGCATAGTAGCCAGCAGGTTCACAGCTGAACTATGAGCAGCGTCTCAGTCCAGGCTAAGGATCAACTCCATGATTCCATCCTTTTTCACTGAGAGCAAGAGAGAACTTTGCTTTCCGAAAGCTCAGGTATCTGGATTGTGGCAACAAAGATGACTGATGCCTCTAGAATGAATGTCATTCTATAAAAGATTGCACTGCACACAACACTCCTATTAGATTTACACTTTGATGGTTCAAAAAGCATGCCTATGGGATCTTCATCCCTTTACAGAGAAGGATTAGGGCCCATGTTCATAAACTAGTTTTTGGGAAACTGTGCTGCTTCTAGTGCATACATTAACTCAAAAAAAGTATGAGTTCGTGTTTAAGTTGTAGTCACTACTGCTCAGAAACAGGAAGAGGCAACCGCTGCTTAATTATTTATATTATGTCCAGCAGATGGTGCAGTTTCTGCAAAATTAGGTTCATAGACCTGTTCCGAGCCTGCACACTAATGCAAATACAGCCCCAGGATCACAAAGTTTAACTTTCACGCTTACTTCCTCTTTGCCAAAATAAGCTTGGAATGCATGGTGCTCAAACAAGGCTTGACATTGGGCAACATGACTTACACAGAACACTGTGACCAAATTTGTTGTTAACATATTGTGCTGCACACTTTCTTCTAAGATGGAAAAAGTGCTAGAACATTGCACACTACACAGAATATGAAAGTAAAGTACATTGTGTATTCGTCACAAATACCCAGCAGGAACTTAAAACCCTCATTGCTGTAAAAAAAACAAAGAACTACACGCTTGCTTGATAAAAATTAGTGCTCAGAGATCATTGTGCTGGCTTTCCAATAAACACAACATTTCAGAGATGTGGCCAAACAATGTAAAATAAACGTAATTCCTGCTGTGAAAATGCAAATTACACCAGGCACCTATAAGGCGACGAAGATTCTTAAACTACCTTAGCTGCTTTGTCGTACTGCAGCACAGTTTGTTTACACCAAGGCCCCAATAGCTAATATTATGCATGCTATTTTTTTTGCAAGTTTCTCCCCTAGGTCCAGCTATAGTAGGAGCCCTAGATCAGGTAATAAAAATAAGTACATAACCCCAGTTCTTGGTATCTCACGGTAAAGAATTGTGTATATCTATCTATCTATCTATCTATCTATCTATCTATCTATCTATCTATCTATCTATCTATCTATATATATATATTTATATATATTATCTAGTGGCTGTCACCACTAGTTAGTTAGTCAGGGCCAAGTTTCTATAGAAAAAACATTTTTTGTTTTGCTAATAACTTTGGCGCTGCTTGACAAATCGTCACAAAATTTTCCAAGAAAATACGGCACTCACTTAAGCTGAAGTCTGGAAAGTACTTTAACGGTGATCAGTCTGTGTGGGGGGGGGGGATTTGGGGGTTGAGGGGAGAAAAATAAGGGGTCCCAAAGCACTTTTTCCCCAT
This sequence comes from Pleurodeles waltl, assembly GCF_031143425.1. Taxonomy (NCBI): domain Eukaryota; kingdom Metazoa; phylum Chordata; class Amphibia; order Caudata; family Salamandridae; genus Pleurodeles; species Pleurodeles waltl. The sequence goes on along the minus strand of NC_090440.1, from coordinate 1,781,084,403 downwards.
TCATTTTTCAATAGGAAAAATTGAACAGCGATAGCGCCGAAACTACTGGATGGAATTACACCAAATTTGGCAGAAAGGTAGGTCCTGGTCCAGAAAGCAACCTTTTCGTGTTTTGGTGTAAATCCATTCAGTAGTTTGTGAGAAATTAAGGGGAAAACATCTTTGTATATACAGACGCAACGGATTCACAACCCCTCCTGATCTCATGCTGAGATCTGATTCGCTGTCAACAGTTCAGCCAGAAAGTGTTGGCAGCCATCTTGGGACTCAGCAGCTGAGTCCCAGAAAGAAATGTAAAAACAGAAGAAAAGGGCCCAGGGTACAGACACCCTGACCCCTTAGCTCTGGTGGTTTTTCTTTTCAAGTTGTGCAGAAATATCTCATTCTGAGTATGTCATACATCAAAACCTAAAACACTCTCTATCTCTCTCCCTCTTACTTTTTCTCTCTCTCTCTCTCTTTCAATCTTTTTCTCCCACTCACACACCCACTCACACTTCGACACCCACTCAGACACCCACTCACAGACCCATTCAGACCCTCGTGCACCCACTTATAGCCCTAGTCAGACCCTCACACACCTACTCATAGACCCACTTAGACTCTCACACCCACTGACCCCCTCATGCACCCACTCACAGACCTGCGCACACACTGATGCACCCACTAAAACACTGATGTACACACTCTCAGACCGAGACAGACACTCTCACAGCCAATCTCACCCCCTAATACATCCTCTCACACCTATTCCCACACCCAGAGAGTCTGTTGCCAACTCCTGCCACACACAGCAAAGCGCTGTGCACAGTATCGGGTTGGGTGGTTAGGGGGGTCTCTCAGCTAATTAACCCACACATTCTAGCATTCATGACATCTTTGATAACCTCATTGATAATATCAATTTAATATTTGCATTAAAAGTTTTGACGAAAATACTGTGCATGGCATATACAGTTTTCACACAAATGGCAAATAGCTATTTTAAAACTAGATAGTGCAATTGTCAACAGTTCCTGGAGGAGGTAAGTGTTTGTTAGTTTTGCAGGTAAGTAAACCACCTATGGGGTTTAAGTTTGGGTCCAAGGTAGCCCACTGTTGGGGGTTCAGAGCAACCCCAAAGTTACCACACCAGCAGCTCAGGGCCGGTCAGGTGCAGAGGTCAAAGTGGTGCCCAAAAACACATAGGCTTCAATGGAGAAGGGGGTGCCCCGGTTCCAGTCTGCCAGCAGGTAAGTACCCGCGTCTTCGGAGGGCATACCAGAGGGGTTATGTAGGGCACCAGGGGGGACACAGGTCAACACAAAAAGTACACCCTCAGCGGCACAGGGGCGGCTGGGTGCAGTGTGCAAACAGGCGTCGGGTTCACAATAGGATTCAATGGGATACCAAGGGGTCTCTTCAGCGATGCAGGCAGGCAAGGGGGGGCTCCTCGGGGTAGCCACCACCTGGGCAAAGGAGAGGGCCACCTGGGGGTCGCTCCTGCACTGGAGGTCAGATCCTTCAGGTCCTGGGGGCTGCGGGTGCAATGTCTTTACCAGGCGTCGGGTCTTTGAAGCAGGCAGTCGCGGTCAGGGGGAGCCTCGGGATTCCCTCTGCAGGTGTTGCTGTGGGGACTCACGGGGGTCAACTCTGGCTACTCACGGTCTTGTAGTCACCGGGGAGTTCTCCCTGAGGTGTTTGTTCTCCACAAGTCGAGCCGGGGGCGTCGGGTGCAGAGTGCAAAGTCTCACGCTTCTGGCAGGAAACGTGTGCTGTTTCAAAGTTGCCTCTTTGTTGCAAAGTTGTAGTCTTTGTTGAACAGAGCCGCTGTCCTCTGGAGTTCTTGGTCCTTCTAGATGCAGGGTAGTTCTCTGAGGCTTCAGAGGTTGCTGGACCCTGTGGAACGTGTCGCTGGAGCAGTGTCTTTAGAAGTGGGGAGACAGGCCGGTAGAGCTGGGGCCAAAGCAGTTGGTGTCTCCGTCTTCTCTCCAGGTTTTTCAGCTCAGCAGTCCTTCTTCATCTTAGGTTGCAGGAATCTATCTTGCTGTGTTCTGGGAGCCCCTAAATACTCGATTTAGGGGTGTGTTTAGGTCTGGGGGGGTTAGTAGCCAATGGCTACTAGCCCTGAGGGTGGCTACACCCTCTTTGTGCCTCCTCCCTGAAGGGAGGGGGGCACATCCCTATCTCTATTGGGGGAATCCTCCATCTGCAAGATGGAGGATTTCTAAAAGTCAGAGTCACCTCAGCTCAGGACACCTTAGGGGCTGTCCTGACTGGCCAGTGACTCCTCCTTGTTTTTCTCATTATCTCCTCCGGCCCTGCCGCCAAAAGTGGGGCCGTGGCCGGAGGGGGCGGGCAACTCCACTAGCTGGAGTGCCCTGGGGTGCTGTAACAAAGGGGGTGAGCCTTTGAGGCTCACTGCCAGGTGTTACAGTTCTGCAGGGGGAGGTGAGAGGCACCTCCACCCAGTACAGGCTTTGTTACTAGCCACAGAGTGACAAAGGCACTCTCCCCATGTGGCAAGCAACATGTCTGCTGTGTGGCAGGCTGCTAAAACTAGTCAGCCTACACGGGTAGTCGGTTAAGGTTTCAGGGGGCACCTCTGAGGTGCCCTCTGGGGTGTATGTTACAATAAAATGTACACTGGCATCAGTGTGCATTTATTGTGCTGAGAAGTTTGATACCAAACTTCACACTTTTCAGTGTAGCCACTATGGTGCTGTGGAGTTCGTGCATGACAGACTCCCAGACCATATACTCTTATGGCTACCCTGCACTTACAATGTCTAAGGTTTTGCTTAGACACTGTAGGGGCATAGTGCTCATGCACTTATGCCCTCACCTATGGTATAGTGCACCCTGCCTTAGGGCTGTAAGGCCTGCTAGAGGGGTGACTTATCTATACCTATAGGCAGTGAGAGGTTAGCATGGCACCCTGAGGGGAGTGTCATGTCGACTTAGTCATTTTATCCCCACTAGCACACACAAGCTGGCAAGCAGTGTGTCTGTGCTGAGTGAGGGGTTCCCAGGGTGCAGCCCTTAGAGACCTTCCCTGGCATCAGGGCCCTTGGTACCAGAGGTACCAGTTACAAGGGACTTACCTGGATGCCAGGGTGTGTCAATTGTGGAAACAAAGGTACAGGTTAGGGAAAGAACACTGATGCTGGGGCCTGGTTAGCAGAACTCAGCACACTTTCAAATCATAACTTGGCATCAGCAAAGGCAAAAAGTCAGGGGGTAACCATTCCAATGAGGCATTTCCTTACACAGTGTTTATACATATTATGATGCAATTATTAATACTCATTGTGCATGATCCCATTATTTCCCCATCTTTGAATTATCACGTTTAGTACCAAACAATGCACCTGTTTCTGTGATTCTTATGGCACTTAGTGGCCTAATCTTATTTTTTAAGCACTGATTCCTTGTTTCATATCAATCTTACACAGGACACTTAGGCCCTCATTACAACCCTGGTGGTCGGTGTTAAAGCGACATTAAGACCTCCAAGAGGTCGGCGATAAAAAAAATTGAATTATGACCGCGGCAGAAACCGCCAACATAGACATCCACTTTAACATTCCGACCGCCAAGGCGGTAGAAACAAACAGCATGGCGGTCACCGCCAACAGACAGGCGGAAGACAATGTACCGCCCACACCATTATGAGAGGCCAATCCGCCACCTTTTCCGGGGCAGATTCAACGCGAACAAAAACACGGTGGAAACAGGACTTGGAAGGGAAAACTCTCACCTCTACACAAGGAACCAGGACGAAATGGACCCGGAACTCCAAATTGTTCCTGCAATAGTCTTCCTGCTCCTCTACCAGGAGCACGACCGATGGCGGCGATGACCACGGTGAGTACAGCACCTACAACACAGGGGAGGGGGGAGGGAAAAGAAAGTGACACACACACGCAACACCCCCACCCTCACACACAACAAACACACCAATACATGCTGAAATGTTACATTTCCCCCCTCCCCAACCCCCCCATTGAAGAACGCAAGGACAAAAGGAAATTAGTTGAACAATTGTAATCATGAAAAATCCATTACTCAAAAACATATATACACTTTTAACAAATATGTACACCAAGAATTCAAGTCCATGTACTGCACCTACAGAGAGAACACTGCAGGGGCATCAGATCGAAATAAAACAGGCACCTCAGGGGGAAGGGAAGGGGTGCACCTCAGCTGGATGAGTGCACAACGCCAGCTCCATGAGGTAGCTCCATGCCCATTGATGTATCCTGGGGAGTGCAAAGCCACAGTCTCTCAAGTCTCTCCAGTGGGTGGGTTGCCCTCTACTTTATCCTGGGGAGTGCAAAGCCACAGTCTCACAAGTCTTTCCAGTGGGTGGTTTGCCCACTGCTGTATCCTGGGGAGTGCAAAGCCACAGTCTCATAAGTCTCTCCAGTGGGCGGTTTGTCCACTGCTTTATCCTGGGGAGTGCAAAGCCACAGTCTCTCAAGTGGAGAACAGTCTCCACTGGTTCTGGAGGGGGCTTTGTGCCCAGAGTGCTTCATCCTGCCAAGGACTCAGGTAGTGGATGTGATACTCCACTGGTTCTGGAGGGGGCTTTGTGCCCAGAGTGCTTCATCCTGCCAAGGACTCAGGTAGTGGATGTGATACTCCACTTGTTCTGGAGGGGGCTTTGTGACCAGAGTGCTTTATCCTGCCAAGGACTGAGGTAGTGGATGCCTTTCTCTAACTGGTTCGGGAGGGGGCTTTGTGCCCAGAGTGCTTCATCCTGCCAAGGACTGAGGTAGTGGATGTGATACTCCACTGGTTCTGGAGGGGGCTTTGTGCCCAGAGTGCTTCATCTTGCAAAGGACTGAGGAAGTGGATGTGATACTCCACTGGTTCTGGAGGGGGCTTTGTGCCCAGAGTGCTTCATCCTGCGAAGGACTGAGGTAGTGGATGTGATACCCCACTGGTTCTGGAGGGGGCTTTGTGCCCAGAGTGCTTCATCCTGCCAAGGACTGAGGTAGTGGATGCCTGTCTCCACTGGTTCTGGAGGGGGCTCTGTGCCCAGAGTGCTTCATCCTGCCAAGGACTGAGGTAGTGGATTTGATACTCCACTGGTTCTGGAGGGGGCTTTGTGCCCAGAGTGCTTCATCCTGCCAAGGACTGAGGTAATGGATGTGATACTCCACTGGTTCTGGAGGGGGCTTTGTGTCCAGAGTGCTTCTTCCTGCCAAGGACTGAGGTTGTGGATGCCTTTCTCCACTGGTTCTGAAGGGGGCTTTGTGCCTAGAGTGCTTCATCCTGCCAAGGACTGAGGTAGTGAATGTGATACTCCACTGACGGTGGAGCAACATGGAAGCTGTCCCGGCCCCTGGAACAGACCACCAGCCTCGTATGAATGACCACTGGGGATGGCAGCCATGTCTGCGGTGGTGCCACTGGCACAGAATGTGGCGTGGCCGCTGGCGGTGCTGGTGGCGGGCTCAATAGCGGTGCGCTCATTGGACAGCTGTGCTGGTGGGGGGCTCACTGAACTTGCTGCTGGCGGCGGTGTCCTGAGCGGTGGTGCTGGTGGGGGTTTCACTGAGCTTGCTGCTGGTGGCGGTGTCCTGAGCGGCGCTGCTGGTGGCGGCCTCACTGAGCTTGCTGCTGCTGAAGGACACAGTGGCTGTGGTGCAGGTGAAGGGCACTGTATCCTGGGTGCTGGCGATGGTGCCCGTGGCGGTAGTACATGTGGCGGTCTTGTACGCCGTGCAGGTTGGCAGCGACTTCCCTTTCTTTCTCTGGCCTTTCCCCACCTTGGATGGTGGCGCAGCTGTCTTGCCACTCCCAACTGTTGTCCTGGCTGAGCCCTTGGTGGCAGGTGTTTTGGCCTTCTCCCTCCGGGCTGTGGGCAGCTTCTTTTGTTTTGGAGGTGGGGGAATGTCCTTGGCCACGCTCCTTGGGACACTGGCTGCCCTGCTGCTTGGCGCACTCCAGAAGCCGGTTACTGCTGGCACCACTGTTCCCGGTGATGTGGTGGCTGAGGTGCTGGGTTGGGACCTGGAAAGGTGGGCCCTAGGGGACGGGACGGAAGGGGTGGGGGAGGTGAAGGGAAGAGGTCAAGGTTGGACAGGAAAATATTTTTAGACACACTGGGACAGGTAGATGGAGGGGGTTTGGGAGTGGAGGAAGAGGTAGTGGTTGTAGGAGGTGTTCGTTTGCTGACTTTGGGTGAAGGTGCATGCGCTGGAGGCTGTCGTGAGATGGATGGATGTTGGGTGGGCACCTGACTGCGTTTGTGTACTTTGGGAGGAGGGCTCACAGACACACTGGGAGAGGACACAGGGGATGTGTAAATGGTAGTGGGGGTGGTGAGTGCACGTGAGCGGTGTATGGTGATGGGCGTAGTGGCTGAAGATGTAGTGCATGCAGGTGTGAGTGGGAGACGTGACAGGGAGGGAGGAGGGGGACACAGTGGAGGCAGTGGATGTTGGTATGTCTGCATGGGTATGATGCTTGTGTGAGTGCCTGTGGGATGTGTGGTGCTTATGTTTGGCAGAGCTACCCTTGTGTGTTGAGGTGTGTGCATGCAGGTCTCATGGTGTGCTTGGGATAGGCTTTGGTACTGGGGATTGGGTCTAGGTGGAGGAAGTTGGAGGGGGAGGTTGGACACAGGGACAATGGCTGCCATCAGTGCTGAGGCCAGAGTCTGATATGCTCGCTATTGGGCTGCCTGGACAGAAAGAATGCCCTCCAGGTATGCATTTGTTTGTTGCAAATGCCTCTTTACACCCTGGATGGCATTCAGAATGGTAGACTGCCCAACAGTGAGGGATCTGAGGAGGTCAATGGCCTCCTCACTGAGGGCAGCAGGGCTAACTGGGGCAGGGCCTGAGGTGCCTGGGGCAAAGGAGATGCCCACCCTCCTGGGTGAGCGGCCACGGGGCACACGCTGAGGGGCTGCTGGGAGGGCAGTGCTGGTAGGGGTGGTGGCGGCTGTACCTGTAGATGCGGTGGGCACAGAGGGACCAGCCACCGCAAGGGAGCTCCCATCAGAGGAGGAGTCGGTGTTGCTGGTCTCAGCTCCTGTCCCTGCCATGGAGCTCCCCTCGCCCTCCGTCCCACTGGTGAATTCTGAGTCCGTAGTCTCGCCCTCCAGGGCCATGTGGGATGCAGCTCCCTCCTACTCCGGTGGCACAGCTCCTCTGCCTGATGATGCTAATGCACACAATAACAGGGAGAGCACAAAGAGGGGGGGAAAGAAAGTAGAAAGACATGTTCAGTGCATGTAATACCGCTCCCGTTGGCGGACACTACAGACATGGCAGCCCTCTGCACTACGCCATGCACTTTGAGTTCCCTAATTGATCACAGGGACAAGGGGTACAAGGCCTATGCCCGATTGCTGCACACATGCAAGTTACAGGAGCCTGACTATGTGTAAATGGCTCTTACCACTGGTGGGAATGGGGTGCCACTGAGCCTGCCTCACAAAGGGTCCTTGGCTACAAGGCTCGCCCTAGCCTAGGGGAACCCACAGCCCACCTCCCCCACGTAGACACCTCCAATGCGCTCTGAATCAGATGAATGTGAGTGTACACACCCTCTTGTGGCTGCTGTAATGCCCTCAAGCACCAATCCAACTCCAGATACGCCACCACCAGCATCGGAACATCTGGGGGGTCATGGTGCGATGGGCACCCCTCCCACGTTGGGAGGCCATTCCCCAGCTGGGCCTCCGTTGTCTTCTTGCTCCAGTGGCGAATGTCCTCCCATCTTTTCCGGCAGTGGGTGCTCTGTCTGTGGTGGACCCCCAGGGCCGGACGTCCTTGGCGATGGCATGCCAAATATCCTTCTTCTGGTGGGCGCTGACCTAGAGGAATAGTGCAGTGGAAAATGAAAAAGATGAACCGTCTGGACAGTCACAGTCATTGGCCCACGTTCCCACCCTTGCCCTGACGCACATTCACTCACCGTCGTTTCATGCATGCCTCATTCCTCCCCCATCTCCCATCCACACCACTCCAAACAGGCATTGCCCATACAGCATGCTTACAGTGTACTCACCTGTTTGTCTGGAGGACCGTAGAGTAGCGTGTACTGGGGGAGGACACCATCCACTAGTTTGTCCAACTCCTCCGATGTGAAGGCAGGGGCCCTTTCCCCAGACACTTGAGCCATTGTCGCTTCCAGACTGAGGTCACAGCAGCACTTGCAGTGTAGGCCCTCTCCTGTCGAAGATCAGGTATCAAGTGAGTGAACAGAAAGAAAATGGCGGTCCCGTCCGCGGCGGTGCGTACCGTCACCGCCGGCGTACATCATCATTGGCTCCTGGGACCCATAGGGTCCAATGTTAATCAATGCAGGATTGCGCTGCAGTCTTCAACCGCCTACCGCGACGGTGTACAACGCCAGCGCAGTTACCTCATATCCCCTTGTCCCACATTATAGGTCAGGCACCCGCCATTTCAGGGGGCCACATGGCATTAATTTTAAATGCGTCACACATATATCGGCCGTGCATACACATTAAGGCAGGCACATAGCGGATTGACAAATGTGTGCAATAAAGTTGTTTATTTTGTACCTCAGTGTTGGCTGACCCTCTGATCGCTGTTCTCATCCATAGAGCACGTCCGCTGGGGCAGGTGAGGAGATGGCGGCATCCTCCGGTGTACAGACCGCTGGTGGACCTGTCGACAATGGAAGAGCGACATGTAATTGTCACCTACAGACTTGATTGTGCCACAATCCAGGAACTGTGTGCCCAGTTGGAGCCAGACCTGATGTCAACTATCCGCCATACCACAGGAATCCCCCCTCTAGTGCAGGTCCTGTCAGTACTCCATTTCCTGGCAAGTGGGTCCTTTCAAACAACAGTGGCCATTGCATCAGGGATGTCCCAGCCAATGTTCTCTAACGTGTTGTCCAGAGTGTTGTCGGCCCTGCTGAAACACATGTGCAGCTACATCGTTTTCCCTCAGGTGGAGGATTTGCCTACAGTGAAAGATGACTTCTCTGCCCTGGGACATATCTCGAACATCATAGGTGCCATTGATGGGACACATGTGGCCTTGGCCCCCCCTGCAGGAGTGAACAGGTGTACAGAAACCGGAAGAGTTACCATTCTGTGAATGTGCAGATGGTGTGTTTGGCCAACCAGTACATCTCCCATGTGAACGCCAAGTTTCCTGGCTCAGTGCATGACACTTACATTCTGAGGAATAGCAGCATCCCTTATGTGATGGGGCAACTCCAGAGGCACTGTGTGTGGCTATTAGGTGAGGACATGGACCCTATACAGTGTGAATAGTTGTCTGGGTCTGGGGTTGTCCCTAAGGGTTAGTGTGTATCTAACAGTTGTCCCTCGACATTTGCAGGCGACTCTGGCTACCCCAACCTTTCATGGCTACTGACCCCAGTGAGGAATCCCAAGACAAGGACAGAGGAACGCTACAATGAGGCACATGGGAGAACTAGGAGGGTTATAGAAAGGACCTTCGGCCTCCTGAAGACCAGCTTCTGAAGCCTCCATATGACAGGTGGTTCCCTATACTACTCACCAAAGAAGGTGTGCCAGATCATCGTGGCCTGCTGTACGCTGCACAACTTGGCTTTGCGACGACAGGTACCTTTTCTGCAGGAGGATGCTCCTGAAGGAGGTGTTGTGGCAGCTGTGGAGCCTGTGGACATTGAAGAAGAGGAGGCAGAAGAAGAGGACATAGACAACAGAAACACCGTGATTGATCAATACTTCCAGTGAGACACAGGTAAGAAGACATCACTGCCTCCTACATCTGATAAAATTGTTCAACCTCTCATCTGTCTGTCACTTTCACCCAGTATATGGACCCTGATTTGTCACTTTGCCTTTTGATTTCACAGATGTGGGTCCCACTGTGTGACCTCTGCTATGTTACCTCATGGACTAGAGCTGTGTGACATAGGTATTTCGACAATACAATGGACATTGCTATTTCCCTCAGTTATTGCAAATACACAATTATGAAAGCACAGACTGACTCCAGATTGTTTTGTGATTTAAGGGTGTTTATTTAAGTGCTAAATAGTGAAGGGGGTTATAAAATGGTCAGGGGTGATAGTGGAGGAATGTCCATGGCAGAGTCAAGTCTATTAGTCTCACAGGTGCATTGTCCAAAGGGGCATAGGAAGTGGAGCTAGGACAGTTTAAGGATGGTAAGGGTGACAAAGTGGGACAGAAGGATGACTTTCAGGGTGGTCTCATTTCTTGGCGGGGGTGTTGGCATTGTTCTCTGTCTTTGTCCTGGATCTCAGGGACCGCTGGCAGGGTGGTTCTCCATCTGCAGGGTGTGGGGTGCTGGTGTCTTGGTCCTGTGGCGGTGCCTCCTGTCCACTAGTGCCGGCGGAGGTGGTTGGCAGTTCATTGTCCAGGCTAGTGTCAGGGGCCCCTTGTTGTGCCCTCCTGGTGTTCACGAGGTCCTTCAGCACCCCTACAATGGTGCCCAGGGTAGTATTGATGGATTTGAGCTCCTCCCTGAACCCCAAATACTGTTCCTCCTGGAGCCGCTGGGTCTCCTGAAACTTGGCCAGTACTGTTGCCATCGTCTCCTGGGAATGATGATACGCTCCCATGATGTTGGAGAGGGCCTCGTGGAGAGTGGGTTCCCTGGGCCTGTCCTCCCCCTGTCGCACAGCAGCCCTCCCAGTTCCCCGGTTTTCCTGGGCCTCTGTCCCCTGAACCGTGTGCCCACTACCACTGCCCCAGGTCCCTGCTGTCCTTGGGGTGGTGGGTTAGCCTGGGTTCCCTGTAGTGGTGGACACACTGCTGCTTGACGTGTCCTGGGGACAGAGGAATGGGCCCGCAGGGTGGGTGCTGTGCTGGTGTTTCCTGAGGGGGGAGGCTCTGTGGTGGCCTGTGACTGTGTGAGGGGAACCGACTGTCCCTAGGTCCCAGATGGGCCAGGCTGGTCATCTAGATTCAGTTGGACAGAGCAGCTGTCCTCACTGTGGCCTCTTCTGTGGGTGGAGTGGACATGTATGGAACCTCCTGTCCGGTGACGTTGGGTAGGGGTACTGCAGGGGTGTAAAGGCATGATTATTGCATCTGTGTGTGCCATGGTGTGCAATGGGTGGGTGACCCTGTTCCCCAGTGATTCCATTCCTGTGTAGGACCTTGTGTGATAATTGTTTAGGGGTCTGTGTGGGTATGTGTAGTGGACATGCATTGGTGATGGGTGTCCATGCTTTGATGTTGCACGCAGGGCTTGGTGTTGGGATGTGTGGTTTGTGATAGTGGAATATATGTGAGGAGTTGGAGTGATGGGGGTGAGGGCGAGGGTTGGGGTATGTAATAGCATACTGGTAGGGTGGGGGATGAAGTAGTTAAAGCTTTGACTTACCAGAGTCCAATCCTCCAGCTACTCCTGCGAGGCCCTCAGGATGCAGTATAGCCAAGACCTGCTTCTCCCCATGTTGTTAATTGTGGGGCAGGAGGTGGGGGTCCGCCGCCAGTCCTCTGAACCGCAATGTGGTGTCTTGAGGCCACGGAACGCACCTTCCCCCGTAGGTCGTTCCACCTCTTCCTGATGTCTTCCCTATTTCTTGGGTGCTGTCCCACTGCGTTTACCCTGTCCACGATTCTGCACCATAGCTCCATCTTCCTAGCTATGGTGGTGTGCTGTACCTGTGATCCGAATAGCTGTAGCTCTACCTGGATGATTTCCTCCACCATGACACTGAGCTCCTCCTCAGAAAACCTGCGGTGTCTTTGCGGTGCCATGGGGTGGTGTGGGTGATTTGTGAGGTGGTGTGTGTTGTGATGTGTGGGGTGATGTTTAGGGGTGTGTGGTGTTTTGTGCATGGATGTGTATGTGTGATGGTGTTGTGTGTCTCTGTATGCTGGTGTTGTCTTTGCTTTGCTGTCTCTCTGGCCTTATTCAAAATTTCTGGTCATAAGGGTTTGTGGGTGATGTGGGTGTATGTTTTATATTGTATTGGGTGTGTGGGAGTGGTGTGTGTATGTGTATCAGGTGTGTGTATTTGGAATTGTCCAATGTGGTTGTGTTTTGTAAATGTGTGTGTATTTTGAGCGCAGCGGTGTGTACCGCCAATGGAATACTGCGGTTGAAAGACCGCCACGTGGATTTGTGGATCGTGATAGTGTGAGCATATTCCTGTTGCCGTGACGGTGTCGGTTTTGTTATCGCCAGTTTATCACTGACCTTTTATGTGGTGGACTTGTGTGGGTGTCTAGAATTTGGCAGATTCTGAGCTGTGTGTTGTAATAGCTGTGGCGGAATTCCGTGGCCTCGGCGGTGTGTTGGCGGTCTTCTGCACGGCGGTAAGCGGCATTTACCGCCAATGTTGTAATGAGGGCCTTAGTGGCACATTATAGTTTTCATTTTAGACTCACATCGTTTCTATATTCTTCCTTTGTTATGCCACACATCTCAACATAGTTTAATTTGTACAATAAATTCATTCCAAAAATTGTTTCATTCTTCCCAAAATCACATTTGTTCTGAAATGTTCTGTCCATCTATTTTCACAACTGGACATGTAATTCTCCGTCAATGTTCAAATCATGTGGGATTCTAGTGCAAAGACTAATAATGAACTGAGATTCTAGTCTCCTCAATTTCTGTTCTCAATGTCCCCCTCTTTCGTTCTTGTTAATGCAAGATATGCCATAATATTGCATACTTTTCTAATCTTGTTCTGGATAATGTATGTAGTGTTTGGCTATTACATAGCCCATATCTTTATGTTAGACCGCTCTGATGTACTCTAGTATCCGTTTTTAAAATTGCATATTGTGCTTCCAACATACTTTTTGACACACGCACTCGATTACATAACTACATATTTTGTTTCACATGTGATTCTTTGCTTGAATTTAATTTCCTTTCCTGTGTAGTCCTGAAAGTACTTCATATTCTTCCCAATTTGGCATGCTTTGCATTAGTTACATTTGATAAATCCTTCACCTTTACTGTTCAACCATGTAGATTTAGCTGGCAACACAAAATTACTCTTAATCAATTTATCCTTTAGTGAGGATTCCTTTGTGTATGTTATAGATGCGTTTGAACCAACTTTGTCTGCAATATCTGGATCTCTACTTAACAAGTTCCAATACTTTGCCAATATTTTGTGAATCAGAGAGCTGCCCTTGGTATATTCCTAAATGACTCTTAATTTTGAATCTTTGGTTTTCTCCTTAGTCCCTCTTTGTGTTAGTAACTGATTCCTATTGCTTTGTTTTTCTTGTTTCATACCTTGTTGTATATCTCTTAGTTCCCTCTTTCAATAACAACAATGGCAGTACCCACCTCTTTGGCTAAATCTGCAACACCATTTGTATATTGTAGCACCTTGGATTGAACTGCATTGTAGGAGACCACATTAATTGCTTCAGAACTAATTTGACAATGGAGTTAAGGCTTAAAATACAAGGCCAATAATAGGAGGGAGACCACTGGCATGTAACCTTAGTATGCTCAATGGTTGCAGTTATTACCCTCAACAACAAAATCCTTGCAACAATGGCATTGCAGAGAACCTGCACATATCCCTAAACATTCTTCCTATATCCCATATGTTTCGTCACAGACCATAGGTACATCTAGACCAACCCTATCATAAACATTTTCCACATGCAATATAATGATTGCAAGTGGCATTCATTTAGCGAGGGTGTCAACATACAATTTGAAAGCCATGTTAATATGTGTAGTTGTAGCCCTACTTGTGCCGAAACCATGCTGGGATGGTGAAATATCGATTGAAATGAATCCCCACCACCCACGAAGCGGCATTGCTAAAATCTTTGTATATATTTTTTTCATCAGCGTTGATTATTTAAGTTGTGTGGTACAACTTTACTTTTTAAAAATAGTATTTTTTTATTCTGTGAATTAGGGAATATTGAGGCCATTTGAATGTAGTCCATCAATAGAAGAAGAATCGTGTAAATAGCATCATAGAAAACCATATATGGTATGTGTAAGGAAATGCCTTCCTTTGAATGGTTACCCCCTGACTTTTTGCATTTTGTTGATGCCAGTTATGATTGAAAGTGTGCTGGGACCCTGCTAACCAGGCCCCAGCACCGGTGTTCTTTCCCTAAACTGTACCTTTGTTCCCACAATTGGCACAGCCCTGGCACACAGATAAGTCCCTTGTAAATGGTACCTCTGGTACCAGAGGCCCTGTTCCCAGGGAAGGTCACTAAGGGCTGCAGCATGTCTTATGCCACCCTGGGGACCCCTCACACAGCACATGCACACTGCCTCACAGCTTGTGTGTGCTGGTGGGGAGAAAATGACTAAGTCAACATGGCACTCCTTTCAGAGTACCATGCCCACCTCTCACTGCCTGTGTCATAGGTAAGTCACCCCTCTACCAGGCCTTACAGCCCTAAGGCAGGGTGCACTATGCCACAGGTGAGGGCATAAGTGCATGAGCACTATGCTCCTACAGTGTCTAAGCAAAACCTTAGACATTGTAAGTGCAGGGTAGCCATGAAGAGTATATGGTCTGGGAGTTTGTCAAATACAAACTCCACAGTTCCATAATGGCTACACTAAAATCTGGGAGGTTTGGTATCAAACTTCTCAGCACAATAAATGCACACTGACGCCAGTGGGGGATTTATTGTAAAATACACCCAGAGGGCATTTTAGAGATGCCCCCTGAATACCAGTCTGACTCCTAGTGCGAAGCTGACCAGTTTCTGCCAGCCTGCCACAACCAGACATGTTGCTGGCCACATGGGGAGAATGCCTTTGTCACTCTGTGGCCAGGAACAAAGCCTGGACTGGGTGGAGGTGCTTCTCACCTCCCCCTGCAGGAACTGTAACACCTGGCGGTGAGCTTCAAAGGCTCATGCCTTTTGTTACAACACCCCAGGGCATCCCAGCTAGTGGAGATGCCCACCCCTCCGGCCACTGCCCCCACTTTTGGCGGCAAGGCTAGAGGAGATAATGAGGAACACAAGGAAGAGCCACCCACCAGTCAGGACAGCCCCTAAGGTGCCCTGAGCTGAGGTGACTCTTGCCTTTAGAAATCCTCCATCTTGAGATTGGAGGATTCCCCCAGTAGGAATAGGGATGTGCCCCTCTCCGCTCAGGGAGGAGGCACAAAAAGGGTGTAGCCACTTTCCAGGACAGTAGCCATTGGCTACTGCCCCAAACCTAAACACACCCCTAAATTTAGTATTTAGGGGCGACCCCAAACCCAGGAAATCAGATTTCTGCAACCTACACAAAGAAGAAGGACTGCTGACCTGAAAGCCCCGCAAGGACGACAGAGACACCAACTGACTTGGTCCCAGCCCTACCGGCCTGTCCCCAGACTCAAAGAACCTGCACATTGACGCATCCGACAGGGACCAGCAACCTCTGAGGACTCAGAGGACTGCCCTGAACCCGTAGGACCAAGAAACCTCCAAGAACAGCGGCACTGTTCAAAAACAGCAACAACTTTGCAACTTTTTAGCAACTTTTAAAGAACTCTCACTTCCCTCCGGGAGCGTGAGACGTCTCACTCTGCACCCGATGCCTCCGGCTCAAGCTCCAGAGAACTAACACTGCAGAGAGGACTCACAGGCGACTGCAACAACGTGAGTAACCTGAGTCGATCCCCCTGCACCCCCACAGCGACACCTGCAGAGAGGATCCAGAGGCTCCCCCTTACCGCGACTGCCTGGTAACAAGGAGCCGGCGCATGGACCAAGCACTGCACCTTCAGCCCCTAGGACCGAGAGGAACCATCTTCCAGTGCAGGAGTGACCAGCAGGCAGCTCTCTTCCTAGCCCAGTTGGTGGCTGGCCCGAGAAACCCCCCCCTGTGTCCTGCCTGCATCGCCTAAGTGACCCCCGGTCCCTCCATTGCTTCCTATAGCAAACCCGACGCCTACTTTGCACACTGCACCCGGCCGCCCCTGCGCCGCTGAGGGTGTGTTTTATGTGCCTGTTTGCCCCCCCCCAGTGCTCTACAAACCCCCCCCCCAGTCTTCTCCCAGAGGATGCAGGTACTTACTTGCCAGCAGACTGGAACTGGAGCACTCCTGTTCTCCATAGGCGCCTATGTTTATTGGGCCCTCCTTTGACCTCTGCACCAGACCAGCCCTGTGTTGCTAGTGCAGTGAATTTGGGGTTGCCTTGATCCCCCAACGGTGGGCTGCCTATGCCCAGGAGACTGACTGTGTAAGTGCTTTACTTACCTGAGAAACTTAACCAAACTTACGTCCACCAGAAACTATGGATTTTTGCTGTGTCCACTTTTAAAATAGCTTATTGCCATTTTAACCTATACTGTGTGTACTGCTGTTTTATATCAAAGTTCTCTACCTACCTGTGTGAAGTACCTTGCATGTTATGTACTTACCTTAAATCTTGAATCGTGTGGTTCTAAAATAAATTAAGAAAACATATTTTTCTATATAAAAACTATTGGTCTGGATTTAAGTATTTGAGTGTGTGTTCCTCATGTATTGCCTGTGTGTGTACAACAAATGCTTAACACTACCCTCTGATAAGCCTACTGCTCGACCACACTACCACAAAATAGAGAATTAGTATTATGTAATTTTGCCACTATCAACCTCTAAGGGGAACCCTTCGACTCTGTGCACACTATCTCTCACTTTGAGATAGTATATACAGAGCCAACTTCCTACATTGGTGGATCAGCGGTGGGGTCTAAGACTTTGCATTTGCTGGACTACTCAGCCAATACCTGATCACACGACTAAATTCCAAAAATTGTCATTAGAAACTGATTTTTGCAATTTGAACTATTTTTCTAAATTTTTTAAAGTCCTGCTAGAGCCTTGTGTAAGTCCCTGTTAGCATTTCTTTTAGAGTTTAAAAGTTTGTAAAAGTTTGGATTTAAGTTCTAGAAGTAGTTTTAAGATTCTTAAAAAGTAATCCCAACTTTTAGAGTGATAATGTCTAATAAAGATGAGATGGTGATGGAACTCAACCTCACCCCTTAACTGCATCTAGGGATGTCAGAGTTAAGGTCTCTCTGTAAAATTATAAAGATAAAAACTGGGTCCAACCCTACCAAAGTAAAGCTCTGGGAGCTTTTGGCAGAGTTCACAAGGGACCACCCCTCTGAGGATAACCCTTCAGATGGGGAAGTTAGTGAACAGGAGGATGAATTCCCCCCTCCTGTCCTAATCAGGGAGAACAGGGTTCCTCAAACCCTGACTCCACAAATCATAGTCAGAGAGACTGGTTCTTCCACAGGGGAGAAAAGTAACTCTGGAAGCATTGAGGGAAGCCTCAATGAAGATGACCTCCTGTTAGCCAGGATGGCCAAGAGATTGGCTTTGGAGAAGCAGCTCCTAGCCATAGAAAGGGAAAGACAAGAGATGGGTTTAGCTCCCATCAATGGTGGCAGCAACATAAATAGGGTCAGAGAGAATACTGACATCCTAAAAATCCCCAAAGGGATTGTAACAAAATATGAAGATGGTGATGATATCACCAAATGGTTCACAGTTTTTGAGAGGGCTTGTGCAACGAGAAAAGTAAACAGATCTCACTGGGTTGCTCTCCTTTGGGACATGTTCACTGGAAAGTGTAGGGATAGACTCCTCACACTCTCTGGTAAAGATGCAGAATCTCATGAACTCATGAAGGCTACCCTGATTGAGGGTTTTGGATTCTCAACTGAGGAGTACAGGATTAGGTTCATGGGGGCTCAAAAATTCTCGAGAAAGACCTGGGTTGATTTTGTTGACTTCTCAGTCAAAACACTAGATGGATGGATAAGTAGCAGTGGTGTAAATGATTATGATGGGCTGCATAATTTGTTTATGAAGAACATCTGTTAAATAATTGTTTCAATGACAAACTGCATCAACATCTGGTAGACCGAGGTCCAATTTCTCCTCAAGAATTGGGAATGAAGGCAGACCATTGGGTCAGGACTAGGGTGACCAAAACATCCACAGGGGTGACCAAAAGAAAGGGGTCACAAAGACTCCCCAGGGGAAGGGTGGTGAGACATCTAAGGGCAAAAGTAAAGAGTCTTCAACAGGGCCCCAAAACCCTTCTCAGGAGGGTGGGCCCGAGCCTCTTCACAATCCTCAAATAGGTATAAGGGTAAAAACTTTGACCCCAAGAAGGTCTGGTGTCGAATCTGTAGTCAGCATGGACACCAAACTGGAGACAAGGCCTGTCCCAAGAAAAGTCTCACAACAAGTACTACTCCAGTTAGCACTGGAATAGCCAGTCTCTAGGTGGGATCAACAGTGTGCCCAGAGGAAATCAGGGTTCACACTGAAGCTACATTAGTCTCTGAGGGTGGGGTGGGTTTAGCCACACTTGCTGCCAGGCTGTCTAACATGCAAAAATACAGGCAGCAGCTCTTAATCAATGGGACTAGAGAGGAAGCCATGAGGGATACAGGTGCCAGTGTCACAATGGTGACAGACAAACTGGTTTCCCCAGGACAGTACCTGGCTGGACAGAGACATCCAGTCACTAATGCTGACAATGAAACTAAAGTCCATCCCATGACAATGGTAACTTTAGAATGGGAAGGGGTCACTGACCTGAAACAGGTGGTAGTCTCCTCTGCAAATCCAGTAGAATGTCAGCTAGGGAAAGATCTGGAGTCCTCAGCATGGGCTGAGGTAGAGCTCCAGACCCATGCAACCATGCTGGGTATCCTTGAACTGTTGTGTGTCAAGACAAGGGCACAAAGCAGAGCTCAGGGTGAAAAAGAAGTGTTGGTGTTGGGAATAATGGCCCAACCTTCCAAGAGAAAAGGAAAGAAGACTGGGGAACCAGCTTCAACATAGAACAAGAAAAAGAACCTCTCTTTCCAGGGAGATATTCTATTTCCTGAGGGAACTGAGTCCATGGAGCTGGAGCCTTACCAGTTTGAGCTCTTGGGCCCAGGGGGACCCTCAAGGGAACAGCTGTGTAAGGGGCAAGAAACTTGTCCCTTTTTCTGAAGGACTAAGACAGCAAGCAGCTGAGCAAGAAAAAGGAACGGTCAGTGGAACCCACAGGGTCTGTTGGGAAGATGGGCTCCTTTACACTAAGGCAAGAGATCCAAAACCTGGTGCCACTAAGAGAGTAGTAGTGCCTCAGGAGTTTGGGGAGGTCATTCTGACCTTAGCACATGACTCTCCCCTTGCTGGGCATTTGGGACAAACCAAGACATGGGAGAGATTAGTCAACCATTTCTAATGGCCCAATATGTCCCAGAAGGTAAAGGAGTTTTGCACCACTTGTGTCACCTGTCAAGCCAGTGCTAAGAAAGGTGGCCATCCCAAGGCCCCCACTCATTCCACTTCCAGTGGTGGGGGTCCCCTTTGAAAGAGTGGGAGTGGACATAGTGGGCCCACTTGAACCTCCCACAGCATCAGGGAACCAGTATATCCTGGTAGTAGTGGATCATGCTGCTAGGTACCCTGAAGCAATTCCCCTTAGGTCCACTACTGCCCCTGCAGTAGCAAAAGCACTCATAGGTATTTTTACCAGAGTGGGATTTCCTAAGGAGGTGGTTTCTGACAGAGGTACCGACTTCACGTCAGCTTACCTAAAACACATGTGAAATGAGTGTGAGGTGACTTATAAATTCTCCATACCATCCACAAACCAATGGTCTTGTGGAGATTTCACAAGACATTGAAGGGCGTGATCATGGGGGTCCCTGAAAAACTCGAAAGGAGATGGGATGTCCTCTTGTCATGCCTGCTTTTTGCCTACAGAGAGGTGCCACAGATGGGAGTAGGGTTTTCCCCCTTTGAGCTTCTGTTCGGCCATCCTGTTAGGGGACAACTGGCACTTGTAAAAGAAGGTTGGGAGAGACCTCTCCATGAGCCTAAACAAGATGGGGTGGACTATGTACTAGACCTACATTCAAGGATGGCAGAGTACATGGAAAAAGCAAGCAAAAACCTTGAGGCCAGCCAACAACTCCAGAGGTTGTGGTATGACCAAAAGGCTCCTATGGTTGAGTTTCAGCCAGGGCAGAATTCTGGGTTCTGGAGCCTGTGGCTCCCAGGGCACTTCATGACAAATGGAGTGGCCCTTACCTACTATTTTTTTTTTTATAACGATTTTTATTGATTTTGCAAATAAGAGAGACTTAGAACAAAAGATACACAATAACGAACACAAAGTAAATAATAGGACACAATAACGTGTCTAGGGACGGTTGTAACGTAGCATCGGCCCTGAGGGTCTCTACAATTATCTAATACATGTGCATTGTCACCACCTGGGGTTGACCGATAAAGCAGCTAACATTTAACATTGGTATCATGTCAAGTGGGCTCTGGGCCCCTGCAACGGGTGGACTGAATGGTCCAACTGCCAAGTCCATGTATACGTTGGCGCCCTTGAAAAGACCCCGTCTCCTGACAGGCCACCCATTCTACACATCTCCCCACCTCCCCCATATCTTACTGTACTTGTTTAAGCATCCCCTGGCTTCATACACCGGCTTTTCACATTGCGCGCACCAGTCTATGCCCCTTCTCCATTTGGCAATTGTGGGTGCTGCTCTGGTTTTCCACTCCACCATGATGTCTCTTTTGGCCACCAGGCAGACCACACCTAAGAAGATACATCCGCTTTTCTCAGCCCTGTCTCCCCCACAGCCCCTAAGAGGAGCGGTATTGGAGCCACTTCTATTGAGAGGTAGCATCCCCCATCTCTGGAGGTCTATCTTAATTTTCTTAGTGAGTGGCGAGACATTTAACTCCCATGCTAGTTCCGGCAGTAGGGCTATATGCATGCCCAGACACTTAAAGTTGTTGCGTCAGATTGGGATGTTCTGCTGCCAATCGATGCACTCTCTAGAGGGGTGTAGAGGGACCAGGAGGGACTTGCCGGGGTTTAAGGTCAGGCCGAACGCCTGGGAGAAGAGGTCTAGGATTTGTAGGATCCGTGGACCACTTATAGCTGGGTTGGAGAAATAGATAAGAACATTGTCTGCATACAATGCCACTCGATCCTCATGGCCCGCCGGCCACACCCAGCCCTCTATCAGGGGGTCCTCTCTCAATAGTTTTGCTAAGGGTTCTATCGCAAGTGCAAACAATAAGGGGGATAGTGGGCATCCTTGACGTGTGCCGCAGCATATGGGGAATGGGTCCGAGACCACACCGTTCACCCGGACACGGGCAGTTGGGTTAGAGTAGAGTAGCTTCACCAGGCTACGAAATTTGGGCCCAATCCCGTTATTCTGGAGAACTTGATCCAATTAAGACCAGTCCACCATGTCAAAAGCCTTCTCAAAGTCGAGGAGAAGGAGGGCCAAGGGTGACCGCGACAGGATCCCGCGATGTGCCAATGCTACGTTTAGTCATCTGATGCAGTGCCTGGTGCTGCGCGTGGGCATAAAGCTGCATTTATCTGGGTGCACCAAGGTGGGAAGTGCGTCTCTTAATCTGGAAGCAAGAATGGTTGACAACACCTTAATTTCAGTGTTTAGGAGGGAAATGGGTCTGTATGCTGAGCAATTGCGTGATGGGGGCTGGGTCTTGGGGATCACCACGATAGTGGCTTGATCGATATCAGGGGGGAAGCAGCCCCTCTTCTCCGCCTCCTTGTACATATTGAGGAGGTGGGGGCTAAAGATATAGCCACATTTATGGTAGAGTTCGGCCGGAAACCCATCTGGGCCGGGTGTTTTTCCCGGCGACAGGTTCGCTATTGCTCCTGCAATCTCTGCCAAGGACACCTCTGCGTCCAGGCCGTCTCTGGCTGCACATGAGATCTTGGGGCGCACGATGACATTCAAAAGTGGGGACTCTCTTTCAGCGAGAGGTCTGGGGCGTCTCACATATAGCTGCGCATAATAGGACGCGAAGCTTTGGGCGATATCATCTGGAGAAGTAACAAGCTTTCCAGACTCGCCAATGATCTCCGAGATAGCTCTAGTTACAAGGGGGCGCGTAGGCAGCCAGTGCAAGTGTTTACTGTTTTTATCGCCCCAGCCGTAGATCCGGGCTGTAGTTGCTCTCCAGGTTTGTTTTGCGGATTCTAGGACCAAGTGTTGAATCTCCTCTCTAGTCGCGATGAGTTGCCTCAAGGTAGAGGTTGATGTGTCTCCCGCAACTCGCCGCTCGAGGCGCAGCGCCTTGGCCTCGAGTGCCGTCACTTATGCGTCTGGCGCCAGCTCTCAAATGCGAATGAGGTGCTTGGCGTGACCTCTGAGGGTGGCCTTGCATGCTGCCCAGACCATTCCCGGTGACCGCACTGATCCCACATTAATTTCGAAATACTGGGTGAGATGTTCTCTAATTTCCCGGGTATACCCGTCATCATGTAGGTGCCACGCGTTTAAGCGCCACATTGGGCGTCGGGTCAGGTCGGAGCCGCCCAGTCTGATCTGTATCGGTGAGTGGTCAGAGACCCCCTGGGGCAGTATCTCCGCCCCGTGACCTGGGGAATATCTTGTGCGGGCATGAACACAAGGTCTATTCTTGCGTGTGATTTGTGAACTGCTGAAGTGTGTGTATATTGTCGCGTTCTCGGGTGCCAAGCTCTCCATACCTCACATAGACCCAGGCTCTCTGCCCACCCAGTCAGGCTCGACGCTCTTCCGGATCAAGAGGTAGAAATTGTCCCTGAGACATACAGGCCTGGTTCCAGGACCGAATTAAAGTCCCCTCCCAATAGTGTGGATCCCTGGGGGAGGCCCGCCATTACCCGGCGGAGTACCATTAAGAAGGCATCAAACCCAGCCGGGGGGGGCGTATGCGCAGACTAGGTTGACTGGCGACCCATGAAGAGATCCGGTCACCACCACAAATCTCCCCTGTGGGTCAGATCTCGTAGATGTAATGACCATTGGAAGCGAGCGATGGAGGAGAATGGCAACCCCCCTCGATCCCCGTGAAAAGCCAGCATGGAAGACCCTGTCGTATCCCCGCGCGCCAGCATGGGGCAACTGGTGCCAAGTAGATAGGTTTCCTGCATTAGAACTACAAGCAAAGCGTACCTGCGGAGAGTGCTAAACACTGCGGATCTCTTGATTTTGTCCAAGAGTCCGTTTACGTTTCATGAAAGGATCTGTGTCAGTGGGGGCCCTGAGTCCATAGTGCCGGTGTGATACAACATTGGGAGTCCGTCGAAGGGCTCCGAGGTGGCCGCCCCAGCCAAACAAAGATAAAATAGATGTAAAGAAAATGAAAATGGAAATGGAGGAAAAGGAAACTTATCAAAACAACACTACTAAATCCCATAACTAGATTCACTTCCCCAACTCCCCCTCACCCCATACTTCTACCCGGGAAGCATCTGTCGCCCAACTACCCAAACATGGTGACGCGGCCAGATGGGCTGTCACTGAGCAAAAGTGATGGACCCCTCCGTTCTTACGGATCATATGCAAGTGCTCGGAAGGAGCTGAGTCCTGTGCAGTGACCGGCGGTGTAAGGAAATGCCTCCTTGGCATGGTTACCACCTGACTTTTTGCCTTTGCTGATGCCAAGTTATGATTTGAAAGTGTGCTGAGGCCTGCTAACCAGGCCCCAGCACCAGTGTTCTTTCCCTAAGACTGTACCTTTTGTTTCCACAATTGGCACACCCTGGCACCCAGGTAAGTCCCTTGTAACTGGTACCTCTGGTACCAAGGGCCCTGATGCCAGGGAAGGTCTCTAAGGGCTGCAGCATGTCATATACCACCCTGGGGACCCCTCACTCAGCACAGACACACTGCTTGCAGCTTGTGTGTGCTGGTGGGGAGAAAATGACTAAGTCGACATGGCACTCCCCTCAGGGTGCCATGCCAACCTCACACTGCCTATGGCATAGATAAGTCACCCCTCTAGCAGGCCTTACAGCCCTAAGGCAGGGTGCACTATACCATAGGTGAGGGCATAGGTGCATGAGCACTATGCCCCTACAGTGTCTAAGCAAAACCTTAGACATTGTAAGTGCAGGGTAGCCATAAGAGTATATGGTCTGGGAGTCTGTCATACACAAACTCCACAGCACCATAATGGCTACACTGAAAACTGTGAAGTTTGGTATCAAACTTCTCAGCACAATAAATCCACACTGATGCCAGTGTACATTTTATTGTGAAATACACCCCAGAGGGCATCTTAGAGATGCCCCCTGAAAACATACCCGACTTCCAGTGTGAGCTGACTAGTTTTGCCAGCCTGCCCCACAGCAGACATGTGGGTGGCCACATGGGGAGAGTGCCTTTGTCACTCTGTGGCTAGTAACAAAGCCTGTACTGGGTGGAGGTGCTTCTCACCTCCCCCTGCAGGAAGTGTAACACCTGGCGGTGAGCCTCAAAGGCTCACCCCCTTTGTTACAGCGCCACAGGGCACTCCAGCTAGTGGAGATGCCCGCCCCCTCCGGCCACGGCCCCACTTTTGGCGGCAACGCCGGAGGAGATAATGAGAAAAACAAGGAGGAGTCACTGGCCAGTCAGGACAACCCCTAAGGTGTGCTGAGCTGAGGTGACTCTGAGTTTTAGAAATCCTCCATCTTGCAGAGGGAGGATTCCCCCAATAGGATTAGGGATGTGCCCCCCTCCCCTCAGGGAGGATGCACAAAGAGGGTGTAGCCACCCTCAGGGCTAGTAGCCATTGGCTACTAACCCCCCAGACCTAAACACACCCCTAAATTGAGTACTTAGGGGCTCCCAGAACCTAGCAAGATAGATTCCTGCAACCTGAAGACGAAGAAGGACTGCTGACATGAAAGTCCTGCAGAGAAGATGGAGACATCAAATGCTTTGGCCCCATCCCAACCGACCTGTCTCCCCACTTCAAGAAAAACTGCAACAGCGGCACGTTCCCCAGGGTCCAGCGACCTCTGAAGCCCCAGAGGACTACCCTGCATCTAAAAGGACCAAGAACTCCCGAGGACAGCGGCTCTGCTCCAAAGAAGAAACAAGTTTGCAACAAAGAAACAATTTTTAAAGGACTGCACGTTTCCCGCCGGAAGCGTGAGACTTTCCACTCTGCACCTGACGCCCCCGGCTCGACCTGTGGAGAAACAACACTACAGGGAGGACTCCCCGGCAACTGCGACCCTGTGAGTAACCAGAGTTGACCCCCCTGAGCCCCCCCAGCGACGCCTGCAGAGGGAATCCAGAGGCTCCCCCTGACCGCGACTGCCTGCTTCTAAGAACCCGACACCTGGTAAAGACACTGCGCCCGCAGCCCCCAGGACCTGAAGGATCCAACCTCCAGTGCAGAAGCGACCCCCAGGTGGCCCTCTCCCTTGCCCATGTGGTGGCTACACCGAGGAGCCCCCCCCTTGCCTGCTGGTTCGCTGAAGAGACCCCTAGGTCTCCCATTGAACTCCATTACAAACCTGACGCCTGTTTGCACTCTGCACCCGGCTGCCCCAGTGCCGCTGAGGGTGTACTTTTTGTGCTGACTTGTGTCCCCCCCCGGTGCCCTACTAAACCTCCCTGGTCTGCCCTATGAAGTCGCGGGTACCTACCTGCTGGCAGACTGGAACCGGGGCACCCCCTTCTCCATTGAAGCCTAGGTGTTTTGGGCACCACTTTGACCTCTGCACCTGGCCGGCCCTGAGCTGCTGGTGTGGTAACTTTGGGGTTGCCCTGAATCCCCAACGGTGGGCTACCTTGGACCCAACTTTGAACCCTGTAGGTGGTTTACTTACCTGCAAAACTAACAAATACTTACCTCCCCCAGGATCTGTTGAAATTTGCACTGTGTCTAGTTTTAAAATAGCTTATTGCCATTTTTGCCAAAACTGTACATACCATTTTGCTGATTCAAAGTTCTTATGATACCTAAGTGAAGTACCTTTCATTTGAAGTATTGATTGTAAATCTTGAACCTGTGGTTCTTAAAATAAACTAAGAAAATATATTTTTCTATACAAAAACCTATTGGCCTGGAATTGTCTTTGAGTGTGTGTTCCTCATTTATTGCCTGTGTGTGTACAACAAATGCTTAACACTACCCTCTGATAAGCCTATTGCTCGACCACACTACCACAAAATAGAGCATTAGCATTATCTAATTTTGCCACTATCAACCTCTAGGGGGGGCCGTTGGAATCTGTGCACACTAGCTCTCACTTTGAGATACTATATACAAAGCCAACCTCCTACAGTATGGATGTAGAATTTCAATAGCCTGAAAATAGCCAAAAGGCAGCACAACACTTACAGGGTCAAAGACCAACATAAAGTCAATGTGTGAAAGGAGGGGTTGCTCGTTTATGGACTATTAACATATTATAGTGTAATGTTCTTTAAAGGTGTGTGTCTTCAATTCTTCCCAAAATTGGAGAGGAATTGGGGCAGTCGTGACGGACTCTGGAATGTTGTTCCAGATCCTGTGTTCATAGCTTGAAAAGGTCTGATGCTTTGTTTTTTCTTTCTACACTTTTTATTCTGCATAATATTGTTGTGCTGGTTGCAGGTGTGTCGAGAACCATCACAGCTGGTGGGCTTGTCTGTAAGATATGCAGGGTGATGGCTGTAATGGCTTTCCAAATGATGCACCTGGTCTAGAAGATAGTTGTGTCTAGCAAGGGAAACCAATGGAGTTTCATCAGGATGGATGTGATTGAATCATATTTCTTCAGGCCCTGGAGGTGGCCTGCTGTGGCCTGTAGGGTGCCCTTAAGAGTTGCCATTGTAGGGTCTAGGAGGACATGGAGTAGGATATATGACAGAGATTTCTAGCTACAGATTCCTGTCCTTAGGATTGTTCCCAGGTGTCAGATTGGATCTGGAACTTTTTTGTGAGCAGTACCCCTGTGCACAGCAAGGTAGCATTATTTGGCTCCGTATGGCATCAGCTGCACCCGAACTGATGTGCGGTGTAACTATGTAGATGCCACCTTAGCACACTGATGTCAGTACATTTCTTTTGGCACCAATCAGCGCAGATCCAAAGCGAGCTAACTCCCATCATTTTTTGACTATCTTTTTTGGACTTTTTGTCAATGTTTTTTTTAATTTGTCTCCTGGTGTGGCAGGGATGACAATGAGGAAGGCTGAATTCAAGCTTAGTGGCACCTATCACCATCAAATGTCAGTGATGTAGCTGCACCTCATCTGTCTGTGGTGCCTTAAGCGTGACCACAAAGCCAAGACCTGCAACGATCATCGTGTCATGCACCCTGAGGCCGTGAGAGAGTGATCCCTCCAGCTCTTTGCCACTCGACTTGTGACGCCGTGTTGGTCTTGATCCTGGTTGAGAAAAAGGTCTCGGGATTGTTCGTTAAGCCATAGATTTTCGCCGCAGTCGAAAGCGTCCCACTTCGGTAAATCCTACAAGAAGAAGAACAGCAAAAAGTCGAAGAGGTCTTTGACTTCAACCCGTCCATCAAAGTTTTCTGATGAGACGAGGGAGAATCATCACTAGAGGCCTGGTTCTGGGTTAGATCCTGTGCCTGGGCCATCTCCAAGCCTTCCTGAGTTTCAGGAAGCCAAAGCGAACCACGCCCAACTCTGACAATTCTATGAGGCCATTCACCTCATATTTGGGTGGGCTGTCCCTGGTGGAGCACCTTTGGCCCCTGTGGGTTTGGGAGGGGCCTCTATTTTTTCTCTGCTCTCAGGTCTGCCCTCGGCACCAGTTGAGCACCTTGGATTCACAGATGGATCTGTATCGCATCAGAAATACCACCTTGATCTTCCCAGACATACCACCTTGATCTTCCCTGGTGCCAGTTCCACTGGTGATGCTCCCCACACTGCTGGCAACCCCTGGAGGTGCTGTTCCCATTTTTAAGCCCAACTCCGACACAAAGCTAGAGGCGCATCACCAGACAATGACTCAGACTGGATCCCTTTCCTTCAGGCCAGAGTCTGAGCCCTATTCCTATGGGTTAGGACTTAGGGACGATTGGGAGGGGCCACTGGACCCTGAAGAATACCAGCTCCCAGACCCTGATATAGATTGGTGTGAGGAATTGGTGGATGCTGGTGGACTGGGCACCTCCTAAGATACTGGTTTGGTCTACCCTAGTTATGGAGGAGGGAGCCACATTTGCTATGGTGGAGAGGAGGTTGTCCGAGGTCCTGGACCTTCAGTTGCTCTCTGTGGCTGTCAAGACGAAGATTTTGATGGAGGTTCTACAACTGTGAGTCCCCACTTCAGAATAGTTTCTCCCCTTTAGTGAAGCCCTCATGTATGTCTTGCTCGGGACCTGGTCCAGGCCCTGCGCAGGGGCTCCTGTGAACATGACTACTGCCCGCCACCATCGCTCCACCCCAGGGGACACCTCTTTTTCATACAACATTGTACCCTGGAGAGGTTGGTGTCCAACCCTCCACTTCCAGACTAAATCCTGGCGCATTCCCTACCATCCCACTTGATAGGGAATCTAAAAGTCTGAATGCCTTGGGTAAGAAAATGTTTTCTTTCGCAGGCCCGGAAGTGATTAAGTTGCGCTGGTTCCACCTATGGTTCCGGAAGAGACCCTGGCCATACCTCTCAAGCTATTGCTGATGTGAGAGATGCTGCTAAGTACACAATCTGTTATGAGCTGGACATGACTGACTCATTAGGGAGAGCAGTTTCTTCCATTGCTGTCCTTACCGCACCTCACCTGGCTGATGACAACCTGATTTTCAGGCAATGTCCAAGCTTTGCCCTTCAATGACTCTTGTCTCTTCTGAGACAAACTGGACTCAGTGCTGGAGTGCTTCAAGGACAGCAGGCCTATGGCCAGGTCCTTTGACTTTTTCATGACTCTGTCAACTCCAGTCTGCCTTTCGCTCCTTTCGTGGCCATGTGGACCTTTTGTCAAGAGGTTCTGCGTCTCTGGACATGGCTGGAATGTCTAGGCATTTCCCTGGTGGTTCAACACTTGGTGGGCTTTCTGAACATGAGGGCGGACAAACTCAGTCAAAGATACCTAGCAGATCACGAATGGCTTCCCCATCCAGAGGTGGTGCAAAGACTCTTTCAGCAGGGGGAGAACCTTGGTTATATGTGTTCACCACAGCAAGAATGCATAATGTCAGCACTTCAGAGTGCTGCAGTTTCCAAAGTGGCTCTCATTCTGAGACGCTATTCATCTAGAGTGGAGCTCTGGCCTCCTGTATGCCTTTCAGCCAATACCGCTCCTGCCCTGAGTTCTCAAGGAGATTGGTAACAACCTGGCCCAAGTAATTTTTGTGGCTCTGAACTGTGCTCAGAGAGTTTGGTATTCCGAGCTGTTGAGCATGGCTATTGGTCCTCTGTTCAGGCTGCCCCTTCAGGAGTATATTCTGCTGCAGCACCGTGGGAGGGTTCTTCCCTTGAACCTTTCAACGCTCCGCCTTCATGCATGGAGATTGAGCAGCAACAGATGACTGCTTTCACCCTCCTGCCCTAATCCTGTAATGCCATCTTGGAACCCAGACACCCCTCCATCAAGATGGTATGCACCTGCCGTTTGGACAAGTTTGTGGCATGGTGTGCAGAGAAACAGATTGACCCATTTTCTGCCCTCCTTTCTCAGGTCCTTCTTCTTATTTCCTCTCTTGCCGAGCAGGGCTCTACTTTGTGCACCTTAATAGGATATCTTTCTGTCATCTCATCATTTCTGCAGTTGCCTGATCAGTCATTCCTCTTCAAGTCCCCTATTGTACATAGGTTTATGAAAAGCCTACAACACTTGTTCCCTCCTTCACCCTTCATCATGCCTTTCTTGATGTGCACTCCTTTCAAGCATCTCCACAACTGTCCTCTCAGGCTTCTAACTATCAAGACAGCCTTTCTAGTGGCAATAACTTATGCCTCCTAGCATCATTGAACTCCAGGCCTTATCATCTAAGCTCCGGTAAATTAACATCTACCAGGCAAGCTAGTCCTTTGCACTAGTGTTCCTTCCTACTGAAGGTGATCACTCCCTTTTACATACACCAGTCCATCACCCTGCCTATCTTTTATGCTCCAACTCATCCCCCTGAAGAAGAGGAGCAACTCCACTGGCTGGACCCAAAAAGAGCATTGTTGTTGTACCTTGGCCAGTTCGGTCATGCAGGTCTTTTTAGTGTGATATTGTTTTGTGCACCTACCTCTGGGAAGGTATAACTTCTTTTTTTTTTTCTAAGGCAAGGAATCTGCGGGTTTAGGTCTCTATCATATGAACAAGTTACTTACCTTCTGGTATGCCTTATTTGGTATAGACTCTATCTAGCCACAGATTTCTTACTGACCCACCAATCCTTCCCACTCTGTGAACAGATTTCTAGGGACATGGCTTGCCCCATTACAGGGCACTAGTTTTTCACACCATTGGTGATCGTTCTTCGTGGCTCTGTGCTCCTGGAGTGGAAAGTCACAATATGAAACTGACGCCAGCACGCCGGGCTGGCACCTATAACTGCACACATAACTTCTGGCATGGATGACGCAGACAACACCATGTGAAGCCAAACTATGCCACCTACTGGTGTGCAGAGGCACTGCTCCCAAAAAAATAATAGATCCAGTCTGACGCCTGAGAATAATTCTATGGTAAGGATGTGCAGCAAGATATAGGGCCTCATTACAACCTCAGTGGTGTTTTGTGAAGACCGCCGAGGCTGCGGGCGCCAGTATACCGCTAGTGCTGGCGATACATCTGGCTCCCTATTTCAACTTTTCTGCTGGGCCAGCGGATGGTAACAGTGTTACCATCCGCTGGCCCAGCGGAAAAGTCACATCAACATTGCTGCCGGCTCGTAATAGAGCCGGCGGTAATGCTGATGTGCAGTGGGTGCAGTAGCACCCGTCGCACATTTCACTGCCTGAAATTCGGGCAGTGAAATGCGCAATGGGGCTGTGCCTGGGGGCCCTGCACTGCCCATGCCAAGTGCATGGGCACCCCAAGTCCCCTTACCGCCAGCCTTCCCATGGCAGTGTCTGCCGCCATGGACAGGCTGGCGGTAAGGGGAGTCGAAATCCCCAGGGCAGCGCTGCTTGCAGCGCTGCCCTGGCAGATTACGACCGCCAGTCCTGGCAGTATTACCGTGGCGGAAGGGCCACGGTCGTGATAAGGCTGGCAGTACCCCCAGCCTGTTGGCGGTACTACCTCCACTATATCCGTGGTGGTCACCGACTACCAGGGTTATAATGAGGGCCATAGTCTCTACCAAATAAAGTGTTACTGACAGTAACTTGTTCTTTGCCACCATTCACATGCGAGAGCATGAGAACCTGAACAGTAGTTCAGAAGTCACTTTTTAGAAGAAACTTTCACTTTATTTAGAAGAGAGAGATGATATAAGACTGTCTTTGTTTTTCTGCCAATGTGTTAATTGTGTGTGAGGTTGATATGCAGGGTGAATCCAAGTAACATGGCATTCAGTAAACATTTGGGGTTGAAGCCATCAAAGTTCAAGTCACTGAGCCAGTTTTTTGGCTATTTGTTGTTCTTGGCAAATAACATGAACTCTGTCTTTCTTTGGTTAAGATTCATGTAGGTGCAGTACATCCACCTCTGGATTGTGGGCAGGCAGTGTTTGAGTCATTGGATGTCTGAAACAGAGGAGATTTCAAGTAGAGATGTGTATTGTGAATCTTGATGCTGTTATCTATGAGTAGAGCACAAAGTGGCTCCATGTAGAGGTTAAAAATAACAGAGGACAGTATGGAACTCTGGGGAATTCCAGTTCTAGTGAATCCCATTTGAGACTCCAGGGTATGTATGAGAGTGGGAATGGTTTCTGAATCTGGATAAAAAATTAATATTATAATATTAGCCTACAAATAAAAAGACTTGTCGTGGCTGTCTTGCTGTTAAGACTATTAGTAGTAAAACTCATGATTCAGTGCGAAAAATACCAGAAGACATTGGGAAAATGACTACAAGGGTTTGTGAACTTGTAAATGAGAAATGCACAAATAAAAAGTGTCCGCTCAGACATCTTTATAGGAGACTTGTGGACATTTAATGGAAAATTGAGGCCTTTAAGAGCTGACAATGCCAAAAGAATCTAAGGGTGCTGGGTATCGAGGAGGAGGCTGAGGATTTTGACCACAGGCAATTTGCTGCTAAATAATTTCAGAGAATATTCCCTGATACCCATAAATTCAACCAGCAGATTCAGCTGTCTCATAGATTTCCAAACCACGACAGAACCTATAGTAGTGCAGGCAAGGATTCTGAGAATCTTACAGTTTTTCTGATTTTTATTGGTAGTTATCTAGGAAAAGCCTTGCGAGATGGGTGAAACCAACGACTTGTTGGAATAAATTACTCGCTTCCAAGTTTTTGAAAAGGGTGTTGCCAATTAACTTGAGGCCTCCTCCACCCATGGCTTAAAATCACCTAGCTCAAAAAACAATTGTAAAGATGTTGGCAATGAAAGCAGAACACATCAAGGCAAATGACAAACTGGTGTGGAATGGAAGAGGAACTCTGGCCACTTTCACACCTTGGCACTGTAATACAAATGCATATTTTTTTATTGCCTAGAACTTGTGCAGAGTTTTATTTCTAAGTGACCCTGGGTGAATCTCTACTACTCTTCAACATTTTTTATTGAGATTGCTAGATGGCTAATTTTAAAGTGCTATCCAGTGCTATGCATTTCAAGAAAAGCAAACTGTTTAGAGCTTTAGTTGATACATTCAAGTATACATGGTCAAGAAACACGCACATCGCTTGCTAATTAATATTAAGTCTGAAAAGTTTGTCTACTCCCAAAAAATGTTACTCAATCTTTTGTTAGGATTCTTCCGCCTCCTTCTGTCATTGCCTACGTATTCCTTGTTCAGAAGCCCTTCAAGGGGGACTGACTGATTCTACCTAAGATGAGATAACTGTGTGTCCCAGTGTGGGTGTTCCCAAGCCTTTTGTGCCCATTGTAAGTCAGTGAACAGTGCTGCATGCTGGGACTTAAGATCCTTACACACAATTACGTATGTTTCTTGGGCAGAGACCCAGATGCTTCTTTGTCCAAACCTATCTAAGCCTCCCTGTCCACCTCTTCTACTAATTACAAATATGGGGTGTGTGACATCAATTATTCATATTGTTGTCTGCAATGGCTGAATGAAACCGATGGATATGTATACTGAAGGTTCCAATTGGGTGAACAAATCGCAAGTGTTTTGGCCATCTCTGCTCACAGTCTGATTTTGTTTATGAAGCATACAGTTACCAGCGGTGCTGCATCCTTCTTTTTAGGGACTTAAGTGA
Organism: Pleurodeles waltl; assembly: GCF_031143425.1. Classification (NCBI taxonomy): domain Eukaryota; kingdom Metazoa; phylum Chordata; class Amphibia; order Caudata; family Salamandridae; genus Pleurodeles; species Pleurodeles waltl. The sequence continues at coordinate 1,781,051,375 of NC_090440.1, read as the reverse complement.
CGAAGCTACCTTTATTACTTATAAGCAATGTAATCACTTACATTGTCTTTCTTGTCCCCATTGGTATAAATGGATTGTTTTCAAACAGTTGTTACATGAGGACTGGATAGTCTAACCAGGAAGATGGAGCTATTTGTAGTCCCTCCCAAGTTCAGGGTGTGACTTTCATCAGGTGTAGAAGCCAGGTAAAAAGATTTGAGGTTTAGGCAGTTAATCGGTTCTCTCATGTGGTGGGTCCCGACGTTTTGCAAGAACTGAGATGAAGAATGTAAGCAGTAAATCCCTGATGAAAGTTCAGAAATGTGAGAATCCCTCTTTCACCTGAACTGGGAAAATTGAATTTGGGTGTTCAGTGTACCTTTTCGGAATTAAGGCATTAACCTGTCCTCTTGCTTGCGAAGTGGAACCGCAATCAAGAGAGCTGTAATTTCTTCCCAATATTCAGTGAACTTTTTGTGTGGGTAGAGGTGTGGGCTTACCTCCAGAGGTCTTGTGTTTTTGGTCAGGGATCAGCCCTCCCCCATGGGATTATGTGTTTCTCCTTAATTGTGAACCTAGGGCTGATTGAAAAAGGTATTTGAGGGTTGCAAAGCCTGCAAATCACATAAATACAGGTCGTGCAGCCAGAAAATGTATTCCGTCCTGCAAAAGGAGCTTTACAACCCTTTCCGAATCACAAATAGGATAGAGGATGTGAAAGGTCGCCCCCTCCAGGCCCCCCTTTCCCTTTGCACTGGGGTTTGACGTCTGGGGTCATAACTGATTTGCATAGTGAAAACAGTCCCTGGTGGTAAGCCTCCCCTTTGGAATAATATCAGGTACCCGTGCGGGATGCCAACAAGGCTTCTCCCGATGTCTTACTTGTATGTCAACATTGAAAAACAAAGCATCACATGTTCCTCTAAGGGAGATACGCTGTTTTCAAAAATGTCCATGTGCTTATAATTAGGGTGACAAGGTGTCCCAGATTTGCCAGAACATTCACGATTTTTCATCAGCTGACCTGACAGATTTCGGCAAATTTGGCTCCCGGTTTTTAGAGGGGGTCGACTGTAAACAGTGAGAGGCAATTTTTTAGGTGTTCTAACCAGCAGGGGCTGTTTGTGATAATGCTTGGTGTGGCGGTGGGGGGGTTCTGTGTGGGGGTGGTAATACTAAAAAACATTAATAAATCCCACTTACCTGCCGCATGACACCGCTGTGTTCCTCACTGTCTCAGTGCTTCTCTGCTTCTTCTCTCTCCACCCAATCCAGATGCTTCGGTCATGCTATTACCCAGCATGAGAGAAGCTCCTGGATTGGTCTCAGTGGCCTGAAATGCCACTCAGCTGGGGACTGGAAGCCTGAACTGGTTCTTCACCTGAGAGTTCTAAGTGCATATGAGTGCACACCACTCCTCCTCCCCCTGCTGCTGACGAGGATTGCCCCGCCCTGCCCTACAAGGAGGAAGTGAAAAGTAAAATGATAATACAATAGTTGTATTGTCATTTTATTTTTCTACTGCCTTTCAGTAGCGGTGCGACGCTGCACCGCCATAGCGGAGCAACCCATGTTGATGAGAGCGGTCATTCTGCACTGTTTCGTTTATGTAGTCCTTATTCTATTTTTGTAAAATATCTCAGATTTAGTTTCTCATGATCTGGTCACCCTACTTTTATTACACTCGTAGGTATGATGTTCATCATAGGCCTCCGCCTCTGCAATGGCAGCCATTTCAAAATGCAAACTGCCTAATTCATATTCACAAGACAGGAGGTTTTGCAACCCTCTACTAATAGACAGTTTACGATGTGAATGGATGGGTCACCATTCCCCCCCATCCCCCACCCCTGCAAACCATTCAGAAAGAAAGGATAATAAACTATGGCCCTCATTACAACCGTGGCGGTAAATGCTGCCTACTGCCGTGCTGACGGCTGCCAACATACCGTGACCGATGCGGTATTCCGCTATGGGTATTATGACCCGCACCAAGAAATCCGCCACTATACAGACACCCACACAAGTCAGCCAGCCCAAAGGTCAGTGATAAACAGGCGATAGCAAAACCCACACAGCTACGCCAACAGGAATACGCCCCCAGTATCACGACCCAAGAATCACTGCGGCGGTCTTTCAACCGCGGTAAACCATTGGCGGTACACACCGCTGCCCTGAAAATACACACACACTAACAAAACTACACCACATTGGACAATTCAAAATACACACACCTGACACACATACACACACCACACCCACACCACTATAAAACACCCACCCACAACCCCTTACAGCGAAAAACAAAAGATAGCAAGCAGAGAGAGAAAAGCCAGGCGCACCCACTCAATCAGAGGCACAATACATCATCACCCATACACCATCCACGCACCTCAAAACACAACACCCCACACATCACCCTACACATACCACTCACACCACCCCAAAGACACCCCAGGTTTTCAGAGGAAGAGCTAAGGGTCATGGTGGAGGACATCATCCGGGTAGAGCCACAGCTATTCGGACCACAGGTGCAGCAGATGTCCATTGCAAGGAAGATGGAGCTATGGCGGAGGATCGTGGACAGGGTCAATGCCATGGGACAGCACTAAAGAACAAGGGATGACATCAGGAAGAGGTGGAACGACCTACAGGGGAAGGTACGTTCCGTGGTTGCAAGACACCAGGTAGCCATACAGAGGGCTGGCGGTGGACCCCCACAACTAACAACATGGGAGGAGCAAGTCTTGGCAATAATGCATCCTGAGGGCCTTGCAGGAGTAGCAGGAGGACTGGACTCTGGTAAGTCGATTCTTTACTACTTAATCCCCCCACCCTACCTGCATGCCATTACAAACTCCTACCCCTACCCTCACCTCCATCACTCCACCACCTCACACATACCCCACTATCAGAACCCACCCATCCCAATACCAAGCCCTGCATGTAACACCAATGCATGGACCCCCATCACAGACCTGCATGGACACCCATCACTACCCAGTAGAGAGACTCACCCAGCCCACAAAATCACCACCAACACAAGGCAAAGCTGCAAGGGAAATCACAACCATACAGGGAAACACACCCATGCACAAGATGTTACACGCAGATACACTAGCACAGCATTTGCATCCCCACAGGACCCCTACTCAACGTCACCAGAGAGGAGATGCCAGCTACATCCAGTCCCTCCCCCCCAGAAGAGGCCCACAGTGATGACAGCAGCTCTGCACGCCTGGATCAGGATGACCAACCTGTCCCATCAGGGACCTCTGGACAGTCGGTTACCCTGCCACAGTCCCAACCCACCACAGAGCCTCCCCCCTCAGGAAACACCAGCACAGCACCCACCCAGCTGGCCCATGCCACCGTCCCCAGGACACGTCAATCAGCAGTGTGTCCACCACTACAGGGACCCCAGGCAACCCCACTAACCTAAGACAATCAGGGACCTGGGGTCAGTGGGCATATGGTTCAGGGGACAGAGGCATAGGACAACAGGGAAGCTGGGAGGACTGCTGTGCGACAGGGGGAGGACAGGCCCAGGGAACCGATCCTCCAGGAGGCAGTCACCAACACCCTGGGAGCATACCACCATTCCCAGGAGACCATGGGCCAGGTACTGGCCAAGTTTCAGGAGACCCAGCGGCTGCAGGAGGGACAGTACCTGAGGATCAGGGAGGACCTCAAACACATCTACACCATCCTGGTCACCATTGCAGGGGTGCTGGCTGACATGGCCATGAGGGAGGCAGTGGCACAGCAACGGGCCCCTGACACTAGCCAAACCGATGAACAGCCTTCCAAGTCTTCCGGCGCTAGTGGACAGGAGGCCCTGCCACAGGAACAACAGGCCACCAGCACCCCACCCTCTGCAGAAGGAGAACCACCCCGCAAACGGTCCCTGCGATCCAGACTGAAGCCAGAGAACATTGCCAAGACCCCCGCCAGGAAATAAGACTCTCCTGATTGTCACCCTTCTGTCCCACTCTGTCACCCTGTCCACCTTGAACTGCTATTACTCCCCTTCCCATGCCCCATTGGACAATGCACCTGTGATACGAAGAGACTGGACTCTACCCTGGACTTTCCTCCACCATCGGCCCAGCCCATTGCACATCCCCCTCTACTTATGAGCACGTAAATAAACACCCTTGGAACAAATACAAATCTGGAGTCTGTCAAATGATTCGAATATGTATTAGTTTAACATTATCAAATCATTGCACGTCATATGTACAGTTAAATATACTTTGGAGTGACCTTTGGTGTGAAGCAGTACACATAGCAGGAGCCACAGAGATCTGAAAATAGAGATGCCAAAGGGTACAGTAAGTGGCTATAGACATAGGGAAATCAGGCTGCCATGTACAATGTCGAACAGAAAACTGAAAAGTGAAGTTACAGTCTCTTACCTGTGTGTCACTGCAAGTACTGCTGTATTATACTGCTTCTGTTTTCAACATCTTCTTCCTCTGCCTCCTCTTCCTCACTGTCCACAGGCTCCACTGCTGCCACAAGACCATCTCCAGGCACATCCTCCTGCATAAAAGGCACCTGGCGTATCAAGGCCAGGTTGTGCAACATGCAAAGATGATCTGGCACACCTTCTTGGGTGAGTAGTACAGGGATCCACCTGTCAGATGGAGTCACCGGAACCTGGCCTTCAGGAGGCCAAAGGTCCTTTAAATAATCCTCCTTGTACGCCCATGTGCCTCATTGTAACGTTCCTCTACCCTTGTCCTGGGATTCCTCACTGGGGTCAGTATCCATGAGAGGTTGGGGTAACCAGAGTCACCTGCAACTATCAAGGGACAACTGTTAGACACACACTAACCCTTAGGTACAACCCCAGACTCCTACGTATACTGTGTGGGGACCTTGGGCTCACCTATTAGCCACACCTGGTGCCTGAGGAGTTGGCCCATCACATATGGGATGCTGCTTTTCCTCAAGATAAAGGCGTCATGCACAGAGCCAGGATATTTGGCATTCACATGGGAGATGTACTGGTCCGCCAAACACACCATCTGCACATTCATAGAGTGATAGCTTTTTCTATTCCTGAAAACTTGTTCACTTCTCCAGGGGGAAAAATGCCACATGTGTACCATCAATGGCACCAATGATGTTGGGGATGTGTCCCAGGGCATAAACGTCAGCTTTCACTGTGGCCAAATCCTCCACCTGGGGGAATATGATGTAGCTGCGCATGTGTGGACTGACAACACTTTGGTCAACACGTTGGAAAACATTGGCTGAGACATCCCTGATGCCATGGCCACTGTTGTTTGGAAGGAACCACATGCCAGGAAATGGAGCACTGACAAGACCTGAACGAGAGGGGGGATACCTGTGGGCTGGCGAATAGCTGACATCAGGTCTGGCTCCAATTGGGCACACAGATCTTGGATTGTTGCACGATCAAGTCTGTAGGTTATGATAATGTGCCTGTCCTCCCTTGTCTCAGGGTCCACCAGGGGTCTGTACACCGGAGGATGCCGCCATCTCATATTCAGCCTCACCGGTTGAAGCCTATGGAAGAAAACGGTGAGCAAAGGATCATATTCACACACTGTTGCACTAATGATGATTTTTTTTCCTTTACAGAACCAGTATGTGAATCCGACAATCTATTGCTGTGCCAATGTCTGCTGTGACACAGTTAGGTGCCATGCCCTGTGCTCCCCTGAAATGGCAGCTGCCTGACCTGTGAGGAGGGACAAGTGGAAATGAGGTAATTCTGCTGGCGTTGTGCACCGTCCCGGTAGGCGGTCGAAGACCGCCATGCAACTTCACATTGGTTATCATTGGGCCCTATGGGTTCCAGGAGCCAATGGTGATGTACACCGGCAGTGACGATACGCACCACCGCGGAGGTGACCGCCATTTTTTATCTGTTCACTCACTTGCTACCTGACCTTCAACAGGAGAGAACCTATACTGCAAGTGCTGCTGTGACCTGTGTCTGGAAGCGACAATGGCTCATGTGTCTGGGGAAAGCACCCCGGCCTTCAATGTGGAGGAGTTGGAGAAACTGGTGGATGGGGTCCTATCCCAGTACATGTTACTCTATGGTCCTCCAGACAAACAGGTGAGTACAAGGTGATCATGATGCACGGGCCTTGAATGTATGGAATGCTATGTGTGTAAGCCACATGTGGGGGGGGGCAGAGGCGTCCTGACCAGAGTGCTGCATGTAAGGTGGTCAATGTATGTGCATCAGGGGATGGGAGGGATCTGGTGGGCCATGAGTGTGATGGTCCGGACGGTTGACTAATTCACTTTTCTACTGTCTTTTCCATGCAGGTCAGTGCCCACCACAAAAGGGGTATTTGGCGTGCCATCGTCAAGGAGGTGCAGACCCTGGAGGTCTTTGACAGACGGAGCACCCACTGCCGCAAAAGGTGGGAGGATCTGCACCGCTGGGCAAAAAAGACAGCGGAGGCCCAGCTGGGGCTGGCCTCCCAACGAAGAAGGGGTGCCTGTCGCACCATGACTCCCCTGATGTGCCGCATCCTGGCGGCGGCCTATCCGAAATTGGATGGGTGCTTGAAGGCATCACAGCAGCCACAAGGGGGTGAGTACAGATTCTGAATCCTGACTTTGCGCGCTTTAAGAGTTACCTGGGTGGGGGATGTGGGCTATGGGTGCCCCTAGGCCAGGGCGAAGATTGCAAGGTAGGTCCCTTGATGGGCAGGCTCTGAAGCACTCCTACCCCAATATTGATAGTAGGCATCTACTACTGGGCAGGGTCCTGTGGGTTTCAGGTGTGCAGCTAATGGCGGTAGGTATTGTACCCCATAGGTTGGTGACTATCTTAGTAACTGGTAGTGCATGGCCTAGTGCATAGGGCTACTCCCTGTGTGTTGTGTACGCCAATGGTAGTGTTGTTGCTGGCATTGACCAAGTGTATCCTCTGTCTCTCCCCCCTTTTTTTTGTCACCCTGTCCTTGTGTGCATTAGCATCATCTGGCGGAGGAGCAGAGGAACTGGCGATGGAGGGAGCTGCATCCCACATGGGCCTGGAGGCAGAATCCACCGATGATGAGGGCACCAGTGGGATGGAGGGCGAGGGGAGCACCACGACGGGGACAGGAGGGTAGACCACAGGCAGCGACTCCTTCTCCGATGGAAGCTCCCTGGCGATGGCGGACAACTCTCTGCCCACCACAACAACAGGTACAGCCACCACCCCCCTACCAGCACCGCCCTCCCAGCAGCCCCTCAGCGTGTTTCCCGTGCCCACTCACCCAGGAGGGTGGGCATCCCCTTCGCCACAGGCACCTCAGGTCCTGCCCCAGTCAGCGAGGAGGCTGTTGACCTCCTGAGATCCCTCACTGTTGGGCAGTCAACCATTCTGAATGCCATCCAGGCTGTCAAGAGGCATTTGCAACAAACAAATGCATAGCTGGAAGGCACTCACCCTGGCGTGGCGGCCCAACAGAGAGCATTTCAGGCTCTGGCCTCAAGACTGATGGCAGCCCTTGTACGTGTCTCTAGCCTCCCCCCTCCAACTTCCTCTACCCAGACACTATCCCCTCAACCCCAGCCTATCCCAAGCACACCTTCAGACCAGCATTCACCCAAATCAACACCCAGAAGTTGCTCAGGCAAACAGAAGCACCACACTTCATCTCACAGGCACTCACACAAGCACCATCCCTATGCAGACACACAAATATCCACTGCCTCCACTGTGTCCCCCTCCTCCTCATTGTCTACCTCCCTCCCAGTAGTGTCTCCATTCACACCTGCATGCAATACATCCTCATCCACTACCTCCATCACCAGCACGCCCATCACAACACACCCCTCACGAGCAGTCACCAACCCCACATCCATTCACACGTCCCCTGTGTCCTCTCCCAGTGTGTCTGTGACCCCTCATCCAAAGTCCACAAACACAAGCACCCACCCACCCACAGGCATCCACCTCACAACAGTATCCAGCCCATTCACCTGCACCCAAACTCAGCAGACAGACACCTCCTACAACCACTCTCTCTTCCTCCACTCCCAAACCCTGTCCCTCTAAACGCCCCAGTGTCTCTAAGAAGATTTTCCTGGCAAACATTGACCTCTTCCCTACCCTTACCCCCGTCCTTTCCCTCGGGCCAGGGTGTCCAGAACCCAGGCCAGCACCTCAGCCACCAAGTTCACATCCGCTGTGGTACCTGCAACTCACAGAGGCTCAAAGGGGGCACCCGTCAGGCCAGCCAGTGTGCCACCAACCCCTGCAAAGGACAAAACCATTCTGCCACCTGCCAAGGTGAAGAAGGGGACAGCATGCAGCAAGGGTAAGGAGCACGAACCACCCAGCAAGGCCTCCTCAAAAACTCCAGCTGCCAGACCCAAGGTCACACCACCATCTGCCAAGGTGAGGAAGGGGCATCAAACACCAGGCAAGGCACTTCAGCCGTCAGAGGCTGCAGGTGAAGGCCTGGTGACTACCAGCACAACCACCAGGCCCGCCACCTGCACCGTGGCCAGCACCGCCAGCAGCCCCGCCGAAAGCACCGCCACCTGCACCGCCGCTAGCACCACTACTGTCAGCAGCAGCAGCCCCAGTGGGCAGCCGTCTGAGGCTGCAGGAGAAGGGCTGGAGCCTCCCTCCACCACTGGCAGCACTGGCACCATGGCCAGCACCTCCACCTGCACCGCCGCTAGCACCGCCGCAGGCCCCGCTGCAACCACCGCCACCTGCACCACTGACAATAGGACCACTACCAGTAGCAGCAGCAGCCCCAGTGGGTAGCCGTCCGAGGCTGCAGGAGGAGGGCTCGAGCCTCCCACCTCCAGTGGCTGCACCACCACCATCACCGGCACTACCACCAGTTTGCAGCCTTAGCCGCCGCAGGATGGAGTCTAGCCCTGCCTCCATGGACTATCATGCAACCTGTTCCCTGCAAATCTTGTGCCTTAGACACCCAGGTGAGGGAATGTGAACTGCCACACCCCAAGTGTTGCTTCACTAGGCACAAGGCCCCCTCCAGAACCAGTGGAGACTGGCATCCACTCACCCTATCCTTGGCAGGCTGAAGCACACTGGGCACAAAGCCCCCTCAAGAACCAATGGAGATATGCATCCACTCACCCTATCCTTGGCAGGATGTAGCACACTGGGCACAAGGCCCCCTCCAGAACCAGTGGAGATATGCATCCTCTCACCCTATCCTTGGCAGGATGAAGCACACTGGGTACAAAGCCCCCTCTCCAGAACCAGTGGAGATATGCATCCTCTCACCCTATCCTTGGCAGGATGAAGCACACTGGGTACAAAGCCCCCTCCAGAACCAGTGGAAGAAAACATCCACTTGAGAGACTGTGGCTTTGCACTCCCTAGGACCAAGCAGTGGGCAAAGCACCCACTTGAGAGACTGTGGCTTTACATTCCCCAGGACCAAGCAGTGGGCAACCCACCCACTTGAGAGACTGTGCTTTGCACTCCCCAGGACACTGCTGTGGGCATGGAGCCCTCCCCAGCAGCAGTGACGTTATTCCATTCTCCGGCTGGGGTGCTCCCCCTTTCCCCGTCCCCCTGAGGTGCCTGTGTGTTTTCAACCTGATGCCCCTGCAGTGTTCTCTCCATATAGAGACAGAAGTCAAGTGTGGGCTTGGCCCATGAGTTTTGGCCCAGTGGCCCACGGACATTTGGATGGGACAAAGTACGGCCTTATGTACAAGTTGTATATTTTTGTAAATACTATTTTTCTATTCATTACGTATATATCTGCCTGTTTCTAATATATCACTGATTTAACTCAATTCCTTTTGTCCTTGCGTTCTTCCAGGGGGTTACGGGGTGTAAATGTAATGTTGATGCATGTGTTTGTGTGTATGGTGTTGTGCGTGAGGGTGGGGATGTTGTGTGTGTGTGTCACTCTTTTTTTTCCTTTCCCCTCCCATTTGTACTAGGTGCAGTACTCACTGTGGTTGTCGCCGCCGCCTGGTAGATGAGGAGGTAGACCAGCATGGGCAGGACTTGTAACTCGGGCTCCATGGCGTCCTGGTTCTTCGTTGAGTGTCGGGAGGTGAGTGGTTTCCCTTGCAAGTCCTGTTTCCGCCGTGCTTTTGATGGCATTGGTACCGCCCCGGAAAAGCTGGCGGGTAGGTGGGTTGTGATGGGGTGGGCGGTACATTGTCTTCAGCCTTTCTGTTGGCGGTGACCGCTGTGGTGTTTGCTTCTACCGCCGTGGCGGTTGGAGTATTAAAGTGGCTGTCTGTGCTGGCGGTTTCCGCCGTGGCTGTGATCCCATTTTTTTTACCGCCTGCCTGTTGCCGGTATTACCGCCGCTTTAACACCGACCACCACGGTTGTAATGAGGGCCTACGTTTATTATCCTTTGGTTTTGAAAAGGGCGAGGACACGGGGTGATTAGTAGTGCTGCGCATGTATGTTTGGCTGGCCGACTCGGGCTGGACAAACACACCTGCGCAGTAGGCTCAGCCTCCAGTGTCAGGATTGGCCGCAGGGTAGGCTGGGAGCCTATGCCTGCCTGCAGCGAGGATGAAAAGGGGAGTGTCGCGGGTCGGCAGTTCAGGTAAGTTTTTTTTATTAAAATATATTCCTGTTTCCCCCCCGTCCTACCCTTCCCCCCTCCCTTTTTAGCGCTGCGAGCCGCAACCGTCATTCACATTGCAAAATGAAGGGCAGTTTGCAAACCAGTCGATGTGCAACATTCGTTGTCTGGTTTACAATCTGGGCCCATAGTTTCTTAACATGTATGCGTAAATGTTACCACAAGAAATTGAAGCTTGTTACTAAAGAATTTGAGGGTATTGCAAGGCACGAATGTCCATGAGGGGTAGACAGGTGTACTTTTGGACTCCCTTCGGTAGTCTGGCTGGCACAAACCTTGCCACGATAGATCAGGAAAGTGGTAACAGGTGTTTAAAATAAACATGGCTCCAAGAGTTACGTTCACTTTTATTATATTCCACTCCCTGCTACTTTCATACCCTCTCAATAGCAAACAGGAGGCTGTTGATGTGCTAAGCATGCGCAGCAGCCATCTCTGTAATGTCATCAGTGAAAGTGTTCATGACGCACTTCCGTTGCTCCGGTGGTTTGATGAATCAGCAGCGTGTCAAGGGTAATAAGGGCTATACAAAATGACTATATACATCCTGTCCCGTAGCATACCAAAACAACTATACTGCAACTGGTGAAAAAAGGACCCTGGATTCCTTTCGTAGATAAAAGCAGTCAGTGTGGCGTATGCTGTCTCTGTCTCCAGACAGCTTTCGCGCATGCCGAATGAACTTGCTTTCTTAGAAATATACCATCAAAAACCTCCTTGTTCGCTCAACCTTGTAGAATACATTTTCATCTGAACTGCCTCATCCATGGTGTAAAAAGTGAATCATTAATGCAAAAGAGCACATTCACACATAGTTAATGAGATTCACCTCGCATCATAATCTCTCGTGTTAGCGTAACCAGAAGAACAAGCGCTATCACTCTCACATGAAGAGTTAATTCCTAGACGATCCAGGGAGCAGCAGAACATTCTGCAGCAACTATAGAGATTTCTTTCTTTTTGGGGGTAATAAGGGCTGTCAAGAAAGATGAGCAGCAGTGCTGCTTGCCCGAGGCCCTGTTTTTTTCAAGGCCCCAAAATGCACTGCTTACATTTATAGGGCCACTGGAATTATGCATTTGTGCGGCCACGGCGATTTTCGCATCATTGTAGATTTGCCACATTTGCCACATAATCCACCATCTGCTGCATAATCTGCAGATTTTAACAAAATATAATTTGTGTCTATCTGAAACGGTTCAACAGTTACTAAAAATGCAACGACACTTGTTGCAGTGTGCTGGAAGGCGCTTTCCAAAGCTGGACTGGCCACCTTTCTGTTGCTTGGTGCTATATTTGGGTGTTAATCTGATACGAATGAAGTGCAACCAATGCCCAGACAGTGTTACCGAGTTAAAAAATGACGAAATAATGAAGTTATATTGTTACAAAATGTGCTGCATTATGCCACATACTTTGTGGTTTCTCACTGCATAATTTTCTCAATTCTACCGCATAATTTGGCCTTCACCTGCCGCAAAATTTCAGCGGCCCTGTTTACAGATCATAGAAGCATTCCCGGCCTCCTTTTCTGATGTATTTGCCACTAGGTGACGCCTAAAATGAAGCTCAAGAAATTGCTTTTCTTTTGATTGAAGTGCTCATGCCACCAGAAAACCAGGGCCCGCATAATGTTTGTGCCCCGGGCCCCACTAAGGCTTCTGACAGGAATGAGGAAAAAGCATCGCACCTTGCTGTTTATCATACTGCATTATTCCCAACAGGTACCAGAAATCTATTAATTGGGTGCTTTGATGTTAATTAACTGCGGGCGATTCCACTGCTCGCTTTAGACATGCTGCTCGGTCACTTTCAATAGGCGGACGTGGCATTTAGATATGATGGTGGTGTATTACAAATGACTATGAAGTTCTGCGAGGAACGATTATTCAGGGAAAGACGCAGATTAGGCAGCACTGGAGTGATTACACTGGAATGAGTTCTGCTACTGTTCAAGAAGTTTAATTAAAAGATATGATACAAGCTTTGACGGCCGCCTCCCTGCTATGTGTCTGCATGTGCTTGCGTTCTCCTTATGTTTTGTTTAATTATACGCCTTTGGACATTTGTCTTTCTTGTTTATGCTAATGTGCTTGGCTCTCCCACTTCACTTCGCTTCCCTCGCTTGTTACTGTTCCTTTTTATGGTTAAAAACGAGCCTCGGCTGAAAAGACTACATTTGTTTTCTGCTTGAAACTGACAAGCCATCTTGGGGTACTCAGTTTAAACACAAAATACACGTGCACGTCGTACCTAATGACTCAGACAAAGGTTTCTCGGCTGTATGTATAGACAGATTGATTTATTTGTCCCTATTAGTAGCACATTTGCCTTGTCTTGCTGGCAGTTATATTGGTTGAGGACCAATATACTTATGCGAAACGATGCAATGTCTCTTTTTATCGTTGCTTAAATTCATTTTGTTGCAGAGGTGTTCACACAAGCAGCGTGACATACCTATGTCATCAGAATCCCGGCGGAGAAGAACATCACGTCACTTCTTCAACCATCACAGTTTTTATATACTATTTTTGAAATAGCAAAGTATTTACATTTTGACTCTAAAGTGCTATATAATTTAGTTGAATTAATGTAATTATATTCATACATATAGTTGCAATTAAGTGGTACCGGAACATGGTTTTCTGACTATAATGATTTATTGATCTGCATTTTTCACATTTAATGATTCATTTATATGTAACTTTGTGCATCCCAATGGGAAAAACCTTCCAGCTCCTACCGCCCAGAGGATGTCTTGTATGACCCAGGCGTGTTCGAGGTCACCCTCTCTTATCCATGCAAGTCTACAGGATAAAATATCCATTATAGATGACATACCAAAAGCCAGTGTTACCACACTTACTGCTAATTTATAGTTACACTACTTGCGGTTAGTTCGATATTTTTGTCTTAGGCTAAACTCCACACAGTTGCCCTAGAAACTGCAAAAGGCAACTAACAAGTCTTCAATTTAGGAGGAGGTATAGAGCTATTGGCTTTACCAATGCTTGTTTGCATCGCATACAGAAAATGTGCTAAAAGGTCCTTCCTTTTGCAGATGCTGTTCCTAAACAGGAGGAGAATGTTTGTTGTACCTCCAATGATGAAAGTTGAGTTGTATTGCCTTGCAGTCAAATGGCAGTGACAAAAGCTTTTGTCCTGATTGCATGTCCACAGTAACCTAAAAAGAAGCTCACTTCAATATCAGGCTAGAGTGACCTTACTTTTCTTTGCCATTTTTTTATAGTCTTAAGGCAAGATGTATTAAAAAAGTGGTTTGCCATTCCTAAAAGCGAATTTTTGCGATTTGCTATTAGGAAATCGCAAACTGCGTTGTATTACAGTGTGTTTAACAGAACGATTCGCAGTGGGTCACAAATGTATCTGCCTCATCAATATTCATGTGGCAGGTCGCAAATTGAGACCCATTGCAAATGGCTATACAGTCACAGGGATGGTGGCCTGCTGGAGTTAGCATACCACCATGTCTGTGATTGCTTTGCCAATAAAGCAATTTTTTAAAAAATGCAGTCCATTTTCCTTAAAGGAAAACGGGATGCATTTAAAAAAACAAAAATAAAAAGTTACCTTTTCATTTTTTCAGTAGTACATTGGACCACTGCCTGCTCTGAAGAAATGTTGGCGCTCCCATTCACAAACAGGAAGGGGTCCCCTGCGGACCCCTTCCCATTTGCGAATGGGTTACCACCAATTTGAACTTGACAGTAACTGCAATTGTTTTGTGACTGCATATACCATCACAATACAATAATACATGTGCCTGCGAGTTGCAATTAGGAAGGGACGCTCTTGGAACGCCCTTTCCTAATTGCGAGTCGCAGTCCCTATTTTGTGAGTCGGTAAGAAGATACTGACTCACAAAATAGGAACAGTACATGCAACAAGGCCATTTTGTGGTTGCAAAATGTGAATATTGTACTTTGCGACTGCAAAATAGCTCTGTACATATGGCCCTTGATCCCTATTCCATTGTTAGTCCGCCTGCTGTGTTTAAAATGTGTATTCAGGTTACAGTCATTAAAACGAATAATACATTTTTTGCACTTGTGATGGGCATTGCAACCAAAAAGTATTTTTATACCTGTTCTAAGGACACCGGTTTATTAGAAAACACGCATCTGGCTCTATTGAAATTATAGTATAGACAGTGGTTCATTTTTTTAAATTTAGAATTTCTACAGCCACCACATTTAGGTGGTGGCATGTTTTATTTTTGTCCCTTTTTCTGGCATGTGCTAAAAAAATAAATACATTCAATATATTTTTATTTAAAAGAAATGAATCCATTTGTACACCTTGCAAAGGCCAGCTCTTCTGGCTTTGTCAGTGCTTGTTATTGATTAATCCACACCATCTACAAAATAATAACGTGTTTGTGAGTGAAATTTTAATTTGTTTTTGAGGCTTGTTATAGTGTTTTTTGTGGCTTTGATGTCTGCCACCTAGTTCATAGCTGGATTTACTGTTTAAAGACTCTGGGGTTCATTACGAGTCTGGCGGTCATTTGACCGCCAGACTCATGGTGGCAGTCGGACTGCCGCCAATGCGGATTGTCTGAGCGCCACATTATGAGCTCGGCGATCGTGCTGCGGTCAGACGGCCAGCACCACCAGGATCAGAGATCCCTGTGGTCTGGCGGTTGCGAAGGTCCTAATCTGCCAGGGCAGCACTGCAAACAGCACTGCCCTGGGGATTAAGACCTCATTCTCCACCAGCGATTTGATGACAGTAACACACCCATGTTGGAGTGTGTCTTTTGAGAGCAATATTAATATGAAAAGCTTGCAATATATTATGTAATGAAGCTGCATAGTAAATGTGTTGATGTAGAAAATAACGCACAGGGAGTGGCTACCAATGTATACAAAGACTAAATGAAAGTTATTAATGCTGAATTAATTATGTACTAATGTTTAGAATTTATATTAGCATATCATAATTACAGTCATGTATTAGGAGTTTGCTCATTAAGCACTAGGCTTTAGTTTAGCGAGGGTCTGGGCCTAGCTACCTGGTCTCATATTAAACTGTGTTTTTCTAACGTGCAATGTGCTGTTTTCCTGAAGGACACAAAGCTTTACTTTTCCAGAAGTTATGTGTGTAGCCATGGTAAATTCTTTCTCATGAGACTCGACTTGCTCAAGGAGACATTCTTGCTGAATGCAACAGTGTCATTCATAACAGGTGCAAGGCTGCCTGGAGTAGGAGAAAACAATAGAGCCACGGAAAGAGGAGCGAAGATGGCGACCAGGACGGACACCTAAAGCGTGCGCTTCATCCAGGGCTCGCCAAACACATCCTGAAGGGCATCCCCCAGGCCCGCGAGGGCGCATCGGGAGTGGCGGACTGCCCTGGACGGGTCGGTGCACCGAGCGGTGGCCGGTTGCTGCCTCTGCCGTGCCTGCGGTGCCGGGGGCGCCGTCAGAGGGCCGGGCACTGCCTCGGGCGTGGCTGGGGCGCTGACTGAGGGCCGGGCGCTGCACGGAGTGCAGGCGCGGCGCGGTAGTCAGCCTACACGGCCAGGGGTTGCGAATTGCGGACCCCGGCCTAAACGAGGCTCCGACAGCGTGAAGCAGCGCCGGTGAGCCTAACCCCGCCCCGTGCTGCCCGCGCCGCCTGGCTTCCCCTGCGGCTGCGAGAGCCGGGGAGCAGAGAACGCGTCCGCCTACCTGTGCCCTGCTGACCCTGGATCGGTTAGTGGGGGGCCGAGGACTCAGAGCGGAGCTCGGTGCTCCCACAGCCGGACAAAAAAAAAAAAAAAAAAAAGAGAAAAAGGATAATCAACGTGGGGCTGAGACGGGAGCCCAAGACGGGGCCATACCACTGCAGCGACGCATTGCAACGAGCAGCGGCGCTGGGAGAAAGTGCCCCCACATTGGGCTGACTGGATCTGAGTGCGTCGTGGCTTGCAGGCCGAGGAGGGAGCCGGGAACACTCGGGTGGAGCAGTGCACCGAGGTGAGGAGGAGGCCTGTTGGGGGGTCGTTGGAAACACGTGAGGGGGTCGCTTCACCACTCCAATGGTCGACCCGCGCCCTTAAAAAGGTGACGCGCAGCACTTGAGCCCAGGAGGTGGCCAGGACCAGTGTGCACCACAGAATCCCCACCGACCTCGCCCTGACAGGCAGCTCTGTACCGGTGCTCAGCCCGGACCGAGAACGGGGGCCCCCCGCCGACTGCCTGTGGGGGACGGCGCACCGGCCGCCATCTGCCCCCATGGGCCTTCGTCAGTGTTCACGGGAGCCGTCGCATATCCCCCCTGAAGGGTCAGATGCCCACTCCCCTCCTCGGACACGCCCTGGTGCGCGTCCCCCCCCTGCCTCCGGCCGTGCCCCTTATCCCCTTATCCCCTCCGGGAGCGCGGCTACCGCCGGACCTCGCTGGAATCCAGGAGGGCACGGACATCCCATTACAGCCTAAAACGGGTCGCACCTCCAACAGTGTTGCCATAAACAGCCCAGGAGCAACTCAAAGCCGAGGCCGTGGGAGGACCCGGCCCCTGCTGCCCTGCGCAGAGCGTACACAGTCACATGCACTGGTCATTTAAAGTAAAGAATAAGCTCCTGCTTGACTCCCCAAGAGTTAAACATTAAACCGAGTGCAGCAGACAAAAGACCAGTCCGCCGAGTTGACACCGTCAAAGTGAGCGATCTAGCACATCTCAAGGTAACTCCCGGACAGCCATAATGGCCGGTAGAGCCAAGTCTTCGAAGAACTCGGACCGGAACACTCTTGGAACAACACCCAACGACCAGCAGACTAACCCGTCCCTACAGTCCCTAGAAAACACTCTCATGACGCACTCTGCCCAGTTTGAGAAAGTATTACAGGCGATTATGGACACTAAATCCTCTCTGGAAAACAGAATAGATGCAGTTTCTCAAGACCTGAATCTTCTACGTGTGGACCACCGAAACTTATCAGAAAGAGTGAAAACGGCCGAAGAAGAACTCATCGCCCTAACCCCAGTGGGTCAAGGCAACCAAAAACAGATTCAGCGACTAGACGCAGAATTGAAAGTGCTCTGGAGGAGGTCGGAAGAAATGAAGAGCAAGGCGCGCCGCAACAATGTACGTTTCCTAGGATTCCCAGAAAGTATGCAGCAATCAAAATCGGAAATTTCACTGGAGCAATGGCTCATCAAGGAGGTGCTCAACGGGACTCATCCAAGTTCTTCTCTGTGGATCGGGCGTATAGAATTCCGGGTAGACCCCCGGCCCCCGGCCAGCCGCCTAGATCACTGATCGCTAGATTCCTAAACCACAGGGATCGGGACGCAATACTTCAACAATTCCGAAACAGAGGCCCATTCAAATACGAGAACTCGACTATCTACGCATACCCGGACTTCACACAGGAGGTGCAAAATCAACGCAACTCCTATGTTAAACTAAAAAAACGCCTGCGTGAACACAACATAAAGTACGCCTTGCTCTTCCCCGCGAAACTAAGGGTGATAACGGAGGACCGTACCCACATATTCACCACCCCTGAGGATGCCTGGACATGGCTGCACGCCAAGGGGTTCGCTCGTCCGCGGGAAGAAGCGGAGGGAGACGAGGAGTGGCAAACCCCTGCCCCAAAGAGGCGGTCCAAGAGGCGCGCAAGGGGCCAACCTAACGACCTGCAAGCAGCAGAAGAAAGAGCAAGAGTGCTCAAAGAGACGCCCTTACACATGCAAAGTAATTTTGCGACCGCTAGGAAGCCTCCTGAGATGAAATTGGACTCTGATACGGCCAGCTCCACATCCACAATAACAGGAGAACTGGGCGGGCCGCGGGTCACCCCCAGATCAGCAGATGAACTTTAGCCACACACATCCAACCCGCTGGCCCACGGGCCCCAACATAGCCAGTACTCGGTGAGCCACTGGGATAATGGGAGCGCCTCTGGGGCCTTGAGGAAATGAGCCTCCAACAAAGAGTAACTTTGGATTAAATGAAAGGCTACCTGAGGGGGGGCGGTCGGGGGTGGGCGGTGGATGGCACTAGGGCGGAGGGCGGAATAGATTCACATCCCGGGGGAGCCCAAAGGTATCAGCAGACTAGGTCTGCGGCAGGATGTGAGCCCCTCATAAGAGCCACATCTGGTAGATATGATAACTCCATCATGGAAATCCAATCGGATACGGGTTATTACACACGGTTATGGGTTTAGTAGTTTCACACAAGTTGTAAGTAGTGTTGGGGACACATTTGGGGTGGGTAGGGTTAGTAGTTTAGTAATAATGCACGCGCCGGAATCACTCAAAACACAAAGTACACAGCTGCACCTCCTATCTTTAACAAATAGCACTGTCAGAGGGGCAGTGACCAGGTGGGCCAACCTCATGGGTCGGTACTCAAGAATAGAGAATTATCCCCAAATCTCTGCATGGTGCCTCACGGGAGACATAACACAACCCAATATGTCATAGTAACATGGAATGTAAGGGGCCTGGGAGCACCCAGCAAGCAGACCAGAGTCTACGCACGCCTTAGGCGACTAGGAGTACACATACCCATCCTACAAGAGACGCACATGCTCCAGGCGGACTTACGTGAGCTGCGCGCGAAATGGGGAGGTCAACTGATAGGCACTGCGTACTCGGCCTTCGCAAGAGGGGTACTGGTCTGGATAGCAGCAGGAGTTCCATTCCTTATATCGGCACATAAAATAGACCAAGGAGGCAGATATGTGGTAGTGGAGGGCAGCCTGGACGGCAGACAATTAGCTGCAATTGGCATATACGCCCCAAACAGCGGGGTTGCAGGCTTCCTAGACACCCTCACACCCACATTATTGTCCAACCCAATGGTACCGGCCCTCTGGGGCGGGGACTTTAATAGCACACCTACCGCAACACTGGACAGATCTCACGCTCAAGTGAGCTCGATGGCAAATAGGAAAACCCCCGGCCCCCTACAGGTTTGGGCAAGTGATACGGGTCTGTATGACATATGGCGGTCGAGGCACCCACAGCAGAGGGAATATTCATTCTTTTCAGCACCTCATAACACCCATACCGGAATAGATTTAATATGGGGCACCCGAGATATAGGAGCACTAGTCAGCGAGTCAGAATACCTGGCGCAGACACTGTCGGATCACGTTCCACTGAGAGTCACACTGAACTGGGGTAAGACACGCCAGGCGATTTCCACTTGGCGGCTCCAAGTGGAAGCACTACAAGATCAGGCATTTGCCGAAACATTGAAATCCACTATAAGCCAATATTGGGAGACAAACGCCACGACAGCGACAACTATGGCGATTGAATGGGATGCCCATAAAGTAGTGGTCCGTGGAGTATGCATATCCTCCTCATGGGGAATAAGACGCACCTTACAGGCGGAAATCGGCAAATTGGAAAAGGAGCTCAGAACAGCAGAAATAGCAGCAGCGCTGGGTGAAATTCCCCACACTGTCCTAAAAGATAGGCGCTCAAAATACAACGACGCGGACTGCAAACTCCGCTGTCACGATTATAACTATCATCTAATGAGGCTGCAAACAGAAGGGGATAGGTCGGGAAGAATGCTAGCGTGGCTGCTCCGAGACGATAGACAGCATTCCCCAATAGGGGCCATACGTGTGGGCCCACACGATATGGTCACCACACAAACTGAGATAAACACGACGTTTAGAGACTATTACTCAAATTTGTATACCAAACGCACTTCATGCAATGCTTCACAACTTGAGGCTTTCCTTGCTGGTTCTCCCCTGCCGCAGCTGTCACAAACAGACAGGGAAATAATCGAAGCTCCCATGACAATGGGGGAAATAGAAATAGCCCTGGCACATATGCCCAGAAATAAAGCGCCTGGAACAGACAGGCTCCCGTCGGAATATTATACCACCTATTTACCCTGCCTAAAGTCTCACCTGTTGAAGGGGTTTGTAGAGGCATGGACTAACAAATGCCTGCCTACTTCCCAGAGAGAAGCTATGATAGTGGTGCTCCCTAAACAGGGCCGCGACCCCACGGATGTTAAATCCTATAGACCACTATCGCTTCTAAACTTAGACTGCAAAATACTAGGCAAAATATTAGCAAATAGACTAGCCCCCCTTATGTACTCCTTGATACACGCTGACCAGAATGGCTTTATACCAAGGCATAATACCTTTTTAAACATTCGCAGACTACTGGGCATAATAGGAGACACCCCCCCAGATGCATATGATGAAATGGTGCTTTCACTGGATATTGAAAAGGCATTCGACACGCTTGAGTGGGACTTCCTCCTGGTCACCATGACCCGCATGGTGATAGGCCCCAATTATATATGCTGGGTCCGTACACTGTACTCCAGCCCACAAGCAAGGGTGAAGACGGGCGGTGTGATCTCCGACAGCTTTTCGATCTCCCAGGGCACGAGACAGGGCTGCCCCCTATCCCCACTACTGTTCGCTTTAGCAATGGAACCACTAGCAGCAAGAGTGCGTCTCATGGAACGTGACTGGGGAATAATCAGGAACGGGTTCCACCACACGATCTCGCTATATGCAGATGATGCCCTAATATATATCAGGAAAAGCAGCAAGGTTGCTTCCTTAGTAATATCCTTACTGGCCGAATTCGGGGAAATATCGGGATTAGTTGTGAACTGGGAAAAGTCATGCGCGTTCCCTTTAGTGAAGTGGCCATCAGATAGACTGGGCCCCCCTCGGCTGGGGCGTCTAAAATGGTGCCCGGAGACGTTCAAATACCTCGGGATAAATATATACCATGACACAGAAGATCTCAGAGATGGAATCCTGGGGAGGGCACTGTCCTCCATAAAAGGCTCATTGCAATTTTGGAATAAACTCCTGCTCTCGCCACCAGGCAAGGTAGCGATCGCGAACATGCTAATCTTGCCAAGGCTATTATATTACTTCGCGGCCTTGCCGATAATCATCCCCAAAAGCTTCTTTGGCAACTTAAATACAGCCCTGCTGCGGCTCATCTGGGGCGGTGGCAGAGCGCGCGTGGCCCTGGCCACGCTACAGCATCCAGTGGACCTGGGCGGTCTGGGAGCCCCCAATTTCGAATATTACTATGCGGCTGCACAACTGTAGTGGGTTCAGAACTGGCTTCATAGGCCAATGCTGGTAGAGTACGTGTGCCTGGAGCCCTGGTTGAAGGGGACCCCCCTGCTAAATTGGCTGTCATCCAAACGCACCAGGACAGACCCCACGAGCCCACTGCTAGCAGTTGGGCATGCATGTTGGGCTAAATACGTGAAGAGTAGTGGCGACAAGCCCCCCTACTCCCACACATCCCACTGGTCCACCTCCCGGGGTGGAAAGCACCCGATACGCAAACACCGCTGGCATGGATAGAGGCAGGAGTGCAGACAGTAGGTGACTGTTTCGAAGATGGTAAATTAATGTCATTCGAGGCCATACGCGCCCTTACGGAGGTGAAGCCAGGCCAATTCTTGACATACCACGCTATATGCCACGCAATTAAAAAAACGTGGGGGGCAGGTACCTCAGAACCGGAGACCTCCCCTGCAATTCATCATCTCCTACAATACAATGCTCAAATAAAAATAATATCAAGCCTGTATAAAGTCCTTAACAAACCCCCCGAGCCGCATGCGGAGAGAGCATGGGAGAGATGTAACGCCGTCCTTTCCGACCCGATCCCACAAACTGATTGGCCGAAAGCCCTGTATCATGCTCGGGGCGTATCTAGGAATCCCAGATTCAGATACACCCAGTTCAACTTCACACATCAAACCTACCTGTCCCCTGCCAGGATAAAGCGAATGTTCCCAGAATCTGATCCGGCATGCCCTAGATGTAAAGCGCCGTTAGCACACTTCTACCACATGGTATGGGAGTGCCCTCAAATACAAAAAGCCTGGACAGAGGTGATACAGGGGATCTCCGAAATAACGGGGCTCACATTGGCAGTAGACCCTAAGTCCTGCCTACTGGGGCTGAGGCACAGACCTAAGAAACAAAGACACCTGCACAAATTCGTAGACCTAGCCTACTTAATGTATAAAAGAATGATAGCAATGCATTGGAAAGCCCCCATCGCTCCCGATCGGAAAGCCTGGTACAGCTTAACATTACGTTGGACTCGCACGGAATACCGGGTATTAAAGAAACTGACGCCAGAGGGGCAACACCACACAGGGAGCACCATCTGGGAAGCGCTGGTAACAAAACTAGAGGCAAAAAACAATGATAAGCCCCCCTGACCTAGGGAGCACACAATAGGAACAAGCGCAATATAATTTACCCCCGCATTCCTCAACATAGTAGCGAAATTTGAAGCGAGGCCAAACATGACAGAACAGCACCGCCCGCCCCCCACTCCCACCCCCTCTTGCATAGATATCTTGCCAGACCAGCTGCGCAACAATATCCACAACACACAGGGTTAAAATTCCACCTCTGCCATCACCCGATATCACCATCCTAAGCGGGGTCACTATTAGGAGACAAGCGCCGCAGGCTCAACAGAAAAGGTCCACACTGGTCACGCGCGAGCACCCCTCAGATAGTAAACACACGCTAAAGCTCTCAGCAATTGCAGCAAGTAATGATACTGAAGTAATGGTAGTGATCCGGGATGCGTCCAATGAGTGGGGTTTGGGGTTGTTAAAGGGTTTTAACGCTGATAAATGTTCTAGTTGATCCTGATGTTGACAATTGTACAAAATGTATCACATAATTGAAATATAAAACCAATAAAAAGATTTAACAAAAAAAAACAATAGAGCCACGGACTGGAGCGCGAAGTGTAACTTTTCATACCTGACATTCCAACCGATGAAGACGTCAATAACATGGGCCAATCAATGACATGAGAACTGTGGTTTGTGGAAAATTCTAGTGAAGTGCAGGAAGAATTATTGGACAGAGATAACGATGCACCAATTATTATCCAATGAGGAATTAGGAGCAAATTAGGCAGTATTGAGTTAACCGCCTGATCTGAGGAGGAATTGGACATTCCACTCCAAGCCATTCTTTGCCATTCTACTGAGCCATTCAGGCCATTTCCTTTGAGACTTTGCCGTTTGTTCGTCCTGATACTCTAAATCATCCTCTACTTATTCCTTTACCTGATACTTACTTCTCCTCCATTTGAGGGAAGTTCTTGTTCCTTAGCTGTGCCATACTGAGACTTTGTCCTGTCCTATCTTTGCTGATGATGAAAACGACTGATTTCCTGAGGACGAAGACTGACACTGTTTGCTGATCCGTTGGATGGGTAACTATCTGATGAAAATTGTAATTGTCTGTTTGCCTTTTCTTTCTAGGTACCAACTGCTCTTTTGATAGGGGCCATAGTTAGATGTTTTCCAAATTTGTGTTTGCCAAATTGTTTTGCATGAAGCCCAACATGCTGATGCTAATTCGAGGTTAGTTAAGGTGTTCACTGATATTTGACACAAATAGATAAATGACTGAGTTCTTGTTTTGTTGAATCATGCACTATTGAGACTTTGCTAAGTTGCTTCTTATTGATGATTTGTTAATCCTGAATGATTATTCTCTATACATTGATTAATCGTGTTTCTAATTGCAAATCTGAAGAGTTACTAATGAGATGAATTGCTAATGAGATTAACAGAAATGACTTTAGATTGTAACTAATAGGGAAATAAATATACTAACACTTAACTAAATTGGCGTGGTTATTCATGATTGGAAGGTCATGGTGTGTTCACTTTATTGACTCTCATTAAAGGTTATTGATTAGCTTGATGATTAGTTATTGGGCTTAGTGTTGAGATATTGATCTATTGATTTGTGATGCCAAAAGACATCTCGTACTGGGAAGTCCCCGAACGTGGTCCAAAGGTTCATCGACCTAGGCATGTCTCCTTGTAAGTTTACTTATCAAGGCTCTGACACGCTATCACCCATGAAAAGGCTGGTGGAGAACGGGTGGCGGAGGCCTCAGGGGGTCCCCTGCACTGCCCATGCACTTTGCATAGGGAGTGCAGGGGTCCCCCTGGCCAGTACCCTTGCAATGTTTGCTGTCTGCTTTGCAGACAGCGAACATTGCAAGGGTGTTGGTGCACTCTGCATCCTACAGCATTGCCAGCATCTCGATTACGAGCCGGAGACAATGCTGTAGGGTGTTTCCCGCTATGCCAGCAGGCGGAAACTCAGGTTGACGCCTACTGACTTAGCAGAAAACTCTTAATGAGCCCGGCGGGGAGGTAGCCACTATGGTACCAACCTCCCCGTGGAAGTTCGGCGGACGGCCTAAATTGTGTGCTGAGTTCATAATGATGGCCAAAATCACAACACAGTTCATATACTTGGCTCTTGTGTTGCCTAAGCATAGAATCACAATGCACTGGAAACAGGAGACAGCTCCTAAAATTGAGCGCTGAGGCCAGACCCCCTGCGATGGGAGGGTTGAAAGGATAGTGTCTTGTGAGTTAGCGATGACTGGAACCTTTTGGTTTCTCGTGCACTCCATAAAACTGTGACATAAGCATACAGGTGTGGTGAGTAGATGTGTGTGGCGTAGTCATTTACAAGTACCCCGGCTGGGAAGGACCCTACGGTAGGGAGGTGCACTGATGTGGGAGGCGTGCCAGGACAGAAGGGATATGGAGTCCACGCTGGCTTGGAAGACACTTATGGTTTACCTACCAGGTAACACAGTTGACAGTGATAACTCTCTCTGTGATTAGGGGTGATGAATTTCGACTACCTAATGACCCAGGACTAAAACTTCCCCTGACTATTGAACTGACATGGCGCTGTAGGTCTGGCAGTGCTGAGGCACCTGGGCACTGGTGGGACCTGGGTGGGCGTGGCAGACTTGGACACTGGTAACACAAATTTCTTTCACAAACAGTTTGGTAAGTTTAACTGAACATGAGAACATGAGATTGCTTTGCCCCACTTTAGCTCAGCCTGCTCCCGATGGAATAGCTGGGCTGTGCAAGCAATAAAAAACATTAATGCTGAATGAATTATACATCTATAGCTCTTGGGTGCATATTATATGATAGTCTTGCATGGCTATTAACCAGTCCTGATTAGAAAGTTTTCAACGAATACCAGCATCTGATAGAGACTTCTAGTTGCAGATTCCTTACCTTATAATTTCTCCTAGGCCTCAGTCTGGACCGGATATTTTTCCTCAAGCATTACCCCTGTGCACCGTCAGGAGGTGTCTCTCTGCTCTGCATCTGTCATCATGCATGCCAACCTGATGCCGCTGGTCCTATATGGACACCACCGCGTGCGCTGATGTCAGTCCTTTTCTTTCTGCACCAGTCAGTGCTGATCTGAAGAGCTACCCCTCAGTCACTTTTTGACAGGTCTTTTTGTAACTTTTTGTCAAAGATTTTTGAGTGTTTACACTCCTGGTGGCTGGCGGATGGCTTCACGTAAGACCAGGTTCAAGCCCTCAGGATCCTGTAAGTGGGCAATGTCCATGACAGATCGTCACCTTGTGTGTTTGTGGTGTCTGGAGCACAACCACAACCTGAAGTCGTGTTCCTTGTGCCAGGCCATGAATCCGAAAGCTTTGAGGGAGTGGTCCCTAAAGCTGTTAAGGCTTGCATGCAGCTCTGCATTGCTCCCAATCTTGGGCAAGAGGATGGTCCAGAGAATGGTCACAGAGTTCCCCTTCCTCTTCATCCCATTTAAGGTCCTCAGAACGGTCAGGTAAGTTGTGGCACAAGAAGAAGTCGAAGAAGGATAAGCGTTCTTTGACTTTACCCTGTCCGTTGCTCTAGGCCTCCATCTTCGGAGCCTGTGTCTGGGTCAGCTCTGCACTGCCCGAGCTCCCGGGAGCCAGAGCAACCCCTTCCCAACTCAGAGGGTTTTATGAGGTCATGCACCTCATATTTAGGCAGTCTGACTCTGCTGGAGTTCCTTTGGGCCCCCGTGGGGTCAACAGGGGCCCCTCTTGGGTTTCACACCAGTGGCTTCAGCTCCAGAGGGCACCTAGGGATCCATTCCCAGATCTGAAGTGGCCTTCCCCAACACCATTTCTGATGTTGACACTCCCGATGCTGGCTGTGCCCCCAGGCGGCGTTGACCCCATCCTGATTGCTGACTCCGACATGGAGCCAGATCGGTGTTGTGTGACGCAGACTTCGACAGAAGCTTTGACCCTTATGTTGGATCCTGACCATTATTCTTAAGCTTTGGGGTACAGTCAGGAATGGGAGGGATCGCTAGACCTTTTAGAATACCACCTCCAGGACCCAATAGACTGGTGGATGGACCTGGATAAGGCCAGTGGTTTGGACACTTTCTCTGACACCGGCATGCTTTCTTTCCCTACAGTGACTATAGAGGAGGGAGCGTCCTATTCAATGGTAGTGCGAAGAGCGGCTGAGGTCCTGGACCTCAAGCTATCTTTGATGACAGTCAGGACTAACCTCCTGACAGAGGTGCTTCAGCTTGGGGCTTCATCCTTTGCCCTTTAATGAAGCCCTTACAGATGTCCTGCTGGGTACCTAGTCCAATCCGAGCACAAGGGCTCCTGTGAACAGGACAATCCGTTGCCACCTTAGAATTGCTCAGAATGACCCAGCGTTCCTAATGCAACATCCCATCCTTGAGAGAATGGTTATCCGAGCTTCTATGTCTCAGGGTGCATTCCCTTCTGCACCCCCAGCTAGGGAATCCAATAGGCTTGGCCAACTTGGGAAGAAGATAATTTCTTCCTCCTGCCTGGAATTGCAGTCCATGAACACTGCATGCCTTTCGGGCTGTTATACCCATACTCTATGGGACACAGTTGCACAAGTGCTGCCACAGGTCGCGGAGGAGGCCCGGGCCATTCTCTCCCAAGCTGCTCTTGATGGGAGAGATGCAGCGAAGTTCACAATCAGATGTGGGCTGGACATGACCGACTTACTCAGCAGATCTGTTGCATACATGGTGGTCTTGAGGCACCACGCCTGGTTGAGGACATCTGGCTTTTCAGGGGTTGTCCAATTTACCCTTATGGACTTGCTCTTTGATAGCATCTGTCTCTTTGGTGTTTCGAGTGCTTCAGGGATTCTCAAGCTACGAAAAGGTCCTTGGGCCTCACAGCTTCCCCTCGCCCCCTTCAGTCTGCTTTTCACCCCTTTCACGGCTATGAAAGGGGGGTCCCACCACATCTGTTTCCCTCCAGCCACCATGCTGCGCATGCTGCCCAGCCTCTGCATGGCTGGGAACATGGGATCCACCGTCCTCGCGGACCAGGGAGCCAGCGGTCTGGCCAGACCAATGCAACACTCCCCCAGCCCCCATAGCTGCTTCCAAACCTTTGTAGTTTGATGATTCCCCACCAGGGACCAGTCGGAGGCAGGATTCCCCATCACCTGCTCCGCTGGCAGTCCATCATGCCAGACAGGTGGGTTTTGCAGATGGTCAAAAGGGGCTACTCCCTCCCCTTCCAGACTACCCCTCCATCTATGCCACCATTCTATGATCAGATGATGGAGGTTTATTTGGCACTTCTCCGCAAGGAGGTTACAGCTCTCTTGACCAAGGGAGCCATAGAGAGGGTCCCTGTCCCAGAAGTAGGTTGTGGTTGTTAGTCCCGCTACTTTCTGGTACCCAAAAAGGACAAGGGCCTGCACCCTATCCTAGACCTGCGCTCTGTCCTAGACTTTCGGTCCCTCAATCTCTTCCACAAAAAAGGGAAGTTCAAAATGCTCACTCTGGCTCAGGTTTTATCTGCACTAGACCCAGGAGACTGGTTGGTAGCGTTGGACTTGCAGGACACTTATTTTCATATCTCTGTCCTGCCTGCCCACAGACATTGCTTGAGTTTCATGGTGGGCCACAAGCACTCCCAGTTCACCGTGCTCCCCTTTGGGCTTACCAGTTCCACTTCAGTGTTTACCAAGGTGATGGTGGTAGTCGCAGCTCATCTGCTCAGGTCATGAATTTCAGTCTTCCCCTACCTCGACGACTGGCTGTTAAAGGCGGGTTCGCCCCAGGCTGTTGTCTCCCACTTTCAGACTATGGCGGACCTCATGCATTTGCTCAGGTTCACTATAAACGTTCTAAAGTCACTTCTGACTCCCTCTCGGAGGCTCCCTCTCATGGCCTCTTGCATCCTGTTTATAAATCATGCCAGATGCATATGCGGGCACACCATCATGGGAATCTCTCCGACATGGTCCAGATCTCGGAGGGAACTGTGCAAGATCTGCACTGGTGGCTAATGAACTGTGATTTGTTCAGAGGCAGATCCGTCTCCCTTCCCCAGCCAGACCTGACAGAAGTGACAGATGCGTCACTCCTGGGATGGGGCGGCCACCTGGAAAAGTTGGAGATAAAGGCCATCTGGTCTCTGCCAGAGTTCAGACTCCACATCAACCTTTTGGAGCTCTCGGTAATCAGACTGGCATTGAAAGCATTTATTCTCTCTCTCAAAGGGAAAGTAGTGCAGGTGTTCACAGACAACACCACTGCCATGTGGTACTGCAATAAGCAGGGCAGGGTGGGATTGTGGACCCTTTGTCAGGATGCTCTGCCCCACTGGACATGGCTGGAACATCAGAGCATTTTCCTGGTGGTTCAACACATGGCACGCTCTCTGAACGCCAGAGCAGGTGAAGCCAGCCGACAATGCCTGGTCGATCATGAATGGAGTCTCCATCCGGAGGTGGTGCAAGGTCTCTTTCAGCAGTGGGAAGAGCCTTGGTTAGATCTGTTTGCCTTTGCAGCGAATGCGCAGTGTCAGCGGTTTTGCGTGTTGGAGTTCCCAAGGTGGCATTCGCTC
Source organism: Pleurodeles waltl (assembly GCF_031143425.1). Taxonomy (NCBI): domain Eukaryota; kingdom Metazoa; phylum Chordata; class Amphibia; order Caudata; family Salamandridae; genus Pleurodeles; species Pleurodeles waltl. Next base: position 1,781,022,093 of record NC_090440.1, on the reverse strand, counting down.
AGCAGCGCTTTTCGTTGCGAGTGGAGCTCAGGCATCCTGTATGCCTTTCCACTCATACCATTTATGCCCAGAGTTCCCAAGAAGATCAAGAACAATAGGACCCAAGTAATCCTTGTGGCTCTGGACTGCGCATGAAAAGTCTGGTATCCTGAGCTGTTAAGCATGACCATCAACTCTCCTATCAGACTACCCCTTCAATAGGATCCTCTGTCACAGCAGCTGGGGAGGGTTCTCCATCCGATCCGGTCCAATCTCTGCCTTCTTGCATGGAGATTGAGTGGCAGCTGTCGACAGCATTTGACCATCCACTCGAAGTCGTAACATTATGTTGGCAGCCACGCATCCCTCCACCAGAACGGTATGCGCCTGTTGATGGAAGAAATTTGTGGCATGGTGCACAGACAAGTCTGTTGACCCCCCTCTGCCCCTCTTCCGAGGACCTCTTGTTCATACTTTCTTTGGCCCAGCATGGCTCTGCCTTGGGAGCAAATTGGAGCAAGATTGTATAGATGAGACCAGCTTGCTGTACAGAGTAGGCTGACTGGACAAAGAACCTGAAAAGACATTAACCTGTTGGAACAAACATACAAGCCTGCTGACTTTAGTATCTATATAACCCTTAATTTCCCTAAAATTGAATTACAGAACACGTTTACTTTTTCTTCAAGCTTAGAAAATGATTGGGAGCAATAATCTGTAATGTTTTGCCCAATGTCAAGGTTATCCTTTGAAGTGATTTTCCTCACCATAGCAACTTTCTTCCGGGGGTTCTTAGAGTCCATTTATTTGCAGCTGGGGCTGGCTTACATTGACCCTTCCCCATCTCTTAAATATCCAAACAGTAATCCTGTTTCTTCTCTTTAGTCAGGGTGAAATTAAGGGTGCATACAGTCCTGGTGCAGAATCAGACTCTGTATCCAAACATTAGCTTGAGGTTCCTTTATTTAGAGAATGCAACTGGACTCATGAACCAATTCTTTACTAGTTCCTGAAATAATGATGTTAAGCAAAATCGCTGGATCAGGGTCCCACAATGAGACAAAAGTGTTTAAAGGTTTTAAGGCTGTGGTTAAATATTGCCTTCTGGCAGCAACAATCTGATCTCCCACATGACTGATTTCAGGGTTAACTGCCCCATGACAGAAGTCAGATAGTTAGTAATGAACCTGAACCAGGTTCAGAGAGACCCTTACTCTCCAACAGGGGGCTAGCTTTTCTTCTACCCATCTCAAATTTGCCCAAATAATTTAAAAGTGCTCAGTGAGAAAGAGAAATATTGGCCACGTTATACGTACATCAACACACCTTTAAACAAAAAATGAAAACAGTACCAGCATATATCGAGCTTCATCTGGCCTTATCTAGCAAGGCACAAAACTAAAGTGGGGGGCACCCAGCTTTGTCCTGGTGTGAATGGGTACAGACTGGCCACCTAGGATTGACTTGAACAAAATAACACGCGTAAGTCTTTTGAGGACCAATACTCAAAGGGAAACATAGGGGAGGCGGTCGTCCTACAATCTGTAGTAAACCCTACCACAGATTGACAATCTCTGAGAACACCCATAAAAAAATCAATGTTTGAAGGTAATGTCTTGTAATGTTGAACAAGTTACTTACCTTCGGTAACAGCTTATCTGAGAGAGGCATATTCTAGTTGCAGATTCCTTACTTTAGAATTTCCCCCAGGCTTTAGTCTGGATCCGGAGACTTTTCTCAAGCAGTACCCCTGCGTGCCATCAGGTGGCATCGGTCTGATGTAGAGTGAGAGCCCTTTCTGCGCTTTAGGAGCAATGTAAGAGAACACCCGTCCTCCTGACATGGTTCTGGTGCTGGGTGAAGGTGTGGTTCCAAGTTTGGTCATCGCCCAGTTGGAGTCCCATGATTATGTGTTCTTACAGCAGATCACTACTTCTGTATTGTCGTTGCTGAGCATGAGACAGTTGGCTTTTATCCAATTAGCGACTTTGGTCTCGCAGGCAGTGAACTTGTTTCTTATGCTGGGGTTGTTGTCGAAAAGGGAGAGTACGAGTTACATTTCATTGGCGTAGGAGAGGATGTTGATATTGCCTGTGCGAATGACGTTGGCCTGAGGGATCATATATGTTTTAAAGAGGCGGGCTGTAGAATGAACCATGTGGCACTCTGCAGATAAGTTTGTGGCTTTCCGAGTAATAAGGTGCCAGGCTGACAGCTTGTAATATATCTGTTGAGAAGGAGCAGATCAAGCAGAGAGTGTGCCCTTGGATGCCAATCTAGTGCAGGTGCTTGATGAGGATGGGGTTTGAGACCATGCCAAGTGCTGCATAGAGGCTCAGGCGAATGAGGTCTCCTCTGTCAAGTATCATGCAAATGTAATCTGTGGCGGCGATGAGTGATGTGTCTGTACTGTTGTTGGGTCTGAGTCCAGACTGCTGAGGTGTTTCCTGAGGTGCTCGATGATGTGTTGGTTGCTTAGTTTCTCTAAGCCCTTTGCCTGATATGTTAGGTGGGAAATGTGTCTGTAGTTGGAGAGTGTGGCTGGGCCTGCAAATGGGTTCTTGAGCAGAGGGCATGACTGTGAGATGTTTCCTGGAGTCCGGGAATGTGGCAGAGTCGATGGATGCATTGAGGGTGGGTGTTAATGCTTTGCTGATCAGTAGGAGTCCTTTAGTGAAGCTGTGGTTGGGGCAAAGAACAGATGGGGCCCGCAAGTGGATGTTCTTCGTGACAGCAGTGCTTTTGATAGTGGTGCAGACAGACCGCGAGGTCAGGGTTTGTTCTTTGGCCATGATGGGAAGTTTAGTTGCAACGGTGACAGGGTCCGGTTGAAGGTTGATTGCTGTATGTGGAGGTGCTTTTGTTGCGGAAGAATTTAGAGAGCTTGATGTTCCCTATCTGCTCATTATGAGACCTTTTGGCTAATTTGAAAATGTCTTTATCTGTGGTCTCTTGACTTGTTCTCCATTTGCGCTCCAGTTACTTGCAGTGGAGTTTTATCAGTCTGAGTTTCTCTGTGTACCACTTGGCCTTTGGTCGAGTTCTTGCAATTCGGTTGCGCTTGAGGGGAGCCAGAGGGCCAGCGCATGTGGTGATGGCCTTTGGCAAGTTACTGGTGTGTTGGGGCTAGTGCACAGAGAGGGCAGAAGCCCACTTCTCTTCTGTGATACTTTTCCAGCATTTAGTGGGCGGTTCCAGTGGTGGTATGTCTGTGATGGTGAGGGATGAGTATGCTGAAGCTGATAAGGGCATGGTCTCTCTAGGTCATAGTTTCTGGCTTGTTGACTGTGAGGTTGCTAATTGAGGAGAAAATTGTGTCTCACAGGTGTCTGGCAGTGTGGGTGGGTTTGGTAACATGCTCTAGGATTTTCTAGAAGGGCTGCAGAGTTAGGGTCGGTCAGTGCAGTCTTCTAGCTAATAGTATATTTTAATATGATGGTGACTCCACCTCCATTCTTGTACTGATGGTCTCGCCTGGTGATCTAATAGCCAGTGGGAAAGGCTGTAGTGATGTTGGTTTTAGCCATGTTTCCGTGAGGAAGAGCTGATCCGGAGCATAGCTGTCTCATATCTCTCTGGCATTTTAGTAAGGGAGCTGGTATTGTGGAGCATGTATGGAGTGTGGCATGTTATGTGGGTGGTGTTTGGTCATTGTGAGCGGGTGGCTGCTTTCTGTGAACTCAAGCGGTGGGGTGCTGGGTGCTCTGTATGTAGAGTGTGAGAGTCTGCATGCTTGTTCAAGGCTGGCTGGGCCACTGGTTTATTCAAATTGCATATGGACAGGTTGGCTGCAGAATTCTGATACTGCATTGTCCTGACCATTCTGTGCTTAGGACAGTGAATGTACCAACTGCCTATGAAACTCCATTGGTACCATAGGTTTGAAGATCTTAATTCCCCACTGTGGGGACCCCTCTTATTCACTACAGGAGGTAGCCCAGAATCCAGAATCGTTTTACCCAAAGTTGTAGCCCACATACTTTTGAAGTTATCACGAGTTGACTTTGCTGGCTCTTTTTTCTTCAGCTTTACCATTGGCAAGTTGCCCCTGGTGTTGTCACCTTTCCTTCCTGTATATAACCTTGGTACATGTGGGTACCCTTCACTATAAAAATGTTGCTGTGACTAGTAGTTTTTTTTTGTTGATATGGGACATTGCAAGGAAAAGTCACCTCTAGACCACATAGTGGCAGATAGCCCGCTATTTTGTGATCTGTTTCCAAGATAGAATTCAGTTAGGCTCAGGATTCCGGCAACTTGAACTGCAATCCATAGTGCTCCTTAGTTACCAGTCACCTGGACAAACTTGATTGATTGATTTATGTTTAATCAGTACACTGTTACCCGAGCCTCGGCGTCTGACCCACATGTGAAGAAGTGTCAAAGATTCCTTAGGATGGGAATCATATTATTTTAGAGCTGGGTGTTGGGAGAGCTATTTCCAAAGGCTATACGTTGAGCTCAATCTTTAAAAGTGCCTCCGGTTAGTCATGAGTATCCATGGGGACCACAGGGGTCTAGATGCAAGTACAGCATGGGCACCAGTATCCTTTGCTGTATAATGACACTGAAACCTCTTTGGAGGGGAGATTTGAGCACTTCTGAACTTTACTGACCCGACTTGAAGCATTCCCCTTCAGATAACATTGGCTGTTGGGTCAGTTAATTACCGTTTTCCAGCACCAAATGTGAAGGAGCTTAAATAACTTGTATGGTGGGTCTCTGAAGCATACGATAGTAGGACCATTGGCAGTTTGTTGCTAGTTATAGGTTTAAGAGTAATGTTTACGTACTACGTATCAAAGTTCTTGACCATTCCACCCGTAGTGCAATAGTCTTCTGGCCGTGGGTACCAGTGGTAAACACCCTTCCCACACGAAAATACCCAGTGCCCTCCGCTTTTTCGAGGACCCCAAGAAATGGGCTCAGAATGGTGGGAAAGTGGATGGATTCCTAAGTTTCAACACTATTTAATAAATTCAGTTGTAGCAGTTAATATAGACTTACATCAGTGGATAAGGTTCTGGAGAATTATTTCTTCATGTGCGGATCCGCAACTTGAACGACATCTTTGTGTGAGAAGATTTAGATTCGGATATCAGAAGAATGACACCCCCTGGTAAAGGTCTTCTTTTTTAAACGTATATAAACGTGATGTTGCTGGAATTCCACTGCATTCACTCCTGTGGTTTCAGAAAGCATTGGCCACTTGTGTTCTTTCAAGGAATGCGTCAACTAAACCTTAATATAAACTCATGGACCAGTAGCAATATCATCAACAGCGCCCATTAATTACCAGGGTTTTTTTAAAGCTCACTCAAAACTGCTAATATGCTGGTGAGTAATGATTTGGTTACTTATCAGTAATCCTCATTACTCTGAATACCCTTTTCTCATGGCAATATTTACTGTATGAGTAGGTCAACCAGGAGCCACATGACCCAGCTACAGCCAATCAATGTAGGCCATCCCCCGTCTCCTTCCAGTCCTCCTACTATTACTCAGAAAATAAAGAGGAAGAAGGCTCACAACACCGCATCCCATCGCAAAGCTATAAAGGGAATCATAGATGCAGTCAGGACAGGGTGGAAGGCCCGTAAGTATTGGTAGAAATAAAGGTTATTCAAAGCAAAGAGGATTACATCTAAGTGAAAGTACCTCCTCAACCCATTTCTCATACCCCTACTACACAAGGATATACCAGAGCAATAAATAGCAAGAAGATTCCCAAACGCCAAAACTCCTAAATGAATGCAAAAACAAATTTAATTGCATTTTGTGAAATACAAAGAGAAACCATGGTCTAGGTCATTAGCACCTGTGAATACAATGGAACCAAAGTCCAACTACTCACAATTCCCCTCACCCAACCTGTAATGTGAGACAAACATAAATAAAGCAGCCCATGCGTATACTTTACATATGTCTGTAATCGATGCTCTACAAGTCTCTTTCCAGAAAACAAATATTCCATGTTGCTTTGCACCACCCTAGAAAAATAATATCATGTGAAACGTGTCATAGATATCAACGTCCTAATCATCTGCTCAAAATCACAGTTGAAGAATTTTGGCTGTGTTGAAAAAAGCCAAAATTAACAAATAGATTCTTGAATTTTCTACAATCTTGTGTCCTTGGGAGATAGATCGTTTATTGTCCTTAAAACATTTAGAGAGTCATTATGACCCCAGCAGTCGGCGGTAATATGGAGGAAAGTACTGCCAGCAGGCTGGCAGTACTTTCCACCATATTATGACATTGGCGGTTTGGCTGAAGCCTAACCGCCAATGTACCACATCAACTGCCACGGCGGTGATGGATGCCGGACTGGAGATATCAATCTCCAAGCACGGCGGCCTTCACTGTACTGCCTGCGGGATCATGACCCCGCCTACTGCCATGGATTTCATGGCTTCCTTACTGCCACGGAAACCATGGCAGTAGGCACTATTAGTGACAGGGAATCCCTTCCCTGTCACAGATAGAGGGCTTCCCCACCCCTGTCCCACTCCACAGATTCTCCTCTTCCTCTCCAGACCCCCCATTCATACACGCCGCTCCCTTCACACACGCACACACGCATACACACACCCATTCCCACATTCATCCATGCATGCATACATCCATTCACACAAACATCTGCACACACTTAAATACATACACGCAGACACGCATTCACACAACTCAACATACACGCGCACACATACAACACGCAATACACACCCGCATACACGCACGCACAGATATACACACACACCCACACACACACAACACCCCCCTCCCCTGTCGAAGCACCCACTTACCTGTGTCCAGGGGGTCCCCCGGCAGGAGACGGGACGGGGCACTGCTGCCAGCAGCAGCGTCCACCAGCAGAAGATCGCCAGGCCGTATTATTTCTCATAATACGGCCGGCAGCTGTCTACTGGCGTGGCACTGCTGGTGGCAGCAGCACCACCTTACCGCTATCCGCCGGCATGGCCACAGCCGGATTTCTGCGATCCTTCTGGCGGAAATCCGTCTGTGTCATAATATGGCGGATGGCTGGTAGCCGCAGCAACGGTCTTTTGGCAGCCGTCGCTGCGGCGGTAGGTGTTTTTTTCCACCAAGGTCCATATGAGGGCCTTAGTGTATGTAAGGACTGCTTCTTAGGACTAGAGGGTGTTGTAAAGAAAGAAGGATCAGTTATTTCTTGCTTCTCTTACAAAGAAAACATCATATTCAGAGTGAACTTTGCCACCATTTTAAAAATCCGTCTTCCAGAACAAAATCTCAAGTAAGGAGGCATAATAGACAAAGAACTCTATTCACTCAATCTTCGGGTTCACATTATATCCACCAAAAAGAAAACCTTCAGCAACAAGGGTTTAAAATCGACCTCAGTTAGAGGCTCAAAAGGACGAGTTTGCAGTACATTAAGAACCAAGGGGGGATCCCAAGAAGAAGGAGTTCTTTTCAACAATGGTCTAATTAAAGAAAACGTTTTAAGAGTCTACTGCCTAAGGAATCCATTTTAGGAATGCCCTAAGGAGCTTGAACTGCTCTAATTGCTGCCCATTGGACTTTCAGTTTTTCGATTGCCAAACCCTTATCAAATCCATGCTGATGGAACTAAGCGACTCATTTCACACTCTGAAGATTCAAGGATTTATCATAACACTGTTTGGAAAACCGGACTAAGGGTGGTCAGGTGATTTTCTGGTTGCTAAACGTCGACCTTTGAACAGATAATGCTACAGGATAGCATAGACCTCGCATCTTCAAATCCTTCCTCTCAATAGCTATGCCATTAACTGCATCCTTAGTGATCGAAGCGTATATTGATTAACTGGAAAGGTTCACTCCAGCAACCTGGACATCAAAGCAATGGGAACCACTACATTGTTAGCCAAAAGGGAGCTAGCAGAAACAGATCTAGCTTCTCCTTTCGAAGAAGTGGTAACAGCCCAACATGTAATGGAAAGGGAGAGAAGCCATGCAGAGGTAGAGGAAGCCAAAGGCATGTTAAAGCATCCATGCCCCAACAACCTTTCTTCTTAAATATGGATAGGAATTTGAGCAGCACAGTATTCTCTGCAGTGGCAAGCACTCTGCTCACTCCGTCAGCTAGAACATTGTCTTTCCTCTGAATGTGAATTTTTAAGAGTGAAATTAAAAGATGATTCACCCACCTGACTTTCAGATAAGTTAAGGCCTCTAGGGACTGACTGTTTTTTGAGGCGAGCCTTCCTTTCAGTATTGTCCATCCTCATCAATAATATGTCATTCTGAAGAAGATGAGAGAGGTGGAGAAGTGCATGGAATACTGCTCTCATCTCTTTCCAATTCAAAGTAATTAATCTTCTGGAAGTCATCTCCCCTGTACTGTTTAAGGCCACGCAGTGGTGCCCTTTACTTTTGCTTGCATCTGTGATTAGATTTAATGGAGAAGACATGGCTAAGGGGATTCCTCTAATTAAGTTTGTGGGATTCATCCAATCCACTAACATTTTTCCCAAATCATGTTTGGCACTTGCCCCAGATCCTTCAAGTTCTGCAAAACTAGATCCCAATGCCTCAGTAGATGACATATTACAGGTCAAATGAGGAAACAAGCCCAAGGTACCACAGAGACACATGATGCATTTAAGACAAAAATACCTAAAAATGGATTCTGTCAAAACTTTCAGAGGTCTTCCTTATCCGCACAGCAGCCCCTTAATAGACAGGACATACCATGTGACCTTGGCTATGGAGCCATTCCATTGCTGAAGGTGACCTTTATTTCCCTAAAGTGTGCAGCAAAATGTGTATCTTTTCTGCTTTTGTCTGTGGCAGGCTAACTAGCCTCAACTGTGTGTGGAAACAGGGTCTTACATATCTCTCATTACCTGAGCTGGAATGTTTTGAGGCGTCTGATTGTATAAAAATCTATGACTCATCACAGTCTGGCAAATTACTCTTGTATGAGGTTATATGTCGGAACCACGAGTGCTTCAAGCACCCATGGCTCAACAACGAGGTCGGAACAACAACCTCGTTCTTATCACTAATGCGTTTACCATAAATGCCTTTACAACAATTTTTCGTTGTAAACGCATTCCTGATAAAGGCATTAGTGATCAGCATGCACAGTTCCAGCATGCTTCCTCCCTAGCCCCCCACCCCCAAAAATTACCACGACCCCCCATCCCCACAACTACCCCAACCCCCACCCCCAAAATTACCACAACCCCAACCCCCTCCCCTAAAACCTAAACCAACCCACCCCTTAAACCTAAACCCTGACCCCCTCCCCAAACCCTAATCACCCCCAGCCCCCCACCCCACCCCAAAAAATAAAAATACCCTGAGTCCCCACCCCCACCACTAAAACCTAAACCCCCCAACCCACCCCTTAAACCTAAACCCTGACCCCCTCCCCCCTAAACCCTAATCACCCCAAGCCCCCCACCCCGTAAAAAAAATAGCCCCAGTCCCAGCCCAACTTACCTCCTCCTTCACCGCGTCGACTCCGACTCCCTTCTTCTGTACCTTAACCACACATGTACGTGGTGCAGACATGCGTGGTTAAGGTACGAAAACCAGGAAGTTGTGGAAAACGAAAGCGTTGTTTTGCTTTCGTTTTTCACAACTTCATGGTTTCGGAGATGTTGTTCCAGGTGTTTCCCCTTGTATGATCATGGACAATGGCATGGGGAACAAGGTCAAGACTGATTTGCATATGACTGGGTCCAAACTGGGATGGTGTGGTGGACAAAAGAATGATGGAATAAACCCAGATTTTTGTGACTGGGGGTCAATGTTTACATTGTTCAGCATTCCCTCCATCATCAGTTCATTTTGCTTTTGTCATCCTAAGTGGGAAGAGTATGCCCAGACGTGGGTCCAGTGCTCATTGCACCACAGGATTCAAGCTACCCTGGCTGATGAAGGATGCTTGTTTCCGGTTCAGGGAGGACCTGGCCTGCCAATTTGGGCTGGACTATTCCCATGAGGAACAGGGTCAAGATTGATTTGCTTATAGCTTGGTCCAAATTGGGGTGTCATGGTGAGCAAAAGAAAGATGGAATAAACACAGATCTGTGACCTGGGGTGAGTGTTTGAAAAGTTTCAGCACCCCATCCATCATCCTTTTGTGTTGCTAAAGTCGCTGTATGTGAGAAGGGTATGCCCAGACGTGGGTCACATTCTCACTGTGCCACTGGATTCAAGTTAGCCTGGCTGATGAGGGGTGATACCCCAAAAATGGTCCCAGGATGCTTGTTTATGGTCCAGAGAGGACCTGGCAGTTCTGGCAGGACTATTGCCATTTGGAACAGGGACAAGAATGATTTGCATATGGTTGAGTCCAAACTTGGGTGGCATGGTGAGCAAAAGAACAATGGATTAAACCCAGATCTGTGACTGGGGGTGTGTGTTTGAAAAGTTTCAGCTCTCTGTCCATCATCCTTTGGTGTTGCTATAGTCAGGAACACATCTAGGCTTCGGAGGAGGAGGAGGTTGTGATCCATTGCTCTTACCCCCAAATGAAAATATTGATTAAACTTGTTTCTTCCTGCTTGATAATGAAACCCTCTCAGATGCCTCCTCTTAGATGGCTGTGCGGTGGACCTTGCTTGATTTGAGTCTTGAACAACAGTGCATGTTTCTTCAAAGCTTTGTGAAGCAAACCCTCAAGCTCATCACCAAACAACATACTGACAGTAAAAGGCATATGAGATACTCCAGCCTTGTTAGCTCTTTACACTTTCCCATCCCTAAGGTACATATGGCAACATACAATATAGTATTTGAAACAGTAGAGAAGGCAGAGGCATTTAACAGTTCAGAAGAAATAAGTGATTTGAATCTTGCTTGCTTTTCCATATTTGAAAACAGTTCGGAATGGCTTCCTGAATGGCTGCTGTAATGGCCTTAAAGTCCTTAACAAGTGACTTGAATGCTTACACTAAATAAATAGCCGTCCTCACAGTGAGATTCAGACCTGAAAAGCCCTTTTAAAGAAACTGCTACTTTGTGGTCCATTGCATCCACCAGCGACGCATCCTCTGTGATAACTCTTGTTCGTCTACCCAAATTTGCAAGCATTGGATCAATCTTGACGGTCAATGGCAACTCTATGTTGTCTTTAGCTAGAGTATACATACATGTTAAAATGTTTGGAAGATCTGCCTTTTCCAGGATTCATACATTCTCTATAAAGCTGATCAATACATTCTCTATAATTTGTAGACTAGAAAGGGGATGAAACTGTAACTTTGGAAACATTCCTGAGCTGGTGCTGGGCAACTCCTCCTCCAGAGGAATCTGAAAATGATCCCCCAAATACCTGAAAAGTGAGACAAGTTCAAATGTTTGAATGAATTTGTGGATAGGAGTGGAAACAGGCAACTACAATTCCTCTATGTCATACTCAAGTGAAGGCCATTCTAACACTGAAGATGGCGATGAAAAATTCACTCAAGAAACAGAAGATGTAGGAGAGAATGGGGAATAAGCACTACTGCCATTATTCTTTGATTTCAGAAGAAAGCAAATAATGCATCTATTCATTAGAAAGCAAAAAAACCTTAGGGAGTAAAAGGAGGAGCAGTACCTTGTCTTTGCAACATCACCCCACCTTATAGTAGTGATGTTTTTTAAAGGAGTTTTTTCCTCTCGTCATGTTCCAGCACAAAAGAACACCCACTGAATAAGCCCCTATAGAGGTCTAATCTAGAATCCGAGCTGCCCAAGCCTGTGCCTGCCAAGCACGTCTTTTACCTACATTTCACCATTAAAAAAACAATAAGGTAAATCACTAAAACAGCATGCATATTTAAAGGCTATTATCAGCTACTTTCTTCTCTAATCTATCACCCTCTGAAGCCTGTGAAAATCAGAAAAAAAACTCTTTCTTTTCGGCCCCCTCTTTTTTAATAGTACATCAAGCTGGTGCACAGCCCCTCCCACTCCACGGAATAAAAATCCATGCTATTCCAGTGAGATTGTAAGGTGGGAAGATGCTGACCCAATAAAGGCCAGTAAGAGAAACATAGCCACATATTAACATCACAGCTACTCCTACCAAATAGCAAGCTGTTTAACTGAAACCGGGCCTGCAGGAGCAAAACAATTAAACCTCAGCCCACGGAGCAGCTGCTAGCAGAAGCCGGCAACACTTGAAACAGGAGTGGTTCTTTACAATGTGAGTCACAGGGGCAGCATCCTGACCCCTAAAGTGGCAGGGCCCCCCCGCAAGACGCTGCCCGTAACAACTCTATTGGAATTGTACTGGTTTGCAGTAAAACATTAATGGGGGGGAAGTAGACTGAAAAAAAGTTCTGTCAAAAATGTAATCTACTGAAAATATAGATTGAAAAAAAATGGTGGCTACAAAACAGTATTCAAAAACGTCATGCCTTATGTGCCAGAGGTAAGTGCACTAGGAGCAGGGACAAGGAGAGCCTGCTCATGTTAAAGCAGAGAGGAACATTTACAGTGAAGTGTGGGTTGGGGGGGGGGGGGGGTAGAGAGACTAGTAAGGATGTTTTTGTAGCATTCAGGGAAGGGTAGAGGTAAGGCGTAGTAAGGGCTGGAAGGGTTCAGGGAAGGGTAGCATTAAGGGGTGGTTCAGAGTTTTTAGCATTCAGGAATGGGTAGCGTAAAAGGTAGTAAGCGTGTTTAGGGTTTGGGGAAGGGTAGCGTTAAGGGGTAGTAAGGTTTTTTGGGGTTCAGGAAAGGGTAGCAATAAGGGGATGCAAGGAGATTTTAGTTTGAGGGAAGGGGCTGTTAAGAGACAGTAAGGGTGGTTTAGTGTTCAGAGAATATAGCATTAGGATCTAGTCATGGATTTTTAGGATTCATCGAAGGGTAGCATTAAGAAGTAATTAGAGGCTTTTGGGGTTCAGTGGAAGGATCATGTTAAGCGATAGTAAGGTATTGTAGGGTTCAAGGAAGGGTAGATTTAGGACATAGTTTGGGTTTTTAAGGATTCACAGATGGGAAGCATTATGGGGTACTAAGTAGTTATGAGGGTCCAGTTAGATGAATTAAAGAATGCATGCATTAAACACAACTTTTAAAAGTCAACATTTTTGGAATTGTCATAGGTAATAATGAAGGACACACCATTATTACCTTGACAATTTCAACTCAACCTTATTGCAGTCAACATTTTAAAAGTCAAGGTTATTACACACAACTATTCTAGCAACAAAGCACATTGCTCCTACAATGTAAAGTGATTCGAGGTTGATCTCCCTGTTTATCCCAGATAGCATGCCCAACAAACTCCCCTACTTACCATGGGGCAACAGAGAGTGCCTAGAACATACCCAGGGAGCCCAGAAAATCCAGAGGTTACCCTAATTTCTACAAGCTTTGACATAACGCTGGATCTTCTTGCTGTGAAGAATGTCTGTGGAGCAGACCAAAGGAGCAGGTGGTGTTGTGGGCCACATTCCTCTCTATAGCCTGAGTAATAGCAGGGAAATTGGAGGAAGATGGGGAATGAGTCTATGTTGTTTGACAGTAACTGGGTCACATGCTGATTTGATGGGATGTGGGTTACCTCATATAGTAAGCACTGGTATGAGAAATGGGTCAAGGAGTTAATGACCTTTTCTTACATCTCTTCACTTTATGTCTACTTCTAACAAAATACACATAAAGTATTTCCTTTCCATTTGTTTTTCAAATGAAGCTACGTTTCCTATCATTCATTGACATTATCCTTGTCGTTGACCCTGTGCAGTGCTCCACTGCCTGTTGACTTGGTTAGTGCTATATAAATGCCACATACATGCATACATAAGAAGTATACCACTGGCTTAAACCGATTCCATGTATTCCAGGAACTAGCCTGATTGTCATCCTCATAAATTACAAAAGGCCTATGTGTAGACTCTACAGACTTATCATAATATTTTTTTATTCTCTCAAAGCAAGCAAGATAGGTAATCAAATGATGAGTACCCTTTTTATCTCTAACGATTCCATGTGTGTGAGCTGGTATAATTTTTTTAATGGCCCTATATTACCCAACTTGTATTCATTTTAGCTATAATACTTCTACTTTTGTGCTGTTTTGTAGTACTGCAAATAACAAGTGTCACTGATCCACAACTGAGCACTCAAAATACCAACTTCACATGGATAAAATTCTGAGAATAACCTGTAAGCTGCAGTTTGAAAACAAATCTCAGCAACAAGCATATAATAGAGTGAAATTCAGCTCTCCAGTTTCAACTCAATGCTTACCACAGCCTGGGCCGGGACTCAGTGATCTTCCTCAATCTTACAGGTGCTGAAAGTATGCTGGTTACGTGAATTGCCTCTGACTGTGGATTCAAACTGGTGCATAATGTGGTATCAGTTTCTGCAAGTTTTTTGGGCTGTTTTTCTCCAAACTATCAAATCAAAAATACCTTTTGGTCATTATATCATGGTCAAAATAGTGTGACTAAGAAACATACTTTGGCTCAAAGTATTGAATTTAAGTATATCATTTATTAAGGGCCCGATTACGAGTGTGGCGGTCTCTAGCCGCCACATTACAACCCTGGCTGTCGGTCTGCCAGGGAACCGCCAGCTTTGCCAGGATCTCAGATTCCAGTGGTCTGGAAGTTGGTGGTGGTCCTAATCCGCCAGGGCAGCACTGCCCTGGGGATTCTGACCCCCTTCTCTGCCAGCGGTTTCATGCTGGTAGCACCGCTATGAAAAGGCTGTGGGAGAACAGGTGCAGGGGGGCCCGGGGGGGCCCATGCACTTAGCATGGGCAGTGCAGGGTCCCCCTGGCAAGCACCCTCACAATGTTTACTGTCTGCTTTGCAGACAGTGAACATTGAAAGGGTTCTGGTGCCCCCTGCAGGCAACAGCTTTGCCGCCAGCTCGATTACGAGCCAGAGACATTGCTGTAGCCTGTTTCCCGCTAGGCCAGTGAGCTGAAACTCAGGTCTCCGCCCGCCGACCTAGTAGGAAACTCTTAATAACACCGTTGAGGAGCGACCACCCTGTCGGGAGTTTGGCGGACGGGCCAATAGGACCCTAAGTATTTTACTATAATATTGAAGGTTCAAGAAATGTTCACTTTAATATAGCTCTCTATTATGGTGTTTTGGTATATTGCATTTTTTAATTTTAAATATGATTACCTTATTAAAAACATTATAATATTATTATAATGTAAATTTTATAAGTTGCTGCGTGTATTGGAACATTGGATAGGCAGTGTTTTTTAAATGTGTATAATAATTTGTTATTGTTTTTATTTTTGTCTAATCGATTGCTAGTTGTTTAAATGATGCATGGAATTTTCAATTTCAGGTTGATGGCTTGAGTGGAGATTGTGTGGATATTTTTTTTAACTGGTTTATAAATAATATTACTGTGTTAATTGCTGCTATGTATTTTATTGTTAATTATTTGTTTAAATCATTATTACAACTGTAAATTATTTATTAGATTTGAATTTAAGATCATTCTGTTAAATGGAACACCGCTTGAATGCAGTTTTAAAAAATATATTTTAATTCATTCTCATTGATATATATGTTATTTTAAAAAGTATTCTGTGGTATTTTTCGCTAAACCATTTATACATTTAGATTAGCTGATTCATATATTAATTACACTTTAATTTAAAAATGTTTCCTAATATAATTTTAAACCTATTTTTTAAGCTTTTTTTAATTAAAATCTTTACTTTGCAATTAAGTAAATATATATATGTGTGGTAAATAAAAAATTTAAAGTAATATTCTGTTAATTGTTGTATGTTATGGAGGATTGTGTAGGTATATGTTTCTTTTATGGGTAGGTTTGCAGCATATTATTAATTTAGAATACAGTTATTTTTATTATTATTTAAAATAGATTTATTATTATTTACGAGTTAATGATTTTCTGTGTGTAGTGAATGTGGCCCACTTCTCTTCCCAAAATATTTCCACTTTCCTGAATGTTTGTTAGACTTGAGTTACAAGACTACAATTGTCCCCTTTATTGTATATACTTGTATATACCTAATGCTTGTTGGTTTCAAGTCAGAATAGTAAATCTAACCCCTCTTCCAATGTATGTGCTTTCTATAACGTTTGTTGGACTTAATGTTAACAGTTTCTCCAGTGTACATTAGATTGTAAGGGCCATATTTATAGTTTTTGACGCAAAACTGCGCTAACGCAGTTTTGCGTCTAAAAAATTAGCGCCGGCTAACGCCATTCTGAAGCTCCATGCGGGCGCCGTATTTATGCAATGACGTTAGCCGGCGTTAGCCGCCGGCGCTGCCTGGTGTGCGTGAAAAAAAATGACGTACACCAGGCAGCGCCGGCGTAGGGGAATATGGAGCTTGGGCGCCAAAAAATGGGGCAAGTCAGGCTGAGGCAAAATTATCGCCTCAACCCGATTTGCGCCATTTTTTTCGACTCACAACCCCCATTGAAATGACTCCTGTCTTAGCAAAGACAGGAGTCATTCCCCTTGCCCAATGGCCATGCCCAGGGGACTTCTGTCCCCTGGGCATGGTCATTGGGCATAGTGGCATGTAGGGGGGCACAAATCAGGCCCCCCTATGCCACAAAAAAAAACAAAAAAAAACTTACCTGAACTTACCTTAATGTCCCTGGGATGGGTCCCTCCAGCCTTGGGTGTCCTCCTGGGGTGGGCAAGGGTGGCAGGGGGTGTCCCTGGGGGCAGGGGAGGGCACCTCTGGGCTCCTTCCGAGCCCACAGGTCCCTTAACACCTGCCCTGACCAGGCGCTAAAAAACGTCGCAAAAGCGGCTGGACGTCATTTTTTTTGACCCGCCCACTCCCGGGCGTGAAATTTGCCCGGGAGTGTAAATACGGCGCACATGCCTCGGAGTCAATTTTTTAGACGGGAACGCCTACCTTGCATATCATTAACGCAAAGTAGGTGTCCACGCTAAAAAATGACGCAAACTCCATGGACTTTGGCGCTAGACGCGTCTAACGCCAAAGTATAAATATGGAGTTTGTTTTGCGTCGGAATTGCGTCAAAAAAAACAACGCAATTCCGGCGCAAACAGAGTATAAATATGCCCCATGATCTTTCCCTCTTCAAAGAATGCTCATTCCCAACTTTAGTTTTTAGGTATATTATCTCCCACCCTTCTCCCTCCACCAATGTTCACACTCTAACCAATGTGTCCAAGACTAGAATTAGAATAGTACATTGATCTTACCTTTGCCTAATGTGCACTCTTTCCCTAATTTGTGTTATACAGTTATTTTAGAAAAGTTGATCCCTTCAATTTTTACACTTTTCTCAATGTTTGTTAGACTGGAGTTAGTACATTTTAAACCTCCAATTTATGCACTTCTCAACCGTTTGTTAGCCTTGTGTTAAAACAGGAAATCTGACCCCTCTACGGTTTGTAGTTTTCCTAATGTTTGTTCGACTGGAGTTAGAAAAACATATTTGACCCTACCCTATATATGCAATTTCCATAACATTTATTAGATTGGACTTAGTACAATAAATCTGATTTCCCTCCCCCTATTCTGTACAGTGTTTGTAGGATTGAAGTTACGGTGATGTATTTTAACAGTTTCTTATGTTTTTAAAGGCAAGATAAATGTAATTTTCCATGTCATTCGTTTTGTTTTTCATAAACCATTTTGGGGGTGTTTCATTTGAACGGAGCCAGTCCGGTGGCAGAATGGCCTTGGCTGTTCCATATGCAATCATTCCCAGCATGTGATCACAGAGTTTACGAATGTAGGTTTTGAAGAACTCGCAATGGAACCCGTTGGGCCTGGGAGGTTTGCCAGTATTCAGATCGGTCACTGCAAACGAGGATTCTGCCCCCATGAGTTCAGTGTCTAACTGCCTACCAGCTGCAGTGGAGAGGACGTTGAGTGGTAGGGTATATACAAATTCCTATATCTGTGTCTTGGTCAGTATCTCCCTCACAGCACAAACTTTACTGAGATGGGGAGCAAAACAACTGGCAATCTCTCTTGGGCTGGTAATTAGAGCCCCAGACCCATCCCTGATCAGGGGGACTGGAGGAGATTGGGGGATGTCCATGCACAATCTATGGAGCAATTGACTCAATTTGTCCCTCCATTGGTAGATACAGCTTTGAAAAAATTCTGCCAGGTGATAAATGTGTCACCCCTGACTCTTGAAGCTGCCCCTGTGGGTGCCATCTATCTATGGCCATGGCCACTTCATCATTCCAGTCGGCTCCCAGCACCATGAGTGCACCCGGCAGTTCACTCCACAACGCCATGGATTGTCTGAGGGCAGAGGTTGGCATATACACTTATCAGTGTGAGAGGTTTTCCATACAACGTATCTACAACTACAGTTTAGTGGCCAAATCTGTCTCACCATGTCAAAATGTCTTCAAAGGGGACTGTCTGTTAGTTCAACACAGCCATGCTTCTGGAACCCCTTGCAAACTCGGAGTGGGTGTATACTCATCTGGTTAGGCAAGGGACTTTATTCCCAACTATAAGAGTTTCTTGTAAGAGTAGGACATCCTCCCCCACCCTCTTCACCTGTTTCACCACTGCCCCTGTTTTAATCTTATCAAGTAGGCCTTTAAGTTCCATAACACTACATGGACAACTGGATCAGGCCTCCCAGGGATACTCATGTCCAGGGCTTATGATAATTCATGACTGTGGGATATGTGGAGGAAAAGGTGTCAGGCAGACATGAAAACATGAAACCAAACAAAAGTAACATGAGAAACACAATGCCCATAACAGTGCAATTGCAGTTATTATAAAGACAAATTCCCCATCCATCCCCCTATACTTCGAGAACAGGAAGCATCTATTGTGGAGTAGAGAGCAGCTGGGTTTCAATGGAGAATCCCATTCAGCCCACCCCGATGTATCCCCATACCCAACATTGACTATTTGGGGAAAAAGCTCTCATAAGTATGATTGCGCGGTCACATGTTTCAATACACCAAGTACCACCTATATACGACTGTCAGCCTTTGCTTCTTCGGAGAATTCACGTCTAGTGTCTGAGGGGCTGGAGGCCCTTCCTCCTCAGCTGGATTGTCAATCGCTCATCTGGAGGCTCAACATGTGGAGTGGGACCTATTGTGGCATTTTGCCGGGGTCTTAGTACTCATGAACCATATGTTGTTGTGGGAGGAATCAAAGTCCAGAGGGGTATGAGGTTTAACTGGAACCTTTTTTCATCTGTCCTCTAGAAGACCTCCTAAGGTGAATCAAATAACAATATCTGTGATTGATACAGCACCATGAGTTTATCGGCTATATATATAGGTGTGCTTTGGCAGTCTGGAAAGACTGGCTTTGTTGTTGAACCATTTGGGTGTAATCTGTGAAAATCATTGTGATTGATACAGTAATCTGTCTTGGGTCTGGGCATATTTGAGGATATTATCTCTACCCATGTAATCCATGTAGTTTAAAAGTTGTGCAATAATTGGTCTGGACCTGGCTCCTTGGAAGGGGGGGGGCATCGCACCAGGGCTCTCTCAATTACGAAGCAGGTGGAGAGGGTCCCCGTTGGTAGTTGTAGGAAGCTGGCTCTCTATATAGTGCACTAAAATGAAATACACTGTGCAGAGAGTCCAGTGGATCCCCAAAGGCTTGCAGAGGAAGAAATAGATAAGTCTTGTGCTCTTTTTGTGGTAGTGTGGGCGAGCAGTTAGGCTTATCAAGGAGCCATGTTAAGCATTTCTAGTACTCACAAAGGCAATAAATTAGACTTACACTCAAATAATAAATCCGAGACCAATTTAGAAAAAAAACTGTTGCTTTCATATATGCTTTAAACCAAATAACTTCGTTATCAGGTAAGCAGTTTTCAAATTAAAAATACTTTGCTGTTTCAAAAATTGACACTGCAGTTTTCGGAGTCTTCAATGTTAACCTATGGGAGGAAAACAAGAATGCAGTTTTTCAGGTAAGTACACATCTTACAATCCAAGTCTTAAGGGCTTTAGACTACCACCAGGCAAGGTTCACGTTCGTACCAGGAGGACACCCACAGTGACACAGGGGCGGCCGGGTGCAGAAGCCAAAATCTGAATTGGGTGCCCAATGTTAATCAATGAAGAATGTGGGTGAATGAAAACTCGCTGCTCCCAGGTAAGTACAAGCGGTGAAAGAGGTTGGTCTCCGGGGGTTGAGGTAAGCACTGGGGGAGAGGGGCACAAGGCAGCACCAAACCTACACCCTCAGCGGCACAGGGGCGGCTGGGTGCAGAGTGCTAGCACAGCAATGGTGCACAATGCTATCCAATGGAGACAGGGGGTATCCGCTGAAGCATTGCTTACAGGTGAGTAAAGCGGGATCAGTATCCTGGAGTTGAGGTAAGTACAAGGGGGTCCAAAAGGCAGCACCAAACCTGCAGAGTGCCAACACAGCATCGGACGCCCAATGTAATTCAAGGGAGGAGATCCGGTTCAGAAACAGGTTGCTGGGTAAGGTCAACCCACAGCTTGTTAGGTAAGTAGAGATGCCAGGGGTCATAGGGACACTGAGGGTCCAGCTCATAGGGACACTGAGGGTTCAGCTCCCCAAGGCCCAGGTGCTCTGGGTGCAGGGGTGTCTTTTGGCATCAGAAACTGTTTACTGGGCAGGTTGCAGTCAGGGGGAGCCCTCAGGTTTAGGCTACAGGCATCGCAGTGGGGTCCGGCAGGGGTTAACCCACTCTGGACTCTTGTTCAGAAGTGCTGGGGAACCTTCATAGGACTGGTGGGCCGTTGGACTTAGGCCCTGGGCGTGGGGTACAGAGGTGGTTCCTGCAGCGGTTTTGATGTTCTTCAGGCAGACTTCTTCTTTGGAGTTGTTTTTTTTTAACAGGTCCATTGTCCACAGGGGTTCTTGGCCTTTATCAAAGGCAGGCAGTGCCAGGAGGTAGACAATAGGCTAGTCACCTTTAGGGTGACTTCAACATTCCTATGACGACTTCTTTTGGGAAGTGGCATAGTCCTAACCCTATTGGCCTAATTCCTTCTATACAATATGGAGAAATTCAAAAAGTAGTGCCCACTTCAGCTCGGGTGGGACTGGCATGAAGTTGGCAACCTCCTAATTTACTTAATTTTCCCACCAGTCCTGATGCCAAAAGTGGGGTCGGGAGCTGGGGGTCAGCCTGCTCTACCATTTGGAGAGGCCCGGGACGCATTGCAGAGGCGGCAAGGTCTTTAAAGCTCCCTGCCCTGGAATATCCATCCTTCCTGAGAGAGGAGGTCATAACTCTGCCCAGAGCAGGCTTTTGTTCTGAGCCCGCAAGAGCACTGGCTTTACCTCAGGAGGCCAGAACTTTGTTTAAGGTGAGTGTACAGGTTTTGACCAGTCAGTGCCCACGCTAGGAATTGGTAGTTTTCAGGGGGCACCTCTAAGGTGCACTCTGAGTGCATGTATTTATGAATCCATCACTGGATTCGGTGAGGGTTTATTAATATGAGATGTTTGATACCACACGTACCTATTGTCAGTGAAGCCGTCATGTAGCTGGGGGAAGCGTAATGAACAGTGTCCAGCACGTCCTTAAAATGGCTTCACTGTTCACTTACTGTAGGAAGTTGGCTCTGTATTTACTATCTCAAAGTGAGAGATAGTGTGCACAGAGTGCAAGGGTCCTTAGATCCTTAGAGGATGATAGTGGCAAAATTAGATAATTCTAATGCTCTATTTTGTGGTAGTGTGGTCGAGCAGTAGGCTTATCAGAGGGTAGTATTAAGCATTTGTTGTACACACACAGGCAGTAAATGAGGAACACATACTCAAAGACTTAACTCCAGGCCAATAGTTTTTATATAGAAAAATATATTTTCTTAATTTATTTTAGAACCACAAGGTTCAAGATTTGAAGTAAATACATAAAATGCAAGGTACTCCACACAGTTAAGTAAGGAACTTTGAATTAGAGCAGTAACATACACAGTATAAGTTAAAATGGCAATAAGCTATTTCAAAAGTGAACCCAGTGCAAAAATCAACAGTTCCTGGGGGAGGTAAGTAAGGTTAGGTTTCTGAGGTAAGTAAGGCACTTACAAGTTCAGTTTCCTGGGCACAGGCAGCCCACCGTTGGGGGTTCATGGCAACCCCAAAGTCACTGCACCAGCAACACAGGGACGGTCAGGTGCAGAGGTCAAAGAAGGGCCCAAAACACATAGGTGCCTATGGAGAACAGGGGTGCTCTGGTTCCAGTCTGCCAACAGGTAAGTACCTGCGTCTTCGGAGGGCAGACCAAGGGTTTTGTAGAGCACTGGGGGGGACACAAACAGGCAAACAAAACACACCATCAGTGGCACAGGGGCGGCTGGTTGCAGTGTGCTTAGTAGGCATCGGGTTTTCTGTAGAAATCAATGGAGGGACCCGGGGGTCACTTTAACGATGCAGGCAGGGCACAGGGGGGCTTCTCAGGCCAGCCACCGACTGGGCTAGGCAGAGGGTCGCCTGATGGTCACTCCTGCACTGAAGTTCGGTTCCTTTCGGTCCTGGGGGCTGCGGGTGCAGTGCTTGGTCCAGGCATTGGGTTCTTTGTTCCAGGCAGTCTCGGTCAGGGGAGCCTCTGGAGCATCTCTGCAGGCGTCGCTGTGGGGGTGCATGGGGATCGTCTCAGGTTACTCACGAGGTGGCAGTCACCTGGGAGTTCTCTCTGCAGTGTGGGTTCTCTGGAGCTCGAGCCGGGGGCGTCGGGTGCAGAGGGTGAAGTCTCACGCTCCCGGCGGGAAGAGTGAGTTCTTTAAAAGTTGCATCTTTGTTGCAAAAATGTTGCTGTAGGTGAACAGTGCCGCTGTTCTCAAGAGTTTCCTGGTCCTTCGGTTCAGGGCAGTTCTCTGAGGCTTCAGAGGTCACTGGTCCCTGTCGGATGCGTCGCTGTGCAGGTTCTTTGAGTCTGGAGACAGGCTGGAAGGGCTGGGGCCAAGTCAGCTGTTGTCTCCGTCGTCTCTGCAGGGCTTTCAGGTCAGCAGTCCTTCTTCTTTGTGTATGTTGCAGGAATCTGATTTCCTGGGTTCTGGGACGCCCCTAAATACTAGATTTAGGGGATGTGTTTAGGTCAGGAGGGCAGTAGCCAATGGCTACTACCCCTGGAGGGTGGCAACACCCTCTTTGTGCCTCCTCCCTGAGGGGAGGGGGGGCACATTCCTAATCCTATTGGGGGAATCCTCCAATCTCAAGATGGAGGATTTCTCAAGGCAGGGGTCTCCTCCGCTCAGGACACCTTAGGGGCTGTCCTGACTGGTGGGTGACTCCTCCTTGATTTTCTCATTATCTCCTCCAGCCTTGCAGCTAAAAGTGGGGGCAGTGGCTGGAGGGGCAGGCATCTCCACTAGCTGGGATGCCCTGGGGTGCTGTAACAAAAGGCATGAGCCTTTGAGGCTCACCACCAGGTGTTACAGTTCCTGCAGGGGGAGGTGAGAAGCACCGCCACCCAGTACAGGCTTTGTTTCTGGCTACAGAGTGACAAAGGCACTCTCCCCATGTGGCCAGAAACTCGTCTGGTTGTGGCAGGCTGGCAGAAACTGGTCAGCCTAGCACTAGGAGTCAGACTGGTATTCAGGGGGCATCTGTAAGATGCCGTCAGGGTGTATTTTACAATAAGTCCCACACTGGCATCAGTTTGCATTTATTGTGCTGAGAAGTTTGATTACAAACTTCCCAGATTTCAGTGTAGCCATTATGGAACTGTGGAGTTCATGTTTGACAAACTCCCAGGACATATACTCTTTATGGCTACCCTGCACTTACAATGTCTAAGGTTTTGCTTAGACACTGTAGGGGCATAGTGTTCATGCACATATGCCCTCACCTGTGGTATAGTGCACCCTGCCTTAGGGCTGTAAGGCCTGCTAGAGGGGTGACTTACCTGTGCCACAGGCAGTGTGGGGTGGGCATGGCAGTCATTTTCTCCCCACCAGCACACACGAGCTGTGAGGCAGTGTGCATGTGCTGCGTGAGGGGTCCATAGGGTGGCATAAGATATGCTGCAGCCCTTAGAGACCTTCCCTGGCATCAGGGCCCTTGATACCAGGCGTACCATTTACAAGGGACTTATATGGGTGCCAGGGCTGTGACAATTGTGGGAACAAAGGTACAGTTTAGGGAAAGAATGCTGGGGCCTGGTTAGCAGGGTCCCAGTACACTTTCAATCATAACTGGCATCAACAAAAGGCAAAACGCCAGGGCAGGGGGGTAACCATGCCAAGGAGGCATTTCCTTACACTTACTATGTCTGAAAAACGACAAAGACATAGCAACGGCATATCTGAAGGTATGCCCTCACATGTAATATAATGCACCCTGACTTTAGGGATGGAAAGCCTGCTAGAGGGGTGACTTATATATTGCATGCATTGTAAAGGGAAAAGGGCACACAGGCTGTGTGCCATGTCGTGTTTTCATTTTAGTTCTGCACCAAGACACACAGCCTGCGAAAGCAGCACTCTGCGCACTTAGTGAGGGGGTCCCTGAGGGTGGCACAATTCATGGTGCCACTCTCAGGGGCCTTCCTTTAGTACCCCATGCCCTAGGTACCAGGGGTACCATTTACTAGGGACTTATACAGTAGTGGTAGCTAAAGGGTTGCCAATTGGGAAATGACAATGCAGGTTTGGGGGAAAGATCTGGCACTGGGGACCTGTTTAGAAGGGACCCAGGACAAATTCAATCGAAATTACACCAGAATCCAGGCAAAAGATGGGGGGAGGTGACCATTTCAAAAGAGGCACTTTCCTGCAGTAGTAAATTATGGAGCTAATGGTCAAGGAAACGTTCCCCTGAGGAACCCTTAAACCCCTCTGGAAACCCAAAGAAGTAGAGATTGTGCCCTTCCTTCTGCATCCACCACTAGTGCCACCAACTCCCTGCTCACAGAGGTAATTTTAGTCACTGTTTGCTGCAGGGAGGTGTGTGAATCTTCCACCCCTGAGATCCTGGCCTCCATTTCTGTAACCCGTTCCACTGCTTTAAAAGATCTTGGAGGAGCTGCACGACCTCTGAGCCCACAGCACCTATCTGGGTGTGTAATGTGTGTAATGGCTGCCAAGAGGGCAACGTCTGGAACCACAGGTTCATGGCTATCTGCCACCAGCTGTGCCAAGTGTCCCTGAAGTCAAACATATTTTTCAATGGTACTCTGCTAGGCAGCGGGCGGCACCATGACTTTTGCCATGTTGTACAATTGAGGTTAAATGTTGCTGTCTCCACAAAGCATCTGGTGCTCCCACTGACCCATCTGGCCGCCACTCCAACCCTGTGCAGCCGCACGTGCAGTCAGGAAATCTGGTCTCCAGTGGGGGCAGGTGAATGGATGATGATAAGGGAGGACCCACACCGCTGTAAACTGCACTGAATCCTGGTTCGGCCAACTCTGCAATGGGTGTGACCACCCCTCCATTGTGAGAAAAGGCCTCTTTTTGACATGGTTAGCCCCCACTTTTTGCCTGGTATGTGATGTAGCCTAGCAGTTGTTAGTGCCCAGGGCCCCTGCTAACCAGGTTCCCTGGGTCAGAGCTCTTTCCCTAAACGGTCGTGATGCATTGGAACAATTGGCAACACATTTAGCTGCCAAAATAAGTCCAAAGTAAATGGTACTAAGGTACCCAGGGCATGGGGTACTAAGGGTAGGCCCCTGAGGGCAATAGCACTGATTGTGCCACCCTCTAGGGCCATGCATCTAGAATCACCCAGTCCTACCATTGTAGGCTGAGTGCTCTGGTGCAAACCTAAAACACAGATGCAACATGCCACATTGCATGTGTGCCCTGTCCACTACACACTGCATGCACTATGGGTAAGACACCCCTCCAGCAGGCCTTCCAGCCCTACTGCAGGGTGCAGTATGCTGTAGGTGAGGGCATAGCTGCATGAGCAATATGCCCCCACTGTGTCCTTGCCAAACCTGGGACATAGTGATTCAAAAGAGCAACCATTTTAATGCATGTGCTGGACACAGGTCAATACGAATTTTACTGCTACAACGTGGCCACTCTGAACCCTGGGTTGTTTGGTATCAAACAACTCAGAATGATAAATCCAAACTGGTACCAGTGTTGAATTTATTACTAAGTGTAGCCAGGGGTCATCTTAGATGTGCCCCCTGCAAAAGCTAACTACCTTGGCATGGTTGCTGACTGGCCCTGACTGCCACTGCCAGACACAAATCCGCACCCTTGGGGTGACAGATCCTTCTCTCTGGGACGCAGAACAAATCCCTTCCTGGGTGGAGGTGCTAACATCCCACTCCCTCAGGAATGTGCAATGCCCTGTTGGCGAGCTGCAAAGGGCTTACCACCTTTGAAACTCAACCTCCAGGCCTGCTGGTAGCAGCAGATGGCCGCCCCATTGCAAACCCTCAATTTTGGAGGGAGCAACTGCAGGAAACTCAAACAAAGGCCAGAAGGAGTGGCCCTACCTAGCATGTGCCACCCCTAAGGTGTTGCATGAGAGGTGGACTCTCCATTTTATTTTCCTCTATCTTGGATGGAAGGGAAATAGCCAATCAGGTGTAGGGAAGTGACCTCTGCCCAAAGGAAGTTGTCACTTAGTGGATGTAGCCACCCTAAGGTAGATGAGCCATTGGTAGCTACCAGGTGTCCCCTAAAACGGTATTTAGTGGGCATCCCTAGACCAAGAAATCAGATTCGATGGACTGAAAAAGACCAGCACCAAAAAGATCCAAGGCAAAAGGCGCCAAACCATGCCTGTTGCACCCAGGACAATCGCTATTGAGGAGCTGCAGAACAACTGGAAAAACACTAAAGAACCTCAGAGCACCTCCAGGATTCACAAATTGCCACAGAACTCCCTCCAGAGTGGAGGTACCACTCTAAATCCATAAGGAACCAGCAAGCCAGTGAGGTCACTTCACGGACACCACAGCTAGACCAAACTCCACACCAAAGACCATGAGGACAAGCCAAGGTGCCAAGTTTGTTGCACTGCACCCTCTGGCGGCTAAACTGTACCAATACCCGTGGTTTTGGTGATTCGTCACCCAACTTTGGACATCCCGAAAAACAGCCACCCGGGACTGTAAAAGGGGCAGGAGGAAGCCCAAGTCGAGGGACTTCAGAAACAACCTGGACCTACCACCAGAGAGCCCCTGTTGTCCTGTACTCGACCCTTGTGCTGACCTAGCTCCTGTTTCTAAGTGCATCCTTGCCCCCAGCTCTTGGCTCATTGACTCGTTCTGCACCCTTGGATCCAGCTGTGTTCTAAGGGTCCCCCACCCCTTGCGATCTTGACACTCCAAGGGGAGGATTCATCTTTAAACTTACCTGTGCTGGTCTTTTCCAAGTGGTCCCCTGCAGTGGCCCTGTCCCAGCTCTAGAGACCTTTCCCTGCTGCTTCCTGTAGGCTTTTGGCTCCAAACAACAAGGTAGTTTCAAGTCTTCAGTGATAGAATAACCCTACAACTCTAGGTACAAGTCAGGTAGCTGTCTTTCTCAGCCTTGCTAAGTGACTTGCTGGTACAGAATCTGAATAACAAAGAAAACTATTATTTTATCTTTGTGAGCATGTACCAAAACCTTCTTGTGGCTAGGTCCATGCTTAGTGCTGACTTGCTCAAAGGCACTGTACCCCTTTTTTGCACATGCAATATAGAGGGGTAAATCTGATTCTCTTGCAAGTGCAAGGATTAGTGGTGTGGATGCATTGATTTATCAGCAACTACTCATATAATATTATCTACCATTAATTTGTTGTTTGTTTCATGCTTTATTCCCTCTGCTCCACCTTTGAGTTTATACTGAGGTTTAGAACTCTATGTACTGATTTCGTTTCACATGAATAAATTATTAAGCACCAATAACTGAGTGTCTGCATCACATTTTGAAGTCTTTCATTAGTCAAGACCTTTTGATTTTATTAAAATTATTTGTATAGTATGCTTAGTTACAATTGTGTTCAGGCAGTGTTTCTTATCTGTCGGTCTGTTGTAGTGTCATTCAAATTTGAATTCCACCCATACAGCTTGGGGAAGCAGGTCAGCCCACTTCAGACACTGGCTAAAATATGCGTGACGGCATTCTGCCCTTTCAGAAGAATCACATACACACAATGTAGTTCTGTGAAGTGCCAGGAACTAATGTGGTAATATGCGCTTATTAGACGAAATATTGTTTTTGCATATAGCCAGTGTTTTTTTTAGATTGACATAGGGCGGGAGCTCCCTCAACAATGAAAAAATGAAGTTTTCAAAAACATTTGACAAAACAAAACAAGGAATGACAAAGCCAGAACACTGGCGGTCAACGCCTGACCTATTGGCTTTCCCAATGCTTGTGTTTTTTTTTTTAATGTCTTCAGTCGTCTTACATAAAGAATGGCTCAGTCTGTAATTAATTCAAGGGTGAAGAAGACAAACATCAAAATAAGTGTAGCTCGTGTACTATTCTTATGATATTTTCACAGTCCTTCTTTAAAGCAGCATCCGTCATAACTTACTTGCACATTCCGCATTCAGCTAACACATCCTACCTTTCTGAGTATATTATTTTCCAGTTTTTGCCCTCTTGCTTGCTGAAGCGTGTATATAATGCAATTATAGTACAGCTAATACCGTGTTGAGCCACAGCAAAAAAATCTCTTTCACACTACCAAACTGTCAAATCATTCTCTTTTAAGTTGGTAGTGAAGTTTATGAACTCTTTTAAAACTGATATTTCATTCACTCGAATACCAAATATCAGCAACATTTGAAAATGTTTATTATTATTCTGTTTTATGCCTGGGGAAATAATTTAGGCAGCTTCAGAGGGGAGAAACTCAAATTCAGTATGACAGTAAACCGAGCTACGTTGCCTTACCCTGTTCATTTGAATTTAAGGCATAAAATCTCTAAGGGAGATTTGAAATGTGCTAGACATGTAAGCAGTAAACAGACTTAAATGACTCTTTAGTCGGTTCGGATATAAAACATCCATCGACAAATACAAGTTCAAATACATATTCTACATTCAGAAACATAACACAGTAAAATCAGTGTAAAAAGAATTAAAAACACCGGATACATAATGAAACATATTGGTTTCACATTCTACTTTCAGTGCTTTAGTACTTAGATACCATACTGATTCCACTAACTTAGAAAATGCAAGCACGGCACAGGTACTGGGTATCAGACATAAATAATCTCTTTGCAAGCTGGTACTGTCTTATTCCTAATGTCAAACAAAGCAGTTTGATCCATTTTATCTTCTGACTCTTGTAAGCAGGACAGAAGAGGAGGATACGCTCCTTGGTTTCCTCTGCCTGCTTCCATACTGGACATACCTTAAGTGCGGGCTGAGATCTCGACCATGTGCTCATAAAGGTCAATAATGCTAGAGGACCCACCCTTAACTTAATGTAAAGAGATCTAACCATGGGCGGTGAGTGCAATCCATAAATTCTTCAAGTTTACATTCTCATTTTACGGATTAAAACCTGCTGGTCACTGCCCATTGAGGATGAAAAGAAGTGTTTCTCCTAGAAACAATGGCAGCATCTCTCCTTTACAATGCGACCCCATGGACCACTGCCTACTCTCAAAAATGTTATTTACATTTTTTTTATTAAACACATCCCATTTTCCTTTAGAGACAGCTGGCAGTATTTGAAAAAAAAGATTGCTTTATTTAAAAGCAATCACAGACTTGTGGTCTGTTGACCCTAGCTTGCTAAGATATCTAAGTTGGCTGCAATTCCTTTTGGGTCACAAATTGTGACCTACCTGATTAATATTCATGAGATAGGTCAATTTGCGACCCATTAGGAATCGGTATTTTGCAAAGCCACCTATTATTGCATATGTTGGTTCACAACATACTGCACTGGTTCGAAAAATACTGGTCGCAAATTGGGGCCAGTATTTTGCGACCACTGCTTCATACATCTGGCCTTTTGTTCTATGTAGACAGAAGGTTGTAGTCCTATTACTTGTGAAGGACACAAATCCTTTGTAACTATTAATCAATTTTTTACATGTGGACTATGTCTGAATTAATTTGTACTATGTCTACGTAGTGACGTATTTAGTGCCATTTCTCTGATATGGGGATAATAGATACAAATATGTGTCGTAGGTCACAAACTTTATATTTATGCCCCTGAAATGCAAAATAAAAAAAGACCTTTCCTCATGGCATTATCCGTTATGAATTCAATAATATTTTAATTATTTAACTACATATTCTATGCTGTTTTGCACTTATTTTTATCATAACTAAGTTATGTGCGAAAGTATCAATAAAACTGAACTCATGGTAGCTTAGTTAATAAAAAAAGGGCATAACCCTGACCTGAAAGTGGTCTCAAGTATGGAGAATATAGAGGTCGACATTTCTTTGTCATTTTAAATAATTCCTATGATCAACTGGTGAAATTAAAGGTGTATTGAAACCTCACAGCACCTTACCTTCCACAGAGGTCTTCTGCTGTAAGAAGTGGGTTGGCATATGTCCTGTTTACATCACTAATGCCACTGAATTCTAAATGAAAGGGCTTGAGGCCGAGGGAGATGGCAGCTTTCTAGGTCGGCTCTGTCGCGGCAAGTAGAATCATCCCTTATCCGGCCACACATCTGCCCAGCAGCCCTCCTGTGATACCCTCGGTGCCAGGCCGGGGAGCATATAAGAGGCGGTGGGCCTGGCATCTGTGCTGAAGGGGAGTGGCGGTGCCCAACGAACCTGCCCAGGAGTGTGAACGAGCAGCCGAATTTCTGGAGCTGCTTGGGCATGAAAGCACCAGCCCGGCTCCATTGCTCGTCTGTGATCATGGTAGACGGCGAGGCAAGGGGGCTGAGAGATGAGTGACAAGCCTCAGCAACCCCAGCACAGGCCAAGGGGACACAACAGAGGGGCCTGGAGAGTGCAGACGGAGAGGCATTGAGGCGGCATCACTCCCTCCAACTGATGGGAGAACGGACAGATGCGATTGTCACTGGGCCACAACCGAGGTGGTGGGGGAATCAACAGTTGGTGAGAGGACCCATTGGGACCTGTGGCTGTGGTGAGTGAGAGCGTGGCAAATCTGTGAACCCGTGGCTTGCAGCACAGTGAGTGCGGCGCCGGACACTGAATAGGCTGCAGCGGGACACAGAATTGGAGGAAGGCTGGATGGGCCTTGCGGATAGCTGGCTGGCGTGCACTGGGTGCTGCTCCGTCTACAGCCTGAAGGAGGTTGCGCTGCATGGCCATGGACGGCTCCCAGAGAGGGGCCTGCAGGCATGGTACAATCGCCAATAACCAAGGCAACTAAGTGAACCACTGATCGAGGGTCCCCGAGCAGGACCCTCGAGGCCGGACACAGGGAAGGCTGTGGCAGGGCCCTGAATTTGAGGAGAGCTTGGTGGGCCTTGTGATTCATTGGCATGCTCGAACCAAGAGAAGTGACTCCTGAATCCTGGGGGTGGCTGTGACGCATGGGCCCAGATGGTGGCGTCAGACGACTCCCTGTTAGGAACCTGCAGTAATGGTACAACCACCAACACTTAAGGCACATAAGTGCCTTTTTGCTTGAGAGTAACTAAACTTGTCTGGGGGGCGTACTCTTCTGCCTGATAGCCCTTCCATTCTCCCTTCCCTCCCCCGACTCAGTACATATGTACGAGCTGGTGGGACAAGGACTTGTCGAGGTGAATAGCAGCATTTGGCGCAACAATTAACCCCGGTACCTCTCTGGGGGCGGAGGCAGGGGTGTAGGACTGATAGAGGCTATGTGGTGTCAGGAGGGACATGGTGGGGCTCGTGGCCTGTGCCCAATGCAGCATTATAAAATCAACAAGTATGTTGTCGCCCTTTGGCCCTTGCACCTTTGGCTGGGAATGGGGCTGGGGGAACCACGGAGGACTCGCAGGGGGAGGGGAGATATCCGTCCAGGAACCCTCTCTGGGTGAGATAATGGCTACAATACAAGACCTAAAAGGAACAATCAAGCCCAAATTGGATGCAGTCACATTAGATGTTGCCCTCTTCAGGGCGAACTGGCAGAAAATAAAGGAAAAGGTGACAGTGGCAGAAACCATTACCTCATTGCAGGCTGACACCAAATCCCTCAGAGAGGGTGTTGTAGTGTTGTAGCCCTTAGAAGGGCTACAACACGCGATGAGCAGTCGGCGGTATAAATAAATAAATCACGCAACCCCGTGTTTCTTTTGTCGGGTCGGCGTGGTGGGGTTGGGCCTTCAATGCGGGAGCGCCCGGCAGCACGGGTCTCCGTCTGCTCGCGGCGCAGCTTCTCCCTGCCCGACCACGCCTCTCTTTATTTTTATAGCTCCGGGCCTGAGGCCGCGGAGCAAACCACAAACAACCTAGAAGAGGTGAGACCCCTCGGGAAACATCAGGTGATTTCACCTAGTCTAATTACACAACAGTAAACACCCCCATCTGGTATAGAGTGTCAGCTGGCCGGTTGCATCACTGGCCAGCGACACTACATTCCTCCACAAAATACAAAAACTGAAACATCACACAAAACACTTGATCATCAGTCGCACAAGTGATCACGCAGACGGATTGAGGGACAGGGATTACTACGCAAACCGTATCTGGCAGACCCGGAGCGTTGGGACAACAACTCTGGGGCCGGCCCATCAGTCACTTGCTCCATCTGGGTAGAAACAGGAACACCAACACATCGATCCTCGGAATCAGACGTTGAACTCTCCACTTCTGGCCCCAGAGACAAAGGACCAACATCGTCAGTGTCACAAGAAACTTCTTCACCATTACCTCCAGAATGGTGGAACCTCTTAAACAAAGATATATTGCGGGTCACCGTTTCACTACCACGCTGGGCAACAACAGCAGATCCATTCCTTTGAACAATTCTCCACGGGACAGAACTGAAGGGCGTACAAAATTTGCTACCAGGCAGGGTTTGTTTTAGCAGCACTTGATCACCCACTTGGAGATCAGACAAAGTTGCTCGTCGAGCATGGCTGACCCGTTGATTAGACACCCGCCTTTTCTCCTGAACCAAGTCTCTAGCCATGGCGGGATGAATCCAGGATGAATGATGAGGAATGGAATCAACAGACGCCCTCCCAAATGCTACGTGGCTTGGCGCTCGGCTCGTGGTGGAATGGGGCGTTTGTCTATAGTTCCATAGAAATGAGAATATGGCATATTCAACAGCCTGACCACCTGCTAACGCGATTCTAATCACCTTATTTAAAGTCCTCATAAATCGTTCTACCTCACCGTTAGCTTGAGGCCAACGCGGGGTAATCCTGCGATGACAGGTGCCTGTAATCTTCAGATATTCAGCCAGTTCTTTACTTTGGAAGGGTGGCCCATTGTCTGTATTTATCTCAGCTATGAGACCATGAGTGGCCATAGCTTTCTCGAGACCGTAAAACACCACGTCGGCCGTGAGGGCAGGGATAATTTCTACTTCGGGATACTTAGAGAAATCATCAGTGATGACCATAGTGTGGCGGCCATCGGGCAAACTGCCAAAGTCCGAACTAGCTGAGACCCAGGGACCTGTTGGGGAGGGTTCAGTTTCGATGGGAGCAGGCCTATTCGATTCACCAGTAGCCTGACACCAACGGCAAGACCTTACCATGCGCTCAACTTTTTTGTCCATAAGGGGAAACCACACCTTTGACCGGAGACGGCTCTTCATTTTGACCATCCCTTGGTGGCCATTGTGGGCCAATTCAATGGCTTTGGTGGTGAGGGAGGATGGAATAACCAACCGACTTCCCCTCAACAGGCACCCTTCAGCATCAGTGGTGAGTTCATCCTTGACATTATACAGACTCCCGATGACGCGTTGAGACTCAGTGTTCAGCAAAGGTAATTGTCCTTTGATACGTGGCACTGATTATTCTGCATTGCCACCAGAATTTTCTGCAAACACTCATCCGTCTTGGTTGCTTGTACAATTTCATCCATAGTCATGGGCATAGGCCGGGATCGATCTCTGACATATCTGACATATTCCTCAGTCTCCTGCGCTTCTTCAACCTCCACAGCGGAGGCAGCTCTGGGATGTCTCGAAAAATAGTCAGCAGGGTTTTCAGATCCCGGGCGATATCATAACTGGCACCGATAGTCCTGCAATTGTAGCATCCATTTCTCAATTCTCGGCGGTGGTTTGGAAGCGGTTCCATTGAACAGAGGAAGCAACGGCTTATGGTCGGTGGTCATGACAAACGGCCGGCCATACACATAAATGTGGAAGTGCTTACAACCCCAGTGTACAGCGATCACTTTTTTCTATCTGCGAATAACGCTGTTCCGTTTCAGTAAGTGACCGGCTGGCATAAGCAACGGGAGACCACATTCCTTCTCCCTGTTCTTGCAACAAAACAGCACCTATGCCTTTTGGCCCAGCGTCAACAGCAATCTTGGTACTCCTTTTTGGATCGAAATATCTCAAAACTGTTTCGCTGGATAATGCCTCTTTAATATTGTCAAAAGCAGTCTGTTCAGTGGACCCCCACCTCCACGGCGCAGAGGCTTTGGTGAGACTTCTTAGAGGCTGTGTAAGGTTAGACAAATCCTTAATAAATCGGCCACAGTAGTTTACCATCCCTAGAAAACGTCTGACCTCAGTGATGGTGGTAGGAGGGGGCGCCTTCTTAATGTCATTTACCTTTGCTGGATCAGGGGCTACCCCACTCGCTGAAAATGTGTAGCCGAAAAACTGTATTCTATCTCTTAGAAATTCACACTTTTGGCGGTGCAGTGTGAGTCCAGAATCCTGAATGCGTTGCAAGACTCTCCGTAGCCAGGAGTGGTGTTCCGCAATGGTAGGCGCATGGACGAGAATGTCGTCACTGACATTGATGGTTCTAGGTAATCCCACCAACAGCTCCTGGATGACATTCTGGAGCACTTCTGCAGCGCTGGATACCCCAAAGTTCAATCGTTTATATCTCCTGAGCCCCACATGTGTGGAGAAAGTCGTGATATAACGGGATTCCTTGGCTAACACCAGCTGGTGGTATCCGGATCGGAGATCCAGTTTTGAAAACCACCTAGAGTCACTGAGCTCTCCCAATATGTCATCAATCGTAGGGGTCAGGTTCTTTCTCTCTTGATGGCAGCATTAGGGAGACGCATGTCCACACATATTCACACCTCACCTGGCTGCTTGGGTTTCCTTGCTACCACAATGGGAGATACCCATGGGGTGGGCCCAGAGACCTTTTCAATGATTCCCGCTTTCTCCAAGTTATCCAGCTCTTTTTCCACTTGTGGTCGAAGGTGGAACGCCACTCGCTGATGGCGGAGGGCTACCGGTTGCACTGTGTGATCAATGTGGAGCTTGATCTCTCGGCCTCGGAGACACCCAATGCCTTTGAACACTCCTTCATATCGGGCTACCAGTTCAGTCACAGATTCTTGGTGAATGCTGAGCGCGAACGTCACAATTTCTAATTCCTCCGCAGCCTTACAGCCTAACAGCATACCAGTTCATCCCTCTGTCACATAGACCTTCGCAGATGTGGATTGCGGTCCATGGGTGATAATGGTCTGGAACATGCCTCTCAAAGCTAAAGGGGTGCTTTGCCCGTATGCATACACCTTGATATTTGCCTTGGTCAGTGCTGGAGTTGGCGACATTCGGCAGTGTTCTTCTGCAGCCAGTAAATTTATGGACGCTCCCGTATCCACTACTGCGACAATTTCATGCTGGCCCATGAGGATCTGGCACTTTGGAAGTTGTGCTTGACAATGGCTAGTAGGTCTGACAGCAAATAAGGAGTGGACGACATGAATTACAGCTTCGTCATCGTCCATATCACTCCCACGCTCCGATTTCTCTGGAGGGGTCTCTTCGAGTGCAACGTTGACAGATGCACTTCGAGTGTTCTTGGACCTGCAAACCTTTGCGAAATGATTCATCTTTCCGCAGCCAGAGCATACTTTTCCTCTTGCAGGGCACTCAGATGCTCTGTGTGGTACTCCACCACAATACCCACACTGCCTCGTTCGTGCCTTGTTCACCTTTTGTCAGGGTCTATTCGTGGGTGCCATGACTGCATTGGCTACCTCTTCCTTTATGGGACGCTGTAGGGCTGCCTCCATGTGCGAAGCCCTGGCTCTCGACAGCTCCTTTGTGCGGCCCAATTGTAGAATATCCGGTAGAGACTTTCCGGACTCCTCTAGGATGTGTTCCCTGAGCTTGAGGGACGCACACCCTTGGATTAATTGTCCTCTGACCTCTTCAGTCTCGTCATTAAATCTGCACGTACTCGCTAGTTCTCTTAGCCTTAGGTGGAAAGCATCTAGTGACTCCTCCAACTGTTGCCTCGCTTGTCCGAATATAAACCTCTCGCAATCAGTATTAACCATGGGTTCAAAGTGTCGGTTGAGGGCCGCTATGAGTGTTGCATGTGTTTTGGGCGCGTCTTCCACTAGGTTTTTTGATATCTTATATATGTCCTTCCCTCCTATGTGGATGAGCATAGCACGCTTCTGGTCATTTGCTACCTTAGTGGCCTCAAAGAATAGCAGCACTCTTTCCACCCATTCTTTCCACTTTGGCGCTTGTGCAGAGGGAGCACCTTCTACAACAAATGGTTCTACTGGAGGTATTGCAGACATTGTGGCCAGGGTGGGGCTAGACAGGCCTCTTGTAGTTGTGTAGATACTAGAAAACTGCTGTTTATTGTTCTGTGTCAACGATTGGTCCCACCGTCCTAGTCACAGGTTATGGGGAAGGACACTCTTGTACTCACGGTGTCCTGATGTGCCTCCTTTTGTTTTCCAGCTTTGTTCTTGGTGGCAGCTTTTGTATGGATTCTTCTCCCTGGCTCAGAGACGGTCCTCCAAGCTCTTTCGATTCAGTTTCCTTTTTTTTTCCCCCAAAAAAATGAATAGAGTGGGCACAAGCACTGTGTTACTCACGGCTGGCACTTTGTCAGCTGTTTTTTTTTTTTTACTGGGCTGCGCGCCCGCCGCACGAGCACCGCGTTGCACACGCGGCCGCAGCAGGGCCACAACCCAGGGGCGTGGGGTCGCTCGCCCTCGTCGCCAAAATGTAGTGTTGTAGCCCTTAGAAGGGCTACAACACGCGATGAGCAGTCAGAGGTATAAATAAATAAATCACGCAACCCTGTGTTTCTTTTGTCGGGTCGGCGTGGTGGGGTTGGGCCTTCAATGCAGGAGCGCCCGGCAGCACGGGTCTCCGTCTGCTCGCAGCGCGGCTTCTCCCTGCCTGACCACGCCTCTCTTTATTTTTATAGCTCCGGGCCGGAGGCCGCGGAGCAAACCACAAACAACCTAGAAGAGGTGAAACCCCTCGGGAAACATCCGGGGATTTCACCTAGTCTAATTACACAACAGCAAACACCCCCATCTGCTATAGAGTGTCGGCTGGCCAGTTGCATCACTGGCCAGCGACACTACAGGTGTAACGCCGGGTGAAGGAACATGTGCTCATGGCGCCTAAGCTTGAGGACCAGGAGGGGAGGGCCAGATGGAACAATGTCGTCGTTGGGGGTCCCTGAAATGGCAGAGGGGCCCAGCATGGAGTTATTTATTGAAGCCCTTATTGCGAAGCAGCTGTGGCTGAAGAAACTCCCACTTTTTCACAACAGAGCAGGCACATAGGGCCTGGGGGCCCACCGAGAACCATAATTGCTAGAGTATTCAATCATAGAGATCACAATACCATCCTGCAGGCAGCTCGTATAAAGGTGATTTACCATTTGAAAAAGATACGATTCGCTTCATTTCAGACTTTATGCTGCAGAGGCAGCTCCACAGTTTTCTGGAGGTGAAAAATCAGTACGTAAAGCGGAACTGAAATACATGATGCTGTTCCAAGCGAGGCTTTCAGTTATTGTGGAGGGCAAAGCCTGCCACGTCGTCATGTCAAAAGAGGCTTGGGATTGGCTGGAGGGCTGGTGTGCCTCAGAGGGCAAAGGCAAGGAGGTGCTGGGGAACACTGGCACAGTGAGCTAGGCTCCCCTAGGGCAGAACATCTGAATGTGACAGTGGAGCAGGACGAGCTGTGAGACAATGGGGGTGCTTGCAAACTAAATACTACACTGGATGCGAAAGGCACCTGGAGCCACTTGGTAAAGCTGTGAGCCGGGTTCAGGCCAAAAAATGGGGCAGTGAGTACCCTATTCTGTGTAGTGGCATCCGTGGTACATGGTTAGTGGTAGCACCCCAGCTATGGAGCACAAACAATCTTTGGTTAAAAAAGGGATGTTATGTTTGCTGACTGATTTCTTCCTTAGGTGACTTCAAGCCACACCTGTGATTTGACTGTGTTGTTAATGGGGTGACAGGCACCCTGTATATTGGGGTGGTGGGCAGTTCAAAGCATCCTTTGCAGGGGGAGCTGGGTGGGGAGAGCTGGGCAACTGTACACTTATGGTTTTTCTAAGGGCCCCATTGTTTTGATTCACATGTTTTGCAGTGCAGATATATGAGGGAGAACTTGAGGAGGCTAGGAAATGGGGTGGGTGCCCTGGCTATTATACTTTCCTGAGACAGTATGGCACATAGTGGGAGTGCAACTGATCCCCACTCGGTGCAGATGATGCCTGAATTGGGCACCCTGATCGTCAACACATATTCTGGGAGGGACATGAATGTGGTGGCAGATCCTGGGGCTGACAGGGAGAGGTAGAAGGGAAGTGAGAGGAAGGCCAGCTCCCTGCCAGTGTTTATGGAGGCATTGGGCTTGGTGGACCTGTGGAGGGAACATAACCCTCTTGAGCAACAATACACATGCTTCAAGTACACATGCTTCTCTGCGGCTAATAACTGCAACTCCCGGCTAGATTATCTCATAACACAGCACCTGCATGCAGCAACAGATTTTGGCATGCAAACCACAAGGTGCGGGGCATATCAGACCATTCCCTGTGGAGGCCACATTCTGTGGGTGGACGTCTAGCAGAGATGCAATACCGCGAGTTGACCCCTGGTATTTGAAAGATAAAGCATAGATAGTGCAGCTTAGAGAGGGCGCTGAGCGCTATTCCTAGGAAAATGAGAGAACAGTAGATTCCAACTGTGATCTCTGGAAGACATTAAAAGTGCCAATAAGGGGGCAGGCTCTTTCCGTGACTGCTTGAAAGAAGGCAGCACAGCGGGCCAGCTTAGACATGCTTGAGCGGTACATCCATGAACTGGAATGCAGTCTATTTTACGCAAACTAATGAGGGCGTCAGACACCGGCTCTGCCTTAAACTATGTGATTTTTGGGAGGTGGCGGAGAATGCTGCCCAAGCACATGCCCTGGCTATCCAGCATCGGTTATACAATGTGGGATCCAATGTAGGTACATTGTTGGCGTGGCTTGAGAAAAGGGATCAAGGTGGGAACTGGGTGCTGGAAATACAAGATAGTGCAGGTGGGGTAAGGAGGACTGTGAAGAAGTCTACACCTCTACTTCAGCTACAACAGCTGAGGACTCTGCTGAATTCCTCGAAGACATTCCGATCCAGCCTATGTTGGATGAGGACAGGGTATCCCTTGATGGTGATTTCAGGGCAGAAAAACATTTGTCTGCATTGAGAGACCTACAGTTGGGTAAGGGCATGGGCCAGTAGGGTGTCCCTATCGAACTATATAAAGGAATGGCCAGTAAGTTGTCTAGACATATGCTAGCGATGTTTCAGTCGGAGTTGCAGTGGGGGAGTTACCATTAGACCAGCACATGGTGATTATTGTGCAGGTCTCCAAAAAGCATAAACCGCTGACTGACTGTG
Organism: Pleurodeles waltl; assembly: GCF_031143425.1. Lineage (NCBI taxonomy): Eukaryota > Metazoa > Chordata > Amphibia > Caudata > Salamandridae > Pleurodeles > Pleurodeles waltl. Next base: position 1,780,982,512 of record NC_090440.1, on the reverse strand, counting down.
CATCATATCAGCTGCACTCCATGATTTATGTTGAGGCTAAAGTACTAGTCAAAGCGCTAGCAACTCAGAATTGCAGAGTAATAACTACAGTAATCCACCCTGATCAATCAGGCTTTATGCCGCGTAGAGGGACTTGACTCAATCTGAGACGCTTGTATAGTGTGCTCCATATGATGCGGGAGGCGTACACAGACCTGGCAATGGTGTTCTCTCTTGATGCTAGGATGGTGTTTGATGGCATAGAATGGAACTATCTCTTTGCGGACCTGGAACATCTATCTTTCGGCCCCAAGTACTGTACTTGGGTTCGGCTCCTTTATACAAGGCTGGTAGCGAGGGTGAGGATTAATAACATGCTGTCATGGACCTTCAACTTGGTCAGGGGTATGAGGCAGGGTTGTCCATTTTCTCCAATGATCTTTGTGCTTGTACTGGAGCTGCTGGCTGCCTGCCTGGCTGCCTGCGTCCACAAGGACCTTCTTGTATGGGAGGTGAACAGCAGTGGTGGCTGGAAGGAATGTATCTCATTGTATGTGGATGATGTGCTACTTAGGCTCTCGCAGCCCACAATGTTCTGGACTGGATGCTGCAGATACTCTGCATTTTCGGAGATCACTCTGGCTACTGCATTAACTGGGATAAATCCTACATTTACCTGCTTGTGGGGGGTGTGCTGTTCCTGCCGTCGAGCGGCATCATACCCTTGGCACCAGAGGGATTCACATATCTGGGCATATGTCACACGAGAAGCTACGGAGTTTGTGCGATGGAACCTGTATAGGCTTTTCAACCACTTTTGCCATGATGTGGCAATCCCTGCCTTTGTATAAGATGATGGCATTGCCCTGATTTTTATATGTGTGTCAAAATACCCCATTTCTGATATCTTGGGCCTTTTTTCGGAAAATTGGGACGAAGTGCGACGTTGGTGGTGCCAGGATAGCTCCTCACAAGCTACAGAGAGGAGTTTACAATGGTGACCTGGCCATTCCAGACATTTGCAAATACTATTTGGCCTGGCAGCTATTAGTAATATACAATTGGGTTTATGCGGAGTGGCAGAAGCCAGCAATACGAGTGGACAGGGAAACAACGGGCCCCAGAGACAACCCTACACTGCTGTATAGGCAAGGGGAGAGGGAGGCCATACCGTCCATACTTGAACGGTTGTGGGAGTGTGGTCAGAGGCCACAAAACATTTGTTATGGGTTGGGAAATTGACGTAACAGACCCCCTTGTGGAACAGTGATCTGCTGTCAGAGGTGGGCGCTCTGACATCTTTCTCCAGGTGGGGGCTCCTGGGCATTGACCACGTGGGGGACCTGTGGAAAAGGTCTGTGGCCTTGGCATTCGAGGTACTTCAGGGTGAATATAGCTTGGTCACCTACAGGTGGTGCATTCCCTAAAGGTGCACAGTACTGGAGAAGAGCGATTGGCGGAATCCTCCCTTCCCTAAGGATAGGTTTCTACTTGACTCTATGCTGGATAAGGACATCTCACTGACATACAAGAAGGTAATAAATAACAATCCAGACACACTGGGCACCCTGAGGGACAAGTGGGTGGCTGACCTGGGGGAGCTAGACAATGATGAATGGGGAGAGGCACTTGTAGGAAAGTACCATCTTGCCTGGCATGTTACCCCCAGTTTTACTTGTGTGTCAGTTTGTCACTGGGATCATGCTAGCCGGGACCCCAGTGATCATAGCTGTGGCCCAAATGTGTGTTCCCTGTGTAGTGCCTAACTGCTAATCAGAACCGCAGTGCTTATGCTCTCTCTGCCTTTAAAACTGCAGGCTAGTGACCATTTTTATCAATTCTAATTGGCACACTGGAACACCCTTATAATATATGGTTTGTGTTGCGTTGTGTTGCCCCTAGGCCTATTGCATCCTATTGTGTTCTACAGTGTTTGCACTACTTTTCTGTTTACTTACCTGATTTTGGTTTGTGTGTATATTTTGTGTATTCTACTTACCTCCTAAGGGAGTATATCCTCTGAGATATTTTTGGCACATTGTCACTAAAATAAAGTACCTTTATTTTTAGTAACTCTGAGTATTGTGATTCTTATGATATAGTGCTATATGATATAAGTGGTATAGTAGGAGCTTTGCATGTCTCCTAGTTCAGCCTAAGCTGCTCTGCTATAGCTACCTCTGTCTAAGCTGCTAGAACACTACTAATCTACTAATAAGGGATAACTGGACCTGGCACAAGGTGTAAGTACCATCAGGTACCCACTATAAGCCAGGCCAGCCTCCTACAGCACTACAGGGTCATCAAGTCATTGCAATAAGAGCAGGGTTTCGATTGGTCCACAGGCCCTACTGCTCCACAGAATAGGGAGGGACAACACCTGTCACTGCTTGAGAGGCTGCGGGCAGGAGGACACCTTTATTCACATTTTTTGGATGTGCCATGTTATCCAGACCTTCTGGGAGAGAGTGATGGCAGTGATGTCTGGAGTTGTGGCATTGGAGGTCCCAAAGAATGCCAAGTGGGTTCTCCTGAATGTGCACAGGGAGTGTAGCAAGCCCAAGTACTCGAAATTGTGGCTGGAGGTTGGGGCGGTGGTGGCAAAAAGGAATGTGGCACAGTCATGGGGCTCCCCAATCCACCCTGGGATTCTTGACTGAGAGTATGATATGGATTTGTGCCAGCAGGTGGAGAATGTGGAGTATCAAAGCAGGGGGTGCCCCAAAGAATGGGAAAAGATATGGGGTGGCTGGAATGCCTACCATGGCCATTGAGGCCCCTAGGCACCGGTGGGATGGAGTTGTCATGATTAGCATGTATGGTATGACGGGGGTGAGAGTCTAAGATGTGCACTTGTTTCTGAAACCTCAGTACCCTACATGCCAATAAGCTGTATTAATGTAAGATATCTCAGAGTGCCTTTCTCTCAACCTGGCTACTGCACTGTGCTTTGCTGCTTTGTTCTAGAAAAGAATAACAAGATGTTTAAAAAATAAATTCTAAATTAAAATGGAGCTCAGTAATTACCACCTTAACCACAAAGATTATCAAAGATTTGTTGGACAATCGCACCAAAGACCACTTCCCACTTGACATGGTCCAACATTAATTATGATAGTCAAAGCAATTGTCCTGTACCGACAGATGCATAATTTAACAAAGAGGTCTTCTGGTTTAGTAATCGGATGGTATCTGTCTTGAAAACACTATTGATATCCATAAAATCTAAACAAAATGCAGCTTAGTAATTTGGCAGAATGACCACAAAACTAATTCAACCATTTGGGATGTTCTTAATAATGTCAGTGACATCATCTTCCTAGCTTGACACTTGACAGGTGGTGCAATAACACGTTGCAACATTTGCAAAACTGGTAGACCCACATTTTCAAATAAAACATTATGTACTTAATTTATCAACAAAGTTTAACCATTAGTGTAAATATACTGATTCAAGAATATTGAAATTGTTTTACTATATGATAGTTGTCAACGTTTCAACCCTCATGTTGTAAATTCAAAGGAGTTGTGCATCGATCTGGAATAGAACCTCACTAAAAGGACCAAAAAGAAGTCCTCAAGTTCTCAAAACAGTTGTCGTAAATGAATTAACTAGCATCTCTTCTGAATCATGATCTGAGATTTATTGGGAAACAATGCGGGCTGAAGATGCGCAGGCAAATAATTCTGCATCCGAAAAAAGGCCTTGTTGAGAAATGAGGTGTGATGTTCTTTTAATTTGTATAGATTGACTCCACTGGTTATTTCACTGGTCACTGTGCCTCCTGTACAAATTTTTACTTTGCACCATCTATATATTTTGCCTCCATTGTCTTCAAGCTTAATATTCTTAATGCTGTTTAACTAAACAAAACCTTAAAATTCAATATTTGTTACAGTAAAAACTTTTGAGACATTTCCTAGGCCATGTATTTTCATAAATTGCAACTAAGAGATATAACATTCTTCACATATAATTATGGTGGTCATTATGAACATGGCGGTAAACACTGCACCGTCGGTGGTGGCGGTAACTACCGCCAACAAGCTGGAGGTCCGGACCACCAAATAATGAAGTCCATGAGAAACAAGTAGCGGTCCATCCACACACTGCCATTTTTGTAGTCCCGACGATGACAGAGGGTGGCAGAAGATGACAAAGAATGGGTGGGCCCAGTAGGGTCCGCCACCACCTAGGAGCGCCATCGGAGGAGGTATCAGAGTCACTACCTCCAGTGGTAGTTGCCACCCCCTGGTACTCCCCTCGCCCTCCAACCCACTGGTCCCCTTGGCGTTGGTCGACTCTGCCTCCTTGGAACCGTGGGCTCCTGCACCCACGCCAGATGATGCTAATGTACACAGGTACACAAGAGCACAGGGGTAGGGAAACAAAACAAGAAAGAAGTATGTCAAATCCTGAATATATGTACATTTTGAGTCACACACACTCCAGCCCAGGTCAGGCACGAACCCTCAGCAGACACAACATACGTTATGAATGTGCCCTTGACTAGTAGGCATGAGCTCAAAATACACCACATAACCCTCATAAAACACGACTCTGATACACTGTGTGAAGTACACTGTAACCGGTCGTCTCCCGACGCCGGTTTTCAGGAAGACGCGGAAACTGACAAGGAAGACCCCGGGGCCGCCCGAGGATCTCTGGACGTCATGACGTCAAACGTCATGTACGTCAGAGAGGAAACCGGAAGAAAAATCGCCCACAGGGAGAGAGAAACGAACGCCAAGGGGGACGCCGACAGAAACGCCGACCGAGGCGCGAGAGACGCGACGGAGAGAATCCTGGGGAACACCTCACGGGAAGGAGCCGAACGGGAAGACGCGTACCCGAACGAAGCACGTTCCCAACAAACGGGCGAGCCCCGCCGACGAAGAGAGACACTGAGGGAGCCTCCCGCCCCTGATCCAGCAAAGTCGGGAGACTACCAGGAAGCCGGCCGCGTCCCAGGAGGGGCGTGGCCTCCCGAGGTACGATCACCCCGTAAATGGGAGAGGGGTGCCGGGTGGTTCTTGGGGCTTTGGGGAAATAAGGGAAAAGGGCTCATTTTCCCTAAAGGAGGGGAAATAGTGTAAAACGGGAGATAATACAACCTCTAACAGCACCGAACCCCATACCTAATTACCGCTGACAGGTAAAGGAAAAGGGACTTCACAAGCGTACCTCGCTATAGAGAAGGCACGAATAAAGTAGACCCCTCACTCCTACACTCCCGCCGACCCTCACCAACCTACTAAACCTAAACAACCCTTTACAAATATTTAATCTCCACTTACCTGTATTCTTTTCTTCTTTATTTTGGGGAGCCTGGGCCGCTGACATACGGGAAGATCGGAACTCCTTAAAGCTGGACCAGACACCGCCCGAACCTTATCAGAAGCCTAAAAGAGAAGATAAAACAAAAAGGGGACTCTTATTAAATTTTGTTGAAAGACTATATCAACCCTGTCATTTGGTGAAGATGATGAATTCGCCCTAGACCCGGACCGAAATAAACTCCTTAAACCCTTGAGCACGCGTCTGTCGCCTTAATCCAATATCCCTTCAACCCGGGATAAAGAACCCATCACAGTGGTGTCAGAAGTGGGATATTGGACCAGGCGACAGACAGTCCACGACCATGGAGGAGAAACCCACGATATCGGATATGATGCAGCAGCTGGCCGAGGGGCAGAGGCACCTACAAATAGTGTGGGAGGAACAACAGAAGGAGGCTAAGGTAGAGAGGGAGGCCCTACAAAGCGCGCTCAAAAGTCAGGCCACTATCATGGCCAACAATCAATTGGTTCATGAGACTGCCATCAAAAACCTCACGGATACCATTGCTGCTACCCGGGTACATCCGAACGTGCCCAGTTCGGTCTTACAACGGTACCAGGAAGGTGAAGACCCGGATGCCTTCTTCACCAATTTCGAGCGAGTTGCCACTTCCGCTACCTGGCCCCAAGAACGATGGGGTCAATATATTGCCCCATTATTAACAGGAACCCTACAAGCGGCTTATCAAGCCGTGAACCCCGGCGGAATAACTCCCTATCCGGACATTAAAAAGAGCATCCTAGAACGGGTGGGGTTTGATTCAGAACATTACAGAGTTTGGTTTAGAAAAGCCAAGTGGGGGCCTTCCGAGAACCCCCGAGCCCTATACTTCCGGATCAAAGATTTGGGCCTCAAATGGTTAGGTCCCATTGGAAGCAATAGGGAAGACATCATTGAGGTCGTCCTTTTGGAACAATACCTGGACGCCCTACCCCCCAACACACGTCACTGGATCAAACAACATCCAAATCCAGACACTAACACCACCATCGAGCTAGCCTGTGCCTTTCACCGCTCCCTCGAGTTCAAAAACCCCCCCCCTAGGTCAACGCCTAGCCCCGTTCGTCCGAGTCCCGGTTCATCCTTATCGGTGGGTCGAAGGTCCAACGATGATGTGGGGGTAGTGGAACAGCTAGTGGAAGAAGCTATAATTGGAACGGATTTCTCAAAATTTTCGGAGCTCCTGGATAGTACCCGACATTTTGAAAAATGTAATACCTGGTGGAAAAGTGCTCCCTTCTATGATATACCTATACCTTCTCCATTGGACCGGTACAAACCCTCCCGAAGCTAAAAAAGAGCAACCAGAAAGGCATACGCAAAGGAAAACACGAGTCCCGGGGAGGTAATTTCACCGGTTCTTACCCTTACTAACCTACCCCCTTTTCGGAATTGCCAAAGAGAGGATCCAAGTTTGACTCATGCCTGGAAAAATGCAAGACCCCGGACCCGCCAAGATAAAGCGCCATCGTTCACAATAGTCAAAAACCTATTATATCCAGTCACTAGCAATGACCGAGAAGAGAAGAGACAATTATTAGTCCCCGAACCCTATAGACAACAAGTTCTACACTTAGCCCACAGTCAGCCAGGGGGTGGTCACTATGGGAGGGAAAAGACGGAAGAATATCTGTTGAGGAGGTTCTATTGGCCGGGTGTCTTTTCTCAAATTAGGAAATTCTGTCAACAATGTCCCAAATGCCAAATGATTGATCCTGGTACAAGAAGAAGAGCCCCGTTGCAACCACTTCCTATCATAGATATTCCCTTCTCACGAATAGGAATGGACATTGTTGGTCCTCTCCTACCCTCTTCCCGAGGGTACCGTTACATATTAGTGTTGGTAGATTACGCTACTAGGTACCCCGAGGCCATCCCTCTTAGTAGTATTAACACCAAGAGTGTTGCCCACGCCATGATAGGGTTCTTCTCCCGAGTCGGGTTTCCCCGGGAAATCTTAACGGACCAAGGCACCCAATTCATGTCCTCTTTGATGACCCAAATATGTCAACTGTTGGGGATCAAACAATTGCGAACGTCGGTTTATCATCCACAGACTGATGGCCTGGTGGAAAGGTACAACCGAACACTGAAAAATCTTCTAAAAAAATCTATCTCTGAGACAGGGAGGGACTGGGACAGGAAACTCCCCTTAGTATTGTACGCGGTCAGAACCCATGAACAAGCATCTACGGGCCACAGTCCGTTTGAACTGTTATTCGGGCGACAACCCCGGACCTTGTTAGACATGGCGGCGGAGTTATGGGAGGAGGAGGATGGGGAAAAACCCCTTCTAAAATATACCCAAGAATTAAAAAACCACCTACACACGGTGTGGGAAAACGTGAGAAAAAACATGGAGGAAGCTCAAGAAAAACAGAAAAGGTATTATGATAGAAATGCCCAGTTGAGGTCTTTTTCCATAGGGGATAAAGTCTTAGTACTTCTCCCCAGTTCGGACAACAAGCTGTTAGCAAAGTGGCAGGGGCCATATAGAGTGACAGGAATAATAACACCAGTGACCTATAAACTCCAGCTCACCGGTGGCCCCACTAGGTCACAGATTTTTCACATTAATCTTTTAAAAAAATGGGAAGAACCGGTGGCTGACCCAGTCCCAGGATGTCTGGTCAACACCGTCAAGGAATTGGAAATAGGGTGGTGTCCGACTGACAGCCCTAGCGGGCACGAGGTACCGGTCATCAATACAGACCTCTCGGTTCAACAGCATGAGCAGTTAAACAAACTCCTCTATGAACATTCACAGATATTCTCTCTGGTACCCGGAAGAACCAAGCTGGTACACCATCAGATCATAACCCCTCCGGACAAAATAGTGCGGTTACGACCTTATCGCATCCCCGAAGCTAGGAAGACCCTAGTAGAAAGTGAAATAAAGAAAATGCTAGACCTAGATATTATAGAACCTTCTCAAAGCCCCTGGTGTTCACCTGTGGTATTGGTGCCCAAACCGGATGGGTCTATACGTTTTTGTATTGACTTTAGACAAGTCAATTCCATCTCCCAGTTTGATACATATCCGCTTCCAAGAGTAGACGAACTTTTAGAGAAATTGGGGAAGGCCAAATACATGTCTACTCTCGATTTAACAAAAGGCTACTGGCAGATCCCCCTCGCCCCAGAAGATAGAGAAAAAACGGCCTTTGTTACCCCCTCCGGACTGTATCATTTTAATGTTCTCCCTTTTGGGTTGCATGGGGCACCCGCCACCTTCCAACGCCTAATTGACACAATTCTACGACCTCATACCAGTTATGCTGCCGCATATCTGGATGACATCGTCATATTTAGTGAGACATGGGAAGACCATTTAACACACATAGGTAGAATCTTTACCGTATTACGAAAAACTGGTCTGACAGCCAATCCATCTAAGAGTCGACTGGCCTTTAATGATATTTCTTACCTGGGCTATCACATAGGGAAAGGTGTACTAAGGCCCCAAATGAATAAAATTGAAGCCATTCTACGCATCAATGCTCCCACCTCGAAAAAGGAGGTCCGTTCCTTTTTAGGCCTGGTAGGATACTACAGACGGTTTATACCCCATTATTCCACCTTGGCCGCCCCCCTGACCGACCTTCTGAGAAAAGGACAACCCAAAACCATCACTAGACTAACCCCGGGGCAATATCATAGTTATCGTACCCTACAGAGATGCCTCACTACTCAACCAATCTTGAAATGTCCTGAGTTCAATAAACCCTTCCATCTTCAAACGGATGCCTCCGACGTAGGATTGGGGGCCGTACTTTTTCAGAAAGATGAAGCCGAAGTAAATCATCCCGTGGTCTTTATTAGCCGTAAATTGTTTCCCAGAGAACAGAGATATCCCATTGTCGAGCGTGAGTGTCTTGCCATTAAATGGGCAATCGAGAGCCTACAATATTACCTTCTGGGAAGGTCCTTCCTACTGTATACGGATCATGCTCCCCTTACCTGGCTCTCGAGGTATAAAAACACCAACAATCGTATTCTGAGATGGTTTATCGAGCTTCAACCTTTCTCCTTTCAGGTTTGCCACCTCCCTGGTGATCTTATGGGTCAAGCCGACTATTTATCGCGATTCCCGGGACCTGTGGGACTCGACCAGCCCCATTCAAGTGAGGGGATGTGTAACCGGTCGTCTCCCGACGCCGGTTTTCAGGAAGACGCGGAAACTGACAAGGAAGACCCCGGGGCCGCCCAAGGATCTCTGGACGTCATGACGTCAAACGTCATGTACGTCAGAGAGGAAACCGGAAGAAAAACCGCCCACAGGGAGAGAGAAACGAACGCCAAGGGGGACGCCGACAGAAACGCCGACCGAGGCGCGAGAGACGCGACGGAGAGAATCCTGGGGAACACCTCACGGGAAGGAGCCGAACGGGAAGACGCGTACCCGAACGAAGCACGTTCCCAACAAACGGGCGAGCCCCGCCGACGAAGAGAGACACTGAGGGAGCCTCCCGCCCCTGATCCAGCAAAGTCGGGAGACTACCAGGAAGCCGGCCGCGTCCCAGGAGGGGCGTGGCCTCCCGAGGTACGATCACCCCGTAAATGGGAGAGGGGTGCCGGGTGGTTCTTGGGGCTTTGGGGAAATAAGGGAAAAGGGCTCATTTTCCCTAAAGGAGGGGAAATAGTGTAAAACGGGAGATAATACAACCTCTAACAGCACCGAACCCCATACCTAATTACCGCTGACAGGTAAAGGAAAAGGGACTTCACAAGCGTACCTCGCTATAGAGAAGGCACGAATAAAGTAGACCCCTCACTCCTACACTCCCGCCGACCCTCACCAACCTACTAAACCTAAACAACCCTTTACAAATATTTAATCTCCACTTACCTGTATTCTTTTCTTCTTTATTTTGGGGAGCCTGGGCCGCTGACATACGGGAAGATCGGAACTCCTTAAAGCTGGACCAGACACCGCCCGAACCTTATCAGAAGCCTAAAAGAGAAGATAAAACAAAAAGGGGACTCTTATTAAATTTTGTTGAAAGACTATATCAACCCTGTCATTTGGTGAAGATGATGAATTCGCCCTAGACCCGGACCGAAATAAACTCCTTAAACCCTTGAGCACGCGTCTGTCGCCTTAATCCAATATCCCTTCAACCCGGGATAAAGAACCCATCACATACACCCATTAGAGACCATGCCAATCCAAAGCACTTACAAGTCCATAAGGCCAGAATGAATACCAGATGACAAAAAGGGGACCCCTCATAGGCCTACAGACCCTGCCAAAACTAGCCATGACACCATCACAAGGACTTGGAGGGGGGCAGGACTGCAGGGCACACCTGTCTAAGTGCCTGGCACTAAAATGCATACATCCTACAGCACCCAAATTCACCCATCAAAGTGGTATCATAACAGCATTGGTACTCACACCCTTGTGGCAGCTGTGCTGCGTTCAACCGCCCATCCAAATCCGGATAGGCCACGGCCAGAATGCGGGCCATTAGGGATGTCAGGGTCCGACTGGCAACCCTTCCTCGTTGGGAGGCCTACCACCTCAGGTCCTCCCACCGCTTCCTGCAGTGAGTGCTCTGCCGGTTGTAGACCCCCAGGCTCCGCACGTCCTTGGCGAGGGCTTGCCACTTTGGGTGGGCGCTGACCTGCATGGGACACCCAGAGCAAAGAAACAGACATCAGTATGGGTGCCCCGTACACAAATGCCATGCCGTTCCATACTGAACGGCCAATGTTGATGTGCATTTGAACAAATTACAGGCAAAAAGTGCCAGACAACCTACAGCTGGGCAGTCACACATAGAACACACATGCATACAGGCATTCGCCACAATCGCACACATCTAAGGATGACAGATGGCAACTCACTTGCTCCTCTGGTCGCCCATACAACTACACATACAGGGGTAGGACCCCGTCCACCAGCTTTTCCAGCTCCTCCGTGGTGAAGGCTGGTGCCCGTTCCCCTGTGCCACGCGTCATCTCAGGGACCAGAGTCAGGACACAGCAGCACACGCAGTGGAGTACTACCCTTCACATGATGCAGGAGTCAAGTGTCTGACAAAATGGCGGTAGATACTGCGGCGGTGTGCACAGTCACCGCCGGCGGCGATCATGATTGGCCCAGGTTCCCCACTGACAGCCATGTAATCCAATTAACAGGGGCACGGCAGTGAACACCGCCTTCCGCCATAACGACTAACGCCAGCGAAATGAACTCACTTCCACTCTACCATACCTGGATGGCAGGAGGCTGCCATTTTGCTTCCACCACTTCTCCAAGGCTTGGCCGGGGCCTTCAGCCATAACCCCATTCTCTCTCCCCTTCGTCGATTACTAACATGATTCTATGATCCCTACATGTACTCATGGTTGGAAGTATGTCTACACTGTGATGCCATTATGACAGAGAAACCTCAGCACACATTAGCCTGACGGTGTACCTCATTCTTTCTGTTTGTGTGCGTTACCTATGTGACACATTTTGAAAAATACAGTGACATCATGTGATGCAAGTGTATGCTGGCACTCAAAATGTGTTCTTTCCTCCCCCATAGGTAGAGACCTATGTGACGAGGATGGGCCCCATCTGTTTACAGACCCCTGGTAGATCTGGCCACTATGGAGAAACATCACATCCTTATCACCTACCGACTCAATACGAGCTACAATCCATGACCTCTGTGCCTTAATGGATCCTGTTCTGAAGCCGGCCAATCGGAATCAGCATGCCATCTCTACAACTGCGCAAGTGCTGTCTGTGCTCCATTTTTTGGCAAGGGCTCATTTCAGGTGATGGTGGGTATGGCTGCAGGGGTCTCACAGCCAATGTTCTGCCTCATCCTGTCCAGTTTCCTAGATGCCCTCGTTCAACAATTGCAAACTTATGTCTAGTTTAGCCAAAGGGCTAAACTCACTGCCATAAAATCTGGATTCTATGCCTTCGCTAATATCCCCCATGTGATAGGTGCCATTGATGGAACCCACGTAGCTCTCATACCCCCAAGATTGAATAAAAAGGTGTAATGGAATCGTAAGAACTATCACTCCATGAATGTAAAATTGGTGTGTACTGCTGATCAGTACATATCACATGTCAATGCCAGGTTCCCATGATCAGTCCATGATTCATTTGTCCTGAGAAACAGCAGTGCGCCACACATGATGGGACAACCACAAGGGGACAGAGCGTGGCTCATAGGTGAGTGTGTATGACACTGGATCAGCTACATAGCTGACAGCTAGCTTGTATGCAAGTAAAGGCTGTTTGTTCAAGTCCTCTTTCGCCCACTTTTGCTGGTGATTCTGGCTACCCCAACTTGCAATGGCTCCTGACACCTGTGAGGAATCCCAGGACAGATGCAGACAGGAATTAAAATGAGGCCCATGGTCGTACTAGGAGGGTGATAGACCGCACTATAGGACTCCTGAAGGCAAGATTTCATTGTCTCCATCTCCCTGGGGGATCCCTGTGCTATGTCTCTGACAAGGTGTGTAAGATAGTGGTGGCCTGCTGCATGCTGCACAACTTGGCTGTGAGGAAAGCTATACCCCTTCTGGAAGAGGAGGGTGCTGTCCAACCAGCCCTGCAACCTCAGAGAGGGGATGAGAGATATGGTGAAGAAGAAGAGGGGGAAGATCTCAACTCCAGAACCTAGCTAATCCGGATATACTTCCAGTGACTCTAAGGTACTGTTCAATGATGCTGAAGTCTTTACTGCATAGTTACAGTCTGTCTCACGTAAAAAGTTGTTTGTCAGTGACAATGCTAAATGATGACTGAAGTGGCATGTGCCAGGGAACCCAATTTTAGGTACAGTGTAACATACTTCAGACTCTACAGTGTGTTGGATCCCCTCCTGCAATAAAAGTGTGATTATTATAGTAACTGGCTAATGCATTCACATTCACAATTGATCTTTCATATTAAGGACATATAATTTGAGTGCATAGGTGTATTTATTCAAGGGCAATATATACATAGGTGTTGGGACAGTGAAAGGGAGTGGGCACATGGTGAAAAACATACTCAGGTACATATGCTCAGCTGTTGGTTGCACTGGGTTATAGTATATGTGGCCATTTGAAGATGGTGTGATGGCAGTGACATGTCAACAAGGTTGCTTAGTGACACACAAGGGAGACAGTTCAGGGCAGAGTCACTTCCTGGCACTGGTCTTGGTCTTGTCTGGTGTTTCAGTGTGATATCTGGGTCTGAGGGCATGTTTGCAAATGTGCAGCTGGGCTACAGGGGTAGGGGTGCTGGTTTCCTATGAGTCCTCTGGCATTGCCACCAGTCCAGTGGATGCTGCAGATGTAGATGGCAGGGCAATGTCCTGGCTAGTGATAGGGGCTTGCAGGTGGGTGGAGGACTCAGGCTGGCTAAGGTACTGGTGCTGCAGCACCCCTGGAATGGAGGCCACGGTGGCATTGAGCTGTTTTCATTGCTCCATGTCCTCCTGGTGGTGTGCTATCTGCAGCCTCTGATTCTGCTCCAGGGTGGCCAGGATCTGGCCCATCCTGTCCTGGGTATAGTGGTATGCTCCCAGGACCTCAGATATCACCTCCTGGGCTGCTGCAGCATCCATCCTTTGGCCACCCCCTGGGCTACTGATACCCTCCCACTGGCCCTAACCCCCTATGCCTGTGTCCCCTGCGCAGGTCTGTCAGTCCCACTTGCACTGGGCCCTTCATTATCCTGCCTGTTGGTGGGTGGAGACTCTGTCCCCTGTACATGTGGGCATCCAGTCCGTTGCCAGGAGACACTGGTGTGGGGTCATTTGACCAGAGCTGATGATGGTGGCTGTGTGGTAGGGGTGCCAGTGGTGTCCTTGGTGGGACTTCTGGAGAGTGACAGTCCAGGACTGTCGGATGGGCCAGGAATTTCCTCTGTGTCTAGACATCCGTCTGCACTTTCCTGAGTGGGGCTGGCACTACTTGACATCTCCGTCCGGGTGGGATGGTTGGTAGTGCCTGTGTGTGGGAGAATTGAGATGTGGGTGTCCTGTACTTTTTCAGCAATTGCTGCACTGGTCTGCACTATTTTATGCTTATACAGTATTCCCCTATAGTGGCATGCAAGGTGCCTTCCTGAACATTTTTGTGCATTTTTTGTGGGGGGTGGAAGTGCATTGTGGGTGCGGTAGTGCCACTGGGATTCCATGCAGGGGTAGGTGCCTGTGCACAGGGGGCTGGATGGAGATTTGTCTGTGGGATTTTGGGCATGCTGGGGACCTGGATGTGGGTGTTGTGGACTGGGTAGTGGATGGGGTCCTGGTGGTAGTGAGGGGATGGGGTGATACATGCATTACAGGTGTGGTGACTATGAAGATATTGTAGTTCACTTACCCAAGTCCAGTCCTCCAGTGAGACTGGTGAGGCCCTCCGGGTGCAGGATAGCCAGGAACTTCTCCTCCCAGTCAGTGTATTCGGGGGGAGGAGGTGGGGGACTACCACCAGTTTTCTGTACGGCGATGTTGTGCCTGGATGCCATAGACCAAACCTTCCCGTGCAGGTTGTTCCATCTCTTCCGTATGTCATCCCTTGTGCGTGGATGGTTTCCCACTGCAGTGACCTTGTTGACTATCCTTTGCCATAGCTCCATCTTCTTGGCCCTGGGTGTCTGCTGCACCTGTGCCCGAATAGTTGTGGCTCGAGTAATTTGTCCTCCAGGGTCCTTAGCTCCCTGCCTGTGAAGCGGGGGTGCTTGGGGGATGCCAGGGTGTGTGTTGTGGGTGGTGTGTTGTAGGTGTATTGGTGAGGGTGCTGTTGTGTGGTTGGGTGTGTGGCTTGTGATGGTGTTTGGGGTATGTATGGGTTTTGGTGGTGTATTTGTGTGTGTGACTTGTGTAATGATGAGTTCTGTGTATGTGTCTTGTGTTGTCAATCTCTGTTGTGCTATTGGCGTTGCAAAAGACTGTGGGGTGTGTATGTGTGTGTTTTATAGTGTTGTGGATGTGAGTCAGGCGTGTGGGTTTCAAACTTGCCAATAGGTGTGTTTGTTGTTTGTGGGTCCCATTGCTGGCTGTGGCGGTCTGTACCACCAATGATCGTTCGGCATTCACTGTCCGCCAAGCTGATTTGTGCATCATTATTTGGTGGGTGGAGGATTTGTCTGCATGGCGGTGGCGAGGTGGGGTGTACTGCCTTTCCCCCATCATTGGCCCTGGCGGTGGGTGGAGGTTGCAGGATTTTTGGAGGTTTATCTTTTTGGCATCATTATTTGGTGGTGTGCAGTCCTCCGCAACTGGCGGTAGTCTGTTCACCGTTAGCACGGCGGTCAGTGGTGATTACTGCCAAGTTCATAATGAGGGCCTATGTCTCTATAACAACTTGGTAAATAGTATTTAAATGTTTTCTCCATGTGGACACTGCCCTTGTATTTGGACGCCATCTCAGACATTAAGGTACATGATCGCAGCATAAGAGAAAGTGGAGATACAAGGGAGTAAAGATAAGCGGACGAACAAGAGGACCATCACTTGTTTCCTATACAAGGGCTAGGACTCACTGAGGATATCAGAGTGAAGGAGGCACTGTGTGAAGTTGTCCTAGTAGTGTCTGCTACCTAAAGTATAAGTATGCTGCATTTCAAGCCATGGCAGATGTGTTGTTGCACTACACCCGGTGGGCATGTCTTGCGGAAGAGTGGCACACAATAAACATGAAAGGCTTTACAATTTCTAAGCCAAATGGTGAACTTTGTCTCCATAACTAGAAAAAGAGCGTATTCTATTTTATAATAGCATCAGCTGCTAAATAACGAGTTGGATAATATCATGTTCTGGAGACTGCATACAATTCTATTTTGCAACAAATCACATAAAATCATTCTTTATTGGCTCGTACAACATTTGAGATATTAATAACTTGAAAAAAATAACGTATTTCTCCCAAAATATAACTCTCTCCCTAATGTTGGTGAATCACCATATCTTCCTCACTGTGTACTGTTTTGTTTTCTACAGTATCTGACGGAAGCAAATAAGCCTGCTTGCCGGTACTGCTGTTCATTAGAGCATCATTTTCCAATATTCTGTTTACAGGCTAATGCTTTCTTAGCCAATTTTCGTTCTCGATCTTAACCCAATTTTTACAAAAAGCTGTAAATGCAAGGCTACTGCAATCAGTCCTGCACTTTCTCCCATTTCTAAATTAGCATTATGTATAAAATATGGATTATATCTGAGCTGGAAAGAGCCACTAGAGCCATGAAAAGGATTTGCTCTTGGTATAGTTGTCTGGATAGTGAAAAAAATCTGAGTTTCTGTTTAAGGCAAAAAGTGATGTGAATTGTCCGACTCATGCATCACATAAACATAATGCAATTGCACTGACTGAAAGAAATTAAGCCAGTTCACCAACCTAATCAAAAAGTGATTTTAGTTTACCGGATTTCATAGTGAAACTGGTCTCTTTATGTGTGTTAATAAATTAATTAGCTGACATTAATGAGTAAGGTGTACATATACTACACAATTACTTGACTATATGTGCAACAATATTGGAGTTTTGTTGGCAGATCTGCTCCTCCGCAGCATGTTTTGGGGGCAGCTGCAATGGCATGTTATTAACATAGAATCATTAATTCCAATGGCCCTGCTCTTCTCATACTCCATCTTCAGTTCTACCCTGAGTCCAAACTTAGGGTCTGATAGAGTCTGTAGGACTGGATTCTCAGCTACACATGTGGTGGATAATGGATATACCATCCTCCTTATTACAGGGTATAGTGCATAGCATATAAATGATGGACTGTAGTACAACAAACAGGATATAGTTTGTCACGTTTGTCACATTGCATCCCATCCACCAAACTCTAATTCAAGCTCTTAGTCCCACATCACACCCTGGCCTCCACCACATATTGTTTTAAAAAAATACCTTCACTTGGCAGTGGGGAAAGTTAATCTACAGGAAGGTAAGCTACAGGTATTGGGCTAGGTAGAGGTGTAGCTATGGAACGGTTAGGTGTGTCACTGATCATGTACTAAGCTTTTGCTTAGTCACACCGGTTGATGGAAGGAAAAATTAGGGGTGGGGGCAAAATATTCTACTCCGCCAAAATAATTTTGGCCACTTTGCGTTACTCTTTAATGTGGAGTTCTGGCCAAGTTCTGCCAATCGATGTGTTGCAGAATTTTTCTCCCCTAAGACTCGAGAATATGTGAGCTCACAAGCGAGATTTGGTGTCCCCTAGCATGATTTTCTAAACAGACAGTCACCGGCATTTGCAAGTGGTGCTGTTTAAGCAGATTTGTGGCCGCTGGAGTAGATTGGGAAGAAGGTGATCAGATGGGGTGGATTGGGTTGCATTGAAAAGTTGGTAAACCAAAGCAGCAGGGAGAAAGCTAGGCAGATAGGAGCACCCCCCAAAAAATGGCCTTGTGCACTGTTAGTTGCAGTTTGCACTGATTTTTCAGCATGGAACACGCTACCGGCGCAAAATCACAGCATAAGAAGTGCTACATGCATTTTCCTCCCGTTCACGGAACTCCACGGAATCTCATGGAGTTTTTATGTAAGTGCGGAATTCCACAGAGTGAAATTACGCAAGTTCTGACTAGGCCTAATTTCTGGTAAATGTAGATTTTCCTAGTAAGTTATGACGGAAAGTCTTAATTTAATTAAAGACACGGAGGCGAGTATTATGCTTCTCTAACTTGCTTTAATTTAATAGCAGCAGTCAAGAAACTACGACTCCCATGAGGCTTGAAAACAGAGAAAGCCAATGGGAAAACAAAACGTAATAACGAATGCACCAATGAACATGACAGAACATACGTAATCACTAAGCTTGACTGCGACCAGCCCTCTTTCATGATGCGAGAGGTTACTCAGTACGAGAAAACCACGGAAAAATAGTCAGAACAATTGCAACTGCTAAAATTAAAGAACAAAGTTCTCGTATAAAGTTCAGGTAACGGTGGAATGAAGGAGAAATCCTGAAAGCAGTAGGCAGACTCTGCTGGAACGAAGCTGATGGGCCCGAAGAAACATCTGACACTGGTAAAATTATGGTCTGATCAGGTAGAAGGTTGAGATGTCGTGGAAGTTGCTGTGAGGGAGGGAAAGAAAAGACAAAAATCAGGAGATTGTCCTTCCTGAGGTGGGATAATACTCGCCTCTGTGTCTTTAATAAAATTAAGGCTTTCCGTCATAACTTACTAGGAAAATCTACATTTTATGTCAAGACCGGAGGCTCGTATTATGCTTTTTTAAAGCATGTTAATCACCACTGAAGTTGCAGTATGTACAGGCTTACAATAAAAGGTTCTGAAAACATTATCGTTAGACCAATCGGCCGATCTCAGAATGTCTTCCAATCTGGAGCCAACCCAGAAAGCCTTGGAAGCCATAGCTCCTCAAGAAGAGTGAGCCCCAAAAACAGAAGTATCTATACCTGCTAATGACATTACCCTGCGAACCCATCTGGCAAGAGTTGCCGAAGATACGGGCTTATGGGGTTTACGAAAGGAAATAAGCAACTGGGAAAGAGAAGACGTTCTGAGATCGGCCGTGCGTTCTTCATAACATTTAAGACATTGTCCTACGCATAAATTAGGCTGATTGGGAAAATAAGGATATAAAACTGTATGCAAATTAGTTTTGGTACGTTTATTAATGGAAAATATAACCCCTGTAGGTGCAAATTGTCGAGAGGTAACATCTAAAGCTTTAACATCAGATAACCGTTTAATGGAAACTAGACAAAGCAACATAGTGAGCTTGGCAGAAAGAATTTTCAGAGAAATCTCAGAATTATCTTGCCACAATAAGAAAAAATTCAATACGACTTTGACATCCCAAAGCTTAGAGTATTTAGGCAGTGGAGGAATGGAAAATTTTACTCCCTTCAACAGACGGCAAAGTAAGGGGTGTTCTCCCACCGGCTTCCCATTGACATGAGCATGATGCATAGAAATAGCGGATCTATACAAATTGATTTTCCTGTATGACTTACCTGCGCTAGCCTGCGTGGGCAAGAAATTAATTACATAATTTATATCTGTTGAAACTGGATCGAGGTCCCTTCCCACACACCAGCTTGACCAAAGAGACCAGGCGGAATTGTATGCCTTCCTGGTACCTGGAGCCCAGGCCTTGCTGATGAGGTCCGCAGCTTCTTCTGAAATTGGGATGGAAGGTCGGGAAGTCCCGACACTTTCCAAGCCGAAAAGTTGAGTGAATTGTTGATGACTAGGGGGTGAGGGTTCCCAAGAGGTTCCTGCAGAAGGGAAGGGAAATGAGGAAGAAGAATGGGGAAGTCGATTGCTATTTCCAAGAGTGGGGAAACCAAATCTGTGATTGCCAAAAGGGCACCACCAGCACTATGGTTGCCTTCTCGTGTCTGACCTGGTCCAAGACCCTGGTGATCATTATGAAAGGAGGAAAGGCATAATTGATCGCTTTGGACCAGTCCTGAAGGAAAGCGTTGGAGGCTAATGCTGAAGGATCTGGGCGCCAGCTGAAAAAGAGAGGTAGCTGAGAATTGAGGCGGGAAGCGAAGAGGTCTATGCCAAAAGGACCCCATTTGTGAAGAATCAAATGGAAAACCGTGGGATGGAGTTTCCAATCGCTGTAGTCTCTGAGGAAACGCGAGTGCCAAGCTGCTGTTTGGTTGAGAGACCCTGGAAGATATTCTGCCGAAAGAGATATCTAGTTGAGAAGGCAAAACTCCCAAAGGCTTTTTGCCAGGTCTGCTAACGGTTTCGATCTGGTACCTCCTATATGGTTTATGTAACGGACAGCCGAAACATTGTCCATGCGGAGAAGGATGGTACACTGCACCCTGTCCTTTGCCAAGCTTTTGATTGCAAAGGAGCCCGCAAGCATCTCTAAATAATTGATGTGAAATTTGCACTCCTCTAACGACCATGTACCTCCAGTCAAGAGTGGACCACAGCGGGCGCCACAACCCGTCAGGCTTGCATCGGACTCTAACACAAGATCGGGGGCTGATGGAAAAATAGCCCTGCCGTTCCAGGCGTCTAAATGGTCTATCCACCACTAGAGTTCTAGACGAGATTCCTGATCGAGGAAAATCATCTCCGAATAGGAAAGTCCTCTTCTGAGATGACGTATTTTGAGCCTCTGAAGTGCCCGGTAATGCAGCGGACTGGGAAAAATGGCCTGAATCGAGGCAGACAGAAGGCCTACTATCCTGGCCAGAGCCCTGAGAGAAATCTGAGATCTGCGGAGTGTTTTCAGAATCTCCGCCTTGATGGTATGTACTCTTTGTTGAGGAAGATGGAGAGTAGAAATCTATCCTTTGAGATGGGAGAGTGTTCGACTTTTCGTTGTTGAGTAAAAAGCCTAGTTGGGAAAGGAGGGAGCAAGTTATTTGTAGGTGAGATAGAAGAGTGGAGCAGTCCTGATGTAATATAAGAATGTCGTCCAAATAAATCAACAATCTGATACCCAAAGATCTGAGATGAGCTGTGACCGGTTTCATCAACTTGGTGAAACACCAAGGTGCTGAAGACAGGCCGAAGGGAAGGGAGGAAAACTGGTACGTCTGACCTCGCCATTGGAACTGTAAATACATCCTGTGAGTTGGATGAATGGGAACTGAAAGGTACGCGTCCTGAAGATCCAGACGGACCATAAAGTCGATGGGTAGAAGAATGTCCCTTAGATGTAGAATGGTCTCCATTTTGAAGTGCCGATATACGACAAACTGGTTGAAATTTCTGAGGTTTATGACTGGTCTGAATTTCTTGTTTTTCTTCTGAACCAAGAAGAGAGAACTGAGAAAACCGGAGGGATCTAGGTGGGATTTTTGAATGGCTTGTTTTGTAAGAAGGGATTCGACTTACTCTGAGATCAGAGCGGACATTTCTGCAGAAAAATGTGAAGGAGGGGGAGTGTACACCTGGTATGGGTCGGAATAGAATTCTATCTGGAAGCCTAGGGCTGTGTCGAGGACCCATGGATCTGTAGTGAGAGTGCTCCATTTGTGAATGAAATAATGAAGCTGACCCCCAACTGGAGGAAGGCCAGAAACAGGGCTTACCTTGATTGTTGTTGGAGCGGAAACCACGTTGCCCATGTCCCCTGTAGCCTCTGCCTCTTTGGGGGTAGAACTGGGGTTTGTAGGATTGAGCCCCGAAGGTAGAGTATGATGAAGAGTATGAGGAACCTCTGTTTCCTTGGAAGGATCGGCCGGTAGAGCGGCTCCTGCCTGTACCGGCCCTGGCAAAAACTCGTTGGTTGATGACCTTTTTGATATTCTGTTGTGCCTTGTCGATAGAGGCAAACGTGGAAAAAAACTTTCCTAAATCCTTGATAAAAGAATCGCCGAACAGGCGTCCCTCAGCCTTAATTCCGGGATCCATGGTAGCCAGATTAGACAATTTGGGTTCTAACTTAAGGAGTAACCCTTTTCTTCTTTCGTGAATAATAGAGGCATTTGCATTCCCTAAGAGACAAAAGACTCTTTGGGTCCATAAGGAAAGTTCCGCCGGGTCAATTTATGCACTGTCCATTTTTGCAGGTTCTGCCAGATCCAAAATACGGGCCAAGGGCCCGACCAAATCCAGAAGTTTGTCCTTGAAATTTGACCAGGCCTTGTCTACCCCTTTCTGTGGGTCTTTTCCAAATTTGGAGAAAAAGGTAAGGAGGGGTTGATCGATGGTTGGAGTTGAAGTGATACTGGAAAAAAGGGACGGTCTGGGACACTCTGATCTTAATTTGGCTCTTGTTTGCTTATCCAGGGGAGCCTTAACCTGGAAGAAATGTATTTGCCAACATGGGATGAAGGGGTCCATTCTGTGGAATTGGAGTTGTGAAGGAGGGAGGGATCAAACATGGGGTTACCATCCGAATCCAGAACAGTTTTGGCCAAAAAGGGGTCAGAAAGTTCCAATTTAGTTTTTTTTTAAGGGGAAGCCTGAGATTGTGAGCCCCAAATACCCGAGACGTCATCCGCCTCATCCGCGTCACCGATATCATCGTCGATATCTGAGATGTGAGAAATCACAATTTGTTTAGGCGCAGAGCCAGTATGCTTTGTCTTAGTTTGACACTTCCCATAAACAGCTTTTGCATTCCCCTCCTGAGATGGAGGCCTGGGAGGAAACTCGTCCTCAGTCAAGGGTGAAGAAACTTCACCAGTCAAAAATGCGCCATCGGATGGTTTTTGCGTAGACAAATCCTTAATTTTTCTTTTTCTGCTATCCCCCGCAGAATGGGCCAGAAAGGATTTGTAGACCATGTTATGGACAGTGGTCTCAATATTTCTTGACATTTTTGTCATGGTGGCTGAAACAGCCTTAGCCACAGCCTCATTAATAAAGGCTCCAATCTTATTGGAATCAGGTAAGACAGAAGAACCCTGGCGTTCCATTTTCAGTAGGGAACAAGCAGCCAGGCAAAGGCAATGAATAGAAAAAAAAACACACTGGACTGAAGGGGTTAAATAAATCAGGAAAAGAAGAAAAAACAACTAAGTACATGCCCCTCAAGGCGTGACTGTTTAATTTGGAAGAGTCTCGGGCGGAGAGCTGAGCCAGAAGAGCAGCGTGGGCTGAGAGGAACAGCCGAAGTGGCCTGAGTCGAGGAAACGGGAGCAGCGAGTTGAGGGAGCAAAGCTGGTAAGGAGAGCACTGAAAGAATGTTGAACAAAGGTAGTTAGAACTGCCTCTGGCGGCACGCGAGCATTTGCCTGTGAACGGGGTAAGAGAAGAAACCCCGAGGGAATAAAGGAACGTGCGTGAGCGCTTTTCACTGTAATAAAGAGAAAAACATGCGGCGATGCACACCAACAGACTAGCGGTCGAAAGGAAACCACAATTAATCAAACAATAGCCATAAATTGAGAATAAATATAAGAGGAAAATGTCACTTATCTTGACTGCGAGCAGCAAGAAAGAGGGCTGGTCGCAGTCAAGCTTAGTGATTACGTATGTTCTGTCATGTTCATTGGTGCATTAGTTATTACGTTTTGTTTTCCCATTGGCTTTCTCTGTTTTCACGCCTCATGGGAGTCGTAGTTTCTTCACTGCTACTGTTAAATTAAAGAAAGTTAGAGAAGCATAATACGAGCCTCCGGTCTTGACATAAAATTCAATTTGTTTACAATGTATTTTTGTTCTACACATTAACTTTGCCAGCTGTCAGTTTGCTGAACTGACAAAAGGGCAACTATTTGGTGAAGTTTATCATTGTGATATCTGTATGGCTTTTAGCCTTATCAATGACAACCATTGTGTAAAGTAAGAACTCTGCTCGTCGTGTGTATAGCTTCTCCTGCAATTTGCAGAGATTATTGATTTTTGGGGGGGGTTCACAAAAACTCCAAAAGCACATGCATAAAGGTCTATGAAAATAAATTTGTCTATGAACTGGTTTAAGACTCAATGTCATTTATATTTCTTTTTTTTTCTCCATCAGGAAAACACTTTTATCTGGTGGAGAAATAACGTCCCTTAAAGCCCCCTGAAACATAGGGGTGTTTTAATGCATACACCTGCCTGCGTTTTTTGCACTAGGCAGGTGTGTACCAATTGGGTGTGCAAAACCACTAGGAAGGTTTGTGCAAACCACAGTACAACTTTGTGGTCATTTACACCTTTCCAATGACCACCTCTGTCCATCCCCTAAAATCAAGTACGTTTCCTCCCCTAAATGACACAGCTGACATAAATATTGACTGAGTTGGATTCTGTAATTTGGAATAAAAAAAGTTCAATCACTGGACCACATTCGCAAAGCTATTCACACTTCTTATTTGAACTCAAGGACTATATGGCCAGTTTTAGTTGCCTAATTTCACTTTTTGGGCTCACAAAAGGTGGAGGTACGCTTGTGATAAGATCTCCTCACATGTATTTGCATGTGTGATGTTTTTTGCTACCAGGGGCTGTTAGTAGACATTCTAGCCTATGCATGCCCTGGGATGTTTGCAACCATCAATAAACTTGCATGTTTGTGGGCATTCCGACTCTGCGCACAGCTGGATCTCTACTTATGGGAAGGGCAGGAGTAAATATGTGTGCAAAGTGGGAATGGGGAACAAACAACCTCCAAATTAATGAGGATACAGGAGAAGGAGATTCTTTACGGTCAAAACTATTTCTTTATAGAGAACCTTTTTTATAAAACCATTTATGCAAGATATTTGTACATGCATATCTGTACACAATGTGCATTTGCACATGCAAAAATGCTTTCCTAAGTGAATAACTTGAAATTCACAAATAATTCTATGTCTTGGAAAAAGTGACTGTCACAGCTTTCCTGCGGTTCTTCTGAAATTAACCATGATTTCCTAAAAAAGACTAAATATCAGATTGTAATTGTGATTGTATTTATATAGCGCTAAATACCCCTGACGAGGCATCGAAGCGCTTTTCGGCGAGTAGTTTGCTACTCCGGAACCCACAAGGATTAGTGATGGACTAGTATGGGGCAATAAGAGTACAGTATTCATATTAGTAAGAGTTAATTTGAGCAGAGGATGTGTGAATTTGTTAGTTGATCTGAATAGATTAATGGAGGGATAGAGGAGGGAAGTATCCAGAAGTGATAATTGGGAGTAATAGGATGAGGCTTAGGATGAGTAAAGAAGACATGCAGGAGGTAAGAGTCTGTAAAAAGGGGTTAGGGAGATCATAGTAGTAGAAGGGGTTTTAGATACGTCAAAGGTTAGATAAGTGTGGGAGAATTTAGTAGAGTTGTTTGGGAGATCACAGTAATAAACTGAGGTGTGGTGTGAGCCAGGGGCGGTAGAGGAGGGGAAAGCTTAGGCAGGGTTATTTTAGAGAGCATAGTAGTAGAATGGGTTTGGGATGAGTCAGAGAGTAGGGTTGGAGGATAGATTGATAGAGGTACAGGTTGATGGGGAGACAGAGTAAAGCTTACAAGAGAATAAGTATGTATATATGTATATATATATATATATATATGTATATATGTATATATATATATATATATATATATATATATATATACATAACATTTTCCTTCTTGTACAGTAGGACTAAAGTAATATATATATAGATACGCAAATACACAGTAAGGGAATATATTTGTAAGGAATATAAGGATGTATATAGTATTTTGAGATTTAAAGTTGTGTTGTATAAACAAAGACTTTCAAGGTTTGCAATATTTTAAGTTAATTTATTTGTGGACTTTTCTAACATTATTTTATCTTTCCTCAGTTTTCAATAGCAAAATGTTTGCTGATAAAATAGTAAAGATAATATTTGCTCACTGTGATAGATAACAATGAAAGCAGGGATCCTTAAGAATCTAATCTAACAACGTATCTAGGAAATATGCAATGACCTATGAACATGTCAAGTGTAGAATAATATACATATATTTGTATATACACACACATATACACATACACACATTGTATACATACTTTTATATACACATGCATACATAAACACACACACACACATGCATACGCACATATACACATTCAACTTTGAGTAAATATACATTTGTTGAACACATGTAGGCATAAAACTATCGCACAATAATTTAGACTGTTTTATGAAGAATCAGTTTATTTGAGTGCATGTTTTGTGCAAGTTATACTTAGGCGGCCAACACTGTTGTGGATCTGACCCATCTTGTACTACAGGAGTAGAAAAAGTGACTGCCATGATGTGCCTCGTAGTAACACGTGTTGTGAAGGTGCACAGATCCCTTGTCAGGTAGTGATTCATATTACCTGCACATTAAAATAACTAGAAATGCCTACCAACCACACGGCTTGCTATTAAATTACGTTAATAGTTGACGTATTCAACATGTGACACCAGTGGCGGCCGGCAGCTTTAGGAGGGAGGGGGCGGGTGTGGCACACACTCATTCTTTTACACACAGACACGCACGCACGCACATCCATTAACAACACTCATACCATTCAAACATGCACGCACGCACCAAACATTCATTTTAAAACATCACACACACTCATTCTTTCACACACGCATGCACGCACATCCATTAACAACATTCATACCATTCAAACATGCACGCACGCACCAAACATTCATTTTAAAACATCACACACACTCATTCTTTCACACACGCATGCATGCACATCCATTAACAACATTCATACCATTCAAACATGCACGCACGCACCAAACATTCCATTTGAAACATCACACGCATACACACATACTTACCTTTGGCCTCCAGGTCCCAGGAGGGTTGGGCCTGCTGCCTTCCCTCATTGGCTGACCTTAGGTCAGCCAATGAGGGAAGGCAGCAGTCCCAGCCTCGTCATAGTGTGGGATGGGGTCAGTGAGACTGCTGACCCCACCCCACTCTGTGACGAAGTGTCACTGATTGACACTCGCCCTGGGCACTTCAGGGCTTAAACTGAAGGGCCCAGGGAGAATGTCAATTGGTGACGCTTTCCTCGTCACCCAGGGGAGGGCCTTGAGGCACCTTTGCTGGGCTGAGGAGGTCACGCCCATAGGAGCTGTGATCTCCTCAGCCCAGCAAAGTTCAGCTCAGGCAGCCAGGGGTCTGCGCAAATCGCTCATGTCTGCTCCTGGCTGCCTGACCTGAACATGAAGAGTGTCTGTCAGGCTGACCTTTGTTCAGCCTGACAGACACTCTTCATGGGGGGCAAAAGGTGGTGGGGCGTGGCCCCTCCGCCCTAAAGGACGGACTGTCATTGTGTGACACTCTTATGTTATCTAAACAAATTAAATACAGAACAATTTTAACTGTAAGAAACAGTACCATCCATTCATCCTCAATGACAGTCCTTTAGTCAGTACACGTGATACTGCAGAGAGCAAAGATGTGTCACACATGAATTGCGTTAAACATATAACTGACAGACGGCTGAACAAACGCTATAACAAACCAGCCATTGTGCACTCTCGCCACATCCCCCAGCAGGGCACCAACTGAGTGGGATAGACCAGTCACTTATTAGGAAGATCATGCGAATATTGCTACTATAGGTTAGCTGACGCTTTTATCTGAGTGTGGAATTCTGCCTAGAAGTTGTGCATGATGACAGGACTTGGTTGGTTTGGTGGATGGAGCTGCCCACTTGGCGGCTGAATTTCGAATCCCGGCCTCGGCTCTTGGCTTCTGGAAGAATCATTTAAGCTCTCTCTGTCTAAAACATACTGTGAAATGTATTCTTATAATACTGCTTGAAGTATCCGATCTTATAGTTCTGTACAACAGAGTAGGTAAAACGTAGCTCAGATCACTCCACACAAGAAAGGGTATCACGTTGCCATTTTAAATGAAGAAAAAGTGATACGAGGCAAATAGAGTGAGCTGAGAATAGGAGCACTTTTTACTATAATAAAACGTGCACCACCCCTATTACCATGGCAACAAAAAGTCCCAGCTTTGCAAACAGTGCCAGGAGCTTCGAAGCTTCTTTCATTATAAAGTTCAGCAATTTCGACCGAAACTCGAAATGTCTCCTGCTAATCAAAAAGAACATCAAAGCACAACACCCCCGGATAAGACAGATGGTGGTATCACTGCTTCCAATTTCAGAAAAACCTTGAGCAAATTTGCTATATTTATCTCTAATCAGATTGCCAATGGAGCTCAGAATCCTATCCATTCAGAATACAAGGGGGGGGGGCTGTTCATCCTGGTTGATGAAAAAGACAAGAGGAACTGTAGTTCCCTCTTTTATTTGGATACATTCCCCAATACCTGAAGAATGATGAAATGCCCAACTTACTCAGGAAGCACTACATTATCTTGCTAATAAGTCATCTTACCTGGATATAAATACACTGAGCTACTATAGTAAAGTCTTCTATCTTCCATACAAGTTGGAAAAAGACTGCGAATATAGTATCTGGAGATTCAGGGACATTTTTTATCATATTTTCACGCAGTGCAATGTAGCAAGCCACCTTGCTGTACTGCCTGAAAGGGCAGGAATGACGTGTGTTTTACATCATGCAACACATTTCTGTCCTTCCTGTGCGCTGGCACCCTTTTGGCTGCCTAGCACCAACACAGGCACCTTGCACCATAGATATGTAAGCAGGATTGTTTTTGTGCAGGAAGGGACATTGTCCTCTTTTCATATGTGTTCCAGAATGCAGGACAAGCAGAAAGAGGGACAAACGAAGAGAAATAAAGATATTTCTACTTGTTACACCTCCCCTTTTGGGGGCATGTCTACCAGTATTGGTACATCTGGGAATGCTTCAAAATCCATGGGTGGATGCATGGGAACACCCAGGCTCCACCCATGGAATGCCTCCATGGGGCAGAGTAACGTATGGTAGCGATTTGCTCTGCCTTGCAATACTCCAGATTTATCAAGCTATGCAGGGCCATGCAAGGTGGCCTAGCGTGGCTTGTCAAATCTGACTTTAGTGTTGCATCGTCGTGATGCAACACTATGATAAATATGGGCCTCACTATGTGGTACATATGTGCATTGCTGTGAGAGCTGAGGAAATTAAAAATGATAATTTGCTGAAAGAGGGCATAGCCCATCCACCCTTGTTGACAAGTTGTCTCCAATACCATTTTCCTTTTAGCAATTGATTAAAAGAGTAAAAGGTAAGGGGACAGAATGAGTTGGAGGGTTATGCTGCCTTTCGAAACAAGCATTGGTAGAGCCAATAGGTCTGACTTTAATGTGTCAACATATGTCAATAAAGGCACTCACAAATACTGTGTGTATGGGTTGTATGCACAAAGGCTGTTAACAGTTAAAGCCTGCTTTATTGATTTTACCAAGGTCGAGGAAAAATAGCCAAACTCATTGTTTACTGTATAGAATTAATATAAGAGATAAATAAATGAATGTAACAACAGTGTGATAACTGAGTGTACTTTTCAGAAGTGAAATAGTCACTCATGCATTGAATGCATGAGAATCTATTCTTTGAAGGTGGACTGATAGACCTAACAGACAATAACATGAGTTGAAGGGGTAGTTGTAAAACCATATTTGACGAGGCAAGGGGGCCTGCAGGGACCATCGGACCAGAGGGGGGGGGATCATTTGCCTCAGATGTCATGCTGTCAATCCTAATGTGGATCGGCAAAGTGACTTAAGTACAACCCTTTCAGCTCTTGACTCTCAGTGTATCAATAGTGAGCAGTCACAGCTTTCTCAGGGATGTTAGAGTACAAATACAGCAGGCTTAACACTGAAACATGATTTTCCAGCCCAGTGATTATCTTTGTATAAAGAAAAGTACTTTTATACATGGGGAAGTGGTATACTCCACACTGCACCAAAAGGGATCAACTACTCAGAGGCTCAGGTGCAGGACTACTGCCTCCCAGCGAGGATGCCCGCTTTCACCTCCGGCAGTCTAAGGTTAGCCAGTGTAGGTTTCAGCACAGGTGCACACTCCCTCCTTTTTGTCTGATAGGCACTAGCAGTCATTCAATCTCTCAGTGTTTGTTTCACCCATAACTCTGGCCATTGCAGGCCCCTCATTGGCCTTCCATTCTTGAGTGCTGGTGCTCCATCTGTAGGGTTAGACACCTGCCACACAGGCACCAAGCAGCTGCACCACGCTTTCTGATCAGACTAAAGAACAGGCCACACAGAAATTGGTATAGGAACGGCTCTTTTAATGCAGAATAGGCCCGTACATACAGAGCAATGCCAGTACAACAGGTATCTGCAACTGTCCCTTGGTAACTGCTGTTACAAACGTTCCACCTACCAATAATTCTTATCCTACACCTGCCCCCATTATGACCCCCATCTTAACGTTCCAACCACCACACACCTTTCCCCAAAATATAAAAAATAAGGAAATAACATTTGAATTAGTTCCCTAAATTCTAATTATAAAAAGGTAATATACGCAATATTCCTAAACTCCAATAAACTGTAATAAGAAAATTATAATGTACACAAATATTCTGGAGAAGATTAATTCTTTGAGATACCCTAGTAATTTCTTCACTCTCTCACTTCGTCAAACAGGTACACAACTATTATTCTGAACACTATTGCTTTAAAACACCCCATTCCCAGAATTGTTACCACTACTACCACTTACTGCTTCTGGATGCATAGCAGAACACACATCGGATTGCAATGTAGAATCTACCACACTCTCCCCCATCAAATAACCATTATTATCATCCTACATCCCACAATTTTCATCCCCATGTATATTAACTCCCTTACACACACTCACCTCACAAATTACGTACCCTACCATCATCAAGTTTACCATCACCATCCAACACCTTTACTATTTTCCAATGGGCCGCTCCTTTTGCCACCAATCCAGGTTTTCTTACACACGCATATTGCCCTGCCACAATATTGGGCATGGTTCTCCGTTTATTAATTTTATTCAACACTTGACCTTGGTACTTTTCTACTCACCTTCTTATTTGGCCATCAATTTGTTCCAACATCACCTCTTGTTTCTTATTGTTCAACCATCATGGAACTAATTTAGAAGACAGCTTCTTCCCTCTCAACAACTCAAATGGTGTTTTACCTGTTACAGAATGGGGAGTAATTCTGTAAGATAATAACATACTTTGGAGAGCTTCCTTCCTTGATAGCTTAGATTTCAACACAATTGTATAGCTTCTTTAACTACTCTATCAATCCTTTCAACTGGACTGTTACCTTCAGGGTGGCATAAGGACACCTTCATATGGTTCACGCCACAATTATTAAAAAATTATTGCATTTTACTAGATATGAGTTGTACACCATTATCAGATACCAGTGTTTCTGTAATAACTTCCCTGGCAAACACATCGTCCAGAAAATCAATAACCACATCTGTAGTTACACTACCAACCATACAAACTTCTGGCCATTTAGAAAAATAGTCAATGAGGACAATAGCATACGCCTCCTTGAATGGCAATGTGGTTAACGGATCCATGAAATAAACTGCTACCTTGCGTCAAGGTCCCTCAGGCAACTCAACCATTTGTAGAGGTACCACTATAGGTTTAAGTATTTTGGCACTTGATTTACATGCATTACACTCTCTTGCCCAATGGCCCTCCATTCAATCCAGACCTGGCCACCAAAATGCTTATTTAATTTTTCTCCTGGTGCTTTTCATACCCCCATGACCTTCATGTCCTAACTTTACAATACTTTTCCTCATCCCATTGGGATGTAGAGGTACACTTTTATCACCCCTCTAAAATAATGTTATTCCAAATAGATAATTCATCCTTGACTTTCCAAAATGTACTATTTTCACATTGTAACTGCCATTCAGATGGCCACCCTTTTTTGAGAAATTCCTTTACCCTTAACAACACATCATCTTTTTCCATTTCCTTCATCCACCTTTCCTTGGACAGCTCCAATTCCATTTTGTAATTCTGAACAGACACCACATCATCATATGTGAATACCACATCACATTCATTATCAACAACCTCTGTAACATTTCCATTATCTAAAGGCAGGCGTGATAACCCATCCGCCACACAATTGTTTTTCCCTGGAACATGCATTATATTGTAATGGTACATTTGTAATTTTGAAGCAATCTCGCTAACCGTGGAGTAAGATTTTTACCACCTCCCGGTTTTACAATGTTTACCAATGGTCTGTACATGTTTTGAATTTCTGACCCCATAAATACATTCTAAACCACTGCACTGCCCAAGTTGCAGCAAGTAATTCCTTTTCTATTACGGAATAATTCCTTTCTGTCCGTGTCAAAGTGCAGGATGTGTATGCAACCACCCACACATTTCCATTCTTTTGTTGGCATAACACAGCACCAATGTCGTACCCACTAGCATCCACAAAAATAGTGCAGTCAGCTCCCACATCAAATGATTTAAACATGGTGAATTGGCAATTTCTTTTTTATAGCTGCAAATTCCTCACTGTACTCCTATTTACAGCAAAATCTTGCATTTTCCCTTAGTAATGTTCATACGTTCTCCACTTTAGTTGCATAATTTTCTACAAAACGTGAATAAAATATCAATTGTTCGTTACAATTGGGCGCCGGAGCATCACAAATAGCTTGAACATGGCTAATTTTGGGACAAATGCCATCCTTTTAGATAACATGTCCTAAATATTGCACTTGATTTTTACCAAAATTACATTTTTGCTCTTTTACCGTCAAGCCATTCTCCATTAATGCTTGTAATACATTTCGCAATACACAATCATGTGCATTCTTACCCTTCCCAAATATCAATATGTTGTCCTTGAACACCTTTGCACCAACTATATCTCGCAATACGCTGCACATTTCCCTCTGAAATGCAGCAGATGCACTAGCTAAACCAAATGGCATTCTCTTATACTGGAACATCCCTTCAGGTGTTATAAAAGCTGTACAATGTTTAGAGTCAGGATCCAGCTGAATTTGATGGGAAGCATTCGCCAAGTTCATTGTCGAAAATACTTTAGTGTCACCAATAGACGACATCAGTTCTTGCAAATTTGGAAATGGAAAAGCATCCACCCACTTTAATTAAGAGACAGTAAATCTACACAGAGTTTCAAATCACTATTTGGTTTCAAAGAAATTACAATTGGAGATACTCAATCAGAACTTTCAATGGGTTCTATAATGACTTTTTCACATAAATCATGTAATATTTATTTTTGTTTCACTCTGTAATTGAATGGAACATTCCTCAATTTTTATCTCACAGGTATAATTTTTTTAAAATATTATCTCATGTTTAAAAAATGTCATATTGCCTAACTGACTACTAAAATATTTTGAAATTCAGAGCCTAATTATGACCCTGGTGGTCACCAGACTGCCAGGGTCACGGATGGATCGCTGATGCGACATTACGACTGTCCCGAATGCACCATGGTGGGACCGCTGGCTGTGCCAGGTTGCCACCAGGCAACAGCCTGGCGGCGGTTGTAAATGGCCGCGCTGCCCTGGGGATTACGAGTCCCCTTTTCACCACCCTTTGCATGGCGGTAGCCCTGCCATGCAAAGGCTGGTGTAAAGGGGGTGCTGGGGGCCCGTGGCGCCCATGCACTGGGCATGGGCAGTGCAGGGGCCCCCATGGACAGCCCCGTGGAAGTTTCCACTGCCTGAATTGCAGGCAGTGGAAGGTGCGATGGGTGGCGCTGGCTCGATTACGAGCTGGTGTCATGTTAAGGCCCTGGTCACCGCAACGCTGTTTGTGCCCGTCGGCCCTGAGGTGAGCTCCTAAGAGGGCCAGGGGTGTTCAGGCAGCACAGGCGGGCAGAGGGCGGTACAAGTTTGGTGGGGGCCTCAGTCTTTAAGTCAGAATATACTATATCATTTGTACCCAGGATATTACACCCATCCACCGCATACACTGGTGGATCAGCATTAGGATCTACTTTTATTCTAAGTTCTGTCATGTGTGGCCAACCCAAAATCATAGCACATTTCTCAGCAATAAGTACATCTCCCATGCACCTTTTATCAGCAAATTCAAAGCTGAGTCTGCATTATCCCCACAATAGAAATGTGATGATTGTAGTAACTACTTGGACTTATGCTTCTGTCTTCCAACTCTCTATCTGGCCACAGTTGGCTAAAATATTTTTTTCCCCATTATGATGTACCATGCACAAGAATCCACCATTGCTTCCACTTGTTTTCCATCAATATTTTACTAACATTTTGGCAATTGTACATTTTCCTCCCTTGTTGTCCTCTCTGTATACTCAACACAACATCTTTCATACCATATTCGAGCTTTTCATCATTGAAATCTTCCACAACACAATTCACTTTTTTTCTAAAATTCTTACACACACAAGAAAAATGCCCTTTCTTTTTACACACAATGCAAATTCTACCAACTGCAGGACATATTTTAGAATTTGCTAAATGAGTACCAGAGCCACATCTATAACATAGCGATCCCTTAGAATTATAACTTAGATTATTTTTGTGCTCATATGATTAGTAGGCATAACCAATGATTTTTTTATCCTTCCCATTATTTTCACCACTAATAGCACATAGCGTACCATCATCATTATTTTCCTTTCTTACCACCTGAATACACCTCTTGGTTACTTCAATACTTCTTTTCAATTCTACTACAGCCTTTAAGGGTAATTCACCTGACAACCACAATTGTTCCTGTATTTTCTTTTTTTTTTGTCCTCATAAGTGAATCCCACCGTACTGCACAAGGGTCATCAACCAGCATCTAACATAGTAACCTCATTAACCAGGTTTAAAACCAATTAGATGCCGCACTTCACCTCTCCCGAGCCCTCCCAATGCTCCTCTCCAACCACAAATCCATGAGCGAGGGAAAGAGAGCAGAAGAGAGGAGGGGGAAAAAGGGGGCAGAAATAATCATTGGACTACTTAATGTAGATAAGGCAAAAATATTCATAGGACTACATAACAAAAGTAATTCCATTTTGCCGAGCATTTTCCTGGATGGCCCAACATTCATTGTTATTACCCATTGGACCGCTGCGTTCTAAACAGGAAAAGTAATCTACTGAAAACAGCCAATCCAAAACATTTGGAGGTAAAGGACTGACCCACTTTAAATGTATTTGTCTCCTGGCCAATAATATCAACAAAAACAATATACCCTTACACGGCCTAGATCATTTCTGTTCCCATGTTGTTACCGACCATATCATATAGCTTGACCTTTCCCAAATATGCGCTAAATCCAAATTTGGAAAAACCTCTCCCCATTTCTTCTCAAGAGACAAAACCACTGAGTCTGGTGCATCAAGCAATGCCTGATACCAAACAGAAACTTCTTTATGTACCAAGATTGAGGATAATTTTTCTTCCCAGGGATTATACACTCCTCCTTTCTCCTGAAGAGATGCCGCCCAACTTGCTAGATGTAAATACTTAAACCTTGAAAGCTTATGATCTGTTAATTCCTCCAATTCTGACCAGGGCACCGGCTTCGCATCCTTCAAGAGTTGTCCCCACTTTGTCACCCCTTTTAATACCAAAGCCAGTTTGTCTAGAAGAAACTCAGGAGTGCCAGGGGAATCCCAAACCGGAGCCCTGGGACTATAGTAGTTAATGTGAAAAACTTGGCGTACCAACCACCATACTCTAGCAGCATCTTTAAGAAGTTTCAATTGAATCTTTTTGAAAAATGTTGGGTGACCGAACTTATATAAAAAACGGCTGCCAGCCGCCGAAAACTCCTGAGTCACTGCGCCCCAGAATAACGTGTATTCAGACCTGTCCCGTAGTAAGATCCTAACATTTTTCCAATGAAAAGCTAAATAATATTTATAAAAATCAGGAGCTGCAATCCCCCCTTCCCCTTGTGCCTATATAATTTTTGCCAGGCAATCCTAACACCTTTTGAGGACCAGACAAACGAAGTCAAGTCAGCTTGCATCTTCTGAAACCATCTCTTCTTAAATTCCAAGGGGATCGTATTAAACAAGAATGTAAATTTAGGGAGAATCATCATCTTAAGGATATTTACTCTACCTATGAAAGACAGAGGGAGCCCGGCCCAGGTCTTCAGTAAGTTACGAGTCTCTTTGCAGAGTTTATCAAGATTGGCCCAAGCCAATTCATTGAGATTGGAAGTAACTTGAATACCCAGATATCTGATCTGCTGCTTGATCAGCTGACTATCAAAAGTAGTATTCCAACACATAATCTCAGTTTTCTCTGGATTAATGGAATAGCCCGAAACATCTCCATATTCCTTCAAACATAATAGAATTCTGGAAAAAACCCGCGTCAAGTTGCCCGTATATATCATAAGATCGTCAGCATATAGAGCAACCTTCTTCTCCCAGCCCATACATTGAAAAGGAGGGATCGCTCTATCCGCCCTACTTTTGGCTGCTAGAGGTTCAATGTATAAATTGAAAAGAAGAGGAGATAATGGACACCCTTGCCGCGTCCCTCTCTGAATACTAAATCTGGAAGATAACTTATCGTTAATCAAGATACGAGCTGATGGATCTTTGTAAATACCCTGAATTGCCTTAATAAATTTCAGGCCCATCTCGAAGGCCTCCATTACACGTTGTAGAAAGCGCTAATTTACACGATCAAAAGCTTTGGCTGCATCAAATGTGAGGACTGATAGGGGAACTTTTTTGGTGATCGCCAGATCCACTGTCCCCAGTAAATCATGAGTCAATTCATGCAAGTATTCACCTCTGACAAACCCTTTCTGGTCCTCATGAATCAAATCACAAATCACACTCCGAAGCCTGTTAGCCAATATATGTGTGCAAAGCTTA
The DNA here is from genome assembly GCF_031143425.1 of Pleurodeles waltl. Lineage (NCBI taxonomy): Eukaryota > Metazoa > Chordata > Amphibia > Caudata > Salamandridae > Pleurodeles > Pleurodeles waltl. The sequence goes on along the minus strand of NC_090440.1, from coordinate 1,780,946,057 downwards.
TAATCTGAATTCAACAGAGAAATTGGTCTGTATGAACTACAGAGGGCCGGATCCTTCCCTGGTTTCAAAAGGAGGCTTATAACTGCCTCACCCCAAGACCTGGGCATATCCACCCCCTCCTGTAAAAGGAAATTAAACAATTCTGTCAGAATAGTAACCAACTCCTCGAAAAGATTGCCGTATAATTCGTTAGGCAGATCATCTGGACCCAGAGCCTTCCTCTTCTTTAAGTTCAAAATCGCTATCCTCACCTACCCAGGGTCTATTTCTCTCACAAGTTGATTCTGGTTTAATGCTGTTAACTGGGGGAGATAAAGCGCTTCCAGATACCCCTTTACAGACATTTTAAACATTGCAGCAGAGTACTGATCTTCCGTATACAAAATTCTTTAAAAAACCCACAAAAGCCTCCTATATTTCGGGATTAGTTGTGCAGTCAGCTCCCGTGATCTCTGACTTGACAAATGAAATTACATTCTTAGAACGGTCTGATCTAGTTTTCCATGTCAAAAGCTTTCCGCAGCCTTCCCCATATTCATAGTGGGCAAACCTACTACATTCCCATGCCCTTCTCACTTTCCCTTCTAAAAATAAGCCCAGCTCTGACTTAGCTAGTTCTAACTGAGCATTAAAGAACCCTCTCTGTTTTTCCTCCACCCTTGAGGAGACTTCCTGCAAGGAAGCCACCTTGAGCTCAAGTTGTTTCAACTGGTTTCTCTCAGCTCTATATCTGCAAGTGGCCAGCCCTGCAAGCCTACCTCTAATAAAAGCTTTATATGCTTCCCACAGTGTCTGCAATGAGGTGGATCCATAATTCAACTTAAAGAATTCATTAGTATCTTTCCTCAACCCGTCCACCAGTAGCTCATCCAAAAACAGAGAATGATTTACTGTCCACCTGGGAATAGGAACTTGATTATTAAGAGAGACTTGCATTAATACTACTGAATGGTCTGAAAGATGTGCCGGGACATGACAAACCGATATTACCATGTCTCTTAACTAATGTTGAATTAAAAAGAAATCTATCCTTGAATGATGACCATACTTCTTATTATTAAATGTATACCTAAACCACCTCCCACCCTTCTGATGGCAAATATCCATTAAACCAAGATCTAACATTCCTTGTTTTATCCTAGACCGGGTTCTAGGTAGATTGACTGTTGGTCTTGGTGTAGACTGATCTAAAGAAGGATTCAATAAAATGTTAAAATCACCACCAATTATGATCGGATATTTAACAACCAATAGATGTGAAAAAAGGTCTTGAAAGGGTGAAGGATCATCAATATTGTGACCATAATATCCAACAATCGTAAACCAGGTGCCGTGTAAGGCGGCTTCCAAAATCAGCCATCTCCCCCTAGGATCTTTCTTAATATTGGCCACCTTAACTCCTACTGACTTCTTTATCAGAATTGCCACCCCCTTGATCGCGCATGATTGATTAGTGAATGCACAATAACCCACCCAATTCAAGTATTTAAGATATACCTTCCAATCGGTTTCTAACAAATGGGTTTCTTGTAAGATAATTACTTCCTCATCTGCCCTTTTTAAAAACTCGAAAATTCTGCTCCTCCTCCCCGGAACCCGTTTACCTTCCATGATAGAATCTCCAAAGTAACCCCAGTCTGCTTAACCATTGACAGTAATAAAAAAGTAATCACCAGAAAACAAAAAACTCAACAAAAGGTCAAGGCCCCTCGTACAGACCAATAGCATACTACTGAGGACATTTTCAAGCTGTATTTTCTTAGATTTAGTTTTCATTAATAACTGGCCCCTTAAAACCTGGTCATACGTCAAATGTTCAAAAGCACATGTTACAGCCAGTCACTGGTCAATAGATTGATCTTTTTGTTCTCTAGAATAAAAACTATATCTTTCCATAACCACATTAATCTTCCTTCCATACCTTTCGTGTAATTGTTTGAGAACATGTTGATGTATATCTGTCTCACCAACATTCTCTAATATAGGTAGGTTTTTAAATTCTCTTAAGCCTGTAGCACCTAATCTATGTTTAAGGAATGATAAATGTCTTTCTGGAGTACATTCCGCATCCTCTAATACTTCCACATATGCCTCTAAGTCTAGCCATAACTCCCATTGAATAGGTGGTTCTCCTGGCTGTGCTAAATAGAAAGGTGGAGGTAAGGGAGGATGGATTTCTCAGTCCTGTGTCTGTTTGTTTGCAACTCATTAGGGTTGTCTTTAAAGAAAAAGTGCAATTGAATCTTTCTTCATAAACGTCCCCTTGACAGGTACGGTTCGCCAGTCGCGGGCGCGAACCATGCCACAAGAAACACTGTGCCATCGCCTCCATCTCATTAAGCCACTTTCTAAGAATATGATGCGTAAAATTTTGAAGCATGTAGAGGAGCCTGGGAAGCACCATCATTTCATACAGCACAATTCGACCCAAAATGTTGAGGGGGATCGATCGCCAGCGTTGGAGTTCCACCCTGATTCTTCGAGTCAAAGGTGTTACATTGAGGGACCACGCCAACTCTGGTAAGAGTGCCACGTGTATCCCAAGATACCCTGCTGCCAGCCATAGCTATCTCTACCCAGGTTCAGCGGAACCAGAAGGGTCTTACCAGGATTTACCACTAGGCCCGACGCTTCGGCAAAGATTCCTAGGAGTTGCATCACCCGCGGCCCACTTCTAGCTGGGTTGGCCAGAAACACCAGTACAGCATCTGCATCCAGCGCAATGCGATCTTCCCGGTCAATGGGCCATGCTAACCCATCAATCAAGGGATCCTCCCTAACCAGTTTTGCCAATAACTCCATCGCTAGAGCGAATAACAGCGGGGAGAAAGGGCAGCCCTGACGAGTTCTCCGCCGGATGGGGAACACATCTGGCACCACTCTGTTCACCTGCACTCGCGCTGTAGGGCTAAAGTAGAGGAGCCCCACCAGGGCCTGATATCTTGGGTCGAACCCTGCCCTCTCCAGCACCCCCTGAAGATAAGACCAGTCCACCGTGTCAAAAGCTTCCTCAAAATCCACGAGGAGGAGTGCCAGCTGGAAGGTCAGGAGGGTCCGATTAGCCAGCGCCACGTGCAGCCGTCTGATACAATGCCTGGTACCCCTTTTTGGCATGAAACCCCATTGGTCCGGATACACCAGTGAGGGCAACACTTTTCGTAGTCTAGCCGCGAGAACTGTAGAGAAAATCTTAATCTCTGTGTTGAGGAGTGAGATTGGTCGATACTCCGAGCAATTCCGCGATGGTGGGTTCGTCTTTGGGATTACTACAATCGCTGCTTGGTCAAGCTCTGGCAGAAATCCCCCTGTCTTTTCTGCCTTCTCAAACAGGGCTAGCAGATGTGGGGTGAGTACATCTCGAAATTTATTATAGAGCTCAGCTGGAAACCCGTTGGGACCCAGAGTTTTACCCGCAGCTAACTCGGCCATGGCAGCCCCCACCTCCTCTACACTCATTGGCTCGTCCAGGTCTCGTCTGTCGGCCAGCGAAATCTTAGGGAAGGACACTTCATATAATAGGGGAGCATTCCTCTCCGCCAAAGGTCTAGGGCGTTGCTCATATAGTCTCTCATAATAGCCGGCGAAGCTGCTCGCTATCTCGTAAGGCGACCCGGATACCGCCCCTGACTCAGTAACGACCTCCGGGACAATCCTCCCCGCCACTGGACCAGTTGCCAACCAGTGCAGAAGTTTGCCATTTTTATCTCCCCACCTGTACACTTGGGCCACAGACACTCGCCACATGTGTTTTGCTGTCTCAAGAGTTGCGTGCTTGATCTGCTGCCGAATGAGGAGGAGCTGCCTTGTAAGTACTTCATTGTTGGCCTCCGCTAGTCGGCCCTCCAGGCACACCGCCTGGGCTTCCAACACTGACACCGCTTGACTACATGGCTGCTCCTTCACACGAAGAAGATATTTTACGTGCCCTCGAACGGTAGCCTTACAGGCAGCCCAAAGAGTACCTGGGGACGACACCAAACCAAGGTTGGTAGAGAAGTACTCTGATAGACGCTCGCCTATAGCCTGCACATATTCGTCGTCCTGTAAGAACCACGCATAAAGCCGCCACATCGGGCGGCGTCCTGCCTCAATGCAATCTACTCGCAGCAAGAGCGGCGCATGATCCGAGACCCCGTGTAGGAGCATCTCCACCCCCGCAACCCGTGACGCATCAATGGCTGGAACAAGAAAGAGGTCTATCCTGCCATGCGTGTGGTGCGCTGCTGATGTGTGAGTGTAACACCGCAGCCAGGGATGCCAAGTCCTCCAGACATTGCAGAGACCAAGACCCTCCACTCAGCCACGCAACCCAGAGGCTCTGACGGTCCGATTCGAGGACAGAAGCCCCATGATGTCTAATTCTGGGTTTAGCACTGAATTGAAGTCTCCAATCAGAATAGTCAGGCCCAGGGGAAGCCCTGCCACCACATCCCAAAGGGTCATAAGAAAGCACTGCAACGACCCTGGGGGGCATAGACACTAAGGATGTTGATGGGGCGCCCCCCCATCAACCCGGACACCACCACGTAACAGCCCTGTGGGTCTGAGCGAGAGGCAGCCACCACCATAGCCAGTGAGCGGTGCAATAGAATGGCCGACCCCGTGAGCCCCTGGTAAAGCCTGCATGATAAAACCTGTTATACCCCCCTCTCAGCAGCACAGGGCATCGAGTGCCAAGCAGGTGGGTCTCCTGCAATAGGACCACAGATGGTGCAAAACCACAGAGGGTGTTAAACACCGCTGTCGCTTAATTTTATCTAGGAGACCGTTAACATTCCAGGATAATACTCTCTTGGTAGATTCTGATATGGACAAAAGAACAAGAACAGTGCATTACCTGTACCCACCCCACCTATCCATCGTGACCTGTCAAGCCAACCCTGAAAAAAAGAAGAACCTTGCATCAACCTTAGCACAGAACTGCTAAACAACCCTAGAACCCCCCAACTGCCTCCCTCCCCCATACTTCCACCCCAGAAGCATCTGTCACCCCAAACAATAGAAACAGATTGTCTACAGTGAGCGTGGAATGTTGGACCCCTCTATTTGAGTCGGAGTTCTGCAATGTGGCCGCCCATACCCCCCCAAATACCCACAGCTCCAGGAGTCAAAGTCAAGAAAGCAAGGGAGATTGGCTCAGGCACTCCCCCTCCACTGCTCGATTTGGCCTTTTCTCCTCAGGGCCATCTGTCACCGCTCCTCCACTATCGGGGGCCAGTTCATGCCATACATCCTCTGCCGAGGCTCGACGGAGGCCGCTCCTCCCCCTCCGGCGAGACCGAGTGCACCTGCGGTTCCCCCGTGCACATAGGGGGCCCACTCGGTCTGTCCCTGGCAGACCGCCACTCGGCTCGTGAGGCCCCCCGAGCCACACGGCGCTCCTCCATGAGCCATTCCCATGCCGCCTCTGGTGAGTCAAAGAAGAAGGATTTTCCGTCCATTATAACTTAAAGCCTCGCAAGGAAGAGGAGCATGTATGTCAGCTGCATAGCCCGCAGTTTCTGCTTGACTCCTTCATACGAACGGTGTCGGGCCTGCACCTCACAGGTATAGTCCAGGAATATAAGTATCCTGTGGTTGTCCCAGCTCTGACTGGGCTCTAGCCTCTCGAAGCACAACATCCCGGTTTTTAAAGTTCAAGAATCGTGCTATCATCGGCCGCTGGGGACCACCCGGCGGCAGTCGCGGCGTCAGAGCCCTATGGGCACGCTCTATGGCAAACCATAGGGAGAGCCGCTGGTCCGGGACCCATGAATGAATCCAACGCTCCAAGAATTCAATCCAGGAACTCGTCTCCAAACAAACAGTAAGTTGTTACTGTCAGGAATAAGACCAGGCGCGGTCCAGGTCTCCCATAAAATTCTGCTGCGCACCTCTGCAGCGCTTTATGCACACCACTGGTCATCCCCACTTGTTCCAAGAATGGCCATCAGCGTCGTTTACCCTGTGACAAAGTTCACGTAGCTGCAGGTTCAAGGCTTTGGTGGTCAAGATGCACTTATCAGTGTTATCCTATGAAAGGACTACATTTCCCATGTTTTTAGAGGCAGTGGCCATCTTGGGGTGTGGCAGGCCTATAAAGCCCAGCCACACCCAAGCACGTTGCTCACTATTTTGAAGACTTCGATGCAGCCAGACCTCGTGGAGGTTTCTCTGGAAAAGTACAGAGGTTCTGAATGGCAGAATATCACCTAACCAGAGTCCATGGTGCATTTAAAAACAAATAGGTCATACTCGTAGTGGTATGGCCTTGCTGAATCCAAGTTTGGAGGAAGTTAATACTTCCAAGAGGTAATGCGCTTTGTGCGCACTTGATTCATGGTTTTTCCGTTCACAGATGTAACACGCTCTTTTGGCTCAGTGATTCAAAGCGATTCAGTTCACAGAGATAACACGCTTAGTGCACATGTAATTCATGGTGTTTCTGTTCACAGATGTAAAGCGCTCTTTTGGCTCAGTGATTCAAAGCGATTCAGTTCACAGAGATAACGTGCTTAGTGCACATGTAATTCATGGTGTTTCCGTTCACAGATGTAAAGCGCTCTTTTGGCTCAGTGATTCAAAGCGATTCAGTTCACAGAGATAACGCGCTTAGTGCACATGTAATTCATGGTGTTTCCGTTCACAGATGTAAAGCGCTCTTTTTGCTCAGTGATTCAAAGCAATTCAGTTCACAGAGATAACACGCTTAGTGCACATGTAATTCATGGTGTTTCCGTTCACAGATGTAAAGTGTCTTTTGGCTCAGTGATTCAAGGCGATTCAGTTCACAGAGATAACGCGCTTAGTACACTTGGAATTCCTGTGCTTCCGTTCACAGGTGTAAAGTGCTTTTTTGGCTCAGTGATTCAAAGCGTTGCAGTTCACAGAGATAACGAGCTTAGTGCACATGTAATTCATGGTGCTTTCCGTTCCCAGATGTAAAATGCTCTTTTGGCTTAGTAATTCAAAGCGTTTCAGTTCACAGAGAAAATGCGTTATGTGCACAAGTAATTCAAGGTGTTTCAGTTCCCAGATAAAAAGCGCTTCCTGGTGTTATTAAGTAAGGCGCTTCAGGTTTTGATTAGTAAAACCTTTTTGTCAGTTATTATTATGAATGTGAAAGTATTTTGGAGATAAAACTAATCAAAGTTTTCATTGATCTTTGAATAACTTAAGATATGAAAAGACATTTAACTCTTTGAGATTTTCTAAGTCATGATCAAAGGTTGATGATGTGAATACATAAATGTTACAGGATTGATATTCTGTGTAAAAACATAGTTCAATGTTCTTGCCATCTCTTGAATCTGAGGTCGTGTTTTCACAAGGGGCTTCGCCCCCATTTTAGAAGAGGTCTCCACCTGATATCTCGGAGACACATTTAGTCAAGAGTCTATAAACGATTTACGTTTTTCTATGAATGAGTAAATGTATATTGTTCTAACATTTCCTTTCCAGATCTCTCTCCCTGCTGTTCCCTTCTCTAAATTCCGTTCCCCCGACTGGCTTCACCATAACTCTGTGTTGGTGACGCCGGGAGGTGGACCTTTTGTTCAGCAACATGCAGATCTCGAGGAGAGGACCCCGTGACAGAATAGCGAGCCTGAGAGTTTTATACTTTCCTCTTGGTCTGTACGGGAGCTGAGCAAAATGGGCACTTTAGATACCCTTATGCAAGTAGTAACTCAGATGCAAAGGGATTTGACAGACTCTAAAAATGTTACAGCTAATTTAGTGAGTAAAGTAACTCAATTACAGTGTAAAGTAGATTGTTCTGAATCTGAGTCTCGTCCTACGCCTCCCGCATCTACTAACATAGCTGTGAATGTGCCGACACAGATTCCTTTAGCTGCACCAGAGAGGTTTTCTGGGGAGCCGAATAAGGTTCAAATTTTTTTTTACACAGGTGGAATTACATTTTACATGTCGGCCTAGTGCCTTTCCGGATGCACAATCTAGAATTGCATTCCTTATATCACGCCAGAATGGTGATGCAGCTACTTGGGCAGTGCCATTAGTCCGATTAGACAGTCCTCTTTTGTACAACTTGCGTTGCTTTGTTGAAGAATTCGTAAAGGTTTTTGATAGATGCGCAATCACTATGACTGCAGACAAAGGGGGTGATTCTAACCCTGGCGGTCGGTGTTAAAGCGGCGGCCAACCCGCCAACAGGCTGGCGGTAAAAAATATGGGATTCTGACCCTGGCGGGAACCGCCAACACAGACAGCCACTTTAACACTCCGACCGCCACGGCGGTACAAACAAACAGCGCGGCGGTCACCGCCAACAGCCAGGCGGCAGACAATGTACCGCCCACACTATCACAACTCACCAATCCGCCACCTTTTCCGGGGCGGGAGCACCGCCGATAAAAACACAGCGGAAACAGACTACGGACGGGAAAACGCTCACCACTACGCACTCCAGGAGGAAGGAGGACAGCATGGAACCCGAATTAAACATCCTACCTGCTCTCGTCTACCTTCTCATCTACCACGAGTACGAAGTCCAGCGCAGACGACAACGGTGAGTACTGCACCTACGACACATGGGAGGGGGGAGGACGAAAGGTTACGGGCACACACATATGCGCCCCCCCCCAACTATGTACACACCAATGCAGAGCAACAAGTCACAGTGACACCACCCAAACACCCCAGAAAAATGCTAGGACATAATCAAATTTGGAATAAATATTTATGTACCAAAAAGCTCCTGAAAATTATCGTACAACCATGAAAGATATTCACAACAAAACTAATGACATACACATCAGTGTATAACTGAAGTAACAAGTCCTGCACATCCTACGAATTCATCATGTCCGTGGGCCAAAGTTTTGAGAAACAAGGGCAAAGCCCACACAGGAGACCTGAGTCCTTTGGAGAGAACACTGCAGGGGCATCAGATGTAAAAACTACAGGCACCTCAGGGGGAAGGGAAGGGGGGGGCACCACAGCCATATGAGTCCACGACGCCAGATCCACGAGGAGCCACCATGCCCACTGTACCATCCTGGGGAGTGCAAAGCCACAGTCTCTCAATGTCTCTACAGTGGGTGGGCTGCCCACTGTACCATCCTGGGGAGTGCAAAGCCACAGTCTCTCTATGTCTCTACAGTGGGTGGGCTGCCCACTGTACCATCCTGGGGAGTGCAAAGCCACAGTCCATCAGGTGGATGACAGTCTCCACTGGTCAAGGAGGAGGCATGGTGGGCACAGTGAACCATAAACAGTGATTGAGACGGCGGTGCCCAGCGGAGCGGTGCTTGACAGGAAGGGCCCAGCGGAGCGGTGCTTGACAGGAAGGGCCCAGCGGAGAGGTGGAGAGACAGCGGTGCCCAGCGGAGCGGTGCTTGAGATGAAGGGCCCAGCGGAGCGGTGTTTGAGACGGCGGTGCCCAGCGGAGCGGTGCTTGAGAAGAAGGGCCCAGCGGAGCGGTGCTTGACAGGAAGGGCCCAGCGGAGAGGTGTTTGAGACGGCGGTGCCCAGCGGAGCGGTGCTTGAGAAGAAGGGCCCAGCGGAGCGGTGCTTGACAGGAAGGGCCCAGCGGAGCGGTGCTTGACAGGAAGGGCCCAGCGGAGAGGTGGAGAGACAGCGGCGCCCAGCGGAGCAGTGCTTGAGATGAAGGGCCCAGCGGAGCGGTGTTTGAGACGGCGGTGGCCAGCGGAGCGGTGCTTGAGAAGAAGGGCCCAGCGGAGCGGTGCTTGACAGGAAGGGCCCAGCAGAGCGGTGCTTGACAGGAAGGGCCCAGCGGAGCGGTGCTTGACAGGAAGGGCCCAGCGGAGAGGTGGAGAGACAGCAGTGCCCAGCGGAGCGGTGCTTGAGACGGCGGGGCCCTGTTCAGCGGTGCTCTTCTGCACCGCGGGCCCTGTTCAGCGGTGCCTATCTTCACGGCGGGCCCTGTTCAGCGGTGCTCTTCTCCACGGCGGGCCCTGTTCAGCGGTGCTCTTCTCCACGGCGGGCCCTGTTCAGCGGTGCTCTTCTCCACGGCGGGCCCTGTTCAGCGGTGCTCTTCTCCACGGCGGGGCCCTGTTCAGCGGTGCTCTTCTGCACCGCGGGCCCTGTTCAGCGGTGCTCTTCTGCACCGCGGGCCCTGTTCAGCGGTGCCTATCTTCACGGCGGGCCCTGTTCAGCGGTGCTCTTCTCCACGGCGGGCCCTGTTCAGCGGTGCTCTTCTCTACGGCGGGCCCTGTTCAGCGGTGCTCTTCTCCACGGCGGGCCCTGTTCAGCGGTGCTCTTCTCCACGGCGGGCCCTGTTCAGCGGTGCTCTTCTGCCCCGCGGGCCCTGTTCAGCGGTGCTCATCCACCAGGTCAAGGGAGCCAGACCTGGCCTGGACTCCCTGCTCAGTCGCCCTCGGACCGTGACGTTTCTGGACCCTTCGGGGACGGACTCCTGGCCTCCTTAGTGTCCTCATTCCCAGCTGGGATGTGGCATGTGGGGTCCACCTTCTCCGCGCTCCTGCTGCCCTTCCGCTCCTTTGATGGGGCTCTCGGGCCCTTGCCTCCCCTAGATGGTGTGGGTGGTGAAGTGGCCGCACATTGCTCCTTGGGGGCAGCCCTGTCGGTCCTCGCACGGCGGCCCTTGTTTTTGCGGGTCCTCTTGCCGGGGGGGGGGGCTGGACGTGTCCTTGCTGCTGATCGATGTGTCACTGCTGGCAAAGGGTGGGCTCCAGAACCCATGCACAACAGTGACACCCGAAGCTGGGCTGGTGGTGGCTGCGGTGCTCTTGGGACTCTTTGAAGATGGATGGGGGAGCTCATCAGGGGGAAAGAGGTCAAGGTTAGCCATGAAAAGTTTTTTAGGGCCAAGGTAAAGGGTAGGAGAAGTGGAGATGGAAGTGGAGGTAGAGGAGGTGGTTGTAGGAGAGTCAGGTGTGCTGTCATTGGGTGAAGGTGCTGGTGCTGTAGGCTGTCGTGAGGTGGATGGCTGTTGGGTGGGTGGCTGCCTGCATTTGTGTGTCTTGGAAGAGGGGGTGACAGACACAGTGGGAGAGGACACAGGGGACGTGTAAATGGCAGTGGGGGTGGTGACTGCACGAGTGTGGACTGTACTGGAGGGTGAGGTGGTGATGGAAGCACTGGCTGATGTTGGGGTGCATGCAGGTGTGAGTGTAGACGTCACAGGGAGGGAGGAGGGAGACGAGGAGGAGGGGGACACAGGGGTGGCAGTGGCTGTTGGCATGTCTGCATCTGGGTGTTGCTTGGGTGAGTGTTTGTGGGATCTGTGGTGCTTGTGTTTGGATGAGCTGCTCTTGGGTGTTGAGGTGTGTGCAGGCTGGTCTGATGGTGTGGATGGGATAGGCTGAGGAACAGGAGACAGAGAAAGGCTGGAGGCAGTAAGAAGAGGGAGGCTGGAAACAGGGACAATGGCTGCCGTCAGTGCTGAGGCCAGAGCAGTGAACGCTCGTTGATGGGCAGCCTGACCCGAATGAATGCCCTCCAGGTACGCATTGCTCTGTTGCACCTCCCTTTGCACACCCTGGATGGCATTCAAAAGGGTTGTCTGCCCAACAATGAGCGTCCTTACCAGGTCAATGAGCTCTGCACTGAGGGCAGCAGGGGCAACAGGGGCAGGGGCTGAGGTGCCTGGGGCGAAGGAGACGCGCGCCTTCCTGGGGGAACGGGCACGGAGCGAAGACTGAGGGGCTGCTGGGAGGGCGGGGCTGGTGCGCTGGGTGGCGGCTGCACCTGTAGAGGCGGGGGGCACGGATGTTGCCGCCACCGCTAGGGAGCTCCCATCCGAGGACGTGTCGCTTTTGCTGCTCTCACCAGCGGTCCCCGTCGTGGTGCTCCCCTTGCCCTCCGGATCACTGGTGCCCTCGGTGTCTGTTCCTGGGCCCACCGGGGCCTTGTGTCCTGCAGCTCCCTCGTGCTCCGATGCCAAATCTCCTCCGCCTGATGATGCTAATGCACACATGCACAAGAAGATGAAGAGAAAGGGTGGGGGGAGAAAAAAGAAGACCAGGTTGAGTGCATGCAATGTCAACACCGTTGGCGGAGAGGACAGACACAGGAGCCTAATGCACTAAGCCGCGCATTCGGGGTACACTACTCAGTACTACTGACTAGGACAACAGGCCAAGAGACGTCAAACGCGCACATGGGAGATGCTGGACCTTCAATGGCTGTACTTGTCACCCTACTGAGGTGGGGGCCGGGGGCACAGGGCCATGCCTAAGGGAGAGGACTACACTACAGAAAGCGCCCTGGCCTAATGTCACCCACAGCCCTCCTCCCCCACCCAGATGCCTCCACTGCGCAGAAAGATAGGAGAATGTGCTGATACTCACCCCCTTGTGTCTGCTGTGATGTCTTAAAGCGCCCATCCAATTCTGGGTAGGCCACCGCCAGGATCTGGGACATCAGGGGGGTCATGGTGCGACTGGCACCCCTCCTAGGTTGGGAGGCCATCCCCAGCAGTGTTTCTGCGGTCTTCCTTGTTCCGCGGCGGATGTCCTCCCACCTCTTGCGGCAGTGGGTGCCCCGTCTGTTGTGGACCCCCAAGTTCCGGACTTCCTTGGCGATGGCACGCCAAATCTCGATCTTCTGATGGGCGCTGACCTATTTGACATGTACAGGGTGGAAAGGAGGAAATCATCAATGACCTGCATGTTAGATGTGATTGGCCCCCCCCACCAACTTTGCCATATGGCACATGCTCTCATCTGTCGGGCGTTGCACTCCTCATTCGCCCCCCACCCCACCAACTTACATCCACCCCAATCCACACAGGCATAGCCCATTCCATGTGCACCCGGTGTACTCACTTGTTGGTCTGGAGGACCGTAGAGTAGCGCATACTGGGGGAGGACCCCATCCACGAGCTTCTCCAACTCTTCAGACGTGAAGGCAGGGGCCCTTTCCCCAGTCGCAGCAGCCATTGTATCTTCCAGACCGAGGTCACAGCAGCACTTGCAGTATAGGTCCTCTCCTGTGGATGATCAGGTCTCGAGTGATTAAGCAGATAGAAAATGGCGGTCACGCCCGCGGCGGTGCGTACCGCGGCGGTGCGTACCGCGACCGCCGGCGCACTTCGTCATTGGCTCCTGAAACCCATAGGCTTCAATGTTAACCAATGCGGCTTTGCGCCGCGGTCTTCGACCGCCTACCGCCACGGTGTGCCCCGCCAGCGCATTGACCTCACATCCCATTGTCCCACTTCACAGGTCAGGCAGCCGCCATTTCAAGGGCCTACATGGCTTAATTTTGACTGCGACACACAGGCCTAGGCCTTGCATTGCCACACATACACGCCTTTCAACCCATTGCCATTCTTTAACTGTGCAAGCTGTCTGTACGTACCTGTGGTTTGGCCGACTCTGTGCTCCATGTTGTCCTTCCTAGGCACCGTCCGCTGGGACTTGGGATGAGAAGGAGGAATCCTCGCGTGTACCGACCGCTGGTGGACCTGTCGACAATGGAAGAACGCCATATAATACTTCGATACAGACTTGACCGTGCCACTATCCATGAACTGTGTGCCCAGCTGGAGCCAGCCCTGATGTCCCCCATCCGCCAACCCACAGGGATTCCCCCTCTGGTGCAGGTTTTGTCAGTCCTCCATTTTTTGGCAAGTGGGTCATTCCAGACCACAGTGGCCATGTCATCTGGAATGTCTCAGCCTATGTTTTCAAAGATTTTGAGTAGAGTGTTGTCTGCCCTGATGAAACTCATGCGGAGCTACATCATTTTCCCAGAGGAGGGTGACTTGCCTACAGTGAAGGGTGATTTCTATGCCCTTGGACATATCCCCAACATCATTGGTGCCATTGATGGGACCCATGTGGCTTTGGTACCCCCAAAAGACGATGAGCAGGTGTACCGAAACAGAAAAAGTTATCATTCGATGAATGTCCAGGTAGTCTGTTTGGCTGACCAGTACATCTCCCATGTAAATGCCAAGTTCCCAGGGTGAGTGCATGACGCGTATGTGATGCGATATAGCAGCATCCCCTATGTGATGGAGCAGCTACAGAGACAACGTGTGTGGCTAATAGGTGACTCTGGTTACCCCAACCTGCCTTGGCTACTGACCCCAGTAAGGAATCCCCGGACCAGGGCAGAGGAACGGTACAATGAGGCCCATGGGCGAACTAGGAGGATCATCGAAAGGACCTTTGGCCTCCTGAAGGCCAGGTTTAGGTGCCTGCATATGACTGGGGGATCCCTGATGTACTCACCAAAGAAGGTGTGCCACATCATCGTGGCCTGCTGTATGCTTCACAATCTGGCATTGCGACGTCAGGTTCCTTTCCTGCAGGAGGATGGTGCAGATGGTGGTGTTGAAGTAGCTGTGGAGCCTGCGGAGAGTGAAGAGGAGGAAGACTCAGAGGACGACACAGACAACAGGGACAGAGTAATAGCACAGTATTTCCAGTAGCACACAGGTAATAATCACCCATGCCATTTTACATTTCCTGAAAGCCTCCTGCATCTCAACTTTGTCGGTTTCCCCCCAGACCTATGAACATGATGTTTGATTTTCCCTTCCCTTTTCTGTGCTGTATGAGCCACTGCGTGACCTCGGCTTGGTTGGCCCATGGACTAATGCTAAGTTACCTCGGTATGTGTAATTCACAATGTTCACAATACGTAATTGATATGTAATGTGTCATACATTTGTAAATAAGACAGGCTGAGTCCTGATTGATTTCAGTGCAATGTGTGATTTATTATTAGTGCAAAGATATTGGTACATGATAGTGAAACAGTGATGGGTGGGGGTGGAGTAATGTCCATGGCGGAGTCCAGTTCTCAGTCTCACAGGTGCATTGTCCATATGCCTGTGGCAGGATGGAGCAGGGGCAGTTCAAGGTTTGACATGGTGGCAATGTGGGACAGTGGGAGGACTTCAGGGGGTATGTGATGCTGGCGGGGGACTTGACATCCTACTCTGTCGTTTTTTTTGATCTCAGGCTCCTTTTGCGGGGCGGTTGTTGTTCAGCAGGAGGTGGGGTTCTGGTGGGCCGTCGTTGTGGTGGGGCCTCCTGTCCACTAGCGCCGGCGGAGGTGGTAGGCTGTTCCTGTTCCTGGCTAGTGACAGGGGCCCTGTGTGATGCCACATGGTCCCGAAACGTGTCCTCTATGCGGTTCAGGGCCTGGACTATGCTCCCCATAGCGGTTGAGATGTTGCTGAGTTGGTCGCTGAACCCCATGTAGCGTTGCTCCTGCTGTGCCTGGATCTCCTGGAACCTGGCCAGTACCGTCGCCATTGTCTCTTGTGAGTGGTGGTAGGCAGCCATGATGGTGGTGAGGGCCTCTTGGAGAGTGGGTTCCCTGGGCCTCTCCTCCCCCCCCTGTCACACAGCAGCCCTCCGAGTTGCCCTGTTTCCCTGGGCCTCTGTCCCCTGGACGGTGTGCCCACTCCCACTGCCCCCAGGTCCCTGTTGTTGTTGGGTTGGTGGGTTACCCTGGGGGCCCTGTAGTGGTAGACACACCGCTGCTTGACCTGTCCTAGAGACAGAGGCATGGGCCCGCTGGGTGGGAGCTGTGCGGTTGTTCCCAGAGGGGGTTGGGTCTGCAGTGGCCTGTGTCTGGGTGAGGGGAACCGACTGCCCGGAGGTCCCCGATGGTCCGGGCTGGTCGTCAGGTTCCAGGTCGACAGAGCTGCTGTCATCACTAGTGGCCTGTTCTGGGGGTGGGATGGACATTTCTGGTCCCTCCTGACCGGTGTGTTGTCGTTCGGGTCCTGCATGGGGTAAGAGGGTATGGTTATTGTTTCTGTGTGTGCATTAGCTTGCGTTTTATGGGTGCCCTTGTCCTCCAGTGCTGGCATTCCCTTGGGGGAGGTGTTGTGAGGGTGTTTTGTGGGGGGGGGGGGTGATGGGTATGTGCAGTGGTCATGCTTAGGTGATGGGTGTCCATAGTTTGGGGGTGGCATGCAGGGGTTGGTGTTGGGTGGGTTGTGCTGGGGAGACATTCTCAGGGAGGATGTGTGCTGGGGGGTTGGGGGTGAGGGTGGGGGTTAGCATGCTGGGGGGGGGTGAAGTGGTTGGCCTTGTACTTACCAGAGTCCATTCCTCCGTGTACTCCAGCGAGGCCATCAGGATGCAGGATGTTGAGTACCTCTTGCTCCCATGTTGTGAATTCGGGTGGAGTGGGTGGGGGTCCCCCGCCAGTCTTCTGCACTGCGATGTTGTGTCGCGAGACCATCGAGCGCACCTTCCCCCGTAGGTCGTTCCATCGTTTGCGGATGTCCTCTCTATTTCTGGGATGCTGTCCCACCGCGTTGACCCTGTCCACGATCCGCTGCCAGAGCTCCGCCTTCCTTGCTATGGTGGTGTGCTGGACCTGTGAGCCGAAGAGCTGGGGTTCCACTCTTATGATCTCCTCCACCATGACCCGGAGTTCTTGGTCCGAAAAGCGTGGGTGCCTTTGTGGTGCCATGGGGTGGTGTGTATGAGGTGTGGGGTGGTGTATGTGATGATGTGTGTGTTGGTGTGTGGTGCTTTGTGCTTCTATGTGGTGTGTGTGATGTTGCGGTGTGCCTCTGTGTGTCTGGCTAGCTATTCTCTGATGTGTCTCTCTCTCCTTCGTCTCTGGTTTTTGTTGGTAGGGGTTTGTGGGTGATGTGGGTGTGTGTTTTATATGGTATTGGATGTGTGGGAGTGGTGTGTGTATGTGTTTCAGGTGTGTGCCTTTCAAATTGTCCAATGTGGTAGGGGTTTGTAAAGGTGTGTGTATTTTGACCGCGGCGGGGTCTACCGCCAATGGAATACCGCGGTTGAATGACCGCCGCGTCGATTTGCCGGTTATAATGGGATGGGCGTATTTCTGTTGGCGTGGCGGTGGAGGTTTGGTCTTCTCCAGTTTACCGCTGGCCGCTGATGTGGCGGACTGCAGTGGAGGGCGGATTTTCGGAGGTTTTGCAGTTGTGGGTCAGAATGTCCGTGGCGGCTGACCGCGGCCGCGGCGGTATTGTGGCGGCCTTCTGACCGGCGGTAAGCGGCTTTTACCGCCGAGGTCAGAATGACCCCCAAAGAGTTATTAGAATTACGTCAAGGAAACTTCAACCGGTTAGTGGTGGAAACTGCTAGGCCTGAGGAAAAAAGGTCAGCAATATTTTATCAGGGGCTAAAAGACGAACTAAAAGATGTATTGGCCCAAGTTGAACCACAACCAGAAACTTGCACTGATTTAACTAACCTAACCCTACGGATAGATCACAGACTTTCAGAAAGAAAAGGAGCAAGGAAAAAAATCGGAACTGTTCGCCCACCATTGACCAAAGAAGAGAAAGACTTGCGACGACAAATGGTCAGTGTTTGTATTGTGGAAAAAAGGGTCATTTTATAAGAGAGTGCCAAAAGAAACCAAAGGCAAGATTGATCCAACAGTTGTGACAAAGAAAAAGATAGCAGTTGCTTCAGAAAATTCATAGGAAAACTAAAGTGCCCAAGAAAAAATGAAGGGGACCTCTTGGGCAAATTGACAATCTCTTCAGTGTGCTCTTGCACAAAGCGTTATGTCAAACATTTCTGAATCTTCGTACAAATGCGGGGAAAAAGACATAAGGGGTCATTTCAACCTCGGCGGTCTTTTCACAAGACCGCTGAGGCACCGCCGTGCTGAAGACCGCCAGTGCTGACGGTTTTCTGCTCGGCGAATTATGACTGCAGGCAGCCCTCCGTCCTGCAGGCAGCTGGAGACTCGCCAGCAGCCATACTGGCGGTCGGCGGGGAAGTGGAGGTTGCTCCGCCTCCACCGCCCCGTCAACAGAACACCGCCCACCGAATCACGTTACGTGATTTGGCGTGGCGGTGTTCTGTTGACAGGGTGCTGGCAGCGGAGCAGCCCCCGTGGATACCGTCCCCTCCCGGAGGATCAACGGACCAGGTAAGTTGATCGTCTGTTGGGGGGGGAGAGGGGGTGTTGTGTGCGTGCATGGGGGTGTGCGTGTGAGTATGAAGAGGGTGTGTGTGAGTGCATGTATGCATGCGGGGTGTAGTGTGTTTGGAAATGTGTTCGTGTCAGCCTGTATGTATGTCTGTATGGATCTGTGCGTGTATGTCTGAATGTGGGTGTGCGTGCATGACTGTGTGTGTCTGTTGGCATTTTTGTTTGTGTGTGTGCGGGTATGTGTGTTGGTGGTGTCTGCATGCGTGTCGGGTGTGTGTCTGTGTAGTGATGTCGGGGTAGGGATGGGAGGGGGTTCCTGCCACCTTTGGGGGGTGGTGGAGAGTGGGGGGTGTCGGGGAAGTACTCGGGGTGGGGGAGACCCCTATCAGTGCCAGGGAAAGGATTCCCTGGCACTGATAGTGCTTACCGCCACGGATTTCATGGCGGTGCCCAACCCCATGAAATCCATGGCGGTCAGCCGGGTCATGATACCGCCGGCAGTCTTGTGATGGCCGCTGGGCTGGAGACCCAAGTCTCCAGCCCAGCAGTCGTCTCCGCCCTGGCGGTCGGTTCGGAGAAGTATTGAAAACCATGGCGGTAGCCGCCATGGTCATAATTCAATTTTTTTTACCGCCAGCCTGTTGGCGGTAAGACCGCCACTTCTCCGGCAACTTCCAGGGTTGTAATGAGGGCCAAGTTCTAATTGATTCAGGGGCAACAGGAAATTTTGTGGACCAACAGACTGCTCTAGACCTGCATATACCCAGTGTCAAGAAAAAGGTTCCAGAAGTTGTGTATGCAGTTGATGGAAGTAAGTTGGCAGGAGGCCCCGATACTAACCAAACCTCACGAATACAAATGATTTGTAAAGATGAGAAGAATCGGAGTCACTATGTAATAATTTTTTTGATATATTCCAAGCATCTCAATATGGTTTCATCCTAGGAATGCCGTGGTTAATGTTAGATAATCCATGCATAGACTGGCGCAACCAGGTTTTGCATTTTTCCTCTTCTTGTGCAAAGAATTGTTTTCAATCAAAACGAAACAAAGAAGGAAATCTTCAACACTCCATAGCTACTGCAGTTGAGAAGGAAATCGAGTAACCATCCCAGTATGCTGAATACACTGATGTTTTCAGTAGGCTCTTTACCACCTCACAGGCCGTACGATTGCCAGATCGATCTTGTACCTGGTGCTAATATACCAAATTGCAGGATCTATGCTCTATCAGGGAAAGAAAATCAACTCCTACGAGAATCCCTTGATCAATGTTTAGCCAACAAGCTAATCCGGCCATCACGATCCCCAGCGGCTTCTCCACGATTTTTTGTACCAAAAGCAAATGGCGATTTGAGACATTGTATTGACTTTAGAGCAATTAATAAGATCACAGTTAAGAATAAATATCCACTACCTCTCATACCGGTCTTGTTCGACCAGGTAAAATCTGCCATCATCTATACTAAACTTGACTTACGAGGTGCTTATCACCTAGTTCGAATTCGAGAGGGAGATGAGTGGAAAACGGCTTTTAAGAATCGATATGGCCTTTTTGAGTATTTAGTGATGCCGTTTTGCCTGTGCAATGCCCCAGCAGCCTTTCAATATTTCTTAAACGATGTTCTAAGAGAATATCTAGACATCTTTGTCATCGTTTACATTGGTGATATTCTTATTCAAACTCTGAATATATACATGAAGAACATGTTACAAAAGTGTTAAAAACTCTACAAAAACATAATTTGTTTTGTGAATTCCATACCAAAGAAGTTGAATTTCTAGGAGTCATTCTAACACCTGATGGCATGCAAATGACTGAAAGAAAAATTAAAGCTGTATCCGCATGGCCCACACCAAAATCAGTGCGTGATATTCAATGTTTTTTGGGTTTTGCTAATTTCTATCGACGTTTCATCCTTCACTTCTCTCAAAAGGTGGCCCCAATCACCAAGTTGTTAAGAAAAAAGGCCGTCTTCAACTGGTCCCAAGAGACAGAAAAAGCATTTAAAGATTTGAAAAGGCCTTTACTACCGCTCCCATAATAGCTCACCCTAATGTGGAAGAACCATTCATCGTGGAAGCTGATGCATCTGATGTTGCCGTTGGGGCCATCCTGTCTCAACGTCATTGAGAAACTGAACAATTGCACCCCGTAGCATATGCATCAAGAAAATTGAATGAAGCAGACCAAAATTACACCATAGCAGGAAAAGAATTACTAGCAATTCATAATGCTTTTAAAGAATCGAGACATTGGTGGTCATTACAACCCTGGCGGTTGGTGTTAAAGCGGCGGTAAGAACACCAACAGGCCGGCGGTAATTTTTTTTTAATTACGACCGTGGCGGAAACCGCCAACATAGACAGCCACTTTAACACTCTGACCGCCACGGCGGTACAAACAAACACAGCGGCGGTCACCGCCAACAGACAGGCGGAGGACAATGTACCGCCCACAGTATTACAACCCCCCAATCCGCCACATTTCCGGGGCGGATTCATGGTGAACAAAAACACGGCGGAAAAAGGACTTCAAAGGGAAAATGCTCACCTCTGCACACCCCACGAGGAACCAGGATGCCATGGAACCAGATCTCCAGATTTTTCCAGCCTTTATCTTCCTGCTCCTCTACCAGGAGCACGAACGCCGGCGGCGAAGACCATGGTGAGTACTGCACCTACGACACAGGGGAGGAGGGAGGAAAAAACAGTGACACACACACACGCAACACCCCCACCCCCAACCTCACCCACTACAACACACACGCTAATACATCATGATACATCACAGTTACACCAATAACCCCCCCTGGAAGAATGCAAGGACAAAAGGAAATGAGTCAAAAAATTGTGATATATTCAATTACATACATACAAAATATTTACAAATACATACATTTATACTATATACAATTAAAGATACCAAGAACACAAGTCCAAGGGAGTCCACCATCATAGTCCGTGGATCACTGGGCCCAAAAGGCATGGGCGAGGCCCACACAAGATACCCGAACAAGACGGAGAGAACACTGCAGGGGCATCAGATAGAAATAAAACAGGCACCTCAGGGGGAAGGGAAAGGGTGGGCACCTCAGCCGGTTGAGTGCACGACGCCAAATCCACGACGGGGGCCCATGCTCACTGTTCAATCCTGGGGAGTGCAAAGCCATAGTCTCTCAAGTCTCTACAGTGGGTGGTTTGCCCACTGCCATATCCTGGGGAGTGCAAAGCCACAGTCTCTCAAGTCTCTACAGTGGGTGGGTTGCCAACTGTTCAATCCTGGGGAGTGCAAAGCCACAGTCTCTTAAGTCTCTACAGTGGGTGGTTTGCCCACTGCTATATCCTGGGGAGTGCAAAGCCACAGTCTCTCAAGTCTCTACAGTGGGTGGTTTGCCCACTGCTTTATCCTGGGGAGTGCAAAGCCACAGTCTCTCAAGTGGATGTCAATCTCCACTGGTTCTAGAGGGGGCCTTGTGCCCAGAGTGCTTCATCCTGCCAAAGACTGAGGTAGTGGATAACAGTCTCCACTGGTTCCAGAGGGGGCTTTGTGCCCAGAGTGCTTCATCCTCACAAGGACTGAGGTAGTGGATGTGATACTCCAATAGTTCTGGAGGGGGCCTTGTGCCCAGAGTGCTTCATCCTGCCAAGGACTGAGGTAGTGGATGCCTTTCTCTACTGGTTCTGGAGGGGGCTTTGTGCCCAGAATGCTTCATCCTGCCAAGGACAGAGGTAGTGGATAACAGTCTCCACTGGTTCTGGAGGGGGCTTTGTGCCCAGAGTGCTTCATCCTGCCAAGGACAGAGGTAGTGGATAACAGTCTACAATGGTTCTGGAGGGGGCTTTGTGCCCAGAGTGCTTCATCCTGCCAAGAACTGAGGTAGTGAATAACAGTCTCCACTAGTTCTGGAGGGGTCTTTGTGCCCAGAGTGCTTCATCCTGCCAAGGACTGAGGTAGTGGATGTCAATCTCCACTGGTTCTGGATGGGGCTTTGTGCCCAGAGTGCTTCATCCTGCCAAGGACAGAAGTAGTGGATAACAGTCTCCACTGGTTCTGGAGGGGGCTTTGTGCCCAGACTGCTTCATCCTGCTCGTGGCGGCCTCAGTAGCATCAGAGCTTTTGGCGCTCATGGGCCTGCGGTGCTTGTGGCGGCGGTGTCCTTGGCAGCGGTGCTTGTGGCGGCGGTGTCCTTGGCTGCGGTGCTGTGGCGGCGGTGCCTTTGGCAGCGGTGCGTGTGGCGGCGGTGTCCTTGGCAGCGGTGCTCATGGCGGCGGTGTCTTTGGCAGCGGTGCTTGTGGCGGCGGTGCCCTTGGCAGCGGTTGAGCTGCTGGCGGTCCTGTCTGTGGCAGTGGGGCTGCTGGCGGTCACCTCCTGGGCAACGGGGCTGCTGCTGGCGGTCCTGTCTGGGGCAGTGGGGCTGCTGGTGGTCGCCTCCTGGGCAACGGGGCTGATGGCGGTCACCTCCTGGGCAGCGGGGCTGATGGCGGTCTTCTCCACTGTGCTGATCTTCCCAGACTTGCCGGTTTTCTGCTGCCCCTTCCCCACCTTGGAAGGTGTTGCAGCTGACTCCACAATCCCAACTGTACCCCTGTGAGCGGCTTTGGTGGCTGGCGTCTTCCCCCTCTCCCGCCGGACACTGGCCAACCTTTGATGCTTGACAGGTGGGAGACTGTCCGTGCTGTGGCTCCTTGCCACACTGCCTGCCCTGCTGCCTAGTGCACTCCATAATCCGGTGACTACTGGCACCACTGGTCCCGCCGATGTTGTGGCTGAGGTGCTAGGTTGGGACCTGGAGAATCGGGCCCTAGGAGACTGACAGGGTGGGGGAGGTGAGGGAAAGAGGTCAAGGGTGGACAGGAAAAGTTTCTTAGGAACACTGGGATGGGGAGATGGAGGGGGTTTGGGAGTGGAGGAAGAGGTAGTGGTCGTAGGAGGTGTACGTTTGCTGACTTTGGGCTGGAGGCTGTCGTGAGGTGGATGGCTGTTGGGTGGGTGTGTGGCTGCATTTGTGTACCTTGGGAGGTGGCCTCACAGACACACTAGGAGAGAACACAGCGGATGTGTGAATGGTAGTGGTGGTGGTGACTGCACGTGAGTGGGGTGTGGTGATGGGTGTGCTGGTGATGGACGTAGTGGCTGAAGATGTAGTGCATGCAGGTGTGACTGGAGACGAAACAGGGAGGGATGAGGGAGACGAGGAGGAGGGGACACAGTGGTGGCAGTGGATGTTGCTATGTCTGCATGTGTCTGATGCTTGCGTGAGTGCCTGTGGGATGTGTGGTGCTTATGATTGCCTGAGCTTCCTTTGTGTGTTGAGGTGTGTGCATGCTGGTCTGATGGTGTGCTTGGGATAGGCTGAGGTACAGGGGTGTGGGTCTGGGTGGAGGAAGTTGGAGGGGGGAAGCTAGAGACAGGGACAATGGCTGCCATCAGTGCTGAGGCCAGAGTCTGAAAAGCTTGCTGAAGGGCTGCCTGACCAGAATGAATGCCCTCCAGGAATGCATTGGTTTGTTGCAACTGCCTCTCTACACCCTGGATGGCATTCAAAATGGTAGACTGCCCAACAGTGAGGGACCTGAGGAGGTCAATGGCCTCCTCACTGAGGGCAGCAGGGGTGACAGGGGCAGGGGCTGAGGTGCCTGGGGCGAAGGTGATGCCCACCCTCCTGGGTGAGCGGGCATGGGGCAAAGGCTAATGGGCTGCTGGGAGGGCGGTGCTGGAGGGGGGGTGGCGGCTGTACCTGTAGATGCAGGGGACACAGATGGGCCCATCACTGCAAGGGAGCTCCAATCAGAGGAAGAGTCTGTATCGCTGGTGTCAGCTCCTGTCCCCGCCGTGGAGCTCCCCTCGCCCTCCGTCCCACTGGTGAATTCGGAGTTCGTAGTGTCACCCTCCAGGGCCATGTGGGATGCTGCTCCCTCCTGCTCCGGTGCCACTGCTCCTCCGCCTGATGATGCTAATACACACAAGTACAGGGAGACCACAAAAAGGGGGGGGGAGACAGAAGAAAGACATGTTGAGTGCATGCAATACCGCTACCTTTGGCGGACACGACAGAAAGGTAGCCCCCTGCACTACGCTGCGTACTTAGGGTCCACTGTTCAATCCCTGGGACATGGCTTACAAGGCTGTGGCCGATTTCTGCACACATGGATGTCACAGGAGCCTGACTAGGTGTAGTTGGCACTGTACCCAGGTGGGGTGGGGTGCCACAGGGTCTGCCTGAAAAAGGGGACTTAACTAGCAAACTCGCCCTGGCCTAGGGGAACCCACAGCCCACCTCCCCCACCCAGACACCTACAATGTGCGCTGAATCAGCTGAATGAGAGTGTACTCATCCCCTTGTTGCTGCTGTGATGCCCTCAAGCGCCCATCCAACTCCGGGTATGCCACCACCAGGATCCTGAACATCAGGGGGGTCATGGTGCGACGGGCACCCCTCCCACGTTGGGAGGCCATCCCCAGCTGGGCCTCCGCCACCTTTTTGCTCCAGCGGCGAATAACCGCCCATCTTTTCTGGCAGTGGGTGCTCCGTCTGTGGTAGAGCCCCGGGGTCCGGACGTCCTTGGCGATGGCACGCCAAATATCCTTCTTCTGGTGGGCTCTGACCTACAAGAATTGTACAGGGGAAAAAGAGAAGTTATTACCAACTGCACCGTCACAGTCATTGGCCCGCATCCCTACCCTTGCCAGGTGGCACATGCACTCACTGTTGTTTCATGCATGCCTCATTCTCCCCCCCCATCTTTCATCCACACCACTCCACACAGGCATTGCCTATACAGCATGCTCCCAGTGTACTTACCTGTTTGTCTGGAGGACCGTAGAGTAGCGTGTACTGGGGGAGGACCCCATCCACGAGTTTCTCCAACTCCTCCGTGCTGAAGGCAGGGGCCCTTTCCCCAGACGCACAAGCCATTGTCTCTTCCAGACTGAGGTCACATCAGCACTTGCAGTGTAGGTCCTCTCCTGTCGAAGATCAGGTATAGAGTGATTGAACAGATAGAAAATGGCGGTCAAGTCCGCGGCGGTGCGTACCGTTACCGCCGGCATACATTGTCATTGGCTCCTGGGACCCATAGGGTCCAATGTTAACCAATGCAGAATTGCGCCACGGTCTTCAACCGCCTACCGCGACGGTGTACAACGCCAGCGCAGTTACCTCATATCCCATTGTCCCACTTTACAGGTCAGACAGCCGCCATTTCAGGGGCCCACATGGCTTTATTTTTAACTGCGTCACACATACCTAGGCCTTGGCTCAACACTCATACAGGCAAATTTCGTTTTATGAATAGTTTTCTGAGTAAGCTGTGTTTACATACCTCAGAGTTGGTTGACTCTGTGCTCGCTGTTCTCCTCCATAGGCACCGTCCGCTGGGGCATGTGAGCCCCGGTGTACAGATCCCTGGTGGACCTGTCGACAATGGAGGAAAGACATGCGATCATCACCTACAGGCTTGATCGTGCCACAATCCTGGAACTGTGTGCCCACTTGTAGCCAGACCTTATGTCAGCTATCCGCCATCCCACAGGAATCCCCCCTCAAGTGCAGGTGCTGTCAGTACTCCATTTCCTTGCAAGTGGGTAATTTCAAACAACAGTGGCCATAGTATGAGGGATGTCCCAGCCTATGTTTTCCAACGTGTTGTCCGGAGTGTTGTCTGCCCTGCTGAAACACATGAAGAGCTACATCGTTTTCCCTGAGGTGGAGGATTTGCCTACAGTGAAAGGTGACTTCTATGCCCTGGGACATATCCCCAACATCATAGGTGCCATTGATGGGACACATGTGGCCTTGGTCCCCCCGCAGGAGTGAACAGGTGTACAGAAACTGGAGAGTTACCATTCGATAAATGTGCAGATGGTGTGTTTGGTAGACCAGTACATGTAGGAAGTTGGCTCTGTATATACTATTTCAAAGTAAGAAATAGTGTTCCCCTTAGAGGTAAGATAGTGGCAAAAAGACATAATTCTAATGCTCTATTTTGTGGTAGTGTGGCCAAGCAGTAGGCTTATCAGAGGGTAGTGTTAAGCATTTGTTGTACACACACAGGCAATAAATGAGGAACACACACTCAAAGACAATTCCAGGCCAATAGGTTTTTATATAGAAAAATATATTTTCTTTGTTTATTTTAAGAACCACAGGTTCAAGATTTACAAACAATACTTCAAATGAAAGGTATCTCACTTAGGTACTTTAGGAACTTTGAATTATCACAATAGCATGTACAGTTTTGGCAACAATGGCAATAAGCTATTTTAAAAGTGGACACTGCACAAATCAACAGTTCCTGGGGGAGGTAAGTAAATGTTAAGTTCACAGTTAAGTAAAACACTTACAGGGTTCAAAGTTGGGTCCAGGGTAGCCCACCGTTGGGGGTTCAAGGCAACCCCAAGGTTACCACACCAGCAGCTCAGGGCCGGTCAGATGCAGAGGTCAAAGTAGTGCCCAAAACACATAGGCTTCAATGGAAATAAGGGTGCCCCGGTTCCAGTCTGCTAGCAGGTAAGTACCCGCGTCTTCGGAGGGCAGACCAGGGGGGTTTTGTAGGGCACCGGAGGGGACACAAGCAGGCACAGAAAGTACACCCTCAGCGGCACAGGGGTGGCCGGGTGCAGAGTGCAAACAGGCATCGGGTTTTCAATCGAAATCAATGGGGAGACCCGGGGGTCTCTTCAACGATACAAGAAGGCACAGGGGGAGCTCCTCGGGGTAGCCACCACCTTGGCTAGGCAGAGGGTCGCCTGGGGGTCGCTCCTGCTCTGGAGTTTGGTTCCTTCAGGTCCTGTGGGATGTGGGTGCAGTGTGGTTTCCAGGCGTCGGGTTCCTTGAAGCAGGCAGTCGCGGTCAGGGGGAGCCTCTGGATTTCCTATGCAGGCGTTGCTGTGGGGGCTCAGGGGGGTCAACTCTGGCTACTCACGGGCTCGCAGTCGCTGGGGAGTCCTCCCTGTAGAGTTAGTTTTTTCGCAGGTCGAGCCGGGGGCATCGGTGCAGAGTGGAAAGTCTCACGCTTCCGGCGGGAAACGTGTGGTTTTTAAAAGTTGCTTCTTTGTTGCAAAGAGTTGCAGTTTCTTGAACAGGGCCGCTGTTCTCGGGAGCTTTTTGGTCCTTTAGATGCAGGGTAGTCCTCTGAGGCTTCAGAGGTCGCTGGACCCTGTTGGATGCGTCGCTGTTGCAGTTTTCTTCGAAGTAGGGAGACAGGCCGGTGGCCTGGGGCCATATCAGTTGTCGTCTCCGTCTTCACTAGAGGGCTTCAGGTCAGCAGTCCTTCTTCTTCGTCAGGTTGCAGGAATCTATCTTCCTTGGTTCTGGGAGCCCCTAAATACTCAATTTAGGGGTATGTTTAGGTCTGGGAGGGCAGTAGCCAATGGCTACTGACCCTGAGGGTGGCTACACCCTCTGTGTGCCTCCTCCCTGTGGGGAGGGGGGCACATCCCTAATCCTATTGGGGGAATCCTCCATCTGCAAGATGGAGAATTTCTAAAAGTAAGAGTCACCTCAGCTCAGGACACCTTAGGGGCTGTCCTGACTGGAGAGTGACTCCGCCTTGTTTTTCTCATTATCTCCTCCAGCCTTGTTGCCAAAATTGGGGGCAGGGGCCGGAGGGGCGGGCATCTCCACTAGCTGGGATGCCCTGTGGTGCTGTAACAAAGGGGGTGCTCACCGCCAGGTGTTACAGTTCCTGCAGGGGGAGGTGAGAAGCACCTCCACCCAGTACAGGCTTTATTCCTGGCCACAGAGTGACAAAGGCACTCTCCCCATGTGGCCAGCAACATGTCTGGTGTGTGGCAGGCTGGCAAAAACGAGTCAGCCCACACAGGAGTCGGTATGTTTTCAGGGGGCATCTCTAAGATGCCCTCTGGGTGTATTTTTATGATAAAGTGCACACTGGCATCAGTGTGCTTTTATTGTGCTAAGAAGTTTGATACCAAACTTCACAGTTTTCAGTGTAGCCATTATGGTGCTGTGGAGTTCGTGTTTGACAGACTCCCAGACCATATACTCTTATGGCTACCCTGCACTTACAATGTCTAAGGTTTTGCTTAGACACTGTAGGGGCATAGTGCTCATGCACCCATGCCCTCACCTGTGGTATAGTGCACCCTGCCTTATGGCTGTAAGGCCTGCTAGAGGGGTGACTTATCTATGCCATAGGCAGTGTGAGGTTGGCATGGCACCCTGAGGGGAGTGCCATATCGACTTAGTCATTTTCTCCCCACCAGCACACTCAAGCTAGCAAGCAGTGTGTATGTGCTGAGTGAGGGGTCCCCAGGGTGGCATAAGACATGCTGCAGCCCTTACATCAGGGCCCTTGGTACCAGGGGTACCAGTTACAAGGGACTTACCTGGGTGCCAGGGTTGTGCCTATTGTGGAGACAAGGGTACAGTTTAGGGAAAGAACACTGGTGCTGGGGCCTGGTTAGCAGGGTCCCAGCACACTTTCAAATCATAACTTGGCATCAGCAAAGGCAAAAAGTCAGGGGGTAACCATGCCAAGGATGCATTGCCTTACAGTACATCTCCCGTGTTAATTCCATATTCCCTGGCTCAGTGCATGACGCTTACATCCTGCGGAATAGCAGCATCCCTTATGTGATGGGGCAACTCCAGAGGCACCGTGTGCGGCTATTAGGTGAGCACCTGGAACCAAATCAGTGGGAATAGTTGTCTGGGTCTGGGGATATCCCAAAGAGTTAGTGTGTGTCTAACAGTTGTCCCTCGCCATTTGCAGGTGACTCTGGTTACCCCAACCTGTCATGGCTACTGACCCCAGTGAGGAATCCCAGGACAAGGGCAGAGGAACGCTACAATGAGGCCCATGGGCGAACTAGGAGGATTATAGAGCGGACCTTCGGCCTCCTGAAGGTCAGGTTCCAGTGCCTATATATGACAGGTGGTTCCCTATTCTACTCACCAAAGAAGGTGTGCCAGATCATTGTGGCCTGCTGTATGCTTCACAACTTGGCTTTGCGATGACAGGTGCCATTTCTGCAGGAGGATGGTCCAGATGGAGGTGTTGTGGCAGCTGTGGAGCCTGTGGACAGTGAAGACGAGGAAGCAGAAGAAGAGGACATCGACAACAGGAACTCGGTGATCCTGCAATACTTCCAGTGAGACACAGATAAGAAGACAAACCTGCCTGCTACATGTACTTTAACACTACTACCTCTCTACTGTCTGTCCTTTTCACCCAGTGTATGGTCACTGAGTTTTCACTTTCCCTTACGATTTCACAGATGTGGGTCCCACTGTGTGACATCTGCTTTGTTTCCTCATGGACTAGAGCTGTGTGACATAGGTATGTTGACATTACATTTGAAAGAGCATTTTGTCACTGTAATTGCTAATGCACTAATTCGAAATCACAGCCAGACTCCAGATTGTTTTGTGCTTTAAGGGTGTTTATTTAAGTGCTCAATATTGGAGGGGGTTGTAAAAGGGTGAGGGGTGATGGTGGAGGAATGTCCATGGCAGAGTCCAAGCTATTAGTCTCACAGGTGCATTGTCCAAAGGGGCATAGGAAGTGGAGCTGGGGCAGATTGAGGATGGACAGGGTGACAAGTTGGGACAAAAGGATGACAATTAGGGTGGTCTCATTTCTTGACGGGGGTCTTGGCATCGTTCTCTGTCTTTTTCCTGGATCTCAGGGACCGTTTGTGGGGTGGTTCTCCATCTGCAGGGGGTGGGGTGCTGGTATGGTGGTCCTGTGGCAGTGCCTCCTGTCCACTAGCGCCGGCGGAGGTGGTGGGGAGTTTATCTTCCAGGTTAGTGTCAGGGGCCCCTTGTTGTGCCACAGTGTCACTCCTGGTGTTGAGGACTTCCTTCAGCACCCCTACGATGGTGCCCAGGGTGGAATTGATGGATTTGAGTTCCTCCCTGAAGTCCAAATACTGTTCCTCCTGCAGCCGCTGGGTCTCCTGAAACTTGTCCAGTACCGTTGCCATCGTCTCCTGGGAATGATGGTAGGCTCCCATGATGTTGGAGAGGGCCTCGTGGACAGTGGGTTCCCTGGGCCTGTCCTCCCCCTGTCGCACAGCAGCCCTCCCAGTTCCCCTGTTTCCCTGGGCCTCTGTCCCCTGAACCATGTGCCGACTGCCACTGCCCCCAGGTCCCTGTTGTTGTTGGAGTGGTGGGTTAGCCTGGGTTCCCTGTAGTGGTGGACACACTGCTGATTGACATGTCCTGGGGACAGAGGTATGGGCCCGCTGGGTGGGTGTTGTGCTGGTGTTTCCAGAGGGGGGAAGCTCTGTGGTGGCCTGTGACTGTGTCAGGGGAACTGACTGTCCCGAGGTCCCAGATGGGCCGGACTGGCCGTCTAGATCCAGTTGGACAGAGCTGCTGTCATCACTGTGGGCCTCTTCTGTTGGTGGTATGAACATGTCTTGGCCCTCCCATCCGGAGATGTTGGGTAGGGGTCCTGCAGGCGTGTAAAAGCATGATTATTGCATCTGTGTGTGCCATGGTGTGCAATGGGTGGGTGACCGTGTACCCCAGTGCTTGCATTCCTGTGTGGGACCTTGTGTGATGATGGTTTAGAGGGGTGTATGGGTATGTGCAGTGGCCATGCTTTGGTGATGGGTGTCCATGCTTTGTTGTTGCATGCAGGGCTTGGTGTTGGGATGGGTGGTTTGTGATATTGGGACATTTGTGAGGAGTTGGAGTGATGGGGGTGAGGGCGAGGGTGGGGGTATGTGATGGCATGCAGGTAGGGTGGGGGATGTAATAGTAAAGATTTGACTTACCAGAGTCCATTCCTCCAGCTATTCCTGCGAGGCCCTCAGGATGCAGAATAGCCAATACGCTCCTCCCATGTTGTTAGTTGTGGGGGAGGAAATGGGGGTCTGCCGCCAGTCCTCTGAACCGCAAGGTGGTGTCTTGAGACCACGGAACCCACCTTCCCCCGTAGGTCGTTCCTCCTCTTCCTGATGTCATCCCTATTTTTTGGGTGCTGTCCCACTGCGTTGACCCTGTCCACTATTCTTCACCATAGCTCCATCTTCCTAGCTATGGAGGTGTGCTGCACCTGTGCTCCGAATAGCTGTGGCTCTACCCGGATGATTTCCTCCACCATGACCCTGAGCTCCTCCTCAGAAAACCTGGGGTGTCTTTTCTGTGCCATGGGGTGGTGTGGGTGATGTGTGGGTTGGTGTGTGTTGTGATGTGTGGGGTGAGATTTAGTGGTGTGTTGTGTGAGGTGCATGGATGTTATGTGGGTGATGGTGTTGAGTGCCTGTGGATGCTCTGTAGATTGTGGTGTCTCTCTCTGGCCGCCTTTTGGAATTTTTGGTAGTAGGGGTTTGTGGGTGATGTGGGTGTGTGTTTTATATTGTATTGGATGTGTGGGAGTGGTGTGTGTATGTGTATCAGGTGTGTGTATTTGGAATTGTCCAATGTGGTAGTGTTTTGTAAATGTGTGTGTATTTTGGGCACGGTGGTGTGTACCGCCAATGGAATACCGCGGTTGAAAGACTGCCGCGTGGATTCGTGGGTCCTGATAGTGTGGTCGTATTCCTGTTGGCGTGGCGGTGGAGGTTTTGTTTTCGCCAGTTTATCACTGACCTTTGGTGTGACGGGCTTGTGTGGGTGTCTAAATTTTGGCGGATTCCGAGGTGTGGGTCATAATGACAGTGGCGGAATTCCACGGCCGCAGCGGTGTGTTGCTGGTCTTCTGCACGGCGGTAAAAGTCTTTTACCGCCAATGTTGTAATGACCCCCATTATCTGTTGGGAGCAAAAAACACTATAACTGTATATTCTGATCATAGAAATTTACAATTTATGAGTTATGCCAGGCTACTAACTCCAAGACAACTAAGATGGGTGCTCTTCTTCGCAGAATTTGATTTCATAGTGACTTTCAGACCAGGAATAGATAATTGTAAGGCCGATGCATTATCTAGACAAGATTCTTCAATCACACCTACTGAACAAAAACCCATGCCTATTATAACACCCTCAAAAGTGTGTTTAATAGCTGCCGAGAAATTTTTCGATCTCATTCTTAATTATTTTCACATCACTAAGTGGCAAGAGTGGTTACAACAAGACACCAAGAGGTCTATTCAACAAGGCTTACCTCTCCATGAATCTTGATTATTTTTGCCTACTGAAGAGTTAAGAGAGACAACTTTTCATTAGTTACACAAGCATCCTCTGGCAGGTCACCCAGGTCCTCAAAAAACGATAGAACTCATGAAAAGGTATTCTTGGTGGCCTACATTTGTTCACGACCTTTAGCAAATGCTACAATCATGTGAAGTATGTGCAAGATGCAAAAGCAAACATAGTAAGCCCAAAGGTCTATTGATACCTCTGCCTGTTCCCAATCATCCATGGGAGCATATCTCTATGGATTTTATCACTAATCTTGCGCAGATAAAACAATTTATAACTATTCTAGTGGTAATAGACAGTCTTACCAAATATGCACATTTCATTGCCTGTGAAGGACTCCCAACTTCCGATGCCTTAGCGACTATCATCTTAAAAAATATAGGCGGTGATTCTAACCGCGGCGGGCGGCGGTCGCCGCCCGCCATGCGGTTACCGCCAAATGACCGCACCGCGGTCACAAGACCGCGGCGGCCATTCTGGCTTTCCCGCTGTGCTGGCGGGCGAACGCCAAAAGGCCGCCCGCCAGCACAGCGGGAAAGACCCAGCAACGATGAAGCCGGCTCCGAATGGAGCCGGCGGAGTTGCTGGAGTGCGACGGGTGCAGTAGCACCCGTCGCGAATTTCAGTGTCTGCTAGGCAGACACTGAAATTCCTTTTGGGGCCCTCTTACGGGGGCCCCTGCAGTGCCCATGCCATTGGCATGGGCACTGCAGGGGCCCCCAGGGGCCCCGCAGCACCCCCTACCGCCATCCTGTTCCTGGCGGGAGACCCGCCAGGAACAGGATGGCGGTAGGGGGTGTCAGAATCCCCATGGCGGCGGAGCGCGCTCCGCCGCCATGGAGGATTCTCAAGGGCAGCGGAAAGTCGGCGGGACACCGCCGACTTTCCGTTTCTGGCCGCGGCTGAACCGCCGCGGTCAGAATGCCCAGCGGTGCACCGCCAGCCTGTTGGCGGTGCTACCGCGGTCATTCGCCCTGGCGGTTTTTACAGCCAGGGTTAGAATGACCCCCATAGTTTGGCTTCACGGACTTCCAAGATTTATCCTCTCAGATAGAGGAACACAATTTTCTGCATGTTTTTGGCAACAATGGTGCAAGGCTCTAAAAATGTATTCAACTTTATCTACTAGCTATCATCCACAAACGGATGGTCAAACAGAGAGACTAAACCAAACTCGGAAACAATATTTACGATGTTATGCAGCAAAGTCTCCGACAACCTGGTTGGATCTTTTATGGCTTGCAGAACTGGCTTACAATAACTCTCATCACTCGTCAATAAATTCAACTCCTTTCTATGGTTTATATGGACGTCATCCGCATATTTTGCCAGTTACATTACCTACATCTACTCAAACCACTCCAGCAGTCAAGGACATGCTAACACACATGCAAAAGGTACATGCGCAAATACAAAAAATCTTTGTCAAGCAAAGAAAAAATATAAAATGCAATATGACAAAAAACACCAGACGGGTCTTCAGTTTACAACCAAAGATAGAGTTTGGTTTTCCACAAAAAACTTTGTATTCAAAAACAAAAATATCTTTCATCCAAAATTCATTGGGCCCTATGAAGTAATACGACAAGTGAACCCAGTAACATACAAACTAAAATAACCGCCGTCTTTGAAAATTCATCTAGTGTTTCACACTTCGCTGCTTAAACCAGCTTCGCCCTCAAGTGTCACGCAACCTGCTCCTTTATTAGTTCAGGGTCATTGAGAGTATTAGGTGCGAGCTATTCTAGACTCTAAATTTAGGGGTTCTTCCCTTTGATACTTGGTGTCCTTGAAAGGATACAGACTGGAAAATGACTCTTGGGAACCTGCAAGATATGTCCATGCACCACGTTTGGTGCAACGATTTCACCTCCTCCATCCTACTAAACCAGCTTGGGAGAGGGGTGTAATGTCAGGAATAAGGCCTGGCGTGGTCCAGGTCTCACCCAAAATTCCACTGTGCAACTCTGCGGTGCTTTATGCGCATCACTGGTCATCCCCGCTTGTTCCAAGAATGGCCATCAGCATCATTTGCCCTGTGGTAAAGCTCACATAGCTGCAGGTTCAAGGCATTGGTGGTCAAATTGCACTTATCAGTGTTATCCTATGAAAGGCCTACATTTCCCATGTTTTTAAAGGCAGCGGCCATCTTGGGGTGTGGCATGCCTATAAAGCCCAGCCATACCCATTCACGTTGCTCACTATTTTGAAGACTTCGATGCACCAAGACCTCGTGGAGGTTTCTCTGGAAAAGTCTAGAGTTTCTGAATGGCAGAATATCATCTAACCAGAGTCCATGGTGCATCTAAAAACGAGTAGATCATACTCATAGCGGTAAGGCCTTGCTGAGTCCAAATTTGGAGGAAGTTAATACTTCCAAGAGGTAATGCGCTTTGTGCGCACGTGATTCATGGTTTTTCCGTTCACTGTGTAAAGTGCTCTTTTGGCTCAGGAATTCAAAGCGATTCAGTTCACAGAGATAACGCGCCAGTGCACATGTAATTCATGGTGTTTCCGTTCACAGATGTAAAGCGCTTTTTCGACTCAGTGATTTAAGACGATTCAGTTCACAGAGATAACGTGCTTAGTGCACATGGAATTCATGGTGCTTCCGTTCACAGGTGTAAAGCGCTTTTTTGGCTCAGTGATTCAAAGCGTTTCAGTTCACAGAGATAACGCGCTTAGTGCACATGTAATTCATAGTGCTTTCCGTTCCCAGATGTAAAACGCTCTTAGTAATTCAAAGCGTTTCAATTCACAGAGAAAATGCGTTATGTGCACAAGTAATTCAAGGTGTTTCAGTTCCCAGATAAAAAGCGCTTCCTGGTGTTATTAAGTGAGGCGCTTTAGGTTTTGATTAGTAAAACCTTTTTGTCAGTTATTTTTATGAATGTGAAAGTATTTTGGAGATAAAACTAATCAAAGTTTTCATTGATCTTTGAATAACTTAAGATATGAAAAAACATTTAAGTCTTTGAGATTTTCTAAGCCATAATCAAAGGTTTATGATGTGAATACATAAATGTTACAGGATTGATATTCTGTGTAAAAACATAGTTCAATGTTCTTGCCATCTCTTGAATCTGAGGTCGTGTTTTCACAAAGGGCTTCATTTGAGTATTCATTATCGAGAGGCACAACATACCCCAGATGACATGTGATGACATGTGGTGGATTGTACTACAGACTCTGAAATCTCCAAGCGCATCTTTATTCGAACTTGAACAACGTTGGGTTTTCAAATTGGGCACCCATATCCATGGCTTGAACGATGACTGTTGATTGTTACGGTGCTCCAGTAAGCTTTGTTATATTCATTCTCTTTTTCTGATTTTTAAGGTGTGTTCAAATTTGGAAGGTTGCATTCTCAGTCTCTTCTCGTAGTGGAGACAGCATTCTGCCTATTTCAGGCTGTTCATTTAGCTTGTCTTGTCTTGGGGGCTCGTCTGAATGTGTTGCTAGTTTTCTAAACCCCTCAACATTTGTGCAGACCGAAACTTTTAACAGTTTTGCATGTTAATTAGATGTAGTGCCGCTACACGAATTGTTTTTTGTTCTCTCTTTCCCCTCTTACAATGTAAATGTACTATTTTTGATAGAACTTATAGGTACATCTTTATAATTCTGGTTATAACAAGAGTATTTACACCTGCAAAAGTATATTACTCCCATATATCTTTACAAAGTTTTTTTGTTTCATGAATAATTTACCTGTGCAAGTTTTTCTTTCGATACACCATTATAGATACCCTGAATGATTTTTGACATATGTCCTCTTTGGAAGTAGTTTTTCTTCTGACCATGGCCAGTAAGCATTTATTTTATTGTGCCCCTAATATTGAGCAGAGTGTTGTTGTAGTATTGCACTTCCAGTTATGTTCATGTCATCTTTTATTTTTGTTTTTATTATGTTTTCGAGGTGATCAACAATTATTTTGGCATACATGTTTTTTGTTTTTACAGGTTACCAGTAGTTTTGTGCTAGTAGACACAGACCTGTAGTGAGTAAAAAAATGTTTACTCTCTTTTTCTTTTTCTTTTTTTATATTTATTGAATGAACAGATTGCATTCATATACTTGATGTTCTGGAGAAAGATTATTGTTCTAGTCCTGATGAAGTGCCAGTGGATCCTTTTTGGACAATGTTTAGGCGCGAAACATGTTGACTTTTTGTAGTGGTTGAAGTCACTGTGCTTTACCCTTTGAGTATGTAGAGTGTGGGATCATTATTTCCTCTTCAATTTTCCTGTGTTTTTAACTTTGACCGGGTCCTCGCTCGTTTATTAAACATTCTCTTACATTGAGGAGGCACCTGAGCCAATTTTATTTTGTATCTCTCCAGTTGTTTCTTAGTAACCTAAGATTTTTGGTACTGAGATATATACAATTTTTAATGGCTAGATGGTCCCATGTAAGACCCCGTCAGACATTGCAGTGCTAGTCTGACATGGAGTAGAGCCCGATGATGATGCATGAGGACTACTGCTTCTGAATTAGTGTGTGCCTGTGAGAGGTGTGGTTATACTCTGACGATCTCGTCCAACATGGCCCGCAACTCATTGTCTGTGAAGTGTGGATGCTTCTGGCGTGACGTGTTGTGGGGGGGGTGCTGTGCGAGTAGGGTGCAGTGTGGGGTGATTGTTGGTGTGGGGGTGTTTGGATGTGGGTACTGGTGGGTTGTGGTGGTGTGCAAAGTGTGCAATGTGCAGGTGGCTCGTGTCTCTGTGCCTGGCTGTGGTAGTCGCAAAGGGATGTGGGTGTGCATGTGGGGGATGTTATATGGTACCGGGAACAGGTGTGTGTGATGTGTGTATGTGTTTCAGGTGCGGGGAATTCGAGCTGTCCAATCAGGTGTTGGCTACTATAAGTGATGGCTACCATTGGCGGTGCCTTTTTGTACCGCTGTGGTGCAGACCGCTGTTTGTTTACCACCGTGCATGTGGCACTGTGCTGAAAACTGACTCGTAATAGAACGGTCTGAATGGGGTTGGCGTGGCAGGGCTGGCGGTAGGTCAGTTACCATTTCGCCGTCGGTTTGCCTGGCGGTGTTGGATTCATGGCTCTATGTGGGAGATTTGTTTGTGACTCGTAATATGGCGGTTACTGTTCCGCCACCACTGGCAGTATGGTGGCGGCATTTCACATGGCGGTCTTGCCCGAATACCGCTAAAGTCGTAATGAGGGCCCTAGTCTCAATCATTATAGTACTTACCAACCATATAATATGCGTGCCGTAATAGTCACAGCACTTGCGTTGCAATGATCTGGTTTCGTGGTTAAGTTTCCTCATGAATTCTACCATCAACTACCTTCCATGTCAGAATACGAAAAACATTACTGACATTGCTCTTGCCCG
The DNA here is from genome assembly GCF_031143425.1 of Pleurodeles waltl. NCBI lineage: Eukaryota > Metazoa > Chordata > Amphibia > Caudata > Salamandridae > Pleurodeles > Pleurodeles waltl. The sequence continues at coordinate 1,780,908,755 of NC_090440.1, read as the reverse complement.
TCTCGTGGCCATTGTAAATAACGGGCCACGCAGAAGTTGGTACAGGAACGGTTCTTTTCATGCAGAATAAGCCCGTTTATACAGAGCAATGGCAGCACAACAGGAATCGACAACCGTCCTTCGGTAACTGCTGTTACAATGTTCTACCAATTCATAATTTTTATCCTACATTCTACCCCCGTTATGACCCCCCCATCCTAACGTTCTAACCACCACACAGACGCGGGCCATGCACCAGTGTCTGGAAGCAGTATTGCATCTGTTCTCAATTTACGGCCCTCTTCTGGGCACACTGTGTCAGATGGACCTGCAAGTGACTGTCAGGCCTCATTCTTCCTGGACTGGGTGAGTTGTTCCTGCGGGAGCAAAGCGGTGATGCAGTCCACTTCTGCTCGCAAGTCGGGGTACGGAAGCTGAGTTGCTTCAAAGTATTTTAGTGCAGCAGACATTACTTGGTCTGACTGAGTGCACTTCCAGTCAGGACCATGGCAGCTGGCCACGCAGTGGCTTGGACACACAGTACCAAGTGCTTTAAGGCAGCAGCTTCACTTCTGCTGCTGTAGTCTGCACAGGCACAAATTGGGGAAGTGCTATGGCGCTAGCTGTGATGCAAGTTCTTTCGGGCACAGTTGGGACAACTGCCACAGGTTTACACAGGTCACTTCCTTAGCAGCACAGACCATTTTGGCACAATCGGGGGGAAATGCCATGCTTGTAACAGCTCAGTCAGTTGAGACACACTTAGCAAGTGCCATAATTTAGCAATAGTCTCTGTTTCAGCAGTGCAGACACCTGGGCACTCCTTGGTGGAAATGCCACAGCTGTGAAAGCCGGGTCGATCCACTCAGAAACTCTTTGGCAGTGCTGCAAATCCTCGGATTTGGTGATACTGACTACCTGCAAGTTTGGACCCCACCTGTCACACTTCACTGAGTCTCTGTCAGATGGATCCTCATCATCAGAGTTAGCTGCTGTTATCTAACACAAGTAATCTGTGCCTCATATCTATTGGCTTTCTAGTTCCTTTGTCTTCCAGGCAGGATTCCACAGGCATTCCAGGTCATGGAACAGCTTGTATTGTTGTCCACTCACTTTTGGGGAGCTAGTTGTTAGGCAGACATCAGCCCTGATTGTGCAGTTGCTCTCTAGGTATTCTGTGGAGCACCCCTTCTTTGGCATAATAGAACTTGGAATTGGAACAACAGGTGGGTCAACATTTCTCAGTCTTATACCTGTACAGAAGACAGGGAATGTGTTTTCTCTGGTTGCACTTTCAGAACTGGTTTGGTCGATTTTACTTTCATGTGCCATTATCAGGCTGTCTCCTAATCTCAGCCTTTGTCTAGAATGATGTTCCTCATAGCAGGGTTGCTTCCAGGCTGGTGTACCCACAACAGAGATACAAAGGCCCATATTTATACTTTTTTTAGCGCCGCATTTGCGTCCTTTTTTGACACAAAAGCAGCGCAAACTTGCAAAATACAATTGTATTTTGTACGTTTGCGCTCTTTTTGCATCAAAAAGTGGCGCAAATGTGGCGCTAAAAATGTATAAATATGGGCCAAAGAGCCTTGTTTTTAATTCAGGTGCTGGGTCAGTCCATAATCCCACCATCACTCATCTGACTTTGTTGCCTTCAAACCTTGGAACCCCTTATTATTCATTCTCTGAGCAACCACAATGTCTTTAAAAATCATATGGGGCAGGTTTGGACTCAGTGCATGGTTGCAAATGATTTAGTGGTTTCAACCATAGTTCAACCCTTGACGAGGTGTTTAAGCACTTTACAGCGAACAGCACACTACTCCAGTACCCAAGGTTAGTGATTAATCAAGTTGTTATTGATGGTAATTGCAATTAGTCATATGCTGTCAAGAAAAATATATGCATTTGTTTGTTACTTTGTGATAGATTATTTTAATATTAGGTGTGATTGTAGAAGGCTGGCTCAGTATATAGTGTACACCTATAGGTAAGGCACCATGTACTGAGTCCAGGCAGCCCTTAGTGACTGATAGTGTAGATGGCTCTAAATAACCAGAGCTCTTATAGGGGTAGCTGCGGAGAATGGCTAAGACTAATCCAGGAGGGTACAAAGCAGTTGCAAATACCAGACAGGTCAGTCAATGAAGTACACACAGGACAAACACTAGTGTTTGAAAAATATTTAATATTTATTGTAAGAAAACACTCTAGATTTAACTTTGGTATATTTCCCAATCGGAGATATGGTCATACAAAAATATACTTAGCAAAAGTTAAGTGAAGGCATAAATTAACATCTGCCCCTGTGTGGGGGGCCAAACCATATACTAAAAGATTGGAATGCCAAAATCACTCCCAACCCACACTGCAATCCAAGGACCCTTAGGACTGGGGAAGTACTAAAACCCCAAAGGTAAGTGGGTAGGACTTCCCAGGCACCCACTTGCAGAGTAGAAATCTTGGGTCAGTGTCCATCGGCTAACATGGGGAAGTCATGGTTGGAGTATTTGCATTTTAGGACCCTTCCCAGAGGACCCCGAGGAAACCCGCTGGGACATAGGAGGTTGGATAGTGCCCCCCGTGGATACCCAGAACAGTGTAGTACCTACACTAGGGAACCCAGGTGCACAGAGGTGAAGTTTTGTCGGACCCTCCACTGATGTCAATGGGGATCTTGATTGTCCAGCTACTGTTGTGTCCCATGGACCATGTAGGTGGAACTCAAGTGTGGATTCCAGAGCAAGAGGACCTACGGAGAGAGGGTACAGAGTCCAGACCACCCAGAGGTGCCCATGCAGAGCAGGAGAGGAATGCCCAGCCTTCTCGGTAATGCTTCCTGATGGACGATGGAAAAAGAAGTGCAGCTGTGGAGTGCAGGCAATGCAGAAGGATCCCATGAGTCATCCACAAACTGGCCCACATTGGTCATTGGATTACAGAGAGGTCAGCTGGACCACAAACAAACCCTGGCAAATGCAGAGAAGCATTGCACAGAGTTTTCAGCGTTTATGGGGACCAGCAAGGTCCAGGTGACCCAACCTTGGCAGGTAGGCCAGGGCCAGCGCCCAGCAAGCAGGAGAGCCAGCAGGAATAGTTAGAGCCCCCCAGCAGGACACTCTGGAGTCACAGGAAGGCCTCAGCAGCACAGCAAAGTAGGATGCCCTCATCGCAGGTATTGCAGAAAGGATGTCGTTCCTGGAGCTAGAGAGTGCTAGAGGCTGGGACTTTTCAGAGCTAGGAGGTCTTCAGGCTGAAGAGACAACAAGCCTTGGCAACATGGTGCAGAGGGGTTCCAGCCAAGCAGTTCCAGCAAGGGACCACAAACTTCCCAGTTGCATGGTAGATAGGTCAGAGCCACAGAACCATCACCTGTGTTGCAGAACCTTGGCGAGTCGATGGGAAAGCAGGATCCACAAGCTGGTCATCGTTGCTGAGTTGCATGCAGATGCAGGGGAGTGACTCCTTCACTCCAAGGGAGAGTCCTTCTTGCTTTCCTAAGCACAGGCAAAGTCCCAGTGACTCTGGAGTATGCACAGCCACTGGGTTGCAGAAGTCTTTGCAGAACTTGGAAACAAAGATGCAGTAGGAACCCTCCTACTGGTTACAGTCTTGCTTCTCTTGTTCCAGCGAAGAACAGCAGTGGTTCTGATGTCCAGGTTGCAGAAGTGTCTTGCATAGGAGACTTGCAGATAGTTCCTGAAGTATTGCAGCTAAATCCAGGGTCCCACCCACAGGGGAGCCCCCTTAAGTAACCCAGGAAGAGGGTTGGACACTTACTGCAGTGCCCCACCTATCAAAGGGGGTCAAGGACGTCACCCAGCTGGACTAACCAGTCAGATGCTCCCAGTGGCCTTTAGTCATCTTTTTCCTAAGATGGCAGAATTAAGCGGCCACCTGGCAGAGCTCTGTGCACCTCAATAGGGGAGGAGCTGGATATGGGGGTGCCCCCCCCCGTACTGTGTGGTTTTGCACCACAGGAGGGACTGGGGGTTCCTGCACTGGTTCAAACCGGTTTATGCAAGGATGGCACCAAATGCACTCTTTAAAGCAGTCTGGTGGCACCCAGAGGCACCGTGACCCCAGGCCAGAGACACCTTTCTCTAAAGAAAAGGTGCTCACACCACTGTCCTCCAGGAAATCCTTTGTCCTGCCTCTCACTAATGAGTTAGGCTCAGCAGCAGGAGGGCAGAACCTTGTCTGGGGTCGGCACCAGCACGGCTTGCATGCAGTTACCGCAAGGCTAACAGGCAGACATGAGAGATCCTCTAGGGAACCCTCAGAGTACATTGGTTTATGCAACTAGCACTGAAATCGGTGGACTTGCATGATTCCAACATGTTTGATACCAAACATACCTATGTTCTGGAAAGCCATTGTGAGGCTGGACACTCGTGTTGACCAGTGTCCACTACTTACCTTAAGATAACTTTACAAAGCCCAGGGAATGGAGTTTGGGATTTGTAGGAGCACCTCTGCTCATGCTGTGGTACCCTCACACTTAGAACCATTCACCCGGCCCTTGGGCTAAAGGGCCTACATTAGGGGTGACTTACAGGGTCAGAGGGCAGTGACCATGATGGAAATCAAACTTTTTATCATGAGTGAAAGGTGCATGCGCAATTTCACACAAGCTGCAATGGCAGGCCTGTAGTCACAGTTTAGATGGGCCCTCATGGGTTGAACAAGACATACTGCAGCCCATGGGGATCCCCTGGTATACCAATGTCCTGGGTACCTAAGTACCATATACTAGGGGCTTACATGGGTGCACCAGTATGCCAATTCAGGGGAGAGAGCACTGACCCTGGGGTGCTGGTTAGCAAGATCCCAGTGTATTACAGTCTAAACACACTGACACCAGGTAAAAAGTGGGGGTAACTATGCCAGAAAGGTGCTACTTTCCCACATAACCCCTCAAAGGGGAAGAGGATAAGACTAGCCTTTCCCAGGTGAGTCTTCATTTTCTAGGTGGAAATATCTGGAAAGTCCATCTGCATTGGCATGGTTACTGCCAGGTCTATGTTCCACTGAAAAGGCCATCCCATGTAGGGAAATGGACCACCTAAAAAGTTTTGGATTTACACCCTTCATCTGTTTAAGCCACAAAAGGGGCTTTTGTTCTGTTTGAACAGTGAAGTAAGTGCCAAACAGGTATGACCCCAACTTCTTCAGTGCTCAGACCATAGCAAAGGCCTCCCCCTCTATAGCAGATCAACGTTTCTCTCTGGGGGTCTACCTTCTGCTGATGGAAGCTCTCTTCATTAAGTTGAGATAGTACTGCTCCTATTCCTATTTCTGAAGCATTTGTGTGAACAATGAATTCTTTGGAGTAGTCAGGGCTTTTAAGAATTGGAGCACAGGGCCTTTTTCAGGCCATCAAGGGCCTCTTGACAGCAAACTGCCCCTTGTACCTTTTTAGGCATCCTCTTGGAGGGGGAGATCTTTCAAGGGGGTCACAATGGAGCCTTACCCTTTTACAAATTTCCTGTAATACCCAATAAGGCCCGGAAAAGCTCTGACCTGAGTTTGAGGATTTAGAGCAACTCAATACACAATGATTTTGATTTTGCTCTGTAAAGGTTGAATTTGGCCTCCACCCACCAAGTGGCCCAAGTAAACAACTTTGCTGTGCCCTAGCTGGCATTTGGTAGCCTTGATAGTGAGGCCTGCCTTTTTAAGGCACTCTTGAGGAAGAGCAGGTGATCATGCCAGGTGGAGCTAAAGATAGCAATATCATCTAAATATGCTGCACTAAAGTCTTCCAGGCCTGCCAGAACTTGATTCACCAATCTCTGGAATGTGGCAGGTGCATTTTTCAAACCAAAGGGCATCACTGTGAAGTGATAATGTTCACCAGGAGTGGAAAATAGCAGCATCAGTTAATTTGGTCTGCCAATAGTCTGCAGTTAAATCAAAAGTGCTGAGAAATTGGCTGAAGCCAGAGTATCAATCAACTCATCTGCCCTGGGGATAGGATGGGCATCAGTCTTGGTGACAGTACTGAGGCCTCCGTAGTCTATATAAAACCTAATTTCTTTCTTTCCGTCCTGGGAATGAGGTTTGGGCACAAGTACTATAGGACTAGCCCACTGGATGTCTGAGGGCTCAATAACCCCCAAAAGAAGCATCTTTTGGACCTCTGCCCTTTTGCAATCTCTGACATGGTTAGGCTGCCTGTAAATTTTGCTCTTGACAGGCAGACTATCACCTGTGCCCACATCATAGGCACACAAGGTGGTCTGACAGGGTGTCAGGAAAAAGAGTGCTTAAAACTGACTGAGAACTTGTCTATAGTCAGCCTGTTGTTGTTCAGTGAGGCAATCAGCAAAGACCACCCCATCCACTTATCTATCTACAGGGTTGAGGAAAAGAGGTTAGGGAGAGGATCAACCTCTTTCTCCTGTCCCTCGTCAGTGGCCATGAGCAAGCTCATGTCAGCCCTGTCAAAATAAGACTTTAGGTGATTCACATGAAGGATCCTGTGGTGGCTTCATGGAGTTCCCACATCAACTAAATAGTTGACTTCACCCTTCTTCCTCACAATTGTGTGGGGGGCCACTCCACTTGTCTTGGATTACGATGGGGCCATAGGCTCCAAAACCCGCAATTTCTGCCCTGGCTCCTAAACAGTCAGCACAGCCTTTTGGCCATGCCATTGCTTTTGTAGCTCCTGGCTGGCCTCAAGGTTTTAGTGGCCTTCTTTATATACTCAACCATACATAACCGTAGGCCTAGTACATAATCCACAATGTCCTGTTTGGGAGGTTTGAGAGGTTGCTCCCATCCCTCCTTCACAAGACAAAGAGGTCCCTTAACTGGATGCCCAAACAGAAACTCAAATGGTCTGCAACCCTCTCCCTTCTGTGGAACACTTCAGTAGGCAAAAAGAAGGCAAGGTAGTAGGACTTCTCATCTCCTCCTGAGATTTTCAGAGAGTCCAATGATCATACCTTTAAGGGTTTTGTTGAATCTTTCAACTAACCCATTTCCTTTGGATGGTAACTTACACCACACTCCTTCCACATTGCTTTCAGGTAGCCAGGCATAATGTTTGGACACCTGTCTGCCAGCACCTCCCACTCTGGAAAAGATTCTTAGAAGAGCTTTGCAGGTGCTGTAGTGGTCCTAAGGGGAATAGCTTCTGGGTACTTGGTGGCATGATCCACCAGCACCAGAATAAATCTATTCCCAGAGGCTGTAGAAGGGTCAAGGGGACCAACAATGTCAACCCCTACCCTTTCAAAAGGAACCTCAACCACTGGCAGTGGAATTAAGGAGGCCTTTGTAGTCCTACCTGACTTGCCACTGGCTTGGCAAATGACACAGGAGCAACAAAACTCCTTGGTATCTTCAGACATGTGGGGCCAGTAAAAGTGTGGGATAAGTCTGTCCCAAGTCTTTCTTTGCCTAAGATGTCCTGCAAGGGGAATGTCATGTGGTAGGATAAATAAGAACTTCCAAAACTTCTGAGGTATGACCAACCTCCTGGTAGCACCAGGCTTGGTGTCTCTAGCCTCAGAGTAAAGGGGATCAGTTTCCCAATAGATCCTGTGGGATCCACTGACATCATCTCCCTCTTCTGCAGCCGCTTGCTGCCTGAGGCCTTCAAGAGAGAGGCAGGCTTTCTGCTCCAGACTCAATTCCTTCCTAGAGCCCCCCAAGGGCTCTGCTGTGTCAGACCCAAGCTCCTCTGGGGCAGGCTCCCCACAAGGGGCAAGATCATCTCCCTAAGGAAACTGATCCTCACATGACTGAGTAGACGGTAACTTTTGACACTTCCTGTGTCTCTTCTTAGGAGCTGCCTGGGTTATTATTCCAGGCTTCAATACTCTTTGTTCTCCCTGTTTTTGGACTTGCGCTCTAGTTGCCACAAACACACTCTCAGGGATGCCAGGAGTTAGACCTGACAGCCTTAGGGTGGTCATCCCTCAATTGTTTGCCTTCCTCCCTCCACTTTTCTGACACTTTTGTTTCTGGTTTTAAGTTTCTGCACACTTTACTATTGCTAACCAGTGCTAAAGTGCATATGCTCTCTCCCTTAAACATGAGTTCATCTCCATTTGGCCTATTTGATTTACTTAGAAATCCCTAGTAAAGTGCACTACATGAGCCTGTAAATTATGGTTCAAATTTCTTTATTGAGTTTCAACAGCCAATATAAACATGAGCAGAGACCTTCCCTCCAACAGGTAAAAAAGCAACTGGGGAAAAACTATCCCCTACCCTTAACCCCCACACTGAACCTCTCCCCCATCTATCCCACCAAGGTGCCACCAAGACCCCCCGAACGTGGGAGTGTGCGTGCGGTTCTATTATTATGGCCCACTAATTGCTCTTTGGACTGTCGCCCTCTGAGAGCCGTAGGAGGCGTAGGTATTTAGGGCAAGTCAACTCTCAGAATTCCTCCGCGAGTAAAGTCAGAAAAGGGTGCCACAGATCTCTATAGGAGTGCTCCTGTCCCTGTAGGGTGAACGAAACCCGTTCCATCCCCAGAATCTGCAACAACCGATGCACCCAGCCCAACTGATTGGGAAACTGTGGGGAGCCCCAGTGTGACAAGATGTTCTGGAGTGCAGCACCAAGTGTGAGGCTGATCTGGCGACCTTTTAGTGATTTGAGTGGAAATGTCAAGGGGTTCGGAAGGCCAAGATAGATATAGGCCAGGAATCTCTGAAGCCGTGTGGTCATGTGGTGGTCGATGTGTCTGGCCCTATAGTAGATCGCCTCCCATTCTGCAGGTGTGAATTGCCTCCGCAGTTCCGCCTCCCACCTCTAGGGATTGTGGTCTGTGTACCTGCGGTCTGAATCAGATCATTCAATTCTGAGATGACGTGCTTATCTGTTGTCTTGGTCAGTAGCCCTCTCTTAAACTTCAGGAGGGGTTGGGATGCTGTCACTCGCATCATGGGGTTCATCACCCAGTGACGTATCTGTAGATAACGCCTTCTTTCTGTCTCTGGCAAAGAATGTGCCTTCCTTAAGCTGTCAAAAGACATTGGCCCTCATTACAACCTTGGCGGTAAATGCCGCTTACCGCCGTGCAGAAGACCGCCAACATACCGCTGCGGCCGTGGAATTCTGCTACAGGTATTATGACCCACAGCTCGGAATCCGCCATAATACAGACACCCACACAAGTCCGCCACACCAAAGGTCAGTGATAAACTGGTGATAACAAAACCTCCACCGTCACGCCAACAGGAATACGCCCACAGTATCACGACCCACGAATCAACGCGGCGCTCTTTCAACTGCGGTAATCCATTGGCGGTACACACTGCCGCGCTCAAAATACACACACATTTCCAAAACACAACCACATTGGACAAATCAAAAACACACACCTGATACACATACACACACCACACCCACACACCCAATCCAATATAAAGCACACACCCACATCACCCACAAACCCTTACTGCCAGAAATTTGAAAGCAGGCCACAGAGAGACACTACCTAAAACAACACCAGCATCCACAGACACACAACACCATCACTTACATCCACGCACCTCAAACAACACACACCAACACATCCCCTCACACATCACAACACACACCACCTCACACATCACCCACACCACATCATGGCACCTCAACGACACCTCAGGTTCTCTGAGGAGGAGCTCAGGGTCATGGTGGAGGAAATCGTCCGGGTAGAGCTACGGCTATTCGGATCACAGGTGCAGCAGACTTCCATTGCAAGGAAGATGGAGCTATGGCGCAGAATTGTCGACAGGGTCAACGCAGAGGGACAGCATCCAAGAACTCGGGATGACATCAGGAAGAGGTGGAACGATCTATGGGGGAAGGTGCGTTCCGTGGTCTCCAGACACCAGATGGCTGTACAGAGGACTGGCTGTGGACCCCCACCTCCTCCCCCACAACTAACACATGGGAGGAGCAAGTCTTGGCAATACTGCATCCTGAAGGCCTAGCAGGAGTAGCAGGAGGACTGGACTCTGGTAAGGCAAATTATTACTACTTTATCCCCCACCCTACCTGCATGCCATCACATACCCCACCCTTACCCTCACATCCATCACCCCAGCAATCCACAGATACCCCACCAACACAACCCACACATCCCAAAAACAAGCCCTGCATGTAACACCAATGCATGGACACCATCAACAAAGCATGTCCACTACAGATACCCACACAGACCCCAAACCAACTATCACACAAGGACCAAGCCAAGAATGCAAGCACTGGAGTACAGGGTCACCCACCCATTGCACACAATGGCACACACAGATGCAATAATCATGCCTTTACACCCCTACAGGACCCCTACCCAACATCACCAGACAGGAGGTGCCAGACATATCCAGTCCCCCCACAGAAGAGACCGACAGTGATGACAGCAGCTCTGCACAACCGGACCCATCAGGGACCTCGGGACAGTTGGTTCCCCTGACACTGGCACAAGCCACCACAGAGCCTCCCCCCTCAGGAAACACCAGCACAGCACCCACCCAGCGGGCCCATATCCCTGTCCCCAGGACACATCAATCAGCAGTGTATCCACCACTACAGGGAACCCAGGCAACCCCACTAACACAGGACGATCAGGGACCTGGGGGCAGTGGCAGTAGGCACACGGTTCAGGGGACAGAGGCACAGGACAACAGGGAAGCTGGGAGGACTGCTGTGCGACAGGGGGGAGGACAGGCCCAGGGAACCCACTCTCCATGAGGCACTCTCCAACATCATGGGAGCTTACCATCATTCCCAGGAGACGATGGCAACAGTACTGGCCAAGTTTCAGGAGACCCAGCAGCTGCAGGAGGAACACTACCTAGGAATCAGGGAGGACTTGAAGTCCATTAACAACACCCTGGTCACCATTGCAGGGGTGCTGCAAGACCTTGCCAACACCAGGAGGGACACAGTGGCACAACAAGGGGCCCCTGACACTAGCCTGGATGATGAAGAGCCCTACACCTCCGCCGGCGCTAGTGGACAGGAGGCACCGTCACAGGAACATGACACCAGCACCCCACCCCCTGCAGATGGAGAACCACCCCGCAAACGGTCCCTGAGATCCAGGAACAAGACAGAGAACATTGCCAAGACCCCCGCCAGGAAATGAGACCCCCCTGAATGTCACCCTTCCGTCCCACTTTGTCACCCTGTCCATTCTTCAACTGCCATTGCTCTACTTCCTATGCCCCTTTGGACAATGTACCTGTGAAACAAATAGACTGGACTTTGCCATGGACATTCCCCCACCAACCCCCCAGCCCATTTTACAACCCCCTCCACTTATTTGCACAGAAATAAACACACTTCAATCACAAAACAATCTGGAGTCAGTCTGTGCTTTCACAAACGTGTAATTGCAATAACCATGGAATATAGCAATGTCAATTTACTTGTGGACATACCGATGTAACACAGCTGTATGCCTGGAGGAAATATAGCAGAGGGCACAAAGTGGGACCCACATCTGTGAAATGGAAAGCCAAAGTGACAAGTCAGGGTCCATACACTGAGTGAAAAAGACAGACTTATGCTAGCTCCTGAAATTGTATAAGATGTGGGAGGCAGTGAGATCTGACCTGTGTCTCACTGGTAGTATTGCATGATTATGTTGTTTCAGTTGCCGATATCCTCTTCTTCCGCCTCCTCTTCTTCACTGTCCACAGGCACCACAGCTGCTAAAAGACCACCAGCTGGCCCATCCTCCTGCAGAAAACGCACCTGGCGTTGCAAAGCCAGGTTGTGCAGCATACAGCAGGCCACGATTATCTGGCACACCTTCTTTGGTGAGTAGTAGAGGGAACCACCTGTCATATGGAGGCACAGGAATCTGGCCTTCAGGAGGCTGAAGGTTCGTCGATCACCCTCCTACTTCTCCCATGTGCCTCATTGTAGCATTCCTCTGCCCTTGTCCTGGGATTCCTCACTGGGGTCAGTAGCCATGACAGGTTGGGGTAACCAGAGTCACCTGCAAATATCGAGGGACAACTGTTAGACACACACCAACCCGTAAGGACAACCCCATACCCAGACACCTATTCACACTGTATTGGGTCCTTGGCCTCACCTATTAGCCACACACGGTGCCTCTGGAGTTGCCCCATCACATAAGGGATGCTGCTATTCCTCAAAATGTAAGCGCCATGCACTGAGCCTGGAAACTTGGCATTCACATGGGAGATGTACTGGTCTGCCAAACACACCATCTGCACATTCATCGAATGGTAGCTTTTTCTATTTCTCCACACCTGTTCACTCCTGCGGGGGGGCTACTAATGCCACATGTGTCCCGTCAATGGCACCAATGATGCTGGGGATATGTCCCAGGGCATAGAAGTCACCTTTCACTGTGGGCAAATCCTTCACCTGAGGGAAGACGATGTAGCTGCGCATGTGTTTCAGCGCGGCAGACAACACTCTGGACAACACGTTAGAGAACATTGGCTGGGACATCCCTGATGCAATGGCCACTGTTGTTTGAAAGGAACCACTTGCCAGGAAATGGAGTACTGACAGGACCTGCACTAGAGGGGGTATCCCTGTGGGATGGCGGATAGCTGACATCAGGTCTGGCTCCAACTGGGCACACAGTTCCAGGATTGTTTTGCACGATCAAGTCTGTATGTGACTATTATGTGTCTCTCTTCCATTGTCGAAAGGTCCACCAGCGGTCTGTACACCGAAGGATGCCGCCATCTCATCACCTGCCCCAGCAGACGTGCAATATGGATGAGAACAGCTAGCAGAGAGTCAGCCAACACTGAGGTATCCCAAAATGTCATTTGCACAAATGTATTAATCGGCAATTTGCCTGTAACTGTGTGTATTCCAGGCCTAAATAGGTGTGACGCAGTATTTATTAATGCCATGTGGCCCCCTAAAATGGCGGCTGCCTGACCTGCAAGGTGGGACAAGGGAATATGAGGTAACTGCGCTGGTGTTGTACACTGTCGCGGTGGGCGGTCGAAGAGCGGTGTGCAATTCTGCATTGGTTAACATTGGGCCCTATGGGTCCGAGGAGCCAATGACGATGTACGCCGGCGGTGACTGTACGCACCGCCGCGGACGTGACCAGCATTTTCTGTCTGTTCACTCACTTGATACCTGACCTTCAACAGGAGAGGACCTACACTGCAAGTGCTGCTCTGACCTCAGTCTGGAAGCGACGATGGCTCATGTGTCTGGGGAAAGGGCCCCTGCCTTCACTTCAGAGGAGTTGGAGAAACTAGTGGATGGGGTCCTCCCCCAGCACACGCAACTGTACGGTCCTCCAGACAAACAGGTGAGTACACTGTGAGCATGCTGCATGGGCAATACCTGTTTTGAGTGGTGTGGATGTAAGATACATGAGGGGTGCTGAGGCCTGCATTTGCAGATGGTGAGTGTATGTGCGTCAGGGCAAGGGTGGGAACGGGGACAATGAGTATGACGGTCCGGACGGGTGAGTAATTTCCATTTCCCCTGTACCATTCCTCTAGGTCAGCGCCCACCAGAAGAAGGGTATTTGGCGTTCCATCGCCAAGGACGTCCGGACCTTGGGGGTCTACCACAGACGGAGCACCCACTGCCGTAAAAGATGGGAGGACCTGCGCCGCTGGAGCAAGAAGACGGCGGAGGCCCAGCTGGGGATGGCCTCCCATCGTGGGAGGGGTGCCCGTCGCACCATGACCCCCCTGATGTTCCGGATCCTGGCAGTGGCCTATCTGGAGTTGGATGGGCGCTTGAGGGCATCACAGCAGCCACAAGGGGGTGAGTACCCTCTCATTCAGCTGACTCTGCGCGCATTATGAGGTGTCTGGGTGTGGGAGGTGGGCAGTGGGTTCCCCTAGGCCAGAGTGAAATTTGTAGGCAAGGTCCCTTGTGAGGCAGTCTATGTGGCACCCTAACCCCAACAGTGGTAAGAGCCATCTACATCTAGTCAGGCTCCTGTGACTTCCAGGTGTGCAGCAATTGGTGTTAGGCCTCGTACCCCATGGTCAGGTGAAAGTTCTAGGAACTATAAGTGCATGGCGTAGTGCAGAGGCCTGCTCACTGTCTGTTGTGTCCGCCAACGGTAGTGGTGTTGATGCACTGAACATGTTTTTCTTCTGTCTCCCCCCCCTTTTGTGGTCTCCCTGTTCTTGTGTGCAATAGCATCATCAGGCGGAGGAGCATTGGTACCGGAGCAGGAGGGAGCTGCATCCCACTTGGCCCTGGAGGATGAAGCTACAGAGTCTGAAGGCACCAGTGGGACCGAGGGCGAGGGGAGCTCCACAGTGGGGACAGGAGCAGAGACCACCGACAACGACTCCTCCTCTGATGGGAGCTCCCTTGCGGTGGCGGGCCCCTCTGTGCCCACCACATCAACAGGTACAGCCGCCACCCCCCCTACCAGGACTGTCCTCCCAGCAGCCCCTCAGCATGTGTCCTTTGCCCGCTCACCCAGGAGGGTGGGCATCTCCTTTGCCCCAGGCACCTCAGCCCCTGCCCAGTCAGCCCTGCTGCCCTCAGTGAGGAGGCTATTGACCTCCTTAGATCCTTCACTGTTGAGCAGTATACCATTCTGAATGCCATCCAGGGTGTTGAGAGGCATTTGCAACAAACAAATGCATACCTGGAGGGCATTCACTCTGGCCAGGCAGCCCAAGAGAGAGCATTTCAGGCTCTGGCCTCAGCACTGATGGCAGTTTTGGCCCTGTGTCCAGCCTCCCCCCTCCAACCTCCTCCACCCAGACCCAGTCCCCTGTACCTCAGCCTATCCCAAGCACACCATCAAACCAGCATGCACACACATCAACACACAAGAGTGGCTCAGGCAAACATAAGCAACACACATCCCACAGGCATTCACACAAGCACCATACCCATGCACACATACCAACATCCACTGTCTCCACTGTGTCCCCCTCCTCCACGTCTCCCTCCTCCCCCCCAGTCTCATCTCCACTCACACCTGCATGCACTACATCCTCAGCCACTACCTCCATCACCAGCATGCCCATCACCACACACCGCTCACGTGCACTCACCACCCCCACTACCATTCACACATCCCCTGTGTCCTCTACCAGTGTGTCTGTGAGCCCTCCTCCCAAAGTACACAAACGCAGGCACACAGCCACCCAACAGCCATCCACCTCACAACAGCCTCCAGCCCATGCACCTTCACCCAAATTCAGCAGACATACACCTCCTATAACCACTACCTCTTCCTCCACTCCCAAACCCCCTCCATCTACCCGTCCCAGTGTGTCTAAAAAGCTTTTCCTGTCAAACCTTGACCTCTTCCCTTGACCTCCCCCCCACGTAGTTCCCCTAGGGCCAGGCTTTCCAGGTCCCAGTCTAGCACCTCAGCCACCACATCTCCAGGCACAGTGGTGCCAGCAACAGCAGGGTCATGGAGTGCGCCAACCATCAGTGCTGCCAGTGTGCCACGTAGCGAGGGCAAGGACATTCCGCCACCTGCCAAGGTGAAAAAGGTGCCCACATCCTGGAGGGAGAAGCCGAAAACACCAGTCACCAAGGGGTCAGCGAAAACGAAAGGGGATAGTGGCAAGACAACTGCGCCACCATCAAAGGTGGGGAAGGGCCAAAAACTGAAGGGTAGGTCAGGAGAGGGCGTGGTGGCACAGACTGAGGGACCAGTGTCACACATTCTGTCCACGCCAACCTGTACGGTGGCGAACACCGCCACCTGAACCGCCACCTGCACGTCTACAGCTGCTGCAACAGTCCCAAGCCTCTTCCCCGGTGGGCAGCGGTCCGAGGCTGCAGGAGACATACTGCTTTCTCCCTCAGCAGGTGCTGACACATGCCCCACCGCCACAGACCCCACCGCCACAGACCCCGCTGCCAGCACCGCCGCCACAGACCTCGCAGCCAGCACTGCCACCACAGGCCCCGCAGCCAGCACCACCGCCACAGACCCCGCAGCTAGCACCGCCACGACAGACACCACCGCCAGCACTGCCACGACAGACACCGCCAGAAGCACCGCCACAACAGATACCGCCGCAAGCACTACCAGCGGCCCTGCGACGTTCTCGGACAGTGGCACCACCGCTGACATGCCTACCATCCCCAGTGGTCAGTCGTCTGAGGCTGGTGGTGAGTTCCAGGACCCTTGGCAGCTTCCATGAAGCATTACTGTCATCACTGTTGTCACCTGCAGGTGGAATGCAAAGCCGCACCAGTGTGGGGTATCTCGCTGCGTCCATCACGTATCATGCTACCTGTACCTCGGCAATCTTGTGGCACACACACCCAGGTGAGGGAATTGTACCGGCCACACTGCACGTGGAGCACCATGGGCACCAGGCCCCCTCCAGAACCAGTGGAGAGATACATCCACTACCTCAGTCCTTGGCAGGATGAAGCACTCTGGTCACAAAGCCCCCTCCAGAACCAGTGGAGAGATACATCCACTACCTCAGTCCTTGGCAGGATGAAGCACTCTGGGCACAAAGCCCCCTCCAGAACCAGTGGAGAAAGGCATCCACTTGAGAGACTGTGGCTTTGCACTCTCCAGGATAAAGCAGTGGGCAAACCACCCACTGGAGAGACTTGAGAGACTGTGGCTTTGCACTCCCTAGGATAAAGCAGTGGGCAACCCACCCACTGGAGAGACTTGAGAGACTGTGGCATTGCACTCCCCAGGATAAAGCAGTGGGCAACCCACCCACTGGAGAGACTTGAGAGACTGTGGCTTTGCACTACCCAGGATACATCTTTGGGCATGGAGCCCCCTCGTGCAGCAGTGGCGTTGTGCATTCATCTGGTTGAGGTGCTCCCCCTCCCCCTACTCCTGAGGTGCCTGTTTCATTTCGATCTGATGCCCCAGCAGTGTTCTCTCCGTTTCCAGTCAGGTATCATGTGTGGGCTTCGCCCATGCATTTTGGGCCCAGTGGTCCACGAACAATGATTGGTGTACTATCCAGATTTGTGTAGTTGATGTACATAATTGCGTTTACTGGATTTTGAACTTTGATAATGAGATTTCACATGATTACATTCGTTCAAATCAATTCCTTTTGTCCTTGCGTTCTTTCAGGGGGTGGGGGGCATATGTGTACTGTTGCTGCATGTATTTGTGTGAATGGTGTTGTGGGTGGGGGTTTTGCGTGTGTGTGTCACACTATTTTCCCTCCCCCCTCCGCCTGTGTTGTAGGTGCAGTACTCACTGTGGTCCTCGCCGTCATCGTTGATGCTCCTGATAGAAGAGAAGGAAGAACAGCATTGGCAGTATCTGGCAGATGCTCCATGGCATCCTGGTTACTTGTGGGGTGTGGAGAGGTGAGTGTTTTCCATTCTGTGTACTGTTTCTGCCGTGTTTTTATTTGCGTTTGTTCAGCCCCGGAAAAGGTGACTTTCTTGTGATAGGGTGGGCGGTACATTGTCTTCCGCCTGTCTGTTGGTGGTTACCACCGCGCTGTTTGTTTGTACCGACTGCCAAGGTTGTATTGAGGGCCATTATGCCTCTCCGTCAAATAGGTGTTCTGTGGAGCGACATTTTGGGGTAGACCAGAGCTGGTAAGATCCTGGCTCAAGCCCCGCGTAAAATCTGGGTTCCCCACTATGGGGTCCAGGGGGGACGGGAAGGTAGTGAACTTCTTAGTGCAGGGCACTTGGTCCCATGCTTTCATAGTTGCACCGGTGACAGGGGAGGAGTATAGAACCCACGGTCTGTGACAGCGCTGAAGGAAAGGGATCTTCCACTAGGTAGTCCCCACAACTGTCCTATTCATGAAGAGCCATTGCTTATCGGGCTCCGACCTAGCCCACTCTATGAGGTATCGGAGCTGAGCGGCCCTATAGTATTGCTGAATGTCAATAATACCCAAACCGCCCTCCCATGGATGTTGGTAGGATAAGTGTTGGGTCATTCTAGGCTGCCCACCAGCCCAAATAAAGTGGCTAATGACTCTCTGTAGCATCTGGAGGGCACCCGGCGGGGGTTCTGCCGGGAGCACCTGAAAGAGGAATAGGGCCCTGGACAGTATCAACATTTTTATGGCCCCTATTCTGCCTAACCAAGTGATGAGGTGCACTCTCCACCGGGGCAGATCTCGTCGGGCACTCTGGAGAAGGAGCTAATAATTCAGATGTGAGGTCTCCACAACAGTCTTGGCTATCAGCAGGCCTAAGTGTGGGGTAGACTGCGGTTGCCATTGAACTGGGTACTGCCCGGCCAGCAGCTCCACTGTATCCTTTGGGAGCGTGAGATTAAGAGATTGTGATTTTGAGAGGTTTATCTTTAAACCTGAAACCTCCCCAAAGGTCTCCACCTCCTTCAGGAAAGCCGGCAGGGCCCTCAGTGGGTTTTCCAAAGCCACCACGTCATCCGCATAAAGTGCTATGACGTGTTCTTCCCTGCCAAAAGTAGTCCCCGTGATCTCTGGATCATCCCATACGTGCTGCATGAAGGGCTCCATTTAAAGGGTGCACAAAATAGGGGAGAGCAGGTACCCCTGCCGGGTTCCTCGGCCCACCGGGAATGAGGTAGATGTCGTCCCATTGACCCTGACTGTGGCCCTTGGGTGGCTATATACGTTAGTAATCCATGCATGGAACCTGGGCCCCAACCTGAAACGCTCCAAGGTTGCCTGTAGATGTGACCATAGGACCCGATCAAATGCCTTTTCAGCATCAATGCTGAGCAGCATCTGTTCTCTCCCCGAACGCTGAGCTTTATCTATTATGTGCATAATCCATTTCGTATTGTCCCCACACTGTTGGAGTGGGATAAAGTGTGCCTGATCCGGGTCCACCAACCCAGGCATCAGCGGATTCAGGCGGGAGGCCAGGATACCCATGAGCAATTTGATGTCCACGTTAAGTAATGAGATGGGCCTATAAGACCCGCAGAGTGCGGGTTCCTTCCCTGGCTTTGGGATGACCACAATGGATGTGTCTAGCATGGTTGGTGGAATTGTATCAGGACCAGAGATGGCATTAAAAAGGCGAGTCAGTATCGGGGCAAGCTCACCGCGAAAGGTTTAATAGAACAAGCGCGAGAAGCCATCTGTACCTGGAGACGTCAGGGCATTCAGCCTGGCTATTGCTGAAATAACCTCCTCTATTCCAATAGGAACCTCAAGCAGGGATGATTCTTCGGCTGAGAGTCATGCCGGCACCATTGAGGTATTGCCGGCCTAGTGGAAGTGTACAGGTCCCGGTAGAAATCTCGGAATGCCGCAGCTATCTGTGTGTCGCTCACCGCCTCCCTTCCGTCCCCTGACCTCACCGTCTCCACCAGCGCGGATTGCCTCTGGACGCGGAGTCTGCTGGCCAAGAGGTGCTCGCACATATTCCCCACCACAAAAAAGGAATGACGCAGTCGAAGTGCTGCGTATTCTGCCCTATTGATGTCTAGGCTTGCTAACTGTGCCCTGGCTACACTCTTCTTCCTTCAAACCCTCGGGCCCCGGTACGCTTATGAATCCTCTGTAGTTCCGTCACCTCCAGTTGTAACTGGGCCCTCTTTTCTCTTCGAGCTTTGTTATCTGCGGCTGAGATAGCAATGAATTCGCCCCTCATGACCATCTTCATTGTTTCCCACAGAAGGGAAATTGAGGTGTCCGGCGTGTCGTTAAAGTCTAGAAAATTGGAGATAGTCGACCGTATCTGGGCCACCACTTCAGGCCTCAACGAGACAGTAGCCTGAGTCTCCAAGGCTGGTAGACCCCGTGGCGGCCTGAAAGAATTAGTGTTAGGGAAACAGCCCCTGACCCAACAGGGCACAGGGTTCTATATCTATCTCCTTCAGTCAGATGTCTTTAGTGCCCAAGAAAAGGTCAAAGGTCAAAAGGCCGGCATAGGTTTTATAAGCATGGGAATAGAAGGTGTAGTCCCTGGTTGTAGGGTGCCTATGTCTCCAAAGATCGCACAAGCCCAACTCTTCCAATATCTAGAGTACCCTAGGCGACAAAGCGCCCGCCCCCTTGTATCTAGAAGCCGATCTGTCCCAGTCGTTGTTGAGGACAGTGTTAAAGTCGTCCCCAATGATTACCTGTCTGTCGTACGCGGTCATCACCTCGCCCAAAGCTCATCGTATGAACCATTCCTGTTTCTCATTAGGTGCAGCCACAATAACCTGAGAATCCCCTATGTGTACCCTGAAGGCCAGTAGCCTGCCCTGTATGTCCGCAACTTTGTCAGCCGCCTTCCCCCGGAAAGAGCGTGACACCAATAATGCCACACCCGCTACCTTATTCCCTTGTGAGGAGAAGTGCTGTATTGGGAACTCCGAGATCATAATCT
This sequence comes from Pleurodeles waltl, assembly GCF_031143425.1. NCBI lineage: Eukaryota > Metazoa > Chordata > Amphibia > Caudata > Salamandridae > Pleurodeles > Pleurodeles waltl. The sequence goes on along the minus strand of NC_090440.1, from coordinate 1,780,888,544 downwards.
ATGGTGATCTGCAGGACATAGGTGGGTCTCCTGGAAGAGACACAGGTTCGCCCTGGTATTTTCCAGATAGGAAGAATGGCCCTGCGCTTGATTGGGTTATTCAGCCCTTTAACATTGAGTGTGGTTACCTTGAATGTGTACAGGGTTGTGCAATTGCTAAGTCATGGGCCCGCCAACCTCCACCTCTTCCCTGTGAACCTCTCCTCTGTTGTGGCCAAGGCATTTGTAGACCCCCACATCCCCATTGAGATTTATATGTCTCTGTACGTCTTGTGGCATCTTCCCCCAAAAAACACAACCCTCAAATAACAACAACAATCTTAACAATCCCAGTATGGGAGCCGGAACCTCCAGCATAGTCCAGAAAGATGTGCCATAGTCTGGAAGAAAAACACCCCAGCTACCATTCCCCCTCCAGGTGTCCCCCTGACCTCCCCTGACCCCTGCCTCCCTGGTCTATGTCCAGATGTCCACAGGCCCCTCATTCACCCTCCCCACCCCAACAGGTGTCGTCAGGTTCCCGGTGAGAGTCACCAGGACCGCCCTTGTCTCTGGGTCTGGCCTGCCATTCAGAAGCAGGACCGTCTGCCATCGGTTGTTCATCCGGCACCCGCGGCTAGGCCCCGATGATTGGAGGTGATCCTCCATGGGTGGCTCCACTTGCAGCAGGGTTAGGCTTCTTGCAGTGAGCGCAGTTGTGGAGCTTGCTGTCCCAGCGGAAGATCAGGCGAAAGGGATGGCCTCTGGAATAGGTAACCCCCTTGTCCCTGAGGTATGAGGTGATTGGTCTAAAGTCCTCCCTCTTCCGTAGAGTGATTGCTGCCAGGTCCTGGTAGAGGAGCAGTGAGTGGCCCTGAAATTTCAGCGGGTGTTGATCCTTGGCTAGGCGGAGAATGCGCTCCTTAAGAGGGAAGTTGTGAACACAGACCAGGAAATCCGCGGGAGGTGCATGAGCTGGTCTCGGTGGACCCACTCTGTGAACTCTGTCCATTCGCACCTCCTTGTCCATGTCCTCCCCTAAAATCTGGCGAAAGAGGGAGCTGACGTACTGGGCAATGTCATCCTCTTCTGCCCACGTGGGGGCCCCTCTGATGTGGATGTTATTCCGCCTCAAGCTATTCTTCAGGTCCTCCGTGTGTGCTTGGAGCATAATTTGCTGCTCCTGTAAGCGAATGACTTCCTGCTGGAGTGGTTCTATCTCTTCATCACAGAGGAATTCATGCTCTTCCTGGGCATTCACTCTCTTTCCAACTGTTTCTAGCTTGTGTCTCACTTCCCTAAGGTCCCTGGACGGGTCCCGCTTTACCACTTGCAGGTCTTCTTATAGAGACTGAAAGAGCCCCTTGAGGAAGGACCGCATAATTGGGCCCTCCCCTTCTTCGTCCCCTTCCCTCCGAGTCATGGTGGGGATGGGGGTCTCCCCCTCTAGGCTGCCCTTAATCATCTTGGCCAGCATGTCCTTGACTGATCGGTCTTTTTTGGGGTGTGTCCCAGCCATTGTGCCCCCTGCCAACTTTGGGTGGAAGAGGGCCCTGCTGCACCTCCCGGGCCCTCTCCCCTCTCGTGTGAGGTCCCCAACGTCAACCTGTCTCTAGGCTAATGAAGTGGTGCAGCTCCCTCTCTTCCGTCGCCTCGCTCAGCTTCCGGTGCCACGGTCTTGCCCAAATCTCTGCAGGTCTCACGTGGAGGGTATTCTGAGGGTCCCATCTGACCCCGGAGGACCTGAGGGCTGTCCTCCTCCTCTCCAACAGCCCTCCGTGCAGGATGTTGAAGGGTCTTCTTCTCACCTCTTTTGGGCCCCCCCTGTGCCTCTCTGTCACCCAGTTCCTGCCTTCCCACCTCGGCCGGGCCGGCCCCACCGTATGTTCTGCATGGCACAGGCCGCCAAAGGCTTCAGATCCGGCACCCTTCCTTTCCCAAGAGCTCACCACGAAGACTCATAGCCTGTTCCTGGCCCGACCAGCTCGTCCGCCGCCGGCGTACTTCTGTGTCTGTCTACTTGCTTACGAGGGGGGGTCTTCAGTGCCCCACCGAAAAGTCACAAGGCTTCTTCTGTGCTGCTCCCCCCAGGCCAGCTCCACCAGTATCTCCGCAGGGCCCCGGGCGCTACCCCCACAGTCACTGGAGGTCCCCCTCCACCGCCATTGTCACTGTTGTCTTGCGGCCGCGCCACCACAGGCGCCGTCAATTGAGAGCTGCGGAGTCAGCAGGCTCACCCCCCTCACCCACCGGCTCCCGCAGTCACTCCCCGCTCCCTTCTTCAACTCCCTGGTCCCGCCGCCGCTCACCTCCGGCAGACTCCACTTTTGAGCCCACAGGCCCGCGGATGTCACTTCTTCTTCCTCAGGGGGGCCCCCTTGGGCCGGTGCTGCTGACTCAAAATAGAACCCCCGTGGGTGCGGCTATATCAGCGCTGCACCCCTGCAAGGCCTTCATGCGCTCTCCTTCACCTGCCGGCTCCGCCACTGCTCTGCAGTCCGTCGCCGAGTCCCAGTCTGTTCTGCTGCTTTGTCCTGCATGAAAATCATGTTTTTCTTGAAGGATACAGACTTCTTCCTGTACCACTGCTTGAAGAAGGTGTCTTCCAGGAACTGGCAGTAGGACTGGGAGTTGAGCTTGACTCCATCCTCAACCCGAAAAGGCCCCACAAGCTCATCTTTGATGATACCAGCCCAAACCAGTACTCCACCTCCACCTTGCTGGCGTCTGAGTCGGACTGGAGCTCTCTGCCCTTTACCAATCCAGCCACGGGCCCATCCATCTGGCCCATCAAGACTCACTCTCATTTCATCAGTCCATAAAACCTTAGAAAAATCAGTCTTGAGATATTTCTTGGCCCAGTCTTGACGTTTCAGCTTGTGTGTCTTGTTCAGTGGTGGTCGTCTTTCAGCCTTTCTTACCTTGGCCATGTCTCTGAGTATTGCACACCTTGTGCTTTTGGGCACTCCAGTGATGTTGCAGCTCTGAAATATGGCCAAACTGGTGGCAAGTGGCATCGTGGCAGCTGCACGCTTGACTTTTCTCAGTTCATGGGCAGTTATTTTGCGCCTTGGTTTTTCCACACGCTTCTTGCGACCCTGTTGACTATTTTGAATGCAACGCTTGATTGTTCGATGATCACGCTTCAGAAGCTTTGCAATTTTAAGAGTGCTGCATCCCTCTGCAAGATATCTCACTATTTTTGACTTTTCTGAGCCTGTCAAGTCCTTCTTTTGACCCATTTTGCCAAAGGAAAGGTAGTTGCCTAATAATTATGCACACCTGATATAGGGTGTTGATGTCATTAGACCACACCCCTTCTCATTACAGAGATGCACATCACCTAATATGCTTAATTGGTAGTAGGCTTTCGAGCCTATACAGCTTGGAGTAAGACAACATGCATAAAGAGGATGATGTGGTCAAAATACTCATTTGCCTAATAATTCTGCACTCTCTGTATATGTTCTGGTAGTGGAAAGCTCCTAAATTCGTTTTCTACTACCGTGAGGCCTGCTCCTTTCATAGACTCATTTACTTTATGAGTGGTAGATTCTGATCTGAAAGGGGTAACCAGATCATATTTTGTATGTCCAGAATGGGAATACAAAATCCTGCTTATTGGTGAGGTTAAATTTTATATTACTATTTTAGAAATGCCACTTTTAGAAAGTGAGCATTTCTCAGTACTTAAAAACCATCTGTGCCTTACAGCCTGTCTCCAGTCAACGTTTGGGCTGGGCTGGTTGACAGCTCCCTTGTGCATTTCACCCAGACAACCATAAACAAAGGACAGTCACACCTGCACTCATCTACGTATTGAATGTGTCTTCCTGGGCAGGAAGGGTGGAGGGCCTGACACTTACATTTCAAAGGCCAGTGGCCTGCTCTCACACAATGGACTACCAAACCCCCTACTGGGACCCTGGCAGACAGGACTGAACTGAAAGGGGAACTTGTGCACTTAAAGAACACTCTTTGAAATCTCCCCCACTTCAAAGACATTTTTGGGTATGTAAACTGGGTCACTGACCCCACCAACGTAGACACTTCTGGATCTGCACCTGCATCCTGTCAAGAGGAACTGCCTGGCTGCCCAAAGGACTTATCTGGACTGCTTTGCTAAGAAGGACTGCTGCCCTGCTGTTGCCCTGCTGCCCTACGTGCCTCTTACTTTGCTGAGAAGGACTCTGCCTTCTCTAAAATTTCTCACCAAGGGCTTGGATTGAGCTTGCCTCCTGTTTTCTGAAGTCTCGTGGCCAAAAACTCTTTGTCTGTTCAGAAAATTCCTTGTGCTTCGAAAATCACTGCAACGCCTGCCGAAAACAACGCAAAACCTGCCTTGTGACTGAGGAATTGCCGCACAGCCAACCGGAACAATGAAGCCCGACTTCCTGAGTGGAAAATTGATGCAGTTTCTGCCTTGTGACAAAAGAATTAGACACATTGCCTACCAGATCGACGCACAGCCAGTGCGTCAAGGATTTTCCCCACATCATCCCTGGGCATCAAAATATCCCCGTGTGAGGAACCAAGACTGCGCACCGCAAAAAGACGCAGGTCCCTTGCAGCGTGGAAAGAAACAACGCATCATCTGTGTCACGCTGGAAAATTCAATGCAACACCCTATTTTTCCATGCATCTCCTCCTCTGCAGTCCCGCCCATTGTTATTTGTGACGCATACCTGGTACTGTATGTAACAGAGACAAAAGGGTTATTTCTAAAGATTAAGACTCTTTGAAACCTTTTAAACTTAATAATTCAACTTATGCTTATTGGATCTTTGTTGTTTTTACCTTATTTCACTCAGATAAATATTATCTATTTTTCTAAACCTGTGTGTTGTATTTTTGTGGTGTTTTCACTGTGTTACTGTATGATTTATTGCACAAATGCTTTACATGTTGCCTTCGAAGTTAAGCCTGACTGCTCCGTACCAAGCTACCAGAGAGTGGGCACAGGATAATTTGGATTGTGTGTGACTTACCCTGACTAGGATAGTGGTCCCTACTTGGACAAGGGTGTATGCCTCTGCCAACTAGAAACCCCATTTCTAACACACGGCATTGCTGCATGTGCATGTAGCTCCACTTCAGCCCATGCTGAAGTCTCCAAGTCATTGCCCATAAGACACTCTACAGGAATGGATGAGAGAACTACAACTTTCTGAGGGCCAGTTACCCCCTCCCCATCTGAAATTAACAACTGCCATGGAGTGGCACTCAGTGATGTTATCAGCGTTGGTCACTTGGTAAGTGTGTCCAAGTACAATTTGTTCAGGTAACACTAGTTTTCTAGTCACCATGATGACACTTGCACCTGTGTCCCTGTAAGCCTCTGCTTCAATACCATTAAAGAGAGGGTGCTGCCTGTATTTCCTCATATTAGGAGGCCAGGCAGCCAAAGTGGCAAGGTCAGTACCACCCTCTGATACCAGGACTGCCTCAGTGGTTTCTCTGACTAGGCCAGAGTCCACTGCAGTACCCAAGGTGAACCCAGTTACCCCCTTGGATCTGGTACTACTTACTACCAGTGCTATTGTTAGGGGCTCTGGGGGAAGGAGTAGTACTCTTGGTGTTTTTCTTAGGACAACTGGGACCAGATGTCCTATGGCCTTTTTCTTTACACGGAAAGCACCATGGTTTCTTATTAGAGGAAAAGGAGCATTTGGAGCCTTCTCTTGGGACTTATTCTTTTTCTTCTGGTCACCCCCATTATGAGTTTTGTTACTCACCCTGGTGGGGACCCACTTGTCTGCCTTCTTTCCCATTCTTGGAGAGAGGTCGGCTCAGAGTGTACTAGGTACTTGTTCAGTTTTTCAGACACAGTTTTTAATGACGTGCTCTCTCATGAATTGTACAGCCGTTCATAGTCATGCACATTACTGCCATGTAGCCAGCCTTCCAGAGCCTTACTGCACAGTCTACAAAATCAACCCAGTCTTGAGAGGACACCATCTGGGTTTCCCTGAACTTAATCCTGTATACCTCAAGAGTAAGCCCAAACCCATCAGTCAGTTCCTGTTTCAAAACTCTGTAGTTGTCTGCACGCTCTTCCCTAACTGCCAAAAGTCTATCCCTTCTTTTGTCGGCAAAGGAGAACCACAAGATAGATGCCCACTGCCTCTGGGGGACCTTTTGGATTTTATAGGCCCTCTCCAGAACAGTTACCCATTTGTGGATGTCATCCCCAGATTTGTAAGGGGGGACTATCCTGCTGAGATTCCTAGAATCAAAGTGTTCCTCTCTGACTATGGAGTCTCTTGTGCTGCCACCATGGGGTCCTAACCCTAAATTCTTCCTCTCCTTCTCCATCTCTAGGGCCTCCCTTTCTAGAGCCAGCTGCTCCCTTTTCAGCCTAAACTTAGCTTTCTCAAGCTTCAGTAGATGGTAACCCCTATCTAACACGAACTCTTCTGAGTGAGTAGAGTCGGCGGACTCAGCACAGAATGCTGAGGAGAGTGAGGATGATGTTGAGGAGGATCTTTTCCTCCTGGAAACCCTTTAGGAGGCCACTCTCTGTACTGTGAGTACCTCCCTCTCCAGTTCCTGGGTTGTCTTTAGAGGCCTCCTCTGAGTCCTCTAGGAGATGATCAGAGGCAGAGCCTGAGGTAAAGGGTACTTCCTGGCCTACCTCCGAGGAGTCATCCCTCCCACCTTGGTCTCCCTGCTCTCCCTGTCCTTCAGGATGCTGGAGGTCATATGGTATGTGCAGTTCTAGGAGCTGAGGTTTAGTAGTGTTACTCCCTATCTTTAGTTTTCTAGACCTACCTAGAGTCATAAGCTCCTGGAACTTAAGGATGCTATATCCAGACTCCTGAGCCAGTCTAGATTCCTCAACTGAAGACATGGAGCTAGTGTAGTGTGTGTGTATCTACCCTATCCTAGTGGTTCAAACTTCTAAAAGATGGGTGAAAGGCCATGCCAGACCTAAGCAACCCAATCTAAAAAATGTTTTAGAAAAATACCAATTTGCAAAAAGTGCAGTATGTACCTACATCAGCAGTGGTTTCTTGTGGAAACTCACTTATGACCAAGTGGTAAAGCAATGCATGTCTTTATCCCACTACTGCACCACCAATTTATGATGCTGGCTCAGCATATGGTATTGTAGTGCTTTCCTCTAATCTAGTTTCTAAGCACTAACATAACACAACAGAAATGCACTTCTGAGGTCAAAGAAGACTTTTATTGTTGTTAATTCTTCCCCAACCACAATATTTATGAATGACGAATTAGTAGCTTTCAAGTCCGCGTTAATCAAACAAAATATATCAGTTTGCAATATACACAGCAGGTTATATTTATAAGATATTGAATGCAAAGCAAAACAAATACTTCACCGTGTGGGAACTATCTACAGCTTCATCTTTCTAAGGTCTGCAAGCTGATGACCCCTGTCAGCCGCGAGAAAGAGAGATTCATCTACCCACACGGGATTGCTGGCAGCCTGCGCCAAGCTCCAGCACGAGGTCCGGCAGATTCGAATCTGACCCTCTGCAGCCTGTTACATTCGTTACAAAGGTGTGCCCCCTCCTCTCAGACCTGGGAAACTGAGCAAGCCTTTTGGAGACTGGCCAGGTCTCCAAGACTACTCCTGTTCCCAAGCTCAAGCAGAGAGAACAACACCCATGTACTCTCTCTTATCATGTCTAGTCTACTGTGAGAAAAACATCTTGGTTCTCTGGTGCAAAAACACAGCTTGGAAAAATACAGCTTGGATTCTCAACTGCAATGTCTAACTCCACGTTAAAGGCAATAGGCAGCTAACCTAAATATCAAATGCAATGTCATGTTAAAGCCAACAAGCATCTAAGCTGAATACAAAATGCAATGTCTTATATCATGTCAAAGCCCATAGGCAGCTGAGCTGAATACAAAATGCAATGTATAATATCATGTCAAAGCCAATAGGCAGCTGAGCTGAATACAAAATGCAATATATAATATCATGTCAAAGCCAATAGGCAGCGGAGCTGAATACAAAGTGTAACATATGATATCATGTCAAAGCCAATAGGCAGCGGAGCTGAATAATATATGATATCATGTCAAAGCCAATAGGCAGAATATCTAATAGCATGTCAAAGTCAATAGGCAGCTAAACTGAATACATCATGTCAAAGTCAATAGGCATGCAATGTCAAAGCCAATAGGCGGCTAGACTGGATACAGCATGTCAAAGCCAATAGGCAGAATACAGAATGTAATGACTAATGCAATGTCAAAGCCCATAGGCGGCTAAACTGAATACAGAAAGTAATGGCTAATGCCATGTCAAAGCCAATAGGCAGAATACAGAATGTAATGACTAATGCAATGTCAAAGCCCATAGGCGGCTAAACTGAATACAGAAAGTAATGGCTAATGCCATGTCAAAGCCCATAGGCGGCTCAACTGAACAAAACATACCATGTGCTACTGGTGAACATTGAGCAACTAATATGCGCAGTGGTGAAACACAAAGTCATTGGTCAAAACAAAATTTAACAAATGGCAGTACATTCCGCCCTTTGACCAATGAATTTTTGTTTCACATATCTCTTGTTTCAAACAAAAACAAAAAAAAACATCAGCACAGAAAAAAAAAAACATTATATTTGAATGATCAAAGCAATCCCTGTAAAGCAATAGAAGTGAATTAACACATTGATTTCATAACCTTTCACATCAGATACATCTACATAGCAATTTGATGTGGCATGAGTTCTACTCATGTAAAGGTGCACGGTCCACCTGAAAGGTTTTCTGGAAGATAAGCAAAAGTCAGAGTTCCATACGAGAGGGAAAAAAAAAAAAAACACAGCTTAGCTCCAGTGGAAGAATGCAATCAAACAAGTTGAACTTGAACTGAAGGCGCAGTTTGCGCAAAATGGATCCATGGTGCTGGCACTTTACTCAGCCAGGTTCAGGTTAGGGATTCGGTCCCTTCCCCGACCCCACACGCACACACCGGAAGGGGGACCACACAGCACACTCAGGGACAGTGGCGAAACGTGGTAGGATCTGCAAAAGAAACAAGTATGACTTTTCTTGCAAATAAAATTTTTCATTTAAACTGCACCCTTCCTCTTTCTTTCCCTGTTTTATGATCAGCAGGACGTTTTTGGGGCCCTTTGTTATATTCACTGCAGGTTCTGGAGGGTCACTTAGGGCTTCAGCCCACACATCAGCACTGAGGTTTTTATCTGCTGCGCCACAGCTTCCCTTTTCTTGCACTGTCAGAAGGGCTGGGGCAGACTCCTTCTTTAACAAACCTCCATTCACTGCACTTTTGTCAAGTTGGGCCATTCTGTCTCCAATTTGTATGAATGAATCAGATTCTTTTCTAGGTATCAGCATAATTTCGATTTTTCCTTGGTAATTTGCAGCAATCACTCTCCCTAAAACCTGATCAATTTGCCATTTCTGTCCTGGTAACTTTCCTCTCCCCAACTGCTCTGTGACTGCTTGCATGACAGATTGCTTTTGTGCGTGCTGCACAGTTTTGATCAAATCTAGGGGAATGTGCATCTCTCTCATCTCTGCCCACCTGTAAGTGGCTTTTTCTCTCAGCTGTTCACATTTCTGGGGCACCCACTTAGCCATCCCCACTAAGGCAGAATTCTGGGTGAACACTTCTCTCTCTGCATTTTTCTCATTAACATCTGAAAAATGACACATCTCACGTAGCTCTTGCTTTAAAATCTGACACACATTATACAACTCCATTCCTTCTCCTGTGCCAGAAAACAACATTTCAGTCAATGAATCATTAGTAAAACAAACATGCTTTTTATCTTCAGTAGACACGAATTCAAATGGTGCACACAATTTCACCGGTAATTCTTTTACCTGTGGTACTCTAGCCCTGTCTTGCAAATACCAGATCCATTGTATGATTCTAGCTAGGGGCACTATTTTCTTCCCTTGTTCTTGAATTACATGTACATCAGTATTTCCTTCTTGCACTGCGCAGAAACCTAAAGTCTGCATTATTTCATTTGCCAAATCACAAGTGCGCAGCTGCATATAATTTTTCACAGTGACCATATACAAAAGTGTTAGGATTTCACTCAAATGAGGGCTATTCTTTTTCCAAAAATCAAACAAGCTAATGAAACTCGGGGTGTCTTGCTCTAAAATCCTACGTTTTACTTGTGCATTTTGCAACGGTAACTCGTAAATCACATTCTGGTCTCTCTCGTCCGTGTTATCAGTTAAGGAATGCATTTTGGCTGCCAAAAACCCTGGCTCACACGAAAACTCAGTGCAGCTCGGAGCTGTCTTAACCCCCTCATTACAGGAATGGGACAAGAAAGATTCTTCAAAAACAGCCTTTTTATAACTTTCAGTCGGGCTAATTTGCTCACGTAAATTCCTATTTTCATGTTCCAACTTCCTACATTTCTCCTGCAATTCTCTGTAAGCAGATAAAGGTATCCAGACCTTTCTGTTATCATTACTTCCAAAAGACACGTTTTCTACATATGTACAACAGGAATTATTTCTCAAAGCATTATCAGGCATTTTAGCTACACATGCATTTTCTTCTGTAATTCCCCAAACAGAAAACAATTCACAGTTTTTCTTAGCACCATCAGGCAGTTTATCAACACATGCATTCTCAGACATGGTCTGCGGTGCTACTGTGATTCTCCAAACAGAAAACAATTTCTGTAATTCTCCAAACAACAAAAAAAACAATTACACTTTTAAAGTGTGCACTTAGAAATCTACCAACTCGTCAACACCCTCTTAATCACCTCTTAATGACCGACCCCACGACTCCTGGTACCAATTGTAGTGCTTTCCTCTAATTTAGTTTCTAAGCACTAACATAACACAACAGAAATGCACTTCTGAGGTCAAAGAAGACTTTTATTGTTGTTAATTCTTCCCCAACCACAATATTTATGAATGACGAATTAGTAGCTTTCAAGTCCGCGTTAATCAAACAAAATATATCAGTTTACAATATACACAGCAGGTTATATTTATAAGATATTGAATGCAAAGCAAAACAAATACTTCACCGTGTGGGAACTATCTACAGCTTCATCTTTCTAAGGTCTACAAGCTGATGACCCCTGTCAGCCGCGAGAAAGAGAGATTCATCTACCCACACGGGATTGCTGGCAGCCTGCGCCAAGCTCCAGCACGAGGTCCGGCAGATTCGAATCTGACCCTCTGCAGCCTGTTACATTCGTTACAAAGGTGTGCCCCCTCCTCTCAGACCTGGGAAACTGAGCAAGCCTTTTGGAGACTGGCCAGGTCTCCAAGACTACTCCTGTTCCCAAGCTCAAGCAGAGAGAACAACACCCATGTACTCTCTCTTATCATGTCTAGTCTACTGTGAGAAAAACATCTTGGTTCTCTGGTGCAAAAACACAGCTTGGAAAAATACAGCTTGGATTCTCAACTGCAATGTCTAACTCCACGTTAAAGGCAATAGGCAGCTAACCTAAATATCAAATGCAATGTCATGTTAAAGCCAACAAGCATCTAAGCTGAATACAAAATGCAATGTCTTATATCATGTCAAAGCCCATAGGCAGCTGAGCTGAATACAAAATGCAATGTATAATATCATGTCAAAGCCAATAGGCAGCTGAGCTGAATACAAAATGCAATATATAATATCATGTCAAAGCCAATAGGCAGCGGAGCTGAATACAAAGTGTAACATATGATATCATGTCAAAGCCAATAGGCAGCGGAGCTGAATAATATATGATATCATGTCAAAGCCAATAGGCAGAATATCTAATAGCATGTCAAAGTCAATAGGCAGCTAAACTGAATACATCATGTCAAAGTCAATAGGCATGCAATGTCAAAGCCAATAGGCGGCTAGACTGGATACAGCATGTCAAAGCCAATAGGCAGAATACAGAATGTAATGACTAATGCAATGTCAAAGCCCATAGGCGGCTAAACTGAATACAGAAAGTAATGGCTAATGCCATGTCAAAGCCAATAGGCAGAATACAGAATGTAATGACTAATGCAATGTCAAAGCCCATAGGCGGCTAAACTGAATACAGAAAGTAATGGCTAATGCCATGTCAAAGCCCATAGGCGGCTCAACTGAACAAAACATACCATGTGCTACTGGTGAACATTGAGCAACTAATATGCGCAGTGGTGAAACACAAAGTCATTGGTCAAAACAAAATTTAACAAATGGCAGTACATTCCGCCCTTTGACCAATGAATTTTTGTTTCACATATCTCTTGTTTCAAACAAAAACAAAAAAAAACATCAGCACAGAAAAAAAAAAACATTATATTTGAATGATCAAAGCAATCCCTGTAAAGCAATAGAAGTGAATTAACACATTGATTTCATAACCTTTCACATCAGATACATCTACATAGCAATTTGATGTGGCATGAGTTCTACTCATGTAAAGGTGCACGGTCCACCTGAAAGGTTTGCTGGAAGATAAGCAAAAGTCAGAGTTCCATACGAGAGGGAAAAAAAAAAAAAACACAGCTTAGCTCCAGTGGAAGAATGCAATCAAACAAGTTGAACTTGAACTGAAGGCGCAGTTTGCGCAAAATGGATCCATGGTGCTGGCACTTTACTCAGCCAGGTTCAGGTTAGGGATTCGGTCCCTTCCCCGACCCCACACGCACACACCGGAAGGGGGACCACACAGCACACTCAGGGACAGTGGCGAAACGTGGTAGGATCTGCAAAAGAAACAAGTATGACTTTTCTTGCAAATAAAATTTTTCATTTAAACTGCACCCTTCCTCTTTCTTTCCCTGTTTTATGATCAGCAGGACGTTTTTGGGGCCCTTTGTTATATTCACTGCAGGTTCTGGAGGGTCACTTAGGGCTTCAGCCCACACATCAGCACTGAGGTTTTTATCTGCTGCGCCACAGCTTCCCTTTTCTTGCACTGTCAGAAGGGCTGGGGCAGACTCCTTCTTTAACAAACCTCCATTCACTGCACTTTTGTCAAGTTGGGCCATTCTGTCTCCAATTTGTATGAATGAATCAGATTCTTTTCTAGGTATCAGCATAATTTCGATTTTTCCTTGGTAATTTGCAGCAATCACTCTCCCTAAAACCTGATCAATTTGCCATTTCTGTCCTGGTAACTTTCCTCTCCCCAACTGCTCTGTGACTGCTTGCATGACAGATTGCTTTTGTGCGTGCTGCACAGTTTTGATCAAATCTAGGGGAATGTGCATCTCTCTCATCTCTGCCCACCTGTAAGTGGCTTTTTCTCTCAGCTGTTCACATTTCTGGGGCACCCACTTAGCCATCCCCACTAAGGCAGAATTCTGGGTGAACACTTCTCTCTCTGCATTTTTCTCATTAACATCTGAAAAATGACACATCTCACGTAGCTCTTGCTTTAAAATCTGACACACATTATACAACTCCATTCCTTCTCCTGTGCCAGAAAACAACATTTCAGTCAATGAATCATTAGTAAAACAAACATGCTTTTTATCTTCAGTAGACACGAATTCAAATGGTGCACACAATTTCACCGGTAATTCTTTTACCTGTGGTACTCTAGCCCTGTCTTGCAAATACCAGATCCATTGTATGATTCTAGCTAGGGGCACTATTTTCTTCCCTTGTTCTTGAATTACATGTACATCAGTATTTCCTTCTTGCACTGCGCAGAAACCTAAAGTCTGCATTATTTCATTTGCCAAATCACAAGTGCGCAGCTGCATATAATTTTTCACAGTGACCATATACAAAAGTGTTAGGATTTCACTCAAATGAGGGCTATTCTTTTTCCAAAAATCAAACAAGCTAATGAAACTCGGGGTGTCTTGCTCTAAAATCCTACGTTTTACTTGTGCATTTTGCAACGGTAACTCGTAAATCACATTCTGGTCTCTCTCGTCCGTGTTATCAGTTAAGGAATGCATTTTGGCTGCCAAAAACCCTGGCTCACACGAAAACTCAGTGCAGCTCGGAGCTGTCTTAACCCCCTCATTACAGGAATGGGACAAGAAAGATTCTTCAAAAACAGCCTTTTTATAACTTTCAGTCGGGCTAATTTGCTCACGTAAATTCCTATTTTCATGTTCCAACTTCCTACATTTCTCCTGCAATTCTCTGTAAGCAGATAAAGGTATCCAGACCTTTCTGTTATCATTACTTCCAAAAGACACGTTTTCTACATATGTACAACAGGAATTATTTCTCAAAGCATTATCAGGCATTTTAGCTACACATGCATTTTCTTCTGTAATTCCCCAAACAGAAAACAATTCACAGTTTTTCTTAGCACCATCAGGCAGTTTATCAACACATGCATTCTCAGACATGGTCTGCGGTGCTACTGTGATTCTCCAAACAGAAAACAATTTCTGTAATTCTCCAAACAACAAAAAAAACAATTACACTTTTAAAGTGTGCACTTAGAAATCTACCAACTCGTCAACACCCTCTTAATCACCTCTTAATGACCGACCCCACGACTCCTGGTACCAATTGTAGTGCTTTCCTCTAATTTAGTTTCTAAGCACTAACATAACACAACAGAAATGCACTTCTGAGGTCAAAGAAGACTTTTATTGTTGTTAATTCTTCCCCAACCACAATATTTATGAATGACGAATTAGTAGCTTTCAAGTCCGCGTTAATCAAACAAAATATATCAGTTTGCAATATACACAGCAGGTTATATTTATAAGATATTGAATGCAAAGCAAAACAAATACTTCACCGTGTGGGAACTATCTACAGCTTCATCTTTCTAAGGTCTACAAGCTGATGACCCCTGTCAGCCGCGAGAAAGAGAGATTCATCTACCCACACGGGATTGCTGGCAGCCTGCGCCAAGCTCCAGCACGAGGTCCGGCAGATTCGAATCTGACCCTCTGCAGCCTGTTACATTCGTTACAAAGGTGTGCCCCCTCCTCTCAGACCTGGGAAACTGAGCAAGCCTTTTGGAGACTGGCCAGGTCTCCAAGACTACTCCTGTTCCCAAGCTCAAGCAGAGAGAACAACACCCATGTACTCTCTCTTATCATGTCTAGTCTACTGTGAGAAAAACATCTTGGTTCTCTGGTGCAAAAACACAGCTTGGAAAAATACAGCTTGGATTCTCAACTGCAATGTCTAACTCCACGTTAAAGGCAATAGGCAGCTAACCTAAATATCAAATGCAATGTCATGTTAAAGCCAACAAGCATCTAAGCTGAATACAAAATGCAATGTCTTATATCATGTCAAAGCCCATAGGCAGCTGAGCTGAATACAAAATGCAATGTATAATATCATGTCAAAGCCAATAGGCAGCTGAGCTGAATACAAAATGCAATATATAATATCATGTCAAAGCCAATAGGCAGCGGAGCTGAATACAAAGTGTAACATATGATATCATGTCAAAGCCAATAGGCAGCGGAGCTGAATAATATATGATATCATGTCAAAGCCAATAGGCAGAATATCTAATAGCATGTCAAAGTCAATAGGCAGCTAAACTGAATACATCATGTCAAAGTCAATAGGCATGCAATGTCAAAGCCAATAGGCGGCTAGACTGGATACAGCATGTCAAAGCCAATAGGCAGAATACAGAATGTAATGACTAATGCAATGTCAAAGCCCATAGGCGGCTAAACTGAATACAGAAAGTAATGGCTAATGCCATGTCAAAGCCAATAGGCAGAATACAGAATGTAATGACTAATGCAATGTCAAAGCCCATAGGCGGCTAAACTGAATACAGAAAGTAATGGCTAATGCCATGTCAAAGCCCATAGGCGGCTCAACTGAACAAAACATACCATGTGCTACTGGTGAACATTGAGCAACTAATATGCGCAGTGGTGAAACACAAAGTCATTGGTCAAAACAAAATTTAACAAATGGCAGTACAGGTATACACCTATAGGTGAGGCACCCTGTACTGAGTTGAGGCAACCCTTAGTGACAGTGTGGATGGCTCTAGATAACCAGAGCTCTCATAGGGGTAGCTGTAGAGAGCAGCTAAGGCTTATCCAGGAGGGTGTAAAGCGGTTGCAAATACCACAGTGGTCAGTCAGTGAAGTACACACAGGAAAGAACCACACCAGCGTTAGAAAAATATGTAATACTTATTGTAATACACACTCTAGAACTAACTTTGGTATATCTCCTAACCGGAGCTATGGTCACACAAAAACAGCCTTAGCAAAAGCTAAGTAAAGGCATAAAATAACATGGGCCCCTATGGAGGGGCCAAACAATATACTAAAAAAGTGGAATGTGAAAATCACTCCCAACCCACACTACCAACCAAGGACCCTTAGGACTGGAGAAGTACTAAAACCCCAAAGGTAAGTAAATAGGATTCCTTCCCCAGGGCACCTGTGGGCAGAGTAGAAATCTATGGTCTGTGTCCATAGGCTAACATGGGGAAGTTGTGGTTGGAGTTTTCGCGTTTTAGGACCATTCCCAGAGAGGACCGAAGGAAATTCGTTGGAACAAGAAAGGTTGGACAGCACCCCCCCGTGGACCCCAGAACAGTGGAGTACCTACACCAGGGAATCCAGGTGCTGTTGTGTGGGAAATTCCCTCTGAAGTCAATGGGGATCTCAGTTGTCCAGCTGCTATCGTGACCTGTGGACCAGGTCGGTGGAACCCAGGCATTGATTACAGAGGAATTGGACCTAAGAAGAGAGAAGACAGAGTCCAGACAACCCAGAGGTGCGCAGGCAGTCCAGGAGGGCAATGCCCACCCTTCCTGGTGATGCCTCCTTAAGGACAATGGAGGAAGAAGTGCAGCTGAGGAGTCCAAGAAATGCAGGAGAATCCCAGGAGTCATCCACAAACTGCTCCATGCTGGTCGTCAGATTGCAGAGTGGTCAGAGGCCAGCGGGAGCACCAACAGGCCTTGGCAAATGCAGAGAAGTGCTGCACAGAGTTGGCAGGGTTGTGGGGACCAGCAAGGCCACGGTGACCCAACCTTGGCAGGTAGGTCAGGGCCAGCACTCAGCAGCAGGCAGGAGAGTTAGAAAGAATCATTTGAGCCCCCCAGCAGGACCCTCTGGCAGCAGGCACAGAGGATGTCATTCTTGGAGTTGAAGAATGCTGGAGGCCGGAGCTTCTAGGAGCTTGGAGGTCTTTGGCCTGAACAGCTAACAAGCCTTGGCAATGGCAAGCAGATGCAGTGCACAGGGATTCCAGCCAAGCAGTTCCAATGAGGGACCACAAACTTTTCAGTTGCAAGGAAGATAGACCTCTGGAGAGCCACAGAACTACCACCTGTGTTGCAGAGCCTTGGAGAGTCCCTGAGACAGCAGGATCCACAAGCCAGTCTTTGTTATTGAGGTGCCTGCAAATGCAGAGGATTGAATCATTCACTCCAAGGGAGATTCCGTCTTACTCTCCTAAGTGCAGGCAAGGTCCTAAGGACTCTGGAGGATGCACGGCCACTAGGTTACAGACATCTTTGCAGAACTTGGAAACAAAGTTATAGTAGGAGTCCTCCTACTGTTTACAGACTTCCTTCTAGTTTCAATGAAGAAGAACAGCGGTTCTGGTGTCAAGGTTGCAAAAGTGTCTTGCAGGGGAGACTTGCAGATGGTTCCTGAAGTCTTGCAGAGGAATCTAGGGTCCCACCCTCAGGGGAGCTCTTAAGTAACCCAGGAAGGGGGTTGGACACTTAATGCTTCGACCCATCCATCAGATGGGGTCAAGGACGTCACCCAGCTGAACTAACCAGTCAGGTTCTCCCAAGGGCCTCTGTTCGTCCTATTTCCAAGATAGCAGAATCGTGTGGCCACCTGGCAGAGCTCTGTGCACCTCTCTAGGGGAGGAACTGGACAGGGGGTGGTCACTTCCATGTCCTTTGTGTGGTTTTACCCCAGAGTTGGAACCGGGGGTTCCTGCACTAGTGCCAACCAGTTTATGCAAATATACCCTTCAAAGCAGTCTGGTGGCCCTCAGAGACACCCCCAGCCCAGAGACACCTATTTATATAGAGGAGGTGGTCACACCTCTATCCTACAGGAAATCCTTGGCCCTGCCTTCCCCTGCCCAACTTAGGCTCAGCAGCATGACAGAATAGTGTCTGGGGTCGGCAGCAGCAACGGCTGGCATCCAGACCCTTCAAGGCTGTATAGGCAGACACAGGGGATCTTCTAAGGAACCCCCAGAATACATGGTATCATGCAATTAGCACTGGAATCTGTGTAGTGGCATGATTCCAACATGCTTGCTACCAAACATGCCTATGTTTGGGGAAGCTATTATGTAGTTGGACCACTCGTGTTGACCACTGTTCACTACATACATTAAAATGGCTTCCCTGCACTTACAAAGCCCAGTGAATGGAGTCTGGAGTTTTAGGGGCACCTCTACACATGCAGGGGTACCCTCACACTTAGTACCATGCATCCTGCCCTTGGATTAAAGGGCCTACATTAGGGGTGACTTACAGGGTTAGAGTGCAGTGACCATGATATGAGGCAAAACTTATATCTTTAGTGAAAGGTGCATGCACCATTTCACACAGGCTGCAATGGCATGCCTGTACACACAGTATGCATGGGCCCTAATGAATGCACAATACACGCTGTAGCCCATGGTGGACCCCTGGTGTACCAATGCCCTGGGTACCTAAATACCATACACTAGGGGCTTACATGGGTGCACCAGTATGCCCATTGTGGGGCATACAAGTTAACATACAACTAACTGTAGGGGAGAAATCATTAACACTGGAGTCCTGGTTAGCAGGATCCCAGTGTACTACAGTTTGAACACACTGAAACAAGGCAAAAAGTTGGGGGTAACTAGGTCTACACAGTGTTATAGATGTTTTTGCAAGCTGATTGTAATCCCGCAGTGATGTGATGTTGCATTCATCCGTTCATAGAAGCAAAATACTCCCCAGAAAAAATACTCTAAGAGCAGGCTGTTTCTTCCTCACAACTCTCCTGTCCTCAATCTGTGATGAGTACAAAGTTTTTCTGTGATTAATGATCGTTGGTGTGTTACATGTGCCATAAACCTGTGCACCCAGAATGCTTCTCTATGATTTGCCGTTTGACCCACATTTCAGTATCTGTATTACGCTCCTTTGGCTTATTGGTGTTCGTTTTGTTGTCATAAAATTAACCGTGTACATTCTCAAGGAAGAACGTGACAGTTGTTACTTAAAATCCCATTCTCCGGATGGCTGTTGTTCCATACCTTTCTCCGTTTATTCTTCTGAAAGGACCGCGTACCCTGAAAGTGAAGACATGCCCTTGGAGACTCTTAGGGCCTGATTTATGAAAAGTCATTTTTTGATGCAAAAGCAGCGTAAACTTGGAGGTGAATGAAGGGAGGCATTCTCTTTAGGTTATTCCTGTGTGTAGGGAGTTGATCCACGTGAGTGCTGTTTCCCAGAGTCTGGTGTATGGTGGAGTTGGAAGTCCTTGCTACACCTCTCTGTTGTGGGTCCACCATTTTTGGTGCAATCCCAGGTTTATTACCTTTAGTAAATCTGGGACCGCATCATATTACATCAGTGGATGCATGGGAGCTCCATTGCCCACCACATAGAAAGCCTACCACTACAAAATACAACGCATGCCACTGAATTGCGTGACATTTCTTTACAAAGTCTCATAAGGCGGCGCAAATAGCCCCTTCTGTGGCTTTGCATCCCATTAAAGGAATTGCCTTGTGACAAATTGTGCAGTGCAAATCCATCATAAATCTAGACCCAAAATGGGACAAAATACAGTGGCTTCCCCGACTCTGATCTGCCTTGATGCTTGGCTCCATATGGCTGGTAGTTGAAAAGGTGGTAGGAAGAATTCTACCGTACTAGCCGCTGGTGACTTCTGGTCACTACTACAATGAACACAGGAATGACAATACAGCAATTTGTGAAGAAGACGAAGGATGGGTCATCTCAACTTTGATCCCAACTAACTGTCTTTATCTGATTCTCCAAGACATTTTACATATAATAATGGCTTTGGCAAAAGCATAATTCATTACATTATGCTTGATTCTCTTAGCTGGAGCTTCATGATCAACATGAAAATCGAGCAAAGTGCAAAGAGTGATCATGATCCTCTAATAGTGTGGCAGAATGTCTTGCACTGCTTGTAAAGAAACTAGCAGTTGCCAAGAAAATATCAGATTATGTGCTCCTCCACTGGGTTGACAAATTCTACAAATCGGCAAATACTGCTTTGCTGCTACCCATACAAAATAATGAAAGGGAGGACATCATGTAAAACCAACAGAAAATGGTTAGGAAATAAGGAGCTAAGCACCTGGTCTGGACAAAATCCAAGTAGATGTATATAAATCCAGTCCTGTGTTATGTGGGAAATATGTGGAATGCTTGAGTGATGCAATTTTATTCCCACCTGCTCAGCTAGATGCAGAGATTATGCCTTAATAAAAAAGGAGATAGAAGTAACATGTCCAATTACCACCTTATAAGACATTTAGACAATATTCAAAACATTTTTTCATACATCATACACTGAAGATTAGAAAACTAGGCTGGAGAATAATATTATATTGTCTCACTTCCAGGCTGGCTTCAGGATGGAGACAAGCATGCTTGACTAGGTTTTCAGATTTTACATACTTCTTCGGAAATATCTCGTTATAAGGAAATAAGCTATATTTGTGGTATTCTTTGATCCGTGTTCTGCCTTTGACAGTGTTCCAAGAAACATTCTATGGTCATTATTGCTTGCCTAGGGCATTCTGCTGGGGCTGCTCCATTTGTTGATCATGTTCTGTAATGGAAACATGGTGGGTGTGGCCAAGATGGTGGCATGAGCAGACGTGTGGCTCGGAGCTCTTGAGGCAGCCCGAGAAATCCTTCCTAATTCTGGTCCCCCACTTCTCAAGCTCCCCATTAACAGTTGTCGGCAAAGAGGGCTGCCCGACTGGGCTTGGATGGGTTCCTGGAGGTGTGCTCGATACCGGAGTTGGGGAGAATTGCCGGCATCAAGTGAAGCGCAAGTGCAACCTTGATTATGCCGGTGGTGATCTGCGGCCTCTGTGAGGGCTACAGCTGCTCCGTGTGCAGCAACTAGCACCTCAGCTGGTGCACAAGTGTGGAACTAGCCATTTGCTCTTGGGCACGGGCTCAGTGGATGGCGTGCCACCCCGGCCCTCCTGTTAAGCTGAGCTGTGCTCCGTTGGACTACACTGGTGGACACTCGTGGGAAGCTCCCTGCACTCTCCCTCCCTCTATTTGTTGCACAACCCCCTGACACTAGTAGGCTATGAGGCTACTGCCTTGCCGCCCTCCCCCAGCAGGCATCCGAGCTATTGCAGCCATCGGCCCAGGAAATGCAACAGATGTTCTCAACACTGCACCTTCTGATTTGGCTGCAGACCCAGCAAGCAACGCCAAGGAGATACCTCACCTGCACCCTCTGGGGTGCTTCCTGAGATTACCATCCTCCTACTACCCTCATGAGGAGAATGTGGCCCCCTCACTCCTTAGCCTCTGGAGGGGGGGCATTACTGATCCCATGTGGCTTGCTCACCCTGGGGTGTAGCAGGCTGAAATTCTTTCCGAGCTCTGAAAGTTACTGTGGAATACCTACCATTGTCTTTGCTGGGTGCCTACTATGTGAGTGGATACACTGAAGGACTTATGACTGCACTTACGCAGGCAATGATGGTAAAGCCTAGAGAGCCAGGCTGATGCCTACTGTCCCTCATGTCGGGGGGACTCCTCTGTGCACAAGGTGTCAAGTAGGGACACTCTAGGATAACAGAAATTGACTTTGGAAAACATTCCAGCCAATTTGAATAGATCCTGTTAGCAATCCAAGACACTAAAATCTGAAGCAGAGGTCCGTACTGTCACTCTGGAAATGTCCCCCTATGCACAGATCATAAGAAGTTGCCGGAGAGGGTGGATGATGCAGAGTTGACCCTCAGGACGCTCCAACTAACAGTAGTTGAAACACAGGATTAGGTGCGCCAGCTCCAGAGGGATGTATGCCTCCTGCAGGAAAATGCTAAAGATGCAGTGGGCTGCTCCACGTATAATAACATCCGACTAGTAGGGGTCCGAGAGTGTGCAACTTGTCCTGGACAACTGGCTAATGGAAACAGTGCTGGCTGACAAAACCCCTCGATTCTTCTCCATTGAACGTGCTCTTCATGTCTGTCCTTGGGTGCCTGCCACAACCGGGGCAGCAACGCACTCGATCATCACACGTCTATTCATCTATAGGGACAGTGCAGGAAGTTGGCTCTGTATATACTATCTCAAAGTGAGAGATAGTGTGCACGGAGTCCAAGGGCTCCCCTTAGAGGTTGATAGTGGCAAAATTAGCTAATTCTAATGCTCTATTTTGTGGTAGTGTGGTCGAGCAGTAGGCTTATCAGAGGGTAGTGTTAAGCATTTGTTGTACACACACAGGCAATAAATGAGGAACACACACTCAAAGACTTAACTCCAGGCCAATAGGTTTTATATAGAAAAATATATTTTCCTAATTTATTTTAGAACCACAAGATTCAAGATTTGAGTTAAGCACATAAAATGCAAGATACTTCACACAGGTAAGTATAGAACTTTGATTTAAAACAGTCGTACACACAGCTTTGGTTAAAATGGCAATAAGCCATTTTAAAAGTGGACACAGTGTAAAAATCAGTTCCTGCGGGAGGTACGTTTGGTTAGGTTTCTCAGGTAAGTAAAGCACTTACGCAGTCAGTCTCCTGGGCATAGGCAGCCCACCGTTGGGGGTTCAAGGCAACCCCAAAGCCACAGCACCAGCAACACAGGGCCAGTCAGGTGCAGAGGTCAAAGGAGGGTCCAAAACACATAGGCGCCTATGAAGAACAGGGGTGCTCCAGTCCTAGTCTGCTTACAGGTAAGTACCTGCGTATTACCGGGCAGACAAGGGGGGTTTTGTAGAGCACTGGGGGGGGGGACACACAAGCCCACAAAACACACCCTAAGTGGCACAGGGGCTGCCGGGTGCAGTAGGCAAAGTAGGCATCGGGTTTGCTATAGAAAGCAGTGGAGGGACCCGGGGGTCACTTAGGCGATACAGGCAGGGCACAAGGGGGCTTCTCGGGCCAGCCACCAACTGGACTAGGATGAGGGCTGCCTGCTGCTCACTCCTGCACTGGTAGGTGGTTCCTCTCAGTCCTGGGGGCTGAAGGTGCAGTGCTTAGTCCAGGCGTTGGGTTCCTTTGTTACCTTTGTTACCAGGCAGTTGCGGTCAGGGGGAGCCTCTGGATCCTCTCTGCAGGCATCACTGTTGGGGTGCAGGGTGTCCATGTCGTTGGAGTCGCATGGGAGTCCTCTCTGCTGTGTTGGTTGTCTTGAGTTTGAGGCGAGTGTGAAGACTCATGCTTATGGCGGAAAGTGAGAGTCTTGTTAAAGTTGTTTCAAAGTTGCAAAGTTGTTGCACTTTCTGAATAGTGCCGCTGTTCTCTGGAGTTTCTTGGTCCTTTGGGGGCAGGGCAGTCCTCTGAGTCCTCAGAGGTCGTTGGTCCCTGTCGGATGTGTCACTGTGCAGGTTCCTTGAGTCGGGAGACAGGCCGGTAGGGCTGGGGCCAAGTCAGTTGGTGTCTCCATCGTCTCTGCAGGGCTTTCAGGTCAAGTCTCTTCTTTCTTCAAGTTGCAGGAATCTGATTTCCTGGGTTCAGGGTCGCCCCTAAATACTAAATTTAGGGGTGTCTAGTGGGCAGTAGCCAATGGCTACTGTCCTTGAGGGTGGCTACACCCTCTTTGTGCCTCCTCCCTGAGGGGAGGGAGGCACATCCCTAATCCTTTTGGGGGAATCCTCCAAAACAAGATGGAGGATTTCTTAAGGTAGGGGTCACCTCAGCTCAGGACACCTAGGGGCAGTCCTGACTGGTGGGTGACTCCTACTTGTTTTTCACATTATCTTCTCTGGACTTGCTGCCAAACGTGGGGGCTGTCTCCATGGGGCGGGCATCTCCACTAGCTAGAGTGTCCTGGGGCATTGTAACATGAACCCTGAGCCTTTGAGGCTCCATGCTAGGTGTTACAGTTCCTGTAGGGGGGAGGTGTTAAGCACCTCCACCCAGTGCAGGCTTTGTTTCTGGCCTCAGAGATGACAAAGGCTCTCACCCCAGGGATTCAGAAACTCATCTCAGTGGCAGACTGGCACAGACCAGTCAGTCCTGTACTGAAGGATTGGGTAAAACACAGGGGGCATCTTTTAAGATGACGTCGGTGTGCATTTTGTAATAAATCCAACACTGGTATCAGTGTGGGTTTATTATTCTGAGAAGGTTGATACCAAACTCCCCATTATTCAGTGTAGCCATTATGGAGCTGTGGAGTTTGATTTGACAAACTCCCAGACCATATACTTAATATGGCCACACTGTGCTTAAAATGTCTAAGAATAGACTTAGACACTGTAGGGGCATGTTGCTCATGCAGCTATGCCCTCACCAGTGGTATAGTGCACCCTGCCTCAGGGCTGTGAGGCCTGCTAGAGGGGTGACTTACCTATGCCACAGGCAGTATTTTGTGTGCATGGCATCCTGTAGGGGCAGTACATATGACTCTTCTTGTGCATGCCTCTATGGATACTCTACATCTCCTAATGGGATAGTTGTTTTGGGTGTGGGAAGAATGTAATCAGGAAAGTGAGGATCTTTCAATCTAGCCACATCCTTCACCACTCCAAGTGTAGGAACATGTGCCTGTTCCACTTCAACAAGGCTGGCTATCACAGACTGCTGAAACTGAACAAATGTCATCTTTGAATCTGGAGAACAATCCCTGAATACAACAGAAGCATTGACGGTTGCTAAATATAACAAAAGGATAGCCAGCATCTCATACCAAATGTAAGCCTTACGAACAGCAGTGTAAGGTTCCAACCTCTGACCTACTCTGTCAACACCACCAATGTGCTTATTGTAGGAGGCAGACTCAGTATATGGTGTACACTAATAGTTGAGGTACCCTGTGCTGAGTCCAGGGAATTCTTAGTGATAGTGTAGGTGGTTCTAAATAACCAGAGCTCTCATATAGGTAGCTGTGGAGAGCAGCTTAGCCTTATCCAGAGGGTGTAAAGCGGTTGCAAATACTGCACAGGTCAGTCCATGAAATACACACAGGAAAGAACCACACCAGTGTTAGAAAAATATGTAATGTTTATTATCACACCCTCTAGAACTTACTTTGGTATATCTCCTAACCGTAGGTCTACTCATACAAAAA
Organism: Pleurodeles waltl; assembly: GCF_031143425.1. Lineage (NCBI taxonomy): Eukaryota > Metazoa > Chordata > Amphibia > Caudata > Salamandridae > Pleurodeles > Pleurodeles waltl. The sequence continues at coordinate 1,780,863,417 of NC_090440.1, read as the reverse complement.
TATAATTAGCAACAAGGAAGTAAAGGCATAAAATAACATAGGCCTCTATGTCGGGACCAAACCACATACTAAAAAAATGGAATGCGAAAATCACTCCCAACCCACACTACACCCCAGGGACACTTAGGACTGGGGAAGTACTAAAACCACAAAGGTAAGTTGGTAGGATTCGCCAGGTGCTGATGTGCAGAGTAGAATTCTTGGGCCAGTGTCCGTAGGCTAACATGGGGAAGCCTCCATTGGAGTTTTCACGTTTAGGACCCTTCCCAGAGGACTCAGAGGAAACCTGTTGGGATGAAGGAGTTTTGATAGAGCCCATAGAAACTCAGAACAGTGGAGTACTTATACTAGGGAGCCCAGGTGCATAGGGGGGAATGTTTGTCGGAACCTCCCGCTGAATTCAATGGTGATCTCAGTTGTTCAGCTGATGTTGCGGCCAGTGGACCAGGTCGGTGGAACCCAAGCATTGATTGTGGAAGAAGAGGACTTAAGGAGAGAAGGGCCAGACATCAGATCACCAAGAAGTGCTCAGGCGGTGCAGGAGGGCGATGCCCACCCTTCTCAGTGATGCTTCTTGAAGGATGGAGGATGAAGAAGTGCAACTGTGGGGTCTAGGCGATGCAGGAAGCTCCCAGGAATCATCCATCCACAAGATGTCCTATTCCAGTCATCGAATTGTAGAGGGGTCAGTGGTCAGCAGGACCACCAACAAGCCTTTAAGCAGTGGCAGCTGGTAATTTTAAGAGGGAGGGGGCGGACAGCACACTCACACTCATTCATTCACCCACCCATGCACAAGCATTCACAACACTCATCAACATTAAAACATACATGCACCCACCAAACCATCATTTAAAACACACACACACTTACCTTCAGCTCGGAGGCCCTAGGAGGTCCTAGGAGGGTTGGGACTGCTGCCTTCCCTCACTGGCTGACCAATGAGGGAAGGCAGCAGTCCAACTTTGTCACAGAGTGGGATTGGGTCAGTGAGACTTCTGACCCCATCCCACTCTGTGATGAGGTGTCACTGATTGACACTCACCCTGGGCGCTTCAGGGCTTAAACCTGAAGCTCCAGGTTAAAGTCAATGGGTGACGCTTTCCCTTGTCACCGAGGGGAAGGGCCTTGAGGTACCTTTGCGGAGCTGAGGAGGCCACACCCATAGTGGCTGTGACCTCTTCAGCCCAGCAAAGTTCAGCTCAGACAGCCAGGAGTCTGCACAAATCGTGCATGTCTCGCTCCTGGCTGCCTGAGCTGAACACAAAGAGTGTCTGTCAGGCTGAACTTTGCTCAGCCTGACAGGCACTCTTCATGAGGGGCAAAAGGTGGGTTGTGTGGCCGCTCCGCCCTAAAGGACGCGCCACGGCAGCCTTTAAGAAAAGCATAGAAGCGTCACACGGAGTTTGCAGGATTTGTGTGGACCAGCAATGTCCAGGTGTCTCAACCTTAGCAGGTAGGTCAGGGCCAACCCTCAGCAAGAAGGAGAGCCAGCAGGAATTGTTAGTGCCACAAGCCGGACCCTCTGGCAGCAGGCACAGGAAGTCATAGGGAGGCCTCAGCAGCACAGCAAAGAGGGATGCCCAAGTCCCAGGAGTTGCAGAGAAGATGTCATTCTTGGAGCTGGAAAGTGCTGGAGGCTGGGGCTTCTTGGATCTAGAAGGTCTTTGGGCAGAAGATTCAACAAGCCTTGGCAATGACAAGCAGATGCGGTGCACAGGGGTTCCAGCCAAGCAGCTCCAGCGAGGGACCACAAACTTCCAAGTTGCAAGGAAGATAGATCAGACCTCTGGAGAGCCACAGAACTATCACCTGTGTTGCAGAGCCCTGGACATTCCGTGGGACAGCAGTATCGACAAGCCGGTCGTCGTCATTGAGGTGCCTGCTGATGCAGGGGAGTGACTCCTTCACTCTAAGAGAGATTCCTTCTTACTTTCCCAAGTGCACCCGGCTTTCCAGTGACTCTGGAGGATGCACAGCCACGGGGTTGCAGACGTCTTTGCAGAACTTGGAAACAAAGTCACAGTAGGAACTCTCCTACTGGTTTCAGTCTTGCTTCTGGTTCCAGCGAAAAGCAGCAGCCTTGCCGGTGTCCAGGTTGCAGAAGTGTCTTGCAAAGGAGACTTGCAGACAGTTCCTGAAGTCTTGCTGACAAATCCGGGGTCCCGCCCTCAGGGGAGCCCTTAAGTAACCCAGAAAGGGGGTTTGACACTTACTACAATGACCCACCTATCAGCTGGTGTCAGGGACATCACTCAGCTAGATGAAGCAGTCAGTTGCTCCTAGGGGTCTCTGGTCATCTTATTTCCAAGATTGCAGAATCAAGTGGCCACCCGGCAGAGCTCTGTGCACCTCCTCATGGGAGGAGCTGGACAGGGGGTGGTCACTTCCCTGTCCTTTGTGTAGTTTCGGCCCAGAGTGGGAACCGGGAGTTCCTCCACTGGTGAAAAACGGTTTATGCAAGAAGGGCACCAAATGTGCTCGGCAAAGCAGTCTGATGGCACTAAAAGGCACCCCCAACCCAGCCCAGAGACACCTATTTCTAAAGAGGTGGTCGCACCTCTATCTTACAGGACATCCTTTGTTCTGCCTTCCCCTGCCTGAGTTAAGCTTAGCAACAGCAGGGAAGAACAGTGTCTAGGGTCGGCAGAAGCACAGCCTGGCATGCAGACCCTGCAAGGCTGTACAGGCAGACTTTGGGTGATCCCTGGGTATCCCCCAAAGTACATGGTATCATGCAGCTAGCACTGGAATCAGTGTAGTTGCATAATTCCAGCATGGTGGATACCACACTGTTAAGACTTGCTCTTCCTGTACTCTTTGTATTGCCAGCTCAAACTAAATTTAATGTGCAAATTTGTATTGCCAGCTCAAACCAAATTTAATGTGCAGATGTACAACTTGGCTCACTTACTTTTAACTAGTATGTCTGGTTTATATCACCTCCTTTGAATAAGGATCCATATGTGTTGCATGAATAGTACAATGGACTTTAAGGGTTAATCTGCCATTATCATGGGAACACAATTACTGGTGTTATATTTTAAGCACAATTGTATTTGTATTTAAAAATTAAAATTAAGATCTCCGACCTTTTGCTAATGCCTCAAACAGAAACACGGAGAAAGACTGCAATGTGTTCCAGTGAGTCATTGCAAACACATTTATTGCCACCTGTTCATTTCCCTGTGAGGAGCAAATTGAGAGCGAGTCTATTAATACTGCAACCGCTGTGATGCTCGTGCTTGGCTTAAAGTTTCCAACCTGCTCTCTGTCTCCCCAGATTGTCTGGTCTTTGAAGCATCCCAGTTTTAGGCTGAAGATTTCCACGGCCTCCTCTTCTCCCACACTAGTTCTTGTCCACATTTCCTAGGAAGAGAAAAGAAGAGCATTACTTTCAAGTAAGATCTTTCCGTGCCACCATGCCCCGTGTGTCAAAAGGTTAGTGAACCTTGTGATATTTTTAACAAGAGAAGTGAACTTGTTTAGAATTGAACTGCTTCATTTATCTTTGGGGGTGATTTAATTCAGACATTTAGGCACATTATTCATGACAAATTATAGCAAAAGAATCAATATCTAAAAGTCAAGCACTTTTGATTTGATTGTGCAAATCAACCTGAATGCAGGAATAGATGCTTCAATGTCAGGAATAGTAATGTGGATTTAACTCTTCGCAGAAGTGATTTTTTTTAGGAGACTGTGAACAATGAAAGGGTGAACTAAGCAGAGCCTTTACAAATCAAGGACTGGAGACACATGAACAGTACAGCGTTCTGGCACAATTGTTTTTTGATGCATGTTTACTGAATCATGAAGGAGTGTGTATAGTTCTTATCTTTGTTCAGAGCACCCCAATCTTCAAGTCTGAAGTGTATTTCCTTAGGAAATGGATTGCAGAAAGTCCTGGACCAATGTTCTGTCTTCTCCCTTTCCCAACCCTGTTCCCTACTGCTCCCCCCGAGTACTGTCCGCTCATTCACTGTATTCTTCAGTGGTGAGAGGATAGTTTCAAGGGGTGTGGGTTACCTCTTTGCTCCTGTGGAAACCTGGACTTCAGGTGAGTGGACTTGGGCTTGCCACAGACATGCCTATGTTTGGTGAAGCCATTATGTAGTTAGACCACTCATGTTGACCAGTGTTCACTACATAACTTAAGATGGCTTCCCCACACTTACAAAGTATAGAGAATGGAGCCTGGAGTTTGTGGGGGCACATGTGCTCATGCAGGGATACCCTCACACTTAGAACCAAGCACTGTGCCTTTGGGCTAATGGGCCTACCTTAGGGGTGACTTACAGGGTCAGAGTGCAGTGACGATTATATAAGGTAAACCTTATATCTGAAGTTAAAGGTGCATGCACCATTTCACACAGGCTGCAATGGCAGGTCTGTAGTCACAATTTGCATGATCCCCCATGGGTGACACAATACATGCTGCAGCCCATGGAGGACCCCTGGTGTACCAATGCCCTGGGTACCTATGACCCATATGCTGGGGACTTACCTGGGTGCGCCAGTATGCCAAATATGAGATGTAACGTTACAACTAAATGAAGGGGAGAGAGCAGTTAAACTGGGGTCCTAGTTAGCAGGATCCCATTGTACTACAATCTAAACACACTGACACCAGGCCGACGCTGGGGGTAACTATGCCAGAAAGGTGCTACTTTCCTACTAACAGTCAGAGGTGAAGTACTTTCATCATTAATGGCTATCAGCATGTGGACTTCTCTCCTGTTTGCAAATTTGACTGCTAGAAGTTCAGCACTACACAAAGCACTGGACTGGCCCCTCTCAAGTTTTCTACAAACAAGGTATTTTGGGTAACCTTTACGGTTAGGGCAGATTGTGCACAAGCAATATTCCCTGAACAATTTCACACCAGTGTAGAAGATAGCTACGTATACATGGTGACCTTTGTTATACAGAGCTCTACCAAGTTCCCACATCATTTTCTCACTAACTCTGGAAGTGGACGGACAACCAGGGGGATCAATTGTGGAATCCCTACCAGTGTACACCCTGAAATTACAGACCTATCCAGTACTACTCTCAGACAGCATATACATCTTAATTCCATAACATGCCCTTTTACTAGGAATGTACTGCCTAAAAAACAAACGGCCCTTGAAGAGGACCCAAGACTCATCCATAGCAATTTCTTTCCCTGGAACATAGATCTCTGTAAATCGATCTACAAGGTGACCAAGGACAGGCTCAATCTTAAAAAGATGGTCACAATGAGGGTGATCTTGTGTGCAATGCTGAAGCATTATCAACAAAATGCAGCATCCAAAGCAGAAGCAAATACTGATCATGACTCTTAGTTGGAGGAAATATAGCCATTGCCATTAAGTGATTAGTAGACCAATATTAAGACAATGATGGCTTCCATATCAAGCCTATCAAAAAAGTTAAACCCAAAAACTTGTTTAACTCATCCAGATTTGTGGGTGTCCACCGGCTAGCTCTAGAGTGGGGCAATGTTGTCCCTCAAATAATGTTCAGCATACAAATTAGTGTGGTCAACAATCACATTCAAAAATACATCATCCATAAATAACTGAAAGAAATTTATTAGCAAAAAGCTTCAGTATTCACTCCACACCCTGCAACACCAGTAAAGGCAGACAATGCCAGCTGCTCCATATTTGGAGCGACCCAGAGTTCAGCACTTCCAATGGAAAGCCTTTCAGCCCCAAGCTGCAATTCAGATGCCTCTTGCTGCACTATTAGCCCCCAGTGTCCTCCTCTAAAAGAGGCACTTCCTCTGCACTGAGAGTGGCTTCATCATCAGATGACTCTTCTTAGACAGCAAATTCACTGCCTGAATCTTGGACTGCTTCCTCTGTCTCAGATGCAGTGTCAGTGTCATAACAATGGTCAAAGAAAGATTCAAAAATAATACCAACAACCTGCTGAACAGTAATTCTGCAGCTAGCCATAATCCTTACTAATAAAAGTAACTCGACAAATGAGTCAACAATAACCAACACTGTCTAAATTAAGTAATAAACAAAGTGTGGCATTATCAAATGGAAAGTAACACTACTGGTAATTTGGAAGGAAAAGTCAATCAATACAACACAAACAAAGACCTATATGTTCAAAAACAATACCACTCACTTGCCAGAGACAACTGTATTCACCAGCTACCAGCAGCAATGACCCAGCAAGCACCAACGATATCCCGCTAACAAAGAAAAACAAAAGAAAATTACTCGCAAGACAACACAATACACATCATACACAATTCCAAGGAGAATTTCACACACAATCAAACAGAAGCTAAATATGCTGCTATTATTACACCATTTATGAAAAACACATTGCATGCATACTGATCTAATACTGATAATCATTTAGATTAAACAGTACAAAAAACTATTCTTAACAAACTCATGCAACTACACTAACAGCAGATCTACTGGTGTTGAAACCGCAAGCAGGAGTCACAGCAAAGGAAATCAAAAGCTTTGCACTAGAATAAAAAAGACAAATAGAACATTACAATCACAAATGCAAATGATGACAAGAAATGAAACAATTGACATGATAAAACACTATGACCATCCAAATGTCAGCCACAAACATTACCAGCCAGAAGCCAGTCAACACACACCGTAAACCATATGCCAGTCCACAAACACTGCCAGACAAGCTCCAGTCCACACACACCGCTCGGCAAATGCCAGTGCACCCACAGCCAGCCAAACGCCAGTACACGCAGACTGGCAGCCGAACTCCAGTTCACGCACACAGAAGCTTTGCCTGGGGGACAGATGGACCCAACAATATGGCCAATTTGCCCTCAAGGAAGACAGAATGGCCAAAGTGTATTCCCCCGTAAAGGGAAATGACCCTTGCCCATGGGGTTGCTTCCCGACGTATATACAACGGAAATCTGTGAGTCTAGTGACTTTCTGCTCCCTTTGGGGGCAGATGAGCCTAAAAATAGGGTCAGCCTGCCCCCAAGGAGGGCAGAAATGGCCAAAATGTGCCCCCATGAAGAGAGCGACCCTTGTCCAAGGGGCTGCCCCACGGCATATATATATAATGAAAATCCCTGGTGTCTAGTGGCTTTCTGCCTCCCTTGGAGCCATATTTGCCTAAACATACATTTAGACACACACAGACCAGAACACACACACACAGTGCCACTGTGTGACACACGATATTGGCTCCCATCACCCGGTCACCCGGTGAGGAGTCAATAGCACAAGTTGGCAGGGAAAACGAGCTGAAAACCACTCCAAGCCATGCCCCCTCCAAGGCCCCACCCACCTCACAGTGTGAGATTGTTGGTGAAGTTGGCAGGTCTGCATACATATAATTATTTATTCATCCATCCATGCACTCCCTCAACCATACCGCCGTTGACTTATTCTCAGTTACCTACTCACCAATAAACTCTACGACTCACCCAAACGTTCCAGTCAATGAAAAGTCACTTTTGCGTTATGTAAATGCTTGTATTTGAATCTCCTCTATGAAATAATTTTACTGGGCTTACTGCTGATTTGCATAAACTACACGCATTTTAGCTGCGGTGTCAATGCCAGCAGTTAACAGTAAAACCAACTTTAACATCACTTGATATGACAAACTGCAGAATGAAACGTTATTCAAAAATTGAATTATTACTATAGTTAGTATTCAGTTTGTCCTCTCTGGTTGTTCTTCATCGTTTCCTAGTAAATTTTGCGAGCTAACACTTACCTTTCGTGCTCATCTGGTTGTGAATCAATCCACAAGCACAATAAAAAAAATCTGAGGTCACATTTTGATTGATGCGACAGTAAACTAATATCTAAGGGACTAGATTAGAGAGGAAGCCATTTCTATTCTGTTTCTGAAGTCACTTCTTGATCTATGGCAGGCCGCACGTAATCTAATTGAGAGTGCAGCTAATGTGATAGAAGTGCGTGCTGCTTGCAGAACTCACTTCAACAATGATGTGATTTAAAGTCGGGAAGATAGCGGGCAGCACACTGCATGACACCGGCCGCCCTTTAGCAGCGGCTGTAGTCGGAGATGCATATCAATGCGCTGTTCAATCGGGCCGCACACAGCGGGGGCTCGGGGCTCCACCGCAGCAGAGAAGCGTCGCTCTGCCAGAGGATGGATAGCCAGACCTCACATCCGGCCAAAGAGCAATCAGTCACTTTTGTATTACACATCTTTTATCGTAAATAGATATGTGCAACGTCATGGCACATCTCTTAATAACAACACGGACGTAGCATTAGTGTAACTGTCAGCTATCACAATCCCAACCTCCCGCAGTACGGTGTTGCCGCTGGCAATGTAACTTTCTTTTGGACTGTACCTTCTGATTTCAACAGCCCAGCACCCCTGTGGAGGGTGATAGGGAAATAAAGCTATAGGACCACACAACTGAGACGCCACGTGCACTGTTTTGTATTGTGCTGTATTACTGATATCCTTTATATAGCGTTTCATACCCCAGTGCCGGCCTTAGGATATATATCTTCGGGCCCTGTGCACAGTATACTGTACAGGCCTCCTATGACACAAGTCAAATTGTTTTTCATTGCTAATCATTTTATTTTAGTAGATTGTTAACAAGTACAACAAGTAAAATGTAAGTATATAAGTGCAGCTGTAATAGAACGATATATAATGCTCCTTCTTCTCAAAAAGGGACCCTTCCTTGCTTTCTGGCCTGTAAATTATTTTATTAATTCACTGCAGTTGAGAGTTCGCCCAACTTCATGTTCAATTTATATTAGTGCTAAGCCAGTCAGCTGGTCCTGGACCATTGAAGAGTGCAAGTAATTCTTAATAATTTTCAACTTTGAGACGGAGCACACGTTCCAACAGTAATCCAGGGAAGCACTGTCGTTACCTGCTACTGTTCTGCGATCTCGGAGCTAGCAGTGGCATAGGCAGTGTTTACAGAAACCATGAAAAGCCTCCCGCTTTCTGTGGTGCGTGTCACGTTTACAGGGCTTCTGAGGTGCACACACTCCCTTCCACCTCCACGCCCCATTGTTTTATTGTTGCCTCCACAGCTGACTGCGCCCAGCTCTTCCTCAGCTGAATGCACCCGCTGACATGAGCACCAGTGCTGAAGGGCAGGATCTCTGACGTCGATGGTAAATTTCTGTGAATTTTTCTGGGACACTTTCGACTCCCCCCCCCCATGGAGCGGGCCGACTGCACGGTTTGCACACCCCTAAGGCCAGCATTTCATACCCCCAACGAGGGTCCAAAGCACATTTGATTTGCAGATGGGTAGCAGAAAGGCAGCAACACGTTGGGTGGAGCCCAGTAAAAAAGCAATTTAAGTGTACCACTGGTCATGTTGAGGTCTGCCTAGAAGGGACTTGTTTTCACATGTTTGCCTCATCCCCAGGGGGCGAAGAGGGCTTGAAGAAGCCTACACTACCCAGTAATTAATGCTTTGGGCAATGTTTCTGAGGTAAAGGAAGTCTCAGGGATTGGTTCCTTCTGTGTGGGTCTCCTTATCGTGACTTCAGTTTTAGCTCCCCCATACCCAAAACAGTTTGTACTTATTATCTTAAAATGGGCCATCTATATATTTTGAATCACCGCTGTCAAATGTCCTACTTCTCATGTGCTCTATTAGTTCTCCTATCACAAATGCTGAGGACTGTCTTTGCTTGGACAATTACATTGTACCTTACAGCGAGCCACATTGCATGCATGTCAGAAGTGCACCAAACAAACGTTAAACTCGTGTCTCCTCTACATGCCTCAGTTCTTATTATCAACATTCACATGTTCAGCCATTTCCGGGTCGTAGTCTCACTGAATCGGGCAAACAGCAAAGCTTGGCACCTGTGGGAAGCCTGAAATCTGGTATAATGGCCGAGGGAGTCAACATAAAGCTGAGATGCTCACAAAGCTCTTGCGACCTATTGCATCTGATAATTAATTTAAGTGGCTGTCCCATGAACAGTTGTTCAGGATAGCATCCAATGTTTTCTGTGGTGGATCAGCACGATAACATGTGGATCCGTGACACTGAGCTCAGGCTATCGTGGCTATTTCAGACCCTGAAAAGAATTTGTGATATAGATTACAGGTAATGCAAAGTCTCTATCCTTTTTCTTAATGGAATTTGCAACTTTCCGTTATGAAAACTAGGAACATTTTCATTGCACACCAATGAGTGAAATCTCACCGATTCACAAATCTTCCAATAAACGTCCCAAAATATTGGTCTGAACTAGTTTGGCTGGCTGCATTGGCATCTGAAATGGAAGTTTTATTTGGATCTCTCGCAGATTTCATTCTATGCCTTTTTTATTTCATTTTATTTACCAAGAGATCAACAGTAGAATTTAAGAGTGTTGTATGGCTCATGGTGATGTACACATACATAGAATAGCATGAACTTTCACATTGACAGCTGTTGGTACTTTTGTAAGCCTCTTTTTCATCTGTCCATTTAATTTATATAAAGTTTCCTTGTCCAACACTGAAAAAGTCTCTGGAGTAGGTCCGCCATGAAAGAAGGGTTAGTATTCAATATTCTACCTGGGCAAAGAGGTGACACAACTTGTGACAAGGAAGGCTCCACTGCTAAAATTCCAGAACTTTTTATTTTTTTCATTTTTACCCAATATTGTTTTATAGTACAGACTTTTTAATACCTGGGTGTAATTTCCTCCATGCTTCTCCTCCATGTTTAGCACTTAATCTAGTGATGGGTGGAGTCACATAAATACGGAGTTCTGTGAACGGGCAGTAATAGGCATTTTGCGCTTCTCATGGCGATTTTTTGCTCCAGAAGCTTGTTACATGTTGTTGAATCACCCCGAGAGGCAACATGCAGCATGCCAGAGGGCGCAGCTTCTTTCTGCTGCTCGAGTAGATTTTCTGCTGGAGCTCCAGCTTTCGCAAAGCAAATGGTTGCAACATTTCGTGATCTCCCGCATTGAGAAATCTCACAGGAGGCATTCTAGCACACAAAAATCGCAAGGGATGCAAATTCTCACTTGTGCTCGCCACTTACCATTGGTGAGGCAAGTGCAGGGAAAAACTCTGCCACACAGCGGTTGGCGGATTTGTGCCAGACCTCCACGCTCCAAGCGGAACGCAGAGTGGGCAAAACTCTACAAATTCCACTGGCAGAGCAACATTTTTCACCCACCCCTAATTTAAACCAGAAATTTGAGGTTTTTCCATTTCACAGTGCCTTCAAATATTAACATGTAAGCCTGTCATATAGAAAGTAGCTCATTTGCTGCCTGTAATTCAGGGTTGGGTGTATTGCATGTTGCTGTGTGAATAACTCTATGAAATCATGTGCATGTGGTGGAACACAACACACAATGAAATAAGCTCATCACTGTCTCAGCGCAAATTGTAGTCCTACTCTCTTCAAGCAAGAAAAGGCCTTATTGGCCAATTCTTGAGTGGCAGCATGCACCCCCATGAACTTCTTGATGCTAGAAACAAAACAGGACCTTATTTGGTAAGGAAGACAGTGAACCCCTGTTCGCCTTATGCAACTTTGACCTCACCAAGGTCGTCATGCAGTGGGAGTCGTCATGAAATATTCACCTTGTGATTGGTTTCTATTCATTTGGACCAGTTTCATGAAACTCTGCTGAGAGAAGAGGTTCTGAGACCAGTCCTCAAAATAACGATCTTCTTGGCAAACAATAACCCCTTTCCTAATATAAACCCACTTCCCCTAAAAAACATAGAAGAGAATTTTGAAGTTGTAGTAGCATTTTCATGTCAGTGTACCCTAATTTCAACATTGAAACGTTAAAAGCTAAGCCAGTGACCAACTACTGCTGAACTGCAGGGAGCCTGAGCAATCTGCTATTCAAGTGATCTGCTTGAATGGTTGTTAATACTGGAGCAACGTAATTGTGGCTTCGCCCTTATGCGTTACAAAAGTAATACAATTGTCTAATCAACATCATATACTCTGTGTACCTTCACATTATTGATGTAAGGTGATGCATCAAACATGTTATTGAATGTGTAATCACTGTAGAAGTTAGAGTGTGATATACACGTGTTCTAATGTTTAACCTTAACATGAATATTTGTAGTTCTCATTCATATTTACACTTGTGTTTTTAAATATTGGTGTTTTTGAAAGCACATTGCATATGTACTCATGAATTAATTTTTCACATTTTACATTTATTCTGACATCATGTTCGCACGTACAGTGTTGTTTTAGAAATACATATTGACAATGATTTATTAAGTTAGCTTAAGTGCTGCCATTTTAACATAAGATGTATTTTTCCCTGCTCTGCGTGTGTTTTCTTTTGCAGATGTGCATTAGTAGTTTCTGAACTAGAGAATGGAGTATTGTGTATTAGAGATAGGGAGGTCTGAGAAATACATTTTGGCATTGACCGGATGAGTTAATGAGCAGAAGAAGCCTCCTATTCTTTCTGTATCTGAAATGAAGAAACTCAAGCTTAACCTGGTCGTTGGAGCTCTGTTTGGTGGGAGATTCATTCAGTGTTGCAAGTCTGCTCTATGAGAGCGAGAAATAATTGGGTTTCTGGTGGCGTGTTTGGAGATATGGATGCTCCTGGAACTTTCCACTTTAAGTTAGTGATCACATTGTTGGAGTTGTGGCTGATTCCTTTGGACTTTGCGAGATACAGACCTCACTACTTTCACTTGCCCTTTGAGAGTGTTTAGCTTCATGCTAACACTTTTTAAGACTTATACTGGTGTTTTTATGATTCTGACACCTGCCTTGCTTTATTCCCAAACCCATTGAGACTCTTTAGCTTGACGTTTCCTATCTTAGTTAGCACCTGAACTGGATGATCTTAAATCTGTTCATGTTTTGAAGGAGTAATCCGAATTCCCTTAGGGAATGTCAATTCCTGTTCCTTAGTATCTGCATTGCTGTGACTGTGTTATTGAGGTTGAATTTATTTCGGTGTTTCAGCTTGTTGGTTTGATTCTGCACCTTTACAATATGATCTTGATCTGCGCATATATTGGAGTGACTATTACTACGCTAATTTGAAATAAACCTACTAAACTCTCCAGATTGATTCCTGGTCTTCATTGTGTGGCCAAATGGGCTTCATGAGCTTTAAATTGTAAATTTGTGGCTAACTCCTTTGCCTCCCAGTCTACTGCTAGATACAATAAATGGAGACCACTGTCCGCTTCCATGCGCACTCCCTCAGAATCATTACACAAAGAGTTTGAACAGCATTCTCTGCTTGTCTTATGAAAGAGTCTTGTCTTCAACAGTCACAATTTTGTTAACAACAAAGGGAGTGGACTACAGACCCCCATAAATGGCTGTAGTGGCAAGGGCGTAGGAGACATTAAAGTCTTATTTACGACTATTTAGCGCCACCGTAGCGTAATTTATTCTGATGCTGCAGCAGCGCTAAATCAACTTGAGATCTACAATGTGATGCTAGAGAACTCTACTGGGCTAGCCTAATTTTTTATCAGCGTTGGATCTGGCTGCTTCAGATACTGACAATGATATGCAATGTAGGTGTTCCCTCCTAAAAGATTACGCTAGCCCGTTAGCCCTGTATTTACAAGCTTTTAAAAAAATGAGCCGTGCCTAGGAAAAGTGATACTAACTCTGACTAGTGTCAACATTTTAATCCCAGGTCAGAACAGGCATTAAAATGACTCTTTGGTACAGGGACATAAGGCGAACACAAACAAAACATACTGGCAACCTGGAGGACAACATGGACCTACTCCTGTTACAACTTGGGGCACCAAGGAGATCGGCAAAAGACCCAACATCACCACCACCAGAGCCAGCACCACTACAGTCACCACCACCCAGATCACAAAGGCAGCACAGGAGAAGGGACCACGTCCATCACCAGCGGGCATCCCTGATTGCCCTCAGGGAGGAGGTCATCACCTTCTACCGGCTGTGCAGGGAGTCAATCTTACAGCTGCTCCGCCTAATTGCGCCACAACTGCAGGCAACGGTTGGTGGTCCACCAACATCCACCGTGGACCAAGCTTCTGGCTGTGCTTTACCTCCTTGTGTCTGGATCCTTTCAGACCACAGCAGCACGAGTGGGTGGAGCATCACAGCCCTCCCTGTCTGCATTCATGCCCTCTGTTCTGGATGCAATCATCCGCTTCACACGCCAACACATACTCTTACCCAACACCAAACAATTGCAGCAGGAAATTTAGCAGGGCTTCTATGCAATTGCTGGGTTTCCACATGTCCTCGGAGCCATGGACTGCATCCACATGCAACTTGTACCACCTGCCTAAACAGAACATGTGCACCACAACCGGAAGCACACACATTCGATAAATATGCAGGTCATTATGGATCATCACGGCTTAATCATCAATGTGTTGGCCAAATACCCAGGTAGTGTCCATGACGTGTACATCTTCTGCAACTCCATCATCAATCAGAAGTTTCAGGATGGGCAATATGGGAATGGCCTGCTTGTAGGTAAACACACATCAAGTATCGAACAGCCACAAAAATAAATAGGTATGTGGGACACAATACACAGATCACTCTCTGCCTGTACAGATTGGAACTGCATGATGAGACCTGTCACGCAAACATGTACTCTGCCTCTGTACTCATATCAAAAGCAAATCAACCTGACATAAGGGTGAAGTCATTTCAAGCCACTTTTGCATTTGTTGTGTGATGTAAAGGCACACAGCCATGCATAGCAGACAGGAAACCTGATCTACATCTGTGTGTGCAAGGGAGGTGTACCATCTACACTGGGGGGTGGTCACATGCAACACACATGGGACATCAGCTGTGCCATGCTTCATGCATCAGGGTTTAGAGGCCTCAGTTACCAGGCCCTTGTGCCTCTTTGTGCCACCAGAGCAACATGTATATGATGCTCTGCTGCCTCAGTGTGCCAGGCTATATTTACAAGGCCATGCAAAGCAATGTTGCATGGTTTATCATGGCCTTGTAAATATGGGCAACTTGCATGCATAACACTGTGCTAAAGGGCCGTTCCATTGGTGTCGCTTGGGGTATACCCACACTACAGACATGGAAGACAAACCAAGTCTGGAAATGTATCACAATTTAATTCTATCTCAGGGGTGGCGTAACAGAGACTGCAATGGGTAGAAATGTCTACATCACTCCTCGTATCTATCTCTTCCTATGTGTGCCGCATTCTGCAGCACACATAAAAAGAGGGAAACACCTCCTGTGATGGTTTATGTGCAGGAAGGTGTCCCTTCCTGCACAAAAATAATCATCCATACAACACAGGCACCCTTGCACCATGGTGCAAGGATGCTTGCCTTGGTGTCAGACATTAATTTGTGCATCAGTGCATGTGGGGAGGTAAGAAAGGTGCTATATGTTGTAGATATGGTGCACTCCTGGCCTTTCCTGGTGATGCATGGCAGTACAGCAAGGCACTTGCTGCGCCACCCTGTGCCATAGGCTTAATAAATGAGACCCTAGGTGCTAGATAAAAAAACCTACACCCATGGGCAGTTGTACAAATGTCTAATGCAATGCTAAATAACTCACATCGCACATGTGTGAAGTGTATTGCCACACACAGACATCACTCACCATGCTACTGAGGCAGCAGCCTTGGCTGGAAGGTGCACCTGCACACACAAATTCTATCCTGAAAGCCAAGAAGTACACCTACAAGTCTCTGATGCAAGTGTGAATGTGTACTTGAAAGGCAACTTGTGTGTAAATCCAGTTCTATGGACTCCAAATTGGCATGAGGACCCAAGTAATGTGTTCAAGTTCCCCTTCTTAGAGACGTAGTAGAGTGCATGAGGTTGTGTAGCTGTCCAACAGATGACCCTACACAAATCTTGAGGATACATGTCACGTGCACAAATTAGCTACAAATCTGCCTCACATGCACACAATGTTACAACACCATGACATGAACACATGGATTGGGAAATGGCAGTTGTCAAATCATGTCACTGAGTTGTGATGTGTGAGGGCATACTGTGTGGATGGCATCATGTGAACTGTCATGGGCAATGTAGGACACTCAATGCCATGGGCAAATGTAATGTAGGGCAATACCAACATCTGGGGAGGATCCTGGACCTATACATGTGTCTGTGTCAGCCAGCTCTAGCATGTCACCACAACCTAGGCTGAACATAAAAAAATAATTCACAGCCACATTCTGTCCCACCACACATGTAATGCCAAAACAAAACTTTGAGTGGACCAGATGTTTTGCTATACTTCAGACTGAGAGAAGACAAAATGACAGGAAAGCCAACAATGCAGCACTCTCAGTCTGTGTAATGAATTTATTAAAGGCACTTCTCGAGGTTCGCACAGGGAAAGCTATTAGGTCAAATGCAGCAACACAAGTACACAAAATAATCACAGCAGTAGAATAAAAGTGATCATAGAAACAAAGAAAACACACTACTTCAACCATGGATTATATATCTATATATTATGCATTCATGTACAACGCAAAGATAAAAATAAGAATTAAAAATGCATCACCATGGAGCATGACATAGACATCATCTCTTTGCCAGCTGCAAGCCGTGAACCCAAACGATAGTGGAAAGAGAGAACTACCCACAATGGAAATCTGTGCAAAGGCCTCCCCCTCCTGGAAATTAGTTCTGTCCAATCCCGGTCGTCAAGCTTCCTCTTATATACTTTAAACAAGTTGGAAAGGAGAATTATAGAAACTTTCCCTCCCATACAATAAGTCGTTCAAACACTGGCTGTACCAGGTCCGGGTTGAAATATCACGTTTAGAGATTGGCCACATTCCATGGTGCGCTCCCAAGACCAAACTGTTCCCTGCTGTACCATAAACACTCTCTGGTACATCCTTATCTCTCCCGCATTCCTCCATGTTATGTCCCTGCCTTGGTGAGAAAGAGAACGAGAGGAGTGAAAAGCATGTTGCATAAGTTGTGCGTGAAAAAATACCTGCACCACCAATATGTTGGTGTTTGAAGCTAAGCGAAGCATAAAATAGAGTCAGTGGTCAAGATGGAGCTGGGGGTAAAATACTGATAGCATTATACCAGAGTGATGGAAATCAGACACCATCCAACCCTTCTGCACAAATATGCCTGTTAGGAAGTTGATTAGTATAATGTTGATGCCCATGCACTGCTTTGGTCATCACACACAGTCAAAGTCAATGAACAGGCCCTTGGAAATGGCAATACACTGCCATGATGCACATATCATGTGTTCATAATTGGGAGAACAGCATGACAATACAAATACATGACACACATATGCAGGATGTATGCAAATGAAGTAAACCATAGCAATGGCATTTTATTTCCTCCAGCATTTCAACTGACCAGGGGTATGGCATCCAGCCATGGGTAATGACACCTTTTGCCAATCCACAAACAGACGCGGAGGGGGACTATAACCAGGCACATGTTCAGACCAGTAACATGGTGGAGAGGATCTTTGGCTTGCGAAAAGCCTGCTTTCGCTGCTTGGATGTGTCAGGTGGGTGACTGCTGTATTCCCCACCCATGGTTTGCAAGATGATCCTGGCATGTGCCATTTTGCACAATATTTGTGTAAGAACCAATGTCCCCTGGGATGAGGAGCAGGAGCCTCCCCGGGAAGAGAAGAAGGATGAAATGCCAAAACATCAGAATATACGGAACACTGCTACTGGTGCATGGCAACTTGTCCACATTGTTCAGCATTTCTTCAACTGAATACATGTGGAGTAGAGCATGACTGCCAAACATGTTAATAATCACATACAACATACCTCCTGGAGTGTTTGGCAGAGTCCCATTTCCAGAAAAATCTACATCCAGGAAACCATGAGTGGCCCCAAGAGTTGTCAATCTAGTGTGAACACTGTTGTCATTCTGTATGTATCAGACACAATGCACTGAGCTCCGAAAAGTGTGGTGTGTAATGTTTGCATTGCCTGCTAAACAAACAAGTTTTAATGAAAACAGCCATATCTGCCACTGAACCATTGTTCTAAATGGAAAACAGATAGATAGGTATCACTACATGCTGCATCAGGGCAGCACTGTATGCCAGGATTCGTAAATAGTAGTCAGGAACTGCAATGTGAGATATGTGTCAAATCAATGGCTGAAAGAACCATAACACTGCTGACAACTCATAACATCAACATCTTTTGCACTCACATGTATGACAAATAATAAGTGCATCACAGAGTACAGAACATCTATATTTGTAATGCAGTGTCCAAAAAATCAGTGATCAACTTGCATGTATGCCAATCAATGTCATAGCATGTCTCATAGTGTTGGCAATAGGTCTGAGTACATCAGGACATAGAATGACGTCTTCTGGTATGTTTGAACATTAACTGGAAAGACCATTACCCAAAACTACCCCTACTCACTGTGCAGCTGACAAAGGCTGTAGCTGTGGGTGACTACTCCTCAAAACACACCCACATGGAAGCCCAGCTCAGTCCAAATCATGGCTTAAACATGACCAGCTACATTATGGAGGGGGCTCCAAGAGTACCACAGTATTACCCATGGAGTCAGGATAGCTTTTAGGACCATTTACCCTACTCTTCAACTATAGGCAACAAACCACTGCTGTGCTGCCTACTGGCAAACACATGTGCAGGCCATAATCTCTCATGGCCCAATGACAATGGGGAGCAGGAACAGCTGGACGATGAGTATGTGGAAGGTGGGGAGCCAGCACAAAATGGAACATCGATAGCAGCAACATTGCTGAGTTACCAAGACTAGTCATGTGTAAGGCAGATGTGTGATTGACTCACACAATGTCAGAATAGCGTGAAAACAAGAAAGAGTGTACCTATGTAAGATTACACATAATATCACAACCAGTGTGTGAGCAAATTACCTTATGTTAAAGTCATCCAGTTTCCATATACTAAAAATTTTCAGTCACTGAAAATGGTGTTGATTGATCTTGACTGTACCCTGGGTCTGCTAACCCAGCCCAGGGCTACTACTTTGTATAATAAGCATAAGCTATATAGCCACAAGCAGAATTGCCAATGACAGACTCCTGTAAGTCCCTAGTAGACCATAGGGCAAGGTTGAATTGCCCTACCTATAACTCCCTACTAGATAAGAGGACAAGTTAAAATCGCTTTACGTATAAGTCCCTGGTAGATAACAGGGCAGGGAAGTTTTGACTGTCTGCTGTATGTCAAATGTGGTGGCAGGTGCAGATACCATATCCTGTGGCAAACTGACAGTGTGTCCCCTGATTGGAGGCCCCTGGATGGGGTGAACATAAGCAAATTGCACCGTTCACATATCCATACACGTGTTTATTAAGGGGCTCATTTACAAGCCCCTTGGGCCACCGGAGTGTCACTCTTTTTCAGATGTGTGGTGGAACTGTGCCCTGCTCCATATTTAAAAGGTGGCATCAAGTCACTTTTCGTGGCTTGATGCAGCCTTGTAAATATGGGCCACACCAGTGCAGTTTTGTATGGCAAAGGGGTGTGTAATGGGTATTGCTGTGGGTGTACCCAAGCAACAACCATTGCTTTTTTAAATGGTCCCAGATTTAAATGGAAAGGTAAACGCGAGGCAGCACAAAAAACGTATGCCACCCCAGGGGTGGTGTTTGAGTGCCGCAATGAGGAGAAATACTTTTTTTCCTGCTTTTTTTTACTCTTTCAATGGGCATCATTTATGACGGAATGGCACAGGGTGGTGCCACAAGCTAATTTTTGCTGCCGCAAGCTGTGCCATAACCAGAATGCAGGGATGCATCGTATGTTCAAGAATATGGTGCGTCCCTTTGTTCTCCCCTGCATCTGCGCTAAATTAGCTTCTTAGTGCCAACGCAGGCACCCTTGCACCACAGTGTACTAGGTACAGCGCCACTTTTCATAAATCTGCTCCATTGTTTGATGTCTGCCCTGTCCTAGATTTGGGTGTCCAGGCCACATTCCATGGCTAGTCCATTGCATCCCTGGGGGGTAAACTAAGCAATGGGCTGAGGTGCCAACAAATAGTTGGAACATGGGGCAACTCTCTGAAGTTGTGTCCATGAATCATAGGAAATGTGGCCTATGCATCGTCTGATCCTTGTAAGGCATGTACTCTCACCCATGTACACTTTCTATGCATACACTGGACACATGGAAAGAGAGGAGTGTGTGAAACACAACTATTCACAGGTAACACAACAATCCACATGACTGTAAAAATGATTTCTACATGACACCATACATATTTACACATATTACAGTCATTGCATCAAAAAAATCGACGCATTGTCCCAATGCGTTTTTTTTAATCCATTGTGTCTGCTAAAACTCAGGCATCCTATGGGACGTGTCGGAACTGACTCATGGTGCATCGTCATGCATCATAAAAAATCCATGCACTGTCATGTAGCGTCAAAAAAATCAACTCATAGGCTCAAAATGTGCCGCATCAGCACAGGAAGTGATGTAATGGATCAGTCATGCTGCAAACAAGGAACTGCAAAGTTACTTTCACTTTCTCTTACAGTCTCAATCGTTTTGCCTGTGTTTGAGAGAGGTAGTGAGTTGTTGTAGGTGTCTTTTTTGCTGTCTTCTGTCTCTGTAGTGTCCCTGACGTCTGTTTTGTCCTGTCTATTTGTGTATTGTATATTTTTTGTGAGTGTATTGTCAGGTGTTTGTCTTTGGGGTAGTTACGTCTGTTGGGGTAGTTTGGGATTTCAGTTATTCATTTAGTTAATTGTGGGTTTGGTTTGGGGCATGTCGCGGAAGGGAATGGCCTGTGGCATGAGTGCAGAGGAGTTGGGTGGGTTCATATGGCTACTGACCCACTACCTCCCACATATGGTGGCCATGGGCCATCCTGTCATCCAGGGCTATGGGACGGAGGTGTGGAACTGCATTGACGGAAGGTTTTCTTCCACATGCTATGGATCTTTGAGGTGGAGAGGTCGGCCCACCAGCTGAAACGTTGATGGGCAGACCTCATAAGCAGGGAACGTGACCTCCTCAACTACATGGGAATCGAGGTCAGAGAAACTGTTGGTAAGTACACATTCTTTGTGGCAGATTCCTTGTATTGCACTTCTAATCAGATGTCTGCTACCCACAGGGACTCCTTTACTAAGTTAGAACACAGGGCAGGACGGCAAGTGTTGTTGCTGTGCCAACATGCATCTCCAAAAAGTGCAGCAATGCCCCATAATTATGACATAGCACATTTCTGTTCTTGTCACCTGTGCTTGTGCATAATTTGCTGACGGACACCAATGCACGCACCCTTGTGTCATGGTGCAATGGTGCATGGTTGACAGGGTTGAATGTTCATGTGCAGGAAGTGACACCTTCCTGCCCATACACAATCCTCAATGGCATTTTGCATCATCCATCTGTGCTTTGGTATGCAGCACATGTAGCATGAGGAAACAGGGAGTAGCCATGTATTTCTCTCCCATCGGGCCACTGTGATGGTACCCCTGAGGTGCCGTTTGAATCAGATGATTTACCAGCCTTGGGATCATGGCCTGACACACTGTGCCACACAAACATAACTAAAATGTTGCTCTAGTGGTGCAGGTTGACACTTGGGCTTGTAAATGTGGCCCATAGTGTCAGTGGTCCAGATATGTCAGAGCACAAGTGCCATCACACCCCAAAACAGTCATTTCATAGCCAAAGCATGAAAAAAAGAATACAATTACTGGGTTGTCGTGCGTCCACACTGGGCAGTGTCCCCAGTATATCTATCAGGCACTTTCCTGTTAGCACCACAGTGCACATGTCACTAGATGTGCTGTGGGCAGCCTGAGGAAATGTGCACAATTCCTTACTACTAGAGCATTTGCTAACATGTGCCAATCTGGGAGATGTCCCTTAGCATTGGAGATCCTTTAAAAAAAAAAGAAATTCAAGGGATTATGTATCACATAGATGAGGCATGCTGTGTGTGACTATGAACATAGTCATTTCATGTTGAATGTCATATGCCTGATCATGTCACATATGTTTGTATCTGAAATGTGTGTTTGTTGACTTTGAACATGCAGCAATGACATTGAATGATGTCTGTTAAATGAAGGGACAAGGATGTCTAACTACTGTTGTATATTGCATAGCCATGTACATGTGATGAAAAGTGTGAGGCAGGAGTATTATTAGTCATGGCGGAGTCTGTTCTGTGAGTCCTATGCACAGTGCCACTACACTCAGTTAGCCTTGACAAAACCTGGGGTTTGTCTGTACCTGAGGAATGTATGTACGGTACCAACACATATCTGTACATATCATCCTGGAAAACAAATGAATTACATTGAGACAGGACCAATGGCCCATTTGAGTTGTCATAACCATTAAGCCAAAATAATCATTTGCAAGTCATGTGTAATGTGCAATATTTGATCACAGTGTTCATAGTTCAACATTCACAATGCAATGTCTTATGTTATATCTTGCAGGTCGACTTAAGCCCTACACGACAGGAGAGGTGGAGAGATTCTGTGACGTTAATGCTACCAGTGAGTGCCCTCCATCATGTGAAATGACTAGTGCGAGGATTGTGTGTGATGTTGTATGCTGTGTGCAATGCCATGTATAAAGTGCATGTATTCAAAGTGAAACAATCAGCTTTAGTTGTTGCTGTTGTAAGACCCTTTTGCAGATAAGATGTAGGGCATCCATGCATCCACCAATTAAATGACTGTGTTGCGTGGTGGTGTGCAGCCAGGTGACATGAATTATTCACCCTTATGTATAGGCAATGGCCTGCATAGTGAGTCACATTTAGTTATTCGGGGAGTATGCTAGGAATCATGTAACACCCCACCATGTATGTACATGAGTGGGTATGGGAGTAGTATCCTTTACCTATTTGTGATATGAGTGAGCTAGCCACACTCCATTCTCACATACGATTTCTGGCACATGTATTTTCCATTAACAATGTGTCCAGAAATGTCCTTGCGCTATCAAGCATATAGGCCCTCATTCTGACCCTGGCGGATTGAATCCGCCAGGGCCGAGGGCAGCGAATGCACCGCCAACAGGCTGGCGGTGCATTCATGGGCATTCTGACCGCGGCGGTAACGCCGCGGTCAGAAACGGGAAACCAGCGGTCTCCCGCCGGTTTCCCGCTGCCCATGGGAATCCTCCATGGCGGCGCAGCAAGCTGCGCCGCCATGGGGATTCCGACCCCCTTCCCGCCAGCCTGGTTCTGGCGGTTTACACCGCCAGAACCTGGCTGGCGGGAACGGGTGTCGTGGGGCCCCTGGGGGCCCCTGCAGTGCCCATGCCAATGGCATGGGCACTGCAGGGGCCCCCTAACAGGGCCCCACATTGCTTTTCAGTGTCTGCTTAGCAGACACTGAAAAGCGCGACGGGTGCCACAGCACCCGTCGCACACCTTCCACTCCGCCGGCTCCATTCGGAGCCGGCATCCTCGTGGAAGGCGCTTTCCCGCTGGGCCGGCGGGCGATCTTTTGCAGATCGCCCGCCGGCCCAGCGGGAAAGTTGAAATGCCCCCCGCGGTCTTCTGACCGCGGGGCGGTGTTTGGGCGGTTTCCGCCCGGCGGGCGGCGGTCGCCGCCCGTCCGGGTCGGAATGAGGCCCATAATGTTGTGAGACATACCATCTAACTTATAGTCCTTGCTCAGATGACTTTGCTAAATGACTATGGAGCGGAGGGCAATGGAGTATGCAGAAGGAACATTGATGAGCAATGCAACACGATGAGAGTGCCATACCATGTGCACAAAACCATATTTGTCAAAACCATTGTCAATAATGACATGGTCATTCAAAGATGTCCCAAGAGGTGGCATTGCTATTGTGTAACTTATACTTAGCCTTGACCATGGTCAATGTAGAATGAGGGAATTTGGACAGATGTCTATTCACATTGCCCTTCAAGATGTTATTGTGATGTGTGATGTGCAGCATGTGATGTTTGCAGATAGTGTTCACATGGAATACTTAATGTTAATTTTCCCATGGCACCTTTGTAAGACATGTCTTCCTCCTGTTACCTCAGGCAACATGACCCCATCCCAGAAGAAAGAATTTGAGAAAAAGGCTGACCGTTATTGGCACATCCGCCATGTGAAGAAGGCATACAAGAAGATGGGGAAGACATATGAGTGGGAGAGAGCATCGGGTGGCTGGAGTGCCTTTCACAAGGGTTTCCAACCATTGAAAAAGCCACCTCAACCCACCATCAACAGGGCAGGTCTCGGACCATAGACAGTGTTGGATCTGCAGGGGCCGGCCCATCCACCTACACCGCCACCATGACTGCCCCATGCAAACCACAGGGCCCACTGCTAGTCTTTTGGGCAGATTTTGAGCAAGCCATAAGGACTGCGATGGCTGACATGAAGCTACGGCTATCTAACCCTGAGCACAAAGAGTACCAGGTGCTCACCATCCCGCGTGAACTACAGGCCTGCTGGAATGAGAAAATGAGGAGCAGCATGAGCCACAGAAGGACTGACCTCCCTTCCCCTTGTATATAGTTTTCTTGTTGGGGTTTTAGATACTTAGGCCCTCATTACAACCCATGCCATGCTGACGGCTGCCAAGACACTGTGACCGCGGCGGTATACCGCTATGGGTGTTATGACCCACACAGAGAAATCCGCCACTATACAGACACCCACACAAGTCCGCCAGACCAAAGGTCAGTGATAAATTGGCGGTACCAAAACCCACACCGTTACGCTAACAGGAATACGTCCACAGTACCAGGACCCATGAATCACTGCAGCGGTCTTTCAACCGCGGTAAACCATTGGCGGTACACACTGCTGCACTCAAAATACACACACACTAACAAAACTACACCACATTGGACTATTCAAACTACACACACCTGACACACATACACACACCACACCCACACACTCACACCACTATAAAACGCACACTAACATTGTCCACAACCCTTTCAATGAGAAAAAAAGATTGCCAACAGAGAGAGACAAAAGCCAGGAGCACCCACTCAATCTGAGCCACAGAACACCATCACCCATACACCATCCACGCACCTCACAGCACACACCACAACACATCACCCCACACATCCTTACACGTACCACTCACACCACATCCATGGTACCCCAAAGACACCCCAGGTTTTCAGAGGAGGAGCTAAGGGTCATTATGGGGGAAATCATCCGGGTAGAGCCACAGCTATTCGGATCACAGGTGCAGCAGATGTCCATTGCTAGGAAGATGAAGCTATGGCGGAGAATCGTGGACAGGGTCAACGCCACGGCGCCACGCCACGGGGCAGCACCCCAGAACAAGGGATGACATCAGAAAGAGGTGGAACGATCTATGGGAGAAGGTGCGTTCCGTGGTTGCAAGACACCAGGTAGCTGTACAGAGGACTGGCGGTGGATCCCCACCTCCTCCCCCACAACTAACAACATGGGAGGAGCAAGTCTTGGCGATAATGCATCCTGAGGGCCTCGCAGGAGTGGCAGGAGGACTGGACTTTGGTAAGTCAAATCTTTACTACTATATCCCCCACCCTACCTGCATCCCATCACAAACTCCTACCCATACCCTCACCCCCGTCACTCCACCACCTCACATATACCCCACTATGACAACCCACCCATCCCAATACCAAGCCCTGCATGCCACAACAATCCATGGACCCCCATCACAGACCTGCATGGACACCCATCACCACAGCATGCCCATTAGAGAGAATCACCTAGCCCAAAAAATCACCACGCACACAAGGCAAAGCTGATGCCTACTAAACGTCACTGGAGAGAAGTTGCCAGAAACATCCAGTCCCCCCCAGAGGAGGCCAACAGTGATGACAGCAGCTCTGCACTCCTGGATAACAATGACCAACCTGGCCCATCAGGGACCTTAGGATAGTCGGTTACCCTGCCACAGTCCCAACCCACCACAGAGCCCCTCAGGAAACCAGCACAGCACCCACTCAGCGGGGTCCATGCAACTGTCCCCAGGACACGCCAATCAGCAGTGTGTCCACCACTACAGGGATCCCAGGCAACCCCACAAACACAGGACGATCAGGGAGGTGGGCAGTGGCAGTGGGCACACAGTTCGGGGGACAGAGGCACAGGACAATAGGGAAGCTGGGAGGATTGCAGTGCGACAGGGTGAGGACAGGCCCAGGGAACCCACTCTCCAGGAGGCACTCACCAACATCCTGGGAGCATACCACCATTCCCAGGAGACGATGGGCCAGATACTGGCCAAGTTGCAGGAGACTCAGCGGCTGCAGGAGGACAGTACCTGGGGATCAGGGAGGACCTCAAAAACGTCTACACCATCCTGGTCACCATTGCAGGGGGTGCTGGCTGACATGGGCTACACCATGAGGGAGGCAGTGGCACAACAATGGGCCCCTGACACTAGCCACATCGAAGAACAGCCCTCCCCCTCCGCCGGGGCTAGTGGACAGGAGGCCCTGTCACAGGAACAACTGGCCACCAGCACCCCACCCCCTGCAGAAGGAGAACCACCTCACAAACGGTCCCTGCGATCCAGGTAGAAGCCAGAGAACATTGCCAAGACCCCCACCAGGAAATAGGACTCTCATGATTGTCACCCTTCTGTCCCACTCTGTCACCCTGTCCACCTTGAACTGTTAGTACTCCCCTTCCTATGCCCCATTGGACAATGCACCTGCGATACCAAGAGGCTGGACTCTAACTGGACATTCCTCCACCATCACCCCAGCCCATTGCACATCCCCCTCTACGTATGAGCACTTAATAAACACCCTTGGAACAAATACAAATCTGGAGTCTGTCAAATGATTAAAATATGTATTAGTACAACATTCTGAAAAGATTGCAAGTCATGTGTACAGTTATATATACATTGGTATGACCTTTAGTGGGCAGCAGTAAACATACCAGGAGCCAAAGTGGGCCTCAGATATCTGAAAATAGAGATGCCAAAGAGTACAGTAAGTGGCCATAGACATAGGGAAATCAGGCTGCCATGTACAATGTCAACAGAAAACTGAAAAGTAAAATGAAGTTACAGTGTCTTACCTGTGTGTCACTGGAAGTACTGCTGTATGATATTACTCCTGTTGTCCACATCTTCTTCCTCTGCCTCCTCCTCCTCACTGTCCACAGGCTCCACCACTGCCACAAGACCATCTCCAGGCTCATCCTCCTGCAGAAAAGGCACCTGGCGTCTCAAGGCCAGGTTGTGCAACATGCAACATACAACAATGATCTGGCACACCTTCTTGGGTGAGTAGTATAGGGATCCACCTGTCAGATGGAGGCACCGGAACCTGGCCTTCAGGAGGCCTAACGTTCTCTCAGTTATGCTCCTTGTTCGCCCATGTGCCTCATTGTAACGCTCCTCGTCCCCTTTTCCTGGCATTCCTCACTGGGGTCAGTAGCCATGAGAGTTTGGGGTAACCAGTCACCTGCAAATATCGAGGGACAAATGTTAGACACACACTAACCCTTAGGGACAACCCCAGACCCAGACACCAACATATACTGGGTGGGGACCTTGAGCTCACCTATTAGCCACATCCGGTGCCTCTGGAGTTGGCCCATCGCATATGGAATGCTGATATTCCTCAATGTAAAGGCGTCATGCACAGAGCCAGGATACTTGGCATTCACATGGGAGATGTACTGGTCTGCCAAACACTCCATCTGCACATTCATAGAGTGATAGCTTTTTCGATTCCTGAACACTTGTTCATTTCTCGGGGGGGACAAATGCTACATGTGTACCATCTATGGCACCAGTGATGTTGGGGATATGTCCCAGGCATAAAAGTCAGCTTTCACTGCGGCCAGATTCTCCACCTGGGGGAATACAATGTAGCTGCTAATGTGTTTAAGCAGTGCTGACAACACTCTGGTCAACCCGTTAGAGAACATTGGCTAAGACATCCCTGATGCCATGGCCAGTGTTGTTTGGAAGGAACCACTTGCCAGGAAATGGAACAGTGACAGGACCTGCACTAGAGGGGCGATGCCTGTGGCCTGGCGGATAGCTGACATCATGTCTGGCTCCAATTGTGCACACAGTTCTTGGATTGTGGCCTGATCAAGTCTGCATGTTAGGATAATGTGTCTGACCTCCATTGTCGCAAGGTCCACCAGGGGTCTGTACACTGCAGGATGTCTTCATCTCATATTCATCCTCAGTGGTTGAGGCCTAGGGAGGAAAACGGTGAGGAGAGGGTCATAATCACACATCTAGTGCAATAATGATGCATTTCTACATTTACAGTATGTGAATCCGAGAGTCAGTTGCTGTGCCAATGTCTGCTGTGACGCAGTTAGGTGCCATGGCGTGTGCCCCCCTGAAATGGTGGCTGCCTGACCTGTGAGGAGGGACAAGTGGAAATGAGGTAATTCCGCTGGCGTTGTGCGCCGTTGCGGTAAGCGGTCGATGACCGCCGCGCTACTTCACATTGGTTATCATTGGGCCCTATGGGTTCCAGGAGCCAATGATGATGTATGCCTGCAGTGTCGGTACGCACCGCCATGACCGTCATTTTCTATCTCTTCACTCACTTGCTACCTGACCTTCAACAGGAGAGGACCTACACTGCAAGAGCTGCTGTGACCTGTGTCTGGAAGCGACAATGGCTCATGTGTCTGGGGATAGAGCCCCTTCCTTCACTGCGGAGGAGTTGGAGAGACTGGTGGATGGGGTCCCACCCCAGTACACATTACTCTACAGTCCTCCAGACAAACAGGTGAGTACATTGTGAGCATGATGTGTGGGCCATGAATGTATGGAGTGCTGTGTATGTATGTGGGGGGGACTGAGGTGTCCTGGCCAGAGTGCTGCATGTATGGTGGTCAATGTATGTGCATTAGGGGATGGGAGGGATATGGTGGGTCATGAGTGTGACATTCCGGACGGGGAACTAATTCCCTTTTCTGCTGTATTTTTCCTGCAGGTCAGCACCCATCAGAAAAATGGTATCTGGCGTGCCATCCCCAAGGAGGTGCAGACCCTGGGGGTCTTTGACAGGCAGAGTACCGACTTCCGCAAACGGTGGGAGGACCAGCGCTGCTGGGCAAGGAAGACGGCGGAGGCCCAGTTGGGGCTCGCCTCCCAACAAGGAAGGGATGCCCATCGTACACTGACACCCCTGATGTTCCGCATCCTGGCGGTGGCCTATCTGGAGTTGGATGGGCACTTGAGGGCATCACAGCAGCCACAAGGGGTTGAGTACAAAATCAGATTCATTACATTGCGCGCGTTAAGCTTTTACCTCGGTGGGGATGTGGACAGTCGGTGCCCCTAGGCAAGGGCGAACATGGCAGGGTAGGTCCCTTGTTGGGCAGGCTCTGAAGCATTCCAAACCCAATAGTGTTAGTGGGCATCTATTACTCGTCAGGGCCCTGTTTGTCTCAGGTGTTCAGCTGATGGCGTTAGGCATTCTACCCCATGGGCTGGTAACTGGCATTGTAACTGGTAGTGCATAAAATAGTGCAAAGGGCTGTTCCCTGTGAGTTGTGTACGCCACCGGTAGTGTTGTTGCTGGCATTGACCAAGTGTATCCTCTGTCTCCCCCCCCCTTTTAGTTTTGTCACCCTGTTCTTGTGTGCATTAGCATCATCTGGTGGAGGAGCAGAGGCACCGGCGACGGAGGGAGCTGCATCCCACATGGGCCTGGAGGCCGAATCCACCGATGGTGAGGCCACCAGTGGGACAGAGGGCGAAGGGAGCACCACAATGGGGACAGGAGGGGACACCACAGACAGCGACTCCTCCTCCGATGGAAGCTCCCTGGTGGTGGTGGACACCTCTGTGCCCACCCCAAGACAGGTACAGCTGCCACCCCACCTACCAGCACCGCCCTCCCAGCAGCCCCTCAGCGTGTTTCCCGTGCCCACTCACCCAGGAGGATGGGCATCTCCTTCGCCCCAGGCACCCCAGACCCTGCCCCAGTCAGCCCTGCTGCCCTAAGTGAGGAGGCTATTGACCTCCTGAGATCCCTCAATGTTGGGCAGTCAACCATTCTGAATGCCACCAGGGTGTCGAGAGGCATTTGCAACAAACAAATGCATACCTGGATGGCATTCACTCTGGTGTGGCAACAGAGAGCATTTCAGGATCTGGCCTCCGCACTGATGGCAGCCATTGTCCCTGTATCCAGCCTCCCCCTCCAACTTCCTCTACCCAGTCCCAATCCCCTCAACCCCAGCCTATCCCAAGCACACCTTCAGATCAGCATTCACCCAAATAAACACACAGAAGTGGCTCAGGCAAACACAAGCACTACACGTCATCTCACAGGCACTCACACAAGACCATCCCCATGCAGACACACCAACATCCACTGCCTCCACTGTGTCCCCCTCCTCCTCATTGTCCACCTCCCTCCCAGTAGCGTCTCCACTCACACCTGCATGCACTACATCCTCATCCACTACCTCCTTCACCAGCACGCCCATCACAACACCCCCCCCACTGGCAGTGACCACCCCCACATCCATGCATATGTCCCCAGTGTGTCTGTGACCCCTCCTCCCAAAGTACACAAACGCAAGCACCCACCCACCCAACAGCCATCCACCTCAGAACAGCATCCAGCCCATGCACCTGCACCCAAACTCAGCAAACAGACACCTCCTACAACCACTCCCTCTTCCTCCACTCCCAGACCTTCTCGCTCTTCTCGCCCCAGTGTCCCTAAGAAGCTTTTCCTGGCAAACATTCACCTCTTCCCTACCCCTTCCCCCCATCCTTCCCCTCGGGCCAGGGTGGCCAGAACCCGGCCCAGCACCTCAGCCACCAAGTCCACATCCCCTGTGGTTCCTGCAGCTGTCATAGGATCAAAGGGGGCACCGGTCAGCCCAACCAGTGTGCCACCAACCCCTGCCAAGGCAAAATCCATTCCGCCACCTGGTAAGGTGAAGAAGGGGACAGCATACAGCAAGGCGAAGGAGCAACAACTATCCAGCAACGCCACCTCAAAGACTCCAGCTGGCAGACCCAAGGTGACATTACCATCTGCCAAGGTGAGGAAGGGGCACAACACACCAGGCAAGGCACTTCAGCCGTCCGAGGCTGCAGGTGAAGGCCTGGTGGCTACCAGCACAATCGCCAGCATCGCCACCTGCACCGCCAGCAGCCCAGCCGCTAGCACCACTACTGTCAGCAGCAGCAGCCCCAGTGTGCAGCCATCCGAGGCTGCAGGAGAAGGGCTGGAGCCTCCCCCCCCCACTGGCAGCACCGGAACCTGCACCGTGGCCAGCACCGCCACCTGCACCACCGCAAGCCCCGCAGCAGTTTGTGCATCATCAATGAGGAAACTGCAGGGATGTCTTGAATTTGAGTGCATACCACACATCCCTGCACTTTCTAGATGACATAGCGCTGCACAGCAAGCTAACTGACTGCACTGCACTGCGTCTTTCCCTCCTACATGATGCAAAAAAGGGCCTCATTCATTTGGCAGGTGACACAGGCCGCCACAGCAAGTACCTTGCAGCACCAGCCTGCACCACGGGGATAGGACATAATTACTTGGTGATGGCAGTCCTGCACTTGGAGACCTACCACAAGGACGCGTTCCTGAACCAGCTAAAGGGAGCACATCAGTCGGGTTAAGTAATGAATGTGGGGACTGACAAGCAGTGGAGACGTTCACTGATTGATTGTCCGTGAATAGGCAATCCCCATGCCCTGAAGATGAACAACGGACTCAACGCAGCACAACGCTTGTGCCTAAAACAGAAGAGGGACCAACCTTCTGATCGCACGGTCCTACACTAGTTATTACTAGTGACGACGGGCTCACCCAACAATGGAGTGTGCCGAGCACAAAGGAAGGCTACACTCTTTATGAAAAAAGGTTCTACATACAAAACTTATTTTATATGTGCACAAAGAATGAAATGCTTGTGCAAATTACAAAGAGTGGCTTTGTCCCATATATCACGTATCCTTCTCCCCGATATCGACAGAACAGAAAAAATAAAACTAGACAGAATTGCACTAAGAAGGATTACTGAGCCCTACATATGACTGTATTGAAAACGAAACTCAAAAAGCAAAAATAATGTCTTCCTTGATATAAAGCAGCCTGTGTAGCAGCTCGAAAATGAACTGAATCAAAAACATTTGAAAAAAATATGTATACATATATATATATACATATTTATATATATATGTATATATATATATATATATATTAAAAAAAGGAGGAAATATCGAGGGAGGATCCAATGGCATCTGGTATAAGGATTTATATGCTCAAGTTTCTACCCACATAAATCTGAACACCGAATTCAAGAAGACTGAATAGGGAAACTCATCCAAGGAATATCATCATTTAATCCCTGGATATGAGTAACCAATTTAAACACCCAACGTTGTTCTCTTTCTAAAAGAGACTTAGATCCATTAGAGACATGTTTAGGAGAATCTAGAACTATCCACCACATGTCGTTTGGAGTGTTGTTTGTCTCAAGAAAATGGACACTCAGTTTGGTAGTAGCGCAACCACATCTAATATGGCTGCGGTGCTTATTAATCCTAACCTTAATTGCTTGTGTCGTCATTACAATGTAGCGTAAAACACAGGGACAAGTGATCATATAAATACAATTACGAGTGTTGCAATTAGTATGTTTCAAAAGACACCATGGTGGTCATTATGACCCTGGCGGTCGGTGGTAAAGCGGTGGTAAGACCGCAAACAGGCCGGCAAAAAAAAATGGAATTATGACCGCAGCGGTTACCGCTGCGGTCATCCGCCACTTCACCATTCCAACCGCCATGGCGGTGAAGACCGCTGGGCTGGAGATTGCGGTCTCCAGCCCGGCGGTCGTCACTAGACCGCCAAAGGTATCAGGACCCTGCATACCGCCATGGATCTCGGGTGGTTGGGAACCGCCATGAGATCCATGGCGGTAGGCACCATCAGTGCCAGGGAATTCCTTCCCTGGCACTGATAGGGGTCTCCCCCAGCCCCGATACCCCCCACGAACCCTCCCCCTACACCCCCACACCCCTGCCACCCCCCAAAGGTGGCACAACCCCCCTCCGCACCCCGACCCTGAACATGCACATATACACACCCCTACACGCACACACACCCAACATACACAAATACACACTCCTACACGCACACACCCCGAACATGCACAAATACACACCCCTACACGCACACACCCCGAACATGCACATATACACACCCCTACACGCACACACCCCGAACATGCACATACACACACCCCTACACGCACACACCCGAACATGGACATATACACACCCCTACACGCACACACCCCGAACATGCACATATACACACCCCTACACGCACACACCCCGAACATGCACATATACACACCCCTACACGCGCACATACACCCTGACAACACATACCCGCACACATACAAACAGACATGCACACCGTCCGACCCACACACATTTCCCATACACACAGCACCCCCGCACGCATACACTCCCTCACTCACCCCCTCTACACTCTCACACGCACACCCCCATGCACGCACACAACACACAATATCCCCCCACCCCCTTCCCTAATGGACGATCAATTTACCTTGTCCGTTGATCCTCCGGGAGGGGACGGGATCCATGGGGGCAGCTCCGCCACCAGAACACCGTCACCAGAAGACCGCCACACCGAATCATGGGACGTGATTCAGTGGGCGGTGTTCTGTTGACGTGGCGGTGGAGGTTTTCCGTACGAAAAAGGACGGCGGCCTGCCAGCGGTCATAATACGCGGTCTTCAGCACGGCGGTACCTCGGTGGTCTTGCGAAAAGACCGCCAAGGTCGTAATGACCCCCCCATGTCCCTAAGGATTCCAGATTAACATTGTACAATCGTTTAGTAAGTGAGCACACATTACAGTTACCACATGGATGATGACCAGAAACCAGGGGGAGATGCCAAAGTGTGGTCTGTTTGGGCTCTGTATGACTCAAGCTCGGTCGAGTGTGTACCACCATATCTTTTATATCAGTTGTTCTTCTAAAAGCAAACAGAGGTTTGGGAATCGAAACCCCACCACTCACAAGGATAGACCATCTCTTGTTAATAAGTCTTTTTATAGTATTGGACAGTGGAGTGTTTGTGGAGACACAAGTAAGACGAGTGTTAGGCTCCTTGGGGGTTATTGTCAACAAAGCCTCTCTATGATTGTTTTGTGCCCGTTTCTGGACTGTATTAATTACGTGACTTGGGTATTGTCTTGCGTGCAACTTGGCTGAGAGATCATTAGCTTGTGTGTCAAAAGACTGGGCACTGCTGCATTTGCGGCGTAGACACAAAAACTGACCATATGGTAAATTGTCCTGTAGGGCTTTTGGATGGTGACTCTCATAAAGCAGTAAACTGTTACAGTCAGTAGTCTTTTGTTAAGTACAGGTTTTCAGTTTGCCTTGATCAATAGTAATCATCAGGTCCAAGAAAGGAATTGTAGTTAAAGAGACGGTGGAAGTAAATTTAAAATGTGGGTCAAGATTATTGATCCAGGTCGTGAAGGAGTCCACATTCAATGTTTGGCCTTGCCATATAATCAGAATATCATCAATATTTTGACGCCATAATTTTATATTATCAAAAAAAGGATTGGTACTCTGAAGTATGAAATGTTGTTCAAAATCATACATATACAAACAGGCCAGACTTGGAGCAAAGATGCTCCCCATAGATGTTCTACGTATTTCATGAACAAGATGATCCTCAAATCGAAAAGAAAATTCAGTCAGGGCTATAGTAGCACACTGCATAACAAAGTGGACTGGAGTGGATGAAGTTCATGTCCTATTCAGGAGAGAGTTCTCAACTACTCTTAATGTGGCCTCCTGAGATATGTTGGTATATAAGGCTTCAACATCAAGAGTTATGAGTGCTTGGACCTCCACAGTGGCATTGATAGATTCAATTAAATTCAAGACATCTTTAGTGTCTTTCAGGTACATAGAAGATTCTCTGACTATGGGCTGTAAAGAGTGATCAGAAAAAGTAGATAGGGGCTCCAAAACCGAGCCTATGCCCGAGACAATAGGACGTCCCGGAGGTGGTAATCTCCCTTTATGTATTTTGGGAAGGCAATAGAAGTAAGGAGTGCGGGATGGGAAGTATCCCAAAACTTGGCCTGCTTATTAGATATCCAGCCATTAATTCGAGGCCATGGATCATAGTACATATCTGGATCTGTAATCTCTCTGGTTGGTCTTTCGTAGTGGGGGGGTAATATGTGGAATCACTCAAGAGACTAATGCATTCCTGTCTAGATTCATGTGCATTCACGACAACAATAGCCGTACCCTTGTTTGCAGGTTTTATTAAAATAGTCTGGTCAGATGCCAAAATCTTTAGAGCAGTCCTTTCATTTGTAGGAATGTTGACAAAGGATTGTTTTGGACGTAATTTATTTACATCGGTCATCACTGCTTTTTTAAATGCAAGTAATTTGCAGGGCATGGCTGTGGATGATGGCACAAAAGAGGATTGATTTTTTTAGTCCAGACTCCTCTCTCAATGAATCAGTAGGTTTGTCTTTAAAGAAGACTTGCAACCGGATGTTCCTAAAAAATTGGGAAAGTTCACAGTTAAGTCGAAAAAAGTCTTCTCTAGGGTTTTGCACAAAGCCAAGGCCTTTATTCAAGGCATTCAACTCATCCATGGACAGTAGTCTGGTAGAAAGGTTAACCACTAAGTTCTCGCTGGTTGGTTTTTGCCCTGGCTCCTGGTCACCATCTGAGGTTCTTCCTTTGCCCAATGTACACGTCTGCCCCTTCCTCTGCGTCTGCCTCTTCCTCAGCCCCGGCATAAAAAAGGCATCATCGGACATGGATGGTACAAAGGGTATAGGGGTTGCCATGATAAAGGTTAATATACCGGAAATTGTGGTCGATTATCATATGGTTGTGGCATATTTCAATATTTTGTAGTTTAGCTCAGCTGTTCAGCTGTGGGACTTTATCTTTTTTTGAGTGTTGGGTGAGTCCGTCGTCACTAGTAATAACTAGTGTAGGACCGGGCGATCGGAAGGTTAGTCCCTCATCTTTTTTATTCTTTTTTAGGCACAAGCGTTTTGCCTCGTTGAGTCTGTTTTTCATTTTCAGCACTTGGGGATTGCCTATTTAGGGACAACCAATCCGCAAACGTCTTTGCTGGTTGTCGGTCCCCACATTAATTACTTAACCCGACGGACGCGCTCCCTTTAGCTGGTTCAGGAACGCGTCCTCATGGTAGGTCTCCAAGTGCAGGACTGCCATCACCAAGTAAGTGAAGCTGTACCCATTTGAGCATGCTGCCTTTCTTTCCAATGCCATCTCTAGCCATGCAGCATACATAGACACACTGTTTTAATCGAGTTAATGTCTGTTGTTTGGATTGTGCATTGCCTATGACGCTTGCTTTCCTTTAATTTGAAAATGAACTGGATGACTTTCTCCTGTCTTTTCTGCAAATTGTGTGTGGTCACTTAGGAGAATGTAAGGGGTAGAGTGAATATTATGCATCACACCTCGATTGATTTTGGGACATGATTTCCATGTGTGCTTGAGTTTTGGATAATGTTGTGTGGGTCACTCATTTTGCTCAGGTTGTCCCTGTTGGGTATACCTTATGGTTCATAATGTTTCTCCTATATCCATATAGATATTACGGCAGTCCTAGGGCACATTTGTTCCTACGGAGCCCGGTCCTTAATTTGGAATGGTAAGCAACAATACACCTGTGCCCCTCACGGCCTCTGGGCATGGCAGCACTTTGAACACCAAGTGTCACATCACCATTTGTATATACACTATATTGGACTGTGTACACGTGGATTTCACGATTGTGTCTTCTTCTTTTGTGTTCTTCCACAGGTCTCCTTCTACATATGGCTAGTTTGACATATAGACTTGTTTTGCGAGTAAGTGGCTGTTGCACTTATTTTCCTAGACACACTGAAGTCTTTTTTTTACAATTGAGAAGTGTTTTGTTTTTGTTTTTTGGTCCTGACGAAGCACCCTTGGATCCGTATGGACCCTTGAGGTGCGAAACATGTTGACCAACGGTAGGGATTGAGGGTAATTCCTTCATCCTCTATTAGATGTTATAGGTTAAGTGATTGAGCATTACCTCTCTGTTCACCCCCATTTTTCCTTTTTAACCTTGACCAAAGCCCTTCCTTGATCAATAACTTGGGGTTTTATGGAGGGTTTTGAGCCAATTTTATCTTTCTCTTTTTGCTCTCCTGTTCTTTGCTTACCTGTGGGTTAGAATTCTTCCCTACACATCATATTACGGCATAGAGTATCAATATAAGATATCCGGCAAAGAGCCCTCTTTATGGGGTGCCTGTCAGACATTGCAGTGCCAGTTTTACAAGGAGAAAGCCATATGATGAAGCATGACATCCAATTGGATGTGTGAGGGCATTTGCTTCTAAATAGAGGAGTGCCTGGTGGACTTACTCTTCTTTCCTGGAACAGTGAACTCTTATTTATTAGTAACATTATTTGGGAGACTCTCAATATTTTGTAGGACAGAAATGCACCTTATCTACAAGGGAAGGCACATTTCTTTCCTCTCCCCCTGGGCTGGTGAACAAATTGCTGCCTAGTGCCAATGCAGCACCCTTGCGCCATGGTGCAGGGATTCCTGCCTTGGGGGGATGAATGTTTTGGTGAAGTAAGGGAAACCTTCTTGCACAACATACAATCACAAGCGGTGTTTTCTTCTTTCTATGTGTACTGCATCCTGCAGCACATATAGGAAATGGTATAAACAGAATGGCATGAAGATATTTCTCTCCGGTGCATCAGTATTACTTCACCCCTGGGATGACATAGGCTTGTGACACATTCCCAGACTTGTAAATCTGTTACTGCATGAAATTCCTTCAGGTTCCATGGTTGTTGCATGTGAACACCCCAAGCAACAGCCATGGAATGGCCTTTTAATGCAGTGTTATGCTTATTTAGGTGGCCACGAAAAACAATGCAAGGTGGCTTCGCGTTGCTTTGTACATATGGACTGGGACACTGCACCTGTGAAGCATCTATTAAAATTGACACTCTGGTTGCGCAGTGTGCCGCTATTGCCTCGTAAATGAGGCCCACAGTGAGGTATACAAGGACTGATGCTGCCCTTCACACAACAAAGAAAGTGATGTGATGGCTGTGGCCTGAGATGTGCTAATTGTGTGAGGTCAGTACACGTTACATATGTTTGCTGTTTAACCATAAGTGCCCCAGTATACTACATTATATCCTTCAGACAGTGTATTCTGGTAAAGGGACATGGCTGCCACCCCTTTCGACGTTACATTATGACCACATTGTCCCCCACTGCGACTTACCCTGTGGTTTTTGTAGTTCGCCATATGCTGCACTGTCAAGTCCTTGGACTCTGGTCGCTGACTACTCAGGGATGAAAGCTGCCACCATCCCCTCTAGTTCATCTTGCTCCTCCTGGTTTGCTGGACTTCCACCTCTGGTCTGCATTGTTGCCTTGCTGTTCCTAGTCAGTTACTCCTTTCTTCTGAGCTTGCAATCGTGCCAGTGCTTCTTACAGTAGATGACTGTCCTCTTAACCTCTGCTACACTATTGACTTTGTCTACTATGGACTGCCAGATGGCCTCTTTCCTCCCTCACCGCAATTCAGAGGTGACAAACAGCTGCTGATGCTGTGTCACCTCAAGGATCAAGATGTTGTTTTCCTCCTCACTGAACCTGCACTTGATCTTCTTCTTCCTCTTCCCCTTCTCCTGGGAGTCTGTCTGGACACCCTGGCTTGCACTTGGGTTGTTGGAGTTGTCCTGGGGCCTCTGGCCTTCAAGGGTCTCCATTTCAGCTTCCTGCAGTGCCTCCTTTCTGGATTTTTTTGTGAAGCAGCATTTAGCGGGTGTTTTTCTGATGTTTTTAGACAAAAAAGTGGCGCTAGGCTGGCTAGCGTTAGATTACGTGCCGCTAATCAGCTTCACTTTTGCAGCACTAGCACCAGTTTACTTTTCGACACAGTGCACAGGCTAACATCATTTTTTTTGCCACTGCTCAGATCATAACGCCATGTAGCACCGTTTTGTAAATACAGTGCAAGCATGGCGTTAAGATCTGTCGTTAGCTGGCATTAACATTTTTTACTCTAAGCTGTGCTGAGGCAGCCTAGCATCATTTCTTGTAAAGGAGGCCCTACATTTCCAGAGGGAAACAAACAGCTTTAAGAAAAGCTGAGCCAGGGGTCTGGCTTGGCTGTAAGAGCTAAAACACGAGCCGAGGCATCGAAAGATGTAAGTCAGGCAACAAATGCCATGAAAAAATATGATAAACACTTACAAATAAACAAAAGTATGTTTCAACATTTCTCAGTATCTCAATTAAAGTGTATATGATTATATTACTGAATAGAGTGACATGTATTGTAAGTAATATTTTTTCAACCTGAAACATTCAAGACTACCCCTTGCTCAGATGCCGTGGTCATAACTTACTCAAAATGTGTCAGCATTTCATGTTGTCAGTTTATTTATGACATTATTATTAAATGTGAAGCAACCTCAGTTTATATTAACCATACTTAAGTGAGATTTTTTATAACACGGATCTTCCACTGAATTACTTCAATGTTCTCTCAAACAGCATGGTTACTGAAATTGATACATATTGAAGTAAAGCAGTCAGCCACAGATCATACAATTTGCTCAAGAGGGGAAACCGGGATTTCAGCCCAGGACTGTGTAATAATGTGAAGATATGTGGTAGGAGGTATTTATTACAGCCTCAACCAACAGCCAGCATATCAACTGTCATGCAGAGAACCCTGCATCACAGAACCTCAGAACAAGCTGGTTCCATGCCCAGTGTTCTGGCATGGAGCCATGTTACATCATTACACTTCTTCCTCTTTACATTAAAACAGAAGTAACATGAGAACAAAAACACATTTGAACAGAAAGAAAAAGAGGGTAGAAAGAACTACACAAAATCACGCAAATGTAAAGGAAACCTGCGTGTTCTGACACTCCTACGAGTATGATCAGACCTTAAATCAATGTCAGAGGGAAAACGATAAGAAGTATCATCTGTCCTGTCGGCCACACCACACACCCCAAAATGTGCTACACGACTATGATTCCAGATGCGACCATCATCCGTCTTGACAGCATTTTTAAACAGCTTAATGATAGTTTTTGGAGAGGTATATTTTGACCAATTTTGACACCCAACAGGAGCTTTGACCTTTACTTTATCTCCAACCTCAAAATTTGTAACTTTCGCATTATTCCTTTTATCAACATAAATCTTCCTTTTGCTTTGCAGAGACACTTCTTTGTCTCTCCATTCCCCAATACCATTGTTTTTCAAACCCTTCCCAGCAACCATCCAGCCAGGACACAAACAAGTATTTGGAGACCTTCCCCTGAGCAGTTCAAAAGGAGTCTTCCCCGTTGATGCATGAGGAGTGTAACTGTAAGCTGTTATACGACCCTGCAGTTCTTTTCTCCAATCTAAACAGTTTACCTTTGCTAATTGTATACTCTCTTTTAAAGTCCTGTTAAATCTCTCCAAAGCACCATTCGCCTCTGGATGATATAACGCAATTTTTTTATGTACAATTCCACATTTTACAAAATACTCCTCCATCTGAGCAGAACAGAACTGCGGACCATTGTCAGAAAGAATAGAGTTAGGAAAACTCTCGCGTTTGAACACAGATTCTAAAAAACTGATCACAGATTGAGAAGTGATCTCTCTCACCAAACTCACCTCCACCCATCGTGAATACAAATCCAGCAACACCAACAGGTAAGGAGTCTGATGTTCTCCATGCAATGGCCCCACAATATCGATAGCTAATTCATCCCATGGACTTTTTGGTAAACTTCTACAAACCATAGGTGAACATCTTGGTTTGAGCACCTTATCAATAGCTTGACAAGGTGTACACTCCCTAACAGTACGTTCCACCATCAAATCTAATCCAGGCCACCAGAAATCCTGACGGATGCGCTCTTTGGTTTTAGAAATGCCCATATGCCCTTCATGAGCCATGTTCACGATGACTTCTCTCAAACTCAATGGGGGAATCATTCTTGTGCCCCTCATTAGAATACCATCAACAACGGCTAACTCATTCGCAACTAACGACCAAGGTTTAACCAGACTTCGAGACTTATGCTGTTCCAAAAGAGACATCACAGAACACAATTCACTATCCTTTTGCAACTCATCCCTCCATTCATCTTCCTTTACAGCCCCCAGCGTAACATCACAAACTCTTATGCCACACTCAGCATCACATTGATCATTTTCATCCTGAGATTTATCATTCCCTACCACCTCTACCAATCTCGACAGACAGTCTGCCGTTACATTTGTCTTTCCCGGAATGTATTCAAACATGAAGTTATACTCCTGTAAGGAAATGACCCATCTCCTGATCCTCGAGGAAATTGAGTCCAAACCCTTC
The DNA here is from genome assembly GCF_031143425.1 of Pleurodeles waltl. Taxonomy (NCBI): domain Eukaryota; kingdom Metazoa; phylum Chordata; class Amphibia; order Caudata; family Salamandridae; genus Pleurodeles; species Pleurodeles waltl. The sequence continues at coordinate 1,780,822,054 of NC_090440.1, read as the reverse complement.
TTCTCAAAAATTCCTTTCAGGGGTTTATGATCAGACCTGACTACGAAAGAAGATCCCCACACAAATTTTCTGAACTTGTTTATGGCCCAGAAAATTGCCAACGCTTCCTTCTCTATAACAGAATACCCTATCTCTGCCCCTTTCAAGCATCTTGAAGCACAAGCTATTAGCACCTCTTGGCCCTTCCTGATCTGAAAAAGAAGAGCACCCAGCCCCTTTATACTTGCATCAGTAACAATGAAAGTGGGATTCCCAGGTACAAAAGCTTGTAAGTTTGGTGCATTCCTGAGATCATTTTTTACTTGTTTAAATTCTGTACCACACTCTTCCGTCCAAACAAACTCTGCATTCTTACACATCAACTTCCTTAGATTTACTGTCTTATCTGCAAAATTTCGTATAAATTTGTTATAAAATTCTGCCATACCTAAGAATAAAGAAACCTCATCTTTTGTACACGGTTCTTTTAACATTTCGATAGTGTCCACCAAATCCTTTTTAGGACTCACCCCTTGCCGTGAAATATGATGACCCAAATAGTCCAGTTCAGTGACTCCAAATTTACATTTGCTTCGCCTAAGAGATAACCCAGCATCAAGCATCCTTTTAAGCACAGCATGCACCCTCTCATCATGTTCTCTCACGTCTCTCCCACATATTAATACATCGTCCTGGTAGCACTTTACGCCTGAAATGCCTTTAAAAAGATCTTCCATAATCCTCTGGAATACTGAGGTCGCAGAAACCAGCCCAAACGGCATACGCAAAAACTTGAAGGCCCCCATTGGCGTAATAAAAGCCGTTAATTCTTGACACTCTTTACTCAACGGAACCTGATGGTATGCTGATGCCATATCCAGAGTGGTAAAATAACAAGCACCATCCAACGATGATACTAATTCCTCAATATTGGGAAGTGGGAACTTGTCAACCACCACTTCTTTATTTAAGGCACGAAGATCCACACATAGACGGATTTCATTATTTGGTTTACGTGCCACAACAATGGGAGCTAACCACTCCGTTGCCTCTACAGGCTGTATAACACCAGTGGACAACAATTTATCTATCTCTTTTTGTACAGCGTCTTGGACACAAATGGGAATGCGTCTAACTTTTGCCACAACTGGTACTGCGCCCTGTTTCAACTTAATATGATGATTGTACCCCTTTAAACACCCCAAGGTGTCACTGAACAATTCACCAAAAGCTCTCACAAACTTGTTTTCGTCACCCTCAATAGATTGTACCTGAACAGATGGATGTGCATTAGGATTGAGAATGACACCCAAACGTGCTTGATGACTCCAGCTCAACAAATTATCACCCCTCTCAGCAACATAAATCCTAGCATCAGTGAACCTACCATTGTACTCAATGCAGTCATCAAAATAACCTAATAACTTAATTGGCAACCCACCATAACCCGTAGGTTTAATATTAGGTTTGAACAGTTTCTTCCTCCCTTGAAAATTCTTCATAAAAAGATCCTTTGAGAGAAACGTGATGTGAGAGCACGAATCAAATTTCATTTTGACTCTAACATCCCCCACCAAAACCCATTCAGAGGGATGTTCCACCTCACTCTCACTAACTTGAAAACTGACTTCCTTTATTTCTGATCTAGAATCTCTCCTATTCCTCATCCTACAATTTTTCCCAAAATGTCCTCTTTTTCCGCAAACATTACAAGTAATCCTATTAGCAGGACACTCACTTGCATTAGCCATGTGTCCAAATCTTCCACATCTGTAGCAATTTCCTTGAAAAGGTGTTGCAAACCTCCTATTCCCCTGTGTCTTTTCTGCACTATTTTCAATTACAACACCTTTCTCACGGACACCCTCATACTTTTTTTCTTCTCATCTTTTTGTATGACTTGACACTCCACTTCTTGTGCTTTTACACTGACCTTGTCTTCTTTATGTGCTTTACTTAGTTCTCCAACACACTTTAACATATGCTCTACCCTTTTTGCAATACTAACAACCTCATCCAACAGTGGCTCGTCCTTTAGCCAGAGTTCTTCCCTCACTTTATCACTGCAACACCTCAGCACAAACTGATCTCTAATCCTTTCTTCTACCAACGCCCCAAATTTACAACTTGAAGCCAACTTCCGTAACGCCGTAATATATTCTTCAACACTCTCCTCTTTCCCTTGCTCCCGCAAACCAAAATGGTACCTTTCCATAATAGTACTAATCTTTGGCAAGTAATGTAAATCTAGTTGTCTTGCACATATTTCATATTCATTCAACCCCCTCTGATCAGCTTGTGACAATGGAGGTAGATTTTCCAACACCTCCTGTCCTTCACCCCCTAAACAATGTAACAAAAGTGCCTGCTTCCTTTCACCACTCAAATTCGTACCACACACCCTGGCATAATTCTCAAAAATCTTTTTCTATTTCTTCCACTTAATAACCGGTTCTCCTGGATCTGACAAGAAAAACGGCGGCGCCGTAACATTCTGCATACTCACAAGAGGTGTAAAACACTTCTTCCCCACAATATATTCCAAACCCTACTAGTTGCTAAAAGTACTTAAAGTCCAAAAGGTTTCCCAGTCACCGTATGTCCCAGCACGATGCCGCTATATCAAACACGGGTCTTCAGGTGTGTTTGTCACCGCAGAGACGACCTTTTCAGTTTACTTCATTTTACAACGCCCAATACTTGTATTCCACAAGTGCAATAAAGTTTCCAAAGAAATGTATATTCCCGTGACCACAAACCAATATAGTGATCCTTATCCAGTCTCCGTCTAAGTTTCAACTTCCAATAGACCGTCGATGTTCTTCTTCGATGTCCTCCAACAATTGCGCTGTAAAAATTTTTTTTTTTTTTTAAATAAAAAAAAATTCCTTCTTCCTCATCTAAGATGGCCGCCACGAAACATTTAGTCCGTTTTCTTCAGGCAGTTGGGCTTGCTTTCTCTTTGAGCAATCTCGGATCGTTTTCCTCACTCAAAATGGCCGCAACCAAACATCCAGTCTATTTTCTTCAGTCAATCTGGCTTGTTTTTCTCCTTTCACCACACTCAAGATGGCCGCCAACAATTCCCACAGTTTACAGTCCTTTTTCAATTGCTCACTGACCTTCTGACGTCGTGAAGCATCCAGAGACCACTTTGATCCTTAGTAAATGCTCAAACAGCTTTCCACAAAGCCCCTACAACCGCAATTTCACACTTTTCTAAGCTAGAACATGCTGCAAGACGCTCGATCCTCACCCAGCACGTCTCTGTAAGTTATCTCCGTTTTTCTCTTAAATAATCCAAGCTCTTCCTTCTTTGTTGTTGTTGAGGCTGTCCCTTCCTCTGGGTTCCTTTTTATCCCACCTTCGTCGCCAGTGTAATAATGTGAATCCACACCAGATGAAGATATGTGGTAGGAGGTATTTATTACAGCCTCAACCAACAGCCAGCATATCAACTGTCATGCAGAGAACCCTGCATCACAGAACCTCAGAACAAGCTGGTTCCATGCCCAGTGTTCTGGCATGGAGCCATGTTACATCATTACAGACTGCATATTGTGCAGTTTAGAGACTATAGGATTGTATTGTTTTTTATTCCGTTTAACAATATAAGTCAATGCTTTGTGTTCAGTGATTAAATTAGTGATACTGTAAGGAGTTCAATAAAAACACTGTACATCAAAGTGACACTATACACACATATAAATATATGTGTGTGATATGTGTCTGTTTGTAGTTGTAAGATTTAAAGGTGTGATTTGAATGTTTCCACAGACACTAAAAAATCAAATATAGTGACAGAGCACGCCTATATGCCAAAATCATGCTGCACTTCCTGTTTACTAGTCTAAGGAGCAAACTCTGGGGGGTTCTGATGACCTTTCCTTTTTGTTAATTACTTAATTGGGGTCTTGCAGCCAAGCCAATAGTAACATTGACTTAAAAGAGCGTCTGCTGCCTCCCTTACTCTGCTGGCTGCCAGGCTCGACGAACAGAATGATTTTAGAAGAGGTCCAACACATTCAGGGGTACAGTTAAATAACTATCAAAACAAATAAGTCTCACAGCCCCTGCTCCTCAGTTTACAGCGCAAGGAGAAAGGACATGTGCAGCAGTGGTTTTAGAGAAACATATTCTGTCTGCAACTATGTATTCCACATGTGCTATTTCAAAATCTGAGGGGACGTTGTCCCTTTAACCCCCCCACCACAAAATCAAGGGGGAGCTAATTCCCCTCATCCCCCATGGTTTCTACATCCTTGTCTAATGGCTTTGGCTGTTCTCTTAATGCCTTCCCAAGATGACACTCCTTTGGAAAACCTCCAGCTTCCTGGTTGTCTGTGGATCTGCCATTCTATGGAGGTTCCCTTCAGAGACAAAGTACCAGTCGACCATTGTGTATATGGTCTCAGGCATGAATTGACATCTACAAAATGGAGTATTATGGCTAAAAGCTCATTGGAAGCAACAAGAATACTTTCCACACACTAGGGGAAATTGGATTGCCAGAAATGTCTTTGCACAAAGTTGTGCCCATTTCTCCTAGTCACAATGCTTAGAAGTAGCAAAAGATCAAGGAAATCTTTCAAGTACCAATGCTTGGTGAACTGGACAGTTCTATAGAGGAGAGCACTTTGTTATGGCTCCTTAAGTGTTCTTTTACATTTTCTGTGCAGGTCCTTGTTGCAGTGTAAAACCATAGACATTACATTTGTGACCCCAAAAGTAAGCCATCACCGTCCTACCTTTAATTCGCCGAGCACTCACATTGCTGAGTTGTGTTTTAACATTTGCCTTTGAAGGCATAGGGCAAGTGCTTATTACTGCTGATGTTCATATTTGGATTTACAAATGTTCTCAGACCTGATGAAAATGTCATATATACTATTATTGCCCAATTGTAGCTGCTGAACACATCCTTGTAGTGCAGTTGGTGGAGAAGTATGCTTGGCTGCCGTTAAGGATGCTACTCTGAAGAATATGTTTCTGAAAAATTCAAGGACTTTTGTCATTAGATATTGTTATCCTCTTTGTACTTTTCTAAAATTATGGCCCTCATTATGACATTTGCGGTAAGTCCTGCTTACAGCCATGCCGACCGCCGCCAACATACCGGTGCCGTAGCGGATTACCGCTACCCATGTTATGAAACACACACACCAATCCGTTACCATACAGACACACACAAGTCTGCCAGCCCAAAGGTCAGTGATAAATTGGCGGTACCAAAACCCACACAGCTACGCCAACAGAACTACGCCCACAGCATTATGACCCACGAATCACCGCGGAGGACATTCAACTGTGGTAAACCATTGCTGGTACGTACAGCCGTGCTCAAAATACACACACACATACATAACACACCCACATTGGACAATTCAAACTACACACACCTGACACACATACACACACCACACCCACAACACTATAAAACACCCACCCACAATACCCACAACCCCTCACGATGAAAAAATATTGCCAACTGAGAGAGACAGACCAAGAGCACCCACAGAACCAGAGCCACATACCACCATCACCCATACACCATACACGCACCTTACAGCACACACCCCAACACATCACCCCACACACCCTCACACACACCACAGACACTACACCCATGGCACCACACATACACCCCAGGTTCTCAGAGGAGGAGCTAAGGGTCATGCAGGAGGAAATCATCAGGGTAGAGCCACAGCTATTCAGATCACAGGTGCAGCAGATGTCCATTGCTAGGAAAATGGAGCTATGGCGGAGGATCGTGGACAGGGTCAACGCCGTGGGACAGACACAAGAACAAGGGATGACATCAGTAAGAGGTGGAACGACCTACGGGGAAAGGTGCGTTCCTTGGCAGCATGACACCAGATAGCAGTACAGAGGACTGGTGGTGGTCCTCCACCTCTTCCCCCACAACTAACAACATGGGAGGAGCAAGTCTTGGCAATCAAGCATCCTGAGGGCCTGGCAGGAGTAGCAGGAGGACTGGACTCTGGTAAGTCAACTCTCTATTACTATCATCCCCCTACATACATGCCATCACAAACCCCCACCACTGCCCTCACCACCATCACCCCATCGCCTCACATACAACCCACCATCACAACCCACTCATCCCAATGCCAAGCCCTCCATGTAACACCAATGCACGGAGCCCTATAACAGACCTGCATAGACACACATCACTAAAGCATGCACACTTGAGACAATCACCTAGCCCACCAAATCACTACTCACACAAGGCTAAGCTGCCAGGTCAATAACAACCATAGAGGGCAACACACCCATCCACAAGATGGCACATACAGAAACAATAACACTGCATTTACATCCCCACAGGTCCTCCATCCAACGTCACTGGAGAGGAGGTGACAGCAACATCCAGTCCCCTCCAGAAGAGGCCCACAGTGATGACGGCAGCTCTGGATGCCTGGATCTGGATGATCAACCTGGCACATCAGGGACCTCCGGACAGTCGGTTACCCGGGCACAGTCACACACCACCACAGATCCTCCCCCCTCAGGAAACACCACCCAAGCACCCACCCAGCGGGCCCATACCACTGTCCCCAGGACACATCAATCAGCAGTGTGTCCACCACTACAAGGACCCCAGGCCACCCCACAAACACTGGACGATCAGGGACTTGGGGGCAGTGTCAGTGGGCACACAGTTCAGGGGACAGAAGCACAGGACAACAGAGAAGCTGGGAGGACTGCTGTGCATCAGGGGGAGGACAGGCGCAGGGAACCGACTCTCCAGGAGGCACTCACCAACATCCTGGGAGTATACCTCCATTCCCAGGAGACAATGGGCCAGATACTGGACAATTTACAGGAGACCCAGCAGCTGCAGGAGGGACACTACCTGGGGATCTGGGAGGACCTGAGGGACATTCACACCACCCTGGTCACCATTGCAGAGGTGCTGGCAGACATGGCCAACACCATGAGGGAGGCAGTGGTACACCAACGGGCTCCTGACACGAGCCAAAATGATGAACAGCCTTCCACCTCCGCTGCCGCCAGTGGACAGGAGGCCCCACCACAGGACCAACAGGCCACCAGCACCCCTCCCCCTGCAGAAGGAGAACCACCCCACAAACGGTCCCTCCGATCCAGGCAGAAGCCAGAGAACATTGCCAAGACCCCCGCCAGGAAATAAGACTCTCCTGAATGTCACCCTTGTGTCCCACTCAGTCACCCTGTCCACGTTGAACTGCCATTGCTCCACTTCATATGCCCCCTTGGAAACCAATAGACTGGACTCTACCCTGGACTTTCCGCCATCAGCAACCCAGCCCATTGCAATACCCCCTGAACTTATTAGCACCTAAATAAACACCCTTGGAACAAATACAATAATGGAGTCTGTCAATTGATTGAAATGTGTATTCGATAAACAAGCTGTAAACATTGCAATTGAACTGTACAGTAATGTATGCATAGGTATGACCTGTAGTTGGCAGCAGCCAACACACCAGGAGCCAGAGTGGGGCACAGATATCTGAAAATGGAGATGCCAAAGGGTACAGTAAGTGGCCATAGTAGTGGGAAAATCAGCCTGCATTGTACAATGTCCAACACAAAACTGTCAATGGGAGGTGAAGTTACAGTGTCTTACCTGTGTGTCACTGGAACTACTGTCGTATGATTGATGTTCTGTTGTCCTCATCCTCATCCTCTGCCTCCTCTTTATCACTGTCCACAGGGTCCACTGCTGCCACACGCCCATCTCCAGTCTCATCCTCCTGCAGAAAAGTCACCTGGCGTCTCAAGGCAAGGTTATGCAACATACAGCATGCCACGATGATCTGGCAGACCTTCTTTGGTGAGTAGCACAGGGAACCACCTGTTAGATGGAGGCAATGAAACCCGGCCTTCAGGAGGCCGAATGTCCTCTCGATTATTCTTCTTGTTCGCCCATGTGCCTCATTGTAACGTTCCTCTGCCCTTGTCCTGGGATTCCTCACTGGGGTCAGTAGCCATGAGAGGTTGGGGTAACCAGAGTCACCTGCAAATATCGATGGATACCTGTTAGCCAAACACTACCCCTTAGGGCCAACACCATACCAATATACCAACATATACTGGGTTGGAACCATGGGCTCACCTATTAGCAACACCTGGTGCCTCTGAAGTTGAGCCATCACATATGGGATGCTGCTATTCCTCAGGATAAATGCATCATGCACAGACCCAGGATACTTTGCATTGACATGGGAGACGTACTGGTCCACCAGGCACAATATCTGTACATTCATCGAGTGAAAGCTCTTTTGATTTCTGAACACTTGTTCATTTGTCCAGGGGGTAAAAATGCAATATGTGTACCATCAATTGCCCCAATAATGTTGGGGATATGTCCCTTTGCATAGAAGTCAGTTTTCACCGTGGCCAAATCCTCAACCTGGGGGAAAACATTGTAGCTGCACAGGTGTTTAATCAGGTCAGACAACACTCTGGTCAGCACTATTGAGAACATTGGCTGAGACATTCCTGCTGCCAAACCCACTGTCACTTGGAAAGAACCAGTTGCCAAGAAATGCAGCATAGATAGGACTTGCACAAGAGGGGGGATCCCAGCGGGATGACGGATAGCAGATATCAGGTCTGGCTCCAATTGTGTACACAGCTCTGTGACTGTGGCCCTGTCAAGTCTGTAGGTGAGGATAATGTGGCTGTCCTCCATTGTTGCCAAGTCCACCAGGGGTCTGTACATGGGTAGATGTCTCCATCTCCTACTCATCTGCAGCGGTTATAATCTATGGGACAAAAGAGTGAGCAGCTGGTCAGTATTCCACATTACCAAATTGTACACTGCATTGCATGTTGTGACAGAAACAGTATGTTTTTGGATAGGGCCAAATGGTGCCTATGTGTACTGTGGCGCAGTTAGGTGCCATGGCCTGCCCCCCCCCCGAAATGGCGCCCGCCTGTTCTGTGTGGATGGACATGTGGAAATTAGGTTGATGTTGTGCGCCGTTGCGGGAGGCAGTAGAGTACCGCCGTGCAACTCCTCATTAGTTGTCATTGGGCCCTATGGGTTACAAAGGCCAATGGTGAAGTACACCAGTGGTGACGGTACGCACCACCGCAGACGTGACCGCCATTTTCTATCTGTTCTCTCCCTTGCTACCTGACATTCAACAGAAGATGACCTACACTGCAAGTGCTGCTGTTACCTGTGTCTGGATCCGACCATGGCTCGAGTCACTGGGGAAAGGCCCCTGCCTTCACTGCTTGCGGATTTGGAGAGACTGGTGGTTGGGGTCCTACCTCAGTACTGAATGCTGTATGGGCCTCCAGACCAACAGGAGAGTACACTGTGAGCACGATGCATGGGCCATGAATGAATGTAGTGCTGTGTGTGTGGGCCTTGTGTAAGGGGGGGTTGGTGGAAGGGTCCTGGGCAGCGTGCTGCATGTATGGTGGGCAATGTCTGTCTGTAAGGGGATGGGAGGCCTATGGTGGGACATGAGTGTAACAGGGCGGACGGTATGGCTGATACCTTTTTCTATGTTTATTTCTCTGCAGGTCAGCGCCCATCAGAAAAAGGGTATATGGTGTGCCATCGGCAACGTTGTGCAGGCCCTGAGGGTCTACGGCAGGCGAAGCACCCACTGTTGCAAATGGTGGAAGGACCTGAGACGCTGGGCAAGGAAGACGGCGGAGGCCCAGCTGGGGATGGCCACCCAATGAGGAAGGGGTGCCCATCGAACCCTGACCCTTCCGATGTTCCGCATACTGGTGGTAACCTATCCGAGCTGGATGGGCGTTTGAGGGCATCACAGCAGCCACAAAGGGGTGAGTACAGTTTCCAAATCTACTACTTGTGTTTAGTGGGGTGGTCTACGGGCGGGGGATGTGGGACTGTGGGTGCCTCTGGGCCAGGCCAGACATTGCAGGGTAGGTCCCATGTTGGGCACGGGCTGATGAACACAACCTCCTACAAAGCTAGTAGGCATCCCCTACTGGGCAGGGGTCTGTGGGTGTCACGTATGCTGCTATTGGCGTTAGGTATTCCTGTCCTTGGGCTGGTGACTAGCATTGTGACTGGTAGTCCATTGCATAATGCGTAGGCCTGTTCCCTGTTTGAGGGTGCTGTGTACACCAACGGTGGTGTTGGGGTAGCCATTAACCAAGTGTATCCTTTGTCTCTCCCCCACCTTTCTGTTTTGTCACACTGTCCTTATGTGCATTACCATCATCTGGCGGAGGAGCAGAGGCACCGGCGACGGAGGGAGCTGCATTCCACATGGCCCATGAGGCCGAATCCACCAACGGTGAGGGCACCAGTGGGACAGATGGCGAGGGGAGCACCACGGCAGAGACAGGAGGGGACAGATCTGACAGTGATACCTCCTCCGATGGAAGCTCCCTGGTGGTGGCGGACACCTCTGTGGCCACCCCAACTACAGGTACAGCCTCCACCCCCTTACCAGCTCCGCCCTCCCAGCAGCCCCTCAGCGAGTTTCCCGTGCCCGCTCACGCAGGAGGGTGGGCATCTCCTTCGCCCTAGGCACCTCAGGCCCTGTCCCAGTCAGCCCTGCTGCCCTGAGTGAGGAGGCTACTTACCTCCTGCGATCCATCTCTGTTGGGCTGTCAACCATAGTGAATGCCATCCAGGGGCTAGCAGGCCATTTGCAACAAACAAATGCATTCCTGGAGGGCATTCACTCTGCCATGGCAGCCCAACAGAGATCAATCCAGGCTCTGGCCTCCTCCCTGATGGCAGCCATTGTCCCTGTCTCTAGCCTCCCCCCTCCAACGTCCTCTACCATTCCCATTCCCCTCAACCCCAACCTATCCCAAGCACACATTCAGACCAGCATGCACCCAAGACAACACACAGGAGTGGCTCAGGCAAACACAAGTACCACACATAATCCCACATGCCCTCACACAAACACCATCCAGATACAGACACACCAACATCTACTGTCTCCACTGTGACCCCCTCCTCCTCGCCATCCAGCACCCTCCCAGTAGCGTCTCCACTCACACCTGCATGCACTGCACTACATCCTCATCCACTACACCCATCACCATCACGCCTAGCACTACACCCCTCACTGGCAGTCACCACCCCCACATCCATGCACACGTCCCCAGTGTCCTATCCCACTGTGTCTGTGCCCCCTCCTCCCAAAGTACACAAACGCAAGCACTCAGACACCCAATAGCCATCCACTTCACAACAGCATCCAGCCCATGCACCTTCACCCAAACACAGCAGACAGACACCTCCTACAACTAGTCCCTCCTCCTCCACTCCCAAACCTTCCTCCTCTTCCTGCCCCAGTGTCCCTAAGAAGCTTTTCCTCTCTGCCGTTGACCTCTTCCCTACCCCTAACCCCCCCCGTCCTTCACGTCAGGCCAGATTTGTCAGAACCCAGCCGAGCACCTCAGCCACCCAGTACTCGGCCACAGTAGTGTCTGCAGCTAGTGCAGGTGGGAGAGGCTCCACAGAACGAGCCATCAGCACTGACAGTGTGCCTGCACCAGCTGCCTAGGGGAGAGGCAAGGAGGCACCACCAGCTGCCAAGGAGAAGGGCGAGGAGGCACCACCAGCTGCCAAGGGCAAGGGAAAGGAGGCACCACCAGCTGGGAATGGCAAGGGCAAGGGGCCTGCCCCTGCCGGCAGGAAGGACAGGAGGCCTGGTGCTGGGACTGAGTCTGAGCCCCCAACACCAACCATGGCAGATCAGCCATCCGAGGCTGCAGGGGAAGGGCTGGAGCCTTCCCCCACCACTGGCATTCCTGACACCAGCACAGCCACAAGAACCAGCACCACTGACTGCAGCACTGCCAGCAGCAGCAGCCCCAGTGGGCAGCCGTCCGAGGCTGCAGGGGATGGGCTGGAGCCTCCCCTTACCACTGCCAGCACCGCCAGCAGCACCGGCACTGCCATTACTGAGCAGCCATCACCGCCGGCGGGCAGTGTGTAGTCCTGCCTCCATGGACTGTAGTGCGACTTGGACCCTGCAAATCCAGTGGGTCTGACACCCAGGTGAGAGACTGTGAGCTTGCACTCCCCAAAATCTGCATCACAGGGCACAGTGCACCCTCCAGAACCAGTGTAAGAAGCCATCCACTCACCCCCTCCTTGCCAGTATGAAGCACACTGGGCACTATATCCCCTCCAGAACCAGTGGAAGAAGCCATCCACTCACCCCCTCCTTGCTAGGATGAAGCACAATGGGCACAAGGCCCCCTCCAGAACCAGTGGAGAAGCCATCCACTTGAGAGACTGTGGCTTTGCACTCCCCAGGACCAAGCAGTGGGCGGACCACCCACTAGAGAGACTGTGGCTTTGCACTACCCAGGACCAAGCAGTGGGCAGACCACCCACTTGAGAGACTGTGGCCTTGCACTCCCCAGGACATCGCACAGGGCATGTAGCCCCCTCCAGGACCAGGGGTGTTGTACCATCTTCCGGCTGAGGTGCCCCCCATTCCCTGTCCTCCTGAGGTGCCTGTGTATTTTCGACCTGATGCTCCTGCGGTGTTCCCTCTGTGTTGTTGCAGGAGTCAAGTGGGGCCTTGGCCTATGTGAAGTGGCCCTGTGGCCCATGAACATTGTGGACTGGGCTGTGTCCCTCCATTTGTATATATGTATATACTGTTTTGATTTTGATGCACGATTTTCTACAATTTTATATTATTACACTCACTTTAATCAATTCCTGTAGTCCTTGCATTATTCCTGAGGGGTACGGGGTAAACATTTTTTATTGCTGCATCAGTTAATGTGTATGGTGTTGGGGTGGGGTGTTGCGTGCTGCTTGTTTGTGTCACTCTCTTTGTCCTCCTCCTCTCCCCTGTGTGCTAGGCAGCAGTTCTCACGGTGGTGGTCTTCGCCGGCGTTGGTGTTCATAGTGAGAAAAGGAGATAGACGAGTATAGGGAACAACTGCAACTCGGGCTCCAATGTGGCATGGTTCTTCCTTGAGTCTCTAGAGGTGAGTCCTTTGCCTTCTGTGTACTGTTTCCGCCGTGCTGTTGATGTCATTTGTACCGCCCACGAAAAGCTGGCAGATAGGCCTGCTGTAATAGTGTGGGCGGTACTTTGTCTTCAGCCTGGCTGTTGCCTAGTTCCGCCCTGGTGCTTGTTGCTACCGCCTTGGTGGTCGGTGTGTTAAAGTGGCTGTCTGTGTGAGCGGTTCCACCGTGGTCATAATTCCATTTTTATTATCGCCGGCCTGTTGGTGGTATTACCGCCGCTTTATCACCGACCGCTAGGGTTGTAATGAGGGCCAGTTTTCTAAATTGACTGCAAGCTTCTTTGAAATTGTGATACCTTCAGTTACTGTGTACCTCATGACAACGTAATCACCCCCTAAGATAATTTGTCTTGAGCTAACCACATTACGAAAGATGCACCATGGAACTTGTAGAGGTTTGTTAGCCAGTAACCATGAGTAGCCAAGATGCCATCATGCGAACTCTGCGAGAAGAAGGGCAATCACCTGAACATCCACCCAGCGTTTACATATCGTACATAAGGACAAATGAAAGTCATAGTGATCCCTAGCAATTCCCAGTATGTCACCAAAAGAAAAAAATACTGCTTGAAGATCACATACCCATCTTCCAAATCTCTACCCAAAATAACCTATTATTTCTTATTTCTAGACTGTAGCTCTTCATGCCACATGGAACATCTCTCTTATCTTCCAATTCATTTAGAATTTGGGTCACTCAGAGGTGATCCCTAGTGTCTCAAGAGGGGGGTGTGGATCCGCGCCCCAGCTCTATTTGTCCTGACCCGTCTTTGTATCCCGCCTTCACAGCTGTTGACTGTTGCTCCATGCTAGGAGCAACACAGGGAGGAAGAAACCCCAAACACCACACCTTACAACTACCTTTCACTGCAAAGCAGCAATTCTTTGTGGTGCTACCTGATATATATGTGTGTTTGTGTGTGTGTTGTGTGTGTGTGTCTACATCTGCATAGATATAGAAACACAATCATATGCAAAGTCACATTTAAACATTTAAAGCCAATATATATACATATATACGTACACATATTTGTAAATGTGAATATATATGCAAGCAAGCACACACACACACACTGTACAAATGTAGGTGGCCACATCACTTTCATCTGTGGCCCAAAGTGTGCGGCTCTTTCCCTAAAAAACACTCCTAGAGTTGCCACTTAAGGTAATCTCTAAGTATGGTTGCATTAATGTACACTTGTACCTTTGCACACTGCGCAGGGTTGTACTCGTAGTTGATACCTCGCTCTCTCTCCCATTTATTGCTCTTTGTGAAGGATTCCGCGCATTTAAAAATTTTGAGTTTCTTTCATGCAGCAAATGAACAGGAAACAAACACGTATCCTCTTGTCCCCTTGAGCCACGTCTGGGTACCATCTGTGTCCGCCTGACCCTATTTTCCTGACCTTGAAAGATTATTTTGAGCTCAGAGCTTGAAGCGTATATTATTTCACGCAGAAGTGTTTTCACTGAAACAGCTTCGCTCTAGGCTTCCAATAAAAGGCCGCCTTAGTTTGACAGTGGCTCGTTTGTGTGCTGATGCAGGACAGAGAGTCCGTTTGTACGGATTCAGCCGCCTCGAAGAAAATAAGAGCCATTGTTGTGTGGACGTTTAAGGACGAGGGTGAAAAGTTCGAATCTCAGTTCTTGCGTCGACAGTAAACCAGTATAGGTGACTAAGCATCCAAAATTATATGTCGTTTGTTCTTCTTTATTAACAATTTCAGCAATTTCGCCTTCACTACCCTGGGAATTCTGAAGTGGGTCAAGTGTTTTTGTTTCAGGTCCTAGTGCACAGGGCTTTACAAGGCAACGTGAAGATGGCGTACCCCTTGCTGCAAGGGCCAGATGTGACTTGTGCAGCCATCAGAACTTTTTAACCCATCAATTTAGAATCAATATTTATAAATACTCTTCAATGGTGGCTAGTGCCACAAAATTGTGATGGGCATATTGTTGATAGTAAAGAAGGGGCTACAAGCGCCCACGTGCGATACACATACTGTGCCATTGCGTATTCATTGCGGTGGGCGGATTCATTTGCTGGGGGGTGAGGGACTGTGCAAATGAACGTCTCCCTTCACTGTGACACATTTCTCGTGTGCGGAAGACGCTGTGTTGGTTCTGGCAGTGCAACGCAACTATTACACCATTTTTCTGAGTGATTTGCAACTACATTTTCTGAGATGTTTTGACGAAGCTGGGCAAGACTCTAAGGTGTCTCTCCTTTTTTTTAAAAAGTATTGATACAGTGCGTATAGCCCAGGGATGTAAAATCGGCGTTTTACTCATAACTAATCAAAGTAGTGCAAGGGATACATCGAGACAGGGACGGGAAGAATGAATGTAGAACAATTTGAGAACCTACAGTATGCACAGATTTATCTGTCAAACGGTTCAATGCAGAGTAAAAAGGCTGAATGTGGAAAAAGATTATCAAGCCTTACTGTCTGTATTGAGGCCAAGGAGGGAGAGAATGTGGGACAGAGGAATTTCCTAGAGAGGCATAAAGAAAATGCCCTCTGAGATAGTTCCCGTCAATGGGAGTATGGGAGTATGCACTCGTTTGCTGTTGCACGTTCACACCATCCGTGGTCTTGTACCATGTATACTTTTGTACAATGCACTCCAGTATTATTTCGGGCCACCTAGAAAAGTGCACCGATTGCGGTTTACCTGGTGGTGACCATCTGTGGTAGAGCAGTGCCATAGTGCAATCCGTGCGTAGAAACTCCATGCATCTTTGTTTACAAAAGTACATAACAGAACAGAAGGGATGACGTGCAGTGAGCTCAGTGCAAGAGATAACAACTCTATCCACTGTGTCTCAGTGTGATGTACCGCAGAATTCTTCGTGAATAGAGGAGGAACATAAGAAGCTTATGAGAAAGGGGAAGGAAATGCTAACTTCCCAGACGCCAAGGAAAGCAAATAACCCTTACACAGTACATTTCACAAACCAGTGGTTTGGCTGAAGGTCTCCAAGTGATCGCACTGCACTTCTGTAGCTGACTCAACGAAACCCGCCATCTACTTCGGTACTTTGACAGCATTATTACCAGGATTAACTCCTTAATGTTTTCTTAATCCATTTATTTGTCTGTTGTCACTGGTCGTCTGCAGAAGGAAGTTACAATTTTCCTAATCCACAACGTCCATTTATGGTAAGGCCTTGGTGAAAGCAGAATGTCTTTTTTCATAGACCGGGGCAAGCGATTTTAAATTCAGAAACCATTCTCATTGAATAATCACAAATGCCATAGCTTATTTTTTCCCTTGCCCTCCTCGTTTTGTTTCCAGCAATTATAGCTCTTATTGTAATATTTACAGACCTGCTCTTACACTGAAGAGTGATGCCTTCCAGTCCTTGTGCCTGAGCCCCCCTTTGTCCTCATCATTGTTCCATGGCTGGCGTGCTCAGTAACCAGCTCGACCCAGCCCTACCCCTCTCTTGTAAAGGCCTGCTGCACACCACCCTACGCCCACCGCATTCATGAAAGACAGCACTCCGAGAGGACCTCTTCTCTAGTCTTTATAAAGAGGTTACATTATTTTAGCACCCTTCCAACGCTCACACAGCAAGATCATAGGGAACAAACCAACCTTCACCTGGCCCATAATTTGGAGGCTTTTGCTCCCTCAGTATTTCTTGACCATGACCTCATACTATGAAGGGCTTTTAGTTGAACCTAAACTTAATGTTCCTATATCAGCAATATATCCGCTGCCCTCTTATCTGTGTTTCCATCTGTTCTCGGACACTGTCATGTTTGTCCTTATATCCACAGTCACCCTTGAGACATGACTGGCAAGCAGTTGGAAGGAAAGCCAAGGTGAGCTAGGATGCTGATCCCACCTGAAATGGCCTGTAGGGCT
This sequence comes from Pleurodeles waltl, assembly GCF_031143425.1. Taxonomy (NCBI): domain Eukaryota; kingdom Metazoa; phylum Chordata; class Amphibia; order Caudata; family Salamandridae; genus Pleurodeles; species Pleurodeles waltl. The sequence goes on along the minus strand of NC_090440.1, from coordinate 1,780,805,185 downwards.
GGGCATGCTGGTAGGAGCTGCCTCCTTCCCTGTACTACTAATGGAGCATTTGTATACTCTTATCTTGAGGTGATTATCTGTTGTTTTCCCTCAAAAGGATTCAGTAGGAAATTTGGTAACAATCAGTCATAATTAATTTACAGTATAACCAATTTGGCCACATAATGAAGACCCAAATCGGAAATAAAGTTAAAGGGTTTTATTGTAAATTAGCACTCAGGTTAATGTAAACACATCTCAAAAACATACTGTAAAGATACAGAATAGCAATTGGGTAGATAAATCTTCAGAAGAAATCTAGACAAATTAGCATTTGGCAAACCAGAAACTTAGTTACAGCAATACAGAATATTAATAACAAAATGTGGTGCTCCAAAAACAATTGCTGGTCATTTGTCTTACACCTGAGTGCAAGTTAAAATAATCAAACTAAATTATTCTATGGGTCAATAGGGAAGTTCTCTAAGAGTCTAAGCTTACTTAAAATGAAAAAATCTATCTTTAAAAATACATAAGGATGGAAAGATGAGGAGCAAAAATAAGGCAAAAATGAATGGAAAAATAAAGAGGAAGGTGTAGAGGAAGGTGTCATCATTTCATAAGCTTGGTCAAGAGTCTTTTTAGAGAGTTAAGTGTAAGCCTAAGCCAGACTCAGCAAAGCCTGGGGGACAAATGGGAAAGTCAGAGGTCTGCACCTCTCAAAGTCTAGGGGAAAGTATTCTAAAATCAATCGGTGAAAGCCCTAGTTAAAACCACACACTTGGGTTAGGTAATAGTCTCCAATCACGCCATCACAAGCTCTATTGAATTCTCCTGTTTCACAATGTAACTTGCAACATTAGCTCCTTTCCTCATACCAGTCTAAAGAACACGGTTGTCCTTGGTCCTCTGGACATCGTTTGCAAGGGACAGTCATTTCACTCTCGATTCCTTCACATACTTTTATCAGGGACCTTTTCTTAGACTCTCTTAGTAAAACAATAGCACATCTGTTTCCAAACTAACATTTCGTGTGAATGCACCTGCAATGAAATGGCACTTTAGCAGAGAATGGAAAAACAGTTTCTCATGGTAAAAGAAATTCAGGCCTAATCATGTCAATGTTAAAATATTATTCATTAATGCACAGTAAATTTCACGTTATACTGTGTGCATATTAATTTCTACAATCATATAAATCCCAAATACATAGATTCACATGGGATTTCACGTTACAGTTAAAATAAATGCAAACTTTTAATAATACATGCTCTTAGATGTGGTTGGGAAGTGCATTTCAACATCAAACTATAAAACATTAGTGCACACACATAAATTGTTATTGTTTCAAATGCAAATATGTTCAAATAACATGAGGATGGTTTTGAAAATAGATTCAAAGATTACATTTAATTTAATAAGGATAAAGACACACTGAATGCAGTTTTCCTAATACAGTGAATGCACTTCATTATTGAATTTGAGTGCCCCACTTTCCATTAGTGTAACATTAAAACACACAATATTGTTGTTATGAACACATGTAGGTCATGATTGTGACATCAGCAGTTGCAGCAAAATGTAGATTCTCAATATTTTGTGATGATAGAATCTGGATTTCATTAAAGACATGGACGCTAGCAGTGTGAATTCATCTTTTTTTGTTACTCCATTGCAGCACTTCAAAACAAATTTAAACCATACTTAAAATTCTAGAATTAAAACCTGCTGCAGTCTATATATCTCTGAACCAAGCAGCCATCTACCTCTTTACACTTGCTCTGATGCTATAACATCTTGAACTGACCTTTCGAAAGAATAATACAATTTTCCAACTTTCCACACTTCCTTCAATACTTTTCCATATTTATTGAGTCTCTGAAAAAATAATGTTGGAGAAAATGTAAAAGGAACTCCATACTTTAAGGTTTACAAAATACAGTCACTGAAAACTCTGTAAATGCCTTAAAATACTCTTAAACCCACTCTCCTTCCACAATTATTTTACTTGGGAAGGGAGGGTGGGATAATGCTAGCCTCCATGACTTGAATGAAATGCAGATTCTCTCATCACAAAACTTGGAGAATCTACATTTCATGTCAAGACCGGAGGTCAGCATTTTGAATGTTCAAAGCTGTGAAAACACAACAGTTGAAACATGTTCCATGGGTTTTCAAACCTTGGAAGCACATTGACATTGGACTAATCTGCTGGTTTCAAAATTTCTGGTAAGTGATCCCCTGAAGAAAAAACCTTACTCACCATCACACCTCCAATTAAATATGCTCCAAATCTTTGCATATCCACTCCTGCTTCAAGCATACATATTCTCACCCATTGCAATATAGGCGCTGAACTCACTGGATTAAAAGGTCTACATAAGAGATCAATAACTGCATCACTCCATTCCTTTTAAACTCATCCATCCTACTTTCATGCCCCTTCAAACAACATACTACGCACAACTTTGGATGTTCATCAAATCTTGGTTAAAGCACTGAAGTAGACAACGTTTTAGTTCTTATTGTAATTTGAAATATTACCTCATCTGGGTTGGAAAAATGATTACCCACCTCCAAATCTTTTACATCCAAAACCCTTCTAAAAGAAATCAAATATAATGAAGTCGTCACTTGCAAGATAACTGCCGTAGGCTCAAATACTTATTAGAAAGCCAACGTTCCAATTTATGACATATTAAATTCACATTCCATAGACTAATGTACCTAGGTCTTGGTGGCTTCCGTGACTTAATGCCCTTCATTACTCTACAAATCAAAGAATCTTTCCTGTTAAAAGAATCTCCTACAAGAGCATGACCTGCTGCCACCGCAGACCTATAACAATTAACAGTCCTTTAACTCATACGCTTTTCAATTAAAGATGCCATAAAATTTGAAAGGTTTATGAAAGATGCCTCCATGGGATCCAAGTTCCTCTCCATGCACCAACAAACCCATTTCTTTCAAGCGCCAATATAACGTTTCCTAGTCCCTGGAGCCCAAGACTCTTGGAGCAAATCCTGAGCCTGCTCTGAAAGTCCTGCCCATTTCTTTCCTCCCCTGAAATCTTCCAAACAAGAAGGTTCAATGCCCCTTCCACACCCATAGGACAAACTTCTCCTTCTGGCCCTAACAACATCTTCTTTGAAATCAGAATCAAAAACGGCTCTTCTACCACCAACTCTAACACCTCTGGAAACCAAGATTGTGCTGTTCAAAACGGAGTGATCAGAACTATCTGACATCTCTGCCTCTTCGCCACCAACCAAACTTTCTGTATCATTGCAAAAGGAGGGAATGCATATCCTCGAACTCCTTGCCGAACCTGTTGAAATGTATCCACTGCTTCTAACTGGGGATCTGGTCTCCAACAGAAATACCAGGGTAACTGGATTGTCAACCTTGAAGAAAAAATATCTACTTCTAAAGGACCTCAAACTCTCTGAATCTTCTCGAATAGATGCACACCCAACTGCCAATTGCTGTAGTCCCTGAGATACCCCAAATTCCAGTCTGCCATTAAAATCAACAGACCTGGAAAATACTCTGCCTGCAATCCTACCCACTGTTCCAGACAGGAATTCCAAATTTCCTTTGCAATCCGAGTTAGATTCCCCAACTTGATGCCACCTAACCGGTGTATATATCGTATTGCCAAAACATTGTCCATCTTTAACAAAACAATTTAATTCCTTGAAGTTTTCCTAAAGCTTTTCAATGCAAAAATGCCTGGCTTCACCTCCAAACCTTGTATGGTCCAAACAAGCTCTCCAACCGAAAAGGCTTGCATCTGTCTCCAGAATAAAAGTCTGGACATATTCCAAAAAGTCACCCAACCATTCAAAGCTTCCAAACTGTTTAACCACTAAATCAACTCCTCCCTTGCTTCTGCTGAAACTTGACTTGGTCCCCATACCATAAATACTTTCTTAGACCCTCTTCCTTCAACCTCTGCAATGCGCTGTAGTGAAGCGGTCCTGGAAAGACAGCCTGAATTGAAGATGAAAACAAACATTTAACCCTTGCTAAAGATCTCAATGTAATGAACTGCTTCTTCAAAACCTAATTCACCTCTGATTTTATCTTCACCACTTTTCTCTCAGGTAAACTCAAAGTTGCTTGCTCAGTGTTCATCTGGAACCCCAGGAATTCCACCCCCTGACAAAGAACCAGAACTGATTTTTCTATATTGACTAAGACACCTAGAGATTCCAAAGGTTCTAAAATCAAATTAAGTTGTGTCCTTAACTCCTATTGATCCTGGGACATAATCAGAAAATGGTCCATATACATAATCATAAGAATTCCTCTGTCTCTGAGAAAAGCTGCAACCAGCCTCAACACCTTTGTGAAATATCAAGGGACCGATTCCAGTCCAAAGGGGAAGCAAGTGAACTGATAAAGGTCTCCCAACTATCTAACTGTAGATACCTGCGACTCTCTTCTGCTGTTGGTATGGTAAAGTAAGCAGCCTTCAAATCCAACTTTACCAACCAATTGTTCCTGTCGTCTCCTCGGGCAGGGCAGTGGAGACCACCTTCCCTGCCGTCTAAGGCAGAGTGGGTGCCGGGAGATACAGGGCTCCTTGATCCTAGTTGCTTTTGCACTGTTCTTTGGTATAGATGGGGAATGCAGAAGTGAGTCTTGATGTTCAGATGGAGTCTGGCGGTCCATAACAGCTGGGGCTGTGCATCCGGGCCCTGGCAGAGAGTGGCAGCAGCTGTTCCTTGGTTACATGAGTCCCTGGAAAGTAAGTGACACAGAGAAAACACGTATTTTGTGCCACGTAGGACACCTTATTTCTGCCAAGATAACAAAGTATCATCTTTCCCATTGAGTATTCTTTCTCTTCATCTTCTTTTTTCCTGACTTTCTAACCTTATCTGAGTCTTTCTTCTCTAAGGACCAATACTCATCTTTTGGAAGCTGTTTGGTCCTACTCTTTCTCCTCATCACAGTTTCTGGTACCTCCTTTACTGAGGTTTTCACCTCATCTTGAACCATCTTCTTCTTTAATGCAACCTCTCCACTACCTACCCCTGAAGGCTTCCCTCCTTCACTCATTATTAGATCTTTAAACAAATTCCTGTACTGGAATTTATAAGCTGTGGGATCACAAACTCTTACCCCTTAAAATCTATGTATTCTCTTTTTTTTCTTTTTATATGTATTTTTCAGTCATCTGGCCTAAAAAAAACGTGCACTGATCGTCACGAAGTTTCCGTGGAATGACAGAAATCTCTGTAATGAATCGGTCCTGCTGTAATGCCTAAACCAAAATGGCAACGAATGTTTCAAAACCATAATAATATGGTAATTCCAAAATGACTGCCCACATCATGTAATGCCGTCATATGTGCACCACATGGGACCTCACCTGAAAAAGGAAGCCTGAAGCAGTGTCCATCTGTGAACGCACTCTAAAGAAGCACGGTGTCAACCTCAGTGCGAGGGCTGACTCAAGAAGCCTTGCGCAGAGACCGTTTCACCCTGAATATGGCTATCAAAGTGCTGTGCGCTCCATATTCCCAACAGACAAGATTTTAACAAGTTATGTTATACATTTTTTGTTCCAAAGTAACACTTAATTAAAATCTAACTGTACAGTGATATTATACCTAACAATCCCGAAAACTGCGAATTGTACAAAACCTCTAAAAAGGAAATACATCAAACAAAAAATGATCTATATTCAAACATACTCATACTTTAGAACAATCTAAACACAATGGGGGTCATTACGACCCCAGCGGTCAGTATAATAAAGGCGGTAGTACCGCCAACAGGCTGGCGGTACACACCACCACTATTATGACATTGGCGGTTTGGCCAAAGCCAAACGGCCAAGTTAACAGACCGACTGCCACGGCGGTAACGATTGCCGGGCTGGAGACTACAGTCTCCAGCCCGGCACCCGTCACTAGGCCTCACATGGCATCTTGACCCCACCCACCGCTATAGTTTCCGTGGTTTCTGTACCGCCACGAAAACCATGGCGGTAGGCACTATCAGTGCCAGGGAATTCCTTCCCTGGCTCTGATAGGGGTCTCCTCCGGCCTCTCCCCCTCACCAGAGTCCTCCCCCTCCTGACCCCCTGACATATACACACATACATGCACATACATACACACCCATACACACACGCATTCCCACATTCACCCACGCATGCATACATTCATACACACTGACAGCAACACTCACTAACATACATCCAGGCACACACCAATCACACGACACAACATGCATGTACACACACACCCATTCATGCACACATGCATTACACATGCATGCACGCATACAAACACAGTCACACACACCACCACACACGCACACAACACCCCACACCCCCCTCTCCTGTTGGGGAACCCGACTTACCTGCTTGCAGGGGGTCCTCCGGCAGGAAACGGGACGCGGTGCTGCTGCCAGCAGCAGTGTCCGCCAGAAAAACACTGCTAGGCTGTATCATGGCTCATGATACGTTCGCCGGTGGTCTGTAGGCGTGGCCCTGCTGCTGGCAGCAGCGCCACCTTACCGCCGTCCGCTGCCATGACCGTAGACCGAATTCCACCAGCCTTCTGGCAGAATTCCAGCTACGGTCATAATTAGGTGGATGGTCGGTAGCTACGGCGATGGTATGTTGGCGGCCGTCGCTGTGGCGGAAGGCGGCGTTTGCCGCCAATGTCATAATGAGGCCCAATATTCCTTAAAATATAACAAATACAAAACAAATGTAAATTGACTGGTAATAAAGCACACAAATACTTAACTGGCAAGGAGCAGCAACTGAAGAAGGAAAATGGCTGCTGGGTTCAGAGACATATAGACTGCAGCATGGCTGTAATTCTAGAATTTTTTATATGATAAAAGTTTGCTTTGAAGTGCTGCAATGGAGTAGCAATAAAAAATTAATGCATAATGCTAGCCTTCGGTCTTGAAATGAAATCTATGATACCCCACTATCATGGAACAACTTTCACATGCTGTTATGCAGTTTCCCTAGGCATTACCCCTAGGGCACGGTAATGGCTTGTTACTATTTAGCAGGCCTTTTTTCTCTCACAGCTGGCACTTCGTTTAGTAGGTTTTCACACGTCTGCTGGATTAATATAGGTGCATGCTCGGTTGTTGACACTCGTGCTCTTTTTTCAACACCCATGGGCACCCATGGACACGGAGCAATTTTTTTTTTTCAGCTATTTCCAGTTTTTCACATATGGAACCTGCTTCACCATTTGCACCACATGCTTGACTTTGCTTGTATATTATGGCTGTATTTCGGTTCATTGGTGGCGCTATCAGCTCTTCACCTAAGTTGCTCTTTTCTTTTGAACTGGCTGTATTCCGCCTGTAATAATATCATTATTTTCTCTCTCTTTCTCATGTTTTTCTATTCCTTTTATCCCCAGCTGTATGGGTCACTCTACTCTCAGGCATTATTCTCCAGCCTGATGATGATCCTTCCATTAGCCCAGGAGCAAAATGTTGATAACTAGAGAAACTCGACTCAATGACAATTTATGATTTTTCGATGTGTATAGGAGCATTGGTACTGTGTTAAGTGCGACTTTATCCGGTTTTGGTATATTCTGTCACTAGTATAACCCTGAGTATCTTGGATGTATATATAGCAACATCACTTTGACTCTACAGTATTTTATGATTTCCTATGTACATATGAGCATTGGAACTATGCTAATTGTGACTCCCACCAGGTTTTGGCTTTTTTCACATGTGTATGCACGTATACACATTTATATTTTGTTGAATGAGAGTACAGCTGTGTGTGCCTCCCTGTCATAATTGTAGACCTATTATGGTTCTTGGTCCAATTGATTGTTTTCATTTTTTCATGTCTGAATTGTGACTCCCACAGACAGGTTAAGTATCTTTGTAGAATAAATGTATATGCCTGTCTGTTTGACAAAAAACATAGGTCTGAGTGAATTCCTATATATATTCTTTTGTCTTTACTTGTGTTTCAGGGGCCATTTGTTTTTGTATAATTAGTTATGCAGTTTCAGTCAGCCACTACCATTCTATATGATTCACTTCACGAGATATATAAAATAAACATTAAAGCATTTGATTGTGTCCTGTACTGGTATGCCTCCATATGGCTTAGATCTGTCTGGCAACCCTGTGGTGTAATGTAAAATGCTGACCCCACTGAAGAACGTAATGAGGGGGCCCTGAGCCACCGATTTCTCACAGGTATTCATTGGTCTTGGAGTCAATGGGAGGCCTTTGAGGGCTGGGTCCCCCCAAGGCTTGGGGTCCCCTTTCATTGCAGTGCTGCAGCGTTAGGCTCCTGGTGCAACCAGAGATTTATTCCAGTAGGTAATACATTTTACTTCGCCTGTTTGAAAGGACGAATGAGAGCAAACATGTATATGGAGAACTATGGTTTGTAAATACCTTATTTTTGGAATATAAATTCTCATTTTGCTCATTCAGTAGTCAAGAAGATACATTTGAAGTTGCTTTTGTGCCCAACAAATAGACTATATATTTTAGCCGTATGGTTGTGAATGTTTTTGTGTTTGGTCTCTACGGATTCTACATTGAAAATATCTTAGGCTGTATCACATAAAATGAGCACTGAAAGTGTTAATGTAAGGCACAGTCTCTGCCACAGTTTTGGGCTGAATGGTGTCACAAATGGAAACGTTTACCACAATGGACAATGACACGTGATTGCTTGTCATGCTGATTTTGGCTGGGATGTAACAGCATTCGCAGACACATCTAAAGTAAACAGCAGAGTGCGAGACAATAACACACACATCAGAATAACACAAAACATGAGAGGGCACAGTACAAGAGAACAATCAAAAACAGAACTCAACACAACAGCCACAATGCAAATCAACATCACATTGCACAGTAGAAAACACACCAGCCCAAAAAACAACAGAACACATCATAACCACAACAAAATGCCACCCAACGAATACATATAAACATTCTTATCACACATCACCAGCTTCATAAACCTGCTTTTATAAGTTAGTGAAGGTGATCGCACCACTGCTTTAACTTGCCACGGACATGAAATGGAGCCATTCAAATATGTTTTAGGATCCAATCCCTTGTTTCTGGACAGCATGTGATGAGGGGCTGTGTTTACCATGAGCACACACATTGGCTAATTATATTTATTTACTTCATCACTATTTGAGGGGTTAACACACAAAAACATAGGCCCATATCTATACTTTGTATTTTGTACGTTTGCGCCGTTTTTGCATCAAAAAGCGGCGCTAAAAAAGTATAAATATGGGCCATAGTTTTCCTGCACTAGAAGCATTACTCCACCAGAAATATGCACAACTGACAAAAAACGCAAATTATTTTCATCCTTAGCAATTGCAAGTGCAACCTAATGCAGCTAGCATGGGGCTTGAAATAATTGCTGCAGAAACCAGCCAGTAGCTGAAACCCAGTCCTGCTTCGAAAAATAAAGGGATTTCAATGTGGAATCACAAGTAAGGTAGAAGCACTTGATATCAGTTTCACTTAATGCAGTCGTATAACTGGTGTCAAAAACGGGAAGCACGATCTCAACATTAGAAGAGACAATCAATACCAGAGAACAAATACTACAGAAACTCTGCGCTGATCCAAACCTAGTTTTTTTTGCCATATCTAAAGATCGGGAAGGAAAATCCTTCCACAGTTTGCTTGAGTCGACGTTCATGATAGAGGAAGGAACATTAAGTAGAAATCGAAAGGAACATTAAATAAAAATCACTGTTAAGGAACACCGCACTGCAACAGCACTCCCCACACACCTTAAGGTCATACATGCTCCCCAGTTCCGGGACCCAGACCTTCCACATGCGCTCTACATGCACCAACTATTTCTAGGATGCTTAATTATAGAGACTAATATATATCTACAACATACAGCACTCCACTCGGAGTTACCTGTAGTACAGCTACATAATATGATTCACATAGTTTACTTTGAGTAAAGACTACATTAGATGCATCTTGTGTACTCTTATATTTGTTTGCATTTGAGTTGAGCCAATAATTCTGTAATAAGGGCATTTAAATGTGTTTGTTGTAGATTGTGGTTCAACTTCCGACAGTCCAAAACGATCTCCAAGATACATACAGTTTGGAAAATTACAGTAGAGGAGTGTTTATGGTAGGTGGGCAAGGCCCAATAATCCCTAATACGTACCTTACTTAGAATATTTGTTTTAAGTCCTCTGTGTCTCCGTTTTCTTGGAATATGCAGGAGAACGTATGGTTCTTCACACAAAGGAATTACTAGTGAAATTGCCTTTTGTTCCCAACCTGCTTGGTTCTTATATGCTGGGGCCAGCTCTGACATCCATTTATTGGTGTAGACGTTCTTAAGTGGCTTTTATTCCAATCCTAAAAAAAACACTAGCAAAGAAAAAGTTCCCAGTATATCTGCTTCTCCAAGTGAAGTGCCAATTTTAATATCCAGGTTCGAGTTTTATAACTCAAGCCTGCCTTGCTTAAATGCCCATCTGATGTTTCAGCCTGAATGAAGCCATTAGTCTACCCCAGTTTTAGGAGAAGTGTGAGTTTCAGATGGGCTATTGTATTTTCCACCTCCCCCACCTAGGAAGGCTGCTGTCGCTTCCCTGTTCTTCAGCATTACTCTCTATGAGACATCCTGTCTCTTTGTAGTGGCTACTTCCTTCTCTCTACATGTTGCTTCTGTCCTGAAACTTTTCCGTCTCTCCTGCCTTCTTGATGCGTTTGTCCCTTTTCTTGTTCCTGGGAGGTATGGACACTCTTTTCTAAATCAAGTCTCCTTTCTCCATGTTCCTGCAGAGAATGATAATAATGGTCATCAAAGGATTGATAGGGAGCACTACTGTCGTTTCTGTTTCTCAAGTTATACGTGTGCACTGGCAGTGTGTGGCCTTTTGTTAGAAGTGCTGCAACATTAATTATATTACAAAAAAAATCTCTGCCGCAGGGTCGCTAGTCCCTATTAGTTTCATACAAAGGCCCAAAGCAAAAGAAACTATGTGCTTTTCCTGTATTTGTCCAAGAACACCAGATAAAACCACTTTAGAAGGAATATTATGTATACTGGTAAAGAAGGCTGTAAATATGCTTCCTCGTGATTGCCACTGATGAGGACTGGGTACTGTTCCCATAAAAGCCACCTATTCATTATTCTGTACTTATCTTGACCTGCTGAATGAGGATATACAGCTCCTACTCAATAGATTTTCAAAGAACTCAAGAATGGAAGTCCATGCTGCTTAGCTGGACAACAGCCCATTATAACATTGATAGTTTGTAGATTAATGGATGCTTGAGTGTGTGAAAGAGTTTTAGTTATACCTGTCACCTCTATTTACTGCTGTTGTAGAAGGCATTGTCTTCCTATTCCTATCACCTCAGTTTCTATAGGGGAGAGGGTGTGGCGTAAAGGCCTGAGCTGCCAACTTCGCAGCTGGAGAAACCAGGCTCGAGCCTCGCTGTCTGCCCAACATCCTGTGATTCTGGGCAAGTTGCTCAACCTACCTGTACCTACAATTCAGCGCTTGAGACCACCAGCGGTGGCTGCTTTTAGTAATACTCAGTGGGGCCACAGAAGTTTGGGTAGAGGGGGGTGTTCGCACAGGGGTCAGGGGTGGTGGGAATAATAAAAAATAAATAACAAATAAAATAAAACCACTTACTTTAAGAAGACCACCTCAGTGCTTCTGTGCGTCTTCTCTCTCCATCCAATGCAGACACGTGTCTCATGCTGTCAGCCAGCATGAGACAAGCGCCTGAATTGGTCTAAGCGGCTTGAATTGCCGCTCAGATGGGGACAAGTACACTGCACTGGTACTTCATCCAGGTTGTGAGACACAGCCTGGGTGGATTGTTCTAAGTACGCATGTTGATTTGGCCGGCCTTCGACGGCCGGCAAAACTGACGTGCGCACTCAGAAGTGCCCACTACTCCTCCCCCCTGCTGCCGATTACGGCAATCGCACCTTCCCTCCCAGCCCTACGTGGAGGAAGCAAAAAATAAAATGATAATACATTAGTTGTATTGTCATTTTATTTTTCTGCTGCCTTTCAGCAGTGGGGCAACGCTCCTCCAGCATAGCGGAGGGGTTGGCCCTGCTTGAGTCCCTCACAGGTGGTTTGCTGTGCTTTACAAATCCTGGACTTTATTTATTTATAGTTTCACCTTTGGTCAGTTGTACCCTAACTGGCAGGGTCAAAGTTCCAGGCCGTTCCATTTGTGTTACAAGTGATAATCTTCCTGAAACAAGGTAATTTGCTCAATATACATGAAGGGCAATTCAATAAATCGCTCAGATCATAGTGCAGTGGGAGATTTACTGGAGCATGTCTATTGAAAGGCCCTGCTGAATCTTCAGCTTTTATCTTAGTTAAGTATAGCATCTATGTGGATAGATAATGCGTTGCCTCTAACTACTTTTGTATTTCTGCCTCCTACCATTTATGAGAAGTCCCTTGCAGTCAAATGAGCAATAAGAGGGGGGGCACACGTGCAGCTATGTCTAACATTTCTTTCTCTTCTTCTTCTCCAGCCGTCTTACAAAAACTCAGACATTGGTACTATCACTGAAGGTATATCTTTGGTAACTGTAAAGAGCCTAGCAAACCGGAGTTGGACAAAGGAGCGCGTTTCTTAGCTCTGAGGATTATCTTAAAATGCTTCCAGGCATCACCAGTTTAATTTGTGTGTAACATATTTTGGGGGTTCCAGGCCCATAAGGGCCATCAGGTGTCATGCCCACAGTGGGCACCCTGTTGTGTTCCGTGAAATTATTGGGGTCACAACCTTTTCACAGAAAAAGAAAAACTGCATGTGTCTTTTCACATCTCCCACTGAAATGTTGTTTTTAGTGAAGGGAGTTAGGAGTGAGACAAGCGTGTCTGAGAATCTCTCCTCTGCAGGTGAATATATAAAGCCTAACTCTGAACCCTGAAATCAATATACACACAAACTTTTGTGTTATACAATAAACTAATACTGTCATGTGCTAATCTCCTACACATAATGTGAGTAAGAATCTTTGCCATAATTACTAATAACGCAATGAAATAGAATATAAAAGTGCGACGCCTAAATGCACCATATTTCATGACACATCCCTAACCAATTAGTCTCATTTCTTGCAATGTTTTAAAGGTTGATTTACAGGATAGTATATTTTTCAACATCTGAGTTGTAAAGCTCGGCCTACTTAATGCCATGAGGCCTGCAGCTAAAGATTTGTCTCTCAGCATTCTAGCAACAAGCAGTCTTCTTTGCCCAGCCCAAATAACAGGCACTTTTTATAACTTTTTATACATATTTGGAGGGGAGGTCGGAAATAAGGCATGGGAGGCTTGTCCAGTTAGCGTATAATTGCTTTTATTAGTGTTATTCATTATAAATGTATATAGGGATGTGCCCAGATATTGTAACCAAGGTTTTGCAGGTGACAGTTCTTCTGCATAAGATCTCCTTGTGGGTGGCATCACTGGGTAATATTCTTTCTCCTTTACTTCTTTCCAGGTTCTGGGTGATATCTGCCACCAGCACCCCTCAAAAACAGGAAAAGACTCAGGTAACTGATTATAAAGGCTGTAGGGAATATGAGGCTGTTATGAGGAGAGCTGTGCTTCACTTATTCTGATCCCAAACGTAATTATTTTGACCATTACCCATCACCATCACCAGGGTATCAGGAACACAAACAAGAAATCCCTCTGTGGGCCTCTAGGGTGTTTCATGCATAGTATACAAGCCCTAGGTTACTGTTTTCCCCTTCTTGGGGTCTGGTTCGCAGGCACCCTAAAACAACCTGTGCCCAAAGGTCTTTGCCACTGGATGACTTTGACTTACCCTCCCAGGTCGGATAACAACTTGGGTGCCCTTTAGTGGTCCATCGTCTCCCCTTGATGAAGTGATCCCTGTACTCTTTTCCCCACCTCTCATGAGTGATGTTGCCCTGCCTCTTTCCTGTTCACTTACTGCCATAGCCACAACTCTCCAGAGCTGTAGTGGACGTCTCTGGGTAGGCTGTTGGGGCGTCCACCACTCCTCCGTCCAGCTCACGCTGGCCTTTTCCTCTTCTGTGATGTCTGCGACTTGTGTTGTCTTCCATGTTTCATGGGACCATTCCAATGTCAAGTTTTTCACCCTTGTGTCGTCTCTGAGCAGTCCTCCTGGTTCCCCTCTACATCAGTATCTCGTCCATCTTCTGAATCAGCGCCTCTCCCCTCGTCGGCATCCCTCCTGGTTCCTGAGACCACTTCCTTCTTGTCTGTCATCCTTTTCTCCCCGTGGCTTCTTCTCCCTTGCTCTGCAAGCGGTAGTCCTTTGTCAATTTTAGTGTTTTTTCAATTGGCTGCATTAGCCCCTCCCCTCTTCTAACACAACATTTGTGTCTTTCTTTCACATGCCGCCAGTGTTCGTTGGAGACCACCGTGGTATCTATTGTCAGTTTATCAGGTAAGAGCGGCAGGTGGGGTCGTGGGCTTTCACACCTCTCCTCTCTTAATTTCCTCCTTGAAAGAAACTTCCCTGGGTGGTATGTGGAAAGGAAATTTGCATTGGTTTGTTCCCTTACCTTCCTATGATATGTTTTAAATCGAAAGGGTTTGAGGGCTAAAAACCACCATAATACTCAGACATTATCTGTTCTGTGTAGTGGGGCGTGGCCGGTATATAAATCAAATTCCCAATCTTTGAGGTAATATCGAAGAGACTCAATTGCCTGTTTAATTGCTAGTCCCTCTTTTTCAACTATGGCATAACTGTATTCCTTGCAGAAGAGTTTATGGCTGATTTAAATGATGGGGTTTTCAACCCCGGTGTCATCGTGCTGGGAGAGCACCACTCCCTACCCATCACCTGAAGCATCGGTTTGTAAGATACATTTCTTTGAATAATCAGGGGTACGGAGAACGGGCTCTGAGGTTAGAAGTTTTGTTACATTTTAAATGCATTCACTACTAGGCGTGGGCTGAACATGCATACCTTTCACTCCACTGAATTTCACGGAGGTACATGAAAACTCTGTGAGATTTTTCAGTGAGTTCAGTGAACAGGCAGAAATAGGCACGTTGCGCTGCTTGCATGAATGTTTAGCACCAGGAGCTCATTCTGAGCTGAAAACATTATGCTAAGGGCACCACGTGTTGCACCAAAGGGTGCTGCTTCCCGAGTTGATTTTACTGCCTCTTGAGGAGATTTTCTATTGAACAAAGGCTTTCTGACTGCAAACAGGTACCATCAACGTTCTAAGTCAGGTGCTTACCGTCTGAGTCTCCTAAGTAGCAATTGCTTGTGCCGAAGGTCCCCTTTTCCCCTTCATATGGAGAAATCAGTGGTGGTGGAGAGTAATCCTCTTCAACTTAATAAGAAACTGCTATTTTATCCTGAAGGTTGTTCAAGCTTGGGACTTTAAAAAGGGTAACCCCATTATAGTACTTTTCTTTCTTTGAAATCCATTCATTAAAAATGGCAAAAACTGTTACAATTCCTGTTAATTGTAGACATGCTGTTTCAGCACATTTAGTGACACAAGGGCTCCATATTGCGGGTGGAGATGTTACCTTCGTGGTTGAGGCACACAAAGGTATAAATGCAAAGTTTTTTTATTCTTGGGTCAATTTTCCTGGATCAGATGCCACAACACATTTCATACATACACCAAGGCCACAGTAACTAATCAATAAAGGCCTTCATTATTAACAACCAGAAATAGCATTAACTTTTCAGGAACATCAAAATGTGTTCCACGGCACCCTTCAACATCTACTTCAAAATGTAAGACTAGGTTCCTTCAGCAATGATGGGGCAACCTAGCCAGTCCTAGTCGGTTATACACATATTGAAATTTGGGAGCATTAAATGCTCGAAAATTAACCACACTATAAAATTACATTGTTAAACTATACAGTCGCCTAATGCAATACATCATGCATGCACTGACCGTTGTTCCAGGATGGGCTGTCCATGCTGGGCAGCCACAGTTAGCTGTGCCTGCAATTAGTGCTGTTACTATCAACATAAATATGAGTAAGGTTACCATCAACCTGAGGAAATTCCCTTTTGAATTGCACAAAAAAACAGACAAGCTTTACACTGTGTTTCCCTATATGGCCCCCCAAGACAAACAGAGAATTCCCACAATGTGTCTACCACTTGGTATGGTTCCCCCTATAGAAGACTGTGCCACCTGGGTCACAGTCATTCCTCCCATATATACCATAACATATTGGTACACCATCCACTGCTGTTTTGCCTGAAGTGCTGAACTAGATTCAAAATGAATACTAGAATGCCCTGCACACAGCCTAGCAGGGCAAGGAGGGGGTCAGGGCGAGGGGGAGCCCCACCATGGAAGAAAGCTGGACGAAAACAGCCATCCAGAAAACCCAATGTGGGCACACGTCCATGAAAGATGTGCAAAATTGGCATCGTTGGTATTGCATTCCAGGCATGCAGGGGACCTTGTAGAGTAAATCTTAGCTAGTGAGCTGGGAGTAGTGTATTTACATCTAAGAAGTTTGAAGTGTATCAGTTTATGTCCATGGTTGGGGGAGATAAGCTTGGTTTGTTGACAGCAAAAATTAAAAATTTTGTCTGTTAAGGGGCGCTGTAATTCGGTTTCCCATAAACCCTGGATGCGAACATCCCTGTGTGGTAGAAGAGCCAGGCAAGTATGATAGAGTTTAGAAACAAGATGTCCACCATCCAAATCCTTGATCAGTGCGGTCAGTGAATTGGGCAGTACTTTTGCTCCTAGCCTCGCCTGTCTCTATATGTTCGATTTCGAGTCACGACACATTTTGCCACCCAGTAATCCATTTTTTGATAATATCAAACTATGGCGCAGATATATCGACGACATCTTGATAGTGTGGCAAGGGACCCTTACCGAGGTTAATCAATTTACTGACTGGGTCAATACCTTGGACCCTTTCTTGAACTTTACATCCTCGGTATCCAGCACTGAGATACCTTTCTTGGATCTACTGATCAAAATAGAGGACGGCCAGCTACATACGAGTACTTACCATAAAACTACCGACCGCAACAGTCTCTTGTTATACGATAGTCACCATCCAAGAGCATTGAGAGACAACCTACCGTATGGACAATTCCTTAGGCTACGGCGCAATAGTAGCAGCATGCACACGTTTATCTCCCAAGCCAACGACCTGTCTGCTAAACTTGAAAATCACCATTACCCCAATCCGGTGGTGAGGGCAGCTTACAAGCGCGCAAAATTTTGCAATCGAGATACGTTACTCTCTATTACTCCACGCACGGCCGACACCAAACTTACTTGCGTGTCCACCTTCACCCCCTTGTCTAATTCTATCAAGAAAGTGGTCAATAAGAGGTGGTCCATTCTATGTAGTGGAGGTTTGCAGATTCCTAAACCTCTCTTTGCTTTCAAATGTACCACGAACATCAGAGATCTATTGGTCCACACGAGACCTCTCTCTACCTCACGTCCATCCAGACAGACGTCTATGTGGGACATTCCTCCAGTCATCAGGCACTTCCCGTGTGGTAACTGTAATGTATGCAGCCTGACAAAACGACTTAAGTCTCTGGTCCTTGAACCAATAGGCACTTGGAATCTCCTTAAACATAGTAATTGTAATACCCGCAATTGTATATATTTGATCACCTGTCCTTGCGGGTTACAATATGTGGGGATGACCACACGTGCGGTAAAACTACGCATCAATGAACATCGCAGTAATATCAGGTGTGGCCGCGCCTACACTAAACTGAGTATACATTTTCTGGAGGCTAAACACAGACCAGATGATATGTGGTGGGTTGTTCTCCAAACTAGCTCACACAATAATACCAACTCTCTTTTCGAGTTAGAACAACGTTGGGTGTTTAAATTGCGCACTCACATCATTGGTCTTAATGATGATATCCCTTGGACCAGTTTTGTCCATTAGCTCATATTTTCATACAGTGCTTACTTCTACCTTTTCCACCCATCTATGTTTCATTGACAGTCCTGTGACAATTGCTGTTGACATTAGTGATCCTCTTATTTAACTGGATTAGGATGAAGGTGACTGTATTTGCCTTTTTTCCGTGTAATCTTATTATTGATTATTATTCCCGACTCCCTACTACTCGAGGAGTCTGTTCTTTGTGTTTTCTATTCTAGGACTCCTGTCCGCGAGTCTGTCCTCACTTTTTATTACAAGCACCGGAGCACCACGTGACTCGATGATTTTTCCGAGTCACTGGAGTCTGACTTCCGGTTCAGGCGCCTTTTTTAACCAGGCTTCCCCGTGCCTCCCCATCCTGACAGGAGACGCGGACCCGGGTAGGTTGCTCGCAGCCAGGAGCACCGATAACGAGTAAGTGCTCCTTTCTACTCTCTCCGTCTGTGTTGTCAATGACACTCGCTGCGTCTTAGACGCAAGCTTTCCTATTGCTGGTTCTCTCAGATCTCCATTATCAGGTTTCTTGGTAATCAATCCTTTGTCATTTTTGACTGTGATGGCTATACTCTGGACTAACTGTATGCCTCAGAAGGTTTACTTCGAGTGACTTGCTGTATGTAAAATTTATATTATTTGATCTTACCCGGTGCCGATCTCTGCTCACCTGCTGTTTGTTATGTTGAGCCTAAAGAGGCGTTTACAGCGACATCTCTAGTATGTGTTTCTCTGAATATATGGATGTTAGGTACTGTACTTGTATGAAGCAATACCTGTTACTAATTGGTGTATTATTATTTTACCATTTTTACACTCTCACTTTAGATAAGTTTCGAACCTGATGACTGGTCCATGTTGTCCCATGTAGCGCCTTCCTTAAACAGGGATGGTAAGCTTGTCCTCATGTTTGTGCATGCACCTGCACAGTCACGTGTTGACACTGTCACTGTGCCTCCACTTTTAGTCCGACACCCCCCCTTTCCCTTCTTTGATGTTGATGAATATGTCACTTTGAACATACCTATTGATATTTCACCTGCTTTAATTTCTGTATTACAGGGCGACAGATAGGAATAGTAGTTCCTCCACACAATAGTGTAAGTGACTGGATACTCTTGTACTGACAAATTTTAGTACTTAATTATCCACGGTATTTATGATTAGGAGATACATATAGCTAACTGGTCCTGAAGAAGCGTCACCGGACCCACTTGGGCCACTAGCGACGCAAAACATGTTGACCCTGACGAGGGATGGCTTGGAAATTCCCCGCCCTCTTTTCTCTTTTTTACTGTAGAGTGATTGACCATTACCTCTGTTTCACTCCCGAAATTTTTAATCTTGGCCTCTGATCCTCGTGCAGACTATTAAATAGATCATTTTCTTCTGGATTTAGAGAGTCAATCTTAAACCTTTTCCTTCTTGATCTCCTCCCTTCACACTCTTATGTAGGTTCGTGGCATCATCATCATTTAAGATCTCCGGCAAAGAGCCCTCCCATTTGGGGTGGTGCCCGTCAGACATTGCAGTGCCAGTCTGACGAGGAGCAACTCCGATGATGAAGCATGACACCCTTTGGGGTGTGTGAGGTTTTTGCTCCTAAAGATTAGGACATCCTGCCTAGTATCCTATCTTTAGTTAACTGGAACAGTGTATTATCTTTATTTACGTAGCTATTGGGAGGCTATACACTGGACCAATAACCCTCCCTATCCCTCTGTTTATTGATCTACAGGCACAGCTGTTTAGCTGTGGGATTTTCTTTTCTTTTCTCCTAGCCCTTCACGATGGATAATTTCCAAGGGCTTAGTTTCGATGACGATATTGTGTCTGCAATTCTACAGACTCCATCTACCTTAGGGAACGATGGTGCTGGACCTTCTGGCCCGTCTAAAGAAGAGTGGGACAAATTGTCCACACTCAAACGTGACCTTTTCAAAACCGTCTTGCATGGGACCAT
Source organism: Pleurodeles waltl (assembly GCF_031143425.1). NCBI lineage: Eukaryota > Metazoa > Chordata > Amphibia > Caudata > Salamandridae > Pleurodeles > Pleurodeles waltl. Next base: position 1,780,785,304 of record NC_090440.1, on the reverse strand, counting down.
AATGACCGAATATTTGAGAGCGAATATCGCTCCTAACGGTCTTCTTGTATCAAACATTCCTAGGATCTTCCTCCAGGATCTGGCCTTCAGAAAAGACTGGGCTCAGATCGCCTGGAAATGCACTAGGGACTGGCTTGTTCTTATTATTAATACATCCAAACGACTAGTAGATTCTATCCTGGTACAGATCAATCTTATGGAAGGCACACTCAAAACCACGGTCTCACTTGCCGCTTTTAAGAGTCGTCTGGCTGAAATTAACTCTGAACTTAATGAGACCAGGGAATTCCTAACCCAGCAGAAGATTTCGAAATTACAGAAGGACATTTCCAAATTCAGCAGAGAGAAAATCTATCCCTATATCACAGATGACTTCTCTGCTGAGACACATTCCTTTTCCTCAGATGAATCTTCTTCTTCAATGAAGAAACCCTGTAAATATACTACCAGCTCTTCATCTGATGGATGGAGTACGGATGATGATGGTACACATCCTTTCTATCACTACCCCCAATATCCACCGGGACAACCGCTTGGTTGGCAACAGCCCTTCCCCTTTTACCAACCACGCCCTATGCTACCATACCTGCCTTTTTTAGGCCGCGGCCGGGGCAGGGGAAGAGGCAGAAGGAGAGGAAGGGGCAGAAGGGTACATTGGGCCCAGGAGGAACCACAAATGGTGACCCGAAGCCAAGGGAAGAACCCTCCCAACCGGATCTAGTGGTTAACCTCTCATCTAGAACACTCTCCTCTGTCGAGTTGTTGGTCTTAAACAAAGGATTGGGTTATGTACCCACAACCTATGAAGATTCCTTCCGCCTCCATTGCGAGCTTTCTCAGTTCTTTAGGAAGGTCAGACTACGATGCTTTTTTAATGATAGACCCAGCATGGATCAGCCGTTGGACTCTGGTCTTAAGAGACGATCAAAATTTATGCCCCCAGCTTCGGTGATGCCCTGTGAAGTATTGGCATTTGAGAAAGCGGTACTTTCTGACATTGCTTCTCTTCAACCTAAACAGAACTTCCATAACACTTCTAATATTGAAAAAAGTGCCCTTAAGACCCTGGCATCTGATACGAGTATAGTCATTAAACCTGCAGACAAAGGTGGAGCAATAGTCGTGATGAATTCCACTGACTATAGGCAGGAGTGCCTACGTCTCCTTGGGGATTCGTCCTACTATGCTCAGATTACCTGTGATCCCACTGAGAGACTCCAAATTGAAATAAGTGGCATGATAGAGGAGGCCCTTGGTAACTCATGGATCTCGCGTAAAGAAGCTGAGTTCTTGGACACGGTGAATCCATGTATCCCTTATTTTTACAGCCTTCCCAAAATTCATAAAGGCAGAGTACCTCCACCTGGTCGCCCAATAGTTTCTGGGATAGGATCCGTCCTTGAACCACTGTCCACTTTTTGTGACCATTTTTTACAACCAATAGTACAGGCATCTGCCACCTATTTGAAAGACACAAAGGATGTCCTTAACTTAATAGAGTCCATCAATTCCACTGTCTATGTTCATGCCTTGATTACCTTGGACGTTGAGGCATTGTATACGAATATCCCTCAAGAAGCCACATTACAGGTAGTCGAATCTGCTCTTTTGTCCACCAGTCTACCGCTCACCACCCCTACGCATTTCATTATGCACTGTACTTCATTAGCTATGAAAGAAAACTTCTTTCAGTTTTAGAACCTCCTTTTCCACCAGACTCGCGGTACTTTGATGGGCAGTACTTTTGCTCCTAGCCTCGTCTGTCTCTATAGGTTCAATTTCGAGTCACAACACATTTTGCCACCCAGTAATCCTTTTTTGATAATATCAAACTATGGCGCAGATATATCGACGACATCTTGATAGTGTGGCAAGGGACCCTTACCAAGGTTATTCAATTTACTGCCTGGGTCAATACCTTGGACCCTTTTTTGAACTTTACATCCTCGGTATCCAGCACTGAGATACCTTTCTTGGATCTACTGATCGAGATAAAGGACGGCCAGCTACATACGAGTACTTACCATAAAACTACCGACCGCAACAGTCTCTTGTTATACGATAGTCACCATCCAAGAGCATTGAGAGACAACCTACTGTATGGACAATTCCTTAGGCTACGGCGCAATAGTAGCAGCATGCACACGTTTATCTCCCAAGCCAACGACCTGTCTGCTAAACTTGAAAATCGCCATTACCCCAATCCGGTGGTGAGGGCAGCTTACAAGCGCGCAAAATTTTGCAATCGAGATACGTTACTCTCTATTACTCCACGCACAGCCGACACCAAACTTACTTGCGTGTCCACCTTCACCCCCTTGTCTAATTCTATCAAGAAAGTGGTCAATAAGAGGTGGTCCATTCTATGTAGTGGAGGTTTGCAGATTCCTAAACCTCTCTTTGCTTTCAAACGTACCACGAACATCAGAGATCTATTGGTCCACACGAGACCTCTCTCTACCTCACGTCCATCCAGACAGATGTCTATGTGGGACATTCCTCCAGTCATCGGGCACTTTCCGTGTGGTAACTGTAATGTATGCAGCCTGACAAAACGACTTAAGTCTCTGGTCCTTGAACCAATAGGCACTTGGAATCTCCTTAAACATAGTAATTGTAATACCCGCAATTGTATATATTTGATCACCTGTCCTTGCGGGTTACAATATGTGGGGATGACCACACGTGCGGTAAAACTACGCATCAATGAACATCGCAGTAATATCAGGTGTGGCCGCGTCTCCACTAAACTGAGTATACATTTTCTGGAGGCTAAACACAGACTAGATGATATGTGGTGGGTTGTTCTCCAAACTAGCTCACACAATAATACCAACTCTCTTTTCGAGTTAGAACAACGTTGGGTGTTTAAATTGAGCACTCACATCATTGGTCTTAATGATGATATCCCTTGGACCAGTTTTGTCCATTAGCTCATATTTTCATACAGTGCTTGCTTCTACCTTTTCCACCCATCTATGTTTCATTGACAGTCCTCTGACAATTGCTGTTGACATTACTGATCCTCTTATTTAAGTGGATTAGGGTGACTGTATTTGCCCTTTTTTCCGTGTAATCTTATTATTGATTATTATTCCCGACTCCCTACTACTCGAGGAGTCCGTTCTTTGTTTTTACTATTCTAGGACTCCTGTCCGCGAGCCTGTCCTCACTTTTTATTACAAGCACCGGAGCACCACGTGACTCGATGATTTTTCCGAGTCACTGGAGTCCGACTTCCGGTTCAGGCGCCTTTTTTAACCAGGCTTCCCCGTGCCTCCCCATCCTGACAGGAGACGCGGACCCGGGAAGGTTGCTCGCAGCCAGGAGCACCGGCAACGAGTAAGTGCTCCTTTCTACTCTCTCCGTCTGTGTTGTCAATGACACGCGCCGCGTCTTAGACGCAAGCTTTCCTATTGCTGGTTCTCTCAGATCTCCGATATCAGGTTTCTTGGTAATCAATCCTTTGTCATTTTTGACTGTGATGGCTATACTCTGGACTAACTGTATGCCTCAGAATGGATACTTCGAGTGACTTGCTGTATGTAAAATTTATATTATTTGATCTTACCCGGTGCCAATCTCTGCTCACCTGCTGTTTGTTATGTTGAGCCTAAAGAGGCGTTTACAGCGACATCTCTAGTATGTGTTTCTCTGAATATATGGATGTTAGGTACTGTACTTGTATGAAGCAATACCTGTTACTAATTGGTGTAGTATCAGTTTACCATTTTTACACTCTCACTTTAGATACATTTTGAACCTTATGACTGGTCCATGTTGTCCCATGTAGTGCCTTCCTTAAACAGGGATGGTAAGCTTGCCCTCATGTTTGTGCATGCACCTGCACAGTCACGTGTTGACACTGTCACTGTACCTCCACTTTTGGTCTGACACCCCCCCTTTCCCTTCTTTGATGTTGATGAATATGTCACTTTGAACATACCTATTGATATTTCACATGTTTTAACTTCTGTATTACAGGGCGACAGATAGGAATAGTAGTTCCTCCACACACTAGTGTAAGTGACTGGATGCTCTTGTACTGACAAATTTTAGTACGTAATTATCCACGGTATTTATGATTAGGAGATACATATAGCTAACTGGTCCTGAAGAAGCGTCACCGGACCCACTTGGGCCACTAGTGACGCGAAACATGTTGACCCTGACGAGGGATGGCTTGGAAATTCCCCGCCCTCTTTTCTCTTTTTTATTGTAGAGTGATTGACCATTACCTCTGTTTCACTCCCGTAATTTTTAATCTTGGCCTCTGATCCTCGTGCAGACTATTAAATAGATCATTTTCTTCTGGATTTAGAGAGTCAATCTTAAACCTTTTCCTTCTTGATCTCCTCCCTTCACACTCTTATGTAGAGTGGTGGCATCATCATCATCATTTAAGATCTCCGGCAAAGAGCCCCCCCATTTGGGGTGGTGCCCGTCAGACATTGCAGTGCCAGTCTGACGAGGAGCAACTCCGATGATGAAGCATGACACCCTTTTGGGTGTGTGAGGTTTTTGCTCCTAAAGATTAGGACATCCTGCCTAGTATCCTATCTTTCGTTAACTGGAACAGTGTATTATCTTTATTTACGGTCAGTGAATTCTTCAGGGGCAAATGGGTAAGAGAGGATCTGGGCACGTAGCGCACTATAAAGGTGCCACATTACCAAATGATCCTTTGGAGTTGCTGCAGTAAAGCGTGCATCATCAGAGTGGGAAAGGATTTTACCATTCAGAAAAAGGCCCGAGCGTGTGTAATGTGTGATTCCTCAGGGTGTTTTTGCAGGAACTTCCTGTGTAGGAGGTAGCCATTGGTTATCTTTAAAGGGTATTGATGGAGAGTATAAAAGATCTCCACCCAGGAGTTTGAGTAGTTTTCACCAGGCCCAGCAGGTGGCAGAGTCTGAATGTCTGTGGGGTCCATGGGGATCCCACAGGGAAGGAGAGACTGCAGTGGGACTCTGCCCGCTTGGTTGTGTTTGGGTTTGTCATATGGAAGACGTGTATCTCTGTGATACCAATGATGCTCATATTGACATTGCACAACTAGGTACTAAATTTGGAGATGTGGTACTCTAAACCCACTGTTCACACAGGGTAGCACTAGGGTATCCCAACCCACTAGTGGTCTACGGCCTCCCCACACCAATCTGAGGAGCAAGATCCAAAGTGTGGTGAAAAACTCATTGTTTAGGGGGACTGGGATGTTGAGAAACAGATATAAAAAATGTGGGAGGACCACCATTTTAATAAAGGCTATATGACCTGCCATGGAGAATGGCAGGCAAATACATCCCTCAATCTGAGCTGTCAGGCGGTCGATTGCTGGGCCACAGTTCAGCTGGATGACCTTTTCTTTATCGCAATGTACATGAATGCCCAAAGTATCTGACTGTGTATTTGCATCATTTTAAGGGGTATTCACACTCTATTGGCATTGCCACACCCACCAACGGGAACATTTCAGATTTTTCCCAGTTTATTTACAGACATGAATATCAGCCAAACCTCAAGGCCCCTTAGATGATGGGGGCAAGGTTAACCGCAGGCTGTTGTACAAACATCAAAATGTTGTCCGCCTATAAAGAGAGAAGTAGCGGGCCAGTCATAAACTGTAATCCTCGATAGAGATGCTTTTCTTGTAAATGCCGAACTAGTGGATCCAGGGCCATAATTAATAATATCAGGGACGGCGGACATCCTTGCCTTGTCCCCCTAGCAACTGGAAAAGGAGCGGTGAGTGAACCATTGGCTCGAAGTCTAGCCATCAGTTGTGAGTAAAGAACCATTATAAGGGAAGTGAACCCTGTAGTGTAGCTAGCAATAATGGCCATTCTAGCGCATTAGAGGACTTCTCGACATTGAGGAGTGTCACTGTTGCAGGAATTTCAGGAGAGGCTGTGTTAAGGACACAACCCAAACCAGAGCGTGATCTGACTGGGTACGTTGGGGGGGAGGATATGTTGTTCGGCCAGGGGAGGATCATCATTAATAGTTGCCAGTAATTTAAGCAGGACCAGGAATTGTGCTACACGGAATAAAAGGTATGTCCTGGATCCAAGCGTGGTGATAGTGCCATGCATCCCGGAGGAAGTGGCCAGTGCAGATGTCCTGCAAGATGCAGAGCGATCTCGGCTTGCTATTGGGTGCTGCAGAGGAGGAGCTTAATAGAGGATTTACGCAGATATTTAGGTCACCTCCTAGTATAACGTGATCTACATCAGTGCATCACACCACCGATTGCAGTTCTCAGAAAACATCTGGTGCATCCACATTAGGGGCATATACATTGAGTAACAAAACATTATGGCCTGCCAGAAGTCCTGTGACCCCCACATACCTGCCGTCTCTATCTGTATAGCTGACTCTAAGGGTAAAGGGAACTGATCAGTTTATTAATATAGAGACCCCACGGGAATATGTGTTATATGCAGAAAAGTATCTTTGTGGGCCCCAGGATGAAGCAAATGTTTATGGCTCACCGGGTGCAAGGTGGGTCTCTTGAAAGAAAGCAATTTTCACACTGTGACAGGTGAAGTATTGCAGCACCTGTCCCCCCCTTTGCTGGGGTTGTCAATACCCCTGATATTCTATGTCATGATTGGGATCTTAACCTGTTGGTCTGATATTTTACGTGACATGACCATAGAGTGCTAGAATGTAGTTGCAGGAACTGACAATGTGGCAACTCCTTCCATCTACAGAGATAAACATAAAAAAACACCTTTCACCCACAACAGGCCCAAAACTGCCCAGTGAATTCCCATAAGTCAAAACCAATTGAACAACCCCAACAAAACTAAGTAAGGAGCTATGCAGTGTTCACCACAGGGGGTGAGCAATGCTGCTGCATCTTGTCCCCAATTCGAAAGGGTGAGAGAAAAAAAGGCATTATGGGAGCATGAATAAAGCCAGCAGACTATACAACCATTGGGAGCTGCAAAGCTCAACCACGCATCCTTCAATTTTACTGCCCAGTTATCGAGGCCTCGAATCTGTTGAGGCAAAACCCAATCAGTCTGATGGAAAGACATCTGAACTGTTGAGGCGAGCGATGTTTGGTATATTGCTTGCATATTCCTTGCAGCAAGTAAGGGCATCCGCAGGGGTGTCAAAAAACCTTGTTGTGCCGTTGACATCGACGCCCAGATGGGCCAGGTATAACATGCCATATTCCAGACCCAAACGTTGGAGCACAGTTTTAGCTCTGGAATACTTGTGGGGTGCCTCTTGGATTGTCAACATAAAGTCCAAAAAAAAGGAGGGATTGGAGCATTGCACCTGACCCTCCTCATGAGCGAGCCGGAGCACTGTGTTGTGATCCCTGAAGTTTAATAAGCCGGCTATTATAGGAAGCAGCGGGACCCTGGGAGTGTCTTAGGCTCATGGAGCAGTGGGCGCCCTTGATCATAAAGGTAGTGGTAAAGTGCTTTCGGCCGAATAGCTCCGTCAGAAGACACTCCACAAATTGGTCCATTTCACCGGTGGCTGTGGATTCTGCAACACCAACTTTGCTCAAGTGTTTGTGGTGTGATCTTGCCTCCAAATCCTCATTTTTTATGGCAACTATTTTGACGAGGCATTCCAGCTTTTCGCTGAACTGCATTTCTATTCGATTAGCCATCTTGACTGTGAGTGTTGAAAGATGTTCCTCAGCACCATACAAGCAAGCATGATGCCTATCCAGACGCTCCGCCATGCTGTCTAGTCTACCTGTAAGGGCATTGAAGCGTGCATTCATGGCACGAAATCCGGAGCTTATCTCCGCCATGAGGGCCGCAGTGGAGGATTGTTTCTTAGGAGCCAGTGGACCAGCTACTTGTTCAGCTACTTGTTGAGCCATATCAGCAGCAGCCTCAGTTCTAACCGGGTCATTTCAGTGCCAAATACTTACTTCTTCTGTTTAGGGTCTGTATGTCCCATGCTGCGCCGTGCACGGGGAAGGCGTGTAACAGTACGGGGTGAGGCGCAGGGGTGCGTTGGAAACTGAAGACTACAATCAAAATCAGAACCAGCAGAAGTTGACGGTGGGCCAGTGTAGCAGATCAGGTAAGTAGGCACTATACATAGGCCCTGTATGAGTTTGGAGAATGAGGAGGTACTTTTAGTAATAGGAGCCATCAATCAGGGCCAGAACTTCACCCCAACAGCAACTAGGTAGCAGTCTGTAGGGTGATGCAGGCAGAGTCAAACTGTAGGGCTCCTGGAGGATCCTCAAGTGCTGTTTATATTCCAGGCACAGGGGGTCAGGTAAGCAGCAAACCACTGAGCAGGGCCCCATGCAGGTAGGGGCCCCTTAGGGGACTCAGTGGTGTGCTCGAGTACTGACAGAGAAGCGAAAATAGAGGATAGGCACTCACCGGCACATCGGCCCACAGCTCCAGACTTAATTTCCAGTTATGAGCATGTTGCTTCTCAGGTCGCAGCGGGGGAAGGCCAGAGTGGTGGAGAAGAAGCTGCACGACCCACGGTCGGCACCAGCAAGCTCTAAATTTAGGGCGGTTTGTCCACTTGAGGATCAGCCTTAAATAGCTGTCCCCATTCGTATGTGCTAACACGGCCGCTGGATTCATTACCTCTGCCTGCGGCCTGTCCCACAGCAGCACAGGGCCAAGCCTGCCCAGGTGACGAGGCCCAATGGCTGAGCGCAGCCACCGACATCTTCAGGAAGGCCCGTGAGGCTGTCCCCAGCAGCGCTGGTCTCCGTGACTAAGCAGTGCTTTGTGGTCAATTGTTTGGCACACCCGCAGTGCCGGGGGGGCAAAGAGGTTTTGGAGAGCACCAGTGGTATATGGCCTCTGTGCCCAGTAGGACCTGGTAGCCATACCATTCAGGCTCACCTGCAGTCCTTGTCACCGCAGGTCCCAGAGGCTCAGGCCGCCCGGCTCCCGTCGGGGATAGTACTCCACTCCCAGCCTCACTCAGGGCCTGATTACAACTTTGGAGGAGGTGTTAATCCGTCCCAAAAGTGACGGTAAAGTGACGGATATACCACCAGCTGTATTACGAGTCCATTATATCCTATGGAACTCGTAATACGGCTGGTGGTATATCCGTCACTTTACCGTCACTTTTGGGACGGATTAGCACCTCCTCCTTCAGTCTGCCAGCTGTGGGTTAGTTGGGCTGTCCGCTGCTCCTTGGGTATTGCAGCATATCCGATGGCCATCAATACATTGTATTTGGCATTTAATTCAGGATGTTGAGGAATCAGAGGCCAGAGCTTCAATGCTGTGTGGCCTTCTTGGACGCCGGAGCGGCCATGCTCCGATACAGCATACTATTAAGGTAAAATTATGGCAAGATTTAACAACCACCTACAACATTCTGTTGGCTGAGGTAGTTTGGCCTCATGAGTTTGTTATCAAAATGTCCCACAAGGAGATGATGTAATTATACCTTCTTTCTCTGTTCTTGTCCCTTAAGTTGTTAAACAAGTGTATACAGCAGAATGGGCTGTTGTACAACCCCTGGCATTATATTGCAGTCATGTAGGTTAGGATAAGGATTAGACTTACAATGTAATACCTATAAGCTCTAGCCCACAAGTGCAACCACAATGCCCAATTAAACATGAAGCTAAAGCCCCAGTGAGACATTCTCTCACAATTAGAGCACCAAGGTGTGACTGAGCCCTGTGTCTCTCCGATGAATATCCCTTTTTCCAGTAATGAAACTAGATCACCCTAATCATATTGTCTTAGATTATAGACATTTAAACAGTTATACCCATGATTCTGCAATTCAAAATTCTCATAGTACAGCTGTAATGGACAATATTGTCCGTAAAAATATAAAACAACATTGGATATTTTCAATTGAGTTTTCTGACAAAACATAGCAGCTGAAAGCAGAGACTTAACTGTTTAGTGCTTTAGGGGTTCACAGAACATTTTGCAAACTCCCTGAGGGGTATAAGAACAGTCCATGACTGTTTGCTGCCGGAGAAATGTCAATTCTAGAAGAAATTAACTCAGAAGCATTGTCCTATGTTGATTACATATACATTATGGAGGAGACTTGAACACACACTTGGGCAGAGTAGATTGCATAATTTTGAGTCTTGCTACACATGGCTACAAATTAAATTTTCAAAAAACAAAAATTGCCTTTCTTAGGGTCCTGGTTTGGGTCACGAGTTATCAAACGAAGGAAAGACCCTTGCACCATATTTCTTGGAAAAGTGTGATCTCTTGCAACCAACAAACACCATAAAAAAGCTGCAATCGCTATTGGTACATCTGAACGTTGGTAGAATATACATGCCAAACTATGCACAACAGGTTAAACCATTGTACGATTTGATTAGCCCTGACTTCTCCAGTACACATTGGACATCAGAGCACACACACAGATTCTTTGAACACTGCAAACTGACATGCTTGCATCAAGACACTTACACCTCGTGTCAACACAACTAACTTTGTGAGCTACATAATTATGGGGTCCACTGGTTATACATTTGTCACCTTTAATGAAGGCGATACTGTACTGATTGCTTATAAAACACATTTATACTCTAATGACGAAATGTGTTTTGCATCAACAGAAAAATTACTGACTGCAGGTCAGACAGTGGTTATCAAGCAAAGACCGTTGGCTCAGAGGAAATGCATAACTGTGGTAAGTCCCATCCCAGCCTCAGAGGTTGTCACTAAGACAAGCTTTCCTAACATGAAAGCCATACTTCCAAGATCGATATTGTGGGCCACCTCCCTAAACAGAGACTGATGTTGACTATGTCATTGACCCCCCTTTGCAGGCACAAGAATTTTACAGTATAAACTAGAATACCCTGTGCCTAGCGAAATTTTTCTCTTAATCAGTATGATTACAAATATATACTGATGGTTCAGCTCAACTCGTGGTTGGCACCAAACAATAATATTCAGTCACATGTGTTGCAGTACGTGGTGTCAAGAAAGATGGAGTATTTCATGCACAAAAAACATTTACACAGTCTTTGGGGGATTGTACCGCTCAGCTGGCTGAATTGAAAGCTTTGATTCTGGCACTGGAGGATACAGATTCTGAATTCACCACGCTGATAGTGTGTGATTCGTATTACTGTTTCCAGTCTTATAATGAACATTTGCATTATTGGCACCTGAATGGATTCAGAAATTCTAAAGAAAATGCTATCCAGCATAAATTGCTTAGGGGAAAAGTGGCTCATTTTAAAGATTGCTTGCTATGGACACATGTAATTCATACATTGAGTCATCAATGTTTTGGACTACACGTTACAGGGCATTCATTGGCTGATGAAGGTACCAAAGCAGCAGTTCAGTCTGCTGTTGTAGCTGCAGTTACTCATTCACACATGAGGGTGGATAATGACATCATGAATGCTATCACTGCTTTGCATACTGGCACTCCGTTACCTGAATATCCAGCAAAATATTTCTATCTGTTGAGTGCCCAAAACATTCCTTTTGCTTGGATTCCCGGGGTGGGTAGTAGAGTGATACCCAACCATGACCGAAGGCTAGAATTAATCATTGCTGCTCATGAGAGGTTAATGTCTGTCCATGCAGGTGTGGCAGATACAGTTTCCTTTCTAAAGAAACGCCATTGATGGCCTGCTCTGTATAAGCAGACAAAGCAATATGTCATGTCCTTAGTTGCAATATTTGTCAGCAAATTAAAAGTTCCAGTACAGCTTTCCAACCATAGACACCCTTCTTAGTTGCAAACCATCCTTTACAATGTGTGTATTCAGATCATTGTGGACCTCTTCATTCAGATAGTGTGTTTAAATATATTCTATTGGCCGTAGATTCATGTTCTAGATTTCTGTGGTTGTGGTCACAGTGATCAGCTGATGCTCATACTGTTATTAAAGATTTGCATGTGCAGTAGCAGCATTGCACCAGGACCAATGACCAGTGTTTGCCTCTAAGTTTTACCAGGATACCATGGGAACCCTGGGTGTTGCTGTGCATTATTCCTGCTCCTATCTTCCTGAGGTAAATGCGATAGTGGAAAGCAAGAACTGTGACTTAAAACAGTCCTTAACAACTAGAGGATTATGTTCAGGTCATAGTTGGATCCATCACCTGTATGGAGTCCAGAGAGCTTTGAATAATTTGTCTAGAAGATCTATGGGTGGTCGGACCCCCTATGAGGTCCTGTTTGGAATCCAAATGTACTTTCCATATTTTGATAACTCTGGTACCATGGTGGCAGATATGCCTTTTGACATGCATGAACATTTCACTGTCTTACAGGAACTACAAAACTTCTGGGATGAGCGCTCAAATGAAATTTCCAAATGTTCTTCCACTGATGAACTGAAGGAGCAACCAGCATCTTCTGGATGGATTCCTAAAGTTGGAGATCTAGTTTGTGAGAAGATTATGGACAAAAAGGAATTTGGCCCATCATACCAAGCACCAGTGCCAGTCCTTGGCATTCAAGGTACCAAAATTATGGGTTGCCACTGCTTGCTGGGTGTAGAAACAAGCAAATTGTTTCAGTTGATCTGACTGAGCTACATCATGTAGCCAGTCCTACACAGTAGGCCACTAGGGCCCCCAGTTAACCCTACATGGCTATGAGTATTAGAAAAAAAAACATTGATTTGAAATCGATTTGGGAACACTTTTGGGAATACTACCCAGCAAATCTAGGACACTGACTCTTTATTTAGAGCTTGTCTGATCCCTAGACAAATTATCTTTCTGAACAAAACAGTGCAACAAACTACTTGCCTAGGACTGGCTAAAATGAAAGAATTGAAAACATCTAGCATTACCTCTAATGCACGTTTTGACAATTGGCAACACTTCGCAAACGTTTCAGAATAACAGCTAAATGATATCATACACAATGGTACATATACCTCTTCAATTTATGGTTCAGATGGGTGGGTAATTTGTCCAGTTAACACTAATGGTTGTTATACACATTTTTAAACTCAACAGGTTTTAAAGCTAGCAGATCAAACCCTTGGTATATGCAGTCACAATATTCAGGGGAAGTTACCACCTATAGCATATGAAAGTTATGCCAGCAATTATTACAGCATTCTACCTTATCTGCAGTTAAGGAACATCAATCTCTTCTTTCTGATGACATAGGTTTACAAGATTTCATGTTGGGCCTAGATCACCACGTTCTAAATGTTTTTTCTATGCCATTTACAATGAGATTTGGAACATTTCTTGTCAAGAAACTGCTGAACCCTTTAGACAAATTGATAGGGCTAATTTAAAAAAACAAAATTGGCTGTTGTGGACAATAGCATGAATACATTGCTGACTTGCATTTATGCTTTGAACAATATTGTATCATCTGCATTTGATATCATACAGAATTACATGTCTCTTCTCCAGCATAGGCAAAGTCAGTTAAGATCGATTATGCAATTAAGTTGGACAGTGCAGGTTTTAAAATCATACTGTATGCCATGGAAATATCTGAACGCACCAGAGTTGTTTTTGCCTTATAATTTCACACACACACAAAGATCAATGGCTAAAAAGATGTAACTTATACAATGTTGAACATAGAGCTGTGGAAGTGTGTCTTATTTTATGTGGAATCCATCTTGTCCTGTTCAAGTTTGTGATATTCAATGCTAACAAGGCATGCAAGATGTATCTAAGGGCAAATTACCTCAGATAAATTACTGTACTCTGCTGAACAGCTTGTGATATGAGGCTTGCACAAAAATACATCTCATGTGGTATGCATTGTCTTGCCTGCGCAGAGATAGCAATAATTTGACATATCTACAACTATATATAGGCAAAGACCCGAGGACCTGTCTCTGATTGGGTGGGAAGTGTGCAGAATCATTGAATTTATGCATGTAACAGGCCCCCAACATGGGGCGCCCAATCTATTCCTATATCACCCTTCTAACACAAGTTACCATTTCATTTTGATCAGTGGGATAGTCCGATGATTTTGTAATTTCTGCCTTTTCTGTCAACATCATACTACATTTTTTTTAAATAATGCTGAAGTAATCATTATTCTTGGATCATGATTGGATGTGGATTTTCACACTTTATTGTGGTTTTCAATGAATGAAAGATCATGTGAAAGTTCCAAGAATTGGACATGCAGCTGTCAAGTGCTTGTCCCCATTAGTTCATGTATAAACAATTGCCTATAAAACATGGCAGTTGTCTGTGCTTATTTCATGAGGCTTCTAAAGTGCTTTTTGTTTGAAAAATTGCCTTTCTTGCTATTTGAAACACCATCTGCTGTGTGTTTAATTCACAGATTTTAATTCATTACCAATCTCAACATTTCAATTTACATCTTGTTTGAAACATTTTCAACTAGACAGATATAAAGCGATGGGGGAGAGTTTTGCTTACAAAACTTGTTTTTTGCCCTTTCCTTCCAGATGTTTGAGTGGGGAAAGTGAAGCTTTCCTTAAGGGAAATGAATGTAAAACTTTGTTTGGCCATTTATTGTGTTTTGTAAAGCAGTGACATTTTATGGGGCGTGCAGCTTCCAGGGCTAATTTAGCTTGGCCCTGGCTATTTGGGTTATCTGAAGGGCGTCCCAGTCTCCTTGGTTTGGCCAGTGTTCCAATTACTTTCAAATGGAAGTTATTTGATCCTGAATGATCAAGGTTGTTGTGGGATGAAGCCAGGTGTCCCATATGTGGTGACAGTTTCTAGGGTCATGACTTGCTGTAATAACGTTTCATTTTCACTCACACACATGATTAGGAATGTACCTTCTGGCCGTCCATTCCTACTTTTATCATTTACTTTGATAAGTTAAACTGATTGACAGCCTTATTGTTCCAAAAAGATGTGGCATTAACATCTGCTTGAGAAACTTTTGATCCTCAAGTTGCAAGGTCTTCCTCTGAAGTCTAATCACTATTGGGCACAAAGTTGCTGCAGCATTTGGTGAACTTGTTCACCAAATATTTAATGCTTCAAAATTTGAGGGAGTGGTACATTTTTTCAAAGTAATTTGGTCTGGCTTTGTGAGCATGTTTCAGACTGTATTCAGAGTGAAATTGTCCTTTTTGCACTCTGATTTGGAGGGTATTTGGGGGGATACCGCTTGTGTTATTCCTGGTCATTGCTATTTTGGTACTATTTTTGTTGCTCTGCAATGGATGTTCCACCTAGAGGCCAAAAGGTGATAGACTTACCACACTTCCTGCTGTGTCATGAATGCATGATACAGTACTTTGAAGTAGTTTTGCTCCAATAATTGAAGGTCAACTGGCCCTTGTCCTTTAGGCCCGTGTGGTTACAGTAGGTACAGCCTGTGTTCTGCTGTCTGTGGTGCCCTTTCGAGTGTGCACTAGGCTTGTGTCTGGCTATGCAATTGATTCAATCTACAGATATGAATCTGCAAGTGAGTTCATTGCAGGCTCATCTTCAGTGCTGTCCTATAAGACTGCAATTTGTGCTGGATGTTTATTTTGAGCCATTGTCACTGGTCAATATGGATGCTTCGGCTCCTGGATTCCTGGGATCTTGCTCCTATACTGCGGATGCACTACTGGCTGCCACACCATCATCATCTGCTGATTCAGCTGGATATGACCATATTTGCTCCTTACAACTTACTCTTCAGGCCACTGTGGATCTGTTGTCTGCGAATGTGGGTTCCCCCCTGAACCCCACTGACTCTCTGCACATGGGAAACATTTAGGGAGTCTCCTAGACTTTTAATTCGGCCCTTTTGTTTTAAAAAATATAAATGTTTTTATTGGATTTCTATTAGTTGCGTGCTTCTAGTTAGCATTTTGTATGGCTTTCATCTGCTTTTATAATTAAAATATATTTTATATGAATTTTGCTTGTCATTTTAGGCTAGCTTTCATGATAATAATTTGAGCTGAGGCTCTCATGGCCAAGGGGAGGGTGTGGTGAAATACATTAAGGCCTGCACTGAGTCTGCCTATTAAATGACAGATTTTAGCTTGACATTATTTTCTAGTGGTGACTTTTTACATGTTTTTACCTTATGCTATACTGTAATTGGAAGACACTGCATGCAGCTTATTCTTAGTAAGAGTTGTTATCATGTAGCCTGCACAGTCTGCCCAAGGCTAGGCACATGGAATGCAAGGCCTGTGTTTCATGATTGTCCATGGGAGAGAGCTCTGAGGCTCCAGGCAAGCTATTGTGTCAGCTCTGCACCTTGACACAGTGCGATAATAACAGTACTTTTATTTTTATAAACTGCCACTGTGCTACATTTGGCAGAACAGCACTTCTTTTGGGATTATCCTGGATCGCGGTACATTGCTATTGAGATGCAGCCCTGCTGGCTCTGACCTCCATCCTGCATAGGATGATAGCCTCCACTATAAAAGACCAGCTTCCTGTCATTTCTTACCCAGGTATTGGGGTGGGTTAGGCTATCCCAATGGATCTGGCAGAGGGTTGGCCCACTATGTTAGCAAAAGTGTAGGTAGTGGCAGATAAGAGTGTCACACATAGTAACATTACCATGGTTGAATTGTTAATCTTTTTCGCCATTCTTATAATCCAGGTCAAATGCTTTTTTTCATCTGCGTAATAATCACGGCTCTTGCTTTCTATGAAAGAATACAGTTATTTCAATAAATGTTTGAAAAGTCATTTTCATATCTTTTTTGTGCTTACCTTGGGCATGCAAAGTAAAAACTAAAGAGTAGATCTGTTTCCACAATTTCCTTGGGAGTAAGAGTTTTCTTGTTCGAGGTTGCTAATATCATCTGGTACCTGGATAAGGTTAAGGGTTCAAATAGAGCACTGTGAGCTTGCTAGGAATTGTGCCAACATTTTCTGATGGTGTAGATGGACTGAGCCCCTGTATCCTGAAGTTCATGTTGACCTAATACACAGTCCTCTTTAATTTATAGGAACCGTATAACAAAGGGGCCCTTTCGTTGGCTCACTATCTTGTGGTCAGAGATAGGCAATAATAGTAGCATATAGTCTTCTACCACAAAAGTCTGTAGCTTGGCTTTTTTAAATCATACTGTTCCTTCTGAGGAGGTTGTCCCTGTTCTAAATGTATTCTAATTATTTCTTGCATTTCATTTCAATGTGTTCTGAGGTCACTGACATATTCAAGAAGAGGCTTGGCCTCATCTTTCTCCTGTTCCCAGACTTCCCAAGCCAATTCCAATAGCATCCAGGGTTTCCGCCCAGACATTTCAAACGGAGAAAACCCATTGCTACTCAGGTCTTTACAACGCATGGCAAACAAGGCTATCAGCAACATTTGCTCCCATTTTCTGGTTTCTAACTCTAGGAGATTTTTTGAGTATTTTTCAAGGGGGAATTATATCATTAATTTAGCTCATCGGTATGGGGATGATAAGCAGCTGTCCTTGTCTGATGTATTCCCAATTGCTCGCATACCTGCTTCATAAGCATAGAGTTGAAGGTACTCCCCTGATCAGTAAGTATGGCCTGAGGGAACTCTACTCTCAAGAATACCTCTCTCATGGCCCTGGCTATTTGGGTGGTGTTGGGTTGTTGTCGAAGGGACCCATGAAGTCTGCTATGACTAGGACAAACTGATACTCACTTCAAGAGGGAATAAGGGTCCTATAATATCCATTCCCACCCATGAGAAGTGTTCAGCTATAATAGGGAGTGGGTGTAAGGGAGCCACTGGAAGTTGATACTTGCTATTTTTTGGTAAACAGTACACTCTTGGCAATACTTTTTACCTGTCTATAGATACTGGGCCAAACAAACTTCTCTAGGATAGCCTTTGCTGCATTTTCTGCTCCAAAATTCCCCCCAACAAATGACTTTGTGGTAGAAAGAAGTCTTTATCCCCAAAGGGCTCTGGAACAAGTAACTGTACAAGTTGTTTCTTTCTCCCCCTACAATGTAACAACCCTTCTCGCTTCAAAAACTGGGGGCCTACTGCTTGGAGGTCTTCCTCTTCTTTGGCTCTATTCCGGGCCTCACGAAGAAGGGGATCTTCTCTTGCATGGCTTTAAAACTCCTGTCTGCCTTCCAGATCCTCTCCCCTTTATATACAGGCAAGGGTATCTGAACTCTGTGTTTTTTCACCCTTCTTTGTTGCTTTTTGTTGGTTTGGGGAGGACATTTGCCATCTTCTACTCCCAAAAAAGTGGCTTCCTCCCACCAAGAGTATCCCCATTGTCCAGAAATCTTCAACCAGTGATTCTAGTTTGTGCTAGTCAGTCCATATGATGAGGGATTCAGGTAGTTTTTGGATCAACCTCACCTGAAGAGGTATCAGTTTCTCTCCTTTGTGTTTTAGAGCCACCTTCACTACGAGGTATAACGTCTTGTCTCCATGAGCACATTGGATAGTCACTATCAGGTATCAGGTGCACAAAAAAGATTCCCTCTGTGGGTCTTTAGGGTGTCTTGTGTATAGTACACAGGCCCTAGGTTACTGTTTCCCCCTTCTTGAGGCTGGCTTTCCGGTTCCTAGGCACCCTAATTCAACCTGTGCCCAATGGTCGTCTCCTCTGAACGCCCTTACCCTCCCCCAGGCCGGATATCAACTTGGGTGCCCTTCACTGGTCTGTCCCATCCCCTTAGTAAGGTACTCCCTGTCCTCTTTTCCCCACCCCTTGTGAGTGCTGGCACCCATCCCCTTTCTGTTCACTTATCATCTTAGCCACAACTCTCTAGAGCTTTCCGATTGGACTGGTGGCACCACCCACTCCTCCATCCAGCTGTCCTCATCCTCTACCTCCTCTGCAATGTCTGCTACTTGTGTTGCCTTCTTTGCTTATTGGAACCTTTTCGTGTCAAGTCTTCTCACTGTTCTGGCGTTTCTTGGCAGTTCTCATGGTTCCCCTGTGCATCGGGTTCTCATTTGTTCTCTAAATTGATGTCTCTCCCCTCGTCCAAGTCTGCATCCTTCCTGTTGCCCAGATCCCTTCCTGCTTGCTGATGTCCTTTTCTCAACCTCAGCTCCTGCCCCCTGCAAGAGGTAGTCCTTTGTCAGTTTTAATGTTTTTTCTATTGGCCGTGTTGGCCCCTCTGCTCTTCTAACGTTATATTTGTGTCTTTCTTTCAGGAGCCACCAGCGTTTGTTGGAGACCTTTGTGGGAGCTGCCGCCACCTCATCATATAAGAGGGGTGGGTTGGGTTGCGAGCTTTCACAACATGATAGTCTATAGAAGGAACGGGTGTTTTGTGGTTCATATATTTGTTACACAGAACAATAAGCAATGCTTTTGTTCAGATTTCAGGAAGCACACAAAAACTGTCATCATTGTATCTGTTTAATTCCCGTCGAGCCACAGATACCAAGAATACAAACTGCTACAGAGTTGGTGTAAAGATCCTTTCTGTGGCTTGCTAATTTAAGCAACAGAAATAAGAGAAAACTGAGCATGCACAATTTTGCCTAAAGCATCAGGTATCATTGGAAAGGGGAGAATCTCCACTTTCCAATGGTACCCCTTACTCGTGGATCAGTGCATGCGGATCGCCACAGGATGGTGATCCTCAAGCAGGGATCCACTACACACCAGGGAGGGGGGATAAGCCCCTTGGGCAAGGACTTTTGCTAAGTTTTTACATATAAGTTTTAACAAATAGTCAGTCTTTCTACCCCTCCTCCCCCGGGACAGATGGGAACAATAGCCCAGGGATTCATTTTGTATATAAATTTAGAGGTGGGGCAGCCCTGAATGGGAATTGTAATGCCCCCACCCCTCCCAGAACTAGGCAGCAGCCCCCAGTCTGTCCCCAGGGGCAGGGGGGGGGCACCAGAAAGCCAACTGGGACCAGGGTTTAATTTTTTATATACATTTAGGGGTGTGGGCTGCCCTGAATGGGCACTGTAATGACCCCACCCATTTCAGAAATAGGCACAGTATTTCTGCACCCTCCACCCCCTTGGGGGGTAGAAAGCCCACTAGGAGACAGGAATTCATTTTTAATGTAAACTTAGGGGGTTGAGGCTGCCTGGCATTGTACTACCCCCAACCCTCCTAGAAATAAGCACAGTCAATCCGCTCCCCCAGGGGGGCAGAAAACCCACTGGTCACCAGGGATTTTTTAAATTCATCTAGGGGTGGGGGCATCCCTGAATTCCCCCACCACCCCTCCCTTAAAAAAAATCAGCAGAGTCTTCCTGCCCCCCTGGGGGGAGCAGAAGGGGACAATAGGCCCCCATCTGCCCCCCCTCCCGGGGGCAGGCAGAAAGCCAACTAGGCACAAGGGATTTGTGTGGGCATAGCAAAGGCCACATCACCCAACATAAATGGGCACAATCTTTCCTTCCCTCGTAGGGGGCAGATGAGTATTATTACCCCGACCTGACCCCCAGTGCTGGCAGAAAACCCACTAGACACCAGGGAAATATATTTGTTTTAAAAATAGAGGGGTTAGGGCTGCCCACCACCATGGGTATGGTTATGCCCCCCATTCCAACTGAAGGGGGCTATGGTCTTTTTGCCCATCCCCCCTGCAGACTAAAGCATCTCATCAGAGTGGCAAGAAAGAGGTAATTTGACTCTTTTGGGTTTTGATTTTGCAGATATGCCAAGAGAGCATGGCTAACTCCCAGTATTGTCCCACTTACAATGGTGAGCGGCTGTACTTGTTGGACTTGGATACGCTGCCACTTAGAAAAACCTACCAGACCCAGACACTTCTACGCCATTTTCTTACCCACAATGCCCTGCAAACCTCCAACTTTGCCTGAAATCATTCATTTTCCCTACATTTCTGTGATGGAAACTTCCCGAATCCACAAAATTCCTACCACCCGGCATTGCCCCATCTGTACGGATAAAGACTCTGCCGCACTTGAGTGGGTGCCGAAAGCAGAGTAAGCCTAAAAACATATGATTTTGGACACGCTTTGGTTCCCCCTCAATGTCTACATGTTTTTGGCCATCCCCTGTCACAGGCACTTGGTCCACCTACACTAGTGAGGTATCATTTTTATCGAGATACTGAGGAAAATGCTGAGTGGTAAGAAATGTGTGGCTCCCCTCAGTTTCCAGAACTTTCCATCTCAGAAATGTGAGGTAAAGGTGTTTTTTTAGTCAAAGCTTGAGATTTGCAAGGGATCTTGTGTAAAACAACCCAGTGATAACCACACAAGTCACCCCATCCTGGATTTCAGTAGGTGTCTAGTTTTACAAAATTTACAGGTCTGCTAGATTTCCCTAGGTGCCAGCTGAGGTAGGGCCCAAACACCACAGCTACCCACTTTTGTGTGGAAAATTTGATGTATCCATGTTGTGTTTTGGGCTATTTCTTGTCGCAGGCACTAGGCCTACACATACAAGCGAGGTGCCATTTTCATGAGAAGACTTAGGAGAATGCTGGGTTTGTGGCTCTGTGCAGATTCCAGTACTTTCCATCACAGAAATGTGAGGAGAATGTGTTTTTTAGTCACATTTTGAGGTTTGCATGGGATTCTCGGTACAACAACCTGGTAAGAGCCACACAAGTCACCCTGCCCTGGATTCCCATAGGTGTCTAGTTTTCAGAAATATATAGGTTTGCCAGATTTCCCTAGGTGCCAGCTGAGTTAGGGCTCAAAACCACAGCTAACCATTTTGCAAAAAACAGGTCAGTTTTGCGTTGAAACATTTGATGTACCGTATTGCATTTTGGGCCATTTCCTGTCGTGGGCACTAGGCCTACCCACACAAGTGAGGTACAGTTTTTATCAGGAGACATAGGGGAGTAAAGAATAATAGAATAAGTGTTATTACCAATTGTCTTTCTCTGCATTTGTGCCTTTCAAGTGGAAGACACTTTGTAAGAAAGTAGTCATTTTGAGAAATGCCCTCTAATTCACATGGTGGTATGGGTAACTCCAAATTCAGAGATGTACCAATAACCACTGCTTCTAAACTCCATATCCTGTGAACATTCAGATATACATAGGTTTCCTTGATATCTGTTTGTCACTCTTTTTATTTTACCAAATGAATTGCAGTATACCCGGTATACAATGAAAAAAAATTGCAAGGTGCAGCTCAATCATTGGCTTTGGGTACCTAGGTTTCTTGGTGAACCTACAACCCCCATATATGCTTGCAGCCATAAGTATCTGGCGGATGTAACAGTATATTTCATTCGAAAATCTGCCATTGTTAAAATAGGTTAAAGGTGAAAATGTAGGTACAAATGGCTGTTTTTTTCCAATCAATTTCAATATTGTTTTATTTCAACTGTTACTTTCTTTGGGAAAACCTTGAAAGATCTACACAAAAGAGTCCTTGCTGAATTCAGAATTTTGTCTTTTCAGAACTGTATAAAATCCCAGGATTCACCATTGGTTTCACACCCATTTCCACCACTAAGTGGGAGGAGGATGATAGCACAAAAATAGGAAAAATAGGCTATGTTCCAGTAAAATGCCAAAACTGTGTTGAAAAATGTGGTTTTCTGATTCAAGTCTGCCTGTTCCTGAAAGCTGGGAAGATAGTGAGTTTAGCACTGCAAACTCTTTGTTGGTGCCATTTGCAGGGAAAAATAGACTCTTTCTTCTGCAACACTTTTCCCCATTCCCCCTAAAAGAAAACAAATGTAGCTGTATTTTGGCTAATTTCTCAGGCTTCTCCCGGGGAGTCCAAACCCTGGGTACGTTTGGAATATCCATGATGTTAAAAGAAGACCCAAAGTTTGCGTGGATACCTTATGTGGACAAAACGTTATGGGGGCCTCAGCACGAACTATCCCAAATAGCCAAAAAAAGGCTTAGCACAGGGGTAGGAGGGAGGCTTAGCAGCAAAAGGATTAATGTACAGTCCTGTTAAACATTGCATAAACATATTGACATTTTTCATGATGAAAATGCAAGTGGGTAAATGCAAATAAAAACTGAAATTAAAGTTTTAAAATCTGATTTATTTATTCCCTCCAGTCAAAGATCATTGATATGATAGTTAATTGGTCTTTTTCGTTCCCCAATGGAGGTCTGGCAGATTCCGGTTTAGCTACTTAAAATATATTGTGTCCCAACTTTAAAAAAGCCTTTGAATGTGTACATCATTTTTGATTGGCTCTAAATAAAATCATCTTTATGGAGTTTGAAAGTATAGTTCTATCCATCTCTCAACCAAAGCTCTTGTTTGCTCAAGAATGGACATCAAGTCTGTTTAAGATAGAAATGGACAAATATCTGAAGCTATTTTAGTCACAGCAATCTCCCATGAATTAGTGAAATAATTGGATACCTGATTAATTCACTCTCATCTACATTTATTATGTATCAATACGTCTTTTCAGTGCAAGGACGAATATTTGCTCACTCATTACAAATATCAATGTGTCATCTTCCAATGTTGTGTTCTCTTCTAAAGTGATTTATCCCATTATCATTTGTGTTTTGACATGTAAGCCCAACAAGGGGCTCTTAAAATAAGTCAAGCAGCAGTGGTGACGCGGGCATCCATAATACATTGACTTTCCATTTTAGGCTGAGGAGACACGGCCCCATTTGTAAGTAGATTGGCCAAAAGAAATTGCCCGGAAAATCACAATTCTTAAGGGTAGCATTTAAAGGCCTTCCATAAGTCATTATCAGATGCCACTTTTAGCAGTTAAGTTGGGTTTACACTATTTATTTGACACCATTATGGAACTCACTTTATATCCAGCCACTCCCTTTGTGAAAGCTTAATGTTGAAGTGAGTATTCACACCGTCAACACATATAATGGACATCTTAATTCCTACTTTTAACAAACAATAAAGACTCATTTGTTAATAATTTTCCATCCACACTAAACGTCCTGTCCTTACAATCTAGATGGCATGTGCTACAACTGGAAAATAAATAAGGTTGTGCCCCATTTAGCATTTTCTGGACCTTTTATAAGGAGGCCCTCCCCTAAGAAGTATGTATTGCAACAGTTGCAACAAATGCTGTTCCCCCCACTTATCATTGTCTTCATCAATCACTAAAAAGTCTTTTGTCTCTGATGTTTTGCTCTTTTATTTCTGCAGCTGTGTTCCTTATTTGTTTATTTAGTTCTGAAGATATTATGCTGGGCTCTTTACCACCATGGTTTAGGGTAGTATTGGTGCTGGGCGTACCAACCCTTGTAGCATCTGTCCTCGGCAATTAAGAATCACCAAGAATGCCAAGGTGTTTTTTTGCTCTTGGTGTTTTTCCTTATAAATGGGACCATCTCAGGGAGTCAACTTTGCTGTGAATGTTAAGTGGTGGTCAGCACTGTGGTTAATAGGAGGCTTCTCCTTTTCCCTGGGAAATCTAGATGGAAACTTGAGTGACGGTAGTGTCCAGTCATTTACAAGTGCCTACTTGATACGGATTTATATATTTGTAGCCCTGACAAAGTCATTGGGAAATTCCCGGACGAAACACGTGTTGGCTGCTATGAATGTGAGGTTGGAATCGGCATTGATCTCATGATACTTTTGAAGAATATTACTGAATCTTGACTGAAGAAATTTGGACTTTGATTTTAGATCATATAACAAGTTTGGAGCAACATATTTGACAGTTTTGTTCTTTTGGATTTGGAAATTGATACTCAATCTGAGGACATTGACATATATGTTGAAAGTAATTTTGTCTCTTCCAGAAATGTATGGAATATCATTATGGTTTAATGAATACTGAATCATGAGCACTATATTTGCGATTTTGTAGAAATCTGCTATTTTAACGAGTGCCTCTTGTGGTTAATGGTGTCAAAGAGTGCGATAGCACACATTAAGACTCAGGGGTGGGGTCTTTCAAGGGTGCACCGTTAGAGGATTTGGCTTTTATTGATATTCACCTCGTTACCCAGAGCACCTAGTATTCTCCCATTATAGTACACCCACACGTAGTTAGAGTTAAAGTGCCTTGCCAGTTGGCCTAACTTCATGACTGCTGCTGCTACGTTCTTCTCTACAGCATCAACTCCCATTCAGCAAATCTTCACCAAGAGGTATTCAACCTCCTGGAACTTTCTTTGGCTACTGCCTCCTGCCTTGCCCCCTGGAGATTTTATATTTCCCTATAAGTGACTAAGTCAGAAAGTAGAAATATTCACTACAACTTCATCCAACGGCTCCCCAATGACAATGCTGCCTCCTCAGACACCACCTGCAGCCTTGCCCCTCTGAACTGTACTTTCTTAGAACACTTTTCTTGAAAAATGTTCTTTGTTCGAAGGTAAACATCGACTGGCCCTAACCCACTTCTTGTATCTGACCCATGCTCCGTCGGGGTCCATATTTTTTTAGCCTTCACCTGATCTCGCGTGGTTGGCACTTTGATTTTTTTATGTGCTAGATTTTACTAAAACAATAAAAATAATCATAACTCTGGTTCTACTGACTGGATTTTTGTTGTTTTGGTTTCAGATATTATTAAAATTTCTTGTGTTGTTTTTTCACTTTATTGCTGTTTGTGTGCTGCATAAATACTTTACATACTGCCTCTAAGTTAAGCTTGACTGCTTTTTGTGCCAACGTACCCAGCGTTAAGCTCAGGTTCATTTAGTGACTTTTTGCTGTTTGTATGCAGCATAAATACTTTACACATTCCCTCTAAATTAAGCCTGACAGGTTTTATTGCCAAACTACCCATGGTTAAGCACAGGGTTATTTAGTGGCTTTTTGCCGTTCATCCTGCCATGAATTGTGGTTGTTGCCTGACCAGGGCTAACACCCCAGTCAACCAACAACCCAGTTTTTCACAGTCCTGATCAAATAATTGCTGATAATATTGTTGGAAAGGTTCTGCTTTACAGGATCTGTCGAGATTTCTGCTCCTGTGACTTTTTATTTAATTTGCAGATGTGCCTTGACTTGTTTGGCTTACAGACTGGCTGTCTGCAAACATCCTGCATTATCACTGTCATGTGCATAAATTGTACATTAATGATATGCAAGAAAATATCTTAAAAGGCTATTCCAGCATTGTGTCAATAAGTGGTAAAAGAGCGTTTTTGCTGCTAATGCCATTATTTCATCCTGGTCAAATTATAAAAGAGATTACAGTCAGTGGGGCACAATATCATTCTATTCTGATCACAGTTGCCTTAAGAAGTCAGGGCTGATGGCATGGCTAGTTAATGTTAAGCAAATGCCTTGTGGGCTGCCTAAAAAGAGGAAACATCAAATATGGTCCCATTTGGAAGGAGACTGTAAAATGGAAACGTTATCTAGGACTTAAAAGTCATTGCACTATCTCTGCAGGAAGTCACTGCTGATAATCCGTAGTAACAAAACAGCAGCCCAATTTAAGTAAATCTAGAACGAGATTCAGATTGTAAACGAAAGCTACCGACCAGTTGGAGACTGAAAAAGATAATGCCAGTGAAAGTAACACTATAAAATTATATTAAATACTCGGGTTTATTGATTTCCTAAAGGACCGTAATCACAACACACAAGCAGAATTTCCAATGGAAGAATTAACATTATAGCCCTGATGAATGCAGGCACCATTAATGGTTATATGAATGAAACATGTAAACACTGCTAACAAGTGAAAGGCATGAGGATTTATTTTACCAATATGGTATGCTTAGATGTTGCCAGAGTGTTAATGAGGAAGTTCTTAATGTGCTATGTGTAACCTTACTTTAGAGCACATGGGGACTGCAAGAAATGTTTGATGTGATGAAAAGCATGGTGGAAAACGACACTTCTAACTAAGTAGCAGGTAGTCACAGTTTCTACTTTCCCCTTGTACGTGCAGAAGATCTATTTAGAAAGCAAATCTGAATAATGCTGTTGTTGACATTACCTAAAGTGGGAGTGATTGGGTTTGCATCTCAAGAAGAGGCCACACTCTTGCACCTTCTACTACATATGTGATCTAAATCCATGTTCCATCCATCTGAACAACTCTCGGTAAATTAAGCTAGCAACCTGAGCATCTTATTCATTCTGTGTTGCAACTTTTTGGGTCCGATTTGCAGAGAAAGTTGGACGTTTTCTGCAGGAATATACACCCTTAAAATTGTAACATACTGGTGTGATGTTATGAGTGAATAAACACATTTATGAATATTCATGTCATGTGAATAATAATATTCAATTTGCACACATAACTGAGAGACTAGCTATTCATATTGCTTTGTGAGTTCTGCCAGTTTTATTTAATGGGCTCAAGAAAGTGTAAAATGCACACGTACTTCAGATAGGTAGTCTGTACCTTAGTTTACAAACATCTACTGTATAATCTGAAAATGACATGATGGAACAATAACAATAATTCGTGAGATCCATGATATAATGGTGTTAGTTCTACTTCTGGCGACTTCCGGTTTAGCCTAATCTGTTAATAACCACTATTTGCTAGTCATTTAAAACCCAAGACAAACTGCTTAAAGATCATAAAATTATTTTCAGTACATTTGTAGCTGTTTCTTTCTCTTGCACTTTTAGTTGCAGAAAATAAATTCCTTCTTTTCTCCAGTCCTCCAGAGGATATCACGTTTTGTGACAATTATTAAGCCCATGCTATTAGATGAAGGCATTACCAAAAGTAATTTACTGCTCGTGAAGGTATCTTTTGTGTTCTAATGCCGCCTAATTGTACAATTTCCACATATCAAACTATCATGTTGATATGTTATGCTAATTGTGTTATATCAATACAGTTAGTACACAATGAAATTAACTTTTTTTCAAATTGAATTTCTAGAGACATGCATCTAACCCTCTAACGTAACCTGGAATAAATTTAAAATACTAATGAAATAAAATCCAGGCGCTACAGTTTTCAACATTTTCTGTTTAAATCTTGCAGCAATTTTATGAAGCTGAAACAGTGTTAATTAGCTGCACAAAAAATGCTTTGGCAAATTAGATCACTTAGACAGATGTCGATTGTTTTATATTGAAATACAAACATGTTACTTTATTGGGTAAATCTGCAATTGAACTACAGTAATTGCGTGCACAACTTTTACATCACTACATCAATTATCATACCTTCTTTTAATTTATGATTAAATATGTTCTTTAAATGTTCTACTTTTGTCTTAAACTCTGTTTTGTTTGAAATATGTTTAAAACTGATTTTTATCATTGAAATTAAACACTGGATGTATTTGGATGTATTTGTTACTATACCCACCCACTTATCCTGCCACTGCCAAGTAAACAAAAGCTGTAATTCTATTTAATGTTCTTTGAATGTTAAATTCCGATTCTTCTTGTACGAATACTGCAAAATAGGCAATAAACAGATAATCTAAGTATAAAAATATATTTTTTTTAAAGCAGGAGGAACAGGACTACTTTCTTGATACACATGTGTGCTGTCGTACAGTCACAATCAAAATCCAAAGGGAGTACCCAGGATTGGTAATAATGCTGCCATTCAATATTTACTCTTGATTTTGAGTTGGAGTATAACCTGCAGTAGCAATATTACTACACGTTTTTTCACATGTATTTGCATGATGCTACCATGATCCACATGTCGCTGTAGCCCAATAAAGAAAAATTAGTGGTGACAAAATTAGGCTGTCGCCCTTTCTATGATTGCTGGCCTTAGATGTAGGTCTATTGTAGTTATCATCAATCATAGACGGTGTGATTTGGAGCTCGAAGAGGCTGAAACCAAAGCAAAATGCATAGCATTTCTTTATAAATGTATTAAGGAGATGAGAAATGCTCTGTGACATTCTGCAGAGTTCCGCCTGCTTATTGCAAGGTTCCGACCCTCCTTAGCACTTTTAAGATCGAGCGCATTCTGATCAGGGTGCAGACTGTGCTTGCGATGCGTGGCCCATAACTGGGCTGCAGTGCACACACATGCCAGTGAGTTCCACTCCGCTGCCAGGCTAGTGGAGTTTTAGCTAGACTCCGCACTCTAGTGCTGAAAACTCCATTAATTCCGCCCGCGGAGCAGAGCTCACCGCCCACCTCTATTTGCAACTAAAAAAATGCTTTTTACATGTGGCCCTTAGTAATAAAAATTAACAATGCTGGTGTGTCTAATTGCTTTAATGAGAGTCTAACATCTTAGAGCACTGTTTTCTTCCCAACTGTTGATTACGTTCCAAAAAAGCATGACCCCATCTGCTCAATAATGTTTGTTCACTGGGAGAACGTGATTATGAAATTAGCTGCACTACATATGTTTTCACGTGTCCTATTCAGCTTGTGGAGCCATGGCATCTAAAACATGGGTGGTGGTGAATCAGCAGCCTAGACCAGGATTTTACCGTAAACAATGTGATCTGCTTTTTCAGGCTTGTGACAGTCGTTAATATATTTAAATAAACATATTTTGAACAGGGAGACATGTCTTAATATGTGAATTTTCGTAAAAGGTTGCCTTGGCATATCCCCAATTTATAAAGTACATGATTTCGGCACACAACCGTTTTCAGCAAATTCCTTGGGAATTTAAAGCAACTTTTATAACAATATTTTCCTGCTAAATTATTCACTATACCTTTCACTTACTGTTGAGCTGTTTGATTTTTAATAAGGGTTCAGGTTGCTTTTACAGGTATTTTCTATTATGCCATCCACTGCATATTAAAACACAAGGATTCTATTTCGTGAATAATGATTCTACTATGTTTTGAGGATCTTTCAATATGCACTAGGACTGGAGTTTGTAACTGAATTTTGATAATTCAGTTTTGCTAAGATGTTCAAAAGTTTCATGTTTGCCTGGTAATCTATAAAGCTGATGCCCAAATCAGCATGCAATTCTAATATATTTTGGGATCCTAAAACCAATTACTTAGCAGTGTGTGTAGTTTTGATTTTTTCTGTACTTATTCATTTCTTTTAACTATATGTTTGCATTTGTCATGTTTTTGCTTTCTTACAGAGGTACGTTCCTCAGTGAGTAGCTTACAGTTTTCACAGGGTGCAGCATTCAACAACTCCGGCGACTGCATTATCATTTGTCACCTCAAGATCCTGCTAAAGGATAATAGAGTTCTTCTGACTTATGAATATCACAACATCAGACAGATAGAGTGGCTACTGTTCTCCTCTCACATATATGTATTTAAAGAGTACATATACATGAGAGTAGACTGATGCCCAAGTGTTGTTTTTCAGTTTTTAAAATGTTGTCATGGCTAAATCTTTCTAACCAAGATGTAGATCTGAAATACAATTACCTGCAGTTTCCTTTGTACTATTATCCACAGTCAATTTACGTTATGTACCAATATAATGTCAGAGTGGAGCTTTGGGTTCACTTAAGGTTTGGTGGAGTTGGAGAGCAATTGTAGATCATCCACCAAACACGGTTGATCCCCTGATTCATTTAAATGTTGGGGAACCATCCTCTAATTCATTTAAATGTGGGGGAACCACCATGTTTCAAATGAGGAACCTCAGCTTGTTACACTTTAGGGGACCCATCTACCACAAGGCCACTGGAATCAATGCGTCAGAATGCTCACCTTATTTGGGGAGAGCTTTCCCACGCATTATTTTTCCTGCCAACAACAGTGGACCCTGGCAAGAAAAATCATCAGTGGCCCAACACATAGGGTGAAAACTCCCTATGTGTCATTGTTATTGTTTTTTATTTCCTTTCAGAAATAACCCCTAGCTTTGGTAGCTTGTTTCTGAAATACAAAGAAATTGTAACTGTTTACCAAGACGTCAAGATGGCCTTCATTACATTTTGACTAATGTTTTACCTTCATAGCAGAGGAAGCACTTTCACCAAAGCACTGCCTGCCAAGTCAGGGATATTTGTAAATGCAGGAGGCACTCTTCCACCACCCGCACTTCTTGTTCTCAGTACACCAATTAATAATGCTGTAAATGAATTTCACACCTCCAAAGTGTACAATGGTGTTTATATTTTCTGACACACTTCCAGAGCTCTTCTATAAGCTTTGAAGTTTCAATTCCAAAATGTGCTGCTAGTCAGACCTTCACATGACTGATTTAAAGTTTTGAAAATAGTCAGAGTCACCATCAGACACTTAGGCCACCATTACGAGTTTGGCGGTCTACTGACTGCCAGACTCACGGAGGTGGTCCCACCGCTGACAGGCTGGCTGTGAAGACCACCATATTACGAGTGTGGCAGATTGGCCTGTGCCAAACCGCCACTTTCCCGTTCCTACCGCCATGGCGGTCGGACCATTGGGCTGGAGATAAGCAACTCCAACCCGGTGGTCCACCGAAGGCTGCTGGTGGTATTACGAGTCCCCTTTCCGCCAGGAACTTTGTGGTGGTAGCACCGCCATGGAATCCCTGGCAGAAAGGCTTCCGATGACAGGAATTTGCATTCTTGTCACCGGTAGATGACTCCCCCACCACCCCCATTGACACAAGTGCCCCCACCCCGACTTCCCTTACAACATTCCCACCCGAGGCCCCCAGTTACCCTCCATCCCTGCTCCCAGTAGTAACCCCTACCCCCATACACCTACTTACCACCCACCCTCCCGATCATGGGCACACACACATGCAACACCCCCCGAATCCATACACACTCACACCATGCACTGACTACATTCATCCCCATTGACATGTATACACAGTCCATCCCCCCACCCCCTCCATTCCTCAACATACATACACACACACACAACCCCCAACCCTGTCTACATGCATGCACACACGCACCCCGACCCAGCATTCACATTCACCCACACGCGCATCGCCATCACCACATTTACACACAGACACACATGCATGCACAAACACTCCTCCTCCCTCCCCCCATTCATGACATGCATACACACACACACACACATCCATTTACACACCCCACCCACCTCCCCTTGCGGAAGGCACTTACCTCATCTGATGAGGTGCTCCTCCCTGAGAAGACAGGACCCGGCGCTACCACCGTCAGCAGCGCCCCCCATGAGGACACCGCCAGGCCAAATTACAAGTCGTAATACGGCTGGCGTAGTCCTTTTAGTGGGGCAGGGCTGATGGTGGGATCGCCTCTACACCGCCGACCACCAGCACGACTGCTGGCCACTTTCCACCTAAAGAATAGCAGAAAGCTGCCAGCAGTTGTAATATGGTGGTCTGCGGACTGCCAGCACTGGCGGTCTAGTGGCGGCTTTGGCGGTCTAGGAAAAAGACCGCCAAAGTCATAATGAGGGCCATTATCTGCTGTTTCTGGCTTTGGAATTGGTTCATGAATTCAGAGCCAGTTGTGCCTTCTGTTCAAAATTTCAATATAATCTGTGTTTTCCCTTTATTTTTTTTCTATAGTTTATTCAGTCTTTATGCAGTACATTTATAATATGCAGCTTGCCAAATAGAGGCCTAAGCATAGGTTCAACTACTCTTTACACAGCTACATCATAACTTACTATTTTCAACAACGGATGGTCTGTTACCACATTCAACTCAAAGAAACCATTAAACACAACGGGCCTCATTATGAGTTTGGCAGGCAGCGGAGGCCACCCGCCAAACTCATACCGCCACTAAACCGTCATTGCGGTCTAAACAACTCGGCCCTACTTTCAGTTTCCTGCTGGGCCGGAGGGCGGAAACAGTGTTACTGCCCACCGGGCCAGTGGGAAAGAAGGTCCTTAACATTGCATCTGGCTCGTGATCAATCCGGCTGCAATGTGACGGTGCGGCGGGTGCAGAAGCACATTCCACTGCCCTTAATTCAGGCAGTGGAATGCACAATGGGACTGTGCATGGGAGCCCCTGCGCTGCCCATGCCAAGGGCCCCCTGATGCTGCCATTCCACCAGCCAAGGCTGGTGGTATGGGGACTTGTGATGAATGCAGCGCCACCCTGGCATATTACAACCGCCGGGACCGCCAGGCTGCTGACTGGTGGCAACCTGGCGGTATCAGGAGTCCAACCGTGGCGGCTCCCCCACAATAATAATGTAGCGGTCGGACCGCCACGAACACAGCGGTCTGACCGCCACGAACACGGCGGTCCGACCGCCACCGTGGGTCTGCCGGTCTGAAGACCGTCAGACTCATAATGAAGCCCAATATCTTGTTTATTTCAAATAGTTTATCATTCTCTGTTCTATGTACCTCCTACATTTTAAGTAGATGAAAAGAAAATGTAATGGTTGAAACTGTACTCATCCTATTGGAAATCAGAATCTTCTATTACCACAGGACTCTGTTGAACTCTTCAGGTGGTTCTCCTCACAATATATCATCTTACCTTACTTTCGTGTTCAACCGGCAGCATTAAAATGTATGTTGAATTGTACCATCTATATAGTAGGAGAATTCAGTAATAAGCACATGAGCATCCTGCATCCCTTGTAACATTTATTGCATGGAATTTTGTTAACTTGCAATCTGTTCTTCCATATGCTTATGCCCTTGTATTTGGTTTGCTTACAAATTTTACTTCAATCTGAATGTGAGACCTATGGCTCTTTGTTAAGTTATTTATTCGAATTGTGATTACTTTTTATCAAATTCTGCTCCCATTTCTTCTTTCTGGCAAATTTTTAAGATCATTTTAAGATATGTAAAAAAGATGAGAAACCAAAGAGTATCCTTAGTGTTCCATAAACAGCTTGGAAATTGTTATGAGGTGCAATCATTTTTCCCAGAATGCCACAGTTGGAACAACTGTTAAAGAGTACACAGTAGATTATCTTTTATGCAGTGGACTTGACAATTTACAAGGATAGATGAGAGTTGTTTTTCACGATATCACTAAGCATGCATTACAGCCAGTTACAGAGAAGAGACCTCCTTTCTAATTGACTCGCAAGTCATTTTTGCATTTAGGTCTAAGTTAGTTAAAACAGATGCAGACATTCTGAATAACTGTTCCAGTAGTATGTGTTCCATTAAACTGTTTTCATAATAGCCATAAACTTCAAATGTTATATTTTCTAGCACTTACAAAGCGGCGTCCATAACAGCATACAAAATTTTAATGGTGAATTGTGCTCGGCCCATCAGTCAGTGCCTACAAACTCTCCCTATGCTGGTAGTATTGTTGTACATCCACTGAATCAACCATTGCATCCTTATCACTTCTGTCTTTTCCAGAGTACTCATTGTTTTACAGATGCCTTAGTGCATCTTTAACCCTTGAAAGAGCAATAAGTTATTGTTGATTATTTTTATAATTTGTTGACACCACTACAGATTGCTCAGGTTGACATAAGTTAAATGTGTTTAGATGTTTAGCTGTGTCAAGGTTTTTGGTTGCAAAAAATGCATTAAACTGTTTGGATAGTTTAACTGTTATACAGTTTTAGGTATCATGGAGCAGTTTGGACAGTATTTACTTCCGGACAGTGCACAACAGTTATAAAGTCTTGCAGAAAAGTTGCAGCTGAGGTACATTGGAAAAATGGGGTGAACCCAATGATGAAGCATGCCACTAGTAGAGTGCGTGAGGGTCATATCTGAAGAAAATAATTATTTTCTTTAATGATAAACCCCCGGGTTTGTTTGCCAAGGATTTGAAACCTCTCCTTAGCTAGGAATACTTAGTTTTGTTCAGGAGTTACCTACTGGAGAGTGTATTCCTTCAACCCTCCTTTTTTATTAGGGAAATGGCTTTCTTTCCCTCCCCAGTGGCGGGGCCTCCATTTGGCCTCAGTCTACTTTTTCTGTGACATACTTGGGAAAACACTCAGCCTAGTATGATGTCTTATGCCAGAGGCACACAATCCAATGACCAACTGGTAGGTTGCTCTGGGGGACGGGAACTGTTATATCTTCATTGATTTATCCAGATTTTTTTTAAATCGGAATACTGCCCTATAATGAGGATGGGCTCTGCTACTGTTTCCCAATCTAGCTGTATATCATTTATGTATATAGATGAATGCTGGAAATACGTTGTAGCACAGTTTTCATAGCAGATTTCCCATTGTCCAGTGATGCACTTCTGTGGGATATACTTCTGCATGCCCTTTTCTGAACTGCATCCAAATGAGTTGTAACCCAATCCTAGGAACTGTATAGATTGTTTCCTTCGAGTGCAGAGAAATTTTTGTTTACGGTACTCCGGTGTTTTTCGAGGTAACTACTTGTGAGTGTTTCCTACTAGTTGAAAAGCCCACAACGGTTTCACATCCTTTAAGAACAGTAATTATGTGGAAGTCAAGCAAACATTTTCTTATTGTGTTTCCTCATTCAAAAACATCTTGGGTCTTGAAAAGTCTAGGGACTTCCCATCAAAATACTTGCCAACCGTTTGATTATTTTCCTGTACTACTTTTTACTTTTGCTAGTTTTTTCAATCAGACTTTTTCAAACTCGTTGTTAGGTTTAAAATGGGCATGAACATGTTTTTCCTTGGAAATGCACAATCAATAAACGCTTCAAAAATGTGTCTGCCCTGACAATGCAATTGTGTACATAGTTGTTTTTCTTTTGCGCTGTTTTAGTTCATGTAATGGCTTTTTTTTTTTGGTTGGTTTTGTGCTGGTTCATCAGCTGTAATTAGGAGAACTATTTGCGTTTCCCCCTGAATTAAGTGACCAGTGATTTTTGGGTGTAGCAACCTCGTGTAATAACAAAATGATAACCAAAAATGCATATACACATATAGACATAGATAATCTGTGGGTCGGTACTTTTCATCCATTAGTGTTTCCAACTGCCATTCACATTTTGCTTTGGCCCACCACAGCATGCAGTGTGACGTAGTCAGTCCGCTCACTTCGGTCATGGCAACACTTTCCTGGTCACATGTGCTCATATATTTAAAACAAGTGCACTTACATTCTGGTATTGCTGGGTAAGTACTACGTTTTTCCTTTCTATTCTTTCTCCCTTTTTTCAGTCCCATACGTGTTTAAATTATGTTTTAGGGTTACGGTAATTCCCAGCTACTAGTACCTTTTTCGTTGCACCTATATTTTCTATTGCTGTACATTAGAAATAAAAATGTTTGTATACTTGTTGCAAGAACACCTGCCTGATGTAGGCATCTGTAACGTTATGTTAAAATTATATGCGGTATTATTTTTTAATGTAAATCTTTTATTGCACGCTTATGGCCACCACGTTTAGATGGTGGCATTCTTTATTAAATTATTTTTGTATCATGTGGTTGCAATAAAGAAAAGTGGCACCAACGTGTCAATGTCAGTCCTATTTGCTTTGTTTACGTTTGTTAGAGCGTTTTATTTGTTCTTACTTGTTGTTTTTGTTGAGCAGAGCACGTTTTATCGCCTGCTTAGGTCTAGGGAAAATACATTTCCCCTATGTTGTGCATGTTAAAATGTATACGCTCTTCATTCACACAAGCACAGCATGCGCATACGAGGCAATAAAAGGGTTAACTTGCCGAAATGGTTTCATCGGCTGCAGTATTGCCTGTACAGATGTCCAAAATGGTTAGACCCTTTAGGGCGAGCCACCACTTTGAAATCATAATACTCTCGTGTCAACATCGTTGTCTAGAACAATTGTCTCTCTAGTGAAAAAAATATACGAATTTTAATGCTTCTGCTTCCTTTACCGAGGAGTATGGATACGTTTGTTGTCTTCACTTTACAGCATTTCTTAACTTCGTGTGACGTGCACTTATGTGATAAATATATATTGTAACAACCTCGGCCATTTACTAAAGATGCTTCAGTGGATAGTTTTCGTATAACTATTGTTGTCTGATATAAATCTGTGGGGCATAGGTATTACATATGTACAGTGATCTGGGGCAAACAAAATGATACACTAATACCACTTTACAGTCAAAGTTTAATGCTGCAGACAGTGTGTGCAGAACGAATGTGGTTAACAATAATTTTGAGCACCAGAACATAAAGGAGAGCAAGACAAGCTAGGCACCAGGTATAGCTCTACGAGTACACCTCATTTGTAGTCTTTGCAGATACTCATGCCGGTGCAAACAGCAGGTCACTGCTGGAGCTTAGCGTTAGTGGGAGGCATGGGTGGTTGTAGTTGATGTGAAAAGCAGGTTGTCATTGGATCTCGGTTTTAGCATGAGATGCGGGTGGTCATTCACAGTCTCAAAGAGCCCAAAGCTTCTGGATTTTCACTTGGAGTTCCCTTGTTGCAGATTCGGAGCAGGAAGAGTATATTCTGCAACAGCCAAGGGTCCAGGACCTGGGGAGGCACATAATGGAGGTCAGGACTCTCTCCGGCTGAGGCCAGCAGCAGAGCTCAGGCACGTCCAGTTGGTCCAAGTCAGCTGTGCAATTGTAGGGAAGGCCTCTGGAAGCTTGTTGTGTCCCTGTAGCTCAAATAGGAGGTCAACCAATTGACCCTTAGAGTCACTTCTGGGGTGCTTGGGTGCAAAGCAAGCAGGTCCAGTATTCCTTCTTTTACAGCAGAACAGTCCTTCTTCAGGTCCAGGAATGTTCTGATGAGAGGTTCTGAGCATGTCACTTCTATACCAAGTGCCATCCTGTGTGTGGGGATCCCTGTCTTTCTCTACCCTTTAACTGCTTCTGGTCAATTCTTCCCCTTCTCCTGAGTATGGCTTCAACCTGTCGAGGGTGACGAAGAGTAGGCAGGGTCAGATGTCAGCTGCATTTGCCAGTGACAGGGCAGGCAACTTCAGAAGCTCAGGAAAGGCTGAGTACAACCTGCATACCATCCTGCTCAGAAGAGGACTACCCTATCCACAGTCAGTGCCCTTTTGTCCCGTGTGGAAGGAATACACAATCCACTATAGGACACACTATAGGAGAGCCATTAACAGTCATGTGACCATTGGTGCTAGCAGAAAGGCAAATTTGGTTTAAGCAGAAACATGGCCACTCTCTAAAAGTGTCATTTTCAGACTAGTAACTTAAAATCCGATTTTAGCAAAAAGAGGATTTTAAATTACATTCAGATGAGTGGAATAAGTATTTCTATATCTGCTCCCAAATTGAAGTGTTAGTCTGTGGAAGAGGGAGCTTTGCTACAGTGAAAAATGACTTTAGTAATGTTTCACTAACAGGATATTTGAAATGTAAGTACACATGTCCTACCTTTGAAATACCATGCACTCTGCCCCATTTTAGTCTTTAGGGGTGAGATGTAAGGACAAAACAGAAAGGTTTAGGCCTGGTAAAATGTTGTTTTTGCCATTTTTAATTGGCAGTTTCAAACTGCACTACTGGACTGAAACATACCATATTTTGCAGTGCTGCTTTAGTGGGTGACACCATGAGTGCTGCAGCCCACTGGTAGCATTTAATTTACAGGCCCTAGGTACATGTACTACCATAATCAAGTGATTTATAGGTACAATAAAGGGGTCAATTAGGTATGTACCAATGTTACCATGTTTAAAGGAGAGAGCACAAACAATTTACCCTTAGGTAGCAGGGTTACAGTGCACAGAGTCCTAATGGCAGCAAAAACTGGTTTAGCAAAGTAGAGCTGTGAAGGCAAAAGGCCTGGGGTAATACCATGCTGAACGTGTCAGGTCTAACAATGCACATGTAGCCTCACCTGTAAATCAAACTTTAAACCACACAATGCTCTCCAGCTGGCAATGAAATTACTTCTCTATATTTTTTATGCTAGTGGTACCGTGCTCTGCACATCTTTCCATCTATCATATGCAGTTTGTGGAAATATGAACAAATACAATAAAATCTTGATCTGTCATACCTTTCACTCCTGGCATACATGTGTTTCTTTGGGGATTTCTGCTACGGTTATACTTTTCAACAGAAAATTCCACCACCTACGTACATTGCAGAAAAAGGTGCAGTAACAACTGCAGCAAATAATTAATCTGACTATATATATAGTCCATCTTTAATGAGGGTAGCCAGTGTTTAAGATATTAGAGAATGTAGGAAGGAGCCAGATGGATCTAATGTATACGACAAAGATGTTGTGACCAACAGTAGATCTTTCAACTGCTAGGGAGAAAAGAATTAAAGAATGAATGATTGTGCTGAGGCCGAGAGTAGAAAAATCAGAGTTGACTGTAGGGTGCAGATGCACTAGCAGAGACCCTGCATCCACAAGAGAAATGATAGCAAGATGTCTACTTGAGGTTTGGTCTCACAAAATCTTGAATGAATGAAAGAGTGAGTGAGTGAGTGAGGGAGGGAGGGAGGGAGGGAGGGAGTTCTATAAAGCACTAGCAGCTGCCCCATACTTGAGTATTTTGGTTCCTGAGCCGAGAGTAGAAATTGTTAATGCTAGATGTCCATCACAAAGGAAAGACTGAATCCATCTTAGTGCCTGGCCACAGATACCAGTCTTAGACAGATGTTCCATATTGAATGTCATTGACAGAGCTAAAGAATATGGGTGGCATTCTGGCCTCAGTCTAGAGAGATTTTAATATGGTCAAAGACTTATAGTAGCACCGTTTCAGTATTGTGTGTGCCCTAAAGCGCAATTCAGACAGATGTAAAAGTCTTAATTGCTCCAAATTATCTGATTATTGAATGTTAGAAAGTTCCTTTAACATTTTAGAGAATACTGGGAGCAAAGAGATGGGTCTGAAATTGGAAGAGATATCTGAGTCTGCAGATTGCTTTTAAAGGATGGAATGTACCTTGCTTGCTTCCAGGCCGTTGGAAATGATGCAGTGTCCAGAGAGATGTTAAACATGGTATTGACGATTGAATTAATTACTTCCAGTGCCATAGTAGGCACCCTTGGAGGACATGGATTGTCAGGGGAACCCAGTAATGGCTTCTTCAGATTACTGTAAAGTGATGCGCTTAACTTTGAAAATGTGTTGTTTTCTTCTGAAAAGGAAACAGCACGTAGTTCCCATTTCATATCATCACAATTCCTGATTTCAAAATCAGCTTACATCAGTGATGCAAGCTTTAGAACAATTTCATAATTTGAATAGTTTTTTGCAATCTAACTTTTTTATACACAGAAATTAGGGCCAGATGTAGCAAAGGTTTTTACCCATTCTGTGTCTATGGGAAAAAGTGTTCGTACATAAGGCCCTTAGTTTGGACAATTTTAATTGAATTTCAGTAGGATTTAAGTGATTTTTTGTATTTTTCTTTGTCCTCTGCTGAGTAGTTTTTACTCAATTTTTTCCAGATTTTTGCAGATCCTTTTTTCTTTCGCAAATGACAGAGCAAACCAATGCACAGAGTTACTTTGCCTATAAAAGGCATGGGATGTGGGCGGGGCTAGCTTTTCTATTGCCCAAGTGAACCTGTTGTTTACTTTGTCTGTTTCCATATCGCCAGTTAAAGATTACAATCATTTTGTTAAAAAAAAATTAAAATGCCAACTAAATCTCTGTCTTTAATTTTGTCCCACTTATGAATTGTACAAATGGTCTCTGTTATTGCCTGCTTTAGTCTTCTGTAGTCAGTCCAGCTCAGTAGGACAGAGAATTGACCTGATCAGTGTAGTACTAATGGCTGACCTACTGATATAGACTGATAGTTAGTGAAACTCAGGCATAAAACATGCCCCACTGAGTGAGGGGGAGAAGACACTAAGGCCCATATTTATACTTTTTGACGCACAACTGCACCAACGCAGTTGTGCGTCAAAAATGTTAACGCCGGCTAACGCCATTCCAAAGCGCCATGCGGGCGCCTTATTTATTGGATGACGTTAGCCGGCGCTGCGGACTGGTGTGCGTAAAAAAAAATGACTCACACCAGGCAGCGCCAGCGTAGGGGAAAATGGAGCTTGGGCGTCAAAAAATGGGGCAAGTCAGGTCTGAGGCAAAATTTTGGCCTCAACCCAATTTGCTCCATTTTT
The DNA here is from genome assembly GCF_031143425.1 of Pleurodeles waltl. Classification (NCBI taxonomy): domain Eukaryota; kingdom Metazoa; phylum Chordata; class Amphibia; order Caudata; family Salamandridae; genus Pleurodeles; species Pleurodeles waltl. The sequence goes on along the minus strand of NC_090440.1, from coordinate 1,780,744,807 downwards.
TTTGACGCCCAACCCCCATTGAAATGACTCCTGTCTTAGCAAAGACAGGAGTCATGCCCCCTTGCCCAATGACCATGCCCAGGGGACATATGTCCCCTGGGCATGGTCATTGGGCATAGTGGCATGTAGGGGGGCACAAATCAGGCCCCCCCTATGCCACAAAAAAAATACGAAAAAAAATACTTACCTGAACTTACCTTAACTTCCCTGGGATGGGTCCCTCCATCCTTGGGTGTCCTGTTGGGGTGGGCAAGGGTGGCATGGGGTGTCCCTGGGGGCAAGGGAGGGCACCTCTGGGCTCCTTCTGAGACCACAGGTCCCTTAACGCCTGCCCTGACCCAGGCGTTAAAAAACGGCGCCCATCAGGCTGGGCGCCGATTTTTAAGGCCTGCCCCCTCCTGTGCGTCAAAATGACGTCACAGTATAAATATGGGCACAGGCATTAAAGTCATTTTTTGGAAGGGAACGCCTACCTTGCATATAATTAACGCAAGGCTGCTTCCCCCTTCTAAAAAATGACGCACATGGTGGAACTTTGGCGCCCACGGGGTCGGACGTCAAAGTATAAATATGGGGCAGTGTTTGCGCCAAATGTGCGTCAAAAATATTGAAGCACATTCGGCGCAAACAGAGTATAAATATGCCCGCCATAGCCTTAGATTAAGCACTGGTAGAATATCCAATAGTGCGTAAGCTAGTGTATTTCCCTTATCACAGAAATGGAGATTGAAATGGAAACATTTGAGTATTGTATATATAGATGTGCAACAGCTTCGTTTACGGAAGTAACAAATCCAGAAGCTTGGTTGGGGGGGACAATAGATTAAAGTTCCTGAAAAAGAAGATTATTGTGAGTCCTTGAGACAGAAGCTCAACCCTTCTGCACCCGATAAACTACTAAATGGGAATGTAGAGCATGGAAAAAAAGTTATGACAAATTATTGTTAGGCCTCTGCTTCTTTTTCCTGTTCAGTCCAAATGGGTAATGGCATACCAATGCGGAACAGCCTAACAATATCGAAGTATGAGAATTCATTGAACCACGTTAATGTTAAAAGCATGAAATCAACTTTGGTGTTAACTAAAAATTCAAAGATCTTTAAAGCATGCTTAGGGAGTGAATATACATTGATTAGGCACCCAGTAAAGTTGTCCAGATGTTCTGCCTGATACCTTTTGCCTTTCTGTGACATTTTTGTGATTAATGTGCAGGACATTTCCTGGTTCGGCAATATTTTTTGTCAAATGATGGCATTTAAGGCAGGATAGTGGACCAATAATGTGTTATACCTGCAGCTCATCATTGCATCCAGCCGTAGCTCGAAGTTCCCCAAGTTCTGAGAAATGTGTAACTTTTAAAGGAATTTCTGGAATAAATATAACAGCATGGCTTGTGCTGGCAGTGAAACAGACATGGAAGTGTGCAGACGGGAACTACTTAATATGATACTTCAAGGTATCACGAAATTGTTGCATTAAACCCAACTTGTTCCTCAATTTGAATTTAGCACACCTAGGGGGTCATTCTGACCCCGGCGGGTGGCGGTCGCCGCCCGCCTGGAGGGAACCGCCATTCGGCCGCCCCGCGGCCAAAAAACCGCTGGGGCCATTCTAACTTTCCCGCTGGGAATAAGGACTGCCATGTTGTTGCTTAGCCCCAGCCAAGAGAGGCTGCACCAAAGCCTGGAATTAACCTGCTGCACCTGTGGACTAGCAAAGACAGTACTATGCCTGTGGTGGCCTGCTCATGCTAAAGTTGCCTACGAGCCTCAGACTGAGAAGGTGACTTCAAGAGTTAGTTGGCTGGCTCCCCGTTAAAACCACAGGGCCATAAAAGCTGAGAAGACGTCATGCTTGAGGACCCAGCATCAAGAAGCCTGACTGCTGCTGGATGCCGAGATGCAACTGTGAGACAGAGTCCTGACCCTCAAAAGTTGCACCCAAATCTGTAGGCCCCGGGAGAGTTATCAGAATGCAGTTTGGTCACCAAGCACAAAGTTATTACAAGTTAAAGGGATCCACTGTTTTTGCTGTAACTAGATACTAGTAGACCAGTGGCAACAGTTTTTTTGAAGTCGACCTGTAAGCTTGAGGACGAAGGGGGGCCACAGGAAGACCCCTGCCCCCAGCTTATCATTCTCAGCATACTTGAGCATTATCAGCATCCTGTATCCGTTGCATCAAAACCACTTCATTGACTTTAATGGTGGTTCGCCCATAGGATTCAGAACTGGACTGGAGACTGCTTAAACCGACAGGTAACTGTCCCTCTAGACCTGATTGGTCTCTGTGATTGGCTCCCTTCCATGAGTGCACATATAGCTGTTTTCAACTTACTTGTTGTGGCTAACCATAAACTGTGATTGCAGTAGATTACAAAGATTTATAGCATTTAGTGAAAAGCAGTGATTTATTGTTTATTTTAACATTCGTATCTCTGGAACCTTTCAGCGGATTTTTGGCACTGAGATGTCTATTTAAAGATGAAAACACAACCAATTTTCTATTAAATGGTGTCAGATTTTTATTGTGCATTTTCTTCTTAGCTATTGTTCCGTAATCATTTGTAGCCTAATTAGAGTGTATTTTCTTGACCAGAGCGTTGTACCGCCAACTTCTCTTCTGGTCTATAATTGCCTGTCACTGGGGGTTGCTTACCCTCTCTAAGATGGCGCTTTGTATCACAGAAGAACTGGAAAATGCCTCTCAAAACATGTCTGCCAAGAAAAATACAGCGCTCAGAAGACTCCTTAACCTCAACCGTCAAAGAGAAGTGTTGCTGCATTTAATAGAGAAAGCAAACCAATCACTCTTTTTTCTTGCATGTTTCTCAAAGGAAGGCAGCTTCCCGCTCTAGCCCATGTAACATAGGGATAACTTGTAGGGTTAGTTCAAATAATCAGAGAACCGAGTGTGCAATGCACATTGAATTGAGCCCAGCAGATGATGCATGCTAATATTGCTGGAAACTGTGCTTTATTAGAATCGCATCTTAATAGGCAGTTTTTTGTCCAGTTCATTGCCTTTGTTACTGCTGGAACACTCGCTACAAGACTGACTTAGTTTAATCCTTCCCTTGTAGAGTTGCCGGACATTATAACTAAATAGAAATTTATGTAAACCCCTCTGTATTTTTGATGTGTGATTTCTAATTGGATCTGCTCTTTTATTTATGTTCTGATAAGGGGAACATTTGGGTGATTTCTTTAATTTCTTTAATTCTTTGTGTCTCCTTTTCTGAGGGCCTCTCTTAACCCTGCCCCGTCGCAATCTTAGTGGCCCTGGGAAAGCCCCTTTTTCAAGTGCTTCTGTCCTGGGCCCATGGGGCCACAGTTGTCTTCTTGGTCCGTCTCATCAGTTACTGCACCATCTCATGGCACCCTATTTTTTTCAGTTTCTTCCATTTCTGCTGCCATTATTCCTAAGTGCCCTTTTCGGGCCTGACTGCTTCACTTCCCAATGAAGTTCTTTATACACTGCAATCTCTTCCATTATCTTCCTTATACATGTATACTCTTTCTATATAGTCATGTATCTATATATTTTTTACATTATTCTTACTGTAGAAAAGAGAAAAAATAATAACTGTCTCCAATGTACTACTATGATCTCCAAAATACCCCTTTCCAGACTCTTCCCTCCTCCATCCCTCCTGGCTCACACCAAACCTAATTTTTTACTGCTATTTTATCCCAAACAACCCTTTCTAAATTCTTCCCTCACGTATTACTCCTTTGACTCATCCCAAACCTCATTTTACTACTATGATCTCCCTAATCCTTTTCTACAGACTCTTCCCTCCTCCATCTCTCCTTCTACACATCCCAAACCTCATCTTACTACTATGATCTTCAAAATACCACTTTCTAGACTCTTCCCTCTTCTATCCCTCCATTATCTTATCCAATCCAACTAACAGACTTGCATGTCCACCGCTCGGATTAACTCATATTTCCCTTTAATGGTCCACCACTAATCCTTTTGGGTTCCAAAGAAGCGTGCTAAACGCCAAAAAGCGCTTTGACACCTCGTCTGAGGTAATAAGAGCTATATAAATGGAATTACAATTGACTGTGCTGGTACTTCTTAATGCTCTATGCTTATTCCAAAGCCTGACTGCTCCTAGCTACAGCTACTCAGGACTGAGCTAAAAGTCTCACAAACTAACCTGTCCAACCTGATATGGACTTTTGCTATTATTACACAGTGACGTTATACAACCCCACCTTATAATAATCCACATTTCATCACACTCAAATTAAAGCAATGAAAACACTGCTTTTAAAACACGACCGCACAGCAAAGTGCAAAATGTGAAAAGTGTGAAAGAGATTAATGGCAAGTACCTAGATCATGGGATCTGCTGTGATATTTCTTCAATTTATCAGGTTCAAATTCTAAGCTCCAGCAGCACTATCACAGGTTCTAGACCTTCTGAACTACTGACTGCACATTTGAGACAGGGCAGACCAAAGTTCAAAATATGTATTGTATTGAAAGTGAATTCGTGTGCATTGGGTTGCTGCAGACCGAAGATTATTATATGTATTTAGTTGGGAATAAATTAGTGGGAGTTAGGTTAGTGCAGACCCAGTTGCAAATTATGAATTTTATTGAGACCAAATTAGAGGGCTTTGGGTCAGTGCAGATCCAGGTTCAAACTGTGAATTGTATTTGAAAACCATGTCCTTTGGGGACTTGGGTATCGACCTATGCTGGTGGTGATCCCCATCGGTTTCATGACTTTATAATGTGTCTTTTGACAGGAGGGAGGAGAAATTGCATGCTGGGTAAATGAGTGTTATGGTTGTTTAAAGAGTGTTAGTTTGCTACCACATACACATTTATTAGGATGATCAGTACGTATGTGATCACGCTTTCCAAAGAGATTTGTCCTCATACAGGCTTTGCCGAGAATACCTCGTACGTTTTATGATAGAATAAATGTATATTTAGTTAAACATGAAGTGCACAAGTCAAATTGTACCATCTGTGAAGAGAAAATTTCCCAAAAAGTGTCACTTCGTCAATACTAAATATACAGCAAGCTGTGTTGAAGTGTTAATTATGCAGCGTTTAGAAGAAGTAAATAAGGGAGCAGGTTTTTAAAGAAATGGAAATTGTTCATTGTTGATTAGTAAAACGTGCTGGTTGTTGCATGAAAAAAGCACGAAGCAGTGGCGGAGTGGGGAGGATGGGCTGGTGGGATGAAGAAAACGGCATGTTCTTTAAGATGATGCTGCATTTCAGTTTATTGTAAATACTGTTCATCTGCCCCTGCAGGGAATGGGGAACGCCCCAGGTAGGCTGAAGGAGAGGCTCTGCTTTGAGAGTCAGTGGGTGATAGATCCACAGCACACAATGCTACTCATGATTTCCTGCTGCTGAGAAATAATGCCTGTAGATATTTCACCAGACTAAACTGACCTCTGGCCAGTGTCTGCCGCCCCTCAATGCACAGCTCCACCAGTGTGCTGCTAACCATCGCACTGCTCCGCGAGTTCTGCTGCGGTGAGTTTGAGGCCCTTCTCCACCCACAGACTCCCTCCTCCACCTCATTCCTGGTGGTCCAGTGGTAAGCCTCTGTCTGCCTCTGCCTCCTTCCTACTATTTCTGCTTTTCTGTTTTTTAGCCTGCCTTTGCTCTTTATTCTACTTGCCTTTGCTTCTCTCATCCCCACTTCCCGCCCCTGCTTCACACCTGCAGCCCTGCCCCCTCTCAGCATCGTGCTTCCCACCTCCCGCCTCCCAGCTGACCAGCCCCTCCCACCTCCCAGCGTGTCTGCTGCGGCCGGGCGCAGCGGGAGCGCTGCTGGTGCACTGAAGATGCACCAAAGGCTAGCCCATCTGCACCTGTCCGTGCCTGGACCGAGCCCAACACCACAGACCATTGTTCCTGCACCATCCGAAGGTACGATGCCAGCGCCCTCTACACCCTCAACACTAGAGGATCCACCGCTTGACGCCTCACCTATGAACACACAGGGCCCCTTCACCTGCCGCAATTGCACATTCACCTGCCTCCACACACCACATCCACCAGCAAGCGCCTACCCGGACAGCTCAGTTGCATGCTACTCAACGCCCGCTTTCTCATCAGACATATCATAGAGATATGGGACATGCTTGACACCATCTCCCCAGATTTCACCTTCTTCACAGAGACCACCTCAGCCCAGGATTTTGCCATGGCCATCCCAACAGCTACAAAATCATCCACAAAGACTGCATGAACCGACCAGGAGGAGGGGTTGCCATTGTCCACAAAAACACACCTTGCCTTACGACCAGCTCTGACAACCACTCTCCTAGAATAGAACACCTCCACTTCTAGATTCAGACCAACCCAAACACCACCCTCCACAGAACCCTCATCTACAGACTTGAATCCTGCCCTCCATTCAGCAAATCCATAGCCGACTTCATAGCACCCCACGCCCTAACCTCAACAGATTACATCCTCCTTGGTGACCTCAATTTCCACCTGGACAACCTCAGTGACCAGAAAACCTCATCTCTTCTAGAAAACCTCGCCACCCTCGGACTCCAACAACTGGCCAACTCCCCAAGCCACTCCGCAGGACACACCATTGACCCCGTCTTCTCTCCCGGCAACAACACTTTCATCTCACACACCTCCAAACTACACTGGACCAACGACCGCTGAGTCCACTTCTCCTTCACCAAGGACACTGAACACCACCACGCCCCCGCCACCCCTTCAGAAACTGGAGCAAGCCACGCCCACCGCCACCCCCACAGAAACTGGAGCAAGATCTCTGAAGCCCATCTCTTTGAAGACCTCGCTACGCTCCACCACCCGACACAACGGATGCCAACACCTCAGCCCGTAACCTCCACCAATGGCTCTCCAACTGCACCAACACTCTGACCCCCCCCCCCCCTGGAAATCCTCCAACAATCAATACCACAAGAAAACCAGCTAGTTCTCCCACGACTTCCAAGAATCCAAGCGCACCTGTAGACAACACAAGAGAAAGTGGAGAAGCAGCAAGAGCATGGCAGACCACAAAGCCTTCAAAACCGCAGTCACCTCACACTAACTCCTCATCAGAACAGCAAGGAAATCGTGTTAAACAAAAAGGTACACTATTCCAAAAAACGTAAAATTCAGGTATCCAGAATAGAAAAAAATCAGAAGCAAGGGCCCTCAGGTCTCATCATCAGGCTTGCTCTACGCCAGACTGGTACTGAAATGTGTGACGGGGCCCACAATGGGGTCACTAAGCCAAACTTCTGTGCAGAATAGGAAAAAAGTGGAGAGAAAGAAAAAGGAATGAAAATAAAATGTACTCAACTCTCCTCAGGAACTACCTTTTACTCAATAGTAGGAGATGTTGATCAAGGTTAAAAACATAAAGGAGAGTCCAAGGGGAATAATGACACTTTGCTCTTGCAATATTGTGGTTTTAGAATGTTGCTTCTGACACCACTAATTTAGTCAACATGTTTTGTGCCTGCTCATGTCTAGAAAGATCTGTTGGCGCTTCTTCAGGACTGTGCAAAAATCTTCTCCAATCAGACAAACCAATTATGTTGTGGTAATAATGTTTATGCACAGGTACCTAATCGTGAGGTTCTACTCACTCTATTATTCACTGGGCTCCTGCACGTATCGCGTACCATGAATGGTTCATCGGATTTCGAGAACCGCAGATGGATGTTTGCCGCACTGTAAGTTGACAAATTGTCAAAGTGCTCTTCCCTATAAGAAACTATGCCTCCAGACTAGGTGGAACGGGATACGTGCGGGAGCCCAGTGAATAATAGAGTAAGCATTGGCTCCTGTTAAGGCATAAAAAGTGTGGTGCTCGTCTGCAATGTTTCTGATGGCTATGCACCAAACATTTTTGTTTTAAGAAATTAAACTCCCAAAGCAAGAGTTGGTCTCTGAAAAACAAAAATAGAACCCCCCTCCTAGGTTGAGGGCAATTACCTTTTGTATCTGTTTGTGACAACCAGGTTTTACCTGGCTGAGATAGACAGAAAAAAGGTCGACAGAATATCCACTGTAAGTCGGGCAGATGGGCAGTATGATATCCTTACTCTGGTAGCCCTTATTTAGGGCCTCATTTAATTCTTGGTAGTCTTACCGCCAATCCGCTGCAGCAGCGGCCCCCATGAACCATCAAGTCAATAGTGTTCCACCCACCGTATTTAGATGTATTGCGGCTGAGTGGAAAACGCCACGATGGAGTGCTCTTCCTAGCCATCAGGCTGGTGGGTTCCTGCAGAGCCTATTTAGGTATATAGATGTTTCAGTCCTGCAGGCGGTGTACCGGCGGCAGATTGGTGACAGAGGGAGGCCGTCGCTCTACCCAGTGGACATCGTACTATGGCACTGGCCATGGAATAGAGGTAAGTCTCACGCACACACACACTGTACCTTAGCCATGTGTCCCCTTGCACTACACAACACACCACATAACACTTATATCCATTGCCATCTCACCACAATACAACATATACATGCCAAAACACACATTGACATACATCCATGACACAACGCATATTATTGACACTGCACCCACACACGACACAACCACAACAACCGACACAATTACACACTCATCTGCACAAGCACACTACCACACAACCACAACTACATACATCATGACGACAACTACACAACAACAACACTCACCTGAATGTTGCATACAGCAACACAACACATACACAACAACATCAGACCCATACGCAAGTAGTACTCATACAGACACAACCACTTCACCCACTCCAGCTCCCTCAGACTCAACCAGACAATCTCATTGCATCACACACACACACATACACGTACTGACCCACATACACAACTCATAGCATAACATGACAGGTACAGGTCCCCTTGCAATGTGCACACATGGATATAGTCTATAGGTGTGGTCACTGTAGTGCAAGCATTAATTTGGCACTACTAACACCACAATGACGGTTGTGCATGTGTGCAATATGTGGCATGTACCAGTATGTCCCCACAAATATGTTCCTGACATATGCATGGCACAGTAATTCAAAATATTACTGTGACATGTATATTACTTTGTGGTCCTGTGTCCATATGCGGTGCCCACACAATGTACACAGCCAAAGATGGGGTCCCTACCTTGAAGTCCAAGATCTAAAACAGGTCCTTAGTCGGGCTATCAAAATAAGTTCTCCAACTGCAGAGCCAGTGGCTGCACTGCTGTCTGATAACTAATGCTCCACCTGGATCATGACTGAGCAGGCAGATCAAGGATTTGACAAACAGGGCACTCCATCACATATGTGATAGAGTATGCTGTCAGTCAAACTCTACATCACCCTAACTCTCTAGAGTGAGAAATAGAACACTGACATTTTGTGTTTAGGCAACCTCTGGATGTGTGGCAGTGATATCACTTAGATACACATCAATTAAGCTATAGTAGCATAATACCTAGGATCGCTTTATATCTATCCACTGTAATAATTTCAAAACCACGCTAACTATTCCATTCTTATGTCATTGATCAAAAAACAAATAATCATCTTCATCTCATGACTCTGTAATTATTCATCCTGTCCAATTTATCGAAATTCATAATCCAATTTGCATGAAATTATCTAAAAAAGGGAAACTCAGCTATAAACACCAAAAAAATATATTGGTAACACAAGAGAATGAAAGACAAAAACATCCAAATAAATACTACCATAAAACCAGCATTGTAGTCAGAGAAGAAGTAGTAGGTGATTCCATGCCATGATATAGTGTAGAAAAAATATTTAAAAATCACCAAAACATTTGATATTTCAAAGATTTATAGTATGTTAATAATGTTATAACCTGTTAGGGCTGACATCCTTAGTGTGGTATTCCCCTTCAGCCCTCCTGGTTTGCTAGCTATGTTTCTATTGGTTTTAGGACTTTGTGTAATTTTGCTACTGATAACCAGTGCTAAAGTGCTTGTGCTCTCTCCTTAAAACATGGTAAAATTGTCGTACTCCTGATTTCCACATTTAGGCCCATATTTATACTTTTTTAGCGCCGTGTTTGCGCCGCTGTTTGTGCCGCTGTTTGACGCAAACTTGCAAAATAGTATTGTAGTTTGTAACTTTGCGCTGTTTTTTGCGTCAAAAAGCGGCAAAAACGTGACGCTAAAAAAGTATAAATATGGGCCTTAATTTATTACTATGTCTCCAGTAAATGGTACTATCTGTACACAGGGCTTGTAAATTAAATGCTACTAACGAGCTTGCAGCACTCATTGTACTACTGACTAAAGTATCATTTTAAAACATCTCAGGCCTGCCACTGTAGCTAGAGTGCAGTTTTAAACTGCCATTTTGACTTGGCAAAACAAATCTCCTGCTAGGCCTAAACCTTTCTATCTGATAGAGACTTCTAGCTGCAGATTCCTTATTTTAGAATTTTCCCAGGTGTCAGACTGGATCGAGAAATTTTTCATGAGGAGTACCCCTGAGCACTGGTAGGTGTTGTTATTTTGCTCTGCGTGGCGTCATCTGCATCATCAGCACTGGAAGTGATGTGTGGTTCCCATACCTTCACCCCATCATGATGATATCAGTTATTTTCTTTCTGCGCCAGTCAGGGCTGATCTGGAGAAGAGCTAGCATCAGTCTTTTTTGACTGACCCTTTTTTGACTTTTTCTTGAGATTTTTTGTGAGACTTATCTCCTGGTGTCCAGTCCACTAAGAAAGCTGGTTTTAAGCCATATGGCAGACCCACATTTGGTATGTCTCTGGTGCCTGAAGCGTGATCATGACACGGAGATCTGCAGCGATTGTCACGCCATGCACACCAAGGCCTTGAGAGAGCGGTCGTTAAAGCTCCTTGACGTGTGACGCTGTGATAGTCTCGATCTCAGTGGGGAGAAAGGTCCTGAGATTGGTCACGGAGCCACTCCAGGCGTTTGTCGCAACAGTTGAAGTAATCGGGGAAATCAAGTAAGTCCCACAAGAGGAAAAAGTGTAAGAAGTCAAAGAGGTATTTAAATTCGTCCCATCCAATGAAGTCTTCCGACAAGACAAGAAAGCTTTGGCGTTTCAGGCCTGGCTCCATGGTAGAGCCTGGGCCTTCTCCCCGCTTCCCAGAATTTCCAGGAGCCGGTGCGACCCACGCCCAACTATGTGAAATCCATGATGCAGTGCACCTCATATTTGGATGACCTATCTGGAGTGATTCAAGGACCTTGGGCCTTTTCACGGCCCCTCACCAAACCCAGTCCGCCTTTCTATCCTTTTCTTGCCTTTGGTAGCCATGGAAGGGCCTTTCAGCCGCATCTCTACAGGCCCAGCCACCACACCCGAGAGGCTTCCCAGCCCTTGTGTGGCCAAGGACGCAGTACCCACAGACCTCATGGGTCAGGTTGCCAAAGGGCGAGCCAGTCCACCCTCCCTGCGAGCTGCTGCCTCTAAACTGCTTTAGTTTGCCCCCAACCATGTAGGGCATCCAGTAGAAGGCAGGGTACGCCATCATCTTCACCACTGGAGGTCGATAACATCCAAATGCTAGGTTCTCCAGATTGCCCAATGGTGCTATTCCCTCGCCTTTGCTACCACCCCTCCACCATGCCACCTACTTTCAACAGGATGACAAAGGACCACTTATCCTTACTCTGTCAGGAAGTGGAGCCTCTCTTAGCCAAGGGGGGCATAGAGAGATTGCCGGCATCAGATGTAGGACACTGTTGTTATTCCCACTACTTTCTAGTGCCCAAAAAGGATAGAGGCCTTCATCATATCCATCTCAGTTTCTTCCAGAAAAGAAGAAATTCAAAATGCTCAAGTATGCTCAAGTCCTATCTGCCCTGGAACCCAGCGGACTGGATTATAGCATTGGATTTACAGGGCATGTACTTCCACATCCCTGTTCTGCCTGCCCACAGGCATTACCTGTGGTTCATGGTGGGCCACAGACACTTTCAGTTTGCCGTACTCCCCTTTTAACTTACCAGAACCCCTCTGGTGTTCTCCAGGGTGATGGCAGTGGATACAGTTCATCTGGAGATCAGGGGGGCCAGTCTTTCCCTATCTCAATGACTGGATGTTGAAGGCGGGATCACCCCAGGCAGTCATCTCCCACCTTCAGGCCACAGCACACCTCCTACATTGGCTGGGGTTCACTGTAAATATGCCAAAGACACATTGACTCCCTCTTAGATGCTCCCTTTCATTGGAGCTATTCTGGAAACAGTGAAGTTTTGAGATTATCCTCTCCAGCTGCAAGCCCAGTGTATTTAGGTAATTATACCATTGTTTCAGCCTCTTTCCTGGATTTCGGTGAGTCTTATCTTGTCAAATTTGCTGTGCAATCATAGACAGAGGTCAAATGTCAGGCTCTGTCTTCTGAGGGAGCTTGACGTTTACGTTTCTTTCTCTAACTTCATAACGAGAGGATTTAAGTGACAATCACGCTGGGTACTGGGTGTGTGGTAGAGGAAGGCTGTACAATGTTATTTTTTTTCAAGCACACCACAACATTTAAATGTCTGTAAATGAACTGTACAGATATTTTGGAATATATCAGAATTAGTAAAGCACAAACAAAGCACATTTTTGGGGAATTCTGAAGTGCAGAGGAAAAAAACTATTTGAATACGGTCAAAATAAATCAATACACTAGGTGATGACATTTCCACACATTATCATTTGTGCGTTCTATAAGGTTATCAGTGAACTGTATATCTGTGAAAATGTATTGGCCATCTCAATTGAAGATCTGTTGTCAGTAATGGCAGTGTGCTACCACACATTGCTACTTCACTTTACGCTGCTCCACTCTACTCTGCATCACTCCATCCCACTGCACTCTACTCTGCAACACTCCACTCTACGCCACTTCACTCTGTGTCACTGCACCCTCCTCTGCACCACTCCACTCTACACCATAGCACTCTAAGCTTGTCTACTCTAAACCACTCTACTCTATGCCAATGCAGTCTACACTACTCTATTCGGCACCAATGTACTCTTTGCCACTGCACCCTACACCCCTCCAGTCTAGGCCTTAGGCCACTCCCCTCTACTCTGCACTACTCTACTCTATGCACTCTATTCTAGGCCACTCCACTCTACACCATTCTATTCTTCAATACTGCACTCTGTGCCAAAGCACTCTAGGTCAAACCTTTCTACACCATTCTAATCCACCCTGCACCACTGTACTCTACACCACTGCACTCTACACCACTCTATTCTACTCAACTGCACTCTATGCCACTCTTCGCTACTGCACTTGACCCTGCACCACTCTACACCACTTCACTGTACTTTGAAACAATCTAGTCTATGCTACTGCCCTCTATGCCACCACACTACATGTCACTGTACTCTACTCTGTGGCAATCCATTTTATGCCACTCTAATCTATGCCACTACAATTTACAGTGTACCAATATACTCTACACCACTGTACTCTGCACCATTGCACTCAATGCCACTCTAATATAACCACTGCACACTATGCCAATGCACTCTAAACAATTTACTCAAAATCAGTGCACTTTCTGCCACTGCACACTACACCAATCTACTCTGCACCACTGCACTCAATGCCACTATACTGTACCCTGCAACACTCTATTCTATGCCACTCTGCTGTACACCATTGCACTCTGTCACTGCACTCTATTTTACTCTACTCTACTCTGTACTCTATGCCCCTCTACTCTACTCTGCTCCACTTCACTATATGCCACTGAACTCTATGCCACTGCATTCTATGCCACTATACTCTACACCACTCTGTGCAATACATTATGCCACTGTGCCATTGCATTGTATGCCACTCTACACTATTGCACTCTAGGTCACTGCACTCTATGCCACTCAGTTCTACTTTGAACCAGTGTACTTTATGCTACTGCTCTCTGTTCTACTATATGACACTCTAGTCCATGCTACTGCACTCAATGCTAATACAGTCTAAGCCACTATGCCCTACACCACTCCACCCTACACCACTCTCTGCACCACTCCGTACTCTGCACCACTGCACACTACGCCACTGCACTCTACTTTGTGCCACTATACTCTATGCCACTCTACTGCACTCTACACCGATGCACTCTTCACCAGTGCACTATACGCCAATCTGCTCTACACCACTCTAATCAGCTGTGCACCACTTCAATCTATGCTACTGCACTCTATACCACTCTATCCTGCTCCACTGCACTCTAACCCTACACTACTGCACTCTAACCTGCACCACTCCAATTTGCGCTGCACCATTCTAACTTGCCTTTCTCCATTCAACTTTACCCTGCACCACTCCATGCCAATTCACTCTACCCTGAAACAATCCACTCTATGCCACTGCACTATATGCCACGCTACTCCACACCACTACACTCTACTCCACTACACTCTATGCCACTACACTCCATACTATGCCACTCCATGCCACTGCACTCCATGCTGCTCCGCTTTTTGCTACTCTACTGTGCACTACTCTACTCTATGCCACTGCACTCTACATCACTGGACTCTATATCACAACACCCTACACCAGTACACTCTTCACCACTTTCTACAAAATCAGTTCACTTTCTGCCAGTGTACACTAAGCCAATTTACTCTGCACCACTACATTTAGTTCACTGTACCGTACTCTGCAGCACTCTATTGTACACCAATGCACTCTATGCCACTATGCTCTACACCATTGCATTATACTTCAAGCACTCTATGCCACTCTATTCTACTCTGCACCACCGTACTCTGTGCCACTCTACTCTACACTGCACCACTCTAATCTACATCACTGCACTTAATGCTAAGTGCACCGTATGCCACTCTACTCCACACCACTGCACTTTATTCCACTCCACTCCATACTATGCCACTCCACACCACTGCACTCTATGCTAATCTACTCCACTCTACACCACTGCACCCTACATTACTGCACTCTATGTCACAGCTCTCTACGCCAATGCACTTTTTTCTATTTTAAATAAAATCAATGCACTTTCCGACACTGTGCACTAAGCTAATCTACTTTGCACCACTGCACTCTATTTCACTATATTGTACTCTGCATAACTCTATTCTACACCACTGCACTCAGTGCCACTCTGCTCTGTACAATTGCATTCTACTTGAAGCACTCACTGCCACTCTGTTCTACTCTGCACCTCTGTACTCTCTCACTCTACTCCACACCACTCCACTCTATGACACTCTACTCTGCAACACTGCACTCTCCACCACAACACTTTATGTCACTCTACTGTTCATCACTCTATGCAACTGCACTATACACCACTGAACTCTAGACCAATCCTCCCTAAGCCACTCTAATCTACTCTGCACCACTACATCCTATGACACTGCACTCTATGCCACTCTACCCTAGACCACTCCATTCTACACTACTTCACTCTACTTCGAAACAATCTACTCTATGCCACTGCACTCTGTCATCCTATCTACTCTGTGCCACTGCATTTTATGGCACTGCACTGTATGCCACTGCAATCTACACTGTTCCACTCCGGTCTGTGTCACTCTACTCTGCACCACTCTACTCTACACCACTGCACTCTAAACTACTGCACTCTGCACCACTCCACTCTGCACAACTTCACTCTACCACTGCAATCTATGCTGCACCATTCCATTCTACGCAACTCTAATCTGCACCACTCCACTCTATGCCACTTTACTCTACACCAGGGCACTCTAGGTCAATGCACTCTATGCTACTTTACTCAAAACAAATGTACTGTACACCAATGCACTCTAAGCCAACCTACTCTGCACCACTGCACTCTAAACAACTACACTCTACTCTGTAATAGTCTACCCCACTGCACTCCACACCACTCCTTTCGACACCATTGCACTGTACTTCACTGCACTCTATGCCACTCTATTCAATTCTGCACCACCATACTCAATGCTACTGCTCTTTACGCCACTCAACTCTATGCCACTTCACTCTATCCCAGGGGTCTTCAAACTGGGGGGTGGGGCCCCATAGGGGGGCCTCAAGTGATCCCAGAGGGGCCAGGCTCTGGCCAAATGAAGTAATACACTGATAGCAGTGCTTTGTTTTAGTGAGCTGCAGTAAGCCACTCTGTAATGGGCCATTAATAATGTTCTTTGTTATTTATATTCTGGCTGGGAGAAGGTGTCAAGAAGGAAGGGATTTCAAATATTCTTCAAACCCCTCACCCACATTTCTAATAATCACACTGTGGATAGATACTTTTACATGTCACTAAAGCCTACCTGACCAGACAAATGTGTTTGGCAACCATGTATTTGATTGCAATTTTAAATTGGTAACAGAACCTAATTGCAATGTTTAAATACGTCTAGACCTATTTAAACATAGCAGGTCTAATCAAATAATTGTGAAAAATGTTGAGGGGGCCCGATTATTTTTTTCACGGGGCGTGGCATTAAATAGTTTGAAGACCACTGCTCTATGCTAATGCACTCCACGCTACTCTACACCACTGCACTCTATGACACTGGACTCTCTGCAACTCTACCCTGCAACACTGCACACTGTGCCACTGCACTCTACTCTGCACCCCTTTACTCTGTCACTCTACTGCACTCTTCAACACTGCACTCTTCGCCACTGCACTCTACAGCACTGAACTATATGCCACTGCACTCTATTGCCACTCTACCCTGCACCACTCCACTCCACACCACTTCACTCTACTCTGAAGCAATCTACTGTATGCCACTGCATTCTATGCCCCTCTACTCCACACCACTTCACCCTACCCCACACTATGACTCTGCAATCTACAGTATACTGTGCCTCTCCACTCTATGCCATTGCACTCTGCTCCACTTTACTCTATGCCATTGCACTCCATGCCACTCTACTCTACATCACTTCACTCAGTATCACTGCACTGTATGCCAATGCACTCTACATCACTTTACTCAAAACCAATGCACTCTACACCACTATACTGTACTCTGCAACACTCTATGCCATGTACTCTACGCCACTTCCCTCTAGGCCTCTCTACTCCACTCTGAGACACTCCAATTTATGACACTACATTACACGATACTCCACCCTGGCACTCTACTCCATGAAACTCTACTCCACTCTATGACACACTACTCCACTCATCTCCACTCTATCCTCCCTCCACCCTTTGACTCTCCACTCTATACCCCTCCACTCCTCTCTATGCCACTCTACTCTATGATTCTTTACTCTAGGCCACTCTACACCAAGCCACTCCACTCCACAACACTCTACTCCACTCTGTGCCATTTCACTCTACTACACTACAACACTCTATGCCACTTCATGCTATGACATCTACTCTGCTCTACGCCACTCTATTCTATGACACTCTACTCCACTCTACGCTACTGACAATGTCAGTTTACTCCACTCTATGCCACTCCACTCTATGACACTCCACTCAACTCTACAGCACTCTACTCCAGCCCTTCCACTCTATGACACTCTATTCCCTCCTGAAACTCCACAACACTTTACGCTACTCCACTCTATGCCACTCTATGACACTCCACTTCAATCCACGACAATCCTCTCTGCGCCAGTCCATGACACTTCATACAACCTTCCTTTGTGCCACTGTCTTTTATCCATGTGGAATAGTATCCACACTGGTGTATAACATGGCTGAAACACATTAGTAAAGTCAATAGCTCTTGCATAGGTGAGACCTATTTGCTTTGCCAGTGTTTGTTTAATAAATGCCCATTTTCACCCTCTCTTAGATGTCAGTAAGAGGACGCCCTCTGAAGTTTTTGAAATGCCTATAATGCTGCCTATAAAAGTACAACCCTGCAGTTAAGGCTAAGATTACCTGTGGGCCTTACAAAACAAATGTTTGGAGACAGAGAATAAAAGCTTGTCCCAAATGCTGCAACAAGAGTCACAGAAACCTCTGTTTTGATGATGTTACTGTCACGCTCCCTTGGTGTTAAAGAAACAGGGATAGAAATGAGAAATCTTTACTTTGATCTACTTTTGTTTACCTAAGAAGTCATTGTACACTTCAGACAAGTGTGTGTTGCTACTCGCACTCTCATTTATAGGTGTAGCCTGCAACAGTGCATGCGCTGTATGTGCTTTCATAAGATATTGTATATAACAAGGGGCTTGCAGCCCACATATTGCTTAGCATTTGTGAGCTTCATTGTCACTTTTATTTGCTGTCTTCTAATTGAACAGCATGGGCTAGCTTCACCATTTCTTAAATCTGGAGTGTGGACCAAGTACTGATTGCTTCAGCTTGATTGCTGTACTTTCAGCTGATTGTGCTGTAATTGAGGAACTAGTTTTCTTTTTTCGTTTTCCCTGTCTTGCTTGTTGAACCTCTTGCTATTTGTAGTTATTGTTTTCTGTGTCACGTGCACTTCAAAGAAGCCCTTTTCTCTTTTGAAATGGATGTTTATTGTGACAAAATATGTTATCTGATTTTATTATCTGACAATAGATGTTATCTGCCTACATATATATTTTGACTAGGACTCGGACATGGGTGCAATTGCTTTCTTTCTGTGATATACTTTTTGCCAAATATCCTATTTTTGTCTTTTTCGTGCATGGGAGGATAAACTGAGTTGCTCAGAATCACAGGGGTGTTGTGCAAAGACCTAACAAGCACTAGCAAAGTCAATAGGTTTTGCTTTGAGGCTATTGCCTCTGCCATTGTCTTTTGTTCATACTGTGCAGCATGGCCATTTCGACTTTGGCAATGAGCATGGCTGCTGTGCAGAATGGCTAAAATTAATAATGAACTATGATGCATTCAGCACTAATGCAATTTGAAACACAATAGCCCTAGCTACTTCATAGCACATTTTAAACTTACAGCATGGCTACAAAACATTGCCAAATCCAATAGCTCTCATAGGTGAGACCTATTGGTTTTGCCAATGCTTCTCTTCTTGAAACTTCTAAGTCACCCCTAAGGTAGGCCCTAACCACTCAGAGGGCAGGGTGCATGGTAATTAAAAAGGTTGATACGTGAGTTTAAGTTTTACATGTCCTGGCAGAGAAAAACTCCTAAAGTTGTTTTTTGGTATTGTTACGTTTAATAACTACTAACTTTGGATTGGGAGCCAATAGAGATATGTTGTATGGATTCAAATAGAGTGTACTTTAAAGTCCTCTTTAATGGTAAAGTTGGATTTTAATTCACAATTCCAAAACTGCCACTTTTTTAACATTTGCATTTTCTTGCCCCATTTAGTCCCTTCTTTGAGTGTCCTGTGTCTGCTGTTGGGGTTTGTGTATACCATCCAGACAGTGACACAAATAAGATTTAGGTGTGAACAGGATAGTCCATCCTGGCAAGATGACTGGGGGGGTAGTACCCTACCCCACTTAGCTTTGCCTTCAGCACACACAAATGAATCTAATACCAGGCCTTGCCTTTTTACCCCCAGACAGGGAAGAGGAAGAACTTTCCAGAAGTAGATGTAGGGGTAGGAGAGGGAATCCTCCCATACAAAGGCTGGCACCATGTATACATATTGAATCTCCAGCACCAACATCAGATCACTCTGGACCTGTGGAAGTTACAGAGGAAGGCCTGCCCTGCTGCCAGCGGACTACCCTGCTGCTTAAAGGACTGTCTTGCTTTCTGCGAAGGAAGAGTGGACCTGCTGGCCTTTATCCCAGGTTAACCAGAGTGACGGCAAGTGTCAATTGAATGACCTCTTGGGTGCGCTAGAGGGCCAATAAAACCTTCAGAGGTCTTGCTGCAACTGCCCAGCTGACCTGATGCAACTGAACCTGCCTAGACTTCAACTGGACCTGCCTGAGCCCTTCTGCACTCTGCTGGAGTGATCCCCTGATCCCCAAGAGGTGTCTCCCCAGGCCCTGATTCCTTAGCCAGCATCAGAGTGTACTCCTACTCAAGAAAAGGTGAAAATCCATGACTGCCAGGGGGCCCATTCACCCTGAGATTCTGCTGCCCTTGACAATTGCAAACACAAAGCGCAGGTTAGACCTGCTCTTCGCTCTACAGTGACGCCAGAGATGACCAGCAACACGAGAGCCACACTTTACACTACATCAACGAAAGCCTGCAGTGACCTTTAGTGCATAGGTACAGCACAACCATCAGTGATGCATTACCAGCTCTTTGTTATGACAGCCCACTACACCCAGTCTGCCCTTCGTGCTACATTGATGACCATCGACGACACTCTACCGGCTCTTCACGGCCTCTTCCACAGTAAATGGAACTCTTTAGGCCGGACTCAAAAAGTAACTCTTCAGCAGGACTAACTAAGTTCCTGTGTCCAACACATACTCTATAGCAGTCAGCCTGAACTTGTGACTTTCCCCCAATCTAGCGCAACCAGATAACCGTGATTGGTGCTTTGTGCTTTTCAGCATTATTTTTACTAAACACTTTGATATTACTCATCTCCATTTCTACTGATTAAATATTTTTCTTTCTGGTATCATTTTATGTATTACATTTTACTCTGTTTTAAATTGGTTGTGTTCTCACTTTATTGTTTGTGTGCTGCATTAATACTTTGCACATTGCCTCTAAATTAAGCATGACTGCTTTGTGCCAAGCCACCAGAGGGTGAAGCAAAGGTTAATTTAGTGACTCTTGTGGTTCACCCTGACAAGGATTGCATTTGTTGCCTTAATGAGGTTTCCACCACCCTCAACCAATAATCTAAATTCTTACATAAACCATACAATTCTAAAATTTGAGATTCCACACTCAAGAGAAATATTGTATTTTCCAAAGACTTTGACAGAATGACAGGTTTTCCTCCGGGAACTGCCATCTGTGAAGGAATAGCATATATTCTGCAGTAGAGTTCTGAATACTCCTCACAAGAAAATATTACATTTTTCATATGTCACCTGCAACGTAAATTAACTGTGGGCTATAAAGCCAACAGCTAATATTATATTTTGCAAACCAGTCCTGATGAGACAAGGCATCAATGGGAAGAGTTCACAAGCTTTGGGTAGTCCTGTTCAGAGGCAATAGAAGACACGTGCAAACTTTCATTCATTATATCTCATACATTTAAAGGGTAACAAAGGAGATTTTTCCATCCATATGTATAGATCTAAAGGACAACAAAGTTTGTGCTGGGTAATTCTTGACTGTACCGATTCAATACCTCGGCCACTTATCCGTCAAGATTTATTTTGCAGGCTAGACTTTGCTTTTTAACTCCATTTTAACCTTGATCGCAATGGGGAATAGAAAGCTCAAAGGCTTGAATGTTCACACACACACCCGCACACACACAGTCTCTCTCCCTCTCCTTCTGTCTCTAACTGAATCACTTGCTCACTCTAACGATCGGAACTCAGTAGTGTTAATGAGACCATAGGCCTCTCCTTGATATACACAAGGGGGCAGTCATTATTTAGTATTAACTACAATATAAAATTTAAAAGATGGCCAAATTCTCACCTGAAAAATATACATGCACAAGAAGTGAAACATTAATGGAATACCCACATTAAATTAATCTATTAAGCTATGAAATATTAAAAACAAATTGCTAAAAGAGGAGGAAACAGAGAAGGGATATGTTCAAACAGAGAAAATTATTGAATACATTTGTTACAAACATTACATTTATCTGTATTGAATGAAAGAATTGAGATGACATGTTAATTTCAAAATACAAATGAGTCAGAGTGGGCACAGGTGCTTGAAGCGACACTGGAGTTGTAACTAATATGTATTCTTCTATGGTGCCTCAGTGATGTTAAGAGAAAAACCTTTTTAGTGCTGATGAAAGCACAGACATTTTTAAACAGAGGTGAAACATGCTGGCAAGGTGACTGTCACACGTGTAAAGCAGGAATCTATAGCTCTCTAATTTGTAAACATGTAGAAGTGAGACTTTAATAAATGTTCGTGTGCCTACCCTAATACATTTAATACTTATTGTACTGAACATAATTCAGCTTGGCCCAGTAATGAATAGGTAGCTGGGAAAGAGACACAAGAGTGTAGTTGGATACCTCTCATGGCCAATCCACTGACGTGCTATCAGGCCCGTAATAATTCACATGAATGTTTTTACCAGTGTTAGACGGGGAGCCTGGTGATGAAGCTTGCCACACTCCATGACAGAGGGCTTCATGCGCCTTTGGGTAGGTGACAGTTGTGCAATGTCCGTCGAATTATGAATACTCTTCTTCACAAGCCTTAAACCATAATGTTCGGAATTGAAGTACCTCTTTTGGGTTGAATTGTATAGAGTAGGGGTGGGTGAGGTGTGGTTCTTGATATCTAATGTATCTTTTCATTTCTCTGAATAAGATACTAAGCTACAAATGAAACAGAAAACATACTTCCAACTGAGGGTTGATTTACAGCTATATAATGCAAGAGAACATGGGAAATGAGAGAAGAACATCCTGTAACTAATAGGTAAGGACACTGTTGGCTTCCAATGTAAATGCAAAAACAGTAATGAAAAGTAAAATATTGAATTAAGGGTAATACTATGAGCAGAACTTTGAGAAATAAATAAAGAATAGTTTTTGGTTCATAGACATTGACATTTTTGTTTTTTATAATTTGAATTCCAGGCAAAACGTATAGACCCTTAAAGCAGGTGCGTAGCTTTGTATTTAAGATTTTTTGGGGGGTGGAGGGGTGTGAGCTTCAGATTTCCAGAAAATCATGCCGGTATATAATGTTAAAATATATTATATGACAAGCAGGACGCATGACAGTGGCATATTCTCCCCGTGTCTACAAAAAAGGAACATGTTTTTGTGTAATGTAGCTGGTGCCAGTGCTTAATTTGTGCTTGTTTTTTCCGGTGCTGAGCACCGGCACTTATTTGTGAGGGCCGGAGCTTACTCTTCTGCCTCAAGCATTTGCTGCGAGCAAAAGACACATATGAAAAAGACGGAAGAAGGAAAAACTAAAAAGCGTCATAAAGGGAGAAAGTAGAAAGTTGCAGGATGAGCTGAAGGGGAAGGGGGTGACCGTAAATGGATTGAAGAGGCCCGAGATGGCTTCAGGATTACACTGCCTCAGTATTCAGTGCTGGCAGATTTAGTTGCAGCAGCCTCGTGTTTAAGAGAAGGGCTTTGAGCACCAGCACCTCTTTATTTACAAATTGAGCACTGGCTAGTGCGTAGGTAAAGGGACTCCAGTACATTTGGGTCGAGTTTGCGCTTTATAAAACTGGAAAAAGGGGGTAGAGAAAAGAGAGAGGAATGTGGATTGGTAGGAGTATTAAGTCAGAGAGCGGAACACAATATTTTGTCAAATATTTTTTTTCGGACTTTAAAACCAAGATGAGAGAGTGTGTGTTTTTATCAGTGTATGTAAAATCCGACAGATACCTCACCATGCCCGATTGAAAGCACCTGTAACCAACTTTTCAACAGAAAGCTCATTTACTTGGGGGTGGGGTGTAACACCCCAAATACTCCCACTGAAGCTACACCCCTGCCTTAGAGTTTGATATCCCTATAAAATGTCATAAATATCCAAAATGCGTTGGGAATTGCCTTGTAAAATGAATGACTACAACCGATAAAGAGTAAACTAATTAAATGCATTAATTATAAAAGGCTATAAAAGAAGATCGAAAAGCATTTTAGAGTATAAATGTTTAATTTATCACAGATATTCAAAAGCCTTTTTTTCCAGGAAATGTGCGCACAGCAAATCGAGGTAAATAAAAGTTGGGAAGACTCGCAACTTGCAACTTTTTGCCATTTTTTTCTAAAACTACAGTTAGCTATGAAAAGTCGGTAGTTATTTATAGATTTTAAAAAGTTAATTGATGGATAACTCAGTGCAACAGGGGAAATGGGGCCTTTTGGTTGCCCCACCCAAACCCATGTGGTTGGTCGTCCACATTAAGGCTCAGATTTCCTAAAGTTTTGCAGTAGTGCACTGTGATACAAATTGAGGCAAAGAGACACAAAGTTTCACAATGGTATTTCCTGCCCAGCACAAAGGCTGTTTGCACTAGAAGGGCGCCTTTGTCTTGGGACATGGTGGGAGGATGTGCATCGCGCAAGTCAGTCTTGTTTGAATGCCAGCACAGGGAATGACACCTGCAACAGGCCAGTCTTAGTAAATAGGCCTGGGAACTGTTTTCTCACATGTGCAACACAGAGCTGCGAATTTGGTTGCTGCACTGCATTCAACAAAAAATGAGTAAATCCAGCTCTAAGAGTCTGAACCTCCGGTTCCAACATATGTGCGGCACAATCATATCTGAATGCATTCTGAAATGGAATATAAGCAATGTTAACTAGCATGAGTTCTGCAGGAAACAGGAGGCGGCAATGTAGTTAGAGAGAAATGGAAACCGTTTTCCTAATACACATACATTTTAAAATTCTCCCACTTTAAAAATGATGCTGAGGTGTGTTTGGTTATAATAAATTGTACATTCTTCCTGATATTGCATAAGTGATCCTTTCAAAGAAGGAATACAAGTGATCTGTTTCTCTTCAAATGAGAAATTAGAACAGATTGAGGACACATAGAGTATTATGGTTGAAATGGAGCAGCGTGCTATTTCCCCTAAAGAACTGTCCACCAAAAGTCCATTGCTGGAACAGAAGATACTGAAACTCAATACAGAGGATTTGAAAAACAGGAATCATTGCAACAATCTCCATCTATAAGATCTACCAGAAGCTCTTGAGGGCCCTAATCTCCTTGAATTAAAAAACAAAATCCCTTCCGGACCTGGTTAGACTTCCTACTGCTCCACCTAACAGTTTGCAACAATGTAATTGCCTAGGTCGCTTAATCCTCATTTTTCTAAATCTGGAGGCATAATTATGCTTTTTTTAAATAGCATTTACAGACCTTCTCTGCATCTTGAAAGTGTCTAAAAACAAAAGGGATCTTGTCTGGTTGTGCCATAATATGTCCATAGCTCAAGATAGCTCTGATGCTACTAATCCCAGATTTAAGGAATTCTTTGCTATGAGAGGGCAAAAATGAGACACCTGAACATATGCTATGGCATTCTTCATCCCTGTTCCTGCAAAATAATCTACAAAGGCCCTACTAAATCTTTTGATGTTCCTGTTAAACTGAAAACGTTTCTCCTTACACTACATTCTATCAAATGGATGCTGTTGCTCAGAAGTCGTAAGATGTGTAGGAAAGTGCCCATGTTGGCATGGTTGCCCACCACTTTTCGCCTGATATTGGTGATAACTTGACTGAGAGTGTGCTAGGATCCTGCTAACCAGGCCCCAGCACCAGTGCTCTTTCCCAAAACTGTACCATTGTTTTCTACAATTGGCAAGACATTGGCACCCAGTTAAGTCCCTAGTAAAAGGTGCCCATAGTACCAAGGGCCCTCTGTCCAGGGAAGGTCCCCAAGAGCTGCAGCATATATTATGCCACCCTGGGGGAACCCCTCACCTAGCACATGCACACTGCCCTTGCAGCTTGTGTGTGCTGGTAGGGTACCATGCCACAAACCTTTGCCTGTGGCATAGGTAAGTCACCCCTCTAGCAGGCCTTATAGCCCTAAGGCAGGTTGCACTACACAACAGGTGAGGGCATAGCTGCATGAGCAATATGCCCCTATAGTGTCTAAGTCCATTCTTAACCATTGTAAGTGCAGTGTGGCCATATTAAGTAAATGGGCTGGGAGTCTGTCATTACGAACGCCACAGCTCCATAATGACTTCACTGAAGTCTGGGAAGTTTGGTATCACAATAAACCCACACTGATTCCAGTGTTGGATTTTTTGGAAAATGCACTCAGAGGGCATCTTAGAGATGCCCCCTGTATATTAACCAATCCTTTAGTACAGAATTGACTGTTCTGTGCCAGCCTGCCACTGATAGACAAGTTTCTGACCCCATGGGGTGAGAGCCTTTGTGCTCTCTGAGGCCAGAAACAAAGCCTCCCCTGGGTGGAGGTGCTTCACATCTCCCCCCCTCTACAGGAACTGTAACACCTGATGGTGAGCCTCAAAGGCTCAGGCCTCTTGATACAGTGACTCCTGTAACTCCCCTAAATCCAGGATGTAAGGGTGCCCCTAAACCTAGCTCCTGGTGACCTCACAAGAAGAAAGAAGGACTGCTAAGCTGAAACCCCAGCAGAGAAGACTGAAGACGCAAACTGACTTGCACTCAGCCCTACCGGCCTGTCTCCAGCTTCATTACAATCCTTTGAAAAAACAGTATATACAGAGGATACTACTCCTTCTGCACTTGATATTCAGAACTTCTTTGATGGCCTGTCTCAACCACTCTCCCTTACAGGCACATTTGCTGAATAGGAGGTTGATATTACCATTCAGGAGTTTCTGGATGCAATTAAATCCCTGCAGAGAGCAAAGGTACCTGGCCCAGATGGGTTTTCTATTGAACTTATTTCATCTTTGTCCTCATTGTTTGCTCCTAAATGATTAGAACTACTTAACTCTTTCTTTCTGACTTTCAGAGCTGATCACTCCTTTTTGGAAGCCTTGGTAACCATAATTCCTAAACAAGATAAAGATCCATTTCCCTTATTAATTATGATGGCAAGATATTTGCCAAGATTCTAGCTTCCTTCCAAGAGTCTGTTGTATCTCTTCTTGTTAAACCTGACCAATCGGGCTTTATCAAGGGAAGTCTTGCTGAGGATATTGCTAGGATGTCTTCCAATATTGTCAGTCCAGCTGGGAAAATTAATTACTCTTTTGCAGCCCTCTCACTGGACGCTGAAGAAGCTTTTGACCAAATTAATTGTCAATTTATGTTTACTACCCTTCACTGGTTTGGTTTTGGTTCAAAATGTATTTCTTTTATAAATGTACTATACTCCAGGGCTAGTGTCTTTGTTAATGGCTGTTTTTCTTCCTCCTTTGATTTGCACACAGATACCAGACAAGGTTGCCCCCATTCCCCTTTGTTATTCGCCCTATACTTGGAACCATTCCTGGAAGAAATCTGTTGTAATACACTTATATCAAACTTCAAACGTGGCTCTCTGAAGGTTAAATTCCCTGCATATATGGATGATACTTTAACTTATGTGTCCAATAATCTAGCTTCTCAGGTTCCATTTATACAAGAAATGTTCTTATACTCTATTATTTCCAGCTATAAACTTAACTGTACTAAAACTGATACTCTACCAATGAACTCTCTTTGTTATCAATACATGTTTGCCAAAACTAACTTTACATTGTGTCCCTGAAGTAGTAAATATCTTGCCATTTGCTTTTCTCCCACCATACAGGATAAAGTTTGTTATAATGTATAAGCATTACCCTTGACTTGGTCTCCGCTATATTTGTCATCGTGGATCGACTCAACACTATTAAAATAATGATTGTACCCCACATTCTATACACTATTTTAATGTTACCTTTTAAAATCACTAATTGCTATTTTAAACAACTTGACTCCATTTGTATAACATTTCTATTGAATAATAAACATCCATATATTGTTTCTCTCTAAGCTCCAACACCCAAAATGTGAAGGGGTGTTCTATTCCCAGATTTTAAACTTAACCATTCCCCTTTTTTAATCTGGCAGTTTCATGCCATGATTAATGATTTTCATGACCAGCCTATACCAATGTGGATTCATTTTGAATGCTCTTTACTTAATGATGTTTCCTTTAGAGATGTTTTTCATTTTCCATCTGTACCTTTATCTCCAAAATACCCATTTTAAAATGCTCTCACTATTTATTACTCAAACTATTTTTTAATAAATTAAATTTTCAGCAGTGTTCGTTTGTCTTTCTTCATTTGGCATAATAAATGTCTTAAATTACATACTAAGGGGGTCATTACGACCCTGGTGGTCAGAGACCGCCAGGGGTAATGTGGCGTCCGTACCGCCAACAGGCTGGCGGTACGGAGACCCGTAATACAACAGCGGCGGTAGCGCCGCGGTCGCACCGCCGGGGCCGGCGGTTTCCCGCCGTTTTAGCCCCGGCGGTGATAATCCGCCAGGGCAGCGCTGCCCTGGGGATTATGACCCCCCTACCGCCAGCCTGTTTCTGGCAGTTTGCACCGCCAGGAAGAGGCTGGCGGTAAGGGGTGTCCTGGGGCTCCCTAACAGGGCCCCAGGCAGCTTTTCACTGTCTGCATAGCAGACAGTGAAAAGCGCGACGGGTGCTACTGCACCCGTCGCAAGACCGCCGGCTCCATTAGGAGCCGTCTCCTATGTAGCGGCCTCATCCCCGCTGGGCCAGCAGGCGTAAACTTGGTTTGCGCCCGCCGGCCCAGCGGGGATGTCGTAATGGGGTCCGCAGGAGTGCGGCCGCATTGTTGTAATGACCCCCTAAATCTTTTTATTTTAAACATTGGAAAGAAAAAAGGTATTACTTATGTACACCAATTTGTGATAGATAATTCTATTGCAACTGTTGATTACTTACAAACATACTATCAATTACCTGACTCCTTTATAGAAGACTATAAATTAATTTCCTTTTCTATTCAATGTTTTTTTCCAAGTGCCACATGAATCCTGATTCATTATTACCAGTACCTGTTATACCTTTCAATAATGTTGTGTACATCACTATCCCCAAAGCTCCCCCATCTACAATACATTACTATCTGATATATCTACTAGAACTTAAAGTCATTTGGAACTGGTATGGAAAGATGATTTATCTCTTTTATTTTCTCCCCAAATTTGGGAAGAAAATTACTTGAACTATTCACTACCTCCAAATATGCTTGTATTATGCCATCACTCTTTTTTATTTACAATACAGCTGTTATCACACTAGAATATGTTGCTAAATTTGACTCCTTTGTTTCTCCTCTATGCTGGTATGTTCTAAACATAACAGCTCTTTAGTCCATATGCTATATAACTGTTGCCAAGTGTAGGAAGCTGGCTCTCTATATGGTGTACTAAAAAGAAGTACACCGTGCAGAGTACAGTGGATCCCCAGTTGGGTTGCAGAGGCAAAAGTAGATAGGACGAATGCTCTATTTTGTGGTAGTATGGAGAGCAGTTAGGCTTATGAGAGGGTCATGCTAAGCATTTGTTGTACTCACAGAGGCAATAAACAAGACACACACACCAAGAATAAATTTGAGACCTATTTAGAAAAATGACAGTTCTTTTTATATATACTTTAAACCCATGAACTTTGCTATAAGGTAGGTACTTTTTTAAGCATACTTTTCACTTGCAAAAATCGACACAATGCAATGTCAGAGTTCTTTAAAGTTAGCCTATGGAAGGAAAATATCTTCAGCAAGCATGCACTTTTTGACTACTCACATGGCCAATATAAGAGACTTAAGGTGAGTACTGGGTAAGGCTCAGGACCACATTAACAGGTCACTTGGGGCAGCACTGAGGTGGCCGGGTGCAGAGGTGTAGCATGGCTTTGGGTGCCCAATGTATTTCAATGCGGATTGGTCTGCGTAGATTTAGGCTGCAGGATCTGGCTAGGGGGACAGCTGGGGACAATCAACAGGTAAGTTGCAAACATGTGGTGCTCAGGGATGTAGGTGCACCTTTGGTCCTCTTCTCCAAGGCCCACGGGCGATGGATGCAGGGGTGTCCTTTAGTACTGGGTTTCCTTGTCCAGGAGCACTCACGGTTGGGGGGTCCAGTGGTCTGAGGTTGTAGGTCGTGGAGTCCAGGAGGGGTGAAACCACAATGGACTTGAGCTCAGGGGAGCTGGGGGACGTTGTTGACACCAGGGGTCCACTTAAACTTGTGCCGGCGGTGACGGGTACAGTGGTTACTTTAGCTGTCAGGTTTGTCTCACCACAGAAACTGTGGGAGAGGGGACCTGCGTGCAGAGGCTGCAGGTGAATTCAGCAACTCTAGGAGGGGCTCTGGAGAACTGGGGGACCTTGCTGGCACTGGAGGTCTACTTCCACTCGAGTGGGTGATGGTAGATGAAGTGGTGACTTCAGATGTCGGGTCTTTGCTGTTCCGGAGGCTGCAGAGTCCTTACCTTAGAGCTGGTTGGAGAGCAGGTCTGCTGCTCATGAGTGACTTGAGTCTTTTTCGAAGGCAAGCAGTCCTCCCAGGTTTCTGGAGGTTCAGTTGTAGGATGAGGTGTCTTCTGGTGCAGAGTCTGCAGAGGAATGCAGACAGGCTGGTGGAGTTGGTACCAGGTCAGCTGCTTCTTCTTTTCCTCTTCTGCGGGTGCGCTTCTTTTTTGTCCTTTTCTTCTTAGGTCATCAGAATCTGAGTTCTGAGGTTCAGGGGTGCCACCTAAATACTCAATTTAGGGGCATTACAGGAAGTGCCAGGTGGCAGCCAATGAGTCGCCCACATCTGGGGTGACTACACCCTTTCTATGACCATAGAAAAACTTGATTGTCTTCCCCCTGTGGTTCTACCACATGCCCCTTGTTTTACTGAAGACACCTTGATATTTTTATGATAGTAGCATGGTTTCAGAAAATTCATACAAGCCAACATGCACTTGTGGCAATCTCAGTTCTGCAACTGTACAAAAGCACTATCCTTTCCCAAAGAACTGTTTGAGGCTGAGGACAGCTGTGCTTAGAAGGGCCCAGCACATTCCTAGTGGAGTACAGCATAAGACAGAAGAGTGGTATCCTAGACTGGAATTCATGTCTACAGAACTGTGAACACATTTTTTCATGAGGTGGATTATTTTGTGATTTGAGATTATTAAACAATCAATTTCCATTTAGCAAGTTTATTTCAGTGAAACTGTTTAGTTAATATTGATGTGTACTGCCTACCACCCAAAATCTGAAAACACAGGAAACAGAACATTTAATGAAGCAATAAAGTATGTTCCTTGGGCATGGTTGGGAGATTAACAGTACTTCCCACTCATTGCCATGGTGGACAAGTGGCATAAATTACCCAGCATCCCTGGGCAAGGTACAAGGCTATCAAATCCCCACCAACTATCCTTGGTTAAGCTGAAAGGTATACAAAATCTCAGCAATCCTTTTGGAATTCAAGGTGTGAGGGGGTTACAAAATACTCCCTGGACATTGGACAAATCTACCATTCAAACAAATCTCTTAAAGTGTGTAGGAACACCTGAAGGGATTGAAAAATGTTGCTAAACTGAGACATCTTTATTGCTAAAACCAGTTAGTTGTTAACTATTTCACAACTCAACTCTTTTTTAATCTCTCTTAGGTGAACAATGAACAATGTCTGGAGTTAAAAATAAATGGTGTATTTGTTCCATGGTTGGAGGGTAATTTTTAGCTCCCCTACCATGTGCCAGCGGTGTGCAGAATATAATATCAGAGTCGGCTTTTCCGTTATAGCGGAGGAGCGTCACCCCACTGCCTCATCAGCATAAAAACATGTAAAGTAAAATGATAATAAAGCAGTTTTATTATCATTTTATTTTACATGACTCGATCCTGGGCCAAGCCGCGTCTTGGGGCCAGGGCTAAGGAAGCATTGAGGGCACTTGCAGTGGTTGGCGTGACAGCTTATCCGGCTGTCTTCGGACAGTCAAACCGTTTTGCGCACTTAGATGTCTTCAGGCTGTTGTTGGAGATCAGGAGGCACAGGCTCCCAGTTCCTCTGGGCGGGGGGATGGCTTCTCCTTTAGGACGGAGGATCGTTGCCCTCCGCCAGCAGCACCAGCTGCAAAACCATTGGAATCATTGGGGTGACGAGCAGTGAGGGGTAGTGCACAGCACTCCCCCTCAGAGCATATGTGTGCTTGGCCGGCTTTCTCGGGCCTGCCAAACACATGCGAGAGCAGGCACAGGCTCCCAGCCTGCCTGGGAGCGCCCTGGCTGGGCGCTCCGAGCTAATCTTGATGCTGCTCTGAGCAATGTCAGGATTGGCAGCAGGGCAGGCTGGGAGCCTGTGCCTGCAGCCTGCAGCAGAGGAGCAGTGCGGCGGTTAGCAGGTAAGCATTAATTTTTTTAAAAAAATTAATGTTTAATCCCTCCGCAAGCCCACCCTGCCACTTCCCCACCCCACAAGCCGCAGCTGCCTTTGGGAGCGTAAAAGCAGCCTGCTCCGCCCAATCCCAGCACTGCTCTCATGCTGGGTAATAGTATTAACAACATGAAAGCAGTGCCTGGATTGGCACAGATGAATCTGAGAGCCTGTGATCAGAAGAGCACTGAGGCGGCAAGTGGCGAGGCAGCAGGTAAGTTTTGTTTTAAGTTTATTTCTTATTGTCCCCCGCTTTACCCCACCACTTTTCCCTCCTGGCAGCCACCACTGTATAATATGCCATTTGCTTCAATTGCTGTTGGAAAGGAGGGACATCATGACTTACTTGACGCTCCACCTCTGCATGTATACCCGTCCTCCCCACACACACATACAGTATATATATAAAGATCAGTTAGGCAGCATTTTGTAACCTATTATCTGGCAGAATTATTCGATCCATTTGAGCTAGAATCAACATTATTTTAAAACCATCC
This sequence comes from Pleurodeles waltl, assembly GCF_031143425.1. Classification (NCBI taxonomy): domain Eukaryota; kingdom Metazoa; phylum Chordata; class Amphibia; order Caudata; family Salamandridae; genus Pleurodeles; species Pleurodeles waltl. The sequence goes on along the minus strand of NC_090440.1, from coordinate 1,780,712,466 downwards.
AAATTATGCTGCAAAATATATGGCAGCTCTGTTAAAACCATAATAACACAACAATTATATGGCGTAAGTTGCAGTCACTGAATAGCAAAATTCTACTGGCAATAGCTATTGTTGATTACGCTGTAAACAATCTATTCATGAAAGGTTAGCATTTTGACATATTCTAATTTCAGTCAGTGTCGATTGCTAGCAACACCTTGAAGAGAACTGCTTAGGCATGTCATTTGAGAGATCATGAGTGATGAGATGTCATGAGTTATGAAAATGTGAGGTCATAAGCAGTGCTATGGGGGCCCCAACTTATAATTAGCTCTGTAAGCTATAACTTGACAATCTCAGTGTTTTCTTGTTTTTTTAATTTTAGGTTTTGTATTATTTCAACACCTAGCTATAATGTCAATTTACCCTTTGTTTTTTTCAGTGAATTCCCAGGTTTTTTTTAAGTAAGCTAAAATGTTGCTAACTTTCATAACTAAAACATCACCTTTTAACTAAAACATCACTTTTTTAAGGGTATGTACATATATATCTAAAACGGAAGTAGTATGTTATATGAGTGGTGCACTCATCTGCCGGTGCTTGTGACGGGGGAGACCATCCACGTAGATAATTATTCTGCCAAAGGTATTTCACAGCACTCCACAAAATCCAGTTATCAATCTTTTATTTGGATTGCACAGCCTATCCAAATAAAAGATTGATAACTGGATTTTGTGGAGTACTGTGAAATTCCTTTGGCTGAATAATAGATAGATAGATAGATAGATAGATAGATAGATAGATAGATAGATAGATAGATAGATAGATAGATGGATGGATGGATGGATGGATGGATGGATGGATAGATAGATAGATAGATAGATAGATAGATAGATAGATAGATAGATAGATAGATAGATAGATAGATAGATAGATAGATAGATAGATAGATAGATAGATAGATAGATAGATAGATACCACCAAGCATTTAGGGGCTTATTTACAAGTCAGTTGCGCCGCCGGTGCATTATTTATTATGATGTTCCAGTGGCATACAGTGCAGATCCATATCTACGAGGACACGCAAACCTACTTTGCGTTCCTTTCCATGGGTGTCATAGATATGGTGTAAGGCAAGATAGTGCAAGTTGCTGCATTGCTTTACACTGTGTCATGGGGGATTTTCCATGCAACCCTCATGGGTTTTGACGCATTCCCAGATTTATAAGGATCTGTAAATCTGTAAATCTGGGAATGCGTCAAAACTATGCGCCACTCCAGGGGAGGCGTAACGAGGAGAAATATCTTTATTTCTCATTGTTGTTTCCTCATTCTATGTATCCTGCATTCGGCAGGACACATAGATGGAGGAAAAAGCTCCCATGGATTGTTTTTGTGAAGGAAGCTATCCCTTCCTGCACAAAAACAATCCTGCCAATAACGCAAACACCCTTGCACCATGGTGCTAGAGGGCCTGCGTTGGTGCTAGGCACCAAATTGTGCACAAGCGCTGCCTGAAAGGACAGGGAAGCACCATATCTTGTAAATATGGTGTATTCCTGCCCTTACGAATTGGCGTAGGGTAGTGCAGCAAAAAGACTTGCGGCACAGCCCTACCGCAATTCCTTGTAAATATTCCCCCCAGTGACTGGCTGAATGAGATTGTGCAGACATTCGGTCATTAATACTACTCATTAGTCTCAGTAGCGTGACAAAATATGTTGGGGCCCCCTCCAAGATATGCTGAAGGGGCCCCCTCCAAGATATGCTGAAGGGGCCCCCCATGCTCACATCAGTAGAGGCTGAGTGGGCCCTCTCCAATATAGGTAAGCCTGGGGGCTGCGGGCCTCTGTTTCACCCCTGATTAGCTTCCTTTCCTATTACTGATTTTTTTTTTATAGCTTCCTATGTAATCAGTTATCTTTCCTAGGTGGTGTATTTCCAGGTCATCTGTTGAAAGTGTCTCTGATCTTGTGACATCCTTGTCATTGATCGGAAAGGTCCAAAGAGCATCACATCTGCAGCGAGTCACACTGAGTTAAAAGGTGGCACCAAGTTGATTCATAGAGCCGGATGGCACAAACAGTGACACTTCCTGAAATCCAGTCATTCCATCCTTTCACCCAACAATCAACCCCTGCCTGTCCCAAAACACCAAAAAGTCACAGTCAAAGTCAAAATTTTTAATTGTAATTGCATTTATATAGCGCTTACTACCCTTGACGAAGCGTCAAATTGCTTTTCAGGGAGTAGCACGCTACTCCGGAAACCAAAAGCATTAGTGGTGGCTTAGTATAGGGAAATATGAGTAAAGTATTAGAATAGGGGAGTATGAGTTAATTTGAGCAGAGGACATGCGAGTCTGTTAGTTTATTTGAATAGAATAATGGAGGGATAGAGGAGGGAAGAATCCAGAAGTTTTAATTGGGAGATCATAGTGGTAAGATGAGGTTTGGGATGAGTCAAAGGCGAGATAAATGAGGGAGAATTTAGTTGGCTTGTTTGGGGCTCATAGGCGTAAACTGAGGTTTGGGGTGAGCCAGGAGGGGTAGAGGAGGGAAGAGTCTGGGAAGGGTTAGTTTGGAGAGTGTGTTTGGGATGAGTCAGAATGTGGAGATAGAGGATAGACTGATAAAGGTATAGAGTGATGGTCAGACAGAGTAAAGCTTTTGTGAGAGTTTTTTCTCTTGTACAGTAGGATTAGAGTAGTAAATATATAGATACATGATTACATAATCAAGGGAATAAATGTGTAAGGAATATACTATATTGAGATTTAAAGTTGTATCCTATAAACACAGGCTTTCAAGAGTTACAGTATTTGAAGTTAATTTATTTGTGTATTTTTATAATCAGTATTTTATCTTTCCTCAATATTTCAATATTGAAATGCTTGTAGGTAAGTAGTTAAGATAATATTTACCTATTGTGATAGATAAAATAAACCACAGACTCATAACATTTAATCAAGCAACTTATATAGAAACTATGCAATGACCTATGAACATCTCAAGTGTAAAATAATATACACATATATATAGAAACATACACATATGCATAATATATGTACACAGAAATACGCCTACACATACAACTACATACATATATACATTTAACTGAAGTAAAATATACATTTTTTAAACAGTATGTATATATTTTAAGATAAAATTGTTATTATAAGTATTTGTACTAAGAAATACACATATCTAGATAAATTCACATAATCAAATTATAGCATGTTTACATACACAGGAGTAGGCAGCCACTGCTGTTTGAGTATGGTGATTATGTAGGAAAGAGACAACTCTTGAGTAGTCTTCTGAAGATAAGATAGTTATCCATGGATCTTATATTTGGGGGTAATGAATTCCATAGTTTGGCCGCTTTAACAGAGAAAGGTGTACCACTTATTGTCTTTTTCTTGTATGGTGGTGTTTTGAGGCGGGTGTCAATCTTGAGCGGGGGTTTCTTTGTTGAATGTATTTGGTGATTTTATTCCTGATGAAAAGCAGTCCTGTTCCATGGATTGCTTTTTGGGTGATACAAAGTAGCTTGAAGGTGGATCTTCTGGCAACTGGTAACCAATGTAGGGCCCTCAAGGCAGGGGAGGTGTGGGCTAGTGGCTTTACATGTAGGAAATGTGAATACGTTGTTGTTTTTTCATAGTAGATAGAGATGATCCATGGTAGAGCCCATTGGTGCAATCCAGTTTAGATAGTACAAGAGAGACAGTAGCCTGCACCTTGTGTGGAAATCTTAGGTTGGGGAGAATGGGTCAAAGAGTTTTCATGGTGATGAAGCTTGATCTTGCTAATTTGTCCTCTTGGGCATTCGTTGTTAACTTGGAGTCCATTGTAATTCCAAGGTTTCTTACTTCCTTAGATAGATTAGGAGGGGGCCCCAGATTATCAGGCCAGAAGCAGAGTGGGTCATAACTTTCCCAGGCACCACATGTGAGTATTTCTGTTTTGGAAGCACTCAGCTTGAGATGGCTTCATGGAATATACTTATCAATGGCTGTGAGACACCGGAAGATCTGTGAGTCTGCAATATCTTTAGGGCATTCCAGTTTAAGGAGTATTTGTGTGTCATCTGCATAGTTGTAGCATGTGAGTTGAAATTCATTGATCATTGTTGGCAATGACATCATGTGGATGTTGAAAAGCATGGGTGAGATAATTGAGACTTGAGTAACCCCTGCTTTTGTGAAGTAGGGTTTGGACGAGAAAGGGGGAATATAGATTATATTTGTTCTGTTTTGAAGGTAGGATGATGTCCAGTCAAGAGCAGTCCCCTCTATGTCGGCTTCTCAGAGTCTTTGTATTAGAGTGTCATGGTCAACTGTGTAATAAGGCAACTGAGAGGCCAAGAGAAGTAGTGCAGCAACTCCGTCTATTGTGTTTTTAAGATCATCCCAGATGGCGATGAGGGCAGATTCAGTGCATCTTCCTAGGCGGAATCTAGTTTGGTACTTTGAAAGTATGGAATTATCTTCAATGAATTGTGACATCTGGGTGAAAGCTGCTCTTTCTATCAAGTTTGCCCAGGAAAGGACCATTTGTAATTCATCTGTAGTTGTTGGGGTCCTGCGGGTTCAGGCTTGTTTTCTTTAATAACAAGTGTATGTATGCCTTTTTAAGATCTCCAGGAAAGATTCCGTAGTTAAAGAGTTATTGATGATTTTTCTTACCAGTGTGGCAGCAGAGGTAGATGAAAGGATATTCCTGAAGATGTGTGGTGGACAAGGGTCAGAAGGGCAGCCGGAAGGCCTGTTTACTTTGACCACATCCATAAATTCTTTTTGTGATATTTTTTGAAGGAGTGCAGAGGCTGGGTTGGCTTACTCCTGGAAGGTATTTTTGGAAAGGGGTTGGCGCTGGTGGTTTTCCTTTGTAAATAGGAGTCCAACGTGTCTGCCTTGGTTGTATAATGATTTGCCAGTTTGTCTGAGAAATCTTGGGTAATTGGATGAGTTCCTTCCATGCATTTAGGTTTGCGAAATTCGTTGAGAATTTTATAAAATTCTGTTAGTGCAGAAATAGCATTTTGACTTCTAAATGAAGGAAGACGATTATTTCCATTACCTAGCATGAATTTTACGATTTTCTATAAAGTGTTCTGGATTTTGCTAAAAACTGTTGTCTGTCTTGCTTTTCATGAGCGTCAGGCAGTTGTTCAGCCTGTAAACACTACCATTTCCCTTTACCCGCCAGAGACCCTTGGTGTTAATGTCTACCCTCTCCCGGAAAACGCGGCGCTGAAGCACTCATTAGCAGGCTTGCCATTATCATGGATCAGCCTTGTTTTGTTAGCATTTTCTCGGTATTGTGTTCCTTTAATCTGGTTCTGATCCAGGAAAGGCACGTTGCGGCAGCTCTCCTCTGCTGCTTAATGATGTAGAGTGATAAATTATTAGTGTGCCTTCACCTCCAGGTCGCGCGCACTAAACACCTGCATAATTTAACGCAGCTTGATATTTAATCGGCTGTGTGAAGCCGAATGAGACTTTCTGGCATAAGTGTTTTCTTCTTACAGCAAATTACTTCACGCAGTAACGAAGTGGACTGCAAAACCTTTTCTGTGAGATGTGAGGCAACTGCATAAGCTGTGTACAGTGCGCACAGCGCCACCTAAAATCATCCTGCAAGGAAACCAGTGGTCGTTTTAATCAAAACCAACTCTAAACACACTCTACTAGTGGTAATAACAAATATATTAAGAGGCCTGCTGTTAGTGATCAATCGTCTGCAGCCCTGAAAGAGACGATTGAAACACAAGCAATCTAACGTGATAGATGAAATTCTTGATCAATACAACTCTGAGCCCTCCATAATCACTAGTAACTTCCACGACAATTTGCTGGATTTAGTGCCGAAGCGAAGACAACCTCGATAAAATCTTGCACATTCCTCCACCACTTTTAATTAAGCCACCCCGAAAGAAGACAACAAATCAAAACTGTCCCAAAAATTCTTCTTAGGCACAGGATTACGGTGCCTTAATGTTTTTTTTGTCCAAAGACCAACAGACAAATATTTGTCACGAAAACAGTTACATCTATTATGGACTTTACTAATGCATATTTCAAAGTACTCTCTACAAGGATTTTGAAATATTAAAAAGTCCAGAAAGGAACCATAACACTTAAATAATCACACATAAGTTTCAGCATTCTTCTCTTAAGTCGTGCCTGTACACGAGTTGCGATGCATCATAATTTAACTATAAAAAACTCATAAGGTCACCCAAGTCGAGCACAATGTTACTAAAGCTAACTAAACACCCAGTCATTAGCTCTGCTGCAAAAGTTAGAACGCTCAAAAGGCAATACTTTAAACTGATGACACAGAGGAGAATCAACGGTAAAAACGCAGTATTCAGTCGCCTATCTTCCTTTCCCCTCCAGCAAAGGATTACTCGGAGAACACATGCCTCTCTAAATTATATGACTCAACTACTGGCCATAGCGAAAAACAGTACAGGAAATCATTAAAGTGCGCTCTACAACTACCCCGATATGCGAACCGCACGACTTCCATAAAAAAAAAAAACACAAAGCAATTCTGGGCTGTAATTGGCAAAGGCACAACAGCCTACAGAGCAGTGACTGACCGTCCCGTTTGCGACCTGGGAAATACATGTGAAACAACATTTTTCTAGCCCAATTGCCTCTCTAATACCACTCTTGACATTCATCATCAAAGGTTTTGTACTCACTGGAGAAGAAATCACAGTCATGATCAAGCAGTGCAGAAATACCCACACATCACGGACCAGTGAAATCCCAATTGCGGTATTTAAACAGAATCCACCACTGCTGACCTGCCGATTCAAATCTCTATTTAATCAGGTGCTCACCTCCGAGCAAGTATATCCAGCTTGGAAAGGATCCATAATCCAAATGATACATAAAAAAGGCCCCAAACGTAATTCTGCAAATCTTCAGTGTAGGAAAATGCTACTGTTGGCAGCGTCACCCCCCACTTTTTGCCTAATAATATTGATGCCAGCTTTGATTGGAAGTGTGCTGAGACCCTGCTAACCAGGCCCCGCACCAGTGTAAAACTGTGCCTTTGTTTCCACAATTGGCACAGCCCTGGCACACAGTTAAGCCCCTTGTAAAAGGTACCCCTGGTACCAAGGGCCGTGTGGCCAGGGAAGGTGCCTAGGGGCTGCAGCATGTATTATGCCACCCTCAGGGACCCCTCACTCAGCACATGAACACTGCTTTGCAGCTTGTGTGTGCTTGTGGGGAGAAAAGACAAAGTAGACATGCCCACAAACCACTGCCAGTGGCATAGGTAAGTCACCCCTCTAGCAGGCCTTACAGCCCTAAGGCACGGTGCACTATATCACTGGTGAGGGCATAGCTGCATAAGCACTATGCCCCTACAGTGTCTAAGCCAATTCTTAGACATTGTAAGTGCAGGGTGGCCATACTCAGTATATGGTCTGGGAGTTTTTCATTACGAACGCCACAGCACCCTAATGGCTACACTGAATACAGGGAAGTTTGGTATCAAACTTCTGAGCACAATAAACCCACACTAGCATGTAGGATTTATTGAAAAATGCACACAGGTGGCATCTTAGAAATGCCCTCTGTATGTTAGCCCAACTGCTAGTGCAAGGCTGATGGGTCTGTGCCAGCCTGCCACTTCCAGGCGAGTTTCTGACCACATGGGATGAGTGCCTTTGTGCACTCTGTGGTCAGAAGCAAAGCCTGTGTTGGGTGGAGGTGCTTCACACCTCTCCCTGCAGGAACTGTAAAACCCGGCGGTGAGCCTCAAAGGCTCAAGCCTGTTGTTGCCCCAGGGCACTCCAACTAGTGGAGATACCCGCCCGAGACGAGCCCCCACTTTTGGCGGCAAGTCCAGAGGGATAATGAGAAAAACAAGGAGGAGTCCCCCCCTCAGCCAGGACCACCCCTAAGGTGTCCAGAGCTGAAGTGACCACCTCCTTGAGAAATCCTCCATTGTGCTTTGGAGGATTAGGACCAATAGCGATAGGGATGTGCACATGGATGGTGTAGCCACCCTTATCGACAGTAGCCATTGGCTACTGCCCTCTGACCGTAACACGCCTCTAAATTTAGTATTTAGGGGCGACCCTGTACCCAGCTCTTCAGATTCCTGACAACCTCAAGAAAGAAGAAGTACTGCTGAGCTGAAAACCCCACAGAGAAGAGAAGGAGACAACAACTGACTCGGCCCCAGCCCTACTGGCTCGTCTCCTGCTTTGAAAAGCTGCAAGAAAAGAAGCAATGTGTTCTGCAGGACCAGTGGCCCCTGAAAAGCTTCCAGGGGATTGCCTGCATCATCGAGGACCAAGAAACTCCAGTGGACAGCAGACCTGTCCAAAAAGAAACCAACTTTAAAGGGACTCTCACTTCACTCCAGAAGCGTGAGTCCAAATAATCTGCACCCAACGCCCCCGGCTCATGTCCAGAGAAACCAACTAACAACAGAGGATCCCCAGGTGACTCCGACGATGTGTCTACACTGGGCTGGCCTCTCCACACCCCCACGGCGACACCTACAGAGGGAATCTCTAGGACCGCCCCCCCTGATTGCGACTGCCCTGGGCGAAGATATTTGTCACCTGGAGAAGCACTGCACCTGCATCCCCCTGGCCCGAGAGAAATGGACCACCGGTGCAGCAGCAACCAGCAGGTGGTCCTCACCCTTGCCAAGTCTGTGGCTTGCCCGAGAGGCCCCCCCCTGTGCCCTGCCTGCAGCACCTAAGTGACCCCGGGGTCCCTCCCTTGAGTTCTATTGAGAACCCAACGCCCTGATTGCACACTGCACCCGGTCGCCCGTGCCGCTAAGGATGTGGTTTTTGTGCATACTTGGGGCCCATCCAGTACTCTTCCAAACACCCCTGGTCTGCGCTCCAACAAAGTGGGTACTTACCTGCAAGCAGACTGGAACCGGAGTACCCCCTGCCTCCATAGGGGCCCATGTTATTTTGGCTCGTTTGACCTCTGCACCTAACCGGCCCTGTTTTGCTGGTGCTGGGTGTTTGGGGTTATCTTGAATCCCCAACGGTGAGCTACCTATGCCCCAGAGATTGAACCCGTAGGTTTGTTACTTACCTCAAAAACTGTTCTTTACTTATCTGCCCCAGGAACTGTTGAAAATTGCAGTGTCCACTTTTAAATAGCCTTTTGCCATTTTAAAGAAAACTGTGTACATTGTTGAATCCATTCAAAGTTCTAAGTATTACTGTGTAAAGTACCTTTGATTTAATTAACTTACCTGCTAAATGAATCCTGTGGTTCTAGAAATGAATTAACAAAATAATATTTTTCTATATTAAAACCTATTGGCCTGGAGTTATGTCATTGAGTGTGTGTTTTCACTTATTGCTTGTGCGTGTACAACAAATGCTTAACACTACCCTCTGATAAGCCTAACTGCTCGACCACACTACCACAAATAGAGCATTAAAATTATCTATTATTACCTCTGTCAAGCATCTTGGGAAACCCGTGGACTCTGTGCACACTATATCTCATTTTGATATAGTAGATACAGAGCTAGCTTCCTACATTGGTGGATCAGCTGGGGATCTAAGGCCCTCATTTCAACCTTGGCGGGCGGCAACCGCCGCCTGCCAAGTTGAAACCGCCGGGCGGCCGCCAATGCGGGCGCACTCCCGCGGGGCCTATTTGGAGATCCCCGCTGGGCCGGCAGGTGGAAACCTGGTTTCCGCCCGCCGGCCCCACGGGGATCTCAGCCGCAACACGGGAGTCGGCTCCAAATGGAGCCAGCGGTGTTGCAGCTGTGCGACGGGTGCAGTTGCACCTGTCGCGCTTTTCACTGTCTGCTATGAAGACAGTGAAAAGCTGTATGGGGCCGTGGCTGGGGGCCACTGCACTGCCCATGCTATGGGCATGGGCAGTGCAGTGGCCCCCAGGGGCCCGCGACTCCCCTTTCCGCCAGCCTTTTCATGGCGGTTCAAACCGCCATGAAAAGGCCTGCAGGAGGGGGACTCGTAATCCCCTGGACAGCACTGCAAGCAGCGCTGCCCTGGGGGATTTAAACCGCCGGGACTAAAGTGGCGGGAAACCGCCAGTCCCGGCGGTGCGACCCCAGGAAGCACCGCCAGCCTGTTGGCGGTGCTTCCGTCAAAACAGCCCTGGCGGTCAAAGACCACCAGGGTTGTTATGACCCCCTAAGACTTTGGGGGTGATTCTAACCCTGGCGGTCGGTGTTAAAGTGGCGGCCAACCCGCCAACAGGCTGGCGGTCCAAAAAGTGGAATTCTGACCCTGGCGGGAACCGCCAACACAGCCCGCCAACTTAACACTCCGACCGCCGCGGCGGTACAGACAAACAGCGCGGCGGTCACCGCCAACAGGCAGGCGGCAGACAATGTACCGCCCACACTATCATAACTCACCAATCCGCCACCTTTTCCGGGGCGGGAGCACCGCCGATAAAAACACGGCGGAAACAGACTACGAACGGGAAAACGCTCACCAAAACACACTCCACGAGTACGGAGGACAGCATGGAACCCGAATTAAACATCCTACCTGCTCTCGTCTACCTTCTCATCTACCACGAGTACGAAGTCCGGCGCAGACGACAACGGTGAGTACTGCACCTACGACACACGGGAGGGGGAGGACGAAAGGTTACGGGCACACACATATGCGACCCCCCCCCCCCCAATCATGTACTCACCAATGCAGAGCACCAAGTCACAGTGACACCACCCAAACACCCCTGAAAAATTCTAGGACATAATCATATTTGGAATAAATATTTATGTACCAAAAAGCTCCAGAAAATTAGCGTACAACCATGAAAGATATCCACAACAAAACAAATGACATACACATCAGTGTATAACTGAAGTACCAAGTCCTGCACATCCTACGAATTCAGCATGTCCGTGGGCAAAAGTCTTGAGAAACAAGGGCAAAGCCCACACAGGAGACCTGAGTCCTTTGGAGAGAACACTGCAGGGGCATCAGATGTAAAAACTACAGGCACCTCAGGGGGAAGGGAAGGGGGGGGCACCACAGCCACATGAGTCCACGACGCCAGATCCACGAGGAGCCACCATGCCCACGGGACCATCCTGGGGAGTGCAAAGCCACAGTCTCTCAAGTCTCTGCAGTGGGTGGATTGCCCACTGGACCATCCTGGGGAGTGCAAAGCCACAGTCTCTCAATGTCTCTACAGTGGGTGGGCTGCCCACTGGGCCATCCTGGGGAGTGCAAAGCCACAGTCTCTCAAGTCTCTGCAGTGGGTGGATTGCCCACTGGACCATCCTGGGGAGTGCAAAGCCACAGTCCATCAGGTGGATGACAGTCTCCACTGGTCAAGGAGGAGGCATGGTGGGCACAATGAACCATCAACGGTGCTTGAGACGGCGGTGCCCTGTTCAGCGGTGCTTGAGACGGCGGGGCCCAGCGGAGCGGTGCTTGATAGGAAGGGCCCAGCGGAGCGGTGCTTGAGACGGCGGGGCCCAGCGGAGCGGTGCTTGACAGGAAGGGCCCAGCGGAGCGGTGTTTGAGACGGCGGGGCCCAGCGGAGCGGTGCTTGAGACGGCGGGGCCCAGCGGAGCGGTGCTTGAGAGGAAGGGCCCAGCGGAGCGGTGCTTGACAGGAAGGGCCCAGCGGAGCGGTGCTTGAGAGGAAGGGCCCAGCGGAGCGGTGCTTGAGAGGAAGGGCCCAGCGGAGCGGTGCTTGAGAGGAAGGGCCCAGCGGAGCGGTGCTTGAGAGGAAGGGCCCAGCGGAGCGGTGCTTGAGACGGCGGGGCCCAGCGGAGCGGTGCTTGACAGGAAGGGCCCAGTGGAGCGGTGCTTGAGACGGCGGGGCCCAGCGGAGCGGTGCTTGACAGGAAGGGCCCAGCGGAGCGGTGCTTGAGACGGCGGGGCCCAGCGAAGCGGTGCTTGACAGGAAGGGCCCAGCGGAGCGGTGCTTGAGACGGCGGGGCCCAGCGGAGCGGTGCTTGACCGGAAGGGCCCAGCGGAGCGGTGCTTGAGACGGTGGGGCCCAGCGGAGCGGTGCTTGAGACGGCGGGGCCCAGCGGAGCGGTGCTTGAGAGGAAGGGTCCAGCGGAGCGGTGCTTGAAATGAAGGGCCCAGCGGAGCGGTGCTTGAGACGGCGGGGCCCAGCGGAGCGGTGCTTGACAGGAAGGGCCCAGCGGAGCGGTGCTTGAAATGAAGGGCCCAGCGGAGCAGTGCTTGAGACGGCGGGGCCCAGCGGAGCGGTGCTTGACAGGAAGGGCCCAGCGGAGCGGTGCTTGAAATGAAGGGCCCAGCGGAGCGGTGCTTGAGACGGCGGGGCCCAGCGGAGCGGTGCTTGACAGGAAGGGCCCAGCGGAGCGGTGCTTGAAATGAAGGGCCCAGCGGAGCGGTGCTTGAGACGGCGGGGCCCAGCGGAGCGGTGCTTGACAGGAAGGGCCCAGCGGAGCGGTGCTTGAAATGAAGGGCCCAGCGGAGCGGTGCTTGAGACGGCGGGGCCCTGTTCAGCGGTACTCTTCTGCACCGCGGGCCCTGTTCAGCGGTGCCTATCTCCACGGCGGGGCCCTGTTCAGCGGTGCTCTTCTGCACCGCGGGCCCTGTTCAGCGGTGCCTATCTCCACGGCGGGGCCCTGTTCAGCGGTGCTCTTCTGCACCGCGGGCCCTGTTCAGCGGTGCCTATCTCCACGGCGGGGCCCTGTTCAGCGGTGCTCTTCTGCACCGCGGGCCCTGTTCAGCGGTGCCTATCTCCACGGCGGGGCCCTGTTCAGCGGTGCTCTTCTGCACCGCGGGCCCTGTTCAGCGGTGCCTATCTCCACGGCGGGGCCCTGTTCAGCGGTGCTCTTCTGCACCGCGGGCCCTGTTCAGCGGTGCCTATCTCCACGGCGGGGCCCTGTTCAGCGGTGCTCTTCTGCACCGCGGGCCCTGTTCAGCGGTGCCTATCTCCACGGCGGGGCCCTGTTCAGCGGTGCTCTTCTGCACCGCGGGCCCTATTCAGCGGTGCCCATCCAGCAGGTCAAGGGAGCCAGACCTGGCCTGGACTCCCTGTTCAGTCGCCCTCGGACCGTGACGTTTCTGGACCCTTCGGGGACGGACTCCTGGCCTCCTTAGTGTCCTCCTTCCCAGCTGGGATGTGGCATGTGGGGTCCACCTTCTCCGCGCTCCTGCTGCCCTTCCGCTCCTTTGATGGGGCTCTCGGGCCCTTGCCTCCCCCAGATGGTGTGGGTGGTGAAGTGGCCGCACATTGCTCCTTGGGGGCAGCCCTGTCGGTCCTTGGTTTTGCGGGTCCTCTTGCCGGGGGGGGGGGCTGGACGTGTCCTTGCTGCTGATCGATGTGTCACTGCTGGCAAAGGGTGGGCTCCAGAACCCAGGCACAACAGTGACACCCGAAGCTGGGCTGGTGGTGGCTGCGGTGCTCTTGGGACTCTTTGAAGATGGATGGGGGAGGTCATCGGGGGGAAAGAGGTTAAGGTTAGCCAGGAAAAGTTTTTTAGGGCCAAGGTAAAGGGTAGGAGAAGTGGAGATGGAAGTGGAGGTAGAGGAGGTGGTTGTAGGAGAGTCAGGTGTGCTGTCATTGGGTGAAGGTGCTGGTGCTGTAGGCTGTCGTGAGGTGGATGGCTGTTGGGTGGGTGGCTGCCTGCGTTTGTGTGTCTTGGAAGAGGGGGTGACAGACACAGTGGGAGAGGACACAGGGGACGTGTACATGGCAGTGGGGGTGGTGACTGCACGAGTGTGGACTGTACTGGAGGGTGAGGTGGTGATGGAAGCACTGGCTGATGTTGGGGTGCATGCAGGTGTGAGTGTAGACGTCACAGGGAGGGAGGAGGGAGACGAGGAGGAGGGGGACACAGGGGTGGCAGTGGCTGTTGGCATGTCTGCATCTGGGTGTTGCTCGGGTGAGTGTTTGCGGGATCTGTGGTGCTTGTGTTTGGATGAGCTGCTCTTGGGTGTTGAGGTGTGTGCAGGCTGGTCTGATGGTGTGGATGGGATAGGCTGAGGAACAGGAGACAGAGACAGGCTGGAGGCAGTCAGAAGAGGGAGGCTGGAAACAGGGACAATGGCTGCCGTCAGTGCTGAGGCCAGAGCAGTGAACGCTCGTTGATGGGCAGCCTGACCCGAATGAATGCCCTCCAGGTACGCATTGCTCTGTTGCACCTCCCTTTGCACACCCTGGATGGCATTCAGAAGGGTCGTCTGCCCAACAATGAGCGTCCTTACCAGGTCAATGAGCTCCGCACTGAGGGCAGCAGGGGCAACAGGGGCAGGGGCTGAGGTGCCTGGGGCGAAGGAGACGCGCGCCTTCCTGGGCGAACCGGCACGGAGCGAAGACTGAGGGGCTGCTGGGAGGGCGGGGCTGGTGCGCTGGGTGGCGGCTGTACCTGTAGAGGCGGGGGGCACGGATGTTGCCGCCACCCCTAGGGAGCTCCCATCCGAGGACGTGTCGCTTTCGCTGCTCTCACCAGCGGTCCCCGTCGTGGTGCTCCCCTCGCCCTCCGGATCACTGGTGCCCTCGGTGTCTGTTCCTGGGCCCACCGGGGCCTTGTGTCCTGCAGCTCCCTCGTGCTCCGATGCCATATCTCCTCCGCCTGATGATGCTAATGCACACATGCACAAGAAGATGAAATGATAGGGTGGGGGGAGAAAAAAGAAGACCAGGTTGAGTGCATGCAATGTCAACACCGTTGGCGGAGAGGACAGACACAGGTGCCTAATGCACTAAGCCGCGCATTCGGGGTACACTACTCAGTACTACTGACTAAGACAACAGGCCAAGAGACGTCAAACGCGCACATGGGAGATGCTGGACCTTCAATGGCTGTACTTGTCACCCTACAGAGCTGGGGGCCGGGGGCACAGGGCCATGCCTAAGGGAGAGGACTACACTACAGAAAGCGCCCTGGCCTAATGTCACCCACAGCCCTCCTCCCCCACCCAGACGCCTCCACTGCGCAGAAAGATAGGAGAATGTGCTGATACTCACCCCCTTGTGTCTGCTGTGATGTCTTAAAGCGCCCATCCAATTCAGGGTAGGCCACCGCCAGGATCCGGGACATCAGGGGGGTCATGGTGCGACTGGCACCCCTCCTAGGTTGGGAGGCCATCCCCAGCAGTGTTTCTGCGGTCTTCCTTGTTCCGCGGCGGATGTCCTCCCACCTCTTGCGGCAGTGGGTGCCCCGTCTGTTGTGGACCCCCAAGGTCCGGACTTCCTTGGCGATGGCACGCCAAATCTCGATCTTCTGATGGGCGCTGACCTATTAGACATGTACAGGGTGGAAAGAAGGAAATCATCAATGGCCTGCATGTTAGATGTAATTGGCCCCCCCCCACCCACTTTGCCATATGGCACATGCTCTCATCTGTCGGGCGTTGCACTCCTCATTCGCCCCCCACCCCACCAACTTACATCCACCCCAATCCACACAGGCATAGCCCATTCCATTAGCACCCGGGGTACTCACTTGTTGGTCTGGAGGACCGTAGAGTAGCGCATACTGGGGGAGGACCCCATCCACGAGCTTGTCCAATTCTTCAGACGTGAAGGCAGGGGCCCTTTCCCCAGTCACAGCAGCCATTGTATCTTCCAGACCGAGGTCACAGCAGCACTTGCAGTATAGGTCCTCTCCTGTGGATGATCAGGTCTCGAGTGATTAAGCAGATAGAAAATGGCGGTCACGTCCGCGGCGGTGCGTACCGCGGCGGTGCGTACCGCGACCGCCGGCGCACTTCGTTATTGGCTCCTGAAACCCATAGGCTTCAATGTTAACCAATGCGGCTTTGCGCCGCGGTCTTCGACCGCCTACCGCCACGGTGTGCCCCGCCAGCGCAGTGACCTCACATCCCATTGTCCCACTTCACAGGTCAGGCAGCCGCCATTTCAAGGGCCCACATGGCTTAATTTTGACTGCGACACACAGGCCTAGGCCTTGCATTGCCACACATACACGCCTTTCAACCCATTGCCATTCTTTAACTGTGCAAGCTGTCTGTACGTACCTGTGGTTTGGCTGACTCTGTGCTCCATGTTGTCCTTCTTAGGCACCGTCCGCTGGGACTTGGGATGAGAAGGAGGAATCCTCGCGTGTACCGACCGCTGGTGGACCTGTCGACAATGGAAGAACGCCATATAATCCTTCGATACCGACTTGACCGTGCCACTATCCATGAACTGTGTGCCCAGCTGGAGCCAGCCGTGATGTCCCCCATCCGCCAACCCACAGGGATTCCCCCTCTGGTGCAGGTTTTGTCAGTCCTCCATTTTTTGGCCAGTGGGTCATTCCAGACCACAGTGGCCATGTCATCTGGAATGTCTCAGCCTATGTTTTCAAAGATTTTGAGCAGAGTGTTGTCTGCCCTGATGAAACTCATGCGGAGCTACATCATTTTCCCCGAGGAGGGTGACTTGCCCACAGTGAAGGGTGATTTCTATGCCCTTGGACATATCCCCAACATCATTGGTGCCATTGATGGGACCCATGTGGCTTTGGTACCCCCAAAAGACGATGAGCAGGTGTACCGAAACAGAAAGAATTATCATTCGATGAATGTCCAGGTGGTCTGTTTGGCTGACCAGTACATCTCCCATGTAAATGCCAAGTTCCCAGGGTCAGTGCATGACGCGTATGTGATGCGAAATAGCAGCATCCCCTATGTGATGGAGCAGCTACAGAGACAACGTGTGTGGCTAATAGGTGACTCTGGTTACCCCAACCTGCCGTGGCTACTGACCCCAGTAAGGAATCCCCGGACAAGGGCAGAGGAACGCTACAATGAGGCCCATGGGCGTACAAGGAGGGTGATTGAGCGAACCTTTGGCCTCCTGAAGGCCAGGTTTAGGTGCCTGCATATGACTGGTGGATCCCTAATGTACTCACCAAAGAAGGTGTGCCATATCATTGTGGCGTGCTGTATGCTTCACAACCTGGCTTTGCGACGCCAGGTGCCTTTCCTGCAGGAGGATGGTCCAGATGGTGGTGTTGTAGAAGCCGTGGAGCCTGTGGAGAGTGAAGAGGAGGAAGACTCTGAGGACGACACAGACAATAGGGACAGAGTGATACAACAGTATTTCCAGTAACACCCAGGTAAGAATCACCCACGCCATTTCACAATTGCTTCTAGCCTCCTGCATCTGTACTTTCTGTAGTTCCCCACAGATGTTTTTTATTAATTTATGCCTTTCCCTTCCCTTCTCAGTGCTGTCTGACTCAGTACCTGACTTCTGCTTGGTTCGCCCATGAAATACAGCGTATTGACATTGGTATGTTGTCATGACTAATTGACAGAACAGAAATTGAACAGTAATATGTTATCCCTTTGTTAATAATACAGCATGACTCAAAACAGGTTTGTGTGCAAAATGTGATTTATTTACAGTGCTAGATACCGGTACATGTGATTCTAAGGGTGATGGGTGGGGGTGGAGGAATATCCATGGCAGAGTCCAGTTCTCAGTCTCACAGGTGCATTGTTCTTTTGCCTGTGGAAGGATGGAGCATAGGCAGTTCATGGTTGGACAGGGTGGCAATGTGGGACAGTGGGAAGACTTGAGGGGGTATGTCCTGCTGGCGGGGGTCTTGACATCCTACTCTGTCTTTTTCTTTGGTCTCAGGCTCCTCTTACGGGGTGGTTGTTCTTCAGCAGGAGGTGGGGTTCTGGGGGGCTGTCGAGGTGTTGGGACCTCCTGTCCACTAGCGCCGGCGGAGGTGGTAGGCTGTTCCTGGTCCGGCCTAGTGACAGGGGCCCTGTGTGGTGCACCATGGTCCCGCAACGCGTCCTCTATCCTGTGGAGGGCCAGGACGATGGTCCCCATTGCGGTCCCGATGATTCTCAGCTCCTCCCTGAACCCCATGTAGCGTTCCTCCTGCTGTGCCTGGATCTCAGTGAACCTGGCCAGTACCGTCGCCATCGTTTCTTGGGAGTGGTGGTAGGCCCCCATGAGGGTGGTGAGGGCCTCTTGGAGAGTGGGTTCCCTGGGCCTCTCCTCCCCCCCCTGTCGCACAGCAGCCCTCCGAGCTGCCCGGTTTCCCCCGGCCTCTGTCCCCTGGCCGGTGTGCCCGCTCCCACTGCCCCCAGGTCCCTGTTGTTGTTGGGGTGTCGGGTTAGCCTGGGTGCCCTGTAGTGGCAGACACACCGCTGATTGAGCTGTCCTAGAGACAGAGGCATGGGCCCGCTGGGTGGGAGCTGTGCTGGTGTCGGCAGAGGGGGTCGGGTCTGGTGTGGCCTGTGTCTGGGTGAGGGGAACCGACTGCCCAGAGGTCCCCGATGGTCCGGGCTGGTCATCAGGTTCACTGTCGACAGAGCTGCTATCCTCAGTGTGGGCCTGTTCCGGTGGTGGGATGGACACTTCTGGACCCTCCTGGCTGGTGTGTTGTCGTTCGGGTCCTGCATGGGGTAAGAGAGTTTGGTTATTGTTTCTGTGTGTGCAATAGCATGCGTGTTGTGGGTGCCCTTGTCCCCCAGTGCAGGCATTCCCTGGAGGGAGGTGTTGTGAGGGTATTTAGTGGGGGGGAGGGGTTAGTGCAGTGGTCATGCTTAGGTGATGGGTGCCCATGGTTTGTGTTGGCATGCAGGAGTTGGTGTTGGGATGGGTGGGTTGTGCTGGTGAGACATTGTCAGGAAGGATGTGTGCTGGGGGGTTGGGGGTGAGGGTGGGGGTGTGGGTTGGCATGCTGGTGGGGTGTGGGGGATATAGTAGTTGAGATGGGACTTACCAGAGTCCATTCCTCCGGCTACTCCTGCGAGGCCCTGAGGATGCAGGATGGTCAAGACCTCTTGCTCCCACAATGTAAATTCGGGAGGGGTGGGTGGGGGTCCGCCGCCAGTCTTCTGGACCGCGATGTTGTGCCTGGAGACCATCGACCGGACCTTCCCCCGTAGGTCGTTCCATCTTTTGCGGATGTCCTCCCTATTCCTGGGACCCTGTCCACGATCCGCTGCCATAGCTCCGCCTTCCTGGCTATACTGGTGTGCTGCACCTGCGAGCCGAAGAGCTGGGGTTCCACTCTTAGGATTTCCTCCACCATGACCCGGAGTTCTTGGTCCGAAAATCGTGGATGCCTTTGGGGTGCCATGGGGTGGTGTGGGTGAGGTGTGGGGTGGTGTATGTGATGAGGAGTGTGTTGGTGAGTGGTGCTTTGTGCTACTATGTGGTGTGTGTGATGGTGTAGTGTGCCTCAGTGTGTCTTGCTTTGGATTGTCTGCTGTGTCTCTCTCTCCTTCTCTCAGTAATTGGGGTCGCAGGGGTTTGTGGGTGATGTGGGTGTGTGTTTTATAGTTGGTTGATTGTGTGGGAGTGGTGTGTGTATGTGTATCAGGTGTGTGTTTTTCAAATTGTCCAATGTGGCTGTGTTTTGGTGATGTGTGTGTATTCTGACCGCGGCGGTGTGTAGCGCCAATGGAATACCGCGTTTGAATGACCGCCGTGTGGATTCGTGGGTCGTAATGGCATGGGCGTATTTCTGTTGGCGTGACGGTGGAGGTTTGGTCATCTCCAGTTTATCGCTGCCCGCCGATGTGGCGGGCTGCAGTGGAGGACGGATTTTTGGAGGTTTGGCCGTTGTGGGTCAGAATGACCGTGGCGGTTGACCGCGGCCGCGGCGGTGTTATGGCGGTCTTCTGACCGGCGGTAAGGGCATTTTACCGCCGAGGTCAGAATCACCCCCTTTGTGTTTGCTGGACTTTAGAAAATGGATTTTTGAATTTTGAATTTTTAAAATTTTTCCCAATTTTTAAAAGTCCTGCCAGGGCCTTGTGTAAGTCCCTGTTGCAAAGTTTTGTAAAAGTTAGGATTTAAGTACTAGAAGTAGTTTTTAGTTTCTTAAAAAGTAATCCCAACTTTTAGAGACCTAGGGCCAGATGTAGCAAAAATAAAAATTGCGACTCGCATTTTGCGAGTTGATGCGACTCGCAAAATGCGAGTCGCAAATTGGAATGCCAGAAAAAAAAGCGATCCGATTTTGCGACTCGCAGCCGGACTCGCAACGCTGTGTGCGAGTCCGCAGTTTGCGAGGTCGCTGTTTGCGAGTATGCGAAAACGACCTCGCAATTAGCGAGTGGGTGTCGCAAATTGCGAATACCTTCAAAATTGCTTGCAGATGCAGCAGAACACTCCAGAAAGCATACCAGAACACTCTGGAAACACTTCCTGGCACATGATGATGGCATCACAGCCAGGAAGTTAACAAATACACCTGGGAGGAGGGCTCAACAGTGAGCAGTGTCTCTGCCACTGACAGTAGGGTGCTGAGGAGTGGTAGGCACAGCACCATGGACGCAGCAGGGACCAGCCAGGCTGGCAGGAGGGGCAGGAGATCATAGATAACAGCCAGGACAGATTAATGTGGCACATGGCGTTAATGTGCCACATGACTGGTTGGCATTTTCCTGCCCATGGACAATTTCAACTTGTATATAGTTTCTTCATGACATTAATAAAACAGTTATTTTTGTTCCACTTAACAAATGGTTAATAGGTGAGTATGGTGGGAGTTGACACGTACCGTCCAAAATATTGCGTTGCAATGTGGTCCCGTCTCAGTCTGCCTTGATTAGCTAGACTCCTATCCCCATGATGGCGATGTGGTTGTTCTTGCTCTTCATCATCAGGATCTGGGTCTGCAGGGGTGAGAGGTAGCCCACGTCGGGTTGCTATGTTGTGGAGGATGGCGCATGCGACCACAATTTTAAAAGCGGTAATGGGGGTGTATTGGAGGGCGCCTCCACTGCGGTGGAGGCATCTGAATCTTGCCTTCAGCAGTCCGAAGGTGCGCCCGATCAGGTTCCTGGTCCTCTTATGCGCACTGTTGTATTGCCTCTCTGATTCAGTTCTGGGTGTTAAAAACGGAGTCATGATCCAAGGCCTGAGAGCATATGCACTGTCACCTGTTGGGCACAAAAGTACACGGTTAGGAAGTCCAGATTGTCGTGCACAGTGACCTGTGTGTATGTCTGCAAGTGTCTGTGGCTCTACCTAGGAGGTAACCGTCTCCAAATTCCCCACGTTCCAGGCGTTGATGTATCCCACTATGCCTAAAAATGTATGAGTCATGGGTACTGCCAGGAAACTTAGCTACGATGTCCGTGATGACATAATGGGCATCACAAACAACCTGTATGTTGAGTGAGTGGGTACACTTCCTGTTGCGGAAAATGTGTTCCAGATTAGCAGGGCGGCATATTTGAATGTGTGTCCCATCTACACACCCTATGACATGAGGAAAGTGGGCAATGCGGTAAAAGTCCAGCTTGGTGCTGTTAATTTCTGCCTCATTCCTTGGTAAGTATATGAAGTGAGACATGTGCGTGACTAAGGCATTTAGGAATGCCCTGAGGAACCTTGACACTGCACTTTGGGATACCCCACCTGCCACGGCAATGACCCCCTGATAGCTCCCTGAGGCCAAGAGGTGCAGTGCGCATAGTACTTGCACATGCGTAGGGATGGCGCAGCCACGCAGAGTCTTGTGTTCTAGCTGTGGTTTCAGTAAATCTATTAATTCTAGAATGGCTGTCATAGATCTCCGCTTCAGTTTGCTGAAAAAGAGTCTGCCTGGTTCTATATATCTTCTCCTATCTGTGGCCCCTCCTCCTCCTCTGCTGGGCTGCGTAGACTCTCCTCCTCACTGCTATCAGGTATATCTCCGCCATCTTGAGTAACCCAGATGCCTTCTGGGTCCCCTTTTATACTTTGGTAATGGTTACCACCTGCTCTGAGTTAGTGGTAAATGGGACATGCAAACTGGCCTTTTTGCGACTAGTCGCAATTTGCGAGTTGCAATTGCATAAGGTTTGCGACTCGCAAATTGCGACTTGCAATTTGCGGGTCGCAAAATGGGGTCGCACCGGATGCGACTCGCAAACGGGTCCCATCGCTTTTTGCGAGTCGGAAATGGGCTTTTTGCATCCCATTTCCGATTTTGCACTGTCGCAAATTGCGAATCGGCCCGTTTGCGAGTCGCAATCGTTTGCTAAATCTGGCCCCTAATGAGTAGCTCAGAGGATATATTGATGGAACACAACCTCACCACTTACATTCATCTAGGGATGACAGAGCGGAGGTCCCTCTGTCAGCTAAGAAAGATTAGAACTGGTTCCAACCCTACCAAGGTCAACCTCCAGCAGCTCTTTGCAGAGTACACCAGGGCCCACCCTACTGAAAGGTAAGACCTCCCCTCAGATGGGGAAGAAGTTGGGGATCAGGAGGTAAAACTCCCCCCCTTTCTAGGGAGACAAGGGTTCCAAGGCCCCTGTCTCCACAAATCAGACTCAGAGACTCTGGATCTTCCACAGTCCAGTTCCTCTGTGAACATTGAGGGCAGCCTCAATGAGGAGGACATCCTTTTAGCAAGGATGGTCAAAAGATTAGCTTTGGATAAACAGCTCCTAGCTATAGAAATGGAGAGAGCAGAAATGGGTTTAGCACCCATACATGGTGGCAGCAACATAAATAGGGTCAGAGAGACTACTGACATCCTAAAAATCCCCAAAGGGATTGTTTCAAAATATGAAGAATGTGATGATATCACCAAATGGTTCACAGCTTTTGAGAGGGCTTGTGCAACCAGAAAGCTAAACAGATCTCACTGGGGAGCTCTCCTCTAGGAACTGTTTATTGGTAGGTGTAGTATAGACTCCTCACACGCTATGGTAAAGATGCAGAGTCCTATGACCTCATGAAGGCTACCCTGATTGAGGGCTTTGGATTCTCAACTGAGGAGTACAGAATTAGGTTCAGGGAGGCTCACAAAACCTCAAGTCAGTCCTGGGTTGATTTTGTTGACTTGCCAGTCAAAACGCTAGATGGTTCGATAACTGGCAGTGGAGTACATGACTAATATGGGCTGTATAATTTACTTATGAAAGAACATCTGTTAAATAACTGCTTCAATGACAAGTTACATCAACATCTGGTAGACCTAGGTCCAATTTCTCCCCAAGAATTGGGAAAGAAGGCAGACCACTGGGTCAAGACAAGGGTGACCAAGACTTCCACAGGGGGTGACTAAAAGAAAGGGGTCACAAAGCCTTCCCAGTGGAAGGGTGGTGTGACATCCAAGGAGAAAACTAATGAGTCTTCTCAAGGGCCCCAAACACCTGCTCAGGAGGGTGGGCCTGAGCCTCTTCACAGTCCACAAACGGTTATAAGTGTAAAAACTTTGATCCCAAGAAGGCCTGGTGTCACACCTGTAGACAGCATGCACACCAAACTGGAGACAAGGCCTGTCCCAAGAAAAGGACCACAACTTCTACTCCAGTTAGCACTGGATTAGCCCGTCTACTAGTGGAATCAACAGTGTGCCCAGAGCAAATCAGGGTTCACACTGAAGCTACTCTAGTCTCTGAGGGTGGGGTGGATATAGCCACACTAGCTGCCCTGCCGCCTAACAAGCAAAAATACAATCATCAGCTCTTGATAAATGGGAAAAAGGTAGAAGCCCTGAGGGATACAGGTGCCAGTGTCACCATGGTGACAGAAAAGCTGGTTTCCCCAGGACAGTATTTGGCTAGACAAACATATCCAGTCACCAATGCTGACAATTAAACTAAGGTCCATCCCATGGCAATGGTGACTTTAGAATGGGGAGGGGTTACTGGCCTGAAACAGGTAGTGGTCTCTTCTGCAATCCCAGTAGAGTGTTTGCTAGGGAATGATTTGGAGTCCTCAGCATGGGCTGAGGTAGAACTCAAAACCCATGCAGCCATGCTGGGTATCCCTGAACTGGTATGTGTAAAAACAAGAGCACAGACCAGAGCACAGGGTGAAAAAGAAGTGCTGGAGCCTGGAATAATGGCCCAACCTTCCATGAGAAAAAGTAAGAGGACTGGGGGATCAGCCTCTGTACAGCACAAGAAACAGGACCTCTCTTCCCAGGAAGATGTCCTATCCCCTGAGGGAACTGAGTCAATGGAGCTGGAGCCTTACCAGGTAGAGCTCTTGGGCCCAGGGGGACCCTCAAGGGAACAGCTGTGCCAGGGACAAAAGACTTGTCCCACTTTTGAAGACCTGAGACATGAAGCTGCTGAATAGGAAAAAAGGGGATGTCAATGGCTCCCACAGGGTCTATTGGGAGGATGGACTCCTTTACACTGGGAGAGTGGTAGTGCCTCAGGAGTTTAGAGAGTTGATCCTCACTTTGGCCCATAACATCCCCTTAGCTGGGCTTTGGGACAAACCAACACATGGGACAGATTAGTGAACCATTTTTATTGGCCCAATATGTCCCAGAAACTAAGGGAGTTTTGTAGCTCCTGTGTCATCTGTCAAGCAAGTGGCAAGACAGGTGGTCATCCAAAGGCCCCCCTCATTGCACTTCCTGTGATGGGGGCCCCCTTTGAAAGGGTTGGTGTGGACATTGTGGGTCCACTTGAACCTCCCACAATCTCAGGGATCCAGTACATACTGGTAGTAGTGGATCATGCTACCAGATACCTTGTAGCAATTCCCCTTAGGTCAACTACTGCCCCTACAGTAGCCAAGGCCCTGATTGGTATTTGTACCAGAATGGGTTTCCCTAAGGAGATGGTGTCTGACAGAGGTACCAATTTCATGTCAGCTTACCTCAAACACATTTGGAATGAGTGTGGGGTGACTTATAAGTTCACCACACCTTATCATCCACAAACCAATGGCCGTGTTGAAAGGTTTAACAAAACATTGAAGGACATGATCATGGGGCTCCATGAAAAACTCAAAAGGAAATGGGATGTCCTCCTCCCATGCCTGCTTTTCACCTACAGAGGGGTGCCACAGAAGGGAGCAGGGTTTTCCCCCTTTGAGCTTCTGTTTGGCCATCCTGTAAGGAGAGGCCTGGGAGAGACCTCTCCATGAGCCTAAACAAGATGTGGTGGACTATATGTTTGGCCTCTGCTCAAGGATGGCTGAGTACATGGAAAAGGCACCCAAAAACCTGGAGGCCAGCCAACAACTCTAGAATTTGTGATATGACCAAAAGGCTGCAATGGTTGAATTTCAACCAGGGTAGAAAATCAGGGTTCTGGAGCCTGTGGCTCCCACGGCACTTCAGGACAGATGGAGTGGCCCTTACCCAGTGCTTGAGAAAAAGAGTCAGGTCACTTACTTGGTGGATCTGGGCACTAGCAGGACACCCAAGAGGGTGATTAATGTTAACCACCTTAAGCTCTATAATGATAGGGCAGGTATAACCATGTTGATGGTTACTGATGAGGATCAGGAAACGTAGAGTGAACCTCTCCCTGACCTCCTCTCAAGTGACCCTAAAGATGGGACAGCATATGGTGTGGTCTGTTCAGACACCCTCTCTGCCCAACAGCAAGCTGACTGTAGGCAAGTCCTGCAACAGTATGCTGAGCTCTTTTATTTGACCCCTGGTCAGATACATCTGTGTTCCCATGATGTAGACACAGGATACAGCTTACCTGTCAAAAACTAAATATTCATACAGTCTAACCAAGTCAAAGAGAGCATCAAAGTAGAAGTCCACAAGATGCTGGAGTTGGGGGTAGTAAAGCACTCTAACAGCCCTTGGGCTAGTGGTCTTAGTCCCCAAACCTCTTGCCAAGGATGGAAAGAGAGAAATTAGGTTTTATGTGGATTACAGAGGACTCAATTCTGTCCCTAAGACAGATGCTCACCCCCATACCCAGAACAGATGTGCTGATTGACAAGTTAGGTGCAGCGAAATTTCTGAGTACCTTTGACTTAACTGCAGGGTACCGGCAAATTAGGATGGCACCTGGAGCAAAATAGAAAACAGCATTCTCAACACCTGATGGGCATTATCAGTTTACTGTTATGCCATTTGGCTTAAAGAATGCCCCTGATACCTTCCAAAGGTTGGTGAATAAAGTCCTTGCTGGTTTGGAGTCCTTTCGTGTGGTATATCTAGATTATATTTGCAGGCCCTTCAAGCAGCAGGCCTCTGATAGGGCAGGGAACAGTTGTATACTTGGGCCACCTTGTAGGTGGAGGCCAAGTGCAACATTTACAACCCAAGGTCCAGACATTTCTGGACTGGGAAGCTCCAAAAACCCATACTCAAGTCAAGGCATTCCTTGGTCTGACTGGGTATTACAGGAGGTTTGTGAAGGGATATGGGTCCATTGTGACTCCCCTAGCAAAACTGACCTCTAAGAAAATACCCAAGAAGGTAAACTGGACCCTAGACTGTCAAAAGGCCTTTGACCCCTAAAATAAGCTATGTGCTCAGCACCAGTTCTAAAAGCTCCAGATTATTCTAAGCAATTCATTGTGCAGGCAGATGCATCTGAACATGGGATAGGAGCAGTCCTATCCCAAACCAGTGATGATGGCCTTGACCAGCCTGTTGCTTTCATTAGCAGGAGGTTACTCCCCAGGGAGCAGCGTTGGAGGGCCATTGAGAGGGAGGCCTTTGCTATGGTTTGGTCACTGAAAAAGATGAGACCATACTTGTCTGGCACTCACTTTATTGTTCAAACTTACCACAGACTTCTCAGATGGCTCATGCAAATGAAAGGAGTGAACCCTAAACTTTTGAGGTGGTCCATATCCTTACAGGGAATGGACTTTATAGTGGAACACCGACCTGGGACTGCCTGTGCCAATGCAGATGGCCTTTCCAGGTTTTTCCACTTAGAAAATGAAGACTCTCTTGGGAAAGGTTAGTCTCATCATCTTTCGTTTGGGGAGGGGGTTGTGTAGGAAAATACCACTGTTGGCATGGTCACCCCCACCTTTTGCCTAGTGTTGATGCCAGCTTTGATTGGAAGTGTGCTGGGACCCTGCTAACCAGGCCCCAGCACCAGTGTTCTTTCCCTAAAACTCTACCTTTGTTTCCACAATTGGCACAGCCCTGGCACACAGTTAAGTCCCTTGTAAAAGGTACCCCTGGTACCAAGGGCACTGTGGCCAGAGAAGGTCCCTAAGGGCTGCAGCATGTATTATGCCACCATCAGGGACCCCTAACTCAGTACATGCACACTGCTTTGCAGCTTGTGTGTGCTAGTGGGGATAAAAGACAAAGTCGACATGGCACTCCCCTCAGAGTGCTTGGTTGAATAACTTTGATAAAGTTAACCAAGCTCACCTATGGCCAAAATTCCTTTCTTTAGGCATAGATAAAGGCCTGCTACATCTCCTAATGGCACTGCACACTGATACCTAATAAAAGGTGAAACTAACAAATGACGCTGGAATATCACCTAAGGTTCCTGTATCAAATGGATTGAAGCTGTTCTCACTTTAAATTTCAGATGTACGTTATTATGTCCACAACCCTAACTTCTCTTTGCTAAAGCTAGATACCAGCCATATAAGTCACCTAGCCAATGCTGACGCCCTCGCCATCTTCTTTTAAATGCCAATCGGCCCCGAGAGACAGTTAAGAGCCTTAAATGATTTTAATATGCAGTACGGTATGACAGATTTAATTTGATATGGCGAAAAGACAAATCAACTGGACAACAGGTACACAACCATTTAAATCTGTAGAGACATATGACTACTTAGGCTACGCACTCCACTCAAAATTAACAACATCCCAGCTCAACTTATCTTCAATCTAAACCTTAAATTTAATGCACAAATCAATTATCTGTGTGAGTGTGCCATGGCAAAAAGAAGACATTAAGGAGCTCAATCTATAAGGACCTTACAGATGGCCCAGAGTCCTCTTCTGTTTTCTTTTAGAAATGCCACAGCTGTAATCTAGGGACAAAATGTATCTCCATTAGAAGATGTATTGGTTTTGCAAGACCCACTTGCAAAAGGTCTCACCATAAGAAAGCTATTGCAAAAACATCTAGAATGATTAATCTAGTTGATGTTTCACAATACAAACATATTGGCTACCTTCAAGCATCATATTTTCAACTCAGAAAATTATATACAGACTCAACCTTGAGACCAGTGTTTATGAGGAATTACTAAGATTTCATCTTTTATGCATTTCACTCAAGCAATTTGAAGGGGCATGGAACATTCATAAGTTGCCTTAAATTCCTACAGACTATGCAACTATAGGAAGAAGTCCCTACGAAATCAGCAGTTTTGAACTAACATCTTCTCATTTATCAAGTCTAACAAGGCTTAATTCAACAATGAATAAGATTAAGGGCCTGATTTAGATCCTGGTGGAGAGAATACTCTGTCACAAATGTGACAGATGTCCCGTCAGCCGTATAATGATCCCCATAGGTTATAATGTGATCATAATATGGTGGACGGGATATCTGTCACATTTGTGATGGAGTAACCCCCTCTGCCAGGATCTAAATCAGGTCCTAAATTCTCTAGAAATGTCCTTCTTTTACACATCAGTAACCATTTCAGCCACAGAACTGATAGTGTAGCATGTTTTGGTCCATAATGACAAGAAACATAATTCAAATATGCAGTTTCACTTCACTTAGATTTGTATCGGGTGACTCAAGCCCAAGACCTTCCTTAGTGCTAGAGGAGTAATAAAGTCCCAAAGTACATATGTGTTCGGGCAGCATGCATAACCAGTCAAATGTTAGAGTTCAATGATCAACTGGACATGTGTCAGAAAAAACTTAGCTCCAGCTCACTGGGCAGAAAGGAACCTTCAAAGATTGTTTTAAGAGAGTTCATGCCATTGAAACAGTATCGGCCCAGGATTATGGTGTGTGAACTAAGAGGCACAGATGTTGATGCCTGCGATGCTTGTTAAATTAGTCATACACATTATCTTGCTGTGAAATCATTGCGTAGCTTATATAGATGCAGTTCTCATCAGAGAATACTAGGAATGGGATTCTCTGGTGCTAACTGTGATGGTGAAGCTTGGTAAAGCTGCAACAGAATGCTCGTTTTATTCATAGTAGCAAAGAAAAATATATAATTTTCAGGATGAAATTGTTTTTTATTTTCTCCATTGACCAATAGTGTTTGGCCTCAAAGAAAGTCTTTGAACTGTTTTAATGTTAAAGTAACAATGTTGTGCCATTCATTATTATATGTGACAATTTCAAAAATATTGACGTTTAAAACTTACTTTTATTAAATACATTATTTAATCCCTTAGTACCCTAACGATTTCCATCCTGAAATTACCCCTTAGTGCTACCTTTCCCTAAACCCTAAAAAATCCTTACTACCCCTTAATGCTACACGTTCCTGAACCCTAACATACCTTACTACCCTTAGCGTAACAGTTCTCTGACCCCTAAAAACACCTTACTGCTTTTTAATGCTACTCTTCCATGAGCCCTAAAAATCCTTAGTCCCTTTAGCACTACTCTGCACTGCATCTTACTATGCTTTCATGGTACCCACCCCTGAATCCTAAACACCCTGAACAACCCCTTAATGATACCCTTCCCTGAGCTGCCAATCCCTGGGCCCTACCAAACTCTTATTACCACTTAACGCTCCCCCTCCCTGACTCCCAAAAAAATCCTTACTAGTCCACTGATCAATTTTGCATCACATTGTAAATATTTTTTTTCAACTTTAGCAGGGGGAAGCTCCCTTGCCGTTACTCACAGTTAACTTACCTTTGACATATAATGCACATTTGTTAGCCACAACTATACCACATTCTTTTTTTTCTGCAGAGATTTTTGACACAGCATTTTTTCAGTTTACTTGTTACCTACTATATTTTTACTGCAAACCATGTACATTTCCATGTATTTAAAACCCTTCGTAGCTCATATGAAAGGAGTAATTCCTCTCTGTGCAATCATCACTTCTTTGCTAAGATTTGCTAAAATTTCTAGGTTAGCAACGTTAAGGCTAACACACACTTCTCAAGATGTTTTCTAACTATGTGAAAGGTGGTGGCACGCACTGTGTACACTAGCCCAGTGTCACTAACATATAAAGTGAACATTTGTATCTTGTAAACATCACTCATTTAAAGTTATATCTTCAATTTCAGTCCTACATCTGAAGCTTTCAGTGATGATTTTTTAGAGCAATGAGCACGGATCTTTATCTTTTCAATGAGCTATGCGTGTGCTCTAGTGTTATGAAATTGATTATATATCAAGACTGATTGGAAAGTATCTGGTCTATTGGTGTGTTAATGTGTTACTGGCACAGGAGACGTGCGCTGAACTTTCAAAGTAGCTATAATTCCAGTAATAAGGAGCCAAGCCACCCGATGCGCACAGGCAGTGTGTAGCCTCTCAAACAACAAAATACCAGAACCATTAACCACCTCTAACTACAATTTATGGAACCTGCTCCCAGGGTGCTAGGATTGACATAGAACACGGACTCCCGCACTAGCTGGAAAAGGATAATGGTATGCTACAGTTGTCTAACCTGTTGGACAGAATTTGTGCTTATACTCTAGCATCAAAATATATTAGGGCAATACTCCTTTGCCTAAGTCTGAGAAGGGATTAAAAGGTTTTTCATGAAACACCAGTGTTTAAATCGCCTTGACCAGTGGCCTTGTTGCATTTTAT
Source organism: Pleurodeles waltl (assembly GCF_031143425.1). Taxonomy (NCBI): domain Eukaryota; kingdom Metazoa; phylum Chordata; class Amphibia; order Caudata; family Salamandridae; genus Pleurodeles; species Pleurodeles waltl. Next base: position 1,780,682,116 of record NC_090440.1, on the reverse strand, counting down.
ATTTTTAGTGACTTGCTTCTCCTTATCCTCCCAAGTCTCTTGTTCAAAGAATTCAATTGTTTACGATTGAGTGAAGGAAGATATGAGTCTGGTACTTAATCTACTCTCTCAGCCACTGCTAACCTCTCCGCTTGCTACAGTGACTGATTGTTAGACCTGGCATCCTTGGCGTGGTCTCCCCTGTCTTTTTTGCCTCTGCTTCCTATGTTTTTACTGTGTGCTGAACTCTGTTTTTGCTGTTTTTGGTACTCTGGGCACTTTACCACTGCTGACCAGTGCTAAAGTGCAAGAGCTCCTGTGTAAATTGTATGTGTAATTGGCTTTTCCAAGATTGGCATATTTGATTTACTAGTAAGTCCCTAGTAAAGTGCACTAGAGGTGCCCAGCGTCTGTTAATCAAATGCTACTAGTAGGCCTGCAGAACTGATTGTGCCACACACAAGAGTAGCCCTGTAAACATGGCTAAGACATGCCACTGCAGTGTCTGTGTGTGCAATTTTAAACTGCCAATTCGACCTGGCAAGTGTACCCACTTGCCAGGCCCAAACCTTCCCTTTTTATACATGTAAGGCATCCCTAAGGTAGGCCCTAGGTAGCCACATGGGCAGGGTGCAGTGCATGTTAAAGGTGGGACATGTACTGATGTGTTTTACATATCCTAACAGTGAAATACTGCCAAATTCGTTTTTCACTGTTGCAAGGCCTGTCTCTCTGATAGGTTCACATAGGCGATGTCTTTAAATATCCTTAAAGTGCAGTTACCCTTTGAGAGCAGATAGAGTTTTGGAGTTTGGGATCTCTGAATTCACAATTTAAAAATACATCTTTTAGTGAAGTTGGGTTTTAGATTATTAGTTTGCCACTTTTAGAAAGTAGGCATTTTTTCTTGCTTAAACCGTTCTGTGACTCTGCCTGTTTGTGGATTCCCTGTCTGGGCCAGACCGACAGTTGGCTGTTTGTGAATCTCCTCTAGACAGTAACACAAAGGGAGCTGGGGTGTAGCCTGCATATCCTGATGAGTCATCTGAGCTAGAGTGGAGGGAGGAGTGGTCACTTGCACCTGAAAGGACTGTGCCTGCCCTCACACAGTGCAGTCTCCAACCCCCTGGTGTGGGTCTGGGGCCAGACCTCGGCAAGGCAGGATCTTGTGAACAACAGGGACTTTCCTTTGCCTACTTCAAAGGCAGAAAGGGGTATAAGTAGTGGACCCAAAACCCCAGATTTTTATAGCACTTATGGAACCAAGAGGAACCTCTGTCAAGGAGAAGAGCTGAAGAACTGAGAAGTGCTGCCCCTGCCTGTGACTGTGCTTTGTTGGGTTATCCTGCAGTTACTGCTTCTGCCTGTGAAAGGGGACAAAAACTGAACTTTGTGGTATATTCCTGTTTGGGAAGACTCTCCAAGGGCTTGGATTGAGCTTGCCTCCTGTTTTAAAGTCTCAGGGCCATCAAAGACTTCCTTTGCCAGCACCTGGACTCTCTTCTGAGACTCCTGCTCTGCCAAGTGGTGCCCTATCCAGTTCCCTTGAAAGGTGAAGCTGATGGCACAAATATGGAAATCCATGCACAGGAAGCCGTGCTGGGAAAATGCGACGCACCACATGGAACGCAGCTGAAAAACGACGCGCCACCCGCTTTGCAGCTGAAATCGATGCCCCATCTGCATCGCGGCTTGGAGATTGATGCATCGTGGCTGGAGAAACTATGCAACACCCGCTTGCGGCTGCTGATAACGATGCAAACCCCACGCTCCGCAGTTTTCCAACACCATCTGATCGGATTTCTCACGCATCGTCATTGGGAGTCAAAGTCATTGTGACCCTGCACGTATCCTAACTGTCCTGTCCGGAAATCGTCACATTGCTCTATTGTGGAAGAGGAAAGACAACACATAGCCTACCCGACTGAAGAAGGAACGACGCACAGCCTCACTTGCGAGTAAGAAATCGACGCATTGCTGACTTTTTTCGACACACATACTTTGGTGTAAAATCAACGTTTCCATTGTTTTCTATGGAGTAAGACTCTTTTTACTATGAAAATGTATATCTTGATTTGTGTATGTTGGATTTTTGTCGTTTTGATCTTGTTTGATTTAGATAAATATTACCTATTTTTCTAAACTGGTGTGGTGTCCATTTTGTAGTGCTTTTCTAAACTGGTGTGGTGTCCATTTTGTAGTGCTTTCACTGTATTACTGTGTGTGTTGTGACAAATACTTTACACATTGGCTTTGGGATAAGCCTGGCTGCTTTTGCCAAGCTACCAAGGTGGTGAGCAGGGGTTGTCTTAGGAGTGTCATTCCTTTGCCCTGACTAGAGTGAGGGTCCCTGCTTGGACAAAGTACAAACTGACTGCCAACCAGAAACCCCATTTCTAACACTGACAGAAAGAATCAAATTATTTAACCTTTCGTTTTCATCCTCCAATCAACTAATTAATCAGTATGTTGTGAACTACATGAAAATCCCAATATACGTAGTCCAAAACAGTATATGTAATGCACATTGTGCTCAAATTAACCTTTGTATTTTACATTTTTAAAACGAATCCATATTTATGGTACATGTTTATAAAGACAGAGTTACGACTTAGTACTTAATAGTAATACTTTCCACAACACATATTGTCCTACCTCAGTTTTCAAGTCTTCGCCGTAGAGCGTTCTGTGCTTCCACCGAGGAGTGTTAACCCCTTCTGTGCCGCGGACGTAGTGGTTACGTCCTGCGGCACAGTGCTGCTGTGCCGAGGACGTAACCACTACGTCCTCGGCACACAGCCCAGAGGGAGCGCTCTCGCTCCCTCTGTGTGCTTCCCCCACCCCCCAAAGTCAGGGATGGAAGGGGAAGCCCTTCCCCTTCCACCCCCGACCCCCCCCACCCCCCCATAATGACGTCAGCGCGCGATCGCGCGCTGACTTCATTATGGGGATTTCGCCGCACAGGAAGCCATTTGCTTCCTGTGCGGCGTGGAGAGAAGAGGTGAGTTCCTCTTCCCGGTGGGTGGGGGGTTTGGGCTAAAGAGGCACCGGGGGAAAGGAAAGGCTTTTCCTTTCCCCCGGTGTCTCTTTGAGCATTCCTGCTGCCCGATCGCATTGCGATCGGGCAGCAGGAATGCCCACTAGACACCAGGGATTTTTTTTTTTTGTTGTTCTTCACCCTTTCTTGTTTGCGGGGAGCGGCCCCTTGGGCAAGGGTCGCTCCCCTTGTGGGGGCAATTAGTTACGGCCATTTCTGCCCCCCTTGGGGGCAGATTGGCCTACTTTTTAGGCGGATCTGCCCCCAAGGGGGGCAGAAACCACTGGATCACCAGGGATTTATATTTTCTGTGCATTTATGTTGGGGGGGGTGCCCCCTTGGGCAAGGGGCGCCCCCCCCAAGGGGGCAGAGAACTGTTGGCCTTTTCTGCCCCCCTTGGGGGCAGATCGGCCTATTTATTTTAGGTCCATCTGCCCCCAAGGGGGGCAGAAGCCACTTAGGCACCAGGGATTGTGTGTGTAGTGAATGGGGGGGCGCCCCCTTGGGCAAGGGTCGCTCCCCTTTGGGGGGCATGTCTTTTAGGGCCATTTCTGCCCCCCTTGAGGGCAGATCAGCCTATTATTTTTAGGCTGATCTGCCCCCAAGGGGGGCAGAAACCACTAGAACGCCAGGGATGTTTTTTTATGTGTTTATTTTTGTGGGGGGGCGTCCCCTTGGGCACGGGGCGCCCCCCCAAGGGGGGCATTGACCTGTTGGCCATTTCTGCCCCCCCTGGGGGCAGATGGGCCTATTTTTCTAGACCCACCTGCCCCCAAGGGGGGCAGAAGCCACGTAGACACCAGGGATAGTGTGTGTGTGTGTGTGTGTTAGTGGATGGGGGGGGGCTTGGGCAAGGGTCGCCCCCCACTTTGGGGGCACATGTACCCAGGCCATTTCTGCACCCCTTGGAGACAGATCAGCCTATTATTTTTAGGCTGATCTGCCCCCAAGGGGGGCAGAAACCACTAGAACGCCAGGGATTTTTTTGTATGTGTTTATTTTTGTGGGGGGGCGTCCCCTTGGGCACGGGGCGCCCTCCCAAGGGGGGCATTGACCTGTTGGCCATTTCTGCCCCCCCTGGGGGCAGATGGGCCTATTTTTCTAGACCCACCTGCCCCCAAGGGGGGCAGAAGCCACGTAGACACCAGGGATAGTGTGTGTGTGTGTGTGTGTGTTAGTGGATGGGGGGGGGCTTGGGCAAGGGTCGCCCCCCACTTTGGGGGCACATGTACCCAGGCCATTTCTGCACCCCTTGGAGACAGATCAGCCTATTATTTTTAGGCTGATCTGCCACCAAGGGGGGCAGAAACCACTAGAACGCCAGGGTTTTTTTTTTATGTGTTTATTTTTGTGGGGGGGCGTCCCCTTGGGCACGGGGCGCCCCCCCAAGGGGGGCATTGACCTGTTGGCCATTTCTGCCCCCCCTGGGGGCAGATGGGCCTATTTTTCTAGACGCACCTGCCCCCAAGGGGGGCAGAAGCCACGTAGACACCAGGGATAGTGTGTGTGTGTGTGTGTGTTAGTGGATGGGGGGGGGCTTGGGCAAGGGTCACCCCCCACTTTGGGGGCACATGTACCCAGGCCATTTCTGCACCCCTTGGAGACAGATCAGCCTATTATTTTTAGGCTGATCTGCCCCCAAGGGGGGCAGAAACCACTAGAACGCCAGGGATTTTTTTTTATGTGTTTATTTTTGTGGGGGGGCGTCCCCTTGGGCACGGGGCCCCCTCCCAAGGGGGGCATTGACCTGTTGGCCATTTCTGCCCCCCCTGGGGGCAGATGGGCCTATTTTTCTAGACCCACCTGCCCCCAAGGGGGGCAGAAGCCACGTAGACACCAGGGATAGTGTGTGTGTGTGTTAGTGGATGGGGGGGGGCTTGGGCAAGGGTCGCCCCCCACTTTGGGGGCACATGTACCCAGGCCATTTCTGCACCCCTTGGAGACAGATCAGCCTATTATTTTTAGGCTGATCTGCCCCCAAGGGGGGCAGAAACCACTAGAACGCCAGGGTTTTTTTTTTATGTGTTTATTTTTGTGGGGGGGGCGTCCCCTTGGGCACGGGGCGCCCCCCCAAGGGGGGCATTGACCTGTTGGCCATTTCTGCCCCCCCCTGGGGGCAGATGGGCCTATTTTTCTAGACGCACCTGCCCCCAAGGGGGGCAGAAGCCACGTAGACACCAGGGATAGTGTGTGTGTGTGTGTGTTAGTGGATGGGGGGGGGCTTGGGCAAGGGTCGCCCCCCACTTTGGGGGCACATGTACCCAGGCCATTTCTGCACCCCTTGGAGACAGATCAGCCTATTATTTTTAGGCTGATCTGCCCCCAAGGGGGGCAGAAACCACTAGAACGCCAGGTTTTTTTTTATGTGTTTATTTTTGTGGGGGGGCGTCCCCTTGGGCACGGGGCGCCCCCCCCAAGGGGGGCATTGACCTGTTGGCCATTTCTGCCCCCCCTGGGGGCAGATGGGCCTATTTTTCTAGACGCACCTGCCCCCAAGGGGGGCAGAAGCCACGTAGACACCAGGGATAGTGTGTGTGTGTGTGTGTGTTAGTGGATGGGGGGGGGCTTGGGCAAGGGTCGCCCCCCACTTTGGGGGCACATGTACCCAGGCCATTTCTGCACCCCTTGGAGACAGATCAGCCTATTATTTTTAGGCTGATCTGCCCCCAAGGGGGGCAGAAACCACTAGAACGCCAGGGATTTTTTTTTATTTGTTTATTTTTGTGGGGGGGCGTCCCCTTGGTCACGGGGCGCCCCCCCAAGGGGGGCATTGACCTGTTGGCCATTTCTACACCCCCTGGGGGCAGATGGGCCTATTTTCTTAGGCCCACCTGCCCCCAAGGGGGCAGAAGCCACTTAGGCACCAGGGATAGTGTTGTGTGTGTTTTTTTTGTTTTTTTTTGTTTGAGGGCTGTCCCCTTTGGCAAGGGTCGCTCTCCATGGGGACACAGTACTAAAGATATTTTTTGGCTTCCTTGGGGCAGACAGGCCTATTTTTTTAGTAGGCCCATCTGCCCCTATGGCAGAATCCACTTAGGCACCAATTTCTAAAATGTTTGATGGTGGGGTGTTTGTCAACTGAAGAAGTCTTTGCATTTGTGATAATAAATGTTTTCCTCCTTTTTGTTCTAGTTCAAAGCTTTTGCTTTATTTGCTGTGGCTCCTTGCGGTTTTGGCGGTGGTTGACCTGCAGTTTGCACAGTTGCATGTTTTAGGTAAGTAAAAACAATTTACTCCAAAGGAGTATTGTTGCCATGCATGAATGACATGTTTGTAGGGGGTGTACTAAATGCAGGATTGTGTGTGAAATTGTCCTTAGGTTTGTGCACAATGATATTTGTTTTGTCTTATTTCTAATTTGCCTTTCTTTCTTTCTTTTTAGTGGGATATCATTGGTGATTGCTGTGTAGTTGCTGGTGAATCAAGCTTTTTCAGGCAAGTGAGCGGTATAGTTTTTGAGTTTGTAACTCTTACTAACAAAGCTACACTTTGTTACTTGTCTTACACAGTGCTGGTTGTTGGTGGTGAATTTGTCCAGTTAATTTTAGCAGGAGAGATCATGGCTAGCCGTAGGATGACCGCTCAGCAGGTGGTTGGTATGCTTTTTGAGTCACAGTCTGATCATGACTATGAGACGGACTCTGCATCTGAGGCAGAGGAGGAAGTCAGAGATTCTGGCAGTGATGTTTCTGTTGGAGGGGAATCTTCTGATGATGAAGCCACACTCAGTGCAGATGAAGGTTCTGTTTTAGAGGAGGACATTGATGTGCCAATAGTGCAGCAACCTGGGGCTGAAAGGTTTCCCGTTAGAAGACCTGATGTCTGGGTTGCCCCAAACATGGAGCAGCCAGAGTTGCCTGCCTTTACTGGTCTCCTGGGGTGTAATGCCAATACAGAGAACTTTATGCCTATCAATTTCTTTGAGTTATTCATGGATGATGTGTTTTTGGAAGAGATTGTTGAGCAGACTAATTTGTATGCGGAGCAGCATTTGAGGGACAACGCTGCTAGACTTAGGCCACACTCTAGAGCTGCCCAGTGGATTCCCACAAATTTGGAGGAGATAAAACAGTTTTTGGGTTTGACTTTTTTGATGGGGTTGATAAGGAAGCCGTCACTGGCTTCTTATTGGTCTACTAGTCCCTTGATGGCAACAGCTATATTTCCAGCTACCATGAGTCGTAATCGGTATTTGCTTCTTCTTAGGATGCTGCATTTTGTTGACAATGCATTAGCCTTGCCACGAGATCACCCAGATTCTGGCCGTCTTTTTAAGATTAGGCCTGTCCTTGATCATTTTGTAGATCGGTTTTCGGAGGTCTATGTTCCAGGCAAAGAGATAAGTGTGGACGAGTCTTTGGTCCTCTTCAAGGGTCGTTTGGTTTTTAGGCAGTACATTCCTAGCAAAAGGGCACGATATGGAATTAAATTGTATATGCTGTCTGAAAGTAGGACAGGATATGTGTATAGTTTCCGTGTGTACACTGGTAGGGATTCCAATATTGACCCCCCTGGTTGTCCTCCCACTTTTGGAGTTACTGAGAAAATAGTGTGGGATCTTGGTAGACGACTGTTCAACAAAGGTCACCATTTGTATGTAGATAACTTCTACACTGGTGTGCAGTTGTTCAAGGAATTGTTTAGAGTGGACACAGTTGCTTGTGGCACAATCCGTTCTAACCGGAAAGGCTATCCAAGGGAGCTTGTCTGTAAAAAACTTGAGAGGGGACAGTGCTGTGCCTTGCGGAACGAGGAGCTGCTAGCTTTGAAATTTTCAGACAAGAGGGATGTCTACATGCTAAGTACCATCCATGATGAGAGTACTTCCCCTGTGACTGTTTGGGGCCAGGTTGCTGAAGTGCGCAAACCTGTGTGCATTTTAGATTATAATAAGCACATGGGAGGTGTAGATAGAGTTGACCAGAGGTTGGAACCTTATACTGCTATTCGTAAGTCTTATGTTTGGTATAAGAAGTTAGCACTTCACCTCTTCCACTTAGCAACCTTCAATGCTTTTATTGTGTTTAGGGATAGGTCTCCAGACTCAAAGATGACATTTGTGAAATTTCAGGAGTCAGTGATAGAGAGCCTTATTGTGGTGGAACAGGCCAGAGTTCCTAGAGAAGCAGTGGTGGAGGATGTGGCTAGATTGAAAGATCGCCACTTTGCTGAGCACATTCCTCCCACACCCAAAAAAGACTTTCCAGCTAAGAAATGTAGAGTGTGTTTTCGAAGAGGTATCCGGAGGGAGTCTCGAATGTACTGCCCAGATTGTCCTTCAAAGCCTGGGCTGTGTGTCGGTGCTTGTTTTAAGAATTACCACACCCAGAAGAATTTCTGGGAACAACCATGAGTGTAAACTCATGTCTGTTTTGTATTTTCATGTGTTTAGTTTCATGGTTAGCATTTCTGTCATGTTCTTAGTTAGAGCTTTTGTGTTTGTTGTTTTGTAATTCTTTCTACTTAGTTAGGGGTTCCTCTGTTTAAAAAAAAAATATATATGATGCCATTGTGTGTGGAGTGGGGCTTGGCTGAGACTGTACATATTGACTTGATGTTGGCTACTGCAACACACTGCCAGCCAAACACCAGTCCACACACTCCCATCAGCTGGTGTGATTGTTGTATCAGGCATGTGGGCGTATGTAAGTGATGGGCCCTTGAGTGGCGCTGTCTGTCGATGTGAGTGTTGTAATGTGCTGGGCCCGTGGCTGGCGGTGTGAATGGCCTTGTGTGTGTCATGTATGAAAGTTGTGTGAATGGACTGTAAAGCGGTTGGTGCCTTGTCGCGGCTTTACAGCTCACGAGCTGTGAGTCATTGGTTCAGTTTTTTGCCTTTCAGTTACTAACAGTGCTTTTCATTTTTGTGAAAGCTCTTGTTAGTAAAATTTGATCCACTGAACCATCACTCACCCTCGTGCCAAATCCAACCAGTATGTGTGGTAAAAATGACCAAACCTGCTCCGCTGTAATCAGGCGTTGCAGCACACCTATGACACGCTAGGTGCCTCAGGTGGGACCCCGATGATGAAGCATGCCACCAACTTGGTTGGTGGGTGAGGGGTCTTTTTCACATAACCTAAGTGTGTTTCTTTTCAAAATTTTAGTGTTTGGCACATCACGGACGTATGTGGGCACATCAAAACGATATATTACAAAACTACCTGTGTTTGGGGGGGGAGAGGGCACCTATGTTTTTGGTCCTGTGTGCGGCCTTCATCTAGGGAAACCTACCAAACCCAGACATTTTTTAAAACTAGACACCCCAAGGAGTCCAGGGAGGAGTGGCTTGCGTGGATCCCCCAACATTTTCTTACCCAGACTCCTCTGTAAACCTCAAAATGTGCTTAAAAAAAGCATATTTTCCTGACTTTTCTTCGTATGATCACCACTCCAGCACAAAATTCCTACTCCCCAGTGTTCCCTCAGTCTCCCAAATAAAATGACACCTCACGTATGTGGGTCCCCAAAGCAGAGTCAGTCTAAAGATGTATAAAAGAATATGTCCTTATAAACTCGCAGTACTATCCCCTGTATCTCTACAAGTTTTGGGCCTTATTCTGTTGGAGGCACCTGGCCCACCCACACAAGTGAGGTATCATTTTTATCGGGAGACTTGGGGGAACGCTGGGTGGAAGGAAATTTGTGGCTCCACTCAGATTCCAGAACTTTCTGTCACCGAAATGTGTGAAAAATGCGTTTTTTTAGCCAAAATTTGAGGTTTGGAAAGGATTCTGGGTAACAGAACCTGGTCAGAGCCCCTCAAGTCACCCCATCTTGGATTCCCCTAGGTCTCTAGTTTTCAGAAAAGCACAGGTTTGGTAGGTTTCCCTAGGTGCTGGCTGAGCTACAGGCCAAAAACTACAGGTAGGCACTGTTTTCAATGAAAAAATGTGATGTGTCCACGCTGCGCTTTGGGGCGTTTCCTGTCGCGGGCGCTAGGCCTACCCACACAAGTGAGGTATCATTTTTATCGGGAGACGTGGGGGAACGCTGGGTGGAAGGAAATTTGTGGCCCCTCTCAGATTCCAGAACTTTCTGCCACAGAAATGTGAGGAACATGTGTTTTTTTAGCCAAATTTTGAGCTTTGCAAAGGACTCTGGGTAACAGAACCTGGTCCGAGCCACACAAATCACCCCATCTTGGATTCCCCTAGGTCTCTAGTTTTCAGAAATGCACAGGTTTGGTAGGTTTCCCTAGGTGGCGGCTGAGCTAGAGGCCAAAATCTACAGGTAGGCACTTTGCTAAAAACAGGTCTATTTTCTGTGATGTGTCCACGTTGCGCTTTGGGGCGTTTCCTGTCGCGGGCGCTAGGCCTACCCACACAAGTGAGGTATCATTTTTATCGGGAGACATGGGGGAACGCTGGGTGGAAGGAAATTTGTGGCCCCTCTCAGATTCCAGAACTTTCTGCCACAGAAATGTGAGGAACATGTGTTTTTTTAGCCAAATTTTGAGCTTTGCAAAGGATTCTGGATAACAGAACCTGGTCCGAGCCACACAAATCACCCCATCTTGGATTCCCCTAGGTCTCTAGTTTTCAGAAATGCACAGGTTTGGTAGGTTTCCCTAGGTGGCGGCTGAGCTAGAGGCCAAAATCTACAGGTAGGCACTTTGCTAAAAACAGGTCTATTTTCTGTGATGTGTCCACGTTGCGCTTTGGGGCGTTTCCTGTCGCGGGCGCTAGGCCTACCCACACAAGTGAGGTATCATTTTTATCGGGAGACGTGGGGGAACGCTGGGTGGAAGGAAATTTGTGGCTCCTCTCAGATTCCAGAACTTTCTGCCACAGAAATGTGAGGAACATGTGTTTTTTTAGCTAAATTTTGAGCTTTGCAAAGGATTCTGGGTAACAGAACCTGGTCCGAGCCCCGCCAGTCACCCCTCCTTGGATTCCCCTAGGTCTCTAGTTTTCAGAAATGTACAGGTTTGGTAGGTTTCCCTAGGTGCCGGCTGAGCTAGAGGCCAAAATCTACAGGGAGTCACTTCGCAAAAAACACCTCTGTTTTCTTCCAAAATTTTGGTGGTGTCCACGTTGCGCTTTGGGGCGTTTCCTGTCGCGGGCGCTAGGCCTACCCACACAAGTGAGGTATCATTTTTATCGGGAGACGTGGGGAAACGCTGGGTGGAAGGAAATTTGTGGCCCCTCTCAGATTCCAGAACTTTCTGCCACAGAAATGTGAGGAACATGTGTTTTTTTAGCCAAATTTTGAGCTTTGCAAAGGATTCTGGGTAACAGAACCTGGTCCGAGCCACACAAATCACCCCATCTTGGATTCCCCTATGTCTCTAGTTTTCAGAAATGCACAGGTTTGGTAGGTTTCCCTAGGTGGCGGCTGAGCTAGAGGCCAAAATCTACAGGTAGGCACTTTGCTAAAAACAGGTCTATTTTCTGTGATGTGTCCACGTTGCGCTTTGGGGCGTTTCCTGTCGCGGGCGCTAGGCCTACCCACACAAGTGAGGTATCATTTTTATCGGGAGACGTGGGGGAACGCTGGGTGGAAGGAAATTTGTGGCTCCTCTCAGATTCCAGAACTTTCTGCCACAGAAATGTGAGGAACATGTGTTTTTTTAGCTAAATTTTGAGCTTTGCAAAGGATTCTGGGTAACAGAACCTGGTCCGAGCCCCGCCAGTCACCCCTCCTTGGATTCCCCTAGGTCTCTAGTTTTCAGAAATGTACAGGTTTGGTAGGTTTCCCTAGGTGCCGGCTGAGCCAGAGGCCAAAATCTACAGGTAGTCACTTCGCAAAAAACACCTCTGTTTTCTTCCAAAATTTTGGTGGTGTCCACGTTGCGCTTTGGGGCGTTTCCTGTCGCGGGCGCTAGGCCTACCCACACAAGTGAGGTATCATTTTTATCGGGAGACGTGGGGAAACGCTGGGTGGAAGGAAATTTGTGGCTCCTCTCAGATTCCAGAACTTTCTGCCACAGAAATGTGAGGAACATGTGTTTTTTTAGCCAAATTTTGAGCTTTGCAAAGGATTCTGGGTAACAGAACCTGGTCCGAGCCACACAAATCACCCCATCTTGGATTCCCCTATGTCTCTAGTTTTCAGAAATGCACAGGTTTGGTAGGTTTCCCTAGGTGGCGGCTGAGCTAGAGGCCAAAATCTACAGGTAGGCACTTTGCTAAAAACAGGTCTATTTTCTGTGATGTGTCCACGTTGCGCTTTGGGGCGTTTCCTGTCGCGGGCGCTAGGCCTACCCACACAAGTGAGGTATCATTTTTATCGGGAGACATGGGGGAACGCTGGGTGGAAGGAAATTTGTGGCCCCTCTCAGATTCCAGAACTTTCTGCCACAGAAATGTGAGGAACATGTGTTTTTTTAGCCAAATTTTGAGCTTTGCAAAGGATTCTGGATAACAGAACCTGGTCCGAGCCACACAAATCACCCCATCTTGGATTCCCCTAGGTCTCTAGTTTTCAGAAATGCACAGGTTTGGTAGGTTTCCCTAGGTGGCGGCTGAGCTAGAGGCCAAAATCTACAGGTAGGCACTTTGCTAAAAACAGGTCTATTTTCTGTGATGTGTCCACGTTGCGCTTTGGGGCGTTTCCTGTCGCGGGCGCTAGGCCTACCCACACAAGTGAGGTATCATTTTTATCGGGAGACGTGGGGGAACGCTGGGTGGAAGGAAATTTGTGGCTCCTCTCAGATTCCAGAACTTTCTGCCACAGAAATGTGAGGAACATGTGTTTTTTTAGCTAAATTTTGAGATTTGCAAAGGATTCTGGGTAACAGAACCTGGTCCGAGCCCCGCCAGTCACCCCTCCTTGGATTCCCCTAGGTCTCTAGTTTTCAGAAATGTACAGGTTTGGTAGGTTTCCCTAGGTGCCGGCTGAGCTAGAGGCCAAAATCTACAGGTAGTCACTTCGCAAAAAACACCTCTGTTTTCTTCCAAAATTTTGGTGGTGTCCACGTTGCGCTTTGGGGCGTTTCCTGTCGCGGGCGCTAGGCCTACCCACACAAGTGAGGTATCATTTTTATCGGGAGACGTGGGGGAACGCTGGGTGGAAGGAAATTTGTGGCCCCTCTCAGATTCCAGAACTTTCTGCCACAGAAATGTGAGGAACATGTGTTTTTTTAGCCAAATTTTGAGGTTTGCAAAGGATTCTGGATAACAGAACCTGGTCCGAGCCACACAAATCACCCCATCTTGGATTCCCCTAGGTCTCTAGTTTTCAGAAATGCACAGGTTTGGTAGGTTTCCCTAGGTGGCGGCTGAGCTAGAGGCCAAAATCTACAGGTAGGCACTTTGCTAAAAACAGGTCTATTTTCTGTGATGTGTCCACGTTGCGCTTTGGGGCGTTTCCTGTCGCGGGCGCTAGGCCTACCCACACAAGTGAGGTATCATTTTTATCGGGAGACGTGGGGGAACGCTGGGTGGAAGGAAATTTGTGGCTCCTCTCAGATTCCAGAACTTTCTGCCACAGAAATGTGAGGAACATGTGTTTTTTTAGCTAAATTTTGAGCTTTGCAAAGGATTCTGGGTAACAGAACCTGGTCCGAGCCCCGCCAGTCACCCCTCCTTGGATTCCCCTAGGTCTCTAGTTTTCAGAAATGTACAGGTTTGGTAGGTTTCCCTAGGTGCCGGCTGAGCTAGAGGCCAAAATCTACAGGTAGTCACTTCGCAAAAAACACCTCTGTTTTCTTCCAAAATTTTGGTGGTGTCCACGTTGCGCTTTGGGGCGTTTCCTGTCGCGGGCGCTAGGCCTACCCACACAAGTGAGGTATCATTTTTATCGGGAGACGTGGGGAAACGCTGGGTGGAAGGAAATTTGTGGCCCCTCTCAGATTCCAGAACTTTCTGCCACAGAAATGTGAGGAACATGTGTTTTTTTAGCCAAATTTTGAGCTTTGCAAAGGATTCTGGGTAACAGAACCTGGTCCGAGCCACACAAATCACCCCATCTTGGATTCCCCTATGTCTCTAGTTTTCAGAAATGCACAGGTTTGGTAGGTTTCCCTAGGTGGCGGCTGAGCTAGAGGCCAAAATCTACAGGTAGGCACTTTGCTAAAAACAGGTCTATTTTCTGTGATGTGTCCACGTTGCGCTTTGGGGCGTTTCCTGTCGCGGGCGCTAGGCCTACCCACACAAGTGAGGTATCATTTTTATCGGGAGACGTGGGGGAACGCTGGGTGGAAGGAAATTTGTGGCTCCTCTCAGATTCCAGAACTTTCTGCCACAGAAATGTGAGGAACATGTGTTTTTTTAGCTAAATTTTGAGCTTTGCAAAGGATTCTGGGTAACAGAACCTGGTCCGAGCCCCGCCAGTCACCCCTCCTTGGATTCCCCTAGGTCTCTAGTTTTCAGAAATGTACAGGTTTGGTAGGTTTCCCTAGGTGCCGGCTGAGCTAGAGGCCAAAATCTACAGGTAGTCACTTCGCAAAAAACACCTCTGTTTTCTTCCAAAATTTTGGTGGTGTCCACGTTGCGCTTTGGGGCGTTTCCTGTCGCGGGCGCTAGGCCTACCCACACAAGTGAGGTATCATTTTTATCGGGAGACGTGGGGGAACGCTGGGTGGAAGGAAATTTGTGGCCCCTCTCAGATTCCAGAACTTTCTGCCACAGAAATGTGAGGAACATGTGTTTTTTTAGCCAAATTTTGAGGTTTGCAAAGGATTCTGGGTAACAGAACCTGGTCCGAGCCACACAAATCACCCCATCTTGGATTCCCCTAGGTCTCTAGTTTTCAGAAATGCACAGGTTTGGTAGGTTTCCCTAGGTGGCGGCTGAGCTAGAGGCCAAAATCTACAGGTAGGCACTTTGCTAAAAACAGGTCTATTTTCTGTGATGTGTCCACGTTGCGCTTTGGGGCGTTTCCTGTCGCGGGCGCTAGGCCTACCCACACAAGTGAGGTATCATTTTTATCGGGAGACGTGGGGGAACGCTGGGTGGAAGGACATTTGTGGCTCCTCTCAGATTCCAGAACTTTCTGCCACAGAAATGTGAGGAACATGTGTTTTTTTAGCTAAATTTTGAGCTTTGCAAAGGATTCTGGGTAACAGAACCTGGTCCGAGCCCCGCCAGTCACCCCTCCTTGGATTCCCCTAGGTCTCTAGTTTTCAGAAATGTACAGGTTTGGTAGGTTTCCCTAGGTGCCGGCTGAGCTAGAGGCCAAAATCTACAGGTAGTCACTTCGCAAAAAACACCTCTGTTTTCTTCCAAAATTTTGGTGGTGTCCACGTTGCGCTTTGGGGCGTTTCCTGTCGCGGGCGCTAGGCCTACCCACACAAGTGAGGTATCATTTTTATCGGGAGACGTGGGGGAACGCTGGGTGGAAGGAAATTTGTGGCCCCTCTCAGATTCCAGAACTTTCTGCCACAGAAATGTGAGGAACATGTGTTTTTTTAGCCAAATTTTTGAGCTTTACAAAGGATTCTGGGTAACAGAACCTGGTCCGAGCCCCGCCAGTCACCCCTCCTTGGATTCCCCTAGGTCTCTAGTTTTCAGAAATGCACAGGTTTGGTCGGTTTCCCTAGGTGGCGGCTGAGCTAGAGGCCAAAATCTACAGGTAGGCACTTTGCTAAAAACAGGTCTGTTTTCTGTGATGTGTCCACGTTGCGCTTTGGTGCGTTTCCTGTCGCGGGCGCTAGGCCTACCCACACAAGTGAGGTATCATTTTTATCGGGAGACGTGGGGGAACGCTGGGTGGAAGGAAATTTGTGGCTCCTCTCAGATTCCAGAACTTTCTGCCACAGTAATGTGAGGAACATGTGTTTTTTTAGCCAATTTTTGAGCTTTGCAAAGGATTCTGGGTAACAGAACCTGGTCCGAGTCCCGCCAGTCACCCCTCCTTGGATTCCCCTAGGTCTCTAGTTTTCAGAAATGTACAGGTTTGGTAGGTTTCCCTAGGTGCCGGCTGAGCTAGAGGCCAAAATCTACAGGTAGTCACTTCGCAAAAAACACCTCTGTTTTCTTCCAAAATTTTGGTGGTGTCCACGTTGCGCTTTGGGGCGTTTCCTGTCGCGGGCGCTAGGCCTACCCACGCAAGTGAGGTATCATTTTTATCGGGAGACTTGGGGGAACGCTGGGTGGAAGGAAATTTGTGGCTCCTCCCAGATTCCAGAACTTTCTGCCACAGAAATGTGAGGAACATGTGTTTTTTTTAGCCACTTTTTGAGCTTTGCAAAGGATTCTGGGTAACAGAACCTGGTCCGAGCCCCGCCAGTCACCCCTCCTTGGATTCCCCTAGGTCTCTAGTTTTCAGAAATGCACAGGTTTGGTAGGTTTCCCTAGGTGGCGGCTGAGCTAGAGGCCAAAATCTACAGGTAGGCACTTTGCTAAAAACAGGTCTGTTTTCTGTGATGTGTCCACGTTGCGCTTTGGGGCATTTCCTGTCGCAGGCGCTAGGCCTACCCACACAAGTGAGGTATCATTTTTATCGGGAGACGTGGGGGAACGCTGGGTGGAAGGAAATTTGTGGCTCCTCCCAGATTCCAGAACTTTCTGCCACAGAAATGTGAGGAACATGTGTTTTTTTTAGCCACTTTTTGAGCTTTGCAAAGGATTCTGGGTAACAGAACCTGGTCCGAGCCCCGCCAGTCACCCCTCCTTGGATTCCCCTAGGTCTCTAGTTTTCAGAAATGTACAGGTTTGGTAGGTTTCCCTAGGTGCCGGCTGAGCTAGAGGCCAAAATC
Organism: Pleurodeles waltl; assembly: GCF_031143425.1. NCBI lineage: Eukaryota > Metazoa > Chordata > Amphibia > Caudata > Salamandridae > Pleurodeles > Pleurodeles waltl. The sequence continues at coordinate 1,780,665,458 of NC_090440.1, read as the reverse complement.
TACAGGTAGTCACTTCGCAAAAAACACCTCTGTTTTCTTCCCAAATTTTGGTGGTGTCCACGTTGCGCTTTGGGGCGTTTCCTGTCGCGGGCGCTAGGCCTACCCACGCAAGTGAGGTATCATTTTTATCGGGAGACTTGGGGGAATGCTGGGTGGAAGGAAATTTGTGGCTTCTCCCAGATTCCAGCACTTTCTGCCACAGAAATGTGAGGAACATGTGTTTTTTTTAGCCAATTTTTGAGCTTTGCAAAGGATTCTGGGTAACAGAACCTGGTCCGAGCCCCGCCAGTCACCCCTCCTTGGATTCCCCTAGGTCTCTAGTTTTCAGAAATGCACAGGTTTGGTAGGTTTCCCTAGGTGGCGGCTGAGCTAGAGGCCAAAATCTACAGGTAGGCACTTTGCTAAAAACAGGTCTGTTTTCTGTGATGTGTCCACGTTGCGCTTTGGGGCGTTTCCTGTCGCGGGCGCTAGGCCTACCCACACAAGTGAGGTATCATTTTTATCGGGAGACGTGGGGGAACGCTGGGTGGAAGGAAATTTGTGGCTCCTCTCAGATTCCAGAACTTTCTGCCACAGAAATGTGAGGAACATGTGTTTTTTTAGCCAATTTTTGAGCTTTGCAAAGGATTCTGGGTAACAGAACCTGGTCCGAGCCCCGCCAGTCACCCCTCCTTGGATTCCCCTAGGTCTCTAGTTTTCAGAAATGCACAGGTTTGGTAGGTTTCCCTAGGTGGCGGCTGAGCTAGAGGCCAAAATCTACAGGTAGGCACTTTGCTAAAAACAGGTCTGTTTTCTGTGATGTGTCCACGTTGCGCTTTGGGGCGTTTCCTGTCGCGGGCACTAGGCCTACCCACACAAGTGAGGTATCATTTTTATCGGGAGACGTGGGGGAACGCTGGGTGGAAGGAAATTTGTGGCTCCTCTCAGATTCCAGAACTTTCTGCCACAGAAATGTGAGGAACATGTGTTTTTTTAGCCAAATTTTGAGGTTTGCAAAGGATTCTGGGTAACAGAACCTGGTCCGAGCCACACAAATCACCCCATCTTGGATTCCCCTAGGTCTCTAGTTTTCAGAAATGCACAGGTTTGGTAGGTTTCCCTAGGTGGCGGCTGAGCTAAGGGCCAAAATCTACAGGTAGGCACTTTGCTAAAAACAGGTCTGTTTTCTGTGATGTGTCCACGTTGCGCTTTGGGGCATTTCCTGTCGCGGGCGCTAGGCCTACCCACACAAGTGAGGTATCATTTTTATCGGGAGACGTGGGGGAACGCTGGGTGGAAGGAAATTTGTGGCTCCTCTCAGATTCCAGAACTTTCTGCCACAGAAATGTGAGGAACATGTGTTTTTTTAGCCAAATTTTGAGGTTTGCAAAGGATTCTGGGTAACAGAACCTGGTCCGAGCCCCGCCAGTCACCCCTCCTTGGATTCCCCTAGGTCTCTAGTTTTCAGAAATGCACAGGTTTGGTAGGTTTCCCTAGGTGGCGGCTGAGCTAGAGGCCAAAATCTACAGGTAGGCACTTTGCTAAAAACAGGTCTGTTTTCTGTGATGTGTCCACGTTGCGCTTTGGGGCGTTTCCTGTCGCGGGCGCTAGGCCTACCCACACAAGTGAGGTATCATTTTTATCGGGAGACGTGGGGGAACGCTGGGTGGAAGGAAATTTGTGGCTCCTCTCAGATTCCAGAACTTTCTGCCACAGAAATGTGAGGAACATGTGTTTTTTTAGCCAAATTTTGAGGTTTGCAAAGGATTCTGGGTAACAGAACCTGGTCCGAGCCACACAAATCACCCCATCTTGGATTCCCCTAGGTCTCTAGTTTTCAGAAATGCACAGGTTTGGTAGGTTTCCCTAGGTGGCGGCTGAGCTAGAGGCCAAAATCTACAGGTAGGCACTTTGCTAAAAACAGGTCTATTTTCTGTGATGTGTCCACGTTGCGCTTTGGGGCGTTTCCTGTCGCGGGCGCTAGGCCTACCCACACAAGTGAGGTATCATTTTTATCGGGAGACGTGGGGGAACGCTGGGTGGAAGGAAATTTGTGGCTCCTCTCAGATTCCAGAACTTTCTGCCACAGAAATGTGAGGAACATGTGTTTTTTTAGCCAAATTGTGAGGTTTGCAAAAGATTCTGGGTAACAGAACCTGGTCCGAGCCACACAAATCACCCCATCTTGGATTCCCCTAGGTCTCTAGTTTTCAGAAATGCACAGGTTTGGTAGGTTTCCCTAGGTGGCGGCTGAGCTAGAGGCCAAAATCTACAGGTAGGCACTTTGCTAAAAACAGGTCTGTTTTCTGTGATGTGTCCACGTTGCGCTTTGGGGCGTTTCCTGTCGCGGGCGCTAGGCCTACCCACACAAGTGAGGTATCATTTTTATCGGGAGACTTGGGGGAACATAGAATAGCAAAACAAGTGTTATTGCCCCTTGTCTTTCTCTACATTTTTCCCTTCCAAATATAAGACAGTGTGTAAAAAAGACGTCTATTTGAGAAATGCCCTGTAATTCACATGCTAGTATGGGCACCCCGGAATTCAGAGATGTGCAAATAACCACTGCTTCTCAACACCTTATCTTGTGCCCATTTTGGAAATACAAAGGTTTTCTTGATAGCTATTTTTTACTCTTTATATTTCAGCAAATGAATTGCTGTATACCCGGCATAGAATGAAAACCCACTGCAGGGTGCAGGTCATTTATTGGCTCTGGGTACCTAGAGTTCTTGATGAACCTACAAGCCCTATATATCCCCGCAACCAGAAGAGTCCAGCAGACGTAACGGTATATTGCTTTCGAAAATCTGACATTGCAGGAAAAAGTTACAGAGTAAAACTTAGAGAAAAATTGATGTTTTTTTCACCTCAATTTCAATATTTTTCTTTTTCAGTTGTTATTTTCTGTAGGAAACCCTTGTAGGATCTACACAAATTACCCCTTGCTGAATTCAGAATTTTGTCTACTTTTCAGAAATGTTGCGGTTTATGGGATCCAGCGTTGGTTTCATGCCCATTCCTGTCACTGACTGGAAGGAGGCTGAAAGCACAAAAAATCGTAAAAATGGGGTATGTCCCAGTAAAATGCCAAAATTGGGTTGAAAAATTGGGTTTTCTGATTCAAGTCTGCCTGTTCCTGAAAGCTGGGAAGCTGGTGATTTTATCACCGCAAACCCTTTGTTGATGCCCTTTTCAGGGAAAAAACCACAAGCCTTCTTCTGCAGCCCATTTTTCCCATTTTTTTTAAAAAAACGAAATTTTCACTGTTTTTTGGCTAATTTCTTGGCCTCCTTCTGGGGAACCCACAAAGTCTGGGTACCTCTAGAATCCCTAGGATGTTGGAAAAAAAGGACGCAAATTTGGCGTGGGTAGCTTATGTGAACAAAAAGTTATGAGGGCCTAAGCGCGAACTGCTCCAAATAGCCAAAAAAAGGCTCGGCACAGGAGGGGGAAAAGGCCTGGCAGCGAAGGGGTTAAACTAATAATACACCTGAGAGACTGGTTTGGACAGGGTCGTCTGTGAAGTAAAGAACGGCCGGGGCCTCTTTCACAGACCTTGCCTTGGATGTACTAGGTAGGGCACGTTTTACACAGAATTGCTTCAGCCCGACTAGTGGGGCCAGTTAGCAAATCTTACAACGGACACACTCAGCTGCTCTTTGATCACAAACGTTGTACTATTCGAGTCGGCTTTCCAGCCTTATCGCACCTCGGCAGCGCACTTGTTTACTGTGGCAGTGTCTGCGGATCGTGTTTGTTGTGAGTTTAAAGCTGGGTAAGGTGTGAGGTGTCTAGACCGGAACGGATGTTGGACCCCGTGTTCTTGACGCACGCGTCTCCTCGCATAAGAATGGTTCAGAGCAGCCCCGTGGGGTCTGGGTTACAGGCACCGGCACTGCAGGGGTTAAAGGCGGCTACACAAATACAAGTAAAGGTAGGTCGTTAACAGGGTGATGTGATTGAAATCACCCTTTACCTGAACATTGGTAGTAGCGACGTGTTCAGACGAGCGTAGCGGCTCTTCTTGGAAGAGAGTGGGCCGTAACGATCTGAAAAATGCACTTGAATATCTCATTAAAGCCTCAAACCTGGTCGAAATCTCATTATTAGTTTTGTGTAGGCCACTGACCATGAGCGGAGCCTACCCTCCCTCCTTCAGGAGCCAATTAGGTCTTCTGTAAATGAGACAAATATGTTTTGAAACTCAAAATAGAATGTTCCTGTGTTGGTCGTGTTCTGCGGGCCAAATGCTCCCACTCATTAGTGACATTCAATTTGTATTCATTTGTGTTTAAGATGCCAAATAATGATGTGCCTAATCTATACACTGGTGAATAATATGTAGTCATTTACGGCACTTGCTAGAGGAAAGGTATTACTATAGAAACGGGGCAAGAAGGCTAGATATGAAAGGAATGTATTTTTTGTGTTTTATATGTGGCACCCATGGTATTCGAAAGTAAAAACAACTGTTCTGGTACATGCAATTGTGCATTTTTTTCAAAGGCCGTTTGTGTTCAGCTTCAGATTTTTCTCTAATTTAAGTAGATATTTTTTGCAGATTCCTGCCCACTTGGATGTGCTTGCACACATATCATTGATAAGTTATTAAAGTGTCCAGTATTGTACAATCTCGACAATCACACTGGCATATAATGTTAAATTACATTATACAAGAAGCAGGGCAAATGAAAGGGGCAGTAGAAAGGGGGAGAGATATGCGAACTTGTAGAAGTACTAAGTGAGCGAAACACAATGTTTTGTAAAATAATGAACATTTTTTAGGGTTTTCAAAACAGAGATGAGATAGAGTGTATGTGTTTTTGTCAGTGTGTGTACATAAATGGCAGGTGAAAGCTGACAAACACCTCACCGTACCCAACTGAAAGCAACTGTATTCAACTATTCTACAGAAAATACATTTATTAGGGGAGTGTAACACCCCAAATACTCACTCTGAAGCTACTCCCCTGGGTGTTCGTATGGTCCTAGTGCCCCATGCACTCGTCGTGCCAACATCGCCCCCTTTTGTTGACAAAATATACCTGTTCTCCACAGTCACCTTTACTCTCCCTATGCTAATGGAGAGCGAGAGAGAGAGAGAGAGAGAGAGAGAGAGAGAGAGAGAGAGACTCTCTCTCTCTCTGCAGTTATTCTCCAAGTCAATCATAGTTCTTCAATAAGTCTTTTGTGCTTCCTGCTCACTCTTGTTGGACAGGAGCTCTCCTTTCCCTGGTCCTTTTCTTCTTCTGCATCTTCGGCCGGGGGAGCCCTCCCACTTGGGCAGAGCCGCTTCCATTGGTTCTTCTTTGTCTTCACTCAGAGATGTCCGTTCGTCATTTGGCCGTGCCTCTCCTTTGTCCTCATCTGATGTTCTGAACTCTCTGAAGTGAGAGCTGTTCCTGGTTGTGGAGTAAGAACCTATCACTACCCTGATCATCAATTCTTTAATGTTGGTTATCTTCAGAGTTTGCTCTAGAAAGCGCTGTCAGATTTTCATTTTTGTAGTTGGCGTACAAAGACCTGGTCTCCCAGTTTTAGGCCAGATGACGTGGCATGCTCTCGTGGATCAGCTTGTCTTGGCCTCTTGATCACATGCAACAGTGTCACTGTGATCTGATGGAGCTGTGGGTTCCAGTTGAGGCAGACAGGTCCTGCTCTCCCCAGTACCAGTTCTGATGGGCACTTTCCTGTGGAACTATGTGGGGTGTTGTGGTAATCCTGAAGCTCTTGGCACAGTGCTTGTCCCACGGAGATGTGTCTTTAGTGTCAGAGGTGCATCTCGAGCTGCACAAATGTCATCCAGAATTGGTAACATGGAGTTGTCGATGTCAATGACACCTGGCGCACTATGGGAAATCGAGAGTACTCATTGATGATGACCAGCAGATAGCCACCAGTGTCCAAAGGGCCATAGAAGTCTCTGGCCAGCGTTGTCTATACAGCCTAAGGAAGGTCAGATATTCGTAGCTGCTCTGGCATGGTGGCCTGCCTGTTACCTGGCAGAGATGACAGTTCATGATCATGTCCTCTACCAGATGCTCAAGTCCCGGGGGCCATACTTTCTCTCTCAGCATTTTTTTGTTGCCACCATGCCTCTGCGAGACTCATGTTCAAGACTGACCGTCAATCTTCAAGTGTCTCTGGTATGACTACCCTGGTGCCTCGGAGCAGTTTTCCTTGCTCTGTTTCCGATATTCCTCCTGCACCTGTTTGAATGCAAGTATTTCCTCGCCCTGACCCCTTCATCTACTGGGCTGCCGTTGGTCACACATCTCCACCTCTGTTGTTGCATTAGTGTTTTGACTGTTTGTAGTGTGATGTCAGCCATCGTCTCTTTCTCCAGTTCTTCCATCATTATTGAGGTGGGTGCGTTTTGTTGCAGCACAAAGTTGAGGTATTCCTCGGCCATGGAGGATGTCTCTGTTGTCCGGGGTAAGGGATATTGCGAAATGTAGTTGGCAGGGTAGTGCTCCTTCCCTGGTTTGTGCACTATTTTGAAATCATAGTCCATCAGGCATATTCCCCACCTTTCAATGCGCAGTGGAATTTTTGCATTGGGTTTGCCGCAGATTGTGACCATAGCCTGGTGGTCTGTCACCATGGTGAATGGCTTCCCGTAGGTGAACATGTAGTAGTGCTTGCATACTCAGACCACGCTAGGCTTTCTTTCTCTAGTTGGGAGTATGTCTGTTCTACGACCGACAAGCTTCTGCTTGAATATGCAACAATGTGCCTTAGTGAGTCTCTTCCGGGCTTATGTTGTGTGGGAATGGCTCCTAATCCCACTGGGGTAGTATCTATGGTGAGCTCCGTACATAGGGATGCATCAAAGTATGCAAGGTGGTCCTTGGCTGTGATGGCATTCCGAATGTCCTCGAACACCTTGTCACAGTTTGAGGTCTACAGAAATGGTTGCCCTTGTTTGGTCAGTTCATGAATTGGGGTGCTCACCATGGCAAAGTCTTTGATGTAACGAACACAGTAACTTGCCAAACACAGAAATTATTTAACTTCTGCTATATCCACTGGAGGCCATGTTTTGCAGAGTGTTTCTACTTTGCTGGGATTTGGCCGCATCCCTTTCTGGGAGAAAATGTGTCCAAAGAAAACTCTCTCTCTTTCCCAGCTCACATATGTCTTGATTCAGTGGCAGGCAAGCCATTTCCAACTATCTTCTGCAGTGCCTAGTTGTGTTCATCATTTGTGTGACCAAATACTAGGATGTCATTGCTGTAATTTAGACAGTTCTTTACGGGCCTGATCACTCATCGTACCAGCTCCTGAATTTCAGCTGCTGATGACACCTCAAAGCTTAATCATTTGTAACGAGATAGTCCTAGGTGGGTGGAAAAGGTGGTGATGTAGCAGGATTGCAGGTCTAGTTCCAGTTGATGGTAGCCCTTGAATAAGTCAAGCGTGGAGAATACAGAAGCCACAGTGAGGAAGCTGATCATGTCATTTAGGTGAGGGCCTGGTTGCCTTTCTCTTTCAGTGGCTGAGTTCGGTAAGCGCATGTCGACACAAATTCAGATTTTTTGCGTGACACCCATGGAGTTGGTCCTTCTGCGGGCTTGATGATGTCCTGTGCTAGCAGACTCTTTAGTTGTTCCTCTGCCTGCGGCTGGAGGTGCACAGAGGCTCTGTGGTGATTTTGAGCCACTGGTTTGATTGCTTCAATAATGTGAAGGGTGACCTGCATGTCCTTCAGCTTGCCAAGCCCTTTGAGGATCGTTGGGTGTTCTTTTAGGATGCTGTGACTCTCAGCTATGTGATACATCATGGCTAGGAGGCCCATCACTCGAGGAGTGACACTGCTGAGCAGACACATCACTGGAACGTCTTCCCATAGGATGTGTATCTGTTCTCTCACAGATGTATCATTGTACGTGAGCGTCTCCATGAATTTCCCCACATTCAATATGGGTTATTTTGCATCCCATATAAAGATGTCAGCAGTAAAAGGCAACAGCGGAGGCTTGTGTTTCATTTTCTTATACTCCGACGTGCACATAATGTTGCATATGGCTCCCCTGTCGAGTGTAAAATGTGTTGTGTGACTTCCGACCTGCAGATCTACCTTTGCTATCTTCCTTATTTTCGTTTGTAAACTAGTTGAACATGTTCAGATGCTCATTCTTGGGCTGGGGCAGTGTTGGCCAGTAGTGCCAGCCCCCGTTCCCCAGAACCCTGCCTCGTTTCTTAGTGACCGGAAGTGGTGTCCAGTGACCACATGCACACCTTGTGTGCATGTGGTCCTAATGCCCCATGCGCCCGTCGTGCAGACAGATTCTGTGTGCAAGCATAACTGAAAGTAATCAATATGTTGTAACTTCTTTCGGGATGTAGTAATCTGTACCTAAAAATGACTTCAGTAGAGATCATACAGGGGAGATGCTTCTTAGTGGGGTTGATTTTAGTAAACACCATTGCACACATTTTCCAATAAACCTAAACTAAGCTCCTGATCTGAAAGAAGATTGATTTACTGACATTGCCCTGCTCACATTGACATCCCACTAGCATGGCCTGGTCATGGTCCTATATATTGAGGAGCATAATTTCATTTAAATTGCACAAGGAATCGCAATCAACTGCTTCTTCATTATACTATCAGCCCCCCATCAATACATTAGGTCTATAACACCTCAATTAAGGATAGGGTAAACATCTGTGCCACCTGGCATGAATTTCACGAGAAGCCTTTTCTCTATGATAATCAGAAAAGCAACCAGTTCTATGTATTTTCTCAATTGCCAATCACAGATAACCGACTTTGACTAACTTTAAGACCATATATTTGACTGGGGTTCAAGCTCCATGTGGTTAATGCATGAAGGCTCTTCCTTGAGGGTTCTTCTTCAATCTGCTCCCCTTTGCTCCTCTCGCTCACCCGATTTCTCTATTTCTCTAACTTTTGCTCCGCTACCTCGCCGGACTCTGCCTGTGCCTCTTTGACTTTTGTTCCTCTTTCATCTCTCTCTGCACATCTTTCAAACTCGTTTTGTGCATTGTTGTGTGACTCTTTCTATTACTCATGTGCCTTTTCACGCCTCTCTGTGCATTTTTCAAACTTGTTCAGCCTCTTAGCCTCATTTTTACCTTCTTTTTCTGTGCCTCTTCTGTCATTTTTCAGACTCGTTTGTTTCTTTTTACCTCTCTCTGTAAAACATTTATTCCTCCTTTTGAGGTTTTCTTGCTTATTTGCCCTTCGTGTCCGTTGTTGTCCTGCTCCCCTTGTTGTACATCTGTTTATAGACTTCTGTGCTTGTTTATCTTGTGCCAAGTAGTCCCCTGCCATTCTTCTGCACTCATTCCCCCAACACCAATTACCTGTTCCCCTCTGTCTCCAGATTCCCATCTTCTTCCCCCCACCTTTTTCCTCTTCCCCCCCTCAGAGGATTTACTTAATAGCGGCCTCAGAGTGGACCAGGCATTAATCAGGGGGTTAGCCTTAGCCCCCCTAGGACTTAAATGTGACTAGTCCTCTGACCAGTCAAAGCCCATTTGGACTGAGCTCTTCACCTGAGGGACCAGCATTGCTCCTGTCTGCTCCTCTCGCTCTCCTGATCCCTCTTTCACTACTGTCCCTCGCTGTACTCTGCCTGTGCCTCTTTTCACTCTCGTGCCTCTTTCATCTCTCTCTGTGCAGCTTTTAAACTCATTCTTGTGCCCCCTTTCAGCCCCTTAGCCTCTTTTTGCTTCCCTTTTCTGTTCCCCCTTCTGCTGCTTTTCAAACCTATTTGTGCCTTTGGGCCTCTGTCTGCAAACCTTTTGTGTCTCTTTTTTGCGCATTTCTAGTCTGTTACTCTGCCCTTGTACTTCTGTACACTTCTGTGTTTGTTTTTCTGGTGTCTCGTAGCCCCTTGACATTTTCCTGCGCTCCTTCTCTTACCTACTCCCTTCCGGTCCGGCCGCCTGTGCACTCTCTGCCCTGGCTACTGCCTCCTGTGCCCCTCCTCCCTTGCAGGACCTACTTAATGGTAGCCACAGAGCGAACCAGCCACTCTTCAGTTAGTCAGCCCTAGCCTCTCCTAGCACCCACGTGCTACCGTACCTCCGACTGGTCACAGCCCTTCCAGGTCCAGCTCTTCACTATAGGCTCCCACTTCACTCCGCTCCTCTCTGCTCCTCTCTCTCTCTATCAATCGATATATATCCTTCTTTCTTTCTTTCTTTCTTTCTTTCTTTCTTTCTTTCTTTCTTTCTTTCTTTCTTTCTTTCTTTCTTTCTTTCTTTCTTTTTTGTTTCTTTCTGCCGCTCCTGTGCCTCACTGTTCTCTGTCTGTGCCTTCTTTCACTCTTGTGCCTCTTTAATCTCTATGCATTTTTCAAACACCTTTTGAGTCTCTTTTCCACCTCTTAGCCTCCCTTTGCCTCCTTTTTCTGTGCCCCTTCTGCTGCGTTCCAAACTTGTTTGTGCCTTTTTGCCTTTCTTTGTAAAACTCTCTTTGTCTGTGACACTTTTGTACCTCCTTTATGTCTCCTCTTTGTGCATTTGTCACGTGTTTCTCTGCTGTTTGTGCCTGTTGTCATTCTGTACCCGTTATTGCACTTCTGCGTACGTCTGTGCCCGTTTCTCTTGTGCTTTCTTGCCCCCTGCCATTTTTCAGCATTACATACACACAAGCACCACTAACCTGTGCCCTTGCTCTCCTGCTTCCCATCTCCTGTGCATCTCTGCCCAGCCACCACCCCTGACTCTCCTCCCAGGACCTACTTAATGGTGGCTGCAGTGAGGACAAGCACAGAGTGCACACTGCTGGCATGCCGAAGTCGCATAATACTAAACACACAATCGGAGAGGTGAAGGTACGCCAGCACACGCCCTCCCTACCAACTAGAACTACACAAAAGGCACATTATAGCCAAACCCATCTACACCCATCCATGCCTGGACCTTAGTCCACCCCGACCTACTGCTTACCCAATGCACTCTTCCATGTCCTCAACCCTACCCTGCACTCACTGCACTGCTGCTATACTGCACTGCACAACACAGAAGGAGCCTTCACCTGCACCATCTACAACCACAGCTGCACATTACAGTCAGTAATCAAACAGCCACTACATCCAAGCAAAACAGCACCATGCAGCCCACCACCTCAAGCACACTCTAACTAGCCTCCACACACATCTCACTCCTCCCTCTTGTGCAAGCTCCTCAACCCCCGCTCGCTCAACAAGTAAGCCACAGAAATATGGGACCTGCTGGATGACTCAGGTCCCATACCTCCTCTACCTCACAGAAATATGGCTGACTCCAACATCGACTCCGAACATCACAACGGTCCTCCCAGCTGGATATGAGATTGTCATGAAAGACTGCCAACACAGGCCTGGGGAAGGAATCACTATCATATTCAAGGACACTATCAGCTCCACTGCTTCCGCAGACACACAGAATACAAATTACTGCAAACTTCACCCTTTCCGGCTCGATAGTCTACCGACCCCCAAGACCCTGCACTAGCTTCCTCAGCAACTTCACAGACTTCATGACGCCACTAGCCATAAATTCGAGAGTCTTCATCTTCCTAGGAGAGCTTAACTTTCATTTAGAGGACCTCATGGACTCTAATTCTTTCATGCTCTATGAAAGCCTACTAAAACCTCAGTCTGACATAGCATTTATCAGAATCCACCTATGCTGCCGGGCACACCCTGAACCCTGTTTTCATCTCATTCAATGCATCATGATAAACAAACGAACACCCATCACTTGAAGCGACCTCGCCCTCGTTAGCTTCAAAATCAGTATCCCACAGCAGAGAAGACGAACCACTTTAAGCCCAGCCTGCTGCTGCTGAAAGAACATAACAGAAAAGGGCTGGGTTTAGACCCTCTCCAAAACCCACCACAAGCAAATAGGCAATCTACCTGCAGACATTAAGAACTTCAATGGCTGGAGCGTCACAGCTGACTCACTGGTCTCTTGCAAACTAAGCCAAGCAGCCAAGAAGCAAGAACATGACTGCAGTTCTAGGGAAGAACTCAGGATGACCAAACAGCACTGCTAGCAACTGAAGCACAGATGGAGAATGAGCTAAGAAGCTAAGAACCAATGGTCAGAAACACCATGAAATCTGCCTTGAAACGCTACCACCAGCAAATCTAAAACACCAAGCGGAAGCCCCTGACAGATAACATCGATGACAACTCCAATAGCAGCAAGAAATATTCTCCATTATCAAGTCCTTCACCACACCTGCAGCCATCGTCAGCAACATTAATACCTCTCAAGAACTTTGCAACAACCTCTGAGACTTTTTCAGCAACAAAATCCCGAATGTATATGACAACTTTGACCCTCAACCTGACTCCAGCCACCTTGCAGCCATTCTACCATTTTTGGATAAAGAATGCATTATAAACACATGGAGCACCATCACCACAGATGAAACCACCACAACCATGAAATCCATCCACTCTGGAGCCCCATCAGACCCCTGTCTCCATCACACCTTTAACATAGCCCTCGCCTACATCCTTAACACCTCCATCAACACAACCACTTTCCCGGAATACTGGAAGCATGAAGCAGTCAGTTTTCTATTAAAGAAAACTTCAGTAGACCCAACCAAGGACACAAACTACTGGTTGATCTCCCTCCTACCCTACCCAGCCAAGGTCTTAGAAAAAGCCATCAACGGATGCTTCAAAAAACACCTCATCAACTTACAGCTCCTCTACACCATATAGTCAGGATTCAGATCCAACTACAGTACACAGATAGACCTCATTGCAGTGATAGATGATATATGAATGTTTGTAAACAGAGGAGACACTGCAGCTCTCATTCTTCTGGGCCTCTGAGTGATGTTTGCCATGGTCTCCCTCCCCATACTGTTCAGACCACTGCACGGGCTGGCATTCAGGGACTTGCCATCAAATGGATCTGCACATTCCTAACCAGGAGTATTCAAACAGACAACATGCGACCATACAACTCTGAAGCCCCGGAATTCATCTGTGGCTTACATCAAGGCCCCTCTCTCAGCCCTACCCTCTGCAACATCCACATGATTCTCTTGCCAACATCACCTGCGCATACAACATCAACATTCTCTTCTATGCTGATGACACACAACTTATACTGTCCCTCTTGGACAAATCCCCCAATACATAGAAAAAATTCACGTCCTGTATGACTGAAGTGGTCACCTTTATGATGTCCATCTGCCTCAAGTTGAACATTGACAAGACAGCGGTAGTGATTTCCAGAAAAGATGCCTAACTGTGGGACTCTAGCTGGTGTCCTACAAACCTCAGACCCACCACCACCCCAGCACTCATGCAAGAAACCTTGGAATCATCATCGACAATAAGTTATACATGTCTACCCAGGTCAATGCTGTCACTGCATTGTACTTCAAACAAATGAAGATGCTGGAAAATATATGCATATGGCTACTGAACAACACCAGCAATATTGTCACCCAAGCTCTCATCATCCACACAATGGGCTATGGGAAGGCTCTCTATGCTGAGATCACTAAACACCTCACAAAGAAATTAAAGACCAACCAGAATGTAGCAGACCCGTCCTCAACCTCCCATGCCGGTCCCACATCACACCACAGCTGCGGGTGCTCGACTGGCTCCTTATAAAAGCACTCACAGTTTAAACCCCTCACCAGACATACAAAGCACAATACACAGACATCCAGCCAACCTTAACAGCCATATTCACTTTCATCAACCTTCCAGGAACCTCTGCTCAGCCAGTCCATCACTAGCTCACTCCCAACATTTTCACTAACACAGTTCCAGAGGTTGAGTCTTCTCCTTCATCGCTCCTAGAGTGTGGAATGACCTTCAATAACACAGTAGAGCCTTTCCTCTCTTCTTGAATTCCGCAAGAAGTTAAAGATCTGGTTCTTCTAATAAGTCCTCCCCCCGCTCCAGGGGCTAGCCTCACACACCTGCACAGCGCCAGGATGATAGTGTACTTTACAAATAAACATAACGAAATGTAACATACCATACATAAGGTAAGATCAGATAACATGAGATGAGATAATTCCAAGTTCCACATGACTATGTAGCAGTTCACAGCTGTTGGGTTTTTATGGGGAGAAACTCTCCAAATTTGTATATCTTTTCTATGAGACTGGCTTTTTCAGCCTAGACAGAATTTCTTCCAGAACAGTACATCCTTCTTCCTTAAGTCAGTTAAAAAAAAAATAGCCTTTATATTTGGAGAAATGTTTCTGGTGCGGCCACAATGAATTTCTTGTGCATGCATTTGGTCTTACGAAGTGAAACCTAGCTGTAAAGCAAGTGAGCACATACCAGTAGTGAGAAGCAATACAGAGCAACAGGAAATAAGAGGAGTGGAATGGCATGTGGGACCAAAGAGTGTGAGTTGTTTTTGTGATCAAGAAATTACTTTGTACATCGTGCCTCTTATGAGGAAAAAAGGAGCTTCAAAATGAGAGCAGTTGGTGTCTAGATCCTTCCAGAAATACTATACACGAAAAGAAGAGTCAGTACAACAAAAAACATATTTTCATAACAAAGCTTGCACCTATAAAAGCCCAATTTGTTTCATCCAAAAATCTGACCAAAAGTACAATCCACGATAATTTAAACACATCAATTCCCTCTTTCCATCTGACAGTTGAGGGCCCTTATGATAAAGCCAATACATTTACAAATTTCATTGACTCTAAAATTACAGCTATTCAAAACTCTCTGGAGCACTGCCTCTACTCATAACCATTCCCCTATTTTGTCATTCAGACAATTTGGTAATTTCTCATCACAGTAATAAATATCTTCAACTGAGCTCATAAATATGACAGCTAATTTCAAAATCTTCAACCATTTCTCTGACCCAATGCCACCTTCTCTTGCCAAAAAGTTACACTACAACCTTGCTCCATATTGACCTGTTTTTATCAAGCTCTCTCCCAACGAAGGGCTTTTTCCCACTGCCTTGCAGTTATAGAGATATGCCCTTGACAAATACAGAAGATCTCAACAATTACCATCCAGGACCAGGTTTTACTTTCTCAGCAAATTGCCTAGAGCGTTGTATCAATAAGTATAAAACTGCTCATATATGGTAAAAGCACAATGGAGTATTAGTTAAACAGTAAAGGGATATGGAATTGTGTGTATGAGTGGTATCAGGCAAAGATAGTGAGGAGATTCCAGTGCTGTGTCAGAGCCTTGTGTCATACATACACAAGACTGTACATATGCATTATGGAGAATGATTAGGTAGTGTAATTTAGAACAAATCTGTTTTGCCCTTATTACATTTTATTGTTTCCTACCCAATCCAACATTGAACCTTAGCTCTCCACTTTGTGCACTATACCCTACATGATGGGGCATGCTACTACTTATTGAAATTATTTGTGCCACGCCAAAAGATCAAATGATCAAACATCTAAGGTTGCCCAAAAATAACTGACTAATTATCCACCCAGTGAGAGTGAAATATTTTGGAGTCATAATCCTGCATTTATAAGGCTGATCCATGTGGAATTCTTGTCCCCAAGTTCTTCTCCTCAAGGAAAAAATGCAAAATTCTGTAAATGACTGAAGTCCTCCTGTATCTACAGGTGTGTAAGCTCCGCTCCAGTCATGTAACCCACTAATTGGCCACCTTACCCAAGTGTGTTCCTATTTTTTTAACATATTTTATTGTTTTCCTTATAAACATTCACATTGCTACATGGTCAGGTGAGAAAGAGACACCAACACAATACAATAAATTGTCCTTATACACCATTAACACTCATTACATGTAGATATAAGTATGCGTTGTAGTAATTTTTAACATACTCTCTTTTGAACTACCTCAAGGAAAGAGAGCATTGTGAAAGTGTGTGAGTTTCATGTTAATTTAGCTATGCATCACATTAGGTCTTGACTAGACAGCACATGCATGGCCTAGAAGAAACATATGTATGCTTTGTGGGCTTCAGTCAACTCATAGGCTTCCCATTTACTGGCTCCATCCTCGCTCTTCTATTCTTTCTTCCTTTTTTTGGCCCTCCTCAAGAGCAAGGACCAATTACTAATATCCTTCCAATGCTCCTATTTTAGGAACTGTTTTAGGAACTACTTTTTTCTTTGTTTAAGAGCATTTCATGTGAGTGCCTGTGTTTTCACTGTCTCCGTTCTCTGTTTGCCGTTGACTCTTTCAGTATTCTTCCAATATATCCATTCAGTAAACAGGCTTGTAAAACTTGTACTCATCTTGTCACATTTGCTGAGCATTCAAAGACCGAGGTCAAATGTGAGATGCTTTTTTCGTAGGGCGCCTCTTTTCTTTTCATTCTTTAACTTCAGACCTCTTCTAGATTACCTTTAAGCAGCTGGAAACGCCATGTTAAATGAAAATGGCAATTTTATATAGAGCTTTGAGTAAAACTTATCAAAGACTTGCTGTATTTGCATAATTACCATTTTGGTGCATGATTTATATTTTGGAAGCTGCCTTTTATGGGTGCTGATGCGCAAGGAGCCCTTCAGCCTTTATTGAACAAACTAATATGTATCTCCTAATATATTTGCCAACTAAATATTTTTTGATGTTTAGCCTTAGGCAGCGCATGTCCCTTTGCAGACTGTGTGCTGCCTTTTTCTGGAGGGATGCAGACGCCACAGCACTCACCTTTCTCTTGTTTCTATTTGTTCAGTTTAACTGGGAAAGTGTATTTTTCGATATTAACTTTATATTCCTCATGGGGGCCTGCCTCATGCTTCCTAAAGAATTTATTGGATTTTAAAAATGTGTGTGTGTGAGGCCCCTCATCTCTGTGTATAAACAAGCATACGCCAATGCAAAAGTTGTTTTGTGCTCGGTGCAAGACCGAGCTTCCATTTTGTCTTCTTTCCCAGAGGGCCTGTAGCCAGGGTGAATGTTAAAAGGATGTTACGAATGGCCCTAAACAAACATCTATTTCAGGGGTGTCTATCCTTTTCTGGAAAAGAGAACTACTTATATTCAATGAAAAGTAACCTGAGCTACTATTATTAGTGTTGAAATAGTGACCAGATCAGACACAATTACATTAGCCACACCACGCAAGATTACCGGTAGTGGCCACCTCAGTGCATCAGGCAGATAAACAAGCAGTAATGTAAAAAAAAGGCTTTCTCAATTTGGAATGCCTACAGCCACAGCAGCAATGCCCCTAGCACCAAGATAATAGTATTTGTAGTGAGTGTCCCCAAACACTGCATGATTTATCACACAAATATCAGCTGTAAATATATTTTGGAAATCAATTTTTCTCAAAACATCACTTTATAAGCATATACTTTCATCCGTAATAAATGCTTTGTAATTTTAGGATACATATAATAATTCAACCAAGCAAAGCTCCTAATTTAGTAGACTGGACTGCAGACAGGAGTGCTACTTACAGGGAAACGGCAAGCTACTTGTTGGAGAAGCCTGATCTATAGTATTACACACACCCTGGGGCTGGACAAGGCTGTGACCCAACCCCACTCAACATCATTTAAAAATGGTGCTATATGGGGACATTTTTGAAGAACACAACTTATTGTGTGTTTTTTAAGTGTTAGCATTACTCTAATTTTCCAATTATTTGTGAAAGAACAATGCTTTTTAAACTACAATAAGTCTGGGATGTAGGAAGCTGGCCTGGTGTGGGGTGAGTATCTCTGGCATTATCACACTATACCAGGTCCAGGCAACCCCTATTAGTGAAGTGTAGACAGTGTCTAGGACACTAGGGCTCTCTAGAGGTAGCTGTGGATGAGCAGCCTAGGCTTATCTAGGAGATATGCAAAGCTCATGCAATACCACTTATAGTCACGCAGCACTTACATACATTAAAGAACCACACAGTGTTACAAAAAATAAGGGTACTTTATTTTAGTGACACAAATACTACCATACTATATAGGCAATACTCTACTAGCAGGTGAGTAAACACACTATTATATACACCTTAGTTGACAGGAATGAGCATAGAAAGTAATATAAAAGTGCAATAACAATAGACAATAGTGACCCTTGGGGGAGCCCAAACCATATACAAAAAAATGGAATGTGAATGATGGACCCCCACCCAGGTAAGTGGAATCTGTAGAAGGGAGCTGGAGAAACTAGGAACCCCAAAAGGTAAGTACCAGAGTGCCCCCCAGTGACCAGGAGAGAAGAGGTAAGTACCTATTTGTTTTCAACCCCACAGAGAAACTTTGGAAAAGGACTGTGCAAGAACCAAGCAAGACTGCAAAAACAGAAGATGGATCCAGAGAAGAGGACCTGCAAGTGAAGGGGACCAAGTCCAGTTTCAGTTGGAGTGTCCGGTTGGGGCAGGAGCCACTACCTACCCTTGTGGAGATGCAGGACCAGGTCGACAGCGAAGACTAGGAGTCAGCTATGCAGCACAGGGGCAGAGGAAAAGTTTCAGAAGTGATGCAGTTGATGTCCTACATCGGAAAAGGATTTGCAGTCCACCAGTGGTGTGGAAAAAACACCAACTAGCCTTGGCAAAGGCAAAAGTTGCAGAAGAGGATTTGCAAATGGTGCCAGGGACCAGGAAGGCTCCACGGGACTCAACCCAAGGAGGGGAGTCCCACAGGCATCCCCGGCAATTAGGAGAGCAAGAAGTCATAGATGCAGCCCCCACAGGCAACTCACAGGCAGCAGGAGTCGCAGTGAGGCCCACTCAGCACACCTGGAAAGGAGTCCCACGTCGCTGGAGCAGCAGGCAGGAGACCATGCATTGCAGGGAAGAGTGCTGGAGGCAAGGGCTACACAGAGGCTGAGGATCCCTAAGAAGAAGAGCCAACAAGCCTTGTTAGCTGCAAGAGTCACGGTGCACAGGGGTACTGTCCTGCAAGGCGAGGCAAATACTCACCACCTCCACAGCTGGTAGAGGGGAACAAGGGAGCCACTCAGGACCACCACAGGTGTTGCAGGATTCACGCAGAGTTGCAGGAGAGAGGACCCACGCAGCTTGTCGACATTGCAGTTGGTGCCTGCGGATGCAGGGGAGTGACTCCTTCACTCCAAAGGAGATTCTATCTTGTTTCTTGCTGTAGACTGAAGACTTGCCACCCTCAGAGGATGCACAGCCAGGGAAATGTTGCAGTTGTTGGAACAGAGCTGGAGATACAATGTTGCAGAGTGAAGCCGTCGCTGGAGCTCCAGATTGTAGGTTCCTGTGAAGTCCAGTTGCAGTTCCAGTGGTCAGAAGTCAAAGTAAACTTTGCTGAGGAGTCCTGCTGGAATCTTGAATGTTGAATCTGAGGACCCACACAAGAGGGATACCCTAAATAGCCATGGAAGGGGGATAGGTCACCTAGCAAGGCAACCCCCTATCAGGAAGGGGCTGTGACATCACCTGCATGACCTGGCTACTCAGATGCTCTCAGAGGCCTCTGCTCAACTTGGATTCAAGATGGCAGAATCAAGTGGCCACGTAGAGGAGCTCTGGGCACCACCCCTGGGGTGGTGATGGACAGGCAAGTGGTAACTCCCCTTTCCATTGTCCAGTTTCACACCAGAGCAGGGACTGGAGGTCCCTGAACTGGTGCAGACTGGTTTATGCATGGAGGGAACCGAATGTTCCCTTCAAAGCATACCAGTGGCTTGGGGAGGCTACTCATCCCAAGCCGTGTAACACCTATTTCCAAAGGGAGAGGGTGTTGCCTCCCTCTCCCAAAGGAAATCCTTTGTTCTGCCTTCCTGGGCTGGAGCTGTTCAAGCAGCAGGAAGAGAGAAACCCGTCTATAGGATGGCAGCAGCGCGGGCTGCCTGGGAAAACCCTGCTAACTGGTAGGAGCAAAGCTGGGGGTCCTCTAAGTAGCCCCCAGAGTGCATGGAATCATACAAACAATTCTGGCAACAGTACTGGGGAATGATTCCAACATGTTTGATACCAGACATGCCTAGGTTCGGAGTTACCATTATGTAGGTGGACATAGGTAATGACCTATTTCCAGTACACAGGTAACATGGCTTCCCCCACTCACGGAGTCCAAGAAAATGGAGCTGGAGTTCATGGGGGCACCTCTGCTCATGTAGGAGTGCCCTCACACACAGGTACTTGCACCCTGCCCTCTGGGCTAGGAGGGCCTGCCATAGGGATGACATACAGTGACCTGGTGTAGTGACATGTAGTGAAGAGGGTGCATGCACCCTGTTACACAGGCTGCAATGGCAGGCCTGCAGACACACTTTGGAAAGGCTCCCGTGGGTGGCATAATACATGCTTCAGCCCATGGGCAACCTGTGGTGCCCCAATGCCCTTGGTACATAGGTACCATATACTGGGGACTTACATGGGGGCATCACTATGCCAATTGTGGAGTGTAAAAAGTTTGGGACAACCAAATCCAGGTGGAGAGAGCACAGTTACTGGGTTCATGGTTAGCAGGATCCCAGTAAACACAGTCAAAACACACTGACATCAGGCAAAAAGTGGGGGTAACCATGCCAAAAAGAGGGTACTTTCCTACATGGGACATAGGGATTTTTTTAATGGAAAAGTGTGCTAGATGGAGTTTTGAAAACTACGCCATCTAGTAAAATTGCTTAATCGTAGCTTCTCCAAGGCATCTTTGAGGGGAATGCGATGCAAATGTTGTATTTCTGGGCACACTTTAATGATAGCCCCTGATAACACTCGGATGGGTTTTAAAGGCAGCTTTTATGCACAGACACATAGTTATGACTGCAAGGAAATGTTACATACACAGGCATGGCACCCGCCAGTCATTGTTTTTATTTTGGACCATAGCCTTGCATGTTATCATGCCCATGATCTGAGTGTCTGTAGTCTACCTCCATGGCATATTGTATTTTTCAACAAATTATTGTCCCTATGTCCTCCTTCCCCAATACCAGTGCCACTGCACACATTTCAGTGTCAGTGTCAGTGCATTGTATTCCCATGTCCCAATGTCCCTGTATCAGTGTCCCCAAGCCCACATTTGTCAATGCCCCTGTGTCAGTCCCCATGCTCACATGTGTCAATGACCTTGTTGTGTCAATGTCCCTGTGTCAGTGTCTCCATGCTCACATACCTCTCTTTGCTAGTTTCAATGTCCCTGGGTCAGTGTCCTCATTCATGTTTTTGCCAGTTGTAACGTCCCTATGCCAGTGTACCCATGTCCACAACTCTTTGCCTGTTTCAGTGTCACTGTGCCAGTCTCCCCATGCCCACATGCGTGTTTTTGCCAGTTTCAGTTTCTCTGTGTCAGTGTCCCTGTGCCCTCATGTGTCTCTGTGTCAGTTTCTAGTGTTGCTGTCCACATGCGTCTCTTTACCAAGTTCAATGTCCATCTGTCAGTGCCCTAGTGCCAATATCTCCATCTCAATGTCCGTGTCATTGTCCCAGGGCCAACATTCCAATGTCAGTGTCTGCATGTAACTCTCCCACAATCAGTGCTTCATTGAACCTTGGCTCTCTCCCAGTGCCAACAATGGTTCCCATTGTCTGCACCAGTGTCCCATTGTCAATATCAATATCTGTTTTTCCTATGTCCCAGTGTCAGCATAATACCCTCGGTGTTCATGCAAATGTGTTGGTGCTTCAGTATCTGGGTTGCTGTTGGCAGTATCTCTGTGTCAGTGTTGGTGCCGTGGTGTCTGCAAACCAGTGCCTCTGTGCTGGGACCCTTGTGTTTTGTCATTTCCAGTTAGTGCCAGGATAGGTGTGCCATAGCACTCCTAGGTCAGTGTCCCAGTAGTTGTGTCCTTATGTCAGTTTCTCAGCACAATTGTTTGGGTATGTGCCAGTGTTCCTGGGTAAGAATTGTCCATGTGGCAGTGCTAGAGACTATGAATCAAGGTTCCTCTTTGCTCACTCATCAGTGTTTCTATATCACTGTCAGTTTAGGTATTTCCCCATCTTCCCCGGTCCCAGGGTTAGGGCTCTGGTGTCATTGTGCCAGAGTCAATGTATCCATGTAATTTCTTCTTTGTCATTGTCCATGTGCCAATGTTAGCATCTTTCTGTGTTAATTTCAGTGTTGTCGTGTCAGTGGCATCTTGTCCCTCTGCCAGTGTATGTGTACCCAAGCAGGGTCACTCTGGGAGTAATCCATGGCAGTATTGCACTGCACAATCTCTATCCTAGTGTCTCAGTGTCGTTGTCATGCCTGTGCCTCTTTGTTAGTGCCTCCATTTCAGTGTCCTTGTGTCAGTGACCCATGTCTGTTTTGCCTTGTTAGCAATGGTCTGTACACCAATGTTGTGCTCTCTCGCTCAGTCAATGTCCTTGTGTAAGGGTCCCTATGTCATGTCACTGTCCTGCTGTCTCCAAGCACCAGGACCTTAGTATCAGCATCATTGGGTCCCTGGTTCAGTGTCCTAGTGTCACTGCCTCACACCACTGTCTCAGCATCAATGTCGATGTCCTCTTCCAGGACTATCAGTCTTCCAGTGTCACTGCCCCCAAGTCAGTATTCCCATCAGTGTTGGTGTCCGTGATACTGACTCATACCAACATTCTAAAGTCACTGTCCACTTATGAACATCCCCATGCCAATGCCGGTGCCACTATATCAGTGTACAAGTGTCCGTGTCCAGGAAGACAGTTTTCCAGTGTCAGCGTCTTGTTATGAGTGCTGTTGCATCAGCGCCCCTTGTAAGTACACTTGTGCTTTACTCCCCAAGTCAGGGTCTGTGTTTGTCTGAATGCCATGCCACTGTTCTGGTATTGTGCCCTACTGTTTGTTGTACTCTTGGCTATTAATACCAGCCTATCGTGGCACAAGAATATAGAGGACAGAATATTGTGGAACAAAAAATATCAAAAGATAAATGCACTTAAGTATAGATTTACTATTTTTTTAACTCCACAGCTATGTACCCTGACTATATATGTACTATGAAGGTATGTAAATGTGGAGTTAGGTATAGAAAATCTATACTTACTTATCTGTTGATATTTTATTTTCAATATTCTGTCCTTGATATTGTGTCCCATCAGCACTGAGGTTTCAATACTCAGGAGGCACACCACTACTGCCACTATCTGAATGTCAGTATCCTTGTGATCTGCCTCCCTGCATCAGTGAGCTAGTGAAATGGAAATGCCCCAGGCAAGTGTTACCACTTTACCATTTGTGCCCTATGTCAGTGTCTTAGTATCGCTGTTCCCATGCTAGCACTGGTGTTCCAGCTTCAGTGTGCTTTGTGTCGAAATCCTATTGGCAGCTCCCATTTACCAGTGCCTCAGTGTCAGGGTCTGTGTGTGTGTTGCTATTCTATTATTGTGCCACATGCCACTAGCTTAGTGTCAGTTTCCTTGTGTCCAGTGACCCTGTGCCAATGTCCCTGCATGTTATTGTTCTGTTATTGTGCCTCCATGCCACTCTCTTAATGTCAGTATTCTTCTGTCCAGCATCTCTGTGCCCGTGCCTCTCTGCGTTATTTTTCTGGTTTTGTGTTCCCCGTGGCATTGTCATAGTGTAATTATCCCCGTGTCCAGAGCCTCTGGGCCAGTGTCCCAGTGAAATTGGTCCATGCCAGAGCACAGCGTTAATGCTTGTACTGCGTGTCAGTGTTCCACTGGCACAGTTCCTGTGTCAGTACTGGTGCTTCTGTTTCAGTGTCTGCTGTGTCAGTGCCCTAGAGATCCCTTCATTTACCAGGGTTCATGTGTTGGTGTCCTTATTTGTCTCTATACCCAAGACAGTGTCTCTATGTTAGTATTTGTGCTCTTTTGGCAGTGTACCAGTAAGAGTGTGGGTACCTCTTTGTCGGTGTCCCAGTGTCATTGTTGGTGCACCAATGTCAGTTTCCTAGTGCCAATGTGTACTCCCCTGTGTTTGTACATTAGTGTTAGTACCCACATGATGTTACTGCTTGCTTGTAAATTACTTTTACCATCCTAAGACTGTTTCAAAGCTCTAACTCTGCTCTATTCTATGCCACTCTACTCTATGCTACTCTATGCCACTCTACACCACTCCACTCTATGCCACTCTATTCTGCCCTAGGGCTCTCTAGTTGACGCCACTCCACTCTATGCCACTCCACGCTAATGCACACCACTCCACACTACTCCACTCCACTGTATGACACGCCACACCACGCCACACCACTCAACTCTAAGCCACTCAACTGCACTCTCCTCAACACCATTCTACTCTATGGAACATCACATCACTAACTATTTTTATGAGAACATGTTATTAGCGTTTTACAAGTTAACAACAAAGTATTTGCCTTCTACAGAGTAAAAAACAATGTCATTCACATCATTAGAGTCACAGGACGTAGGAGTGAAACCCGCAGTGCAGTCACCCCACTTAAACAAGATGTACAGTAAAACATAGCTAGTTTGCAAGTCCATGGAAATCCCACCTTTTCTTCCATACCTTTTCATGCCTAAGGGGGCATCCCCGGCCCTCATAGATAGTTTCCTCCATTTTGCTGTACCAATCCTTCCCTTTAATCCATGCTTCCAGCGAGGGTGCTGCCAGGAAGGTGCAACTGCAAGCAATATCACGTTTGGCTAGTACCGTGCCAAATCTCACCAGGGTCCTGTCCCCTGAAACAAGTCCAAGTCATCTAAAATCCCAAGCAAATACATTCTTGGACCAGGTTTATAGGCATACCCACCACAGCAGACAACAGGGTTAAAACAGCAGACCAAAGTTTCTGTATCACAGGGCTGTGCCACACAATGTGAAAGAAGTTCCCTGTAGGGTTGTTACATCAACAACATGCCGGTCAGTCCCTCAGCCCCACTCGCCACAAGCAAAGAGGGGTCATGTAAGCATGGTAGAGATATTTGAACAGATTGAAGCACAGACTGGCAGAGATAGCTAAAGTGTGATGAGCCATGCAAGCATCACGCCAATCCGCCTCGTCCAGGGACCCCACCCAGCCCTCCCACTGTTCTTTCAGCAGAAGTAATGAGCCATCCTTTAAATCCCTCTAGATAGGACACCTGAGACAACCATCTGCCCCTCCAAAGTGGAGGCTCTAAGGTAGGTCTCTGGTCCCATCCCAGCCAGCAGAGGGCCACCCTCTATACCCTAAAGGCCACTTGGGTGACCTGCAGAATACCAGAGGGAACAATGCCACTGTGAAAGACATGGAGTACACATTGTCAAAGCCTAGTAGGGCCAATTAGTCCCTGTAGGTTGGGTTGTCCCATCCCAGTGCATCCAGTCATTAACAGGAAGCAGATGAGCCACCCAATAATATAGTCAAATGTCTGCCAGGGCCAAGCCTCTGTCATACATTGTTTGGGTGCATTTCCCAAAGGCCACTCTGGGAATGCCCCCAGCCCAGATAAATCGGTGTCCCCAGGCCAAGACTGAATCAAACCATTTTTGTGCAATATGGAAGGGATAATTTTGTATAGCGTATAGGAATATGGGCAAAATTATAATCTTATATATGGCTATTCTACCCATATTATTGTGAGGAAGAATAAGCCAGCGTGAGAGGTCCTCTTTGGTGCTGCGCATCACGGGGCGAGATTCAAATTCCATGCTAGGGCTGGTGGCCATGATACACATACACCCAAGTATTGAAAACTAACCCGACTCACCAGGATTGTTGGATGCCAGGCCTTGTCCTGGCGGCCCCCTGTATCGGAACCAACAGAGGCTTGCCACAGTTGACTTGGAGTCCTGAGTCTTATCCAAAGACATCAAGGATTTAAAGCACTCTAGGCCTTGTCTCAGCCGGTCTGGACATAAACAGGAGAACATCTTCTGCATACAGGGCTATGGGGTCTTCCATCGCCAGACTCCAGTCAAATCCCCATACCTGGGCATCACACCGGATTCACACTGCCAGTGGCTCAATGGCAAGTGTAAATAAGAGCAGGGACAAAGGGCACCCCGGCCAAGTGCCCCTACACTTCGGAAGGGGATCCAACAGGACATTGTTAACCTGCACCCAAGCCCGATCTCCTGCATAGAGCACCCTCACATATGCCCGGAACCAAGGCCCATACCACGAAGCACCTCATGCAAGTAGACCCAGTTCACGATATCTAAAGCTTTTTCAAAATCTAGTAGCAGGAAAGCTTCAGGGCCCTCAAGAGCTCTCATACGGATCAGTGCTATGTTCACACAATGGATACAGTGTCGAGCGCATCATTAGGAAATAAACCCACGTTGGTCCGGGTGGACCAAGATGTGGATTACTTTGAGCAATCGCTTGGCCAAGATCCTGGTGTATAATTTAACCTCACTGTTGATGAGGGACGTGGGCCTGAAAGAAGAACATGTGGTTGGGACACAACCTGTTTTGGGTAGAACCACGTTTGTGGCTTGGTCAATCTCTGGGGAGAAGTGGCTGCAAGATATTGAATCGGCATACAGCTTATGAAGGGGCACGATCAAGTCTGCTCAGCCTGCAATAAAACTTGACCGGGAATCCATTGGGTCCTGGGGTTTACCCAGAATCGTGATCTGCCAGTGCCTCCCCAATTTCAACTGTGGTGATATCTTGGTCTAAGACCATCTTGTTCTGAGGAAAAAGATGGGGCAATGAAAGCTCCTCCTCCAATGGGGCCACTGAAGTGCCCTCAGGACCTGGTCTATGAGCATAAAGCTCCCTATAATATTGGGCAAAAAAAATCAGAAATCTCTGTTGAATCATCCACCCTCACCCCGGAGTTCCCCACAATGTGGGGTATCACTCTAGTCTCCACCTGGTGAATAGCAAGGCAGTGCAGCAACATACTCAACTTGTCACCCCATTCGTATACCCGACGCATGGACGCAATCCAGCATTTGTGGGCTTTGTCCAGACACAGCTGGGGCAATGAAGTTCTAGCTATTTCTTCTTGATGTCACTCTAGGACTGTAAGTGTCCCAGGGTCACTGCAGTCAGTATTCATTAACGAGGTTTTAAGCTTGACCATCGGATGTTGTTTTTTGCCGTCCCCCCCACCGGAAAAAGGAGCGGGCCACACCCCGCATTTAAGCCTTACTGGCCTCCCATAAGGTTGTGGCAGACTCAACAGAGCCCACATAAGTCTTGTGAAAGGCTCAAAATTCAGCAGACACGTGTTCTGTAAACTTCTCATCCCAAAGGAACCAGGCGTTAAGATGCCAAATGGGGCATGCACCCTTGGGGATAAGTCAAACTGAAGTGAAACCAGTGGATGATCTGAAATGCCCCGGGGCAAGATCTTGAAACCCGAGCTACAAAGAAGGTCATTAGCTGGCAAAAATAGGTAGTCTATACGAGCGAGGGAGCTGTGTGTGGCCAAGGTTTGTGCAAAGGTGTGTGCAAAGCTCGTTTTGGCATGATGCCATGCCCGCCATGAGTCACTGAGGCCCTCCGTCCAGGCTTCCAGGCCCCGGCTGCATCTGGGTACAAGACCCTCAGGCTAAAAAATGTCATGTGAACCCATATTATCAGAGAAGTCGCCCCCCATAATCATTATTGCCTGTGAAAGGGCGGTCACCAAATCTCTGATGGCCCTCAGCATGGACTAATGCAGTAGTAGGGGGGGACATAAATGCATAAAATGTTGAACAGGAGTCCTTCCAATGAGCCCTCCAGCAGGAGGTATCTACCTAGAGTGTCTTGTGTGTCTTTGGTGATTGCCATCGGGAAGGATCTGTGAAGGAGGATGGGGACTCCCCTGGAGCTCCTGGAATACCCAGCAAGGAAAACCCTGTCATAACCCTTGAAGGCTAGAAAGTGGTAGTTGGTACCTAGTAGGTGAGTCTCTTGCATCATTACTACTTGTGGAGAGTGATGCTGAAGGAACTGAAATACAGTCCCTTTCTTAATGCAGTCTAATAGGCCATTAACATTCCATGTTAAAATCGTAAATGCGTGAGTTATGATTTGGCTTAGAAAAAGGCGACAGTCTAGGCATGAGGGCCACAGGAGAGCTGGTGAAGGCGGGGGAGAAGCGCAGCAAGGACTGTCAGCCAAAGACCCACCTCTAGGGGGTTGCAATAGCTGTGCTTCTAAAAGAATATGCAAGTCAAAAGAAAAACACAATGTAAACAGAACCAAAACCAGTTGAATATTCCTCAATACCCCCAACTTCCAAATCCCTTTACTTAGCACCCGTAAGAAGCAGCTGTCGCCCATTCCCAACAAAGAGCAAGAATTGTGGTGGGGAGATGATTCTAAGTGGACCAAAGAGCCCCCCTACTAGTGCCCCAAGAACTGCATTCAACCATATTTGTGTAGGATACAGCGGTGCTGGCGTGTAAGCAAAGATTTTGTGTTAGGGCCCAGACCGGTAAACCATAATTTGCATTTGTGTTAGGATCAGACAGTGAGTGCTCATCAGGTGTGGCATCCCTGAGCTGTTGGCTACCCTTCCCTTTGGAGTTAGTAGCAGCATCCATATTTAAATGGCCTGTGTGGCGACGACATGAACTTTTGTGTTGATGTTGGCTCTTTGGTTTTCCCATGGGTGTTGGTCATCTGTTTGGGGAAGGTCAGAAGCAATCCAGGAGAGTGAAGAGTTAGTGGTGAAGGGACTCTGCTCCATGAGTCAAGTCCAGAGTTCCTTAGGGGTTTCAAAGAAGATCATTTTGGATTGGTGAATGATTCTTAGTTTTGTAGGAAAAAGGAGCTTGTAAGAGACATGCATAGATCTCAGCTTTGCCTTGACCTGGTCAATTGATTTGCACTGAGCCTAAACCAGGCAAGTGTAGTCTGGAAAGATCAATATTCGACCCACTTAAAATTTCAAGTCAGTGATTTGTTGAGCCCTCTGCAGGACTGTGTTACGATCTTTGTAGTTCAGAAATCGGGTTATCAGAGGGTGTGTGGGGCACCCCGAGGGAGCTTGGTGGCTAGTGATCGATGCACCAGTTCGAAAACAAACCAGAAGGAGAGATCCTCTGGTTTTACCAAAGTGTAGATCCATTGTTCAAGGAAACTCTCAGGAGACCGGCCTTTGGGCCCCTCTGGAAAGCCAATGAAGCATACATTGTTGCGCTGTGCTCTGTTTTCAGCATCTTCTGTCTGGTCCTGGAGGAGTTTTGTGTCACAAGACAGTTGCACCACCTCAGAGGAAAGACGTTTGACAGTATCTTCTAAAGTGGAAATCCTCTTCTCTGCCTCTGGCAAAGGTCATGTTGTAGTAGAGAAACATCCATGTGTACTGCCCCAATTTTGAATTCAAGGAGCAGTTTAGAGTTGACTATGGCTTGAAGGATGATGGGCATGTTATTTTTGAGTGGAGGGGCCCCTGTACCAGTCCATGAGGCACCCCTCGTATTCCCACAAGGGCTGTGTACTTGTCCGTCTTGGCTTGGCCCGATTGGCCCTTGCCTCAGCCTATCCTAAAATGTTTAGACTGCATGACTTGAGTCTGGGGTGTATTGTGGCTGGCTTTGTAGAGTTATGTCACCTCAAGGTGGCGGCAGGTGCGTGAAGTGTGCCTGTAAATGGTATCATGGGCTGCAACCGACCGCTTGCCCAGGCACAGAGCCTGGGCTATATGCGCAGTCGGTGCCAGTGGTCATTTCTAGGGCTGTTGAAGCAGCGGATGTGTTGCCCCTTGGTTCAGGGATGGGGCCCAAGAGCGCTGGATGGCATCCAGGCAGCGGCAGCCGAGGACACATGGGTCACATGAGGAAGTGAAATGGAGGCGCCACCTATATAGATGCCTAGAGCGGACTTCAATAATGCTGCAGACCCAGCAGGCCAGAAGGCGTATTAGGGGGGATCACCCCACACAAGGGAGGGCCCCGCAGTGCCAGTGGGGCGAGGGGCCTGAGCCCACAGGCGAGTGCCGGCAAACAAAGTCTGGACTACCTGGGCTGCCAGGCCAGCGGTCTCCTGAGGCAGCGGGCCCCCCAGAAAGTCCTCAGTGGCTTTGAGGCTTAGATGAAGGATTTCCCATAGTTCTATTCCCGCTCCAGCGGGTCATCACCAAAGCAAAGGCCCTGTTCAGGGGGTTGAGTGTAGTCCTCCCGGCTGCAGCCACCCCAGCAACAAAGAAGTCCAAGGAGCTCCCACGGGGAGTCCTGTCACAAAAGGGGGGAAGAGTGATCTCTTATGGCCCTGCGTGCCAGATTCACCTCTCCACAGGTTCGATTGTGCACTCACAGCGAGTGAGCATAGGCCTCGGAGTCACTCCCAGACTGCCATGCTCGAGGCAATGTGCCTCAGGCTCAATGTTCTGACGGCGGCTGGGGATCTCTCAATAGGTTGCAAAGCACAGCAAGTGGGTGCACGCTGTCTTCTCGGAGGGCACACCTGCTCCCTTTCTGGTTTTCAGCACATCAGTACCTGCAAAGTAGAGTTCCCAGTGCTGCACGGCTGGGAGCTCACAGTCTTGTGCCCACCATCTTCGCAATCAAGGCCACGCCTACATCACTAACTTTGAACCCTGCTAAACACCAGCCAAACTACTCGACAACATGGCTAAAAGACATTGGCAAAGCCAACTGCTCTCACATAGGTGAGACCTATTGGCTTTGCTAATGCTTGTTTTTTATTTCTCACCAGTCTTGAAGATCATCAGGCAGCCTGTCAGCTTTCTGAACCTCAGCCTTTCGACTCCCTGCCATAAGCCAAGGGCTATGCTTTTAAGTGCAATCTCCCTCTCCTGCTCCGCCGCAAACACCGTGAATCATCTGCCAGTGTGAGCACTATACCAACATAATGAGTAAGGCAATTAACATAATTATACCTTTTGTTGTGTGGCTAGTTTACTCGTCGGTATGTCCCGGACTGAAACGTGTCTTCTTGTAAATGCAGTATCAGCATCATCATGTATTTTAAGGTTTATGTTACTGTCTGCGCAATTTTGGACATGCTCTTAACTTTGGTGGAACGTAAAGGGGTCAGCGACATAGTGATTTCTGTCTATTAACATTACTCAGATAATCATTGTGATGTATCTTGACCTATAAAATTACAGTAGCACCATATATGATACGAATTAAGTTAAGCTTCATGTTCTGCATACATACCTGACACCGGGTGCCTAGGACATGTTGCAGTCTGCCTCTGCAAGTAAAATATAAACAATTCAACTCTCAACAAGTCTCTTAAGAGGCATTTAAGTGACTGTCCCATGCCATTTATCTAATTTACTCTTTTTTTCATAGTTTGAATGTTCTTTGTTTTAACTTCCAAAGTTTTACTATCTTCGGATGGACCTAATACCGAATTAATATTGTATCATAAGGGGAATGGAAAATTGGGTCAGTA
This sequence comes from Pleurodeles waltl, assembly GCF_031143425.1. Classification (NCBI taxonomy): domain Eukaryota; kingdom Metazoa; phylum Chordata; class Amphibia; order Caudata; family Salamandridae; genus Pleurodeles; species Pleurodeles waltl. The sequence continues at coordinate 1,780,634,360 of NC_090440.1, read as the reverse complement.
TTATCATTTGGGCCAGTAGACTACTGAATCTATTTTTAGTGGGACTACAATCACTGGAAAATATGATAATTTTATCTGCCACACTGAATTTAAAAATAGCTTGTCCCCATGATTATCTGTTATCGTAAGTAAGGACCCACTTGTGCACTTGTTCCATTGCTGCCATTCTTTCCTTTGTCTTGCGGTCCCTTGCATTTTTGATAAAAATTTGTGCATCCAACAAAAAGAGACCTCTCACACTGCAGATCTTGTGTCTTTAGAAATACTCCTAGTATGCCCTAAGAAGGCGAGGAACCCAAGAATGTATCCTCACGCTTAGGCTCAAGATGAATGCCGCATTAACTGTTTAGCCCAGGTCTTGGCTTTTGCTACCTATACAGTCTTTTAGGACACACTACCAGAAACTATGGCAAAGCCTTCTTCTAAATCGTCAGACCCGTAGCAAATGGGGACTCTTGTTTATTCTTTTTTAATTATTGTGAATGTTTGCGAACCATATGTACAGCGCTATTACTATAATAATTACCAGGGTTGTAGTTTAGTCAGTGAGATTCGAAGAGTGTGAATCTCAAATTTCTCAACTAAAAAAGCAGTGGGCTGCAGGGGGATGGTTTGGGATGGACTGTTTCCAAGAGGAACAGGATCAGTACTGATTTGCACTAGGTGGCCTCTGCCTAAAGTGCCACGGTGGGTAAAAAACAATGGTTTGGAATGCTACCCAATCAATTGTCACTGATTAGACTACTTGCAAACATTCATTCCATCACATTTTGGGTGTTTGATTAGCAGCAGTATGTCTGGAAACCCGAGATTGGCACAAATTTCCTAGCCTTTACTACTGACAATGTTTGTGAATTCCAAAAAGTAGTAAATTTGCATCCACTCATGGAGTACTTCTATGGGTGCAGATTTACCACTTTTTCTTAAACCAGGCTATATTACCTAGTGGCGGTCGTCACTAGGTAGTTATAGTTAGGACCATGTTTCCATAGAAAAAGTGTTTATTGACTTGCCTATATCTTTGGCACCGTTTGACCAATCTTCACCAAATTTTCCCAAAAAATGTGGCCCTGTGATTTTTGTTGCGCCTGGGAAGTTTTGGTGTGATGCGTCAAGCGGGGGATGAGAAAAAAGGGGCTCAAACATCTTTGCATTTCCCATTTAATTCCCATAGGACCTGTCAACATGTCTACAGCCCGAACCACTGGATGGATTCACACCAAATTTGGCAAAAAGCTAGCTGCCGGTACGCAAACTGTGCTTTTTGTTATTTGGTGTAAATCCGTTCAGTAGTTTAGGAGATATTTAAGGGTAAATAAATTTGTATATATTTGGGCACGAATATTTCACGATTATTTTGTGAATAATATGCAAGCATTTGCAAACTTTCACAAATACATGTGCGAAAAGAAGCATTGCAATTGGCTGACTGCAACCTGGCTAGAAAGTCCCTGGGTGTAAAAATTCAAATTGAAAGTGGCATAAGGGGTCAGGGTGAAGGTGCCCTGACCACATGGGTGTGATATAGGTGTGTTTTAGGGGCAAAATATAGGTTTAATATAATTTTGCTTCATAGTGCATAATATTTGCAAAAATTCACAAATTTTTGCAAATTTCCATGAATTATTCGCAAAATATTTGCGATTAAGGACAAATTTGAAAGAAAAACCACAGACTCATTCGTACACTAATTCATTCACTCAGACAGGCACTCAGAAGTTCAGGCGCCCACTCACACACCCACTCAGACACACTCATAGACTCGCACACCCACTTTCAGACCCACTCAGACATTCACGCACCGACTCACACATCCACTGACAGATACATGCCCTGTGGCCAACCTGCACTGAGGCCATGCGTGGAGTGGGGTTGGGTGGTTATAAGGGCTTGGCTGCAAGTCCTGGCTGCAAGGCCACGACTAGCAACCAACTTCCGCCGCGCACAGCTTATGGCCATGCGCCACAAGTGTTGGAATAAGGTATAGTAATTAAATTTACTTTATGTTAAAAAAACATAGAAATTCACTGAAAAAAACATAGGTTACAGGGACGTTATGGTTAGGTTATGAATTTACTTGTACAAAACCACAGAAATTCAGCAGTTATAGTCAGAGTTCTTTCAAGTAACTATAACCTGCGCTCTAAGATAACTATACCTTGCGCCTTCGTTATGCACAGCTAATTATTCCACATATTATGTCAATGATGAGCTCTTGTATGGCACCTTTGATAGCACTGCTATGTTTACAATAACATTCTTGATAAGAAAACTGTGCATGGCAAGGGCGTGAGTTATAGTTACTTGAAAGAACTCTAACTATAACTGCTGAATTTCTGTGGTTTTGTACGAGTAAAGTCAGAATCTAAATATAACGTTCCTGTAACCCTGTAACCTTTGTTTGTTTTAGTTAATATATATATATATATATATGTATATATATATATACACACACACACACACACATATATATATATTTTAAGTTTCTGCTCCAAAAAATGAACAAGTTAAATGCTCTTAGTGAAATGAACAAGATAATTGCTCTTAGTGAAATGAGAAGGATGTGAGAAACTGATATAGCCATAGAAGACTCGACTCAGGGCCCCCAGACTCAGCTGCCTCGCCAGGAATGCATTTGGGGGTTGTCACACACCAAACTCTCCCTTGAAAGTATGCCCCTGCATTAGAAATTATAACTATGGTCATGTAGAACAAAATAACCTTCAGTCCATTCCTTAGGAACATTTATTTTAAATGTATTTTCACTGCATGCACTCTTCTTCATCTCTGCTACGATAAGCTTTGATGGAAGAGTCTTAAAATCAGTGTATGAAGCCAGGGCTCCATGTTTCCAGTCCTTGCCTTTCACAAATCATTTTATCAAGTGACTGATGGCCCCATGTACCAAACGTGAGTTGCAAATAGAGGTGGGTCTGCCATCATTAATAGGGCAAAATATGCCAGAGATGAGCCAGGGGTCTAGCTTGGCTCTAACAGTCCATCCACGAGCCAAGCCATGAAAATGTTTGGCGTGCATATTGTACAACAAACAAACATTATAGTCCTGATTTAGTTCTTGGGGGCTGGAAATTCTCTGTCACAAATGTGATGGATGTCCCATCTGCCGTATTACGATCCCACAGTATGCTATGGAGATCGCAATAGGGTGGATGGGATATCTGTCACGCTTGAGACAGAGTAATCCCGCCACCAGGATCTAAATCAGGACCCATGTAAAATTATGATACAGTCTCTTTAAAATTATTAATTTCTTAGTAATCACAAATAGCATATAGCACATGTTTTGCCACAATATTGTAATTTATGATATATATTTTTTTGTGTATTTCATTTGCGCACTATACTGTTTGACTTCTGAATTTCTGGTTATATATTTGAATAGTTATGTTATTAGTAAAGTGTTGTGCATTATCAACAACTCACAACTCTGGTTGAAAGTTTACATTTTATTGTAAGGTGAAGGACCCCTGCAATCTCACCATTGATATTGCTAAATTGTCGTTGGGATCAGTGTTAATGTCTAACAACTGAAAGTTAAATTAAAGTCTAACAACTGTACGCATTTAAACAGAGAAACCTGTGCACTGTCTTCTTAAGGATATTTCTGGTGTTAAAGCTTTCCATTATGACATTTTGATATATTCAGAGACCCGTGAAGAACATAATATTATCCTGCCATGGGTTTTGTCTGTCCTTGAGCAGCATGACATGACTGTAAGCAAAGACAAATGTTTTTTTCCAGAATCTGTGGATTATCTAGGACACAGAATCACATCAGAAGGACTTTATCCAAAAGAGGATTTAGTGAAAACTGGTATGAATGTGCCAGTCCTCCAGGTCAAGGACCAACTCAAGTCTTTGTGGACCTGAGTGGTTATTATTCTACGTTCATTGAGTGTTATCCTATTATTATGGAACCACTAAAACAATACTAAAAAGGAGAGATCCAAATAAGGTGAGGCTGAGCAAAATACATACAAGTGATCAAATTGAGCAGTTGTTTTCTAAAGTACCTGCTCTGAATGAGTGGTTATCAATGTGTAGTAATTGTGGACACAAGCGCAAGTGGTATGGGGACAGTCTTTTACCAAAATGTTAAGGGTGTGGAAAAGACAATTACTTTTTGCCTCAATCACTCTGAACGATCCTGAGAAAATATACAGTACAATGGGATGGGAGGCATTGGCATACTCAAGGGCATTGAGAAATTCAAAATTTACCTTTGGTGAATGCATTTGCACTGTGCACGGTCAATAAACTCCTCTCATTTTTGTGATAGATATACTGCCAGTGCTTCAGCTCGGTTAGTTAGACTTCTGTCCAAGCCCCAAGATGTGAGATTTGTTTCAGGTAATGTTTTTAAAAAAAATCTGTTTAATAACTTTTGTTATATATAATGCAATGTTTACAAGCATGATCATGACAATACATTAGGCTACAATATTGGCTTTAGTCGTTCCTGTGTACATCTTAATACTTTGATAGATTGATTGCCATGTCAAATTTCAAATGAGTACGAGTTAATATTTCGCTCTGTATTGCAATGACGATTAAAGGGGAGAATAGAAAAGGAAAAGAAAAGTCACCTTGAAGAGATGTGTGAGGTTCTTTTAGACGTCGGAGTGCCTGTCAGGACAGGGAGAGGGGCTTGCTGGAGAGTAGTGAGGTATTTGATCATTGATCTTATAGTCCAGCAGAGGGAAATAGTATGGAGTATGGGGGGTCTGTGATGCTGTGTGTGTTGCAGCTGAGTTATTTGTCCATGTTTTCGCGTGTTTTCCATGTCTGGGTAGGTCTTCTGTATCGGTATGATTGTGCTATTGATCTTATTGGGTAACAATCATGCCGTTCAATTTAATGTGTGTGTGCAGTTCAGGAGGGGCGGGTGTCATCTTTCTCTTCCAGCTGTTCTATAAATGCTTCCCATATTTCCACTCCTTTAACCACTATTCCCCTATCGCAGAGTGCACGCAGCGTTTGTATCTCCGCCACTTCCCACCGTAGTAAGTCCGATGTCCAATGGCTTACGCCAGGGGCACTCGGCGATTTCCAATGTGTTGCGATAAGTCGCTTTAATATAATGAACGCATCTATGTTTCTGTTTATCTTTACTGCGTCTTTTGCATATTCCCAGGATGCAGGATTCGGGGGTTGGGGATAGGGGTAGCCCGGTTAGGAGCGCGGTCTGCTTAGTTATATCTTGCCATATGTGTAGTAATGGTGGGCAATCCCATGTCATGTGAAATCAGCTGGTAAATGACCGCATCTTGGACAGTCAGATCCTGCTTGCGGGAACATGCGTTGTATTCTGGCTGGTTTTAAGTACGTTTGATGTAGGTAGTTGAACTGTGTATAGCAGAAACAGGCATTGCGTGATATCTCGCATATAGTTGTGAGTGCCATGGTCCATGCTTGTGTGCTCGGAGGTGTATGTATTGCCTCTTCCCATTTGATCTTGGCCTGTGATTGTGCTACTTCTGGGTTGGCTTGTAAAGTCCTATATAACCAAGAAATATCTGACTGTATTCCCGAGCCCTGGAGTAGTTCATGTAGAACTGGTGATGTTTGTGGTTCTTTATTGCTGCTTCTCCATGCACTACGTATCAACCGCTGTAATGCCCCGTGTACAATAAATCCGCCGCTGCCTAGATTGTGCTTTTCAGATAGCGTCCTCTATGTGAGGAATTGTCCTTCCGAGAAGAGGTCCCCTATCGTCTGAACACCTTTTGTGTCCCAGGTGGATAGATCTAGTCTGCAGCGCAGTTTATCTACCCCCGGTATGGCCTGTAGTTGTATTTTGGGTGAGTAAAGCGGGGCGTGTGTTCCTATGTCTACATATCGGCGCCATATGCGTTTGGCTGTTTTTAGCAATACGGGAATGATCTTGTGGCCTAGGAGCCACCTTAGTACATCTGAGTGTCCTATATTTGTGCTTAGAGTGCTGATTTCTGGGCCGTGTGGATCCTCCGGCCACGTCATGATCCAGTGTATTTGCGTCGCTGCGTAATATATTTCGAACTGCGGGGCACCCATCCCTCCCCTTCCTAGAGGAAGATAAGCTTTGGCCAAGGCCACACGGTGTCGTTTCCCTCCCCATATCAAGTCGGTCAGTATTCTTGTTAGTTGTACAAAGAGTGATTTTGGTAGTACTAGTGGCAGTGCAGTGAAGTAGTTTGATAGTCTGGGGAGAACTTTCATTTTAGCCACTGCGACTCTACCCATCGGTGATAGTGGTAAGGAGCACCAGAAGGGCAGTGAGCTTTTTACTGATCTGATCATTCATTCTAAATTTCCTTCTTTTAGATCTGCATCGTCGTGGTAGATATGTACGCCTAAATATTTAAAAGTGGTATTTCTCCATTGTAAGCCATGTACTGTGTCCGGGTTATCTTGTCGGTCTGGTTGCGGTCTCATTGGAAACAGGCATGATTTTGCCCAGTTCACATGCAGCCCAGATAACTGCCCAAAAGAATTCAGTAGTTGAAGCAGGTCGGGTAAGGATTTGGGGTGGTCGCGGAGAAATATTAATGCGTTGTCCACGTATAGGGAAATAATGTGATAGTTCTCTCCATCTGGTATGCCCCAGTGTGTTGCCTCTTTACGCAGTCTGGCTGCGAGTGGTTCTATTGCTAGCGCGAAAAGGAGCGGTGACAGGGGGCAACCCTGCCGGTGCCTCGCCCTATTGAGAATTCCTCAGAGATGGTCGCTCCCGTTCTGACTTGTGCCCTTGGGTCAGCATACAGAACTGATGTCCAGCGTGTGAACACTTTGCCAAATCCCATTTCTTTTAGTGTGGCCATCAAGAATGGCCATCGTAGTGTGTTGAACGCTTTTTCGACATCGAGGGATACCGCTGCTCGAGTGAAGTCGGTTTCTGGTGTCTCAGCTATTAGACGTATCAGGTTTCTGATATTGATGAAAGTATTCCGTCCTGGTATGAACCCGGATTGGTTTGGGTGAATTAAGGTGGATATTATTGGGAGGAGGCGATTTGCCAGTACTTTCCCTAGTATTTTACATTCTGTGTTCAACAATGATAGTGGGTGGTATGAGCAGACCTCCAGAGGATCTCGATCTTTCTTGTGGAGGACTACTTTCAATGCTTCTCGTAGAGAGTCGGGTTGTCGCCCCATGGTATATGCTTCCTGAATCATTGCTAGATAAGGGGCCAATATCTGGGTCGGGAAAGATTGGTAGTATTCGATTGGGAGTCCGTCTCTCCATGGAGCCTTATTGTGGGCTAGTTGTTGTATGGCCTGTTTTATTTCGTCTATTTCTATGGGTTTGTCTAGTTCTAGTATTTGAATCGCCGTTAAGCGAGTTAGCTGAGCGGATTGGAGGAAGGCTTTTATCTGCTCCGGAGATGGGGGAGATCCTGCACTATGTAGAGTGTCATAGTAGTGCCTAAAGGCGTCATTTATTTCTGTCCTTGTATTCACTATTATGCCTGTGTCGAGGCGGATGGGGTTAATAGGAGCGCGTTTTTGTTCTCCTTTCACCAGCCATGCTAGCATTCTACTGGAGCGGTCTCCTTCCATGTGGAGGCGCTTCGTGTAGTGGCGGTAGTCGCATTTTCTCAGTCGGGATTCAACTTCGTTCCATTGCTTTTGAAGAGTGAGTATGTCATTACCAGTGTCGCCTTGTAGCGCTGTTTTGCACTCTGCCTTGCGTTTATTTTTCTCAATTCCCCTGAGTTCTGAGGTCAGTATACGCTTGACTCCACTTGCTATTGCCATGCACATGCCCCTCATCACTAGCTTATGGCCATCCCATTCTATTGCACGTGTTGATGCTGATCCTGTGTTAGTTTTGAAGTAGGTGTCGATGTTATCTGCTATTTCTTTGCAGAAGGGGGGGTCTTGTAGCAATGCGGGCTGCAGTCGCCACATGGGAATACATGTATGTTGTCTGCCCCATTTTAGTGTGGCCATTAGCGGGCAGTGGTCGGACAGTGTCTTAGCCGTGTAAAAGACATTATGAGTTAGGTGTGTGATCTTGTCTGTACATAGTGTCAGGGCGATGCATGTGTGTAGTTGGTGTACCGGGGAGTAGAAGGAGTATTCTCTAGTTGTGGGATGTAGGTCCCTCCATATATCATGTAGTCTCCTATCTGAGATCCAGGATTTTAAAGGCCGAGATATTCTCTTGCTGTGTGTATTCTCCAATGGGGGTGTGACCTGTCTAGTGATACGTCCGGGACTCCATTGAAGTCCCCTCTCCATACAATTGGTATTGATAAGTCGTGTGATACTAATTTAGATGTAGCCTTGTAGAACTCCCTTTGGCCTGTGTTGGGTGCATATATGCCAGTTATGGCTAATTGTGTGCCATCTAGTTCGCCGTTCAAGTAGACGTATCTGCCATCTGTGTCTATCTGTGTTTCATTAATCAGGTACGGGACCCCAGGGGCTATCCAGATTAGGACCCCTTTTGCGTATGTGGACGTTTTGGTGCCGCGTATTGTGCCCGACCATTTGTTGTTGATTATGTGTAGTTCATGAGCGGATAAGTGCATTTCTTGGAGTATCGCTATACGTATACATTGTGTCGCTTGAGATATGCATATATTCTACTACTCTTATTTATGTTCGCCATTCCTCTTACGTTCCATGTTAGTATATTATTCCTTGGTCCCCGTTCGTCCCCTCCCCCCAAGCACAGCCGAGTCCAAGATATAACGGTGACGGTTAGAGAGAAAACAGAGAGAAAGGAAAGGAAAGGGAAGATAGTTTACTAATGTTGGGTTTAACTGGGCACAACTGGTGCCAACTTGGGTAGTAGTTCAGTTGATGTCCATGCGGTAACCTGTTCGGGTTAAGGGGTAGGGCCAAGATGGATGTGGGGGTGGCCCGCGAGGTCGGCCTGTTCGGATCTGTTCATTTCCTTTGTGAGCTCTCCTATTCTCGGGGCAAAGTCACATTATCTGGTATGTGATATCCAGTTCGATGATATCATCGGGCATGTCCTCGAGTAGGGCAGGTGAATGCGTGTGGGACGTCTGGTGTCTTTTGGTCTTAGTTATTATTGATTTGGTTGAGACCGAGGTGGTGTCCATTTGTGGTCTCATCATGTGGGGACAAAGAGATTGCATTTATGTTGTAGTTATACATTTAGCCTTTAGAGATCGTCAGCCGTGCGTGGTGTAAAAGTCAGGCCAGAAAGCATAGGCGATGACGGGGGACTGTTATTGCTTTTTGGTGAGTCTGAGCCTGTTACGCTGGTTTCGTTATTGAGTGTTGGGCGTAAGGCCGAGAACATGTTAGTGTCTTTTATGACTTGCAACTGCTCAGCTTCTGCTTGTGATCTAGATGGGCACGATTTGGGTCCCGGGCCCATCTTCCTCCCCCTGCAGGAGCGTTGAGTGTGCCAGTCTTTTTGTTCAGTTTGTTCAGTGATGTGTTCCGCGAAACCTTTTGCATGTATCCATGTCCATACATCTTCAGAGGACGGGAAGATGTGGGTTCTATCGCCGTCCACCACTCGTAATCTAGCCGGGTACATGAGGGAGTAGGCTATGTTTTTATCTCGTAGAATTTGCTTTGCTTTGATGAATGTGGTGCGCTTGCGCTGGACTTCTGCCGTAGAGTCAGGATATGCCGTGACTTGCGCGTTCTCTATGTCCACAGGACCCGAGGTCCGGAATTCCCGTAGGATCTGGTCTCTGTCTCTGTAGTTCAAGAATCTCGCTATCAGTGGTCGAGGAGGTGCTTCTGGGTGCTGAGGGCCTCCTGGTATCCGGTGAGCTCGTTCCATTGATAGTAAAGGTGAAGCGTTCTGTGTTAGTACAGTTTTTTTTAGCCAGCGTTCGAGAAATATTTCTGCATCTGGAAGTTCTATCCGTTCCGGAAACCCTAAGAATCTGATGTTGTTTCAGTGTGAACGGCCCTCTGCATCCTCAGCTCATTTTTGCAGCGTTATTATTTCGGTTTCTTGGCGTTGAAGTTTGGCTTTCAGGTCCTTGACGTCGGGGTGGATCATTTCGATGGCCGCTTCGTTAGTGGTGACCCGTTCCGCCAGTTTGTGTTGGTCAGCTCTTAGAATGTTGACCTCTGTTGTTACTGAGTCTATTTTTCCTTCCAGGGAGGTTTTAGTTTCCAGCACAGCCTGTAATACTCTGTCGAATTTTATGGAGTGAGTAGCCAGAGTTTCGGTCACTTTACGTAGGGCGATGGCTGTGGTGTCCATATTTGACTCTAGTGGCGGGGTCTTGGAGTCCGTTTCAGATTGTCCTCTTGGGGGCTTTGGTTTGACCATGTTTTATCTGCAGGCCTGGGAGGGCGGGCTGTATTATTGGCTGTATTGCTTGAGGGCTGTGGTTGAGTAGCGGGTTGCGCCCTAGCCTCTCATCTGTACTTCGATTAGCAGTTGCAGTTTATATGTACTTTTATTTAGTTTTTGATGTTACTTACATTTGACTTTGCTTCTGGGGAATGTAGGTTGTGAGCCCTTCCGCAGTGTCCGCCGGGCCGGGATCGTCTAGCTTGGTAAATGATGTTTGCTGATATTCAATTTTCTTAATTTCGCTTTCACTGGGAGTATTGTGCAGCGAGATGCGGGGTGTCCTTGTTGTTTTTCCGTGCTGGTTGCTGTGAAGGAAGTCTCTGCCTTGTTCGGGGTGTTTGGGTTTCTTTTCCGGGGTTTCGTAATCCCTTTGGTAGCATTTCGATTCCCTTCTTAGTGAGGCAGATGTTCACTGGAGATTGCAGTTTCTCCCTTTGTTGCTACGCGCCACCGAGAGCGGTGCGTGCTTCCAGGCAGGTCTTATTATGGAGGATCCTATTGTGTTCCCACTAGGCCGGGCTCGGCGAGGCCCATGATCTTCTGTCCTCTATGTTGTTTGATTCATTGGGGAGGACACCTGTAGTCCTCTATCTCCGACCCTGTAGTCCCACACAGCTCGTCTCGGATCTGGCATTCCTGTGCCGTGCGCTGGCGTGTCTCAGTATCGAGGTGTGTCTCCCTCTGCGTATCGTTCTCCCTGGGGTCTCCGTCCCGAGTGTGTAAGCTCATGGGTTCCCCTCTGTTCCCCTCAGGCGTTAATTTGTGCTGGCGGTCGGACTAGTCTCCAGGGTAGTCCCAACCCTGTGTCCGCTCCGCTCCCGATGGCGCGCGCACAGTGCGGAGGTGCCGCCTGCGGGTCAGCGAGAACCGCGACGTTTCCCCCAGTGTCAGGCAGGCGGGGATGCTTGTGTGCCGGGCGGCTCCTAATCCGGAGGGGGATACCCATCTACATTCTTGTGGGATCAAGTTCGACTGCAGCCCGTGTAGGCCGCCCTGCAGAGGAAGGCACCCGCGGCCCACCGCCCCCGCTGCAGCAGCCCTCCTAAGTCACGGGCGCTGCGTTCCTCTTGGGATCCAGGGCTACCTCCGTCTTTAGGACGACATCTGCTCCGAGTTTTGGCATTTAGGGCCTGATTCAGACCCTGGCGGCCGGTGACCGCCAGGGTCACCGGCCACGGGAGCACCGCCGACAGACCGGCGGTGCTCCAAAGGGCATTCTGACCGCGGCGGTTCTGCCGCGGCCAGAAAGGGTAAACCAGCGGTCTCCCGCCGGTTTACCGCTGCCCTTGGAATCCCCCATGGCGGCGCAGCTTGCTGCGCCGCCATGGGGGATTCTGACACCCCCTACCGCCATCCTGTTCCTGGCGGTTCGGCCGCCAGGAACAGGATGGCGGTAGGGGGTGCCGCGGGGCCCCTGGGGGCCCCTGCCGTGCCCATGCCAATGGCATGGGCACGGCAGGGGCCCCCGTAAGAGGGCCCTACTGTGTATTTCAGTGTCTGCCTAGCAGACACTGAAATACACGACGGGTGCAAACTGCACCCGTCGCACATGCCCACTCCGCCGGCTCCATTCGGAGCCGGCTTCCTCGTGGGGAGGGGTTTCCCGCTGGGCTGGCGGGCGGCCTTCTGGCGGTCGCCCGCCAGCCCAGCGGGAAAGCCAGAATGGCCTCCGCGGTCTTTCGACCGCGGAGCGGCCATATGGTGGTTCCCTCCAGGCGGGCGGCGACCGCCGCCCGCCGGGGTCAAAATGACCCCCTTAATATCCTTGAATTTTTGGATAATTGTAGGCCGTTAGCGGAGCTCTTTTTTACGCGTCCGCTCTCGCCGCCATCTTGGCCGTTTCAGGCAATATTAATGTGATTGTAGGCTGTCTATCTAGATGGCTAGTTCATGATGACAAATGCACCAATACTACTGAACGTAAATGTGTGGTAGCTGATTTTGAGATCATTGAGATTTGTGATGGACTATCAGCTCTAGTAAATGGGTGGATGCATTGAAGGAGGGTGTCGTTTTGAAAAATGGATGCATGTATAGTGAAGATGGCTGGTATGATTTCAAGTTATTGAATGAACAATTACATTGTTTAGCCAGGATGACATCTGAACTCACTCTATTTCAGTGTTTCCAAAACTGTGGGTCAGAGCTGATTTGCAAGGGTAAAGATGCCTTTAAATTCTATATTTATCTTCTCACTTTGACTGTACTTTGATGACACAGGTCAAAAGCCAGGCTATGTCTTCTGACAAATTGCCGCTTTTTTTTTTGTAACATGGGGACTGGTGTTCACAAACTCCTTTCACTTTGCAGTCAGAGAAAGAAAAGCAAATTAACAATCTTGCTGGGATAAATGGAGTGTGAAAAGGAAGGCTATAGGATGTTATTTTGTCATAAAATACAACAAAATGTAAATACCTGTAAATGAACAGTACACATTTAGCAAAGTAAATCATATGTTTTTTGGTGGTTCTGAAGTGTGGTGGAACCAACGATTTTAATAGGGTAAGAACAAATCAAGCCACTTTACTTGGTGATGCATAAATAATAAATCTTCACTGAAATCCGATTTCCACACATTACCATTTGTGTGCAATACAGTCTTCACATTAAAACTGTATGTCTGTGCAACTTTATTGGACATTTCACTAAAAAATGTGCTGCCTGTTAATGACAATATGCTACCATGCTATGCTTTAGTTACATTAAAAAATCGCCACCTTTTGTCTGTTAAAGCTAAGTGAGTCACGAAAGTTTGGCATCCTAAAAGGTGGTTCGTGGGTCTAAAAGGTTTGGTAAGCACTGGTCTATTTTATTTTATACTGATAGCTGGGAAATCCATTCCACCTTATATGTTGACAGCTCTCTTGACTACGTTAGCTCACTGTGGGCATCTTGGGTGCAGTGTCACAAAAGAACCGGTAAGAATGGCGTTTTGGTGGCCTTTGATAAAGATGCTGAAGATTTCATCAATGGCTGTAAGAAGTGTTTACTATCCAACAAACACTGGTAAACACCAAAACATCTTTGTTTTTGGTACGGTTACCAGGTACATCATGGGAAAAATTGTGATACATTTCTTCATACTCTGCTTGAATCTAAATATGTTTTGACTACAATAGTAGATTATAATTCAATGTGCTTTCATTATAAATTTGTAAATTCCATTACCACAGGAGCGGTAATTGACTTTTTGAAAAGTGTATTTGCTATAAAGGAACTAACTTAGGAGGTGGTATTGGATAATGGCGCCCAGTTAGTTTCTGAAAAATTAGACATTATACAATCACTCTATATAGTCCACAAACCAATGGACTTGTGGGAAGAGTAAATAGGGTACGGAAAGAAGGTTTACAAACTTCTTTTCTAATAACATGGAGTTTGTGCATACCATAGAACACCCTACTCAATTACTGGCATTAGTCCTTTTAAATTATTTAGGGAGTGTGTTGCCAGAACTAAGCTCAATCATGCACGAGTAGAGGAGATTATGATTCATGTAACTAAGTCTGACAGGCAGCACCAGAGCCCAGGACCTCCAACATCCCTAGTGGCAGTGGAGGCCGCAACGACACCCCCACATTTTCAGCGCACCAACTTGCTGCATTCAAGGAGCGCTCAAGCCCCACAGTGTGCGACAAAGGCAGCACCAAAGCCCAGGACTATGGGCTCCAACATCCCTACCAGTAGGGGAGGACGCAAAAACCTGCCCGCATTTTCAGCATGCCAACTCGGTGCATTTCAGGAGCGATTGAGCCACGCGATGCAGGAAAGGCAGCACCAGAGCCCATGACTTCAGGCTCCAACATTCCTAGCAGTGGGGGAGGCCACAAAGACACATCCGTGTTTTCAGAGCACCAACTTGGCGCATTTCAGGAGCACTTGAACCCCACAGTGCGGCAAAGGCAGCACCAGAGCCCAAGACTATAGGCTCCAACATCCCTAGTGGCAGGGAAGGCTGGAATGACACACTTGCATTTTCAGCACACCACCTCAGCACATTTCACGAGGCCTGTGGTGTGGGAAAGGCAGAACCAGAGCCTAGGATTATGGGCTCTAACATCCCTAGCGGTGGGGGAGGCCGAGGTTATAGGTCTGCATTTTCACTGTGCCAACTCTGGATATTTCAGTAACACTCGAGCCCGGTGTTGCGGTACGCACCCAGGCATGTGCATAGTCAAAGACTGGGCCAAGAGCAGGCCAGTCTGCGCCCGTCATCGCCCAGAAGAGGCCAGGCTAGGCCATCCCTTTGGTTTTCGATCTACTTAGTCGTGAGCAGACTTTTATACTTTCCAATACAGATGGTGATCTGTGCCTGTATATTGGATTCATCTTGTTTCATCCTTTTCCTTCCATGCTACTGTACTGAGTCATCCTCTATTCACTTCATTACAATAATTAATACTTTACACTGCTAGATGGTTTCACATGGAGTATCATGGGGGAGAGAAAAGTAGCTGGGGGGAATGATCCCAAGGATGCCATTGAAAAAGCCAATACCTCCCATCGCACAACACTGGACGCTTACCTGGCAAGAGCAGCTGGGGTCATCTCCAAGTAAATTGACCTCGCGGAGAGGCGCCTATCCTTGGAGTTCAGGGAATGCTCCCATACTCTTCCTCCTTCGTCAGAGTGCTGGGTCCTATGGCCGCCGGGATATTCATTTCATTTCCCCCAATGCCCTTTTGATCAAGGGGGTGCCAGGGCCATTCAGCACCTTGCTCTTCTAGTGCCCCTAATTACGATTTAAAGCAGACTGTTGCTTCTGACGAGAATATGAGTAGGCCTTTTGGCAAATGGAAACAACAGTCTAAAAAGCCCTGCAGTCCTAAGGCGTGCCACAGAGATGCACAATTAAGAAATCGCCGGGCCTTGTGCATCAACCTGGATCCTCTGAGTCTTCGCTTCCTGGTGCCTATAACTCTTTTTGGGAAGAGGTATTAGATCAATGAAAGCCATTGTTGTTGCCCATTTAACCCCTCTCGAGGAAAGGATGAAGAGCTTGGAAAGCTGTGTCTTAAAAAGGCATCATGATGAGGCTGGGTCTACAGTGGCTGCGGCCCTGCCAGTCCTCTGTGTCCTGATGGTACTGCAAGGGCCATAGGCTCGGAGGTCGAAGCTGGGCCAGTGCCTGCTCTCGCGCATGTACCCAGTGCAGCTGAGACCCCCCACCCGCTAGCAAAGGTTACACTACGAACAATCTAGCAAGCTATCCTGTCCAACCAGAAGGGGGAGTTTCGAGGGCACTGAGTGGGCCAAACAAACCAAAGCAGGAAGCGAAGGCCAGGATATTCCCATTACTTGAGGAGCTTTAGGTACTGCTGATATGGATGAGGTCAATTTGCTATGCTTGAATCTTCCTCCTGACAGTTGCCCATATGTAGCAGTAATTACAGGGGTGCCACCCATGCCTTTGGACACTGAGGAAACATTTACCCAACTCAACAATATGTTATGTCAGTGGCTCAGTAAAAACTCGAACTTTAACATCAATGAGTACAATGACATCACCTTTGTAAAGATGATAGCGTGGATCGTCCCCACACCAAATAATCTGGAAGGAGATTGCATAGTTATTAACTGTAAGCATCCAGATCTCGCTTGTTGTCTAATCTCTTGTCTAATCTCTATCCACAATTGAAATCATTCACGGCCTGGCCGCCTCAATGCTCTACCTTAAGGGTACTTTTATAGACTTTTGTAGCCCACATCACAGTCTGGACATGTGCATCCCTTTACGTAGTTGGCGGGCCTTTGAGAGGTCCTATTCCAACCTTCAACCGATTCTTCTCTTTGATTGACTTAGAAGCTAATGATTGACTTGATTCAGATTTTAGCCTACTTAAGATAAAAACTAACCTATCAATAGCCAGTTTTATTGCTGCCCCTCCTCCCCGCCCCCTTGAAGACCGGGCCTTGCTTAAAGGGCCTGTGACAAAGCTGATCAGTTGGAACATTGCTGGCATCCGGGGAAAACAGCAGATCTTGGTTGGACTTTGTCACTAAATTTGATATTATTATCTTACAAGAGACTTGGTCCAAAGATGAAACTGTGTGGGATGGCTTTGAAAGCTTCTCAGTTCCTGCCATTGTGCCATTGCTCCATTGCTTCTAGCAGCCAGAGAGTGTCTGGTGGTTTAATCACACTGATAAGAATTACAATGTTTTATAGAATTGTCCCAATGTTATGCAAGCATAGGGGGATAAAGATCTTGTGGATCATTTTAACTAACAATTTTAATTTCTTTCTTGTGAACTTTTACAATGCAGTTCTTGATGTGGGATGCCAAATTGATTCCCTGTTCAAAATACTCACAGTTTTAAAGCGAAGGTCGTTGCACATTTTTAAATACTTTTATGTGGTTAGAGGGGGTGATTTTCATGCTAAACTGAGCCGAAATCCAACACTATATGACCCGTTTATGATAGCCAATTACTATCATCATAGGGGCCTGAAGCTGCTCAATAACCTCGCCAACTTTGAGTTACTTAACAGTAGAAATTTTGGGAGATCTCCACAAACAGCCCCCTACGTTTGATGGTTGGGACAAATGCTCAGTTATTGACTATATTCTTATCTCCAAGAACATGGAATCCTTTGCCATTTCAGGAAGGGTGATTGAAAATACTTTTAGAGACCATAACTCACTTGAGCTTACCCTTAAGTTATCTGACTGTACCCAGTCACCAGCCCTTTTAGGTGTAATTGATTTTTCCGAGAAGAATGGTGGCAGAGGCTAAACTGGAGAGTTACTAATATCCCCACACTGTTGAAATTTCTTGTTGGGCCTAATCCTGATTTATTTAGGTGGTTGTTAACTTTTAACCCCCCTCCAAGAAATTTTATCTGCGACCAATCAAGGAACAAAAGGGTCACGAGACATTGGTGGTTTGATAAGGATTGCAGAACTGCAAATCGCAGTTTTCATGAAGCTCTCACTGCTAAGCCCAGGAATCAACAGCGTATAACTGAGGCAAGGGCAGCTTATAAACATGTGATAAAAAACAGAAGTCTTAACTTAAGGAGGCAACCTGGGAATTATTAGTTCATACATGTAAAGCTAGGGACTCTAAGGGATTTTGAGAAATTGTCAATGGCACAAAATCCATAGCAGCCATATCAGTGAGTCTTGGATTTATTATCAACCCTGAGAAATGGTTAGAGCATTTTTGAAATGATCTATTTATATGAGGGGTGTCCCATGACAGAGGGCATACATGGTGCTTCACAGCTCACACTGGAAGTTAGTTTCAACTTGGAGGAGGTCTCGGTGGCTGTATTTGCTAGCCCATCGAACAAAGCACCGAGGCCAGATGGGGTACCTATGGACTTTTATAAGGTTAACATTCAGCTGTGGCGGCCATAATTACCAATGTTCTAAACGCTGCTGCCTCTTCTGGCATTCCTTCTTCTTGATGGGCTGCCTCTATTGTGCCTGTTTTTAAAAAAGGATACCTGCTGCTACAGGCCTATTTTGCTTTTGGAGTCAGTGGTAAAGATCATGGGGTGTGTTATTCTACATAGGATTGAGGACAAGCAAAGTGGCTCGCCATGTGCCATACTGTATGATTTTAGGGAAGATTTGGGGACTGTGGGTACAGTGTTTAAATCTGCACCTCATTGTTGGAAAATATGTAACTGCTAAGAAGGGCCAGTTTTATTTGGCCTTCATGGCCCTTAGCAGTGCCTTTGACGTGTAAACCAGTTTAAGTTGTGGAATATCCTAATTGATATTGGATTACCCCTTCCCTTGGCGAACTTTCTTCATGCCTTACATAACGGTATCAGCGCCTATGTAAGATATGGAACAGAGAGGGAATGCACAGACCTTTTTAGCCTGTCTCAGGGAGTTTGCCAGGGGTGTGTCCTTGCCCCCATTTAATTTCTCTTATATATTAGTGGTTTCAGTTCATTTTTAGAATCACAGGGATAGACATGCCCAAGGTAAACTCGACCTTTATTCCAGCCCCACTTTATGCCGACGTCGCGGTCTTGCTTTCTCGCACACCGAATGGTCTCAGGGGCCTTATTTATTATGCGTTGGTCATTTTAATGGACAACCTTGACCTAGAAACCAATATTGCTTAAACACACTATATGGTGTTAGGTAAGCGCAACACTAATATGAGGTCAATATCTATCAAGGGCAAAAATGTCATGAGGGTTAGGGATCTTCCACACTTAGGCATAACCTTCGATTCTAGGAACTTCCTGTTTGCCATGTCTTGCAAACCCGTGTCTGCGCTTTAACACATCTGTAGGGGTTTTGCTTGGGGTGGCAGCAAGTGTGAAGAGCAAACCTATACTGCCTCTTTTGGAGATTTACATACTCAAGTGTTTGCCGGTTATGACCTATGGTGCAGCCACATGGGGATATCTGGACTGCTCTAGGCTGCAACAGGTGAAAACTGTTTTTGCAGGAGATTACTAGGCCTCCCCCTACAGTTCGCTATTTATTCTCCATGAAGATCTGGGTTTACCATATGATGAAGACCGTATTAAAGCTGCTCTGCTCCTCTTATGGCTGGCAGTTTGGAGTAACCCATGCACATCCATGAACCAGGAAGCAATAGCAGATTGTTTAAACTGGGATCATGGGCTAAAGATCCCTTGGTTGGAATGCATAAAGAGAACCGCTGATGCCCTGGGTAGGCCTGATTTCTTTTCCTTTCCCCATAGGGTGGGCCAAGTTCTGAGGGATAAGATAAAGGCGTTATTTATGAGCTCTGCCTCCGATGCGAGGGAGCTCAGTGTCTTGGCTAGACCGACAACAAGAGAATGCTTTGCCATCAAAGTCTGTGATGGTCGTGTGCCTTACCTTTCCTTGGTTAGAAATGTTTGGGAGCGAATGTTGCTAACCAAGTTTTGGGTCGGCTCAATAGATGTTATCTTTGCTTTCCTAAAGGCTAGTATGCCCGTCTGACAACTCTTCTCTGCAGACATTAGGGCATTTTACCTTTTTTTGCTGCAATTATGGTCCTTTTAGGCGACGTTATTTATTGTCTATTCTTAAAGCTCATGGGTTTCAACAATACGGACCAGCTTATTATTTTCTCTGCACGTTGTCAGAGCTGGCAGTCTGTTACGCTGTTGGAGGATTTCTAAAAGAGGCCATGCTTTGGTGCAGCTCCATGGATTTTTAGGTATTTTTATGTCTGTATTGTATCATTTGTTATGTGTGGTCCTTATGGGATTTTATGGGGGTGTTGTTTTATCACTGAATTTTTATGAATTTATGTTTGTTTGTGTCTGTAATGGTCAGTATATGGCCGAATAAAGATTATTTGATTGATTGATTGATAGCTAACTCTGAAAATGTAGAATTGGACTGCATTAATTCAAAAGAAACCCAAAATACGAGTAAACTGTATCATGACAGGTGTTATGGGCCAAAGACATAGCTGGCAATAAATAGTAGTTGGGTTTTACTTAATAGGATGAACCTCAGAAGAAACAAGAATGATTTTAAGTAGAAAGACCATTTTGTGTTTGGAAAGCTTCACACAGATCTGCGATGTTACAGATTAGTAGATGGTGGCCTGCCAGGGTTTTGGTCTGTGTATCTGATCAACTGAAGAAAGGCATCACTCCACATTTGCTTTGTGACAATCAATATTTGTCTGGTGTACTTAAGTCCATGTTTCAGTTGGCTAGAAATGATCAAAGAATTGAAGAGTTTGTTCCTGGAGATGCAGTGCCTCATGTTTCAGAATCTTTTCCATAACTTTGTGATGTGAATGAAGAAACTGTTCCTGGAGATTGCTCACATGTGCCTGATTTGAACTGTGAATTTTCTAATTCATGTTTGGGTGTGAAGTATTGTGTTAAAGCTATGGATTGAATATGAAAGAATGGAAAGTGATGGGATGTGTTGTAACTCTTATTCTTATATTTCATTGTGTTTTAATTATCTCAATTATACTTCTTTCAGTTTTTACTGTAAGAAGCTGAGTTCTGGTTGCAGTACCCCCTCCCCATACACACATTATTTGTCTGTTATTTTGATGCAACTTTGACCGAAGTGCATTGGGTTCCTGCTAACCAGGTCCCTTAATGCCAGTGTTCTTTGCCCAAAACAAGACACCTGGTCACTTGATCCCCAAGTGGCCAGGCCCTTTAGGACCTCTGTAAGTCCCTAGTAAATAGTACCCCTGGTACCTAGAGCATGAGTACTGGAGTGGGCCCCTGAGAGGTGCAGCACGACTTGTGGCACTCCAAGGGACCCAGAAACAACCTCATGCAGACTGCCATTGCAGGCTGTGCTGCAAGGTGCTCCTAAACCTGAAAACATGACATGGCACACACCCTGTGTGCCATGTCCCCTAAACACTGCCTGTAATATTTTTAAGTCACACCTACAGCAGGCCTTACAGCTCTAAGGCAGGGTGCATTATATTACATGTGTGGGCATGTCTGATGGAGCAGATACGCCCCTGCTATGTCGATTCTTAGACATAGTAAGTGTGCAGTGAAGGTATTTTAAATGCATGCGCTGAAAACTTGTCAATACCAGTTCCCCAGTTACATGATGGCTTCACTGAAACTAGGGAGGTTTGATATCAAATATCTCAGAATAATAAACCCTCACTGATTCCAGTGATGGATTTATTAATAAAAGCACTCAGAGGGCACCTTAGTCTGCCACCAACAGACGAGAATCTGACCCCCTAAGAGTGACAACCTTCACTCTCTGGAGTTCAGAAACAAAAGCCTGTTTGGGCTGGGGTGTGCAAAACCCCTCCCCACAGAATGACCTGCATTCCATGGCAGGAAGATTCAATGAAGCCCACCGCCTTTGGTATGTAGATCAGGCCTCTGTCACAAGGATGTGCCGACCCTCCTGCCCAAGGCCCATCTGGCACCTGGACGGGTGGGAAAATTAGCTATGGAGGAGGAGTGGCATATTTGCAGAACGGGAACACCCCTAGGGTGACCAGCAGGAAGTGGGCATAACTTAGGAAGTTCCACCATCTTGTGTGTGGTAGAATGTAGGAACTCTGGACAGAGTAATACCCACTCCCCACAGGAAGTGGTCATCTAGGGGGCATACTGAACCCAGGGGTAAGTAGCCCATTTGCTACTACCTTTCATTCCCCTTAATACCCCTAAATTGATTATTTAAGGTCCCCCCTGATACCAGATCCTCAGGTATTTGCTGAACACAAACGAAGAAGTGGACAAGAAGCCTGCTAAACCCAAGAACTGAGGAATATAACTGACTTGGCGCCAACCCTGATGGTCTGCCTGCTGCATCCATCCCTCAAGAAGCAACTGACCTGACCTGTCACTGCAGCCTCCAAGAAACTCTGAGAGCTGCTAGTGCTTTGCAAATCACAAAGAAGAACTCCCTTGTAGTAGAGGAGTTGTGCCTCTGCATCCACAGGCACTCAGAGTAGGAAGTGCGCACAGAGTCCAGGGATTTCCCAGAGGCTTAACAGAGGCTAAAGTAGATGATCCCAGTGCTCTCATTTGTGGTAGTGTGGTCGAGCAGTTAGGCTTGTCAGAGGGTAATACAAAGCATTTGTTGTACACACAGAGGCAATAAATGAGGTACACACTCATTGACTAACTCCAGGCCAATTGTTTTTAAATAGCAGAATATATTTTGTTACTTTATTTCTAGATCCAAAATGATCTTGTTTCAGGTAAGTACATTTGCAAGTTAGTATCAAGCATATGCATCAGAATCACTTTGTTTGGATTTGGCAAAGAAAAAGGTTTACAGGTAAGCAACGCTTTTCACTTTAAAAAGTTGACACTCCATTTTTCAATACAGTCTGTGGGGAGAAAAGTGTTAGTGCAGTTTTGTGGTAAGTACTCAACTTACAATTCCAGTCTCTGGGGGATAGGATGTCCACTCACCTGCATTCAAGTTGACCCCAAACCTACACCACCAGCAACAAGGGGCCGGCTGTGTGCAGAGGTCAAAGTTGGAGTCAGATTTAAAATAGGATCCTATAGAGCCTGGGGGACTTGAAACAGATCTGCTAGCAGGTAAGACCCTGCGACTTCAGAGGGCAGACCTGAGGGCGCCCGGTGAGCACCGGGGCGGCACAGGTCAGCACCAAACACACACCCTCAGCGGCACAGGGGCAGTGGGGTGCAGGGTGCACACACAGCGTCGGGCTCCCAATGCTTTTCAATAAGGGGGCCGGGGGTCACAAAGATGCTGCTGGCTGGGTCCAGGGAGTCGGTTCTGGGAAAGGATAGGCTGGACAAGGAGGAGGGCTGCCTGCTGAACGATGCTGGACTGGTGGCCAGATTCCCAAAGGCCAGGGGGCTACAGGGGTAGGGGTACCTTTAGGCGCTGGGAATCTTGGTCCAGTTTTCTAGCGGTCAGAAGGGTCCTCGGGATTTAGGCTGCAGGTGTCGTTGTGTTGGCCAGGAAGGGTCAACCCAGGGTGCACAAAAGGTCCGAATCGCCGATGGACCTGCTCTTGACTGGTGAGCCACCTGAACTCGAGGCATGGGCGTCGGGTGCAGAGAGGGCAGGACTCACGGATCCAGGGCAGTCCTGGAGTCCTTCTTGGAGTTTCTTGTGCGCAGGGCCACGTCCTCTGGTGGGCAGGCTGTCCTCTGGGGGGTTTCGAGAGATCACTGGTCCTGCAGGATGTGTCACCTTTTTTGTAGCAGGGCTTCTGAAGCTGCAGATAGGCTGGTAGGGTTGTCACCAAGTCAGTTGCTGTCTGAAGTCTTTTCTGATGGGGAGGGGGTCGGCTTAGCAGTCCTCTTCTTGTCTTGAGGTCACCAGTAATATGATGAGCTTGGTTCAGGGGAGCCCTTAAATCCTACATTTCAGGGTATTTCAGGGGTCAGATGGCAGTATCCAATGGCTGAGGGTGACTACACCCTTTCAGTGTCCACTCCCTTTGCAGAGGGGAACACAGTCCTAACCCTATTAGGCCCTGTCCTCCAAACCAAGATGGGAATTCTGCAGGGAGAGGGAGGTCACTTCAGCTCTGGACATCTTAGGGGTGGTCCTAGCTGGAGTGGTCACTCCTCGTTTTACCTAATGTTCCCTTTGTGTGAAAAGTGGGCCTTTGTCTAGGGTGGTGGGAATCTCCACTAGATGGAGTGCCCTGGGGCACTGTAGCAGGAGGCCTAAACCTTTGAGACTCACTGCCAAGTATTGCAGTTTCTGCATGGGAAGGTGTGAAGCACCTCTGCCCAGAGCAGTCTTTGATTCTGGCCTCAAAGAGCACAAAGGCTCTCACTGCATGAGGTCAGAAACCTGTCTGGTAGTGGCAGGCTGGCACAGACTATTCAGTCCTGCACTAAAGGGTTGGGTAAAATACAGCCAGCACTGGCATCAGCATGGGTTTTTTGAGCTGAGAAGTTTGATACCAAATGTCCCAGACTTCAGTGTAGCCATCATGGAGCTGTGGAGTTCGTAATAACAAACTCCCAGCCCATGTACTCAATATGGCCACACTGCACTTACAATGTCGAAGAATGGACTTAGGCACTCCAGGGGCATATTGCTCATGCAGCTATGCTTTCACCTGTGGTATAGTGCACCCTACCTTAGGGCTTCAAGGCCTAATAGAGGGGTGACTTACCTATGCCACAGGCAGTGGGTTTTGGGCATAGCACCTTGAGACGGATGCTATGTCGACTTTGTCTATTTCTTCCCACCAGCACACACAAGCTGCAGTTGCAGTATGCATGTGTTTGGTGAAGGGTTCCTTAGGGTGACTCAATAAATGCTACAGCCCGTAGGGACCCTCCATGGTCACAGTGCCCTTGGGACCATTCGTAACTCTTACAGAGGACTTAGCTGTGTGTCAGGTGTGTGCCAATTACAGAAACAGTGGTACAGTTTTGGTGCTGGGGCCTGGTTAGCAGGATCCCAGCACACTCTCAGTCAATTTAGCATCTATATCAGGCAAAAAGTGGAGAGGGTAGCCATGCCAAAAGGGGCACTTTCCTACACCCAGGAAAGACCTGTGAGGACCAGGACCATCAGAAACCCGATGGCGAACATCACCACTGCAACTGGGCCACCTAGCCACTGCTGAAGTGGGCCAATGGTGTCAGCATGGTCCCCATGCCCTTCAGAGATGAAGCCCATCTTGAGTGCACCAACTGTGGACTTCATGATGGCATCTGCAGCCTGTTCCTGCAGGTTCCCCTTTCAACCAAGAGTGACCAGGAGACAAAGACCCAATGCCCTAGGACACCTCTGCACCCGCCTCGGACCAAGGAGAAGAAAACCAAGGATGTCCTCACATCTCCGTGCCTCATGAGACTGAGCCCACTTGTTGGCTTGATCGGACTGGACCCCCAGTCCATGCCTCAGACTGTTTCAGCAGGCCCCCCCTGAAACCAAGAGGAACTCCAGCACCACACCCGATGCCAGAAGCCTCCACTGCAGCAGTGCCACACAGCCTGAGGAGAAGTGGACCACCACGTGCCCGAGGACCTCAAGGGTTGAGCCTCCCCATGGGTTCCTCTGGACTGACCTTCCAGTCCATCCCTGCAACAACTTTGTGACCGGACCGTTCCCTATTAAAGTGAATGGGACACCCGAAGCTATAACACACCTCTGCACACGGATGCACTAGAGCCTCCCGAGGTGACCTGCTGGTGTGGTTTAGATTCTTTGCACAGTGCTCCTTGTTCTGGTCCACTTTATAAAGAGACAGCTTCCTACACTTACTTTCTCTTGTGCTGTTGTGAGAGGGATAAAGCTGTCAACATTCTTATTTGTTGTAATTTACATAGTGTGCTTACTTATTGGCTTTCAAATTCCTGGTTTTAAAGGTGTTTTGGCAGTTGAAGATTGGCACCCGGTGTGCTAAGACACAATCTTCTGGGATTTATTACTTCTTATTAAATAAATAATTTTATAATAAATAAGCTTACAGTTGTTCCATACTGCTTCCCATTGTCATCCATAACCCAACAGTGAGGTTGGTATTGAAGGTGAATAAAAGTGACCGAGCATTCAGTGAAAGTTGGGGTTCAAAGCCATCAAGGTTCATGTCATTTAGCCAGGATTGTACTATTTCTTGCTTGTTGTCTTTGGCAAATAACAGGAATTTTGTCTTGGTTGGTTTGAGCTTCAGGTAGGTCCTGGACATCCAGATCTGGGTGAGGTGTGGGCAGTATTTGAGGCCTTGGATGCCTGGAGCAGAGGAGAATTTCAGGTAGAATCACATATCATTGCCATATTGGGGAATGTTGATGCTGTTATCTGTGAGTGGAGTCCAAATGGCCTTCACGTAGAGGTGGAAGACGACAGGAGACAGCATGAAACCTAGGGACTTCGCAGTTAATAGGGATCTTTTGAAACATGGAGGTGCCTGTGTGAACAAACTGATGTCAATTGCAAAGGTAGGGGGAGAACCAGAGAAGGACATTGCCAGTGTTTCCCATTTGAGACTCCAGAGCTTGGATGAGGGTTGAATAGTTGTCTGTGTCTAAGGCAGCTGAGAGGTCCAGCAGTATTAGGCAGCAGTGGTCTAGCACTATCAGGCAGCAGTGGTCATCTTCATCTGTGGTAGCGGTCTCAATGCTGTAGCATCATCTGAAACCAGATTGGCAGTCATGCATGAGCTGTTTAACATTGATGTGATCTTGGACTTGAGCGCAGACCCCTTTTTCAATGATCTTGCCAGTGAGGGGTAGGTAACAGATGTGCTTGTAGTTGCTAAGGTCACCCGGATGTAACATAGGTTTCTTTAAAATTGGTATAGATCTGTCTTGTCTTGCAAGCTTCTGGGGAGATGCCCTGCATAGAGACATTGACGACAGTGAGTAGGAGTGAGGGCGCTTCCCCTGAGAGAACGTTGATGAAGAACAAAGGCAAGACATCATCTTCACAGGAAAAGACTTTGAGGGAGTTGAGTATGTTGGCAAGATCTGTGAGAGACCGCTTTGAAGGATGATCTTGGGGATTCTATGAGAAGGGTTGGGCATAAGAGGAAAAGCAGGCTTGGTGTTGTTGATGTGCTGTCAGATCTTTTTTTTATTTTTTCACTGAAGAAGAGGTTGATGTCATTGAACTTGTCTTTGGCATTTTAGGTTGGTGAGTCAGGCGGGGGTTGATGCACTGGTTGACTGAATTCAAAAGTTCTTTGCTGCTGTTGGTGGCTTAATGATGGTGTTAGTACAGTACTTTGGGCCTGAATTAGATTTCGGTGGATGGGTTACTCTGTCACAACGTGATGGATCTCCCATTCGCTGAAATAAAAATCCCATTATTTCCTATGGGATTTATATTTTGGTGAATGGGATATACGTCACCATTGTGATGGAGTAACCCATCAGCCGAAATGTAAATCAGGCCCTTTGCTTTGGCTGATGCGATGATATCTGATTTCAGTATCATGAGGTGATCAGAAGTTCTGCTTTCCTTGGAACACAGATGTTCACACAGTTTTCTAAAAAAGTACTGAAGTTGTTTAGAACAGTGTTAAAGTTTGGAGGACAACAGATTAGTTCATACATTAGATTGTTGATGGAGAAGAAGGATCTGTAGATTTGTTTTTCTCTTTTGGGTTGACCTCTGTTTATTTGTAGGATGCGGAGCAGTGAGATAGCTGGGTGGTTGGTCCATTCCAGAAGTATAGATGGTTTGCATTGTGTTGATGGTGATGCTGAAAAGATAAGATTGAGAATTTGGCATTTGTAGTATGTTGGATGGATGACATGCTGCATCACTTTGAGTCTGTTGAGGAGGGTATACTTTGCTTTTTTTAGAGCTTATGTTGTCTGGGACGATGTCGTCGTCCAAAATGGTGGTGTGGGTATGTTGGTTGAATGAAGTGGTGAGGAGACCAGATAATTAATCCATGAAGTCCTTCTTATACCCATGAGGCCTGTAGATGAGATGGAAGGTGGTAGTCTGATTTCCAGAGAGTGGGAAATGACGTGGCAGTAGCTCCATGGAGTTGAGTGTCACTTGCTTGCCTATCGTGCAGGAACAGGAGGACTTATGGGTGACAGGAAGGCCCCTCCCTTTTTATGTGCATGGTCCATACTATAGGGAGAAAGCTGTATGAGTAAACCATGCTTCTTTGATGGAGAGAGTATCAAGGTCTGTGATATCTGGTGCATGGAGTATTACAGAGTGAGTCTTAATGAGCATGAGCTGGAATATGTGTTTTGTAGTTTGAAGGTGTGCGGTAGTTAGAGCGATATCTATGTGGTTGGGTTTATGTGTTGTGAGAATGCTACGTCAGTGTTTGTGTCATCTTGCTCTGGGTGTAATTGTATGGATTATCAATATGGAATACTGGATAAGGCACGATTATATCTTCACCTGTAGGTTTCAATGGACTAGGATTCTGTCTCATGGCTCTTCCTGGTCCTAGCAGGTCCAAACAGGCAATGTCCTTGTTTGTGTCTGCCCTTTGGTGGAGACACTCGGGTAGTGGGTTACCCAGAGTTGATTAAAGTAAGGAGAAGGTAGGAAGTGATGTCACTTCCTGTGCAGATGGATGATGGGAAATACAGTAATGGCATTTCCTGTGCAGATGGGAAACGTAGTGATGTCACTTCCTGTGAAGATGGATAATGGAAATGAAGATTTTTCACCTGGCTTTTCCTCTTAAAGATGCTTTTGGCACAAAATCATGTGCCATCTACAGATAAGTTGAAAGACAATGTTTATTTCATTTTCAGGGTGTTCATGTATTTCTTCAACCTGTCAACACTGGCCTGATCCTAAGATGTCATCACATAAGCGACCAGGTAAAAGTACTGCCTGAAGACGGTTAAATAATAATCTCCAAACAAAAGAGGAATGACTAGGCATGCTTGTTAAGGCATCTGTCAGAAGCCCGGAAACAGGCCGTTTTTTTTGTCCCTGTGAACTTTACTGGTCAATGTACCTGGTTCTTACAAAAAAGTAACAGTTCCCAAGGGCATGCCACTTTACTACTCAGCTGACCCAGAGCACGTAGGTTCGAGTGTGAGCACTAGAGCTCTGGGGAGACAAGGCACCTGGAGGGCACTCTTTGGGACAGAGGGAAGCCGATCAGCATTGCGTGCCTGCCCCTGTACTAACCAAAGTTAATGTCTGAGGTAGCAGGATACTGACTTTTGGTGCAAGACTAATTACTGTGATTGCCAGGATGCTAACAACAAATACAAGTTTCAGCACTGTCGGGTTCATGCACATCTTTTTACAGTGCCTCCTGCTCCTAACCTCTCCACGAAAGATTACAAGCTGAAGTGAGAAGCCAGATCGGTGTACTTCTTTTTCTGTTTACTGGAATAGCTGCCATCACAAAAGCAAACTACTTTTGGGCTAATAGTGTACCCTGTGCTGTACCGTAAAACGAAAGCATCTGTTAAATACAGTAGGCTAGACCCAAAATGTGATGGACAGTTCAGAGAGCCAACGCCTGAAGGGGGCGCACCCAAACAAGCAAATGACTGACGTGACCTGGCACAAACCTTCTTTATGGAATGATTGTGTGCTGTGTTGACATCTTGCCTTCTAGACAGTAAAGCTGCCTGTTGCCAGAACTTAAAAGGAACTGAAACATCTTAAAGGGTGTCGAGATGCAAAAAGGAAACTGCAGTTTAAAAACGGGTTTCGGTCACAGGAACAAAACAGCAGTCATCACTGTTATTTCCCTGGTCGTGAAGTGCTGGAAATGGGGAGGTGCGTTCGCCTAGCAGAGAAAGAAATTAGCCTGTGAATCTGTAAGTAAATAAATGGTAACATTAAACAGGATGCCACAGAGAAAACGCTTAACTGAATTGAAACACTAAGGGAAACATCTTAAAATGAGTAGAATTTACTGTTATCGCCTCCTGCTGAATCTGAATTGTAAACTGCTGTGCTGACTGGAATACTGTCTGCTGATTTACTCTATATAAGTGAAGCAGAAATAAAATCCGGTTGCATCCAGCTACCAGCAGGTGCAGGTGGGCTCGCTTCATCTATGCCTTTGGTGCATTGGTCGCTCACCTGCTGCGCGAACCGTTGAAAGACAATTAGGATCGCAATTTAAAAATCATTTTTGTACTAAACTGAAGAAACAGGTATATAATGGAAGAACATGACATGAATTTATGATGGCAGCAACAGAAATAGATTCAAGACATTGTTTGTTCTTAGGGCCAAAAGAAACAAAAACTGAGATAAACATTGACTCACATATTAATGCGGAAGATCAGTTAAAAAGAACATTTTTTATTTTTTTTTGCCAAACGGCATTGGACGTTTGTATTTTCGAGGCATCTACATGAAAGAAAGGAAAAGAGAAAAAACAAGGGACCTGGGCCTAACATACTTCATAAAGAATGCTCGACAGAGCTAAAAAAAAAAAGATGGAGGGTTACCTATCTGCAATTCTGCACAACACCCGTAAGAAATTGTAAGAAAAGATACCAGTATTGCGGTGCCTTTAAATAATAATAGAAAGAGAGACAAACATAAAAAGATTTATATAGGCCCACTAGTGTGTTAGGCCCATTAGGTTTTTGGCTATATAAATTTATAATTATTTTCCGAATGCATTCTTATCACGATACAATCTTGATTCGAGGCGAAAAACAAATATTAGAACCAATTCCATGGTGGATTCGGAGGCAGCCTATCAGCAGTCAACCAGATTCCTAAATTAAGCTGTACATTTTGAAATGAAAAACAAATTCGCAAATTCTTATGGCTCTCGTTTTTATGGACTACAGTAAAGCTTTTGGCACAGTCGACATGGAATGAAGTTGTAAAAGTAAAGCCATGAGTAACTTGGAAAGTTGCAGAGAAAATCAAGTTTTGAAATATATGTTTTGGGAATATCTTTTCTGTGCCATAGGTGATCCCAAACACCAGTTTGGTAGCTGACATTGGCTACATATGTACTGTGGAATAGTGTGAGACACCAGTTGGTTCAGATCGCTACTAGGAGATCGGTATATACTTCTAATAACCCTAAAGGTACCTATTGGTAAGAATTCCCAGATGCCCTTGCTTCTTTACTCCAGAAGAAACAACTAATAGCAAACTCGGATTTAGCAGAAAAAGTCAGCAGGATCAAACCCTTAATAAATTCAGAGCAGTCTTAATCTTGAACAAACGAATATGGTATTAGATAATATAAAATCAATTCCGTAGGAAGAAATTATTTTCCTTTATAATGAAGTTTCCCTGGCCTATAATGGACCTTTCTTCAGTGAAGGACTGTTGCCTGTTCATGGTAGACAGAGACAGCTTACTACCACTGAAAACTGTGAAAAAGGACGGGACTTTAAGTTAGATTAGAGAAATATGTTTCAAATGGAAAGATACATTGGGACACTTTGGTGGTCATTACGAGTCTGACGGTCACTTGACCGCCAGACTCGCTGTGGCTGTCAAGCGACCCAAGGCCTAGGGAACCAAGGGGAGGCCAATGCGGGGGTCTGAGTGCCACATTTTGACCTTGGTGGTCGTGGCGCAGTCGGACCGCCAGCACCGCCAGGATTAATTATCCCGGCTTCTGGCAGTTGTGGCAGTCCTAATCCGCCAGGCAGCGTTGCCCTGGGGATTACGACCTGGCTCTCCACCAGCGATTTCATGGCAGTAACACCTTGGCATGGCCAGTGCAGTGGCCCCCTTGGCTGCACCCCCCGCAATGTTCACTGTTTGCAGACAGTGAACATTGCAAGGGTGGTGGTGGACCCTGCATCCTACAGCATTATCGCCAGGTCAATTACGAGCCGAAGACAATGCTGTAGGGTGTTCACGCTAGGCCAGCAGGTGGAAACTCATGTTTCCGCCTGGCGACCTTCATATTTCTCTTTCTTGGGTTTAACACAACCAAACATGATGAGATAGCGATATACAGCAATAAAAAGAAAAATAAGATAAGGAAATAAGAGATATTCATATCGAAAAGAAAGAAAATAAAAATGCCACATCTAACTATGCCACTTAGAGAGAGATGTTATTCCAGTAGAATTTACAGAGATGGGGAACCATCATTTGGGTATAGGGTCAAATGCTCCGCAGTGGGTTAGAGTGTATTTCCACCGCCTCTAGGTGTTCCCAGCGGTGCCGCACAGCAAAGCAGGTGTAGCAGGGAGGGGCACTGCATATGTACCAATAGCTAATGAGGGTATCAAGGGACATCATGTACGTGTGGGTATGGGCAACGGTGGGTCACCCCAC
This sequence comes from Pleurodeles waltl, assembly GCF_031143425.1. Taxonomy (NCBI): domain Eukaryota; kingdom Metazoa; phylum Chordata; class Amphibia; order Caudata; family Salamandridae; genus Pleurodeles; species Pleurodeles waltl. The sequence goes on along the minus strand of NC_090440.1, from coordinate 1,780,602,951 downwards.
CAAGAAGCAAGTGGAGTCACCAGAACAGCGTGGTCTGACCCTTAAATCCTAGAAGCAGCATAACTGCCCGGAAGGTCTTGTGTGTTCAGGGTGGACGCGTGTCATTTTGGGCTTCGATGTTCACAATGAAAGCATCCCAAATCACATAGCCCCCACCCGCAACCCCTTAGATTGTAGGAGGCGTAGGGTTTGGGCCTCTGAGCAGGACCACTGAAGCAGGCCTTGTAGCCACTTAGTATAACTAGGGGTGTGAGAAGCCTTCCAGTGTGTGGCTATTAAGCATTTAAAAGTTATGAAGGCCAGATCAATGAATCTATGGAGCTGCTTATCTCTTTTAGCCCGCCGGCGCAGACCCAATAAACAGGACTCTGGGCTCAGTGTCGGGGCGTGATCAGTTATTTCCGCAGTTGCTTCAATAATGTATCACCATGCTCCCGCTAGTGGCAGGCAGTCCCAAACCATATGATAGAAGTCGGCAACTGGTGTCACGCAGCGGGGGCACACAGGGTCCGATGAGGGAAATATGGAAACATGCGTTTTATGCGGGACGGGGATAGGTAGGAGTGGTGTAGGTACTTAAATTGGGTGTAACGAAGCCTAGGATTATGCAAGACACATTTATCGGAGGCAAGGGCTGCTGTCCAGGCTTTCTGTGACAAGGGGCTGGGGAGTGCTGCATCCCATCAGGACCGCGTGGTCTCTGGACTCAGGCAGGCCTCTGTCAACAATGTAGTGTATAGCCGTGATATCACTTTTTTGGTGTCCTTTATGGATAGGGTCTGCGTGAGTTTCTGCAATGTCTGGCGTTCGTCATCTCCTGTGTCCCATGTGGTTCGTAGTAGATGTTGTATTTTGCAGTATGTCAGGTGTATCCCTGCATTTTCCACCAGTGCATTAAACGTTAACAGCGTAGCTTCCGAATAGAAATCACCCACTCTCTCTAAACCCGCTTCCCGCCATGGAGTCATGTTGTGATGTGCCAGTGTGTCGCGGGCCCTAGGCAAGTGCAACAGTGGAATCAGTGGTGAGTATGGTATGTTAGGACCCTTACCGTGGACATAACGTAGCCAACATGTATTAGCTGTATCTAGTATGACGTTACCACGATGTGTGGGGCATGCTCTAACCGATAACCAGGTATATGGTGGTGTCAGAGCAAGTGTATTTATCATTACTTTTTGCTCTGCAGTGCATTGTACCCCTGTCCAGCTGATGGGCCACTGTAGCTGGGTGGCAGCATAATACAATTCGAAATTGGGCATACCTAGGCCCCCATTGTCCTGTGGGCATTGTGTCGTGGTCAATGCATGCGACGTCTGTCCGTCTCCCATAGTAAATCAGTTAATAGACTCCTTAGGGACTTAAAGAATGAGCGGGAGAGAACGGCTGGTAGCACTGCAAAGTGGTATGATAGTCTAGGAAGAATGAGCATTTTAGCTATAGCTGCTCTGTCCATGGGCAATATGGGAGAGAGCCCCAGAAGGGGAGCGATCCCTGTATGGAGTGAATAGTCCTGTCTATGTTGCCCTCTCTATGGACATCAATCGAGTGATACACTTGTATTCCTAAATACTTAAAGGTGGTATGGCACCATGGTAAGTAGTATTCTGGTAGGTCCGGCTGGAGATCCACAAGGACTGGTGTTCAGGGGAATCTGCAGGACTTAGACCAATTAACTCGCAGCCCAGAGATTTCGGCTATGGAATTTAGTGTGGTCATTACCCCTGGCATAGAGACTACATGATCTCGTAAGTAGATCAAGGCGTCGTCTGCATACAAGGATATAATGTGATGTGTGTGGAGTTCCGGAATGCCCCATGGACGTGCATGTGTGCGCAATTTGGCGGCCAGGGGCTCTATAGCCATGGCAAACAACAGTGGAGAGAGCGGGCATCTCTGTCCAGTGTCCCTATGTATAGGGAATGGGTTTGAAATTATTTGTTCTGTCCTAACTCGAGCTGAGGGGTTAGAATATAATGTAGTGATCCATGTTATATATCCATTCCCAAAGCCCATTACACCTAACCTTTTAATGAGGAAGTCCAAAGTTCAGTGTATCAAACGCCTTCTTGATGTCTAACGATATGGCCACTCCACGGTGGTGCGTCCCTGTGTTACTGTGCAAAATGCGAAGTAATCTCCTGATGTTCAGGAATGTGTTTCTTCCCGGAATAAATCCAGACTGATGCTCATGGATCAACTGCGGGATGAATGGGAGGAGTCTGTTTGCCAGTAATTTACTCAGGACTTTATAATCTGTGTTTAGCAGAGAGAGCGGGTGGTATGATCTGAGATCTAGGGGATCCCGGCCGGCTTTCGGAAGCACAGCTATGAGGGACTCACCTAGAGATCCCAGTAGCTGCCCCCTGTTGTGCGCCTCATTGAACATGGTGAGCATGGGTTGCAAGAGGTGGCTCGCCTGTGTCGCACAGTATTCAATCGGTAAACCATCCGTGCCTGGCGCCTTGTTGCGGGCCATTTGAGATAGTACGAGACGTAGCTCCTCTACGCATATCAGGCCGTCAAGTGCAGCCAATTGCTCCGGCTGCAAGCACTGCAGGGGAAGAGTATCCAGGAAAGTGGACACGCGCCCAGGTGCAGGGGCGGGGGGAGCCACGTACAGCATTTGGTAGTATGAATAGAAAGCTTCATTGATAGCCACCTGAGTGTTAACGATCACGCCTGATTCCATTCTGATTGCCCCTATGGGTGAGCACTGTGGGGTGTCCCGTACCAGCCAAGCCAGTAAGCGGCCCAATCTGTCGCCCTCCGCGTATTGTCTTGTCATGTAATGTCTGTAATCGTGTTTGCCCAGTCTGGCATCGGTCTCATTATGGTTGGCCGCAAAGAGCGAAACTCATCAGAGCGCAGCTCGCCTTTGGCCACAGCGACCTCCGCTATCTGCATTTTGGACTCTAACGCGGCCAGCACCTGGAGCAATACCCGACGGACTCCCACAGAGTCAGGTATCCTTGTGTTCGGGCGGCCCCATCCCAAGACCACCTTTAAGGGGCAGTGGTCTGATGCAGTGCGTGCCAGGTATCCAGAGCTAGGCATCCGCTGTACCATTGTTGACAGTGCCAGAATCAGGTCTATTCTAGTGTGAAGGTCATGAACGGGGGAGTAGAAGGAGTATTCACGCTCTCTTGGATGTTCCATTCGCCACAAGTCACACAACCCATTCCCCGTCCTCCAGGCCTCGGACTCAAGGGAGATGTATCTACTTGGTGTATTTGATAGTGGCAGGATGGAGCGTTCCAGATTAACATCAGGAGCACAAAAAAAATCACCCCCCAAAGGCTCTACCTGGCAGGGTCTCGAAGCAGACCGGTAGTCGTCGTATTCAAAAAGCATCTTTGGTTAGTATTGGGTGCGTATAGCGCTACCAGGGACAATGGCGCACCATCGAGATAGCCCTCGGTCACTACATACCGACCGTTGGGGTCCACTTGTGTGTGGTCAGCTTCATAGGAAACTCCAGGGGGCAATCCATATCGCCCCACCGAAGGCGAATGTTGAGGAGGTAGTTCCAAAGATTTGATCCTTCCAGCTAGAGCGTAGCTTCGTGGGAGTGGTCTCCAACAAATGTGTTCCTGAAGCATGGCAATATGCACTAGGTGGCGCTTCAAGTATGAGTGGATACAATAACTCTTGCGTGGTGTTGTCATGCCCCTTACATTCCATGTGATCACATTGTAGCGTGGTGCATGAGCTTGTGTCTGTGTAGCCATGTCTGTGTAATAGTCTGAGTCTGCGCTAGACCCCAGAGAGCCCAACTTACGCTCATACTAGTGAGGCCTGCCTGTGTCCTTCCTGAGGATGTAGTACCGCACTTGAGTCTGTGATCACACCCCGTTCCCTTCTCTCTAATATTGAGTAGTGGCAATAACAAAACAATCCAAAGAAAATACTGAAAGAAAAACATATGTGGGTCTAACAGGAGACCAAAACTGTGCTTCACTGACAACACACATCCAAAAACAAAACAGAGCCTGAGATCAGGTGTGGGGATCAACTGGTCCATACGGGATAGGGCATGCAATATGACCTGAGAGTCCGGCCATCCGGATGGCGACCTGGGTCCTGCAACCCCAAGTGACTGCTGGGGAATTCGGAGTCCTGCACAAAGTCTTGACGTTTCTCCTCTTAGGGCCATGTGGTGAGATCTGTTTCTTACAAGGAATTTAACAAAGGGATCCATAGAAGTATGGGCTCCTCCGACAAAGGGAGCTGGGCTCAGATATCATCAGCCGACTGCGGAGTGAGCAGCGGGCCATGAGGAGAGTCCTCAGAGTCGGAGCGGTCTCCCCGTTCAATGTCAGAGTCTTGGGGCTTCCGCAGGGCAGAGAACAGATTGGTCACGAACTGTGTAGCCTCGAGCAGCGCACAGGACCATTCCTCGACCACTTGGGCTGGTGTGGGCCTGGCCCTCATTCTTGTGCAATGTTTACCCTTCCCCTTTGGGGTCGACCACTGCCCTTTAGCTTCTTCCGAATGTATGGGTTGGGCAAGACCTTTGGCATGGAGCCAGGTCCAGGCGTCCTCTGACGAGACAAAGATGTGAGTTTTCAAGCCATCCTGTACACATAGCTTTGCAGGAAACAGCAGGGCATACTTGAGGTTGTGCTCCCGAAGGCGTTGTTTCACCTGATAGAAGGAACTACGTTTCTTTTGTACTTCAGCAGTGAAGTCTGTGTAGGCAGTTATGAGTGCATTTTCAAATTTCTGTGGTCTGTCTTTATGAAAGAGCTGGAGCACCAGATCCCTGTCACGGTAATTGAGCAGGTAGGCTATTAGTGGGTGGGCCCATGGTGGTGGGGGCCTGGCCGGCACCCTGTGTGCCCGTTCTGCCAAGAAGAATTTCGGTACTTTGTCCTGCAGTACCGTGTCGGCAAGCCACTGCTCCAGGAACAGTTCCGTGTTTGAGCCCTCTGCACGCCCCGGGAACCCCACCAGGCAGATGTTGTCGAGCCGCGACCTCCCTTCGGCATCCTCCGCTCTACGTTTTAGAGTTGTCACCTCCATAGAGAGGTGGTTCATCTGGTCCTGTTGCTCCTTCATGGTGGGGCGCATCTCAGCCACCTCTGTCTCCGTTTCAGCTACTCTCCCATACAGTGTGTGATGAGCTGCACGTAATAAATTAAAATCTAATGTCACTGCATCAATCTTCGCTTCAAGGGAGTTTTTGGTGTCCAATATGGCCTGTAGTACCTTTTCAAATTGTGAGGTATGAATGTGGAGTATGGCATCCAGGGCATGAGAAGTCACGTCCGGACCCGCAGGTGGAGCGTCCTGGGTGGCCATTATCGCCGCTGGTGTCTTGGTATTTTTTGGCTTGCCCATTCAGACTCTAATTGTTGGGGCACTCCCCAACGGGGCGCCTTTCGAGCTGCACGCCGACCGGCGCGTCGTAATCAATACTTACAGGGCGAGTGGTGGTGACCGACCCCTGAGGAGGCTGTGCTTAGTTAGGAGGGTCCCAATCTCCGCCGGTGTGCACAGCTATACAGGGCTTGATTTAGCGCGATGTCGCCGCGGGACTCCCGTGTGTTGGGTGCCTTTTGATATTTCTTATCACTTGATCAATAGTACAGTCAAAATCCGGTGTACATCAAGCGTAGTGCAGTACCTCTAGAGGGGTGGCAGCGCCACCTCCAGCGCGAGGAGAGAAGAGGGTGGCTCCCCTGTTCCTCTCCTCCCCGTTGTTGTGTGTCTGGGATCTCGCCCAGTTGGCCCCCAAGGCTCGATCCATACATGGGGCCCTTTTGGGACAGTCCTCTTGGTCTCCACAGCTCCCCACTCCGACATCAGGATGAGCCTGCCGGTACACCAGCTGTGGGTTGAGGGGCCTTGGCACGGCAGTGCCCCCTGGGGCACAAGTCAGTTGGCGGCCTTCTCGGGGAGGGCGGCCAGCGAGTCCCCAGCATCCTGTCGGTCTGGTGTGGTGTAGGCCGCGGCTCGAGCAATGCCGGCGAAGCACGCCTCACAGGCCCGGGCCTACGGCCTGCGCGGGTGCGACACCTCAGTCCACGACGGCCGCTCCCGGTGCTGGTCCGTACGCTGCTCGTTTCCTCCTCGTTCTCTCAGCACCCCTTAGGTGGACCGCTGTCCCCGGTCTAAGCAGTGACCCCCAGGGGAAACACCGGCACTGACGTGCACCCTTTGCAACAGAACTCCCAGGCCCGATCCGCTCCACGCCGCAGTCGAGGCTCCACTTACCTGCTGTATCTCTCCTCACTGCAGCCCATCACACTTCGAAGCGGCCATGGAATGGCAGGACCCACAGCGATCTACCGGAGGAAGCTGGTGATCGCTTAGGGACAGGATATTTCTTTGGCTGGGCGCGGAGCTCCGATTTATGCTGCAGCTCCGGTCACCATCTTGGCCACACCCCCTCCGCCTGCCCACCTATCGAAAAACTCGTAATGGACCCGGCAGAGAGGTAGCCACTATGGCAGCAACCTCCCTGTCGGGGAAAACTGTCCACTGAACTCGTAATGAGGCCCTTTATCTTTCTATGTCTACATTAAACAGGGTGTCAAAAGAGATACCTATGAAGGGGTTAAATGCTCTTTTTCTCTCAGGTGACCTTCAAGCAGACAATACCCTGATAATGGTCAGCTTTTTAAGGGCAGCATAGTCCTTCAGAGAACAGTTAATAGTTCATGTGTAGTGGAAATGAGGACCTCACCCCCACAGGTGGTTTTGAAGACCTGTTTAAGATACTTCATTGCCCCGCTAGCCTGTGTCCCTGGAACAATAAAAATGTTGATGTAATGCACAGACGACTCCTGTTGTGCCACAGAAATTCTTTATTTTCTTAGTCAGCATAGTTAACAAGCAGACATGAGTGCTACAGAATCTACCTCTTGTTAATGACTCTATGGTGTGCCACAGGGCTCTGCCCTTTTTCTGCTGCCATTTAATTCCTGTGTACCGCATGTCACAGCTACTAGATCAAAGGATCCCATTCCAAATGTATGCTTATTATGTATACAGTTTCATTTGTCTTGAAAACAGCTCAGAGAATGACTCTATTATTACCATCTGCCTAGATCATAGCCAACACTGGATGACAAAATAATTCCCCTGTTTAATGAGAGCAAAAACGAAATTTCTATACCCGGTACGGCAGAGCACCTCTTCTCTCCCATTTAGTTGGCCCTCAATTCTAGCTCGTGCTACTTCCATCACTCAGAAAGCAAAATACTTCACAGTCATCTCTGATTCACACCTGTCATTCATCACTAAAACACTGTGCTTAGAAATGTCCGCATGTAACTTTCCATGGTCCTTAAAATTCTTCCTCTCCTGCCAACATCCCAACAATTTGACCTAACGAGATGTCTTGGCATTGGCATCTTAAGGATTACAATAAGATTTACTCAAGTCTCTCAAATAGTGTGATGGAAAGACTTTAAATTCACAGGAATAAGTCTGTCAAAATGTGCAAAGATTCAACTAAACTAAGATTGCTCTGAAAGCACTCCATTGATTCCTATTTGATTACAGGATTAATTTCAAGACACTCTGCATTATACATAAGGCCTACTAGAACGGAACAATTTATTCCAATGAGGGAGCTTGTCTTACCAAATATTGTCAACATGACTATATTTATGTACACTTTATTTATTCAATATCACACGCACAATTTTTCTGGGGAAAAAAATCATTAAAAATATTTAATTCCAAATTCATCAAGAGCTCATCTAGTTCGTATATCCACAGTCCATGAATTTAAACAGAAGTACAGTTTATTTTGTTCTATGAAGGAAAGTTCACAATCCAAGCTGTTTCGCAATACCAGAGTACATTCATGGATCAAGTAACCACATTTTTCGTGGGGAGCTATCGATGCTCCAGGGCTTTGTATTTTGAAACAAACATATGTAAAAAAAGAAATTTGAATTACAAATTGATCCATACATAGTTTGGTTAACATGAATGAATATAGTTTCTTATCTCATTTACTGAAATTATAGCTTAAGGGTTGTTTAACACAGACACTTAACATGGTAAGAATAAGGGTAGCGATTGGAGTTACAAGACACAGAGCCTTTAAATACATCAAAGAAAATCATTTTCACATAATTTCATTTAACATCACTTATTCGTTCTTTTAATTTTTTTTTAGGCCAAGCGCACAAGCACTTTGACCTGTTGTAAGTCTTGTGGGCTTTTAACCGCACGCCCATCGCTTGCACTCGTGCATGGGCTTGCCTTTCAAAAATCCATTGTTATCATTGGTAAATGCTTTACGTTTGTCCCTCCTTGGGACGGTTTTGTTACCGCCTTTGACAGTGACAGTGTTACATGGATAATTGCACGCTTGCCGATACGTTTGACTGTGAGTGAATTCTTTTTCCTTTTCTGCGTCTCTTTCGCGCTTATGCTCATGGCGGCCATGGAGCTTTGAATTGGCTCACTTATGTCAACTAATGTTTTACTTTTCATTTTCAATTTATGTGGCAAGAAAAGTCCAGTTAGGAATTTACAACTCTAACAGCTCGAACTCAAGCAAATGCAAGACCAATTGCATTGAAAATACTTGTTTAGATATGCACCTCATGTACGGTCTGCACAATATATACAATATATCCTGTCAATACTCCAGCAGAGGAAACCCTACAGGTACTCAGATGACCCAAATAGTGCCTTTCTTCCAATCACGCTTTCTATGCAAGCAAGGTGAATATGCCAACAGACACAAAAGGACACACATTAGAATATATACACTCTATGACAGTAAACATATTTAAAGGGTACTGTAGTAATCTAATTTTTGCTGTAATTATTCATTGTCTCTAAATATTGTCTTACCAATTTACATGGAAGAACACTACACAATGCGCTCCAGTTTCTTATATCTGGAAGAATTCAAGTAATTCCAATTTCAAACACACCAAATAATAGATTCTAGTAAATATATATAGACAAGACAACCCTGAATTCACACCTTTCCAAGTAAAAAATCTTTTAGAAATTCTAATTTCCACAACTTTAGTATGCTCCTGCTTCACATAATCGCCAGTTATCAGTAATTACTCATTACTCTACTCATCTCCATTTCCAGCATTACATACATTTTATGTGTTTTGTCTCACATCAAAATAACATCCTCACAAATAACTACTGCAGACTCCAAGGCAATATTATTAAAGTACAAGGTTTCACTCTTTAAACATAAGCAAACATCTTATTCCAGTGCCGTATTCCAGTAATTAGCAATAACATCTCTGGGAGAGGAATAAGCCCTCACCAGAAGGCAAACAGCTATCTCAATCACACTAATCTACTATTGTTACCAAATGTCTTATCTCTTTCGAAGTGGTTTCGACACAAAGGGTACCAAGTCAGAGCTGTCAGAAACTTAGACAATATACACCCTGAAGTTCAATGGCATCTGATGTAATTTCCTAACTTTCAACCCACCAATTTTCGAAAAATCTTATTAGAGTTCCTCATCAAGAATAACTGCCTTTTTCAAATCCTTTCTTCTCAACTAAAGAAAATAAACTAAAGTGCATACCACTACAATAGCAACACATAACGTTATGCATATTACAATTCCCTTAATGAGCTTTTTAAAATTGTGAACTGTTTATTCAATCCACTGTCTATGCTGCACTTAGATATCTTCCAAATATTTTGCAATAACTTAGCAGTGTCCTTTAGAAATAGGATCCTGTTTATTTACCCGGAGTTCTGCAACCCCTGCTGCCAGGAGGCTTAAGTTTCCTTTGCTATTTCTTCTCTCTCAGATTGCTCCTGTGCTTTCCTGCTTCCCACAGGTTTCTGTGGCAGAAGATAAAACATACCTGTTGGGCACTAAGTGGGGATCCCCTTTAGATCCATGTTCCCCTAAACTTTTGCATTTAGCCCCAGACATTGTGCGGGACCATATTACTCTGACTATTAATTTGGTCATAGAATCATGTCTCGTTCCTAGTTCCTGGAAGAAAGGGATTGTCATCCCATTGCTTAAGACACCTAACATGAATTTGAGGAGTTGAAAAACTCAGCCTGTTTCATTGCTGCTCATTCCATCGAAAATACTGGAAAAACTTCTTAACCAGCATCTTATGGAGTATATAGATACAGCTGATAACACCCAAGGCCTAGTGAACCAAGGGAAGGCCGCTGTCTTGATCATGCTGGACCTGTCAGCAGCATTTGATACGGTCTCACCCACGCTTCTGACAAGACACCTCTCTCAATTGGTTATTGAGGGCAAAGCACTCAGCCTATTAAAATGCTGTTGGGTCAACCAGGCCTAGATTGTGAGATGTGGTCAGTTTATGGCCAAACCTTTTAGTCTTCTTTGTGCAGTGTCTTGAGTCCAACACTCTTCAACTTGTATGTTTCTTCCTTGGCTACATTAATAAGACCTTTTGGATTTCAGATGTTTCCACTACGTATAATGTCCTATCTGTGGCAGCAAGCTTCAAGGAATGTATGTCTACAATCAGGTGCTGGATGAAGGATAATTTTCTAAAGCTCAATGCCGATAAAATAGAGGTATTGGTTTTTGGAGCACACCATTCTGTGTGGTCTGCTGCATGCTGGCCTGAGTTTTTTGGTCACTTGCCTACTCCATTTGGCCCAGAAAAGAATTTGGGGGTCATCTTTGATGACAAGTTATCTTTTTAAAAACAAGTGAGTCATACAACTAGCTCCTGTTCCCACAGTATTAGATCACTGAAGAAAGTCTTTCCTTTTATTCCAATTGATTAGCGCAAAGCAATGGTTCTGGCAGTGGTGGCTTACAGCCTAGGCTATTGTAATGTGCTTTTTTCAATCAGGCCTCTCTGAACAAACTTCAGGTAATCCAGAATGCAGTTGCTTGTCTCATTCTGAATATTCAGAAACATCAATCATCCTCAAAGGGCCTGAAGACCTTGAATTGGTTGCTGCAAGGCAACTGCTTTCTTTATTTTCTTGTCCATGGCTCTCAGGGGTTTACATAATATGGGTCTAAGGTTCTTTCATTCTACCTTTCAGTAGTATGAGCTTAAAAGGCTGCTGTGCTTGTCATTTAATTGGTATGTGGTAGTACCAAAAATCCCCAGAGCTAGATGGAGTGATAGATCTTTTGCTTATGCTGTGGCTACGCTCTAGAATAAATTACCTGTTTACATATTTGGATGGAAATGCTTTTCTCTCTTCATAGGCATCTTACCCTGGCTCTTTTTGCTCCAGGTCTGGGTTGTACTATTCGTCTTCTTTGTCCCTGTCCCCTATTGTTTGTGCTCTGATGTTCTTTGGCTTTTTTGTGCCTTGACATCTTTAGGTATTGTTTGCGCCTTACAAAATATGTTTTCATTTCATTTAATTTCATCATTCCACACAACAGTAAAATATAAAGCAAACCAATAATTTCAAATCAATTCTCAAATCTGCCATTAGAATGGATTTAATCTCTCATATTCACTAAACTGGCTGAACAGACTGTACAAACAAGTTTATTAATAGTCTTCAACATATGAAGCATTATGGGTAAGGTCGACATATTCCTATCCTTATGGTAGAAACAAGGCAAATATTATTCTAAGTCTACCATGATAATGGATTTAATATCTAGTATCCGAGGGCAGACTCAAACACCAAAAATTCTGACTTTAAGTCTAGTGGCGCCTTTCTCATGACACTATCAATCAATCAATCAATCATAGTATTTATAAAGTGCGCTATGTACCCGTCAGGGTTTCGAGGCGCTGAGGGGGGGGGGGGGGGAGCGCTGCTGGTTTAGCGGTCGAAGAGCCAGGTCTTGAGGAGCCTTCTGAATGCGAGGAGGTCCTGGGTCTGGCGAAGGGATGTGGGGAGAGAGTTCCAGGTCTTGGCGGCGAGGAAGGAGAAGGATCTGCCGCCGGATGTCTTGCGCTGGATTCGGGGTACGATGGCGAGGGCGAGGTTGGCGGATCGGAGTTGACGTGTTGGGGTGTAGAAGTGGAGTCTGGTGTTGAGGTAGGAGGGTCCGGTGTTGTGAAGTGCCTTGTGAGCGTGGGTCAGGAGTTTGAAGGTGATTCTCTTGTCTACCGGGAGCCAGTGGAGTTCCTTTAGGTGAGGGGAGATGTGACTTCGGCGGGGTATGTTGAGGATCAGTCGGGCGGAGGCATTTTGGATACGTTGGAGGCGTTTGATGTCTTTGGCACTCAGCTATCTGGATAAAATGGATGAAAACAATATTGTCAATCCTTATCATACAAGCATTGTAAGTAAGGCAGGCTTATCTTTCACCTTGTTTTGGAGATTAGTATTGGTTAAAGTATCAAACACTATTCACTGAGATGTGGTAGTTGCACAATATTCCTAAGTAGATGGAAAGAATTGATAATAAATACACGAACACCATGATGACCGTATTAGCAGTTCATATTAAGGTGGTAATGTCAATATTAAAAAAATATGCTACTGTTTTTGGGTATAAATCCACTAGGTTTCTTTGAGTCTCTGTTTATATTCTCAATAACCTATGAGTATGTTGAATATGCCCACTCCTAAAAACAATGGTTTTGTTGACTTCTTCAAGCTTGTGATTCATTTTAAGTGCGGGGAGGCCGGATATCTCTTTATATGATTTTTAACAGCATTAAAATGCTTTTTATAATGATTTTTTCAAGGGTCACTTTGTATACCCAATATATTGTTGAACATACATACACGTACTTATATAGACACAAAACGGAGTATTTCAAATAATAAAGTGTCTAATGGTGGATTTATGAAAACCGTCTCTACTAGAAGGTTTTGGTTTTATCTCGTAGGAATTTACAGAGGCACAAATTCCTTATCTGTAACATCCTAATGGTTTCCACTTGCCTGTGTTGACATTTGCATATCTATGGATGTCTCAGACTTAAATTATTCTTCCTGGTTACATTTTTCTAAACATGACAGTTAGTTTGGAGGATATAATCTTGTTAAGATCTTCATAAGTTTTTAAAACTTGCCAGTGTTTATTTGAGCAGCCAAAGATCTTTTCAGTGTCTACATAGAATTTCATTTAAAATCTTATGGTTTTATCGTCCCAATTCTTTTTCTGTATTTTCAACTTTTCTTGCAGCAGAGTCCATCTATTTATATGTTGAAACTTTCTTGCAGGCTTTTGCAATAATCTCACAGTATGACCTCTGTTATGTATACGCTTAATGATGTTTTGTGCTTCTTTCATATTTTTCTCATTCTCACTACAATGTCTTCTGCGACTCAACATTTTCAAAAAGTAATGTTTTTTTCCAGTATTTGGGGGTGTCCCAATTTGTAGTGGGGACTGCTATTACTAGCGATTTCTTTTCTATAGAAATGGTTTAAGAGTTTTTGTTTGTTAATATGCATAGTAAATTCAAAACATTATCTTTAATTTTGGTACTCAAATGATAGTTCTATGGTTATATCATTAGTATTCAAAAAGGAAGGATAATCTTAAATGCTTCTTCTGGTCCATTGAAATCATAAAAATATCCCTTGTAAAATATACCCACAAACCAACATGGGTATAGCATTTATGTGAGGTATCAATTCAGGCATGATGCCTCTCATATCAACCGATAGCAAAGAATGGCATAGCAAGGAGCAAACCAGGCTGCCATAACCATTCCACTCAACTGATTATGCTTCCTGTTTTTGATACAAAAAAAATTATTGTTCAAGACAAATTCATGATCCTAATATTCTCTTCACATGTTGTATATAATTGGAGGATGAGAAAAAACTATGACTGCCAGATGAGAGCCGCTATTTCAAAGAAGCAAATCCATTGTTATGTTCAATCACAGTATATAAACTTTTGAATGACAACCAACCAAAAACTCACCTCCCAAGGAGTATAATATACTTTTGATAGAAGGTCTATGGAGGCATTTATGTAGGAAGGAAGATTTCTAACCAAGGGTTCTAAAAATATGTATATATACTTGAATACTCTCTCAGTAGATGATGCTGTACCTGTAACAATAGAATGTCCAGGGAGCATTTCCCACCTTTAAATATTTTTGGAACAAAATAGATAATAGGTTTTGCCTGATTGTTTGTACATAACTATCTAACTTCTTCTAGATCTAAGATACCTTTTCAAATCATTTTGTGTCAAGTTTTTTCTTGTCTTGATATATCAAGCACTCTTACATTCAACATAAATGTTTCTCACAGATAATTATCTTATCACTATGCTTCTTGATTGAATATATCAGAAGTTAAGACAACAATTCCTCCTTTATCTGTCTGCTTCATTAACATTAAGAGATCATCACTCAATAAATATAATGCATTCCTCTCTTTAATGGTAAACTATTTCAATATATATTTTTGTCATTAGAGCGCTTTCATTAGAAATATGTTAAAAAAGTCAGTATAATTATTACTAGGCATAATAAGGACATAATAGACAGAAGTAAAGGAGATTTATTAGTGATATCAATGTTTCACATGCAGTAGTCTTCAAAATTAAATTCATGTGCAATGGCATGAGGATGGAATTGTCTTATAAATCTTTTATAGTAGTATCAGATACTTGAGGATAGATAAACTTTCTTTAGACTTCTTAGGTTGGATAGAAAAATATTTCATTCATCTTTTGATTTTCAGTTTTGATCTCAATGACATTAAAATGTGAAAAGAGGCCTTATTGTTGGTGAACATTCTGTCTAATAATATCACAACAATCTACTTTCTTTCTATTTTCTTCCCGGATCTGGTTGTTACGTCTGGTTTTCTAGGATCTTCTTCTGGTATGGTTTCTTCCTCCCCCTTTTTTTTCCCTCTTGGACGTTGTCCTGGTGTGAAAATCTGTACCCTGTTCTGTATATTCTCTATTCTTCTTATTCATTTCAGTTCCTCTAGAAATGTCGATGTTCTTCCCTCTCTAATGTACTAATTTTCCAGATTAGATGAATGTGAACCTATGCTTGACAGTCTGGATAGTGAGAGATCGCTCTGAGATAGAACTTTAGTAACTTTGTCTTGTTTTCAATACCACTATATTTTCTGGAATATGTATGCACGTCTCCAGGTTTACAATCTCACTTGTCTCATATAAATTTAGACCTCAGTTCTATCCTTAATTTCATCTCTGAATTTATCTAAAACTTCATCCTATTTTAGTATCTTACTCCAATTTTATATCTGCATTTTTAAAAACTTTCTTTTATCTCTTTCCTCAAATTTTTTATTGTACTTTTTGCTTGCTCTATCAAAATCATATAAATTCTTTAGATGTTTGTGTGAGCCTCTCCCCATATCTTTCGGTATATAATTCATCTAAATCAAACACAGAAGGGAACATATTTAATTATAACCTTTTCGATATTCCATTAATCTCCAGATATTGTTTAATCGTAATCATACCCCACCACTTCTAATAAAAATATATTGGCTCAATCTATCACTTTATTCCAGCTTGGTCCACGACCGTACTCTTGTACTGCAAACAGCTTAGAATGTGAACTGTTCTTTATGGAACAAAAGTAAAGTGCACAACTGTAAGGAAGCATGGACTATGGCTGTATGGACTAGATGGAACTTTGATGATATTTGGAATTATCGTATTATGACATGTTTTAAAAAACTGTTTGTGTAAGGAAACCAAGCGATTAGTTGTGCAGGATGTGAGGCCTGCACAAATAACAGGTCTACAATTACCCCTCACTTGGAGCCAAACATTCTACTGTATCACTTGTCTCTCTCAATTTAGTGAAGCAGAGCAGTCCAAAGCCTACTCAGGGGAAGTGGTGTGGGCTAGTAATCACAATTCACTGTCATTCGATAATTACACTCAATCAATGATTGTCCAGTCAATGTTTTTTCTATGGAAAAGGAAAAGTATGTTTGTTATTTACACACTACTAAATGCAGTAACTTACCAACATACATGAGGCTGGTGGAAACACCTTTGATGACATTACATTTGACCCCTAAAGTAGCCCCCTATTCCATATAGCACATTATCATACACGAGAATGACACTTTAAATCAAGGAGGCCTTTTAGCATTATCAAGGTTACCACAGTTAAAGGCCAAGTACCCATATTTCATCTGCAATCGTCATACTTAATAGAGCTTTGCAGCCTTTATGAAAAATTACTGCCAGCAATACCGCTCTAAATATAACAACCTAAAACAGCATTCCATGTGTCTGTGTCTTTGTTTGGCCACTGTAGGAGGTAAAACATTCTGCTGTAGGACCAACCAATAGAATTTGCTGCACTCCCAGGTGGTGGAACAAAGGTTTCAACCTTGGAGGTGTTTAAATCTTAGGCTTAAAACCTGGAGGAGGGTGATGGGGAGCATAATTTTCTTGACCCTATAAACTTAGGATCACTTTTAAAACTTCTGGGGAAGGACCATGCTGCACTCCTACAGCCCCCCACAACTTCCTTGTTCATTGGTGATGCCCCTTCCCATCCTTGGGTCACTTGTGCAGTAAAACATAGGCAGATGCAAGCCCTGCATTGCATTATGGAGGGGCTCCCTCCCAGGAGTGTGAATTTAAAATGAACATCCCTAGCCACGCTTCCTTTCTGTTGGGCTGGTCTTTCCACCCCATGACTTCTTTTACTTTTTTTCCTTGGTGCAGTAGCCCAGGGATGGAGTCCTGGGCCCATTCTTAGTATATCCAGCCCAGGGTCGGGGGACCCAGGGTCTTGTAGAGCTCTGGGGAGGGGACTTCATGCTCGCCCTCTCCCACGCTTATTAAAAAGAAATTAACCTTGCATCAACCACTGGGAGGTATCTTTAGGAGTTGCAGCAGAGCTCAGCGTGCACCATTTTCTCAGGCTCAAGGTCAGATCTCATTGGGCTGATTTGCACAATCCTGGGCTCATTTAGCTCCTGGTGATGAGTCCTAGCCACCTGGAAATATTGCAAAAGTCCTCCAGGCCTCTAAGGTGACATACTTTGAAGGGAGCAGATACCACTGAGTCACTGCACCAGTCTCTCTCCTTGTCTTAGTCTCTAGCGCTCCTTTCCTCTTGCACAGGCATAGATGTCCAAATCTTCCTCCAGCTGGCCCTTAGGGCATGTAAGGGAACCAGCCTCAGTACTCCTGGAGAGATCCATTGGTCCTGGGGCCAACTGTGGGCAGATTCCTTAGTCCATTGGGGCTTCAGAGGGCTAATCCTTCCAATTGTGCATGCCTGCTGCTGCCATCCAAACCCAATGTCCAACTCTCTGTCTCTCCCTTGTGCAAGAGCTTTTAAAGGGGCGGAAAGTTCTAGACGCTAGCACCCGTGGCCAATCCTAGTGTGCCACATCACTTCTCCACCCTGTCCCAACCCTCCTGCACATATGGTGCAGTCAATTGTTCTCTGTTCACACCTCCTCTGGGGACCTCAGCTCTGCTCCTACATATCATCACTGCCAGGAACTGTGTAAATAAAAATTTCAAAGGGCAGCACCTCCTGTGTTGGCTTTAGAGGTCTGGGCTTCCTCATTTGTTCAGTGGGCCTGGGGAGTCCCAAACCTTGTACAGTGTGACAGTTAATTAACATATGAAGATTTTCTTCCCCACCCCTTCATCCTCAGGAGCTGAGTGATAAACTGCTAGTAGCTTCTTTTGTGTGGGGAGGCTTTTGTTCCCTCTGCTGGGGAGCAGTGTAAATAATGTGACCCAGCAGGGTAACTAAAGGACTGGACTCTTATCCTGAGCTAAGCCAGAGATATATGAACATTTTTGACAACCATTCAAACACTGGCAGTAAACAAGCACAGTCCATTTACCTTGTGAGTACCATTGGTGAGACACCATTTGTGAGGCTCAGCTACAGTAAAAAGTCCAAAACCATGTGATTCTTAAGCAATAAAATCCAGGTGGATTAAACTTGGTGGATTAAATGGGTTTAACTCATTTTGATACAATATGGTATTAAGCGATTACATAATTTGTATATGAATATAGTCATGTTGAGGTTATTTGGTAAGACATGGTTCCCAACTGAAATAAACTATTTCATTAATTATTAGTTTATTGTCTCCGAGGGTTCGAGCTGAGTGCAGGAGTAAACGTACCAGCTAACCTACACTGTTTTTTTATGATACTGGAACACGTTGAGCTCATTTTTTAGAAGCTATACCCACACTACATTCTAGGAACCTTCCATCAGAATTTTTGCATCTACTCCACCAATATCTCTTCAAATGGCAGCAACAGAGCAAATGGTCTTTGGGAATGATTGGTCCTTAACTCCGTGCCAAGCTACCTTCAATTCAGGAAACCTTTAAAAGTGAATTTAAAAAAAAATGCTGAAGTCTTCTCTCATAGGCCTATGAAAGAAGAAAGCAGAATAGAGGGTTCTCTTCATCCAGCTGTACTTTTATGGCCCATATAGTTTCATTAATATTGTTTTTATTTGCTCCTTTTCCTTTTTGTCTGAAGTTATTATGAGATCAGGCCCTTAAAAAGTCCTAAAAACATACACAAATAAAATATAGCACTTGCATTAAAAAAATATTTATAGGCAGCTTTGATCCTTGAGAATGCTATCAAATCTAGGTTTTAGTCAGCAGGCAATGCAGTTGACAAATACATAGCCTTTGTTGCAAGCAAACCTCTTGTATCCATACTGGCTTAGAGCAGGCACTGTAACCCACCTTGCTCATGATTCAATGTCTTTCAAGCCTATCTCAGTTGTTTTTTCCTCTCCCAATGTCTTTCCTTATATTCTTGAGTTTGTCATACTAAAATAGCATTTTGGACTCAATGTTTTGATTGCATAAGTCGCGTCCTTCCACTGCTGGCATGAAGGGACAATTTTTTTCTTTTGTTTTCAGCACTCCATTGAAGTGCAGCATGTTCTTTGCCTTCTTCCCTGTTCCTACTGCTTTATTTTTATTTGCCTTTTTTTACTTTTTGTGTGGACCTAGCACTACACACTACTACAGGGTCATTTACATTTGCTCCCAGTGAACTATCCTCTCCCTTGCTCCCTGCTTCTTGTACTTATTTTCCAATTATTACTTTTCTGCACATGCCCAGCAGCTGCATATTGCTACCGGCAGCTCACATTTTATCCCATGAAAGGATACACGGCTATAAATTGAGGACATTCTTCTGTTCATAGCAGCTCCAGATGCCACACTAGAAAGACTAAGGGCCTCATTTACAAGTCCCTTGTGCCGCTGCTGCCTCATTTTTACGCAGCGGCAGTGCAATCACTGCTCTACACTGCTCCATATTGACAAACTGACGCATTTAGCCCAATGCGTCAGTTTGTAAAGCCATAAGTCACATTTTACCTTCTCCAGGTATAATGTATACAAGGCAGGCATTCCCACGTAAAAAGCCGCGTAGAACTGATGCAGTGAAATTTACATCTTTTCACTGCGTCACTTCATGGCTTCACTGTCTCAAAATGTTAACAGCTTCTCAGACCAGGCATACAATTGACACATGACTTTTTACGATGGGACTCTCCTCTGTGTTCTGAGGCATTGCTGGAGTTGCGTCAGTTTTACAGTGCAACTCCAGCAATGCGTCACTTTAGCACCAACAGATTGGTCAAAATTTCTCATGCATCTGTGAAAGAGTGTGCCATGGAGCTCTGTATTTGTAAAAAGAGCACACCCATGGCGTGGTTAGGGGATTTGCGGAAGGCACAAGAAATCTGACAATCAATGCTGATGCGTCAGTTTCTTGTAAGTGAGGCCCTTAAAGTGATATTTGATTTTTATAGAGATTACTTAGAAATTAGTTTAAATGGGGTAAAATCTCCTCATTGTTTTCTTTGGGAGAGAAGCAGCTTTAGGCTCCACTACCTATGCTTCATAAAGTAGAACACTCACACTTTAAATATCTGGGGATTGGGATGTACAAGGATGAGCATTTATTTTATGAGGATTATTGGATTGCACCTGCATTGTCATTGCCAGATAAAGCAGCACTGTATAAGATGATCGCCCTCCGTAATTTCTATGAATATTACAATATACCCAATATCATATCACCAGTAGTTATTTATGAAAATAGTCCAGACCACCACAGAGTTACTATGTGCAGGAGGCACCCCACATATAGCAAACAAACATTGCAAAAATCATCATATGAATGGGAATAGCATTACAAACATACTGAAATACTGAGGCTGCATAAATTTGTGGAAATGCACACCACTTGAGGAACTGCCTTTTAAAATAGACAGCTGTGTGCTAGGCCTAAAGCGATACCTGAATGCATTATGAGGGGATAACCAGGCACACAACACTGCCTTCAACCACTGTAGTGGCAATTGCTGCATTGAATACAGTTAATAGTGAAATGGCTTCGGGGGAAAGATTGACTTCAGAAACTTCCCTATGGATAAGAGCAAATCTGAAAGCAGTAGTGCAACTGCTGGGATTCCAGAAATTGGATGATATTGGAGTTTCAGTGTTGAAAGAAAAGTGGGATGCCAATGGGGTAGTCCCCTTTGAACACTTGCAGAAGCAGTATGAGATACATAAGTGTTGCACCTGGCCATCTCTGCAGGGTTATCCCCAAATGTTTTGTCTTCACCCTTCCTGTTTAATGAACCGTTTTTGTTGGTGTTTAGGACTCTGTCCACTTTACTACTGATAACCAGGGCTAAAGTGCTTGAGCTGTCTCCTTTAATCATAGTGAAAGTGGTTTACACTCAATTGTACATTCAGTTTACTTGTAGAGCGGTAATACATATACCCAGGGCCTATAACTTAAGTGCTGCAGGTGGGCCTGCAGTTCTAATTGTGCCATCCATTTAGGCAGCCCTTGAAACCTGTCTCAGGCCTACTACCACAGCCTGTGTGTGTAGTAGATAAACTGCCAATTCAACTTAGCAGAATAAACCTTTTGCCAGGCCTAAACATTCCTTTTTTAATACAGTCAGCAGTAGGGTAGGACCCATAGGGCGGATGTGTTGTATATCAAATGTAGGACCTGTACTCGTATGATTTACATGCCCTGCTAGTGAAACACTTTCAAATTCATTTGTTCACTATTGCAAGGCCTACCTCTCCCATAGGATACCATTGGGTTACCTTATTACATTTAATAAGCAACAACTTTTGATTGGGAGCAGGTAGGAAAGTCATGTTCAGTGTCTGAGGAATTATAATTAAAACAATCTTTAGTGGTAAAGTCAGATTGTACTTCACAATTCTGAAAATGCTACTTTTATAAAGTTGGCATTTTCTTTTCCTAAACATTTGGTGCCTGCAGGCTGTTCCTGGGTCATATGACTAGGTATAATTGGCAGTTTGCTTTTGTGTGCTCCTCCCAGAAAGTATCACAATGGAGGTATAGCCGTGTGATTTCCAGCCTGGCTACTCGACGCAGCGCAGTCGCGATGAAAGGGTGCCCCGGGGGCACCGAAGACGTCACAGAGAAAGAGGAAGCCATTGGAAACCCGGATTTCCAGGTTTCCCCAAACATAAAAAATGGACAACCGACACGCCGCGCGTCGGAAGAAGAAAGAGAGAAGCCGGAGGAGGATGCATGGAGGAGAGACGGAGAAGCCGTACAACTTGACTCAGTCGCACCCGACAGCGCGGAGCATGGAAGCCCCGAGAGGCCCACTAACTGCCACGTCCCTGGAGGGGCATGGCTAAGGCAGGTACGTTCCTGCCTCCAAACTAGCTACCAGATGCTTCTGGGGAGGGAAGAGGGAGCGGGAGGAGGGAAGGATTAGCAGAGAGGACTTCACGCGGGGTGGAGAGATAACAATAAGAGAGTCTGCCTGCATGTAATTCCACAAGCGTTCTTTCCTTTTCCTCCTGTGTTTTTTTTCTTTCTTTCTAGTGGCACCAAAGAAGAGAAGTTAATCCCCCTTTAACTCACTGCATGGCACCCTGAGGTGGACTGTGATAATAACAGTCCCCATCTCAGTATATTATCAGAGATATCTTTGTTTTTTTTTCTTTTTCCTCTTCATTTTCTTCTTCTATACTTAGACTGCCATTGTTCGTACACAAAAGAACTCCGGATCGCAGGGAGCACACCCTTATCGACTATAACATACGTAGGACTGGTGTATAACCCAAAACCCCTCCCACCTCACCACACTCTTCCCTTTCTAACACCATTCCAGGTTCCCTAATTCTGAGACTTACCTTTCCTTTTCTCTTTCCCGCTTCCTACGCCGACCGTCCAACACCACTGGTTCTTCACCTGGTCAGAAAATCCAGAGGCCTTTACCTGAGAAGACACACCTGGGAAAAGAAACAAAATGGACTTTACATACAAGAACTGAGGGGACTTGGACATACCAAACAACATTAAAAGAAACTCTTCAGGCAAATAAAAGAAACTCACGTAAAATTTCTGATCTCCCGATCTGTTTCTATTCTGTCTGCGACCCGCTACACCCACACCTCGTACAGGAGGGTCTGAGTGTTAGCAGAATGGGCCATCTCTGGCAGGATAGGGGGCAGAACTGTCACCTGTCACACTTGCTCTTCAAAGACATTGGCCCAACTCGCACACACAGGACTTCACTCTTGTGCCCCCAGACACACTAGGACCAGGGCAGTGAGTCAGGAAATTCCAGACACCTCTGTAAGGTGCAACCCCAGAAGCTTTTTAGGGAGCATATAGGGTATAATAAAAATAGGACCCTCAGACCCATTCTTGAATACACTCCTGGACCTATGGATACCACGGAAGGACGACATCCTGCTGCCATGCTGCTTGAAACATGCCCTGCTTTCTGAGAAGAAAGACTAGACCTGCTCCCTTCATCCAAGGTTGAATGACTCTAAGGGTCAGCTGACTGACACTCTGTTCGGAGGTACAGAGACAAAACAAGCTCCAGAGGCCTCACTTCATCTGCTCTGCAGACCTGTTGCCTGGACCTGCAATTGGCCCTGCTAATGGAACTGTGTGAGCCCGGCTGGCCTCTGCAAAAGTGAGTCCCAGACCTCCAAGAAGTGCATCCCCAGGTCCTAAACCATTGACTGGTATAAGAGGGCACTCCTTTGACTGAAAAAGGAAACATCCTGATGTTTTGCATTCTTCACTACCTCAAACGGGCCCATTCATGCCAGGATGGTGCTGCCTGTGCTGACTGCAATGCATACCTTTGGTGAACCTGACTCTTCACACTATATCGATCATGAGTGATGACGGCAATGCTAGATCTCCATCATCGACAGCCGGTGGTGACTGAAACTCCAGCAATGACCGTCACGATGACTGAAAGGATTTTCACACTACAGTGATTCCCTTCCACGACGTCTTCTTGCTCTTTCTGCTACAGCGCCAACCGTCCACCATGCTTTCTTTTGCGACTCCGTCCACCATGAATTGAATTCTTCATTCTAGGCTTTAGAACGTAACTTTTTTAGCAGGATTAACCTGCTACTTATATCCGGCCTGCATTCCATCATGGTCAGCCTGAACTTGTGACTTTCACCCAGTCTTGCACAAGCTGATAGCCCTTTTAGTGCTTTTATGACCAATACTTACCTTTGATCTTTGAAATTGCATGTCTTTGGTTCTACTGTTTGGGGTGTTTTCTTGTGCTGTGTTTTCACTTTATTTCTGTTTGAGTGCTGCATAAATACTTTACACATTGCCTCTAAGTTAAGCCTGTCTGCTTTTGTGCCATGTTTCCAGTGGGTTAAGCATAGGCTAATTTAGTGACTTTTTGTGGTTTACGTGACAAGGATTGTGGCTATTGCTTGAGCAGGGTCACTGAAGATGTGACTCCTGGTCTAACAGTATGCCAAGTTTACTTATAATGCTGTTGAAGGGTAGGTAGAGATGTATGTCATCAGAATATCAAAGCTAGAAAAAGTTATGGCAGATGAAGATAAATGAAAATGCATCATTCACTAATTAGCTTATCGTTTTCTTCTTTGCGGCCCTGTGACTGTTTGTTACTGATGATTGTATTAGAAGGCCGGACATGCATCTTGTCCTTAGTGGTTACATAATTTTTATAACAAGAATGCTGATTCATCATTGCGCCTATGCAGTGGTGAAACAATGTTTATTGCATTAGAAAAGCAGACGATCCATTCACTGCATAAATACAATTAGTTTAAAAGACCATTTCTCATTACTGGTTGCAAGTGAAACATAACCAGTTCCCAGTGTTGCTATAATGATTTTGTTTAATGTATTTTAAGCAGACAATGACTTCATTACGTTTGCACAATATACCCACCCAAGACAGACAGCTGTAGTGGCACACCGCCCCTCGGTACTGCTTATTGTTCAGTTCAATTTGGCTCCATTGGGTAGAACAGTTGTCCATCCTCCCAGTGCTAGCAGTCTACTGCACTTTGGTCACAGAAAATATTACACAAGCAGAGAGGCAACTTTCAAGCAACATTTATATATATTAATTAGTCCCATATTTGTTTTACATTTTACATGCTCTAAATCGATCCTGTAGTCAAGAAAGGCACGTGTGTTCAATGTACATTTCCAAATATAAAATCCTTGAATGGAATTAAATGAAACGCGTTGACTGATTTCTGGCTGTATTGCATGTTATGCAGATTCATCAAACGAACAACAAAGGATTTTAAATTTGGAAATTTACATCGAACACACTTTAGTGTCTTCTTTGAATATGGCATCGATCTACCCGCACATGAAGTGAAAACCAAGGATGGAAGTATTTAATATATACTTACTGCTTGAAAGTTGCTGCTCCACTTGTATAATATATGTATAACATGCGTGTAGGGACTTTCAACCAGTCCTCTTCAACCATTTGTCTATTATATGTAATTTTCATTTCTCTTCCACCCTCTGTAGCATGGGTACTCCCAAATATTTCCCTGGGGGCCGCAAAGTACTGTTCCTGGTATGCCCAAGGGCCGCACAGATGCCAATAGTGAGAGGATCAGGGTGATGAAAGGTGGCATAGGGGGACGTGAAGCAGATGCATGGTATGAACAACAAAATGAGCCTTCATGTGACTTCTGTCTGCCACCAGTGCTCTATTAGCATGCACCAAGAATTAAAGTCAAAGAAATAACTCCAAATGTAAAACTTCAGAGGGAAAACCTGGTATCAGTCCTGGCTTCCCCCACTTGACCAAATTGTGTGATCTTAGGCAATCGGTTCTTTTCAGTTTGCCTCCTTTTTCGTCTTTACCACATCTGTGAGCCCCCTTAAAATACATGAGTTCCTGGTGTGTGCTGTACAAAGCCTTCTCTTGTGTTTTTTTTTAATAAACTATAATGTTGTCCTAATTATATAACAGCCAAGACCACACACAAGATGCACCTGCCAAGTGACTTGCCTCTTGGTTTAATAATGGTATTGTGTTCGGAATGGGGGTGGCAGGAATGTTTCCAAGATCATGTTTGAAAACTATCACTGGTAATAAATGCCTCTCAATACAGTGGTATAATCTGATCTACTGAGGTAAAACGCTCATGCATGTGAATAAAATAATTTTTCTGAAGTTTGCAGAGAGCGTATCATGTTTCTTCATGTTTAGTGCAAGATGTCTTTAAAACCAAAGGTGTTTCTAAAGAGATGTTGTTTAGGGCACCTTCTTTTCTTCTTTACTGATACTTTAGTTAACATGTGAATAAAGTATGCCAGTTTGTTTCAAGGCTTTGTTTCTGCTCTGTCACCAGGGTGCCACAATTAAAGGAAGAGGGCCGCATGCGGACCCGGGGCTGTACTTTGAGTATCCCGGTCCCATAGCATCCGCATGGTTTAATGGGTCGGTCCACTTCAGCCATTGGCTAACTTCATTGTGAGTGATGGCAGACTCCCCCTTGGGAAAGGAGCACCTCCACACGAAACTAGCACCCTTCAGTACCAAAGACTACTATGGCAGTGTGTGCTTTTTGAGACAAAAAATATATAGTATGGCAGTGTGTGCTTTTTGAGACAAAAAATATATACTTTTGCTTTTAGCCAATCTTTTATGTTTAGATTGCTGAGGCCCCAGCAGCGCCCCAACATTAAAGTTTTGAAAAACCAATGACAAAACAAACATCGACAAAGGCAAAAGGCTGGCAGCCAGCACCAGACATACTGACTTTGCCATTGCTTGTTCACTTATGTCTTCTAGTGCACCATTTAAAGTTTTGGTTTTATGTTTATCCACATAGTGACTGCATTGCAAAATATTCAATAGTCAAACTAAATAATTGACCATTGACTGAATAGTTATGCGGTTTAATGATTTTCAATTTGTCAAGTGTCTCTAGCTGCAGGTTGTAAATTTGCATAATATTTTCACGTGAAGCTGACATGCTCTCGTTAATGTACCATCTGTCTCTGATACCTATGTTTATATTAGATAAATAATTGTGCTGGAAGCGGGCATGATCTCATGCGAGAAATCTAGTGCTTAGCGGATGTAAACCCACCAGAGGAGGCAGTGTGTAAACAGCAGCAGCACAAAGCTCAACCCTCACACACTGATAGTATTTATACTGTAAAACGTTGCTTTAGTAACCCACAAACTCTGCCTTTCCTTCGCGTGCTCAGATCCTTTATGTCGCTATCGTTTACCTAGCAGTGCAAACATTTTCCAGTACTCACTTTGTATATCCTGTTCATCGCAGAATAAATTGGCAACCATAATTTAGCCTGTTTTTTAACAAAGACACGAGAGTCCCCTGTGCATGTGTGCTATGGAATAAACGCTATAGCATGCATGCTTGAGCTTAAATCTGGGAGACAACCCTGAATTGTTTGTCATACACTTCCCTGTGTACTCACTCTTTTTGAATTTGAGAGTGGGATTGCGTGTATAAGGCAAGGGGGTCCTTTCACCTAATGCTGAGCGGCAGAAAGCGGGTACATATTCTGGCTGGTACCTATGGACAGAAGGGCACTTATAGACGGAATTGATGGGTGGGCAGAATATTCTACGCCCGAACAGTACGCATTTCTTAAGCTTTTTGGCTAATGTAATTGGTTTGTAGTGAGTCAATCATATGTCCCTCTGTGAACTGACAGGGTATCAGTTTAAGGATGTTGCAGAACACGATCCTCTTTATTTATAGAGTCCTTTGTATGATGCTGCTGTTCCATGATGCAGCTGCGGTTATCTTTAACATACTATGGTGTTTGCGCCTCCTTACGTCAGTAAAGGGGATGTGATTACTCTTTAAATGTGACTTCAAAGTAATATAGTGCAAGGTCTGTTGAAAAAAGGTAAGAATATACCTGAAAAAGGAGTCACAGATTTTGACAAGTTTATTTTAGAATGCGTACCTTAATTTGGGGATCATGATTCCTTGACTCTTAGTTTTGTGCCACTCTGCCCTCCTCCTCACACTCAGTCTAGTTTGATTTCAGGAAAGCCATATTGCGCTGAGATAACTCTTTCATTTTTCTTCTTACCGTTAATACCAGATATTTAATTCTCTGTGGTAATGAACAAAAAGGACCTCCGTCTAGATTCGCTGTGATCAGCAGCAGGTCTACCTTCATCCACTTGGTTTTCAGCCCCAACCATGTAGTCAATTTCTTATAGTCCGACTTTATTAGAGGACGATTGTAAAATAAATACATCATTCACATTAAGTAAGATGGCTTTCAGAACTGCTCATACTCCAAATCCTACCTGAGCATATCTATTCTCCATTATGTTTGTCTGTAATCCAACATAACAACGCTCTGAGTGAAACCATGAGAAACCTTAGCTATTTAATTTGTTAAATAAGTTTACTTGCGGTAATTCTCTTTAGACTGGACCCTGCCCACTGCAGGTGGTGAATCATAAAGGACCATGACACTGAATGAAGAAAAGTGATTGAAGTGTACTTACTAGGGTTGAACCCATCTGTCACAGAGAATTGTCTGGTAATGAATGCATCGTGGGCTCCACTGCATAAGCCTATACTGAGCAGGTCAGTTGTGACAGTAGTGTTGATCCAGTGTAGGAGATGGTTGGTGTCTCTGTTATTGTTTGTGTATGTGAGGGACAAGGGTCGGAATCACTGGGAATAGGTATGATCCTTTTCCTTTTTGGTAGCACTGTTACCTCCTTATTCGGTTAGGGAACGTTCCTTCTTGTAGTCCAGTGGTTCCCAACCTGCGATGCGGGGACCCCTGGGGGTCTGCGAAGCCTTCTCAGAGGGTCCGTGACTGTTTAGAAAATTAAATAATATTAATAAATTAATAAAGTGTATATAAATAAAACGGCTAACTGTACAGTTGAACATTTCAAAATGTACTGTAAATGTCAAGCAATTTGAAAGTGGAGGCTAAAAATAAATTAGCATCCTCAGATTGAGTTGTGTGAGCAGTGCAGGTGCATCGAACAGAATGTAGTATGCATGATGTGCACTCCAACCTTCCTAATAAAATTTTAAAAAATAGATATATATAAATATGTTTGCAAATTAAATAAAATAAGTTAGCATTTGTGTGTGTGTTTGATGAATGCTTGTTTCTGTATTTTTGTGTGCATTGTTTAGGCTGTCATCCCCTGCTTCCAGTAATGACTCAGTGGGGGTCCCCAGATTCCAATGATGATTCAGTGGGGCTCTCCAGGGTCCAGTAATGCTAAATTTGGGATCCACAGAAGTAAAACGTTTGAGAACCACTGTTGTAGCCCATCAGTGTAAAATCCAAGAAACCAGTTTGCTGCACTTGTGGGGATGTGTGGCACAATGGTTAGAGTGGCAGACGCTGATGCAGAGATCTGGCCCCGAACCAGGGTTCAGTTCCCACCTTGGAGGGGCTTGGGTGCCTAATCTAATTAATGGGTCCCACTCTGGGCAATAGCTTGCTTAGTCTCCACAATGGCCCTCACAGTGCTTGGATGCCTGGCTTCACCCTGGGGCTGTCCAGGAGTGGGTGCCTCACAGGGAAAAAGTGAGGAGGGGTTCCACAGCACCTTGAGACCCTAGCGGGTGAGTAGTGCGCTATATAAGTGCAAAGTTTACTTGTGGCAAGTGTCTGATATAATTTTATGCTCAGGCCATATGTGCACGGAGTCTCCCAGCTTGCAATCCTATACTATTCGCAGTATTTCTGGTAACTTTCTGGGGGACTCTAGGTTAATTCTTATTTCCAGTTATTCTGGCATCATATGCAGAAGACCCGAATTCCTCAGTCACCTCTGCTACATACCGAGAAGAAACTCTATAACAGTGAGTGAAGTACTGTCTAAAATTTAATTACTTCCATCCACTTTATATTGAGGGAGTGGTCACATTTGAACTGTGAATCCCGTTTTGGTGGCAAACTCGAGTTTGCACTGGAAACGGTATTCTCTGCATGCATTTTGCAGCTGGTGAAACCTTGCAGAAACTGTGGGAGCAAATACCTCACATGCGTTGTTTGTGTGCTGAAATGGGGATTAAAATGCACTGCCAGCATGTTAGCCCACAGACTTACATAATTGTGCGAACCTCGGTGATCGCAAATTTGTGTTTGTGCAATTGGCTCACAATTTAAGATGCTTGATTGTGTTTAAATGGTTTGCCAAACTTCGTCTTTGGCTTTAGTTATTGTAATGTGTATGGGGAATGCTAAGAACGGGCTACTCTGGCCCGTTCCACAGATAAGTAGGTCACCGACTTGGTGATCTAATTGTTGGCATGGAATGTGGTAGTGAAGGCCGAGTCTTCAGGGAAGGGTGGGGGAGTTCCCTTTACGGACTAGGTGGTCTCACACTCATTACAGTGTCATGCTTCATCATTTGACTACCTACCCCAACCCAGGTAAGATGATACCACCTGGGCGGACTCAACCTCGTTCTTAAAAGAACTCTGAGGGAGTGCTGAAATGTATCTTTCTGGGTAAAGCGGGATCCAGTTGAAGAGGAATAAATGCTAAAATTACCTCACAAATCACCTGTATAGTTTAATCCTTTAATAACGGTGTTTGACGGTTAGATTAAAAAAAATTGAGACAATCTTAAACATAATGGTTCAAGGTGTCATCCAAAATTATATGGCCAACATGTTTCTGCCCTCTCCTATAGCCAAACTGGTCTGGGGCATTCGTCAGGGCCAAGGATCACACATCTGGCAGAAGTAATTGCCACTGAAAGGCAACTTTATAAGTCAAAACTGTCAACGAGACCGCCTTTAAGATTTTTAGAAGCAGGATTATTTAATACCTCTAAGACTTTAGGAAGATCACCAGAAGGGAATATTCGCCTTACCTAAGTCTTCCACCCTGGAAAAGCTGT
The DNA here is from genome assembly GCF_031143425.1 of Pleurodeles waltl. Taxonomy (NCBI): domain Eukaryota; kingdom Metazoa; phylum Chordata; class Amphibia; order Caudata; family Salamandridae; genus Pleurodeles; species Pleurodeles waltl. The sequence goes on along the minus strand of NC_090440.1, from coordinate 1,780,572,877 downwards.
GAGAAGTACTCGGATAAAGAGATAAGACCCCCCATCCCTAAAGATTCCTGAAAAACAGCCAAATGGTGGAGGATGGAGCCTAATTCAAATGCATCGCATAGCAATTCAAAAATGCACAATAGATGCCAGTGGAAACTCTTGGGACTCACAGCAGGAGCATAAATCTTTGCAATGTTGCTTGTACCTCGTAAGCCTTTCTGGACATATGCTAAACCCCTGCCACCTCAACTGAAAATGTCTAAATGGATCAAATCTATGTGTTTAGCCTTCATACCGTCAGCCTCAGGCTAGCCAATAGAAACTGGGATGGATCTGGCTATCTCAGAGGAGACAGTGAATTGAGTAGAACTGAAAAGCAGGACCTCAACAGAGCTTGAATTACTCATGACCCACTAACTCCTGATTTTGCACAATACCCTGAAAAGGAGAATAAACAAAGGAACTGCAAAAAAAACAATCCTTGGGCCATGAGAACAAGAGGCATCCACTCCCCAAGCCCTCTGAGTCTTTCCTTCCTCAAATAGGACAGAGGCAGCAGATCATTCTGATGAGACATAAACATGTCCATCCAGGGTTCCCCTGGGAAATCCACAATCTCTCTGAAGACTTCTGTTCTGAGAGAAAGTTAATTGGGGACAGGGACACTTTGCAAAAGTTGCTTGAACGGATTAAAGGTGAATCTCTTCAAGAGAGTCGGGAATATGCCAAGCCTTCTAATTTGGTCCCCTGTCTGTCTAGGTAGGACTTTGCAACGTATTTCTTTAACTTGTTTTATTAGTTCTCAAACATAACCCTAAAAGTGTTACAATACGTCACTCAGCCGTTCGTGAATCACCTTGAAATAGAGAACGAGTGAAATTCAGTGTAACATAGCATGATGAACGTACCATGCTGTGTGCTGTGGGTAGTATCAAAACCACTTCGGTAATTGGGGGAGAACTGAAATGCAAACAGTCAACAATAACAGTTGACAACAACAGCAAGAGAGGATGGCTACACGTCAGAGAAGGTGTAGTGTTAGAATTTGTGATGGGTAGGACAGGCATGGAGGGACAGAGAATGAGCTAGGGTTCAAGGAGAGATGCAAGTGAAGCAGTATTGCACAGGACAGGAGGAGGGGATTTTAGCTCGTTAGGACGTTGCAAACAAAGGCCCCGATTTAAGAATGGCTTAGCTCCACCTAGCGCCACATTAGCATAATTTATTTTAGGCTAATATGGAGTTAGGCTGGCAAAAACACTGCGCCAAATTTACAAAGTGGTGCAATGCACGCACTGCACCACTTTGTAAACCCTGCACCAGACATAATGTATGCAAGGGGGGAATTTCCTCCATTAGGAGGCCCAGAAAAAAGGGCTCTATGAGATTCCACTGAGCCATTTTTAGCCTCATTTTTAACGCCTGCTTAGAGCAGGCGTTAAATTGAGGCACACCATTTTTCATAATGGGCCTCTATGTACTTTGCAGGATTAGCACCAAAATTCTCAACACAAATCCTGCAAAGTACCACAATAGTGTCAGAAATTTTGATGCTACTGATCCCAACATGCGCAATGGTGCGCCGTATCATTAATACGGCATGTGCATGGCGGCATTAGGGGGGCGCAATGGGGCGTGAGGAAAGTGGCTTTTCATGTAAAGAAGCGCCACTTTCTTAGATCTTAGCCTAATTGTCTGTCTTAACAAACAGAGCTCCCTCCTTTATCGGGACAGAAACTGACAGCAACCTCATCCAAAGTGCCTTCAAACAGCGATGGCTGCAGCATAACTCAAGGGGAAGAGTGGGGGGAGGAGATGAGGTGAAAATAAAAAAAATAATAAAAGATACTTACCTTGCCTCTGTCCCTGCCGGCTTGCTCGTCGCTATTCTCTTGTGGTGTCTCAGCATTCAATGCTAGGACACCAGTACAGGCTCCCCAGCAATCCTGGCACTGCTTTCATGCTAAAGCTAGCTTGAAAGCAGTGCCAGAATTGGTCTGAGTGGCTCGGACTGCTGCTCAGACACAGCCCTGGGTTGGAGAAACCTAAGTGCGCATGTGTGCTTGGCTGGCCTCAGACGGCCAGCCTACACACATGCGCACTTAGGTGCACTTTACCCTTCTCCCCCTCCCACCTCCCGTGGCCTAGCCGCACCCCTCCCTGCACTGCTGGCTGTGATAGAAGTGGAAAAATAAAACGATAGTAAACTATTGTTTTATTTTTATGCTCCTTTGCCACAGTGAAGGAGCCGCCCCTGCCTTCAAGCCCTTCCATATGTAATAAGTTCCAGTTTCCTGGGCAGACCATTGACCCCCGAGACCACTCCAGACCTAGAGTGACATGGCAGCTCCCAAAGCTGGAATCTGTGGTCATCGAGAGTTGCAAAGAACAACAAAGCTCGATACTCTGGTAGAGGTGATTACTCAAAAACTACAACTGGAGTACACTCTTCAGAGATTCCATGATTGGAAAATAGGCTTCGTAATTCCCTAAAGCTAGTGGGCTAGCACAAGATTCAATAGTGGAGTCAGATTACACCTCAACCACAGGACTACCAAGAAACAGCTCTCTGTATCCCCCTCATATTTTAGCCAAAAACGAAGTGTCAGAGAAAACTAAAATGGTCTTGAAGGGGAGACCTGAGTTTCATTGTCTTTGCAATAGGGAGAAATACACACCGAGAGCCCAGATAAACTGTTTTTGTTACTTGTGTATGAGATGAGACTCCATTAGATTAATGATCTGCCCAAATGTTCTCAACATTGTACAAAAACAGTCTGTCTGATTTATTGCTAACCGGCAAGTTGGGGCATAGGACAACCAATCGTCCAAATAAGGAAGAAGGTTCCCCACAAGAATCATCTATACTTCATCTAGAGAGTAATCTAGAAGCAAAAGATTGTCTCTGCCTCTTTCTATACTTTCTCCCAGAAGTGCGATGTTCAGAAGGAGCAGTGTACAAATCCTCCTTAGACAGACAGGGATGCCTGCTCCTACATCGATGTCATAGTCTGATCTTCTAAAGAATGTCAATCAGCAACAAACAAACAAACAATTCATCAATCACCCCTCTTTGTAGTATGATGTAGTAGGTCTTATTTCTAGGACACAAGGTCCTTCAACCACAAGGGCATACTTCATACTCGGATCTTGCTCCTTGTTGGGTGTGCAGTTTCTAAAGGGCTCCATGGAGAGATCCCCTAATGGACATTGTTTTCTTCCTCTCCTGCTAACCTGCACTGGCTTAAGCCTGGCATGGGTGTTTAAAAAAACAGCTAAAATTTCCCTGGGGGGTGAACTCCTCCATTTTCATATTGTCCCTCTGATAAAGTAAAAACAAGATTGGGATTTAATGGGTCCTCGTTGTACCATATTGTCCATTATCAGATTATCAACAATATTCTTCTGCCTAATCTCACCTATCCAGGTCTATGACAGTCATCGTAACCAAAGAAAAATGACATACATGCCTTAATTTCAATTTAGCCCCTATACCAGTTATGTGGTGCAGATACGTGCACAGCAATCACAGAGATAAAAATACGCTGTTATTCTAAATCATCCCTGATGTAGTCTCTATCCTAGAAGGTAAAAACAAAGACAGACATAACCTTTAATTCAATAACAAGTATATTTCAATTGCAACAAACACATCTCAACAACTACACCCATAGTGCATGCTACAGCACTCTGTGCTAGAAATTACACACCTGAAAAATGAAAGATGAGGATTTATGAATTTATATATGGATCAGTTTACTTAGATAATCTAGGTAACCTGGATAGAAAAAAAAGCCTTTTTTATTTTTTGCAGCTCGGCATGGATGGCACCAACTAATCCTATGCTTAAAGATTTTGCTGTATAAGCGACAAAATACTTTGGCCCTCTTTAAATATTGACGGTAAGTGTTGCCTACCGCTGCGGCGACGGGTGCCAAAAGACCGTCGCTGGAGCTGACATCGGTCTGCCATAAGATGACCACAGCCGGATTTCCCCCACAAGAAGGACAGAAATCCAGCTGTGGCCATACTGGTGGACGGTGTTAAAGTGGCACTGCTACCACCATCAGCGCCACACCAGTAGACTGCTGCCAACCGTATTATGAAAAATAATACTGCCTGGCGGTGTTCTGCTGGAAGGCTCTGCTGGCAGTAGCAGCGCCCGTCCAGTCCCCTGCCGGAAGACCCCCTGGATTCAGGTAAGTCAGGTTTCTGACAGGGGAGGGGGGTGTTGTGTGTGTTTGGGGTGTGTGTGCATGACTGTGTGAGTGTGTGCGTGTATTGCGCATGAGTGTGTAGTGTTGCGTGCGTGCGTGTGTGCATGTATGAGAATGCATGAATGAATGGAAAAGTGAATGTGTGTCTGCGTGTATGTTTGGATGTGTGTACGGATGTGTGTATGAATGAATGGATGCATGCGTGTATGAATGCATGTATGCCTGTGTGAGTGAGTACGTGAATGCGTGGTGTGTGCCTGTGCGTGTATGGGGGTGGATTGGAAGGGGGGAACGTGGATGGAGGAGGGGGTTGGGGGTTGTATGGGGAGTGTAGGGGGATTGGGCCTCCTACCAGTGACAGGGAAGGAATTCCCTGTCACTGATAGGGCCTACCGCCATGGTTTTTGTGGCATTACAAACGCCACGAAAACCATGGGAGTAGGCAGGGTCCTAATGCTGCCTGTGGGACAGTAGCGGTCGCTGGGTTGGAGATTGTTATCCCCAGCCCGGCAGTTGCTATCGCCATGGCGGTAGGTGTGGTGCATTGGCGGGTTGGCTGTCATAATGTGGTGGTATGTACCGCCAGCCTGTTGGTGGAACTACAGCCACATTTACACTGACCGCTGGGGTCATAATGACCCCCTTTGTCCCTTTCTAGCTTTGTGTGGATGGCATTGTGGATGGCATCTTATGCTTAAAAACTGTGCTAGAAAAACACATTTGAGGTGAGCAAATTTGGATTGTCTCTCTTTATAGGAGTTGCTCGCCACTTAAACTTAGGAACTATCAAGTGTTCACTGCTTCTTTTTTGCATAATTTATGCAGCACTGTAAGCCTGAAAGGGTATTGTTTTGACTGAGCGCTCCCTTGTGTTTGGACGAATATAAACCTCTCTGAAGAGCTGTAATGACAGAGAAGCATGTGTTTGGGTTTGCTTTTTTCATTTCAGGTTTGCTTGGATGGTATTTTACCAATCCAAAGCAGTAGTACTGTGCCTAGAGTGGTAAAATGCTTTTGTCATTTTGCAGCTCGGCATGGATGGCACTAGCTTATCATATGCCTAAAGACTTTGTTGTATAAATGGCAAAGACTTTGGGCCAGATTTATGGGGATTTGATGCAGGGGAACACAGCAATTCAAAGTGGAAGGGCAGTAACGTGCCGTATTTAACGAATACAATACATTCCTGTCCTTTCCCCCTGTGCTGGCACACAATAGGCTGCCTAACACCAACGCAGGCAACCTTGCACCATGGTGCAAGGGTGTCTCCATTCCATGCAGGATTGTTTTTGTACAGGATGGGACACCTTCCCACACAAAAACAATCCTGAGGGGCTTTTTCCTTGTTCTATGTGTGACACAGGATGCCGCTCACATAGAAAGAGGAAAAATGAGGAGAAATAGTGATATTTCTCCTCCATGTCCCTCCCCTGGGGAGGTGTAGGATTTTGGCACAACATCAGGTCTACAAGCTCTTGTAAATTTGGGGATGCATCAGATTCCATGGATGTTGCATGGAAACAACAACCTCAACACCCATGAAACGCTTCCCTGGCACAGTGCAAGGCAATGCAGCCATTTGCGCTTCCTTGCTCCATATCTATGAGGCCATTCAAAGCCACACACAGTGGCTTTACGTAGCCTCATAGATATGGTTGAAAGGTTTGAGCTGCAGATACAGCGGTGCAAGCCTCTCATAAGTATGCCCCTTTGTCTCTTTGTATCTCAGTGTGGATGGCCCTGTGCTAATCCTATGCTTAAAAACTTCACTAGAGAGACAGACATTTGAGGTGAGCAAATATAGAGTGTCACTGGTGTCGTATGGTGCTCTATATAGGAGCTGCTCTCCACCTAAGCTTGGGAACTACCCAGAATTTTATATTTCAATGTGTGTGTGTGTGTGTGTTGTGTGTATATATATATATATATATCTTTATACTGCCAAATTTGGTGTAATTCCGTTCAGCGGTTTGGGCTGTAGTGTTCAGAATCCCTATGGAAATTAAAATAGGAAATGCACTTTTTTTGTCCCTCCCTTCTTCTCGGCCCCCACTCATCAGATCACCCCAAAACTTTCCATGTACAACAAGACCCTTAGGCACAATCTTAAAGGGAAATTTCATGAAGAAACAGACAAGTCAAAAAACACTTTTTCAATGGAAAATAGGTCCTAACTATAACTACCTTCTGGCGACTGCCAGTAGGTAGTATATATATATATATATATCTATATATATATATATATATATATATATATATATATATATATATATATATATATAGATATATATATATATATATATATGTGTAGCTAGATAGATATATCTGTATATATTTATTTATTTATTACAAAGTGGCAGTAGCTACCCTGTAGTAATAGCTAGCGGAACCACAAATAGGGATTTTTTGATTTTGTCCCTTAATACTTTTGCTCCCTTTAGTCGATGCATGTCTGGAAACTTTGCAGACCTGCTGCCCAAGCTTCATTGCCAGAGTACTGAAAATCTTGTAGCGTTTGCTCAAAGGGTACAAAGAAGAAAGGGAGGGTTCTAAAATGGGCTTGAAACCCAATACATTTTCCATAGACTTTTGTATTTTGCATAGCGTGTAAATGGGCAGTCGTAGTTTGCTGAAATTTGGTAGTATTAGGTAAAAGGGTGTGCAGATGAGTCCTTTGCATACAGCAGGTGTCAGGAATCCCCAAGGTGCCTCCTGCATTATCTGTCAGCATCCCCAGGGATTAGGGTTAAATCATATCTCTGTTCTTGGTTAAACCTTCATGTTTCTAAGTAAACATATTGTGCTGTGTTACACAATTGGTTTTATCAATGCTTGTTTTTACCAATGCTTGTTTGCTAATGTGAGCAGGTGTAGACATGTGCTTCTAATAGGGTGTGGTGCAGACATGTGCTTCTAATTGGGTGTGGTGACTCATCCACATGTGGAAACTCAACTGCTTTCCTGATTGGCTATAAATAGCAGAGTGAAGCATGCCTCCCTGCTTGGCTTTGTTTTGCGTCCTGAACTCAGCATCTGATTTGGCAGTCCAGCCCCTGCTGTCATCCTCATATTCAGGACTATTCAGGACTTATGAGGCAATTCTTTTCTTCGTTCCAGTACCAGCTGACTCCAGGCATTCCTCCAGCACTCCGGAAAAGACTGCAGCTAAGTGACTAGTATTCTCCAGGGAGTTTGTTCTTTGAGCGCCGCGCTTTCCTAGAACAGCTGGTGTATTTCAGACCTCGTATTTTGGCAAGGTGCTTATCTTGAAGAGACAAATGCATTTCTGAACATTCTACATTATTATTGTAGTTACTTGCCTAAATGTGCTTCAGGAAATCTGTTTGAGCTCAAGTACTACAAAAAGTGACGGGGCAATTTTAAAAGAGCATTTACGTGACTTTTCTTTCTCTAATAGCATAACTCTTGGATTAAAATTGTGGCATTCATGCCTGTGTTTCAGGTTTGAGGAATTTGCTTTCTGAAGGGTTTTTTACACACAGAGTGAAACCAAACCAAATTGTGCCACCCTAACTGTTTGAACCCAGAGTGGACATTTGTATTTCTTGGATTGTTTTTGTTCCTTTCAGTTTAACCCTATGCATGCAGGAAAGTTATATGTGATATAATTAATGCCTGTTTGTTTTTCCTGTGCATGATAAGTGCAACCACAGTTGTAATTGTAGTGTGCAACAGTGAATCTCTGTGAAGCCAGCCCTAGTGTCACAGTCCTTTTTGTTATGGTACTCAGATTGGGTTTTTGGTAATGCAGTGTTAGTAATTGTGCCAACAGTTATTATTATCCAAGAAAAGTGCTGGAGCATCCTCGTATTCCTCTACTGCTGCCGTGACCATCTCAGAAAGAGAGATTCAGTTTCAAGGAAATTGAGTGCACTAACTCTACTATCACTCTGTCAACAACGACCTGCCCCCTCGAAGATACAGGGTGCCTGGCTGGACCGGCAAGAGGTGGCAGTGTGTTGTATCTTTTTCTTCCACTCCCCCTTTCCTTTTGGGACACCTGCTGGGGTTTCTGTGTCCACCAGGAAGTGCGGCGAGGTGTTCCAGGAGGTCGGGGGCATACCATCGCCCCTGCAGACATCCTGCTTTTCAGGTGAGTGGCCCCATCTCGACAGCAGGCAAGCAGTAAGTATAAGGTTTTTCAACTTAGTGAAATCTTGTAGCACAATACTTCTAAAAGCAGCAAGGAAGCACAAAAAATAAACTAGACTGCTTATGTAAAGTTTCAGATTATCTACAGGAACAACCGAAACGTGCTAATGTAAACCTATAACGTGCTAATGTAAACCTATAAAACAAATACATAACAAAGAGAATATGTCTTAATCTACATAAGTTCTCTTTGCATCCTCACTGGATCACAAAATTAAACTGTCCCAACAAGCTAAACAAAAAACATCTTTCTTATACATCCCTGTGCAACAAAATGAAATATTGACCTAGCAGTGAACCACACAAACTACTATTTGGAGGACATGATAATTGGCCACTAGGAAAAAATAATAATCTCGATATATGTAACAATAACAATGATTGCCTTTCATTCACTTTGGCCATCATATATAGCACAATTGTACTAAAAGTAGTAAGGAAGCCCAAAAAATAAACTAGTCTGCATATGTAAAGTTTCAGATTTACTACATTAACAGCTAAAAGACACATTTATGATCACATGATTATGCAAACCAATAATAATTATATACATGTATATATCTATATATCTGTATAAATAAATGATATATATTATACATTAAACATATAACCACCACAAAACTGGAGTTACGTGGCCCTAATGCGGAGGCTTTCGGCTAGCCCAGATTATAACAACACTGACCCTAAACCAACAGGGCACGCTCAGACACTCCTGTACTTTGCAAATGAAGATTTATTCCAAGTCAGGCTTCCCCTTGCCCTGGACTGGTCTGATCGTGCCCTATTTGTTTGGTGTCAGTGTTGATATATATATATATATATATATAGTTCCTTCAGCTATCAATGAATAGTGAATTGCCGTGGTGTCATTTTCATCTAACTATAACATTACTTTATCCTTTGCTTTTTTCAGTGAATTTCTAAGATTTCTTTTAATGTAAAGTGAGGCATTATTACTATACCTAACTATAACGCCAATTAACCTATGTTTTTCAGTGAATATATTAGGGTTTTTATAACGTACGCTGATAGACTAATGCCATAATTTACAATACGTTATCATACCAACTTCCTAACTTCAGATGTGCGTGGTGTGGTGCACAGGCCCTGTATCCCAAACCTACGAGGGCATGCAACCCCCATATTTGAGCAACACTCTTGCCCCACTTTCTTTTGTGACATGGTGGAATCATGGTTCCCTCGTGAATTTAGATGAGGGCCATGCTGGGTGTTGCTGTGATCCACTGTTCCTAAGAATTGCTGAAACAATAATAATTATAATTTGACCCATCCACCGGGCCAAGGGTATTGGGGTACCCTGTCCCATTAAGGTTTTATTTTTATTTCCTAGAACACAGGGCCCAAGCCCCCGAATCCTTAAATGGCAGCCACAACTTTTTCTTTAGGTTGTGGCCAGCCAATCAGATTGAACTTATGGATCTGCGACTCATCGCGGATCATCATCGAAGGCACCATAGTGTGAAATATCCCTAAATTTTGAGCCTTAATTTCTCAAAAACTATTGAACAAATTTACAGCAAATCATAAAAAGCATGCTTTTCGGGTATAAATCTAGCTTTTTGCCAAATTTGATGTAATTCAGTTCATTCATTTTTTTGAATTACTGTTCCATTTTACTATGGAAAATTGCAATAGAAGACATGTTTTGGGACTCAGCCTTTTTCCTTGGTCCCCACTTGATGGATCACATCGAAACTTTCCAGGAAGGAGCTAAGGTGTATGAGACTTTTTTTGGAAACTTTTGTGAAGATTAATCACACAAAGTTATCAGCAAACCAAAAACTCAATTTCCTACTGAACCTTGGTCATAACTATATCCCTCATTACGACTTCGGCGGTCTTTCTAAAAGACCGCCGAAGCTGCGGGCGCCACTATACCGCCAGAGCTGGGGGTATTTGTGGCTCCCTATTATGACTTTTCCGCTGGGCCAGCGGACGGAAACAGCATTTCCGTCCGCTGACCCAGTGGAAAAGTCACATCAACATTGCAGCCGGCTCATAATAGAGCCGGCTGCAATGTTGATTTGCAGCGGGTGCAGCAGCACCCATCGCGCATTTAAATGCGCAATGGGGCTGTGCCTCGGGGCTCCTGCATTGCCCATGCCAAGTGCATGGGCAGTGCAGGGGCCCCCAGGCGCACCCCGAGTCCCCCTTACTGCCAGCCTTTCCATGGCGGTATTTACCGCCATGGACAGGCTATCGGTTGGATCTGGCGGTATGTTGGAGGTGCTGGCGGTATGGCCGTAGCTATTGTGCCACGGTCATAATACGCTGGCAGTACACCGCCAGCCTGTTGATGGTGTTACTGCCAGCTTACCGCCGGCCGCCAGAGTCGTAATGAGGCCCTATAACTCCCCACTGGTGAACGCCACTAGGTAATATCTTTCTATATATCTGTATATCAATATCTATGTCTGTATTTATCCAGTGAGGAGGCAGGTGCCTAATCGAAAGTGGCACAATGCATTCTTTAAGGTCCACTTCCCTTGATTCATATTTCTCCAAAATATCTCCCTACCAATATGTTATAGGAGGTGCCTGCAGTTTGAATGTTACTTCAAAGTGCAAAGCTTATTCCATTTTGCAGGTTAGGTTTGACATGTATCAACTATCTATGCAGCCTTGTTCCCATCAATGGGTGCCATCTTTGTTTACAATTAAATTCCCAATCACCCTGTGCTATGTGATAAACATAGAAGAGATAGTATGAATAAATCTTACGATTACAGCTGGAGAAATCAGTTAACATGTAAGATATTTCCTATGTCCATTGTTCTCCACAGTGCACATAATATACGTAATGGAAAATATATAAACATGGCCCTAACCAGTGTCATTGGCGATGCAGTAATATTGCATGTTTCCAACAGAAATATCATCTGCCGAGGGCATTGGCTTGGAATAAGCACATTGTCCACAATACAATGTACGTTCCTGTATTAAACATCAATAAAGTCTTCATAATTCATCAAAATTCTTTACCGTGCATTAGCGTTTGTAAAATACATGCTGCAGTTTGGCATGGCCTTTTGCACCAGCAATGGTTTAGGCTCAGGGCCTGGCCGTGTGTATCAGGAGGTTTGCTGCCTGAGTGGGGTTGGATGCGGGCCCGGCAGCTCCGCACACCACACAGGGTGGATGTCGGCTGCCCACAGGGCGTTGGATGTAGTGCCTTAAAAATATGCAATTTAAAAAAATACTTAGTTGAGTTTTACTAACCTGTGTTGTTACACCCTATGCTGTAAAACCTGCGTAGTAAACATTAAGGCCCTCATTATGACATTGGCGGAAAATCCCACTTAACGCCATGCAGACTGCCGCCAACATACTGCGGTGTTTTACCGCTACCCATATTATGACATACATATAGCAATCCGTCACTATACAGACACAGACATAAGTCCGCCAGCCCAAAGGTCAGTGATAAAATGGTGGTAGCAAAACCCACACGATTACGCCAACAGAACTACGCCCACAGCATTATGACCCACGAATCACTGCGGCGGACATTCAACGCCGGTAAACCATTGGCGCTACATACCGCCGGGCTCAAAATACACACACACATACAAAACAACACCACATTGGTCAATTTGAATAACACACACCTGACAACCACACACTCACACCACTATAAACACACACCCACAATACCCACAGCCCTTTACGACTAACGAAAATTGCCATTAGAAAGGGATACAGCATGAGCTCCAACACAACCAGAGCAACAGAACACCATCACTTATACACCATCCACGCACTTCACAGCAGACACCCCAACACATCACCCCACACACCCTCACACATACCACACACACTACACCCATGCACCACAAAGACACCCCAGGTTCTCAGAGGAGGAGCTAAGGGTCATGGTTGAGGAACTCATCTGGGTAGAGCCACATATATTCGGATCACAGGTGCAGCAGACGTTCATTGCAAGGAAGATGGAGCTATGGCAGAGAATTGTGGACAGGGTCAACGCCGTGGGACAGCACCTCACAACAAGGAATGACATCAGGAAGAGGTGGAACGACCTAAGGGGGAAGGTGCGTTCCGTGGTAGCAAGAAACCAGATAGCAGTATAGAGGACTGGCGGTGGACCCCCACCTCCTCTCCCACAACTAACAACATGGGAGAAGCAAGTCTTGGCAATACTGCATCCTGAGGACCTAGCAGGAGTAGCACGTGGACTTGACTCTGGTAAGTCAACTCTTCACTACTTACCCCTCCCCTACCCCTACCTGCATGCCATCACATACCCCCACCTCTACCCTCACCCCCCATCACTCCACCACCTCACATACACCCCACCATCATAACCCACCCCTCACAATACCAAGCCCTGCATGCAACACCAATGCATAGACATCACTCACAGCCCTGCATGGACACCCAGCACTAAAGTATGCACATTAGAGACAATCACCTAGCCAACCAAACCACCACTCACACAAGCATAAGCTGCCAGGGCAAACACATACTAACAGGGCAACACACCCATGCACAATATGTCACAAGCAGGAACTATAACACTGCATTTACATCCCCACAGGTCCTCCACACAATGTCACCGGAGAGGAGGTGCCAGCAACATTCAGTCACGCCCCCGAAGAGGCCCACAGTGATGCCAGCAGCTCTGCATGCCTGGATCAGGATAACCAACCTGGCCCATCAGGGACCTCCGGACAGTCGGTCACCCAGCCACAGTCCCCTACCACCATAGAGCCTCCCCCCTCAGGAAATACCACCACAGTACACACCCAGCGGGCCCATACCTCTGTCCCCAGGACAGGTCAATCAGCAGTGTATCCACCACTACAGGGACCCCAGGACACCCCACAAACACAGGACAATCAGGGACCTGGGGTCAGTGGCAGTGGGCACCTGGTTCAGGGGACAGAGGCACAGGACAACAGGGAAACTGGAAGGACTGCTGTGCGACAGGGGGAGGACAGGCCCAGGGAACTAACTCTCCACAAGGCACTCACCAACATCCTGGGAGCATACCACCATTCCCTGGAGATTATGAGCTAGATACTGGCCAAGTTGCAGGAGACCCAGCGGCTGCAGGAGGGAAAGTACCTCGGGATCAGGGAGGACTTGAAGTCCATAAACACCCCCCTGGTCACCATTGCAGGGGTGCTGGCAGACATGGACAACACCATGAGGGAGGCAGTGGCACACCATCGGGCCCCTGACACTAGCCATACCGATGAACAGCCCTCCACCTCCGCTGACGCTAGTGGACAGGAGGCCCCGCCACAGGAACAATAGGCCATCAGCACCCTTCCCCCTGCAGAAGGAGAACCACCTCGCAAACGGTCCCTGCGATCCAGGCAGAAGCCAGAGACTATTGCCAAGACCCCCGCCAGGAAATAAGACTGTCCTGAATGTCACCCTTGTGTCCGACCCTGTCACCCTATCCACCTTGAACTGCCATTGCTCCCCTTCCAATGCCCCCTTGGACAATGCACCTCTGATCCACATAGACTGGACTCTATCCTAGACTTTCCTCCACCATCACCCCAGCCCATTGCACATCCCCCTCTACGTATTAGCACTTAAATAAACACCCTTTGAAAAAATACAAGAAAGGAGTATGTCAAATGATTTAACTACGTATTCGTTTAACAAGGTTTAAACATTGCAATACAACTGTACAATAATGTGTACATAGGTATGACCTGTAGTTTGCTGCAGTCAGAACATTGGCTGAGACATCCCTGCTGCCAAGCCCACTGCCACTTGGAAGGAGCCAGTTGCCAGAAAATGGAGCACTGATAAGACTTGCACAAGAGGGGGTATAACAGTGGGGTGACGGATAGCAGAGATCAGGTCAGGCTCCAATTGGGTACACAGCTCTTGGATTGTGTCCATGTCAAGTCTATAGATGAGGATAATGTGCCTGTCCTCCATTGTTGCCAAGTCCACCAGGGGACTGTACATAGGGGATGTCTCCATCTCCTATTCATCCGCCGCGGTTGTATTCTAGGGGGCAAAACGATGAGCATCTGGTCAGTAGTCAACATTTCCTAAATGTACAGTGCAATGCAAGTTGTGACAGAAACAGTATGTTGTTCTATAGGGCAAAATGGTGCCTATGTGTGCTGTTACGCAGTTAGGTGCCATGGCCTGCCCCCCCAGAAATGGCACCCGCCTGACCTGTTGGGAGGGACATGTGGAAACGAGGTAATGCCGCTGACGTTGTGCGCTGTTGCGGGAGGTGGTAGAGTACCGCTGTGCAACTCCTCATTGGTTGTCATTGGGCCCTATGGGTTACAGTAGCCAATGGTGATGTACGCCGGCGATGATGGTACAGCACCGCCACGGACGTGACCACCATTTTCTATCTGTTCTCTCACTTGCTACCTGACCTTCAACAGGAGAGGACCTACACTGCCAGTGCTGCTGTGACCTGTGTCTGGAACCGACCATGGCTTGAGTCACTGGGGAAAGGGCCTCTGCCTTCACCGCTCTGGAGTTAGAGACTGGTGGATGGGGCCCTACCCCAGAACCGAATGCTGTATGGGCCTCCAGACCAACAGGTGAATACATTGTGAGCAGGATGCATGGGGCATGAATGCATGGAGTGCTGTATGTGCGGGCCTCGTGTGGGGGTGGTGGTTTAGGGGTCCTGGGCAGCGTGATGCATGTATGGTGGGAAATGTATGTGCGTAAGGGGATGGGAGGGATATGGTGGGCCATTAGTGTTACAGGCCGGATGGTCTGACTGATGCCCTTTTTCTATGTGTATTTCCTCTGCAGGGCCGCGCCCTTCAGAAAAAAGGTATATGGCGTGCCATCGCCAAGGATGTGCGGACTCTGGAGGTCTAAGGCAGAGGGACCACCCACTGTCGCAAACGGTGGGAGGACCTGAGACGCTGGGCAAGGAAGACAGTGGAGGGCCAGCTGGGGAAGGGGTGCCTGTCGAACCCTGACCCCCCTGATGGCCCGCATACTGGCGGTGGCCTATGCGGAGCTGGATGGGTGCTTGAGGGCATTACAGCAGCCACAAGGAGGTGAGTACAGTTTCACAATATACTACTTGCGTGTGGTGGGGGGTTATCCGGGTGGGGGGGTGGGCCTGTTGGTGCCCTTAGGCCAGGCTGGACATTGCAGGGTAGGTTCCATGTGGGCCACGGGCTGATAAACTCGACCTCCAACCAAGCTATTGGGCATCCACTACTGGGCAGGGCTCTCTGGGTCTCAGGTATGCTGCAATTGGGGTTAGGTATTCCTGTCCCTGGGCTGGTGACTAGCATTGTGATTGGTAGTGCTTTGCCTAGTACGTAGGGCAGTTCCCTTTGTGTGAGTGTGTTGTGTACGCCAACGGTGGTGTTGTTGCTGCCATTGACCAGGTGTTTCCTTTGTCTCTCCCCCCTTTTTGTTTTGTCATCCTGTACTTATGTGCATTAGCATCATCTGGTAGAGGAGCAGAGGCACCAGCGATGGAGGGAACTGCATCCCACAGGGCCCATGAGGCCGAATCCACTGACGGTGAGGGCACCAGTGGGACAGAGGGCGAGGGGAGCACTGCAGCAGAGACAGGAGAGGACAGTTCTGAAAGTAATACCTCCTCCGATGAAAGCTCCCTAGTGGTGGCGGACAGCTCTGTGACCACTCCAACTACAGGTACATCCGTCACCCCCTGTAACAACACCGCCCTCCCAGCAGACCCTCTGTGCCCGCTCACCCAGGAGGGTGGGCATCTCCTTCGCCCCAGGCACCTCAGGCCCTGCCCCAGTGACCCCTGCTGCCCTGAGTGAGGGAGGCTATTGACCTCCTGCAATCCATCTCTGTTGGGCAGTCAACCATTGTGAATGCCATCCAGGGTGTGGCAGGGCATTTGCAACAAACAAATGCATTCCTGGAGGGCATTCACTCTGGCATGATGGCCCAACAGAGATCATTCCAGGCTCTGGCCTCCTCCCTGATGGCAGCCATTGTCCCTGTCTCTAGCCTCCCCCTCCAAACTTCCTCTGCCCAGTCCCATTCCCCTGAACCCCAACCTATCCCAAGCACACAGGCAGATCAGCATGCACCCAAGACAACATACAGGAGTAGCTCAGGCAAACACAAGCACCACGCATCATCCCACAGGCACTCACACAAACACCATCCAGATGCAGACACACTAACATCCACTGATTCCACTGTGTCCCCCTCCTCGTCCACCTCCCTCCCAGTACGTCTCCACTCACGCCTGCATGCACTACATCCACATCCACTGACTTCATCACCATCACGCCTATCACTACACGCCCCTCACTGGCAGTCACCATCCCCACATCCATGCACACATCCCCTGTGTCCTCTCCCACTGTGTCTGTGCCCCGTCCTCCTAAAGCACTCAGACACCCAACAGCCATCCACATCATAACAGCATCCAGCCCATGCACCTGCACCCAAACACAGCAGACAGACACCTCCAACCACCACTCCCTCTTCCTCCACTCCCAAACCTTCACCCTCTTCCCACCCCAGTGTCCCTTAGAAGCTTTTCCACTCTGCCATTGACCTCTTTCCTACCCCCCCCGTCCTTCACGCCGGGGCAGTGTGGGCAGAACGTAGGCTAGCACCTCAGCCACACAGTCCACAGCTACAGTTGCTTCAGCAGCTACTGCAGATATGAGAGGTTCCAGAGAAACACCCATCAGCACTGCCAGTGTGCCTGCTCCATCTGCCAAGGGGAAGGGCAAGGATGTACCACTAGCTGCCAAGGGGAAGGAGGCACCACCACGTGGCAAGGGCAAGAAGGCACCAACACATGGCAAGGAGGCACCACCACTTGGCAAGGAGGCACCACCACATGGCAAGGGCAAGGAGGAACCAACACAGGGCAAGGGCAAGGGAAAAGGGCCTGCCACTGCAGGCAGGAAGTATAGGAGGCCTGGTGTCGGGACTGAATCTGATCCCCCCAACACCAACCATGGCGCTTTAACCGTCCGAGGCTACAGAGGAAGGGCTGGAGCCTCCCCCGACCACTGGCAGCACCGCCACTAGCACCGCCACCAGCACCGCCAGCATCACCACTGCCAGCAGCAGCAGCCCAATGGGCAGCCGTCTGAGGCTGCAGGGGAAGTGCTGGAGCCTCCCCAACACTGGCAGCACTGCCACCAGCACCGCCACCAGCACCGCCAGCATCACCATTGCCAGCAGCAACAGCCCCGGTGGGCAGCCATCCGAGGCTGCAGGGGAAGGGCTGGAGCCTCCCCCCACCACTGGCAGCCCCGCCACCAGCCCCGCCACCAGCACCACAGCCAGCAGCCCCGGTGGGCAGCCGTCCGAGGCTGCAGGGGAAGGGCTGGAACCTCCCCCCACCACTGGCAGCTCCTCCACCAGCACTGGCACTGCCACCACTGCGCAGCCTTCGCCGCCGGCAGGCAGTGTGTAGTCCTGCATCCATTGACTGCAATACATCCTGACCACTGCAAATCGTGTGGGTGTAACACCCAGGTGGGAGACTGTGACCTTGCACTCCCCAAGTGCTGCATCACAGGGCACAATGCCCCCTCCAGAACCAGTGAAAGAAGGCATCCACTCATCCCCTCCTTGCCAAGATGAAGCACACTGTGCACAAGGCCCCCTCCAGAACCAGTGGAAGAAGACATCCACGCACCTCCTCCTTGCCAGGATGAAGCCCACTGGGCACAAGGCCCCCTCGAGAACCAGTGGAAGAAGGCATCCACTCACCCCCCTCCTTGCCAAGATGAAGCACACTGGGCACAATGCCCCTCCCGAACCAGTGGAAGAAGGCGTCCACTCACCTCCTCCTTGCCAGGATAAGGCACACTGGGCACAAGGCCCCATACAGAACCAGTGGGAGAATGCATCCACACACCCCATCCTCCACAGGATGAAGGACCCTGGGCACAAAGCGCCCCCCAGAACCAGTGGAAGAAGGCATCCACTCACCCCCTCCTTGCCAGGATGAAGCACACTGGGCACAAGGCCCCCTCCAGGGCATGTGGGCAAAGCACCCACTTGAGAGACTGTAGCTTTGCACTCCCCAGGAGCAGTGGGCAAACCACCCACTTGAGAGACTGTGGCTTTTCACTCCCCAGAACCAAGCAGTGGGCAAAGCACCCACTTGACAGACTGTGGCTTTGCACTCCCCAGGACTAAGCAGTGGGCAAACCACCCACTGGAGAGACTGTGGCTTTGCACTTCCCAGGACCAGGCAGTGGGCAAAGCACCCACTTGAGAGACTGTGGCTTTGCACGCCCCAGGACCAAGCAGTGGGCAAAGCACCCACTTGAGAGACTGTGGCTTTGCATTCCCAGGGCCATGCATTGGGCAAACCACCTACTAGAGAGACTGTAGCTTTGCACTCCCCAGGACCAAGCAGTGGGCAAAGCACCCACTTGAGAGACTGTGGCTTTGCACTCCCCTGTGTGCTAGGCGACAGTACTCACGTGGACGTAGTCGGCGGCGTTGGTATTCCTGATGTAGGAGAAGGTAGACCAGCATGGGGAACACCTGCAGTTTGGGCTCCATGGCGTCGTGGTTGTTCCCTGAGTGTCCAGAGGTGAGTCCTTTGCCTTCTGTGTACTGTTTCCGCCATGCTTTTGATGTCGTTAGTACCGCCCCGGAAAAGGTAGCAGATAGGCCAGTTGTAATACTGTGGGCTGTACATTGTCTTCTGCCTGGCTGTTGGCGGTTACCGCCGCATTGCTTGTTGCTATCGCCGTGGCGGTCGATGTGTTAAAGTGGCTGTCAGTGTGGGCGGTTTCCACCGTGGTCAAAATTTCTTTTTTTTACCGCCGGCCTGTTGGCGGTATTACCGCTGCTTTATCACCGATCGCCAGGGTTGTAATGAAGGCTTAAATACCCCATATAAATATACATCATATTTAGTAAATGATGACAAAGGACCAATCTGTCAGCATACACACAGCATCACAAATTTCACCAGCTGGGAGCCTAACAACCAGGTACTCCCCCTCCTGAGTAGGTGCTCAGTAGGGCAGAGAAAGGAGGCATGAACCTGGTCTACACCGGTGTAGTACATTTAAGTCATTATGCAGATGAATGCAACTTGAGTGCATCAGCACATAATCATGATGTGTAACACTTGTAATCCAAATGCCCTGGTGCCTTGGAAACAAGGTGAATCTGAAGTGAATTGAGTAATGGGAAAAAAGTAGGCAGTCTGAGAGTTGGTTGCCTAAAGAGCAAGGAAACACACTACATGGAAGTGCAAAAAAAGTTAAAAGAACACTACCTAAACCAAAAGGGGCCCCTCATTTAAAATGTTGGACTGGGATAAATTACATTAAAAGAGACCATCTGGCCTCTTTTAGGTGGAACGATTCTTATGTTGATAGATAGTATTAGAAATCCCAAGACGGCATGAGGAAGCATTCCTCTAAAAAAGCCTCTAGAGGATCAATGGGCACATAAGTGATAGGTTACTCCTGTTGTGCTGACAGAAGAGTGATGAACAGTGATGTCTGGCCATCAGCTAGAAGTCTTTGATACTGGAAAAAACAGACATTACACCTAATCAACATCTATTTGTGGGAATAACATATTCCATAGAGCACAATGCACAGGCAAATTGAATAACAAAAGGCAGATACCATTTACCTAGTATATATACCCTCATATTAAATATGATATATATTGTGGAAAGTTATGGAAACTTATATGGATAACCCAAAAGGAATCTCTTTATGCCAGTATATAGCAAGTCTAACGGTGTGACTGTTCCTGTGGTGGTGTAAGGATGAGGATATGTCATCACTAAAACCACCTTTGCTGAGTTTTCAGACTAGGAATCCCTCTTTGTTCTTTCTCAAACAGAATAGTATTACTACAGTTTCCAGAGTCACAAACTGTAGCTCATTTTTATCATGGCCAAGTTGTAGAAAATGAGATGGCATGCCTGTGGTATTTTGCTGGCAACAAATGTTTCTGTGATGTTCGCTTATCCAGATTCTAACCTTGCATGTGGTCATCTCTATATTCTGAGATTTCAAGGACACTGTATCATGCGTATACTGTTCTCAAATTTACAGTTAGTGTGCCTTCTTAATTGTCACATGCAGATAAGGCCCAAGTCAAGTTACTTTGTAGTAATAGTTAAGGGGTAAATGCTACAGTGACCATAGGGACCATAGAGGCAGTGTAAATTCACTGGAGGGATACTCCAGATGGTAGTATGATATGTGTTTGTAGCTGCAGTCCATAATAATCCATCACTTTTAAAGAAAAATAATGACATTTGCAAGTAGGTACTACCTGTATTTAAACTCCCCCAATGGTTTTTGATAAAACTCTGTAAAGGATTTGAAATTTTCGAAAATGTTGACACAAGTAATTCTGTCAGTGGTCGGGCGAATATTAGTCTCCAGTGATGTCCACACTGATGAACCTAACTTGTTTTGTTTACACTACGACATGTCAGATTTTTTTGGGGAAATTCACTTAAAGTTGTTTTTGCCTCCGAACCCCACATAGCATATTGCAATACTGGCTTTAGGAGACCATGCAGATTCACTTCTCCACCCAACACTAATCCCCCAGAGGTCCTCACATTTGAAACATATGGAGAATTTACAGACTGGACAAAGAGAGACTTTTGACAATTTTCTTGCAAAAGAGAGATTAGCCCTTGACAAACTGATCCACAACTGTAACATTACTATGAAACTAACCAGTAAGTATGAGCAAGTATACATAGGAATGTCTAAGACTTTTGTCATATACAACTAGCTATGAAATCATTCTCAAAGTTCCCAACCTTGCCTCTTAAATACTAGTAAGAGCATAGCATTGGAAGCAGGATATATTGGTTGTTTAACAAACTTTGAATGAAAATCTCTGGTGAATGTCTAGTGAATATGGATCCAAAAACTCTTTATGTTTATACTCTCCCCCAAATCCACTCAATAAGAAGACCTTCACCCAATCCATCATACCATATATTGTCTCTGTATTAGAACTATTGTCACTCTGTTGTAATTAACCCCTTCTGTGCCGCGGATGTAGTGGTTACGTCCTGCGGCACAGTGCTGCTGTGCCGAGGACGTAACCACTACGTCCTCGGCACACAGCCCAGAGGGAGCGCTCTCGCTCCCTCTGTGTGCTTCCCCCCACCCCCCAAAGTCAGGGATGGAAGGGGAAGCCCTTCCCCTTCCACCCCCGACCCCCCAACCCCCCCATAATGACGTCAGCGCGCGATCGCGCGCTGACTTCTTTATGGGGTTCTCGCCGCACAGGAAGCCATTTGCTTCCTGTGCGGTGAGCGGAGAAGAGGTGAGTTCCTCTTCCCGGTGGGTGGGGGGTTTGGGCTAAAGAGGCACTGGGAAAGGCTTTTCCTTTCCCCTGGTGTCTCTTTGAGCATTCCTGCTGCCCGATCGCATTGCGATCGGGCAGCAGGAATGCCCACTAGACACCAGGGATTTGTTTTTTTTGTTTTACTTTCGTGTTTCTGGCTTGCGGGGAGCGGCCCCTTGGGCAAGGGTCGCTCCCCCAAGGGTGGCATTGACCTGTTGGCCATTTCTACACTCCCTGGGGGCAGATGGGCCTATTTTTTTAGACCCACCTGCCCCCAAGGGGGGCAGAAGCCACTTAGACACCAGGGATAGTGTGTATGTGTGTGTGTGTTTTAGTGGATAGGGGGGGCCTTGGGCAAGGGTCGCTCCCCACTTTGGGGGCACATGTACCCAGGCCATTTCTGCACCCCTTGGAGACAGATCAGCCTATTATTTTTAGGCTGGTCTGCCCCCAAGGGGGGCAGAAACCACTAGAACGCCAGGGATTTTTTTTATTTGTTTATTTTTGTGGGGGGGGCGTCCCCTTGGTCACGGGGCGCCCCCCCAAGGGGGGCATTGACCTGTTGGCCATTTCTACACTCCCTGGGGGCAGATGGGCCTATTTTTTTAGACCCACCTGCCCCCAAGGGGGCAGAAGCCACTTAGACACCAGGGATAGTGTGTGTGTATGTGTGTGTGTGTGTGTGTTAGTGGATGGGGGGTGGCCTTGGGCAAGGGTCGCCCCCCACTTTGGGGGCACATGTACCCAGGCCATTTCTGCACCCCTTGGAGACAGATCAGCCTATTATTTTTAGGCTGGTCTGCCCCCAAGGGGGGAAGAAACCACTAGAATGCCAGGGATTTTTTTTTATTTGTTTTTTTTTGTGGGGGTGCGTTCCCTTGGTCACGGGGCACCCCCCCAAGGGGGGCATTGACCTGTTGGCCATTTCTACACCCCCTGGGGCAGATGGGCCTATTTTGTTAGGCCCACCTGCCCCCAAGGGGGGCAGAAGCCACTTAGACACCAGGGATTGTGTGTGTAGTGGATGGGGGGGCGCCCCCTTGGGCAAGGGTCGCTCCCCTTTGGGGGGCATGTCTTTTAGGGCCATTTCTGCCCCCCTTGAGGGCAGATTGGCTACTTTTTAGCCAGATCTGCCCCCAAGGGGGGCAGAAAACACTAGATCACCAGGGTTTTTTATTTGTATGTGTATTTATGTGTGGGGGGGTGCCCCCTTGGGCAAGGGGCGCTCCCCTCAAGGGGGCAGAGAACTGTTGGCCTTTTCTGCCCCCCTTGGGGGCAAATCGGCCTATTTTTTTTTAGGTCCATCTGCCCCCAAGGGGGGCAGAAGCCACTTAGGCACCAGGGATTGTGTGTGTAGTGGATGGGGGGGGCGCCCCCTTGGGCAAGGGTCGCTCGCCTTTGGGGGGCATGTCTTTTAGGGCCATTTCTGCCCCCCTTGAGGGCAGATCAGCCTATTATTTTTAGGCTGATCTGCCCCAAGGGGGGCAGAAACCACTAGAACGCCAGGGATTTTTTTAAAAGTGTTTATTTTTGTGGGGGGGCGTCCCCTTGGGCACAGGGCGCCCCCCCAAGGGGGGCATTGACCTGTTGGCCATTTCTGCCCCCCCTGGGGGCAGATGGGCCTATTTTTGTAGGCCCACCTGCCCCCAAGGGGGGCAGAAGCCACTTAGACACCAGGGATAGTGTGTGTGTGTGTGTGTTTTAGTGGATAGGGGGGGCCTTGGGCAAGGGTCGCTCCCCACTTTGGGGGCACATGTACCCAGGCCATTTCTGCACCCCTTGGAGACAGATCAGCCTATTATTTTTAGGCTGGTCTGCCCCCAAGGGGGGCAGAAACCACTAGAACGCCAGGGATTTTTTTTTATTTGTTTATTTTTGTGGGGGGGCGTCCCCTTGGTCATGGGGCGCCCCCCCAAGGGGGGCATTGACCTGTTGGCCATTTCTACACTCCCTGGGGGCAGATGGGCCTATTTTTTTAGACCCACCTGCCCCCAAGGGGGCAGAAGCCACTTAGACACCAGGGATAGAGTGTGTGTGTGTGTGTTAGTGGATGGGGGGGGGCCTTGGGCAAGGGTCGCCCCCCACTTTGGGGGCACATGTACCCAGGCCATTTCTGCACCCCTTGGAGACAGATCAGCCTATTATTTTTAGGCTGGTCTGCCCCCAAGGGGGGAAGAAACCACTAGAACGCCAGGGATTTTTTTTTATTTGTTTATTTTTGTGGGGGTGCGTCCCCTTGGTCACGAGGCACCCCCCCAAGGGGGGCATTGACCTGTTGGCCATTTCTACACCCCCTGGGGGCAGATGGGCCTATTTTGTTAGGCCCACCTGCCCCCAAGGGGGGCAGAAGCCACTTAGACACCAGGGATAGTGTGTGTGTGTGTGTTAGTGGATGGGGGGGGCCTTGGGCAAGGGTCGCCCCCCACTTTGGGGGCACATGTACCCAGGCCATTTCTGCACCCCTTGGAGACAGATCAGCCTATTATTTTTAGGCTGGTCTGCCCCCAAGGGGGGCAGAAACCACTAGAACGCCAGGGATTATTTTGTATTTGTTTATTTTTGTGGGGGTGCGTCCCCTTGGTCACGGGGCACCCCCCCAAGGGGGCATTGACCTGTTGGCCATTTCTACACCCCCTGGGGGCAGATGGGCCTATTTGTTTAGACCCACCTGCCCCCAAGGGGGGCAGAAGCCACGTAGACACCAGGGATAGTGTGTGTGTGTGTGTGTGTTAGTGGATGGGGGGGGCGTTGGGCAAGGGTCGCCCCCCCACTTTGGGGGCACATGTACCCAGGCCATTTCTGCACCCCTTGGAGACAGATCAGCATATTATTTTTAGGCTGGTCTGCCCCCAAGGGGGGCAGAAACCACTAGAACGCCAGGGATTTTTTTTGTTTTTTTTTTTGTGGGGGGGCGTCCCCTTGGTCACGGGGCGCCCCCCCAAGGGGGGCATTGACCGGTTGGCCATTTCTACACCCCCTGGGGGCAGATGGGCCTATTTTTTTAGACCCACCTGCCCCCAAGGGGAGCAGAAGCCACGTAGACACCAGGGATAGTGTGTGTGTGTATGTGTGTTAGTGGATGGGGGGGGCCTTGGGCAAGAGTCGCCCCCCCCACTTTGGGGGCACATGTACCCAGGCCATTTCTGCACCCCTTGGAGACAGATCAGCCTATTATTTTTAGGCTGGTCTGCCCCCAAGGAGGGCAGAAACCACTAGAACGCCAGGGATTTTTTAAAATTTGTTTATTTTTGTGGGGGGGTGTCCCCTTGGTCACAGGGCGCCCCCCCAAGGGGGGCATTGACCTGTTGGCCATTTCTACACCCCCTGGGGGCAGATGGGCCTATTCTTTTAGACCCACCTGCCCCCAAGGGGGGCAGAAGCCACGTAGACACCAGGGATGGTGTGTGTGTGTGTTAGTGGATGGGGGGGGCCTTGGGCAAGGGTCATCCCCCCACTTTGGGGGCACATGTACCCAGGCCATTTCTGCACCCCTTGGAGACAGATCAGCCTATTATTTTTAGGCTGATCTGCCCCCAAGGGGGGCAGAAACCACTAGAACGCCAGGGATTTTTTTTTATTTGTTTATTTTTGTGGGGGGGCGTCCCCTTGGTCACGGGGCGCCCCCCCAAGGGGGGCATTGACCTGTTGGCCATTTCTACACCCCCTGGGGGCAGATGGGCCTATTTTCTTAGGCCCACCTGCCTAAGAAAAGGCAGAAGCCACTTAGGCACCAGGGATAGTGTTGTGTGTGTTTTTTTTTTTTTTTTTTTTTTTTTAGGGCTGTCCCCTTTGGCAAGGGTCGCTCTCCATGGGGACACACTACTAAAGGTATTTTCTGGCTTCCTTGGGGCAGACAGGCCTATTTTTGTAGTAGGCCCATCTGCCCCTATGGCAGAATCCACTTAGGCACCAATTTCTAAATGTTTGATGGTGGGGTGTTTGTCAACTGAAGAAGTCTTTGCATTTGTGATAAAAAAAAAAATCCTCCTTTTTGTTCTAGTTCAAAGCTTTTGCTTTATTTGCTGTGGCTCCTTGCGGTTTTGGCGGTGGTTGACCTGCAGTTTGCACAGTTGCATGTTTTAGGTAAGTAAAAACAATTTACTCCAAACGAGTATTGTTGCCATGCATGAATGACATGTTTGTAGGGGGTGTACTAAATGCAGGATTGTGTGTGAAATTGACCTTAGGTTTGTGCACAATGATATTTGTTTTGTCTTATTTCTAATTTGCCTTTCTTTCTTTCTTTTTAGTGGGATATCATTGGTGATTGCTGTGTAGTTGCTGGTGAATCAAGCTTTTTCAGGCAAGTGAGCGGTATAGTTTTTGAGTTTATAACTCTTACTAACAAAGCTATACTTTGTTACTTGTCTTACACAGTGCTGGTTGTTGGTGGTGAATTTGTCCAGTTAATTTTAGAAGGAGAGATCATGGCTAGCCGCAGGATGACCGCTCAGCAGGTGGTTGGTATGCTTTTTGAGTCACAGTCTGATCATGACTATGAGACGGACTCTGCATCTGAGGCAGAAGAGGAAGTCAGAGATTCTGGCAGTGATGTTTCTGTTGGAGGGGAATCTTCTGATGATGAAGCCACACTCAGTGCAGATGAAGGGCCTGTTTTAGAGGAGGACATTGATGTGCCAATAGTGCAGCAACCTGGGGCTGAAAGGTTTCCCGTTATAAGACCTGATGTCTGGGTTGCCCGAAACATGGAGCAGCCAGAATTGCCTGCCTTTACTGGTCTCCCGGGGTGTAACGCCAATACAGAGAACTTTATGCCTATCAATTTCTTTGAGTTATTCATGGATGATATGTTTTTGGAAGAGATTGTTGAGCAGACTAATTTGTATGCGTAGCAGCATTTGAGGGACAACGCTGCTAGACTTAGGCCACACTCTAGAGCTGCCCAGTGGATTCCCACAAATTTGGAGGAGTTAAAAAAGTTTTTGGGTTTGACTTTTTTGATGGGGTTGATAAGGAAGCCGTCACTGGCTTCTTATTGGTCTGCTAGTCCCTTGATGGCAACAGCTATATTCCCAGCGACCATGAGTCGTAATCGGTATTTGCTTCTTCTTAGGATGCTGCATTTTGTTGACAATGCATTAGCCTTGCCACGAGATCACCCAGATTCTGACCGTCTTTTTAAGATTAGGCCTGTCCTTGATCATTTTGTAGATCGGTTTTCGGAGGTCTATGTTCCAGGCAAAGAGTTAAGTGTGGATGAGTCTTTGGTCCTCTTCAAGGGTCGTTTGGTTTTTAGGCAGTACATTCCTAGCAAAAGGGCACGATATGGAATTAAATTGTATATGCTGTCTGAAAGTAGGTCAGGATATGTGTATAGTTTCCGTGTGTACACTGGTAGGGATTCCAATATTGACCCCCCTGGTTGTCCTCCCACTTTTGGAGTTACTGAGAAAATTGTGTGGGATCTTGGTAGACGACTGTTCAACAAAGGTCACCATTTGTATGTAGATAACTTCTAAACTGGTGTGCAATTGTTCAAGGAATTGATTAGAGTGGACACAGTTGCTTGTGGCACAATCCGTTCTAACCGGAAAGGCTATCCAAGGGAGCTTGTCTGTAAAAAACTTGAGAGAGGACAGTGCTGTGCCTTGCGGAACGAGGAGCTGCTAGCTTTGAAATTTTCAGACAAGAGGGATGTCTACATGCTAAGTACCATCCATGATGAGAGTACTTCCCCTGTGACTGTTTGGGGCCAGGTTGCTGAAGTGCGCAAACCTGTGTGCATTTTAGATTATAATAAGCACATGGGAGGTGTAGATAGAGTTGACCAGAGGTTGGAACCTTATACTGCTATTCGTAAGTCTTACGTTTGGTATAAGAAGTTAGCACTTCACCTCTTCCACTTAGCAACCTTCAATGCTTTTATTGTGTTTAGGGATAGGTCTCCAGAGCCAAAGATGACATTTGTGAAATTTCAGGAGTCAGTGATAGAGAGCCTTATTGTGGTGGAACAGGCCAGAGTTCCTAGAGAAGCAGTGGTGGAGGATGTGGCTAGATTGAAAGATCGCCACTTTGCTGAGCACATTCCTCCCACACCCAAAAAAGACTTTCCAGCTAAGAAATGTAGAGTGTGTTTTCGAAGAGGTATCCGGAGGGAGACTCGAATGTACTGCCCAGATTGTCCTTCAAAGCCTGGGCTGTGTGTCGGTGCTTGTTTTAAGAATTACCACACCCAGAAGAATTTCTGGGAACAACCATGAGTGTAAACTCATGTCTGTTTTGTATTTTCATGTGTTTAGTTTCATGGTTAGCATTTCTGTCATGTTCTTAGTTAGAGCTTTTGTGTTTGTAGTTTTGTAATTCTTTCTACTTAGTTAGGGATTCCTCTGTTTAAAAAAAAATAAAAAATGATGCCATTGTGTGTGGAGTGGGGATTGGCTGAGAGTGTACATATTGACTTGCTGTTGGCTACTGCAACACACTGCCAGACAAACACCAGTCCACACACTCCCATCAGCTGGTGTGATTGTTGTATCAGGCATGTGGGCGTATGTAAGTGATGGGCCCTTGAGTGGCGCTGTCTGTTGATGTGAGTGTTGTAATGTGCTGGGCCTGTGGCTGGCGGTGTGAATGGCCTTGTGTGTGTCATGTATGAAAGTTGTGTGAATGGACTGTAAAGCAGTTGGTGCCTTGTCGCGGCTTTACAGCTCACGAGCTGTGAGTCATTGGTTCAGTTTTTTGCTTTTCAGTTACTAACAGTGCATTTCATTTTTGTGAAAGCTCTTGTTAGTAAAATTTGATCCACTGAACCATCACTCACCCTCGTGCCAAATCCAACCAGTATGTGTGGTAAAAATGACAAAACCTGCTCCGCTGTAATCAGGTGTCGCAGCACACCTGTGACACGCTAGGTGCCTCAGGTGGGACCCCGATGATGAAGCATGCCACCAACTTGGTTGGTGGGTGAGGGGTCTTTTTCACATAACCTAAGTGTGTTTCTTTTCAAAATTTTAGTGTTTGGCACATCACGGACGTATGTGGGCACATCAAAACGATATATTACAAAACTACCTGTGTTTGGGGGGGAGAGGGCACCTATGTTTTTGGTCCTCTGTGCGGCCTTCATCTAGGGAAACCTACCAAACCCAGACATTTTTTAAAACTAGACACCCCAAGGAGTCCAGGGAGGTGTGGCTTGCGTGGATCCCCCAACATTTTCTTACCCAGACTCCTCTGTAAACCTCAAAATGTGCTTAAAAAAGCATATTTTCCTTACTTTTCTTCGTAGGAACACCACTCCAGCACAAAATTCCTACTCCCCAGTGTTCCCCTCAGTCTCCCAAGTAAAATGACACCTCACTTATGTGGGTCCCCAAAGCAGAGTCAGTCTAAAGATGTATAAAAGAATATGTCCTTATAAACTTGCGGTGCTATCCCCTCTATCTCTACAAGTTTTGGGCCTTATTCTGTTGCAGGCACCTGGCCCACCCACACAAGTGAGGTATCATTTTTATCGGGAGACTTGGGGGAACGCTGGGTGGAAGGAAATTTGTGGCTCCACTCAGATTCCAGAACTTTCTGTCACCGAAACGTGTGGAAAATGCATTTTTTTAGACAGAATTTGAGGTTTGCAAAGGATTCTGGGTAACAGAACCTGGTCCGAGCCACACAAGTCACCCCATCTTGGATTCCCCTAGGTCTCTAGTTTTCAGAAATGCACAGGTTTGGTAGGTTTCCCTAGGTGGCGGCTGAGCTACAGGCCAAACTCTACAGGTAGGCACTTTGCAAAAAACACCTCTGTTTTCCTTCAAAAATTGGCTGTGTCCACGTTGCGCTTTGGGGCGTTTCCTGTCGCGGGCGCTAGGCCTACCCACACAAGTGAGGTATCATTTTTATCGGGAGACGTGGGGGAACGCTGGGTGGAAGGAAATTTGTGGCTCCTCTCAGATTCCAGAACTTTCTGCCACAGAAATGTGAGGAACATGTGTTTTTTTAGCCAAATTTTGAGGTTTGCAAAGGATTCTGGGTAACAGAACCTGGACCGAGCCACACAAGTCACCCCATCTTGGATTCCCCTAGGTCTCTAGTTTCAGAAATGCACAGTTTTGGTAGGTTTCCCTAGATGGCGGCTGAGCTACAGGCCAAACTCTACAGGTAGGCACTTTGCAAAAAACACCTCTGTTTTCCTTCAAAAATTTGGCTGTGTCCACGTTGCGCTTTGGGGCATTTCCTGTCACGGGCGCTAGGCCTACCCACACAAGTGAGGTATCATTTTTATCGGGAGACGTGGGGGAACGCTGGATGGAAGGAAATTCATGGCTCCTCTCAGATTCCAGAACTTTCTGTCACAGAAATGTGAGGAACATGTGTTTTTTTAGCCAAATTTTGAGGTTTGCAAAGGATTCTGGGTAACAGAACCTGGTCCGAGCCACACTAGTCACCCCATCTTGGATTCCCCTAGGTCTCTAGTTTTCAGGAATGCACAGGTTTGGTAGGTTTCCCTAGGTGGCGGCTGAGCTACAGGCCAAAATCTACAGGTAGGCACTTTGCAAAAAACACCTCTGTTTTCCTTCACAAATTTGGATGTGTCCACGTTGCGCTTTGGGGCATTTCCTGTCGCGGGCGCTAGGCCTACCCACACATGTGAGGTATCATTTGTATCGTGAGACGTGGGGGAACGCTAGGTGGAAGGAAATTCGTGCCTCCCTTCAGATTCCAGAACGTTCTGCCACAGAAATATAAGGAACATGAGTTTTGTTAGCCAAATTTTGAGGTTTGCAAAGGATTCTGGGTAACAGAACCTGGTCCGAGCCACACAAGTCACCCCATCTTGGATTCCCCTAGGTCTCTAGTTTTCAGGAATGCACAGGTTTGGTAGGTTTCCCTAGGTGGCGGCTGAGCTACAGGCCAAAATCTACAGGTAGGCACTTTGCAAAAAACACCTCTGTTTTCCTTCACAAATTTGGATGTGTCCACGTTGCGCTTTGGGGCGTTTCCTGTCACGGGCGCTAGGCCTACCCACACATGTGAGGTATCATTTTTTCGTGAGACGTGGGGGAACGCTGGGTGGAAGGAAATTCGTGCCTCCTCTCAGATTCCAGAACGTTCTGCCACAGAAATATGAGGAACATGAGTTTTTTTAGCCAAATTTTGAGGTTTGCAAAGGATTCTGGGTAACAGAACCTGGTCCGAGCCACACAAGTCACCCCATCTTGGATTCCCCTAGGTCTCTAGTTTTCAGAAATGCACAGGTTTGGTAGGTTTCCCTAGGTGGCGGCTGAGCTACAAGCCAAAATCTACAGGTAGGCGCTTTGCAAAAAACACCTCTGTTTTCCTTCACAAATTTGGATGTGTCCATGTTGCGCTTTGGGGCGTTTTCTGTCGCCGGCGCTAGGCCTACCCACACAAGTGAGGTATCATTTTTATCGGGAGACGTGGGGGAACGCTGGGTGGAAGGAAATTTGTGGCTCCTCTCAGATTCCAGAACTTTCTGCCACAGAAATGTGAGGAACATGTGTTTTTTTAGCCACATTTTGAGGTTTGCAAAGGATTCTGGGTAACAGAACCTGGTCCGAGCCACACAAGTCACCCCATCTTGGATTCCCCTAGGTCTCTAGTTTTCAGAAATGCACAGATTTGGTAGGTTTCCCTAGGTGGCGGCTGAGCTACAGGCCAAAATCTACAGGTAGGCACTTTGCAAAAAACACCTCTGTTTTCCTTCAAAAATTTGGCTGTGTCCACGTTGCGCTTTGGGGCGTTTCCTGTCGCGGGCGCTAGGCTTACCCACACAAGTGAGGTATCATTTTTATCGGGAGACGTGGGGGAACGCTGGGTGGAAGGAAATTTGTGGCTCCTCTCAGATTCCAGAACTTTCTGCCACAGAAATGTGAGGAACATGTGTTTTTTTAGCCAAATTCTGAGGTTTGCAAAGGATTCTGCGTAACAGAACCTGGTCCGAGCCACACAAGTCACCCCATCTTGGATTCCCCTAGGTCTCTAGTTTTCAGAAATGCACAGGTTTGGTAGGTTTCCCTAGGTGGCGGCTGAGCTACAGGCCAAAATCTACAGGTAGGCACTTTGCAAAAAACACCTCTGTTTTCCTTCAAAAATTTGGCTGTGTCCACGTTGTGCTTTGGGGCTTTTCCTGTCGCGGGCGCTAGGCCTACTCACACAAGTGAGGTATCATTTTTATCGGGAGATGTAGGGGAACGCTGGGTGGAAGGAAATTTGTGGCTCCTCTCAGATTCCAGAACTTTCTGCCACAGAAATGTGAGGAACATGTGTTTTTTTAGCCAAATTTTGAGGTTTGTAAAGGATTCTGGGTAACAGAACCTGGTCCGAGCCACACAAGTCACCCCATCTTGGATTCCCCTAGGTCTCTAGTTTTCAGAAATGCACAGGTTTGGTAGGTTTCCCTAGGTGGCGGCTGAGCTACAAGCCAAAAGCTACAGGGAGGCGATTTGCAAAAAACACCTCTATTTTCCTTCACAAATTTGGATGTGTCCATGTTGCGCTTTAGGGCGTTTTCTGTCGCCGGCGCTAGGCCTACCCACACAAGTGAGGTATCATTTTTATCGGGAGACGTGGGGGAACGCTGGGTGGAAGGAAATTTGTGGCTCCTCTCAGATTCCAGAACTTTTTGCCACAGAAATATGAGGAACATGTGTTTTGTTTTTTTAGCCAAATTTTGAGGTTTGCAAAGGATTCTGGGTAACAGAACCTGGTCCGAGCCACACAAGTAACCCCATCTTGGATTCCCCTAGGTCTCTAGTTTTCCGAAATGCACAGGTTTGGTAGGTTTCCCTAGGTGGCGGCTGAGCTAGAGGCCAAAATCTACAGGTAGGCACTTTGCTAAAAACAGCTCTGTTTTCTGTGATGTGTCCACGTTGTGTTTTGGGGCATATCCTGTTGCGGTCACTAGGCCTACGTGAGGTATCATTTTTATCGGGAGACTTGGGGGAACATAGAATAGCAAAACAAGTGTTATTGCCCCTTGTCTTTCTCTACATTTTTTCCTTCCAAATGTAAGACAGTGTGTAAAAAAGACATCTATTTGAGAAATGCCCTGTAATTCACATGCTAGTATGGGCACCCCGGAATTCAGAGACTGCTTCTCAACACCTTATCTTGTGCCCATTTTGGAAATACAAAGGTTTTCTTGATAGCTATTTTTTACTCTTTATATTTCAGCAAATGAATTGCTGTATACCCGGCATAGATTGAAAACCCACTGCAGGGTGCAGGTCATTTATTGGCTCTGGGTACCTAGAGTTCTTGATGAACCTATAAGCCCTATATATCCCGCAACCAGAAGAGTCCAGCAGACGTAACGGTATATTGCTTTCGAAAATCTGACATTGCTGGAAAAAGTTACAGAGTAAAACGTAGAGAAAAACTGATGTTTTTTTCACCTCAATTTCAATATTTTTATTTTTCAGTTGTTATTTTCTGTAGGAAACCCTTGTAGGATCTACACAAATTACCCCTTGCTGAATTCAGATTTTTGTGTACGTTTCAAAAATGTTGCGGTTTCTGGGATCCAGCGTTGGTTTCATGCCCATTTCTGTCACTGACTGGAAGGAGGCTGAAAGCACAAAAAATCGTAAAAATGGGGTATGTCCCAGTAAAATGCCAAAATTGTGTTGAAAAATTGGGTTTTCTGATTCAAGTCTGCCTGTTCCTGAAAGCTGGGAAGATGGTGATTTTATCATCACAAACCCTTTGTTGATGCCCTTTTCAGGTAAAAAACCACAAGCCTTCTTCTGCAGCCCATTTTTCCCATTTTTTTGAAAAAAACGAAATTTTCACTGTTTTTTGGCTAATTTCTTGGCCTCCTTCTGGGGAACCCACAAAGTCTGGGTACCTCTAGAATCCCTAGGATGTTGGAAAAAAAGGACGCAAATTTGGCGTTGGTAGCTTATGTGAACAAAAAGTTATGAGGGCCTAAGTGCGAACTGCTCCAAATAGCCAAAAAAAGGCTCGGCACAGGAGGGGGAAAAGGCCTGGCAGCGAAGGGGTTAAAATGCCATCGTTTGTAAGGGATATTTTAAATGTTCTAAAATACATTTCCCTTGATAGTAAATGGGAGCAGGGGCAGCTCCTCCATATTGGTGGAGGAGTGTTGCCCCACTGACTAAGAGCCAGCACCTGTAAAATAAAACAAATAAAACAATATTTGATTATTGTTTTATTACAGCTGCTGGCTAAGTCAGCAGCATGTAAGGGAAGGGGTGGGGTGGGCCACAGGAGGGGGAGAGCCGAGGGGGAGTGGAGTCTGTGCACTTAGTGTGCATGTGTGTTTGGCCAGCCATCTCAGGCCAGCCAAACACACATGCGTACTTAGGTTTCTCCAACTTGGCTGTGTTACACAGTCCAGTTGGAGAAACTGCACAGGCTCCAGTGCGCTGTCTGAGCGGCAGAGCCCAATCCTGGTGCTGCTCTCATGCTAGGCTTAGCATGAGAGCAGCACCAGGATTGCTGGGGAGCAGGTGCTGGTGTCCCTGGGAATGCTGGGACACCAGAAAAGAAAAGAAGAGGAGTGAGGCAGCAGCATTATTATTATTTATTTCCCCTGTCCTCCCGCTCCCCCTCTGGGCCCCCATGAGATTTGCAGCGGCCACTGCTGAATGGGAGCTGCTGATTACCATTGACGTGAAGCCTCTCTCCACAAGTTTTCCCCAGACACCATTCTGTCCATCCTTGAGGAATTGCTGATGATTATGAATGCATGACCCCAATCCATTTTGTCATGAAATGTGCGTCCTCGGCCTTAAAAGATTGTTCACCAATTTGAGTAGACCCTATACCATTAAATACAAGGCACTTTGATAGTCAGTACTTTCACTCGCAGCCTTGCCTGCTCAGCTTTTCTTGCCTCTATGTACACAATTTTGAAGTAAACAAGATGTATCTGGAAACTAAGATTCCATATACAGGGAGTGCAGAATTATTAGGCAAATGAGTATTTTGACCACATCATCCTCTTTATGCATGTTGTCTTACTCCAAGCTGTATAGGCTCGAAAGCCTACTACCAATTAAGCATATTAGGTGATGTGCATCTCTGTAATGAGAAGGGGTGTGGTCTAATGACATCAACACCCTATATCAGGTGTGCATAATTATTAGGCAACTTCCTTTCCTTTGGCAAAATGGGTCAAAAGAAGGACTTGACAGGCTCCGAAAAGTCAAAAATAGTGAGATATCTTGCAGAGGGATGCAGCACTCGTAAAATTGCAAAGCTTCTGAAGCGTGATCATCGAACAATCAAGCGTTTCATTCAAAATAGTCAACAGGGTCGCAGGAAGCGTGTGGAAAAACCAAGGCGCAAAATAACTGCCCATGAACTGAGAAAAGTCAAGCGTGCAGCTGCCACGATGCCACTTGCCACCAGTTTGGCCATATTTCAGAGCTGCAACATCACTGGAGTGCCCAAAAGCACAAGGTGTGCAATACTCAGAGACATGGCCAAGGTAAGAAAGGCTGAAAGACGACCACCACTGAACAAGACACACAAGCTGAAACGTCAAGACTGGGCCAAGAAATATCTCAAGACTGATTTTTCTAAGGTTTTATGGACTGATGAAATGAGAGTGAGTCTTGATGGGCCAGATGGATGGGCCCGTGGCTGGATTGGTAAAGGGCAGAGAGCTCCAGTCCGACTTAGACGCCAGCAAGGTGGAGGTGGAGTACTGGTTTGGGCTGGTATCATCAAAGATGAGCTTGTGGGGCCTTTTCGGGTTGAGGATGGAGTCAAGCTCAACTCCCAGTCCTACTGCCAGTTCCTGGAAGACACCTTCTTCAAGCAGTGGTACAGGAAGAAGTCTGCATCCTTCAAGAAAAACATGATTTTCATGCAGGACAATGCTCCATCACACGCGTCCAAGTACTCCACAGCGTGGCTGGCAAGAAAGGGTATAAAAGAAGGAAATCTAATGACATGGCCTCCTTGTTCACCTGATCTGAACCCCATTGAGAACCTGTGGTCCATCATCAAATGTGAGATTTACAAGGAGGGAAAACAGTACACCTCTCTGAACAGTGTCTGGGAGGCTGTGGTTGCTGCTGCACGCAATGTTGATGGTGAACAGATCAAAACACTGACAGAATCCATGGATGGCAGGCTTTTGAGTGTCCTTGCAAAGAAAGGTGGCTATATTGGTCACTGATTTGTTTTTGTTTTGTTTTTGAATGTCAGAAATGTATATTTGTGAATGTTGAGATGTTATATTGGTTTCACTGGTAATAATAAATAATTGAAATGGGTATATATTTTTTTTTTGTTAAGTTGCCTAATAATTATGCACAGTAATAGTCACCTGCACACACAGATATCCCCCTAACATAGCTAAAACTAAAAACAAACTAAAAACTACTTCCAAAAATATTCAGCTTTGATATTAATGAGTTTTTTGGGTTCATTGAGAACATGGTTGTTGTTCAATAATAAAATTAATCCTCAAAAATACAACTTGCCTAATAATTCTGCACTCCCTGTAGTTGTGCTGCTACTATATTAATGTTAACCTAGTAATCTGGAAGAGCAACAGAGAACTTGCTAAGAACCTTGTAGCATGGATCAGTGAACAAGACCCTTTTATGCATTTTACATATACATGTTGTAGCACAACATTTTTCTTTTTGGATCTGAACAAATTCCATTGGATGGGTCATAAGTCAGCAGCTGCGTCTCCTAGCTTGCCCTCTGCGACCTGTAGCCTCAGAGGTGGCAAAATCTGTGCCAGGAACACAGGGGTGGCACTGGACTACTTATTTTTAGTACAGTTTTTGCTATACTAATGGTGAATAATATTCCAGTTACCTGGAATGGACCTTTGATGGCAGCTAAGGTCAGTTAAATAAATGTTGCATGCTTATAGGTGAGAGTGTATTTATGTGAGCGACAGTGTGTGTGAGTTAATTTAATTTAGTGTGAGAACATGGTGGTATGCTTGTAAATCTGTCTTAGTCCCTAGAATACTAAATGTAATTATTGTCTTATGGAGACAGCCTGTAGTAAAATAAGTGTGAGAACATGGTGGTATGCTTGCAAATCTGTCATGGCCCTAGAATACTAAAGTTAATTGTCTTATAGAGACAGCCTGTAGTAAAATAATGGTTTTGGCATACTTGAGGCAATTCGTAACCTGACAGACAGCTGTGACAAAATACACACATTGGAGGTAATTCTTGGAATAATGAGCACCCATAGTGAAACACTGTTGGTGGCATACTAGAGGTAATGCAGGACTAGCACCCATGAATTATTGTGCATCCGTGACAAAATGCTGCCCCAGGTACATTGGAGATATTTTTGACATATGGTGGTATCCAGAGCACATTCTTAAAAAAATGGGGTCTATTCCTAGGGAACATCAGGTTTCATTGGCTTCACGCCATGAAAGGATTTCAAAGCTCAAATCAGCATGTGTGGTATCTAAAATAGAGGTTTGTAATGTCATTATGGTTAAGGTCATATAACATGGGTTTCTTGAAAATAAAATCAGGATCAAGGGTCATATGATGTCACTTCCTGTGATGTCATAAATGTCAAAGGGAATGTTATGTCACTTCTGCTACTCCTGGCATTTTGATGAATTCATGCCCATGCTTATGTTTATACAGACACTGCAGTGGGTTACACTCATATCTGGCAGCTTCCTACACAGTTTAATGTTTGGGGCACTTTTGCCAGGTTGACAGCAATTTTATGGGACAGAGTTGAGAAGGACTTCTGTATCTTAACCTTATTAGATGTGGTTCAAATTGTGTTCTCCAATTCTGATGTTGGTTGGACTAAGGTGGCAAAAAAGCAGTCCTCGGATGTGATGTTATTGGTCAGTTGTCAGCGCACATGCAGCCATTTCCTAATATTAACTGAAAGATTTGAGGTTTTGAAGAAAAGTGTTGTGTGTTGCATAAGTGTGATCTTATGGAAGGCAACATTTTCTTTTCCACAGATATGGCCAAGATGGCACCCGTGTAGCAGAACGATTAAGGAGCTCTGACGCATACATGCAGAAAATAGATTCAGCAGCGTCGCTAGGTTAGTAACATTGTACCCACACCTTGGGTGCACTATAAGGAAGCGGTAGAGCTGCCTTTGATGTACAGGGTGATCTCAGAAAAGGAGTTGGAGCGATTGGTGGCTACGTGGGACCGGACAGCAAAGACCTAAAATGGCAGCCGCCCTGTAGCCCACATTGTAGCTGCTAAAGTGGTGCATGGACCCCTGCGATGTACCCAGTGAGCCACCGAAGAATACTGAGTGAATCTGCTGCTGCATGACACTGCAAGGTTAGCATGCTTAGGAGACCCGCCATGGATACAGCCACCTTCCTCCTGCTCCTGTGCTAGAGCGGCCAGGGGCAGAGAAACCCAGTGTGCCTGAACTTAATTGAAGCACTATGTTGTATTTGATGGTGAAAGCACACTGAACACGAAAATATATTTGTTTGTGCGTTTATTAATATCCAAGCATATGACAAAGAAAGCCGCGGCTGACGCGTCTCCCTGCCCTCCGTCCCAGCACGTTCAAACCGCTCTTCGATTGAACGCTCAGGACCGGGCAGCACGCAACGGTAAACAACGGTATCATAGATACCCAGCCACAGAGCACAACATATTATCACAGTTTCTTTTTTTACTGATATAATATTCTCACTATGGAGAACACCCAACAACATACCCCCAAAAAAATAATCAGTACAGGAAAAAAAACATAAATATATATATCTATGCACTAATACAATAACACCCCTACTACCACCAATGACATTCCATGAGAGTGAACAGTACCCGTTTCACTACCAATGACATTCCCTGAGTTTGAATGGTACCCATTTCTAGGGGTAAGATGTCCGCAGAGTGTGAAGTTCCAACTTATTGGTGTCTGACCCTCTGTGTTCATGGTCCACATGATCAGACAACGACCTATCACCCCTCATCACACCATTGCCACTAACATCTTTGACCTTCACAACCTTCCCTGCATTCCACCACTGACCCCGCTCAACCATAACAACGTTACCACACACTTTCCTCACCGTCACCGGACTTCCATAGCTGGCATCCCCCTTCTTCACAAATGTCTGCAACTTGATGCGTACCACATCTCCAGGATGAATTGAGTGTCCTTTTGTAG
This sequence comes from Pleurodeles waltl, assembly GCF_031143425.1. Lineage (NCBI taxonomy): Eukaryota > Metazoa > Chordata > Amphibia > Caudata > Salamandridae > Pleurodeles > Pleurodeles waltl. The sequence continues at coordinate 1,780,534,100 of NC_090440.1, read as the reverse complement.
AGTTTTTCTGATCATACCTAGCCTTCACCTTTTCTTGACTTTTTTTTACATCTCTCAACAACATGTCCTTGTCCACTATATCCATAAGTTTACCGGCCGCAACATTTGCTAACCAAGCTGGAAAAAGTCTAGACATACTACGTCTACCCTTGAGAAGCTCAAAAGGAGAAATTTTCCTTACCGAATGTGGGGTGGTACGATAAAACCACAACATAGAGTTCACAGCCTCTTCCACATCATATTTGCTTGCTTTAGCCCACTTGATACACTCCACAACCACTCTATTCATTCTCTCTATCAAACCATTTGTTTGTGGATGGTACAAAGAACTCTTCAAATGTTTCACACCAGACTCAACCAGAAACGTTTCGATTTCATTACTAACAAACTGGACCCCATTATCAGAGGTAATAAACTCCGGAAACCCTTCCCTCCAAAACATTTCCTTGAGGAACTGTATGGCACCACCGGCTGTGGGCTTAGCAAAAAAACGCACTTCTGGCCATTTACTGTAGTAATCCATCGGGACAAAAGCATACCGCATCTGACTTGGGAGAAAGATGAACAATACCCACTTTACCCAAGCTCTGTCCGGTATAGATATGGGTTGCAATGGTGGTTTCACAACCTTTAACCCCTTTTCAGCACTGTTACATATACGACACATCCACTCACAGCTCTTTCCACATCATTGTCCATAGAGGGCTACCAATAATGAGCCCTGACACGTCTTTTTGTCATTGTGGCACCCAAATCCCCCTCATGCGCATGGTCCACCAGCCTTGAACGAACCTCACAAGGGGGTACACACTTGTCATTCCTCAGTACAATACCATCTTCAATTGACAATTCATCACTCACTTTAGCATACGGTTGGACCTCAGAATTCAAATTCCTTTCATTGGCCAGCCATTGATTATGTGCTGCTTAACAATGCCCAACACCACATCACTGCTCTCAGCCATCCTCCACACCATTCCCATGCACACCTTGGATTCATCTACATCTACAAGTGCTATGAAACAATATTCCATATCATCCTCCAAGTCAATAGAACTCTGCTCGTTGATAGGTAACCGAGAGAGAAAGTGAGCTGTAAAATTTCCCTTTCCTGGAATGTACCTCACCAGGAAATTATATGGTTACAATTTCGTGGTGAGACGTGCAAGGCGGGGGTTGTGTAGTTGATTTTGTCACCATTTAAAATGTACACCAAAGGCTTATGGTCCGTTTGAATCACATAATTCCTGCCTCAGACATAGCTTCTAAATTTCTCACTTGCCCAGTAGCATGCAGGTAATTCTTTCTCAATTAATGAGTAGTTGAGCTCACTTTCACGTAAACCTATTGAGGCATAAGTAATAACCTTCTCATTTTCCCCCATCCCCTGGGACAACACTGCCCCCGATCCATACCTACTCGCATCCACCGTAATAATGCACAACTTGCTGGGGTCATATGGACTCAAGGTTCTAGCATCAACTAATTACTGCTTTACTTTGTCGAATGCAGTTTGACATTCACTGTCCCATACAAGCGGGACTTTGTTCTTAAGCATATTGAACAACACTTTCACTTTACTAGCATAATTGGGAATTAACCTTGAGTAATATTCGCACATGCCAATAAACAATCGTAATTCATCTTTGTCCTTGGGGTTTGGAGATTCTAGAACCGCCTTTACCAACCCAGGCGCAGTGTTATTCCTTTCCTGGACACACAGTGCCCCAGAAATTCAATCTCTCTCTTGAAAAATTCACATTTTTATTTTTTCAGGCAGACACCATGCAATTGAAAAATCTTGAAAACAGATCTAATTTTATCTTTGTGGTCTTCCAAACCCCTAACATGAATCAAAACATCATCCTGGAAAATTAGAACAGCTTGGACATCACCTAACAACTTGTGCATAATACGTTGAAAAGCTGACGCAGCAGAGGCCAATCCAAATGGCATCCTGCAAAACTGGAACGAGCCAAACAAGGAATTAAAAGCTGTGTAATGCCGTGATTCCTCATCTAACACCACCTGGTGGCAAGCAGATGCTAGATCAATCTTGGAAAACCACTCAGAGCCTCTAAGTTCTTCAAGTAGGTCATTGATTTTGGGAAGAGGATATGAATCCACCCAAATTTCTTTATTGAGACTCCTCAAGTCCAGACATAAACGTATGTCCCCATTCCATTTTGGGGCAACCACCAGTGGTGAAAGCCACAAACTAGACTCAATTGGTTCAATAAAGCCATTCTCTCGAAGCCTGTTTAACTCAGCTTTGAGATCCTCCCTCAAACCAGTGCTTAATTTGTGCTTGTTGTTTCCGGTGCTGAGTACCAGCACTTATTTTTGAGGGCCGGGGTTTACTATTCTGCCACAAGCATTTGTTGCGAGCAAAAGACACATATGGGGAAGACAGAGGACAGGAAAAACTAAAGAGCGTCACAAAAGATGAAAGTAGAAAGTTGCAAGAGTGAGCAAAAGGGGCAGGGTGTGGTTTTATATCAATTGAAGAGGCCCGAGATGGCTTCACCATTACAACGCCTCAGTACTCCGTGTTCACACATTTAATTGCAGCAGCCGCATGTTTAAGAGGACGACTTTGGGCACCAGCACCTCTTTATTTACAAATTAAGCACTGCCTCAAACTAAATGGTACAGACCTGATCTTCTGTTTCACGGGAATGGCCTTATCTTTTATTTTTATCCTGTGTTTGAAACCTGCAATTTTTCCCAAACCCTGGGCAAAAACATCAGGAAATTCATCCTCAAACGGTACCATTTCTTTTGAGTATTCGACAACTAGAACTTGTTCCTTCGTTCCGGGCTTCAGCACCACACCAAACAACCCTTGGTGGTACCAACCCAGAATGTTCAAACCTTTGTATGCCACATAAATTTCCCCAAAATCTTACGACCCTTGAACTCTAGACTGTCCTCTATATATCCTTCTAAATCTATTTTCCTGCTCTCATACAAGACAGGTGATCTATCCAGTGGCAACAATTTTCTACCACCCCACGTGTTGTGGAACAGTTCAGACGTGATCATTGTAATGCATGCCCCTGAGCCAACCAACAAGCGTTACCACTTTTCTCCTACCTGAATATCCACCAGGGGATCGATACATTGGTTCTGGTCTCTAACTCCCAAAACATCATCTGTGACCACAACAATCATGTCCTGAAATGCCTTTGCTAAAAGCTCCTCCCTGTTGCCATCCTCTTCTTCCACTACACTGCTTACTTTGGCTTGCTTATTGGTCATCGATTGACAAACCTTTGCAAAATGGCCTAGTTTACCACATTTCCTACATACAACATTTTTCGCTGGACAACTTTTACCATCCTTGAAGTGGGGTGCATACCCACATCTATAACATATGTTCGAACACCTAAAAAAAGGGTTGTCAGATTTCTTCATGTCACCTTTCTTAACCACCCCTGTCTGTGCAACAACATTAACTTGAAGATGTTCAGTGTCTTTCGCACCAGCAGTAGCTGTGAGTTCCTTCAGAGAAATCTGCGCCAGTTCAATATTCTTGGCTATTTTGATGACATCTTCCAGCATTGGATTCCCCATGCTCAACAGCTTTTGCTGAATATGCTTGTCCGAGCAATGGCCAATAAACTGGTCCCTTATCAACTGGTCTTGAAAATCTCTAAATTCACACTTGGAAGACAATTGTCTAAGCGCACTGATGTATGCGTCGACATCTTCACTTTGGAGTTGACCACGCTTGAAAAATTTGTGCAGCATAACTACCAGACTCGGTAGTACATCGAACCTTGTGTATAATTTCTTAGTAGCAACCTGATAGTCATCAAGCTTTTCCTCAAGCTGCACCACATCTGATAGGTGTTTAAAAATCTCTCTTCCTTCACCTCCCAGAGAATGTAGTAGTAAACACTTTTTCCTTTCTGATCTAAAACGAAAGGTGCCTATGGGCCCAAGGTAAGTCTCGAATCCATCAAACCATTGCCTCCATGGGATGACGGACGCACCTGGCGACTCTAGGAAAGGTGGTGGAGGATTAACCGACTGCATTGTTCAACCAGGGTAACAGCAGTTACAAGTAAGCCTTTTTCCAGTTTCTGAAATAGAAATAAATATTGTCTTTTCCTTTTAAAAAACAAAACTTTTATGAAAAACTAATGGCTGAGTGTTCTATCTGTACCACCGTATTCCAACCAGTGGCAATGCTGTTAATACTTCAATTGTGCTTTAAACTGGAAACACATCCAAAATGGCTCCTGTAAAAGCAATGCACAGCTTGTGAAATACTGGTTTTAGCTGTTATCACCACCTCCCAAAATCATATGTCTTTTCCTCCATCTTACCGCACCAATCACAGAGCTCCCATTAGTCAGTTTTTCTTGTTGGAAGTCCAGGGAGCACAGACGCGTCGAGAAAGAAGTCGAAAATGTGCCCCCACCTTCATACAAAGAAAGAACTGCATGGGTAAAGTTGAAGCGGCCTCATGGCCCCTCGTCACCAAAATAATGTTGTATTTGACGGTGAAAACACACTGAACACGAAAATATATTTGTTTGCACCTTTATTAATATCGAAGCGTATGACACAGAAAGCCGTCGTTGACGCGTCTCTCTGCCCTCTATCCCAGCGATTCTTCGATTGAACGCTCAGGGCCAGGCAGCACGTGACGGTAAACAACGGTATCATAGATACCCAGCCACAGAGCACAACACACTACCCATAAGGCTTGGAGACCATTGTCAGCAGACACAAATTCCTACTCTGTCCAAGAGGTATTAGCTATGATTTGCGGCTCGTGCCATGTTGGATACTCTTGGAGGCCTGAATGGCTCACAACACGGTCTAGTGGGGCCTGCATGAAACAATACCTTCTTAGAGGAGGGGGAAGCTGACCACCGTAAGGTGCATTACCTCGCCCCTTGGCTAAGCTGCAACAGCAAGCACGAGCAGTGACAAAGTGTGCAGCTAAACCTACTGAATCTGAAAGCCACAAGGAACGGACATCACTATTATGACAACTCCTGAAACAGGGGAGTGATCTGAGCCTGAAAATGTCTAATTTCAAGAACAATGTTCTATATAATGATTGCTCCACACTTGCCTTGAGAAAAGTGCTCATTCCCAACATTTGCCTTCCCTTGCTGAGTGGCTGCAGCATTAAAATCATCTGTTTATCTTGTGGCGGAGCTCCACTCCCCACCATGTTTGCCTGCACTCTCCATGGACATGGACCCCCATTGTTTGGTAAAGTTGGCTGCCAGGAGAGGGAGCACTGTAGTTATGTTGTTTTACTTGTTTCCCCATACCCCTTCCCTCGACAACACACTCTCAATTGCTTTTACTTTGATCGATGCAGTTGTACTGACCTGACAAGGGGACCTGTATAACTCGCACATCTAGAACCGACAATTGTTATTGGTAGGCAGTGCATGACAAATATCCTGTAATATGATTAAAACACTTAGCCTCAATGTTTGAGGCTTTAATACACCTGTCAAATGATTTGCACTCCTCTCCTTGCTCAGGGAATCTGAATGTGATGATGCCTTATACAGGAGACCTACCTCCTTAAGAAGGGCTGACATCACCTGTGCTCCTGCTGGCTTGACCACCAGTTCTTTTCATTATGACCACAAAAGCGAGCTGGAGTCACAATTCTTTTAGCCACACACTTCCTGGGCAGGGTAATCCAAACACAAACAGAAATAACAAGTAGACTGCTCTCACTTTGCATTTCCATATAGATCTATATACTTACAGTAGCTACAGTATATGCCACCAGTGATCATCAGCAATCCTTCCTTTTGGATGCCATGGGTCTGGTGATGGCATCCCCTGACAATGACATACTGCTGGGTGGGGACTTTAATTTAGTACCAAACACCTTCATAGGTAGGTCAACTCAGAGAACTGGACAAACTGGGGAATTTACTGCAGCTAGCTTTCAATGACTGAGAGACATGGGACTAGTAGAAGTATGGTGTTCAAACCATCCCATGGAACTGGCATATACATTTTACTCAGCCGTTCATCAGAATGACGCTAGAACAGATCTCTTACTCATTTCTCCATGCTTGACTGCTGCAGTTGCAGACATCGGGACAGGAACAGGTGCCCTTTCTGATCACTCCCCTAGTTCCATAACCATACGCGCTCCAAATGCCCTACCCCAATCTGGCACTTGGCGCTTTAACCCAAGGCTTCTACAATATGATTTGACTATAATAGAAGTCGCCACGGCGATAACCAACTTTGTTGAACTCAGTGATACCCCAGACACCCCCATTGCTTTACTCTGGGACACCTTGAAGGTGGTATTAACAGGCACTTTTATAGCTATATCAGCTGCACACACTTGCCATAGAGATGATAAGAGACCTCATTTGGAAGGCTGAGTGAGGGAACTTGAGCTGGAGCATAAACAGTAAAGCTCCCACAACGTGCAACATCAACTCACGTAGGCCCACAGAGAGCTTAAAGCTCTTGACGTGGATAGACTGGAATGTGCACTATTGCGCACTAAACAAAGGTTTTATACAGGGGGTAATAAGGCAGGATCCCTGTTGGCACATCAGTTATGAGACCAGGCTTTCAGACAGAGGATAATTGAAATTGAAGGGACGCAAAGAGACAGAGTATATCAAGGCTCACATATTGCAAATGAATTTGAACACTTTTATGCAACATTATATACAGCGGAGGCACTTGACTTAGAAGAGGCAAAGCAATATCTTGATTCAGGACATAAGGAACATATCCCCAACAATGAGGCCTCACATATGGATGGGAATATTCTTACTGTTGAGGTGCTAGCAGCTATAGCCTGGTTGCAGCCCAGATGGCTACATCTCTGACTTTTACAAAACTTTTGTCCCAACGCTAGTTCCCATATTGGCCCGTCTCTATAACTCTTTTAGTGGACCAGGCACACTCACAGACACAATGAGAGACACCATCATCACAATGATTCCCAAATCTGGGAAAGACCCAGCATACTGTGCATCCTACCTCCCAATCTCTCTATTGAATGTGGATGCCAAAATACTCACTAGTGTGCTGGCGGCATCCTTAGCCTCCTATATGCAGGGATAAGTTGACCCGGTCAGGCCGGTTTCATCCCTAAAAGTGGCTGTAGTGATAACACTAAGCACCTCTGCCACCTCATAGACAAGGCTCACAGCTCCCGCACACCGGCACTTCTGGTTTCAGTTGATGCGTAGAACGCATATGACCAGGTACATTGGCCATACCTCTGGTTGGTGCTAGCTAAAATTGGCCTTGGCTCTGGCTTTCAAAGATGGTAATCGTGTAATTATGCCAATCCTAGGACAAAGGTCAGGGCAAATGGAGTGCTCTCACAACCTTTTACTATTGCGCTTGGCACCAGGCAGGGCTGTCCCCTCTCCTGTTTGCTTTATATATGGAGGCAATGACCAAGAAGACACGGGGTAATCCACAGATAGCGGGCATCCCCAGGGGAGGCAAGGAACATAAACTGGCTATATATGCAGTGCTTCAGGCAATGATGGGTATTGGAAAAGGTGCATCTAACGAAGAAGCTCTCCTCCTTGCCACAGACACATTATTGGGAATGTGGTTTTCTTACTCGCCATGCAGGGCACATCATTCCAGCAGTGGCAGGTAGCTGGTTGTAAAAGGCGTGGTAGATCTCTTTGATCAGGATGGCCTCCTAGACTTTGCACAAATCCAATCGGATTATGGCTTCCCCTCTAGTGCACATTGGCAGTACCAAGCCAATGAGACTTTGTGTCACACAACCGCACATAAAACCACATGCCCACCGCCCACTCACACCCTTCGAGTCTATTATTAGACAGTCATACATTTCTCAATACACTGCCACATAAAGTTATACCCTCTGCACAGAGGTTATGGGAACTGAAAGGTGAACTCCACTTCTCTTTAAAAGAATAGACAGACATTCTACATCGAGCACGCACATCCGCTTGTAGTGCCGGTGGTAAAGAAACTCATTCCTTACTGGAACTACACATGTGTACGACCGACTAAGTGGAAACGAGGCAGGAATGACAATTGTTGGAGGCATTGTGGTCACCCTGGGACACTAACTCATATTCTTTGGCATTGTCCCAAGCTGCTGCACTTTTGGTCAGAGGTCCTAGCAGATGTCACTGAGATGTATGAAATGGACATACCCCGCTTCCTCAGCTATATATTTTTGGGGCTTCCCAATGCACTAAGTACCCATTGCGCTCGGCAGGGGGCCGAGTCCTTATCCTTACTCTTCGTGTGGCTAAACAAGTTATCTTGGCTAAGAGAGGGACAGACACCATACCAATGAAATTGGACTGGTGGCACAAACTCTGAGGTCTCTTGGGCATGGAGAAACTGACTTCGGTGGTTGAACATAGGCCGCCCCAAATTGACCAAAAATGGGGGCCATGTATGCGCTTCCTGTCCCAGGAATTTGGAGAACTGTCTTGTCCGACAAACCTGAGAGTACTTCACCTCGCCCAGGCTGAACATGATCTGCCTAGCGGTACTGCAGCTCCTTCTTGATGTGGACACTGTCCTCGCAAGTCCGACTGCCCTGTATTCCTCATTCTTGAGAAATATTGAGTGTGATTACCCATATGTTCTTGTAATTTTTTTCCTTTTCCTATATGCCCTCCCTTATTACCTCTCCGTCTTACCCCTCCCTTCTGTGCATGTCTGCTTTTCTTGCCCCACTGGCCTGTAGATGTAAGTGAGGGATGATTTGTATTGTTTGGTTTTCTTTCCAAAAATATTAATAAAACAGATTTAAACCTAAATGATAGATTGCCGACAGAAAGATAGAAATGTAGTATGCTGATTATCTATTTAATCATGCTACATCTAATCATACTTCGTGGCTGGACCAATTGTGTATATGTTTCTTTGCAGATAAACAAACAGAAATTCTTCTATGTTTAAAGCCCAATGCAAAACCTATATGCACACATGTACAGATCAGCAGACCAGACCATTATCATTGCTTTTTACATGGAGATGCAATCTGTAAACCCCTGTTTTCCAAAATCTGTGCGGAAATGTGCACTTCAGTAAATGTAGAATGACACAAATTGTTCAAAAATCTTCTTCAAGAAGGAGCAGAGCCTGGTGCCAATCAAGAAGGACCAAATTTTCTGGAGCTCCTGAACTGTCTGCAAGGCTTGACGGTTCGTGGGACATGACTGATGGAGTTGACAAATGTTGTAGGGACAGATGACAACCCCTAAGGAAAGAGCAGTTCGGTGAATGAAGGGTTAGCATTCGTTGAGGGACACAAACTGATGCTGTTGATGAGTTAAGATAGGATACATGAGCAGCTTGACGAGAGATCCAGTTAGACCGAGGCCAGCTCTTGGGTCAAGACTCATATCGAAAGTCCGAGTAGAGCAGTGGTTGTGGGTGGTAGATCCTCCAGGTTCCGAATGAATGCACTGAAGGTGCCAGGAGAGGCCACAGCCATCACATTAACCCCAAACACTTTTTGTGAGCTTTGTAAAATTGAATAGAATAAGAGAGACCAACATTGCTTTTTCAGGCCCAGTGGTTAAAATCAGGAGGAGTGGAGGAGGAATAAGGCAAAGCTGTTTATAAATGATGTACTGAGAGGACAAGATGATTACAGGGACACTGGAAGGGATCATGAAAAATAGAGTCCCCAGTGGGTAAATGCAACATTGAGTGCCAGGGCTGAGTCTGTAGAGGATACCGTTGACAGCAAGTGAAATCGACTAAGGGCTCTCCTACTGTAGTGCACCAGACATCCAGAAGATAAAAGTGATGAGACAGAAAGTTGTGAGGGCTCTCATAGTACTTGAGGAGACAGTTGTAGAAAGTGTAGCATGGGAAAAGAGCAGAGTTCTGGGATTTAGAAAACTGAAGGTGAATGCAGATGTTTTGGAGGTAAAGCAGTCAATGTCCTTAGATCACCGGATGCCACCGGGCTACTAGAGCCCATTGCAGTTGAAATAAAGCTTACACGTATGCTTTAAAAGGTTCACAAATACTGTTCTGCAGCATATCAATCGTGGTACTGCATGACCAGGAGTAGTGCGAAGCAGAGTAGAAGAAGGCAGCAGTCTTGAAAGCGTAACTTCAGTGTGAAAACCAAAGTCCTCCTGTTTCGCAATGTCAGTGTAACAACCCAGAAATACGAAAAATATTGGAAGTACAGAAAGAATATTTATTCCTGGGTGTCTCCAAACTATTGTGGAATCCTGCCTAACTACAGGTGTCCTTGAATGATAAAACTTACTGCTTTATTGACCAGGAGGTAGCAACCCTCTTTCAGGAGGATTTTAATAAGTCTCCTACAGAATGAGAACAATGGTGAAGTCGTCTTTGTTGTTTATTCTAGTAGTGACACCTGAAACAAGTGAATACAATATGAAAAGTAAAATTGGCTTGTTTGAGATTCTAGTGCCACACATTGCAGTGGTGGTGTACGCGTTTGTAGTCTTTCTGCGCTTATTTTTTTACCTCATGTTTTTGTGTTCCCTTCCTCTGTCATGCTATCCCTAATTTATTGTGGTCACACCCGATAGATCCCCCAACGCCAAAAGCAATAGCACCTTTTCCAGAATAAAGGAGAACTGGCAAGTGTCTCTCGTCACACCCTCACTGAGTTAGTCTCAAGGGGGCTGTTTAGAGTCAGGCATATCTATTTGAGAATATCTTATTTATAGGTGATAGGTATAGAGCCCCACCCCAGGGTTGCACTAGCCTGTAGGGCAGTCTGGTACTCAGAAGGTCTGGTTTGACTGGTCTCAGTGTGGGTCGGTTAGCAGGGTGATTGAGCACCTCTTCTATGGTCCGGTTATCTGGTTTTTATCGTTGGGTTCTGTGATATTGCATCAAATATTGCCTGCAGTAAGCACAAAAGCATACAGTCTCCGATACCTGTCAATACACCTATGCAGTGTGTCTTTACAAGTTCAAAACTGCCCTGTTTTGTAAATGGGGACCATTTTTAGCTGTATGATTCAAGAATGTGGCCACTTTTATTTTGGTACCTGTGACTATTTTCTGTCCCAGTCTAACCCTGTCCACCCTATATCCCTGAACTCAGTATGCATGCACAATAGTTGGTATTTTACTATATGATTATTTTTGATAGATGATTGTAAATATTATAAATAGCTCAGCACAATGATGCATGTTAGGGCAAAGGTGAAATATTCCCCAGTCATATTTCATCAGACATGCCTATGCTACTATTTGTTGCTAAGTTGGTTGTAACCAGCCTTCTAAAGGCATGGTTGAGTAAGTTTAAATTCTTTATTTAATACACTGTTGTGCTGAGTCATGCAATGCCTCCCATACTATTTGTGCCTTCAAGTTCGTTCTCGATATTCCCTGGTTCATCACTTTCTCCAGCATATAGTCCATGTGTCTACCCCACCACTATACCTATACTATGTACTTTTTATAGGCGCAGTGTTCAATTGAGTAATGAGGGGCCAGCTCATGTATATTTGCCCACATAGCCCTTCACTTCTTGGGCTGCATTGGTTGCCCATTACAGCCGGAATTCAAGTAAAAATGTGCTACATTTTCTAAAAGGGCATTCATGGAAATATGGTTGGAACGTGGTAATCTTCTCAATATTTCTAGCAGTCAAAGAGGTTTAAGAGGTTGTAAGTCTATTCCGCTTTGAGCTCCAATCCTCAAGAGTTCAATAGCAATCCTTATGTTATTATTGTGGTATAATCTTATTATGTTCACTCTACTAGATCTGCAGAACGCAAAAGGTATTGTGGTGCACAATTAATGCGTCGGATTTAAGTTAATATTGCAACCTTAATTACAGTGCAATTAAAATTGCCCACGTTATAAATAGAAGTAAATGATTTGTTTTTAGGAGCAACAACACGAAAACAGGAGTAACCTTGTGGAATTCGGTCTTGCTCAGCATGGCAATGGAACTCAAATAGCAGAGTCTTAATTTCTCTTCATTCCTAAAACTACATTTTTCTGTGGACGTTCCTCCTATCGGGGGAGCAGCCGGGGGCCTGTCTGTCTTCTATCACTTGTCTTCTTCATCTGCTTTTGATATTTTCTTATCTGTCCTTCCATCTCTCTTGTCTTCCTATCTTTCACAGTAAACCAGAGGATTGTCTGCTTGCTGTTTCCATAAATACTGAGTGTGAGTACGTCATCTCATTCATTCGTTGTTATGACAACTTAACAGTGTCTTCTCAGGACCTTCTTCGAGCCAGTGAAGGGGAATGTCGGCGTGGGCGTTATCACCCAGTCTGCTGTCACACAGACGGGGAGGTGGTCTCTAAACTAGACGTAGGGAGAGGAGTTTAACTAGAAGGGTAGGTCGACTGCGTCCTCCCTAAGCTATCGTATACAAATGGAAAAAGGAACAGCCCTATCTTTAGTATTGCACCCCCCTAAAGAATTGGCAGGGAGTTTACGTAAAGCAGACTGTACTCAAACTACCTACAAAGGTGTTTGGAGCCATGTTTTAGATCTTTATACTCAATTTACATACCCTTTCTAAACCAGACAAGGGAGACTTTGCGTTTTAAAATGAAAGATGATCGTGGCCTATCCTATCATGACAATCTGGTGTCTGAAATAGTAGCGTGGAATTCGCCTCTTTACTTCCCGGACTATCTACAGTTCCGGTTAGTGTGGAACCATACAGATGGGAGTGTACGCACGACTGGCTCCTATTGAATGTAAACACTACGATAAAGGTTACAGGTACTATGTTAGTCAAAACTCTCAATTCAAGCCTACCCTTACGCCAAAAATGAATTTGGGCAAAACATGCATTAAGAAATGGACGATAGGGCAAACACAGCATCACACTACATAACAGAACTTTCATTAGTGACGACACTTGGGGCAGAACACCACAAACTTCACGCTTAAAAGAATACTCTGAACTGGAAAGGCACTAACCAATTCAAGGGTTGCCTTAAATAAAATGGAAGAGGTACCTTCCAGAACAAAAACAATCCTTAGATGCATATTCGTCTTTCTAAGTGTGCTGCAGAATGCAGCATACATCTAAAGAGGAATTAACGAGGATTAATTGAGATATTTTTCCTCGTTACGCTTCTTTCGGGTTTTCTCACCATTTTGGCACAAACCCAGGTTTACAAGTCTTTGCAAAACTGAGTTTGTATCAAAATACATGGTTGGATGCATGAGAATGCCCATGCCCCACCCAGGTACCACCTACCCGACGCAAAGTATTGTAAGGCAGCTCTAGGTGCTGCATTTACTGAACTGTGCACAGCCATGCAAGTTCTTGTGCCTTAGTAAATTCCAAAAATAATTTTGCATCAGGGCTGCACCACAAAGTGACACAACCCAGATGCAAAACTTCAGTACGTCTGGGCCATACTGTCAGCGGAGGGGGTTGATGCTCCACACAGCACTCAGGCTCTGAGAATGCTCCACCATCAGCACCCTAAATGTCCTCAGTAGTCCTTACTGTCCTGCACTGGATCACCAATGAAATGGGCAGTGGGGGCAGGACTGGCCCCTGAGTGAGTATCAGGTGGAATCTTGTTTGATCCCTGGTCCCAGCTAGACAGACCCATGCGTGTTCCCCTGCAGCTGTCAGGGGCACGAGAGGAGAAGTGCTAGGCACAGAATCCATTCTCTGTAAGCTGAAACATCAATCCATGACACCCCTGATTGAGGGGAAGAGGCAAACCCGAGGTGAATTGCTGAGCCAGGTGTGGTGTTCTCCTGTCTCAGGTGAGACAAAAGAAGGGGCATGAGGTGGCTGCAGGAGCCACTGACTAGAGACCTAGTCTAAAAGGGTGACATGGCCTATCAAGGAGGGTGACTGCGTGCTGGCAACAGCCAACTGGGTCATGACCGGTGGTGGTCAATATAATCCTGGCTGTCTTCTGACTGCCAGGGTAAATGTGGCGGTCCCATCGCCAACAGGCTGGTGGTGCAGACCATCACATTATGAGTGTGGCAGGTTGGCCTTTCATCTCCACTCATACAGCCAGGGTGGTTGGAGCTGCCTGCTTGGAGATGAGCATTTCCAACCCGGCAGTCCACAGAAGACCGCCGGTGGTATTAGGAGCCGCCTTCCCACCATGGTTTCCGCGGCGGTAGCACTGCCATGAAAACCATGGCAGAAAGGCTACAGGTGATAGGGAATTTCTTCCCTGTCACCGGTAAATGACTACCCCACCACCCCCAGCAAGCACTAGGCCCCCACAGCCACAGTGCCCCCCTCACAGACACCCCCACCCCCTCCAGACACAGTGCCCCCTCACACCCCCATACCCTTTCCAGACACAGCGCCAGCCACCCCCCTCCCTGTATACACGCATACAGACACCCACACGCACCATGAGTACACACATTCACCTACACATACATTCACACATTCACTCACACACACCCATACACGCATTCACTTCAACATTCATACACTCATTCAAGCACGCATACTCACACTTATCCAAACCTGCATACTCACACACATCTAAATGTGTGTACAAATGCTTTGCAGTACCCTCTGACAAGCCTAACTGCTTGACCACACTACGACAAAAGAGAGCATTAGTATTATCTACTTTAGCCTCTGTTAAGCCTCTGGGGAACCCCTGGACTCTGTGCACACGATGGCCCTCATTACAACCCTGGCAGTCGGTGTTAAAGCGGCAGAAACACTGCCAACAGGCCGACGGTAAACAAAATGGGCCAGGGCGGTAGCAACAAACACCGCAGCAGTCACCGCCAACAGACAAGCAGAAGACAAGGTACTGCCCACCCTATTATGAGAGGCCAATCTGCCAGGTTTTCCGGGGCAGTACCAATGACATCAAAAGCATGGTGGAAACAGTACACTGAAGGGGAACCACTCACCTTCCGAAACTCCACGAAGAACCAGGACGCCATGGAGCCCGAAATGCAGGTCCTCCCCATGTTGGTGTATCTACTAATACACCAGGAAATAGAGGCAGCGGCGACGACGACCATGAGTACTGCACCTAGCACACAGGGGAGGGGTGGAGGTAAAAGAGAGTTACACACACACGCGGCACGCGACACCCCCACCACCCACCCTCACCCAAAACACCATACACACTAACACATCCAACAACATGACAGATACACCTTGTCACCCCCTGGAAGAACGCAAGGACAAAAGGAAATGAGTTTAACCAGTGATATTTTGGAACATTCAGATATAGCAATCGAATAAAAATAAATCAGTATATACAAATATTTACATATGTACAGAAGGCTGTACACTGTCCCTTGTAAATTTCATGGACCAGTGGTCCTAAAAATCATGGGTGAAGCCCACACATGACACCTGCCTCAAAACGGAGAGAACACTGCAGGGGCATCAGGTCGAAAAAACACAGGCACCTCAGGGTGAGGGGGAGGGTGGGCACCTCAGCCGGAAGATGGTACTATGCCACTGCTCCTCCAGGGGGCTTCATGCCCCCTGGAGGGTCCTGGGGAGTGCAAAGCCACATTCTCTCTAGTGGGTGGTTTGCCCACTGCTTGGCCCTGGGGAGTCCAAAGCCACAGTCTCTCAAGTGGGTGGTTTGCCCACTGCTTGGTCCTGGGGAGTGCAAAGCCACAGTCTCTCTAGTGGGTGGTTTGCCCACTGCTTGGTCCTGGGGAGTGCAAAGCCACAGTCTCTCTAGTGGATGTTTTCTTCCACTGGTTCTGAAGGGGGCTTTGTGCCCAGTGTGCTTCATCCTGCCAAGGACTGGGGGAGTGGATGCATCTCTCCACTGGTTCTGGAGGGGACGTTGTGCCCAGTGTGCTTCATCCTGCCAAGGAGGGTGTGAGTGGATGTCTTCTTCCACTGGTTCTGGAGGGGGCATTGTGCCCAGTGTGCTTCATCTTGCCAAGGATTGGGGGAGTGGATGCATCTCTCCACTGGTTCTGGAGGGGGCTTTGTGCCCAGTGTGCTTCATCCTGCCAAGGATTGGGGGAGTGGATGCATCTCTCCACTGGTTCTGGAGGGGGCTTTGTGCCCAGTGTGCTTCATCCTGCCAAGGATTGGGGGAGTGGATGCATCTCTCCACTGGTTCTGGAGGGGGCATTGTGCCCAGTGTGCTTCATACTGCCAAGGATTGTGGGAGTGGATGCATCTCTCCACTGGTTCTGGAGGGGGCTTTGTGCCTAGTGTGCTTCATCCTGCCAAGGATTGGTGGAGTGGATGCATCTCTCTACTGGTTCTGGGGGGGGCATTGTGCCCAGTGATGCTGCACCTGGGGTGTGACAGTTCCCATTCCCTCACCTGGTTGTCTGAGCTACGAGATGTGCAGGGAGCAGGTAGCATGATACTCCATGGAGGCAGAGCCACACTCCATCCTGCGGTGACTTAGGCTGCAAACTGCTGGTAGTGCCAGTGCTGGTGGTGGTGCCTCATGTGGTGTGTACAGGGTCCAGGACGTCACCTGCAGCCTCGGACGGCCGCCCACTGGGGATGCTGCTGATGTCCGATGTAGTGGCACCGGATGGGCATGTGGTGGTGCAGATGGTGGTGCAGGTGGCGGTGGCTGCGGTGGTGGCTGTGGCGGAGATGCTGCCGGTGCTGTCCGTGGTGCAGGTGTCTGTAGTATTGGAGGGAGACACCAGACTGTCTACAGTAGCCTCGGACGGCTGACCACTGTGGAGGATGCTGGTGACTGACGTTGTGGCAGTGGCGGTGCAGGGGGTGGTGCAGATGGCGGGGCAGGTGGCAGTGCAGGTGGCGGTGCAAGTGGCGGCTGGTGTGGCGGTGCTGACCGTGGTACAGGTTGTGGCCTGTCTGGGAAAATGGTGGTCACCAGACCATCACCAGGAGGCTTCGTGCCCTGAGGTGACTTGCCCTTGCTTTTGTTTCCCTTCCCCACCTTGGTAGTCGCTGCTGGGACCTTGGCACTGTCCTCTTTGTGTTTGGATGAGGCCTTGCTGGGTGGGTGGTGCGACTTTTCCCTGCTGCATGCCGGCCCTTTCTTAACCTTGGAAGGTGCCGGAATTGGGTGATCCTTACCATCTGTAGGTGGCACACTGGCAGCCCTGACGGGTGCCCCCCTCAAGCCTCCCGAACTTGCAGGGACCACAGCGGACACCGATTTGGTGGCTGAGGTGCTGGCCTGGGATCTAGACATCCTGGCCCTAGGGGAAGGATGGGGGGAGGTGTAGGGAAGAGGTAAATGTTAGCTAGGAAAAGTTTTTTTGACACACTGGGATGGCAAGATGGAGGGGGTGTGGGAGTGGAGGAAGAGGTAGTGGTTGTAGGAGGTGTACGCCTGCTGAGTTTGGGTGAAGGTGCATGGGATGGAGGCTGTTGTGAGGTGGATGGCTGTTGAGTGGGTGTGTGCCTGCATTTGTGTACTTTGGGAGGAGGGCTCATAGACACACTGGGAGAGGACACAGGGGACGTGTGAATGGTTGTGGGGATGGTGATTGCTCGTGAGGGGTGTGTTGTGATGGGCGTGCTGGTAATGGAGACAGTGGCTGATGATGTGCATGCGGGTGTGAGTGGAGACAATACTTGGAGGGAGGAGGAGGAAGAGGAGGAGGTGGACACATTGGAGGCAGTGGATGTTGGTATGTGTGCATGAGGATGGTGCTTGTGTGAGTGCCTGTGTGATGATGTGTGGTACTTATGTTTTCCTGAGCCACTTTTGTGTGTTGATGTGTGTGCATGCTGGTCTGAAGATGTGCTTGGGATAGGCTGAGGTAGAGGGTATTGGGTCGGGGTAGTGGAAGTTGGAGGGGGGAGGCTGGACACAGGGACAATGGCTGCTATCAGTGCTGAGGCCAGAGCCTGAAATGCTCTCTGTTGGGCCGCCACACCAGAATGAATGCCCCCAGGTATACATTTGTTTGTTGCAAATGCCTCTCGACACCCTGGATGGCATTCAGAATGGTTGACTGCCCAACAGTGAGGGATCTCAGGAGGTCAATAGCCTCCTCACTGAGGGTAGCAGGGCTGACTGGGGCAGGGCCTGAGGTGCCTGGGGCGTAGGAGATGCCCAGCCTCCTGGGTGAGCGGGCATAGGAAACAGGCTGAGGGGCTGCTGGGAGGGTGGTGCTGGTACGGGGGTGGTGGCTGTAACTGCTGTTGGGGTGGGCACAGAGGTGTCCGCCACTGCCAGGGAGCTTCCATCGGAGGAGGAGTCGCTGTCACTGGTCTCCCCTCCTGTCCCCGTCGTGGAGCTCCCCTCGCCCTCCGTCGCACTGGTGGCTTCACCCTCCATGGATTCACCCTCATGGGCCATGTAGGATGCAGTTCCCTCCGTCGCCGGTGCCTCTGCTCCTCCACCAGACGATGCTAATGCACACAAGGACAGGGTGACAAAAGAAGAAGGGGGGATAGAGAGAGGACACACATGGTCAATACCAGCAACACCACTACCGCTGGCGTACACAACACACACTGAGCTGCCCTATGCACTAGGCCATGCGGAACCACTCACTAAGGTAGTCACCAGCCCATGGGGTACAATGCCTAAAACCAGCACCTGCACACCTGACACCCACAGGAGCCTGCACACTAGTAGTTGGCCACTTGTGCCATTGGGGTAGGGGTGCTTCAGAGCCTGCAAACAAGGGACCTACCCTGGCTTGATCGCCCTGGCCTAGGGGCACCCACAGCCCACATCCCCCAGCCATCTAGTTCCTAAAGTGCACAAAGTCAGCTTTTTGAAACTGTACTCACCCCTTGTGGTTGCTGTGATGCCCTCAAGCGCCCATCCAACTCTGGACAGGCCACCGCCAGGATGCCGAACATCAAGGGGGTCATGGTGTGACGGGCACCCCTTCCACATTGGGAGGCCAGCCCCAGCTGGGCCTCCTCCATCTTCTTGGTCCAGCGGCGCAGGTCCTCCGATCTCTTGCGGCAGTGGGTGCTCTGCCTGTGATAGACACCCAGGGTCCGCACCTCCTTGGCGATGGCACGCCAAATACCCTTCTTCTGGTGGGCGCTGACCTAGAGGGTAAAGACAGTGGAAAATGTAATTACCCACCCGTCCAGACCGTCATACTCATTGCCCACCAGTTCCCACCCATGCCCTGACGCACATACAGTGACCACCTCTCATGCAGCATTCAGGCCAGGACGCCTTAATACCCCCCAACATGTGGCTTACATCCACACCACTCCAAACAGGCATTGCCCATGCATCATGCTCACAGTGTACTCACCTGTTTGTCTGGAGGACTGTAGAGTAGCGTGTACTGGGGGAGGACCCCATCCACCAGTTCCTCCAACTTCTCCGCAGTGAAGGCAAGGGCCCTTTCCCCAGACACATGAGCCTTTGTTGCTTCCAGACTCAGGTCACAGCAGCACTTGCAGTGTAGGTCCTCGCTTGTTGATGGTCAGGTATCAAGTGAGCGAATGGGTAAAAAATGGCAGTGACGTCCGTGGCGGTGCGTACCGTCACTGCCAGTGTACATCGCCATTGGATCCTGGAACCCATAGGCCCAATGATAACCAATGCAGAGTTGTGTGGCGGTCTTCGACCGCCTACCGCGACGCTGCACAACACCAGCGCAGTTACCTCATTTCCCCTTGTCCCTCTTCATAGGTCAGCCAGCCGCCATTTCAGGGGGGCACATGGCATGCACCTAACTGCATCACAGCACATATTGGCACATATACTGACTCTCGATTTCACACACTGCTTCTGTAACATTAATTCAGACACAGTTGTGCTATCTATGTGGTAAATGACCTTCTGCTCACCGTTCTCCTCCATAGGCTACAACCGCTGAGGCAGATGATGAGATGGCGGCATCCTCCGGTGTACAGAACCCTGGTGGACCTGTCGACAATGGAGGACAGACACATTATAATCACATACATACTTGATCGTGCCACAATTCAAGAAATGTGTGCCCAATTGGAGCAAGACCTGATGTCAGCTATCCGCCAGCCCACAGGTATCCCCCCTCTAGTGCAGGTCCTCTCAGTGCTCCATCTCCTGGCAAGTGGCTCCTTCCAAACTACATTGGCCATGACATCAGGGATGTCTCAGCCAATGTTCTCAAACGTGTTGAGCAGGGTGTTGTCTGCCCTGCTGAAACATATGCGCAGCTACGTCGTGTTCCACCAGGTGGAGGATTTGGCCACATTGAAAGCTGACTTCTATGACCTGGGGCATATCCCCAACATCAATGGTGCCATTGATAGTACACATGTGGCATTTCCCCCCACCCCCGCAGAAATTAAGAGGTGTACAGGAATAGAAAAAGCTATCATTCGATGAATGTACAAATGGTGTGTTTGGCGGACAAGTACATCTCCCATGTGAATGCCAAATATCCTGGCTCTGTGCATGACACCTATATCTTGCGAAATAGCAGCATCCCTTATGTGATGGGCCAACTCCAGAGGCACTGGGTGTGGCTAATAGGTGAGCCCAAGGTCCCCACACAGTATGAGTAGGTGTCTGTGTATGGGATTGTCCCTAAGGGTTAGTGTGTGTCTTACTGTGTCATGGCTACTGACCACAGTGAGGAATCCCAGGACAAGGGCAGAGGAACGTTACAATGAGGCACATGGGCGAACTAGGGGGATTATTGAGAGGACATTCGGGCTCCTGAAAGACAGATTCCGGTGCCTCCATGTGACACGTGGCTCCCTGTACTACTCACCCAAGAAGGTGTGCCAGATCATCGTGGCATGCTGAATGTTGCACAACCTGGCATTGAGACGCCAGGTGCCCTTTCTTATGGAGGATTAGCCTGGTGATGGTCTTTTGGCAGCGGTGGAGCCTGTGGACAGTGAGGAAGAGGAGGCAGAGAAAGAAGATGTTAACAACAGAACAAACATTATCCTGCAGTACTTCCAGTGACACACAGGTAAGAGACTGTAACTCCTCTTCACATTTCAGTATACTTTAGTACATTGTACATGGCAGCCTCTTACCCTCTGTCTATGGACACTGACTGTTCCCTTTGGGTTTCCTTTTTTCAGATCTGTGTACTCCATTCTGGCTTCTGCTTTGTGTACTGCTGCCCAACAACTGTCATACATTGGCATGAGTAAATGAACATATACCTTGCAATGCTTTGGTAATGTTGTAGTAATACACTTGTGAATCATCAGACTGACTCCAGATTGGTATTTGTTTTCAAGGGTGTTTATTTAGGTGCTAATAAGTATAGGGGTATGTGCAAGGGGCTGGGGTGATGGTGGAGGCAGGTCCATGGTAGAGTCCGGTCTCATGACATCACAGGTGCATTGTCCAAGGAGGCATAGGAAGGGGAGCAATGGCAGTTCAAGGTGGACAGGGTAAATTAGTGGGACAGAAGGGTGACAATCAGGAGGGTCCTATTTCTTGGTGGGGGTCTTGGCAATGTTCTCTGCCTTCTGCCCGGATCGCAGGGACCGTTTGTGGGGTGGTTCTCCTTCTGCAGGGGGCGGGGTGCTGGTGGCGTGTTGGTCCTGTGGTGGGGCCTCCTGTCCACTAGTGCCGGCGGAGGTGGGAGGTTGTTCATCGGTTTGGCTAGTGTCAGGGGCCCTTTGTTGTGCCTCTGCCTCCCTCATGGTCTTACCCATATCAGCCAGCACCCCTGCTATAGAGACCAGGATGGTGTAGATTTTTGTGAGGTCATCCCTTATCCCCATGTCCCTCCTGCAGCCGCTGGGTCTCCTGAAACTTGGCCAGTACCGTGCCCATGGTCTCCTGGGAATGGTGGTATGCTCCCATGATGTTTGAGAGTGCCTCATTGAGGGTCGGTTCCCTGGGACTGTCCTCCCCCTGTCGCACAGCAGTCCTTCCAGCTTCCCTGTTGTCCTGTGCCTCTGTCCCCTGAACCGTGTGCCCACTGCCACTGACCCCAGGTCCCTGATGGTCCAGGGTTAGTGGGGTTGCCTGGGGTCCCTGTAGTGGTGGACACTCTGCTGATTGACGTGTCCTGGGGACAGTGGCATGGGCCCGCTGGGTGGGTGCTGTGCTGGTGTGTCCAGAGGGGGGAGGCTCTGTGGTGGTTTGGGACTGTGGCAGGGTAACCGACTGTTCAGAGGTCCCAGATGGGCCAGGTTGGTCATCGTGATCCAGGCATGTAGGGCTGCTGTCATCACTGTGGGCCTCTCCTGGGGGGGTACTGGATGTAGCTGGCACCTCCTGTTCGGTGACGTTAGTTAGGAGTCCTGTTGGGATGCAAATGCATTGTTATTGTATCTGTGTGTGCCATCTTGTGCAATGGGTGTGTTTCCCTTATAGAATTGTGCTTTCCCTGTCACCTTGGCATTGTGTGATTGCTGATTGTGTGGGCTGGGTGAGTCTCTCTACTGGGCATGCTGTGGTGGTGGGTGTCCATGCAGGGCTGTGATGGGTGTCCATGCATTTTTGTTGCATGCAGGGCTTGGTATTGGGATGTGTGGTTTGTGATGGTGGGGTGGATGTGAGGTGATGGAGTGATGGGAGTGAGGGTACGGGTGGGAGTATTGATAGCATGCAGGTAGGGTGGAGGGGAAAAGTAGTAAAGATTTGCCTTACCAGAGTCCAGTCCTCCTGCTACTCCTGCGAGGCCCTCAGGATGCATGATCGCCAAGACTTGCTCCTTTCATGTTGTTGTGGGGGAGGCGGTGGGGTTCCATCGCCAGGACGCTGTACTGCTATCTGGTGTCTTGATACCACTAAACGCACCTTCACCCATAGGTCATTCCACCTCTTCCTGATGTCATCCATGGTTCTTGGATGCTGTCCCACGGAGTTGACCATGTCCACGACTCTTCGCTATAGCTCCATCTTCCTTGCAATGGACGTCTGCTGCACCTGTGATCCGAAAAACTGTGGCTCTCCCCGGATGATTTCCTCCACCATGACCTGGGGTGTCTTTGAGGTGACATGATGTGGTGTGAGTGATATGTGTGAGGTGATGTGTGGGGTGATGTGTTGGGATGTATAATGTGATGTGCGTGGATGGTGTATGAGTGATGGTGTTCTGTGCCTCTGAGTGATTGTGTGCTCTTTGCTTGTCTCTCTGTGCTTGGTCTCTTTTTTTTGGTTGTAAGTGGTTGTGGGTAATGTGGGTGTGTGTTTTATAGTGGTGTGAGTGCGTGGGTGTGGTGTGTGTATGTGTGTCAGGTGTGTGTATTTTGAATTGTCCAATGTGGTGGTGTTTTGTAAATGTGTGTGTATTTTTAGCACAGCGGTGTGTACCGCCAATGGTTTACCGCGGTTGAAACACAGCCGTGTTGATTTGTGGGTCGTGATACTGTGGGCGTATTCTTGTTGGCGTGACGGTTTTGCTATCGCCAGTTTATCACTGACCTTTGGTGTGGCGGACTTGTGTGGGTGTCTGTATTGTGGCGGTATTCTCTGTGTGGGTCATAATACCCGTGGCGGATTACCGCCGGGGTCATGGTATGTTGGCGGCCGTAGGCGCTATTTACCGCCAGGGTTGTAATGAGGGCCTATATCACATTTTGATATAGTAGATACAGAGCAAGCTTCCTACATTGGTGGATCAGCGGTGGGGTCTACGACGTTGCATTTGCTGGACTACTCAACAATACCTAATCACACGACTAAATTCCAAAGTTGCCTTTAGAAAAACTGATTTTTGAATTTGACTATTTTTTCTAAGTGTTTAAAAGTCCTGCTAGGGCCTTGGTTAAGTCCCCTTAGCACCTCTTTTTTAGATTTAAAGGTTATTTTTAAGTTAGGATTTAGTTACTAGAAGTAGTTTTAGTTTCATAAAAAGTAATCCCAACTTTTAGTAACATAATGGCCACCTCAGAGGAAATAGTGGTGGAACTCAACCTCACCCCTTACCTCCATCTAGGGATGGCAGAGTTAAGGTCCCTCTGTAAGCTGAGGAAAATAAAAACAGATTCCAACACAATCAAGGTCAAGCTCCAGGAGCTCTTGGCAGAGTACACCAGGGACCACTCTGCTGAGGAGGAAGAACTCCACTCAGACAGGGAAGATGTTAGAGATGAGGAGGATGACCTCCCCCCTCCTCACCTAACTAGGGAGACAGGGTCCCAAGATCCCTGTCTCCAAGGATAGAACTCACTGGATCTTCCACAGGTTGGTCCAACTCCTCTGGGAACATTGGGGGCAGCCTCAATGAAGAGGACATCCTTTTAGCAAGGATGGCCAAAAGGTTAGCTTTGGAGCAACAACGCCTAGCTACAGAAAGGGAGAGAGCAGAAATGGACTTAGCACACATTAATGGTGGCAGCAATATAAATAGGGTCTGAGAGAGTACTGACATCCTAAACATCCCCAAAGGGATTGTCTCAAAATATGAAGAAAGTGATGATATCACCAAGAGGTTCACAGCTTTTGAGAGGGCTTATGCAACCAGGAAATTAAACAGATCTCATTGGGGAGCTTTACTTTGGGAGCTGTTCACTGGTAAGTGTAGGGATAGACTCCTCACACTATCTGGTAAAGATGCTGAACACTATGACCACATAAAGGCTACCCTGGGTGATGGCTTTGGATTATCCACTGAGGAGTATAGAATTAGGTTCAGGGGGCTCACAAAACATCGAGCCAGTCCTGGGTTGATTTTGTTGACTACTCAGTAAAAACACTAGATGGTTGGATAACTGGCAGCGGAGTGCATGACTATGATGGGCTTTATAATTTGTTTCTGAAGGAACACCTGTTTAGTAACTGCTTCACTGAAAAGTTTCATCAGCATCGGATAGACCTAAGTCCAATTTATCCCCAAGAGTTGGGAAAAAAGGCAGACCATTGGGTCAAGACTAGGGTGACCAAGACTTCCACAGGGGGTGACCAAAAGAATGGGGTCAAAAAGCCTCCCCGAGGGAAGGGGTGGTGAGACACCTACGAGCAAAAACAAAGAGTCTTCTCAAGGGCCCCAAAAACCTGCTCGGGAGGGTGGGCCCGAGCCTCTTCACAGTCCACAAATGGTTACAAGGGTAAAAACTTTGATTCCAAGAAGGCCTGGTGTCACAACTGTAAGCAGCATGGACACCAAACTGGAGACATGGCCTGTCCCAAGAAAAATCCAACTAGCTCTACTCCAGTTAGCACTAGAATAGCCAGTCTCCAGATGGGATCAACAGTGTACCCAGAGCAAATCAGGGTTCACACTGAAACATACTAGTCTCTGAGGGTGGGGTGGATATAGCCACACTGGCTGCCTGGCTGCCTGGCCACCTAACATGTGAAAATGCAAGCAGCAGATCTTAATCAATGGGAGAAAGGTAGAAGCCCAGAGGGATACAGGTGCAAGTGTCACCATGGTGACAGAGAAACTGGTGTCCCCAGGACAGTATTTGGCTGGACAAACATCTCCCGTTACCAATGCTGACAATGTAACTAAAGCCCATGCCATGGCTATGGTGACTTTAGAATGGGGAGGAGTTACTGGCCTGAAACAGGTAGTGGATTCTTCTGCAATCCCAGTGGACTGTTTGCTAGGGAATGATCTGGAGTCCTCAGCATGGGCTGAGGTAGAGCTCAAAACTCATGCAGCTATGCTGGGTATCCCTGAACTGGTGTTTGTAAAAACTAGACCACAAGCAGAGCAGAGGGTGAAAAAGCTTCAGATTGTTCTAGGCGGTTCATTGTGCAAACAGATTTCTGAACACGGATAGGAGCAGTCCTATTCCAAACCAGTGATGATGGCCTTGACAAGCCTGTTGCTTTTATTAGCAGGAAGATGCTCCCCAGAGATCAGCGTTGGAGTGCCATTGTGAGGGAGGCCTTTGCTGTGGTTTGGTTCTTGGAAAGGCTGAGACCATGCTTGTTTGGTACTCACTTTGTTGTTCAAACTGACCACCGACCTCTCACATGGCTAATGCAATGAAAGGTGAGAACCCTGAACTTTTAAGATGGTCCATATCCCTACAGGGAATGGACTTTGTAGTGGAACACAGACCTGGTACTGCCCATGCTCCATGCAGATGGCGTTTCGAGATTCTTCCATTTAGAGAATTAAGACTGAATTGGGAAAGGTTAGTCCCATCCCCTTTCTATTGGGAGGGCTGGGGGTTGTGTAGGAAAATGCCACTGTTTATATGGTTACCCTCCCACTTTTTGCCTAGTGTTGATGCCAATTTTGATAGAAAGTGTGCTGGAAACCTGCTAACCAGTCCCCAGCACCAGTGTTCTTTCACACAAACTGTATTTTTGTTCCCACAATTGGCACAGCCCTGGCACACAGTTAAATCCCTTGTAAATAGTACCCTGGTACAAAGGGCCCTGTGGCCAGAGAAGGTTCTCTAAGTGCTGCAGCATGTATTATGCTGCCCTAGGGAACCCCTCACCCAGCACATTTGGTGGGGAGAAAAAGGACAAAGTCGACATGGCACCCCTCTCAGGGTGCCATGCCGAAAAACCACTGCCTTTGCCATAGGTAAGTCACCCCTCTAGCAGGCCTTACAGCCCTAAGGCAGAGCGCACTATACCACAGGTGAGGGCATAGCTGCATGAGCAAAATGCCTCTACAGTGTCTAAGTCCATTCTTGGACATTGTAAGTGCAGTGTAGCCATATTGAGTATATGGTCTGGGAGTTTGTCATTACGAACTCCACAGCCCCATAATGGCTTCATTGAATACTGGGAGGTTTGGTATCAAACCTCTCTGTACAATAAACCCACACTGATGCCAGTGTGGGACTTATTGAAAAATGCACACAGAGGGCATCTTAGAGATGTCCCCTGTATGTTAGCCAAACTGCTAGTGTAGGACTGACCGGTCTATGCCAGCCTGCCACTTTCAGACTAGTGACTTTGTGCACTCTATGGTCAGAAACAAAGCCTGTCTTTAGTGGAGGTGCTTCACATCTCCCCCCTACAGGAACTGTAAAACCTGGCGGTGACCCTCAAAGGCTCAAGCCTCGGGTTACAATGCCCCAGGGCACTCCAGCTAGTGGAGTTGCCCACCCCCTATACAAAGTCCCACTTTTGGCTGCAAGTCCGGTGGGAAAATTAGGGAAAACAGGAAGGAGGGACCACCTCAGCCAGAACCACCCCTAAGGGTCCAGAGCTGAGGTGACCACCTCCCTGCAAAATCCTCCATCTTGGTTTGGAGGATAGAGACCAGTAGGATTAGGTTTGTGTCCCACCTCCCCAAAGGGAGTGGGCATAAGGAGGGTGTAGCCACCCTCACGGTCAGTAGCCATTGGCTACTGCCCTCTAAACCCTAAAACGGCCCTAAATCTAGGATATAAGGGCCTCCTTGAACCCAGCTCATAAGATTTCTGGTGACCTACAAGAAGAAGAAGGGCTTGGCTGAAACCCCTAGCAGAGAAGGAGGAAGATGACAACTGCTTTGGCCCCAGCCCTGCCCGCCTATCTCCTGCTTCTCAACAGCTACAGCGATGCACCCAGGAGGACCAGCGATCTCTGCCAAGCTACTGAGGACTGCCCTGCACCCACAAAGGACCAAGAACTCCTGTGGACAGCGGCCTTGCCTGAA
The DNA here is from genome assembly GCF_031143425.1 of Pleurodeles waltl. Classification (NCBI taxonomy): domain Eukaryota; kingdom Metazoa; phylum Chordata; class Amphibia; order Caudata; family Salamandridae; genus Pleurodeles; species Pleurodeles waltl. The sequence goes on along the minus strand of NC_090440.1, from coordinate 1,780,506,740 downwards.
GAAAAAGAAGAGAAGAAACAACCAAGGACTCCCACCTCACTCCAGATGCGTGAGTCCTTACCCCTCCACGACGACGCCTGCAGAGGGAATCCCAAGGGTCCTCCTGACTGCAACTTCCATGGACAAAGATAACCAACGCTTGAAGATCCACTGCACCTGCAGCCCCCTGGCATAGGAGAAACTGACCCCCTGGTTCAGCATCGTCCAGCAGGTGGACCTCCTCCCTGTCCAGCCGGTGGTTTGCACTAGAAGCCCCCCTGGACCTCACCTGCAGCTCTGAGTGACCCCCAGGGTCTCCTCATAGAACAGCATTGGAAACCTGATGCCCTGTTTGCACCCTGCACCCTGCCACCCCTGTGCCGCTGAGGGTGCTTGTTTGGTGCCTACTTGGGGCTCCTCAAGTGCTCCTCTTAACCTCCCAGTCTGCCCTCTGAAACCACGGGTACTTACCTGCCAGCAGACCAAGTTCTGAGTGGCCCATCTCCACAGGAGCCCATGTTAATTTGGCTCCCCTTCGACCTCTACACCTGACCGGCCCCATTTTGCTGGTGGTGGTTGTTTGGGGTTACCTGGAACCCCCAACAGTGGCCTACCTAAAACTCGGAGAGAAGGACTATAAGTTGTATTCTTACCTGCAAAATTGTACTCTCTTTACTTCCCCCGAGGAACTGTTGAAAAATGCAGTGCCCACTATTAAAATAGCTTTTTGCCATTTTAAGAAAAACTGTATACATTGTGGATTCCATTCAAAGTCCTAAACATATACATGCAAAGTACCTTTCATTTTATGTTCTTACCTGCAAACTGAATATTGTGGTTCTCAATATAAACTAAGAAAATCTATTTGTGATATATAAAAACAATTGGTCTGGAGTTAAGTCCTTGAGTGTATGCTTCTTCTATTGTCTATGTGTGTACAACAAGTGCTTTGCACTACCGTCTGATAAGCCTAACTGCTCGACCACACTACCACAAAAGAGAGCATTCGTATTATATACTTTAGCCTCTGTTAAGGCTCTGTGGAACCCCTGGATTCTGTGCACACTATATCTCACTTTGATATAGTATATACAGAGCCAGCTTCCTAGAGTTTCCTAATTAATTCAGCACACATTTTGCTACATGCCATATTTATTAAATGACTTGTTATATTCATGCTGTGTGTATTACTTTCAATATAGACCATATTCATTTAAATGCAGGCTACATTCCTTTTAGAAAAATCATGTCATACTCATTTCAATGCATCTCATGTTCATTTCAACGTATCATTCAAATGAGTGTGTCATATTTTAATGTGTGTTGTATTCTTTTCAATGCATGTGCTGAAGCAGGTGTTTTAATAAAAATAATAATGAATATTCTGAGTAATGGATTTGCGTAGAAAATGTAATAATATGGAGAAAAATAATGCATGCATTTGAAAATGTGTCCATGTGAGTGGCCGCCAATGTTCACAAATTGTACTTATTAATGGCTTACTAGTATGAAATATGGAGCTTATGTTTTATTAAGGTAGTAGTATGTGATATTAAGAGTTATGCATTATGTATTTGTTTTATTAATTGTAAGCCTTAACTTAGCGGAGGACTTGGCCTAGTTGCACGGCCTCATGTCAAACTGTATTTCTAAACTGATTAATACAATTTTTGCTTAGAGAATTCAATTGTGATTTTCCACTGCATTGCCCATGTGCTCGTAGCTAAAAGTCTTTCTCATGAGAACCGATTGCTAGAAGATGCTGTTCTTGCTAAATGTAACAATATGAGTGTAAAGTATGTAAGACTGACTTTCTCAGTAGAAAAACAATGGAGATACTGACTGAAGTGTAAGCTGCAACAATATTGTTACCTGACGAGCCGAATGATGAGGACGGGACATGAAAAGCCAATCAGCAACATGTGAACCGAGAATTAGTAGAAATTTTAGATTTGAAGTTTTAGTTTTATTGGACACAGTGTGAACATGTGATCCCTTGACCAATAGGGACTTGGAAAGTAGTCTTAGGAAATCTAACTTAGCGGGACTGCACTGAGAAGAAGTTGCCATTGCATGTTTGCCTTTTGCCACAGCTGTTACTTTCTTGAGCGTCTTGACAAGAGACGTGCTTTACTTTACTACTTAAAGACTTTGCGTTTTCTGAACTTTGCTGCTGAATCCTGATGCCTTGCTGACCGAACTGATGTCCTGATGATGAAGACTATCTTAGCTTGCCGATCCAATTCACAAATAGTAAAGCATTGGATTTGTAGACTCAAAAGTAGTAAGATTAATGTGCAGGGGGTAGTAAATCAAAGGGGTGGACTCCTCAACATAGGTGTTTGATGTATCTGGTTGTGCTCGTATCAGGGAGCAGGATGTGGCTATGCTGGGCAGAGCTGCTCGAGTTGAAGTTGAAAGCGAGTGCCACGAAAAGCGGGGCTGCTCCAAGCATGTTACAGATGCAAGCTGCAAAACTGGGCAAAAGTCACTTGGGTTGAAGTTGAAGGTGAGCGCAAAGGAAAGCCAGGCTGCTCTAGACAGGTCACACATGCGAGCGGTAAAGCGGGGCAAAAGCCGTTCGGGTTGAAGTTGAAGGTGAGCGGCAAAGGAAAGCGGGACCAGTCTAGGCAGGTCACAGATTTGAGCGGCGAAGCTGGACAAAAGCCTTGAGTTGCAGTTGAAGGTGAGCGGCAAAGGAAAGCCCGCCTCCTCTAGGCAGGTAGCAGATTTGAGTGGCGAAGCTGGGTAAAAGCCGCTTGGGTTGAAGTTGAAGGTGAGTGGAAAAGGAAAGCTGGGCAGCTCGAGGCAGGTCACCAATGCGAGTGCGAAACTGGGGAAAAGCCACTCGGTTTTAAGTTGAAGGTGAGCGGCAAAGGAAGTTGGACTGCTCTAAGCAGGTCACAGAAGCGGGTGGAAAAGCTGGGCAAAAGCTGCTCAGGTTGAGATCAAAGGAGAGCTGTGAAAGAAAGGGGCCACTCTGAGTCACTCTGGAGTTGGAAGATGAGTCTTAGGTTACCAGCAGAGAACAGCAGGCAGCGGGGCAACACAGCAAAGCAGGGCACTAGTTCCTGAGAACAAACAATCCTGGCAGAGTGACAATCCTGGCACACAGCAATCTTTTCTCCAGCAGCTTTTCTTGAGTTTAGAAGTGTACTGATTTTAGGGGGTCAAGGATCCAGTACTCATACTAGAAAGTGCCTTTGATGTGGGGGTGACTACAAAGAGTTCTTGTGAAGTCCACAGGTCCCCTTTCAGGTTAGCCTCTGCTCCAGACTATCAGCTAGAGGCAATCAGCCCCTTTGTGTGGACTCTAGACACTACCCTATGAGGTGTAGGTTTGAGCCTTTCCCAACCTCCTCCGCACGAATACCCATCAGTATGCAGATGAATGCAGATGCAGTTGAGTATCCTGTGTTGTGGGTGTCTGAAGAGAATGCACAAGTCACCTACCCCAAGACAGATGTGTATTTGAGATCTGCTTTGGACACACAAGGCGGCCAGTGCAGAGGAATTCCTACTTCCTAAAAGTGGCATTTCAAAAATAGTAATAATAAATCAACCTTACCAGTAAAGAGGATTTATCATTACCATTCCAATGGTACTAATGTTGTTGGTCTATTTTACTTCCCTACCTGGGCACAGGAGATGGCTTACCCTTTACCTTGAAGACCTGGTGCCCTTTTTACCTATTCCCCTTTGACCCATTTATCATTCTCTGTTTTATTCTATTTAATTATTTATTTCCTTTTAGCACTGCTTGCAGATGCGTGCATTTTAGAGAAATATTTTCATTTTCCTAATCAGTGTCATTCTCAGAAAGCGTAATTATCAGTGATGTACGTGGGTAATGTCATTATGCTCCTTTTGTTTTACGTTGACAAGAACAGAATGCGAACATGTCAGGTAGTTAATATGTAATTGCCAACACAAGTTTGCCCACACAATCTTGATGTTTAGGTACATACTTGTGCCAGGATTCCTGCACAAACAATAACATGTGCCCTATTAAGACACCTCTCAAGACCAAGGTTGTTAGAGGGGGTTCCACCAGGATACACCATGTAGACTTCATGTCACTTTGCGGCAAATGTCAGCCTTGTGTCTCTATGATTCCTGATCCGGAGACAAAGGTGCCGATCTCATCCCAACGTAACAGGGTTAGGTGTGTTTCTCATGGACAGTGTACTGGCAGATTAGGCTTATCATGCCCAGATCTCGCTTTATGGTAGGGTACATGCATTTTATCGTAGATTGCAGTCTTTTCAATAAATATATTGAGAACTATCCTGCATCTTCTTCATTGCCTGTGTGTGTGTAAGAGACGTATTTTTAACTAGAGAAAGGCTGGAGAAGAAGTGGAGATAAAGAATTCCCCTCAAGACCTGGCAACTAGAGAAAAGGAGTAAAATTTGTTACACCACAACTTCTCTGAGATGTCTCCAGAGATCATGCGCTAGACTGGCAGAAATCACCTTTACTACTTAGGGTTTGGGTGGGGTACTCCTAGAGGGCCAGAAGATTTGGGCTGACAGCTTCTAACTGGTGTATGAGTAGCTCAGCCACCTACAAAGAAAAGGGTTGCCGCCCCTAATCCAGACGTCTTGGTGAGAGGCGAGAGTTATTCACAACACTAAACATGATGTATCTACTTCTTTCAGATCCATAATTACAGCTTAGATGTATTATAAGGAATGACCATTGCTGGTCTATGGGAGGGGCAGGCCTCACAGTAATGAAAAATGACTTGGGGAGTTTTTCATTACCAGGACATGAGACCTAAAAGTATATGTCCTGCCTATTGCTTACATGGCGCCTACCTTAGGGGTGACATATGTAAAAAAAGGGGAGTTCTGTTCTTGGCAGGAGGGTTTAAATGGCAAGTCAGAGTGGCAGTTGAACTGTGCACACAGGGCTACTTAGGTGGGTGGCACAATCAGTGTTGCAGCCCCAAAAGTAGCATTTAAATTACAGGCCCGGGGTATATAGTATACCACTCTACAAGTTACTTACAGGTAAATTAAATATGACAATTCTGGATACACCAATGGCACAATTTGTTAGGGGAGAACCACATGCACCTTAGCACTGATCAGCAGTGGTAAAGTGCTCAGAGTCCTAAGGCCAATAAAAGGATATAGTAAAAAAACAGAAGGTATAGACAAAACATCTGGTTTAAGACCATCCTAAGGGTGTCAGGTCTAACAGTAAGGAAAACACTTCTGTGAATCAAAGGTGCCTAGCCCAAGGAATGGTGAATTGATTTTGGTGGTGAGTCCATTGCATCACCTCTCCCAGTCACCACCTTTTCTGCCCCCCCATCATCTCGCACCAGCCTGCTCCCAGATTAGAATAATGGGTCTTGCTTATGATACCTCCTAGACTGCTCCCGCATCCACTTCATCTTGCCTTGCATCCCAGCCGGTCCTTCAGAAATTGAGCACACTCACTGGTAAGCCATTGGCAGTTAAGGGTGCATTGTGGGAAGCTGATACCATCAAGCATACAGGATTTGAGCCATAGTATCCACTATCTGTCAACTGCCCAGCACAAGGTGCACCCTGCGGCAGGGTCCGCTCAGGATGCAGAAGTTGCACATCCCACCACAGAAATACCCTCTCGCCCTCAACCCCTCTTCTGATTACTGCACCTCTTCCTTATGTAACCCTTTGTTGCCCACGCAAGCCTTTGGGCCCATTGAACACAACCCTAATGATGAGCTCACAGTAGTCGTAGAGAAAGATGTGTTTTGTAGAATTTGTGAAATACCTTGTAATCATTTGTAGCCACTGAGATTTGGGAAGTCTCCTCAGAACCCATGTAAATCGATAAGAAATTCCTTATACTTTTCTCTCTGTAGCGGTTGACCAATCTCATGAGTTACAATTATGCCTGCTGCAAGGTGATAATTTTAAACCCCTCAAAGTGATATTGTTGGACATCTTTGCTTATAAGACATTTCCTGGGGGCAGTGACATCAAGTGAAACAATTAGGAGAGTTAGGGACTCTAGTGTAAGGATTAACATATTTTAGAATATTAGCGGATATGTTTACCCAGTCAGATTTTTTGACAAAGACTGTCATCTTTTTATTTGGAGGATGATGTACTCTCGATTGTGTTCTACCTTAAACCTGCTTCTCAGGTGAAGGAGCTAAATACAATGGGAATTGCACAGTTTTTATTGATACATGTGTCCAAGTAGGGGTCGTTTGGAACATGTGACAATCTGTTACATTTACTTTCAAAATGGTTTAGGGCATAGTAAGGACAATGATACTCGGGCATGTGTACATGCCCCTAGCGCCACCAGAGCATCACTTTTTGTGACGCTCCGATGGCGCCGTACACTGCGCCATATTTACAAGGCAGCGCTAAGCTACTTTTTGTGGCTTAACACTGCCTTGTAAATATGGGCCCCTCCAATGCAGTTTTCTGCGGCAGAGGGGTGTGCAATGGGTGTTGTTGTGGGCGATCCACCGCAACACCCCTTGCTTTTGACACTGCCCCAGATTTACAAGAATTTGTAAATCTGTGACAGCACGAAAAACTAATGTCACCCAGGGGTGGTGTTAGCATGGCGCAACGAGGAGAAATACTTTTATTTCTCTTTGTTTTTGGTTTTTCTATGTGTGCTGCATTCTGAAAGAGCAAAACGCCATGATTGAATGTTTATGTGCAGGAAGGTATCCCTTCCTGCACATAAACAATCATTCAATAATGACGATTTGCTACCTCTATGTGTGCTACATTCTGTGCTTCATTTGTGCTTGTTGTTTCTGGTGCGGAGCACCAGCACTTATTTTTGAGGGGCGGCACTTATTTTTCTGTTTCAAGCATTTACTGCGAGCAAAAGACACATATGGGAAAGACAGAGGAAGAGGGAAAAAAAAGCATCACAAAGGGGAAAAGCAGAAAGCTGCACGAGTGAGTTGAAGGGGCAGTGAGTGACTTTAAATGGATTCAAGAGGCCCGAGATGGCTTCAGGATTACACTGCCTCAGTATTCTATGATCGCACATTTAATTGCAGCAGATGAGTTTTTAAGACGAGGGCTTTGGGCACCAGCACGTTTTTATTTACAAATTAAGCACTAGCTTCCCCCAGGGAATACTAGGAGGGTGGGAAATCCAGGAGACTGCCTTCAAATTGGGCTCCTTCCTTATGAGGGATAGCCTAAAGGATATTCAAGTTGGGCTCCAAAGGTCTCCCGGTCACCATTTTGGGATAGGTGGCCTGGTGACTAATGGCAGGGAGAACGGCAAAGTTCTGCATGTTTACACATGTTTTATTGGCCTTGCCATTGCCAAAACCTGCTGAAAGGGACAGGAAGTTAAAGTTACATATAGAAACTTATTTTGGTTAGATGCTGATGCAGTCATTGCCTGTGGAAAAAGTTAAGGTTACAATCTGCACAACAATATGAAGCAGATATTGGTGGGGTTAGGTAGGTGGGGGGACATTAGGGGTTGTGAGAAGGAGAACAGACATTCATATTTTTGGATAGTGAGATTTTAGTTTTGTAAGGCAGAATGCCCAGGAAAATTATTATGATGTGCATCTGTTTCAATAAAGCAGCCTTTTTCACAAAAAGTTGTGTGGTATGGTAAGTGGTTTGTACTACCCCCCTCTTCCCCAAAGACAGGCAGTGAGTGGCAACCAGAGCTCCAATGATAAATTAACTAAAAACATTCCATTTATCTCCCACAGACACGCCGTGTAAAGATCTTAAAATATTTGGCATTCGAATGTAAGCATAACTATAGAAAATAAAGAAATTATAGAAAATAAGTAAACCCACAGTAAATTGTAAGCAGTAGACGTTTTAGAAAATACGAGTAGGTGCAAATAAATGTGCATTCATTAACGTTTCCCGCATTTGATCTAAATTATGACCCACAATTCAGTTAACATCAGTGGTTTAATGTTTCAGATGAATACAGACGCTGTAATTAGAGCTACATGTCATCAATTAAAATTATTACCTTCTAATACTTACATTACAAATCACGGGTACATATAAACCAACGATGTCCCTAGACAACCCTCTTCCTGTATGTTGCATAGAGTGAGAATACTTTAAAAAATATATATTTTATAGCGTTTTATCAAGTAAACAACATAGAATTATATTCACATCGTTCTAGGCATTAGTTGCATCTCAGGTATTCATTATTTTCAGTGATATTGTGTGTCCAGTTTCCATCCTAACCTCCTTTCCTTTCCCCTCCATAAACCGTGACCCAATACAAGTAGATGTTGTCTCGGATGATCTGAATTCTAGCAATCCCTGTTTCTCCTATTTCTCAAGGTCTGTCAGTGCAACTGTGTCGTGCCGGCGGTACCAGGCATGTGGTCTTCTTAGTGCAGACTGGCCTGTGGGCTGTGCTGTCTGCGTGGATTATATTTATTGGGGTTGAATTGCAGCGGGTGAGTTCCCCTGTGACCACAGTGGCGAGTGCTGCTCAGGTTCCTTCAGGCAGTCCACTAAGGTCACCCACACTCTGGCCATTTCTAAGCATCCCTGACCCCTCCTAGCTTCGTGAAGCAGGACTGCGCCCTCATATTCCACCCATTGTTCTAGCTCTATCCGCCAGTGGAGGTGCGGGCCTCTTGGTGCCTTCATTCCAGTAACTGATGATTTCCCTCTTCGGCAGTGTGTATGCTAGGTCCTGAAACCGGCTAGTGGCCTTATTTTCGGATGTGTGCAGGAACCAGTGTAGTAAGCAATTGGCGGGGGAGCAGGGGACCTCTTTGGATGTGACATATGCTTCTATAGCGGACACTGCTTTCCAGTAGTCAGCAAGTGATGGGCAGGACCACAGCATATTTAGTAGGTCAGCACACTGCTTGCGGCATCTCGGGAAGGTTGCTCCAGCCGTGTGAAAGTATTTATTGATGCAGCCGTGTGAGAGTATTTATGTACTCTCTATGCAAGATACTGTAATTAATTAATTTGAATTAGGCATTTATGGGCACTTTTGGTATACCTTCTAAGTATCGAGCCCCAGTCCCCTTCCCTTATAGGGGTCCCCAGGTCTTCCTCCCAGTGGGTTCTTAGGACTTCTAGGGGCTGTACAATGTTATGTCATATTGCCCTGTAGAGACATGTTACTGCCTTAAATGGGCCTGAGGATCGGACAATATATTGCCATGCTGTGCAGGGAGGAGGTTTAAGCAGGCCCATGTCCCAGTGTTTGGGAAGTATCGCTGTGACCGCCCTGTGTAGCAGAAAATGGTCCTGTGGGAGATCGAATTCCTTTTGAAATTTGTCAGAGGGGAGAAGAAATCCCTCATGGAATAAATTGCCCATCATTGTTGCCACTGCCGATGTCCAATCTCTTAGTCCCCTCCAGTTGCAATGCCTCTAGCTTAGTCATAGGGATCTCAGGGGAGTAGGGAATTCCTGTGCATGTCTTTTGCAGACATCTATTCCAGCATGTTCGCATAAATCGAAATTCCTAAGTGTCCCCGTTAGGCCGTTAGACCACAGGAGAGCCCCACTCAATTGGGGGAGCTCAAGGATGGTCATGCCCATTTCACAACCCGGGGCTTGTCTCCCCGCCATCCATTTTGTGAAGCACTGCAGCTGTGCTGCTATGTAGTATCTTTCGAAATTGGGGACTGCAAATCCAGCTTTGATTTCTGCCAATTGATCTCAAGGCCGGATAGAGAGCCAAACTTCCCAAACAAGTCCCTATCGCCTCGAAGGTCCGTTGTTGTGTTCCTTAGGAACATCAGCAAATTATCAACATATAGCACCATGCAGTGCGGGTGGTTCCCAATCAGTGTTTCCTGGTATCAATCTCCGGTTCTGCCCTGGGTGGCAGCGGTTCCATAGCCAGTGCAAACAGCAAGGGGGACAATGGGCATTCCTGTATCATTCCCTGGCCTATGCCGTAGCTCTCGGATATGGTCCGACCCATTTGTTTTCTTGCTGTGGGATCAGTGTAGAGAAGCTTTGTCTAGGCAAGGATGCCTGGACGCTGTTGTAGGTATTCCAGGACCCCACCTAAGAATCTCCATTCTAGGCTGTCAAATGCCTTCTCCGTATCCATGGCGAACACCACTGCATCCTCCCAGTCATAGATGTCTGCCTCTATTAGAGTGAGTAGCCATCTGATGTTCCGAGCCATGTTGCACCCTGGTATAAAGCCTGCCTGGTCTGTGTGCACTAGTCTGGGCATAAGGGGTAATAGTCTAGTGCCAAGGATTCAACTCAGGAGTTCGTAATCTGTGTTCAACATCGACAATGGCCAATATGCTTTGCTATCATGGGACGGTCTGTCTGGTTTAAGTCTTGGTACTACCAATGTCTCCCAGGTGGATTTTGGCAATCCTCCCTCTTCCCTTGCTATTTTGTATAGCTCCACCAATTTAGGGATTAATACGTCCAGGTACATGGCAAAGAACTCCGCAGGGAGGCCATCTGTTCCCAGTGTTTTTCCTGGCCCTTTAAATGCCACTCTGACTACAGTCAGTGTTATGTCCTCTCCCAGTGTTTTGATTTCTTCGTGGGTGAGGTCTGGGGCAGCCAGTGATTGTAAAAATGCATGCAGTTCATTCTCAGTACAATCCGTGAGGGAGGTGTAGTATTGGCAAAAGTGCTGGTTGATTTCTTCCTGTCTGTAAAGTTGTTCCTCGTCCTCGTCTCGAATTTCCACTATCAGTAAACCTTGCTTAGTTAGTTTCACCAGCCAGGCTCGGAGGGACCCCGTTTTGTCTTTCTCCTCAGCCACCCTTATCATATATTGTTTGTAATCAAAGCAGCAGAGTCTTTTGAAGTGTTCCGCTGATTTTTCTTTAGCTTCCGACAGAGTATTCTACAGTTCAGGGCACCCTGGTATGTTCTTTTCCACCTCCCACAATTTGTGTTCTGCCGCTGTGAATTCTTGCAGTAGCATGCCCCTTATTTCTACTGATTTAGCTATATATTTGCACCGATCACCACCTTGAAGGCATCCCATTCCACTTGGCAGGAGGTTGCTCTGCCTTCATTCTCCGTGAAGTACTGTCAAATGTGCTCTCTTATCTCGTCCCAATAAACTGGGTCCTCGAAGGACTCTGGTTTTAGCTGCCAGGTTGGAAAGCGGGGTCTGCGGCTCTCCCATTTTAGTTGAAGTATTACAGGGTTGTGGTCATAGATTGTCTTTGTTAGATATTCGTCGTCATGTACTCGGCTATGCACATCCGGTGTGCAGAAGAACATGTCAAGACGTATGTGTAATTTGTGTAGGCTAGAGAAGAAGGTATAATCTTGTGCCTGTGGATACATTCATCGCCAGCTGTCGATGAGGCCCCACTAAGTCTGCCATTTTGCGAACATGCAGCCTGAGCGATTTATTGGGAACTCCCGAAGGGGATGGTGTGACCTATCCATGGTGGGGTCAGCCACGCAGTTAAAGTCCCCTCCTATAAGTGCATTACCAATTAGATAAATAGCCAGAGTCCATGATAGTGTTGCTAAAAAGTGCCCTTGGTCTGTGTTTGGAGCATATATGCTAACAAGTACTATGTCACGCCCTTCTAGACTGTGTGTGACAGCCACATATCTACTCTCCAGGACTATCGCTTCCCAAGTGCTCTGAAAAGGGACCCATGCTCGTATCCATATGAGGGTCCCTTGTGCATATGTCGAGTAAGTGGTGAAATATGTCTGACCCCTCCATCTTCTATGTAAAGTGGCTCCCTTTTTGGTCATTAGTTGTGTCTCTCGAAGCATTTATATTTGGACTCCTCTCTTGTTTAAGTAGGAGAATACCTTGTAGCACTTAGTTCAATGAGGTTGCTATTCTTCTTTCGAGCATGTCCAACTCCTGTGCCAGTGCCACCCACCACCAACAGCGTGCGCTATTCCAATCTGTACTCTGGACACTTAACAAGGATACCAGGGGTCACGGCTCATTGTTTCCCAATTAACAAACAAACAACTTGAAACCCAATTCCCACACTCCAGGACAAATAGGAAACGACCCCCTATCCAAACCTTTAAGTACCAGCGGAAGGCCATCATGCTGTGCTATCTAAGGTATGCAACTATATAAAGCTTCCTGCAGGGCCCTCCACCCAGTACTTTGATTGCAGGAGAAATCTCTTTTGCTCTGGTCGTAGCCACTGTGTCCTTCTCTCTTGGGCAGCAGCGATGGTCAGGGCCCAGCTCAGATAATTTCATCAGAAATCCCCAGTGTAACATTTGGCAGTTCATTGCTGATAGTTCCATAGGATCTGGACTCCTGATCTCATTCAGAGTTCTTCTCTTCTTTGTCCTCCAACATGGATGTGGGAGTGGTGCCACCTTTGCTAATTGATGCCACTGCTTCCTTAACTTTCTGTCTTTCTCTGCATACTTCGGCTGTAGTGGGGGAAGCCCCCTTACTTTTAGATGATCTCCTATTCGGTCTGGTTCGGGGAGGGCATCTATGCTAATGGTTTTGTTATGCTGGTGGCCTGGGGTTGTTGTTCAATCCAGTACCAAACCTCTTGTGGGGTCTGGAAAAATGGTGCTCCCCCCAGCGCCGCTATCCTCAGCTGGGCTAGGAACATCATTGCATAGGGGATGTTCAGTTACCTAAGTTTTTTCTTCACCTCGAGGAAAGTAGCTCTTTGCCGTTGGGCTTCTCTCAGTACTGTTCTCGACTGACAGGTCGCCCTTTCATCTGGCCTGGCTAAGGATGTGGTCTCAGTCTTTATAAGGCAGTAAGCGTGCCACTACTGGGTGCAGGGGAGACCCTAGGAGCATTGGTCTCGCCGGGACTCTATGTGCTCTGTGTGTAAAATGGGAGGAGGCCTAAGGGTGCAACTTCATCTTGCAGCCAGCGCTCCAGGTATGTCAGCATGTCATTGTTTTCAGTTTTTTCCGGAAATACCACCACGCGGATATTGTTCCTGTGCACTTTGTTTTCTCCAGCATCCTAACTTTTGTTTCCAAGGCAGTTAGGTGCTCATTTACCAATGACTATGCAGTGGGCAGTTCAGCCAGGACCCTTTTGGTTGTGGTAACTCTTTCCGTGAGGCGTCTGTGGTCATCTCATAGTATTCCCATGTCCGTTGATTTTGGTTTCTAAAGCTTCTCTTGAAGCCATTATGGCCTGTAATATGACCTGGAGTTTTGTCCCTCTTGGGATCCCAGTTCCACTGCTGAGGCTTCTGTGTCCTGGGTCGGGTCCCTTTCCTCTCCTGTGCATTGTGCACTCCCTGTGCCCAGCTCTTTCTTAGCAGTTTTCCCCACTTCTATTATGGTTGACGCCTGTGGTGATCAAGCAGTCAAGTGTGCCTGTGGGAATGCTGCAACTTAGTATGGGTTGTTAGTGTTTTGCTGTTAGTGCAGTGCGTTTTCAGTGGGATGACACCCCTTCTCTAGCTTGTCATCTTTAGAACCCTGCCGTCCGATTAGTCAACTGAGGCCACCCGCGCCGCCTCCTCTGTCCCCTTTTGGCTTCAGGGCAGGCAGTAGCCTCTCTCCAAGCTTCTTGGGGGTGATACCATGTTTTACTTTGCGGATCTATTCCCCTCAATAAGTCAGGATAGACTAGTGCCGCGGGGCCTGTTCTGCTCAGTTTCTTTCCATTGGCAGAGTGTCCAGTAGCCTCTCACTCTTACATCTGGGGATAAAGCTGCCTTTGGTTGGGCCTGTGTTATGGTGCTAAGGGGGCTACATAGTCCTTTCTCCTAGATAGAACACGCTTCTCTGCAGGGTCCGTGGAGGAGACGTTGTGTGTGTATTTAATGTGCCCTGCTATTTATGGGAATCAGCGTTTGCATAGGTGTGTGCTTTTATGTTCACTCACCGCACTAGCTCCCCTTACCATTGTGCTGGGATGGGGGCCACGCCAAAGTCCCCGGCCAGAGGCACCCCTGGAGGGATTGCGGCGTGCTCCCCCCTATCCCGGAGTGCGTCGCAGTCAGTGATGGCGCTCGTGCGGTTGTACTGCTTCTCTGTTGCCGAGTGACCGTGCTGCCTCACCAGTTGCGCGATCCGGAATTCCCGATAGTTGGTGTGGGCTCAGCCCGACCTCCTCGTCTCCATCCATTGGTTTCCCTTTGTCGGCTTTCTTCTGCTTAATTCACCATTCCGTAGACTTCTCTGTTGGTGTAAATTCAGGTCTCAGTCTGCGCTCCTAATAATAAAGGATGGCCATTCTTCGCAGCGGTGAGCCCGATGCCAGCCCCACTGATCCCAGCGGAGGAGGTCCTGGCAATCTTCAGGGTGTGGCATTCTTCTCGGGTGCAGCTGCAATCTTGGTAAGTATGTTCTGCGGCCCATCTCCACTCAGCGATATTGGTTGGCAGCTTCCCCCAAGCTGCGGTGTGTTCATGTACAGGGCTATTTCATGCTCCTCTCTTAGCGCTCTATGCCATTGGCTTCTATAATGTGGGAATACTTGCAGTGATTCAGTGTTATTTTGTATGAACACTCTTTATTGCAGTATACGGTAATTGCATGTTTCTAGTTTCTTTATTTCTTTGTGCGCTTTCCTGTGTGACAGATATCGGTCTAGGTACTTGTCTGACTTCAAAGTGGATGAAACCATGTCAGACACCAATTTTTGGGATTGCCAGAGGATGACTGATCATCACACAAGGGATGTGGGAGCACCCACAGCCTATAAATGCTGTATGGGAAGGCGGCGATGAAAAAGAGATGGAGTTACGTACTCTACTCCTGAATAAGTCACATGAAAGTGAGTGTTGTCATTTATTTAAAGATGCTCTGAACTCAGTATTACTAAAGCCTGTTGTTCCAACAGTGTGCTGAAGAAGAAACCCAAGAAACAACGCTGGCATTTGGGACTGATAACATTGATGAACTATTCCTTGTCTGGCCAGATTAGTAATGTGCCACCTATGAGCTGTAGCTGTATGGGTTGCGCAAGTTTCTGGAGGCCAACAAGCCAATGTGACATTAAGGCCCTCATTACAACCCTGGCGGTCGGTGATAAAGCGGCGGTAATACCACCAACAGGCCGGCGGTAAAAAAATGGGATCACGACTACGGCGGAAACCACCAACACAGAAAGCCACCAGACAGGCGGAAGACAATGTACCGCCCACCACATCACAACCCACCAATCCGCCAGCTTTTCTGGGGCGGTACCAACGCCATCAAAAGCACGGCGGAAAGAGTACACAGAAGGGGAACCACTCACCTTTCGACACTCAATGAATAACCAGGGCGCCATGGAGCCGGAACTACAGGTCCTGCCGATGCTGGTGTATCTGCTAATACACCAGGAATATCAAAGAAGGCGGCGGCGACTACCACGGTGAGTACTGCACCTAGCACACAGGGGAGGGAGGAAAAAGAGAATGTCACACACACACAACACCCCTACCCCCACCCTCACCCACAACACCATACACACAAAAACATGCATCAACATTACATTTACACCCCGTAACACCCTGGAAGAACGCAAGGACAAAAGGAATTTAATTCATTCAGTGAAATATGCAGATAAAGTTAACGATGGAAACAACAGTATATGCAAATATTTATAATATGTACAGAAGGCCGTACACTATCCTTTGCAAATGTCCGTGGCCCAGCGGGCAAAAAAGCATTGGCGAAGCCCACACTTGACTCCTGCCTTAAAACGGCGAGAACACTGCAGGGACATCAAGTCGAAAACACACATGCACCTCAGGAGAAAGGGGAGGTGGGGGGGCACCTCAGCCGGAAGATGGTACTACACCACTGCTCCTGGAGAGGGCAACATGCCCACTGCTTGGTCCTGGGGAGTGCAAAGCCACAGTCTCTGAAGTCTCCCAAGTGGGTGCTCTGGCCACTGCTTGGTCCTGGGGAGTGCAAAGCCACAGTCTCTCAAGTGGGTGCTCTGCCCACTGCTTGGTCCTGGGGAGTGCAAAGCCACAGCCTCTCAAGTGGGTGACATGTTCCACTGGTTCTGGAGGGGGCTTAGTGCCCAGTGTGCTTCATTCTGCCAAGGAAAGTGATAGTGGATGCATATCTCCACTGGTTCTGGAGGTGGCCTTGTGCCCAGCCTGCTTCATCCTGCCAAGGAAAGGGATAGTGGATGCATATCTCCACTGGTTCTGGAGGGGGTCTTGTGCCTAGTCTGCTTCGTCCTGCCAAGGAAAGTGATAGTGGATGCATATCTCCACTGGTTTTGAAGGGGGCCTTGTGCCCAGTGATGCTGCATCTGGTGTGTGGCAGTTCCCATTCCCTCACCTGGGTGTCTGAGGCACGAGATGTGCAGGGAACAGATAGCATGATACTCCTTGGGTTTTCCTGCCCTTCCCCACCTTGGCAGACGCTGCTGGGACCTTGGTACTGCCAGATGCAGTTTTGGAGAAGGCCTTGCTGGGTGGGTCGTGCTCCTTGGCCGTGCTGCATGATGGCACCTTCTTCACCTTGGCAGGTGGCGGAATGTGTTGGTCCTTTGCAGGGGTTGGTGGCACACTGGCATCCCTGACGGGTGCCCCCTTTGATCCCCTGGGACTTGCAGGTACCACAGCGGATGCCGACTTGGTGGCTGAGGTGCTGGCCTCGGATCTTGACACCCTGGCCTGAGGGGAAGGACGGGGAGGGGAAGCGTAGTGAAGAGATCAAAATTTGCAAGGAAAAGTTTTCTAGACACACTGGGATGGGACGATGGAGAGGGTTTGGGAGTGGAGGAAGTGGGAGTGGTTGTAGGATGTGTCTTTCTGCTGAGTTTGGGTGAAGGTGCATGGGCTGGATGCTGTTGAGAGGTGGATGGCTGTTGGGTGGGTGCTTGTGTTTGTGTACTTTGGGAGGAGGGGTCACAGACACACTGGGAGAGGACACAGAGGACGTGTGCATGGTTGTGGGGGTGGTGACTGCTCGTGAGGGCTAGGTTGTGTTGGGCACGCTGGTGATGGATGTAGTGGATAAGGATGTAGTGCATGCAGGTGTGAGTGGAGACGATACTGGGGGGGTGGACGAGGAGAAGGAGGGGGACACAGTGGAGGCAGTGGATGTTGGTATGTCTGCATGAGGATGTTTGTGTAAGTGCCTGTGTGATGAAGTGTGGTGCTTGTGTTTGCCTGAGCCACTTCTGTGTGTTGATTTGGATGATTGTAGGTCTGAAGGTGTGCTTGGGATAGGCTGGGGTTGAGGGGATTGGGACTGGGTAAATTAAGTTGGAGGGGGGAGACTAGACACAGGGACAATGGCTGCCATCAGTGCTGAAGCCAGAGCCTGAAATGCTCTCTGTTGGGCCGCCACACCAGAATGAATGCCCTCCAGGTATGCATTTGTTTGTTGCAAATGCCTCTCGACACCCTGGATGGCATTCAGAATGGTTGACTGCCCAACAGTGAGGGATCTCAGGTGGTCAATAGCCTCCTCACTGAGGGCAGCAGGGTTGACTGGGGCATGGCCTGAGGTGCCTGGGGTGAAGGAGATGCCCACCCTCCTGGATGAGCAGGCACGAGAAACACGCTGAGGGGCTGCTGGGAGGGTGGTGCTGGCATGGGGATGGCGGTTGTACCTGTTGTTGGGGTGGGCACAGAGGTGTCCGCCACTGCCAGGAAGCTTCCATCGGAGGAGGAGTCGCTGTCACTGGTCTCCCCTCCTGTCCCCGTAGTGGTGCTCCCCTTGCCCTCCGTCCCACTGGTGCCTTCACTCTCGGTGGTTTTGCCCTCATGGGCCATCTGGGATGCAGCTCCCTCTGTCGCCGGTGCCTCTGCTCCTCCGCCAGATTATGCTAATGCACACCAGGACAGAGTGACAAAACAAAAAGGGGGGGGGGAGAGGCAGAGGATACACTTGGTCAATTCCAGCAACAACACTACCGTTGGCGTACACAACACAAAGGGAGCTGCCCTATGCACTAGGCCATGCCCAACCAGTCACTAAGGTAGTCACAAGGCCATGGGGTACAATGCCTAATGCCAGCATCTGCACACCTGACACCCACAGGACCCTGCCCAGTAGTATATGCCTACTTACACCATTGTGTTTGGAATGCTTCAGAGCCTGAACACAAGGGACCTATCCTGCCATGATCGCCCTGGCCTAGGGGCACCCACAGCCCACATCCCCCACCCAGCTACCTCCTATAGCGTGCAAAGTCAGGATTCAGAATCTGTACTCACCTCCTTGTGGCTGCTGTGATGCCCTCAAGCGGCCATCCAACTCCATATAGGCCACCGCCAGGATGCGGAACATCAGGGGGGTCATGGTGCGACGGGCACCCCTTCCACGTTGGGAGGCCAGCCCCAGCTGGGCCTCCACCGTTTTCTTGGTCCAGCGGCGCAGGTCCTCCCATCTATTGCGGCAGTGGGTGCTCTGCCTGTGAAGACCCCCAGGGTCCACACCTCCTTGACGATGGCACGCCAAATACCCTTTTTCTGGTGGGTGCTGACCTAGAGGGAAAAGACAGCAGAAAAGGAAATTACTCACCGGACCGGCATACTCATTGCCCCCCAGTTCCCACCCATGCCCTGACGCACATACACTGACCACCTCTCATGCAGCACTCAGGCCAGGATGCATCAGCACCCCCCAACATGTGGCTTACATCCACACCACTCCAACATGCATTGCCCACACATCATGCTCACAGTGTACTCACCTGTTTGTCTGGAGGACCGTAGAGTAACGTGTACTGGGGTAGGACCTCATCCACCAGTTTCTCCAACCCCCCCGCAGTGAAGGCAGGGGCCCTTTCTCCAGACACTGTAGCCATTGTCGCTTCCAGACTCAGGTCACAGCAGCACTTGCAGTGTAGGTCCTCTCCTGTTGACGGTCAGGTAGCAAGTGAGTGAATAGTTAGAAGATGGCGATGACGTCCGCGGCGGTGCGTACTGTCACCGCCGGCGTACATCGCCATTGGCTCCTAAAACCCATAGGGCCCAATGATAACCAATGCAAAGTAGAGTGGCGGTCATCCCCCGCCTACCGCGACAGCACACAACGCCAGCACACTTACCTCATTTCCACTTGTCCCTCCTCACAGGTGAGGCAGCCGCCATTTCAGGGGGGCACATGGCATGGCAGCTAACTGCGTCACAGCAGACATTGGCCCATCAACTGACTCTAGACTTCAGATACTGCGTGTGTGCCCTAAATTCTGCAACAGTTGTGCATTCTATGTGAAAATATGACCTTCTGCTCACCCTTCTCCTCCATAGGCTACAACCGCTGAGGCAGATGATGAGATGACGGCATCCTCTGGTGTACAGACCCCTGGTGGACCTGTCGACAATGGAGGACAGACACATTATCATCACATACAGACTTGATCGTGCCACAATTCAAGAACTGTGTGCACAATTAGAGCCAGACCTGAAGTCAGCTATCCGCCAGCCCACAGGAATATCCCCTCTAGTGCAGGTTCTACCAGTGCTGCATTTCCTGGCAAGTGGTTGCTTTCAAACTACAGTGGCAATGGCATCAGGGATGCTAATGTTCTCCAACGTGTTGTCCAAAGTGTTGTCTCCCCTGCTGAAACACATGCTCAGCTACATCGTGTTCCACCAGGTGGATGGTTTGGCCACAGTGAAAGCTGACTTCTATGCCCTGGGACATATCCCCAACATCATTGGTGCCGTTGATGGTACACATGTGGCATTTGTTATCCCCCGGAGAAATGAACAGGTTTACAGGAATAGGAAAAGCTATCACTCGATGAATGTGCAGATGGTGTGTTTGGCGGACCAGTACACCTCCCATGTGAATGCCAAATATCCTGAATCTGTGCATGACGCCTATATCTTGAGAAATAGCAGCATCCCTTATGTGATGGGCCAACTCCAGAGGCACCGGGTGTGGCTAATAGGTGAGCCCATGTTCCCCACCCAGTGTCTGTTGGTACATGTGTGTGGGTTTGGCCCTAAGGGTGAGTGTCTGGCTAACAGGTATCCCTCGATATTTACAGGTGACTCTGGTTACCCCAACCTCTCATGGCTACTGACCCCAGAGAGGAATCCCAGGACAAGGGCAGAGGAACATTACAATGAGGCACATGGGCGTACAAGGAGGATTATTGAGAGAACCTTCGGCCTCCTGAAGGCCAGGTTCCGGTGCCTCCATCTGACAGGTGGATCCCTGTACTACTCACCGAAGAAGGTGTGCCAAATCATCGTAGCATGCTGTATGTTGCACAACCTGGCCTTGAGACGTCAGGTGCCTTTTCTGCAGGAGGATGAGCCTGGAGATGGTCTTGTGGCAGAGGTGGAGCCTGTGGACAGTGAGGAAGAGGAGGCAGATGAAGAAGATGTGGACAAAAGAACAAACATTATACAGCAGTACTTCCAGTGACACACAGGTATGAGACTGTAACTCAACTTTACTTTTCAGTAATCTTTTGGACATTGTACAAGGCAGCCTCTTAACCTCTGTCTATGGACACTGACTGTACCCTTTGGATTCTCTATTCTCAGCTCTGTGTGCCCCATTCTGACTCCTGCTATATGTACTGCTGCCCACCAAAGGTCATCCTGTAGTATATTTTACTGCATATACGTTGCAATGTTTTCATAATGTACTAATACATTTTTCGATTCATGACACTGACTCCAGTATGGTATTTGTTTCAAGGGTGTTTATTTTTGTGCCAATAAGTGTGGGGGTTTGTGCAAGGGGCTGGGGTGATGGTGGAGGAATGTCCAGTTAGAGTCCAGTCTGTTGGTATCACAGGTGCAATGTCCAAGGGGACATAGGAAGTGGAACAATGGCATGTCAAGGTGGACAGGGTGACATAGTGGGACAGAAGGGTGACTATTATGAGAGTCTTATTTCCTGGTGGGGGTCTTGTCAATGTTCTCTGTCTTCTGCCTAGATCACAGGGACCATTTGCTGAGTGGTTCTCCTTCTGCATGGGGTGGGGTGCTGGTGGCCTGTTGGCCCTGTGGCGGGGCCTCCTGTCCACTATCGCTGGCGGAGGTGGAAGGCTGTTCCTTGGACGACTCATGCTCAGGCTGGTGAAACAACTCAGGCGCTGAAAATTGTCATGTAGCTTTCGTCATACAGCGGAATCAAGATGATGAAAGATCTCAACTCTCATGTGCCTGTCTTGCCTCCTCAGAGGGTGTGGTAATGCCGTTGACATGGAAGAACCCTTAGGAAAGGGGATGTGAGTAGACTGCTGAGACTCTTCTGATCAGGCACTCTGGGTCTTGTTTCCAGAGTTCCTTCTCTGTGATATGGCTCTACTTTAGTCTGTCAAGAAATAACAAGTGTCAAGCTCAGATATTAAACCAGCACCTTTTACCACCTCCCACTCCCAACCTAATATCTGTGCCACTTCCCAACAATTGGCATTTGACCAGGCTACTTTGACACCAACTGGAACACTGCTGGGTTACACAAAATAGAGTGGGAAGCTTTAAAGGTGGTAGCTGGGGGAGGGAGAGTCTCAGTACCACCTATGGTACTAGAAAGAAATTGGAGCAGGAACTGTAAGAAGGGGAGGAATCCCTTATTCGACTGTAGCAACGGACAATGAGTCAGGCACCAGGAGATGCAGAACTGACAGAGGCACACCAATGGGTTGCGTCCACTTAGGATTATATTGTCATGTAAGGAGAAATTACAGCCAGCGGCCCCACATGGAGGAGGACTGGTTTGGACGAATGCTAGTGTGGTTGCTCAGACGTGAAAGGCCCCTACCGGTGAGTCTTTCCCTTAACCGACCAGACGGTGGAATGGATGTAGGGCAGGCATCGATTAACTAGCTGCTGAAAGATCACCTGACAGAGGTATATGCAACACTGGTAGGCAACAGAGCGCACGGAGTGGCAGATTATTTAAATAGAGTTGCGGTCCCTCGACTGATGCAGGCCCAGAAAGAGGGGCTAAACGAGGACATACATATGGAAGAGCTACAAGAGGCGTTCCGAGACATGGCCCGCGAGAAATGTCCAGAACCTGGTGGTCTCTTGGTTGAATATTTCAAGGCATCATCTGCTCCCCTGCTTCTTGCACAGTTGGAGACCTTTCGTGAAACAAGGACCAACAAAGTCTTGCCATTCCATAAGCAAGAGGCCCTAATAATTATGCTTTTTAAACCTGGCAACAACACTTGTTCATGCCGACTGCAGTCTATGCGCAATGTAGACATTAAGCTACTCACAAACGTTTTTGCACTGCGATTAGGCTGAGTGGTCCACAATTAGTAGACAGGAACAAATACAACTTCATGCCTTGTAAAGGCATCCACACGAACCTGCGGAGACTATCTCATGTGCTGCACGAACCCCGGGGCACAGCAGTGAAGGCAGCATTGGTTGCCTTGGATATTGAGAAGGCATTTGATACCCTTTCATGGCACAATCTACGGGAAGTACTGCAGCAGATCAGACTGGTCCGGGATTTTTATCCTGGGTGCTCCTTTTATATATACGGAACCCAGGGCGAGGGTGCACATTGGACAGGTGGTGTCTCAATATATAGAGAATGACCTGGCAGGGTATCCCACTGTTCCCACTCCATTTTGCACTCGTCATGGGTCCATTGGTGATACATCTGAGGGCCGAACTTAAAGATTAGCGTGTACAAGTGAGTGACGTGACACATACTGTGTCAGTGTACACCACCACAAAATAGTGCTTTTTCCTCTTGTGTCCTTAGTTGACAGTGAGAAGGCTGACCTCTTTGCTGTGGGAGATGCAGCAGTTCCATTATTTGGGATGCAGATAAATCATGACATACACCAAGAAGTTAAATATGGGGAGGATGATGGATGGCCTCACAGCTTCCATACAATTCTGGAACAGACTACCACTGTCGGTTATGGGCAGGGTGGCGTTAGCAAAATTATCCTGCTGCCCCGGTGCCTCTACGCTACATACTACTTAACTCCTTATTTAGGTGGCTTCATGGGCTTATGGTGTCCCTGGTGTGGGCAGGGAAATGGAGCAGGGTCCGTCTGGAGGTCTTAAAGCTGGACCTCACCAAAGGCGGGCTAGGCCTCCCAGATCTTAAGCTATACTACTTGGTTGGTTTGCTCCAATATGCTGCTGAGATCAGCTGCAGCAGACAAACTTCCCAGGTTACTCATGCATGGCCGCAGACTGCCAGCAGGTACCCCCTTTATAGTTTTGCAGATCGCACAAGCATGGGAAACGTCAGTCACTCATGTTCTGAGGTGAATGCCATACACTAAGCTTCTCCACATTTTCTTGGTTGTGCCCTTTCACACACATACAAAACTCCATGATGTTTCACGAAGGACAGAGGGTGGATGTCAGAGGACAGGATATTTGTTTCTGAATGATAATTTCATGACGTTGGAGGAAGCAGGGATACACTTTGGTATACATATGGAGCAATGTTTGCAATACACAAGTGTGTCCCACATAGCCCAGGAAATATGGACTACCTTCTCAGAAAAACCCAGTAAATCACACATCCTGAGGCTGATATTGAACCCTGGGTCCACAAGGGGTATCATCTCCCAGTTATGCACTGCCCTTAAGAATGAAGACAGATGGATGGAACATCTGCACAAGGTCATTGGAAAGGAGACCTGGAGAGCCCACTCCGAGAAGGAGAGTGGAGACGTGTTTGGGTGCAGGCGCAGAAAGTGCCCAGCAATGCAAGATTTAAATTGACACAATTTTACTACTTACATAGAGCATACCTGACACCCCAAAGTCTGGGGATTTGTCAGATGCGGGGTGTCCCTGTCTGATTTTGGACATGTTATGTGGACATGCCATGTAGTTAGACCCTTTAAGTAGGTGATATTGCAGAAGGTGTGGAGAGTGATGAGAGCAAAAGCTGAACCAACACCACAACATTGGTTACTGGGAGTGTTGCAACTCCCTAAAAAGGTAGCAAGATGAGATACAGATTTGCCCCCAGCTGGGTCTGGTGCTTGGCAGACGGCATATTGCATATTACTGGGCAAGGTCAGTACCACTGAAAAGGGGTTATTGGAGGGCTGATCTACTGTAGTGGGCAATGGCTGAAGAGTATTGGCTCTGGAGGGTCCTCTCAGATGAAAATGCTGAGAGGGACCTAGAGATCTTCTGGGAAAAGGCACTGAAGTGGTGGTCAGTGGATCTGCTCCAAGATCACTGTAGGTTTCAATGGCGGCCACTCACATGGTGGTTGAGGACTGAGTTGAATCCCACCAGACCCAAATGGCCACCGTCACCCTTTAATGAAGGCTAAATGACACTAGAGGCTAATTGGGTGAGTGAGGGGTGCTTTGAGATATGTGATGCTAGATGACACAGCGTCGCTGAGTGCCCTACCCTCCTCTTCACCCTTTGCTCCTCCGGACAGTTTGACACGCAGTGTCGACCATTGTGTGTATGTGCTTTTGTGTCGCTTCCCCCTGCCCTCTCATGGGCTTCTCCCCTTCTCCACTCGGGCGAGACTGGACACCCATAATGGATGAACCCCTAGAAGATGAGATACCACTATGCTTAAGATCTGTTTAATTGTTCTTGTTTTAACTCAGGGCGTTACCCTGATAGTTCTACTGCTTCTATTATATGTACCATATTGTTTGCACATCAAAATGTGAGTAAAGAAATTTGAAAAAAAATATTTAGTTCAAACCTAGAATTAATACAATAACATTTTACAACTCATTAAGTCGTCAACATAATTGTATATTAAAATAATGAATTTAAATACATTTGTATAATTTACAAATAATAATGGTTAAATAATACTTTTAAAACATCCACTCTCACTACCATTTATATGTATTATGTAGTAAATTATGTTAAATATATTTTTTAATTAATTTCAATTATTTTTAATTTCTAAATAAAAGTTTAAACATTTAAATTATTTTATTTAACAATATCCCTTCAATGCCAAATAAAATATAATTGGTTGTGATGTTTTGAGAGATGTCTTTCAGTAGTACAATGCTAGCAGGTGTTCAAAGATCCTCATGAGGACTGGGGAAATAGTGCGACCAATATACTGTAAATCACTTGGATATTGTAAAATATACATACATGCAACATGTGAGGGCTTCTTGCTTCCTCCTATCTGTAGAGTGTGTTAGTATCGCAAATCTGTTTAGCATGAAAAAGCTCCTTGTGTGGCAGAGTCTATTTTATTCTAACAGGAATGGAGGATACTATTGCCTGTGGTTTCTGTCCACAATAGTTTACTCATCAGTATTTTCTCAATTACTTGTACCTTAATATCTAGATAATAAATCTCAATCCTGCTGAAGAATGCAAAGGTTAGATTAGGGTCATTAATCTGTAATGAATTCATGAAACCTTTATCATCCTTACTGTCCCATCCCCAATTAGTAATACATTAACAATAACACAATACATACCAAGATGTGTCTAGTCATGTCTGTTATCAGGGGTCCAAACTACCTCCACCCTCCATCAAAGAGTTGCAGGGGGTGAAGAAGGTGCCCATCACAGTACTAGACAGCTGTCTAAAGAAAGTGTGTTTTCAAATGGGGAAATATAGTTGTATAAACAAAAATAAGTCATATTCACGAGCACACTTGTGTGTTTGTATTGATTAATCAGTCTCCATTTAAGAAATTGACTGCAGGCTCTAAGATCCTGGTCATACTGGGTGAAAGTGCACTGAGAGTTGAAATCTGCATTCATGAGCAGGTGAGATGATTCCTACAGAATGTCTATTTTTCTGGAGAACCCCAATGCTGCCTATTCAGTAGGATGTCAAATTAGCACAAAAAGAAACAGGAAATGATTGTGGTAAAGCCTCCCCCCCTCTATTGGAACATACAATGGGGTGATAGATAGATAGATAGATAGATAGATAGATAGATAGATAGATAGATAGATAGATAGATAGATAGATAGATAGATAGATAGATAGATAGATAGATAGATAGATAGCTCTGTAGTTAGGGTTAGGATTTTCTTCTGTGGGAAATCTGTTTTTTTATCATCTTACAATTTTGGTGTTCTTAATGAATTCAGTGATCCAATCACATGCCTTGGATTCCAATGGATAGATTTGCAAATGTTCCTAAAAATTGAATATATATTTTGTAAATCCTGAAAAAACGAAAGCAATAAAAAACTCACAGTGCACATATGTGTGGCAAAGATTATGCATAGTGTGCAATGTGGACCCTGGAGCCACCACTACTGGAAGGTTGTTTGCAGGGTCAAATGCAGTGTGCAGTGGAGTCTTCTGTGTGTGAAGGGTTTAGCAACACCTGCTGCACACAACTAATGGTATTGTGCAGTGGAGTTGCTTTCATAGAAGATGGATATTTTGAGGATTTCGGTGTACTACATGGTATGGCTAGGAAGACCTACCTTGCAGTACACTCGCAAATGCTGTTGTGGGTCCAGTCAGGTATGTTTACTTAACCTTAAGCTCAACCCTTTGTAGCTGTGGCTGCGATCAGTAAGGCTTAGCAAAGGAACAATGTGTAAAGCATTTAACAGTACCAAACAACAGAGTAAGAAAGTCACACAACACAAAAGAAACAAGACACTGATTTATACAAATAGAGCAGATTTTCATACATTTTGAGAGACCTAAATCATCAAAATCCATTGGAGTGCTCAGGAGATACAGATTTTAGAAATACATAGCCTTTCATGTCAAGCGCAAACAGGCATTGGCCAACAAAAAGTTTGGAAACTTCTGAAAAGTTTGGAAAAATTTGGTCAGCAACTCCGGCCTGAGTTGGTCAACCAAGTCTGGCAGGACAGATGTCCAGGGAGCCAAAAAATATACTTTGGACAGCTACCTGGCCACTCAAGTTCAAGATCTGAACTTTACAGTATGACCACCAAAGATGACAATGGAGTTGTCCTTATGCTGAGGGATGCACTCTAAAAGATGCTCAAGGATGCTCCTGATGGTGTGCGGTCTATGGAGGTGAAGTCTAGTTGAGTCCTCGGCCCCCAGGTGAGTGGGGGTGACTCTGTTCATAGATCTCGGGGTCCCATGAAGTCCTCTATGCAGGGTTCCAAGAGCTGCCAAGACAGACCTTGTGCTTTTGCAAGAAAGCAATCACAGTGCAAATCTTTGGTGGAAGCTAGTGTCCCTCTTGGTCGAAGAATCCAGTCACAACCAACCTTCATAGGTCCAGCAGGCACATGTCCACCTTTTGGCTATCTCTGAATTGTCCTTTGGGGTGCCTGGCATCGGGTAGCAGCAAAACCTCTGCGGTGGCAAGCATAGATGCGATTTGGCCTCTTTCAACTTTACTGTCCCCAGTGCCGTTCTTGGGTGGTCAGCAAACTGACCCTTGGAGTCTCTGCTGCGGACTGGGAATCAGCTATTCCTAGAGTCAGGCATGCAGGCTAGGTCCAAACTCTGCCAGACCACAGTACAGCACGTGCAGTCACTCTGGAATCGCAGCCTCTCTTTGTGTGCTTCCAATGGGTGCAAACTGGTCTTCTTCTTGTCCTCCTTCCAAGTCCAGCGAGTACTGAGGGTCAGTGGGTCAGAGGTGCCATATTTATCCGAGGAAAGTGCCCTGAGGGGACCACACAGTCACTAGCCAATGGGCTACTGGGTTCCCTCCTAGCTAGTGATACATTTCCTGTGATGTGTGGCATCTGGCTATCCCAGAATACTACATTCTTGCCCCTTCAAGATGCCACAACCCTTCCTCAGGGCGCAAGGTAGCCCACCCACGATGTGTGGTTACCTGACGGCAACGCACCCATGGTAAAATCGGTTTGGGAGTAAATTTCCCCTCTCTGGCCCTGTCTCCATGCATTCTACAGGAACAAAAGGCATCCTGTTCAGGGGTGTTAGGCTGAGCAGCCTATAAACGGTGGCTTCCGCTTTGAAGCTCACCTGTGGTCTAACCTTCCCCCCGCCCACCTCCTGGTAGAGGAGGTGACATCTCAATGCTGAGGCACTGCCTTTTTTCCTGAACCTGGGAGTCATTCACATGTCTCCCAGGTAGTCAGAAAGCTGTCTGTGTGTTTGGGCCCTTGTGAGGCTACTGGACAAGCTAAGCAGAGAGTGGCAACTTTCTACAAGTTGCCTACCTTTTTAATAGTGACATTATTCTCGACCTGGCCATCAGGTCGCATTTAATGCCACAATTAATTGGATACCTTACATGACGCAGTTTGGTAGTCCCAGTCAAAAGTTAGCATGGTTGGGATCCTGGTAATTGTGCATAATCCAATGGGGCTACCAACTTTACCCACAGCAAAACGGCAATTTGGAAGTGTTGCTGTTAAGACATATAACGAAACCTATGTCTTACTTAACAAAATGCAGCTCCCTGCCATAGGGCTCCATAGGGCTTCCTTGGGGGAATAATATAATATTAAGGCATGAGGTGACGCTGCCATTGGTTTGAATGACAAAGTCAAACTGGCAGTGAAAACACTATCCTTCCAGTCTGCAGTGGCAGGCTTGGAGCCATTTTTTACCTTGTCACAAGAAGGGTGGCACAATCAGTGCTGCAGCCCTGAGTGGACACTATGGGGGTCATTATGACTTAGACGGACGGAAAAGCCCATCCGCCGAAGTCCCGATGGTCAGGTTGCCGCAAGTGTGGCCGCCTTCCGCGGGCCCCATTAAGAGTATCCCACTTGGTCAGCTGGTGGAAGCAGTGTTTCTGCAGCTGGTCCAGCGAAAAACAGCCTACAGCATTCTCCCCGGCTCATAATACAGCCAGCGGCAATGCTGTAGTGCATAGGGTGGAACACAGATTCCCCCGGATTACTTAAGATTCATTGCTCCTAGATCTGGGTTGGCACTTAAAGGTATTCAGGTCTTGGAGGAAGTGAATGATGCAGATTACCAAGGAGAACATAAAGTAATTTTGTTGAATAGTGGAGACACTGACTTGATGTTACAACCTGGAGACAGAATTGCTCAATTGTTATTATTCCAGTGTATGGAGGAGTAGTTAAAAAGGGGACTGCCCCAGCCCTTCTTACAGTGTATGGGGAGGGAGGTTTTGGCTCAGCTATCAAAAATCCTAGTGCTAAGGTGTGGGTATAATCCCCAAATCATCCTCCTGAACCAGCTGAAGTTATAGCAAAGGGCAGGGACAATATTTTATCAGTCATGAAACCAGAACAGGAAAACTGGGAATACGTACCAGCTGATAAATGTTATTTGCGAGAATGATCATACTTGTCTCTTTTACAAATCATACTGCAAGGTGTCTTTGTACTGCTTGTACCACCTGGTCGATGTTCGGCCGTGTCCATGTGGGGTCGGGAGGGACCCTAAACCCCCAGCTCCGAAGTGATTGACAGACCATGCCGATTGACACCTTTACTGCATTTAAATGAGAACATCTGGATGCATCTGGCATGTACCGTGTTCAGCAGATAGGATTTCTGCATGACGAATATGAAAAGTACTGTTGATGTTATTTCAACATGTTTGGTCGCCATACTGACTCCTGCCAGCGTATTGCTGCACATCTTCTTTAATGCCACCAACAAAGATGAAACCGTGGAAGAAAGTGCTGCATTACCTCACTTCATGCCCAAAAAGTATTGTAGGTTTTGCCAAGAGGTAACGGATGAAAAATAACATAACCCATGTGATTACTTACAGCATTACTACCGGTGATGTTTGCTACAACTACCTTGCAACACTTACAAAATCAAAAAACTTGCTCAAATGCGTCTTGAAGCAACAATGGGGTCTCCTCAAGAGATCCCGTGGGAACAATGAGTACTGTGTCAGCATAGAAATTATAAAATGTGTACAAATGTGAATAATAGCATGTCTTGCCAACACATTGTGACTGCTGCTAGTCCATCAAACAAGTTAAACTACCAGTGGGGTGGCTGTTCTCTTGTGGAAATACCACCTATACGTACATTCCTGCCAATATAACTGGAGGACCACGTGTTTTTACGCGGATAGGACTTATGTTTCCATTTCACTCTGTATCACATCAGCAACTCATAAGAGAAGCAATTCAATTAAGTGAAGACTGTGACTCTGAAATTCAGTTATTATCTAAGTCAGAGTTTGTAAGCTTACTTGTTTCTATAGTAGGAGTTCCGAGATTAGCTGTTTATAATGCTCGAGTTATTAACAAGTTAGCATGTTTGATGGTCAAGAATATTAATATTACATCCATCGCCTTGGCCGAGTAACTACTAGATATACGAGGCACTAGAAGAGCTGCATTGCAAAACAGGGCAGCCATTGAATACTTGCTCTTGAAGCATTATCATGGCTGCTCAGAATTTGAGAATATGTGTTGCTTCAATTTGTCAGACCACTCCACCTCTAGTCAGTCCCACATTGACGCTTTGCATGAATTGGTGAAGGGAGTAAACAAAGATGTAGATAAAGGGTGGTGGGACTGGTTATTTAGCTGGTTGCCTGATTTTGGGCAATTACGCACTATTCTAGATGGAGTACTCACTTACGCACTATTCTAGATGGAGTACTCAAAGTGATTTGTATTATAAGAAGAATGCTATGTTGCTGTATACAATGCATACCTTACCTGCTTGAAATTTTTAGACCAAAAGGGTTACTTTTAGACCAGTATGTTTTGAGAGTCACTGGTCAAAAGGTGGAGTGTAGTGCTATCTGTATTTAGCCACTGACTCCATCTTGACCACTGACTCCATTTTGTGCTTAGCTTAGCTTCAGGTGCTGTCACACCTGTGGTGCAGGTATTTTTCCACAAAATTTATTTTCTACACTGAACGTGTTTTAGCGTCTTCTCACCAGCACCGGGTTCCACTGTGCAGAAACATAACATGTGGGATGTTGACAGTAGATGTGATACAACAGTCTTAGCTCTTTAATGTTTTCAATGTTTTCATTAAGGAAAAGTACAGCTCCTCTGCCTCTGGAATGCGCATCAGGGCAAGGCCCGTTCCTTTGCATGTTTTCGACGCAGACCGAGTACAGCCAGTGCTTTAATTTCATAACTGACAATAGGGGAGAGGGAGGTTGCCAGAACCTTCCTCTTGGGTTTGTTTAAGGCATATAAGGTGGGGAAGCTTAGCGCTGAGGCAGAAGTAACTCATTTTGGCGGTGGACGTGCTGCCCAGAACAAAGTCCCATCGTGAAGCTTCTCCTGTCTTAGCTGTCCGTGGTTCCACAGCTTGACATTGTCACCAGGATGGTGTTGTTGGATTTGATTCCCATGGTGATGCATTTTTATTCCTAATTATTTAGCTTGACTGTGCATATATATAGATATTTATTTTTTTCACTGCATACATATTCATTGTTGAAGCATTGTACTTTTTTATGCTTGTCATTGTCTAACTACTGTGAGTATTTTAGCAAGTACATGTGTTTTTTTGCAGTCAAATTAAATGCTCATGTTCATAGTTGCATGTGCTTAATTTTGATATCTGGGAAGTGCCTTAATAAATTCATTACTCAAACTAGGAGTGCTGCATTCCTTGACATCGTTTTCCTCTTACTTTGAAGCAAAGAGAACATATGGTCAACTATTTATTGTTGTTTTCATGTTTTAAAGTACACCTTTAATCATCTTCTTCTCCTCTTTAGGAGAGTTATTAGTTTACCTCTTCCAGCAGAGAAAGAGATGAAGTGCGTCCTAATCGGCCTATTTAGTTCTCCCTCACACTTCTTTGTACCTCTGTTGAGAATGCTGTAGACTGGAGCCATTCCTACTGTGAGAAGCATCATTTTATGCAAAGACCATGTCTGGAGAGCAACCAGGAAAGGGCACCCTATACTGGTTCTGAAAGTGCAGACAATGGATACACCTATCCTCACTGCTTTTGCTGTATAAAAGTGGTACCGTACTTGGTGTTCTAGTTCTAAGCCCTCTTCGGCCAATGAAAGGAGTGCTCCACAGAATATCCATAGTGCTACCATGCTATAAGGTTCTGATGTTTACTTGAAAGTCTGTCTCCCACTGGGGCGGTCACATCAGCTGACTCTGACCCCTTGCTGAAGAGCTACCTACCTGTCCTGAAGAGCGTAGAAGCCAGACTGCCCAAAGGGCAAGAAAAGGAGCATTCCAACCCTGCAGGAGTACCTGTCCATGAAGAGTGAGGTACAGTTGGTCCTATTGGGTTTTGTGACTGCCAAAAGAGGAGGATTAAAGCGGGCGATCTATATACATTGGTATCTGCTGAACTACAGTCTCTCCAGAAATGGTTCCTGCAAGTAAACATGATGAATTGTCCTGAGATCGCCAGGCCTATAATCTAAGTCTGAATCAACCTGTGCATGGTTATTGTGATTAGAAGATGATTGCCTGTAGGTGGCTGTGTTATCCAGAAGGTGATCGGCCTGCACGTGGCTGCACTGCCAGAAGGAGAACTGCATAGGCCTGACTGTGACCTCACTGCAGGAAGGAAATTGGCCTGTTAGTGGCTACTCAAGTCACTGAGAACCTGCCCCTCACATGGTCCACCTGTTCAATAGCCAAATCAAGCCCTCTGTGGGGATTAGGACCACTGAATTTGCAGTTAACCCTGAAACTGCGTATTCTGGGAGAGCACCAGCATCCAGGAAGAGGACCTGAGACTGAACTGCCAGTGAGTGTGCCTCCCCCCCAAAAGTAGGGCAAATTGAGGATGCTGAGACAAAGTTGAGTGACTGCCTGAAAAAAAATATTCAACTGCAGGTGGTAAGAACTGAGCAACTGAATTGTATGGGAACTAAAACCAATGAACTGTGAGAGACTAATGGCCAGATGTAGAAAGCTTTTTGCATGGTGCAAACTGCGAAAATCACAGTTTGCGCCATGCAAAAAGCCGTTTGCGATGCACTTTCACAATTTGCGAGTCGGTAAAGACTCGCAAATTGTGAATGCGACTCGCAAATAGGAAGGGGTGCTCCCTTCCTATTTGCGACTCGCACCGCAATGCTAAATTGCTTTGTGACCGCGAATGCGGTCGCAAAGCAATTCGCAGTTACCACCAATGTCACACTGGTGGTAACCCATTCGCAAAAGGGAAGGGGTCCCTTTGTGAATGTTGCCAATAAGGGTTTTTCAGAGCAGGCAGTGGTCCAGTGGACCACTTCCTGCTCTGAAAAACCAAAACCAAAAGGTTTCGTTATTTTTTTTATTTTGCAACTCGTTTTCCTTTAAGGAAAACGGGCTGCAAAATAAAAATAAAAAAACTGCTTTATTTAAAAAGCAGTCACAGACATGGAGGTCTGCTGACTTCAGCAGGCCACCATCCCTGTGAGTGCAGGGACTCGCTATGTGGTCGCAAAATGTGACCCACCTCATTAATATTAATGAGGGGGGTCTTTGCCACCCCATAGTGACTCGCAGTCGGTGTCTGAGACACCGTACTGCATCCGATTTTGCAAATCGGAAATTGCGAGTCGCACCGACTCGCAATTTCCGATTCACAAAATCGGACTTTGCTACATCTGGCCCAAAGCTCTGAACCTGAGCTCTAATTTGGTCACCAACACTGTCTCTTTTTTAAGGTGTGTCTGTTACACTAAATCAGCACGTGCACCCAGTGGACATAGGAATCCCTGTTTAATATGAATTCAGACGAAACCCCATTAATGATCATACTTCTTTTCTAATTAGGGTGGCAAGCATTACGAATTTAAGAGGCCTTGTTTCGAGTTTGGCAGACATGGTACTTCGTGTAAAATGTGTCAAATGTGCCACCTACACTATTACATGTGCATTGTAGACAATGACACTCTTATTAGAGTGACTGGGGCATCTGTCACATTTTGCCAGAATATCCTGTCAGCCAAACTCGAAATACGGCCCAAAGTGTTTTACACATCAGCATCATTTAATGCTAAATATCAGACACACTCACCTCCAGAAAAGTATCTACAAATGGTCAAATTGCAGCTCTCTGTCCAGTGCACATCTTTCCATATCTAATAACTGAGTTGTAGATGAATGAATGTGGTTCTCCTTTCTGGGACGCACAAATGCAAATCTTAGACGTATAGATATCAATGACTAAAACGCATCCCAGTTTCCATGATGGCACATGCAATGCAATTGTAAGTTTTGCCAACTTGAGAATAATTTTTTGCAAACTTCCATTCTCAAAATGGGATGCAATTCATTTTCCGTCTCCTTGCCCATAGACAAAAACTAGAAACTTTCTAGCTCAAATTGCAACATTATGTGTGACTGGAATGTCATGTGTGTCAGTTTTCTGACTGACTCTAACAGAATTTCAACATAGGTGCTCCTAACAGTGATAGAGCGCATTGCAGGTGATTTAGTGAAATTTAAAGTGCACAAAATGAAACATATACAAATGCCTGGTAACAATGTATCAAATGAGGACAATCAACTCCATAGACCCGATTTGTATAGGGAGCATTGGATGCCCTGTTCCTTTCCAATGCGATATCTTCTGAATTTCCCTGCCAGCATGAGATGATTCCCAGTGGTTTTAATCAGAATTTTCAAGGCCTGAATATCACCTTAACTGAATACCTATGGATTCTCACGAAATATAATATGGGAATTGATGCCGTGAAGCACATCCTCCTTCCTTGAACCTTTTCCAAGGCACTGGTTTCAATCCTAGAGGATCAGCTTCTCACAGATTTGCATTGATATCAGTTCAGTTGTTCCTCCTGGCTGAAGTTCCTAGTCCTCATGATGACCCTTTAGTAAATTGTTTTCAGGGGTCGAAACTTCGACAATTGTTTACAATGGACTGGTTCTAAAAAGAGTTTTGCAAAGGACTTCAGTAGTGACCATTCTATGGAATTGATTGTCCTCATTTGGCACATTGTTACCAGGCATTATATATATTTCATTTTGTGCACTTTAAGGTTCACTAAATCACCTGCTTCTATGTTTGAAGTTAAATTTTAAATCATGTTTATTTCCTTTATTGTCCGTTGGAAACTATGATTAATGTCCATTTTTTTAAATAAGGATTTTTTTGTAATAAAATTTTAGACATTCTACCCTATCTATTGAAGACATAGTCTAAATCATTGCCGTGGAAGTCTAGGCTTATACTTCCTCCCATTTGTGCATTAATAATTCCCTTTCCCAAGTCCTAGAGTCACTGGGTTGCCCCTTATGATTTTGAATCTAATTGAATACCATATGAAAAAATGTATTCAGTCTTGCTAATTACCCTACTTCATGTTTCAATATGCAAAATTCTGAGAATGAGGCAATAAGTAGGTGAATAGATTGGTAAACGAGTGCATCGGTGAATGAATGACTGATAAATGAGAGAGTGCACTCATAGATGTGCATGGGTGGTAAAAGTGCAATGTGCTGAGTTAGTTGCAGTCCCATTTGTGGCAGGAGATACAATCTCCTCCTGTCACTCATTACTGCTTACCCACCTATGAATGTATACGTCTATTCACTTAGGCCCAGATTTACCAATACTTTGCAACGCTTTGCAACGCGTTAAGCTCTGATTTCCTATCCAGTGCAAATCAGGGTTTGCATAGGATAGTTTCCCCAGAGTAATACAAAGTTGCATTATGAAATGATTTGCTTCAATTTGTTTCAAGGGGGAGTATCATGGGTAGTACCTGGGCATTCCCATGCAACCACCCAAGTGTCTTGACGCAAATCCCTATTTACATTCATAGACAGGGATTTGTGCCAACATTTTACGCCACCTTGAGCCAGGCGTAACAAGGAGAAATATTTTCAGCTCTGCTTGTTTTTCATACTTTGCATGTGTGCTGCATTCTATAGCATAAATACAAGCAGGAAAAGTGTTAAAGGATGTTTTGCTTTGCCAGAATGGTTCTCTTCTAGTTAAAAAATTATTCCTTACGAAATACACATGCCCTCGCACTATTGCCCAAGGGTAGGCGCATTGAAGCATGGCAACTTAAAGTGTGCCAGGGAGAGAGGACAACAACGCCATTTCTTCATAGATATGGCGCTGTCTACTCTCTCCAGTGCAGCAACTTTAGTTGCTGAACTGTCTTGTGTGAATGTTGCTTAAATCTGTGCCTTATTTCTCTCACCTGTGCTTAAATTCATACATTCAAATCCAGCCATGCACTTACTCATTCATCCATTTGCTCAATCTCACATCTGCTCACCTGCCATCAATCAACACGGGTCCTCTATAAAACAAGTGTCAACAAGTATTACCTACAGCATAATGTCTAGTCCAAATATTACTGAAAGGAAAACAAGTAGGTGCGATGGGAAGTAATTATGTATGAATTAAGTTTCACCTGCTCACTCCATGGATGAAACTTGTGCATTCTGATCAGTGACCTCCCTCTATTCCGGAGTGCCTAAAATCAGGCCCTCAAATCATGGACTATCAGTACATTGCACTTATGTTTTGTTTGTAAAGAGTTCACTGATGGCAAGTATTTTGCCTGGACTGGCCCAAAATGTATTTCGTGCAAGCTGCCCTTTTTAGGTTGAGCGCACAAGCACTCTGACGTATTGTAATCTATCTGTGGGCTTTTAACCATGCCTACCACATACCAATCATTATCACTCCTTCATGGGCTTGCTTTGTTATCATTGGTAAATGCTTTACTTTTGTCCCTTTGTGGGGCAGTGTTGTTATCACCTTGCCCATCGGCCAATTTACATGGATAATTGAACATTTGCCCATACATTTGACTGCAGACAAACTTCTTTTTCACTTCTTTTTCCTTTTGTGTCTCTCCTTCACGCTGTGGTGCCTGGAATTGGTTTGCTTATGTCAACTGTTTTACTTTTCATTTTCAATTTATGTGGCAAGAAAAGTCTAGTTATGAATTTAAAACACTAATAGCTCTATCCCGAGTAAACGCGAGACTAATTGCATTGCAAACGCTTGTTGTGGCCTTACTCTGGCTTCATCTCCTCCAGACAACAGTCAGTTCAAGTTTAGGAAATTCATTTTGGGCACTAGGGAGAAACGGAGAACACTGCTATAGCTAACCTGGGTGTTATGTTGATCATCGAATATATATCATTCGAAATGTAAATGCACTTCTTCTTTTAAACACATGAACTCTGCTCAGGGGCATTTGTGGGACGTTGGTGCTGCTCAGAGAGAATTGCAATTAACGCATCTGTCCAGTCCTATCAATGTTTAGGCAGCAGTGCTTAATTTGAGCCGGTGGTTTTCGATGGGGGCACCAGCACTTATTCATTAGACGTTTACTGCAAGCAAAAGACACATATGGGAAAGACAGAGGAGGAGAAAAACGAGAAAGCAGAAAGATTCGCAAACGGAGAAAGCATAAAGCTGCAGGGGTGAGCTGCAGGGGTGAGCCGAAGGGGCAGGGAGAGCATGTAAATGAATTAAAGCAGTGGTTCCTAACCATTTGACTTCTGTGGACCCCCAATTTATCATTACTGGAACCCGGGGACTCCCACTGATTCATAATTGCAATCTGGGGACCCCCCCACTAAGTCATCACTGAAAGCTAGGAACCTAATCTGTTAATATTATGTAATTTTCTAAGCAGTCACGGACCTCCTGAGGAGGCTTTGCGGACCCCCAAGGGTCCCTGGACCACAGTTTGGGAACCACTGGATTAAAGAGGCCAGAGGTGGCTTTATGGTTATGCTGCCTCGGTATTCTGTGCTCGCACATTTAATCGCAGCAGCCAGGAGTTTCAAAGGAGAGCTTTGCACACCAGCACCTTTTTATTTACAAATTCGGCACTGGTTTAGGGATGTGTGTTTGCGTCAGGGTTAGATAAGCGTTCAAGGTCAGGTTCTGGGGAAGCGTTTCCTTTTCAGACCCAGGGGGCGCGGTTCCACCTCAAACCCAGGGGCGGGGTTCCCTTTCAGACTCGTGGTGTAGAGTTCTTTGGCAAGTTTAGGTATCGCTAGGGTCTGAGTGGGTGTGAGGTTTCAGTCAAACTCCAAAAGAAGTGGGTTCTCACTCAGGCTTTAAAGTGGTAGGTGGGCTCAGAGTACCAGTCAGCTATTAGAGGGGGAAGGGTGCGTGAGGCCGAAGGAACGGTTAGATCACTGTCCTGGAGTATGGGATGTTACAAAATAAGAAATCGAGGGGTTCCCATCAGTCCTAGGGGTGTCCAGAATCATGCTGTGCGATTGTCTCCTCCCCCCTCTTTCAGGCTGGTTTGGGGTTGGTGAAGTGGTGCTGGTTTCCAGTTAGACTTGATGTGAGATTCCTCTCAGGCCCTGGGTGGTATGGGGGCCACAGGACTGATGCAGATGTTTGGGGGTGTACACGCCCTGTTAGACTCCGCCGCAATGCTCAAGCAATGGATATTCCCTAGAGGTCAGGCAGACTCGGACTGATCTGAGACTCTCGGGGCTGTGGGAGGGGCGCCACTGCTTGTCACAGGGGCCGGTTGTACAAAGAGGGAAGCAGGCTAGTGGGCTGAGCACCGACCTTGGAGTGTCGGGTTCCAGAGCAGGGGGTGGGTAGCGGGCGGCTCCCATCCCGGGGCGGGTCCAGAGTCTCGACTGACATCCGGCGCTGGGGGTCCCCAAGTGTCCGCCTCATCTGATGCCATCTCCGGAGGGTGGGCTCTGCTTGTCTCAGCTGCTGTCAGTGACAGAGCTGCCGGCTTCGCAGCTGCACAGTGACCGTGAAAGAGGAGGACCCCGTCCGCCTCACTTTACTATCCAGGGCGGACCCCGCCCACCCCTCTGGGCTCCGAGGGAGCGGGTTGTCGCCCACCTGCCCGCAGGTCTCCGTCCTGGGAAAAGACTCGGTCTACCTAAGGGGTTCTTCGGGTACAGACCTTGCCCATCCTCAAGCGCCCACGGGGCTCTCAGGGGCGGGATCGCCTATCAGCTGGGCTCTGAAGGATTTCTCGAAGCCCCTCGGCTCGAGGAGAGAGAGGAAGGACCACCGGCCGCCTTGGGGCCAGGCAGTGCTTTGTATCTGTCGCCACATCTCCCGGGAGCGGATCCTCCGCTCGCCCCACCGCCAGGAGGATGACGGCCGCGGCCGCCCTGAAGTCGCCCAAGAGTGAGAAAGTGGACGAGGCGCAGGCTCTGGCCCGCAGCTGCGCCGGGCGGCCGGACTTCCAGCCGTGCGACGGGCTCTCCATGTGTGCCACGCACAGCCACGGAAAGTGCTTCCGCCTGCACTGGTGCTGTCACCTGGGCTGGTGCCACTGTAAGTACCCGGTGGCGTCTCTAGGAGAGATTTTTGGCGTGGGGCGCATGGGGCTACGGATGAAACTGTTGAAGCCGCCTACAAAGGAATATTGTGTGGAAAGTGTGCGTGTGCATGCGTTTTGCACTGTGAGGTGTTGTTCTTCATGTGACGCTCCTGGCACGGAGCTACAGTCCACAGCTGTGCTGATGGGGCACAAGGGACCAGACCATTAGCGCTGGGACAATGGCCCATCTGACCTCCCTCTAGAGGCGCCAGTGTAACAACCGGTCTGACAGCAATATGCGCGCAGGCCGGCTGCACTCTGGGCGCTCTGAGGGTTCTAGCCTCAGCTTTCGGCCCATATCCAAAGTCTCTTACATAAATATTGCTACACACTATCAGACCGAATGTTTTCACTTTTTAAGACTGACCAAAAATGCTTTGAACAATTGCTTCAAGGAAATGAGAGGCGCATGCTGGTGTGTGTGAGGGTGGTGGGCACACTGCCTCTGCGCTGCATTCCAGTGCATCCTTCGCCCCCACTCCTGCTCTTCGCAGGCGGCACAGAGCTCACAACACCGCCTCCTTCCCTGGAATTGCTTCCCAGTCGTGCATATGGCGCGAGAGCTCGACGAAAAGCAAATCTGCCACTGTGATTGAAGTATGAAAATAATCTCTTTTCTGGGCAGTGGACCAAACTATAAAAACAGATCAGGCGCAGATGCTTTGCGAGCGAAATATACTGTCTGAATAGGGTTGTGGGAGTGTACAAGCAGGTTTGAGCATCACACAATTATAATTCTAATTTTTTGCAGGGCTGAAAGTATGTACAGGTTCAAAGTAATTTATATCCATGTTATTCCTCCGCCTTTACAGAATTACGTATGTAAACCTATATTGGTTGTGCGAGTGTTTTTGTGCTCCTTGCCCTCAGATGAGGTCTCTTGATATTTGTAAACGCCGCCTCTGGCTGCCCTGTCGGGTGCACCTTTTGCGTAACCCCAGAAATTAAAATAATGAACCAAAGCGTCCCAAATGCACGCTGGTGGGTCTCACTTGCAGCAGACCATGCAGCAGCGAGCGAGTTCTTTGTTTTGTGGGGTCGAGTAAAAACCCTTTCCATTTCAACATGTTTTTTCTACTTTTTCTGTTTAACGAGTTTCTTATTTCAAGCTGGAAAAAACAGACCCGCTGCTGAAGAATGACAGGCTCGCGCGCGGAAGGCTGCGATAATAATCGACAATCGATTCAGACAGAGTACTGTATGAAAGGATGCTGGAGGCTCGTCTGCGCGCGACGGCTGGGCTCCGATTCAGTCTGCTGCCCTCGCAGCTCGCCCAGGGTTTAGCAAACGTGGAATCTTCGCTTCCGCTCACACCATTACTCATCTCTGGCGACCAAGGGCGCTTTCATGAGGAGTCCTCATCTGTGGGGCACGCATGTGCGCCCCAGAAACAAAGCTTGCGTGCACCTTCATAAGCAGACTGGATTCTTGTGCATGAAATAAAACGACAATTCGTCTCCAGTAATTGTAATAAAACTGCTGGAAACCTGAGTGCGATATATAAGGGATAAAGTACCCCTGCTGTACATTATAAGGATATTGCAAGTCACCAAGGAGCTTCTTAACCATATAGAATGAGGCCAAAGACCGAGTTCCTTTTAAGGTTCTGGAGCCTCTAGGTGACTTG
Organism: Pleurodeles waltl; assembly: GCF_031143425.1. NCBI lineage: Eukaryota > Metazoa > Chordata > Amphibia > Caudata > Salamandridae > Pleurodeles > Pleurodeles waltl. Next base: position 1,780,466,207 of record NC_090440.1, on the reverse strand, counting down.
AAATATCTTTATCATGTATGCCAGGGGGTACTTTATCCCATATAATACATTTTGACACCATCACCTTTCCCACAAACTACTTAAAACCTTGGTGTATAGCTCTTTCAGATGGATCATGTTTGCAAACATGAAGCATTAGAATAAAACCTTCAGTGCAACATTAAACCTATCAAAACCTGTCAGATATTTGTGCTAAGCTGATATTGCAAACAGTTCAAATACAAGTCAGTTTTATTTAAAAAACAAAAGCTGCAGTAGCTCAAAATATGTAGAAAGAATCCAGCTTTTCTCTAAGGATTGCAAAGAAAAGCATATTCTTTCTGCTTGTCATTGTAAGCTATTAAAATAGAAGCAAATGCAAAAAAGCAACATTTCTTTTTCGTTCCTTATACTGCAGCTTCTGTGACTTGACCTGCCTTTTCACCTCGGCTGCTGGCATTGGCAGCAGACACTGTGACATCTGAAATCGGCAGGTAATTGAGCCCAGCCAGCAACTGTCCAATATGAACCATTAGTAAATCATAAATCATGGAGGTATATATCCTAACCAGTCACAAGCCAATAAAATGCGTGCATAAACTATACCAAACACACTGTACACAAGCCACTTTGAATGTTGTCTGGGAGAGTCCCAGACCATTAAAGGTAGGGTGGCCAGACATTGAAAAGGGAAAAACAGGACAGGTCAGACATAAAAGTAGTACTAAAGCCTTTAGTCTAACTTTTATACCTGGACTTTCCTGTAAATTTGCGTTAGACGCACACACACGTGCGTAGGCTGAAGCAAACGGGCAGAAACCAATAAATTACTTATTTAATTTTTTAAGACTCTAGAGCTGCATGTGAAAGGAATGTATACCTTTCAGGTTGACCTGACCTTTGTCCCAAAAACTGTGACATTTATTTAAAATTAACAAAAGGTTCACAGGTTGACCTGACCTTTGCTCCAAAAACATGGACATTTATTTAAAATGAACAAAAGCTTGGGGACACCGGGACAGTTCTCTAAAAACCGGGACTTTTCTGGAAAATTCGGGACATCTGGTCACCCTATTTAAAGGACTCTGAGACTAGAAATGCACAATGCTAATACTCCTAACATTGCATTATGACAGGAACACCCCTGCAAGCTTCCATGCTTTTTTTTTACCTCAAAAAAGACGCACAAGGCTATCACATAAATTTGCACCTGTTCTGATCACATACATTTGCACCTTTTCTAAGCGTTTTTGTACCAATATTGGCTGAATACTCGCCGTAAAGCACTTCGACGCCTCATCAGGGGTAGTAAGCGCTATATAAATACTATTACAATACAATACAATACAATATTTGCAGGTAATGACCCGAAGGAAAACATTATTTACGCCTTCCGATGCTAATTTTTTTTACATTTGAAAATGTGATTGAAAAATTACCAGGAACTATTGCAAATTTAAGCCATCTGGCAGGTGCACTTTTATTTTGTGAGCATACTTTACTTCCTACTGCATTAAGCACGTATTGACAGTTGCTGCCATTATGAGTTATGACTGATTACATTATATCTTCGGGTCATAATACGGTGTGTATGTGGGCAAAACAGTATAATAACACGCATGCCCTCTCAGTTGGTTTGCCTTGCTTTGCCAACTACATTTTTCCTACGATGTGGAATTCAACCACCCCTGAGATTACACAAACCAACGTCTAAGTAGTTTGGTTATTGTCACCTTGTGTTTTGGTTGTGCCACCATATTCCTTAAAGCCTCTCCAAGAATTTCTGTGGCCCTTAATGTGTCCTGAGTACACTTATCAAATAATCAAAATAACATAATGTGACGGCTGCACTTGGTTGCTTCATCAGAGTAAACAATTTCAGATGCTCATCAAAATGAAATCACATTCACTGCTCAGATTGATTGTGTCAGTCTTTAATTTGGAATATGTCAAATATTCACTAATCAGCAAGGCCTACTCGAAATGGTATTATTAATTGTTAATTATTAATTTTCGAATCCCCTATGTTTCATCCCATTTTATTTATTCGAGCATTGTTGTTTAGGCAAATCATCTGCTGGCTTGTTTACTTGCCTTCCTATATCCCCATCCTTGGTTTCATATTAATCTCTTACAGTGCAACCCATCTTTGGCATATTTAGAGTGCCATTGACTGATCCTTATGACTCAGAATTTCACAATTAACCAAGATGCTATGTGGGGTTGATCGCTGTTAGTAGAAATTCATGGCCATTGATGTGTTGCCGCTGCCAAAGGTGAGCTGCAAGGGCACAAAATCAGGCTAATTGTGTCTCTAGTGTGAGTCACTTTTCTATCAGTAAATTGTATCTGCACTTTAAATAAAGACATTGGGCCAGATGTATCAAAGGGTTTTGTCCATTCTGTGTCTATAGGAAAATGTGTTCATACAAATGGCCCATTGTCTTTTATCCCATATTGGACACGTGCCAAGCCCTATGTAAGAGAATAATTTTCACTGCAAGTTGATGTCACAGGAAATGCTTTCGAACCGTCATATAATATTTATCATATCAGATACTTGAGCAGAAGGTGTTCAATCTATTCTCAATGGTGCCTTGATGTCTGGGACCAATGACAGTATTCGCTATGGGTCGATAGTATCTTAATGTTTGCTGGGTATGTGACGGCAGTGGGGATCTTGCTATAAGAGCAATCACTTTGCAGTAAGGCATCCAGTGTCATACCGTTCTTGGGGCTCAAAAGCATTTGTCTGGTTAGGAGGCCCAATCTGGTCCTTGCTTAAGGCTCCAGAAATTTACAGTGTTACCATGGCTCCCAGGAGTCAAGGCTACCCTGGGCAAGAATGGAGAGTGGGTCCATTCTCGAATCAGAATATGTAGACTCTATTTATGAAGCGTCAGTCCCACTTGACTTGGCTATTCCTCTGGCCTACTCCTGTCTCATAATCCTACTCACCTCATGTGGATTACCATTGTGATTGGGAGGCTGAGACTGTAGGATGGTCTGATTTTCCTACAGAAGTCTGTTGTGGTTTGGTTTTCTTTCCTGGTGCTTCCTTCTCATTTGGTGGCTGACTAGTGCAGTGGTGCCCAACCTTTTGACTTCTGTGGATCCCCACTTTATCGATACTGGAACCCGGGGACCCCCACTGAATCATTATTGGAATCCAGGGATCCCCCCCAATGAGTCATTACTCAAAGCTGGGGACCTAATCTGTTAATATTATTAAATATTCTAAGCAGTCACGGACCCCCTGAGAAGGCTTCGTGGACCCCCGGGGGGTCCCCACACCACAGGTTGGGAACCACTGGTCTAGAGTATTTATTTTAGTGGCCCATGGGCCTGCTGTAATCCCCAACCTGCAACTTTGATGGGCAGCACCGAGGTAAAGAAAGTAGAGTCCTCTTCCCCCAGTACTACTGCTGTACCGAGAAGGGAGATGAGATGGCCACAAAAGTGCCCTCTTTTCTTCCTACTGAAGCTTACTGCGGTTGGTCTCAGGATTTCCCGAAGACACCAGCTTGTGCTCTGCCTGCTGAGCAGGGACTCTGCTAGCACTTAGAGGGGCGCATGGCACAGGGAGCAGTGGAGCCCCGGCATAAACATCACACTTTCGGGAAAATGCTTTTTCAGAAATAATGTCCTCCTGGAGCCACTTGAAGGATGCTCTTCTTCGGTTCAGATCAGGCAGCTGCCTGCAATAGTGTTCTCTCCCTCGGACACAGAGGAGGCTCAGGTGCAGACCTGAGACTGGTTCTTCCTGGAGAATGAATGGCCCCTGACTGTCAGAGGAGAAGCGACGCAAAGAAATAATACTTCTAGTGCGGCAAACCCCGTTTTAGGAATTATACCAGTAAATTAATACTGAGTCAAAGTATTACATGTTATCAATGTTTTACTTTACCTTTAAAGCGACGGACATCACACGTCTCCCAAATAATGGCACAAAAACAGAGCAAAAAGAATTCCTTTGTCACGATGACTTGCCTGTATTTACATATCCAATCGTAAAATTCTTAAATTACAGTGTCGCCCGTTTCTCTGCATATTATAGTGCAAAACTATCAGTGCTTAATTTGTAGAGGAAAGAGTGCTGGTCCCCGAAGCTCTGCTCAGAGGCCACGGCCGGTGCAATTCATCGTCGCCGCACCGAATACCGAGTGTAGTGATGAATTCACCTCAGGCCTCTCTAATTGGCTAACAGACACTGTTGCCCCTCTAACTCCCGCTTGCCAGTTCCTGATTTCTTCGTGTGAGGGCACTGCCGTTTCTCTCTCTCCCCTTCTTTCCCGTTTTTGTGCAACATGTTATCTCAGGCTGCATATATCCTGAAAGTCTTCTGCGAAAAAAGGGTTACATAGACCCCACCACGCTGACTGGCACAAAAGGAGGGAGGGTCCACCAATCATAAGAGGCATTTTGTATACAGAGGCTTAGTACCTTGCACACGTTGTAGATATGTGTATCCAAGGGGTCATTTAGAGGCATATGTTAAATGCAGACGCTCAAGCAAGCGACATATCCACTTGGTATAAGGTGCACTTTGTGCTAAATATCGGCGGGCTGTAAAAACAGAGGTGTAACTCGCTCAAAAGGTTTTTGAGTCTGTTTGCAAATGTTAATACTTCGAGTTTTACATTTGCGTGTACACTGCTGCAAAGTACCTGGGTAAAACAAGTGGTTGAAGTTTTTTTCTCACTTCCCCTCAGGCGCAAGTGTAAAATTGGCAGGAGGACGGTGTTTGTGATTTTTTACCCTTTCAGTGTCTACTGTTTTCAGATGAGAATAAGTGACCCTGGTAAGACTGGCCAAAAAGCACTCATATTTCTCCCCTGTGCTCAGTCCGGTGTTATTCCAGTTTTGTTGTGGCTCAGAGGAATTTATGGCGTCTGAATACTGAAGGTTTATACTTGAGTATAAGGCTCCCTGGCTTGCTTTTCTGAGGTCCTGCCTTTGAATGCTTATCCCATTTGCTGTGATTCATTTTCCTTGCAAGCAAGAGAAGTCAAAGCAGTAATGCTAATTCGCTGTGTGAAGAAAGGTTGCAACAAATGTATTTATTGTATGTTTGTGCTGTTCAGCACTACTGCTCTTCAAGTGCCTGGACGCACAGTGTGGCGAGAGGAGGAGTACGGGATTCCTTAAATTCATGAATGATTTGGCATCGCAACATATGGTGTCCACGCGCAACTCACTATATGGAAGGCGCAGCCTACTTTGCGTGGGCACCTAGGCTTGCCAGGCGTGGGTCAGAGTGATCGATACTCCCCAGGCCCACACCTTTTCAGGGCCCTGTGCTTAATTAAAGCAAGCCTACCATATAATTGATGAAGTAGCAAGGAGGGCTAAAAGCAGGTAAGGACAGAGGCTGGATTACATGTGTGTTCTCCTTCCATGCAGGACTTTGCGTTTAAAAAAAAAAAAAGAAACATTGAAACAGATCCTCGTCCTTTGGTGGCTCCGCTTGAGTGTGTCAACTTGACCCTCGCAAAAGCTGAATACATGGCTGAGGGAGAGCCAAAGAGTCCCTGGTAACTTTACATAGTAGATTGAGCCCTAACTGCATTCAGCATTTAGGTTTTTGTACTGAATTCAGATTATTTTCATTCAGATTTGGAATACGTTTCCAGGTGTTAGATGTGACAAATGGCCATTCCAAAACAAGAGAGGGTTTGTAGATTTTGTGAAACATCTCTGGGGCCTTTATCCCGTATCTTGCTTTATAAATTGTGAACTTGCTATATTGACTTTCTTTGGCCTGCTACTTCCTCACTTTAGGCCTCTTGAAAAATGTGTCTTCTAGAATAAACTGAAAAGTCCCGATACTATGATGATATGTTTTAAAGTAATCCTTTCGTCTGAAAATGTAACATTTGTTGTGAATTAGCATAGGTTGAATTTGACCCTGTGTACTGATCCCAGGAAAAAAAGTTTATTTGTTTATGGAATTATTCATTTATCTTGGGAACGTCAGATGATGGATGTAATCACCATTCCTTTCAATGAGAGCAGCCAATATCCTCGATGTGCCATATTGGTCAATTTCTATGAGTTGTTGAGGGGACACTTTCTGATTTCTTATTTGAGTGGTGGTGCAACCCGTGAATATAGTATAAGTATGTCTTAGCCACCATATCCTCTGACAAGCATCATGGCGTAATTATTATCTACCAAAATGTCACTGCTTCGGAGTTAAATAATGTAATATCTGTGCTCTGTGGGATGGCATTTTTGTAAACAATATTTAGGACACAATATTTATATCACATGTATTTCTCTATGTGATATCATGATATCCAGCTAACCCATGTGTTAAGCAATCATGAGCGTATTAGGGTTGCGCAAGGGAGCTCCTTGGATATCAATGATCCAGAACGTGTGAGCATATAGATACATAGTGTTGTCTAATATTTGTTCCATACCTTGCGTCCAGCACATCATGCCATTAATGTTTCCAGATGTGAAACAGTAGCTAGCTACATGAATCAAGCAAACTTCATAACTTCACTTGACAGTCTTACAGTTGTAGTGTGACTTCTGTTCAGTCGGAGGGGGAACCGGGTGCATAAGGTAGTGGTTCCCCCAGTAGATGCTGTGGCCTTGCTAAATTTCTGAACTCAAAGGTACAACATAATTGCTGTCTCCAAACATCTTGGTTGATCCTGGATGAAGCGCTATTAATGAAAGCTTCTTTTCAGACGCTCATGCTAGATTCACCTATGCAGCGGAACTTATAGCTAGTATTTTTAATTATTTTTTAGTTTGGAACATTTTAATTATGTAAATACATTTCCATTACTCAAAGGGGCAAAGTGATCAGAGCCCCGACTATTCTTTTTGATCCTATTGAGTAATCTGTCTTTTGAGTATGAAGGCCAAGCGTTTGTCTACAGCCATATCGTGAGTTGGCTGATCATTTAAACATAAGTAAAAAGGTTGTGGTAGGTGCTCCTTTCTCTACCATGAACGGTTTTGTCGAGGAGCGTACACGCAATTTCACAAAGCGGCAGACTTGAGAGGTCCTTTCAAAGAATGCTATAGTTAGAGGCTGATTTGTTGTCTCCTGTAAACTGGTTAACCAGGAGTTATTGCGAATTCTACGTAACCCAAACTACATTAAGTGTGTTACACAGAGAAGAAAGGGGCAGAGGTAGCTTGGATGGCTAAAGGCAGATGAGGCCATCGGCAAAAAAGGTACAGAGGGTGACTTGGCACACACCTGAGAAGGCAGTTAAAATTGATGACTTTGCCAGGTTTTGGAAAACAGAATCTAATTCTGATCTAAAAAACATATCCTTGATGGAAATGCTCCAGGGTAACAATGGGTAACCCTTTCTCAGTTTTTTTTACGTTTGTGCAGATTATACAGTATTTTCTAGTCAAATACACTAGGTAATATTACACTGGTAGACAGTTCTTTTTGTACTGTGGGAAGTTGCTGATTCATTTCGTATCTTAATCATAAAGCCATTCTCTGCTGTCACTCCGGTATATTTGTTTCGTTTTGTGCCTTATTTTTGATCTCCTTTATAAACCAAGGTATTTATTGAGGTTTTTACATCTGCCAAAAGTCGTGCTTTATGGTCAAGGGCTGTAGAAGGTCCCATCTTCAAGTGAGTCTGGGTTGATGCAACATGTTATCACCCCATCTCACTTCTCGAAACAACTTCTGTGTTTTGTGGGAAATTGTTATCAGCAGATTGAAAGACCTGATTCAATCTAAGGCAATCTTGGTTGATGTCCAGTTTGGTGTAAATAAAGATTCATGGCCCATCAAACCATGCCTTAATCTTTTTCTGTTTTGGTCCAAATGTCAAAGTCGGTTCCATAAGTTTAGCATATATGGACTTAAAGCCCAGTTTGACTGTGTCAATTGGTTAAAAGTATAGCTTGGGTTATCTGAACTGGGAATTCAGCCCACCCTTTTGTATGCTGACAGTTTGCATACCTGCCACCTTGTTATATTTTTACTGTGTGAGGAGGGGGCAGGGCCGGGGGGGGGGGAGGCGCAGGATTTAGTGCTGAGCACAGAATGAGACACTTTTAAATGCACTGCTTTAGATAACCTCCTTATGGCACCCTCTACCCGCCAGACCAAAAACAAGGCTCTTGAGGCTGCTGCCAATGTCCTGTGGAGGTTTCACACTTAGTAAGAGACATCGACTGAGTAGAACCACCAATTAGCAGGAAACCTGCTCTCTGCAGGAGTTCCCAGCTAACAGTGTGACCACTGTGTGATATTGGCTCCTCGTCAGGTGACTGTGTGGTGGGACCTGATATTGTGTGACACACAGTGGGACCGTGTGAGTTTGAAGGTCTGAGTTGGTCTTGGTTAGATTTGGCCACCTTAACAAAAGATCAACAGTTTATTTCCTATGAGGAGAATAAACAGGGATCCGTTACCACCATTCCTACTTAATGGTTACATTTACTCGCTGGATGCTATCTTTAAATATAAGAGTTGATTGCCAGAGGATTGGCAATAGACACACCCCATTTTGCCTCTATTTTGAGAATGCAGAGCTTTTATCTTGAACAGTAGTTGAGATATCAACCTCCTGTGTCACCTATGTGTACTTACCAGATGTGTAAACTGATAGTTAAAAGATCTGCAAGCTGATACATGGAAGCCTGAAGGGATGCTTCCCTGTTCTAGAATCCTGAGGATCAAATCAATTTGGTGCAATTTGTCCTGCATGGAAATGGTGTAAATGTTTTGCCACATGGATATTTAATCTGGGCCTTATATCCAAAGCCATTTTGCAATTACAAACCCTGCAATTTGCAAAATCACAGGGTTTGGGACCTCAAAATGTTGTTTTCTATTTACTAAACCCATTGCGATGCATTCTCATATGGAAAACAATTTTTCAAAGCAGCACTGGTTTCTTTGAAGAACACAAGCTGCTTAAAAAAACTCTACTATTTGGAAATGCAAGCTCAGATATTAGTGGTCTGCTGTTCCTCGCAGGCAAACATCGATTTGTTTGCAGCCAACTGCAAGGGGTCACAGATAGCAATCTGCCTAATTAATAGTCAACAAATATGTCATTCTGCAACCCCCTGCAACTGAAAATTTCGAACTATGACTTTATAGTACATAGAACGCATCACAGACAATCACAAAAGTACACAGTGGCGGTTCTTCCTGAAGGGTGGAGGAGTGTTGCTCCCACCTACTGTGAGCACAGGAGGTAAATGTAAAACAATAAAATGGTCATTACTATTTTATTATATGACTGATGTGCACCAGCCTGCACTGTTCTAGTGTGAGGACGCGGGTCAGGCTGATTCCTGCTGATTGTTGGCAGCAGCAGGATAACTTGCCTGTGAGGAGTGCGCATGTTGGACTGGTCGGCTGTCTTGCGATGGCCAGCTGGACATGTGCACTTTGGACCACAACAATCCCAGCGGTGTTAAACAGCTGTGGAATTGCAAACACAGGCCCTTAGCCTCAAAAGGAGCACTGGGTTAGCCTGCTCAAACCAATCCTTGCACTTCTCTCATGCTGAACACAGCATGAGAGCAGCTCCTTGATTGGTTAGGTTTGCGTTTGCTTTGACTTTTGTAGGAAGTCAGCACCAGTCCCGAGCAGACTCTTCTGCTTTGTGCCTCACTGCTTCTCCTGGTAAGTAAAATCTTTAATATATTTTCTGATTAATAGTCTTTAGCGGTGCCTCAGGGGCACGGCAGTAGTGTCAAGCCGCAGAGGTTCTGTCTGATACATGCTTGCATGGTACAGAGTGTAAGCAGTGCCTCGGTACAAAGCACATCGTGAGGCTGTACAGCTGTGCCTGTGTACATGGAGCAGCGCATCATCAGTATTGAAGAAGTGTGAGTCTGTGGGAGCTTTTCTGGCACCGGTTGGCTTGCCTGCTGAGCTTTGTGAATGCACCTACAGTGCACGTGTACAGGCAGGGGCTGCCTGGCACTGTCTTGGCTTGCAGTTACGAGTATTTTAGTGCATCAGTGCAGTGATAACTCTGCCTGGCTCAGGGCTATATGGTCATGAGCTTTAGCAGTGCTCCTGGTGCAGTCAAGCAGTGTGTGAGCCCGAGTCACTGAGAGGCTGTGTGAGGTCTGCATTATTGAGGGATACCCGGGTGTAGTTTTAGAAGTGCTCCTGGCGCAGCAAAGCAGTTTGAGGGTGTAAGAGCCCTGCCTGGGTTAGGATTACAAGATACATATCTTTAGCAGCGCAAAGGTACAGTGAAGCAGTGAGCTGGCGTAAGATCTCCTTCTAGCTGACACAGACCTTTTGCAAGGCCCTGATGCAGTTAAGCAGTATGAGGGACTAAGTCTTTCCTTATGTAGAGTTACAAGATACCGGCCTTTAGCAGTGCTCATGGTGCAGTGAAGCAGTCTGATAGTGGAAGATCTCTGTCTAGCTTCTGCTCACTTGATACAGAGCTTTAGCAGGGCCCTGGTGCAGTGAAGCAGTGTGAGCCTTGCTATCAGTTTTGCATGGGTGCCAATTCAATATGCAGGGTAACGTAAATATTGTTAGCTATTTACAGACTGTTGTTTCTGATCTTTCTCATGTAGCACATTACTCTTGTCCAGGGCATACTTTGAACTGAGTGGCACCACTTGTTTGCATGACTGAGAGCTCTGGAGCTATGGTTGAAGGCAGTGCGAGTTTCTCACAGGGTCTGTCAGTGGGTCAAAAGGTGTTCACAATACATTGCCATCCAATCATGAGCCTCTCTGCAGAGCGCACAGGACAGTGGTCACGCACTTCAGCTGTAATTGTGTTTCTATACAAATGCGTGCGATGAGGCCCCCATCATTGGAGTACACAGTTTTCAAAATAATGACGAGGCAAAAGTAAATGAAAATGCCGTGGTTGCTCACTGCTTAAAACACATCCCTAACTTTTATGTCCTTCCATTTTCAAAAGTCACCAGCCTCCACTGAAGGTACAGTGTGCATTTTGCAACCACTTTCTGCAAACTGCCTCTTCTACCGGCCCCTCAATGCTTAATGCTTATCTAGCCTAGGTTTGCCACTTTCTAATATGTTGTACACTTAAGGCGGTAATGGATGGGGCCATTATATACACTGGGAAACATTTTGGCTGTAATCTATTGTCCTTGTGTTGAAGTTTCACATTGCAAGATGATTGCCTATTACTACAAATGGGCCTTCTTCATGGGGGATACTTGATCCCAAAAATAACAAAGGAAAGAAAATAGATGTCTGCATCCTTTATTGGGAACAAACAGAGCATTAATCGTAATGCATCCACAAGCTATCCTGCTCTATGTAGGCAGAAAATACCGCAGTGGGTCCATTATTTTCGTGGCACTCTGTTTGAACCAGTGTGTGCACTGCTTTCATCCAGGCAATCATCACTGACATTGTCGGTCTTGAGGATATTTCACTGATCCTAGCACTATGAATGCATATGATAGCATCAAGTTAAGGGAACATGTCATTAATACTTTGAGACACACCAGCAAATCAAGGGATGGTGAAAACCTACAGCACATTCATACTTATTGTTTAAAACCTTGTTGACTCAAGAGGAGTATTTAATAATAACTGAAAATGTTAAAGTAAGGTATAGACGTACTTGGGGGTGGCTCGGCTTTTTACCCATGGCAAGTCGAAGGATACTAATTAAAATGAATGTTCGTTATATGTAATATTGCTTCTATGATCATAAAGTAATTGAAGCACCTGCGTTTATGTTACGTTTTGTAAGTTGTACTGTAAACAGAGAACTAGTTATCTTAAAGTAGACATACCTCTTTATGTCTTCTCATTCTACAAGATGAATTCTACTGTATTGGCCAATTATTGGTTAATGTTTTTAGAATTAGAAGCAAAAATGTATGTATCAGTTGACATATTACATTTTTATTATTTTATTTTTCGTATTATATTTGTTGAACGACACACTGTATTTTATGTCTTCTGCTTTATTATTTTAATTTGCAGGTCAATGGCTTGTTTTTCTATTTACCGGACAAACATATTTTATTTGATTTGATATGTTTGCTGATGGAAAAACAAAATCACCCCTTATCTGGGAAAGGCTAAGATTGAAACAGTTGTGTGTAAGGTGCTCAGAGCTGACAATGAGACAATCCGTCGAAAGTCGAAATCAAACATTAGAATTCTGAGAACAGTGCTTAATTTGCCGGTGGGCACAAGCTTTTATTTTTGGTGACCGGCACATATTTTCCTGCTGCATTTATCTTCCCGAGCGCAAGAGAGGAAAATTACACAGATCGAAAAGATGGAGGGAGAGAAAGCAAAACAGCCACACATGGAGAAAGCAGGGACGTGCAGGTGTGAGATAAAGGGAGAGGGAATGTCCTGTAGTGTATGTAAGAGTTCTGACGTGGTTTTAAAACCATGTGCCAACATTTAATTGCACCAGCTGAGGGCTTCTGAGCAGAGTTTCCACCGCCGACACTCTTTCTTTCACAAATTAAGCACTGTCAGAGATGAGATTAAACAAGTAAAGCTGAAAAACAATATTGTGAAAGGGTGTCCCACGTGAAAGAACCATGCATTTTTGGCTTGACAGAATCTGCATGAACTGAGGAACTAGAAAAATTCCTGAAAAAGTTCCAGCGTGAGCTACTTGGCAATCCAGATAGGTTTCCTCCTCCTTTATTACTAAGGGGGTCCAAAAGTTACTAAGTGCCTGATTTTGAGTTTGGCGAACAGAGAACGTATCTTGCCATTGGGGAGTACTTTACTCCCACCATGGCAAGGGTTTCCCCCAGCCACATTTAAAGATGTTCGCCAACTCTGCTATAACAACGGATTCTATAAATTCATTCAAATTTTGACAGACTGCTTCATCAACATGATGGAGCCATACAGCAAACTTTCAACATTTTTTTTATTTTTCAAAAACAAAATTCCGAAGCCAGATTTTGATTTTTTTTTAAAAAAGCAATGACCTCCTCACCGTGAGAGTATTCTCCAATGGCATGGTGGGTCGTTTAAAGGTTTTTGCCTTCACACACTGCCAAATTTTATATTGTAGTATTTGAAAGCAACACCTAGCCATGTGTTTGCCCACTCAAAATAGGCCAGGCGGACGCATGGTCAAACCTCCTACAGCCCTTTCACAGTCGGGCCGTAGGAGGTGTATGTAATCTACTTACTGAAGTTCTGCTCAGCTCTAAGTGAGATGGGGGACAAGGGTGGAACTTTCCTTTGACGGCAAGAGTGCTCTGTCACTTTTGAGATGGCGTACCATCTCTGCCGAGGTCAAAATCAGGCTCTAAGTGTCTAAGATATTTTTTGGGAGTTACCAACATAAGTCTTTTTTTTTTAGCAATCCTTGAATCACCAAGACAAAATGTTGTGGACAGTGAGGGGAAAAAGGGATTCTGGATCATCAGAACTGCAAGATTTCCATTATCCCAGGTTTTCACTTTTGTCGAAGTAACCAAAGTATTAGGAAAAAAGATTTATTGAATTCGGTGATGCACCCTTCAAAGGTAAAAATAATGCACAATGGTCATTCTCATGTTTCAATAATCCTGAATTATTAATTCACAAGATTGTGAGGAAAGTGACTTTTAGCTTTCTTAGGTTCTAATTGATATTGGTGATCCTGCAGTTTCATTACATCCCAGAACTGTTCAGTACGAATACCATCAAGATTGTGGGATGATTCTGGAGCTAGACTGAGAACATATTGCGCTGTAAATGTCTTATATTATTTCCTCTGGGTGAGTGGGCTGCTGCTTTGCTGTTGGTTGGTTTACCTCATTTCAGATCACATGGATGGTCACCATTGTGAGGCTGTACGTTATTTTGATGTGTTTTCCTCTGGATGAGTAGAACTATTTCCAAGTGCTAACTGGATTATTTCTTATAATGTAAAAGGCCCCGATAATTGAAACCAAACAATTACCATACAGTGAAAAATCTGTCAAAGTATTACCATGCATTGCAAAACCTGTTTTTGTTATTGCAATATTATAGTGATGTCATCCCTTACTTACAACTCCTCTCTTGCCAAGGGATGGGGAGGTCATTGATATTTCTCTGCTTATTCAACTTAGTCAAGTGTCGGAAAACCTAGTTAGGAGATATATATATTTGTCATAGGGAAGTGTAAAGAGTAATTTTGATCCAGTTAAAACTATAAAGTAGTTGTTGTCTGCATTGCTTTGATTAACATTTGATTTCGGAAAGTAAGACGTCTGCAAATGTCATTTTAAAGTTCAACTCTGTTCTGTGAATTCACTAAGAATCATTACTTCAGATCAGGGAACGTAACACAACTATTAATACAGACAGATCGAGACGTGTGTCACATTTCTTCCATGTGCATTCAAACTACCCTTTAACTTCTAGACTGATTCTCTGATTGGTGACTGGCATCTGCAAGGTGCTGTCATGCAGTGTACGTTTAATTCAACTCTTCACATGAAATTGATTTATGTGTCTTGTTGACTTGAATCTTGAGCTGGGTTACTAATTGTGCCATTTGTAATGTAAGTATTTTCTTATCATGTCACTGTCTTTGTCCATCTGATTTTTATAGTATAGCAATAGAAGACTTCCTTGGTCGGGATCTAAGAGTGAGAGCATAACAAATATACCTTTTATATCTAATATGCAAAAGGCAAATGATGAATTCACATTAGCAATGTGTTTCCCGTGGACAGAAGATATGTAAAATGGAAGACTTTAAGTTTTTTGTCACGTGTCAGCATTTCACCACTGGCACTATTCATAGGATGCTCACCGGAAATATTGATCAATTTTGGACTCAAAGTCAGGGTTTTAAGGAAGAGGACAGCCCGCAAAAGACTGGGGGATTCTGGATAATGTCAGGGATGGCTTTGTGAATTGTAATTAGCGTGCAGTGTCAAAATCAAATGTATTAGTTTTACACAGGCAGAGGTTGATGCAAAGGCGAACAATCTCTCAGGGTTATTGCATGGTTTCCAGAGAATTAAGATAATTCGGTGGAAATTAATGAAATAATGCTTGGGAATTGTACGTTCACTGCTAAAAATAACTTGATTGATCTGACATTTATTGAATATAATATTAATTCAAAGGCAAGTCCATACTTTCTTGTTTTGGTGAATTATAGAAGCAACACACACACACAAAGTGCCCTGGTTTGCAGTATAATATTCTTCTCCTATGAGGCATAGGTCATCTTTTCAACCACCAAATGAAGTGTTACATGCAAATTATTCCTTCATACATACAGCAAATGTGCTCTTTCCTTCAGCCATCTCAATGTTTTTATGTATCTGAGCGACTGTGTGTGACCTTTCAATACTTTGCATTGGATGCATATCTAAGGATAGGATCAAGTTCTAAAATAGTCCCTATGAATCCCAAGAACAGTCTCATTCAGTACTATATCAACAGAAAAATCCTTCCACTAAGCCCAACGACACCAATGTTAGAACTTGTCTCAGTCAGAGGTCACTCACCAGTCGTATATGTGTAGCATGTTTTCATGCAAAATTAAGGAAGGCTCTGAAAACACCTGTACATATTTGGATTCTAATTTTCAAAGTCCCATATGCACTTAGAAGAAACATTTGGGTCCCATTCTCAAAAGTAAGTTTGAGTGTGAAGAAGACTTGGGTAGATCCCAAGGATGAAATTTACCTTTTACATGTTGAGGTCTACGCTATTCTAGACTTAAGAATCTCCATGCCATCAAACCAGGTAGTGGAGACCCCTACCACCAAATCAATAACTGTAAAGTTACATTTGTGGAAAGCTCAACCACAGTTTGACCCATAACCAGACGTTTGGAATAATCTATTTGTGAAAAGTGGATTAAGGCCTGGGTTGATATATCATTGAGCCTAAGTTTTTGGCTCTCCAGCCACCTTCCTTATGGAGCTACCAGTGCATCCATGGCAGCTAATGGCAAGTTGGACTGCCTTGGGGTGCTTCTACCAGGTTCCAATCGGTGTGTTGGCCTCCTGTCTGCTCTCAAAGGTGACGTGACCACAAAACAGTGTGCTTCCCGTGGAGTGTAGGAACACTTCATTCTCCATATCCTGAAAGTGATGCACTCCCGTAGCACAAAATACACCTATGAATCAATGAAAAGGCAACATGATGCTAAAGAGAAGAATATACAGGCTGCTCCCCAATTATTTTTTGTTGCTCACATAAGCTCTGGCAAACAGCCAATGGAGTCCCTAGCCATACCCGAAAAGGGAGCATTTGAGAACTGTGTCGCTGAAAGCCTGTCAGGGCATGACTAACCAGCTACAAATTCGTCTGCCATGCCTCCGTCAGATCCATTTAGGGGTGATTTGGAGACGGCTAAACGCGATGCAAGAAAAATGCCATCAGTTTGCCCCGTTCTGCAGGAGGCTCTGAGATAAGTACGAAAGCCTTTATTTTCCAGCGAGAGCGTGTTAGAAAAACCTTTGTGCATAAGCTGTGTTCTCCTCAAGAAATCAGTCCCCAATAGTCCCCAATTCCTTTCTCCAGCCAGCGCTACAGGCTGCTGTTCTCCGTTGTCTTGTTACAAGCACCCTAGAGGCGCAGTCGCACCATGCTGCGTTGTATATAACTCCGTTGAACATGTAAATATAAATAAACTATATTAGTACGTTTGACGTTAGCATGTGGTGTTCAAATCTGCCAAGCTTCGGTTAGACAGATGTTGAAGGCATGTGTTAAGAAGTCTCTGGTTCGTTTCTGCCCTTCAGCTGTGCTGCTTTCACCCTTCCACACTGAAATGTATCACATATTCTGCAGCTGTCGCACATTCTCTGGCTTTTACCCCCGCACATCACATTTCTTCAAACGCTGCATCATATTTGCTGCACAGCACGTTCACGTAGTTTCAGTCACACCTGCCGCTGCTTTGCATATTCCTTGTTATCCCACTTACCCTCCCAGCCAATTCCGTTCCGTCTGAGCGCATCCATTGCAGCCTGCCATCCCATTTACAGTGGTAGCTGTTACCCACTCGCGCAGCCCAGGGGCGTGACCAAGACACGGGGCCCCCAACCCTTTGGGGGTGGGCTGAGGCAGCATACTGCCTAGCACTAATCAATATTTGTGAGTAATGGACGTTGCTTGAAATGGAAATAGAGAAGTGCAGGTACTCACTGCCTAGAGGTCCTGTTTGCTTCAGACAAATGCGATACTCTCCCATTAAATGTATTGTAGCATTGCTGAGAAGTGCAGGTACTCTCCCTTTCAAATTAAAAAAAGTGCAGGTACTCAATACCGGGCAGCATCTGCCCATTTAAGGTTCTGGTTATGGGACACTCAGGACCCTCGCGTCACATTCTACAGGGGGCACCATTATTTTGCATTATGCCACTGTTTGTTGTATGATTTGCCATGGGAGTAATAAATTATACCACTAGCAAGTCGCTGTTGAGCAAAACTGGATTACCTAGGCAGAATTATTCATTATCTCTCAGATGCAAAATCAGACCTGCTTTAGAATCCACTTCATAATTATGGGCCTGATGTACAAAGCCAATTTGAGGTTACAAAGGGCAAATCACAAGGTTTGCAATTGCAAAATGGCTATTTGTTGTGTGCTAAACTTATTTTGCAATTTTGTAACAGGTTACCGAATTACAAAATGACCCACAATGAATTGCTATGTGGAGGGGGCATGCTTAGAGTGTCCTTGCCACCTAGCAAAATCGTAAAAGGATATATCAGTGTTTTGTGACTGTAATCCGGTGGCAAATCAGTGGTCCAGGTAACGGCAGTCAACTCTCAAACTTTAAAACAAAAAAAATCGTTTTTTCTAAACGAAATCCCATTTCCTTAACGAAAATTGACTGGTTTAAAAAAAAAAAAAAAGATTTCTTTATTAAAATGTAATCCCAGACATTGTGGTATGCTGACCCGAGCAGGCCCATCATCCCTGTGACGGCATCCAATCGTAGCGAGTCACAAATCACAACTTAACTCAGGAATATTGATGAGGTAGGTCAGATTGCGATCGACTATGAATTTTGTGAACCAACCTATTAGTTGATAGGTTCGATCACAAAATGATTTTCCATTCACCAACAGACGGTTTATAATTTTTGACCATTTTTTGTGAATGGAAATTTTGTAATCAGGCCCAATGTTATGATAATCAATGTAAAGTTAGTCCAGTGCTCAAGAAGAAAGGCAAGAGGTGGCAAAGGAAGGTAGTTCAAAGCACTGCTGATCCAATAAACCAATTCAAAGAGCTCTGGGCGATATTAGTAAATTACCTCAGGGGCAAAGAGGGAGCTGCACCACTTGGTGCGTTCATATCAAAGAAGAGAAGGCAAACTATTGTGTAGTCAGTTTAATAAGACTTATTGAGCAGATGCCACTTTAGCACCCATGGCATGTAAAGCTTCCCTGTCTTTACTAACACGGGTGACGAATAAAGTAAGGCTTTTGGCCAAATACCCTGCATCACATTACAGCTGCATTGCACTGCATTGCCACAAAAGCGCTGAGGCATAGACCAATAAGTTATAAGAATAATTGTTATTCAGGCACAATTGTTGTTTAGACAGTAGTTGTTCAGTACTTAGTTGTAGAGACTTTTTAGTTGTTTAGCAGTAGTGGTTCAGGCAAGTAGTGGTTTAGACCTAGTTGTTCAGGACGTTTCCCAAACTAATCATTTAAAGGGCCATCAGCCCTCCTTTTGTTGGAATTACACCTTCGCTGGGAGCTTCCTGGAGCCTAAGACCTAGGCTCCAATGCATTGGAGAGAAGAAAAGGCACCCAGTTTGTCATAACTTCAGAACTGCTTAAGAGAAACTATAATTTAGATGGTGGCATATTGTGACTTTGTTCAAATCCTATATGTAAGAGATACACATGCACCATAAGAATGCCAGATATACTTGTGTGTATAAATGCACTAATAATAATGAGCAAAATAGCATTAACCAATTTATTCTTAAGTCTGGTGTTAACCATTACCTTTTGATTTTAGTTAAATGTTATAAAGTGCTTATAGCAGCTTTCATCTAGCCCACGTCGTCCATTGGACTGTTACAGTGTCATTCATGTTTTTCTTCGGCCTAATGAAGCTGGAGCATGGGTCGGCCTACTTCAGCCATTGGCTAACTTCAGTGTGTGTGATGATGTACTGCCACTTCACAAGCGGCACTTCCAGTTTTAGGAATCACTATAATCCTCATTGGTAGGCGATCTATGTTGAGTGCTTGATGTAGAGAAACAGAAAGGCAGGATTTAAAATGTAACACAGTGATGGTGATTGTCTTTTATACTTAATTACTACCCAAACTAATCCTTTTTAGCAACCTCAGAAAAATGAAAGATTGAGTAAAAATAAGGTTCTAAATGTTTGCTTTGCAGTTTGCATGCTGCTCATTGATGCTAGTTCATAGCTCTCCATCCTACATTAGAAGGGTTGTAAGTATTGAACTGCAAGTAAAAAAAGATCTCCGTGACAAAAGCAGTAACCCATTGAGCTATGTACAGAAAATACAAATCTGTGATCTTCTTGGTACACATTGTGCTTTACAAAAGGCACATTAATCCTGTATGTTACTTTATGATGAATGAAAACTGTGCCTAGGCAAAACAGCCCTCAACAAGCTCATTAACTACCAGAGGTATCTTACCATTATTAATATCCCCTGAAAATTGCTAGACACACTAAGATCTCTGCAGCAGGGGCCGAGGGCTTCTAGATGAAGACTTGATGGTCTTCAGGAGGGGTAAAGGTAGGCCCTGTCACTCCTAGCAGCAACCCCAGACTTCAGATTAGTAAGTATGAGTTTACCCCTAAAGATCTAGCAGGAAGAAACTCTCCAAGCTGCAGTCCAATTGGCATCGATGAGCTGATCAAATCGGGTTAAGAGAATACTGCGTTGCAAAGTGAATTCTGGAACGAGATAGAGAAGAATCCTAAACAAGAACCTGGAGTGAGCAATCAGAACAGAAACAATTGTAACACAACAGGTTCTGTTCAGGTTCCATTTAATCATATTTTGCACAGGAAGGAGATACTCTGAACCAAGGAGTGGTATTCCTCTAATTTTCTAGGGCTAGACCAAAAAAGGAAAAGCAACAGGAAGAAGCCAATCCAGTCCAAAGATCTTGTACTTGGCTGATTGAAGGTCAAAGAAGCTGAAATGTGAAGGAATAAAATATCGTCCACTGCTGTGCAACATGTTGGATACTCTTCTCCAGTGCAGAACACAAAGATGGCCTTGGCCGGTAGGTTCTTTCGCGCAAGCGGGCACTCTCCACGTGCAAATTATAGTTGAATCAGAGTAGGAGAGGATTTGCTGCGCAGCAGTAAGTGTCATCCCAGGAGGAATCCTAACAGCAGGTGTCACATTTATCCCTTGCCAAATGTTTGTGGGCAGGTTTTACAAAATAAATGGCATTTATGACTCCGCCCCTCGAGATTTCACTCCCTGACCACTGCCACACCTTTAACTCTGAAGTTAGCCACCCAGCAGTTGTGTCATAAAAAGCCATGTCCTCACTGCACGAAATTAAGACTGGATAGAAAAGAGCAGGAGCGCAACAATTAATTATGGAGAAAGAATGTAGGCAGTCCATAGTTTTTAAATGTCTTAATACAATGGATTATACCTTATGCTTGTTCTGGTTTCTTAGCCAAGTGTATTGCAACCAGGGACTTGTAGTTTCTGTTTTTCACAGTGTAAGCATGTAAAGGAAAATAAAAGCATGCACAGTGTTGAAACCCAAGCTCATTAAAGCCTGGCATGAGATGGGGGGCACCCACCAGCTATGAAGACAGAAGAGTAGTATGGCAATGACCCGAAGCACTGGGGAAAACCAAGTGGGCATAGGAAGGAAATTTGTGCCTCATAGATTTTTGACTCCCTCATGTCTCTGTCCAATTTCTTGGGGGTATCAGAAGTTTTTGGAGCGAGTTTAATGAACTGAGGAAATGCCAATCTGAGACTGAGAAACGGGTGCTGAGGGCTTAAACATACAGCAGGTAAAACAAAGAAAAATAGTTTTTGGTCTCAAACCAGACAGACCTATAGGGGAAGGCACAGATTTCCTGGAAGATAGTGCCTCTGAAAGCCTGGCAGCGCTGGCTGTGAAGTGAGACAAGAGAATGGACCCTGAGAAGGCTCCTGAACTCGAAGTCATCCTGCAGGAAATTCAACACCCTGGTAGGGCTGAGCAGGTTTATTTTGCCGTTTTCTATAGCGGAAGTAAGACCCAATGGCTGTCAGAGCACTTAACATAAGTATAGTTACATATTGCATCTAAGTAGATGCCTGAAAAAGAGAAGTTTACACAAGAGCATTTCACATGAAGGTACAAAATAAAATATTCATTTTTTTATGTTTGCTTTTTGAGTAAGAGTATTACTGTAGCATAGTTCAGGTAGATCGACCATTTGTTGAATGTCAAGAACTCCCTAGTTCAAAAAGCGTGAGTAAGCAAAAGGCTACTTGTACCATCTCCTCTAACATCATCATTATGCTAATTAGCACATTTTAAAACCCGAGACACCAGAAATACCCTCTTAAGAACAGAATGTTGACAAATAGGTAATGGAAGTGCGCTGCTGCACCTACCGTGGCCCAGCACCCATGCCTTAATCTTCCAATTCATGTCTGCACATTACATGGAACTCTCAATGGATAATTTACGTCTGCTCACTTACTGTGTCTTGATTGTATTTATTATACACAGCATCCAATATATACCTTTGAAAAGTCAGTGAGCCAGTTCACAATAGTACATAGTTATTTGGTGTTTCAGTAGCTGACATAGCATACAAACTAAACCTAACCTTTAGAGTGATGCAGCCTATGTTCTAAAGGGTAACAGTGAGATACTACTGGCTTGTTTTACTGATGCAGTGAACACGCCTTTGTCCCACACAACATGCATAGAACACCATTCACGCTGCTTCCACCTACTGTAGTACAAATAACTACTTTTCTGCTATGTCTTTGAAAAGAAATGAATCCATTAACTCATATATTGATCAGCGGTTCCCAGAAGCAGTAACTAGATTTGCGCCGAGAAAAGCAATTATCATGCATTTGAAAACTATATTTCTAACCGTTTTTTTCCAAGAGAAGCAGGTTGAATTGACTGTTTTACAGAAAAGAAATCTAAGAAAACGTTTTACAGAAAGTGACTAAGGGCCTTATTATGAGGCTGACAAGCCAACCGTCCGCCCACCAACCCCATGGTGAGAAGACCACCGCGAGCATGGAGGTCTTCTCACCAGGCCTATTATGACTTCCCACTGGGCTGACGGGCGGGATCCAAGGTTCCTGCCCGTCAGCCCAGTGGGAAAGGTGTGGCAGCATTGTTCCAGGCTCATAATAGAGCAGGTGACAATGCTGCTGCACGCAGGGTGCTGGGTGAGGGCACCACTGCACTGCCCGTGCCATAGGCATGGGCATTGCAAGTTCCTCCATATGGGCCCCTGCTCTTGTTCTTTGCCAGCCTTTTTATAGTGGGGAAACCTCCATGAAAAGGCTGGCGGATAACAAGGTTGCAATCAACACGGCGATGCTGAGTCAGGAGCTTTGATCCTGGTGGGGACGGTGGACTTTAGGCAGGTCTGCCTGCCTATCTTGTAATGTAAACGGTCTGACTACCAGTCTCATAATGAGGCCTTAAGCCTGTGCACCATTAACTTACACCTGCGATTTAGGGAGATGTCTACAATTTTAGGTAATCACAGAATATGCCATGGGAATCTTAGATCGTCAGGCCTACGCACGGGCCTCTTTGTATATTGCAGGTACTTGTCCACCTGGAGGAACACCTGCTCGAGCATGCATGGCGGAAATGTACACATCTGCTTTTCTTTATTAGGGCAACAGTTTTCGCTGAGAAGAAAACCCTTCCCTGCATCTCCACGAAATACAAAGGGGATCGCTGTTCCTTTCTGACCCTGAAAAAGAACATGTTCCTGCATTTCACTGGAGTAAATTTCCATTATGGGATAGGAATTTGCAAAACATTGGTGAATTCCAACAGAGGTATGATTTTGCGGGTCTTCATCAACTTTTTCTTCGACAACCAACTAAGAATCCTCCATATCCGACCCGGTTTAGAGGTTCACTTCATTGGGCAAACTGATATAAAATTTGCCATCCTAATTTGGTGGCAGAAATGTTGGCTAATCCTCCTGCTGCGAATAAGAATCAGCACATTTCCATCCACAGATCAGTTTTTGTATATCTCGTGTTCGCAAAAGCCTTTGAGCCTGATTCACAAAGCTAATGGCATGTGTCCGTTCCACTTGCCTGCCCAGCTAGTCTTTTTTTCTAAGTTTGAAAACAGTTTTGACATCGGCAGAATGTGGATTTACACCACCAAATTGTATGCAATATTACCCAGCATGGGTTCCTGTGGTATTGTACCCAAAACACATGGTGCCTGGAAATTCTCTCCGTTCTGGCTACACGGCAGGCATCTTGCCACCTCTGCTCGTCAATAATGGGAAGGAAGAAGATGCTGAAGAGATGAAAAAAGAAGATAGATATATATACTTGCAATGTTTATTAGTTATCAGCTCTCCAAGGTTAGAAACAAAACATGAAATCTGGTAAGAAAGTTGAATTTATTTGTGGCCACAATCTTGCACCAGATGTGGGAGATGACTGCTCACTTTTTACAATTGCTTTGCTTTTTTAGTTAATCAAGAATTCATATTGTTAAGGGTAAAACAACCAAGTAGCATGGACCTTTATGAAGCAATTACAATTTTGGTTAGTTTTCAGTTGCTAGTTACTACTGCTATTTGATTCTAAAATGCGAATCTGGAGTCAATTTGTAATCCTCAGGAAAGCAGAGTCAAGCAGCATTTCCAATTGTGCACTTAATCAGGCAGCAGTTGCAACTCTCAAGGGGAGGGGGGACAGGGGAGGAACAATGGGTGGGGGATGTTGAATAAAAATTAATACAAAAAAAGTACCTCTTGCTGCCGCCACCTACCACCTCAATACTCTTCTACTGGGAGATGCCCGGCCAAACACACATGTGCACTTAGGTGTATTCCACTCCTCCCTCCTCTCCACCCTCCCATGGCCCAGCCCCCCCCCCTTCTTATGGTGCTGGCAGAGCTAGCAGCTGAAAGATAAAATGATAAAGAAATATTGTTTTATCTTTCAGCTCCTGGCTTAGCCAGGGGGGCGACGCTCCTTCACCATTGCGAAGGAGCCGCCCCTGCAGGCTGATTTTGTTTTATAGGCTCGACTTAAGGAGAGCTGTAATGTTTCACCACATAATAAAAAATAAAAAAAAGTTCACCCATTTATATGTACATAGAGGGGCTTTGGGTTACCCTCTTCATCCACTGGTCTGTTTGACTGTCATTCCCATTTTTCTTCTGCCCGCCACAGCATGCCAAATGGGACAACAGATTACTCCACTTCAGCCATTGGCTCACTTGCACTGTGGTTGACAACATTGTGCAGTATCACATGTGACCATCAGGCTAAAATAAAATTTATTTCAGTGCCAAGGCTGGGGGAGCGGGCAATTCTTTATTTTGCTATTTTTTTTCCCATTCTTTAGCCTTTTCCATGTTCAGTCATCCTTGTGCGTTTAAACTATGATTGCAGACTCTAATAAATCAAAGCTAATATTACATTTTTGTTGCATCAATCAGGAACATATTTTCCTGTGATGTGCTGATGTTTTGATATGCATTAAAACTAAAATGGTTCTATTGCTGCTGTGAATACATCTGCTTGCTAGGAAGTGCCTATATTGTTCTATAACATTTCTACCCTGTTTTTATTTTTTACAAATTATTTTTTTAAATTAAAAAAATGTAACCAACATGTTGAGACAGCATGTTTCTTTTTAGAGTTGTGGCATATGCCTCTCCTAAAAAATATTAAACACAAATAACCATCATACAAGCTTGCCTACGCCAGACAAATACAGTTTGTCAATGCTTTTTTGTTTCTATAGCTTTGCACAGGCATTAAAACTATCCACAGGATCCACTATTCATACAGAGTCATGGATCCCTATCTTTAACGTACAAGGTTAAGGCAAAGGGAAAGTGTGGTACCTATGCATAGAACTTTTGATGCTCAGACTGGCCCTTATAACAATCACGGCATTTCACGTGCTGGGCTCTTTCATCTTTAAGGGGATAGGCAATACAAAATTGAAGCACCTATAATTCCTTCCAAACGTGCTTCATTCAGTGTCCACTAAATCCCTTATGTCATTTTATTTAATATTTCTGTTCAAGACTTGAGTGACCATAGTCTATGGCCCACTAGTCCCGATTATAATTACAAGGATTGGTCTGCAAAGGCCCCATGCCGAACCATTTTAAATGCATCATGATGCATCACCAACTCCGAGGCAAGGCCATCTTGGAACACATTTTCATAATGCAGTGCTGATCAACGAAAAGCAAGGGACTTGCTACATTTATTATCCAGATTTTGTTTTTTTTAAATAAATCTAACAATGGACCTAAGGGACAGTAAAACTGATTATATTGGATTAGGCAGACACAAAGATTACCATTGTGCTTATTTCCTGTTCTAACAAGTCTACTTTCAAAAATATGGTACACTCATTCTAACCAGCAATGCAGCATCACCTACCAGTTAAACAAAACATTTCAATATAAGCAGGGTGGGGTTTCATTAACCTTGTGCGAAGGGTCAGCAGGAGGTGCACTCTTTTGCCTCTGTCACCCCCACCCGCCCAACATGACCATATATACAGAAATATAAGAACTAGTGGTAAAAGCAGGGACAGAGGAATGGGATGAGAGAGAAAACAGAGAAGTAGGACTCCTGCACCCCTGCTTAGTCACTGATCAATAAAGTCTTTGGTGCGTTCCTACAAGGCAACCAAGATATCTTAAGTGTCTGATTGTTCAGAGCGCTAAACATTACTGAAGTTGTGAAATGATACACATGAACTCTGTCTCTGTGCACTCAACTCTCTGTACTTCGGTATGAGCTAGATAATTCCTAAAAACGAAACAAACAAAAATATAGATGTGTACTAGTATTTATCCCTATGCTTTGAATAACTTCCTCAAGCATTGTCACTGTACACTCTTTTATGTAAGATGAGTTATAATTTTACTTCTATAGAACTAGAGCGATAATCAAAACTTTCAGTATCCTGTTGATTTCGTAATCTTGCAATGCTATTTGTTTAGTAGAAACATAGGGGGTCATTCTGACCCCGGCGGTCAGAGACCGCCGGGGCCAGGGTCGGCGGGAGCACCGCCGACAGACCGGCGGTGCCCCGCAGGGCATTCTGACCGCGGCGGTTCGGCCGCGGTCAGACAAGGAAAACCGGCGGTCTCCCGCCGGTTTTCCACTGCCCCTGTGAATCCTCCATGGCGGCGGAGCGCGCTCCGCCGCCATGGGGATTCTGACACCCCCTACCGCCATCCTGTTCCTGGCGGGTCTCCCGCCAGGAACAGGATGGCGGTAGGGGGTGCCGCAGGGCCCCTGGAGGCCCCTGCAGTGCCCATGCCACTGACATGGGCACTGCAGGGGCCCCGTAAGAGGGCCCCACTTTGTATTTCAGTGTCTGCTTTGCAGACACTGAAATACGCGACGGGTGCCACTGCACCCGTCGCACCTTCCCACTACGCCGGCTCAATTCTGAGCCGGCGTCATCGTGGGAAGGTTGATTTGCCCTGGGCTGGCGGGCGGCCTTTTGGCGGTCGCCCGCCAGCCCAGGGCAAATCCCAAAATACCCTCAGTGGTCTTTCGACCGCGGAGCGGTATTTTGGTGGGGGAAGTCTGGCGGGCGGCCTCCGCCGCTCGCCAGACTTAGAATCACCCCCACAATGCCTTAAACACGGCATTTGTAATCTTACAATAAGAAATCCTCACTGTTGCTTTGCTGTGTACTATTGGGCCAGATGTAGGAAGCACTTTGCGAGTCTCAAACGGCAAAATTTGCCGTTTGCGACTCGCAAATGCGTGTTTCCTATGCAGAAATGCATTTTGCGAGTCGGGACCGACTCGCAAAATGCATTTCCGAATCGCAAATAGGAAGGGGTGTTCCCTTCCTATTTGCGATTCGCAATGGTATGCAATTCCATTTGTGACCGCGTATGCGGTCGCAAATGGAGTCGCAGTTACCATCCACTTGAAGTGGATGGTAACCCATTCGCAAACGGGAAGGGGTCCCCATGGGACCCCTTCCCCTTTGTGAATGGACCCCAAAACATTTTTTCAGGGCAGGTAGTGGTCCAAGGGACCACTACCTGCCCTGAAAAAAAACCGAAACAAAAGGTTTCGGATTTTTTTTTAAGTGCAGCTCGTTTTCCTTTAAGGAAAACGGACTACACTTAAAAAAAAAAAAACTGCTTTATTCAAAAGCAGTCACGAACATGGAGGTCTGCTGACTACAGCAGGCCTCCATGTTAGCGAGTGCCCATAGTCGGTATGGGGCCGCAATTTGCGACCCACCTCATTAATATTAATGAGGTGGGTCTTTGCGACCCCATACCGACTCGCAGAAGGTGTCTGAGACACCTTTCTGCATAACATTTTGCGACTTGCAAATTGCGAGTCGCTAGTACTCGCAATTAGCAAGTCGCGAAATGTTATAATGCTACATCTGGCCCTTAGTGAATTATAAAATCAACCTTAAAAGTTCAGATAAGGTTGAATAGAATAGTTCAAAGTTTGTTTTCATCAACAATACGATCTCATAATACTGCTCTATTATCCAATGTTCCATGCAAACTATCCTTTAAAAATCAATAGGTAAGGGAAATATGGATTTCATGTAGCAAGGTTGTGACCACAACAACACTGTAGCACAGTTGTTTAGAAAAGGATAGTGTGAAGTTATACCGGATAGTCCATGATAGCTGCTGTCTGTCTGAAAACACATGAGAATTTGTGGTGTGCAGGGAATCATAGTTTACTAGCAGTACTTGCAGTACAATGTGTTTTCTGTGCATTTGCAGCTCCAGTCCTGACAATGCCAGCAGTCCATGATAACCACTAGCCATTCCGTCGCTAAAAGGCACACAGTTTGGGGGGATCTGAAGTACAGCGTTCATGCACCTGGAACACACAAAGCAGTAAGCTGAAACTCCAACCCAAATTTCTGACACCAATATACACAG
The DNA here is from genome assembly GCF_031143425.1 of Pleurodeles waltl. NCBI lineage: Eukaryota > Metazoa > Chordata > Amphibia > Caudata > Salamandridae > Pleurodeles > Pleurodeles waltl. The sequence continues at coordinate 1,780,438,174 of NC_090440.1, read as the reverse complement.
GTGATATAATAGTTCTAAGCATTGTACCCCTTCTCAAGACCACCTCACCTTTCAGACAGTTGTCTGGTTGAAGTGAAGAGTGGAAAAAACACCCTTTATATTCAAAAGTGTAATTTCACTACGTATGTCTAAATAAAAACAAAGGTATTCTTTTCAGGAATTATAACTGTCTAAGATTAAACTCATTTGGTTTATCAAATTCGTATTCCTAATTACTTTTTTCATTTGGGGAATAATCATCTCTAATAGTCCTCTCAATATTCCCGTGATCCACTTCTTCCGGCAACTTCTACATTACATTCTGCAAGTACAATGTTGTTGTTGTTCACCATTACATATCTTATCAAATACCAAAGTGACACCTAAAGATCACAAAGCATTTCTGAATTCCATAATATTAAACTCTGTAACATACAAAACATACTGGAATAAAGGGGCATATTTATGAGCCCTTATCACCACTGAAGCGTCACTTCACGTGACGCTCAGTGGCGCTAACCTCTGCTCTATATTTACAAGGATGTGTAATGCCATTTTTTGTGGCGTTACTCCTCCATGAAAAGGTATTTTTGTATGGTTAAAAAAAGAGTATTGTCTGTGTATTGGTGCACTTAGATGAGTTGTGATCACCACTTAGAAAAATTCAGCCAAGTACTGAAACTGTAGACAATTTCGTTATATAGAAAATAAAGGGAATGGGGGGCACACCTATGCTTAATTCTCTCAGCTGTTGAAATAGCTTTTGATAGAACTCTAATTTTCCATGCAAACTGTGACTAATGTCTGTGAATATCTAAATAGGGCACATTAATCCATGTAAGACAGAGCCTTCCTCAATCCACTTTTTTTCAAAATCTTCCATAGACTATTCATGCATACTCAGTCAAGTGATGTTCTAAAATCTATAAATGCACGATGCAATGGTAAAACTTTTTTGCTCTCCTGCCAAAACAATAATCACTAAATAATTGTGTAGTGTTGAAAACCTTGCCTTAAGTACCACTTGATCCAAGAACGACACAGTAGTCTCAACTGCCTAATTCCTCAAAAAGGACTATCTATCATGTATCAAATACTTTGGATGAAGGATCACACCCTGGCTATGAAGGATTAGACGATAGGGTTGATTCTTTCCCATTTTTTCAAACATCATATAGATAGTACTTGAACTTGCAGTTGTTTTTGTTGAATCAATTCTAAATATCATGGGCTTTGTAAGGACTTCGGCGGACGGAAAAGCCCGTCTGCCAAAGTCCAGACGGGTAGGTTGCCGCCAGTGTGGCAGGCTCCCTGCCGAGCCCATTACGAGTTTCCAGCTGAGTCAGCGGGCAGAAACTCAGTTTCTCCCCACTGGTTCAGCAGGAAACAGCCTACAGCATTGTCTTCGGCTCATAATAGAGCCAGCGACAATGCTGTAGTGCGTAGGGTGCACCACCATCCGTCACAGTGTTCACTGTCTGTAGAGCAGACAGTGAACATTGCGATGGGGCTGGCCCAGGGGGGGCCCTGCACTGCCCATGCCAAGTGGAAATGAAAAACCTAAATGTTTGTCAAAACCAGTCTCACTGTATTCTATTTATTGTAACAGGAACTAAATCAAGAAAGAGCAATAGTTTATAAATATCAAGGCTTTTGGGATAATATTTCATATTAAAATCAGCATTAAACTAGTTCATCATTTTCAAGCAAATTCCATGCCAAATTTGCTAATGTCTATAATTATTCTTTTATGGGCCCAGTCATTACAATATGGGTTTGGAAGATGCCCAGATAACAAGGTCCAGCATCGCAAAAGGTGATGGGAGGATTTGTATTTAATGTAGCATCCTAAGTGGTCTTGGATTGCCTGTGTTTCAGTTCAGGGAGTACCCGGCCTGGCAGTTCGGGCTGCTTTGCATATATGCATGGCCTAAACTGGGGTGGCATAGTGGGCAACAGAATGATGATTTACAATGCTACCCCAGCCATTGCTAGTGGTTAGACTTACGAAAAGTATGCCTCCCATTACCTTTTGTGTGTTTTATGTTATAACCTATGTGGCCAAGAATATGCCCAGATGTGGGTGGTCCCTTGCTCACTGTTCACTGGAAGCAAGGTCTACTCGAGTGATGGTCCCTAGTCAGGGCAAAAAAAATCATAGGTTGCATGCACTTCATTTCAGGGAGGGCCAGGCTGAGCAAGTATGGCTGAACTGTCCCTATTGGAGCAGGATCCAGACTGATTTGCATATAGTTGGAACTAAACTGACATGGCACAGTTGACAAAAGAAGTATGGGCTGGAATACTACTCTGAGTAATTGCCAGCGGTTTGGGTTACAACAAACATTGCTCCATTCAACTTTTGTATGTTTATTGTAACGCCCTAAGTGGCCAAGGTTATGTTTAGATGTGTACCCCTTGATCACTGTTTCATTTGAACCAAACTGCACTTGATTGATAAGTCCAATCAGGCCAAAACCAGTCTTTGGTTGCTTAGTGTCCGTGTCAGGAAGCACCTGGCCTGGCTGTTTAGAATGGACTGTTCCTATTGGAGCAGAGTGGGTCAAACTTATTGCAATCATTACTCCTATCCCCTTTAGTGTGTTTTATGTAACACCTTAAGTGGTCAATGGTATGCCAAGATGTGGGTCCCTTGCTCACTGTGCCACTGAAATTTAGCTGCACCCAGGTGACAAGCTCTAATCTTGGTCAAACTGATCTTGGGTTACCTGCACACTGTTTCAGGGATGACTTACATGGCAATTCAGGCTAGTCTGTTCTTATTTGAGCAGCATCCAGACTGATTTGCCTATGGCTGGATCCAAACTGAGATGGATTAGTGGACAAAAGAACAAAGGGTTGGAATTATACCTGAGTGATTGCTAGTGTTTAGACTTATTGCAAGCATTCCTTCCATCAACTTTTGTTTGTATACAGCATGCAAGAGAGCTTAAGGTTAATGCGCTTCTCAACAGAGAGCTTGTTGAGTTGGTGTACATGGCTGGAGACAGAATTGAATTTCCTGGTATTAAAAATTGTTCTAATTAGAGAAGTTTGGATTTTTTGCAGATGCCAAGGGTTTGTTTAGGTAGACAAAAATAGGCTGAGTTGTCATAGTCAGGGCATGACTTAATGAAGGTATTGGCTACTCTAATCCAATGGCTGAAGGAGAGAAAAGGCATAATTCATCCGAGGGTCCGAATCTGGTGTGCACAAGTTTTAGTGACATTCATAATTTGTTTTTCTAGGTTGAACTCAGAGTCTAAACTCAGTCCAAGATGTCTAACTGATGATAGTGGATAAGGCCAATTGGCTAAAGAGAGAGAACATAAAGAGGCATCCCAATGGATACTTTGAAAGCGGGAAGGATCTTTCATTTAGCTGGGTTTATTTTCATATAGTTGTGGCTCATCCAGGTGCAAATCACAGCTAATAGTGGGGAGGATGGGGGAAGGACCAAAATTGGATTAGTAGGGCCATCATTAGCGTTAAGGATAATTGAGGTATCATCAGTGTCAGTGCTTAATTTGTAAATAAAAAGGTGCCGTGCCCAAAGCCCTCCCCTTAAACTTGCGGCTGCTGCAATTAAATGTGTGAACACAGAATACTGAGGCGGCGTAATCCTGAAGCCATCTCGGGCCTCTTCAATCCATTTAAAGCCGCTTCAGGTCACTCTTGCAGCTTTCTAATTTCTACCTTTGTGACGCTTTTTAATTTTTCCCTTCCTCCGTCTTTCCCATATATGTCTTTTGCTCGCAGCAAATGCTTGAGGCAGAAGAATAAGCCCCGGCCCTCAAAAATAAGTGCCGGTGCTCAGCACCGGAAACAACAAGCACAAATTAAGCACTGATCAGTGTATAAGTAGATGGTTAGATTGGATTGCCTGAGCATAATTCCTAGTAGTTGAATTTAGAGGTTCAAAAGTAGGGGTAACAAGAAAGATCCTTGTACTGATTCCCAGCATGAGAGGGGAAAGTTCGATGTTGCTCTTGTTGTATCCTGCTTGAGGTGAAAAATGTTAACCATTGCAAGGCCCTAACTTTGAATTGTTTAAGAGATTAAACCACATACAGGAGAATCTTGTGGTAAAAAGACTTAAATGTAAAGGAGATGTCTAGGAAGATTGCTATTCCGGAAAGTCTTTTATCAGTTATCTTTCTTAAATCATGACTATTTAAAGTGATGGTGGTTTCAGTTTTCAATGTTTTTAAAGTGACCTTTTTAAAGATGAAAGGAACTTTACCGGAGCTGAGGGAAATATTAATTATTTATGTGACAACAGGAGTGATGGATTGTTGTACGGCTTCAAGATGGGAAGCAGGACAGATGTTTAAAGTGAGATCCTGATGCTACACGTGTATGAGTTGCATGTTGTAAACTTTCAAAGAACCCAAACAATTGAAAGTAAGCTTTTAAAGTTTCATAGTCGCCACCCAGGAGGTCACACAGGGTGGTCTGGGATCCCTTAACAGTGGGGCATCCATTAGAGCTTATTTCTTACCTCTCCTAATTGAATGATGTTAGAGGGCATGGGATAGTTCGCCTCTACCTTTTCCCTGCTTCCCTCCACAAGCCCAGTACCATTGTGGGGGTCTAAGAAGGGGTCGAGGGGAATCCAGATTTTCACATTGCTCAGCACTGCCTACTTCTGGGTGCACGACTAACACATGAACAGGCCACTTGCAGCATCATCACCTACTAAAGGCTTTCCTACTATGATCCTAGTAGGATCTGTTTTCAGAGAATGGGTGCAGGGTGGCGGCACTGAGTTCTCTGTAGAAGCCACCATGATTCTGGTCAAACTCCAGATGAGTAGAGCCTCTGTGGCCCCTGGGTCCCCCAGTTGAGGACAGCCCCAGTCCTTGACCACGGATGGCAGACCTGTATTCACAATTAACATTGCATATTTTCTCTTGGTTTTATAGTTAGCAGACTTACCTTTTCCCTGCCATAATTCACTAATAATTATTCTACATTTTCCTGCTCAGTTAACAGTGCTGGGTTATTCATTTTTGTGCCTTATTTGAACGCATTTATACTTTCACGTGAGTTTAAAACAGCTCTCAGAATACTGTTGTGCACCCAACAGGGACAGACATTTCTAGTGTGTTATTCAACACAGTCCCCCAAAAAAGAAAAGCTTTTGAGGTCAAGCTCGACAATTTGGTTGTTTTTTATGATAATCTTCTTAGGAAGATTTCCGGTTTTTAATGAGCATTTTCGAAGGTTATTTGTGGCAGTAAATCCTGAGGGACGAGGGTTACAGCAGGAAGGTTTTCTTCCTATAAACCCATGGTTTTACAAAATCACAAGACATTCCTCTGATCGTTTCTGAGTAATTGCTTTGCGGCCACGTATGCTGCACACTCGTTACTCCGGAAGAGTTTTCATAAAAATAGGCCCATCTGTTTCCAACGTCTGACTGCCAGTTCCATCTTCCCAGCGGTGGGATGCAGATATGAGATCAGATGCGGTAGCATAATCTGTTAAATGTTTCTGATCCTGTTTCCAGCTGTTCTGTTATTTGTGTAATAAGGATGTGGAAAACACTGCCATAACTGAAACAGTAAAAACAGTCCAGGATACCAGGACATCGCATTAAACCTAGACACCTGTATTTCTCTTAAAATGCATAAAGTGATCCAGTTCGATGTTTGATTCAAACCAGATTGCTTTGCACAGGTTTTTTTTTAAAGCAAACGTATCAGCGCAGTACAGGATCAGGCTGGGACAGAAAATAGGCCCGGACAACGAAATAAATGGGGCCCTCCAGAATTTCCCATTCTCAATCCCTCACTCCTGGTTTGCTACTGTTAAGTCTTTGATTTGCTCATTTTTGTAGGGAGGGCGGCCTTCACATATTGCACTGGACAAATGTCGGCAATCTGTTTACAAGGGGGAAATGGGGATAGCAGATATAAAGGCGAATTACTGGGCGACACAACTCTTGGTAGTCAATGAGTGGCTGTGGGGGGTATTGGGGAGGGGCTCTGGAATGACCCAACCTTCATAGTGGAGTTGGCAGGTCTGGCCCTTGAAAAGGTGATGAATCATCTCTGTGGGCACCCTGTTCCGGCCCGTATCCCTGTGATCACCAGGATCTCGCAAAGATTATCTGAATGGGCGGAGTGTGGGAGGTGATGCAGCAGACCCTTCGCTGGCAGGGTCGGTGGCTGAGCCATACCGCTTTAGTATGGAAGGCTTTGGGAAATGGGACAAAATAGAAATCACCATCCAAGTCTGGGGCGGGCCTCATTTAAAGTCATTTCAGGTGTTGCAGCTACATTTTAGTCTAGCACGCTCCCCGTTTCCCAAGTACCTACAGCTCAGACATGCATTAGCAAGGCATCACTCGAAACTTTCGAACCAGCTGGAGTACAGTCACCATGGTGCCAAGTTGCTGATGGGCCGCTTGGGACGGGGAGGACTATCGCAGCTTCATCACTTGTTAATCTGTAATGCTCCAGATCAGTTTGAGAGCCTCAAGGCAAAGTGGGTGGGTTGGGTTGCAGTAGCATGCAGATAAACTTCCTGAGCCATGATGTTTCAAATGTGCATATCCGGATTCACACTTTTTTCACATGGTATGACAGTGTCCAGGCATTGCCAGATACTGGGACATGATCGCGAAAACCCTGTCCCAGGTGCTGGAGAGGCCAGTTGATTTATCACCCAAGGTTGCATTGGTCAGCTTACTAGAAGAACTATGGGTTCTCTAGGGGGAAATGCACAATAGTGGGGATAGTAACAGTAATTGCCAAACAAGACATTGCACACAACTGGAAATCCCCAGGCTGTCTGGCAATATCTGATTGGTGAATAGGGATGGACTGGTGTGCGAAGCAAGGAGAACCTATGCATGTGGCCCAAGGGTGTCCTAAGAAACATTAGAAGATATGGGGGAAGGTGATGGGAACTTTATGGACTGATGTGAATGTAACATGAAATGGTCTACATCATGGAGAGAGTTCTTGGGGGGAAGCATGATGGTAGGGAAGCAGGGCGGGGTCGACTCCATCAGGGTGCACTTTTGTGTTTGTGTACTGTAAAAGCAATAAAATATCATTAGAAAAAATAAATAAACGTGGCCCTCATTAGCAAATCTAAATAAAAAAGTGATCACCATTTGTAAATCAGGCCAGTTTTGATCTTAAAATGGCACAATGTCTCAATATGTTTCAAGGCCTGGGAGACTGCATGAATTTGTGCTTACTGTACGCAATGTTTGTGGTAAGATCAAAGACATCAACAGTAAACAACAATGAATGAAGCTGTGTAAGGATTTATAGAAACACAACAACATTGTATTGCCTACTTCTCTTAAGCTATCTAGATTAATAGGCTAAGAGCAAAACCTGTAAACTTTATCAATGTGGAGGAATGCATGGAGTTGCTACTCCATACTTGGGTATGATCCAAGTTTCAGCTGGAACTGTCCGGCTTACAGAGAGAGAGAGAGAGAGAGAGAGTAATATTTAGGACCAACTTTTCCCATAAATGGAGCAATTTTTGTTTTGCTAAATACTTGCCACCATTTGATGAATCTTCACAAAATTTTCTAAACCAGTTTGCCACTCACTTTAGCTGCTGTGTGGAGAGTTTTGGGGTGATTCAACAAGTTAGGGCCCCTGAAAAAGGGAGGCCCCAAAACACTGTTTCCCCATGCAAAGACTATGGGGATTTTGCATTTTTTGGAAACGACTACAGCCAGAACCGGTGAACAAATTTTGCAGAAAGCTAGATCTTGGCCCAGAAAGAGTGCTTTTCATAATTTGGTGTAAAATCTGTTCAGTAGTTTCAGAAAAAGTAAATGAAATAAAATATAGATATCTAGGGATGCATATCCTTCACGGTACCAACAGGTACCCGCGAATCCAAGTGAAAAGCAAGGCTCTAATTGGCTGGCCGCAACCTGAAAGGAAAGGTGCAACCACCATATTTTTTCTTGGTTGAGCCCTTGGGGAAAAAACATAAATAAAAACACTCATAAGGGGTTAGGATAGAGGTATCCTGACCCATAGGACACATTGAGGGGTCTCTAGGAGACCCCTCAAAAGCAAAACAATTTCCTTTTTTTTTTTCTGCGACGCACAGTGTGATTCACAGTATAAATCTGCAATGGATCCACGGATCCGAAGCCCAAAGGGGAAAACAGAACCTCACCCACTCATACACCTTACCTCCGCCACGCACGGTCAAAAGTTGCATGTGGTATGGGGTTGGGTGCATGTGAGGGAGGATTGGTTGCAGGCCCTGCAGCCAACCCCCTAACATGAGCGGCAGTGATTACATATTACTTTACATTAAAAAAATAAATAGAAATTCAGTGAAAAAAACAAAGGTTATACGGATGTTATCGTTAGATTGACTAATGACCCACACAAAACAATAAAAATTCAAAAGTTATAGTCATACTTTTAGTTATTCTTATATGGACCTCTCTAGGAGACCCCTCAAAGGCAAAACAATTTCCATTTGTTTTTTCTGCGACGCACAGTATGACTCACAGTTTAAATCTGAAATGGATCCACAGATCCGAAGCCCAAAGGGGAAAACAGAACCTCACCCACTCACACACCTTACCTCTGCCACGCACGGTCAAAAGTTGCATGTGGTATGGGGTTGGGTGCATGTGAGGGAGGATTGGTTGCAGGCCCTGCAGCCAACCCCCGACATGAGCGGCAGTGGTTACATATAAAAAAAATAGAAATTCTGTGAAAAAAACTAAGGTTATATGGATGTTTTCGTTAGATTGACTAATGACCCACACAAAACAATAAAAAATCAAAAGTTATAGTAATACTTTTAGTTATTCTTATATGAAGAACTATAACTTGTGCTGCAAGCTATAGTTTCTTAACATAGATATAACCAAGAAAAGAGGCAAAATGGCATCAACCAAAGATTTGCTATTTGCTGTGCTAGGATCACCATCTTCTCAGCTTTTAGGAACAGGCAAAGTTGTAAAACAACATTTTGTATCACAGTTTTTGCTGTGATAGTTGATTATTCTACCTCTTTGCAGATATGAAACTCTACCTACTTGCAGTTTGTAATAGAAACACGTGTAAAACCCATGGGTCGACCTAGAATGCTAAGCATTTCTGAAAAGTAGACAATATTTAGAATTCAGCAGAGGCTCATCTGTAGATCGTATATGGTTTTGTTGAATACATTAATCATTCAGCTCAAAAACATAATCAAATTGAACCGGAAAAATAGAGACAAGTGACAATGTTTATATGTGTAATTTGTTGCTACAATGTCAAATTTACAAAAAAGGAATTTAAGGAAAAAAAGGGGTACAGCCGTCACACTTTTCTGGTTGCAGTGACAAACTGTGTTTTTTAGTTATCCATCGATACCCAGAGCCAGCATCTGATCTGCAATTTATACTGTTTTTTTTATTGTATACTGAACATGCATACATGAACATGGTAAATGCTAATTGATGAAAAATGGATGTGAAGGAAATCTATGCATTTTTTATGTATGCCCAAGATACTATGCTTGGGAATTGTGTTTTTTTGGGCAAAGCTGCATTCGGGATTACCCAAACTATCACGAGATTAAGAGGGAATTTTCCATAATATATTCTTTCTTGCCCACTGTCTTATGTTTGTAAGCCACAAATATGGTAATAATTTAAAAAGTACGACTTTTATGTGCTCCCCCATGTCTCCTGCTAAAATTGGTGTCCCACTTGTGTGTCTGGCCTTATGGCCCGAAACATGAAATGTCCTGAAAACACAACACGCAAACATCAAGATTTTCTTTGCAGATTGACATATTCTGACTATGTGGGTAGTTGCAACTTTTGGGCCTGCGCACGGCTACCACCCAGGAGAGCCTACCAAACCCAGACATCTCTAAACACTAGGCACCATTGGATCCAGGGTGATATGACTTGCATATATCCAACTACATTTTCCTACCCAGAATGCACTACAAACCTCAAATTTAAGCTAAAATCACCAGTTTTGCTCACATTTATGAAAGGCAAAGATCCAAAATTTGCAGAGATCTACAGAATTCCTACCACCCAGTTCAAATAATGGCGACCACATGGTGAGAGGAATTTGTCTTTTATTTTTATCTCTAAATATAACATAAAGATGGAGCTGCCGGCCAGTCCAGCAACTGCCTCCACTCTGTATTCTCTTTTCTCTCCCCCAGCGCATTCCAGCTTCGAATCCCCTCATCTTCTAAGTATCTCAGACCACAGGATTGTGACAAGAGATAACATAACACATCTCCTGTCACCATAGAATACAATATAAAATTTTACTTACATAATAAATACTAACATGCAAATATAACTTTAAAAATTATATTTTACCAGTGACGCTATTGGGAGTGCTACGATAAGCCCATACCAGTTTTCACACAGCCTCTCTCCACTGTCCGCCTTAACATAAAGCCAGCTGTACACCTTTGTTGAATGTTCTGTTCCACCTTTCCACCAGATTATTGCTTTGTGGATAACATTCTGATGATCATACATGTTCTATTCCATAAACCTTCAAAAAATCACTTGTGGTGCAAGATGTGAACTGCACACCACTATTCATCACTATGATTTCTGGAACACTTTCTCTTTCCCAAAGCTCCTCCAAAAATTTTATTATATCTTGTGTTGTCACTTGATCCATAAATTTGACTTCAGGCCTTCTCGAAAATAATCTACAATCACCATATCATATTTAGGACTCTTACCCAGAATATTATATGGCCCTGAAATATCTAGACCAATTTTTTTCCAAGAGGAATTCATTTTTCCAGTTCAACAGGGGGATAACCTGCTGTTCTCTGCGATGTATCACTCTATGCACACGATAAACAATCTCTCACTATTCTTTCTACTTTTTTGTCTAGACCTGGCCACCGATATTCTGCTCTCATCTTTCGTTTGATAGCCCTCAGACTGCCATGGCCTTCATGAGACAGCTATAATATTGATGTCTTAATACTTCTGGAACTACCAATAACTCTCCTCCTAGTAAAAGACCCTTCTCCAAAGACAACTCGATACTAATGTTATGGAATGACTCCACCATCACAGAGATCTTTCCTTTAGCTGGCCATCCCTCTGTCATATACTTAACTACCTCTTGTATAGTTTCACCATCTTTGACTGCTTGTAGCTACTCCTCATGTCCTATACGACTTTCCATTATGACCTGCACACTGGCAACCAATTCCCCGCTCTCCCCACTTTCATCATTTCCTGTGGGTAGACTCGACAGTCAGCCGCCACATTTATTTTGCCAGGTATATATTCCATGTTGTACGAGAATTCCAACATTCTTAGAACTCAACCCAAAATTCTGGATGTTTCCTGACTTGTTCCTTTATTAGTAAATACATCCACCAAGGGGTGGTGGTCAATGCAAATCAGAAATTATTTTCCCCACAATTTTTTTTTGAAGTATTTCACCCCCCACCAGCACGCCAGCACTTCTCTTTCTATGGTAGAATACAGTTGCTCCTCATTTCTTAATGTTCTTTACTCGTAGACAATGGCAACTTCTTTACCATGCCTTTGTTGTGAGAGCACTGCACCTAAACCAATTGTGCTGGCATCTATACACAGAATGCTTTTGTCTCGTGTGTCATATAACTTAAGTGCAGGAGCCGGTACAATTTCTTTCTTAATTTGCTGAAATTCTCACTCACATTCATCATACCACTTAAATTCTTCAAAATTAATTTGCACATACACTCAGTTTTGTCAGCAAATTTGTGGATGATTCGTGAATAGTATTCAGCTAGTCCTAGAAAGGACCGTAACTGCTCTTTATCCTGTGGTGATGGAGCTTCTTCAATGGGACACACCTCTTTCATCTAACCAATGTCCTAGATATTCTGCTTCCTTAACTCCAATCTTGCATTTTCAAATTTTATGGTCAACCCTTCTGCTGTAGGATTTCCAGTGCGTTAGACAAAGTTTCATCATGTATTTTGTTAACCACTGCAAAATTTAATATATCATCTTGAAAATAGGTTACATTGCTTAACCCCTTGAACAGTTGCTGCACTGCCCTCTGAAACACAGCCAAAGTCGAGGCAAGCCCAAAGGGCATGCACTTGAATCGGAATGTGGCTGGGCATATCACTCATGAAAGCAACCAGTCAGAACTTGGACCTTGAGAAGTCAATGTGTTGTCAATGAGGGCTTTACATGGTTATAGTTGTGGCTCCTCTCAAAGATGTGTGTTTGATCGACAACAAATTAAAAGGCTGAGAACTTATGCCCAAATGAAGAGGTGTTAGTCTGATTTTCATGGCTGTATGTAGGGCCAAGGGGCTGTAGTCAGCATCAGCTAAATCCATCACATCCACATTACTGGCAACCCACTTTTATAATTGGTCACAAAGGTCATGTTACACCTGGTGTATCTACCTGTATGGGCTATGCCATGAAGCCAGTAGCTTCTCTTCCCCTTGGAGTGGGGAAATGATTAAACACAAGCATGAAGTTTGTGTTTTCCTGCAAAAATAAGCACCCATTGACATGATTTTTTATTGATTTTTTTTCAAAAAAACATATGCAAACATATACATTAGACACTAAAAGTATCAAAAAGTAAAAATGCTGCTGTCTAAAGATAGTATTTGTTTGCCAAACAACATGTAAAAACTGACCAATCACAAAAAGAAATTTAAAAATCAAATAAAAAAAATAAAAAAATGAAATCTTAGATTTGTTTACCAGCCCCTGGCTTTTAAGTAAACTACTTGGTAGGAGTAGGTATACATATGCACAAGCAAAATGCCGTCACTCTCATTGAAGACATCCAATGGCTGAAGTGAGCAGACTGATTTACCGAATGCTGTATGCTGAATGCTATGATAAGCGGAAGCAAAATGTGAATGGCATATGATCAGTCCAGTGAAAAAAGAGGGTTGACCGAAAGCCCCTGCGCATGCATAAAATGTTATGTTATGTTATGTTATAGAGGTTTATATAGCGCCCAACTGCCAACGGCCTCGTAGCGCTTATACAGCCATAGTGATGACATACTGCTTAAAAAAATTATTCAGGGGATTAAGTTTTAAATAGCCATGTCTTCAATTCTTTTCTGAACAACAACTCTTGAGAATTGACTCTCAACTTGAGAGGAAGGTTATTCCAAAGTAACGCGCCTTGATAGGCTACCGATCTTCCTCCCCATCTGGCTTTCCTCATGATTGGAACTTTAGCCAGATTAGCTGAGGAGCATCTAAGAGGTCTAGCTGGAATATAGGCCTGAGCAAGAGATTTCAACATTTCAGGTCCCTTCTCAAATATAGATCTGTGAACATGGCATAGGGTCTTGAATGGAATCCTTTCTGCTACCGGGAGCCAGTGTAAAGAAACAATTCCTGGCCGTATTGAGTGATGTTTAGGGATGTTTAGTAGCAGACGAGCCGCTGCGTTTTGTACTCTTTGCAGTCTCTGAATTACATATTTCGGGGAGCCAATGAACAACGCATTTCCATAGTCAATCCGGGCCCCAATCAGTGCCTGGATAACCATTCTCCTCGCTGTGAAAGGTAAAATAGTTAACACCTTCCTCAAGGTCCTTAGCAGAGCAAAGGCCGTTCCTGCTACTTTATTTGCATGTTGGGCCATTGAGAGAAGGGGATCAAGCCATACCCCGAGGCTTTTAATCAGGCCTTTGGGGGGGGGAGGGTCGATATTCCTCTCAGTATGCTAAGGGATTTTATTTCCAAAAAACATAACCTCCGTTTTATCATTGTTGAGCTTTAGTTTACTATCAGCCATCCAGGTTGCGACTGCCTTCATACAAGGGCCTAAGGCTAGGCCCATATCCGTATGGGAATTAGAGAAGGAGACTATCAGCTGCGTATCATCGGCATAAGAAACTATGTTCAGTCCAAAGGGCTCAACTATGCCTGCTAGTGGCCTCATGTAGATGTTAAAAAGCAATGGACTCAAGGCCGAGCCCTGGGGGACACCACAGCTACTAAAAGTGCTCCTAGAGATACATTCTCTGTCAAGTACCTGAAAAGACCTTCCATATAGGAAGGAGCAAATCCAATCTAACGCAGACCCGTCAATCCCACATCCTTGTACCCTTTCTATAAGGATTTTCAAATCAACTGTATCAAAAACGGCACTTAGGTCAAGGAGGATAATCGCAGTTTCCATACCTGAGTCCATCCTCTTCCTTGCCTCTTCTGTTATGGCAATCAAGGCAGTTTCAGTACCATGTTTAGGTCTGAAACCCATCTGGGTCGGATGTATAACATTATTTTCTTCCAGGAAAGAGGATAACTGAGAGTGTACATGTTTCTCAGCCAATTTAGAGATTAGGGGCAACAATGAAATTGGTCTAAAGTTACTCAGTATCTTAGGGTCCAGGCTGGTTTTCTTCAGGAGTGGCTTGACAATGGCTTGTTTCCAATGATCAGGTACTATGCCGTCCCTCAGAGAATTATTAATAAGATTCTTTATTATCGGCCCTACTACTGAGATTCCCAAGGATAAGACCTGGGGAGGGGCCGGGTCAAGCGGAGAGCCCGATTTTGTTGATCTCATTAGACTGATAACTCTATCCAGACTGATAGGAGTAAAATTAGTAAAAGTAATTACCTCCCCGGCCTCATGGTTTATTCTCTCCTGTCCTATATTAGAGGTATTAGGAAATGCAAGGTAAATATTCTGGATTTTGTCCAGGAAAAAGCTAGCCAGCTCTTCAACATGTTGTTGGGGGGAATCTCTACTTTCTACTTTCTCTCTTGGATGGATAAGATCTTTTAGGGCATTAAAAATCTCCTTAGGAGAGTTGGCCGCCGCTTCGATTTTTCCTGCATAATAGATCGCCTGAGCTTTTTTTATTTCCAGGTGATAGTCTCGGATCAAATTTTTATAATCCTTTTTCATGGATTCATTTTTGGTGCAGCGCCATCTCCTCTCAAGTTTCCTACACTCTCTTTTTTTCTCCAGTAGATCGGCATTGTACCACGGAGGTGACTTCTTACGCCGGGTGCAATTAGACGAGGAGAGAGGTATAATCTCATCTAAGCTGTTCTCTATCCATTTATTAACAGAATGCGAAAAGGCAGTTATATTATTTGTGTTTATGCTCCCTGGTCTGTTTTTCTCCAGTGCGGAGACAAAATCTACGGATTTTAGCCTATGCCATTTCCTCCGACGAGGGGGTACCCCCCCTGTGTGGGGTCTTGTAGTGCGTAAGGTGTAATTCCATTTCTACAAGAAAATGATCTGACCAAACAAGCGGGGAAGATAGTAAAAATTTTAAATTAGGATTATTAGAGAAAGCCAGGTCAAGAGTATGGCCCTTAACATGGGTGGGGCCCTGAATAAGTTGATTTAGATCACATGCATTCATCTCTGCTATCAACCTCTTGGAAGATGCAGTATCTATATTTTCTATATGGAGGTTGAAGTCACCCAGCACTAAAAAATTAGATTTAGTGTATGTTATTTGTGAAATGTGTTCTGCTAGTGACATTATAAAATCTCCCATAGGACCAGGTGGACGGTAGAGCAGTATCCCCGAGAGTGTATAATGAGGGTTTACATTGATCGCAAACGACATGCTTTCGCAGCCTTTAATTAGGGTATGGGCACACTCGATCTTACATGTGTCTCTGAGGATGACTGCAATGCCTCCTCCTCTGCTAGGTCTGTCCACTCTACTAATCTTATATCCAGAGGGAAGGGCCATGACAATATCTGGTAAGGAGCTTTCATCCAGCCAAGTTTCAGTTAGAAACAAGGCCAGGGGTTCAGTTTGTTCTATCAGGAGGTGGATGTCCCTAGCATGCGCTCCTAGTGAGCGACAGTTAACTAGACATATAGGAAATCTAACATAATTCTTCGCTTGTTGGTAGTTTGTAGGTGCTTTATGTAACCAGGCACAACTGGGGCATCTAAAGTTAACCTTATCTGGGTCTAGACTGTTATAGCATAGGACTGAGGAGTTTTTATTAAGAAGAAGTAGTTCTTCACTTGAATAAGTAATACCTATCCCTCCGGTTAGGTCTCGGGCATAATTTCTGGGCTCTTGGCTCGTTCTGGCGCGGACGGGCGCAGACGGGCTTGCCTTTGGCGCGCCTGCTGCGCGCCGCGCTCCTGTTGTGGCTAATGTAGCCCTCCAGCACTGAAAGCTTGAGCGCTAACCCCCCAAAATGGCGCCCGAAAAACGGAGCAAACTACTAATAAAAGCGCGCGTCTCGTTTCTAGAGCACACCAGTGCCAAGTGCAATTTTAAAAAAGACAAACTTCAGATTCACTTTTAACCATTTTTAAAACTTTAAAACTAAATTAAGTTAAGACAGTAAATTCGCCGTATAACATAAGAGGGAGAGGCACAGGGGACCTCCGCCTACCTTCAGGTGCGCGCCGTGCTCCTGTTGTGGCTAATGTAGCCCTCCAGCACTGAAAGCTGGAGCGCTAACCCCCCAAAATGGCGGCCGAAAAACGGAGCAAACTACTAATAAAAGCGCGCGTCTCGTTTCTAGAGCACACCAGTGCCAAGTGCAATTTAAAAAAAGACAAACTTCAGATTCACTTTTAACCATTTTTAAAACTTTAACACTAAATTAAGTTAAGACAGTAAATTCGCCGTATAACATAAGAGGGAGAGGCACAGGGGACCTCCGCCTACCTTCAAATATGTATTGATTCTTATCAGGATTTATTTTAAAAACATGAGTCTTGCGAGAAGCTAAAACCAATAATGGTTTCCACAGGCCAGACCTAAAGAGAGAAGAGCAGAGCTGAAAAGTCTCTTCCTCAAGGCGCAGTTCCCCAGCAGTAAGAACAATGCATCTAAAAATGTTCCTCTCCTTCTCAAGACAGTGTTCATTTGAAGGATAAGTGGGTGAAGTGCACAACTGATAATGCCTGCCCTTGGCAGTGCGAATTCATAAAAGGACGTAGATTATAATGTAGTGTTCCCTGATCAGGACACTGGAGCGACTTAGCCTGTCATATATATTCACCAATAACGAGATAAATCACAGAGCAGAGAGCGCATGAGGAGAGAGTTTGTGGGAGTTTGCATAGCTGTGTGAGAGATATGTGTCTAGATGGTAATTCTATACAGGAAATACTGAGCCTGTGTCATATCCCTTACCCTGCCATCTGCTGTCCTCCGTGCCCCTCCCCCGCCTCCATTGCTAACTCCATGACATACATCACAAAGCATAACAATGACGCTTTTTTACTCATGTATCCTCACTGACAATATTTAACATCAGCGTTTTGAAGTATCAATAGGGCTGCAAACTCTCCATACAAATAACCCATAGAATAACATTTGTTATTTGCTCTCTGCAAAAGCTATTCCTGCCTGTTAACAACAAATTTTACAACAGGGTGATTCCATCATGAATAACATGGTTGGGTCGTGAATGTAAGTCACCTAAAAGCCTTTGGCATAAATCTTAACCAAACATGTTGTTCAGCTGTAAATTGGTCAATGCTGCCCTCGATAAACAAGATATTTTGCTACATAATACTCGGCACATATTCAAAATATGCATTTCATAAATTCAGTTTCTTAACCTGTCAGTATGACCCTGCCACATACTCCGGAATTAAACTTTGAATGCTTTCAGATTAATGTCTGTAATTTATAATTTGCATTCTTTTCGCCATTCTTTCATCTGCTGCTCCCAGTAAACGAGTGAGACAGGCTCGCGCTAGCAGCCGATTTGCTGTCACCATGACTTCCGCTGGCGGGCTCCTCTATCTGCATATAGTAAGTGACTCCGAAGGAAAGCAGAGTATTTCCTTAGATTAAAGAAGTCAGGCTGACTTAATTCCCGGATCAGACATTCACATGTTCGCGTCGTGCTTCCTTGGGGCCGATTCTGATATCACTGGAAGCAGTTATCCGCACAGTTTAAGGTGGCTGCACTGCCAGGGTGGCTGGTTGAAACCTTTGTGTGAAGCCTTTTCTTTACAGAAACCCAGGCCTCGCAGTCAGAGGCTGCAGTTAGACCTGCCAAAGAGTGGAATCAAACGGGTTGGCCAAGATTCTGTGAGGGTGACTAAAGGGAAGTAGGACAGATGGATATCAGGGTAGCAGTGGATGAATTAAAATGAACGTGACCGTTGTGCAGAAACACCGTTTCTGTTTTGTCGGGGCTTGAGGTGCAAAGTGAAGTCCAAGAATTAATAGAAGATTGTTGGAAATGGTGGAATGAGGGATTTCGGCGAGTAGGTCTGCTGGACGCTATAATTGAGTTTTAAATTGTACCATCAGTGGTGGCAGATTTCTGAAGGAGTGTACAGTGTTGTCAGACTCGACGCCTGTTCAGGAAGGGTGTGAGAGCGGAGTAACATCGGAACCCAGGACAGAACTCTCTGCTATACTCACTTTACGTGCCCATCAAAATGATTGCAAGCAGGCAAAGGGGTGCAGGAATGTGGACGACACATTAAGACCCACTCCATCAGGGCACAGTTTTGAATCTAATAAGAAATAAATCTATAGCAGCTCATTTGCATTTGTAGGGTTCTTCAGAGCCTGATTCCTACTCCAATTTTCTTCCGGTGTTTGCTCCAGTCATTTGGCTGCCAATGATTTTGTTTTGGGTGACAGAACCTGGCAGCACAATGGGGGTCATTCTGACCTCGGCGGTAAAAGGCGCCTACCGCCGGTCAGAAATCCTCCATAATCCCGCCGCGGTCGCGGAAACCCGCCACGGTCATTCTGACCCGCAGAAGGCAAACCTCCGAAAATCCGACCGCCACAACAGACCGCCAGACCAGCGGTCGGCGGAAAGGTGGAGGTGACCAAACCTCCACCGCCACGCCAACAGAAATACGCCCATCCCATTACGACCCACGAATCCACGCGGCGGTCATTCAAACGCGGTATTCCATTGGCGGGACACACCGGCGCGGTCAGAATACCCACCAACGAACAAAACTCACCCACATTGGACGATTTGAATCCCACACACCTGATACACATACACACACCACTCCCACACACACAATACAATATAAAACACCCACCCACATCACCCACAAACCCCTACGCTTACAAAATCGTAAAGAAGGCAAGAGCGAGACACCAGCATCCAAAACATAACAGCCACAGCCACTCAACACCATCACCCACACACTATCCACACACAAAACAACACACACCACCACACTCAACTCACTTAAATACACATACTCCACCCCACACATCATACACACCACCCCATGGCACCCCAAAGACAACCCCGCTTCACAGACGAAGAACTCAGGGTTATGGTGGAGGAAATCGTTCGTGTAGAGCCCCAGCTGTTCGGCACACAGGTCCAATACACCAGCATTGCCCGGAGGACGGAGCTATGGCAGAGGATTGTCGACAGGGTGAACGCAGTGGGACAGCACCCCAGAAATCGGGAAGACATCAGGAAGCGATGGAACGACCTACGGGGGAAGGTGCGTTCCATGGTATCCAGGCACAACATCGCCGTGCAGAAGACTGGCGGAGGACCCCCACCTCAACCCCCACAATTCACATCATGGGAGGAGGAAGTCTTGAACATCCTGCATCCTGACGGCCTCGCAGGAGTCGGCGGAGGAATGGATACTGGTAAGTTGAAGCTTCAATACTGCTTCCCCCCCACCTGCATGCCAAATCAGACCCCAACCCTCACCCCCATCCTCGAACCCCACCCTCACCCCCACCCCCATCCTCACCCCCACCCTCACCCCCACCACCATCCTCACCCCCACCCTCACCCCCACCACCATCCTCACCCCCACCACCATCCTCACCCCCACCCCCAGCACACCTATTCCCCGCCAATGTCTCACCATCACAACCCACACATCCCAAAACCTAGGCCTGCATGCGTCCACTAAGCATGGACACCCATCACCAAAGCATGCCCAATGCATATACACATCCCCCCCACAAGCCACCCTCACCAAAGCCCCCACACACGAATGCCAGCACTTGGGGACACGGGAACCCACAGATACACCCATATGCCACACATTGAAACTATAACCATACCTCTATACCCCTGCAGGACCCGACCGTCAACACACCGCGGCGGAGGGGCCAGAATTATCCACACCCCCCACCCAAGAGGCCGTCAGCGATGACAGCAGCTCTGTCGATCTGGACACCGATGACCAGCCCGGACCATCGGGGACCTCTGGACAGTCGGTTCCCCTCACACAGGCACAGGCCACTATAGACCCTAACCCCTCTGGGAACACCAGCACAGCTCCCACCCAGCGGGCCCATGCCTCTGTCTCCAGGGTGCGTCAATCTGCGGTGTGTCTACCACTACAGGGCACCCAGGATAACCCACCACCCCAACAACAACAGGGACCTGGGGGCAGTGGTAGTGGGCACACCGGCCAGGGGGCAGAGGCCCAGGGAAACAGGGCAACTCGGCGGGCAGCTGTGCGACAGGGGGGGGAGGAGAGGCCCAGGGAACCCACTCTCCACGAGGTCCTCACCACCATCATGGGAGCATACAACCGCTCCCAGGAGACGATGGCGACGGTACTGGCCCGGTTCCAGGAGATCCAGGTGCTGCAGGAGGAACACTATCGGGGGTACAGGGAGGACATCCGAGCCATCAACACCACCCTGGTTACCATGGTAGGGCTGCTGCAGGACCTCGTAAACAGCAGGGCGGACACTGAACAACACCCAAGGGCCCCTGCCACTAGCCGGGACCAAGAACAGCCATCCACCTCCGCCGGCGCTAGTGGACAGGAGGCCCCCGCACAGCAGCAGCCCACCAGACCCCCACCTCCTGCAGGAGAAGAACCACCCCGCAAGAGGGCCCTGAGATCTCGCAAGACAGAGTAGGATGTCAAGACCCCCGCCAGCAATGGATACCACCTGATGTCATCCCACTGTCCCACATTGTCACCCTGTCCATCCTCGAACTGCCCATGCTCCATCTCTCCACAGGCCTCTGGACAATGCACCTGTGTGACTGTTACTCTGGACTCTGCCATGGACATTCCTTCACCATAGCCCCCACCCACTTGAAACCACCCATCCCATTTTGAGCACTTCAATAAACACCTATTTTGCACCAAAATATCAGGAGTCTGGCTGTGATTTCAATAGATTGTAATTGACATGACAGTGCAAATATGTCCTTGTACATGGTGAAGTCAACAAACAGCTGCCACAAAGCTGTAGTCCATGGGGAAACGAAGCACAGGACTCGTAGTGGGGACCCCAGATCTGAAATAGGGAGGGAAAAGCCAAAACTCAGTCATCATACACTGGGGCAAATAGACAGGCAGCAGAGATGCTGCAGAGTAGTTAACTTTTACTAAATTATCTTTGAAATGTTACCTGTGTCCTATTGGAAGTACTGTTCAATGATTCTGTCCCTGTTGTCTGTTTC
The DNA here is from genome assembly GCF_031143425.1 of Pleurodeles waltl. NCBI lineage: Eukaryota > Metazoa > Chordata > Amphibia > Caudata > Salamandridae > Pleurodeles > Pleurodeles waltl. The sequence continues at coordinate 1,780,416,826 of NC_090440.1, read as the reverse complement.
AGCCCCGTCGTCTTCCTCCTCGTCACTCTCCTCAGGTTCCACCGCTGCCACAACACCACCGTCTCGACCATCCTCCTGCAGGAAAGGCACCTGGCGGCGCCAAGCCAGGTTGTGAAGCATGCAGCAGGCCACGATGATGTGACACACCTTCTTAGGTGAGTACATTAGGGATCCACCGGTCATATGCAGGCAGCGAAACCTGGCCTTTAGGAGGCCAAAGGTGCGTTCGATCACCCTCCTAGTACGCCCATGGGCCTCATTGTACCGTTCCTCTGCCCTGGTCCGGGGATTCCTTACTGGGGTCAGTAGCCACGACAGGTTGGGGTACCCAGAGTCCCCCACTAGCCATACACGGTGTCTCTGTAGCTGTTCCATCACGTAAGGGATGCTGCTATTCCTGAGGATGTAGGCGTCATGCACTGACCCTGGGAATTTGGCATTTACATGCGAGATGTACTGGTCAGCCAAACACACCACCTGGATGTTCATTGAATGGTAACTTTTTCTGTTCCTGTACACCTGCTCCCTGTCTCTTGGGGGAACCAAAGCCACATGGGTCCCATCAATGGCACCAATTACGTTGGGAATATGTCCAAGGGCGTAGAAATCACCCTTCACTGTAGCCAGTTCGCCCACCTCAGGGAAAATGATGTAGTTCCTCACGGATTTCATCAGGGCAGACAACACTCTGGATAACACCTTTGAAAACATGGGCTGAGACATCCCAGAAGCAATTCCCACGGTTGTCTGAAATGACCCACTTGCCAAGAAATGGAGTACTGACATGACCTGCACCAGAGGGGGAATCCCTGTGGGTTGGCGGATGGGGGACATCAGGTCGGGCTCCAGCCGGGCACACAGTTCATGGATAGTGGCACGGTTAAGACGGTAGGTCAGGATAATGTGGCGTTCTTCCATTGTCGACAGGTCCACCAGCGGTCGGTACACGGGAGGATTCATCCGTCTCCTCGCCCAACCCAGCGGACGGTGCCTAGGAAGGACAACATGGAGCACACAGTCAGGCAACCCACAGGTACGTACTCACAGCTAGCACAGTATACGATTCTCTATGCAGTGAATGGCGTGTCTGAGTGGCTATGCAAGGCCTAGGCCTGTGTGACGCAGTTGAAATTGAGCCATGTGGGCCCTGGAAATGGCGGCTGCCTGACCTGTGAAGTGTGACAATGGGATGTGAGGTCAATGCGCTGGCGTGGCACACCGCGGCGGGCGGCGGGCCAAGACCGCGGCGCGAAGCCGCATTGGTTAACATTGAAGCCTATGGGTTTCAGGAGCCAATGGCGAAGGGCGCCGGCGGTGGCGGGACGCACCGCCGCGGTACGCACCGCCGCGGACGTGACCGCCATTTTCTATCTACTTATCCACTTGCGACTTGAACTTTCACAGGAGAGGACCTATACTGCAAGTGTTGCTGTGACCTCGGTCTGGAAGGGACAATGGCTGCTGCGACTGGGGAAAGGGCCCCTGCCTTCACTGGAGAGGAGTTGGAGAAACTTGTGGATGGGGTCCTCCCCCAGTATGCGCTACTCTACGGTCCTCCAGACCAACAAGTGAGTTTAATTCTATCTGGATTTGGGGCCACTGGCTGGCTTGGGGGCCTGGCGGGGATGGGGGGCATGTTGGGGCTGGCGGGGGCCTGGCGGGGATGGGGTGCATGTTGGGCATGGCGGGGGGCCTGGCGGGGGGCCTGGCGGGGATGGGGGGCATGTTGGGCATGGCGGGGGGCCTGGCGGGGGGCCTGGCGGGGATGGGGGGCATGTTGGGCATGGCGGGGGGCCTGGCGGGGGGCCTGGCGGGGATGGGGTGCATGTTGGGGCTGGAGGGGGGCCTGGCGGGGGGTGGGGTGCATGTTGGGGCTGGCGGGGGGCCTGGCGGGGGGCCTGGCGGGGATGGGGGGCATGTTGGGCATGGCGGGGGGCCTGGCGGGGATGGGGGGCATGTTGGGCATGGCGGGGGGCCTGGCGGGGGGCCTGGCGGGGATGGGGGGCGTTGGGCCACTGGAAAGGAAAATGCTGAGTAACTTGAACGTGGTATTTCTCCCTCCCTGTACGTGTCACATAGGTCCGCGCCCATGAGAAGATCGGGATTTGGCGTGCCATCGCCAAGGAAGTCCGGGGCCTGGGGGTCCACCATCGACGGGGCACCCACTGCCGCAAGAGGTGGGAGGACATCCGCCGCGGGACCAAGAAGACCGCCGAGTCTCTGCTGGGGATGGCCTCCCAACGTAGGCGGGGTGCCTGCCGTCAACTGAGCCCCCTGATGTTCCGGATCCTGGCGGTGGCCTACCCTGATTTGGATGGGCGCGTGAGGGCAGCACAGCAGACACAAGGGGGTGAGTACAAGCATCATCTACTCTGTTGTCGTGCAGTGGAGGTGTCTGGGTGGGGGAGGAGGGCTGTGGGTCCCCCTAGGCCAGGGCGATATCTGTAGGCTGGGCACCCCCGTAAGCCCCTGTGTCCCCAGCCACCACCCTCAGTAGTGTGTCAGTACAGCCATCCCTGGGCCGTGTCATCCATGGGTGCAGTTGACAACTCTAGGCGTGTAGGGCATGTTCCACGGAATGCGTAGCGGACCCCAAGTGCGCAACTTAGTGCAGGGGGCATCTGTGTCTGTCATGTCCGCTAACTGTACCGGAGATCCATGTACTCAATATCCCTTTATTTCTCTCTCCCCCCCCCTTTTTGTTTGTCTTTCTGTGCTTGTGTGCATCAGCATCATCAGGCGGAGGAGAAGTGGCATCGGGGCAGGAGGGAGCTGCATCTCACATGGCCCAGGAGGGCCATGCCACAGAGTCAGACTGGACCAGTGAGACGGAGGGCGAGGGGAGCTCCACGACGGGGACGACTGGAGCCTGCAGCGACACGGACACGTCCTCGGAAGGGGGCTCCCTTGCGGGGGTGGCACCATCCGTGCCCCCCGCCATTACAGGTACAGCCGCCACCCAGCGCACCATCTCCGCCCTCCCAGCAGCCCCTCCGCGTTCGCCCCGTGCCCGCTCTGCCAGGAAGCCGGGCATCTCCTTCGCCCCAGGCACCTCAGGCCCTGCCCCTGTTACCCCCGCTGCCCTCAGTGAGGAGGTCATTGACCTCCTCCGAACGCTCATTGTTGGGCAGACTACCCTTTTGAATGCCATCCAGGGGGTGGAGAGGGAGGTTCATCGCAGCAATGCGTACCTGGAGGGCATTCATTCGGGTCAGGCTGCCCATCAGCGATCGTTCCAGGCTCTGGCCTCAGCACTGACGGCAGCCATTGTCCCTGTCTCCTGCCTGCCTCTACTAACTCCCTCCTCCCAGTCTCCTGTATCCTCTGCCTGTCCCACCCACACCATCAGACCAGCCTGCACACACCTCAACACCCAAGAGAAGCTCATCCAAACATAAGCACCACAGATCACCCAGACATTCACACACGCAACATTCCGATGCAGACATGCCAACAGTCACTACCACCTCTGTGACCCCCACCTCCTCGTCTCCCTCCTCCCTCCCTGTGACGTCTACACTCACACCTCCATTCACCTCACCATCAGCCAGTGTTTCCATCACCAGCACACCCTCCACTCCAGTCCGCACACGTGCAGTCACCATCCCCACTGCCATTTACACGTCCCCTGTGTCCTCTCCCACTGTGTCTGTCACCCCCTCTTCCACACCACACAAACGCAGCCACCCACCCACCCAACAGCCATCCACCTCACGACAGCCTATCCCTCCTGCACCTGCACCCAAAGACAGCAAACGTGACTCACCTACAACCACATCCTCTCCCTCCACTCCCATTCCCACTGTACCTACCACTCTCCATTGTCCCAAGAAGCTCTTCCTCGCCACTACTAACTTCTTTCCTGACCCTGAGCCCCCCCCTCCTTCTCGTCGGGGTAAGAAGAGCACCTCAGCCACCACCAGCCCTGCAGCCCCCTTGACAAGGGTGCAGGGGTATTGGAGCCCGCCAGCCCGCATGTCTGGATCTTCGCCCAGCAGCAAGGGGACAGCCAGCCCACCCCCTGGGAAGAGGAGCAGAAGGCGGAAGGGGCGCCGCAGGAGCCCGCCTTCTACATCCCCCCCGGACACCACCCAGAGACAGTCACCAGCCACAGCTCCAAAGGGAGGCAAGGGCCACAGGCCGACGACTAAGGAGGGCAAGGGCAGCAAGTTGGAGAGGTCAGGCAGCAGGCCTGCTGCCCAGGAGGAGCCCACAACCCCCATAGCCGCTGCCCCGGGAGGAACCGGCACAGCTGCCCCGGGAGAGCCCACCACCCCCATAGCCGCTGCCCAGGGAGGACCCAGCCCAGCTGGCCAGGAGGGCCCCACCACCCACAGCCCAGGTGGGCAGTGAAGGAGCACCATCCCCGCTGCCCAGGAGGGCACCACCAGGCAATTAGCAGTTGGCCATAGACCGTCCGCCGTCTCAAGAACCGCTGAACTGGGCCCCGCCGTCTCAAGAACCGCTGAACTGGGCCCCGCCGTCTCAAGAACCGCTGAACTGGGCCCTTCAAGGCAAGAACCGCTGAACTGGGCCCTTCAAGGCAAGAACCGCTGAACTGGGCCCCGCCGTCTCCAGAACCGCTGAACTGGGCCCTTCAGGGCAAGAACCGCTGAACTGGGCCCCGCCGTCTCAAGAACCGCTGAACTGGGCCCCGCCGTCTCAAGAACCGCTGAACTGGACCCTTCAAGGCAAGAACCGCTGAACTGGGCCCCCCGTCTCAAGAACCGCTGAACTGGGCCCTTCAAGGCAAGAACCGCTGAACTGGGCCCTTCAAGGCAAGAACCGCTGAACTGGGCCCCGCCGTCTCCAGAACCGCTGAACTGGGCCCTTCAGGGCAAGAACCGCTGAACTGGGCCCCGCCGTCTCAAGAACCGCTGAACTGGGCCCTTCAAGGCAAGAACCGCTGAACTGGGCCCGCCGTCTCAAGAACCGCTGAACTGGGCCCTTCAAGGCAAGAACCACTGAACTGGGCCCTTCAAGGCAAGAACCGCTGAACTGGGCCCTTCAAGGCAAGAACCGCTGAACTGGGCCCCGCCGTCTCAAGAACCGCTGAACTGGGCCCTTCAAGGCAAGAACCGCTGAACTGGGCCCCGCGTCTCAAGAACCGCTGAACTGGGCCCTTCAAGGCAAGAACCGCTGAACTGGGCCCTTCAAGGCAAGAACCGCTGAACTGGGCCCCGCCGTCTCAAGAACCGCTGAACTGGGCCCTTCAAGGCAAGAACCGCTGAACTGGGCCCTTCAAGGCAAGAACCGCTGAACTGGGCCCCGCCGTCTCAAGAACCGCTGAACTGGGCCCTTCAAGGCAAGAACCGCTGAACTGGGCCCGCCGTCTCAAGAACCGCTGAACTGGGACCCGCCGTCTCAAGAACCGCTGAACTGGGCCCCGCCGTCTCAAGAACCGCTGAACTGGGCCCTTCAAGGCAAGAACCGCTGAACTGGGCCCCGCCGTCTCAAGAACCGCTGAACTGGGCCCTTCAAGGCAAGAACCGCTGAACTGGGCCCTTCAAGGCAAGAACCGCTGAACTGGGCCCCGCCGTCTCCAGAACCGCTGAACTGGGCCCTTCAGGGCAAGAACCGCTGAACTGGGCCCCGCCGTCTCCAGAACCGCTGAACTGGGCCCTTCAGGGCAAGAACCGCTGGCCCTTTGGCAGACGTGGCAGGGCAGGATCTATCTCGGGCAGGGCTGCAGGATGTCCTCTGGCCAACTTGCCTCCTCCAGTGGCAGTGGGGTCTGTTATGGACTGTATGGACTGTGGCTTTGCTCTCCCCAGGATGGCCCAGTGGGCAGGCCACCCACTGTATGGACTGTATGGACTGTGGCTTTGCTCTCCCCAGGATGGCCCAGTGGGCAGGCCACCCACTGTATGGACTGTATGGACTGTGGCTTTGCTCTCCCCAGGATGGCCCAGTGGGCAGGCCACCCACTGTATGGACTGTATGGACTGTGGCTTTGCTCTCCCCAGGATGGCCCAGTGGGCAGGCCACCCACTGTATGGACTGTGGCTTTGCTCTCCCCAGGATGGCCCAGTGGGCAGGCCACCCACTGTATGGACTGTATGGACTGTGGCTTTGCTCTCCCCAGGATGGCCCAGTGGGCAGGCCACCCACTGTATGGACTGTATGGACTGTGGCTTTGCTCTCCCCAGGATGGCCCAGTGGGCAGGCCACCCACTGTATGGACTGTATGGACTGTGGCTTTGCTCTCCCCAGGATGGCCCAGTGGGCAGGCCACCCACTGTATGGACTGTATGGACTGTGGCTTTGCACTCCCCAGGATGGGCCAGTGGTCATGGAGTCCCCTCGTGGATCTGGCGTCGTGTACTCAAGTGGCTGAGGTGCCCCCCCTTCCCTTCCCCCTGAGGTGCCTGTCCTATTTTCTTTCTGATGCCCCTGCAGTGTTCTCTCCGTGGAGTTCTTGTCGTGGGACTGGGCCTTGCCCCTTTGCACAGGACCCCTGTGATCCACGGACAGTGGTTGGACTACATTTAGTAGCTGTATATATTTTGTACATAGTTTATTTATTTATTTGGATTACTGGTGTCCATATTTCAATATATCTGGCCGTTTATGATCTCTTCTTTTGGTCTTTGCATTATTTCGGAGGGGGGTGGTTTGTGGGTTGTGACAGTGATCTGTGGGAATGCATTGATGTGTGTGTTGTAGTGGGTGTGGGTGGGTGGGTGTGTGCCGGTAATCTTTTCCCTCCCCTGTGTCGTAGGTGCAGTACTCACCGATGTCTTCCGCGCCGCCGGGCGTGCTCCTGGTATATGAGGAGGAATAGGAGTGCGGGGATGACCTGTAACTCTGGCTCCATACTGCCGGAATCTCGCGTGGAGTGCGTAGAGGTGAGCGTTTTCCCGTTCGTAGTCTGTTTCCGCCGTGTTCTTATCGGCGGTGCTCCCGCCCCGGAAAAGGTGGCAGATTGGTGGGTCGTAATAGGGTGGGCGGTACTTTGTCTGCCGCCGGGCTGTTGGCGGGAACCGCCGCGCTGTTTGTACCGCTGTGGCGGTCGGAGTGTTAAGTTGGCGGGCTGTGTTGGCGGTTCCCGCCAGGGTCAGAATGCCATTTTTAATACCGCCGGTCTGTTCGCGGTCCGACCGCCGCCTCTCCGCCGACCGCCAGGGTCAGAATGAGGGCCAATGTTCTGTATCTAGGCTTTACCCTCCCGCTCCTCATCCAGCCTGTGTTTTAGATATGCATGTGATTACACTTTGGAGGCTATTCTAACAGTTCCTTCTTAGTTAAACTTGGATTTCATCTTCATATCAGTTAGAAGGAGTACTGTGATTTTGAGGGGGTTCACCGAGCAGTTCAACATAAAGACTAAATAGGATTTGAACCCATAATGGAACCTTGCAGTAGGTTGAAAGGCGAGTAGGTGGGTTTCAAAGAGGCGTTCCCAATGTTTTTCTATTGGTACCATCGAGACGTAGGACTCAAACCTTTTCTTTGAAACCTATATGCTCTGATAAAAGAGTGAGCATAATGTAGTATAGTTCCAAATGCAGACAATAGGCTGAGTAACACTTGGAACCATGTGTTGCTCATGTCAGGAAGTTGGAGGGAATTGTCTATGGTTTTAGGAGGCATGTTTCAAAGCCCCCTTTAACTTTGAATAACCGACTACCAATTTCTGAGCAGGTGTAGTAGATAAGGTCCGTGCAATATATACACACAATGTAAAGCCACTGTTTAAATATGATGCACAGAACAAATCTGACTCCAGGACAAACAAATAACACATAAAACACAATCCAATAAGCTTCCCTTGGGCTACAATCAATCAACAATCTGTCATTCTATCATTCATTAAATCTCAATGCAGTGTTAAAAGTTATCTTTTTTGTAACACTTTTAGCTTCCTAGAGAGAGTTACAAAGATTTCCCGGTTGTCTTTTTTGTTTATTAAATGGCATCTCTTTATAAATTACATCTCTAAATGGATGCAGAAAAGGAAGTGTTAGAAGTCACCCCATTAAAGTGGTGCAAAGAACACAGTAAAACATGTTTTGGGATATCGTATTATATTGAAGCTATTATTGTGCAATGATTATGCTTTTCTCGCTGCACCACGTCCAACACAAGGTACTTTGGGTCTGTAATTAAACAAAATAAAACCCAGTGCATCACTTCTATATATGGTTTGTTGATGTTTTATGTGCCTTGGAATTGCAAGAGGTGCTGTTTGGTAATTGATGCTGAGGCATCATTGGGCATTTTCTGTCATGCCCAGGATGCACTGATTCCAGTTCTTGGTGTAGTCGCTTTTGTCTCTGCGTTGGCCGCTGTAGACCTGACATTCAGAAAGGCACAACAAAGGATGTGTTGGTTTGATTTGTCAGGTGAGACTGAAGGTTGTGTAGTGTTAATCGATCCAAAGGAATTGGAGTGCTTTACACGAGCATCAGTTATATTACCCAAGGACACAGAGAGATTAAGTGATTTGTCCAGAATCAAAGGATGTTGACTCGATGCACAGACTCAAACCTCGTTTCTACAGCTTCAGAGTCCGCAGCTCTGGCCCTTATGCCACCTCCTCTTCACTTCTTCATAATGGACTGGGCTGCCACTGAGTGGAAAACGTTTTCTAACCATTAGTATTGCTTCAAGTGGAAGGCTGCTTAGTCTGTCTATGTGTGTGAGTGTGTGTAAGGTGTCTAATGCACTTGATTACCAACTAAGGGTTACTGTTCTAGACCTCTTTGGAGGTATATTTTCTTCTATCCATTCCCTCTCATCTGTTTCCTGTTCACTCTCTTCCTCTTCCGTCATTTGAACATCCTCTCTCTCTCTTTCTTTTGTCTACTGTCTCTGCCTTGCTCTCTCTACCACCCTTCTGTAAAACCTGCTCCTCCTCATCATCCACGTCCTGGACCTCTTTCGCTTTCACTTGGCATAGATATACTTGCTTCTTTCTCTCCATGTCTGCTGTCCCTCTTCTGCGTCCTCTTTTTCACCTCTCTCTCTTGACTCTCCCTTTCTCTTGACCTCTCTCGCTTTTTCTCTTGCATCTCATCTTTGTCTCCCTCATTATACTCTACTATTTCCTCCCTTTACTAGCTGACGCTTATCAGCTTCCTTCTGCCTCTTTATATATGTATGCTGGAGTGCAGTTCTTTGCTGTTTTTCAGTTTCTCTGGCCATTATTCTCCTCACTGTCTTCTTGGGTCTGCAAATTAAGGTCCCTAATTAGCTGCATCGACTCAGAATGTAAAACACCTTCACAGGAAAACCATTGATGTGGTAGACCTATTCAGGATGTATGCTGCAGTTTGTCTCAGTGTACTGGGGTGGTTTATGGTATTGTAAGATTACAGCTCACACTGAATTCTGGTCCCACTGCCTACCACACTGTGATTGTTCCATGTGACTAAGGGCTAAGGGAGTTTCAATATGTTTTCCATGTTTTCTGGACCACAGTGAGGATCTCGTCCATCAGCTGGGCTCATCCTCTCTTCCTCCCTCTCTGAGGTCTAATGTCCCAGTTACCCATTACTTCCAGGGCTGGAATGTCCTATGGATGCACCCAGTTACCTGATTCTATCATGCTCATATTGGTGACTCGCCTATGATTGAATGTCATAGTGGTTGCCTCCTAAGCTGTCTCTGTGGGTTTGTGTGTGCAGATGACTTGTGGACATTTTATAGTGGGACAAAGACCGACTCACTTTTGATGCAGTGTTTGCCCCCCAACGATTGCTGCTTTTTTTTTTGCCCCCACCCCATTCCTCCATTCCCTGTCCCACCTTGCTGATGGCTATTTCGCCATCTACAACTGCAGCACTGTTTAATTAGGCACTGCAGTGCAGGCGGCGAAATGCTCATCTGCTAGAATGACGCAGCAGTTAGTCTGCATACCGGGGAAGACCACTCATGCCTTTCAACCCCTGTGTTTTTAATTTGCTTCTACCCTCCCTTACTCACTACCCACTTCTAAACCCTAAAATTACCCATACCTCCCTATACCACTGCTCTCCCCTAAACTTTAAAATCACCCTGATGGACGTGGCTAGGGAAACCAAGATGTCGGACGCGTAGTCCGTGTGCTCCGACGGGGCCTTGCAATTATCCGCAAGAACGGAGCTCCGCCAGAGTGAAGTCGGCGCCTGAGAAGTGCTGATCCGCCGCTAGAGATAGCGGTGTCGCGCGAGGAAGAGCCGCTTGACTTGAGGTGACCGGGAACCAGAAACCCCGCCGCACCTGGGGCCTACCGAGCGAGCCGGGAGCTCGTGTAGATGGAGACACCGGACGGCAGGGCTCGAACGGCTGAACAGAGGAGGCGCGGACATATCAGGCGAGTGGAACGCTAGCGGCCCCTCCCCCCAGGTGATCGAGCAGACCGGGGGACGACTACCCTCGCTTGGCCGAACAGAGGGAGTGACGCCCGCTTACTGTGGCCGTAACAGGTGGAGTGGAGGGAGAGGGCCTGCCCTTGAGCGTGGGGGACGCTGTCGGCTCTCCCTCCCGAGGCGAAGCAAATCGCCGGGATTCGGGGCACAGGACCTGGCGGGGAGCGGCGGCCCAACCCTCTGCAAGTAACGGGCCTGGGCCCGGAAGATAAAACACGGTGACACAGGGGTGGACGCCGCCCACCAGCTGAGGCCCTCCTGAAGAGGAGAGAGGGGGACCGACACAGAGGAGGCCCAAGCGGGGAAGGAGCCGATGCTGAAGAACTTACTCCGCACAACACAGCAACCCAGGTGAGCGAAGCCCCAGCCAAGGCCCTGGAAGGTGGGAGCATCTAAGATCACAATCGAAGAAAGGACGGCAGAAGTGGGAGCAGAGGGAGTTGGGAACTGAGAGGACGCCCCAAGGGCCCACGGCCAGAGAGGCAGCGATCGCACATGGGAGGGAAGCGGAGAAGTTGAGCAAACAATAAAGAGGCGGTACAGGACCCCGGTCTGCCGGGGGCGATGCCACGAATATCACTGATATCGAGATGGGGGGCACGAGGATGCCAACGACATGAGGAGATAGTTGACGACTACCCCACAAGCAAAAGAACCGAGGGGGCAGGAACAAGGGAGAGTCTGGCAAAGGGCGAAACGGACCTGTGACGCAGCCCGCGCACTGAGGAGCAGCACCACATAAGCACAAACAACTCAGGCGAGGTGTACGGCACCCAACAGAAACACCGGGGGGTTAAAGCAGATGGCAGTAGAAGCACACAGAGGCCCGAGGTACAAGTGATACCCAAAGCTGGAACCTGATCTAACAGGGCTGATGACATCAAAAAGCCGCCGAGGAGGGAAAAAAATGGAGCGCCGGGCACTTGATGGTAGTAGAGGCGGAGACAAGCATGAACCAATACAATCCACGATGCAGGAAAAATTGGACAAAATCCTAGGAGCAATAGAGGACACAAAAACCACACTGCAACACAACATCAGTCAGGTCGCAGTGGAAGTGGGTGTCCTCCGAGCAGATCATCAAAAGCTGGCAGACAGGGTTAAAGACACAGAGACGATCCTGACAGATATAACCCTGAGACAAAAGGACTTGGAATCCACTGTACTGCACTTGACGGAGAGAATAACAAGGCTGGAACAGAGAGCAGAAGATGCAGAGGGACGAAGCCGGAGGAACAATGTGCGAGTGGTGGGCCTGCCAGAAGGAACAGAGGGCACAAGCATGGTGGAATACCTGGAGAAGTGGATGAAGGAGACAGTAGCTCCAGACTGCCTGACGCCGTTCTTCGCACTAGAGAGAGCGCTCCCTGCGAGACAGCCGGCTTCAGGTCGACCGCCAAGGGTAGTGATAGCACGTCTGCTACATTATAGAGACAGGGACATCCTGCTCCAGAGGGCTAGGGAGATGGGCCCTCACAGAGTAGGCAACGGAGAAGTGACCCTCTTCCCAGACTTTACTTTTGAGGTTCAAAATAGGAGAGCCTCTTTTATGGCAGTAAAGAGAGCACTGACAGAAGAGGGAATACAGTACTCACTCATCTTCCCGGCCAAACTGAAGGTGATGATCGACGGTAGCACCAAGTTCTTCCCTAGTCCAGAGGAAGCTTGGGAATGGCTGGAGGCCCGAGGAAGCGGCGGAAAGCATACTGAGGGCCCAGGGCATGCTCCCCCCTACCCAGCCAGAGGGGGGAACAAGAGGATGAGACGCAGACCCCGCTCACGAGCTGGACCATCACAGACTCAGAAAGACCTGAGTATAAAAGAGGCACTAAGGGCAGCGGCTTCAATGAACAAAGAAACCTCACCAAAGAGGAAAATTGTCAATGAATCGGACGACACAGCAGCAGCATCTGCGGAGAGCACCTGCGGCTCAGAGAGCCAACCGAGAGTGACAACGCACACGGCAGACGAATTAGGGTGACTGTGGTGCAGCTGCACACCAAGGTGGGGCACCCCGACCAGAAGTAAGGCCCCAATGGACTCTATACCAGCCCCCCCAACAGGCTTCTTGCCTATTCAGTAGAATGGCGAGAACTAGACGGACTTGTTGCATTAAGTTGCTCGTTGGCACATTTTTTCTGGGCACCCTACAGTTAGGGAGGAGCCCTGGGGCGGGGGAGTTGGGGTTACGTAAGTTTGGAACCAATAGGTGCATAAACGGAAAATATCATATACACGTGGGTTGCCGGAACACACAACGGAGAGGAGAGGTCATTGGGAGGGGGTGGGACCAGCATCCCTCACAGACATACCCAGATGACAGACCATAGCATTCTGACATGGAACGTACGGGGAATGGGGTCACCGGCAAAACGACACAATGTATTGGCCCACTTGAAACGAAGAGGCATGTAGCAATGCTTCAAGAAACCCATCTGACAACGAACGAGGTAGAAAAGTTAAAACGCAGATGGCGAGGACAGGTGTTTGCCACCGGGTACTCGTCTCACTCCAGGGGGGCGCTGATTTGGATCCGTGCTGGTGTGCCATTTGAAGCGAGATCAATAGAAGTAGACTGGGAGGGCAGATTTGTAGTGGTGGAGGGACGATTACATGGGACCCCAATAATGCTGGGAAGCATCTATGCCCCCAACCAAGATCAAGCGCCCTTTTTGCAGCGTCTCTCGAGCCGCATCACCTGCCAACAACATGGGGAATTATTAATAGGGGGAGACTTTAATAGTGTCATGAACGTAGACTTGGATCGCTCTTTACCCCCACTACAGGGCACAGCGACACATAAAACAACGAAGAAAGTAAGAGAGTGGGTAGAAGCATGGGGAATGGTAGATATCGGGCGAGAACAACACCCAAACGAAAAGGATTACTCCTTTTACTCTGCACTACACCAATTACACACTAGAATCGACAGGGTGGTATGTACTACTGGGATAACAAGAGGTATTTTTCATACCGAATACCTGGGACGAACAATATCAGACCACAACCCGCTTCTGGTGAGATGGAGAATGGATGGGGATAGGCCCCCCATTCCGCTCTGGAGACTTTCACCAACAGCGCTAGAAGATCAGACATTTAGAGAAACTCTTAGATCCCACCTAGCAGACCAAATTAACATAAACAAAGGGTCAGCGTCCTCTAGGTACCTAGAATGGGAGGCACTAAAAGTGGAGGTGAGGGGTTACAGCATAGGACAGACAGTCGGGATTAAGCGCACACTAGAACAAGAAGTAATTAAACTTGAGGACGCAATACATAGTTGGGAAAAGAAAGAGCACAAGAGTGCACAAGAAAAGGAAGAGTACGAACAGGCGATGAAATCCCACTCGTGCGCAGAGGAACAGCTACGTTGCCACTGTTTCCAGAAACACTTAGCCACAATACAAGCAGAAGAGGGTAGATCGGGGAAGATGCTAGCATGGCTGGTGAAAACGGGAGGAGAGGGAACACCTATAGTGAGTGTATGCGACATGAGAGGAAACCACAGATTCAAACCTGGACCCATTAACAAGGCCTTTAAAGAGTATTACACTCACCTATATAGGGAGCCAGACGAATTACAGAAAGTCAGACTAACGGAATTCTTACGATCACTCCCGCTCCCGACCTTAGACAGTGGAGAAGGTGAAACACTAGGGGGCCCAATTACGAAGGAAGAGGTACTTGAGGCTATCACACAGCTGGCCCCAGGCAAAACACCAGGGACTGATGGGTTGCCAATGGACTTTTATAAGAAATACCCCAAGCTATTGGCCCCACAGCTGGTAGACCTTTATGCAGAGGCACTGCACAGAGGCCTTCTCCCAGACACACTCAGGGAAGCAGTGGTGATTCCACTGCCCAAAATAAAGTCTAACGAGGCCTCAGTCACCAACTTTAGACCACTTTCAATGTTAAACAACGATTTTAAAATCCTCAGCAAAATCCTAGCTAACCGGCTGCTGCAACATATACCAGCTCTGGTACATGTGGACCAAAACGGGTTTGTACCGAACCGCAATACATCACTCAACCTCCGACGACTCTTTGCCATCTTACAGATGCCAGTAACAGCGAAGCCACCCAAAGGGATGTTGCTGGCTATAGACTTCGAGAAAGCCTTTGACTCGATCCGTTGGGATTACCTAAGAGTAGTAATGCTAAAGATGGGTATGGGAGACAAATGGGTAAAATGGGTAGACCTGCTCTACACAGCCCCACAAGCGAGAGTCAAGACAGGGAAAGTTATCTCAACCCCCTACACCATTCATAGGGGCACCAGGCAGGGATGCCCATTATCGCCGCTACTAGCCATTGAACCTCTAGCCACCTATTTCCATATGGAGGGTAAAGACAGAGGGGTGAGATGGGGAGGGAGTGAACACAACATCTCACTCTATGCCGACGATATCCTAATTTACCTTAATGACGGGGACACTGGACTTCAATGGGCCTTAGAGGCCTTAGACCGATTTGCTGAACTATCAGGGCTAAAACTTAATAGAAGCAAAACATACGTTTTTCCGATTTCAAAGGGTTGTACCCAGCCAGCAACATTCCCGGAGACAGTGGTATGGGCTCCTGACACATTTAGGTACCTAGGCATCCAGGTGTATCATGACCAGAGGGATCTGCGGGAGGGTAACCTTGGCAGGGCGCTTGGCTCTCTAAGAGCATCCGTAGGGTTCTGGAGAACCCTGAAACTTTCCATAATGGCCAGAATAGCACTAACCAAAATGATCATGTTACCTCTCCTCCTTTACTACTTCACTAACTTACCGATACTGATCCCAATGCAATGGTTTAGCGAACTAAACTCACTACTCAGAGAGCTAGTCTGGGACGGAGGCCGAAGTCGCACAGCACTACCTACGTTGTGTAGACCAACTACAGAGGGAGGACTGGGAGTTCCCGACTTTGAGTTATATTATTTAGCTTGTCAATTACAGTGGTCAGCCAGATGGAATGCAGGGGAGGGCAAGCTAGACAGACACACGGGGAACAGAGTGTTAAGCACGGAAGAGATCATGTCGGAAATGATAGGACGAAAGTTGAAGTCACAAGAAAAGAGCATGTTGACGAAAGTAGCATTGATGTGTTGGAAGAGATGTTCAAAGAGGATAGGAATAGGTAACCCTACTCCCCGGCATTACCACTACATGTGCTGAAGGCAGAGGCAACTGATGGGAAATGGATGGACACAGACCTAGGGCCCTGGACGAGGGCTGGAATAGGGACGATAGGAGACCTATTTGAGGAGGGGGTACTGAGCTCATTCGCCGAGATAGTAGAAAAAAAAGGGGTACCCAGAGGTCAGTTTCTGGTGCACCAAAGACTAACCCATATTACACAAGAACACTGGGAAACGGTTAACGCAGAACCTGCCACGCACTGCATGTTACACCAACTACTGACAATAGGGACAGACGCCCACCAAATCACCAAACTATACAAAACACAAATTGAAGGCACACTAGACCAATTGAGATCATTGAGAGATAAATGGGAAAGAACACTCGGAAAATACCTCACAGACGGGGAGTGGAGGAAAATACTGGCATACCCAAAGAAAGTGTAGAGAAATACCCGTTTGAAATATAACCAGTATAACTACATTCATAGGACATATCTTACTCCACAGCACTTAACCCGTATATATGGGGGCACCCCGGCAGAATGCCCCAGATGTGGTGCGGTGAGTGCCGACCTAGACCATATGGTATGGCAGTGCCCAGAGATCCAAACTGGATGGGGGCTGGTGACAAACGACCTAGAGAAGCTGATGGGATGCCCAACACCACAGACCCCGGCAATATGCTTGGCAGGCCTGAAACAAGGCCTCAAAATTGGGAAGGTGCAGGAGCGTTACATAGATACTGCGCTAGCACTAAATAGGCAGCTAATAGCAGTAGGCTGGAAATCCAGCAAGGCCCCAGTAGTAACCGAGTGGAGGCGGGATGTAGAGAGGTGGGCGAGGGTGGAATTACAGGCCCTGAAGTGCGAGGAAGCAAGAGGGTTGCGCCAAACGCCAATAGCACAGGCCTGGGAAGAGATATTGTCAAATTGGAGAAGCGAAGTAATGGAAGAAAGCAGGGACACAGAAGGCTCGGACTAGCAACTGGCAAGTGAAGTGAGACATAGCAAGAAACACACATCGATAGAGCCGTCACACCAAGGAGAGAGAGACGAAACTATATATGACTCACAAGAAGCAATAAACTGCACATTAGCAATAAAGAAGTGATGTGAGGAACTGGGGGACTAATGAATAGTAAATGACCCAACATGTCAATAGAAGGGGTAAGAACTAATCAAGAGCAGGAAGGAATAGGACAATGCTCCAAACCGCACCCACATAAAAAGACTTTTGGGAAAATGGCACCAGAAAGTTTAAGCTCATGTTTAAGTTTAGGTAAGCCGGCAGGATAATAGTAAGGACCAATCAATGACTACACCTCACTAAACTGAATGCAGAATAAGACATCGAATATATAAGAAACAAATGACAATGACGCATGTGGAAAAGAAAAAAAAAAGAATAATGATGTAGAAGCACAAATAATGTCTGAAAATGTACATGTAGTAAAGAATGCAACCTGTAAGTGGCAAATGTTAATAAAAATATTTAACAAAAAAAAAAAAAAAAAAAACTTTAAAATCACCCTTGCCTACATTTACCACTGCCCACACCGAATCCCAAAAATTGTCCTTACCTGCCTTTACTTAAGCTGTTTGGCATGTTTGTTTAGGTCATTAACAAGTTACCCCATCTTTTTCAATAATCCCAGTGTTTTACAAGAATGGCTAAACATGAACTGATTTGTTATATTGTAGTAATGTGTCTAATTTTAAAGTACTGATAGGAGAAACTACTAATACTCAAATCCGTGGCATTAATTGTATCACGGTCTGACAGGTTAAATGCTAAGTTGAGCCCTAAATAATTGAACCGTGTGACTTGCAGGCTACACATTGGTATCTGTAGCAGTCGGATTGTTACACAGTTATTTTACCGTCTGTATTGTGGCCCTGATCCACAATGTTCTGGGGTACAGGGAGGCATTTTTATCTTCGTGTGTGTGATACAGTGATTATAGTACAACTTCACAGCCTTCCTCACCAACTTGGGGATGATTTTGCAGATGCATTGTCTGAGCTGGCGAGAGTTTGTGAAATTCTGTGATTTCATTGGTTTATCCTTTGCCCCCCAACTTCCTCACCTTCACATTGGCTGGGCGGTCTCAAACTTCCTCTTTCCATTAGTTATAAAGCACGTAGTGCTATTTCAGGAAGGGACGCAGGCTTACCCCCTAAATCAGATATGATAAAACTGTTTACAGTGTGAGACACGCAGAAAAGGGATACAGGCTGTTATTAAAAAAAAAATCCAACGCGCTGTTCTGACCCACGCTGTAAACAATACATATCCTTACAATCCGTCTCTAGTGCACTGATTCATGGGCGAATCCTTGCCATATTGCTTTCTTATCTTCAGAGGAGTTAGGGTTTAGGGAGAAGTGTGGCTATGCAACGGGGACAACGAAGCTGAAAACTAATCGCAGTAAAGATGACCTAACTAAAGGTTGCCCAATAATCCATGTTACTACTATTCGTCTCTGGTAACCATCCTGTTTAATTTATCTCCTCACGTATTCATTTACCCTTTTCTGTGACAGACCAGTAAAGTTTTAAATGTAGTGAAATTATACCCCCCCCCCATGTTCTGTGGACTAGTGAACAGGAGCGCTGGGGAGTTGACCCCCCTACTGCTGCGAGCCACTACCTTGCAGGATCATTTTGAAAGTTGAAATTAGCTCCATGAGGCTGTACCTCCATTCATTTAAGTTCCTTAAGGGGCTGGGCTATGGAGCTCGACATGGGTGGGACCAGGCGCTGAGGCTGAAACTGAGCTGCACATGTCAGTTTGGCCCGTATTGTTACTGTGGCCAACCTGACATTCGCAGTTCAGGCTTTCACATTGAAGGCTGCCATGGAGCTGCGTCAACAAAGACACAGCCCCATCGGTCTTCAATGGAGCATTGTGCTGGCATGCCCCAGCCAATCCTAGCACTGCTTTATGCTGCTTAGTATTATATGCAGCATAAGAGCAGTGCCTGTATTGGCTGGAGAGCTTCACAATCCAGGATTGGAAACATATCTTTAGAAGCAGGCAACACAAGGTGGGAGGATCACCCTCAGGACTGGGATCGTAACTGCTAAGATATCATGAAGGTAAGTCTCTTTAACAGTATTTATAATGTACAGTTTTAATATGTTCCCCTTTATGCCCCACCTCTTTCAAAGTCAGCAGCCGCAACTGCTAGTGAAGATGAGTGTTATGTTGAATCCTGATTAATATTTAATATAAAAGACTTAGGCCTTCAATACAACCCTGGCGGTCGGTGAGAAAGCGGTGGGAATACCGCCAACAGGCCGGCGGTAACAAAAATGGAATTATGACCATGGCGGAAACCGCTCAGACAAACAGCCACTTTAACACACCGACCGCCACGGCGGAATCAACAAGCAGGCGGAAGACAATGTACCGCCCACTGTATTATGACAGGCCTATCCGCCACCTTTTCTGGGGCGGTACCAACGACATCAAAAGCCTGGCGGAAACAGATCTCAGAAGTCAAAGGACTCACCTGTGGCGACTCAGGGAACAACCACGATGCCATGGAGCCTGAGTTTCACATATTCCCCATGCTCGTCTACCTTCTGCTGCATTATGAACATCAACGCCGGCGAAGACGACCACGGTGAGTAATGCCGCCTAGCGCACAAGGGAGGGGGGAGGAAAAAGAGAGTGACACACACACGCAACACCCCCACTCCCAACACCATACACACAACCAGATGCACTAACATTACATATTCCCCCCGTACCCCTCAGGAATAACACAAGGACAAAATGATTTGAAGAAAGTGAGTGTAATACGAAAAAATACTAGGAATAAGTGCATCAAAATCCAAACGCATATCTATATTTACAAATGTAGGGACACTGCCCAGTCCTCAATGTCCGTGAGTCACAGGGCCACATCACATAGACCAAGGCCCCACCTTACTCCTGCAACAACACAGAGAGAACACTGCAGGGGCATCAGGTCGAAAATACACAGGCACCTCAGGGGGATGGGGAATGGGGGGGGCACCTCAGCCAGAAGATGGTACAACACCACTGGTCCTGGAGGGGGCAACATGCCCTCTGCACTGTCCTGGGAGTGCAGGGCCACAGTCTCTCAAGTGGGTGGTTTGTCCACTGCTTGGTCCTGGGGGGTGCAAGGCCACAGTCTCTCTAGTGGGTGGTTTGCCCACTGCTTGGACCTGTGGAGTGCAAGGCCACAGTCCCTCAAGTGGGTGGTTTGCCCACTGCTTGGTCCTGAGGAGTGCAAGGCCACAGTCTCTCTAGTGGGTGGTTTGCCCACATGCTCTGGAGGGGGCAACATGCCCTGTGCATGGTCCTGGGGAGTGCAAGGCCACAGTCTCTCTAGTGGATGACTTCTTCCACTGGTTCTGGAGGGGGCATTGTGCCCAGTGTGCTTCATCCTGGGAAGGATGGGGTGAGTGGATTGCTTCTTCCACTGGTTCTGGAAGAGGGCATTGTGCCCAGTGTGCTTCATCCTGGGAAGGATGGGGTGAGTGGATGGCTTCTTCCACTGGTTCTGGAGGGGGCATTGTGCCCAGTATGCTTCATCCTGGGAAGGATGGGGTGAGTGGATGGCTTGTTCCACTGGTACTGGAGGGGGCATTGTGCCCAGAGATGCAGATCTTGGGGAGTGCAAGGTCACAGTCTCTCACCTGGGTGTCAGACCCACAGGATTTGCAGGGGCCAGGGTGCACAATAGCCCATGGGTGCAGGACTACACACTTCCCACCGTCAGTGATGGCTGCTCAGTGGTGGCAGTTACGGTGCTGCTTGTGGAGCTGGCAGTGGTGGAGGGAGGCTCCAGCCCTTCCCCTGCAGCCTCAGACGGCTGCCCACTGGGGCTGCTGCTGCTGGCGCCGGTGCTGGTGGCGGTGCGGGCAGTGGTGTGGGGTGGCTACAGCCCTTCCCCTGCAACCTCAGATGGCTGCCCACTGGGGCTGCTGCTGGCAGTGGTGCTGGTGCCGGTGCTGGCAGTGGTGGGGGGAGGCTCCAGCCCTTCCCCTGCAGCCTCGGACGGCTGTCCACTGGGGCTGCTGCTGCTGGCAGTGGTGCTGGTGGCAGTGCCTTCGGGGGTGCTGGTGGTGGTTCTGGCAGTGGTGAGGGGAGGCTCCAGCCCTTCCCCTGCAGCCTTGGATGGCTGAACAACCATGGTTGTTGGTGGGGGCTCCGACTGAGTCCCAGCACCAGGCCTCTTGTCCTTTTTGCCTTCTGGTGCAGGCCCCTTGCCCTTCCTGTCAGCAGCCGGGGATTGCCCCTTGCCCTTCCCTGTAGCAGCTGGGGTTGCCTCCTTGCCCTTCCCTATAGCAGCTTGGGGTGCCTCCTTGCCCTTCCTAGATGCAGCTGGTGGTCCCTCCTTGCCATTCCTAGACGCAGCTGGTGGTGCCTCCTTGCCCTTCCTAGATGCTGCTGGTGCAGGCACCCTTTCAGAGTGGCTGCCTGGTGCCCGGGATCCTCTCCCACATGCCGTATCTGTTGACACTACTTTGGCCGTGGACTGGGTGGCTGAGGTGCTCGCTTGGGTTCTGACGACCCTGGCCCGACGTGAAGGATGGGGGAGAGGGGAGTGGTAGGGAAGAGGTCAACGGTGGAGAGGAAAAGCTTCTTAGGGACATTGGGGCAGGAAGAGGGTGAACATTTGGGAGTGGAGGAAGAGGAAGTGGTTTAGGAGGTGTCTGTCTGCTGATTTTGGATGCAGGTGGATTGTCTGGATGCTGTTGTGAGGTGGATGGCTGTTGGGTATCTGAGTGCTTGCGTTTATGTACTTTGGGAGGAGGGGGCACAGATACAGTGGGAGAGGACACAGGGGACGTGTGCATGGTCATGGGGGTGGTGACTGCCTGTGAGGGGCATGCAGTGATAGGCGGGATGGGTGTAGTGGATGAGGATGTAGTGCATGCAGGTGTGAGTGTAGACGCTACTTGGAGGGAGGTGGACGAAGAGGAGGAGGGGGACACATAGGAAGGCAGTAGATGTTGGTATGTCTGATTCTGGATGGTGTTTGTGTGAGTGCCTGTGGGATGATGTGTAGTGCTTGTGTTTGCCTGAACCACTCCTGTGTGTTGTCCTGTGTGCATGCTGGTCTGCCTGTGTGCTTGGGATAGGTTGGGGTTGAGGGAAATGGGATTGGGTAGAGGAAGTTGGAGGGGGGTCAGGCTAGAAACAGGGACAATGGCTGCCCGAGATTGATCTCTGTGGGGCCACCATGCCAGAGTGAATGCCCTCCGGGAATGCATTAGTCTGTTGCAAATGGGCTGCCAGCCCCTGGGTGGCATTTACAATGGTTGACTGCCCAACAGAGATGGATCTCAGGAGGTCAATAGCATCCTCACTCAGGGCAGCAGGGCTACCCGGGGCAGGGCCTGAGGTGCCTGGGGCCAAGGAGATGCCCACTATCCTGGGTGAGCTGGCACGGGAAACATGCTGAGGGACGGTTGGGAGGGCGGTGCTGGTACAGGGGTGGCGGCTGTACCTGTATTTGGGGTGGGCACAGAGGAGTCTGCCACCACCAGGGAGCTTCCATCGGAGGAGGTATCACTGTCCAAACTGTCCCCTCCAGTCTCTGCTGTGGTGCTCCCCTCACCCTCCGTCCCACTGGTGCCCTCACCATCGGTGGATTCGGCCTCTTGGGCCCTGTGGGATGCAGCTCTCCCCGTCGCCGGTGCCTCTGCTTCTCCGCCAGTTGATGCTAATGCACATAAGGACAGGAAAAAAACAAAAAGGGGGGGGAGAGGCAAAGGATACACTTGGTCAGTGGCGGCAACAACACCACCGCCGGCGTACACAGCACACTCACACAGGGAACATCCCTACGCACTAGGCAATGCACTAACAGTCAAAATGGCAATGACCAGCCCATGGACAGGGACACCTAACACCAATTGCAGCATACCTGAGACCCACAGACCCCTGCCCAGTAGTGGATGCCTACTAGCTTGGTTGGAGGTATTTTACACCAGGACCCTGTCCAACATGAGACCTACTCTGAAATGTCCAGCCTGGCCTAGGGGGCACCCACAGGCCCACATCCCCCACCCAGATGCCACGCCACCACGCGCAAGTAGTAATTGGCACTGTACTCACCCCCTTGTGGCTGCTGTGATGCCCCCAAGCACCCATCCAGCTCCAGATAGGCCACCGCCAGTATGAGGGCCATCAGGGGGGTCAGGGTTCCACAGACACCCCTTCCTCGTTGGGAGGCCATCCCAAGCGGGGCCTCGGCTGTCTTCTCAGGTCCTCCCACCGTTTCCAACAGTGGGTGCTCCACCTGCCGTAGACCCCGAGGGTCTGCACGTCCTTGGCGATGGCACGCCATATACCCTTTTTCTGATGGGTGTTGACCTGCAGAGAAATACACATAGGAAAAGGTATCAGTCAGACTGTCCTGCCTGTTACACTCATGGCCCACCTTAGCCCTCACACCCCCTTAAGCACAGACATGGCCCACCATATATGCAGCACGCTGCCTAGTGCCCTTCCACCAACCCCCCTTACATGAGGCCTTCACACACGCCACTCCATGCATTCATGCCCTATGCCTTGTGCTCACAGTGTACCTGTTGGTCTGGAGGCCCATACAGCATTCGGTCCTGGGGTAGGACCCCATTCACCAGTCACTCCAACTCCGCCGTGGTGAAGTCAGGGGCCCTTTCCCCAGTGACACGAGCCAAGGTAGGTTCCAGGCACAGGTCACAGCAGCACATACAGTGTAGGTCCTCTCCTGTTGAAGGTCAGGTAGCAAGTGAGTGAACAGATAGAAAATGGTGGTCACGTCCACGGCGTTGCATACCGTCACCGCCGGCGTACATCACCACCGTGATCCATAGGACCCAATGTTAACCAATCAGGAGTTGCACTGTGGTTTTCGACCGCCTCCCGCAATGGTGCACAACGTCTGCGGAATAACCTCATTTCCACATGTCCCTCCTAACAGGACACGTGGATGCCATTTCAGGGGTGGGGGCAGGCCATGCCACCTAACTGCATCACAGTACACATAAGCACCATTTGGGCCTACCCAACAATATAGTGTTACAGTCACAACATGCAATTAAGTGTAGTGTTTGGAAATATGGGATACTGACTGGCTGCTCACCATTTTGCTCCCTAGATTGCAACTGCTGGGGATGAATAGGAGATGGAGACATCCCCCGTGTACAGGCTACTGGTGGACTTTGCAACAATGGACAACATTATCATCATCTATAAACTGGACAGGGCCACAATCACAGAGATGTGTGCCCAATTAGAGCCTGACCTGATATCTGCTATCCGTCACCCCACCAAGATCCACCCTCTTGTGCAAGTGCTATCAGTACTGCATTTCTTGGCAACTGGTTCTTTCCAAGTGAAAGTGGGCTTTGCAGCAGGAATGTCAGAGCCAATGTTCTCAATAGTGCTGACAAGAGTATTGTCTGCCCTGATTAAACACATGCACAGCTACATCGTTTTCCCCCAGGTGGGGGATTTGGCCATAGTCAAAGCAGATTTCTATTCAATGGGACATATCCCCTACATTATTGGGGCTATTGATGGAACACATATTGCATTTGTCCCACCCCCTTCCCCCGGAGAAATGAACAGGTGATCAGAAAAAGAAAGAGCTTTCACTCTATGAATGTGCAGATAGTGTGCCTGGCAGACCAGTACATCTCCCGTGTCAATGCTAAGTATCCTGGGTCTGTGCATGATGCCTTTATCCTGAGGAATAGCAGCATCCCATATGTGATGGCTCAACTCCAGAGGCACAAGGTGTGGCTAATAGGTGAGCCCTTGTTCCCACACAGTGGATGTTGGTGTATGGGTATGGTGTGGGCCCTAAGGGTAAGTGTGTGGCTAAAAGTTGTCCCTCGATATTTGCAGGTGACTCTGGTTACCCCAACCTCTCATGGCTACTGACCCCTTTGAGGAATGCCAGGACAGGGGCAGAGGAATGTTACAATGAGGCACATGGGTGAACAAGAAGAATCATAGAGAGGACATTCGGCCTCCTGAAGGCTAGGTTTCATTGCATCCATCTGACAGGTGGTTTCCTGTGCTACTCACCCAAGAAGGTCTGCCAGATCATCGTATCATCGTTGTTGCACAACCTTGCCTTGCGTCGTCAGGTGCCTTTTCTGCAGGAGGAGGTGGCTGGAGATGGGCGTGTGGCAGCAGTGGACCCTGTGGACAGTGAAGATGAGGACGCAGAGGATGAGGATGAGGACAACAGAAGTGCAATAATTTGACAATACTTCCAATGACACGCAGGTAACTTCAAATTTAAATGACTGTTTTGCGTTTGACATTGTCACTGGCAGGCTGATTTTCCCACTTCTATGGCCACTCACTGTACCCTTTGGCATCTCTATTTGCAGATATTTGTGCCCCACTATCGCTCCTGGTGTGTTGACTGCAGCCAACTACAGGTCATTCCTATGTATCTATTACTGTACAGTTGTATTGCAGTGTTTATACCTTGTCAAACGAATACATAGTTCAATCATTTGACAGACTCCATACTTGTATTATTTTTCAAATGGTGTTTATTTAAGTGCTAATAAGTAGAGGGGGATGTGCACTGGGCTGGGTTGATGGTGGAGGAAAGTCCAGGATAGAGTCCTGGCTATGTGGATCACAGTTGCATTGTCCAAGGGGGCATAGGAAGGGGAGCAATGGCACTTCAAGGTGGACAGGGTGACAGGGTGGGACACAAGGGTGACAATCAGGAGAGTCTTATTTCCTAGTGGGGGTCTTGGCAATAGTCTCTGGCTTCTGCCTGG
The DNA here is from genome assembly GCF_031143425.1 of Pleurodeles waltl. Taxonomy (NCBI): domain Eukaryota; kingdom Metazoa; phylum Chordata; class Amphibia; order Caudata; family Salamandridae; genus Pleurodeles; species Pleurodeles waltl. Next base: position 1,780,391,564 of record NC_090440.1, on the reverse strand, counting down.
ATTGCAGGGACCCTTTGCAGGGTGGTTCTCCATCTGCAGGAAAAGGGGTGCTGGTGGCCTGTTGGTCCTGTGGTGTGGTCTCCTGTCCACTAGGGGCAGCGGAGGTGGAGGGCTGTTCATTGGTTTGGCTAGAGGCAGGGGCCTGCTGGTGTGCCACTGCCTCCCTCATAGTGTTGGCCATGTCTTTCAGCACCCCTGCAGTTGAGACCAGGGTGGTGTTAATGGACTTCAAGTCCTCCCTGATCCCCAGGTACTGTCCCTCCTGCAGCCGCTGGTTCTCCTGCAACTTGTCCAGTATCTGGCCCATCGTCTCCTGGGAATGGTGGTATGCTCCCAGGATTTTGGTGAGTGCCTCCTGGAAAGCTGTTTCCCTGGGCCTGCCCTCCCCCATCACACATCAATCCTCCCAGCTTCCCTGTAGTCCTGTGCCTCTGTTCCTTGAAACGTGTGCCCACTGACCCCAGGTCCCTGATCATCCTGTGTTTGTGGGGTGGTCTGGGGTCCCTGTAGTGGTGGACACACTGCTGATTGATGTCTCCTTGGGACAGAGGTATGGGCCTGTTGGGTGAGTACTGTGGTGGTGTTTCCTGAGGGGGGAGGCTCTGTGGTGGTATGGGACTGTGCTTGGGTAACCAACTGTCCGGAGATCCCTGAAGGGCCAGGTTGGCCATCCAGATCCAGATGTCCAGAGCTGCTGTCATCACTGTGGGCCTCTTCAGGGGGAGAACTTGATGTTGCTAGCACCTCCTCTCCGGTGACGTTGGCTGGGGGACCTGTGGGGATGTAAATACATTGTTATTGTTTCTGCGTGTGACACCTTGTGCATGGGTGTGTTGCCCTCTAAGGTTGTTATTGCCCTGACTGCTTTGCCTTGTGTGAGTAGTTATCTGGTTGGCTTGCTGTTTCCCTCTAGTGTGCATGCTTTAGTGATAGGTGTCCATGCAGGTCTGTGATGGGTGTCCATGCATTGGTGTTGCATGCAGGGCTTGGTATTGGGAGGGGTGGGTTGTGATATTGGGGTGTGTAGGAGGTGGTGGAGTGATGGGAGTGTGGATTGGGGGTTTGTGATGGCATGTAGGTGGGGGGGGGGTGATAGTAATAGAGATTTGACTTACCAGAGTCCAGTCCTCCTCCTACTCCTGCCAGGCCCTCAGGATGCATGATTGCCAAGACTTGCTCCTCCCATGTAGTTAGTTGTGGGGGAGGAAGTGGGGGTCCACCACCAGTCCTCTGTGCAGCTATTTGGTGTATTGCTGCTGTGGAACGCACCTTCCCCCGTAGGTCATTCCACTTCTTCCTGATGTCATCCCTTGTTCTGGGTGCACCTGTGATCTGAATAGCTGTGGCTCTACCCGGATGACTTCCTCCACCATGACCCTCAGCTCCTCCTCAGAGAATCTGGGGTGTCGTTGTGGTGCCATGGGTGTAGTGTGAGTGGTGTGGGTGAGGGTGTGTGGAGTGATGTGTTGGGGTGTGTGATGTAAGGTGCGTGGATGGTGTTTAGGTGATGGTGGTGTGTGGCTGTGGTCTTGTCTGTGGTCTTACTATCTCTCTTGTGGCACTTGTTTGTAGTCGTAATGGGTTATGGGTAGTGTGGGTGTGGGTTTTATAGTGGTGTGGGTGTGTGGGTGTGGTGTGTGTATGTGTGTCAGGTGTGTGTAGTTTGAATTGTCCAATGTGGTGTAGTTTTGTATGTGTGTGTATTTTGAGCGCAGCGGTAGGTAGCACCAATGGTTTACCGCCATTGAATGTCTGCCGCAGTGATTCGTGGGTCATAATGTTGTGGGTGTAGTTGTGTTGGCCTAACTGTGTGGGTTTTGCTACCACCAGTTTAGCACCGACCTTTGAGTTGGCGGACTTGTGTGTGTAGCTATATAGTGACTGATTGCTATGTGTGTGTCAGAATATGGGTAGCGGTGATCCGACACGGCGGCAGTATGTTGGCGGCAGTCAGCATGGCGGTAAGCGGTACTTACCGCCATTGTCATAATGAGGGCCTTAATTTTTTTAGTTCAGCAGATATCATCTTTTGAATTTTCATTGTATTTGAGATTAGCCGTTCATTAACAATTTGTGAATGTTGCCTATGTGAATCAAATATTCTAATGCATAGACATGCCTTGATTTTTATTCCATTTTAACACCAAAATCGTGTTTATTCAGTCTGTGTTATGAATGTAGATATTGTACCAAAACAAAACACCCCTTTCATATCCTTGACAAGCAACTCTGTGTTTTAAAATTTCTTCTTGACCCACTGGAGACCCTTCCACTTCACTGCCTTATAGTAATTGAGAACCAAACTGTTTCATAGATATTGGCATCATCATGTATGGGTGCTTGTATTTGTGCTCAAATTCTGGAAGGGTGGCCATGGAATAGGGCGGCGGGATATATGGCAAGGGATGGGAGTGACTGACAGTCCAGCTGACCTAGATGTATGGCCTCAAATTGGACGTTTGTGACCTGGAATGTGAGGGGACTGGGTCAGGCTGATAAAGGTTGATGTGTGTACTCCTATCTCCTATGATACGGGGTGACAGTGGCATTACTGCAAGAGACTCACATATGGGGAGACTGTATTGCCAGCCTGAGATGCAGATGGTGGGTGGTCAGAGTTTTGCAACCTCTTACTCTAGGTATGCCGTGGTAGTCTTGATGTGGGTGGCCCCGGGGTTCCTTTTGTAGCCAAGGAAGTTGCTCTGGATTCTAATAGGAGGTACAATATCATTTCTGGAGCCCTGGATGGTCAAGACTTCTGTTTGATCAACATCTATGTGTCAAACACGGACGATGAGTACTTTTTTGGCCATGTAATGTAAGTGGCAACTGCACACCTGGGCACTGACATCCTTTTGACCTGGGATTTAAATTGTGTACTGGACAGCGAGGTTGATTGCCTCACCTTAGCACTGACACTAAGCCAGCAATGCTGAGTTCCTTGGGGAAGACTATAGAGAGTTTGGGATTAATAGATGTCTGGAGAGTTAGGCACCCTAACATAAAAGCATATTCCTGCTATGTGCCAACGTCAGTCACTTATAGTTGCCTCAACTATTGTTTGACATCGGGGGCATTGTCTCAATGTGTGGAAGCTTTTTCTTTCCTTGCACATTATATATCAGATCACTCCCCCTGCTGGTTTCCTTCCGTATGCCCAGAGAGGCCCCCAAGAAACTCCTACAGAGGATGGGGGTAGAAGCCTTGACTGACCCAGCCTTTAATGAGTCTTTAAAGGAGGTTGTTGATCACTACTTGTCTAATAATTGGGATAGCACGTTGTCACAAGCAATAGAATGGGACGCCAGGAAAGTGGTCCTCCCGGGGGAATGCTTGAAAATTACTTTTGGGGTAAGACAGCAAATCTGTCGGTCATTGGATGCATTGGAACTGAAATTGAGTGGCCTTGAGGTTCAGTCAGTGGACCAGCCAAGGGGACCTGGGATTGGAACAAATGTAGATGTGAACTGATAGAGACATGGGAGCGTCTTGATAAATTTGCCTGAACCAGCTTTAGGCAGCGCCTTCATGTGGAGGGGATAAGGTGAGCAGATTGCTTGCCACCCTTCTCAGCAGTGAGACTTGTGCACCACCTACAGGGGGGCATCCAAGATAAAATGGGGAGATTGAGTTGTACGCAAAGAAGCATACTTGAGGTATTTTTGACTCACTTGCAGGCTTTCTATGCTCACTCGCCTCCCTGCGAGGTACTGGCACGACATAACTATTTGGTGGGTTTGGAAATGACAGCCCTTACAAAAGAAGAAAGGGATGCTTTGGATGTCCTACTAACCAAAGACGAGATAGTGGTGGCCATTAGAACTTTAAGGACAACAAAGACTTCTGGAGGAGGTGGTTTTCAGGTGGGTATGGTGTCTGAGAAGCTCCTTGAACTCTATGTTGAAGCTTGTGGGGAAAGGGTTCTCCCAGCCCCTACGCGGGAGGCCCTGATAGTCATGCTACCTGAGCCCTATAAAGATGTTAAGGAGGATACCTCCTATCCATGTTGAATGTTGATGTAAAGATCTTGAGCAAGGTCCTTGCGACCATACTCCTGCTGTATATGTCCCACCTCATTCGTGAGGACCAATGTGGCTTTATTCTGGGGAGGAATAAACTCTATAATATAAGGCAACTCTCGCTGATATGGCATGCCTTGTCCTCTGATCAGAATCCTTTTGCGTTGGCTCTGCTCGACATTGAACATGTGTTTGACTCCCTCTTGTGGAACTACCTGTGAGAGGTACTTCACCAGATAGGCATAGGTGCTAACTTCTTGAAATGGGTGCAGGTGTTATATGCACAACCGAGTGCGAGAGTGAGGGTGGGGGACATGATTTCTCTGCAGTTATCACTGCATCACAGTGTTGCCCCCTGTCTCCTCTAGTATTTGCCATAGCAATGGAGCCGCTGGAGTGTAGGCTCAGGGCTGCCATGCAAGGCTTGGGTGTATCAATAGAAGGAAACACTCATGTGGTCTTCCTGTACGCCGATGATGCTATGATCTTCCTTAGACAATCTGAGTATTCGGTGCCCATACTGTTGGCTGTCCTTACCGAATTTGGGGAGATCTCTAGGCTCTCAGTTAACCACACTAAATTCAAACTGTTCCTAATGGGAGGATTGGTGGGTGTGCCCGAAGAGACTCTTCCTCTGACAGCCCTGACATGGGAGACAGGTACCATTCAATACTTGGGGATTAGACTGACACAGGTTGAGGCTGATTTTAAGGTGGCCAATATATGTAGAGTGGTGAACAGATTTAAGCCATCCATAAAGTTTTGGAATACACTGCGACTGTCCTTGATGGGGAAAATAGCCATAGTGAAAATGACTATATTACCACGTTGCTACCTGTCTTCCAGGGCACATTGTGCGAAGTTCCCAGGAGTGTGTTCTAGGATCTCAACTGACTAATCACTGAACTACTGTGGGCCTCAGGGAGGAAACAAGTGTATTTTTCCACCCTCCGGTGCTCTCTTGCAGGGGTGGACTTGAGTTGCCTAATTATGAACTGTACTGTCTTGTAGTCCAGCTATAACATGCAGTACGTTGGATGGCTGAGGGCGAAAACTGGGAAACCAGATTGCTACACAATACTTGTGGCACCGATTCCCTCCTGGAGTTACTGATGATGGGAGTCAGGCCTCCAACAATGGTGCCAGTGATAGTGAGGCTGGTGTACAGATCCTGGGAGAGGGCTATCAAGATGGTTCTGCAGAGCCCCTGTTTGCTTTTGATATGCCAATATGGATCCTTCAACCCTTTGCAATGATTGCAAGGTCAATATCCACCAGCAGATGGCGTGAGGTAGAATGTGACAAACTGCAGGACTAGTGTCCGAAGACCGTTTTATCACACTTGGCGATTCAATGGCCTCCTTTGGCCTAGGTGCGGGACAATTCTTTCCATACTCCAAAATAGCAGCTACGGGCTGGGGGCGTCTGGCCATCTTTTCCTAAGACCCCACCTCATTGCATTTATATAGAGCCTTGAGAGAGGACTTACCCTGTAATGAGCTCCTGGTGGAAGCTAGATAGCATGGTATATTGGGTTCACCCCTATCGGCAAAGGACTGGTTGGCCATATATGAAGTGGTCAAAACAGCATCATCCAACGCTTGCTTTAAGCTGACGCAATATAACATAGTTCATCAGATGTACCTCAGGCTGAGTACGCTACACGCCATTTAATCAGATCATCCAGCGAAATGCCCCACATGTCAGTATGTAAAAGCACGTTTTATAACTATAATATGGGAAAATCATACTGGGAAGAAGTGTTCACTTTACTAAAGGACGCTACCAGATGGGACACATCCCGAGAAATAGGATCATGGCCCTCATTCTGACCTTGGCGGGCGGCGGAGGCCGCCCGCCAAAGTCCCGCCGTCAGGTTACCGTTCCGCGGTCGAAAGACCGCAGCGGTAATTCTGACTTTCCCGCTGGGCTGGCGGGCGGTCGCCTTCAGACCGCCAGCCAGCCCAGCGGGAAAGAGGCTTCCACGATGAAGCCGGCTCGGAATCGAGCCGGCGGAGTGGAAGCTGTGCGACGGGTGCAGTTGCACCCGTCGCGTATTTCACTGTCTGCGCAGCAGACAGTGAAATACATGTAGGGGCCCTCTTACGGGGGCCCCTGCAATGCCCATGCCAGTGGCATGGGCACTGCAGGGGCCCCCAGGGGCCCCGCGCCCCCCCCTACCGCCATCCGGATCTCGGCGGTCCGACCGCCGGGATCTGGATGGCGGTAGGGGGGGTCGGAATCCCCGCGGCGGTGCAGCAAGCTGCGCCGCCGCGGAGGATTCAATGGGGCGGCGGTACACTGGCGGGACCCCGCCAGTGGTGCCGGTCCGACCGCGGCTTTACCGCCGCGGTCGGAATCCCCATTGGAGCACCGCCGGCCTGTCGGCGGTGCTCCCGCGGTCCTCCGCCCTGGCGGTCAAAGACCGCCAGGGTCAGAATGACCACCCATGTCTGTTGGGATGGGTCCCTATAAAAAAGAAAAGTTTGTTCTGGGAGCCTACCATTGATGTCCTTAATAAGTAGTTGGGGTTTAACTGCTATCTCTGATTAATGTCCAGTATGTTGTGGAGGTTCAGAAACCGTTGAACATTTTATGTTTTTTTGCCCTGCCTACTTCTCTCCTCGGTCAAAATGGATCCGCAAAAACTGTTGAGAATTGGGCCTGAAAAAATGTTGTATAGTGAAAAGGGTTTTAAAAAGTCATGGCTCTAGTGAAATAATTTTGCAGTTAGCAAGTTTTTAGTGGCAGCATGGCATACACACAACTGTTTTGTAAATAAGATTGATATGATGAAGGATTAGGTGGGACTATTCAGACGAGTGGTTTAAGAGTTTATGAATTTATCAGTTTCATTTTATAATTGTATAGGCTACAAAAACTTTTAAATTTGAATTTCTTTTATTCTTCTATTGTACTGTGATGCTTTGATGGTTAACTGACCGAATAAAGCTTGTCTTTGATAACGATGATGAAAAGGAAGTTAAGTAGACGGTTACTTATTCTGGCGCTCACACTGGTGAAACATAGGATAGCCATCCATTGGCTGTCCCCAACTCCCCCTAAACATACTGATTGGAAAAAAGACACAGCTGAGTGGGCGTCTGCTGAAAAATGGACTATACACAAATCTTAAAGAGACAAAAAGCTATTGGAGGATCTATGGGCCTGGGCCACGATGATCGCTGACTTACTAGACCCCCCGACGAGCAGTCCGCGTTATCTGAATAGTGAGAGTGCGATTGCGCCTGACGGGGGAAGGGCAGATGGAATGGGTTGTTCATCCAAGTCACGAAATTAAAAGGGAAATTACTGGTTGAATACAGGTCATTAAAATCATTAATGGTCAGCTCGATGTGGGTGGGATGGGTACAATCAATGGGAGGAATCAGGAGTCTGTTGAGAGTATAAAGTTGTCTGAATGTACTGTTATACGAGCCTGCGCCTGTCTCATTTTACTGATCTTCCATGATGTAACCCGATGTTGATTAAATGCCAATAAAAACCTATACGTTAAAAAAAACACTGAAGCAGAAGATAATTTAAAGGGAATGCCCCATTTTTCACGGGAATGGTTGTTATCCCCCCCCACCCCTTAGAGCTTATTCGGCTCCGTATAAGACTATAAGCAGCTGTCATCCAAAATATCACCCGGTGCCACACCCCTGCTGCCCCAGGTTCTTTAAGGTGGCTAAATAACGTGCCTGGAGTAAGCAATGATGCTTTTCCACAGTACTAAAGAGAATACTTAAGGTCTGTTATACTGATAAATGTTGTAGCTCACACCCAGAACAAGTATTTTTCTTCTGAGGGCCCTACGTGCAATCACTAGAAACAACAAATCACCAAATCTCATAACATATGTATGTGCTACAAAATAAATGTAAAAGTGCGATAGATAAGGTTGAAATCCTTGGATCTTGTAGTTGCCAACTCAGAATGCTATGCCTATTGCATATGAGGAGCCAGATAATGTGGCTTGAAATCCATAAGAGATAAACAACGCATGGCAATATCAATATGTCTATCCAAAAAGACCATTACTTTCATCTTTTTATGCAGAGCATTCAGCCCGCTGACATTCCATGTAATGATATTGCTTTTAAAACAGTGTTTTCTATCAGCCATCCCACCCATATATGTCTGTTCACCATATGCCAGCCCTCAGATCATAGTGACCGTAAGTGCAAGTGCATATGTCATAATAATCAAGCCTAGAATAACTACCTCCTTAACCCACCCCAACAGCTCCGGGCACAGCCTGTGCATACCCATACTCCTACATAAAGCGAATTAACAACCATAACAATATCAATGATGGTATTTGCCATGGGACAGTAGAATGTAGCTAACCACCCTGCAGCGGCCAGCACTTCAAAATTTGTTTCCACTAGTATGTACCTGGCTTTTTAAGTGTACAATTGTCATATCATAACGTTTCTATGTACTGCCATTCGTCGTTGACAAACCCTAGACTGTATTGGTTTGAACAGGGGTGGGAAACTCTTGGACAGCCTCCAGATCACTCTCAGCTGATTGTCAGACCAATCTAGTCGCCATGACAACTGCAGTTTAGCTAAACACTCAATCATATCACTCAATCATATTGATGGGTTTGAGGGTGCTTCCACCACCAATCCAGCCTTAGATCTGGGCGGAGAGAAAAACTCCATCACAAACGTGACAGATATCCCATCTGCCGTATTATGATCCCATTATATTATGTGGGAATCCTTTGAGAATCGTAATACGGTGGATGGGATATCTGTCATATTTGAGACTGAGTTTTCCCTCCGCCCAGATCTAAATCAGGCCCTTGGTTATCTCTTTCGCCGCACAGTGCGGTTGGACTAGTTTTTTGTAATATGGTATTTGAAATATTTTCCAGCATCTTCTGGCCTACCAAATACAAATGCCTTGTCCTCCCACCTGACTCTGTTTCTCCAGGTACATCATGGAGTATTAGACTTTAATCTCTCAGCTTCCCCTTAATGTACACATTGGTCTCCCTATCCGATAAAAAGAAAGGGCAGCCTCTTGATATCCTAACTTACCTTTTTCTCTAGCCAGGAGCAATATGGCATTGTGATCCATATATTTTAGGGGTTTCATGATGATTGGACAGGTAGGCGCCCCTGGCGGGGGTCTTGGGCCCAGAGACCTATAGACACTTTTATTTGTAAACATAGGGGAGAAGTTGATGTGCACAAAAGGTTCAAGGATTAGTTCCTTTATGTAGGTTTCCAAATTACTAGTGACTAAAGTTTCTGCCAGGCCGGCCATCCTAACATTACATCTTTGGGATCTGGCATCTAAGTCTTCATTCTTATTTTGGGCCAGCAATAGTGATATTTTAGGAGCTCTCATTTTTTTTCCATAGTTGTGCATCCCTCTTCTACACCGTTAATTTGCAGTTCTCCTCCTTCAAAGCAACTGTCCTGTCTGTCCAGCCTACTTTGCATTTAATCCAGATGGAGGGGAGGTTATGCTTTATTTCAGTTGATATGATCTTCATATCTGTCTCTTCCGTCCCTATTATACCTGCAATGGGTGGGATGTCATGTCAACTCTGGCCCTTTTAGCTGGATAGGCTGTTTAGACACAAATATCAGTTTGCCCTGTCAGGGTTCACTTTTCCTCAAGCTATTTGTTTCCATTGATTCCCCCACCCCCTGAGTATGTGCCTTTTGACCCGTGTGCATCACAGCGAGCAAGTATCTTCTTGTCAATAAGCACCTTTTAAGTGGCACTTTCTTCGTAATCATCTATTTCAGTTTGTCACCAACATTGCATTAATACCATTTAATGTGGCTCTCGGGGACACACATATAGCTTATTCCTTACAGATGGTTTCTTATTCATGCACCATGTAACATAAGTATGGCATCCACAGGGGAGAAAGGGGGATGAGTGCCATCCAGAGAGGAGTTCTTTGCAATCTGATCACTCCAAGTGAACCCAGTGGTTTAGTATTTGCTTAGGCCTCCGTCTCCATTATCCACCCTCAATTATTTGACGGCATGGGACCTATGCATACACTTACTGTCCTCAGCCTCCTAACACATCACATAGTTGTTAATTAGACTTTGTTTCACCCCAAACACTACCTGGTTCATTCAGGCTTCTTCTCAGTGCATGGCCGTCAACAAGGTCGCCCACAGATGTGCGAGATGATGAGGGTATTGATGGCAAAACTGGGCAACTTGGTGCTCCGCACGCATGCATGGCCCTGGATTTGATACCAGCCGTCTCAGCTGTGCATCTGGGGCCACACATCACATGTGCGCTGCACAGCACCTTGGATTGATGTCTGCTGAGATGCCACCCTGTTACCATCCATCTTCTGAGGAGCCTGATGTGCAGAACCTTCAGGTCACCTCCTGTTGTCCGAAGTTTAGCTGATTGGTTGTTGAGGGCTAGGAGCACCACATTTATGCGGGCATCTTGGATCATCTCCAAGCTCCATCTCCAGTCATGTAGCTATTGCTTAAGGTCACACAGCAACTTAATACCATGGCCTGATGATAGCATCTCTGACTCTCTCATATTAAACTTAGGTACAAGGACAATAAGCCAAATAAATGTATTTCTTCAAGGATATGTACAGGAGGCCTGAACTCCACTCGCGATGAAAAGCGTCGCTGAGGGAGTGCCGCCTTGGAAACGACAATGCACAATAATGCTGACTTGTGCATTCTCTGTGGAGGCGAACAGATCTAACCAAGGCTCTCCCCACTGCAGAAAGAGTCCTTGTGCCACCTTCAAATGGAGACACAGCTCCTGATCTGGTAGGCATCAACGGCTGAGTTCATCTACCCTGGCGTTCAGAGAACCTGCCAGGTGTTGAACCACCAGGGTTATGCCCTGCTGTTCCAGCCATGTTCAGAGACAGAAGGCCTCTTGGCAAAGGGTCCATGACCCCACACCACCCTGCTTGTTGCAGTACCACATTGCGGTGGTGTTGCCCGTGAACATCTGCAACATCTTCCCCTTTTAAACAGGAAGAAATGCTTTCAGTGCCAGTCAGGTCACCTGGAGCTCCAATAAGTTGATATGGAGTCCGGATTCCGCTAGAGACCAGAGGCCTCTAATCTTCCTCTAGAGACCAGAGGCCTCTAATCTCCACCTCACCCTGATGGCCGCCCCATCTCAGAAGTGACACATCTGTCACTACTGTGAGATCTGGTTGGAGAAGGTACAGGAGTCTGCCTCTGACTCAATCGCAGTTCACTAACCACCACTGCAGATCTTTTCCAGTTCCCTCCGAGTTCTGAACCTTATCAGTGATATTCCCCTAATGATGTGCCCATTGGAACTTCAGGTTCCACTGCAGTGCGCTCATATGCCATCTGGCATACTTGACTAACAGGATGCAGGAGGCCATGAGGCCCAACAGCCTCAGAGTCTGTCTCACCAAAATCCAGGAAAGAGCCCGAAACATCTGTATTATAACCTGAATATCCTGGACTCGCAGCTCGGGAGGATAAGCCCAACACTGCACTGTGTCCAGAACAGCTCAGATGAAAGGGAGCTTCTGAGAGGGAGTCAGGTATGACTTTGGCACATTTACAGTGAACCCTAGCAAAAGCAGGAGGTTCGCTGTAGTCTGAAGGTGGGTGACGACAGCCTGGGGCGAAGGAGCCTTCAACAGTCAGTCGTCGAGGTAGGGGAAGAACGCCCAAGGGGCACTGGTGAGACCGAAGGGGAGCACAGCAAACTGAAAGTGCTCGTGACCTACCTTTAAGCACAAGTAGCGCCTGTGGGCAGGCAGGATGGGGATGTGAAAATACGAATCCTGTAAGTCCCAACGCTACCATGCAGTCACCTTGGTCTAGAGCAGACAAGACCTGAGCCAGAGAGAGCGTCTTGAATTTCTCAGTTTTGAGGAAGAGATTTGTGTCCTGCAAATCTAGAATAGGGTGAAGACCTTTGTTCTTTTTTGGAATCAGAAAGTAGCGGTAATACAACCACTGCCTACTTCTGATATCAGGACCCTGTCTATGGCTCTTTTGGCCAAGAGAGCCGTAAGTTCCTCGCGGAGCAAGACTAAGTGATCCTCCATCTGGATGTGTGTGGTCTTGCAGAATCACACTAGGAGGACTTGGGCGCTATGGAGGAGGGAGGCTGGGTGGTGGGCGACTTCTTGCCAGACCCTCTGGGTCTGAAGGTACCGCAACCTCATCCCCGCATAGGATGCTAACTTGATGGGGGACGGTGGATAGTTTGTGGATGGCATGGTACCCTGTCTCTTCCGAAGCCTCAAAAGGGGCAAAAAGCAGACTGTTGGTGAGGGGTCGCCGAGAGGCCAAAGGACCTGGCCGTAACCTGAGAATCCTTGAAACGCTCCAGCGCTGAGTCTGTCTTTTCACCAAAAAGGCAGGACCCACCGAAGGGCAAGTCCATAAGCTTTGCCTGGTCATCCCCCGAAAAGCCAGATGTACAAAGCCAGGCATGGCGACGAATGGCCACCGTTGACAAAATCGCTCTACGCAGCGAGTCTGTCGTGTCCAAACCACACCTAATCGTAAACTTGGCTGCATCTCTCCCATCTTTGACTGCTTGTGAGAAATTGTCCTACATGCCCTCCAGGACCAGAGGCAGCACCTGCGCCACCGTATCCCATAAAGTATGGGGAAAATGGCCCAATAGGCATGAGGTATTTACTAACCTCAATGCCGGCTGGAGGAAGAAAACATCTTCTTCCCAAGTTGGTCCAGCCTCTTGGATTCCCTGTCCGGGGGAGCAGAAGGGAAAGCGCCATGGGAAGTTGAGGCTTGGACCCCCAAGCTCTCTGGGGTGGAATCTTGGGTGAGGAAGCTAGGGTAATTTGGAGCTGGGCGATGGCAGCAGCCAACTGTCCTATTTACAGGAGCCCCTGCGCTGGGTCTGGATCACGTCCCCAGCAGGACATCAGTGACATCAGTGAGGGCTTTGCCAAAGGGTAACATCAGTTCCGATGTGGTAACCCTCGGCTGAAGCACCTCAGTCAGGATGTTCGTCCTGGCTGGCATCGTAGGCAGATCTAGGTCCAAGACCTCAGATGCCCTACGCGCCACCCTGCCAGAAGATGCTCCCTCATCAATAGCCACAGTAGGAGGTGAGAGCATGTCAGTATCTGGAGAGGTGTCCAGTCCACTGGCTTCTCCTAACTCCTCATACCAGTCCATCTGCTCCAATCCATACTCAAAAGGGTCCCGAGACCCCTCCCATTCCTCACCACTGCCTGTTTGATCACCATAAGGCTCAGGCAATGATCTGGCCCCTGTTGGAGCAATCAGCACCGGAATCGGCATCATACAATGCTGTTCCAGCTCAAGATCATCAGGTATGAGGATGGGGCGTGCACCACTGGTGGGCGCTGGTGGGGCAGGGAGCGTTGACGTTGGGAACGACGCCAGAGGAGGCAGACTGTGTGGACTCAGCGTTGTTCATGAGACCATATCAGATCCAAGAGACCACATTGCGCCGAAGCTGCCGGTGTGGAACCTGATGGGGCCTCTCCAGCTCTGAGGGGCCCGAAGGCGCACCAGCCAGGGCAGCCCGCTCAATTATGAGACGCATGGCCTCGTAAAATTCCTTGAGTTGAGCAGGGGTCGCTCTGACTCCAGGAATGGAGGGAGACTCGAAGTAGGCCCTGGCATCGGCTCTACGGAACCATGCTTGGAACGTCGACGTTCCTGACTCGCCTCATCAGCCGATGTGAAGTCAAAGTCTTCTTGGACTTCTTCTTTTTGTGCCTCTTCCCCGAGTGCCCAGAGGATCTCGAGTGAGATGAAGAGAAGAGGCTCCTAGAACGGTCTTGCGACCTCCTCCTTGACCGGAAACATGACCTCTGAGGAGTTGCGTCAACTGACGGACGACTGCCGAGCCACCATGAGCTTCAGGGACCACTCCTTCAAAGCTTTCGGAGCCATGGCATTCGGAACACAACTTGAGCATGGTCTCAGTTCAGACACCAGAGACAGACCTTATGGGGGTCTGTCACCGACATGGAGCTGTGGCAGGCGCTGCACAGCTTGAACTCCGTTTTCCTAGATGATATTCTACACAGACTTGAAAATATCTTCTAAAAAAAGGTCAAAAAAGGCCTGTCAAAAAAGACAGAGGGTACTCGATTTTGGATCTGCACTAACTGACGAGGAAGGAAAAAAACTGACATACGTGCTCCTGAGTGGTGGCTTTATAGCAACCGTGACGCAACCCGACGGTGCGTGCAAGAGTATTGCTCTGTAAAAGTTCTGGATTACAAGCTGACGCCAGGTAATTCTAAGGTAAGGAATCTGCAGCTAGACGTCTCTATCAGATGGTAATATTTTATTGCCCACAACAGCTGCCATTTTGTTTTTATTGACAACTTTAATTGTTTCAAGACGAATTCCGTCATCTCGTTGGAGATCATAGGGAACGCTGCTACATTTAAATGTGACTGAGGTATGTTTTTAGCATCTGTGTTATCTTATTTGTATGCATTTTCATATAGTCTCATTAAATTTGCCTCCATCCTTTTAGCAGCTTGTTCCCCAGTGAATGAATTGATCACTCTCCTTTTTGTCGTGGAGACAGAGCCATGATCCAAAACCTCTATTTAGGTTTGGTATTAGCACCTGTTAACTTGTATGCCTTTGTATAAAACAGACCCTCCAATTTTTGATTGCGAAAAAGTACAAAAACTAAAGCGAGGGGAGGTGTAGGACACAAAAAGAAATAGCGTGAGAAATGAGGAACCTCTGAAGCATGCTCATGTTATGGATGTATATCTGGTGGGATTCGCTGTACCCTATTAACTCACTGTTGATGACTTCTACTTTTCATGACATCCCTCACATTTCCTGATTCTTCTCCATACAGTTTTGTATTCATCATTTCTTTCCATCTCTCCAGAACAAGATTTGCTACTGCACATACACTATTTATTCACAAATGTCTCATAACTATAGAACTCTGTTGGCTTTCTTTTTTACCTTTACAAAATGCTGTTCCCATTAAAATTTCTTAAAAAATATGATACCTGTGTTATGGAAGGTAACTTTCCAGAGTTGGATTGTCCAAGCTCAACTTTGCTTTTCTTTTGTCATTGTTCTTTTAGGTCTGAGATTATTATCTTGGACTTGGAAATGATGATTTGGTTCTACCATGATAGTATCACTTTAAAGAATCCAACAAGCACTTAAACCCTACCCTAGCCTTGTCATTTAAAACGGAGTAATGCCATTTTATCATCTACACTGTGTTCAGTGGAGTCCCCAAGGATCTGCCCTGTTTTCTTTGCTTTCCTTTGCTTTAAACCTACAAGCTACACTTAACCCAGCTGGTCTACAGAGGTAGTTTAAGGTGCATTACACCATCAGTAGGGCCATATGAGCGATCTGATGACTTGGCAAAGACTACAGAGGCATTCAGGGTGTGGTGGCAGTTCACACGGGACAAGTATACTGAATGGCAACAAAACTGAGGTTCCTCGTATGCACCAATACAAGTGATTCTCCATTCATGTGGTCCACACTAATGGGCAACCACTACAACTTGTGCAAGCTGTGGGGAAATTGTATGAAAATGTATATTAACATATTTTGCTAAGTAGTTCTACACAATAGGCCACAGAAATTAATTCTGGGGTCAAAACATTTGATAACCTGTAGAATTATCACAAAGAATTACCTTTGGTAAGAACGATTAGCTTGATCCATTTCAGAACTGCTCTTTTAATGCAGGAGCAGTTTAAAACACCAACCACCATTCCAAACTATCTTTTTTATGTCCCGCAACTAGACATTTGCAGGCAAGTTATCATCCTGACCTCCAGGAAGGGTGGTTGGGAGCACACTGCCTCACATCCCAGCACAGTTTGCCCCTTTGCATCCTGGTAAATGCAGTTCACGGTTAGTGCTTACTTGAAAATTATCTGTAGTTTTTCAACATAATTGGTGCAGACATTGCTGTATATCTCTAGACACGTGTTTCTGGGTTTAGCCCTTCATTAGTAGAGTGGAGAGAACAAAGAAAGTTCATCTGGGGTTGCAGGAAATGCTGCCAAAATCCTCTCAGGTCAAGTACTACTCACAGGCACAGGTGCATCTCCAAAGCTCATCAGCTCACTGCCTCAAGGGAGACTTTTAAACAGGAAGGGGGTTGGGAGCACACTGCCTCACATTCCAGCACAGTTCACCCCTTTGCATCCTGGTAAGTTCACATTATTTATGATCCTAGCCTCCAGCCTGCAAGAAATTCCTAAGTTTGTTTGGCAGGGAGGACTCTCAAATAACTGGGAGCCAATCTCTGGAATGAACTCCTAACATGTCTTTGCAACATTTCTACTTTTCCAGGTTTCAAGAAAGAATTTAAAAAAGATCTGAGTTTTAAAGAAACTTGATCACATTAGATATTAATTTGTTCCAATTGTGTTTTTTAACTGTAATAGCTAGCTAATGGAATAGTATAAAATTGTGTAAATATATTTTGTATTCCTTACTGTATGTTATTTTATATTTATATGTTAGTTTCTATTTTATTTCGTGAGCACACTGTAACTGTCTTTAATGGTAGTTTTATAGAGTGGAATCTATAGTCAGGCAACCAAAACAAACAAGTCATTACCCACATACATGGAAATGGGGATTCATCTCTATACGATTTGTGACACATCAGCCAATGTGTTCCTAAAACTGATATAGCTGTTGTTATAGATTTAGAACAGAGTGGAAGCTATATTCTTCTCTAGCCATTACACTGGGTTCTTTATGACATTGTGTGTTAAAAAGACTAATCAGTCTGTAGGGTTCAGGGTCAGAACTCTTCAGATTATTATATTAAAAGGAACTGAATACTGGTCCTCCATGAAGCAGGCAAGATGGATGATAATACGTAATTTAGGAAACATTTTTACAAGCTTGGAGCCCATGATGGAGTGGAAGGCCTAAATGGTTTGTGAGTTATGGTTGAGAAGACAAGTGCTTCATTGTTTTTTGACTAATTACTTATCCACTCTCACATTAAAATTCCAGGTTTCTTCCTCTCTTATCCATCCACATATCGATTGACTTGTTGCGTCTTGTGAGAACTGTATTGATGTTTCATTCCGTTTTGTACATCCAGGAGATGGGTGGGTTGAATTCATAATATTACATTTAATTTTAGCGGAAATATTGTTATTTTCTATTGGATGTAAGCTACTTATCTACATCAGTACATAAGGCTTGATTTTGAGTATGCCCCTCTCTGCATCCGGTACAAATCTGAGAAAAGGCTTTCAGAATTTATTACATGCAATGATAATTTCATATATTGAGCTCATATAAGTAACATGGTGATTTTTATGCTTACCACCCCAAAAGCCACATGTCCTGATAAATACTGGGCTTTTTCCTTCTGTTAATTTTCAGCAGGTTTGATTTGCTCAAGTTCAAAGAAGGGTGAGGTTTTCATCACACGTGATAACTACTGGGTGTAATAAAACATTGCACAATTTGCAGTTGCTGCACAGGGATCACATTTGAAAGGTCCACTTGTAAAGAGGCCCTTCGAGTATCATTGACATGTTGAATGAATACTTCTGCAACAGGAAGCCAATGGAATATTCATCATTCAGCTACGACTCATGATATTGCAATATTAAGGCCAATCTGATAAAGGATTCTAAAATACACTGCGATAACCAGTGGTTCCTCAACAACTAGAGATAACTGCATTTCCACCATTACTTAAAAATCATAACTATTAAAAATACTTCCAAAACATTGGCAAGTGGTGAATGTATTGAAAATGAGCATGGTCATAAAGAATTGTGAGAACATTTATCCTACTGTGTGGCTATCCTTAAAACATATTATATTTGAAAGAATCTTCCATTTTGAAATCATAATCCAAAAATAAAAATAATTGAGTTAGGTCTTTTGATCCAAGTGTCTTGACTAATCACAAATGTAGGTAGTCTCTATGCCCATTGTTGATACAACATGATCTGATGGTACTCTCTGATGTATAGCAGTATAGGTCCCTTCCAATACTGATGGAGATGCCCAGAAAAAACAATTTGTAAATACTGAAATTGGGGAAGCAAATAGGACGCATATTCACTCTTTTGGCATAAATTAAATGCAGTCCTTTAATTGTTGTATCTGCTTTTCCATTATGAGTCTTTTGACGTTAACAGCAGGGGGTTGAACCTTTCTCTCAGTAGTATCTTGAATTCAGTACCATAACATGAAGGTGCCCACAGATGGTCCAGTTCTTAACCCCTGTACACAATTTTAGCATCAGCAATATGTTGCCAGGTCATCCATACTAGGCCCAATTAGTGAGCACATGAAAGGTGATATAGGTGCTTTTCATACTTCTGTTAATAATATCTAACAATCTTGAATATGCTGACTTAATTTTCCATGTGCATCAGCAACCAACATTAACATGGTGGGCACAGAGATGCTGAGTAATATGAACTATCCTGCTTTACACACTTTGGGGGTGATTCTGATTCTGGCGGGCGGCGGAGGCCGCCCGCCAGAATTCCGCCCCCATTATACCGCTCCGCGGTCAGAAGACCGCGGAGGGTATTATGAGTTTTTCCCTGGGCTGGCGGGCGGTCTCCAAAAGACCGCCCGCCAGCCCAGGGAAAAACTCCCTTCCCACGAGGATGCTGGCTCGTAATCGAGCCGGCGGAGTGGGAAGGTGCGATGGGTGCAGTGGCACCCGTCGCGTATTTCAGTGTCTGCAAGGCAGACACTGAAATACTTTGCGGGGCCCTCTTACGGGGGCCCCTGCCGTGCCCATGCCATTGGCATGGGCACGGCAGGGGCCCCCAGGGGCCCCGCGACCCCCCCCTACTGCCATCCTGTTCATGGCGGCTTTCCCGCCATGAACAGGATGGCGGTAGGGGGGGTCAGAATCCTCATGGCTGCGGAGCGCGCTCCGCAGCCATGGAGGATTCAAACGAGCAGCGGAAAGTCAGCGGGAGACCGCTGACTTTCCGCTTCTGACCGCGGCTGAACCGCCGCGGTCAGAATGCTCGTTGGAGCACCGCCAGCCTGTTGGCGGTGCTCCCGTGGTCGGTGGCCCTGGCGGCCACCGGCCGCCAGGGTCAGAATGACCCCCTTTGTCTCATCACTTCCCCATCTCTAAAAAATAATATGTAATTGTTGCATGCAAATTACAACTGGTGAGGGGTAGCCCATTCTTTTGGTAATGTACATTATTTTGCCTTAGCTTTCCATATAACAGTTATTTTAATTTGGCCTTTTAATCCACAAATCAAAGATTACCTGTTAAACATATAATATACATGTTGATTATATCTTTAAAAAAGTGTTGTTCATAACTCCTTGTATCCTCAGAATTATGGGATAAATAACCTCTGGTGTACATGAAAAGGATTTTGCAATTCACTAGGGAGTTCTGGTAACCTCTAAATGTTGAAGGCCAAATTTGTTTACGGTCATGGAATTCGAAGTTTACTTGCAAAATTATTTTAAGGTAAACAGATGGTATTCTATTCCTTATAATACAGGGCTACATCATTGCCCTTTCCACAAACAATCTACATTGTTGGCCTCTTCTTACTTCACATAGAAGAGTATATTTGCAGTTGTGTAGACATAAAGTATGAACAACATAGACACACCAACCTAAAACTATTATTTTGCTGCAAAAACATATATGTGGTTTAATTTGAGTCACTTTCAAGAAAAGCTACACTATATAACATGCAAACACAATGTAGGGAGATTGTTATTGTCCTGTAATGACCCATAATGTAATTGCATCAATATAGTGAGTTAATATATGTGGAAAAAGAGGGATAAGGAAATACGGTGGAGACAGCAAGTAGAGGTTAAACAGAATGAGGCATTGAAATTTAGCAGGATGAGTAGAGGGGGTTTTGGTGTTGCAGGAGCGGTTACCTAGAAGGAAAATGTATGCTTTGTAAGAAGAGGCATTGTTAATTTACTGAGATTCAGTGGAGTGTAAGGCAGCAGACACGAGCTAGGATAGGGTAAAACCAGAGGCACTGAAGGATGCCCAGGGAGGAGACAGGAGGCTAGCATTATGCATTAATCCTTTTATTCACTAATTCCAAGCATCCTCTTTAAAGCTCCATAAACGAATCAACTATGACAACATAAGCACAAAGAACTTTGAGTCCATAAAACTCTCCAACACTCTACACTCTTCCTCTTTGCTGCTTTTGAGAAGATAAGTATATCTTCCATTTCTTGTCCGTTACACAATGTTTAGTGCATACATTTATTGGTGTTTATAGTTCTAACTTAATTGAGAAAGTGTTGTGGGAGAAGAGTGATGGGATCTGTGTTAAACCGACTGATGCAGATTGTGGCCAATTTAGTTGGTGAATACCCATGTGCTAGTTATCTTATAACTGGTGATTTTAACACTAACTTGTTTCAGGATACAATGGAGGCTCTTGAGGGTCCGGATTGTGGTAACCGCCAGTTAATTTCCGAACAATTAAGGCCCCAGGGTTGTTTGCACTGCCCGCTGGGAGAGTATATAGTAATGCATCTTAAAAGTATGGGTTTTCAAAGTTTTGAATGGTCGTTTACGTGACGAACCCCTCCCACGGTGGACAAGGTCCGATGGTCGATCTCGCTCCTATTTAGATTATACCATTTGTAATATTGAATTGTTTCCCCTCATTGAAAGTTTTCTGATTTTCCCTCGGAGTGAGAGCGACCATTGTCCACAAATTGTATCTATTAAATCTAGATTTCCTGTTTATGATGTCATGCGGGCAGTGGGTGGGGGTGTCTTTTTCGAGTCACTGAAGCGCATAAAATGGAATGCTTCTATTGGCTGATTAAATGTATTAATTTCTTTAACTCTGAGGGATCGGGCTGTGTGTCCCCAATTAAGTCATGGGTCAAACTTTCTTGCCTTTTATGGTCAAAGTTCCACCAATCTGTGCGCAATTGTGCCCCATCCCGGTCTATTGTTATCTCCTGGGAAACCAGGAATTTAAAGAAAGCGCTGAATAGGCTAGCAAGGGCAATGAGGAAAAGCTCCGATTCTGAGTGTCTATTCATTGAATACAAACAACTAAGGAAAGATTATAGGAATGCTGTTTACGATGACTATCAGACCTATCTCAGTCAGTTTTGGGTTAAACTTTTGAGGGCAAGCAAAGATCCAAATTCCAAGAAATTTTGGTCCACTATTAATTACCTAAATAGCAATCAAAGGGTCACGGGCGTTGTTGACAATTCAGAAGGAGCGTGGGCGTCTTACTTGACTACCCATTTTTCCGCTAGTGAGCAGGATGGGGAACCGTTGGATGAGGGGGCCCATAGATCTACTCCTGCCTTGTTTAAAACGTGTCCCTCATTTACAGGGTCTCTAATTCCCTCGCAGGGAGTGAGGAAGTCCTATCAATTACACCTCCCCCACATCATCTCGAGGGCTAAGCAATTTGGAGCCTTGGGTCCCAATGGACTTCCACAGGCATTATTCAAACAGGATCCTCTCCTTTGGGCCAACAATTTTGCACATTTGTTCGAACACTGCCCCTTAACTTCAACAATACCTGAGTCCTGGCGTGGTGCTATCCTTCATCCTTTATATAAAAATGGCTCAACGTCAGACCCCTCCAATTTTAGGATGATAGCCATGCTGGACAATGAGGCTAAGTTCTATGCAGGCCTTTTGCTGCAAGATCTCTGTGCTTGGGCCGAATCGAAGGCCTTAATTCCCATAGTCCAATCGGGGTTCCCTGCTGACTCAGGCTCTTCAACTAATTTAGTAGCACTTTCAATTTTGATTGATAGGGCGATCTCATCCGGCTTGATGTTGAATTGCTGTTTTGTGGACTTCAAGGCCGCATTCGATTGGATCCCCCGGAGTGCCCTATGGGCCAAATTACAAAGCTTGGGCATCCCTCCAGTACTCTTGGGTGCCCTTATAAAACTCCATACTAACACCTGGGTCCGTATTAAGCTCGGTGATGGGTGCTCTCTATCTAGGAAAATTCCTACCGCCCATGGTGTGAAACAGGGTTGTGTACTTGCACCTCTTCTTTTCAATCTGTTTATTACAGATATGTCAACATCTCTTGATGCTGTCAACTCTCATCCCCCCAAGATTAGTGGCTTCAAGCTTAGTCATTTGCTTCATGCCGATGATCTTGCTTTATTTAGCTGCACTAAGACCAGCCTTCAACGGTTGCTTAATCAACTGCCGTCGTATACTTCAGCAAATCAATTGGAAGTAAACTTGCTTAAAACAAAAGTGGTCCCCTTTGGGAGGAAAAAACATTGGGCTTCAGCTGGTATTATAAAAGTCGTAAACTTGTTTCTGACCAATCCTACAAATATCTAGGGGTTCATTTTGACTCCGGGGGCAGTTTTGTTAAACTTAAGAAGGAAACTGAACTTAAGGCTGTGGCTTTGCAGGTGGCTTTCTCCAAATTAGCTAACGTTTTAAAGGGGCCGACCCTTTTTCCCCTAGTGGAAGTCATGAGAGCAAAGATTACCCCTTCGTTGGCCTATGGTCAAGAAATTATGTTGGGCAAAGGCTCTTGCCTATTAAATAGGTTGGTCAATAAAATCTATAAGAGAGTCTTTCATGTTCCGCGCCTGGCTTCACCCGCGCAGGTACGGTTGGAGTTTGGGCTTCCGGATTTGGTGGCATTTGATGCTGGTGCTTTTCTGAAGTTGTGTTATAAACTGCGTCAGGCCTCAGACGGCCACCTGGAGGCAGTCCTGTGGCAAGAAATTAGTGAACCGAAATCGAAGTGCAATTATTCCGAATCATTGGTTGAATGTAAACAGCGATTGGATGCCGGTGATCTTTGGGCAAGTAATCTCCCCTATTCTTTGTTTAAATTAGAGATTAAAAGGCTTATTCAACTGTTTTCTTATCACTCAGACTGTTCTTTCCTTGTTCATCGGAAGCATGCCTGAGCAGTAATTGGCTCCTTTAAGCCAGGTATGTCTTCTAGTTTTTTCTCTTGCCCTTACTGATTTTGGTTGAAAAAGGCCTTCTTGGCCTTAAGGATGGGTGATTGTTTTTTTTTAAAACACCTGCCCCAATGGCAGCTACCCCCCGGGGACAGTGTGACATGTAGAGGCTGCAGTAATGCGGACAAAACCATTTACCATGTGGTTTGCCTGTGCCCACCTTTACTAAAGGAGCGTAGACTCATGCTCCGGAGCAAATGGAATGAATTGGGAATCCGCTCCTGTCGACAGGCTATCATCCAGTCTCTGGATCCAGGCAATCCAATGTTAAATGTGTTACTGACTAAATTTATTAAAATTGCACAATCTAAATTTAATGCCACTGCGAGCAATGAACAGGTTTAGTTGGAATTTTCCCACGCTCTTGCCATATTGCCCGCTATTGGTTAGGACGAGGAGCTCTAACGGTATATGTTGATGCTTAGTGCAATTATTATTTAATGCACCATGCTCTTTAGGGCCATGCTTGTGTATATTGCCCTGTGTATTATGTGGGTTCCGGGTCGGGTGGTTTGTTTTATTTCTTTTTTTATCTCATGATTGTTTCATACTTTAGGCAGAAATGTCTTTTTAATATGTTGTATGTTCAATTTATGGTGTGCTTTTAGTTTGAACTCAGTCTCTGAGGGTATTTATTTTTGATTTTTTTTTTGCTCTTTGCTTATTTGTATTAGATTTTATTATCTGTACAATAAGTTACTACTACTACATATAGGCTTATATTTTGTTCTTAATTGAACAGTTTTTGAGTTTTAAATAGAAGATTGTTGGTATTATTGAGATTAATTATTATTTTGGACAGGTAAGTAATTTCTTTATTTCAAGGCTACTGTTAAGGATATATAGTTTTGATGTGTTTTTCAAGATCGCCTAAGCGTTTTGAGGTCATTACATTTAGCAATGCAGTTTTTCTTTGAGGTGCAAGTTGATATAAATGTCCGTCTGAGCGGACTTGTTAAATAATTGTTTAAAACATCACCGAAGATTGTCTTGTTTATTTCACTTGTACGTGGCTTTGCAGGCAAGCGCACACAAGTTTCTATTAAGGATGCCTTGGCTGCTGCAACCACGTCTGTTGCCAGGAGAGGAACTTACTGCTTGTGAGTCGTGCAGGTTTCGCTCTCATGAGCAGGGCATGAATAAACAACTGGCCAGTATAATCTTGACATTTTAAGTAAAAATGTTTAAAAAATTACCTGCAATGCGGTCGGACATGCATTTTTTTCCTATTTCTTATAAAGGAAGAAGGGCACGGCTCAAACAGGAAGTGCACTGCGGTGTATCATGTAGTATTTCAACCTTGTTATGTTTGTTCAAGTCTTTTTGGGGGCTACATGGAATGCATGAAAGATTTTTGATTAGAGTTTTCCTGAGGGACTTTGGTTCATGATTGGTTCAGTCTTTTTCTGTGCTTTTGATTAATAAATAAAGACAAGGATTCTCAGGAAGAGAGAATGAGAGAAATAATTAGAGAAGAATTAAAGGAGAACATGAATGAAATGCTATGCAATATATTAAAAAGTAAAAAGAGAAAAGGTCTTGATGATGAAGAAGAATATTGGACCATGTCTGAGGAAGAGAGTTCTTCTAATAAAGGTTCAGGTTGTATAACTGTTTAAGGAAAAAGAAACAATTAATGGTTGAGGAGGTCTCAGTATCTTCAAAGTTTGGAGTCCAACGCGACTCACAAGAGAGGTGACCCAAAGCGCCACAAGTTTTATGGTGAATATGGGGAAATTTATTTTGAAAGCAGCTCAACAATTAGAGTTTTTGTGTTTCATAGC
Organism: Pleurodeles waltl; assembly: GCF_031143425.1. Classification (NCBI taxonomy): domain Eukaryota; kingdom Metazoa; phylum Chordata; class Amphibia; order Caudata; family Salamandridae; genus Pleurodeles; species Pleurodeles waltl. The sequence goes on along the minus strand of NC_090440.1, from coordinate 1,780,366,799 downwards.
GGACACAGTGAAGGTACAACTCAGGTTGCTGGACAGGAAATTAAAGTTAATAAAAAGAGAGATGAATCAGTTATGTATAAAACAAGAAGTTTCCTTAAGGAATGTAGCTCGGGTGATAGGACTCTTGTCCTCTTCAATTCAGGCAGTTTTCCCAGGGCCTTTACATTACAGGGCTCTTCAGAGATTGAAAGTTCAGGTTTGTCAAAGGGCTTATGGTATGGAGACAAGGTGAAAGTATCAGAAGAAGCAAGGAATTTAACCTGGTGGCTGGAGAATTTGGAAGCATGGGATGGAAGGGAAGTGTTTATAACAATCCCAGATTGTTACATTCTGGTGCAAGCATTTTTGGTTGGGGTGTGATGCACAAAGATCAGGAGACAGGAGAAACTAGAACACATCAATTTTTTTGAGATGAAAGCCTGAATTTTTGTCTTGCACAGTTTTAGTGATACTTTGCAAGGTAGTTTAGTTCTGCTGAGGATGGACAATGTCACAGCAGCATCCTATATAAACAAATTGGGTGGAAGCCAATCCATTAAGTTAACAGAGATAGCCAAGGTATCAGGAATAGGAGATAACATTGATAGGTCAATACTTACCAGGAAAGGAGAATACAATTGCTGATTGGAATTCACGTCACATAAGAGATTACAGTGAGTGGAAGTTAAACAGAGAGATTTTCATGGAAATAGAGCTCTCACTAGGTCTAATAGAGGCAGACCTATTTGCATCACAGTTAACTACCCAAAAGAAGGATTATTTCTGTTGGCGTCCGGTTCCTGGGGCGTTGGCAGTAGATGCTTTTGCTCAAAATTAGGCAGACAGGAAAGGTTATGCCTTCCCGCCTTTTGCTTTGATTCAGAGGGTTTTACTGCTTGTGAGAAGACAGAATTGTCAAATAATTCTGGTAACTTGATTCTGGAATACTCACATTTGGTTTCCAACAGTTTTGGAGATGGCTGTGGAGGCTCCTCTTCTAATAGAATGTTGTACAGGAATGTTGAAATGTATACAGGGAAGAACACCCTCTTGTGGAGGAAGGTATTCTCAACCTTCTAGTTTGGAGAATGTTTGGAACACAGAAAGATTCAGAGGACTTTCGATTAAGGCTTCAGAACTCCTTGATGAGTCATGGGCTCTGGGTACAAAGAAAAGAAGGTTTGGTCATGTTGGTGCTTTGAACGGGGTCTGGCTCCCATAGAAGCAGATGAAGTGGAAGTGCCCAATTTTCTAGCTGAATTATTTGATAAGGGTTTAGTGTATAGGACTTTGAATTGCTGTAGATCAGCTATTGCAGCAGGACATTCAATGGTACAAGGAATATCTGTAGGTAGAACTTCTTTGGTATGTAGGGTGATAAAGGGTATTCGTTTGAAGAAACCTCTTAGGTCAAGATATGACAAGGTATGGGATGTGAATTTGCTTCTGGTTTTATTTGACAGGTGGCCTTCAAATAGATATTTAAATTTGAAGGAGTTATCTTGGAAGTTGGCAACTTTATTGTGTTTAATTTCTTTACAAGAATTTCTAATGTTCAAGCATTGGTTTGAGAGGCAGATTTTATCAACCAGAAGGACCTTTATTTTAAATATATAGGAGAGCTAAAACCATGTCAGAAACATTGTTTTATCCATATTATCTGATAGAGACTTCTAGTTGCAGATTCCTTACCTTAGAAATTCCCTCATGTGTCAGCCTGGATCTGGAGATTTTTCTTCGAGCAGTACCCTTGCGCACCGTCAGGTGGCATCGGTTGACTCCGTGTCCGTCGTTGGCATCGTGGTCGCCATGATGATGTTGAGGTTGTACATAGGCACCGCCTCTGCACGATGACGTAAATTCTTTTCTTTTCGTGCCACACGCTCATCTGGAGAGAGGTACCCTGGTTGGTTTTTGACCAAGTTGACAGTTTTGTTGTGTTTTTGGTGTGCCAACGGATGTTTCTGAAGACTGGGTTCAAACTATGCGAGGACCATGACAGCATGATGTCAGTGATGGATCTGTACCTGCTCTGTTTATGGTGTTTGGAGCGCGACTATGACCCAAAGTCATGCTCTGAGTGCCAGGCCATGAACCCAAAGGCTTTGAGGGAGCGGTCCCTAAAGCTCATGGTGGTCAGGTGCTCAATTCCACATCGCTCCCGGTCTCGCTCGGGAGGAAGGTCTTGAGACCACTCTCGGAGTCACCAACACTTGTCTACCTCGAAGTCTCTGATCATTTGGGTAAGAAGAAGAAAAAGTCGAAGAAAGCTAGACATTCTTCAACGTCACCCTGTCACTCGGCCCACGTGATGTGGGGCGAGTGGCGATGCTCAAGGCCTCCATCCATGGTGCCTGCTTCTGGGTCTGCTCCGTGCCTCCCAGAGTTTCCGGGAGCGACCCCTGCCCAACTAAAGGAGTTCTATGAGGCCGTGTATCTCATATTTAGGCAGTACTTCAGGTTCCACAGCGGCTGCTTTGGCCTCAACCTTCGAGGGACCCTCCGGATCCACTATCTGATCTGTGCCGATGCTGGACGTATCATTGCGACCTTCCCTGGCAGCAGCTAAGTTAAGTTATGACGACCGTTGGGCCCACGATTGATGTTGACCCAGTCATAATCCCCAATAACCTGGAGCCGGAACTGCATCGTCCGACGCCGCTTCCGACTATGATGAGGCCTACTCACCCAGGTCGGATTTGGATTTGGACCCTTTTTCCTATGGGTATGAAAATGAGGAGGGGTTGGAGGGGTTGCTGGACACCTTAGAATACCAACTGGAACACCCTTACATGGATTGGGCACAGGAATTGGGCGCGGCCAGTGGTCAGGACACTTCTCCAGATGCTGGCATGCTTTCTCCTCCTACCATGGCTACGGTGGAGGGAACCTCCTACCAAATGGTGATCAGTAGGGCGACTGAGGTCCTTGGCCTCGAACTTCCCTCTGTAGGCTCCACTTCAGCCTGGGGCTTCCACTTCAGAGCCTCTACTCCCATTCAATGAAGCCCTCACTGATGTCTTTCTGGGTACTTGGTCCAGACTCAGCACAGGGGCTTCTGTGAACATGACAAACACCCGCCCCATAGGCCCACCCTGAACGACCCTAAATTCCTGTCCCAACACCCCACATCTGAAAGCCTTGTGATTCAGGCATTTCCTTCCGCTCCCCCGGATTTGGAATCAAAGAGACTGGACAAACTTGGGAAGAAGATGTTTTCTTCCTCCAGTCTGGCGTTACGATAAGTGAACACTGCATGCCTTTTTGCCACTATACCCATTCATTGTGGGATACAGTCACGCAGATCTTGCGGCAGATCCCTGGGGAGGCCTGGGCTTTCATCTCTCAAGCTATTGCTGATAGGAGAGGTGTGGCAAAGCTCACTATTCGATGTGGTCTGAACACGACCGACTCTCTGGGTAGATCGGTTGTGTTGACAGTGGTCTTGAGGCACCACGCCTGGTTGTGGACATCTGGTTTTTCAGGTGATGTCAAACAGGACATGCCCTCCGATGGCACACGTCTCTTTGGAGACAAGATGGACTCAGCGCTTGAGAGGTTCAAGGAGTCCTGGGCTATGGCTCAGTCCCTTGGCCTTTCGACTGCCCCTTGTCCACAACAGTCTGCCTTTTACCCCTTTCGTGGCCACGGAAGGGGCTCCCTGTCACATCCGTTACCCAGCCACCATGCCACCCATGCTACTCAGCCCCTGCGTAACTGGGACATGGAATCCCACTGGCTTGTGGTCAGGTAACCAGAGGTCTGCCCAGTCCACCCCTGCCCTGCAGCAGCCTCCAAGCCTTACTAGTCTGTCCCCCATCTCAGACTAGTTGGAGGCAGGATTTGCAATCACCTGCCCCACTGGGAGTCCATCATGACGGACCAGTGGGTTTTGCAGATCGTCCAAAGGGGCTACTACCCCCACTTCGAGACAGCCCCTCCAGCTATGCCTCCATCCTACGGCCACTTACTGGAGGCTCATCTGGCACTTCTCCGCAAGCAGCTCTCTTGGCCAAGGGCACCATAGAGAAGGTCCTTGCGCAAGAAGTAGGTTGTGGTTGTTACTCCTGCTACTTTCTGGTGCCCAAAAAGGACAAGGGCCTTTGCCGTATCCTAGACATGTGGGCCCTCAATCTCTTCCTCAAGAAGGAGAAGTTCAAAATGCTCATTCTGGCTCAGGTCCTGTCTGCCTTGGACCCAGGAGACTGGATGGCAGCGTTGGATTTTCAGGATGCTTACTTCTATATACCCGTCTTGCCTGCCCACAGGTGCTACTTGCGATTCGTGGTGGGTCACAAGCACTTTCAATTTACCATGTTCCACTTCGGCCTTACCAGCACCCCTCAGTGTTCATAAAAGTGATGGCGGTGGGTGAGCTCATCTGCGCAGGTTAGGGGTTTTAGTCTTCCCCTACTTCGACGACTGTCTGTTGAAGACGGACACGCCCAAAAAAGTTGTTTCCCACCCTCAGACTAAGGCGAATCTTCTGCACTCACTAGGGTTCACTATAAACATGCCGAAGTCACGTCTGACTCCCTCTCAGACGCTCCCTTTCCTCAGAGCTGTTCTGGACACAGTGCAGTTTTGTGCCTATCATCCCGAAAAGCGAGTCCAGTGGGACCCAAAGTTCCAATGGGCACAGCATTAGGGGAATCTCTCCGACATGGTTCAGATCTTACAGATGCGTCACTCCTGGGATGGGGTGGCCACATGGTAGATGAGGAGATCAGAGGTGTCTGGTCTCCGGCGGAGTCTGGACTCCACATCAGTCTTCTGGAGCTCCGGGTGATCAGGCTTGCATTGCAAGCATTCCTTCCCTCTCTCAAAGGGAAGTGGTGCAGTTGTTCACAAATAACGCTACCACAATGTGGTACTGCAACAAACAGGGAGGAGTGGGGTCCTGGACCCTTTGTCAATAGGCTCTGCACCTCTGAACGTGGCTGGTCTATCAGGACATTACCCTAGTGGTTCAACATCTGGGGGGCTCTCTGAACGCCAGAGCAGGCATACTCGATCATGAATGGGGTCTCCATCCGGAGGTGGCGCAAGGTCTCTTTCAGCAGTGGGGAGAGCCTTGGCTAGATCTGTTTGCCTCTGCAGAGAACGTGCAATGTCAGCTGTTTTGCGCATTGGAGAGTCCAATGTGGCAGTCACTCTGCAATGCTTTTCGTCTTCGCCTCCCCTCCCCACTTCTGTACAGAGTTCTGAAGAAGATCAAGAACGACTGTGCCCAAGTAATCCTTGTGGATCTGGACTGGGCACGAAAAGTATGGTATCCATCATGGCCACAGATCCTCCAGACTGCCCCTTTGGAAGGATCTTCTGTTGCAGCAACAAGGGAAGGTCCTTCACCCAAACCTGTCCAGTCATCGGCTTCATGCGTGGCAGTTGACAGCTTTTTACCTTCTGCTCGAAGTCTGTGTCGTTATCTTGGCAGCCAAGCATCCCGCCACCAAAACGGTATACGCCTGTTGTTGGCATACATTTGTGGCACGGTGTACCAAAAAGTCTGTTGATCCCCTCTCTGCTTCTCTTTCTGAGTTTCTCTTGTTCATCCTTTCTTTAGCTCATCAAGGCCCTGTTTTGGGCTGTCTCAGCTTTCCTGAGATTGCCGGAACAACCTTCCATTTTCAAGTCTCCTATTGTTGGTAGATTTCTTAAGGGACTCACCCAATTCTTTCCTCCCACTCCGTTTATTAAGCCCCAGTGGGACCTCAATCTGGTCCTCATTTAGTTAATGTGTGCCCCTTTTGAGCCGTTGCACAATTGTCCCTTGCAGCTTCTTACTCTAAGAACTATTTTTCTTGTTGCTATCATCTCTGCTCGCAAAGTGAGTGAGCTTCAAGCTCCTTCGTCCAAACCCCCATTTTTGTCTGTTCACCCTGACAAAGTGGTGCTTCATACAAGAGCCTCCTTCCTTCCCAAGGTTGTTAGACCTTTTCATATAGGCCAATCCATCACTTTGCCTAAGTTTACGCACCCTCACATCATTCTCATGAAGGGGAGAGACTCCACCGTCTAAATCCAAAAAGAGCGTTAGCGTTCTTCCTCAATCATTCTAAAGATTTCCATGTGGGCAATCAACTCTTTGTTGGATATGTGGGTGCGAAGAAAGGGAAGGCGGTGCAGAAGTGTACCATCTCACAATGGGTGCTGCCTTGCATCAAAATGTGCTGTGCTTTGGCAAAGAAGCAACCCCCTGAGGGCTTGCTTGCTCACTCCACCAGAGCAACTGCTGCAACAACAGCTTTAGCACGCGGAGTTCTTGTCCTGGATATCTTCCAGCAGGAACGTGTGCATCTCTGCACACATTCACAAGACATTACTGCCTAGACAGTGAGGTTCTCAGAGACGGCTACTTTGGTCATTCAGTCCTGCAGGACTTTTTAATATGATCTTGGTTCACAGCCTCCCACCGGTATATTGCTTGGATATCTATTCTAAGGTAAGGAGTCTGCAACTAGAAGTCTCTATCAGATGAGCAAGTTACCTACCTTCTGTAATGAGTTATCTGGTAGAGACATATTCTAGTTGCAGATTCCTTACCCACCCACCCATCCTCCCCACTTGCAAACTGATTTCTAGGGACAGGGATTCCCTTTTCACCATTGTGAATGGGACACCATTTTCAGTGTTCTTCATGGCTCCACTCTTTGGCATGGCAAGTCATGAAAAGAAACTGACGTCACCATGTTGAGGAGGCGCCGATGTACGACCCTGATGTCATCTTGGCGACTACGACGCCAACAATGGACGCGGAGTCAACCAAACGCCACCTGACAACTCACAAGGGTACTGCTCGAAGAAAAATCTCAGGATCCAGTCTAACGGCTGGAGGAAATTCTAATGTAAGGAATCTGCAACTAGAATAACTCTCTACCAGATGAATTGTTACCTAAGTTAAGTAACTTGTTCGTCAGGAGAAACCAACATTTTGTGTAGTTGAATGTATAAGAGAATATGAAAAAACGACAGAGGAATACAGAGCAGATGGTATCACTCAATTGTTGATTTCTTACGTGAAACCATTTAGAGTGGTTTCTGGAGCAACCATTGCTCGATGGGTGAGGAATGTTATGAAAGAATGAGGTGTGGATGTGGAAAGGTTTAAAACACATTCCGTAAGAGGGGCTGTGTGCTCACAGGTTTTTTGTACAGGAAGAAGATTGGAGTAGATACTGAAGGTAGAAGACTGGTCTAATGCAGAAGTATTCAGAAAGTTTTACTTCAGACCAGTACAGCATGTCTCTAGCTCTGTGTTGAGAAGCTTTGAACTTGCATAATGCAAGGCTCCTGTCTTTCCATAAAATGTAGATTCTCATAGTTTTAATGTTTAGAGAATCATGATTTTATTAAAGACGAGGAGGCTAGCATTATCCCTCTCTCCCTCCCCACTGGAGGCAGTAAAAAAAATAAAAAAATATTAAGAGGAATAATTTAATAATTGATTTTATTTATTGATTGTGGTGTCTTGGTAATGGATATTTAGATTATCAAATTTATTAAGACATACGTTTAAAATGTTAAGTACAAATTATTGCATTGGCACATGTAATCCTATTTTTATTTTTGCCTCTGTATTTCTTTTAGATAACTGAGGATACTTTTGGGGAAGTTACAAAACATTGGTTGAAGACTCAGTTCAGCACCAAAAGAGGAAGAATGTGGAGTGCTGGATAGTTTTGTGGACTGAAAGTTCTTTTTGCTTATGTTGTCATAGTTGATTTTAATATGGAGCATTAAAGAGGCTGCTTGGAAGTAGCTAATAAAAAGAATAATGCATAATGCTATCCTCCTTGTCTTCAATAAAATCACGATTCTCTAAACATTAAACCTTTGCGAAGCCACATACTATCACAGGACTAGAGGCTTGGAATTATGCTTCTCCCCTTTTGCTGTTTATGACACCAAAAACCACAGCAGCCAAAAAAATTAAACTTTTGTATGAAACTACATTTCCCAAAACTTCTAGTACGACTCATGTCCATTGAACCAATCATGGCACATAATCACATATATAAACTTTCTGGTGCCATATTTCTTCCTCTTTCTTTGGCTAAGCAACTTTGCTGACCGGATATCGCCATCACTCCAGAATGACCATAGCTAAACCTGGTGAAACAAACTCAAAACTGAAGTCATCGAAGGACCAATGGGGTCTACAACTTCAAGAAGTGAAGAAAACTGTTATGTCACTTACCCATTCTTTTGGTCAGATTATGAAAGAAGACATGGAAAAACTGCATTGTAACACCCAGACTTCCACAACAAAGGTCATCACCAAATCATAACCATTACATATGGGTGGGAAAAAACATTCATATATAACAACATTTCATAACTTTTTATATGTTGTGATACAACAGGGTGGGCTAATCTTCGCCTCTGTGCCCTTAATAGATTTGAAAACTGTTGCTGCATTAGCTAGATTTTTTTTAATTCTATATCAGAACCAGAGGCTTTGGATTATGCTTGTTCAAAGCTGTTGCAGGACTATAGAAGCTACATTTAAAATCGTTTAAAATGTCAAATTTGTAATAAGTTTTGAATGTAGAACCTGCAGACCAATCCACTGCTCTCATTATGTCTTGAAAGTGAGAGCCTAGGCTAAAAGATCTTGCGCCATGGCACCTCTCACTGACTTGGAAGTATCTATGCCTGCCTCAGAGAGAATTCATTTCACCCAGTGAGCCAAAGTGGTGGAAGACAAAGGATGGAATGGTTTCTGGAGAGCTGCTGGAAAGTTGCAATTAAAAGCTGGCCCCCATGAGACTGACGAAATTCTCTGGTGCCATCACCATCGTCAAATTCTTTCAGACAATGCACTATACATAGTTTGGGATTAGATAGGTAATTTGCTTATAGAGGGTTTTAGTTCTTCTGGATATAGAGAAAAGTGACTTCATCAGGGGAAAAACTCTGCTTGAAATGTCTAAGGCCGACATCCTCCTGCATGACACCAAGCATAGTAAGATAGTCAGTTTAGCAGGCAACTGTTTTCTAGATCTAAATTGGCAGTCCACCTCTGGAGGAATTTCAGAATGATGTTAACATCCCATAGATTGGAATATTCAGAAGAAGAGGATTAGATAGGCAAATTTTTTTTTAATTTCATTGGCTGCTGTGATATTTGGTGTAATAAACAGCAAAGAAGGAGAAGCATATTCCTCGCCTCCATGTCATTCATAGAACTGAAGAATCTTCATGCGTTAGATAGAATTTGTTTTTGGTATCATTCAGTTAGAAGGAGGCAGGAGAACATAATCACTAGCTCTAAATATTTTAAACAAATTATTTCAATGTAGAGTTTTTGGAAAGTTGAGGTAGGATGAAATCTTAGTAAGTATAAGGAGTAGCAAAAAGGCTGAAAGTTGATTACCTGTGGGCAAGTGATATAAGTTGTTCCATCTTAGGTTGCTCCACCTAACCTCAGTGGCACCGACACCATTCATTCTCTTCCATGTAGATATTGAACATTAATGAAACTCAGTCTTTGTGCCTGTTTTTATAACAAGCAGTATGTCTGGATAGTGGATTGTTAGAGATGTCTGATAGGATTTTGAGGAGTGGGCAATTAATGGGATTTACATTGATGATACTGTTATGTGTTTGAGAAAGATGTATGGGTATTGAGTTTCTAGGGCAATGTGGTTCACCTGGAAATTAGGAGCCGTTTGTTAAGGGCTTGTCTGCTGATCTAGCACTACCCTGATTTTAGAGGTCCTGGAGGTTATATGTCTGTGGGCAAGAAGTGAGAATGTGTATTATTTGTGGGATCACATCAGCAGTAACCTGGTCTTAACCATCCTTCTGAACTCCGAGTGATTCTTAGTTGTTCTGATCTTTGCTGGCAGGGAGTTCCAAAGCTTTGCTGCTTGCATTTTCTTATTGCTTTTCTACATTGGATGCTATCTGTGATCCTATTCTTTATGAATTTGCTGCACATTTCAGACTTAGGGACTGATTTAGATTTTGGTGGATTGTTACTGCCTCACAATGGTGATGGATATTACATCCAACAAAACGTAAGTCTCATTATTTTCTATGGGATTTATATTTCGGCAGACAGTTTATCTGTCACCATTGTGATGGAGTAACCCATCTGCCAAAATCTAAATCAGGCCCAGGTATTATTTTATTGATTTTGCTCATTACTGTATTATTCATGAAACTGATAGCCTTTCTGACTACTGATTTACATGTATTTCAATTGGTTTATTGAGACTGCTGCTGCATTTTGCATTTTTTTTTTTTGCACTTAGAAACACATTCATGGTTTTTCTAATTCTTGATGACAAACTCCCTTGTTGAGTCAGACCTTTCTTATTGATTGCATTTTAAAATGCTGTATTGAATCTTGTCTCTAGTGACACATTACCTCCTAGTTCTTGAGGTCAACTTCATCTTTGAGCTGGCAATCTGAGTGCTACAATCCTATGGATTATCTAAGTGACAGTGTCCATAGGGGTCATCATTTTCATAATCGCTGCAAGTCAGTATTTCAGATTTTGTAGTATTCACCTTGTAGTGTTCACTTGCTTTTATGTAGTCTGAATCTAAAGAGAAAGGTGTGAAATGGGTGGCAGGCAAGGGTCAGAAAGGGAGTCAACTTGGCTGCCAGCTTTTAGTAGCTTCTCAGATTCGGCAGTTGTAATTTCTTGGATGGCTGATGTAAACAAAGGTTGAGTATTTGCTTTGATTGTTGTTAGTTGTATAGGACGGCAGAAGTTACTTCTCATAGATAAGGATCCAGTGTGTCTGCTTTGTTTAGATAATCCATTTTTAGCTTATTGCAGAAGTCTTCGGAAAGTGGGGTGGAGGTTTGACAGCTCTCTGTATTGTAAAATTCCAATAGAATTTTACAGATTTCCTTGGGTGGGCAATTGGCATTGTCGATCATGCTTGAGTAGTGGCTTTTTGTGGCCTTCCTAATGTATGATTTGTGCATTCTGTTATGTCTGTGTAGAGACCTTATGGCCCAGATTCACAAACATTGCGCACAAAAGTGATGCAAACCTACCAATGTTTTATGGGGATTTACTGTCCAGCACAAAACAAGTGCCTCATAGTAACGCAAAACAGCACGAAGCACTGCTTTGCATTACTCTACATCAAGGAGGCATTCCATGGGTGGGACATGAGCGTTTCCAAGAAACACCCATGGTTTTTACACAAAACACTATCTACTAAGAATAATAGACAAGATTTTGCACCAAAAATACTACTACTTTGAAGCAGATAATAAAAAGGAGAAATTATTTTCTTTCTCCTAACTTTTCCCCCTCAATTGTGTATGACAGGCAGTTGTGGGTGTTGGTTTTTGATTAGGTGATGTGTTAAAACAGAGTTGAGTTCCGTTGTGATGTAGTGTGGGTGATGTAAAATTTGTATGATTGGTGGTGGCTTTCTTTTTCGTTTGTTGAAAGTGGAAGGTGAATGAATAAGGAATGGAGGTGGAGCATAGAGGCCTAGTCTTAGAGCTCTAAAATCAACGATTCCTGTGCCGTTGATAGTGCATATGAAATTTGTGGATGAGTTGTCTTTTGTGTTGCTGGGTAATGTTATATTGTATTGAATGATTAACATGTTACATGAAGAGGGAGGGTGTGAGGATGGGGTTTGTGAGAGGGGAAGGTGGAGAGGCCTGTGTGTGGTCTTTAATTATTGTAAGGTTGGTTATGCTGTTAGATAAGTGCTATCAGTTATTGGTAGTACATGTGGAATGTATCTGTGAACGGTAGATTGTGTGTTTGGAGGTAATAGAATGTCAGGAGTTGAGGTAATAATATATCTCAGATTTGCTATAGTAGATGTTAGTGTTAAGTGTACAGAGGGATTTTATGAGTTTGGATTGAGAGTTGTAATCTGAGATATGTTAGGATACGTCAAATAGAATTGGGGTGAGTGTGGGTGTCTAGGAATCGTATTAGCATGCTGTATTGGGAGTATGATTAATGCATTAGGCATGTAGGAATAAATAAAAGGGGATGGGACTAGAATGGGTTTAATTTGATTGGGCAATGGAAAGGGAAAGGGATAGGTGGTAGTGGTGGTGTATTAGATGCTGTAATTTTGGGTAGGTGTTTTGGAAGTGAGAAAAGTAGGTCATTGGGTTTACAGTATCACCCACTGTTTCCTGATAAAAATGCAAACCTCACTTATGTGGGTGGGTCTATTGCCCTTGAAAGCAAAGGAACCAAAACATGACAAAAATAAATCAAATTTTTATTATGAAAAATTACTAAATTTAGCAATGTGGGGAGTGGCACAATCTTAGCTTGGGCCGACCTAAACCCCCTGGAAATCTACCAAACCCAGACATTTCTGAAAACCAGACACCTGGGGGAATCCAGGGTAGTGTGACAAGCGACCCCATTACCTTGTTTCACCCGGAATGCCCTACAAACCTCACATTTTGGCTCAAATTATTAATTTTCCTCACATTTCTGTAAGGAAAAATTCCAGAATCTATGGGGATCCACAAAATTCCTACCATCCAGTGGCTCCTGATAACAATGGTACCCAGCTAGTGTGTGGGCAGACCTACTTATTCAGTTCTACATTTTGTATCATGAAATATTTCAGACAGATTAACATTACCCGAGAGAGGATTGTTGCTTTTAATCTTTTGGAAGGTGCATACAAGCTAAGCCCAGTTTCATACTGTGCATTAATTATCCATCAACCTCACAGATTTGAAGCACCTTTAATTATCACATTTCAATAGTTACTGGGTGATTTTTCTAAATTAATGTACTTACAGCAAATTTTATAAGCAATCTGATGTGCAACATTATTAAATCTTCTAGAGTTTGGTGTGCCATGAGCACTGCCATACATTAGCCTTATGGTTGCCTCACTCATTCAGCGGTAGGGGAACAGTAGGATTCTGCTGGCCAAGCTTCAGCACATATGCTGCATCATCCCACATGCAGCATTAAGCATTCATCATTTTTATTTACTGTTCCAAAAATGTATTTAGAGGTGCACGAAAGGACTTTTGGAAATGGAGCAATCCAACAGCAAATTGTAGCCACCCCCGCTAACAAAACGTTATAAAAAAACTTTCTTTGTATTGAAAGAAAAAAAGAACATGAGCCTTGTAAAGTGAGACGGTGGGAGCAATCAGGTGCTTCAACCAGGAGAAAAAAATAATCAAAAATGCGCAATAAAGGGTAGGTGGAGCAACTGATGATCTGAGGATATTGAGGAGGTAGCAACATGGGGTTTGTAAGGATGAGAAAACACATGCACTCCCACAGAGTGCTGAAAGAATGAGAAAACAAGTAGTTGTCTGAATGCAAGCAGCAGAAGAACACAAGTCATCCAATCAGAACCCAATAAAGAAGAAACACTCTTGAGGGTGGGGCAAACAAAGAATAGAGGACAGATCCACTGAATAAAAAGCAGGGCAATTAGATACACAAAAGTACCCAATTAAGAGCAGTGGGATAACTTAAAGCCCATTATATGTATACAGTTAGATGTATTAGTGGCAATAGGTCTAACAAATAGGGTTTTCGTTAGACAGAATGTGAACTGTCATTCAGGGCCAAAACATTGGAAGGAAAATACGATCTATGCAAACCCTGTACAAAAACAGAGGGGCAACTACATTTTTAAGATTACTTTCAAGTAAATCTATAAAAAGGCATGTCCAATTCAGTTTTTAAAACCTCCACTGTCTCTACTGACGTCTGAAAACCTATTAATGGCATTCAGCTTCTAATTTGCAATCAAATGATTTAGGTGAAATGGTTTCTCAGACTAGCTATTCTGTGAATTCATTTTTCTATCATATCACATATAACCGCAGCTGCAAGTCTGAATTCTACTTTGATTAGTACTGAGGGCTTTGAATGCTGGCATCCTAGCCTGAGCTCCACTGTCATGTCTCCATTTTAGTGACTCCTACCAGCTTCTGTGAGCCCTGAGCAGCCCAAAGAGGAGAACAATGCCAGAGCAAAGTTGGTAACAGAAAGTGGCTTTTGTTCTGCAGTTTCATAATTGAATCTGCTGTATGTGTATGTACGTGACTGCATACGTTTTCCCTTTTAAAACCTGTACTTGCGTGCCAAAAAGACCCAAATCTCCCAACCCCTAAGAAAAACAAAACCTGAATAGGTGGTCCTCCTTTGCAAGGTGGTCCTCCTTCTACTCCCACCTTGCAAAGGCCTACTGGTTTATAAGACTAGAGTTTCTATTGGCAATAGGCTTTGGGTCTTGGGCTCCTATTGGGTTATAGGGATAGGGTTCCCTTCGGCCCAGATCACTTGTTTGAATTGAACTGGATTGAATTGATTACTGATAGAGCACACTACCACTCCCAAAGGAGCATCTTGGCGCTATATGGACGGCCAAACGACTCACACGCATTCAAGATCAGAAGCCACATAGGTATCTTCTTCAGAGGAGAAGAGAGTAACATAATGTAACGGGTGTGAAAATATCCACGTCTTTAACTGCTTTCTAAAGGTAACTTTGGAAACAGTAAATCTTAGTGAGCTGGGAAGATGGTTCCAGGCCTTAGTGCCTAGTACTGTAAAGGATTTACCTCCACTAGTTCTTAATCTGAAAGGGACTCTTTTTAGTAGATTTGCATGTACATATCGCAAAGATCTATTAATGGTGTAGTGAATGAACCTGGCTGACATATATCTCATTCCCATACCTTTGTAGGCTCTAAATGTCAGCAGGAGAATTGTGAACAGCACGCTCTTATGTACTGGCAGCCAGTGGGAGTTCTTCAGAGCCGCTGAAGCTCATGTGGGAAGTTTTAGGACCAATCTAGCAGCTGCATGCTGAACGACTTGGAGTTTCTGAACGGTCAGTTTATAGGAGCCAGAATACAGACTGTGTTAGTGATCCAGTCTAGAAGTTATGGAAGCACATGCCACAGTCTTCCAGGCTGCCAGTGGAAGAAGATCAAAGAATTTCCTCAGTGATTCTATTAAGTTGAAGCACATGCTTGCCAGAGTAAGGGCCTGAGAAAAGAAAGACAAAGGAGGAATTAAATTTAACTTGCAACGTTTCTGGCCACCTATACGGTGGCGCATTCTGGTTCCGACTAACATTTCGAAGGGGCAAAGAAATTGGGTTAGCCAA
Organism: Pleurodeles waltl; assembly: GCF_031143425.1. Lineage (NCBI taxonomy): Eukaryota > Metazoa > Chordata > Amphibia > Caudata > Salamandridae > Pleurodeles > Pleurodeles waltl. Next base: position 1,780,351,715 of record NC_090440.1, on the reverse strand, counting down.
ACCGTGTGATGTCCTTTTTTTCCGTATTGCGTTTCAAATGGTTGTCTTGCATCCATTAGATGAGTGCGTGAATGAGAAAGGCCCCAGTGTGACCAGTTGTCTACGGTCTGCAAGGAACATTTTTATCCAGGAAAATGCAGATCCAATATTTCCGCACTCTTTTATCCTGTGGAGCAGGATGTCATGGGAGATGGTATCAGATGCAGCAGAAAGGGCAAGCAGAATCAACACTGCATTATTCTTTGCATCTAACGTCAGTTTCAAAGTACCAGCAACTTCAGTAGAGTGTTTAGGGCGGAGACCTGACTGTAGTGAATGACATAAATCTGTGTTCTCTAACTCTGCGTCCACACATACCACAATTGTTCCTCACAGAAATGTGAGGGAAACGTGTGATCTTAACCAAAGTGTGTGGTTTGCAGGCCATTGTGGGTAAGAAAACATAGTAGGATCCACACATTACACCACTCTGGATTCATCTGGGTCTCTAAATGTAAGAAATAGCCAGGGTTTGTACTTATCCATTTAGGGGAGGTACAGCTGGAAAGGGCTCATAGTCTAATTGCATGGCCTGCTTTCACTTTGTTTACTGTGACATCAGCATGCTGTGATCACTGTACAACACTGCAAACAAAAACAAAAGTCAGGAATTGGGAGAAGTGCTTCCCATGATGTCCTAATTGTTTTTTTTTATTTTTTTAATGCTTCTGGTGATTGTGGGTGGTGGATGGCATATTGATGTCCTCCACACTACAGGGGTATTGCGTTGGATGTCAATGGGTCATCTACTGCAGCAGTTCTTAACCTTTTGATTTCTGTGGACCAGCAGTGAATCATCTCTGGAATCTGGGGACCTCCCACTCAGTCATTATATGACGCCAGGGATCACCTGTCTAAGCAATTTCCATGATTTGAACCACAAAACGATATACAAAACAATACAAAAACAAGTACAAACTATGCACATGCCAAGCTATTGAAATATTTTGTGTAATTCACAATCAAATATAGAAAAGTTTTCACATTTTCAATTTTGCTTCTTTATTAGTATTTACTTTATATTAATTAAAATTTTCTGTTTATAACTTTATATTAATTTTAATTTCGGGCCACCGGTTCAGAACCAATAGTCTACTTCATACTTGAGGCAAAGGTGGAATTATTTACATCTCAGTAGCCTTCCTCCAAGGTTTGACAATCGCCTGTTCACTTAGATACAGATTTTCAATAGAGTTGGGCGAATACATTTGTGACAAGTAATGCTTCAGTAGTTTCAGTATACAATAGACACAATTCACTGCACTTTAATAGCTGCTAGATATAAACCATATCATTACAAAACATTGTTGGAAATATTCTAGTCCCCCCAGAGCATGTAGAAGTGAAACTATTGGTTGAAACTACATGCCTGTACTGTACAGAGGAGAATTCTTCAGCATTGCATATGTTTGTAATATGTACCTCCATATCTGGTTTGTGGAATCATGTTTTACAGAGTTGAGAAAGATTATCAAGTTCTACTTGCAGATGCAAAGAAGTTTGTAATTGTCAAAATCAATATCATGAACATCAGGACTTAATTTTCATTGCAGTGCAGATTGGCTCATTATATGTTGCTAAGCAATGCCAAGACGCAGAAAAATGTACATTTTGGGCAACTGTGGAATTCTGTGATTGACTGTTTTAATATTAAAATGGCAATGAATTTGATTAATGACCACCACTGTTTGGAAGAATTTGGTATTCCGAACGCAATAAATTGTCAAAGACACAGAAAAGGAAAGGAGTAATATTTCTCTGCTTGCATAATACTTATGAGATGTTTCTATTCCAATAGAATGTTTAGGGTATCATATTAGTGTAGTGTGTTATCTGTTCTGAGAAATAAGAAAGAAACCAATTACGAAAAGGCAGTTGAAACAATAACATTAACATTTAAAATTAAAACAATGAAAAGTAAGCGAGGGAGAGAAAGATGATAATAGTGCACTTCGGTTTTCAGTAGTCTGCCCCCCCCCACAAGAGAAAAAGCAAAGCATTTTATTGCCACTATTTTTTTACAACCTGTCAGCAGGATTGCTGTCATTTGGTCTTCCTTTGGCATAGACTAGAAGATCCAGTGTCCAGAAGCTTGCATACTGAAGACACAAACAAGGAGAAAAAACTATTAAAGGCAGTGGCAGAGGAAGAGGGGTGGGTTGGAAAGCACACTCATTCATTCTCACACGCACGCACATCCATTCACAACACTCACCAACATTCAAACATACACGCACAGACCAAACATTCATTTAAAAAAAACACACACACTTGCCTTCAGCTCGGACGTCCCAGGAGGGTTGGGACCTTAGGTCAGCCAATGAGGGAAGGCAGCAGTCCCAACTTCGTCACAGAGTGGGTTGGGGTCAGTGAGACTTCTGACCCCCATCCCACTCTGTGACGAGGTGTCACTGATTGACACTCGCACTGGACCCTTCAGGGCTTAATCCTGAAGCGCCTAGGTTGGAGTCAATGGGTGACGCTTCCCCTTGTCACCGAGGGGGAGGGCGTCGTAGCACCTTTGCTGAGCCAAGGAGGCCACACCCATAGGATCTGTGACCTCTTTAGCCCAGCAAAGGTAGCAAGGAGTCTGCACAAATCGTGCATATCTCACTCCTGGCTGCCTGAGCTGAACATGAAGTGTGTCTGTCAGGTTGACCTTTGCTCAGCCTGACAGCCACTCTTCATGAGGGGCAAAAGTTGGGGGGGCGTGGCCCCTCCACCCTAAAGGATGGGCCGCAGCTGATTAAAGGAACAAATCATCTCATAAACTAATAAAAACAAGTTAGTTTACTCAAACAAGCATGACAGAGCCCCACTATCATCAATAGTATTACTACCAGTACTCCTACTAGTGAAATTAAAACTACTTTCAATGGGGATCAAACCCCCTGTATCCTCCCAGTATACTATACACTGCTCATCCCAATGCAGGGTGTCAGAGAGCTTTACATCACAAATACAGATTATACAGTGAGAATAAATCATATGTGTGTACCTCAATTTAAAGGATGTGTTACATAAGAGAGAGAGGGTTACAAGGTGTAAGAGCCCCATATCCTCCATACCTCACAGTGCTATATTAGAACAATTACAATTTATGAACTGCAAGTAACAAATGGATCTCTGCCTTAAAAGCAGTAACCCACTTACCTATTTACATATAATAAAAATGTGTCAGTGGTGTGTTACATATTATGCTACTTTGATTCAATACCAGGACTAAGCAAAACACAGATCCCTCCAGCGAATACGTTATCCTCCAGAGTTATCTTACCATTATTATTATTCCCTGGCAAACAAAGAACTCTGCAGCAGGTGTCTTAATCCCATAAGATATTTTAAAATACATACACTGCAACCAATTAAGCCAAACAAATTCACAGCCAAGTTTCTTCTTGTTGCCAATTTCATTGTGGCAGGGTTTAATAAAAATAAATGTATAAGTTGAGGCCCAGAGTTTACGTAGGGGTTGCGTCAATATTTTGGCACAAACCCAATGAAAAATCTCATTTGTTAACTATTGTAATGTGCTCAAATGTACTCATGTTAAATCTGCTAACCATATGTGATGTCTTAAGATCTGATGTTACTGTCGCGTGGGCTCTCATTATCCTAAATGAGACTACTGGATTTCTAGGCAGCAGGATCGATCACGGTGTGGAGGACTGAGTCTGACCCACGTGTAAGGAACTCTGTCACCCTAAATCCGGTTTTTGCTCCGGCTAACTAGCAGTGCCTCATTTCTCCCAAGGGGAAGAGATGATTGGGCAGCCGAGCGCATTACATTTTTGGAACTTCTCAGGGAAGTCGTGGTCACTCAGATCCAAACCAACTCTCTCATTTACAGTATGATCTCATATACAAATGACAAAGGCAGTATAAGTTTTATATAATGTTTTAATAAAACAACTGCATTTTAGATAATAAAGCGTGAGCCGCAATAACCAGAACCATACAACACAGTAGGATTGAAATAGTCACCAGGAGAGTAAAACATAAGAACAAAGCTATCATGGTGTCCAACAGTTTCTACTCTCCCTCTGCTTGTTCTATTTCGAGCACAGCATGTTAAGCTTCTAACTTGCCTTTCTGAATCACCGGGGAGACATCAGCCCTCATACCTGAGCAAAGGCCTGTGATCTTGGTTCAGCATCTGCAACGAGGCAGTCAGCGTCTAGTTGTGGTTCCCTGGTCGGAATCTCCCTCTTGCGTGTGTTGGGACAAGGAAGTGTTTTTATACGTGATCACAAAATGTCCCTACGCAGGAATGCCAAAGACTAAACTCCTACCACGTCTATCGGCAATGTACCAGACTGTATCCTTGACTGAAGCACAGAGTGAACAAGAATGTGCTATGGAGAACTCCAGTGCTGAAGTAGGATAAACAGTGTGATATGAATATAAAACAAGACCGTAGAACTGGCTATTTGAAAAATAACAGTACGAAGCCTAATGAAAAGCATTTAGAGCAAAGTGCACAGAGGCTCTAAGCTGCAAGCAAATGCGCAAGGATACGTAAAACTAACCATACTACATTACTTCCTGTGAGGTCATGGGTTGTGATGCCATTTCCTATGTTGCCACATGCAATGTCATGCACTGTGATGTCACACGCTGTGATGGCACGTCTCATGATGTCACTTTCATACTGCCTAACATGGTTAGTCCCCCCCTCTTCTTTAGGACATGTTCCCTGAGAGGAAATTTTTATTTATGTGGGTTGCCAAATAGTGGAATATTTTTTAAATGACTTTTTGCTATTTTCAGGGTACTGAGCTAGAAATGTTGTTAGTAACATTCTCAGTCAGAGCAGAGCTGCCCTGTATGGAGTGTGACTGAAGTACTTAAATGAAGGGTCCTTGAGGGGGAGGTGTCAGCCTTGACTACCATGGCAAAAATTCACCCACCCAAATGGTAGAGTACACCAAACTACTTGTATAAATACATTTTTCCTTCAATTCATTAGTTATTTAAACATTTTAATGTTTTTTTGAGGCATATACAAATCCTTTCTTATTAGCAAAAATATACATTAAGAACATATTCCACTGATATTGTCCAAGATAAATACAACATTCCTAAACTGAGGTGCTCCTACAAAGTGAAAGCACGGTAAAAAAATTAATAGGTGAAAAAATGTATCTGTGAATATTTACAAATATATACACATAGAACTGTGGCTGATAACTCATTCAGTATTCACAATAATACAGCATCCATTATTTGCATGTCTTAAATTGACAACTTTTTAAGTACAGTCCACAGTAAAGTATTGTCGACGTTTCAACCCTAAGGGTAAATTAATTGCCAGTGGGTCATCATCAGGCCAAGGAAATACAATAGGAAGCACCCACAACACGTTACAGAGATCAATCTCCTCAGAAAACTGGTATGTAGCATCCATCAGTGTGTATCCTAACGCCGAGATCAGCTCGAACTGAATCCAGAAACAGGCCACAACTCATTCAGCAGAAACGGCCGGGACATATCTTATCTGGACCAACATACACCTCTTGTCTACTTACGAGATCGGTGATTGGCAGGTCCCTCACACAAATCCTTAAGAGTAATTTTGAGTGTGTATAATATGCAGTAGTTTATAGACAAATAGCACTGAGGGTTTGTTTTTTGTCATATGCTTGCCATTGTCTTGGTGCAGTGGTTACTAGTGTCTTGGTGGATCGTGGTGAAGGCATGACGCTTACATATAGCCTCATTGAGTAAGGAATGGGACAAAGATGGGGATGAGGATTTAATGGTTTGATTACTTACTGGTGATCATCAGCACTCTGATTCACACTCCTTCATCACAGTACTTATGTGAACACCCTTCCACCTGCAACTGTCTCACTATGTGGGCATGTGCTATGATGTTAGATCTCCAATCTGTTTTCATCATTCCTTGCACCTGGGACCACAAATTGTTCCATGGAACTTCATCTACTTTTCACTAAAGGCAACATGCTCCTCTTTCAGCAGCCAAGATCCCTTTAGCTGTATGGAATATTAATATTTGTGAGTTCCAGCTTGATGGATATCCATGGAATGCCTCTAAAGTGGTTATAAGGAATGAATAACAGGGCCAGCATGATGTCATCTGTCAACACGTCATGACAACTGTCCTTCAACTGCCAAAATGCTTACAGTCTTCTAATATATGCAGTCTTCTTTTTAAGAGCCACAGCTTACAGATGTTATCTTGGGAGCCACTCATTTAAATATAGCTCCCTGCTTACATGTTGCACCCAACCCTCATTTCTCTTTCTTGCTCACACCTGCCATGGTCCATCCTCTAACGCAGTATGGCGCATTGGGTCTCATGCACAACAGAAGACAACACAGATTGCCATGCTCAGAATATCGAATACAGTGTGCCACTGGTATTTTGTTCTTATGATGATCAGAGTGTTTATAATTGTTGGTGTATACAATGGTGCTATCTTGGGTAGGTTAATAAATTTTATAGTTCACAATTGTAGTTTCTAGCATCTTTATTGTAATGTGTTAACTGCTTTGTTCTTGGTGCCAAGTTTAGTATGACACAAACTTAAGTACTGATCAGCATAACACTTGTTAAATCGCTTAATAAATTCAAGTGCACTCATGATAGACCAACTGAACATGCATGTCACTTCCTGTGATGTCACATGCAGTAATGTCACACGCAGTGATGACACACCCATTCTGCCTAACTTGGTGAGTCTCCTCACTTCTTTTTAAGGGACTTGAGCCCTGCTCTTACACATTTTGTATCTGCCTTGATGAAGGATAAGTGCACCCCGTTACAGGAAAAACAATCCCCTGGTCACTTGTGAGTCTTCGAGTGTCATATTTGTGGTCATAGGACTTCTGTGTTCCCAAAATTCACAGAATGTCTATTTCACTGGGGATGAGGATGGGGCAGCCTGCCACAGGAACAAAACATATGATATCTTCCTGTGTATTACAGGAGTTCCCCTTGGTAGTGTTTAGGCATTAATGAGTTCAGCAAGAGATAATCTACCAAATTCAGCACCCAATGTTCTGTCAATGACATTGGAACAGTAGAGTTGCTAGAACTTACAAGTTGGTTACGAGAACAGGGCAGACACATTCACCTTTTTTTATGTGACCACACTAATAATCATGACCTGGTACTACAGAAATTATTCTTAGTATAAATAATCTTCTCATGTTTCTCTGTTTCATCTCACAAATGTAACATTTCCTTGCAAGTATCTATGTTACTGTAAAAAAACATATTTCAATGAAGAGCTAAGGCATTCTTTCTAACAAATGTTCTCTTCATGTTTCAGGTAAATATGTTTATCAACCCATGACACCGGTAGAACAGCTTCCAAGCACAGAAATCCCTGCCAAACCTAGAGAACAGGCAAACACCATTCAAATCTCTGTCTCTCTTACCGAGCAGTTTTTGAAGTTTGCATCAGTCTTCCAACCCCCACTCCTTCCAGAGTCACCAAGGTATTGCACCATCTCCGACCTTTTCATTGACAACTATCAGGTAAAATGCATCAACGGGAAAATGTGTTATGTTCAGAGGCAGCAGCCACAGCTGCCACCATCCAAGAATAAGCCTGAACAAGGCACTACACAAGATGCCTTAAACTTAAAAGCTAATGATGGGCCAAAATTAGACCATTGCTCTTCCTCATCTAGCTCGGAAGACTCTGGCATCAATGCGGTTGGGGCCCACTACATGGAGTCTTGTGATGACGACACAGAGGAAGGGGCGGAGTTAAGTTCTGAAGAGGATTACAGCCCTGATTGCAGTTGGGAACCTGATGACTGTACCCTGTTATCACCTTCCAAGTCCGACCTGGAAGTAATTGAAACTATAGAAACTACAGTTTGAACAAAAAACAATATCAAACTATCCACACACACAAAATTGTTGGCAGTGCTGGTATGTTTAGTTCTGCTGTTTGTTTAAGTAGGTTTTGCCACTATCACATCTTTCAAAGCGTGTTGATTCCTATCCTCTTTTATGTTAATACTAATATGTTGGCTTTGCTCATTTATTGTGCTATGGCCACACATTTTCATATGAAAGCCAGTACATGGTCCTCAAGATCCATTCTTGGAAAATAGAAATATATTGTTGCAAGCCGGTCACTGTAGCTTTGTGTTCTGTACATCTCTGAAGCAAAAGTGGCTAATCTGAGAATTCATGATAGTAATAGTGGCTTACTGGGAAACTGCTAAAACCTCAAACAAAAATACATGGAATAAAAATGTTCTCTAAATAATGTTACTATTAGCTCAAACTCACTTGTACCTAAAAAATATCTTCATGAACAACATGGTCCGCTTAAGTTTCAGATTGCAAAACAATCAGGTGGTCACGTGTTTAATATTTCTCCTATCTTCTGACCAGATAGTCAATTATAATAATTATTATAATAATATTAATCCAATACCAATACTGAAATGTAAATGGTGCCTTATATATTCTTCAGGAAGGTTCCTGTAAATTAAAAAAGCACATCATATAAACACACTATTATTGTATACTGTTGATCTTAAAATAATATTTATAAACCACTGTTTTATATTTGTATAGTGATATTACTATGTTGCCTCCTTTTTACTATTCAGCATTTATTTGCAAAAAAGTACTTTTTAGACAATGTTTTTCTGCCACATTGCATCAGGATTTGTATGCCTATGATCTGCACGGCCATGAAATGAGCTCTTGCACTCAATTTCTTTCTCAAATGGCTTAGCAGCACAAAGGAAAAGAATTCAGACGAAATGTTATGCCTTTGTAGTCTTTCCGTTTTGGCTGCAGCTTTTCAATACATTTTGAATTGTTCTTAAACAGTCACAACAACATGGCTTAGAGCCAGAAAACAAGTATTATCAAATCTGTCAGGCCAATCATGTAGAGACTCTAAAAACTGAAATGCTAATGCCTGTCTTCCTAGGGAGTTGCCGGAGAGGTCTCACTAGTGCCTCCAGACAGCACCAAGCACTAGGGATTCACAATCATCCTAGGGTTGGAGGGGCTCCCTAATATAAATGCCATTTTCTCTCTGGGAGTTATTATGTAGAGATCTACATCTGAAGATCCTTAGGGATATAAGTAACCTCTCAAAGATAAGCACAAATTAACAATCCTGAATCACAAATGTTGAGAATGAACATTGCTTTTTCTTGTAAAAATGACCAACATTCATAACACTCTTTCTTAATACTTGCCTTCTAAACACAATGCCGTATAGCACTCTGTCTATATTGAAGAGGTCCATTACACACTGCTGTTAAAGACCCATTAATAGGTACACATTAAAGGGTCTTCAACTAGCCCTTCTCTGTCTTGAACATGATTTAAGTTATGATATGCACAGACTAGTGAGTCTTCAAAAGAAAATGCACAATGCGTAGGAACTCAGCAAGAGTTGAAATGAGGACACTATGCAAGTGTCCTGTGAGTGCAATCATAACTTGAAGAAGTGTCCAGCAGCTGTGAGATCACACCTTTGGTTTTAGACTAGCCTGGTGCAACTGCAACAGCTAAAAAATGATCTGGTTTAAACACTTCCATGAACTGTAGGTTCAAGTGCACACAGGTATTAGATAATACTTTTTCCGAACAACATATGACATTTTGTTAACACAAATGTATGATTTGTAGGTGTGAGATTGTGTGGAAGTATATGTAATATCAATTCTGTTAGCTAGAGGTGAATCTGCCTCCCAGGGGATCTTTTGATACAACCAACAAATGCAACTGGGGTATTTCTTGTAGTGTAAACTACATGTACAGATTAATGTATTTATAATATGTGCTGGTATGAAGAAAATTAAGACGGGGAGGTGGGCAATTTGTAATAAATTACTACATTAACAAAGGTTTTCCATAGTTCTATAATTACATTTGACAATGTAGGGTAATCTGATTCCTGAGATTGACACATATATAATACACCCATTGACAAAGTCAATAAGTCTGGCGCTGTTTGTTTTGACATATTTTTTGCAAACCTTTCTGTCAGTGTTTGAGCTTTTGCGCCCTTGCTAGTATAACAAAAAACTTGTTAAAAGCAAAAATATTTTTTGGTCTCAAAAAGTGCCATTGTAGTCTCCACCCTGCTGGTGTAACAAAAACATTGCTAAAAGCAAAAATAGTTGTTTTTAGTCTCAAAAAGCACACACTGACATTGTTCCAATAAAGGAACTACTTTGTGGATGGATGAGCACTTTGTGAAACAGCAGAATCATGTCTCCCACAGTTAAGTTAGCCAGTGGGCTCACCTGCTGGCCCAAGCTGTATGCAAATGTGAATGACACAACAGACCAATTGATGAAGAGGGCTTGTTTAAAGCCCATGTACATAAGCAAATCATACATATATATATATATATATATATATATATATATATATATATATATATATATATATATATATATATTTCATTTTAGTGAAATCGAAATGTCTTGCCTAAAGACCTAAACACACACAGTAATGTTTGGTTTAAAAGGTTGTGTGGTGAATTTTAACAATACACTGATATACTGTGGTACCCCTAAAAATGAGAAATGTACTGATAAACACAATATTTTCAGTTTTACATCATTCTGAACCTGATGTTGCCAGACAGAAAAGTGTTTTATTGTCTATTTTTTCTGGGTACTGTCATTGCACTGTTTTAATAATAGCGTATTTCACTCACACTGCCACACTTCTTGTGCTTCTGATATAGAAGGCTTTCCTGGATTAACACGTTTGCTAAATAAACAAAAAGTGGCAAAGCATAAACAACTTTCCGAAGCCACTAAGTAAATAGTCACTAGTACTTTGTAAGAATTATAAAATCTAGATACTGGTTGCTGGCATGGTTTCATGAATGTTTTATCCTTTGTAGCAAGTACTGTAGGACACTTAAGTAGTTTCTTAACATATGTTGGAAGCAAGTTTACAATATATGGATACACCTGAGGAGTAAGTCATAGTGTGATAGAAAGTGTGTTCCAGGTGTTTCGCGTACCGTGAAAATGGTGCTGTGAATATTTTTCTCTCTCAAACTATGTTACAGTGCAAAGTTAATTCTGTGATGTTCTTGCAACTCTTTTGAGCAAGAAAAAGGCCACCCTAATGTATAGCTTCTGCTGTTAAACTCCTATGATGTTGCACAAATAAAAGAGTTTTGAAGTACCATCCCCCTTACATGTATGTTTTTTAAAATGTTTTATGATACATTCAATCAAATTCATGCAAAACAGTTTTTTTGTGTGTTGGTATGTTAGTTTATCTTACAAATACTTCTGTTGTATGTTTCTACTATTTGCTTATGGAATTGACAGTTCTGTGGGTGTGTATATGTGAATGTGTGAATGTATATGGCCTTTTGTTTCTGTGTTGTGGAGGTAGAATAATGATGGTTTTGACAAGTACCTGGAAATACAGAACCTCACTCAATACCTCAATAGTATGACAGCTTCAGGTCCATGCTGACCCCAAAGCCATGAGAGTGGGGAACATCAAAAGTACAGAGGGCCACATTCACAGTGACCACAGATAGATCGTATTGCCATGTGAAATTCACTGGGATGGATTATTACTTCTTCCACTATAGGTGGCAACATGGTGAGCGGGTGGCCTCTGGAATGTTGGAAAAAATACAAAGTTTAATTATTTTCCCAATCCATATACACACAGTTATGCCCCCCCCCCCCCCAAAAAACACATTTTCAGTAAATCTCTGAATGATAGTGAAAGTTTTTTGAAATATCTTATATTTCATTGAAGTTTTAAGGAAGGGACATTGTTTTTCTGGTTGTGAATAGATGATACAAAAGTAAAATGTGCTTATAAACATTTCTACTGCATTTTCTTCAGCAGATTGACTGCCCTATATGTAGCTCCAAGGAGTAAGTAATGGGCAGCAGAAGCATGCATTACTGTATTCTAATGGTATTGCTAATGTTCTTATAGGCCCAAAGCACAACATTCTACCAGGGTGTCATTCTTGCTCCTAGGAACTGTTGTTAATGAAAAGACAAGACAAATACAGCTTTTAACTGTCACAGCAGGGAAAGTAGCAATCTCCATAAAGGTAAACAGCGGGTCTCAATTTGCTGCTTTAAAGGCAGCAACTTATATAGCAACCTGAACAATGCTTATTACAAAAGGTCAAATAAGTTACTTAGCAATTACATATATGTTGCAAAATGTCACATCACCAGTATCCCTGAACCTATAACCTATTTCTTACGCATTCTGTACTGCAGAACAGAGCATGCATTATTGCTCTGTTCCCAAGACCTCTTATCAGATTCTGTGTACCCTTGGCTAATTCAGTCTCCTGCTCCTATTCTTCAATCATGTTTTTAATTTACTGGGGCAACAGAATACGTGCCAGTGTGCTAAGATTATAAATTCCTTCAAGCTTACACACATGGGTTTTCCTTTAACTATGACCTTGCTGGTCATGCAATCTATTTTGTAGTGAACTCTTCATCTCTCTGGTATCAGCACAGATTTTAGGCCTATATAGTCCAGAGAGGACCCAGCACTCTCTTACTCAATACCCGAATGTAAGCAATATGGGTTACCAATGAGGTTTGGACCCCTTATGAAGTAACCTCAGTATATGAAGTTGAACAGCAAAAAGTAGGTAAACTCATTTCTCAAGGCTGTTCAGATATTCTTAAAGGAAGTTCATATAAGACCTCATCGTTCAATCAATATGCATACTTATTGAGCAGGAAAATCAAGGGATGAATCATGCTTATGGAAGAGTAACAAGGGATTCATCCAGTGATTTTCCTACTCGATGAGTATGTATATTGAATGAACGATGACAAGGATGTCTTATATGAACTTCCTTTAAGAATATCTGAACAGCCTTGAGAAAGCCCCAGGTACAAATACCATTAGGGGCGAAACACGTGTCGGCGTTTGCTTTGGCGTTTGTTCATCTCTTAATGTTCTTCACATGAATCTTCATTCGTCTTGCACTCAAAATAAAAATTTCACTGGATGCAGTGACCTGCCTGATGTGTCATTCTAGATTTGAACTGTGAAAACAAGATATGAACTAATCAATTTGTATTCAGATTTTAAGCCTAGGTTGCTCTTTCCCTACATATAACTGTATATTGTTTTCTACAGGTGTCTGATGTAGTATAATTTCTTCACATTTCATTTCCTCTCCAGCAATGATCTAACTGTTAGAAATGTACTCAAATCACTGAAGAAATTGGCAATGAGTAGGGTTCTGACTGTCAGAAACAGTATTTGTGAATTGACCCTTGAATTATAAAAGAATAAATAAGAAAGATAAACACATGTTGAGCCTCTTTGTTGTTATGTATGGGTCTGATTCTGCTTCCATTATGGCCATTAGTTCCCATGGGAAAGGTTTAATAGGAACTTTACATGGACAAGCAGTGGAGAACCCGAGGATAACAGGGTCAATATGAAATATTGAATGTATTTTAATCCAGTCCTGAACATCTCTTTTCTGCCTTTTTGGTCCCCAGAGAATTCTGGATCCCCTTGGTGGCAATTGTGGATCTTCATACCATTATTTGATGTAAAAGCTACATTTGCTAATGTTTATGAATAAGAGATCATGGTCAACAACTATTCACAGAAAAGCTATCACTAAATATAGTGGTACATTTCATACTTTGTATGAATTGGTGTGAGTTATTGTACAGTGTGATGTACGCTAACCCCTAAACACATTTGCTACAACCACACAGATCATGGATGAATTCACGTAAATGGCATATGAAACGAGTATATCCATCCACTAGAACTAATGCTCTGGAATAAAGACCAATTTTGAGGTCGTTCAGGTGAGTTCTTTATAACTAAATGTAAGCGTGCTTGAAGTATATTCCATAATTCAAATAGAATGTCAATTATTTTCTACTATGCTACTGCACAATAAACACCACAAACAAGGAGGGGATAGGAGGGAATGTTCATCAAGTCAATACATCTCCCAAACTAAATTAAATATATTCCTGAAGTAATTCCATATAGCTGCACATCTATTTATGTCTCACATTCAAAGCATTAAAAAACATCTGCAGGGCAGCAGGTTTAGTTTTCCAAACACTGTTTTCTTTGGCACATTTTCATAACCCCAGAATAATTATTTTTTTAACCAGTGATGTTTGCAAAAAATGTTTTACACCCCCCACTACAACTTCAAGCTTTATTTATCACAATGGAGGAGAAGGGACTTGGATTAGCTTTCCAGTGGTGGACTCATTTTGAGGAGCTCCACAAGAAAAATCTCATCAAGCATGTACAGAATCAAACTGTGTGTGTGTGTGTGTAAGTTTAACTTTCTTTTTTTACTATTTAAAGTGGCCAGTCATGTGTATACACTGTTGTGCCATACTTTCAGAAGACAATTCCAGCCCTGTTGCAAGAGTGTCTTATAATGCCATTTTTCTAGGGTTGTGCTAATCTCTATTGACTGTTTGTTTTTAATTTGGAGAACTTTAAGCCCCTCAAAGTAATTAACTTAAAATGTAAGAGTATGGGTGTTTTAATTACTGCTTCCAAGTTTTGTCAGTTGTGAAGAATTAAGATTCTTTGCTGATTTCATTTTGACATTTTACATTAAATTAAATTAAATTACATTTTACAAATAACTATTTTGCCAAGCTTGACTTTCCAAAATAATACCCACAGATTGTCAGGTCTTCCACCAGAGGACTCTTCTACAATGTTTTGAACAGCATAGTTTTTACTATATATTCTAGTAATAGGCTTCTGGGAGATTCCCACCGGGCTCAACAAAAGGAAGCTTTAAAGTGCAATACAATTTAATGCTTGTTGTAATGGTTAGTTTTTTAGAGCAAGGCATGATTACCACATTAAAAAGGCTGTTGAATATAATGAACAATCCACAATTCCATTTTCCGCTTGAAATGCCTGGATAAAGAAGAGACCAAGGAAACGTGACCTTTTTAATGTTATCCCAGAGAAAGCACCAAATAATATACATTTCCAGGCAATTCTGGACCAGTATGACAAAGTATTAACAATATTACCATTTTAATGGTAGTAGTTCTGGTCCTCAAAGTTAGATACAGCAAAGACTATAAACCACAGAAGTCTTATATCTTGATTATGTCTTTTTAATAATAAGATGTTTTGATCGCAATCTTTATTCCCAAGTATGAAAAATGGGTAAAATAGCATTTGAGACCCCGTATCGCTATGATACAACTGAGAAATTGCGAGTACTTCAAATTTCTGCATTAGCAGGACAATAGTCCATAAAAATCATTAGTTATAAGAGATGTGTTGAAGCGTGGGCTTTAAGTTACAGAGCAGAAGATTACCAGCCACTTAAAAGAGAGCTTTACATTTTTTACCAGAGTCATACCTGTAATGTTGTTCCCTGACGGATACTCTTAGAGACTCTAGGACTCGATTAAAAAGATTAGGAGAAAGAGGACAGCATTGCCATGCCCCTTTGCCAGCTAAAACATATTTGGCACAGTTCCATGACTCAATGTATTTGCTTAATTAAATGATTTGCAAAGTCTTGTGGGAAAACAAATCTTTCTAGCATTTTATTTGGAAGGCAAATTCACACAATTAAAAGCTCTTTGCCATCAAGGCTTATTGCTGCATTTGAAAAGTCTCCATGTGTACTTAAACCAATGATATACACAAAAGATGAATTGAGAGGCAAGGAAGTGCAGGGTTTCTGATGGTGAAGCCTCACCGGCTCCATCTAAGAAAACGTTTGACCTGATGGCCTGTTCATCACAGAGCGTAAAGTGGACAGAGTGATCAACACTAGATTTTCCTACCAGCATGACCACGGCGACATAGTGGTTGCACATGGTGTAATCACACATGGCATGTTAGTCCATTGTTACTTGCAGAGTGTGCAAATCAATTAAGCTGCCTGCTTATCAAAGTACAGTACCTTTAGTGGCGATGTCTTAGTGTTGGGTCCCCTGAACACATAAAGGTCCACATCTACCTTTCAATTTAATAACCTTAAAGGTTTAAATATTTTTAGTATATTAAGTGACTAAACCAAATAATTCTAATACTTTGCAGTGCAAATTCAGCTTCCAAATTCTCAAGATCAAAAGACTGTGCCTCAACTTTGATGTTACATGCAGGTCACTATTTTCTGGAGCATGAGCATACACAGTGCTTAATTTGTAAATAAAAAGGTGCCGGTGCTCAAACCCCTTCTCTTAAACATGCGGCTTCTGCAATGAAATGTGCAAACACGGAATACTGAGACAGCTTAATCCCGAAGCCATCTCGGGCCTCTTTAGTCCATTTAAAACCACTCCCTTCAGCTCACACTTGCAGCTTTCTTCTTTCTCCGTTTGTGACGCTTTTTCGATTTTCTCTTCCTTCGTCTATCCCAAACGTGTCTTTTGCTCGCTGCAAATGCTTGAGGCAGAAGACTAAGCACCGGCCCTCAAAAATAAGTGCTGGTGCTCAGCACCGGAAACAACAAGCACAAATTAAGCACTGAGCATACAGTGCTTCAAATTTTTAGTTTTTTGTGGCTACCTTGAAGACTTTCTAATAATAGAAACTAATCATATTGCCACAGTTGTAAGCCTTTACTTAATTCAAACAAGAAACAGGAACCCAAAGATCCTATCTTTTATTCCAAAGCATTATCATTTAAGAGATACATCTTCAGTCACCAAAGACATTTTTTCCTTTTTGTGATAACATCTGTAACAAGCTTATAGTCAAACCTGTCTCACGTAGTATCTTTGATAATTTCATGTCAAAAGGATCAAGCAAAAAATTACAAGGTCTGTATGAAAACAGCTGAATCCTTAAACTATGTTCTCCATTCTAAAAAAACCTAATGGGGAAAATAAAATGAGGAATTAAATTGAGATGGAATTTACTGAGCCCTGGGGAGAATCATTACAGCAATTAGTCTAGCAGGTCCACGATGAAAATGTTGCAGAAGCAAATATGGATAGTTTTTCACATTAATCTTTTAGTGTTTGTCAGGTGTGCAAGCTTGAGGCCCTGCATATATTTCAGTTAAATAGCTGGACAATACTGAGTCTGGAATTGCACAGTCTAGTTGGTAGAGAGAGATGTGATCAACAGTTGTTTATTTCTCAAGCACGGCAGCAAATAGCAGCCCTGCGTGTTGTGGTGGCCCGGACTTACAAAGACATGCAGCCTAAAGAGACCAGTACTTTGTGTAGAGTTGGGACTAGATACACAAGGAAAGGGCTTTAGAACAGAAGATGGCCTGGCCTTCTGGACACTGGACACCTACATAGAGGGGGCGTACATGAATAGATCAAAGAGGGACAGGAAATTGGGCATTCCACCACGGAGACAAAAAGAAAGACCTGCCCAGGGGAAGGGTTTTAACCTGGAATATGCTTGAGATCTATATAAGAGGCCTCTGAATAAATAGTACTGATGATACTGATCTGAAATCAACCTGCCACACGACAGGACATCTAGTGAACAAGAAGATAAAGCCAGAAAGCAGAGTGGATATGCCTGTGAATCTGTTTTAACCTGAGACTGCAGCTCAATATTAAGAGGAACATGTGCTTCTCAGAATTACTCATCAAAGTGGGCGGACTTGAAGCAGTGAGTACATGCTCCAGAAGTCCAAGTGGCTGCCACTGAAGGAGCACTTCAAAGTTAACAAATAAGATTAAACACACATGTTACACTAGTCCTTGGCACCACCATCTTACATGTGGGTGCAACCATTTTGGATCAAACAAGTATGGCCCACATGAAAGTGCAACTAGTTCACCAAACCTGTAGACTTTTATTGAAGGCACGTGTGCTGCCGTTTTAAGACACTGTGGAAAAGGAAATTAAATGTGTTGGCCATTTTGAAGCTACGAAGAATATAATGAGCTCAAATGCCACTGTGAATGTTCCATGGTATTACACCTGTTCTTGCTTCACCAAACACAAAGAGCTTATTAACCAATACAGCCTGCATAGCAGTGGTAAAGTGCAACTGGCCACCAGTGCCAGGTCTCACAAAACACTTCACTTTCATCAAAACAATACTACAAAAGCTCAATTTCAATGAACCAAGAAGCCCCTTGGGTTGTTGCTGCATTTGTAGACCCACCCATACCAATTGGAACCATGAGGAGACAAGATATAGACACTAAATGAGCAGGATGCATAAAAAGAAATTTAATGACTTCATCAAGGCCCTAGATGAAACAGAACACCACCAAATAATCCAATAGATCAAGAACCTTGCAGGACTCAGGGTGATTGATAAAATCCTAAAGCTCCTTAAGTAGGAAGTGGGCACGTACAAAAAAAGTAAATTATTTGCTAGTGAAAGAAGTTCATAATGAGAGGCATGTGTGGCCCGAATATCAGGGAAACCATGTTTCAATTTGCGGAACGACTGGAGAAATTGCTCAAACACTACAAATTCAGTGAATTCAGTGATGAAGAAGCAATGCAACTGCGCATCATAGATGTGAACCTGTCAGAATAATTTAGAGGCCAAATGCTAAAAGAAAAGCACACATTAGACAAAAGACTGGTGACATCTAGAGCGGAGGAAAGAGCTGAGAAACGTGAAGTGGCAATGAAATAAAGCAAATATCAACCAGAAAAAATAATGGCCATATGAAATCAATGATCATCAAAGAGAGACAGTTCTGACCCCACCTCAGGACAACAGAAAGGACGAACACAAAAAACTGCTATTGCATAAAAAAAAATGTCCTCCTCTGGGCTAATACTGCAAAGGCTGTATAAAGGAAAATCATTTCAAATGGTATGTCGATCCAAAGAGGATGCAAGCAGACAACTTGCAGCTCTCCATCCGGCTGAAAAGAGCAACAAATTAAAAGCATCAAGACATCAGGTACAAACCATAGAGTACATATCCAGGCAAAGAACCTCAACACCGCCTTCAGGCAGAACCTCAACATCTTGTGTATTGACATACAACACTGAGAGGGCTACACATGTGTGCTTCTAGACAAATCTGTAGTCTAAAACAAGCCCAATTGGGTAACCTCTAACAGGAAGAAATCAAGTGAAATTCGTCTTTGGCAGTAGAGCATTAGTAAATGTCATGGGGATAACAGAATTTAGAAAGCTAATGGACACACCAAAGCTGGAAAACTCTAAAGTATGATTCTACATGTGGGTGGCAGAGGAACATTCACAGTCTGCTTAAAACATGACATTGGCAGGCGGCGGATGCCTCCCGCCAATGTCATACCGCCATCATGCCACACGGGTGGCCTGAGCCCCGCCAGCCCTTTTTTGAGTTCCCCACAGAACTAAAAAAAGACCAGGGCCTTAACATTGCAGCTGGCTCCTAATGAATCTGGCGGCAATGTGGCAGTGCAGCAGGTGCAGCACCACCCACTGCGCATTCCACTGCCCGTAATTTGGCAGTGGAATGCGCAACGGGGCTTTGCATGTGGGCCCCTGCACTGCCCATGCTAAATGCATGGGAAGTGAAGGGGCCCTCAGGGCCCCCCGAGTACCCCATTCTACCGGTCTTTCCATGGTGGATTACAACCACCAGAAACCCCAGGACCAGCAGGCTGCAGGCTGGCGGCAGCCTTGCGGCGTTTGCGGTTGGACTGTGGCGGCTCCGCAATGGTCATAATGTGGCAGTCTGGTGACCGCCAGGGACATAATGACCTCCACAACCTTAAAAGGTGAAGTACCCCTCTTTACTTATTGTGCATTAGACTGCAACTACTTTAAGGCTCGTGACTATAAATGACCACTTCAATGGAGTACATAATTTCTACAATCTAACTCACATGAAGAAGTGTCCCAGACTCTGGGTGAAAGTTGATGACAGACCCATTTGCTTCATATGTGACAGTGGGGCATTGATAAATGTGATGTGAATTGAGAAGTTCCAGCCTCTAAAACCATAGCCACGTTAAAAAACAAACAAACCGAGGTGCTCATATACAGTTGACTCACCTAAAATCCTCTAAAATAATGCAGACATTTGACACAATCCTAAAATGCAAGTCATTACCAGTGAGAACAACAATCCATGTACTGAAAGGGAAGACACTTGCAATGTGCCTTTTGAGCTTTACCACTGCTGAAAAGATGACACTGAGAGTACTGATACACCAAGAAAACGTACGTTTCCGATTTATTTGCTATTCACAAACTCATTTTACAAGTAGTATCTTTACAACTGTAGAGTCTCTGCACTCTTGGCGGAGACTCCTCACATAAAAATATAGGCCTATGCTGTCTTTTTATATGCAGAGTCTCTACCATGAGTAGAAGATTCTGCAGTCATAAAGTTAGTACTCATAAAAATTAATTTGTGAATAGCAAGAAAAATCATAAAGTTAAACTAAAATGTAAGTGTATCTTTGTGATTCAGGCCCATATCCATCAACTATTCCCATAAAACACAAATTGCAGATACAGCAACAATTCCTAAATCTGTTTAGTGGCCTAGGCAGGGTGGAGGTCACTCAAGTGCAATTGCATATTGATGCATCAACAGTAGCTCAAGGTTACTGCAAATTAGGATTCATTATGTAGGAGGCGGTTGAGGAAGATGTGAGGAACCTCATCAAACTGGACATTATTTAACTATCCAAAGGCCCAATACCATGGGTTTCTGCGATAGTATAGTCCCAAAGAAAGACTATGCAAATGAAGTGTGAATTTGTGTTGATATGTGCCAACCTGACATCGTCATGGAAAGAGAACACCATCCCGGGTCCCAACTTTGTGACATGGTACCACAGCCGAACAGGACCAAAACGTATTCCAAACTGGAGTTCAACAAGTGCTATGACCAGCCAGAGTTGGCAGAAGATAAATCACAACTTTCTCCACATATCTGGGAATATTACGATATAAACAACTCTGCTTTGGAATATCATCAGCAGTCAACATTTTTCAAGAATTTATTTGCAAAGTAATTCAACCACTACTAAACTCTTTCAACTACAGTAGCAGTATACTTCTATTTGGATCCTTGGAACAAAAGAACAATAG
This sequence comes from Pleurodeles waltl, assembly GCF_031143425.1. NCBI lineage: Eukaryota > Metazoa > Chordata > Amphibia > Caudata > Salamandridae > Pleurodeles > Pleurodeles waltl. The sequence continues at coordinate 1,780,330,693 of NC_090440.1, read as the reverse complement.
TGCACTCCAACTGATCTCTCAAATATTACTAGAAGCAAATCTCACTCTGAGTTTCACAAGCCAAAACTGAGAAGTCATATTCTTAGAGAAACAACTGACATCTGATCTGGACAAAGTGAAAGCCTTTCACATCTCCACCAGAAAGAAAGCAATAGAATTAGCTGATGAAGGACAGTGAGGGATTGTAGCAACTAAAAGAGCACTGAGGAAACATGTATGGTTTCCCAAACTAAACAAGATTGTTGAAATGGCTCTTCATTCATGCTACATGTATCATGTCATCAAAAGGTCCACTACGACTACAAATATATGAACTTCCTACTAGATTGTGGGAATAAGTAGTGACAGATTTTCTTTGGTTCAACGTCATCTGGAAAATATGTACTGGGTGCAGGTAGACAAGGTATACGTAGCCCAGGATGAATAAGTGGGGGGGGAGTTGAAAGAGAGTGCAGCAACAAGATGGCCACACACTAGTGTGCCTCTGCCAGCGGCACAGGAATCTGCCAATCATTGGCAATCAATGGACATCAAATACAGGCAGCTGTCTTGGACAGATCATGACTAACTCTGTGCATAGGGCGAGATCTGCAACACTAGTCTCCTGGCGTGGGTGCAGTAGTGCCCTTTTTAAATATCAGGCTGTGTTTGCCCAGAGGCCGAAGAGATGGTATAGCAGCTCCCACAATAGACCTGGCAACCTGTGGAGAGGTAACCACCAAGGTGAAGGGTGCTGGGACATGAGGAGTGTGAGGGTGGCGCATTGGCAGTTATCAAGACCTTCTGTCGGTGTTGGAGGTACAGGAGCGGTCACACCCCTGTCACATTACTGTTCCTCTTTCTGCTTGGGCAGATCTGCTCATGCCCCCAGGCCTTAATGGTGTGTGGACCGGGATGAAGCAGGATCGCCTGCTGAGGGTATTTGAGTGGGCCTGTTGAAGTTCAATCACTGAGCAGCCAGGTGTCCCTTCCACCCTTGGAAATGCATCCTGAACAACTCCTGTTGGCCGGTGCTTGGTGTCAGCACAAATGGGGCTGGTGCCCACATTGCAGGTCTGGTATTGTCTGGGAGAATGACCTGGTCAGTTGTCCTCTTTTCCACCCATGTGATGCTATTAATTGTGTTTGACCAATAACTTTGTGTTTCACCATTGCGCATATTAGTTGCTCAATGTTCACCAGTAGCACATTATGGTGGTCATTACAATCCTGGCGGATGGTGTTAAAGGTGCGGTAATACCGCAAACAGGCCGGCGGACAAAAAAAGGGAATTATGACCGTGGCGGAAACCGCCAACAAAGACAGCCACTTTAACACTCCGACCGCCACGGCGGTACAGACAAACAGCGCGGCGGTCACCGCCAACAGACAGGCGGAAGACAATGTACCGCCCACAGTATCACAACCCGCCAATGCGACACCTTTTCCGGGGCGGATACACCGTGGATAAAAAACACGGCGGAAACTGCTTTTGCAATGGGAAAACGCTTACCTTAACACATCCCATGAGGAAGGAGGCCACCATGGAGCCAGAATTACAAATCCTCCCTGCCCTTGTCTTCCTACTCATCTACGAACACCAGCGCCTACGGCGGCGAAGACAACGGTGAGTACTGCACCTACGACATAGGGGAGGGGCGAGGCAAAAGTCAGGGGGAGACACACACAACACCCCCTCCCCCACCCTCGCACATTACAACACACACACCAATGCATTTCCAAATATCACAGTAACAGCCCACAAACCCCCCCGGAAGAATGCTAAGACAAAACGAAATCAGTTCAAACATTGTAATGTATCAAAATACATGCTTCAAATATATACAGATATATATAAACTCATTCAAAAGTATATACAGTAGGAGAAGTAGTGCAGAAATGCACATCTCAATGTCTGTGCACCACTGGGCCAAAAATGCATGGGCGAGGCCCACACAAGATACCTGTCCACAAACGGAGAGAACACTGCCGGGGCATCAGAGAGAAATACAACAGGCACCTCAGGGGGAAGGGAAGGGGGGCACCTCAGCTGGATTACAGCACCACGCCACATCCACGACGGGGCTCCATGCCCATTGATGTATCCTGGGGAGTGCAAAGCCACAGTCTCTCAAGTCTCTACAGTGGGTGGCTTGCCCACTGCCATATCCTGGGGAGTGCCAAGCCACAGTCTCTCAAGTCTCTACAGTGGGTGGCTTGCCCACTGCCATATCCTGGGGAGTGCAAAGCCACAGTCTCTCAAGTCTCTACAGTGGGTGGCTTGCCCACTGCCATATCCTGGGGAGTGCAAAGCCACAGTCTCTCAAGTCTCTACAGTGGGTGGCTTGCCCACTCTCATATCCTGGGGAGTGCAAAACCACAGTCTCTCAAGTGGATAACAGCATTCACTGATTCTGGGGGGGACTGGTGCCCAGAGTGCTTTATCCTGTTAAGGACAGAGGTAGTGGATGGATCTCTCCACTGGTTCTGGAGGGGGAATGGTGCCTAGACTGGATTAGACTCCCCCAGACAGTTCCTGTCCCGTCACTGTCCCAGCTGTACATGGGATAACAATGCTTGATGTGGCAGTCTTTTCCTTCTGCAGCGGTGCTATGCCCTGTTCAGCGGTACTTTGCCATGGCGGTCTCTGGCCTGTTCAGCGGTGCTTTGCCATGGCGGTCTCTGGCCTGTTCAGCGGCGCTTGCCCTGTTCAGCGGTGCTTTGCCATGGCGGTCTCTGGCCTGTTCAGCAGTGCTTTGTCATGGTGGTCTCTGGCCTGTTCAGCGGTGCTTTGCCATGGCGGTCTCTGGGCTGTTCAGCGGTGCTTGCCCTGTTCAGCGGTGCTTTGCCATGGCGGTCTCTGGCCTGTTCAGCGGTGCTTTGCCATGGCGGTCTCTGGGCTGTTCAGTGGTGCTTGCCCTGTTCAGCGGTGCTTTGCCATGGCGGTCTCTGGGCTGTTCAGCGGTGCTTTGCCATGGCGGTCTCAGACCTGTGCATTGGTGTGTGGCATGACGGTCCCTCATTGCCCAGCGGGGCTGTGGCAGCCGGGGCCCTCTTGGGCACTAACCCCGGCAGTGGTGGTGGTCTCCTGACCAGTGACGATACTCCTGCCCTCCTGGGCAATGACTCCGGTGGTGGTCTCCTGACCAGTGACGATACTTGTGTCCTCTTGGGCAATGACTCCGGCGGTGGTCTCCTGACCAGTGATGATACTTGTGCCCTCCTGGGCAATGACTCCGGCGGTGGTCTCCTGACCAATGACGATACTTGTGCCCTCCTGGGCAATGACTCCGGCGGTGGTGGTGGTCTCCTGACCAGTGACGATACTCCTGCCCTCCTGGGCAATGACTCCGGCGGTGGTCTCCTGACCAGTGACGATACTTGTGCCCTCCTGGGCAATGGCTCCGGCGGTGGTCTCCTGACCAGTGACAATACTTGTGCCCTCCTGGGCAATGTCTCCGGCGGTGGCGGTGGTCTCCTGACCAGTGACGATACTCCTGCCCTCCTGGGCAATGACTCCGGCAGTGGCGGTGGTCTCCTGACCAGTGACGATACTCCTGCCCTCCTGGGCACTGACTCCGGCGGTGGCGGTGGTCTCCTGACCAGTGACGATACTCCTGCCCTCCTGGGCAATGACTCCGGCGGTGGTCTCCTGACCAGTGATGATACTTATGCCCTCCTGGGCAATGACTCCGGCGGTGGTCTCCTGACCAGTGACGATACTTGTGCCCTCCTGGGCAATGACTCCGGCGGTGGCGGTGGTCTCCTGACCAGTGACGATACTCCTGCCCTCCTGGGCAATGACTCCGGTGGTGGTCTCCTGACCAGTGACGACGGTGCTGGCGGTGGCGTCCCGGCCGCCGGGAAGGATGCCGCCCTTCTCCGCCGTGCTGCTCACACCAGGCTGTGCAGACTTCTTCCGGCCCTTCCCCACCTTTGGAGGAGTCACAGCTGACTCTGCAATCCCCCTGGGACCCTTGTGAGTAGTCTTGCCTCCAGGAGTCTTTACCCGGTCCCGTCGGCCACTTTCCAACTTGAGATGCTTTACAGGGGGTGGACTGGCAGTGCCTTGGGTCCGTGTCACACTGCCTGCCCTGGGGGCCGGTGCACTCCACACACCTGTAACACGCACCACTGGTACTGGACTCTTTTTGGCTGAGGCGCTACGACGGGACTGATGAATTGGAGGGGCGGGGTGGGGGCAAAGAGGTCAACAGTTTCTGACGAACACTGGGATGGGTAGCTGGAGGGGGTCTGGGAGTGGAGGAAGAGGAGGTGGTTGTAGGAGGTGTCACTTTAGGTGTTTTGGGTGCAGGTACTGGAGGCTGTCATGAGGTGGATGGATGTTGGGTGTGTGGGTGCCCGCGTTTGTGTACTTTGGGAGGGGGCGTCACAGACACACTGGGAGAGGACACAGGGGACATGTAAATGGGAGTGGGGGTGGTGAGTGTAGGTGAGCGGGGTGTGGTGCTGTGTGTTCTGGTGCGAGTCCTAGTGCCTGTAGATGTAGTGCATGCAGGTGAGAGTATAGACGATACTGGGAGGGAGGAGGGAGACGACGAGGAGGGGGACACAGTGGAGGCAGTGGATGTTGTTGTGTCTGCATGTGGGTGATGCTTGTATGAGTGCCTGTGGGTTGTGTGGTGCCTATGTTTGCCTAAGCTACTTTTGGGTGTTGTGGTGTATGCATGCTTGTCTGATGGTGTGCTTGGGCCAGGCTGGGGTACAGGGGATTGGGTCTGGGTGGAGGAAGTTGGAAGGGGGAGGCTAGAGACAGGGACAATGGCTGCCATCAGTGCTGAGGCCAGAGATTGCAGGGTTCGATGATGGGCAGCCTGACCAGAATGAATGCCCTCCAGTAATGCATTAGTGTGTTGCAACTCCCTTTCTACACCCTGGATGGCATTCACAATGGTAGACTGCCCAACAGTGAGTGACCTGAGGAGGTCAATGGCATCCTCACGAGGGCAGCAGGGGTGACTGGGGCAGGGCCTGAGGTGCCTAGAGCGAAGGTAATGCCCACCCTCCTCGGTGAGCGGGTATGGGGCGAATGCTGAGGGGCTGCTGGGAGGGTCGTGCTGGTAGGGGAGGTGGCGGCTGTACCTGTAGAAGTGGGGGGCACAGATGGTGCCGCCACCACAAGGGAGCTCCCATCGGCGGACGAGTCCGTGTCGCTGGTTGGTGATCCGGTGACCGACGTGTAGCTCCCCTCGCCCTCCGTCCCACTGGTGCATTCTGAGTCCGTGGTGTGGCCCTCCATGGCAATGTGGGATGCAGCTCCCTCCTGCCCTGGTGCCACTGTACCTCCGTCTGATGATACTGATGCACAAAAGAACAGGGAGAGCAGAAAAAGGGGAAGGGGACGACAGAAGAAAGACAGGTTGAGTGCATGGCTTACCGCTACCGTTGGCGGACAATACAGACACAGCAGCCCCCTGCACTACGCCATGCTCTTGGCCTCTACAGATGCAATTGCTGGGATATGGCCTACATGGCTATGGTGGACATCTGCACACATGGATGCCACAGGGGCATCTATACCTGTACTTGGCCCACTACTGAGGTGGGGTGGAGTGCCACATGCCCTGCATTACGGAGGGGCCTAGCCTACGTATTTCTTCCTGGCCTAGGTACACCCACAGCCCTCCTCCCCCACCCAGACCCTTCAACTGCGCGCCAAGTCCCCAGAATGAGAGTGTACTCATCCCCTTGTGTCTGCTGTGATGCCCTCAAGTGCCCATCTAAGTCCGGGTAGGCCACCGCCAGGATCCGGAACATCAGGGCGGTCATGGTGCGACGGGCATCCCTCCCACGTTGGGCCATCCCCAGATGAGCCTTCGCCGTCTTCTTGCTCCAGCGGCGAATGTCCTCCCATCTTTTCCGGCAGTGGGTGCCCCGTCTCTGGTGGACCCCCAGGGTCCGGACTTCCTTGGCGATGGCACGCCAAATGTCCTTCTTCTGGTGGGCACTGACCTACATGACATGCACAAGGGAAGAAGATAAGTCATTACCAACTGCACCGCCGATGTGAGTGGCCCCCATCCTAACCCTTGCCATGTGGCACATGCATTCATCTTCCCTGAACTCTGCCCCCTTCCCTCTTACAACCAGCCCTCTCCACCCAGGCATAGCCCATACAACTTGCTCCCTGTGTACTTACCTGTTGGTCTGGAGGACCATAGAGTAGCGTGTACTGGGGAGGACCCCGTCTACTAGCTTCTCCAACTCCTGAGCAGTGAAGGAAGGGGCCCTTTCCCCAGACGCAGCAGCCATCGTCTCTTCCAGACCGAGGTCACAGCAGCACCTGCAGTGTAGGTCATCTCCTGTCGAAGATCAGGTATCGAGTGATTGAACAGATAGAAAATGGCGGTCACGTCCACGGCGGTGACGTCCGCAGCGGTGCGTATCATCACCGCCGGCGCACTTCATCATTGGCTCCTGGGACCCACAGGGTCCAATGTCAACCAATGCAGCATTGCGCCGCGGTCTACGACTGCCTACCGCGACGGGGTACAATGCCAGCGCTGTGACCTCACATTCCCATTGTCCCAGTTTAGAGGTCAGGCAGCTGCCATTTCAGGGGCCCACATGGCTTCATTTACTACTGCGTCACACATAGCTAGGCCTACACTCAACACACATACAGGAAGAGTTTTGTGTTTGGTGTCGTGTTCTGTGTATCTGTGGGTACATACCTGGGAATTTGTTGACTCTGTGGTTGCTGTTGTCCTTCCTAGGCACCGTCAGCTGGGACATTTGAGAAGATGGCGGAATCCTCCGGTGTACCGACCGCTGGTGGACCTGTTGACAATGGAGGAGCGACATTTAATCGTCACCTACAGGTTTGACTGTGCCACTATCCAGGAACTATGTACCCAGTTGGAGCCAGACCTGATGTCACCAATCCGCCATCCCACTGGAATCCCCCCTGACGTGCAGGTGCTGCCAGTGCTCCATTTCCTTACTAGTGGGTCTTTTCAGACAACAGTGGCCATGGCATCAGGGATGTCCCAGCCTATGTTTTCCAACGTGTTGTCCAGAGTGTTGGCTGCCCTGCTGAAACACGTAAGGAGATACATCGTTTTCCCTGAGGTGGAGGATTTGCCCACAGTGAAAGGTGACTTCTATGCTCTTGGACATATCCCCAACATCATAGGTGCTATTGATAGAACCCATGTAGCACTGGTCCCCCCCACAAGAGTGAACAGATGTACAGGAACCCGGAAGAGTTATCATTCCATGAATGTACAGATGGTATGTTTGGCAGACCAGTACATCTCGCAGGTAAATGCTATGTTCCCTGGCTCTGTGCATGACGCCTGCATCCTGCGGAATAGCAGCATCCCTTATATGATGGGTCAACTCCAGAGGCACTGTGTGTGGCTATTAGGTGACTCTGGTTACCCCAACCTTTCCTGGCTATTGACCCCAGTGAGGAATCCCAGGACCAGGGCAGAGGAACGCTACAATGAGGCCCATGGGCGGACTAGGAGGGTGATCGAACGCACCTTCGGCCTCCTGAAGGCCAGGTTCAGGTGCCTCCATATGACAGGTGGTTCCCTATTCTACTCACCCAAGAAGGTGTGCCAGATCATCATCGCCTGCTCGATGCTTCACAATCTTGCTTTGCGACGCCAGGTGCCTTTTCTGCAGGAGGATGGTCCAGATGGCGGTGTTGTGGCAGCTGTGGAGCCTGTGGACAGTGATGAGGAGGAAGCTGAGGAAGAAGACATAGACAACAGGGAGTCAGTCATACAGCATTATTTCCAGTGACACACAGGTGAGAACATTTTTTTTCACATTACATTCACTTTCACACTTCTACCTCTATCCTGTCTGTTATTTAATAGCAGTATTTGGTCACTGAGTTGTACCTTTCCATTACGGTTTCACAGGTGTGGTTACCAACGTGTGTCATCTGCTTGCATCCTTCAAGGACTTGTGATGTGTGACATAGGTATGTTGGGTTTACAATTGGGAACGCATTTTGACACTGTCATTGATAATACAAATTGACCAAATCACAGACTGACTCCAGATTGTTTTGTGGTTCAAGGGTGTTTATTTAAGTGCTCAAAAATGGAGGGGGGTTGGAAAATGGTGATGGGGGACGGTGGAGGAATGTCCATGGCAGAGTCCAGTCTATTGGTCACACAGGTGCTTTGCCCATATGGGCATAGGAAGTGGAGCTGGGGCAGTTAAAGTATGGACAGGGTAACAAAGTGGGACAGTGGGAGGACAATCAGGGTGGTTTCATTTCCTGGCGGGGGTCTTGCCATCTTGCTCTGTCCTGTTCCTGGATCTCAGGGACCGCTTGCGTGGTGGTTGTCCGTCTGCAGGGGGTGGGGTGCTGGTGTGGTGGACCTGTGGCGGGGCGTCCTGTCCACTAGCCCCGGCGGAGGTGGTGGGCAGTTCATCGTCCAGGCTAGTGTCAGGGGCCCCTTGGAGTGCCACGTGTCCCTTATGGTTTTTTGTATGTCCTTCAGTACTCCTACGATGGTGCCCAGGGCGGAGCTGATGGTCCTGAGCTCCTCCCTGAACCCCAAATACTGCTCCTCCTGCAGGCGCTGGGTCTCCTGAAACTTGGCCAGGACCGTCGCCATCGTCTCCTGGGAGTGGTGGTATGCTCCCATGATGGAGGAGGGGGCCTCGTGGAGAGTGGGTTCCCTGGGCCTGTCCACCCCCTGTCGCACAGCAGCCCTCCCAGTTCCTCTGTGTTCCTGTGCCTCCGTCCCCTGGACCGTGTGCCCACTGCCACTGCCCCCAGGTCCCTGTTGTTGTTGGGGTGGTGGGTTCTCCTGGGTTCCATGTAGTGGTGGACACACCGCTGATTGACGTGTCCTGGGTACGGAGGTTTGGGCCCGCTGGGTGGGTGCTGTGCTGGTGTTACCAGAGGGGGGAAGGTCGTTGTTGGGCTGTGCCTGTACAAGGGGAACCGACTGTCCCGAGGCCCATGATGGTCCGGGCTGGTCATCAGGATCCAGTAGGGCAGAGCTGCTGTCGTCACTGTGGGCCTCCTCTGTGGGTGGAGTGGAGATGTCTGGACCTTCCTGTGTGGTGACGGTCCTTAGTGGTCCTGCAGGGATATAAGAGCATGATTATTGCATGTGTGTGTGTAATGGTGTGCAATGGGTGGGTGTTTGTGTACCCCAGTGCAAGCATTCCTGTGTGTGGGTTTGTGTGATGATGGTTAGAGGGTTGTTCTGGGTATGTGCAGTGAGCATGCTTTGGTGATGGGTGACCATGCTTAGTTGTGTCATGCAGGGCTTGGTGTTGGGATGTGTGGTTTGTGTTATTAGTACATATGTGAGGATTTGGAGTGATAGAGGAGGGGGTGAGGGTGAGAGTGTGTGATAGCATGCAGGTAGGGTGGGGGATCTGATAGTTAAGATTTGACTTACCAGTGTCCATTCCTCCACCGACTCCTCCGAGGCCCTCTGGATGCATGATGGTCAAGACTTGCTCCTCCCATGTCGTTAGTTGTGGGGGAGGAGGTGGGGGTCCGCCGCCAGTCCGCTGAACCGCGATGTTGTGTCTGGAGACCACTGAACGCACCTTCCCCCGTAGGTCATTCCACCTCTTCCTGATGTCCTCCCGATTTCTTGGATGCTGTCCCACGGCGTTGACCCTGTCGACTATTCTGCGCCATAGCTCCATCTTCCTGGCTATGGATGTGTGCTGCACCTGTGAGCCAAATAGCTGTGGCTCTACCCGTAGGATTTCCTCCACCATGACCCGGAGCTCCTCCTCGGAAAACCGGGGGTGTCTTTGGCGTGACATGAGGTGGTTTGGGTGATGTGTGGGGTGGTGTCAGTGTTGATGTGTGTGGTAATGTGTAGTGGTGTGTGGTGTATTGTGCGTGTAATGTTGTATGGGTGATGGTGTTGTGTGCCTCTGTATGGTGGGGTTCTCAGCTGCTGTGCTCTCTGTCTCTCTAGCCTTCGGTCGTGACTTGTGGTCGTAGGGGTTTGTGGGTGATGTGGGTGTGTGTTTTATATTGTGTTGGGTGTGTGGGAGTGGTCTTTGTATGTGTATCAGGTGTGTGTTTTTGGAATTTTCCAATGTAGCGGTGTTTTGGAGATGTGTGTGTATTTTGATCGCTGTGGTGTATACCGCCAATGGAATACCGCGGTTGAAAGACCGCCGCGTGGATTTGTGGGTCGTGACAGCATGGGCGTGTTTCTTTTGGCGTGGAGGTGGAGGTTTTGTTTTCGCCAGTTTTACACTGACCTTTGGTGTGGCGGACTTGTGTGGGTGTCTGAATTTCGGCGGATTCCGAGATGTGTGTCATAATAGCTGTGGTGGAATTCCGCGGCCGCGGCGGTGTATTGGCAGTCTTCTGCACGGCGGTAAGCGGCTTTTACCGCCAATGTTGTAATGACCCCCTATATGTTTTGTTCAGTTTAGCTGCCTATTGGCTTTGACATGGCATTAGACATTACATTCTGTATTCAGTTTAGCTGCCTATTGGCTTTGACATGGCATTAGCCATTACATTCTGTATTCAGTTTAGCTGCCTATTGGCTTTGACATGGCTTTACATTTGATATTTAGGTTAGCTGCCTATTGGCTTTAACATGGGGTTAGACATTGCAGTTGAGACATTGCAGATGAGCTGTGTTTTTCCACATAGTAGACCAAGCAGTGTTTTTCACACCAGACCTTAGCTGATAAGAGCACGTAGATTTTGTGTTTACCTCGCAATCCAGTCTGAGAACGAGGGAGCTAGGGCGAATTGGCCACTCTCCAAGTTTCTTCGGTTCTCACACTGAGTTTGCTTTTAAGGATGACTCTGGACTACAGCAGAGGTAGATTGAAGGTGCTTTGACTTCAGACAGGAACTAGACGTCAGTTGCCTGTCTCCTGTTTGGGTAGAAAATCTCTTTCTTGCAGTTGAATGGAGTCATTAACTTGAAGCCCCAGAAAGATGAAGCTGAATATAGGCCCTACAGCCTTGCCCTACGGTGATGAATTTTGACTTTTATGCTTTGCTTTGAAGTTATGCTATAATATAATCACATGTATTTGCTGTGTACATTGCAACTGAGAAGTACTTTGATATATTTTGCTTTCATTGCTGCGACTACTTTTGAACGTGTGCTTCCAGTCTACTAATTTCGTCTCTCAAGAACCTCGTGGAAAAATAATAATAACAATAAATGTCTTCTTTAAACTCAGAAGTGCATTTCAGAGAGGTTCTGTAAGCTCGGTTATGAGATACGAACATGAAAGCAGAACAACCCAGCAGCTCAGCATGGGGAAAAAATGATGATAGAAGTCCAGATTTCCCTTTTGGCTTGCGTACTGGTGCACAGAGAGAGCCAGTAGAAACTGTGGTCAAGAACCAGAACTCGGCACTGGACAAAGACGTTGAACTCAGACGCCTAATGCTGGATATGAAACACAGCCTGGAAACGATAGTCTCTAAAACAGATACTCTTATGGACAGATTGGATAGCATGAAGGAAACAAAATGCTCACGGAGATCACATTGGGCAACTTGAACAGGGCACATCTGATGCAGAAGACACAACAAAGGGCCAAAGCGAACAACTAATGCAGATGGAAAAAGTACTAAAACCCATAAAAGCTAAAAATGAAGACCTTGATACGAGATTGTGGAAAAGTAATCTGAGGGTATTGGGGTAGCTGAAATGACCAATACAGTCTGCAAGGACCACATCAAAACAATGCTTAAATTGTTGTTTGGCAGAGCACCTTTCCCACCTATTTTCTTTTGGTTGAATGTGCTCTCAGATCACTGAGCCCAAGGCCTCCACCCAGGGTGCTTGCTTGAATGATCATAGCACACCTTTTCAACTTCAAGGACCATGACACAGTGCTCCACCTGGCTGGAGAACAAGGGTACAGGCAATATTATGACAATTCGATTGCAATTTAGCAGGACTTCACTAACTCAATGTGCAGGGAGTTTCTGCCGGTCAAGTGCACTCTCCAGAAGCTGGGTACACAATATAGATTACTCTACCGGGCTAAGTTGTGCATAGTCATCAGTAGGAAACCTCGCTATTTTGCTAATCCTGGACTGGCTGATAAGTACATAAAACAAAACCTACACTGCTGCCCACCAACCAAAGTGGACCCTCAGCATACCAACATAACAATGACACCTCACAGAGCGACATAGACTGAGTACACACAATGCCTTTAAGGGAAAATCCTTATCTTGATTTTGAATGTTGTGTCTAGTTTACCTATGTGTGCATAAGCTCTTCAGTCTGGTACCATATATCTTTGTGAGCATGTTGGCTAAATGGCTACGCAGACATGAATTGTTAGCCGAGTTGTTAAAGTTGGTTTGGAGGGGGAACGATTTCTCTAGCAAGTTTGGGTGGCTGGAGCGGGAGGAAGGTGAGACAGGGAAGAAGTGCTCATTGAAGAACAGTATTTTGCATTATGTACATCTATGGCATTAGATTACGTCACAACCTGAAGTAGAATGGCTGACGCACTCTCTCAGGTCCACCAATACAGGCACAATACATACTAGCTAATTAACTCAAATTGGAGGTATCAAGTTCATGACATGGACTGTACAATGATGCCTGCAAGGTGAGACAGGTACTGGCTTACCTTCACAAACATCAAGTAGATATTTGCCTTCTACAAGAAACTCACCTCACTGCTTTGTCTGGCACAAGGATCAAGGCCAGGAGAATTGCGCACAAATATATGAACCCTTACCCATTGTATGCGAGCAGAGTTGGTGTTTTGTTACAGTGAGGTGCCTCTGTCCTCCCACTAGCGACAGTAAGAGGCCGCACCCACAAGTGTCACACTGCTACAGAACACTGTAGTGGAAAATCACCTAATGTATGTATGGTGCACCAGAAATCCCCAGGCAAGAGAATGAATGTGCCTTATGAGCTTTTGCAATTCGTGGTCTTGTTTCTACTACCAGTTACAATGAGATAACCTCAGGGCATGGCTGACCTGTGTCGACCACCTCCTAAGAACATTGTCAGATCATGCCCTGGTCCTGCTGGAACTGAACATACCAGGAGTAGCATCCAGCTTTTGCCTAGTGATTCTTGGATGGGGCACTTCAAGATACTGTATTCAGAGAGGAAATGCGCACAGAGACGGAGCACTTTTTTGCTACTAATGAGGTATAAGTAGGCAGCCCGGCATTGGTATGGGAGACATACACAGTGGTCATTAGGAGGGGTTGCATTATTAAAGAGGCAGGGGTCCCTAAAGTCATATGCAACAGGCTGGCCAGACTAGAGACAGATTATGAGGAGCTGAGAACTCCACCACAGCTGATGCCTCCGGTGAAGCTGTTGCGAGGATCCAGGCTAAACTTGATGAATACAAAGAAACTGCCCATAGCAAATTCAACTATATGGGGCAGGAGGCGAGGGCTAGGGTGTAATGGGAGAGAGAGAAGCCCACTCAAATGCTGGCGGCCATGCTTCGACAGCACAGAGCAACCTCTTGTGTCCTTGAAATTGAGACCAAAAGTTGACTTACGACCAGGGTGACATGCACATAATAGCCAATTTCCGTAAACACTCAGGGGTGGCTCCTCCATAGTGAGGAGGGGTGTCGCCCCCTGGCTGAGCCAGCTGATGAAATATAAAACGATAGCTTGCTATTGTTTTATTTTTCTGCATTTTTCAGCTGCTGGCTCAGCCAGCAGCGTGTACTGAGAGGGGCGGGGCTGGGCCACAGTAGGTGGGAAGGGGGAGGAGGGGAAAGTGCACTAAGTGTGCACACATGCCCACTTAAGTTTCTCCAACCCTGCTGTATACACAGCCAGGCTGGAGAAACAGCACAGACCCCAGGCTCCAGGACTGGTTGGACTGCTGCCTAGGTTTATAAGGGATAAGTAAGCATCCTGGGACCCCTATTGCTAGCCATTTATGAGGAGGCCTATCAAAGAGGGAGCTTGCCTATGTCTCTCCATGAAGCTACAATCATAAAGCTCCCTAAGCCTGGCAAACCCTTGGTCAAGTTGGACTCATTTAGGCTGGTGTCTTTACCACAGAAAACAAAATTCGGGCAAATCACTTGAAGCCATGAACATCATTTAGGGGTCGCACCTAGGACCCATGCCTTGCCCCTTAGGATCCCTTTGCGACCCAGCTCTCAGATGAGCGAAAATCAGAACCAGGAGCACAGCGGCAGCTCGTCCTTGTAGTCATCCTTTGGAGCTCCATTTTCCTTTTTTTCTGTCCGTGTTTTATTACACTAATGGTGAATAAAATACTATTCACCATTAGTGTAATAAAGAATGGAGTGCAATTAGCTGGAATGTGACCCTCGCTGGCATTTGAGGTAATAAACATACTATTAAGGGCTCGCGCGCGTGTGTGTGTGGTCAAATGGCGTGTGATGTCACTTCCGCTACCCCTGGCATTTTGGCGAGTTGACGTACATGCTCGCAGCCCCTCCTTCCCAGTCTAGTCAGGCTGAATCATTCTGAATTTATCCCTGGAAAATCCAAAATGCAAAATCACTGAACGCTGTTTGCACTGCTTCATAAAATCAAATCAGACAATGGGTGTCCCCTGAATAGTACTGACTTTCAGTATTTCCTAAAACACCTAACCATAGAGCATTGACGCATATGTTTGTATCACCAAGCAAACAGCCTAATTGAGCAATTCATGTGCATTTTGAAAAGGACAGTGCTAAGAGCAGAAGCTGAAGGGGTAGCACTAAGCAAAGCATTGTGCCAAGTCCTGAAAGGATATTGAAACATGCCACATTCAACAACTGGAGAGCGTCAAACCACCCTTATATTTGGTTGACTCGTGTGCACTAAACTACCTCGGTAGCTGTCTCCAGAAGATGACGATAAACTTGGAACCAGGGATGAAGCTAAGGAGAAGGAATTACAAAATATGCTAATGCCTGAAGACCGGACATGGAATCTGACTTCTGGGAAGGAATGAGTGCTGGTAAAGCCGCAACAACGAATGAAATCAGGCACACCCTATGAACTGGAACCTTTGAATGTTTCTGGAAAAATGGGCAGCATGATCACTGCCTATCGTAGGGACAGAACCGTCCTGCAAAACAAATCCCAATTCAAGCCATTTACACACCAGGAAAAGTCTGAAAGAGAGCCCGATCAGAAATGGTTAAAAAAACACTAGTATTCCATAGGAGGAAATGAAGAATGAAAGTCTGACAACTGCCACGGTACCTTTGTGCCAATGAAGACCAGAGTGCACCATCACCAGAACGAGGCGGCTCGTTGAAGAAATGCGACAACAGTTTTTACTTATCTTCTTTCTTGATTTTCTTTTTTTATTGATTTCTTTCTTCTCTTTCATAGCAGAAAGCGGGAAGTTGTAGAGTTGGGATGGGGACCCTGGAGAAAGGACAATAGGGCAGGAGGCCGTCCGACCCTCTGAATACTGACCACCTTCAGGGGGGAGCAGGATGGGAACCGGAAGTGGCTAGACTGGGACTGGAAAAGGGCTAGCCCACCACACAGACTCAACAACCGTTTTATGACTCGTTGGCTGATCTGACATAGGAGAATAAAGATTTATATCCCATCTGCACTGAACGTGGGAATCATTATTTTCATTGGCAAATGGCTAAATGATCACAGCAACTGTGATGGTTTGATTGTCAATAAAATGTAGGTCAGTAACATGTGTCCCTGATATATACAGGGGGAGGCGTTCCCTGGACCTTACACACATTCTCCTACAGAAGGAAGCAGTCACATACTGCACCTACCTGTCCGATGCTTCCACTGAAAGGAGGGCCGGTGGCTTGAAGAGCACAGTTGCTTTTCTCTGTGAACAATACATTATCTGTGTCGCAGGCATCTAATTAAGAGTGTGCCATGCCACGAGCAGGGACAGTGCTCCTGGTTTCTAACTCGGACCGTGATGCCCACGCAAATAATGCAGAATAGGCAATCGTGAGAGGATGTAGAGGCGGACTTTACCATTGAAGGGTGCAACAGGTTGGCACATTTGGATGCATGAAGTAATTACAAGATCAGAGAAGAGAGGCACATCACACTCAATCCACGCTGAAAACTCTGCAAATAAAAGGTCAATGGCATCACATAGAAGAGGAGGGCAGAGAACATAACATTTTGCGCATTTGTAGAACACACTTCAAAGGGTTATCCCCAAGTGTTTTTGGCACTATTGACAGAACAGATGTTTATTGTTACTCAGCTCAGTGGAGCTCAGAAAAAGATTTGCAGAGGCGGGAAATGGAATGCTGACATGGCATCTTAATGATAGATTCATTATAAAGTGCGCTGACGTACTCCAAAGAAAGCGAAAACGTACTAAACACAGCTCTGTTCATGGTTTACGATTTTAGACAATACAGTACTAGACATTTCAGAACACTCACGAGACGCTGGTGCAAACTGATCATATAGTAAAACTCAATTTCCGTGTGAAGATTTGCAAGGGATAATAAAGCTCATTCAGTCTTGCTTGAGCTCCCACGAGGTAACACTTGGGGTCTCCAAAGGTGCAGGACTGCCTGTGGCTAGTCAAGGTTCACAGACTTCCTTAGTAAAAATCATCAGTCCACGGACGATGCATTTCAAATGTTTGCAGATGGCAAGCAGAGTCTGTGCCTCACAAGGAGAATATCTACAAACAAGTCCGAAATACAGAATAAGTAAATTAAATGTTAGTCTTTAATTTGTAGTTTGTGTATTTAGCTGCACATGTTTTACAAAGTATGGGATGAGTTTCTTAAGGCTGCCCCATCTTCACCCCACTGCCCCCCTCCTCTGAAAACCGGAAGTATCTTTCTTGGAGTTTTGAAAATAATTGTTCTAATTATGTTGTAGGCAATTCATTTAAATATTTGTAAATTTACCAATGTCTGATTTGTAAGACCCTTTAAGACAATAGTTGATTTACAGACCAAAAAACATTATGTATAAAAGATAATGTATAACCCATTTGTTGTGGGGTTGGTCTGTGGCTCTGAATTGCATTTTTTTTTTTTTGCCCTCATACACCTCACCGAAACTCCTATATCAGCGCCATAGTTGAGCCTGGCACCACTTTCCAAAAAGAGCTGATTCTGCTGAGGAGCCACCAATTTCTCTCATACAGGCTTCCAGCGGTAGATGCTGTACCCGTGACAGCCAGACCACGAGAGATGGGGAGGAGGGGAAATAATCATTGGACCTGAACAAACCAAACCATTTTTTATACGCTCGCTATTAGCCTATAACCAAATTCAACTTCCCTGCCCATCAAGCAGGGGGGCCCGCATTCCCTCTTTCCTCTTGGATGGGCCTCCCCCCACCAGGTCCATTTTGGCAAAATAAAAAAGAGCTTGCAGCCAGCCTTTGAGCGAGGGAGGCGTATGTCCATTTTCAACAAATTTCCCTCCTGGCCACCAAGATAGAATAGAAAATTAGGTTCTTGTCTGTTCTACTAATGTTATGACTTCCTCTAACCGCTCCTTGCTTCTGGCCAAAAATAATCAATGGGAGAGTTACCAAAATCTCCCATCCCAATACCTGAGAGAGATATTTACAAAGATCTTTCCAAAAGAGCTCCACCCCTGGGCACTCGTAAAACATATGAAGGTCAGAGGCAAGCTGTAAATCGCATTTAGGACACTTAGTTACCTTGTTACTGCCTATTCTAGAGAGTCTCTCTGGGGAAAGATATGCTCTATGTATCTTAAACAAATGATTCCTCCGAAGAGATGCCGGCTTGACAATCCTAAACAAAGTTGACATCGAGGATACCCTCCACTGCACGGCTTTTTCCTGTGGTATACTCTTCCCCCAAAGGGAGGTAGGCAATATAAATTCCCCATCCATACCTTCCAGTATCTCCCAGTACCAACTAGAAACCCACTTAAATTTGGGGGACTCAGATAACACAAGTTCTTCCAAAAAGCCGGCATCCCCATATACCACTTGTGATTCTCGTAACCAGCCTTTTACTTGAGCATACTTCAATGTAGAAAAGGTACGCCCCAACTTCACCTCAAGATCTTCCAGAGGGATTGGCATTCCATCACTAAACAGATCCCTCCAGGACATTATCCCTGCCTTCTTTAATGGTAATGCCAAAACGTCCCTAAAACATTCCAGGAGAGTCCCAAATTGGAGCATGTGGACTGTAGCAACTAACTCCTACTGCTATCCTCAAATAGTACTAGCTTGTTGCGAGATCACAGAGGATTTTCAGTTTTTAATTTTATTTTTAAATTTGGGTCTCCAAACTTAAAAAGAAATCCCTTAACGGCTCCCCTAACCGAGCTCAACATAGCTTTAAACATTACACCGATTGCTGAGGCATCGGGAACATAAAACAACATTTTTACTGAATTCAATTGAAAAGCCCAGGCATAATAGTTCAAATCTGGGAGCGTTTGCCCCCCTTTTTCCCTCTTTCTCCTCAGTTTTTTCCATGATATCCTAGATCCCTTTGATGACCAAACAAAGGAGGTAGTAGCTTGTTGAAGCTTTGACAAATACTGCTTATGCATTAACAAAGGTATAGAGCTGTACAAAAAGTTAAGTTTAGGCAGAATCATCATCTTCACCAAGTTAACCCTCCCTACCAGTGTCAGGGGCATGTGCATCCATCTCTGAAGGGATCTGCTCCCTTCCTCTATCACTGATTTTAAATTTGTTGGTGCAAGCAGCTGAATATCCTGAGTAAATAGAATCCCTAAATTTCTAATTTCTCTCTTCAATTGTATCTGTCCCACCGACACATGATTTCAAGCCATAACCTCTGTCTTCTCTGCGTTTACCCGAAATCCCGAAACTGTACCAAAATCTTCAGCTAAAGACAGAAACCTAGGCAAGGTATAAACCAGGTCAGCCGTGTATATTAAAAGGTCATCTGCCTACAGAGCCACCTTCTTCACCCAACCATTACACTCAAAGGAACAATAGCCGAGTTTCCTCTTATTTTTCTGGCTAGAGGCTCTATATACAAATCAAACAGTAACGGGGAAAGAGGAAAACCCTGCCTAGTACCTCTTGTGATCTTCAAAGGTTCGGTAAGATTACAGTTTTCTAAAACTCTGACAATGGTGTCTCTATATATTAAATCTATTACTCCACAAAAGTTTCCTCCTAAACCAGCTGATCTCAGGATGAATGTTAAGTATCTCCAGTTCACCCTATCAAAGGCCTTCATTGCATCCAAAGTAACCACAGCCAGAGGTGTTTCAAATGATGTAGCTATATCTATTGCCCCCGCCAAATTGTAGGTCAATTCATAGAGAAACCTACCCTTGATAAATCCTTTTAGGTCAGGGTGAATTAGTCGACCCATCACTCTGCTGAGTCTATCGGCAAGAATCTTAGCAAATATCTTATAGTCACAGTTTAGCAGAGCGATGGGCCTATAAGATTCACACATAACCGGACTCTTACCCGGTTTCTGAATTAAAGCAATCGTAGCCTCATTCCATGAACCAGGGATAGGGGCCCTGTCTTCAAAGATCCAAGGGCTGCTCGACTTCACAGTGCCCCTGGGGAGGCAGTCTGACGTGCCAGAGCCGACTCACCACTCCTGCGGCTCGGGAAATCACCGTCAGCGCGTTCCGGCCGGCACATTCAGCGTGAGGGAGCTCTCGCCCGCCCCCTCCCTAACCCGGAAAGACGCGACGCTCAGCGCGCGGCAGAGTTGGTGCGGCGCGCCATGTCCTCCGCCGTGAACTTTAATTGCATTTTGTTTGTAAAATGTAAGCAAACAGGCATACAAATACGTTTTGTTTATTTTCATAGTTGTCAAATGACTATTGTTCCATTTCAAAAGTGGCAGTGGATTTATTGCTCTGTGACATGCATTTTTGATACATCAATATATGTTGTCACTGTGCAAGCCTTGAATTCTGCTTTACATTTTGGGTATGGTTGGACTGTAGCCTACATTTGGGAAATAAATGCCACTTTGAATTCTTCTCTCCTCATAGCTTCTTTGTGTGAAAAAGAACGAGTGGGCATTTTGATGAAGTGGTTAATTTTACAATGTTCGATTATTTTCTGTCGTTGAATGTCCATCTCAAAATATTTCAACAGTTTTGACAGTCATTCTATCAACATGAAGTCTTTGTGTAGAATATTTAAGCCTGCTTCAATCTTCAGATCATTCTGCACTTGCCGTGGAGGTATCTGTCATCTTTCATCTGATCCTGGTATCTCAACTCAAAGTCACAGACACAAAGAGCCCATCACTAGGGGTACATGGATGGGCAGCTGCCTCACGTACACAACAAAACAATTTGTATTTTTCAGATAATCAAAATGGTTGGTGCTGAATTGAATGACACGCATTAAACAGGAATAAAGATGAATTGGATAAGTTTATTCCATATGGTCAGCATCAACGTCCTCAGCAGCCGCTCCAGGCCCAGAGAGCAAGGCAACTGCCAGGGCCACAGAACTGCCACACAGCGATAGCAGTCTCTCCAGGCCCGGGCAGCAAGGCAACTGTCAAGGCCATAGAATCGCCACTGGAGGGCCAGCACATGCAACAAAAGAAAACATTCTGCTAATATATTCTACAATTATACCTATGACATTAATATGTGAACATTAAACCTAACTACCTTTCAATATGAATTTATATACTATATACATAACACATCTCCCCCCTTTCTAAACCCAAACCCATAAATACATCACAATGTACACCACTAGCTGAAAATGCCATAAAACATTTCAGTCACTCATATATTTAGGTTTAGGTTTAGTAATATTCATCCTAGGGCTGGCTACCCTTTCACTCTGTTCCCGTGTATCATCCAGAGTTTGTGCACTAATATTCTCACTTTGCGCACCAACCTCACCTTCTTGCTCATTGATTCCCACATTTTGTCTCATATCATTAAGAACCTTCTCCTTGCCCCGCAATCAGTGCATGATCCCTCTCATTGGAGATTTGCCTCATTCGATCACCACCAGCCTCCTCTATATCATTCATGAACACACTGCTGTTGTAACCTCGTCCAACAACATTTGCACCAAGTTGATTCTTGAAGCAAATCTCATCACTCTCATTAACTTTGGCAACAACACTCTTGTTCCACCATTTACCATTCTTTCTTTGACTGCATGCTTGGAAACACAACTACCCTGGTCCCAGCATAAAATGTCAATCCTGTGCTGCTTTTACCTTGAAGTCTCCTCACGCTTATTTCCTCTCCCACACAAAATTGCACTTATTTAGCCTTTTTGAGTGCATCATGCCTCTCCCTATTTGCAGCTTGCAATTTTCCCACTCTTGCCCTCACCTGAACAATATCCAGAACTTCCATATCTACTTTTGTCTCATGCACCACCCACTTAAGAGGCAACTTATTAAACAAATGTCTTCCTTTAGACATTACAAGCGGAGTGATTCCGGTTGTAGAGTCGGATGTATTGTCATAAGACCAAATCCTCTCCACCACAACATCTTCCACCACTTTTTTTGCAGACTTGGCCGTTTGTATAGTATCTTTGAGCATTCTATTCACCCTCTCAACCAAACCATTCCCTTGCAGACTGTATAAAGCAGTGGTTAAGTGCTTAACATGCATGCCCCTCAAAAACTCAACCATACAATGTGATACAAACTGCACCTCATTTTCTGTGACCAAGAATGCAGGAATACCTCCACTATGGAACAAGTCTTTCAAAAATCTGATTACATTCTCTATGTTAGGTTCCTTAAAAAACTTATATGTGATCCATTTAGAATGATAGTCCACAGCTACCTATACCACATTATTTTGTTCCAGGCCTGCAGCTTCTTCCTTTTCACTTCGAAGCATGCATTTTTATGTTTCTATTATTTTAGCAGAAGTCTTAGTTTAGTGGAGATGTTTTTATTATTATCAGCCTGTATTTTTACACAGACTTCTGTTATTCTTTTCTCTGCATGACAATCTAATTCTGTACTCTATCCAAGGTTGTATGTGATAAATTATGAATTATTGCTGGTGCAAAGCGTTCATCATGTTCCCAAATCGCAGAAATATGTGTTGTCACGTCAGGGCAGTTTTCTCAGAACACCAGATGTTTTATTATAAAACATCTTTCTGGCCCCTACATGGTAGATGGGAATTCCAACCAGTTGCCATCATACACTCCACGTCACCTTTGCAAGTTTCTGCTGAGACCTGATGCAGCCTCTCTCTCCATGTGGGAAAATTGGTGGTAGAACAACAAACCTCTTCTTTACCTACAATCTTGGGTATTAGGCTCCCCGGGAGGCCTGATGGGCAGATTAGGGCTAACACTGCCACACTCTTGTAGGGAATCTTTATAGTGCAGGTAGGGATTTTAGAACCATTGTTGTGACAGTATGGTGGGACTTTTCCTATGTTTCACCTTCCTTGTCACTGCCTTGCTTTTATTATGTTTTATTATCCTCATAATTCCTATACACGCCTTTTTACATAGAATGCAGTTGATTTAATAAAACCTATTGAACCTTGTCCTGCTTCTGTTTTGCCTTTGTATATGTGAGATATATGTGACTGAGAGGAAGGGGTAAGGTCTGTTCCACCACGATTTCCCTGAGAAATCTAGAATGCATGCTAAGGACTGCCACAAATCACCTTTTACACTTGGGTATTGGTGAGGTGCTGCTAGCTGGCCGGAAGGGTTAGGCCGACAGTTGTCACACGGCACAGGATCAGAGTCTGTGCCCTGTGCCCTGTGCCCAGCGTTGCTGCCTCCAAAAACCTGCAGTCTTGTTACTCTAATAAGAGCCTTTATGACAATACATACTGCATCCCGTCTCACAAACCTTCAATAGATCCTATAAAGTTCATTCTGACCTTCTCTCACACTCTCTGCACTAGGCACAATGACACACTGTGGGTACACAACCTTTTGTCTGCTTGCCTACACTCAGTTCAACTACCCATCAACATCTCCACTTCACTATCCATTCCTGGCCACCAATAATAAAACCACAGCTGCTTTCTGGTACCATTAACCCCCACATGTCCTTTTTGGGCTAGTTTTTGAGCCTAACTCTCAGTTCATTAGGGGCACCAGACATTTTCCAATCATTACCAATCAGTCTTCCACAATCAATTCCTCCTTCATTATGAAATATGGTTTTAATTCTTCAGTAAGTAGACCCTTTGTAGGATAGCCCTTGCAGACTTACTTCCTAATGGTATTCTGGCAATGATCCCTGACTGCTGCCTCCTTAAAACTCTTGTGAAATAACTTCATGCAACACAGACAACCCATCAATCATCCCAATCACCACTTCCTCATCCTCACATCCAACCTCTTCTACATCACCAGATACAGGACACCTAGAAAGAAAATCTGCCCTGCAATTGTTTCCTCTAGAGATATGTCACATACTGACTTCGAAATCATACAATTTGGATAACAATATAGTTAATCTGGGACTAGTCTTACTAAATGTCTTATCATTCCACAGATACACCATAGATGTGATCCGTTACCATGACAAACTCTCTACCCCACAAATATGTTGCAATATGACAAGCACCCCACACACAAGCTAATGCGTCTCCTTTGATGGTGCTGTAATTCATCTCACTATTGATGTCACATCATCCCTGAAAGGTCGTAATGCTGGGGCACTTACTATTAGCATTTTGAGTGTTTTAAACACTTGCTCTTGTTCCCTTCACCACGCAAATGTAACACCATTTCTCAATAATTCCCTCAAAGGCTCAGTCTGAAATGCGAAATTCTGCATGAACCTCAAATAATATTTACAAGGACCAAGAAATTATCTCAACTGGTCTTTGTCACCAAGTGATAGACATTTTTCAATAGGCATCACCAAATATTCCTTAGGTGATATGCCGGACTCTGAGATTTTATGTCCTCGACAATCCACTGTATCAGTCACAAATTTGTATTCCTCCCTTTTTACAGTGATCCCCTGGTCTTCAAGAATGCTTAATACTCTGTCCAGTTTATGTAAGTGTAATTGTACAGAATCAGAACATAACAATATATCATCCTGATAAGTTAGCACTCCATTCTCATCTACTAAAATCTGACACATAAGCTTCTGAAAAACAGATCCCACCAAAGCTAATCCAAACGGCATCCGTAAGAAGAGAAATGCACCAAAGGGAGTGATAAATGATGTAAGGGAACAAGACTAATTGCTGAGCCCTACCTGATGATATGCCATCTTAAGATCTATGGTGGAAAAAATGTCATGCCCCCTAACTGTGCCAACATGTCCTGAATCCTTGGTAGTGTATAGCAGTCTACTTGAATATTTTTGTTAAGGGACCTTACGCCCACGCACAACCTAAGATCTCCATTTTTCTTTAATGCTACCAATATGGGAAACACTCATTGGGATGAATCGAAAGATTCAATAACCATTCAACACGCAGATCATGTAGATGTTCCTTGAGGTCCCCTCTGATGCCTAGAGGAACATTGCGCACCTTAGGTATTACGGGAATAGCGTCAGGTTTGAGAACAATCTTCTGTTCATAACCTTTCACTACTCCTAACTTGTCTTTAAAAATGGCCTTATGCTTCTCTAGAATATCTGATATTGAAGCCAATTTCACTTCAATTTTCTCCACTAACGTGATTGGGTAGTCTGTCTTTGGTCTGAGCACCTTTCCATATTTATCCTCGTCTCTCCAGCCCAGTATTTTGTAGTCTTTGCTCCGTACGTACATTTTCAAATGTATGTTTTTGTGTGGATACTGAAACTGTTCTGTACAATAACCCATCATGTCTATCTCTTGACCTCCAAATGCAACTGTTTTTATATCTGGTGGTAATAGAGAAACTTTCATCAAATTAGAGTAGTATAAGTCATCAGAAACAATTGTAATAGGTGATCCTGAATATGCAATTACATTCATATCCACATTCCCAATTCTCACTTCACATATAGGATGCCAGTGGAACATGAAAGGCTTTCATTAGTTGCATTAGGAGGTGACAAAATGTTGACCAATAATATGCATTTCTTTGCAAAATTCAAATCATCAATGTTATTTTGCAAAATAGGGTCTTGTGTAGTGTGTGACCCTACTAACATTACTTTCTGTGCGTTCTTGCACACACGTGCAAAATGACCTGGCTTCTTGCATTTCATGCATGTCTTACCTACTGCTGGACAATTGCTTGCAATAGCTACATGTGATTTAAACATGCACCTATATCAGTTTATGGCTTTGTATGTCTCCTTAGGTTCAGTCATGGAGTTATCACATTTTTAGGTTTCTTGTATCTTAGTATCATAACAATTTACAACTAACCAATCTCTTAAGTACTTCTCTAATGGACCCACAAATTCACAAGTGGATGCTAAAATCCTTAATTCATCTAAGACATTGACAATAGATTCATGTTGCAACTGCTTCCTTGTGAAAATGTTGTCTTTTTACTATAACACTGAGATCATCCTTAAAATGATTCTCTAATCTCTTTACTGCTTCTGTAAATACATCCCATTGGTCTGATGATGGAGGGGACAACTGAGGTCGATAATCAAAAATCCTTTGCACCTCTGCCTCCAGACAATTATACAAAATTGCTTTATTTCTGATAGCGGAATAATTCAAATCATCAATGGCCACTAGATATCTTTCATAACCTCTGTACCATTGTTGCCACTTACACCTGGGATTCCTGGGTTTTGTAAAAAAGGCTACTGGTAAATTTGCAGTTTGCATGGTAGCAAAATATCTCTAATGAAACTAATTTAACTAACTGAATTCTACAATTTATAACATGCAATATGTAATTAAAATTGCATATTGCTACTATTAACATTCATGAGAAAATGCCTTCCCCTTACACCAATCACACATGCTGTAATACATTTCAGTAAATGGCTAATATGTAGCTGTAAAGCGTGCTTGTCACTAAATACGCAGGCTAATATGTTGTTGAGCCTTCCTTGTGAGAAGAAAGCGTGCCCGTCACTGAATATACAGGCTTATAATTTCTTCAGCGTGACTGTCACTACAACTTGCCATATGCTGAAAGCACGCCTGTCGCAGTGAACTCCATGTGACAGGCAACTTCAAAACATGCCTATCACTGTTGTAGGCTCCTTCAATGAAGGCTGGAAAATGGAAATGAGTCCAACTTCTTAACATGGCCTCTCGTAAGTCGTTGCACGTAATAGTTTTAGAGCTGGTAGGTCTTTCACATGCGCACAACAGGCAATTTCATAGCGTACCTATCGCTGATATCTTCTCCTAATTCTGAATGCTAACTAATAGAGAGTAGCTCAACTTCCTAAAATGGCTTCCCCGATGTCATTGCACATAATATTTTTAGAGGTGGTAGGTCTCGCTTGTTCTTCACATGCGCATGTGCACTTCCCCTTTCTTACAGATATCTCCAGAGTACTGTTGTCAAAGGAATGGAGAAATATAAGTTGGAAGTGTATTCACTGAAACTCGCTGAACAGTTGGAATATAAGTACTGACCCAGATTTAATGTCTGCACTAACGCACAGATCAACATGCCAAAGAGAAATCAAATGAAAACAATGCGCAAGTAGCTTATGCTTATAGTGTGCACAAGGCAAAGAATATGTACATATAAATCCTAACAGTGTTCATAAGGTGCTACTTGAATACCAGGCCAATATTAGAAAAAGATCCAAAAATGCCTCTATGGCACGAGTAAACCACTATTGTCAAATTTTACTCAGAATCCTTGTTAAATGCAATAAGTGCCAGAGAATCCTTAATGTGTCCTTTCTTTAACAGTAAAGTAATAATCGTACTTATAAAATTCTCTAATATCTGAGCGAAGATCTGGTCGGCTTGTCGAGGCACATTGAAATATTGAAGTTGCACGCAGGTTCTTGAGATGGTTCTTGAGAGGGTGCTGACTGCTGTCACCCCTTGTCGCCAAATTATGCTGAGTTGACCAGCAGTACACATGAAAAGGATAGGTTCATTCCACATAGTCAGCACCAACGTCCTCAGCAGTCACTCCAGGCCCAGACAGCAAGGCAACTGCCAAGGTCATAGAACCACCACACGTCCTCAGCAGCAGCTCCAGGCCCAGACAGAAATGCATCTGCCCAGGCCATAGAGCTGCCACTACAATGCCAGCACATGCAACAAAGGGAACATTCCACCATTCTTTTCTACAGTTATGCCTATCACATTAATATGTGAACATTAGACCTAACTACCTTTGAATCTGAATTTATATACATAACAGCTGGCTGTATTATTGTCTTTGAATATGTATGATTGGGGTTTGCTTTTGCAGATGTTGTTGACCCATTTAGTAGTTAATGTGGAAAATGTCATTCAATCTGCGTAAACCCTATTTAACAGTATTTCCATATGTTGTCTCTGGACAAAATGATCCCTAGAGTATGTTGTTTACTTAAAACTCTCTTGTTAAAGGCTCACAAGGGTAACCACAAAAACAAAGCCAGCGCAAACCTTGCACCCCGTCTCCGCCAGCCATTTCATGGCAGTGCTACGGCCATGAAACCGCTAACGAAGAAGGGAGTCGTAATCCCCAGGGCAGCGTTGCTTGCAGTGGTGCCCTGGCAGATTAGGACTGGCAGCACCGCCACTGGTGGTCCGAATGTGGTGGCAGTAGGTCTTTCCTTTCGACCGCCACCACAACCCTGGTGTTCATTGGACCACCAGGGTCATAATAAAACCTGTAGGGCCTGATTTATGAAAAGTTAGTGCCACCTTTGCGTCATTTTTGGACGCAAAAGCGGTGCAAACTTACAAATGTAATTATATTTTGTAAGTTTGCACCGCTTTTGCATAAAAAATTACCGCAAAGGCAGCGCTAACTTTTCAGAAATCAGGCTGGCATGAACTTACAAAATATAATTATATTTCGTAAGTATGCACTGCTTTTGCATCAAAAAATTATGCAAAGGCGGCGCTAACTTTCAATAATTCAGGCCCTTACTGTCTTAACCACTCAAGCAAAGGGGCTCAGTGATGAGACTGTGGGGGTCATTATGACTTTGGCAGGCGGAAAAGCCCATCTGCTTAAGTCCCGATTGATAGGTTGTGGCCAGTGCGGCTGCCTTCCCGCCGGCCCCATTATGAGTTTCCCACTGGGTCAGCAGGCGGAAACACAGTTTCTGCCCGCTGGCCCAGCGAGAAGCAGTCTAGAGCATTGTCTCTGGCTCTTAACAGAGCCAGCAGCAATGCTGTAGCAAAGCAGACAGTGAACATTGCTATGGGGCTGGCCAGGGGAGCGGTGCTACCACCATGAAACCGCTGTTAGAGAAGGGACTCGTAATCCCCAGGGCAGTGCTCGTTGCAGCGCTGCCCTGGAGTATTAGGACCACCAGCACCTCCACACCACTGTGTCGATGAAAAGTGGAGGTGTAGACGGTCCGACCGCGGTGCTACTGCCGTGGTCATAATGTGGCAGTCTGACCACCACTGCGACCCTGGCGGTCATAGGAGTTTGCCCGAAATGCATTGCGTTTAGACACAGACCGTGATTCATGGGGAATGGTGGATCGCCAGTCGTAGGGGCGGAAAGCCTGGATTGGCACCTGTTGAACTTATAGTGGAAAAAGGAGTATGTTGAATCATGAAACAGTTAAATAAAGGTTGAAACTGGATTAAGATTATGATTGTATTCACTGACTTAATACATTGGCAGTGCATCCTGGTTTGAGGACCAGACGTGGCTCCTACTTTCTTACATGTTTTCATACGTGCAAAGAGGGAGTGCTCTCCAGACTTGCACGCTATCATTTGGGCTGAAAATTATGAATCAATGGACACATTTGAAATGTGGTGTGCATTCTATCGTTTGACATTTATTATAACTCCTATTTGTGAACATGTCTACTATGAAACACTCATTACTTTATCCATTGTGGATTTTAAAGTTAAATGTCTGGAGTAAAACATGCAGTCTGAGTGACTAAGATCTAAAGGGATACCAATTCCACCTGGTAAAATTGTATTTTATGCATTTTCCAGAATATTTAAATATAGATTCCATATTAGTTACCTACAAAATTAAAGATCATCAAGTTGTAGACAAATGCTCACCTGAAACCAAGGAATACTGGTACAAATGTTCAATAATATTTTCTTATTAGTCAGAGAAGCATTAGGCAGTGGCAGCTGGTGAGGTTTGAAAATGGTGGGAAGTCTAGCACAGAAAGCTTGACTTCAAGCAGAGGGTTCAGGGTAGGGAATTCCCCAGAGTAAGTTAAAAAATAAAATAGCCAATCCCGAAGGAGCAAGTATCACTCTCCCAAAGGACAAAAAAGGGAGCAAGTGCTAAATAACGTTTGATTACCTATCAGTTATCCTTATTGTGGGAAACTGGCTTTGTATATACTGTATAAAAATGAGATGTGGTGTGCACAGAGTTCAGGAGTTCCCCAGTGGCTTAACAGAGGCTAAAGTAGATAATACTAATAATCTCTTTTGTAGTAGTGTGGGCAAGCAGTTAGGCTTATCAGAGGGTAGTGCAGAGCATTTGTTGTACACACAGACAATAGAAGCACACACTCAATGACAACTCCAGACGAATTGTTTTTATATAGAAAAAATATCTTTAGTTAATTTGTTTCTGGAACCACAAGATTCAAACTGCAGGTAAGTACATAAATTAATGAGTATTTCACAGGAGTATCAATACCACTTTGATTGGAATTGGTAAGTTGTACAGTTTTTGAACAAATTGCAATAATCTGTTTTAAAAGTTGACAGTGCAATTTTAAGAACATTTCCGGGGGGGGGGGGGGGGGGGGGGGGGGGAGAAAAAGGAAGAAAAGTTAGTACGTTTTGTAGGTAAGTACAACACTTACAGTTCCAGCCTTCAGGGGTTAGAAAGCTCTCTGGTTGGGGTTCAAGTTAACCCCAAACACCCACCATCTGCAACACGGGGCTGGCCGGGTGCAGAGGTCAAAGTTGAGGCAAGTTTATCATAGACTCCTATTGAGACTGGGGGCACTCGGTTTCAGATCTGTTGGCAGGTTAGTACCCGTGTCTCCAGAGGGCAGACCTTGGGGGTTTATAGGAGCACGGGGTCCACAAATAGGCACCAAACTCACACCGTCAGCGGTGCATGGACGGCCGGGTGCAGGGTGCAAACAGAGCATTAGACTCTCAATGCTTTCCTACGAGGAGAACCCGGAGGTCACTTAGATGTTGCAGGCTGGGCCCAGTGGGTTGGTTCCGGAAAACCACAAGTTGGACAAGTAGGAGGGCTGCCTGCTGAACATTGCTGCACCGGAGGTCGTGTTCTCCAAGGCCTAGGGGCTGTGGGTGCAGTATATCTTTTGGCATCAGATATCTTTCTTTGGAGCTTTCGTGGTCAGGGGGGCCCTCTGGATTCACACTGCAGGTGTCGTCGTAGGGGGCAGGAGACATCAACCCAAGGTGGGGACTTGCTCCGAATCGCTGGGGTATCATCTCTCGCTGGTTGGGCCACCTGGACACAGGTCGTGGGCATCGGGTGAAGAGTGGTCAGGATCCGGGGAGGCTCTGGAGTCATTGGATGTAGTTTCTTCTTGGACAGGGCTGCTGTCCATCTAAGTTCTTGGTCCTTTGTGATGTAGGCAGTCCCCTAGAGCCCTGGCAGAGGTTGCTGGACCTGCAGGATGCATCGCTTTCTCTTGTAGGTTCTTTGAAGTAGGAAGTAAGCCGGTAGCGATGGGGCCAAGTCAGCTTTTGTCTTCCCTCTTCTCTGATGGAGCTTCAGCGTAGCAGCCCTTCTTTCTTCTTGTGCGGTCACCATGAATCCAACGACATGGGTTCAGGGGAGCCTTTAAATCCTAGATTCAGGGGCGTTATAGGTGTCAGAGGGCAGTAGCCAGTGGCTACTGACCCTGAGGGTGCCTACACCCTTTTTGTGTCCACTCCCTTTGGGGAGGGGGACACAAACCTAACCCTATTGGTCCCTGTCCTCCAAACTAAGATGGAGGATTTTGCAAAGAAGGGGTCACTTCATCTTTGGACACCGTAGAGGTGGTCCCAACTGAAGTGGTCACTCCTCCTTGTTTTTCCTATGTTTCCTACTGAACTTGCTGCCAAAAGTGGGGCTTTGTCAGGGGGCGGGCATTCCCACTAGCTGGAGTACCCTGGGGCACTGGAACAGGAGGCCTGAGCCTCTGAGGTTCACCAACAGGTGTTACAGTTTCTGCAGGGGGGAGATGTGAAGCACCTCCACCCAGAGCATGCTTTGTTTCTGGCCTCAGAGACCACAAAGGCCCTCACCCCATGGGGGTCAGAAACCTGTCTGCTAGTGGCAGGCTGGCACAGACCAGTCAGCCGTACACTAGAGGATTGGGTAAAATACAGGGGGCATCTCTATGATGCCCTCTGTGTGCTTTTTAGAATAAATCCAACACTGGCATCAGTGTGGATTTAATGTGCTGAGATGTTTGATACCAAGCTTCCTAGTCTTCAGGGAAGCCATTATGGAGCTGTGGAGTTCGTAATGACAAACTCCCAGACCATATACTTAATATGGCCACACTGCACTTACAATGTCTAAGAATGGACTTAGACACTGTAGGGCCATTTTGCTCATGTAGATATGCCATCACCTGTGGTATAGTGCACCCTGCCTTAGGGAAGTAAGGCCTGCTAGAGGGATGACATACCTATGCCACAGGCATTGTGTGGTGGGCATGCCACCCTGAGGGGATGCCATGTCAATTTGGTCTTTTCTCCCCACCAACACACACAATCTGCAGTGGCAGTGTGCATGTGTTTGATGAGGGGTCCCTGCTGGTGGCACAACCCCTGCTGCAGCCCTTAGGGACCCTCCCTGGCCACAGGGCCCTTGGTACCACTGGTAGCTCTTAGAGCAGGCTTATCTGTGTGCCAGAGGTGTGCCAATTGTGGAAACAATGGTACAGTTTTGGGGGAAGAACATTGGTGCTGGGGCCTGGTTAGCAGGATCCCAGCACACTCTCAGCCAAGTCAGCATCAATATCAGGCAAAAGTGGTGGTAACTGTAACAAGGGCCAGTTTCCTACACTCGTTCTCTGCTTATTCCAGGACACATTACATCAACCCTGAACAGGTTCAAAACCCTGAATATATATGAAAATGATTGATAGTCAAAGAAACTGGAATAACGTAGCATCTTTATTAGGGGTCATGGGCATCTTTGATGTATGACACATGTAAAATGACATGACGGAAACAATGACCCTAATCACAAGGCTTTCATCTTCAGTATGTTTTACTCCTGAAAAACTAGGAGTAAGCTATACCTCAGAAAGGAGTATGACAGAAAAACCCCTGCTTATTGGGCCCATTATTTGTTATCTTTGGCATTATTTTGTCAATTATTTTGTATGTTCTTCTTTGATTTAGTCTTATTGCATTGAAATGGTGCAACAGAAAGTGGTTATGTAAATGCAAAGTATGTAAAGGACAATGTAGCCTTCAATTAGACATTTTACTAGTTATAATGGTTTTGTGTGCTTGTGCATCCTTTTGTAAAATACTTCTTAAATAAAATGCTGTCACGTTTTCTGCATTTTATCCAATATAGTCAAGGTTGTTGAGGAAGAAGTGGGCAGTTTTCTCTAAAGGTTGGCTGAGGTTGTGGATGATTCTGTTTGCAAAATTAATTTATTCTTACCATCACGTTTTGCTGATCACATTTTAAAGGATTTTATTTCAACCAGCATTTTTCAGTGCTGTTTGTATTCCGATGGGGATAAGCGGTCAGCAATGACTGAGCCATCTGATGAGTCTAGAATAGATAGGTCTTACAGAAAAGATGGGTGTAAGATGGCCAGCTCAAAGGGTGGAAACGTCCCTTACTGCTTTTACGAATGTAATGACCAATAGCTTTACCATGAACTTGTTTAGTTAACTTCTGAACCTTATTTGGTATGAGGAAGACCAAGACACTAGGGAAAGGTTAACTCCAGTGCTTAGTTTGTAAAAAGAAAAGTAAGTGCCAGAGCCCTCGTCAGGAGGGCACTGCAGCTTACACCCATTCCCCTTGCCAGAGATGACAATGACACCACCAACAAACTACTAATCATCCCACTCTTAAACGTGTGACAATTCCAGGATCCCAAAGCTATAAAAATGACCTGCGTGGTAGAGATTAGTCATTTGTTGTGTATTGAATTAATAAACAGCTGTTATGCCCATCTTGAAATTCGACTGACAGCTCCCCCATTTCTCAGACTGTCATAAGTGCGGACAATTAAGAGCTGGTGCTGAGCACTGGAAACCACAGGCACAAATTAAGCACTGGTTAACTCTCGGCCCTTCCTACAGACATCATATAGGGTCAGTTACTGAAGTAATCCTAGGACAGTCATAAAGTCTAATGTTCAAACATACTGTATACTTCAGTGGTTTACTATTTCTATCCCTAGCAACTCTCTCATTCAAAATTCCTTTCTCAGTAACTCACTCCCCAATTGATAGTTTAGGGCTCAGGGGTTTAACATATGTTATTTTATTCACCTGCTTCTAAGAAGGAACCTACTTCATAACTACATCTTGCATTAATACCCAATTGATTCTCTGAAATACCACTGGTTATCGCAATCATCAGTCCCCGCATTGGGTGATTTCAATCCCTCTTTGAACAGGGGTGGCTCCTCCATTAGGGCAGAGGAGCGTCGGCCCCCCTCCAGCAGCAGCAGCTACAAAACCTTTACACTGAGTTTATTATTGTTTCCTTGTAAAGGGACGGGGCCACGGGGGTAATGAGCATTTAAGGGGGAGTGCACAGCACTCCCCCTTACAGCACATGTGTGTTTGGCCTGATGTCTCGGGATGGCCAAACACACATGTGCTGAAGGCTCTCTCCAGAAACACAGTTGCCAGGCTGGAGAGAGCCTGCACAGGCTCCCAGTCTGCTGGGAGCCTGTGCCTGCACTTGAGGACGGAGCAGGAGATGGAGCAGTGCGGTGCCAAGCATGGTAAGTGTCTATTATTATTTTTTTAATTTTAATTTGTATTTCCCCACTCTGCGCGCCATCCCGCCCCTTTCACACGATTCGAGCCACAATTGTCTCTGAAGCCTCACATGAATATATTTTGAATCTAATCTGTGAGACAAATCTTCTGCAGTAAAATGACAAAACACTATCATTAGATAAGTGGCATAGTGCAAAGATGCCCCTTGAGTGAAGCATGTGCTCTACAAATATGCCTGTAACCAAGGATCAATAGACCATTTCTATAAAAAGATTAACTCAGTTACCATAGTCTAATTTTCCACCTTCACTACCACAGGTACAAAATACACTTGCAGAATGTTTTTGTTACCCTCCAGTGCATGATATGCTGTGCCAAATGTGGAATTATAGCTGAATTCAACAGGTAGTTTTTCACAGCATGAAATGTGAAATGGTTGGGTTTCACTCAGATCACAAAAAAACAACAGTGGGGCAGGAGGAATGAACTGGACACCCCCCCAACTCATCAGGCTTACTGCTTTCAGAGAAGGAGATGGGAAGGTTTAATGTACAGTCAGGAAGGTCCAGAATGGACATCAGCAATCAGGCATAAAACAATCCACAATTGTGTACATCATACACGTGGGGTCCAAATGGACCTTCCAATTCATCATTCAGCATGTGAACCACACATCCAATTCACACACACATGCAAAGTATTGTACATCTATGTGCCAGATGTGATGATGGCAAAAGATTCCTATTACTAGTACTCTATGGCTCTTTAGTGAGGAGAGCTGGTAGCTAGTCTCACAGAGGATTAGAAATAAAAAGGCAAATAACCCTGGACAATAATTATGCCATCACTACTGCCAGTCACACCTAGTTAGGGATGACTGAGTGGTAGCCACTCACACGCAGAATGGTGGTACACTTTGGGTGATAGACAGACATTGCTGCACACCTATGATGCCAAAAATGACATCAAGCAACTCAGCTGGCTCACTGGAGGACAAGCACATGGGAAGGCAGAAAAATGGACAAGGGCCGTGTGACACAAATTTCCAAACCATTGTAGACTTCCATCCCAACAGGATCAACCATGATGGATCATGTTACATGATTCTAAGAAGACATATCTGAGAAAAAGCAAACACAGAAACACAGGTATAATGGAGAGTTGGATTCTGTTAGAGCCTTGAGGTTTGGAGTGTAGGAAGCATTCACTCTTTAATTGATCTCTGCCTCATATCCTGATCTTCCTCTACCAGTGTTTCACTTTAGGGCTATCAGTGTCCTGTGGTTCTGCCAAACTGTCTTCTGTACTTTTTCCACCTGGTCCATTTCAGCGTGCATTTTCTTGTTTTCATCTTCTTTATTCAACCCGGTGGCCTGTGAGCAATACACTTAGGGCCAGATGTACAATGCATTTTTACTGTATTTTTACAGTTGTTAATGTGCTTATGACTGCAACAGTGCTTTTTCAAAAGTAGAAATCCAATTGTAGAAGTCAGTAAACTTCTACCAACTCCTAAAATGGTACTCTAACCCCTTTATGAATCATAGTTTGGAGGGTGTGTGTTGAAGGCGTCACTTTCTTGTGCTAATTCAATAGGCAACAAATTAATATTTTGTGACTAGTCACACATCATTTACATAGTTTGGACTCCTGAGATGGAGATATTATCCTCTCACTAAAGTGAAGTATCCCATTAGGGACCCCTGCCCTTGTGAATGTTTCAAAAAAGTTGTGGAATAGACAGTGGTCTAGGGGACCATTGCCACCTGTCAAACAAAGTTTTAAAAAAGAAAAAAAAAAAATCAACAAAGCCCCGTTTCGTTTAGGAAAATGAGCAACATTTATTACAAAATATTGCAGTACTAAAAGGAGATCACCCTAGCAGGCCACCAGCTGTGTGAGTGCCTCAAATTGTAGCAAGTAGTATTTGTGACCTACCTGATTTATATACATACATGGTAGCCGGATAAAGACCCATTCCAAATTGGAAGTTTATGGACTAATCTATTAGTACATAGGTCGGTTTGTAAAATTCTTAACTCTTCGCAAATATATTGGTCACAAATTGGGACAATTCTTTTACATTCAATAAATACTCCTTCTGTTTGCCATACACAACATGAGCACCTCCAGTTTGCTGCTTACATGCTGCATTATGTAGAGATGGTGACCAAGATCTTCTAATAGATATAGCATTGATGTTGCTTATGCTTAGGACTACAGGACACCCAGGTTTTTGTGGTTAACTCCAACATCCATTAAGGTTGGCTTCCATGTGGGTGTAAGTTTTAGGATTCAAGGTTTGTAAGATAGATCTTCTGGAGTTTGATAGCTTAATAAGAGTTTGGGCAATTCATGGCTCTCACCAAAAATAAGCTGTCCATCCATCTGTCAGTCCTATTTAGAGAGTGTAGTCAGCTATACACTCCTAACAGACCCATCCCCTGGTTCTAGAGTGTATACCTGGCTATATACTCTAAAAAAGACTGATGAGTCATCTGTTTTTTTTGGCAGATGTACCACATACACCAAACTTTAATAGATCCACAATTCTTTTCACCATTTCATTCATGCCATTGATTTCGGTTCCCTCCCATACCGCTGCTGACCATCCCTCTTATTGCCTCATCCGGTGTAGAATTTTGTCTACTTCCAAATCTTCCTCTCTCTTGTGTACTTTGGGAAAGATGTATCATTCCTTCTTGCAGTGCAATCCAGCAAGCCACCTTGCTGTGCTACATGAAAGGGAAAGGGCAGGACTGTGACACAATTACCATTATATGATGCATTCCTGTCTTTTCCTAGCACTGGCACACTTTTGACTGCCTAGCGCCAATGCAGGCAACCTTGCATCATCTTGCAAGGGTCCCTGCGTTGTAGGCAGGATTGTATATGTGCAGGAAGGCACACCTTCCTGCACAAAAACAATCCTGAGAAGCATTTTCTTCTTTCTATGCATGCTGCAGAATGCAGCACAGATAGATGAAAAAACAAGGACAAATAAATATATTTCTCCTCGTTTTGCCTCACTTGGGAAGGTGTAGCATTTCAACACATTTCCAGGTCTGCCACTATTGCTAAATCTGGGAATGGTTTGAAATCCATAGGTGGATGAGTTGGAACACCCACGCTCGACCCATGCAACGCCTCCATGTCTCAGAGTAACGCAAGGCAGCAATTTGCGCTGCCTTTCATTACTCTAGATTTATTAAGCCATACAGGCCATGCAAGGTGCTGTGCGTGGCTTGATAAATCTCATTTACAATTTGCATCACCCTTGTACCTGCTTTCATGGTGCCAGGGTCCTTGCGTGGCGCAAGGGCAACGCAAAACTTTGAGAAATATGTCAATTAGTGTTTGGCACTTTGCTGTTGTTTCTTAGACCATCGTTTTATGTCGCCTCCATTTTCCTATTTCCTCACAAGTCTTGGTGCAGTTGGCTGTCACTCTTCTGCAGAGTCTTTTACATAAGACCACTTTTAAGACTGAGATGAATCCATGAGGAAATGTTCTCAGCAGAACTGGAGAGCACACGGTCACCATTTTTCCTCTTCATAGGGAAGCTACATTCTGCGGGAGGAGAAAGAAGTCATAGCTTAAATTCCATCACAACAACTAGCTAGAAGATAAAAAGTAAAAAATATATTACTGTGATTTTTTAAGAAAACTCAGCTCATGCAGGTTAGATGTAATTCTGTACTGAATTTCATTCAGTAGGTTTTGTTATTTTCAAATCTAAAAGGCTTGCTCTGCTGAATCCAATACTGTATATTTCCATATATTGACTTGGTTTTGCAGTACTGCTTTTCAGTTTGCTGTCTCAAAATAAGCCATTCAAAATGCGATTGCGTTATAGTATTGTATCATCACAGTTAAGTACTGTCAACATCCTCCTTGGAGTATGCCGAAGCTGCAGAACACCCGTTTAAGGCATCCAGAAAATACCGAAATGCGTGCTGTATCAAAATGTGGAGCTAGAAAAATAAGTGTGAGTACTGCTTTATGACATCAATGGACAACGTTATATGAGTGCCAACAGGCAGTCTACTTATCATGGTCTGATGGCCTCTCAGGAACACATGCCGTGCAGTGAAAATCTGGACACGCGGGCACGCTTTACCCTTTGCCAATAAGTCCCTGTTAGGAAACTTTATTTTTAAACATGTTAACCTTAAAAAATAATAAAAAAGATTGTACTTTATCACAGAATATAATATGTTTGTATTAATATAAAGTGGTTTTATTGTTAACAAAATCGCATTTGAATCAAACGTCTGTCTAAAGGAGACGCCAGGCAGAATATGATGAACAGGATTTACTGATGCAGCCTTTGTGCCTTCTCTAGCAATGAGTGACAATTTAAACTGCGCAGCTTCTTCAAGATTCCACTTTGTGGAACCAACATAGAAGCTACATGAAAAGTAAATGTTTCAAACAACACAAAATAGAAAACACTATAATAAAATAAATAACACGAGATATAACACATCTCCCTCCTGAAATAAAGAAAGTTAAACACGGGAAGACAAAATAGAATATAAAACACTAAAACAAACTACATAAAAATAAAAAAAACATTCAAACAAATGCTCAGCATTTTACACAGTCTTTATATTTATCAGGTCTGTCACAATGTGTTTCTTTAAATCCTGAAGCTATAGAATCATATGTTCCATTGCCCTCTTGAACTCTCTGAGTGCAATTCAATTCTACATTATGTAATCTTGCACATTATTCTATATCATTTCTACGATTTCCCAATTTTCACCCAAAACTTCCTTAGTTCTGAACATTGTCATGATTGATGAGACCATCTTTTCACTTCACTACTATTCCATAATTCCACACTTAGGTGCATATTTATGAGAGGCTTGCACCAAAGGTTTTGATACATCTTTTGATAAATCAGCGGCGCAGGCACTACTCCAAATCTATGATAAGATGCATTTGGCCAAATGCGTAATTTTTATATATCGCATCGTCTAAAAGCTACACACCAAGCAGCTACATCATGCAGAAAATAAGATATGCAAGGTAGTCACCCCCACAAAAAGTAACGTAAAACAAACACATTGATAGTTATGGCTTTGGCAATATATCCATGCATCGTATGGATGCGACGCAACAAGCCCAAATTTGCCATAATTTCCTGCACATCAGTAACCCAGCCGTAAGAAATGACACAGTGGCTGTGCCATGTAAACCTGAGCATCCAAACACACTTTGGCAAGCTCAACTGCACCATGGAGGTCTTCATCCTGCAACTAGCAGTAGGGAGGAGACTACCACCACCAAGTAGGGAGCGTGTCTTCCGCCAGCGAATCTCCCTCATCAACCTCAGGGAGATGAGGTGATCAAATCTATAGGCTCAGGAGGGAGTCCATAATAGAACTGCTCCAGAAGATTGGACCAAGTCTGCTGCCACTAACTACCAGGCCCACCAACGTTCCTCGCCAGGTGAAATTGATAGCTGTACTACACGTGCTGGGCTCTGAGTCCTTCTATGTCACAACAGTAAGAGTGGCAGGGATATTCCAGGCATCTTTTTCTGCCTTTTTGCCCACTGTTCTGGATTCTATTGTTTGCCTCACACCACAGTACCTCCTCTTCCCCAAGACACAGCAAAAGCAGCTGGAGATGAAGCAAGGTATAAGAGCCATTGCAGAGTTACCACATGTCTTGGGGGTTATGGACTGCACATATGTGCAATTGGTTCACCCAGCTGGAACAGCACAGCTGTTCCAGTCAGAAGCACACATATTCTATCAACATCCAGGCCATCGTGGATCATCTGGGGAGGTTCACCAAAGTGCTAGCCAAATACCGGTAAGCAACATAATGAATGAGTCTTCAGGCAGATCATCATAAATGAGCACTTCCAGAATGGGCAATATGGGAATATATGACTTGTTGGTAAGTACATCTGAACTATACAATACACCAATTAAAATGCAAAGTATGACAGAATAGCCATATCTGTATCTTCTGATGGAGCTAGGGCCATCTGTACGAGGGGTGTGCCTCAAACTTCCATCATGCATCATGGTGCATGCATAAGGCAATTCCATAACTCTGATATGTCAAGGCACACGAAGCACTTTTGGGTGGTTTACTATGTCAAAGTATGTACGGCAAATGCACCCCTGTGCAGAATGCTGTGTTGCTTCACTGTGTGCAAGGCAGCTGCCCCATGTGTGCTGTGTTGATGTTTCTATCAAACTGTCATGGTTGATAACATATGTCATCTATACCAACCAAGGGAAACCTGGGAATGTATCCAAAAAATACTTCCTTCACCTGATGTGTTGGAACTATAAATAAATTGTAGTCCCTGAAGCCACAGCTGCTTACTATGTGTGCTTCATTTCATGGCACACATACGTATTTGACTATGCCTCTTAGGGTAATATATGTGCAGGAATGTGTCTTTTCATGCACAAAGAGTAATCTGCATTCATCAGAAGCACCCTTGCACCATGGTGGAAGGATGCCTATGTTTGTGCTAGGCAGTCCATTGTGTGCCAGGGCAGGGTGAAAGGTCAGGAAAGTACTATGTGGCCAAAATACTGTGCAATATTGCTGATTCACAGTGATGCAGTGCAGTGTAGATGGGTGATTTTGTGTGCTGCACTGTGCAACCTTCCCAAATTTCTGGCCCCTAGTGTTATGTGCACATAGTGGTAACAACTTACCGCAATATGTACGTGATGATTTCACCTAATGACATTCGGAGACTCATCTGTCTACGTCACTAGCTAAACGTCTGTGAGCAGTAATGTATTGTCTTGTAGGCTCTCATTATTCTAATGAGACTACTGGATTTTGAGCGGCGGAATTGCCCGTGATGTGGGAGACTAAGGGGGTCATTCTGACTCCCGCCGGGCGCGGTCACTGCGCGCCCGGCGGGAGGCGCCAAAATACCGTACCGCGGTCGGAAGACCGCGGTGGGTATTTTGAGGTTTCCCCTGGGCTGGCGGGCGGCCTCCAGCCCAGGGGAAACCGTCCTTCCCACGATGAAGCCGGCTCATAATCGAGCCGGCGGAGTGGGAAGGTGCGACGGGTGCTGTTGCACCCGTCGCGTATTTCACTGTCTGCCAAGCAGACAGTGAAATACTCGTAGGGGCCCTCTTACGGGGGCCCCTGCAGTGCCCATGCCAGTGGCATGGGCACTGCAGGGGCCCCCAGGGGCCCCGCGACCCCCCCTACTGCCATCCGGTTCCCGGCGGGCGGACCGCCGGGAACTGGATGGCGGTAGGGGGGGTCGGAATCCCCTCGGCGGCGCAGCGAGCTGCGCCGCCTTGGAGGATTCAAAGGGGTGGCGGTACACTGGCGGGAGACCGCCAGTGTTGCCGGTCTGAGCGCGGCTTTACCGCCCCGGTCAGAATGCCCTGCGGGGCACCGCCGGTCTGTCGGCGGTGCTCCTGCCGACCCTGGCCCCGGCGGTCTAAGACCGCCGGGGTCAGAATCACCCCCTAAGTCTAACTCACTGCGGGTGACACCTGTCGCTCCAATCCGGGTTTTGCTCCGGCTAACTAGCAATGCCTCATCCCCATCAAAGGTGGTGATGATTGGGCAGCCGAGCGCATGACATACTTGGCTTCTCGGGGAAGTCTTGGTCACTCAAGTCTCATCCGGTTCTCTCACTTACAGTTCAGTCTCATATATAAATGACAAACAGAAGCAGTATATGTTTCAATAATGAGTTTAATAAAACAACTGCATCTTAGATAGCAAAG
Source organism: Pleurodeles waltl (assembly GCF_031143425.1). Taxonomy (NCBI): domain Eukaryota; kingdom Metazoa; phylum Chordata; class Amphibia; order Caudata; family Salamandridae; genus Pleurodeles; species Pleurodeles waltl. Next base: position 1,780,289,135 of record NC_090440.1, on the reverse strand, counting down.
CGTGACCTGCAATAACCAGGACGACACAACATGACAGTATTAAAATTGTGACGAGAAGAGTGAAGCATAAGAACAACACTATCATATTGTCACTATTTTCGACAGACTAATCCCTACCTAGGCTAGGATAGAGCACAGCATGTTAAGCTCTAATTCTGCCCTTCAGGTTCCCCTGGGAAGACATCAACCCCCATACCTGAGCAAAGGCCTGCAGTCTGCGTTAGCATCTGTAGCGAAGCATTCGGCAATCAGAATACAGTCGTGGTTCTCTGGCTGGAATCTCCCTCTAACCTGTAAGGGACAAGGAAGTGTTTTTATTATAACACAGCTGATACTCTGAGAAAGTGTCCCTATGTAAGGATGTGTGTTTTCTACGAATATTTAAGACTAAACTTCGACCACGTTCACCAGCAATGTACTGTGCTGTAGCCTTGGAAGAAGCACAGAGGGATCAAGAATGTCTTGTTTGAGAACAGAGTGCTGGACTAGGCAAAAACAGTTAGATAGACGGAAATAAAACAAGACCGTAAAAATGGTTATTGTAACAATAATAAGACGAAGCTGAATAAAATATATCTAGGTTAAAGTGCACAGCGGCCTAGTGTGTTAAAATAACGTGCATAGAGCTATAACTAAAATGGCTACACAACAGTATCACTCCACACTTTGTGAAAGAATGGAACCACATCATCTGCACTAGTTAAGGAATCACATCAAAACTCATGTGTATGCCAGAAAAGTTCATACTAGTACAAAGGCTACACAATAGATAATTGTGAGATGAGTGTCTCCTCAATGGTGTATGTACACTTGGGATCAGTCAAATGTCCACATTTTTATTGGTGTGATAACAAATACTGTTGTAATGATTGTGTCACACAGGCAAGTATACTAGTATGTAGTCCAAATTTACAGGACCAACACAGGAAGTAGCCAATGCAAAGATCATGGGTTACATTAAATGTGAGTGTAGGCCCCAGAAAGCTTCAAAAATCTTTATGGTGTAACATTATGAAACTGACCGTACAAAACAGATACATGTCTCACCCATACTGACAGTGTAGGTACACACATATACATAGTTAAGCAAGCCACCTTGACTTATGTAAGCCAAGTGATAGTTCACCACTTTTGTGGTGTCATTCTCCAAAATCAAATGCATATCAGTACCACAATGTGAAACTCACAGAGTCCAACAAAATGCTGTGAAAATGTACGACACCAGTCAAAAACATAGATTAAAATGCAACCTGTTCAAGACATTACAGTGTACTCAGTATACCAATGTCAGTATTCAGAAGACACACCAAAGATGACAGAGTTAAGGCATAGATGTACAGATTGCCCTACAAGTTAGTAATTCACTTACCTGTCAAAAATGAAAGTATTGCATCTAGGATTTTAGCAGATAGATACCTGTTACTATATTAGTGTGTCCCACATAAATATGCCCCACAGTGCAAGACATATATGTCAATCAAATGCACTATCACAACTTCTCAATCAAAAACAATAGCTGAAGCTTGACAAATTGGATAATAATGCACGTTACATGTCAAACCTTCACCACATGTATGCACCAAAATCACATATCAAAGGAAATTAACTATTAAATGACTGTGGGGGTCATTCCAACCCTGGCGGTCGGTGTTAAAGCGGCGGCCAACCCGCCAACAGGCAGGCGGTCAAAAAAACGGAATTCTGACCCTGGCGGAAACCGCCAACACAGACCGCCACTTTAACACTCCGACCGCCACGGCGGGACAAACAAACAGCGCGGCGGTCACCTCCAACAGATAGGCGGGAGACAATGTACCGCCCACCCTATCACAACTCACCAATCCGCCACCTTTTCCGGGGCGGGAGCCCCGCCGATAAAAACACGGCGGAAACAGACTACGAACGGGAAAACGCTCACCTCTACACACTCCACGAGGAATCTGGACAGCATGGAACCAGAACTACACATCCTACCAGCTATTGTCTACCTGCTCCTCTACCAGGAGCACGAACGCCGGCGCAGAAGACAACGGTGAGTACTGCACCTACGACACAGGGGAGGGGGGAGGAGAAAAGATTACGGGCACACACATACGCAACACACCCACCCTCACCCACAACTACCTACTCATCAATGCAGAGCAACAACTCAGAGTGACACCCCCCAAACCCACCGGAAGAATGCAAAGACAAAAAAAAATGATCATGAAATTTAAATATATTGTAAGGCTAAGTAAAAATTTTTTTCAAACATCTATAACTATATACACATATATAAATTGTCCTGTCCAAATTGGGTTTCAGTCATTGTACGTGGTCCGATGGGCCTCAACACATGGGCAAAGCCCACACAGGAGACCCAAATCCATTGGAGTGAACACTGTAGGGGCATCAGATAGAAAAACTACAGGCACCTCAGGGGGAAGGGAAGGGGAGGCACCTCAGCCACATGAGTCCACGATGTCAGATCCACTAGGGGCCTCCATGCCCACTGTCCCATCCTGGGGAGTGCAAAGCCACAGTCTCACAAGTCTCTACAGTGGGTGGCTTGCCCACTGTTACATCCTGGGGAGTGCAAAGCCACAGTCTCACAAGTCTCTACAGTGGGTGGCTTGCCCACTGTGCCATCCTGGGGAGTGCAAAGCCACAGTCTCACAAGTCTCTACAGTGGGTGGCTTGCCCACTGTTACATCCTGGGGAGTGCAAAGCCACAGTCTCACAGGTCTCTACAGTGGGTGGCTTGCCCACTGTGCCATCCTGGGGAGTGCAAGGCCACAGTCTCACAAGTCTCCACAGTGGGTGGCTTGCCCACTGTGCCATCCTGGGGAGTGCAAAGCCACAGTCTCACAAGTCTCTTCAGTGGGTGGCTTGCCCACTGTGCCATCCTGGGGAGTGCAAAGCCACAGTCTCACAAGTCTCTACAGTTTGTGGCTTGCCCACTGTTACATCCTGGGGAGTGCAAAGCCACAGTCTCTCAAGTGGATTACAGACTCCACTGGTACTGGAGGAGGCATGGTGCCCAGAGTGCATCGTGCAGCCCTGCCCGACACAGATCCGGCCCTGCCCCTTCTGCCAATGGGTCAGCGGTGCTTGAGATGAAGGGCCCAGCGGAGCGGTGCAGAGATGAAGGGCCCAGCGGAGCGGTGCTTGAGATGAAGGGCCCAGCGGAGCGGTGCTTGAGATGAAGGGCCCAGCGGAGCGGTGCTTGAGATGAAGGGCTCAGCGGAGCGGTGCTTGAGATGAAAGGCCCAGCGGAGCGGTGCTTGAGATGAAGGGCCCAGCAGAGCGGTGCAGAGATGAAGGGCCCAGCGGAGCGGTGCTTGTCTTGAAGGGCCCTGTTCAGCGGTTATTGAAACGGCGGTGCCCTGTTCAGCGGTGCTTGTCTTGAAGGGCCCTGTTCAGCGGTTCTTGAGACGGCGGTGCCCTGTTCAGCGGTGCTTGTCTTGAAGGGCCCTGTTCAGCGGTGCTTGTCTTGAAGGGCCCTGTTCAGCAGTGCTTGTCTTGAAGGGCCCTGTTCAGCGGTTTTTGAGATGGCGGTGCCCTGTTCAGCGGTGCTTGTCTTGAAGGGCCCTGTTCAGCGGTTCTTGAGACGGCGGTGCCCTGTTCAGCGGTGCTTGTCTTGAAGGGCCCTGTTCAGCGGTTCTTGACATGTGTCTCCAGGGCACCATATCCGGACAATATATGGAGTTCACTCACCATCCGACTTCTCGCTTGCGGGGCCCTCCTGTGCTGGAGTCCCGGGCCCGTGGGTGTCCTCCTTCACACCCGGAATGGGGCTGGTGGGGCCCTCCTGGGCAGCTCGCCTGCTGCCGGACTTGTCAGCTGTGCTGCCTTTGCCATCCTTCCGTGATTCTCTGTGGCCCTTGCCTCCCTTTGTAGATGTGCCAGGTGGCACCCCCCTTCCTGACGGTGCCAGGGTAGTGCCTTTGGAGGCTGCCGTCTCTGGCCCCTCGCGCCGGGCCTTGCCTTTCTTGGTTTTCTTCCCAGGGGGTGGGCTGGCTGTCCCTTTACTGCTGGCCGATGTTGCTGCCCTTGAAGGTGGTGGACTCCAATATCCCTGTACTATGGACCTTGTAGGTGCAGGGGTTGTGGTGGCTGAGGTGCTGATTGGACTTTTACGAGATGGAGGGGGTGGGTCAGGTGATGGAAAAGGTTAATTTTGGACAGGAAAAACTTTTTAGGAGCAGTGGGAAGGGTAGGTGCAGTGGGTATGAGAGTGGAGGATGTGGTTGTAGGAGAGTCAAGTGTGGTGTCTTTGGGTGCAGGTGCTTGTGACGGAGGCTGTCGTGAGGTGGATGGCTGTTGGGTGGGTGGCTGCCTGCGTTTGTGTGGTTTGGAAGAGGGGGTGACAGACACACTGGGAGAGGACACAGGGGACGTGTAAATGGCAGTGGGGGTGGTGACTGCACATGTGCGGAGTGTTCTGGTGGGTGTGCTGGTGATGGACGTAGTGGCTGATGATGTTGTGCATGCAAGTGTGAGTGGAGACCTCACAGGGAGGGAGGAGGGAGAAGAGGAGGAGGGGGACACAGAGGAGGCAGTGGCTGTTGGTATGTCTGCATGTGGCTGTTGCTTGTGTGAATGCTTGTGTGATGTCTGGATGAGCTGCCCTTGGGTGTTGAAGTGTGTGCAGGCTGGTCTGTAGGTGTGTCTGGGATAGGCAGAGGAACAGGGGAGTGGGACTGGGTGGAGGAAGTTGGAGGAGGGAGGCAGGAGACAGGGACAATGGCTGCCGTCAGTGCTGAGGCCAGAGCGTTGAACGATCACTGATGGGCAGCCTGACCCGAATGAATGCCCTCCAGGTATGCATTGCTCCGGTGCACCTCCCTTTCTCCCCCCTGGATGGCATTCAAACAAGTAGACTGCCCAACAATGAGCATCCTGAGGAGGTCAATGACCTCCTCACTGAGGGCAGCAGGGGTAACTGGGGCAGGGCCTGAGGTGCCTGGGGCGAAGGAGATGCCCGCCTTCGTGTGCGAGCGGGCACGGGGCGAACGCTGAGGGGCTGCTGGGAGGGCGGAGCTGGTGCGCTGGGTGGCGCCTGTACCTGTTGTTGCGGTGGGCACGGATGTTGCCGCCACCACAAGGGAGCTCCCTTCCGAGGACGTGTCTGTGTCGCTGATGTCTCCACGTGTCCCCGTTGTGGAGCTCCCCTCGCCCTCTGTCTCACTGGTGAACTCCGAGTCGGTTGCATGGCCCTCCAGGGCCATGTGAGATGCAGCTCCCTCGTGCTCCGATGCCACTTCTCCTCCGCCTGATGATGCTAATGCACACATGAACAGGAAGAGCCGCAAAAAAGGGGGGGTGGAAAATAAAGACATGTTGAGTGCATGCATTGGCAACACAGTTGGCGGAGAGGACAGACACAGAAGCCCCCTGCACTACACTGCGCACTTGGGGTACACTACTCAATCATTGGGACTTGGCCTACAAGCCTATGGACGACAACTGCACACATAGGTGACACAGGGCCATGGATAGCTGTACTTGGCACCCTACAGAGGTCGGGGGCACAGGGCCATGCCTTACGGAGGGGCCTAACCTACAGAAATCGACCTGGCCTAGGGATACCCACAGCCCTCCTCCCCCACCCAGACACCTCCACTGCGCGCTAAGATAGCAGAATGTGCTGGTACTCACCCCCTTGTGTCTGCTGTGATGTCCTCACGCGCCCATCCAAATCTGGGTAGGCCACCGCCAGGATCCGAGACATCAGGGGGGTCAATTGACGAGTGGCCCCCCTCCTACGTTGGGAGGCCATCCCCAGCAGAGCCTCCGCGGTCTTCCTGCTCCCGCGGCGGATGTCCTCCCACCTCTTGCGGCAGTGGGTGCCCCGTCTGTTGTGGACCCCCAGGGTCCGGACGTCCTTGGCGATGGCACGCCAAATGTCGATTTTCTGATGGGCGCTGACCTATGTGACATGTACAGGGGGAGAAATAACATTATTATAATTTTCTGCATTCTCGATGTGATTGGCCCCCCATCCCCACCCTTGCCATGTGGCACATGCTCTCATTCGTCGTTTGATGCATGCCTCAATCGCTCCCCTCCCCACCATCTTTCATCCACCCGACTCAACACAGGCATTGCCCCCAAAGCATGCTCCCAGTGTACTTACCTGTTGGTCTGGAGGACCGTAGAGTAGCGCATACTGGGGGAGGACCCCATCCACGAGTTTCTCCAATTCTTCAGAAGTGAAGGCAGGGGCCCTTTCCCCAGTCGCAGCAGCCATTGTATCTTCCAGACCGAGGTCACAGTAGCACTTGCAGTATAGGTCCTCTCCTGTGGATGATCAGGTCTCGAGTGATTAAGCAGATAGAAAATGGAGGTCACGTCCACGGCGGTGCGTACCGCGGCGGTGCGTCCCGCGACCGCCGGCGCACTTCGTCATTGGCTCCTGAAACGCATAGGGTTCAATGTTAACCAATGCAGCTTTGCGCCGCGGTCTTCGACCGCCTACCGCCACGGTGTGCCACGCCAGCTCATTGACCTCACATCCCATTGTCGCACTTCACAGGTCAGGCAGCCGCCATTTCAAGGGCCCACATGGCTTAATTTCTACTGCGTCACACATGCCTAGGCCTTGCATCGACACTCATACAAGCCATTCAATGCATAGAGAATCGTGTACTGTGCAAGCTGTGGGAACGTACCTGTGGGTTGATTGACTCTGTGCTCGCTGTTGTCCTTCCTAGGCACCGTCCGCTGGGACTTGCGAGGACATGGAGGAATGTTCCCGTGTACAGACCGCTGGTAGACCTGTCGACAAGGGAGGAACGACATGTCATTCTGACATACAGGCTTGACCGAGCCACTATACATGAACTGTGTGCCCAGCTGGAGGCAGACCTGATGTCACCCATCCGCCAACCCACAGGGATACCCCCTCTAGTGCAGGTGCTGTCAGTACTCCATTTCTTAGCAAGTGGGTCATTTCAAACAACAGTGGCCATTTCATCAGGGATGTCTCAGCCTATGTTTTCCAAGGTGTTGTCCAGAGTGTTGTCTGCCCTGCTCAAACACATGCGGAGATACATCGTTTTCCCTGAGGTGGGGGATTTGCCTACAGTGAAGGGTGATTTCTATGCCCTTGGACATATTCCCAACATCATTGGTGCCATTGATGGGACACATGTGGCTTTGGTACCCCCCAGTGAAAGTGAACAGGTGTACAGGAACAGAAAAAGTTATCATTCCATGAATGTCCAGGTGGTCTGTTTGGCTGACCAGTACATCTCCCATGTAAATGCCAAGTTCCCTGGGTCAGTGCATGACGCGTACATCATGCGAAATAGCAGCATCCCTTATGTGATGGAACAACTACAGAGACACCGTGTGTGGCTAATTGGTGACTCAGGTTACCCCAACCTGTCGTGGTTACTGACCCCAGTGAGGAATCCCAGGACAAGGGCAGAGGAACGCTACAATGAGGCCCATGGGCGAACTAGGAGGATTATAGAAAGAACCTTCGGCCTCCTGAAGGCCAGGTTTAGGTGCCTGCATATGACAGGTGGATCTCTAATGTACTCACCAAAGAAGGTGTGCCAGATCATCGTGGCCTGCTGTATGCTTCACAACCTGGCTTTGCGACGCCAGGTGCCTTTTCTGCAGGAGGATGGTCCAGATGGTGGTTTTGTAGCAGCTGTGGAGCCTGCGGAGAGTGAAGAGGAGGAAGACGAAGAGGACGACACAGACAGCAGGGACACAGTGATACAGCAGTATTTTCAATAACACACAGGTAAGAATCAACACCGGCATTTTACATTTACTTACAGTCTCCTGCCTCTCTACTGTCTGTCCTTTTCACCCAGTGTATGCTAACAGAGTTGTGACTTTCCCTTCCAATTTCAGAGATGTGGGACCCACTGCGTGACCTCTGCTTTGTTTGCCCATGGACTACAGCTGTGTGACAGTGGTATGTTGTCATCACAATGTAACTGGTCATTTTGGCACGTTTATGTCTAATACATATTTTCAAAAATACAGGCAGACTCCTGATTATTTGTGTGCAATAAGTGTGTTTATTAAAGTGCTCAATTTTGGGACATGGTTGAAAATCAGTGATGGGTGATGGTGGAGGAATGTCCATGGCAGAGTCCAGATTCTCAGTCTCACAGGTGCATTTTCCATATGCCTGTGGAAGGTGGAGCAAGGGCAGTTTAAGGTTGGACAGGGTGACAATGTGGGACAGTGGGATGACATCAGGGGGTATCCTTTCCTGGCGGGGGTCTTGGCATCCTACTCTGTCTTCTTCCGGGGTGGTTCTTCTTCTGCAGGAGGTGGGGTTCTGGTGGCCGGTTTTTGCTGTGTTGGGGCCTCCTGTCCACTAGCGCCGGCGGAGGTGGTAGCCTGTTCCTGGTCCATGCTAGTGACAGGGGCCCTTTGTGGTGCCACATGGTCCCGCAATGTGGTGACAATCTGGTTGAGAGCCACAACTATGGTGCCCATTGCGGAACTAATGTTTCTCAGTTCTTCCCTGAACCCCATAAACTGTTCCTCCTGCAGTACCTGGATCTCCTGGAACCTGGCCAGGACCGTCGCCATCGTCTCCTGGGAGTGGTGGTATGCTCCCATGATGGAGGTGAGGGCCTCGTGGAGAGTGGGTTCCCTGGGCCTGTCCCCCCCTGTCGCACAGCAGCCCTCCCAGTTCCCCTGTTTCCCTGGGCCTCTGTCCCCTGGACCGTGTGCCCACTACCACTGCCCCCAGGTCCCTGTTGGTGTTGGGGTGGTGGGTTAACCTGGGTGCCCTGTAGTGGTGGACACACCGCTGATTGACGTGTCCTGGAGACAGAGGCATGGGCCCGCTGGGTGGGTGCTGTGCTGGTGTTCCCAGAGAGGGGTAGGTCTGCTGTAGCCTGTGGCTGTCTGAGGGGAACCGACTGTCCCGAGGTCCCAGATAGGCCGGGCTGGTCATCTGGGTCCAGGGAGACAGAGCTGCTGTCATCACTGGGGGCCTCTTCTGGGGGTGGGATGGACATTTCTGGACCCTCCTGGGCGGTGTGGTGGCATTCGGGTCCTGCAGGGGTATAAGAGTATGGTTATTGCTTCTGTGTGTACCATAGCGTGCAATGGGTGGGTGCCCGTGTACCCCAGTGCTGGCATTCCTTTGTGGGGGCTGTTGTGACGGCAGTTTGTGGGGGAGATGGGTATATGCAGTGGGCATGCTTAGGTGATGGCTGTCGATGGTTTGTGGTGGCATGCAGGGTTTGGTGTTGGGATGGGTGGGTTGTGATGGTGAGACATTAGCAATGAGGATGTGTGATGGTGGTGGGGGGGAGGGTGGGGGTATGAGTTGGCATTCTGGTGGGGTGGGGGTGATGAAGTAGTGAGATGAGACTTACCAGAGTCCATTCCTCCACCTACTCCTGCGAGGCCCTCAGGATGCAGGATGTTCAAGACCTGTTCCTCCCATGTTGTAAATTATGGGGGTTGAGGTGGGGGTCCGCCGCCAGTCCGCTGCACCGCCATGTTGTGCCTGGATACCATGGAACGCACCTTCCCCCGTAGGTCGTTACACCGCTTCCTGATGTCGTCCCGATTTCGTGGATGCTGTCCCACAGCATTGACCCTGTCCACTATTCTTTGCCATAGCTCCATCTTCCTGGCAATGGTGGTGTGCTGCACCTGTGTCCCGAAGAGCTGGGGCTCTACCCGAACTATTTCCTCCACTCAGTTCTGCGTCTGAGAACCTGGGGTGTCTTTGGGGTGCCATGGGGTGGTGTGGATGAGGTGTGGGGTGGTGTTTGCGGTGATGAGTGTGGTGAGTGTAGTGGTGTGTGGTGTTTTATGCGTGGTTGTTGTGTGGGTGATGGTGTAGTGTGCCTCTGTGTGATGGTGTTCTCTATTCTGTGCTGTCTCTCTCTGGGCTTCGTCTCTGATTTGTGGTCGTAGGGGTTTGTGGGTGATGTGGGTGTGTGTTTTATAGTTAATTGGGTGTGTGGGAGTGTTATGTGTATGTGTCTGAGGTGTGTGTATTTCAAATTGTCCAATGTGGCTGTGTTTTGGAGCTGTATGTGTATTTTGAGCGCGGCGGTGTGTAACGTCAATGGAATACCGCGGTTGAAAGACCGCCGCGTGGATTCGTGGGTCGTAATGGCATGGGCGTATTTCTGTTGGCGTGACGGTGGAGGTTTGGTCTTCGCCAGTTTAATGCTGGCCGTTGGTGTGGCGGACTTTTGTTGATGTCGGGTTTTTGGTGGTTTGCCTCTTGAGGGTCACAATGACTGTGGCGGTTTACCGCGACCGTGGCGGTGTTGTGGCGGCCTTCTGACCGGCGGTAAGTGCCTTTTACCGCCGAGGTCAGAATGACCCCCTGTATCTTTGTCATGTAGGCCACTAACAACCTCAGCGGTTTGACAAGGACAAATGTATGTGTGAGTGTCTAACATGCTGGCCATGTCATTACCTACCTAGAATGGACCAAATATCTAAACAATCTGATCAATAGTTTGTCACCTAACACATGTAGTGAGTACACATAACATGGTGTGAGCAAGAACTGCTCTAGCTATCCATGACAATAAGCTACTGGAGAAGCATGAAAGTCAGAATGTAGAAATGTCCAAACCATCAGGCCATGCTCATCATTTGCTATTACACAGAGAACAGGAACAGACATGTAAACCTATGTCCAACTGTATATGTAATACTTAATGTGAAATACTGTAAGAAATGTGTCTGAGTTAATCTGTACCCATAACACATGTACATAACGGTGGCTAAAACAAATAGCAAAATCACTGACATATGTCTTTTTCACTTTCAGCTTGCCAAGGGATATGGTCTCCTGCGTTGGGTCATGACCCAATAACACATCCACAAACTGTCCGGGAACAACACTACAGTTAGGCAATGACGAAGACCCACAATATTGTGGAGCACACTTTTTGTGTGCTCAAGTCCTGGGGCTGGTAGTCAGAGATGCAGCCACATAGTGCAAACAAGTTTTGCTTAAGAAAACCATAACTTTTATGGACAAAGAATTGCTAAAATGTTAAATGCTCAACATGAAAATAAATATTTGAATCTAATATTTGTGTATGCTTTTATGTCCCAGTCACGGTAAATATCAAGACACCCACATCTTGTCAACTAGAACTACGGCTGAACAGGTTATAATCATGTAATCAGACCAGTTGAGTAATATTGGGCCATGCCTCTTATTAATCAATTACATCCAAACAGAAATGCAATGTGATGCAGTATGGGTATTAAATGGACAGGGCCAGCATGCCACATTACAAAAACCAAACTGAACATAAGTTTCAACATACACTTAAGAAGTGACAAGCTTCTCAGTTAGCAGTCTTGCTGTGTTCCACATCAGCAAAGTGAGTTACAGATGGTACTCAGTGAAGTTTGGCACACAAACCAACAACTACAATACCTTTGACAAACCTCACATTGTAGTGTGTTTCACCAATGTGGTAGCATGAACAATGGCTGCATTTTGCGTGAACTGATCTATTTGCAGATATAATTGGATATAATGAGTGACACCTATCTTGGACAAACAGGGCCAGCCCAAAATATGATTTGGAACGGCCTCCTGGATGGAATCAAAACTTGGTGTTTGTTCTGGGGGGTGGGGTTTCTTTGTGGTGTGATGGCAAGAGGTGTGAGGAAGATGGAAGGAGGGCAGGGGGTTGATTGTGTGCTAACAATTAGGTTTAGGTACATTAAGGGAGGACCAGAAAGTCTTTTATGGGATGAGACCAAGTGGAATGAAGGAGCTGCTGTTAGCATTACATTGTCAGGCAGCTCCCTGCTGCATCCTGGGAATATTGATGCCCTGGGCATGGGCCCAGCTCCCCCATGGGCAAGCCTGGCCCTGTGGACAAAGGCCTACTGTCATCTGAACTTGTAAAAACTATCACTTGTAAAGAAAGCATACATGTATGTGAGGCTTTCCTCAAAAACAGCGCATGTGAGCCAATTTCTGGCTGCATTGTCAGATGTAGCAATCATGCTACAGTAGACAATTGACACAATGGTCATGCATTGCCTAGCAATGCAATTACAAAGGCTGTTCAAAAACAATATGAGCTGATTACATTGTACAGTTAATAACCAGCTAGAGCAACATGACATTGTAGATGTTTGATGCTAACATCTGAACATCTGAAGAATACTGAGATGTCAATAGTTTCATTTCACTTGGATCAAAAGTCAGATAAATCTGTATGTGAATACACAGTAACAAATTGCACATGATCAGAGTGAGTGGTTTGGATGTGAACTTACCTTTGCATGGCAAGAGTTTTTTACCTCTAGAATCTGAGTGAACAAGTGCATATTTGAAGGGATCACAAATCCTCTATCATTCCAAAGGGGAAATGTAAGGAGAGTGTGTGCCATTACATATGCCTGTGTGAGAGAATGCAGAATCCTTGCACCAGGAGACACACACAAAGGCCTGCACTCAGAATAGATGTACTGATACCAACGTTGACAGGAGTAAGATCTTGTGTGTTTGGCAGCATTATGTTATTTGAACATCACCAGTGATACCTAAGGAGTCAGTCACCTGTTCCAAAAGTCTGTTGGTGTGTGACACACTCAACCCTGACCAACATTATGTTTCCTGAAAAGTGTTTGCATGATGAAACCATGTGCAGAACATGTGTGCATGTGAAAGATATGCACAACATAAAGTTTGCAATGTGTAACTGTGTGCACATGCTGAGTTTGTGTGCTTGTGTTGGACCACAGTTCAAAGGGAGTGTAGTTCCAAACAATGTGTGATCACTGACTGTGTGTGCTGCACCTCATGATGTTTGTTTCCTTCTAACATATATGGAACACAGTATAGTCTACATATTTTCCTGTTAGTGTAAGCAGATGGCTAAATAATAGGCATGGCCACACAGTGCAGCACAGATAGTCTCCCTCCACCCCAACTGTGTCTGCGGGCAAACTGCAAAAAAGGTAATTGTATCTTACAAAACACCTTGGGCCAGATTTACTAAAAAGTGGCACAGCGAGGTGTTGTGCCAAAATTGGCAGTTGCGCGCTGCATCAGTTTAGAAACGCAGGGATGCGCCGTGCTTATTAGAATATGTTGCACCCTTGTGTTCCCTCCTGCGCTGGCGCTAAATTGAGCAGCTTAGCACCAACACAGGCACCCTTACAGCATTGTTAAGGATGTCTGCATTGAGGGGTTTGATTGTTTATGTGTGGGAAGGTGTCTCTTCCTGCACATAAACACTCACTTATGGCGATTTGGCACTTCTGTGTGTGCTGCAAAATGCAGCACACACAGACGTGCCAAAGTGTTATTTTGAAATGATTGTTTATGTGCAGGAAGGAACACCTTCCCGCACATAAACAATCATTTCTGTCATTTTGCTTTTTCTATGCGTGCTGCAGAATGCAACACACATAAAAAAGCAAAAAGCGAGGAGGAGTATAAGTATTCCTCTTCGTTGCACGTTCCTAACACCGTCCCTGTGGTGGAATTCGATTTTGGCCCTGCCTCAGGTTTATGAAAACTCATAAATCTGAGGCAGCATCAAGATACAATGGGTGTTGCTATGGCACACCCGCAACAACACCCATTGCATGCCCCTTCCATGCAAAGGGCTGCATGTGAAGGGGGCGTATTTACAACGTGGCGTTAAGCCACGAAAAGTGGCTTAACACCACCTTTTAAATACAGTGCAGAGCCTTGCGCCACCGGAGCATCACGAAAAGTGATGCTCCAGTAGAACTAGGGGCTCTTAAATATGCCCCTTTTTGCTTTTTGCCCTGTGTGGGGGCTGCATTGGCTGCTAGGACGAATGTAGGCACACTTGTACCATGAGGCAAGGATGCAACTGTTGCATACAGGAACATATGTGACTGTGATGGTGCATCTTTCTGCTAACAATATATGCTGTGAACCATGATGCTTCATCTATGTGGGCTGCTGTTCACAGGACTCAACAACATGCAAAGTAATGAGAAGATGTCAAGCTCTAACTCTATGCAATGTCACTCCTGGGAAGGCAGTACTTACTAAAGCATTTGCAGGTTTGTCCAGTGTCTTCTCTTTGCAAATGCATAGATTACCATCTAATGTGAATGGCTACCCACATGCAAAGGTCAATGAACCTCTCTCAAGAGCAGAGTAATGCTATACAGTGAATTGCTACATATTGTGGCACTCGTTATTAATCACACTTGTCAGGGACACCCAAGCTGGACTTGTTATGCTCAAACGACAGACAAACACATTTGCAAAACACATTTAGCAAGGACATTGTGCATGCGGCACACATATTGTTTCAGACATATATGTCACACAACAGATGTATCTGCCCCACAACATTACATGGTGAAGGTTTCCTAGTTTAGTGTGCTAATTCATGTCTGCCGGACAATCACAGGTGTCATAATGGTCATACACCATATTTATCATATTCATCCAGTTACTCAATAAGATGGATGCCACATAAGCTGATCCAGCCTCAGAAAGCTGACTCAGCCAGTCTCTGTGCTTCCCTGAGTGTGTAATGCATCTATAACACATCTTGTGGTAGGAATCCAGGCAAATGGTCTGAATGCAGATATTGTGGATAATAGGTAATACAATAGTGTTGATCATAGCCATGGTAACTCTATATATTAAACAAAATTCTGCCAAGTAAACAAAATATTGGGAAATATATCTTCACATTAACATATTTATGAGTTACCCAAATAATTATTTTGTCCAAAAATATGTCAACACTAAGAAGGTATACAGCCACACATAGGCACACTTTAGCCACTGATAAAGCACACATCAGAAAAAACAAAGGTGAGGTAAGAAAAAAGTAGCAAGGAAAGTGAGCCCAAGATGTTTCTGCCTGCATTGCACAATTCTCTACAGTGCATCCCAGACAATATGTCAGTTGGGTGGGTCAGAGCCCACTCTTAGAACCATTTGTGCATCGCATTACCCCTGTTGCATGGGTCGTAAGCCATGCATCAATGCCAATGCGTTGAAAACAGTACATTGTGGCTTATGCATTGTGTGTTAATAACGCAATGGCTATTTCTGTACCAATGCGTCATTAAAAGCAACGTATTTGTAAGAAAATGGGAGGGATACACCCAGAAAGTGACACAATGGGTGGGGCAAGCTGCAAACTAGGAAATATGAAGTTACTTTCACTTTCTCTTACTCTCTGTTAGCATGTGGTTGGTGTTTGAGGTGTTTTGAGAGTGAGCCAGTAGATGTATAGCGTTTTGGTCTTGTCAGTGTGTGTTCAGTCCATATTTTGCCTCTGTCTGTTACATAATCATTCCAGGGTCATTGTGTTGTTGTAATATTATTCTTTCTATTGTCAGGAGTTGGTCTTTTTGGAGTTTCCTTGTTGGGGTAGTTAGGTTTTGTTGGGGTTTAGTATTTGGGTGTTGTGTATTTGGGAGGGTGTTGAAATGTCATGGAGGGGTAGGATTTTCAGTGAGGCCGAGTTGGGAGGGCTTATTTGGTTAATAGTGAATTACTTTCCAAGGGTGTTTGCAGCTGGTGGCAGGGAGAGACCGGGCTACTCTGCCAAGGAGAAGAAGGACAGGTGGAGCGTGTGCACTGGCACCATCAAAAAATCTATCGTCCAGATGAAGCACCCATGGGCAGATGTGATATTCCAGCAGGCATATGTAACTGACTACCTTGGACTGGAGATCGGTGAACCGTAGGTAGGTATAATTTTTGGTTACATTTTTGTGATGTACCTTTATCAGTAATGCCAAACATAAACATGTAATGTACCTCATTTGTGGGGGGTTTTCAGTTTGACAAGGTGCAAGATTTACATTAGGATAACATTATATAAGGAGATGTCAGAAATGACTAGGGGATGCTAACAAATTCCCAGAACACACAGAGGTGAAGGTCAAGCTGTGGATCTATTTTGGTAATGCTTGTATGGGTACTCCTCAATGTGTGCTGCATTGTGTTGAAGATGTACACAGATTGCTATGTCTCATGAATATCTACATGTGCAGAACTGTGTATATGTCAGTCCAAATAAACAACATAATACATGCTGAGAAGCCATGCAGCATTACACAAAGTTGGAACATAAAACAGCTCACTACTACTCAACGCTGTATACACCAGTGCCAGTGTACACTTATATGTCTTTTATGATGTTATATAAGGTGTATGTCTGTCCTCCTCCATCATAACTACACTTAGGTAATCCTAGAGTCAAACATGTCACCTATGTTTCATGGTACACTGGAGTCTTAAGTTTTGCTGGCCAATATTACTACGAAGGTCACACCCTTGAGCCATGCTTCAGCTATGTAATGATGGATACATCAAAACCTCTGCATCCAGCCACGTCAGGTCTGCAAGTGGACTAGATGCATTGAATAATCTAGGAATATTAACACATGTGTGTATGAGCTGTTGCATACTTCTGAAATACTGGGATAGCATGTTTTTTTCTTTAGAAATGTAAACACTTGAGAAAGCTATTTTTATAATGCTACGTCCTCATTCATGTCTCCTAGTTAGACATCTTCCATTCACCAGGGGAGAGGTCTACACCTTCTACGACCCCAATGTCACTAGTAAGTGTTATAAGTACATGTATGTACCATTTGGATGCCTGTGTGTGATCTTTGTTATATGTTATATCGTGATGTGTGGTGAGAGGTAAACTCAGCTGCCACCAATTAGCTGACAGTCTATGAATCAGAACAGAACCTGCCCATAGATCCTTTAGTGATGATCAATGACTGAAATATTTGATACTGAAAGGCGTATGTATGTAAGCAGGCCCACAGTAACTAAACACCTACACATTTTTTGGATAGTGGCACATCGATAGTCATGTGGCTTTGGGCACAGTGATCATTATGTGGCACAAACTCTGCATGTGTTCTACAGAAACACATAATATCGTACAACAAATGGCAGAATTGCAGATATTCTGACATCAACATATGTGGTAGCACAGTGATTTCTGTTTTGCTAAGCATGTCTGAGCAGTTGAATATGTTCAAATTTATGCATGACACAGGGGCAGATGATGTGCAGTATTATTACACAGGCACTGCTAACAAACATGGACAGGACAGGTATCATGGAATCAGACTCACACCCTGTGTGAATATGCAACATATTTACCATCAATATGCAGCATAATGGTTTCAGACATGCTGCATGCTTCCACACTGTCCAGATGAGACATTTTAGCTTTCCTGATCATAAGGATGGACTAACATACCTGCTGTGTCATGCATACTATGTTTGTAGAAAACAGAATTGTCCCTATAGCAGTTCAAAAAAGTGAAAGCAGAAAATGTAAACTCATATGACAGTAGCATCAGGGTTGCCATCACAATCTAAGCAAATTTGGATATGGTAGTTGCAGCATATGTTTTGGGTGATGGACCAACATAACCTTAGGTAATGTCTTTGGCCCAGGAAAGACAACACATGACATGGCCACATGTGTGTCTTTTCATGTATTTGTTCGTTATTGTATGGACAGTTAGTTTTCGATGTGTTGGTCTATCCCAAACGTCTGTTGTAATTCAGGCTCAATGGTAGTTGAGCCTCCCTCAGAGTTATGGTGCAAGAGTCCATGAATTATATCAAACCTTTTTTAGGCCAGATGAGTAGTCCAACAAGCATACATGGCACTACTCAAATGCTATATAGACTAAACGATGTATGCATCCGAATGCAGCCTTGGGATGATGTGTGTACATAAGCATGTTTAAGTATGACTCCTAATGATTTTCCCTACATGTCTGAAGGTCGAGATACTTGTTACACATCTGCACAATTGCCTGAGCCTCAATGTTAGTAATGCTCCCTAATCATGGTCTACAGGAGGTGCATGACAACCCCTATCCATTTATTAACTATCGGACACAGAGTAAGTGAAGGCAGCAATGCGTGCAGGCTTATGATTCTCCACATTAGGTCTGCAATGTGCCTGGACTGTATCTCCTTATCCACTTACACTTATGTGGATGATCAATGATCAGCACATTTGCATGATGCAACTCTAAATCACAAATTTGGTGAAACAGGCCCATGTGTCCAATTTTAAATATGGACTGCAACATGAGTGTGATTTTTAGTCCTGTATGATATAGTATTTATGTCATGGTGATTAATGTTACAATTTGTGCACCCACACAGATGGCACCTGACTCAGTTTTCCTGGCTCAATGTGTGGATGTCTACATAATACCAATACATTTTCCATGTATCCATATTTATTGCTGATATTGGTTTGGTCAGAGTCATATGATTGTGTTACAATGTCAGACTATTTTTCACACACATCATTTACATGTACAGCATGTGCTATCTATTTTTTTTTACATTTCTTCCTAGACAACATGACAGCTGTTTAAAACCTGTACTTTTGAGATGCACCGTGATTGTGTCCACTATGTAAGAAATATTTCAAAGGCATACAGGAAGATGCACCAACTATACGAATGTGCAATGGTAGCGGGGTCCTGGGACGTTCCTCGACCAACAACACCTGCCAGTGGCTAGGACAGAGCACGGCCAAGCCATCAACCGGCACCCCAGCCACCAATTCCACCGGCTACCCCTGCAACCACACAGCAGAGACCCACACGGGCCAGGAGGCTTTGCAGATAAGAATTGGTGTTGGTAATACCATGGTGGTGGTAATAAAGGAACTACAGAAGGTCCTCAAAAAACTGGATGGTAGTTGGGAGGAGCAGGCCAGCTTGTGTATGCGCATGGCCGGCTTTGAGGAAGCAATAGAGTAGTTCTCCCAACTTGTTTGAACTTTTTTATTTAGCATGTTTTAATATATTTTTATAATGTCATATTTTAATTTAATAGTTAAAATGTTAGTTAGTTGATAGGATAGATTAAGATAAGGAAGGTTTTAGATTTTTATGATATTTTATAGTTTCTTGTCATTATATATTTTTATTTTTATAGGGTTTAGATTTTAATGTGTAGTTAGTTTATGTATATGTGTAGTTTGTATTGTCTCATTCTATGTGTTATAAGGGGGTGGGGCTGATGTTTAACATGTCATTTGTACTTAGTAGTTAAATTACTGTGGAATAAGTTAAGTTAATGCTAGGTAGTGTTTCGGATAATTAGCTTAGGATAGATAGATGTAGTTAGTTAAGGATGAGTGTAGATATTTTTAGGTAATATATTAAGCAAATACTTTTCGACTTTCACAGCCTCGTAATAATTGCATCAATATGAGTTTCTAGCATTGACTCTGTTGAGTTGAGTACACAATGCGGAGGATTCACACCAAGAATAGAGCAATGCCATGTTGTCTTTATGGCACACTCTCCTGCATGGCACCCAGTGCCGGGGAAACTGTCAGGAAGACCCTAATCACAGAGGTGAAGTGTGAGGCCATTAGTACAGCCGTAACACTACCAACAGTACCTCCTAACTACAGAGGCACTCAAAAATGTGAGTTGGACAAACCAATCTGAGCAAACATACAGTTGAAACATAGCAAAGGCAGGAGTACAGTAACCCCATATCTCTCTCCTGTACCACTAATCACACTGAGATGACTGAGGCAGAGCAAACCACATACTACTGAATTGAATATAAGAGCTGCCACACTGCACTTTATGAGGTGATTGTAATAAACTCAACCACATATCTACCTGACTGCCATTGGAAGTACTGCTGAATCAGCTGAGTCCTGGTGTCCACGTCATCCTCCTTCCCATCTCCATCACTGTCTTCTGTTCCCTATGCTGCCACCGGTGCATTGGAACCCCCTCCTCTTCCAGTAATAGCACATGCCTTCTGACGGCGAAATTGTGCAGCATGCAGCAGGCCATGACTATCTGGCAGACCTTATCAGGGGAGTAGACCAGGGATCCACCGCACATGTGCAGACACCGAAATCTTGCTTTAAGGAGGCCAAATGTCCATTCTTTTACTCTTCTGGTCCTTTCATATGCCTCATTGTAGAGATTGTCAGCCTCGGTCCTCGGATTTCTCACCAGTGTCAATAGCCAGGATAGGTTAGGGTAGCCTGAGTCACCTAGGAATAGTAGAATAACACATAACATATGTACAATACAATAATACAGAGGAAAGGGGAAACAATAGATGCTGTAACAGACAGTGAAAACAAACATCATACCCACCTATGAGCCAGCCTCTCTCTCTGTAGTTGTGCCATCAGGTGTGGGACAATGCTGTTCCTCACAATGTAGGTGTCATGCACAGATCCAGGTAACTTGGTAGTCACTTGTGAGATGTACTGATCAGCGAGGCACATCATCTGCACATTAATAGAATGAAAACCTTTTCTGTTTCTGTATGCCTGGTAATTGATTCTGGGCAACACCAAAGCAATATGGGTACCATCAATGGCCTCAGTCACATGTGGGATGGGCCCCATTGCATAAAAATCTGCCTTAACTGTGGCCAATTCTACACCATGTGGGAATTTGATGTAGCTATCAATGTGTTTGAGCAAGGCAAATAGAACATCCTTCAACACTAAATTGAACAATGGTTGAGACATACCTGCTGCCAAGGCTACTTTCACATGAAGTGACTCAGTGGCCAAAATGTGGAGCACTGAAAGCACTTGTACAATAGTAGGAATTGCATTTGGATGATGATTAGTAGGCATGAGATATGGCTCCAATTGTTCACACAGTTCTCTGAGTGTCACAGTATTCAGACAATAGGTGAGCTGTTCATGTCGTTCTTCCATTGTAGCCAGGTCAACTAGGGGCTGGGATGATGGTGCATTCCTCCACCTCCAGATTGGTCAGTATCTACACATAGCAAAAAATAAAAGTGTAACAAAGAAAATACATATTGAGCACACATTTTATCAATCAATGCTGAAATATCAACCTCACAGGCAACCTATTTGCCATTTATGCTCTGGTTGCTCATTCATACTGACGGACATCTAATACAACCCCCATTCATTATATTGTATGCCTACAGCATCAATGTACAATGAATGGAGACGTGAGGATATGAGTCAAGAAACCATATAGTACATCACAGTTCCCTAGTTTGGAGCAGAGTACTGATTACGATACAAAAGTTGTAAGGCATTATCATTTCGGATGAGTAGATAAGCAGGTAAGCACCTTTTCTGTATAGTAGATGCAACATGGTTGTATGCAGTTGCATGTGTGCATGTAGTATGTCCTTTGAGAGTGTTGTGTCGTGCAACCTTTATGTGCACATAGGCATGTGTCACGTATAGCATGACTGTGAAGTATACAGTACGTAGTCCATTGCTGTAACTGGTTGAGGAGTCTACATAAATGTGTCCTTATCTCTGTGCCTTCCATGCAGGTCAACACCCATCAAAAGAAGGGATTGTAGCGAGCCATTGCCAAGGAAGTGCGGACCGTGGGGGTCCATAGCCTGTGGAACACCTACTGCAGAAAGCGGTGGGAGGACCTGAGACGCGGGCCCGGAAGACCGCAGGGGCCCAGCTGGGGACATCCTTCCAACGAGGGAGGGGTACCGTTGGACACTGAGCCCCCCTACCCATGGCCCGCATACTGGCAGTGGCCTACCCACAGTTGGATAAGCGCTTGAGAGCAGTACTGCAGCCACAAGGGGTTGAGGTCTCACAGTGTTCTTCATGAAGGTACCGAGTTGCATAGTGATTGTATAGTTTGCTAATAGCTAGTGAATGCCTTAGTAACCTCTGGTCAGGTTTGTAGCTGAGTTACTCATTGTAATGATTATTGGTCTGTCTGATAGGTAGTTGTAAGTTACAGACATGGCTACATATGTAGAGGGCTACATCCTGGGACTAAAGTAACTAAAGTGAAAATTGGTGTTGGTGTCTCTTATGTACAGCTGTTTCAACTAGCTATGTGGTATGTCCAGGCAAATGTAGGTTGTTCACGCTCTGTCATGGGGTAAGTGAAGGTGTCCCTAAGTTAACTCCCACACATGGTTTAGGAAATAGTCACAGTCTGCTGCTGTTTCAGTGCAGTGTTGTCAATGGAGGATGGTAGGGGCTTCAAATTGCATCGTCTCTTGTTGTCAGTAGCCATTCATGTGGTCTGGTGTTTGGCACAGCATACTGTATATTGCTTGTGTATTGTTGTAAAGTGTGGCTGATATGTGTCAAAAGTGTGGTAATTGACCCTATGCTCCCTTTCTTTCTCCTCCACTCTCCCTTCTTTTCCTCTTCTGTCCTTGTGTGCATTAAAGTCATCAGGCGAAGGAGAAGGGTCACCGGCGAGTTGAGAGGCTGCAGCCCACATGACCCAGGAGGCAGAGTCTCCCGATGCTGAAGGGACCAGTGTGTTGAAGGGCGAGGGGAGCACCACAGGGGAGACAGGAACTGCTACGTCTGACTCTAATTCTCCCTCCGATTGAAGCTCCCTGGTGGTGCCAGACCCCTCTGGGACTACCCCAGCAACTACATAGTCCACATCCCCGTTACCAGCACCACCCTCCCAGAAGCTCCCCACTGAGTTGCCCACCTAAGAGGGTGGGCCTCTCCTTCGCCGCAGGCACCTCTGCCCCTGCCCCAGTCAGCCCTGCTGCCCTCAATGAGGAGGCTATTGACCTCCTGAGATCCATCTCTGTGGGGCAGTCAACCATGGTAAATGCCAACCAGGGGCTGGCATCACAGATGCCACAAAGCAATGCCTACCTGGAAGGCATTCACTGTGCGTTGGCTGGCCTACAGAGATTGTTTCAGGCTCTAGCCTCTTCTTTGACGGCAGCCAGTGTCCCTACTTCTTCCGCACCCCTCCAGCTACCTATGCCCGGTCCCAGAGCCCTCTCCCCCAACCCATCACAAGCACACCATCAGACCTGCATGCACCCAAGACGATAGACAAGACGCGCAAAGACAAACACAAGCACCACAGGTCACATCACAAGCATACACACAACGAACACACACCAGAAAACACAATAATAGCCACTGTCTCCCCACCACCTCTTCCCTCACAGTCACATCACCACTCAGACCTGCCAGCATTGCATCCTCACTCCCAGATCCAACCACAAGTTCAGCCTTGCCAACAGTAACCACCACAGCAGACACGCAGACATGCACCCCATACACTACATCTGCACTGACTGCCACCACCATCACACCCACATGCTACACACCCACCTTACTTGTAAACACCACCTCAAATTACATTTACACAATCTGCCTATCTTCTCCCAGCCTCTTTCCCCCCCTCCCAAGACACATAAACGTCCCCACTCACCCACCAAACAGTCATCCACCTCACACATGCACACTTTGCATACACCTACATCCAAGTCCAGCACACCTATACATCTTACAACCATTACCTCTACCTCCACTCCCAAACCTCTACCCACAATCCACCCCACTGTACCTAAAAAACTTTTCCTTGCTCGCCTTGACCTGTTCCCTCCTCCAGCCCAACCCCATGTTGTACCTAAGTATCACATTCTCCTCCCCCAGCCTTTTCCCTCCAGCTTCCAGTCCTCCCATGGACCCCTTAGTGTTTCCCCTAGCTAAAAGGCCCCCTCTAAGACAAAAACTGTACCCCCTTCCACCCCCTTTCTCCAAACCCACTCCCCTGTCATCTAAACCTGAGCCCAAACCCCCACCTCCTCCCAAAGCAAAGCCCAAGGTCCCCCCTTCCAAACATAAACCCCGCCACCATCCCCAGCCCCTGAACCCTGAGGTACCTGCCTGCCCCATAGATGTCCCTGCCCAGTGGAGGCCATGAGGCTGTCAGGAGTCAAGTTGGGGCAACATCATGCCCATGTGTGCATACTGCACTTGTTGGACTGGCCAATGGCCTAATCTTGTATATAGTTTTATATTTTATTCATATCCTTCTCACCTTCTAATACATCTGCCCAACTGATGACGTTGTTGTCGATTTCAGTGATTTGTCTGGCCTTTCATTTTGTGGGATTATGTTATTTCTGTTTTTTTAGCTGTTTTTCATCCATGTGTGTGCCATGTGTGTTGGGAGTGGTGTGTAAGTTTTGGTTGTGGCTGTCTGTGATTTGTGTGTGCATGTGTATTTGTGGCTGTGTGTGTGTATCGGGACGGGTGTTTGTGTACATGTGTATATGTGTGTCCTAGACCGTGGCGTATGTGTGTGTTGCGTGTGGGTGTGTAACTCTCGCTTTCCCTCCCTTTTGTGCTAGACAGCTGTACTCATGGTTGTCTTCTTTGTCGTCGTCACTGTTCCTGTACTTGAATTGCATGGTAGAGCATTGGGAAGACATCCAGTTCTGGTTTTCATGCCGGCCGCGGACTGGTCTGTGTCCCTGGAGGTGAGTGTCACCTTATATACTGCTTGTTTCCATCAGGCTTTCGTGGCGGTTGGTCCGCCCTGGAAATCATGGAGGTCTGCTGACTTGTAATATGGTGGGCAGTGTAATGCCTTTCGCCTCTGAAATGCACCGTGATCGTGTCCACCATGTAAGAAATATTTCAAATGCACACAGGAAGATGCACAAATTTTACCATGCATATGCAGCGGGCCCAGGGACGTTCTTCGACCAACAACAACTGCAATGCCCACATCTGCCAGTAGCCAGGACAGAGCAGGGCCAAGCCATTAACCAGAAACACAGCCACCAATTTATCAGTTACCCCTGCAGCCACACAGCAGAGACCCATAGGGACCAGGAGGCTTTGCAGATTGAAACTGGCATTCCACTACTCCATACTAAAGGAACTGCGAAAGGTTAACAAAAAACTGGATGATAGTCGGGAGGAGCAGGCCAACTTGAGTATGCCCATGACTGACCTTCAGGAAGTAATAGAGCAGCTCTCCCAACTTGTTTGAACTTTTGTATTTAGCATGTTTTATTATATTTTTATATTGTAGTATTTTAATAGTTAAGATGTTAGTTTGTAAGTTGATAGGATAGATTTTGATAAGGAAGGTTTTACATTTTTATGATATTTTATAGTTTCTTGTCTTTGTATATTTTTATGTTTATGGGGTTTAGATTTTAATGTGTAGTTAGTTTATGTATAGGTGTAGTTTGTATTGTGTCACTCTGTGTGATAAGGTGGTGGGGGCTGATTTTGAACATGTCATTTCTGCTTAGTAGTTAAATAATGTAGGATAAGTTAAGTTAGTGCTAGGTAGTGTTTAGGATACTTAGCTTAGGAAACATAGATGTAGTTAGTTAAGGATAAGTGTGGATATTTTTTAGGTTAGGTATTATAGTTTAGGTAGGTTTAGTTTTGTAACATTGAGATATATTTAGTAAATACTTTCCTACTTTCACAACCACATAATTATTGCATCAATATGAGTTTCTAGCATTGACTATGCTGAGTTGAGTACATGATGCTGTTATTACCCTTCTGGCTTTAAATGTGATTTTGTAAGACGACTATGGTCAACAGGTAGGGTATGCAACATATAAATCACTTTAGGATTATTTGACAATCTCAGTTCATTGTATGTGGCTACTGTAGGAAGCTGGCTCTGTATATACTATCAAAATGAGATTTAGGGGCCCATGTATGTACCATTTTTCCTGTCGCAAACGGCCCGGTTTGCAGAATCGGACCATTTGCGACAGGAACAAATCATTTTGTTTTGTACAGACCTTATTTTGCGATTTGGTAATCTATTTACCGAATTGCAAAATAGGTTTGCGAGTCGCAATTAGGAAGGGGAGTTACCGTCCTAATTGCGAGTTGCAGCGCGATGTCGCATTGTTTTGTGACCGTGAATGCGGTCACAAAACAATCGCAGTTATCACCAGTTTCAAACTGGTGCAAACCCATTCGCAAACGGGAAGGGGTCCCCATGGAACCCCTTCCCTTTGTGAATAGCAGCAAAAATATTTTTCCAGAGCAGGCAGTGGTCAAAAAGGACCACTGCCTGCTCTGAAAAAATAAAACGAAAACTTTTAATTTTGTTTTTTTAAATGCATCTTGTTTTCCTTTAAGGAAAACGGGCTGCATTTAAAAAAAAAAAAAAAAACAGCTTTATTTAAATGCAGTCACAGACATGGTGGTCTGCTGTCTTCAGCAGGCCACCATCCCTGTGAGGGCCGAAATTCCCAATGGGGTCACAAATTGCGACCTACCTCATGAATATTCATGAGGTAGGTCATTTGCGACCCCATTGCGAATCGCAAACAGTGTAAAGTACACTGTTGTACATAAGGTTTTGCGGCTCGCAATTTGCGACTTGCCAAAGAGTCGCAAAACTCGGGGTCGTACATCTGGTCCATAGCGTGCACAGAGTCCAGGGGTTCCCCACAGGCTTAACAGAGGCTAAAGTAGATATTACTAATGCTGTCTTTTGTGATAGTGTGGTCAAGCAGGTAGGCTCATCAGAAGGTAGTGCAAAGCATTTGTTGAACACACACATACAAAAGATGAAGGACAAACTCAATGACAACTCCAGACCAATGATTTTTATGTATCAAAAATATATTTTCCTAATTTATTTTTAGAGCTACAAGATTCAAGTTGCAGGTAAGTACTTCAATAGATTCGTATTTCACACATGTATCAACAGTACTTTGTTTGAAATCAATACATATACAGTTTTTGAAAAATTGGCAATTATCTATTTTAAAAATGTACACTGCAATTTTCAGAACAGTTCCTGGGGGGAAGAAATGTTAGTTTGATTTGCAGGTAAGTACAACACTTACAGTTTCAGTCACCGGGTTTTAAGAAGTTCACCGTTTTGGGTTCAAGTTAACCCCAAACACCAACCACTACCAGCACCAGCAACACGGGGCCGGCCGGGTGCAGAGGTCAAAGATGAGCAAATTTAACGTGGGCTCCTATGGAGACAGGGGGTACTCGGAATCAGGCCTGCCTACAGGTACGTGTCGCGGCTCGGAGGGGAGACCAGGGGGAATTGAAGGAGTACTACACGGGCCACAAGTAGGCACCAAACACACACCCTCAGCGGCACAGGGTTTTCTCTCAGGGTGCCATGCCCACAAACCACTGCCTGTGGCATAGATTAGTCACCCCTCTAGCAGGCCTTACAACCCTAAGGCAGGGTGCATTATGCCACAGGTGAGGGCATAGCTGAATGAGCAATATGCCCTTACAGTGTCTAAGTCCATTCTTAGACATTTTAAGTGCAGTGTAGCCATACGGAGGTTATGGTCTGGGAGTTTGTCATTACGAACTTCACAGTTCCATAATGGCTTCACTGAATACTGGGAAGTTTGATATCAAACTGATCAGCACAATAAACCCTCACTGTGCCACTGTGGGATTTATTTAAAAATGCACACAGAGGGCATTTTAGAGATGCCCTGTGTATGTTAGCCACACTACTAGTGTAGGACTGATCGGTCTGTGCCAGCCTGCCACTTTCAGACAAGTTTCTGACCACATGGGGTGAGAGCCTTTGTGCTCTTGGTGGTCAGAAACAAAGTCTGTCCTGGGTGGAGGTGCTTCACACCTCCCCACTACAGGAACTGTAACACCAGGCGGTGAGCCTCAAAGGCTCAGGCCACAGATCACAGTGCCCCAGGGCCCTTCAGCTAGTGGAGTTGCCTGCCCCCCAGACAAAGCCCAACTTTTGATGGCAAGTCCGGTGGGAAAATTAGGGAAAACAGGGAGGAGTGACCACTCCAGCCAGGACCACCTCTAAGGTATCCGAAGCTGAGGTGACCCCCCTCCCTGCAGAATCCTCCATCCTTTTTTGGAGGACAGGGGCCAATAGGATTAGGTTGATGCCCCCCTCCCCAAAGGGAGTGGACACAAGGAGGGCGTAGCCACCCTCAGTGACAGTAGCCATTGGCTACTGCCCTCTCACCCCTAAAACGCCCCTAAATCTATGATTTAAGGGTCTCCCTGAACCAAGCTCACCAGATTCCAGGCAACCTACAAGAAGAAGGCTTAGCTGAAAATCACAGCAGAGAAGAAGAAAGATGACAACTGCTTTGGCCCCAGCCCTACCGGCCTGTCTCCTGCTTCAAAGAACCTGCAAAAGAACAGTGATGCATCCAGCGGGACCAGTGACCTCTGCCAAGCTCCATTGGACTGCCCTGCACCCAAAAGGTCCAAGAACTCCAGAGAACAGCGACCCTGTCTAAGAAAAACCAACTACCAAGGACTCCTACCTCACTCCGGATGCATGAGTCCTGACCACGCTGCACCCAATGCCCACGGGCCGTGTCCAGACGGTCCACCCAGCAAGAGCGGGACCCCAGGCGATTGCGAGCAAGTGCCCACCCTGGGTTGACCTCTCCACCCCTCCACGATGACGCTTGCAGAGGAAATCCCGAGGACCCCTGACCGCGAAGCTCCGGATGAAGATATCCAACGCCTAAAGACACACTGCACCTGCAGCCCCCAGACCTTGGAGAAACCGATACCCAGTACAGCTACATTCAGCAGGCGACCATCCTCCCTGTCCAACTGGTGGTGTGCCTGAGACACCCTCCCTGGACCTCACCTGCAGCCTCCGAGTGACCCCCGGTCCCCTCATAGACCAGCATTAGAAGCCCGATGCCCTGTTTGCATCCTGCACCCAGCCTCCCCTGTGCCGCTGAGGACTTCAAACCGCTGTTTTCACATTTAGGGCCTCATTACGACTTTGACAGTCGGACCACTAGAACGCCATAGTGGCGGCCACCAAAAGACTGCTATGTTTGCAGCCATACAGACCACCATATTACGAGTTACAGAGGCAGGACAGACAAAACCCAGCCAAAACAACAACACCGCCAGTATGTTGGAGGGTGGGAAATAGGTGGTAAGACCACTAGCACCGACAGCCTGTCAACCAACCATTGCAGTGGCGATCATGTTGTGGCGGTCCTCCAATGGAGGTCCGAAACACGGTGGCTCACAGCCACCACAGTAATACACAACACCACATTGGATGATTTTAAAAACAACACAGCTGACACACATGCACACCCCAACACCTACAAACCGCACTATAAAACACACCCCTTGACATACCACAATCCTTTGCAACTCCCACGCAAAATACACCATCCAGCATGCCCCAAAACAAGAACATTCCCAATTTAATTGGCAACCCCCCATCTCTCAGTGAGCAAATCTCCCACACCATCAACACACCCACATCACACCCATTTGCACCCCTCCATTCCATTCACCACTAGTAATCCTTCTCAATTCCCAGCACCTATCTTTATCATTGATTATTGCATTTCACCACCATGTTACCCCAGAATCCCCATTTCACAGAAGATGAGTTAAGAGTCATGGTGGATGAAATCATTAGAGTAGAGCCACATCTATTTGGAGCCCAAGTTCAGCACACTACTATCACAAGGAAAATGGAAATGTGGCAAATGATAGTTGACAGAGTGAATTATGTAGACCCACCCTGTGCACTAGGGATGACCTCAGGAAGAGGTGGCACGACCTCAGAAGGAAGGTCCGTTCTATGGCCTCCAGGTACCAGCTGCATTTCCAGAAGACTGGCGGTGGGCCCCCACATCCTCCCTTACAACTAACAGCATGGAAGGAGAAGGTTTTTGCCATCCTGCATCCTGAGGGCTTGCCAGGAATACCTGGGGAGTGGAGTCGGGTAATCACAACAATAAACATGGCATCAAAATGTTATGGCATGCATGCACACTGCTCATATTTTGCCACCCTCACTGTCACCCCACTCAACAGCCCAGTGTCCACCTGTCCACAGACCACTGTCTGGCCTCCAACATGTGATTCAGATCTTGGTACACTCTGTGATGTGGATAAACACATAGATCCATCTTGAGCAGCTATGCCAAGATGCCAAAAATGACGACAGGAAGGACAGCTCAAACTGTGTACCATAAAACATTAAAGACAGATCAAAGGCACCAAAACGCATCACCACCTTGAGTGATCATCTACTAAGAATAATGCAATGCGAGCATCCTGTGGCAAGGAATAAAAGGGTCCTAAAGTATCAAAAGTAACTTTTTTCCTTAGTCATCCTGGCCAGGAAAGAGGTTGAAGAGGAGCATGCACAATATTTAGCATTCTTTTACTGTGGGCACACATCTCACATTCTCTTGCAAACTTGTCTGCCATCCTATCTGAACCCAGCCATCAACAATAGGTTCTAATAAGTCTATTCATGGAGGACATACCTGGATGACATTTGTGAGCTAACAATAAAATGGTTATTACCTTTGGATGGAATCAGCTTAACTTCCTCAAATGACGTTTCTTTCCACTTCCAATTCCCTCCTCATTTTCCAAAATCATAAAAATTCCCTTGCAATCTTTTTCAGGCCATCCTACCCTCACACATCTCATCACTGCCTGCAGCAGTTCATCATTATTCACACGCTCTACCCATTTTTCTTCTTCCATGCTACAGAATTTATCTGAAACGATTTCAGATATATTAGCTCTCACATCTATTTCAACTCTTTCCTCAGCTTTGTTGTTAAGAGTACATGGCAGCCTGGACAAACAATCCGCAGTCGTATTACTTTTACAAGGTACAAACTCAATCTTAAAAATGTACCCTTTAAGCCTTGATGTTAATCTAGTGATGTGTGCAGTGGCATTCTAACCTCCTCGAGGTTATAAAAATCCCACTAGAGGCTTGTGATTTGTTTTCAAAATAAACTGTGAACCCCAGATATAATTCAGAAATGTTAAAAGGCCCAGACTCACACCACCTACTTCTTCTCCATAACTGCATACTGTTGGTGTCATTAAGAGGCCTAGAGGCAAAAGCATCATTTCACACCTCTTTCCGAAACTTTGATGATACTATTCCTCATAGCCCATTCATATTGGCATCCACAGTGATGATACATTCCTTCAGTATGCATACAACTCAACTTCATTTATATTCTGTAGCTGTTGACATGCACCACAATATTATCAGTTAATGCTCCAATGTCAATATATAATCTTAAACTGTTGTCAGGCTTAAGTGTGAAAATTATAAGAGACACCCAAACAGATGACTCTACGTCTTCAATGATACCCTCATTCACCATCCCAAGTCACATTTGCTTTAATACTTGTCTTGTATTTATTGGTACACCTCTAGGTTTTTCTTTAACTGCTTTGGTACTCCTCCTGAATTTAATTATGTGGGAATAACCTTCCAGTGTAGCCACTTTCTCAGTGAAAGGTTTGGGGAATTGCAAAGTTATCTGACTCTTCTCACAAGCATCTACAACAAACACAACTGGCTCCTTTCTTCTAAGATTCAAAATTATACCTAATTTCCGTTGATCGTTCCATCCTAAAACATTCACACATTTAGGAGCCACATACTGTTTAATCTGATCAATCCTATTTTTGAAAGTAATCAGTACTTCAACATTCCCTACAATATCTATCATAGTACCATCAAAACCTTACGCAATAATATCAGACTTTTCCAGCTCATCCAACTTCCACACATAGTCATATCTCTTTAAGACATCATTTTGTGTGATTATGGTCCATAGAGACTGTTAGTGACTGTGAATCCACCATCAATTTCAAATCTTTCCTATGGATTCTATCATTGCACTTGGGAGGAACTCCCACTTCTCATTTTCTCATAAGAATAACTTTCACTGATAAAATAACTCCATTGTCTATCTCATTCTCACACTATGTTCTCACTCACACGTCCCACACTTTAAATATGGTCATGCATTAACATAGGAAATTTAACTTTTTTGGAAAGGAATGTTTTTCTTTCAGTCTTTGCAAATATATATGAGCAAAGTGTTCCATTCAACTTAAATTCTTACAGTCCTTTCCTAATTCAGGGCATTGTGGAAAAGAAGTAAAGTGACTAGACCTTCTACATCTAAAACATACCAATGACTTCCCAGATGTCTTTCCCTGTTGAAAAGTACATGAATTACCAATGCTTAGGGTACATACTTCTTCACCCCCACTTGTGCACATCTTCTTACCACAGAATACAGACATCGTCCACCTTTCACATTGTTCTAAGGCCTTGGCTGTATTTATGACATCTTGTGACTTTGGATTACCCAACACTCAGACCCATTCTTGAATGTTCCTGCTTTTAACATGAACAATAATCTTATCTTTAATCATCTCATCAGACAGTCCCGAAATTACAATTCAAGGAAAGACCTCTCATAGCTGTGAGGAATTCATCAAATGTTTCCTCATCCTTCTGGGCTCTTGTGTAAAATCTAAATCTATTTAGTGCTATACTTGAAATGATTTTGAATATATACTCCATTCTTAACAATGTCTGTTCAAAGACATCAATGTCTTCTTGACCTTCCTAGAGTATAACATGCAGTGAATTTCTGAAGACATGTTGTCCTTCTGAACCTAAACAGTGTATTAAAATGCTCTTTTCCCTTTCTGGGGACATCCTGTCACCTTAATGGCTTTCATATAGGTAAGAAATTCCTCCTTCTAACAAATCAGTGGATCACCTTTATGGTGTACAAATGTTACTGTAGGTTCAAATAGCATATTTCCAAAATAAATTTAAATGTAGACAATATCATGCAATGTTAATAAATGGTGTTTGCCAATAAAGTATGTTTCTGAGTAGAGGTTTTCATATGTTAGCATATCCACTTCAAAGTACTCGACGAGAGAAGCAGGTAATACACCACAGTTCTGTGAGGTGCAATATAGCTGTCCATGCAGTAAACTTCCTTTGCCTAATAATTGGCTGGGACACATCCAGGCACAATCCAAAATGGCACTGATGCTAACGCATGCAGAGTATAACATAGCGTGGTGATGTGTACCACATCACGCCAAACCCCTGTGCAGCAAAGCAGAACTGTGAATCAACAGAATTCAGCTCAGTGGAGTCGAACTCGCATGCAGCAAGAATCAAAAAATGTGGCAAGATATGTTAACAACACCTTAATTGACTCATTCAAAGAATGGTAAAAAGACTGCATCCTAAGATGTGTTAATATAAGCATCCACATGTGGAAAGTACTCCCTTGGGAAGGAAACGTTCCCACAAAGAGAAATTCCAGCGGACTCCAAGAAGAAAGTACCTCACCTCTGCTACAAAACGTTGCAGGAACTTCTCCACTCATCACAATTTGTTGTAAAGGAGTATCCATGCAGATTAAGAGAAACTGGATTTATTGATGCAGCACTGTACCTTCGCTAGCAAAGACAAGTTAAACTACAGAGCTGTATTCAAGAGTCCAACATAGATGCCACATGCAAAGTATGTGTTTGAACTAAAACACAACACAAAAGAGACAGTGGCACAAGAAGATCTAACAGCTGCCTATACACAACGTGCAGCCTCTCTAGTGTTGCTCTATAACGTGTTTTTAATAAACAGACAACGAGGTTTACAGTGCCCCACTGATTTCGCAGGATCTCACGTGTGTTCTCGATGCGGCTAAAGCAAATATTGTCTCAATCTGCGATGGGCCATGATCTGGGGAGCCAAGTTAGCAATTTATCTGCTTAAAATTGATTGTTTTGTTGCTTTTGGCCTTTAAAACAGAAAATAATTGCTTTGTAGAAATATTGCATATTAAACCCACGCATTTATATACTAGATGAAAGTGTTTCTGCACTAGCCTGCACAACAAAGGAACATTTTGAAGCATGGTGTGATCTTTGTGGGTGACATTTATAGTAAAATCTTCAATTATTTATAATGTGTCAAACTTATTTGGAATTCAAAGGACCTTCCGCGCATACACAACATAAAATAAAATAATTACTATGCATGCCGTAGGACCTCAGAATTCAGTTCACCTGCAACTTCATAAATATTTTTCCACATTCTTCCACTTATAGATGCAAGTGGAGCTGCAAAACATCCACTGCAAGTTGGCCAATAAGTAACAGTAGATCAAGAGTGCCACTAAGGAACAAGCATTGGCAAAGTGAATAGGTCTCACCCATGAAATCTATTGGTTTAGCCATAGCTTGCTTTTTCCTTTAGATGTCACTATGCATTTGCCCAAATGCATGGTGGCCCTGTTTGTATATTTTT
Organism: Pleurodeles waltl; assembly: GCF_031143425.1. Classification (NCBI taxonomy): domain Eukaryota; kingdom Metazoa; phylum Chordata; class Amphibia; order Caudata; family Salamandridae; genus Pleurodeles; species Pleurodeles waltl. The sequence continues at coordinate 1,780,255,274 of NC_090440.1, read as the reverse complement.
TAATGAATTAACAGTAGAATCGTTTAAAGATGGCCATTGTGCAAGCACACACATGGAAAGTGGCAATCTTTGAACTAGTTTCCTTTTACTTTAAGAAAATTCAGAACGAAATGGATGTTGTGTTTATTTATCCCTGTGCTGCAGCCATCTGTGAATTATTTTCATCAAAGCAAAATAAACCTAATTTAAAGGTGTGCACCATGCACGTGCAAGCACACACAGTGGATATCTTTACATTTTGATTTTTATTGATTTTAATTAATTATAGAATGGTGAATTGTTAAAAATCATGCGCAAAATACCATTCAAATGGGGATAACTGAGCAGTCTAGTAGCAGTCTGCAGCTTGTACCCTCTCAGAAAAGTGTTAAAAAGTTAAATAAATAAAAGTAAGTGGGGAGGATGGGGAAGAGAGCACAGAAAGAGATGTATTCTAGTGGGGTACTCAAAGAATAAGGAAAAATGCTCCTTCACATAGGGACTGGAAGAATACAACTTAACAATCAAAACATAGTAAGGACAAAATGCTCCATTAGTGGGATGATTGGGAGGAAAGCGATAAAATCAGGAGCACAAAACTGATACAGGCAAAGCGCCAGCAAATCACAAGCAAGTGGTGGTCATAGGTGTGTTGACCTCACACAAATTAAATAAAAATAGGGTCTATCAAGGTTGTGTGGGGCTCAGTCACCCAGAGTGTGTTGACCACAGGACTAGGCAGCAGGCTGTGTACAGTGGGAATTGCCTGTGGTGAGTTGGATGCAGAACCTGGCAGCAGTCCAGGCCCTGCAGCCAATCCATGTTGTAGGTGGTCACCCATGGTTACACTGGTGCAGGGAAATCTGGCATGGGATGTATGATGAAAAAACAAATTTTACTGAAAAAAGGGTCATGTTAGGCGATAGTTAGCTATGGTTTTAACTCTTTATTAAATTACAACAATCACATTAAAAGCACTCCTCATGCGGTCAGGAAAATATTCTGCTCTGGTGAAGGGGTGTTTAACAAATCTTTAAGCACATTTTTTAAATAAATGTTTTGAAGAATTAATTAAGTAGCAAGCTCTGGAAATTAAGATGATCCTGGGCTGCAGTTGTAGTAAGATGAGCCTATTCACAGGCATTTACACAAAGATAATAAACAATCAAATGCAAGCAGCAGCACCTTTTCTAAAGTAGCCTTGATGCTATACATGGAAACAATTCAGCAATCATACAGATGTAGAAAATGTCAGTATCCCTTGTTTATAGAACGGTTTCCTCACTACCAGACATCATATTGACAAAGGCCAGGTGTTTGTGGAAGTCTGGGTTAGGAGTCTGGGTTTGAAGACACTATCTGTGAGGATATGAATCACATAGATCAATCCCAATTGGGTGATTTGCAATTATCTACTTCTCAGAAAGTCTTTGAGAACCCAGTTGCAACCACTGCTTACATCTTTTTCCGATGTTTATATGGCAGACATGTATTTGTAAATTTATAGGTATAGAAAAATGTCAATTTCTGTGCATAATCCAGTTTCCAATGTGTCTGACTTCAGGCGCACTGTGCCTGTTCTATTGTAGCCACATACCTAAAAAAGTGCGTATACAAGATGGGCAACAAGCCTGGATGATTCTTGTCATAAAACAATAAGAAACGATTCGTTTGCAGCATGACTCGATATAAACACGTGAAAATGTCAACAGGAATGTTCACATTGCATTCCCAATTGTATCAGGAGCCCTAACCACCAACTCTATTTTTGTGCACACCTTGTAAAAAAGGTATGGAAATTAAGAACCTAGAGGATAATGTAGCCCACTCATTAGCGAAATCAATAACTACTAAGAACGGTCCATACCTAGCAGGCACCAAGGACTGTGAGATGGGTGCAGGACATGGCCAGCATTCATCACCTGTACCCAGAGGCCCTAATCAGCAGACACCGGGAACAGGTTGACTCAGCAGAGCTGGTTGATGTTAGACATATTCTGACCTCAGAAGCCATGCCATGCATGGTTTTAGGGAAGGGACACTGACTTCACGTCATGGATAAATAACACTGTGTGTGACCAGAACTGGACAGACATGGTCAAAGCTATACCCTGCTAGCTCTGGTGTCTGTACCAGGTCCACTTCGCATGGCTGAAGGCAATGTCCTGCTGGCACTGGGGAAAGAGTAGCCGGTCCAGTGCATGATTAAAGGCCTCATCCAGAGTGCTGTGGAGGCAAGGCTCCGGGTGCAATGCATGCCAAAGGCAACTCGCTAAACTCATATCTTTTTGGGCATGACCATAGATAAAGATTGTACCTGGCATGCTATGAATGCATGGGTAATGGTTGCCGGGAATATCCAACAGACACACATTATAACAAAGTTAAGTTGGCCACAGCTTTTAGCTAAATCTTGTGGACTCTATGGGCAAGTTAAATGGTTGCAGGAGGTGCTCAAAGGCAATGCCCTAACACTAGTGCCATTTGGGCCTGACCAAAGGATGTATCTTGCAGGCTCTGTAGATGGGGCAAATGAGCACAACATATGGTAGAACACCATAGCAAGAGCGCTCTGAGCATTGTAAAGGGAAACTGGGCACTTGGCAGAAGCTGTGCCTAAATGGTACTAATGCGACATGTAGAAGCAAACTATAGATATTTGCCTAAAAATATCATACTCAAACCTCAAAATATTCATTGAAAAAAACCTTCATTTCCAAGATTTGTGGGTCCCTATTTATAATAGTAAATATCCCCATTTAAAAAATCTCTTACAAAACTTCAGTTGGAAGAAATGTATATTTACAATCTGAAACCGAAATGCCACTGAAATTATTACGTTAGTCTTAGCTTACCAGCCATCAAACTGTGAGTGCACAAATGGCATCATGTGGCATCATCAATGACATCACTTAGATATGGTCTGCACAGTTTCTGGCTTCCAGTCATGCAATGTACCAATTGGCAGCATAATTAGACATAAAAGCACATGAATATTTATATGAAGTAATGTTTGCTTTCTCATTTCGATATGACCATCTGCTTCTTAAATTACAAAAAGTGTTTTCTCTCGGGAAATAAGCACAAATTGTTCTAAATGTCTTCATTTGCATAAAATAAAAGGTCCAGCTCCGTCTAGAGGCCTGAGAGTTGCCATCCACATAAAAAATGATGTGATCTGCGCCAGTGTCATGAACAGCTGCGCTGGCTCAGCAGAGAGCTGAGCACCTTTTTGAGTTCCCAGTGTTTAATGATGATCCATATAACTTTGAATTCCTCCGAGTCAATGCATGAATTATTGTCACCACTCAGTTAACTTTGATGAACTACACAACCAAAATTGTCCATTTAAAAAATCTGTTGCAGAAATATTAGTAATTACTTCAGTGCGGCGTTTTTAACAGTCCTTAAAAACAGTGAGTGGGTTAAGGTGTCCTACTTTAAGGTATTCTGTCTCACTAAATGATAATCGTACCAGGGGTGGCTCCTTCGCAATGACAAAGGAACGTCGCCCCCTTCCCCCAGGCTAGTCCAGGAGCTGAAAGATAAAACAATATTTCTTTATTGTTTTATCTTTCAGCTGCTGGTTCAGCCAACAGCATGTGAACGGAGGGGCGGGCTGGGCCACAAGAGGTGGAAGGGGGAGGAGGAGAGAGTGCACCAAAGTGCGCATGTGTATTTGGCCGGCCTGATGTTTGGCCGGCCGTCTCAAGCCGGCCAAACACACATGCACACTTAAGCTTCTCCAACCCGGCTGTGTTGAACACCTGGGCTGGAGAAAGTGCACAGACTCCAGGGTTGTGTCTGGGCAGCAGTCCAAGCCGCTCAGACCAATCTTGACACTGCTTTCATGCTAGTTTTAGCATGAAAGCAGCACCAGGATTGCTGGGGAACCTGTGCTGGTGTCCCAGTGAATGCTGCAACACCAGAAGAGGATCGAGGCGGCAGGTGGCAAGAGGCAGCGATGGGAAGAGATGTGTTGTAAAAAATTATTTTGTATTTCCTCTCCCGTCCGTCCCCGTCTTCCCCCTCGCCCGCCCCTCCCTTTGAGATTTGCGGCAGCCGCCGCTGAATTGCACACCACTTTATGACTATGCTGTCATACTGAGAACAAAAACTAACTTCTTTAGATGGATAGCAAAATGTCCTAAATATTCGTAGCATGCTGCAAAGACTATAATACATGGACAACTAGAATAAAAAGCAGGTCATATATCAAAAATGTGATTTCAATGAGAATTAAATTAGGGGCCAAATAATGGATTGTATCTTGTCAAGAGAAATCCCAGTAAACTTCAGCAGGACGAACTGCACCTCCTTTGCTTAGCACTACAACATCATAAGGTGAAACAATAATTATCATAACACTTTTTTTTGCCTGGAATATAAGTATTTATTGCCTTAATTCGGTGGTCCTCAACCTGTGATCCAAGGACTGCTCAGGGTCCGCGTGGCTTACTCAGGGCGGTCCGCAACGGTTTTACAAAATTAAATAAATGAATCAATTAAAGGTAATAAAGTATGTACAAATAAAGAAGTCACATTGAAAATATGAAAGATTTTTCTGTATTTGATTGTGATTTGCACAAAATATTTAAATATTTGAACATTTCCTTGGTGTATACTCGGTTTTGTATTTCTGTGTACTGTTTGACGAATCATAGAAATTGCTTTGGTCGGAGGTCCGGCTTCCAGTAATGACTCAGTAGGGGTCCCCGGATCCAGTAATGGCTCAGTGGGGGTCCCCGGATTCAGTAATGGCTCAGAAGGGGTCCCCGGATTCCAGTAATGGCTCAGTGGGGTCCACAGAAGTCAAAAGGTGAAGAACCATCGCCTTGATTCAATAAACGTATTATTATATTTAACGAACCATTGACCAGGTTTACCAAAGACTGTACTGGTGGTCGGGCGACGCTGAACAACTCTAATAATAGCGAGGACTAATTTTTCCAAGGAACTGCTATTTTGTTTGCGGGAGAATAAATCAGCACCATTACTCCCTTTTGTGTGTAAAAGGCCGCTTTATTGGAAACAGGTGCACTCACAATTTACTTCCCTTGGCCTTGCGCCTTACAAAACTAAAGCCTTGCTATACATAATCACTCCTATCAAACCACTCCTCCCCCTTCCCCCCCTTGAACTTGCCGCTATTAGACCAGTCCTCCTTTCCTCCTGCTCCTGTTTAATCAGTCTAGTACCTTAAAAGTCAGTTGCTAGCGTCTTGAGCGTGCAAGTCTCAATCCCCTAAAACTCCATGTTATCTTCGTAGCCCTGCTACTGTCCACCCTCGTCCAATATGCAATTGTCTTGTCATATTTCCTTCCCATTCATTCTCGTCTGTCATGTGCCCGTTCTCTGTCTCCGCCACCAGAAAAGGAGAGGGGACGGCCGCCAGGGAAACCCCCTCTCCTTTTCTGCCCCCCCAACATAAACGTTTTTGCTCAGCAATGCGCCTATGATTCCTTAAATAGAGACCGTAAAACTTCTTTTGATTGGAGCAGGTACAATTCCATGCCCACGAAGGACAGGTGTATGCCATCGCCCCTGAAGAATTCTTTGTCTTCAAACCGAATATCAGTATGCTCTAAGTACGTGAACCCTTGCTCTGCACAATAAGTACGCATCTCCTTATTTATTTTTCTCCTTGCTCTTTCGATTGCCCCTGGCTTCGTCGCTCCCCTCCATACTTGCCGAGGGACAAACGGCCTCCAAACTGCATGGCAATCCTGCCACTGCTGCCGCACGACACCTAAATCCTGCTTCATGTGTCGCAAAATATCCAAACCTGTCCTCCTAACCAAATCATTTTCCCCCAGATGCACTAACAGAACATCCGGGCAAAAACCCCTGCCTTTAAGTCTCTGCAAAGTCTCCAAAAATTCTGTGCAACACATACCCCCTTTTCCCTCCCACCGTACGCGATATCGCTGCCCATCCAATCCTAAGTTATCTCCACCTTTGGGCGACCTCACTTGTCTCCACGCCCATTTTACAAAAGAATGTCTAACGACCCAGATGGAAATAAACTGCACCGCTGGACCCGGAACAGAACCTGTAGCAAGAAAAATGTATGTTACTACTCCGTTGCCAAAACCCTTGTCGCACATACTTCTTATATACATTCGATCTCCAACGCCCCTAGTCTAGCACCGCTGCCTTCCGCCACCCCCAAATGCCTGCCTCCGTCGCCATGCCGATTCTAAAGGAGTGGGTACCAAACTGCGACGCCGCCAAACCTATTGCCTTCAAGCATGCCCCCAAAACCGATAGCAGCTGGTACGATGAAACTGCATCGCCGCGCAAATGAAAAAAACCCTCACCCCTGTCCTTCTTTGATATCCCTTTTAGTCGCAGCGCCAATTGTACAGGACAAATTTCCTTCACGGGGTAGGCCCTCAAAAACACCTGCCCCCCCTTGCCCTGTTGATCCGTCTTTGAATGTCACAAATATACCCCCACTCCCCTGGAAGAAATACACACCGCTTCCCACCGGATGCCCGCCGAGAACCTTGAACCTAAAAGCTCTGATACCCGAAAAGCCCCAAAAAACATCCAGGACATAAGAGTCCGAAATAAAAACGCATTCTGCTTCCCCTTTGCAAACCAGCTCCGCCGCCGCCAGAAGCTGCTTTAACAGGCACAATGTAATCGGTTGCCGAAGCTGCACTATAGCTCCCCTTTCCCTGGCCCAACCTTCCAAAATGCATTGACCCAACTCCCCCGCTGACGGTGCATAACCCCACAATAACTTGCCCATAAAAGCTATACCGGCCAATTTCCCTGCGATGAACACCTTAGACAATCCCATATCTACCATACTCATAATGAAATTGACAATGTCCCCCACTCTGTCCTGATCCCTCTGCTGACGCCGAGCTCCCGACTCCATAAATGCCCGCCACGCCCGTACATACGTTCGCTGAGTGGAAGGAGCCAAGGAATTCACAACCAGTCGCAGAATCCTCCGTCGCCTATGTTCCAGAGCGCCACCAGCATAGTAGTTCTGCTCACGGGTTCGTCCGCAACCAACCCACGGAACCTCTCCCACTGCGAACGAGATAACGCATCCGCAATGTCACTATTCACCCCGGCACATGTCACGCCCTGAAATAGATATCGCGCCGCAAACATTACAACACAAAAATGCGAAGCAACTGCAACACCTGCGCTTCTCTGGCCGATTGCAGATTGATTACTTACACCACAACCAAATTGTCCACACGAAACAGTACTAGTGTGTGCATCAACCATTGCCCCCATACTCGCACCGCGACCACCAAAGGAAACAGCTCCAAAAATGCAATGCTGCGAACTCCCGCGTGCCATGCGTCTGGCCACTCCTCCGCGCAAAACTTGCCCTACCAATAGATTTCAAATCCCGACGCCCCCGAAAAAATCTGAACGTCCCATTCGCACAGAGGCCATGCCCGAATTGGGATCCCGTTTTAGGATTCCAAGAAAACACACCACATCCTCAAATCTTCTTTTACTCCGGCGCTAAGCCGCACTTGGTGATGAGGTATGGTGTAACCCGACAGTGACATACCCAACCCCCCTCAAAAAGTGCATCCGGCCCGCACAACCCGACATGCAAAATTTAGGTGACCCAACAGAACCTGAATCATTTTAACCGTCACCTTCCGTTTTGGGATCAGGGACCGCACCGTCTCCAACATGGAGAGAGACCTTAACTCTGACATCCTAAGATAGCATGCACAGAGTCCAAGGGTTCCCCTTAGAGGTAAGATAGTGGAAAAAAGTGATAATTCCAATGCTCTATTTTGTGGTAGTGTGGTCAAGCAGTAAGCTTAACAGAGGGTAGTGTTCAGCATTTGTTGTACACACACAGGCAATAAATGGGAAACACACACTCAAAGACAATTCCAGGTCAATAGGTTTTTATTTAGAAAAATATATTTTCTTAGTTTATTTTAAGAACCACAGGTTCAAGATTTACAAACAATACTTTAAATGAAAGGTATTTCACTTAGGAACTTTGAATTAGCTAAATAGCATATACAGTTTTCACACAAATGGCAATAAGCTATTTTAAAACTGGACGCAGTGCAAGTTTCAACAGTTCCTGGGGGAGGTAAGTGTTTGTTAGTTTTGCAGGTAAGTAAACCACCTACAGGGTTCAAAGTTGGGCCCAAGGTAGCCCACCGTTGGGGGTTCAGAGCAACCTCAAAATTACCACACCAGCAACTCAGGGCGGTCAGGTGCAGAGGTCAAAGGGGTGCCCAAAACGCATAGGCTTCAACGGAGAAGTGGGTGCCCCGGTTCGGAGGGCAGACCAGGGGGGTTTTGTAGGGCACCGGGGGGGACACAAGTCAGCACAAAAAGTACACCCTCAGCGGCACGGGGGCGGCCGGGTGCAGTGTGCAAACAGGTGTCAGGTTTGCAATGGAGTTCAATGGGAGACCAAGGGGTCTCTTCAGCGATGCAGGCAGGCGATGTAGGCAGGCAAGGGGGGTGCTCCTCGGGGTAGCCACCACCTGGGCAAGGGAGAGGGCCACCTGGGGGTCGCTCCTGCACTGGAGGTCAGATCCTTCAGGTCCTGGGGGTTGCGAGTGCAGTGTCCTTACCAGGCGTTGGGTCTTTGAAGCAGGCAGTCGCAGTCAGGGGGAGCTTCTGGATTCCCTCTGCAGGCGTCGCTGTGGGGGCTCAGGGGGGTCAACTCTGGCTACTCACGGGCTCGCAGTCGCCGGGGAGTCCTCCCTGTAGTGTTTGTTCTCCACAAGTCGAGCTGGGTGCGTTGGGTGCAGAGTGCAAAGTCTCACGCTTCCGGCGGGAAACATGTGTTCTTTCAAAGTTGTTTCTTTGTTGCAAAGATGCTTCTTTCTTGGAGCAGAGCCGCTGTCCTCAGGAGTTCTTGGTCCTTTTAGATGCAGGGTAGTCCTCTGAGGCTTCAGAGGTCGCTGGACCCTGTGGAACGTGTCGCTGGAGCAGTTGTTTTGAAGTGGGGAGACAGGCCGGTGAAGCTGGGGCCAAAGCAGTTGGTGTCTCTGTCTTCTCTGCAGGTTTTTCAGCTCAGCAGTCCTTATTCGTCTTAGGTTGCAGGAATCTATCTTGCTGGGTTCTGGGAGCCCCTAAATACTCGATTTAGGGGTGTGTTTAGGTCTGGGGGGTTAGTAGCCAATGGCTACTAGCCCTGAGGGTGGCTACACCCTCTTTGTGCCTCCTCCCTGAGGGGAGGGGGGCACATCCCTAATCCTATTGGGGGAATCCTTCAAAATCTAGATGGAGGATTTCTAAAGGCAGGGGTCACCTCAGCTCAGGACAACGTAGGGGCTGTCCTGACTGGTGGGTGACTCCTCCTTGTTTTTCTCATTATCTCCCTTGGACTTTGCCGCCAAAAGTGGGGGCTGGGTCCAGGGGGCAGGCATCTCCACTAGTTGGAGTGCCCTGGGGCATTGTAACACGAAGCCTGAGCCTTTGCGGCTCACTGCTAGGTGCTACAGTTCCTGCAGGGGGGAGGTGTGAAGCACCTCCACCCAGTGCAGGCTTTTGTTTCTGTCCTCAGAGAGCACAAAGGCCCTCACCACATGGGGTCAGAAACTCGTCTCTCAGCAGCAGGCTGGCACAGACCAGTCAGTCCTGCACTGAACAATTGGGAAAAATACAGGGGGCATCTCTAAGATGCCCTCTGTGTGCATTTTTTAATAAATCCAACACTGGCATCAGTGTGGGTTTATTATTCGGAGAAATTTGATACCAAACTTCCCAGTATTCAGTGTAGGCATTATGGAGCTTTGGAGTTCGTTTTTAACAAACTCCCAGACCATATACTTAATATGGCCACACTGTACTTACAATGTCTAAGAATCGACTTAGACACTGTAGGGGCATATTGCTCATGCAGCTATGCCCTCACCTGTGGTATAGTGCACCCTGCCTTAGGGCTGTAAGGCCTGCTAGAGGGGTGACTTACCTATGCCACAGGCAGTATTTTGTGGGCATGGCATCCTGAGGGGAATGCCATGTCGACTTTGCCTTTTTCTCCCCACCAACACACACAATCTGCAATGGCAGTGTGCATGGGTTAGGTGAGGGGTCTCATAGGGTGGCACAACATATGCTGCAACCCTTAGGGACCTTCCCTCGCATCAGGGCCCTTGGTACCAGGGATACCAGTTACAAGGGACTTACCTGGGTGCCAGGGTTGTGCCAATTGTGGAGACAATGGTACATTTTAGGTGAAAGAACAATGGTGCTGGGACCTGGTTAGCAGGGTCCCAGCACACTTCTCAGTCAAGACAGCATCAGTATCAGGCAAAAAGTGGGGGGTAACTGCAACAGGGAGCCATTTCCTTACAGACACCCTCTGGCCAACAGCAATCTGACTGTAGGAAGGTCCTGCAACAGTTTGCTGAGCTCTTTTCCCTAATCCCTGGTCAGACACACCTGATGTGGACACAGGAGACAACATGCCTGTCAAAAACAAAATTTTCAGACAGTCTGGCCAAGTTAAGGAAAGCATCAAAGCGGAAGTCCACAAGATGCTGGAATTGGGAGTCATTGAGCACTGACAGCCCCTGGGCTAGCCCAGTGGTCTTAGTCCCCAAACCTCACACCAAAGATGGAAAGAGAGAGATGAGGTTTTGTGTTGACTACAGAGGACTTAATTCTGTCACCAAGACAGATGCCCATCCCATTCCAAGGGCAGATGAATTGATAGACAAACTAGGTGCTGCCAAATACTTAAGTACCTTTGACTTGACAGCAGGGTACTGGCAAATCAAAATGGCACCAGGAGCAAAAGAAAAGACAGCATTCTCCACACCTGATGGGCATTATCAGTTTACTGTTATGCCTTTTGGTTTAAAGAATGCCCCTGCCACCTTCCAAAGGTTGGTGAATGAAGTCCTTGCTGGCTTGAAGTCCTTTAGTGCAGCTTATCTTGACGATATTGCTGTCTTTAGCTCCAGCTGGCAGGATCACCTGGTCCACCTGAAGAAGGTTTTGAAGGCCCTGCAAGCAGCAGGCCTCTCTATCAAGGCATCTAAATGTCAGATAGGGCCGTGAACTGTGGTTTACTTGGGACACCTTGTAGGCGGAGGCCAAGTTCAGCCACTCCAGCCCAAGATCCAGACTATTCTGGACTCGTCAGCTCCAAAAACCCAGACTCAAGTCAGGGCATTCCTTGGCTTGACTAGGTACTACAGGAGGTTTGTGAAGGGATATGGATCCATAGTGACACCCCTCACAGAACTTACCTACAAGAAAATGCCCAAGAAGGTAAACTGGACTGTAGTATGCCAACAGGCCTTTGACACCCTGTAACAAGCAACGTGCACAGCACCAGTTCTCAAAGCTCCAGATTACTCCAAGCAGTTCATTGTGCAGACTGATGCCTCTGAACATGGGATAGGGGCAGTTTTGTCACAAACAAATGATGATGGCCGTGGCCAGCCTGTTGCTTTCATTAGCACGAGGTTACTCCCCAGGGAGCAGCGTTGGAGTGCCATTGAGAGGGAGGCCTTTGCTGTGGTTTGGTCCCTGAAGAAGCTGAGACCATCCCTCTTTGGTACTCACTTTGTAGTTCAGACTGACCACAGACCTCTCAGATGGCTATTGCAAATGAAAGGTGAAAATCCAAAACTGTTGAGGTGGTCCATCTCCCTACAGGGAATGGACTTTATAGTGGAACACAGACCTGGGACTGCCCATGCCAATGCAGATGGCCTTTCCAGGTTCTTCCACTTAGAAAATGAAGACTCTTTTGGGAAAGGTTAGTCTCATCCTCTTTCGTTTAGGGGGGGTTGTGTAAGGAAATGCCTCCTTGGCATGGTTACCCCCTGACATTTTGCCTTTGCTGATGCCAAGTTATGATTTGAAAGTGTGCTGAGGCCCGCTAACCAGGCCCCAGCACCAGTGTTTTTTCCCTAACCTGTACTTTTGTTTCCACAATTGGTGCACCCTGGCATCCAGGTAAGTCCCTTGTAACTGGTACCCCTGGTACCAAGGGCCCTGATGCCAGGGAAGGTCTCTAAGGGCTGCAGCATGTCTTATGCCACCCTGGGGACCCCTCACTCAGCACAGACACACTGCTTGCCAGATTGTGTGTGCTGGTGGGGATAAAATGACTAAGTCGACATGGCACTCCCCTCAGGGTGCCATGCCAACCTCACACTGCCTATAGGTATGGATAAGCCACCCCTCTAGCAGGCCTTACAGCCCTAAGGCAGGGTGCACTATACCATAGGTGAGGGCATAAGTGCATGAGCACTATGCCCCTACAGTGTCTAAGCAAAACCTTAGACATTGTAAGTGCAGGGTAGCCATAAGAGTATATGGTTTGGGAGTCTGTCATGCACGAACTCCACAGCACCATAATGGCTAACTGTGAAGTTTGGTATCAAACTTCTCAGCACAATAAATGCACACTGATGCCAGTGTACATTTTATTGTAAAATACACCCCAGAGAGCATCTTAGAGATGCCCCCAGAAACCTTAACCTATTTCCAGTGTGGGCTGACTAGTTTTAGCAGCCTGCCACACACCAGACATGTTACTGGCCACATGGGGAGAGTGCCTTTGTCACTCTGTGGCTAGTACCAAAGCCTGTACTGGGTGGAGGTGCTTCTCACCTCCCCCTGCAGGCACTGTAACACCTGGCGGTGAGCCTCAAAAGCTCACCCCCTTTGTTACAGCACCCCAGGGCACTCCAGCTAGTGGAGTTGCCAGCACCCTCCGGCCACAGCCCCACTTTTGGCGGCAAGGCCGGAGGAGATAATGAGAAAAACAAGGAGCAGTCACTGGCCATTCAGGACAGCCCCTAAGGTGTCCTGAGCTGAGGTGACTCTGACTTTTAGAAATCCTCCATCTTGCAGATGGAGGATTCCCCCAATAGGATTAGGGATGTGCCCCCTCCCCTCAGGGAGGAGGCACAAAGAGGGTGTAGCCACCCTCAGGGCTAGTAGCCATTGGCTACTAACCCCCCAGACCTAAACACACCCCTAAATCGAGTATTTAGGGGCTTCCAGAACCCAGCAAGATAGATTCCTGAAACCTAAGATGAAGAAGGACTGCTGAGCTGAAAAACCTGCAGAGAAGACAGAGACACCAACTGCTTTGGCCCCAGCTCTACCGGCCTGTCTCCCCATTTCAAAAGAACTGCTCCAGCGACGCGTTCCACAGGGTCCAGCAACCTCTGAAGCCTCAGAGGACTACCCTGCATCTAAAAGGACCAAGAACTCCAGAGGACAGCGGCTCTGCTCCAAGAAAGTAGCATCTTTGCAACAAAGAAGCAACTTTGAAAGAACACACGTTTCCCGCCAGAAGCGTGAGACTTTGCACTCTGCACCCGACGCCCCCGGCTCGACTTGTGGCGAACAAACACTACAGGGAGGACTCCCCGGCGACTGCGAGCCCGTGAGTAGTCAGAGTTGACCCCCCTGAGCCCCCACAGCAATGCCTGCAGAGGGAATCCAGAGGCTCCCCCTGAGCGTGACTGCCTGCTTCAAAGACCCGACACCTGGTCAGGACACTGCACCAGCATCCCCCAGGACCTGAAGGATCCGACCTCCAGTGCAGGAGCGACCCCCAATTGGCCCTCTCCCTTGCCCAGGTGGTGGCTACCCCGAGGAGCACCCCCCTTGCCTGCCAGCATCGCTGAAGAGACCCCTAGGTCTCCCATTGGATTACATTGCAAACCCGACGCCTGTTTCCACACTGCACCCGGCCGCCCCCGTGCCGCTGAGGGTGTACTTTTTGTGCTGACTTGTGTCCCCCCCGGAGCCCTACAAAGCCCCTCTGGTCTGCCCTCCGAAGACGCGGGTACTTACCTGCTGGCAGACTGGAACGGGGCACCCCCTTCTCCATTGAAGCCTATGTGTTTTGGGCACCACTTTGACCTCTGCACCTGACCGGCCCTGAGCTGCTGGTGTGGTAACTTTGGGGTTGCCCTAAACCCCCAACGGTGGGCTACCTTGGACCCAACTTTGAACCCTGTAGGTGGTTTACTTACCTGCAAAACTAACAAACACTTACCTCCCCAAGGAACTGTTGAAAATTGCACTGTGTCCAGTTTTAAAATAGCTTATTGCCATTTGTGTGAAACTGTATATGATATTTTGCTAATTCAAAGTTCCTAAAGTTCCTAAGTGAAATACCTTTCATTTAAAGTATTGTTTGTAAATCTTGAACCTGTGATTCTTAAAATAAACTAAGAAAATATATTTTTCTATATAAAAACCTACTTGCCTGGAATTGTCTTTGAGTGTGTGTTCCTCATTTATTGCCTGTGTGTGTACAACAAATGCTTAACACTACCCTCTGATAAGCCTACTTCTCGACCACACTACCACAAAATAGAGCATTAGATTTATCTCTTTTTGCCACTGTCTTACCTCTAATGGGAACCCTTGGACTCTGTGCATGCTATTTCTTACTTTGAAATAGTACATACAGAGCCAACTTCCTAGAGGTATGCTTTCCGAATAACATTCATATGCTTAAATAGGGCCACCGCCCTTTCCGGGAAACACTCGCAGTACACGCTGGCAAATATAAGAAAAGCCGCCGTCCAATTCTCAATGGTACTGGGACCATGGGCCACTTCGCCAACTCATATTCTTCTTCTTTAGAACCCTCTTTCCCCTGTACCTCCCTATGCAACAACTTGAGCATCTCTACATATTCCCCTTTCCAGATTTTCTCTTTCGTAGCCAACATAAGGTGGGCTCCCAATGGCTTGGCCGTGCCCATATACGGCAAACGCTTGTGCTTCCCACTCACCTTACCTGCCCCGTGCTCCTCGGTGGCCTTACCTGGCTTCTCTTCCCCCACGATACTGACCGTATCCTTTGCCACCTCTGTGCCCACCCCCACATCTGTGACACACACCCCTTTATGAAGTCGGTCCCCTGTGCCACACATGCCAGACTCCGTACTGACCCCCACACCCACTTGGGTCAACACTCTTGCCTCGTTACCTTTTTGCAATGACGGGGGCCGCTCCGAAACTGTCCGCCCGGCAGGTTTCTTCGCACCCGATTCCGGGTTTTGTAGGGCACCGGGGGGGACACAAGTCAGCACAAAAAGTACACCCTCAGCGGCACGGGGCGGCCGGGTACAGAGTGCAAACAGGCGTCGATCCTCTTCTGGTGTTGCAGCATTCACTGGGACACCAGCACAGGTTCCCCAGCAATCCTGGTGCTGCTTTCATGCTAAAACTAGCATGAAAGCAGTGTCAAGCTTAGTCTGAGCAGCTTGGACTGCTGCTCAGACACAACCCTGGAGTCTGTGCAGTTTCTCCATCCCAGGTGTTCAACACAGCCGGGTTGGAGAAGCTTAAGTGTGCATGTCCATGATTAAGATTTGCAAAGTAAATGTTTAGGTACAACAGTTAATTTTTTATATCTCAAAAAGCTGTGTAAGGGTCGCGAAGAAGGGGGTCTCGGGGGGGAGCGCCGATACGGCAGTCTCCCCCACGGGAAGTTTGCTGGAGATGGATCGGCCCATTGGTGCAATTTTTGGGCGCCGTTTTGGGCTTCTTGGGTGGGTGAGACTGCGGGGATATCTAAACTATATTAGTGTCCTACCCAGAAAGTTAACAGAGAAGCCTTACCTGGGTCTGCAGTGTCTGAGCTCGTGGTCGCTTGTCCTCGCGCAGAGAGATGGACGGGCGAGTCGTGGAGACCCTGCGGCTTCTTCGAAAAGCAGGGCGACTCGATCTCCTGGCCGATGGCGGTGAACGCGGTGCCTGCCTGCCGCGGAAAGTGGCGAATGGGGTGGCGGCCGCCGTCGCGGCATGCTCGCCACCCCATGGCAGACGCGGAGGGCCCCTGGTGCAGGTGAGGAGGTCGGGGCTGGGCCGGGGTAGGGGAGGAGGCTGGGGAACGTGTGCAGAGGCCGTACTCTTCGGGGCGCGGCTCCCCGCCCAAACTGAGGCTCTCGGAGACGGGGTCTGGATGAGAGCGGCCGGCCCCGTTAAGGGAGCAAGCGGGCGGGGCGCGGCTGCCCATCCGGTGAAGGAATGCTGGCAGAGCAACGGAGCAGGAGGCAGGCCCGCTTGGGCGGGCGGGCGCGCCTTCAGCAGGACATGGTGGGAAGGCAGGGCGACAAGCCCGGTCTCTCCCACACCGCGAGGTGGGGCAGGGCACGCCTCCTCCTTGCGGAGAGGCAGGGAAAGGGAGCAGAATTAGTGCGGTGGGGAGCAAGAAGCGTAGCCAGGTGGTGGAAGACAGGGGGGTTTCTGAGGCAGCGCAGGTGGAGAGCAGGCAGGACGGGGAGTGGTGGGGGGTCCAGGAGCAGGGAGCAATCCAGGTGTGGGTTGGGAGGGGAGACACCCAGAGAAAAGTAGTACTGGGTCTCCAGAGGGCAGGGACTGGAGCCACATACTGGAATGGAGTGATGATATAACCCCAGAAGTAGAGGAGGATGGAATTACGTTAAAGGTGTGCCCGCCGAGCCGCACTTATGTTGGCAGGAGGAGAGCCTTAGATGAGGAGGCAGCCGTAGGTACAAGCAGTTCTGACAGCGAGGAGGTGGTGGGGGGGTGGAGAGATGTGGAAGGGTAGGTGGGAGAGTTCAGGGGGAAGGAACCATGCTCACCAACACACTTGGCCTTTTGCAGAGAGAGCGGTGCGGGAGCGAGGACGGGGACCCAGGCGGGCTTGTGGCAGTCTCGGCACCCTGGGACGAAGAGAAGGCGGGGCCCAGTACGGCTGGCTGGATGGAACTGCAGTGCAGCGGGGAGACGGTGCGGGCCAAGGCGCTAGCACGGCAGCGCGGGGCCAGATTGGGTTTTGCGCCCACCTGTAAGTTGGGCAGCGGTGTTACAAGGCCTGGCCACGCACCGCTTCGGGGAGGACCTCGGGCGGCCCCACGGCGACCGCACTCAGCGGCGTCACAAGCGGAGGACATCATTAAGAGGGCGCATTTCGGGGAGGGATGGGTGTACGGTGACAATGAGAACGAGATGGATCAGGAGTTATTAGATTATGAGGAGGACAGTGCGGAGGAGCGGGATGGTGGACCGTGGGGGGGGGGAGTCTAATGGTGTTACTCAGTCTTTGCAGGTGTCGGCAAAGGAATCGGAATCGGGTGCGAAGAAACTTGCAGGGCGGACGGTTTCGGAGCGGCCCCGGTCATTGCAAAAAGGTAACGAGGCAAGAGTGTTGACCCAAGTGGGTGTGGGGGTCGGTACGGAGTCTGGCATGTGTGGCACAGGGGACCAACTTCATAAAGGGGTGTACGTCACAGATGTGGGGGTGGGCACAGAGGCGGCAAAGGATACGGTGAGTACCGTGGGGGAAGTGAAGCCAGGTAAGGCCACCGAGGAGCACGGGGCAGGTAAGGTGAGTGGGAAGCACAAGCATTTGCCGTATATGGGCACGGCCAAGCCATTGGGAGCCCACCTTATGTTGGCTACGAAAGAGAAAATCTGGAAAGGGGAATATGTAGAGATTCTCAAGTTGTTGCATAGGGAGGTACGGGCGAAAGAGGGTTCTAAAGAAGAAGAAAATTAGTTGGCGAAGCGGTCCAGGGTCCTGGTGACCATCGAGAATTGGACGGCGGCTTTTCTTATATTTGCCAGCGTGTACTGGGAGCGTTTCCCAGAAAGGGCGGTGGCCCTATTCAAGCATATAGATGTTATTCGGAAAGCGTACCTTAATTACGGTGGTTACGCTTGGGTGCAATATGATGAGGAGTTTCGGGCTTGCATGGCGGCCGACGAGGAGGTGCAGTGGGGCAAAATTGACTCTGATTTGTGGCAGCACACGATGGGACCAGCAAAGTTTGGGAAGACTGTGTTCACTGCGAGTGGGTTACCGATCATTTATCGCCCCTTTCGGGCTCCCCCCACCCAGGGTGGGGCCACTTCGGGAAATAGCACAGGTGACAAAGGGGGGTCCGGCGGAGCAAGCACGGGTGTGCGAAATTCAGAGGCATGCTGGGACTTTAACAAAGGGCTGTGCACTAGGGAATATTGTAAGTTCAAGCATGAATGCTCGAAGTGTGGGGGGTAGCATGCCCTTACTAACTGTTCCGGGGGCAACGCCGGCGGGCAGCAGACTGCGGCATCAGGAGACAATAATCAGGGGACTCAGGGACAGGCCAGGCTACGGGTGCAGGGGAGTCTGGGAAAAGGCTGCTACGCCAATTAAGGTGGACAGGATTAGTTTTTGGGTTGGCCAATAGGGCCTGGAGCGGCAGGGACAGTTGTTGTTGCGGGGATTCTCAGAGGGATTAAGGTTGGGGTATGACGGACCTCGTCAGAGGCGGTGGGCGGAGAACTTGCATTCTATTCACGGGAAGGAGGAGCTTGTGCGGCTCAAGCTTGAGAAATAGGTGGCTGAGGGGAGGATGGAAGGCCCTTTTTCGGATTGGCCTTTGGAAAATTTGATTGTCTCCCCCATTGGAGTGGTGCCAAAGAAGGAGCCCGGGAAATATCGTTTGATCCACCACTTATCATGGCCGGAAGCCAAATTTTCCAAAGGGTTCACAGGGTTCAAAGTTATGTCCAAGGTAGCCCACCGTTGGGCGTTCAGGGCAACCCCAAAGTTACCACACCAGCAGCTCAGGGCCAGTCAGGTGCAGAGGTCAAAGTGGTGCCCAAAACACATAGGCTTCAATGGAGAAGGGGGTGCCCCGGTTCCAGTCTGCCAGCAGGTAGGTACCCGCGACTTCGGAGGGCAGACCAGGGGGGTTTTGTAGGGCACCGGGGGGGACACAAGTCAGTACAAAAAATACAACCTCAGCGGCACGGGGGCGGCCCGGTGCAGAGTGCAAACAGGTGTCGGGTTTGCAATGAAGTTCAATGGGAGACCCGAGGGTCTCTTAAGCCAAGCAGGCAGACAAGGGGGGGCTCACCGGGGTAGCCACCCCCTAGGCAAGGGAGAGGGCTACCTGGGGGTCGCATCTGCACTGGAGGTCGGATCCTTCAGGTCCTGGGGGCTGCGGGTGCAGTGTCTTTACCAGGTGTCGGGTTCTTAGAAGCAGGCAGTCGCAGTCAGGGGCAGCCTCTGGATTCCCTCTGCAGGCATCGCTGGGGGGGCTCAGGGGGGTCAACTCTGGCTACTCACAGGGTTGCAGTCGCCGGGGAGTCCTCCCTGTAGTGTTGGTTCTCGCAGGTCGAGCTGCGGACGTTGGGTGCAGAGTGGAAAGTCTCACGCTTCCGGCGGGAAACGTGCAGTTCTTTAAAGTTTGTTTCTTTGTTGCAAAGTTGTTTTCTTCTTTGGAGCAGAGCCGCTGTCCTCGGGAGTTCTTGGTCCGATTAGATGCAGGGTAGTCCTCTGAGGCTTCAGAGGTCGCTGGACCCTGGGGGAAGCGTCGCTGTTGCAGTTTTTCTTGAAGTGTGGAGACAGGCCGGTAAGTCTGGGGCCAAAGCAGTTGGTATCTCTGTCTTCTCTACAGGGCTTTCAGGTCAGCAATCCTTCTTCGTCTTAGGTTGCAGGAATCTGTTTTCCTAGGTTCTGGGAGCCCCTAAATACTCAATTTAGGGGTGTGTTTAGGTCTGGGGGGGTTAGTAGTGTGTGGCAGGCTGGCAAAACTAGTCAGTCCACACTGGAAGTCGGGTATGTTTTCAGGGGGCATCTCTAAGATGCCCTCTGGGGTGTATTTCACAATAAAATGTACACTGGCATCAGTGTGCTGAGAAGTTTGATACCAAACATCCCAGTTTTCAGTGTAGCCATTATGGTGCTGTGGAGTTCGTGTATGACAGACTCCCAGACCATATACTCTTATGGCTACCCTGCACTTACAATGTCTAAGGTTTTGCTTAGACACTGTAGGGGCATAGTGCTCATGCACCTATGCCCTCACCTTCGGTATAGTGCACCCTGCCTTAGGGCTGTAAGGCCTGCTAGAGGGGTGACTTATCTATGCCATAGGCAGTGTGAGGTTGGCATGGAACCCTGAGGGGAGTGCCATGTCGACTTAGTCATTTTCTCCCCACCAGCACACACAAGCTGGCAAGCAGTGTGTCTGTGCTGAGTGAGGGGTCCCCAGGGTGGCATAAGACATGCTGCAGCCCTTAGAGACCTTCCCTGGCATCAGGGCCCTTGGTACCAGGGGTACCAGTTACAAGGGACTTACCTGGATGCCAGGGTGTGCCAATTGTGGAAACAAAGGTACAGGTTAGGGAAAGAACACTGGTGCTGGGGCCTGGTTAGCAGGCCTCAGCACACTTTCAAATCATAACTTGGAATAAGCAAAGGTAAAAAGTCAGGGGGTAACCATGCCAAGGAGGCATTTCTTTACAAATTCAGAGGCATGCTGGGACTTTAACAAAGGGCTATGCACTAGGGAATATTGTAAGTTCAAGCATGAATGCTCGAAGTGTGGGGGGTAGCATGCCCTTACTAACTGTTCCGGGGGCAACGCCGGCGGGCAGCAGACTGCGGCATCAGGAGACAATAATCAGGGGACTCAGGGACAGGCCAGGCTACGGGTGCAGGGGAGTCTGGGAAAAGGCTGCTACGCCAATTAAGGTGGACAGGATTAGTTTTTGGGTTGGCCAATAGGGCCTGGAGCGGCAGGGACAGTTGTTGTTGCGGGGATTCTCAGAGGGATTAAGGTTGGGGTATGACGGACCTCGTCAGAGGCGGTGGGCGGAGAAATTGCATTCTATTCACGGGAAGGAGGAGCTTGTGCGGCTCAAGCTTGAGAAAGAGGTGGCTGAGGGGAGGATGGAAGGCCCTTTTTCGGATTGGCCTTTGAAAAATTTGATTGTCTCCCCCATTGGAGTGGTGCCAAAGAAGGAGCCCGGGAAATATCGTTTGATCCACCACTTATCATGGCCGGAAGCCAAATTTTCCAAAGGGTTCACAGGGTTCAAAGTTATGTCCAAGGTAGCCCACCGTTGGGCGTTCAGGGCAACCCCAAAGTTACCACACCAGCAGCTCAGGGCCAGTCAGGGGCAGAGGTCAAAGTGGTGCCCAAAACACATAGGCTTCAATGGAGAAGGGGGTGCCCCGGTTCCAGTCTGCCAGCAGGTAGGTACCCGCGACTTCAGAGGGCAGACCAGGGGGGTTTTGTAGGGCACCGGGGGGGACACAAGTCAGTACAAAAAGTACAACCTCAGCGGCACGGGGGTGGCCCGGTGCAGAGTGCAAACAGGTGTCGGGTTTGCAATGAAGTTCAATTTGAGACCCGAGGGTCTCTTAAGCCAAGCAGGCAGACAAGGGGGGGCTCACCGGGGTAGCCACCCCCTAGGCAAGGGAGAGGGCTACCTGGGGGTCGCATCTGCACTGGAGGTCGGATCCTTCAGGTCCTGGGGGCTGCGGGTGCAGTGTCTTTACCAGGCGTCGTGTTCTTAGAAGCAGGCAGTCGCAGTCAGGGGCAGCCTCTGGATTCCCTCTGCAGGCGTCGCTGGGGGGGGCTCAGGGGGGTCAACTCTGGCTACTCACAGGGTTGCAGTCGCCGGGGAGTCCTCCCTGTAGTGTTGGTTCTCGCAGGTCAAGCTGGGGACGTTGGGTGCAGAGTGGAAAGTCTCACGCTTCCGGCGGGAAACGTGCAGTCCTTTAAAGATTGTTTCTTTGTTGCAAAGTTGTTTTCTTCTTTGGCGCAGAGCCGCTGTCCTCTGGAGTTCTTGGTCCGTTTAGATGCAGGGTAGTCCTCTGAGGCTTCAGAGGTCGCTGGACCCTGGGGGAAGCGTCGCTGTTGCAGTTTTTCTTGAAGTGTGGAGACAGGCCGGTAAGGCTGGGGCCAAAGCAGTTGGTATCTCCGTCTTCTCTACAGGGCTTTCAGGTCAGCAATCCTTCTTCGTCTTAGGTTGCAGGAATCTGTTTTCCTAGGTTCTGGGAGCCCCTAAATACTCAATTTAGGGGTGTGTTTAGGTCTGGGGGGGGTTAGTAGTGTGTGGCAGGCTGGCAAAACTAGTCAGCCCACACTGGAAGTCGGGTATGTTTTCAGGGGGCATCTCTAAGATGCCCTCTGGGGTGTATTTCACAATAAAATGTACACTGGCATCAGTGTGCTGAGAAGTTTGATACCAAACATCCCAGTTTTCAGTGTAGCCATTATGGTGCTGTGGAGTTCGTGTATGACAGACTCCCAGACCATATACTCTTATGGCTACCCTGCACTTACAATGTCTAAGGTTTTGCTTAGACACTGTAGGGGCATAGTGCTCATGCACCTATGCCCTCACCTTTGGTATAGTGCACCCTGCCTTAGGGCTGTAAGGCCTGCTAGAGGGGTGACTTATCTATGCCATAGGCAGTGTGCGGTTGGCATGGAACCCTGAGGGGAGTGCCATGTCGACTTAGTCATTTTCTCCCCACCAGCACACACAAGCTGGCAAGCAGTGTGTCTGTGCTGAGTGAGGGGTCCCCAGGGTGGCATAAGACATGCTGCAGCCCTTAGAGACCTTCCCTGGCATCAGGGCCCTTGGTACCAGGGGTACCAGTTACAAGGGACTTACCTGGATGCCAGGGTGTGCCAATTGTGGAAACAAAGGTACAGGTTAGGGAAAGAACACTGGTGCTGGGGCCTGGTTAGCAGGCCTCAGCACACTTTCAAATCATAACTTGGAATAAGCAAAGGTAAAAAGTCAGGGGGTAACCATGCCAAGGAGGCATTTCCTTACACAAACCCCCCCAAACAAAAGAGGATGAGACTAACCTTTCCCAAGAGAGTCTTCATTTTCTAAGTGGAAGAACCTGGAAAGGCCATCTGCATTGGCATGGGCAGTCCCAGGTATGTGTTCCACTATAAAGTCCATTCCCTGTAGGGAGATGGACCACCTCAACAGTTTTGGATTTTCACCTTTCATTTGCATTAGCCATCTGAGAGGTCTGTGGTCAGTTTGAACTACAAAGTGAGTACCAAGGAGGTATGGTCTCAGCTTCTTCAGGGACCACACCACAGCAAAGGCCTCCCTCTAAATGGCACTCCAACGCTGCTCCCTGGGGAGTAACCTCCTGCTAATGAAAGCAACAGGCTGGTCAAGGCCATCATCATTTGTTTGGGACAAAACTGCCCCTATCCCATGTTCAGAGGCATCAGTCTGCAAAATGAACTGCTTGGAGTAATCTGGAGCTTTTAGAACTTCTGCTGTGCACATAGCTTGTTTCAGGGTGTCAAAGGCCTGTTGGCATTCTACAGTCCAGTTTACCTTTTGGGGCATTTTCTTGGAGGTAAGTTCTGTGAGGGGTGTCACTATTGATCCATATCCCTTCACAAACCTCCTGTAGTACCCAGTCAAGCCAAGGAAGGCCCTGACTTAAGTCTGGGTTTTTGGAGCTACCCAGTCCAGAATAGTCTGGATCTTGGGTTGGAGTGGCTGAACTTGGCCTCCACCTACAAGGTGTCCCAAGTAAACCACAGTTCCCTGCCCTATCTGACATTTGGATGCCTTGATAGAGAGGCCTGCTGCTTGCAGGGACTTCAAAAACGTTTTCAGGTGGACCAGGTGATCCTGCCAGCTGGAGCTACAGACAGCAATATCGTCAAGATAGGCTGCACTAAAGGACTCCAAGCCAGCAAGGACTTGTTTCACCAACCTTTGGAAGGTGGCAGGGGCATTCTTTAAGCCAAAGGGCATAACAGTAAACTGATAATGCCCATCAGGTGTGGAGAATGCGGTCTTTTCTTTTGCTCCTGGTGCCATTTTGATTTGACAGTACCCTGCTGTCAAGTCAAAGGTACGTAAGTATCTGGCAGCACCTAGTTTGTCAATCAATTCATCTGCCATTGGAATAGGATGGGCATCTGTCTTGGTGACAGAATTAAGTCCTCTGTAGTCCACACAAAACCTCATCTCTCTCTTACCATCCTTGGTCTGAGGTTTGGGGACTAAGACCACTGGGCTAGCCCAGGGGCTGTCAGAGTGCTCAATGACTCCCAATTCCAGCATCTTGTGGACTTCCACTTTGATGCTTTCCTTAACTTGGTCAGACTGTCTGAAAATATTGTTTTTGAAAGGCATGCTGTCTCCTGAGTCCACATCATGGGTACACAGGTGTGTCTGACCAGGGGTTAGGGAAAAGAGCTCAGCAAACTATTGTAAGACTTTCCTACAGTCAGATTGCTGTTGGCCAGAGAGGGTGTCTGAATAGATCACTCCATCTACTGAGCCATCTTTAGGGTCTGTGGAGAGGAGATCAGGGAGAGGTTCACTCGCAGCTTCCTGGTCCTCATCTGTTACCATCAACAGATTCACATCTGCCCCGTCATGAAAGAGTTTGAGGCGGTTCACATGGATCACCCTTTTGGGGGTCCTGCTAGTGCCTAGGTCTACCAGGTAGGTGACCTGACTCTTTCTTTCTAGCACTGGGTAAGGGCCACTCCATCTGTCCTGAAGTGCCCGGGGAGCCACAGGCTCCAGAACCCAGAGTTTCTGCCCTGGCTGAAACTCAACCATAGCAGCCTTTTGGTCATACCACATCTTCTGAAGTTGTTGGCTGGCCTCAAGGTTTTTGCTTGCCTTTTCCATGTACTCTGCCATTCTGGAACGTAGGCCTAGTACATAGTCCACTATATATTGTTTAGGCTCATGAAGAGGTCTCTCCCAGCCTTCCTTTACAAGAGCTAGTAGTCCGCTGACAGGATGGCCAAACAGAAGTTCAAAGGGGGAAAACCCTACTCCCTTCTGAGGCACCTCTCTGTAGGTGAAAAGCAGACATGGCAAGAGGACATACCATCTCCTTTTGAGCTTTTCAGGGAGCCCCATGATCATGCCTTTCAATGTCTTGTTAAATCTTTCTACAAGACCATTGGTTTGTTGATGGTATGGTGTGGTGAATTTGTAAATCACCCCACACTCATTCCACATATGCTTCAGGTATGCTGACATGAAGTTGGTACCCCTGTCAGACACTACCTCCTTAGGAAATCCCACTCTGGTAAAGATACCAATGAGTGTTTTAGCTACTGCAAGGGCAGTAGTGGACCTAAGGGGAATTGCTTCAGCGTATCTAGTGGCATGATATACTACCACTAAGATATACTGGTTCCCTGAGGCTGTGGGAGGTTCAAGTGGGCCCACTATGTCCACACCCACTCTTTCAAAGGGGGCCCCCACCACTGGAAGTGGAATGAGGGGGGCCTTTGGGTGTCCACCTGTTTTGCCACTGGCTTGACAGGTGGCACAGGAGACACAAAACACCTTTACTTTCTGGGACATGTTGGGCCAATAGAAATGGTTAACTAACCTTTCCCAAGTCTTGGTTTGTCCCAAATGCCCAGCAAGTGGAATATCATGAGCTAAGGTTAGAATGAACTCCCTAAACTCCTGAGGCACTACCACTCTCCTAGTGGCACCAGGTTTGGGATCTCTTGCCTCAGTGTAGAGGAGTCCATCTTCCCAATAGACTCTATGTGTTCCAGTGATTTTTCCTTTGGTCTCTTCAGCAGCTTGCTGCCTAAGGCCTTCAAGAGAGGGACATGTTTCTTGCCCCTTACACAACTGTTCCCTTGTGGGTCCCCCTGGGCCTAGGAGCTCGACCTGCTAAGGTTCTAACTCCATGGGCTCAGTTCCCTCAGAGGGCAGAACTTCTTCCTGGGAAGAGAGGTTCACTTTCTTTTGTTGTGTTGAAGCTGGTTTCCCAGTCTTCTTTCCTTTTCTCTTGGAGGGTTGGGCCATTTTTCCAGGCTCCAACACCACTTTTTCACCCTGAGCAAGCAGCGCCGCCATGGAGGATTCCCTGGGCCAGGGGTAAACCGGCGGGAAACCGCTGGTTCCCCTTTTCTGACCGCGGCTTTACCGCCGCGGTCAGAATTGCCCATGAAGCACCGCCAGCCTGTCGGCGGTGCTTCCGCGGCCCTCTGCCCTGGCGGTTTCAAACCGCCAGGGTCAGAATGAGGGCCTATATGTTTTGTTCAGTTCAGCTGCCTATTGGCTTTGACATGGCATTAGCCATTACTTTCTGTATTCAGTTTAGCCGCCTATTGGCTTTGACATGGCATTAGCCATTACATTCTGTATTCTGCCTATTGGCTTTGACATGCTGTATTCAGTTTAGCTGCCTATTGGCTTTGACATATTAGACATTACATTTTGTATTCAGCTCAGCTGCCTATTGGCTTTGGCATGATATTAGACATTACATTTGATATTTAGGTTAGCTGCCTATTGGCTTTAACGTGGAGTTAGACATTGCAGTTGAAACATCGCAGATGTCTGTATTCTTCCAAGCTGTGTTTTTCCACAAGATGAACCAAGCTGTTTTCTTCACACCAGACTAGACCTGATAAGAGAGAGTACATTTGGGGGGTCATTCTGACCCTGGCCGGCGGCGGAAGCCGCCGGCCTGGCTGGGACCGCCAGAATACCGCTGCGCGGTCAAAAGACCGCCGCGGGTATTCTGGGTTTCCCGCTGGGCTGGCGGGCGACCGCCAGAAGGCCGCCCGCCAGCCCAGCGGGAAACACCCTTCCATGAGGATGCCGGCTCCGAATGGAGCCGGCGGAGTGGAAGGGGTGCGACGGGTGCAGTTGCACCCGTTGCGATTTTCAGTGTCTGCATGGCAGACACTGAAAATCTTGGTAGGGCCCTGTTACGGGGGCCCCTGCAGTGCCCATGCCATTGGCATGGGCACTGCAGGGACCCCCAGGGGCCCCACGACACCCCATACCGCCATCCTGTGCCTGGCGGCCAAAACCGCCAGGAACAGGATGGCGGTATGGGGGTCGGAATCCCCATGGCGGCGCAGCAAGCCGGTTTTCCGTTTCTGACCGCGGCTGTACCGCCGCGGTCAGAATGCCCAAGGGAGCACCGCCAGCCTGTTGGCGGTGCTCCCGCGGTCGTTGGCCCTGGCGGATTTTACCGCCAGGGTCAGAATGACCCCCTTGGTGTTTTCCTTTCTGCTCTGCCTTGGGAATAGGAGAAGTCTAGAAGATCTGGCCAGTCTCCAAAGGCTTGCGTAGTTTTCCCGAGTCTGAGAGGAGGGGGCACGATTTTGTAAGGATGACTCTGGGCTACAGAGAGTTAGATTGGAATCTGCTTGACTTCAGGCTGGAGCTAGACGTCAGTTGCCAGTCTCCCGTTTGGGTAGATAAACCGTTTGCAGACCCCAGAAAGATGAAGCTGAATATTTAGGCCCTGCCGCCTTGCTCAAACGGTGATGAATTTGACTTTTATGCTTTGCTTTTAATATATTATATATTTGCTGTGTACATTGCAACTGAGAAGTACTGTGATATATTTTGTTTTCTTGCTGCGACTACTTTGTGCTTGAAATCTACTAATTCGTCTCTCAAGAACTTGTGAGTGGGGAGAATTAACAACAATAAAGGTCTTCTTTGAACTCAGAAGTGCATTCCAGAGAGGTTCTGTAAGCTCTGATATGAGATATGTAGGAAAGCAGAACACAGGCATAGCCCATACAACATGCTCCCTGTGTACTTACCTGTTGGTCTGGAGGACCGTAGAGTAGCGTGTACTGGGGAAGGACCCCGTCCACGAGCTTCTCCAACTCCTCTGCAGTGAAGGCAGAGGCCCTTTCCTCAGATGCACGAGCCATTGTCTCTTCCAGACTGAGGTCACAGCAGCACTTGCAGTGTAGGTCCTCTCTTGTCGAAGATCAGGTATCGAGTGATTGAACAGATAGAAAATGGCGGTCACGTCCGCGGCGGTCACGTTCGCGGCGGTGCGTACCATCACCGCCGGCGTACATCGTCATTGGCTCCTGGGACCCATAGGGTCCAATGTTAACCAATGCAGCATTGCGCTGCGGTCTTCGACCGCCTACTGCGACGGTGTACAATGCCAGCGCAGTTACCTCACATCCCATTGTCCCAGTTTAGAGGTCAGGCAGCGGCCATTTCAGGGGCCCACATGGCCTAATTACCAACTGCGTCACACATACCTAGGCCTTGTCTCACAACACAAATACAGGCCACATTTTGTGTATGACTGGTGTTCTGTGTAGACTGTGGGTACATACCTCTGAGTTGTTTGACTCTGTGGTCGCTGTTGTCCTTCCTAGCACGTCCGCTGGGACATGTGAGGAGATGGCGGAATCCTCCGGTGTACCGACTGCTGGTAGACCTGTCGACAATGGAGGAAAGAAGTTTGATCATCACCTACAGGTTTGACCATGCCACAATCCAGGGACTGTGTGCCCAGTTGGAGCCTGACCTGATGTCAGCAATCCGCCATCCCACAGGAATCCCCCCTCAAGTGCAGGTGCTATCAGTGCTCCATTTCCTGGCAAGAGGGTAATTTCAAACAACAGTGGCCATGGCATCAGGGATGTCCCAGCCTATGTTTTCCAACGTGTTGTCCAGAGTGTTGTCTGCCCTTCTGAAACACATGCGGAGCTACATCGTTTTCCCTCAGGTGGAGGACTTGCCTACAGTTAAAGGTGACTTCTATGCCCTTGGACATATCCCCAACATCATAGGTGCGGGGACCCATGTAGCTCTGGTCCCCCCCCACAGGAGTGAACAGGTGTACAGGAACCGGAAGAGTTATCATTCCATGAATGTACAGATGGTATGTTTGGCAGACCAGTACATCTCCCAGGTAAATGATATGTTCCCTGGCTCTGTGAATGACGCCTACATCGTGCGGAATAGCAGCATCCCTTATGTGATGGGTCAACTCCAGAGGCACTGGGTGTGGCTATTAGGGGACTCTGGTTACCCCAACCTGTCATGGCTACTGACCCCAGTGAGGAATCCCAGGACCAGGGCAGAGGAACGCTACAATGAGGCCCATGGGTGGACTAGGAGGGTGATCGAACACACCTTCGGCCTCCTGAAGGCCAGCTTCAGGTGCCTCCATATGACAGGTGGATCCCTATTCTACTCACCAAAGAAGGTGTGCCAGATCATAGTGGCCTGCTGTATGCTTCACAACTTGGCTTTGCGACGACAGGTGCCTTTTCTGCAGGAGGATGGTCCAGATGGCGGTGTTGTGGCAGCTGTGGAGCCTGTGGACAGTGATGAGGAGGAAGCAGAGGAAGAAGACATTGACAACAGGGACTCAGTTATCCAGCAATATTTCAAACAAACAAACAAAGTGGGACAGTGGTTTGACAATCAGGGTGGTCTCATTTCTTGGCGGAGGTCTTGGCATCGTGCTCTGTCTTGTTCCTGGATCTAAGGGACCGCTTGCGGGGTGGTTCTCCGTCTGCAGGGGGTGGGGTTCTGGTGTGGTGGTCCTGTGGCGGTCCCTCCTGTCCACTAGCGCCGGCGAGGTGGTGGGCAGTTCATCATCCATGCTAGTGTCAGGGGCCCCTTGGAGTGCCACAGTGTCCCTCCTGGTGTTAAGTATTTCCTTCAGCACCCCTTCGATGGTGCCCAGGGCGGAGCTGATGGTTCTGAGTTCCTCCCTGAACCCCAAATACTGTTCCGCCAGCATGCGCTGGATCTCCTGAAACTTGGCCAGGACCGTTGCCATCGTCTCCTGGGAGTGGTGGGATGCTCCCATGATGGAGGAGAGGGCCTTGTGGAGAGTGGGTTCCCTTGGCCTGTCCGCCCCCTGTCGCACAGCAGCCCTCCCAGTTCCCCTGTGTTCCTGTGCCTCCGTTCCCTGGACCGTGTGCCCACTGCCACTGCCCCCAAGTCCCTGTTGTTGTTGGGGTGGTGGGTTATCCTGGGTTCCCTGTAGTGGTGGACACACAGCTGATTGACGTGTCTTGGGGACGGAGGTATGGGACCGCTGGGTGGGTGCTGTGCTGGTGTTACCAGAGGGTGGAAGGTCTGTGGTGGGCTGTGTCTGTGTGAGGGGAACCGACTGTCCCGAGGCCCGCGATGGTCCGGGCTGGTCATCTGGATCCAATTGGACAGAGCTGCTGTCATCACTGTGGGCCTCTTTTGTGGGTGGGGTGGAGATGTCTGGACCCTCCTGTCTGGTGACGTTGGGTAGTGGTCCTACAGGGCTGTAAAAGCATGAATATTGCATCTGTGTGTGTCATGGTGTGCAATGGGTGGGTGACCGTGTACCCCAGTGCTAGCATTCCTCTGTGGGGGCTTGTGTGATGATGGTTGAGGGGGGTGTTATGGGTATGTGCAGTGGGCATGCTTTAGTGGTGGGTGTTCATGCTTTGTTGTGTCATGCAGGGCTTGGTGGTGGGATGTGTGGTTTGTGTTATTAGTACATTTGTGAGGAGTTGGAGTGATAGGGGAGGGGGCGAAGGTGGGGGTCTGTGATAGCATGCAGGTAGGGTGGGGGATATGATAGCTAAAGGTTTGACTTACCAGAGTCCATTCCTCCACCGACTCCTGTGAGGCCCTCCGGATGCAGAATCGCCAAGACCTGCTCCTCCCATGTTGTTAGTTGTGGGGGAGGAGCTGGGGGTCCGCCACCAGTCCGCTGTACCGCCAGGTGTTGTCTTGAGACCACGGAACGCACCTTCCCCCGTAGGTCGTTCCACCTCTTCCTGATGTCGTCCCTATTTCTTGGGTGCTGTCCCACTGCGTTGACCCTGTCGACTATTCTTCGCCATAGCTCTATGTTCCTAGCTATGAAGGTGTGCTGCACCTGTGCTCCGAATAGCTGTGGCTCTACCCGGACGATTTCCTCCACCATGACCCTGAGCTCCTCCTCCGAAAACCTGGGGTGACTTTGCCGTGCCATGGGGTGGTGTAGGTGATGTGTGGGGTGGTGTATGTGGTGATAAGTGTTGTGATATGTAGTGGTGTGTGGTGTTTTGTGCGTGGAAGTTGTGTGGGTGATGGTGTTGAGTGCCTGTGGCTGCTAGTTTGTGGATGGTGGTGTCTCTCTCTGGCCTTCCTTCGGAAAATGTTTGGTAGTAGGGGTTTGTGGGTGATGTGGGTGTGTGCTTTATATTATATTGGATGTGTGGGTGTGGTGTGTGTATGTGTATCAGGTGTGTTTATTTGGAATTGTCCAATGTGGCGGTGTTTTGTATGTGTGTGTGTATTTTGAGTGCGGCGGTGTGTACCGCCAATGGAATACCGCGGTTGAAAGGACGCTGCGTGGATTCATGGGTCGTGATAGCATGGGCGTATTTCTGTTGCCGTGATGGTGGAGGTTTTGTTTTCGCCAGTTTATCACTGACCTTTGGTGTGGCGGACTTGTGTGGGTGTCTGTATTTTGTCGGATTTCGAGATGTGGGTCGTAATAGCTGTGGCGGATTTCCGCAGCAGCGGCGGTGTGTTGGCGGTCTTCTGCACGGCGGTAAGCGGCTTTTACCACCAATGTTGTAATGACCCCCATAATGTCTGCTGCAGAAGAGATAGTGATGGAACTCAACCTCACCCCTTACCTGCATCATAGGATGTCAGAGTTAAGGTCTCTCTGCAAAATAAAAAAGATAAAGACTGGTTCAAACCCTACCAAAATACAGCTCCAGGAGCTTTTGGCAGAGTTTGCTAAAAACAACCCCTCTGATTATATCTTCACAGAGGGGGAAGATAGTGATGAGGAGGGACATTTCCCACCCCCTCTTCTAGTTAGGGAGCCCAGTGTTTCTCCAACCCTGACTCCAGAAGTGATAGTCAGAGATGTTGCTTCTCTCACAGGAGAGTCCAACAGCTCTGCAAGTATTGAGGGCAGCCTCAATGAAGATGACCTCCTGCTAGCCAGGTTGGCCAAAAGATTGGCTTTGGAAAGACAGATCCTAGCCATAGAAAGGGAAAGACAAGAGATGGGCTTAGGTCCCATCAATGGTGGCAGCAACATAAATAGGGTCAGAGATTCTCCTGACATGTTGAAAAT
Source organism: Pleurodeles waltl (assembly GCF_031143425.1). Taxonomy (NCBI): domain Eukaryota; kingdom Metazoa; phylum Chordata; class Amphibia; order Caudata; family Salamandridae; genus Pleurodeles; species Pleurodeles waltl. The sequence continues at coordinate 1,780,223,714 of NC_090440.1, read as the reverse complement.
CCCTAAAGGGATTGTAACTAAATATGAAGATGGTGATGATATCACCAAATGGTTCACAGCTTTTGAGAGGGCTTGTGCAACCAGAAAAGTAAACAGATCTCACTGGGGTGCTCCCTTTGGGAAATGTTCACCGGAAAGTGTAGGGATAGACTCCTCACACTCTCTGGAAAAGATGCAGAATCCTATGACCTCATGAAGGCTACCCTGATTGAGGGCTTTGGATTCTCAACTGAGGAGTACAGGATTAGGTTCAGGGGGGCTCAAAAATCCTCGAGCAAGACCTGGGTTGATTTTGTTGACTTCTCAGTCAAAACACTGGATGGTTGGACTCATGGCAGTGGTGTAAATGATTATGATGGGCTGTACAATTTATTTGTGAAAGAATACCTGTTAAGTAATTGTTTCAATGATAAACTGCATCAGCATCTGGTAGACCTAGGACCAATTTCTCCCCAAGAATTGGGAAAGAAGGTGGACCATTGGGTCAAGACTAGGGTGACCAAGACTTCAACTGGGGGTTACCAAAAGAAAGGGGTCACAAAGACTCCCCAGGGGAAGAGTGTTGAGACATCCAAGGGAAAAAGTAAAGAGTCTTCTATAGGGCCCCAAAAACCTGCTCAGGAGGGACGGTCCAAAGACTCTTCAAAATCCAATTTTGGGTACAAGGGTAAAAACTTTGATCCCAAAAAGGCCTGGTGTCGTAGCTGTAATCAGCAGGGACACCAAACTGGAGACAAGGCCTGTCCAGAGAAAGGTTCCACTTCAAACTCTACTCCAGCTAACACTGGAATAGCCAGTATCCAGGTGTGATCAACAGTGTGCCCAGAGCAAATCAGGGTTCACACTGAAGCTACATTAGTCTTTGAGGGTGGGGTGGACTTAGCCACACTGGCTGCCTGGCTCCCTATTATGCACAAATACAGGCAGTAACTCTTAATTAATGGGACTAGTGTAGAAGGCCTGAGGGATACAGGTGCCAGTGTCACCATGGTGACAATCAGACTAAAGTACACCCCTGGCTATGGTAACTTTAGAGTGGGGAGGGGTCAATGGCCTGAAACAGGTGGTGGTCTCCTCAAATATCCGTGTAGACTGTTTGCTTGGAAATGACCTGGAGTCCTCAGCATGGGCTGAGGTAGAACTCAAAACCCATGCAGCCATGCTGGGTATCCCTGAACTGGTGTGTGTCAAGACAAGGGCACAGTGCAAGGCTCAGGGTGAAAAAGTGGTGTTGGAGCCTGGAAAAAGGGCCCAACCCTCTAAGAGAAAAGGAAAGAAGACTGGGGAACCAGCTTCCACACAACAAGAGAAAGAGAACCTCTCTTCCCAGGAAGAAATTCTGCCCTCTGAGGGAACTGAGCCCATGGAGTTGGAACCTTATCAGGCTGAACTCTTAGGCCCAGGGGGAGCCACAAGGGAACAGTTATGTAAGGGGCAAGAAACATGTCCCTCTCTTGAAGGTTTTAGGAAGCAAGCTGCTGAAGAGACCAAAGGAGAAATAACTGGAACACATAGAGTCTGTTGGGAAGATGGACTCCTCTACACTGAGGCAAGAGATCCCAAACCTGGAGCCACTAGGAGAGTGGTAGTGCCTCAGGAGTTTAGGGAGTTCATTCTAACCTTAGCTCATGATATTCCACTTGATGGGCATTTGGGACAAACCAAGACTTGGGAAAGGTTAGTTAACCATTTCTATTGGCCAACATGTCCCAGAAGGTAAAGGAGTTTTGTGTCTCCTGTACCACCTGTCAAGCCAGTAGTAAGACAGGTGGACACCCAAAGGCCCCCCTCATTCCACTTCCAGTGGTGGGGGTCCCCTTTGAAAGAGTGGGTGTGGACATAGTGGGTCCACTTGAACCTCCCACAACCTCAGGGAACCAGTATATCCTAGTGGTGGTGGATCATGCCACTAGGTACCCTGAAGCAATTCCCCTTAGGTCCACTACTGCCCCTGCAGTAGCTAAAGCACTCATTGGTGTCTTTACCAGAGTGGGATTTCCTAAGGAGGTGGTGTCTGACAGGGGTATCAACTTCATGTCAGCATACCTGAAACATATGTGGAATGAGTGTTGGGGTGACTTACAAATTCACCACACCATACCATCCACAAACCAATGGCCTTGTAGAAAGAATCAGCAAGGCATTGAAAGGCATGATCATGGGGCTCCCTGAAAAGCTCAAAAGGAGATAGGATGTCCTCTTGACATGTCTGCTTTTCGCCTACAGAGGGGTGCCTCAGAAGGGAGTAGGGTTTTCCCCCTTTGAACTTCTGTTTGGCCATCCTGTAAGGGGACCACTAGCTCTTGTAAAAGAAGGCTGGAGGAGACCTCTTCATGAGCCTAAACAAGATATAGTGGACTATGTACTAGGCCTACGTTCCAGGATGGCAGAGTACATGGAAAAGGCAAGCAAAAACCTTGAGGCCAGCCAACAACTCCAGAAGATGTGGTATGACCAAAAGGCTGCTATGGTTGAGTTTCAGCCAGGGCAGAAACTCTGGGTTCTAGAGCCTGTGGCTCCAGGGCACTTCAGGACAGACAGAGTGGCCCTTACCCAGTGCTAGAGAGAAAGAGTCAGGTCACCTACCTGGTAGACCTAGGCACTAGCAGGACCCCCAAAAGGGTGATCCATGTGAACCGCCTTAAACTCTTTCATGACAGGGCAGATGTGAATCTGTTGATGGTAACAGATGAGGACCAGGAAGGTGAGAGTGAACTTCTCCCTGATCTCCTCTCCACAGACCCTAAAGATGGCTCAGTTGATGGAGTGATTTATTCAGACACCCTCTCTGGCCAACGGCAATCTGACTGTAGGAAAGTCTTATAACAGTTTGCTGAGCTCTTTTCCCTAACCCCTGGTCAGACACACCTGTGTACCCATGATGTGGACACAGGAGACAGCATGCCTGTCAAAAACACAATTTTCAGACAGTCTGACCAAGTTAAGGAAAGCATCAAAGTGGAAGTCCACAAGATGCTGGAATTCGGAGTCATTGAGCACTCTGACAGCCCCTGGGCTAGCCCAGTGGTCTTAATCCCCAAACCTCACACCAAGGATGGAAAGAGAGAGATGAGGTTTTGTGTGGACTACAGAGGTCTTAATTCTGTCACCAAGACAGATGCCCATTCTATTCCAATGGCAGATGAATTAATTGACAAACTAGGTACTGCCAGATACTTAAGTACATTTGACTTGACAGCAAGGTACTGGCAAACCAAAATGGCACCAGGAGCAAAAGAAAAGACAGCATTCTCCACACCTGATGGGCACTATCAGTTTACTGTTATGCCCTTTGGTTTAAAGAATGCCCCTGCCACCTTCCAAAGGTTGGTGAATCAAGTCCTTGCTGGCTTGGAGTCCATTAGTGCAGCTTATCTTGACGATATTGCTGTCTTTAGCTCCAGCTGGCAGGATCACCTGGTCCACCTGAAGAGGGTTTTGAAGGCCCTGCAAGCAGCAGGCCTCTCTATCAAGGCATTCAAATGTCAGATAGGGCTGGGAACTGTGGTTTACTTGGGACACCTTGTAGGTGGAGGCCAAGTTCAGAAACTCCAGCCCAAGATCCAGACCATTCTGGACTGGGCAGCTCCAAAACCCAGACTCAAGTCAGGGCATTCCTTGGCTTGACTGGGTACTACAGGAGGTTTGTGAATAGATATGGATCAATAGTGACACCCCTCACAGAACTTACCTCCAAGAAAATGCCCAAGAAGGTAAACTGGACTGTAGAATGCCAACAGGCCTTTGACACCCTGAAACAAGCTATGTGCACAGCACCAGTTCTAAAAGGTCCAGATTACCACAAGCAGTTCATTATGCAGACTGATGCCTCTGAACATGGGATGGGGCAGTTTTGTCCCAAACGAATGATGATGGCCTTGACCAGCCTGTTGCTTTCATTAGCAGGAGGTTACTCCCCAGGGAGCAACGTTGGAGTGCCATTAAGAGGGAGGCCTTTGCTGTGGTTTTGTCCCTGAAGAAGCTGAGACCATACCTCTTTGGTACTCACTTTGTAGTTCAAACTGACCACAGACCTCTTAGATGGCTAATGCAAATGAAAGGTGAAAATCCAAAACTGTTGAGGCGGTCCATCTCCCTACAGGGAATGGACTTTATAGTGAAACACAGACCTGGGACTGTCCATGACAATGCAGATGGCCTTTCCAGGTTCTTCCAGTTAGAAAATGAAGACTCTCTTGGGAAAGGTTAGTCTCATCCTCTTTCGTTTGGGGGGGGGGGGGGCATTTGTGTAAGGAAATGCCTCCTTGGCATGGTTACCCCCTGACCTTTTGCCTTTGCTGATGCCAAGTTATGATTTGAAAGTGTGCTGAGGCCTGCTAACCAGGCCCCAGCACCAGTGTTCTTTCCCTAAAACTGTACCTTTGTTTCCACAATTGGCACACCCTGGCATCCAGGTATGTCCCTTGTAACTGGTACCCCTGGTACCAAGGGCCCTGATGCCAGGGAAGGTCTCTATGGGCTGCAGCATGTCTTATGCCACCCTGGGGACCCCTCACTCAGCACAGACACATTGCTTGCCAGCTTGTGTGTGCTGGTGGAGAGAAAATGACTAAGTCGACATGGCACTCCCCTCAGGGTGCCATGCCAACCTCACATTGCCTATGGCATAGATAAGTCACCCCTCTAGCAGGCCTTACAGCCCTAAGGCAGAGTGCACTATACCATAGGTGAGGGCGTAGGTGCATGAGCACGATGCCCCTACAGTGTCTAAGCAAAACCTTAGACATTGTAAGTGCAGGGTAGCCATAAGAGTATAAGGTCTGGGAGTCTGTCACACACAAACTCCACAGCACCATAATGGCGACACTGAAAACTGGGAAGTTTGGTATCAAACTTCACAGCACAATAAATGCACACTGATGCCAGTGTACATTTTATTGTGAAATACACCACAGAGGGCATCTTAGAGATGCCCCCTGAAAACATACCCGACTTCCAGTGTGGGCTGACTAGTTTTACCAGCCTGCCACACACCAGAGATGTTGCTGGCCACATGGGAAGAGTGCCTTTGTCACTCTGTGGCTAGTAACAAAGCCTGTACTGGGTGGAGGTGCTTCTCACCTCCCCCTGCAGGAACTGCAACACCTGGCGGTGATCCTCAAAGGCTCACCCCCTTTGTTACAGCGCCACAGGGCATTCCAGCTAGTGGAGATGCCCGCCCCCTCCGGCCACGGCCCCACTTTTGGCGGCCTGGCCGGAGGAGATAATGAGAAAAACAAGGAGGAGTCACTGGCCAGTCAGGACAACCCCTAAGGTGTCCTGGGCTGAGGTGACTCTGACTTTTAGAAATCCCCCATCTTGCAGATGGAGGATTCCCCCAATATGATTAGGGATGTGCCCCCCTCCCCTCAGGGAGGAGGCACAAAGAGGGTGTAGCCACCCTCAGGGCTAGTAGCCATTGGCTACTAACCCCCCAGACCTAAACACACCCCTAAATTGAGTATTTAGGGCCCCCGAGAACCAAGCAAGAGAGATTCCTGCAGCCTGAAGACGAAGAAGGATTGCTGACCTGAAAGCCCTGCAGAGAAGACGGAGACACCAACTGCTTTGGCCCCAGCCCTACCGGCCTGTCTCCCCACTTCAAGAAAAACTGCACCAGCGACGCGTCCCCCAGGGTCCAGCGACCTCTGAAGCCTCAGAGGACTACCCTGCATCTAAAAGGGCGAAGAACTCCCGAGGATAGCGCCTCTGCTTCAAAGAAGAAACAATTTTGCAACAAAGAAACAAACTTTAAAGGACTGCACGTTTCCCGTCTGAAGTGTGAGACTTTCCATTCTGCACCCAACGCCCCCGGCTCGACCTGCGGAGAACCAACACTACAGGGAGGACTTTCCGGCGACTGCAACCCTGTGAGTAGCCAGAGTTGACCCCCCCTGAGCTCCCCCAGCGACGCCTGCAGAGGGAATCCAGAGGCCCCCCCTGACCGCGACTGCCTGCTTCTAAGAACCCGACGCCTGGTGAAGACACTGCACCCGCAGCCCCCAGGACCTGAAGGATCCGATCTCCAGTGCAGAAGTGACCCCCAGGTGGCCCTCTCCCTTGCCCAGGTGGTCGCTACCCTGAGGATCCCCCCCCTTGCCTGCCTGCTTTGCTGAAGAGATCCCTGGGTCTCCCATTGAAACCTATTGGAAACCCAACGCCTGTTTGCACTCTGCACCCGGCCGCCCCGTGCCGCTGAGGGTGTACTTTCTGTGCTGACTTGTGTCCCCCCCGGTGCCCTACAAAACCCCCCTGGTCTGCCCTCCGAAGTCGCGGGTACTTACCTGCTGGCTGACTGGAACCGGGGCACCCCCTTCTCCATTGAAGCCTATGCGTTTTGGGCACCACTTTGACCTCTGCACCTGACCGGCCCTGAGCTGCTGGTGTGGTAACTTTGGGGTCGCCCTGAACCCCCAACGGTGGGCTACCTTGGACCCAACTTTGAACCCTGTAGGTGGTTTACTTACCTACAAAACTAACAAATACTTACCTCCCCCAGGAACTGTTGAAATTTGCACTGTCTAATTTTAAAATAGCTTATTGCCATTTTTGCCGAAACTGTACATGCTATTTTGCTGATTCAAAGTTCCTATGATACCTAAGTGAAGTACCTTTCATTTGAAGTATTGATTGTAAATCTTGAACCTGTGGTTCTTAAAATAAACTAAGAAAATATATTTTTCTATATAAAAACCTATTGGCCTGGAATTGTCTTTGAGTGTGTGTTCCTCATTTATTGCCTGTGTGTGTACAACAAATGCTTCACACTACCCTCTGATAAGCCTACTGCTCGACCACACTACCACAAAATAGAGCATTAGAATTATCTCTTTTTGCCACTATCTTACCTCGAAGGGGAACCCTTGGAATCTGTGCATGCTATTTCTTACTTTGAAATAGTACATACAGAGCCAACTTCCTACACTTGTACCCAAAATTGGATTGTGAAGAGGCTTTGGACCCTCCCTCCTGAGCAGGTTTTTGGGGCCCTGTAGAAGACTCTTTACTTTTTCCCTTGGATGTCTCAACACTCTTCCCCTGGGGAGTCTTTGTGACCCCTTTCTTTTGGTCACCCCCTGTGGAAGTCTTGGTCACCCTAGTCTTGACCCAATGGTCTGCCTTCTTTCCCAATTCTTGGGGAGAAATTGGTCCTAGGTCTACCAGATGCTGATGCAGTTTATCATTGAAACAATTACTTAACAGGTGTTCTTTCACAAATAAATTGTACAGCCCATCATAATCATTTACACCACTGCCATGAATCCAACCATCCAGTGTTTTGACTGAGAAGTCAACAAAATCAACCCAGGTCTGGCTCAAGGCTTTTTTAGCCCCCCTGAACCGAATCCTGTACTCCTCAGTTGAGAGTGTGAGGAGTCTATCCCTACACTTTCCAGTGAACATTTCCCAAAGGAGAGCAACCCAGTGAGATTTGTTTACTTTTCTGGTTGCACAAGCCCTCTCAAAAGCTTTGAACCATTTGGTGATGTCATCACCATCTTCATATTTAGTTACAATCCCTTTAGGGATTTTTAGCATGTCAGGAGAATCTCTGACCCTATTTATGTTGCTGCCACCATTGATGGGACCTAAGCCCATCTCTTCTCTTTCCCTCTCTATGGCTAGGATCTGTCTTTCCAAAACCAATCTTTTGGCCAACCTGGCTAGCAGGAGGTCATCTTCATTGAGGCTTTCCTCAATGCTTCCAGAGTTGCTGGACTCTCCTATGAGAGAAGCAGCATCTCTGATTATCACATTTGGAGTCAGGGTTGGAGGAACCCTGGTCTCCCTATCTAGGGTTGGAGGTGGGAGTTCCTCCAACTCACTAGTGTCCCCCTCTGTGAAGGCATCATCAGAGGGGTTGTTTTTAGCAAACTCTGCCAAGAGCTCCTGGAGCTGTACTTTGGTAGGGTTTGAACCAGTCTTTATCTTTTTGATTTTACAGAGAGACCTTAACTCTGTCATCCTAAGATGCAGATAAGGGGTGAGGTTGAGTTCAATCAAATTATCTTCTGTAGTAGACATTTTGTTTCTAAAAGTTGGAATACTTTTTAAGACTCTACAACTATCTCTAGAACTTAATTCAAACTTTTACAAAACTGTTAACACTGAAAGAAATGCTAACAGGGACTAACACAAGGCCCTAGCAGGACTTTTAAAAATTTAGAAAAATAGCTAAAATTTCAAAAATCAGGTTCTAATGACAAGTTTTGGAATTTAGTTGTGTGATCAGGTATTGGCTGAGTAGTCCAGCAAATGCAAAGGCTTCTACCCCACCGCTGATCCACCAGTGTAGGAAGTTGGCTCTGTATGTACTATTTCAAAGAAAGAAATAGCATGTGCTGAATCCAAGGGTTCCCCTTAGAGGTAAGATAGTGGCAAAAATAGATAATTCTAATGCTCTATTTTGTGGTAGTGTGGTCGAGCAGTAGGCTTATCAGAGGGTAGTGTTAAGCATTTGTTGTACACACAGAGGCAATCCAGGTCAATAGGTTTTTATATAGAAAAATATATTTTCTTAGTTTATTTTACGAACCACAGGTTCAAGATATACAATCAATATTTCAAATGAAAGGTACTTCACTCAGGTATCATAGGAACTTTGAATCAACAAAATAGCATGTACAGTTTTGGCAAAAATGGCCATAAGCTATTTGAAAACTAGACACAGGGCAAATTTCAACAGTTCCTGGGGGAGGTAAGTATTTGTTCGTTTTGCAGGTAAGTAAACCACCTACAGGGTTCAAAGTTGGGTCCAAAGTAGCCCACCGTTGGGAGTTCAGGGCAACCCCAAAGTTACCACACCAGCAGCTCAGGGCCGGTCAGGTGCAGAGGTCAAAGTGGTGCCCAAAACGCATAGACTTCAAAGGAGAAGGGGGTGCCCCGGTTCCAGTCTGCCAGCAGGTAAGTACCCGCGACTTTGGAGGGCAGACCAGGGGGGTTTTGTAGGGCACCGGGGAGGACACAAGTTAGCACAAAAAGTACACCTGCAGCGGCATGGGGGCGGCCGGGTGCAGAGTGCAAACAGGCGTCGGGTTTGCGATTGGTTTCAATGGGAGACCCAGGGATCTCTTCAGCGAAGCAGGCAGCCAAGGGAGGGGCTCCTCGGGGTAGCCACCACCTGGGCAAGGGAGAGGGCCACCTGGGGGTCGCTTCTGCACTGGAGGTCAGATCCTTCAGGTCCTGGGGGCTTCAGGTGCAGTGTCTTTACCAGGCGTCGGGTTCTTTGAAGCAGGCAGTCGCGGTCAGGGGAAGCCTCTGGATTCCCTCTGCAGGTGTCGCTGTGGGGGCTCAGGGGGGTCAACTCTGGCTACTCACAGGCTCGCAGTCACCGGGGAGTTCTCCCTGTAGTGTTGTTTCTCCGCAGGTCGAGCCGGGGGCGTCGGGGGCAGAGTGGAAAGTTTCATGTTTCAAGCGGGAAACGTGGAGTCCTTTTAAATTTGCTTCTTTGTTTCAAAGTTGCTGTTTCTTTGGAGCAGGACTGCTGTCCTCGGGAGTTCTTTGTCCTTTTAGATGCAGGGTAGTCCTCTGAGGCTTCAGAGGTCGCTGGACCCAGTGGAACGCGTCGCTGTTGCAGTTTTTCTTAAAGTGGGGAGACAGGCCGGTAGGGCTGGGCCAAAGCAGTTGGTGTCTCCGTCTTCTCTGCAGGGCTTTCAGGTCAGCAGTCCTTCTTCATCTTCAGGTTGCAGGAATCTATCTTGCTAGGTTCTGGGAGCCCCTAAATACTCAATTTAGGGGTGTGTTTCGGTCTGGGGGGTTAGTAGCCAATGGCTACTAGCCCTGAGGGTGGCTACACCCTCTTTGTGCCTCCTCCCTGAGTGGAGGGGGGCACATCCCTAATCCTATTGGGGGCATCCTCCATCTGCAAGATGGAGGATTTCTAAAAGTCAGAGTCACCTCAGCTCAGGACACCTTAGGGGCTGTCCTGACTGGCCAGTGACTCCTCCTTGTTTTTCTCATTATCTCCTCTGGCCTTGCCGCCAAAGTGGGGCCGTGGCCGGAGGGGGAGGGCCTCTCCACTAGCTGGAGTTCCCTGGGGCGCCGCAACAAAGGGGGTGAGCCTTTGGGGCTCACCGCCAGGTGTTACAGTTCCTGCAGGGGGAGGTGAGAAGCACCTCCACTCAGTACAGGCTTTGTTACGAGCCACAGAGTGACAAAGGCACTCTCCCCATGTGGCCAGCAACATGTTTGGTGTGTGGCAGGCTGGCAAAACTAGTCAGCCCACACTGGAAGACGGGTATGTTTTCAGGGGGCATCTCTAAGATGCCCTCTGGGGTGTAATTCACAATAAAATGTACACTGGCATCAGTGTGCATTTATTGTGCTGAGAAGTTTGATACCAAACTTCCCAGTTTTCAGTCTAGCCATTATGGTGCTGTGGAGTTCGTGTCTGACAGACTCCCAGACCATATACTCTTATGGCTACCCTGCACTTACAATGTCTAAGGTTTTGCTTAGACATTGTAGGGACATAGTGCTCATGCACCTATGCCCTCACCTATGGTATAGTGCACCCTGTCTTAGGGCTGTAAGGCCTGCTAGAGGGGTGACTTATCTATGCCATGGGCCGTGTGAGGTTGCCATGGCACTCTGAGGGGAGTGCCATGTCGACTTAGTCATTTTCTCCCCGCCAGCACACACAAGCTGGCAAGTAGTGTGTCTGTGCTGAGTGAGGGGTCCCCAGGGTGGCATAAGACATGCTGCAGCCCTTAGAGACCTTCCCTGGCATCAGGGCCCTTGGTACCAGGGGTACAAGTTACAAGGGACTTACCTGGATGCCAGGGTGAGCCAATTGTGGAGACAAAGGTACAGGTTAGGGAAAGAACACTGGTGCTGGGGCCTGGTTAGCAGGCCTCAGCACACTTTCAAATCATAACTTGGCATCAGCAAAGGCATAAAGTCAGGGGGTAACCATGCCAAGGAGGCATTTCCTTACAAGCACCATTACTCCCTTTTGTGTGTAAAAGGCCGCTTTATTGGAAACAGGTGAACTCATAATTTACTTCCCTTGGCCATGTGCCTTACAAAACTAAAGCCTCGCTACACATAATCACCCCTATCAAACCACTCCCCCTTCCCCTACTCTACCCTCCCCCCTCTCTTCCCCCTCTTGAACCTGCCGCTCATTAGTCCAGTCCTCCTTTCCTCCTGCTCCTGTTTAATCAGTCCAGTACCTTAAAAGTCAGTTGCTAGCGTCTTGAGCGTGCAAGTCTCCATCCCCTAAAACTCCATGTTATCTCCGTAGCCCTGCTACTGTCCACCCTCGTGCAATCTGCAATTGTCTTGCCATATTTTCTTCCTATCCATTCTCGTCTGTCATGTGCCCTTTCTGTCTCTGCCACCAGAAAAGGAGAGGGGATGACCGCCAGGGAAACCCCCTCAACCTTTTCTGCCCCCCCAACATAAATGTTTATCCTCAGCAATGCGCCTATGATTCCTTAAATAGAGACCGTAAAACTTCTTTTAATTGGAGCAGGTACAATTCCATGCCCACGAAGGACAGGTGTACGCCATCGCCCCTGATTCAAACCGAATATCAGTATGCTCTAAGTACGTGAACCCCTGCTCTGCACAAGAAGTACGCATCTCCTTATTTATTTTTATCCTTGCTCTTTCGATTGCCCCTGGCTTCCTCGCTCCCCTCCATACTTGCCGAGGGACAAACGCCATCCAAACTACATGGCAACCCTGCCACTGCTGCCACACAACACCTAAATCCTGCTTCATGTGTCGCAAAATATCCAAACCTGTCCTCCTAACCAAATCATTTTCCCCCAGATGCACTAACAGAACATCCGGGCAAAAACCCTTGCCTTTAAGTCTCTGCAAAGTCTCCAAAAATTCTGTCCAACACATACCCCCTTTTCACTCTCACCGTACGCGATATCGCTGCCCATCCAATCCTAAGTTATCTCCACCTGTAGTCGACCTCGCCTGTCTCCACGCCCATTTTACAAAAGAATATCCAACGACCCAGATGGAAATAAACTGCACTGCCAGACCCGGAACAGAACCTGTAGCAAGAAAAATATATGTTACTACTCCGTTGTCACAAACCCTTGTCGCACATACTTCTTATATGCATTCGATATCCAACGCCCCAAGTCTAGCACCTCTGCCTTCCGCCACCCCCAAAGGCCTGCCTCTGTCGCCATGCCGATTCCAAAGGAGTGGGTACAAAACTGCGACGCTGCCAAACCTATTGCCTTCAAGCATGCCCTCAAAACCGATAGCAGCTGGTACGAATAAACCGCATCGCCGCGCAAATGAAAAAAAACCTCACCCTGTCCTTCTTCGATATCCCTTTTAGTCACAGCGCCAATTGTACCAGACAAATCTCTTTCACGGGGTAGGCCCTCAAAAACACCTGCTGTCCCTTGCCCTGTTGATCCGTCTTTGAATGTCGCAAATATACCCCCATTCCCCGGAAGAAATACACACCGCCTCCCACCGGATGCCTGCCGAGAACCTTGAACCTAAAAGTTCTGATACCCGAAAAGCCCCAAAAAACATCCAGGAAATAAGAGTCCGAAATAAAACGCATTCTGCTTCCCCTTTACAAACCACCTCCACCGCCAGAAGCTGCTTTAACAAGCCCATTGTAATTGGTTGCCGAAGCTGCACTATAGCTCCCCTTTCCCTGGCCCAACCTTCCAAAATGCATTGACACAACTCCCCCGCTGACGGTGCATAACCCCACAATTGCTTGCCCATAAAAGCTATACCGGCCAATTTCCCCGCAATGGACACCTTAGACAATCCCATATCTACCATACTCATAATGAAATTGACAACGTCCCCCACTCTGTTCTGATCCCTCTGCCGACACAGAGCTCCCGACTCCATAAATGCCCGCCACGCCCGTACATACGTTCGCTGAGTGGAAGGAGCCAAGGAATTCACAACCAGTCGCAGAATCCTCTATCGCCTATGTTCCAGAGCGCCACCGGCGTAGTAGTTCTGCTCACGGGTTCGTCTGCAACCAACCCACTGAACCTCTCCCAATGCAAACGAGATAACGCATCTGCAATGTCATTATTCACCCCCGGCACATGTTGCGCCCTGAAATAGATATCGCGCCGCAAACATTCTGTAGGAAGTTGGCTCTGTATGTACTATTGCAAAGTAAGAAATAGCATGCACAGAATCCAAGGGTTCCCCTTAGAGGTAAGATAGTAGCAAAAAGAGATAATTCTAATGCTCTATTTTGTTGTAGTGTGGTCAAGCAGTAGGCTTATCAGAGGGTAGTGTTAAGCATTTGTTGTACACACACAGGCAATAAATGAGGAACACACACACAAAGAAAATTCCAGGCCAATAGATTTTATATAGAAAAATATCTTTTCTTAGTTTATTTTAAGAACCACAGGTTCAGGATTTACAAGTAATACTTCAAATGAAAGGTATTTCACTTAGGTAACATGGGAACTTTGAATCAGCAAAATAGCATGTACAGTTTTCAGAAAAATGGCAATAAGCTATTTTAAAACTAGACAGTGCAATTTTCAACAGTTCCTGGGGGAGGTAAGTATTTGTTAGTTTTGCAGGTAAGTAAACCACCTACAGGGTTCAAAGTTGGGTCCAAGGTAGCCCACCGTTGGGGGTTCAGGGCAACCCCAAAGTTACCACACCAGCAGCTCAGGGCCGGTCAGGTGCAGAGGTCAAAGTGGTGCCCAAAACGCTTAGGCTTTAATGGAGAAGGGGGTGCCCCGGTTCCAGTCTGCCAGCAGGTAGGTACCCGCGTCTTCGGAGGGAAGACCAGGGGGGTTTTGTAGGGCACCGGGGGGGACACAAGTTAGCACAAAAAGTACACCCTCAGCGGCACGGGGGCGGCCGGGTTCAGAGTGCAAACAGGCATGGGGTTTGCAGTGGAGTTCAATGGGAGACCCAGGGGTCTCTTCAGCGAAGCAGGCAGGCAAGGGGGGGGGGCTCCTCGGGGTAGCCACCACCTGGGCAACGGAGAGGGCCACCTGGTGGTCGCTTCTGCACTGGAGGTTGGATCCTTCAGGTTCTGGGGGCTGCAGGTGCAGTGTCTTTACCAGGCGTCGGGTTCTTAGAAGCAGGCAGTCGCGGTCAGGGGGAGCCTCTGGATTCCTTCTGCAGGCGTTGCTGGGGGGGGGTCAGGGGGGTCAACTCTGGCTACTCACAGGGCCGCAGTCGCCGGGGAGTCCTCCCTGTAGTGTTGTTTCTCCGCAGGTCGAGCTGGGGGCGTCTGGTGCAGAGTGCAAAGTCTCACGCTTCCGGCGGGAAATGTGGAGTCCTTTTAAAGTTGTTTCTTTGTTGCACAGTTGTTTCTTCTTTGGAGCAGAGCCACTGTCCACGGGAGTTCTTGGTCCTTTTAGATGCAGGGTAGTCCTCTGAGGCTTCGGAGGTCGCTGGACCCCGTGGAACGTGTCGCTGTTGCAGTTTTTCTTGAAGTGGGGAGACAGGCTGGTAGGGCTGGGGCCAAAGCAGTTGGTGTCTCCGTCTTCTCTGCAGGGCTTTCAGGTCAGCAGTCCTTCTTCATCTTCAGGTTGCAGGAATCTATCTTGCTAGGTTCTGGGAGCCTCTAAATACCCAATTTAGTGGTGTGTTTAGGTCTGGTGGGTTAGTAGCCAATGGTTACTAGCCCTGAGGGTGGCTACACCCTCTTTGTGCCTCCTCCCTGAGGGAAGGGGGGCACATCTCTAATCCTATTGGGGGAATCCCCGATCTGCAAGATGGAGGATTTCTAAAAGTCGGAGTCACCTCAGCTCATGACACCTTAGGGGCTGTCCTGACTGGCCAGTGACTCCTCCTTGCTTTTCTCATTATCTCCTCCGGCATTGCCGCCAAAAGTGGGGCCGTGGCCGAAGGGGGCGGGCATCTCCACTAGCTGGAGTGCCCTGGGGTGCTGCAACAAAGGGGGTGAGCCTTTGAGGCTCACCGCCAGGTGTTACAGTTCCTGCAGGGGGACGTGAGAAGCACCTCCACCCAGTACAGGCTTTGTTACTAGCCACAGCACAGAGTGACAAAGGCACTTTCCCCATGTGGCCAGCAACATGTCTGGTGTGTGGCAGGCTGGCAAAACTAGTCAGCCCACACTGGAAGTCGGGTATGTTTTCAGGGGGCATCTCTAAGATGCCCTCTGGGGTGTATTTCACAATAAAATGTACACTGGCATTAGAATGCATTTATTGTGCTGAGAAGTTTGATACCAAACTTCTCAGTTTTCAGTGTAGCCATTATGGTGCTGTGGAGTTCGTGTTTGACAGACTCCCAGACCATATACTCTTAAGGCTAGCCTCCACTTACAATGTCTAAAGTTTTGCTTAGACACTGTAGGGGCATAGTGCTCATGCACCTATGCCCTCACCTATGGTATAGTGCAACCTGCCTTAGGGCTGTAAGGCCTGCTAGAGGGGTGACTTATCTATGCCATAGGCAGTGTGAGGTTGGCATGGCACCCTGAGGGGAGTGCCATGTCGACTTAGTCATTTTCTCCCCACCAGCACACACAAGCTGGCAAGCAGTGTGTCTGTGCTGAGTGAGGGGTCCCCTGAGTGGCATAAGACATGCTGCAGCCCTTAGAGACCTTCCCTGGTATCAGGGCCCTTGGTACCAGGGGTACCAGTTACAAGGGACTTACCTGGATGCCAGGGTGTGCCAATTGTGGAAACAAAAGTGCAGTTTTAGGGAAAGAACACTGGTGCTGGGGTCTGGTTAGCAAGCCTCAGCACACTTTCAAATCATAACTTGGCATCAGCAAAGGCAAAAGGTCAGGGGGTAACCATGCCAAGGAGGCATTTCCTTACACAACCTGCCCCCCCCCCCAAACGAAAGAGGATGAGACTAACCTTTCCCAAGAGAGTCTTCATTTTCTAAGTGGAAGAACCTGGAAAGGCCATCTGCATTGGCATGGGCAGTCCCAGGTTTGTGTTCCACTATAAAGTCCATTCCCTGTAGGGAGATGGACCACCTCAACAGTTTTGGATTTTCACCTTTCATTTGCATTAGCCATCTGAGAGGTCTGTGGTCAGTTTGAACTACAAAGTGAGTACCAAAGAGGTATGGTCTCAGCTTCTTCAGGGACCAAACCACATCAAAGGCCTCTCACTCAATGGCACTCCAACGCTGCTCCCTGGGGAGTAACCTCCTGCTAATGAAAGCAACAGGCTGGTCAAGGCCATCATCATTTGTTTGGGACAAAACTGCCCCATCCCATGTTCAGAGGCATCAGTCTGCACAATGAACTGCTTGGAGTAATCTGGAGCTTTTAGAACTTCTGCTGTGCAAATAGCTTGTTTCAGGGTGTCAAAGGCCTGTTGGCATTCTACAGTCCAGTTTACCTTTTTGGGCACTTTCTTGGAGGTAAGTTCTGTGAGGGGTGTCACTATTGATCCATATCCCTTCACAAACCTCCTGTAGTACCCAGTCAAGCCAAGGAATGCCCTGACTTGAGTCTGGGTTTTTGGAGCTGCCCAGTCAAGAATAGTCCGGATCTTGGGCTGGAGTGGCTGAACTTGGCCTCCACCTACAAGGTGTCCCAAGTAAACTACAGTTCCCTGCCCTATCTGACATTTGGATGCCTTGATAGAGAGGCCTGCTGCTTGCAGGGCCTTCAAAACCTTCTTCAGGTGGACCAGGTGATCCTGCCAGCTGGAGCTAAAGACAGCAATATCGTCAAGATAAGCTGCACTAAAGGACTCCAAGCCAGCAAGGACTTGATTCACCAACCTTTGGAAGGTGGCAGGGGCATTCTTTAAACCAAAGGGCATAACAGTAAACTGATAGTGCCCATCAGGTGTGGAGAATGCTGTCTTTTCTTTTGCTCCTGGTGCCATTTTGGTTTGCCAGTACCCTGCTGTCAAGTCAAATGTACTTAAGTATCTGGCAGCACCTAGTTTGTCAATCAATTCGTCTGCCCTTGGAATGGGAAGGGCATCTGTCTTGGTGACAGAATTAAGTCCTCTGTAGTCCACACAAAACCTCATCTCTCTCTTCCCATCTTTGGTGTGAGGTTTGAGGACTAAGACCATTGGGCTAGCCCAGGGGCTGTCAGAGTGCTCAATGACTCCCAATTCCAGCATCTTGTGGACTTCCACTTTGATGCTTTCCTTAACTTGGTCAGACTGTCTGAACATTTTGTTTTTGACAGGCATGCTGTCTCCTGTGTCCACATCATGGGTAAACAGGTGTGTCTGATCAGGGGTTAGGGAAAAGAGCTCAGCAAACTGTTGTAAGACCTTCCTACAGTCAGATTGCTGTTGGCCAGAGAGGGTGTCTGAATAGATCACTCCATCAACAGAGCCATCTTTAGGGTCTGTGGAGAGGAGATCAGGGAGAGGTTCACTCTCAGCTTCCTGGTCATCATCTGTTACCATCAAGAGATTCACATCTGCCCTGTCATGAAAGAGTTTGAGGCGGTTCACATGGATCACCCTTTTGGGGGTCCTGCTAGTGCCTAGGTCTACCAGGTAGGTGACCTGACTCTTTCTTTCTAGCACTGGGTAAGGGCCACTCCATCTGTCCTGAAGTGCCCTGGAGCCACAGGCTCCAGGACCCAGAGTTTCTGCCCTGGCTGAAACTCAACCATAGCAGCCTTTTGGTCATACCACATCTTCTGGAGTTGTTGGCTGGCCTCAAGGTTTTTGCTTGCCTTTTCCATGTACTCTGCCATCCTGGAACATAGGCCTAGTACATAGTCCACTATATCTTGTTTAGGCTCATGAAGAGGTCTCTCCCAGCCTTCTTTTACAAGAGCTAGTGGTCCCCCTACAGGATGGCCAAACAGAAGTTCAAAGGGGGAAAACCCTACTCCCTTCTGAGGCCCCTCTCTGTAGGCGAAAAGCAGACATGGCAAGAGGACATCCCATCTCCTTTTGAGCTTTTCAGGGAGCCCCATGATCATGCCTTTCAATGTCTTGTTAAATCTTTCTACAAGACCATTGGTTTGTGGATGGTATGGTGTGGTGAAATTAAGTCACCCCACACTCATTCCACATATGCTTCAGGTATGCTGACATGAAGTTGGTACCCCTGTCAGACACCACCTCCTTAGGAAATCCCACTCCGGTAAAGATATCAATGAGTGCTTTAGCTACTACAGGGGAAGTAGTGGACCTAAGGGGAATTGCTTCAGGGTACCTAGTGGCATGATCCACTACCACTAGGATATACTGGTTCCCTGAGGCTGTGGGAGGTTCAGGTGGACCCACTATGTCCACACCCACTCTTTCAAAGGGGGTCCCCACCACTGGAAGTGGAATGAGGGGGGCCTTTGGGTGTCCACCTGTTTTGCTACTGGCTTGACAGGTGGCACAGGAGACACAAAACTCCTTTACTTTCTGGGACATGTTGGGCCAATAGAAATGGTTAACTAACCTTTCCCAAGTCTTGGTTTGTCCCAAATGCCCAGCAAGTGGAATATCATGAGCTAAGGTTAGAATGAACTCCCTAAACTCCTGAGGCACTACCACTCTCCTAGTGGCACCAGGTTTGGGATCTCTTGCCTCAGTGTAGAGGAGTCCATCTTCCCAATAGACTCTATGTGTTCCAGTGATTTTTCCTTTGGTCTCTTCAGCAGCTTGCTGCCTAAGGTCTTCAAAAGAAGGACATGTTTCTTACCCCTTTCACAACTGTTCCCTTGTGGGTCCCCCTGGGCCTAAGAGTTCAACCTGATAAGGTTCCAACTCCATGGGCTCAGTTCCCTCAGAGGGCAGAACTTCTTCCTGGGAAGAGAGGTTCTGTTTCTCTTGTTGTGTGGAAGCTGGTTCCCCAGTCTTCTTTCGTTTTCTCTTGGAGGGTTGGGCCCTTTTTCCATGCTCCAACAGCACTTTTTCACCCTTAACCTTGCACTGTGCTCTTGTCTTGACACACACCAGTTCAGGGATACCCAGCATGGCTGCATGGGTTTTGAGTTCTACCTCAGCCCATGCTGAGGACTCCAGGTCATTTCCAAGCAAACAGTCTACAGGGATATTTGAGGAGACCAGCACCTGTTTCAGGCCATTGACCCCTCCCTGCTCTAAAGTTACCATAGCCATGGGATGTACTTTAGTCTGATTGTCAGCGTTGGTGACTGGATAAGTTTGTCCAGCCAGGTATTGACCAGGGGAAACCAGTTTCTCTGTCACCATGGTGACACTGGCACCTGTATCCCTCAGGCCTTCTGCACTTGTCCCATTAATTAGGAGTTGCTGTCTGTATTTTTGCATGTTAGGGGGCCAGGCAGCCAGTGTGGCTAAGTCCACCCCACCCTTAGAGACTAATGGAGCTTCAGTGTGAACCCTGATTTGCTCTGGGCACACTGTTGATCCCACCTGGAGACTGGCTATTCCAGTGTTAGCTGGAGTAGAGTTTGAAGTGGAACCTTTCTTGGGACAGGCCTTGTCTCCAGTTTGGTGTCCCTGCTGATTACAGCTACGACACCAGGCTTTTTTGGGATCAATGTTTTTACCCTTGTACCCAAAACATGGATTGTGAAGAGGCTTTGGACCCTCCCTCCTGAACAGGTTTTATGGGGCCCTGTAGAAGAGACTTTACTTTTTCCCTTGGATGTCTCAACACTCTTCCCCTGGGGAGTCTTTGTGACCCCTTTCTTTTGGTCACCCCCTGTGGAAGTCTTGGTCACCCTAGTCTTGACCCAATGGTCCGCCTTCTTTCCCAATTCTTGGGGAGAAATTGGTCCTCTGTCTACCAGATGCTGATGCAGTTTATCATTGAAACAATTACTTAACAGGTGTTCTTTCACTAATAAATTGTACAGCCCATCATAATCATTTGCACCACTGTCATGAATCCAACCACCCAGTGTTTTAACTGAGTAGTCAACAAAATCAACCCAGGTCTGGCTTGAGGATTTTTGAGCCCCCCTGAACCTAATCCTGTACTCCTCAGTTGAGAATCCAAAGCCCTCAATCAGGGTAGCCTTCATGAGGTCATAGGATTCTGCATCTTTTCCAGAGAGTGTGAGGAGTTTATCCCTATACTTTCCAGTGAACATTTCCCAAAGGAGAGCACCCCAGTGAGATCTGTTTACTTTTCTGGTTGCACAAGCCCTCTCAAAAGCTGTGAACCATTTGGTGATGTCATCACCATCTTCATATTTAGTTACAATCCCTTTAGGGATTTTCAACATGTCAGAAGAATCTCTGACCCTATTTATGTTGCTGCCACCATTGATGGGACCTAAGCCCATCTCTTGTCTTTCCCTTTTTATGGCTAGGATCTGTCTTTCCAAAGCCAATCTTTTGACCATCCTGGATAACAGGAGGTCATCTTCATTGAGGCTGCCCTCAATGCTTGCAGAGCTGTTGGAATCTCCTGTGAGAGAAGCAACATTTCTGACTGTCACTTGTGGAGACAGGGCTTGAGAAACCCTTGGCTCCCTATCTAGGACTGGAGGTGGGAAATCCTCCACATCACTAGCTTCCCCCTCTGTGAAGATATCATCAGAGGGGTTGTTTTTAGCAAACTCTGCCAAGAGCTCCTGGAGCTGTACTTTGGTAGGGTTTGAACCAGTCTTTATCTTTTTGATGTTGCAGAGAGACCTTAACTCTGACATCCTAAGATGCAGGTAAGGGGTGAGGTTGAGTTCCATCACTATCTCTTCTGCAGCAGACATTATGGGGGTCATTCTGACCTCGGCGGTAAAAGGCGATTACCGCCGGTCAGAAGACCGCCATAACACCGCTGCGGCCGCGGTAAACCGCCACGGTCATTCTGACCCGCAATTGCCAAACCGCCAAAAACCCGACATCCACAAAAGTCCGCCACACCAAAGGTCAGCGAAAAAATGGCGATGACCAAACCTCCACCGTCACGCCAACAGAAATACGCCCATACCATTCCGACCCACAAATCCACGTGGCGGTCTTTCAAACGCGGTATTCCATTGGCGGTACACACCGCCGCGCTCAAAATACACACACATAGAAAACTCAGCCACATTGGTCATTTTGAAATACACACACCTGATACACATACTAACACCACTCCCATAGACCCAACACAATATAAAACACACACCCACATCACCCACAAGCCCCTACGACCCGAAATCATTGACGAAGGCTAGAGAGAGAGCACAGAAGAGACAATCCCACAACACAGAGGCACACAACACCATCACCCACACAGAATCCACGCACCAAACACCACACACCACCACACGCACCACACTCATCACCACAAACGCCACCCCACACCTCAACCACACCACCCCATGGCACCCCAAAGACACACTAGGTTCAGTGACGCCGAACTCAGGGTCATGGTGGAGGAAATAGTCCGTGTAGAGCCCCAGCTCTTCGGGGCACAGGTGCAGCACACCACAATTGCCAGGAAGATGCAGCTATGGCAAAGGATAGTGGACAGGGTCAACGCGGTGGGACAGCATCCACGCAATCGGGAGGACATCAGGAAGAGATGGAACGACCTACGGGGGAAGGTGCGTTCCATGGTATCAAGGCACAACATTGCGGTGCAGAAGATTGGCGGCGGACCCCCACCTACTCCCCCCGAATTTACCGCATGGGAGGAGGAAGTCTTGCACATCCTGCATCCTGAGGGCCTCGCAGGAGTATCTGGAGGAATGGACTCTGGTAAGTCAAATCTTTACTACTGCTTCCCACCCCCACCCCACCTGCATGCCAAATCATACCCTCACCCTCACCCCCTCCCCATCACACCAACCCCTAGCAAAAGGCTCACCATCACAACCCACCCATCCCAACACCAAGCCCTGCATGCGACCACAAAGCATGGACACCCATCACCAAAGCATGCCCACTGCACACACACATCACCCCCACAAGCCACCCTCACAAATGCCCCCACAAGGAAATGCCTGCACATGGGTCCACGGACACCCACCCATCACACGAAATGCCACACACAGAAGAAATAACCATACCTTTATACCCCTGCGGGACCCGAACGCCACCACACCGCCACGGAGGGTCCAGAGATGTCCATCCCACCCCCAGAAGAGGCCCCCAGCGATGACAGCAGCTCTGTCTCCCTGGAGCCAGACGACCAGCCCGGCCCATCGGGGACCTCTGGACAGTCGGTTCCCCACAGACAGCCACAGGCTACACCAGACCCAACCCCCTCTGGGAACACCAGCACAGCTCCCACCCAGCGGGCCCATGCCTCTGTCTCCAGGACACGTCATTCAGCGGTGTGTCCACCACTACAGGGCACCCAGGTTGACCCACCACCCCAACAACAACAGGGACCTGGGGGCAGTGGTAGTGGGCACACCGTCCAGGGGACAGAGGCCCAGGAACACAGGGGAACTGGGAGGGCTGCTGTGCGACAGGGGGGGGACAGGCCCAGGGAACCGACTCTCCAAGAGGCCCTCTCCTCCATCATGGGAGCATACCACCGCTCCCAGGAGACGATGGCGATGGTACTGGCCCGGTTCCAGGAGATCAAGGAACTGCAGGAGGAACGGTACATGGGGTTCAGGGAGGAACTGAGGAACATTGGTTCCGCAATGGGGACCATCGTCGTGGCCCTTACCCAGATCGTCACCACATTGCGGGACCATGTGGCACCCCAATGGGCCCCTGTCACTAGCCCAGGCCAGGAACAGCCTACCACCTCCGCCGGCGCTAGTGGACAGGAGGCCCCCACACAACGACAGGCCACCAGAACCCCACCTCCTGCAGAAGAAGAACCACCCCGCAAGCGGAACCTGAGATCTCACAAGAAGACAGAGTAGGATTGCAAGACCCCCGCCAGCCTAAGATACCCCCTGATGTCATCCCACTGTCCCACATTGTCACCCTGTCCAACCTTGAACTGCCCCTGCTCCATCCTTCCACAGGCATTTGGACAATGCACCTGTGCGACTGAGAACTGGACTCTGCCATGGACATTACTCCACCCCCACCCATCACCGTTTCCCAATCATGTACCTATATGTAGCACTTAAAATAAATCACTTATTCCACTTAAAAAACAGGAGTCTGCTTGTATTCTTAACAAATGTATTACACATAACGGTGCTATAATGTCCAGTTACTTTGTGATGACAACATACCAATTTCAATAAGCTTTAGTCCATGGGCAAACAAAGCTGAAGTCAGGCAGTGGGTCATACAGCTCTGAAAAGGGAAGGGAAAGTCACAAATCAGTTAACAGGAACTGGGGGGAAACACAGACAGTGGAGACGCATGAGGCCTTAAGTAAATGTAAAATGGCGTCGGTGATTCTTACCTGTGTGCCACTGAAAGTATTGTTGTATGACTGTCTCCCTGTTGTCCGTGTCGTCCCCGTCGTCTTCCTCCTCTTCACTCTCCACAGGCTCCACAGCTGCTACAACACCACCATCTGGACCATCCTCCTGCAGAAAAGACACCTGGCGTCGCAATGCAAGATTGTGAAGCATACAGCAGGCCACGATGATCTGGCACACCTTCTTTGGTGAGTACATGAGGGATCCCCCTGTCATATGCAGGCACCTAAACCTGGCCTTCAGGACCCCGAAGGTCCTTTCTATGATCCTCCTAGATCGCCCAGGGGCCTCATTGTACCGTTCCTCTGCCCTGGTCCGGGGATTCCTCACTGGGGTCAATAGCCACGACAGGTTGGGGTAACCAGAGTCACCTATTAGCCACACACGGTGTCTCTGTAGCTGTTCCATCACATAAGGGATGCTGCTATTTCGCATGATGTACGCGTCATGCACTGACCCAGGGAACTTGGCATTTACATGGGAGATGTACTGGTCAGCCAAACAGACCACCTGGACATTCATCGAATGATAACTTTTTCTGTTTCGGTACACCTGCTCACTTTCTTTGGGGGGAACCAAAGCCACATGGGTCCCATCAATGGCACCAATGATGTTGGGGATATGTCCAAGGGCATAGAAATCACCCTTCACTGTAGCCAAATCGCCCACCTCAGGGAAAATAATGTAGCTCCGCATGTATTTCATCAGGGCAGACAACACTCTGGACAAAACCTTAGAAAACATAGGCTGAGACATCCCAGATGATATGGCCACTGTTGTCTGAAAAGACCCACTTGCCAAAAAATGGAGTACTGACAGAACCTGCACCAGAGGGGGAATCCCTGTGGGTTGGCGGATGGGGAACATCAGGTCTGGCTCCAGCTGGGCACATAGTTCATGTATAGTTGCTCTGACAAGCCGGTATGTAAGTATGATATGTCGTTCTTCCATTGTCGACAGGTCCACCAGCGGTCGGTACACGGGAGGATTCATCCTTCTCTTCGCAAGTCCCAGCGGACGGTGCCTAGGAAGGACAACATGGAGCACACAGTCAAGCAACCCACAGGTTCGTTCACACAGCTTGCACAGTACACGAATCGCTATGCATTGAATGGCTTGTATGAGTGGCAATGCAAGGCCTAGGCCTGTGTGACGCAGTAGAAATCATGCCATGTGGGCCCTTGAAATGACGGCTGCCTGACCTGTGAAGTGTGACAGTGGGATGTGAGGTCACTGCGCTGGCGTGGCACACCGTGGCGGTAGGCGGTCGAAGACCGCTGCGCAAAGCAGCATTGGTTAACATTGAAGCCTATGGGTCTCAGGAGCCAATGACGATGTGCGCCGGCGGTCGCGGTACGCACCGCCGCGGTACGCACCGCCGCGGGCGTGACCGCCATTTTCTATCTGATTAATCACTCGAGACCTGATCATCCACAGGAGAGGACCTATACTGCAAGTGCTGCTGTGACCTCGGTCTGGGAAATACAATGGCTGCTGCGACTGGGGAAAGGGCCCCTGCCTTCACTTCCGAAGAATTGGAGAAACTTGTTGATGGGGTCCTCCCCCAGTATGCGCTACTCTACGATCCTCCAGACCAACAGGTTAGTACACAGGGTGCACGTTGAATGGGCTATGCTTGTGTTGAGTGGGGTGTATGTAAGATGGTGGGGAGGGGAGCGAATGAGGAGTGCAACGCACGAAAGATGAGAGCATGTGCCACATGGCAAGGTTGGGGAGGGGGGGCCACTCACATTGACCAGGCAGAAAACTGATGCGATTTCCTTTACCACCCTGTACATGTCACATAGGTCAGCGCCCATCAGAAGATCGACATTTGGCGTGCCATCGCCAAGGACGTCCGGGCCCTGGGGGTCCACAACAGACGGGGCACCCACTGCCGAAAGAGGTGGGAGGACATCCGCCGCGGGACCAGAAAGACCGCCAAGTCTCTGCTGGGGATGGCCTCCCAACGTAGGAGGGGTGCCAGCCGCCAATTGACCCCCCTGATGTCCCGGATCCTGGCGGTGGCCTACCCTGATTTGGATGGGCGCGTGAGGACATCACAGCAGACACAAGGGGGTGAGTATCAGCACATTCTGCTATCTTTGCGCGCAGTGAAGGTGTCTGGGTGGGGGAGGAGGGCTGTGGCTATCTCCAGGCCAGGGCGCATTCTGTAGGCTAGGCCCCTCCGTTAGACACGGCCCTGTGCCCCCGCCCCCCACCTCTGTAGGGTGCCAAGTACAGCTATCCATGGTCCGGCCTCACCCATGTGTGCATTTGTCGTCCATAGACCTGTAGGCCTAGTCACAATAACTGAGTAGTGTACCCCCATTGCGCGGCCTAGTTCAGGGGGCTTCTGTGTCTGTCCTCTCCGACAACGGTGTTGCCAATGCATGCACTCAACCTGTCTTCATTTCTCCCCCCCCTTTTCTTTGTCTTCCTGTTCATGTGTGCATTAGCATCATCAGGCGGAGGAGAAGTGGCATCGGCGCACGAGGGAGCTGCATCTCACATGGCCCTACAACAGACTCCGAGTACACCAGTGAGACAGAGGGCCAGTGGAGCTCCACAACGGGGACCCGTGGAGACGTCAGCGACACCGACACGTCCTCGGAAGGGAGCTCCCTAGCGGTGGCGGCAACATCCGTGCCCACCACCACAACAGGTACAGCCGCCACCCAGCGCACCAGCCCCGCCCTCCCAGCAGCCCCTCAGCCTTCGCTCCGTGCCCGCTCGCCCAGGAAGGCGGGCATCTCCTTCGCCCCAGGCACCTCAGGCCCTGCCCCAGTTACCCCTGCTGCCCTCAGTGAGGAGGTCATTGACCTCCTCAGGACACTCATTGTTGGGCAGTCTACCTTTTTGAATGCCATCCAGGGTGTAGAAAGGGAGGTGCATTAGAGCAATGCATACCTGGAGGGCATTCATTCGGGTCAGGCTGCCCATCAGCGATCGTTCAACGCTCTGGCCTCAGCACTGACGGCAGCCATTGTCCCTGTCTCCAGCCTCCCTCTTCTGGCTCCCTCCACCCAGTCCCAGTCTCCTGTTCCTCTGCCTATCCCATCCACACCATCAGACCAGCCTGCACACACCTCTGCACCCAAGGGCAGCTCATCCAGACATAAGCACCACAGATCCCACAAGCATTCACCCAAGCAACATCCAGATGCAGACATGCCAACAGTCACTACCACCTCTGTGTCCCCCACCTCCTCATCTCCCTCCTCCCTCCCTGTGACGTCTCCACTCACACCTGCATGCACACCACCATCAGCCAGTACTTCCATCACCAGCACACCCTCCATTACAGTCCGCACACGTGCAGTCACCACCCCCACTGCCATTTACACGTCCCTTGTGTCCTCTCCCAGTGTATCTGTCACCCCTTCTTCCAAAGCACACAAACGTAGGCAGCCACCCACCCAACAGCCATCCACTTCACGACAGCCTCCGTCACAGGCACCTGCACCCAAAGACAGCACACTTGACTCTCCTACAACCACATCCTCTTCCTCCACTCCCAAACCCACTACACCTACCCGTCCCTGTCCTTCCAAAGTCCTTTTCCTTTCCAACCTTGACCTCGTTCCAATCACTGACCCACCCCCTCCATCTGGTAAGAGTAAAAAAAGCACCTCAGCCACCACCAGCACTGCATCTACTGTGACCAAAGTGCAGGGCTATTGGAGTCCACCAGATCCTAGGGCAGGAACATCGGCCAGCAGCAAGGGGACAGCCAGCCCACCCCCTGGGAAGAGGACAAAAAAGAAAAAGGCCCGGCGCGACAAGACTGAGACGGCTGCCACCAAGGACAGTAGCCTTGCCCCGTCACCTGCCACATCATCAAAGGGAGGCAAGGGCCAGAGAGCTTCAGCGAAGGAGGGCAAGGGCAGCAGGGCGGAGAAGTCAGGAGGCGAGCTGCCCAGGAGAGCCCCACCAGCCCCATTCCGGGTGTGACGGACGACACCCACGGGCCCAGGACTCCATCACAGGAGGGCGCCGCGACCGCAAGTTCGGATGGTGAATGAGCGGGAAGTCTTGGCCAGGTCTGGCTCCCTAGACACACAGGACAAGCACCACTGAACAGGGCCCCGCCGGGAGGAGCACCGCTGAACAGGGCCCCGCCGGGACAAGAACCGCTGAGCAGGGCCCCGCCGGGAGGAGCACCGCTGAACAGGGCCCCACCAGGAGGAGCACTGCTGAACAGGGCCCCGCCAAGACAGGCACCGCTGAACAGGGCCCCGCCGTGCGAAGCACCGCTGAACAGGGCCCCGCCGGGAGGAGCACCGCTGAACAGGGCCCTGCCGGGACAAGAACCGCTGAGCAGGGGCCCTTCCTGTCAAGCACCGCTCCGCTGGGCCCTTCATCTCAAGCACCGCTCCGCTGGCCACCGCCGTCTTAAGCACCGCTCCGCTGGGCCCTTCATCTCAAGCACCGCTCCGCTGGGCCCTTCCTGTCAAGCACCGCTCCGCTGGGCCCTTCCTGTCAAGCCCCGCTCCGCTGGCCACCGCCGTCTCAAGCACCGCTCCGCTGGGCCCTTCCTGTCAAGCACCGCTCCGCTGGGCCCTTCATCTCAAGCACCGCTCCGCTGGGCCCTTCATCTCAAGCACCGCTCCGCTGGGCCCTTCATCTCAAGCACCGCTCCGCTGGGCCCTTCAGCTCAAGCACTGCTCCGCTGGGGCCTTCATCTCAAGCACCGCTCCGCTGGGCCCTTCATCTCAAGCACTGCTCCGCTGGCCACCGCCGTCTCAAGCACCGCTCCGCTGGCCACCGCCGTCTCAAGCACCGCTCCGCTGGGCCCTTCATCTCAAGCACCGCTCCTCTGGCCACCGCCGTCTCAAGCACCGCTCCGCTGGCCACCGCCGTCTCAAGCACCGCTCCGCTGGGCCCTTCATCTCAAGCACCGCTCCGCTGGCCACCGCCGTCTCAAGCACCGCTCCGCTGGCCACCGCCGTCTCAAGCACCGCTCCGCTGGGCCCTTCCTGTCAAGCACCGCTCCGCTGGGCCCTTCATCTCAAGCACCGCTCCGCTGGCCACCGCCGTCTCAAGCACCGCTCCGCTGGGCCCTTCATCTCAAGCACCGCCCTTCCTGTCAAGCACCGCTCCGCTGGGCCCTTCATCTCAAGCCCGCTCCGCTGGCCACCGCCGTCTCAAGCACCGCTCCGCTGGGCCCTTCATCTCAAGCACCGCTCCGCTGGGCCCTTCCTGTCAAGCACCGCTCCGCTGGGCCCTTCCTGTCAAGCCCCGCTCCGCTGGCCACCGCCGTCTCAAGCACCGCTCCGCTGGGCCCTTCCTGTCACGCACCGCTCCGCTGGGCAACGCCGTCTCAAGCACCGCTGGCCCATTGACATTGCCGGTTCTGTGTCGAGGAGGGCTTCAGGAAGCACTCTGGGCACCATGCCTCCTCCATTAACAGTGGAGTCGGTAATCCATCTGATGGACTGTGGCTTGGCACTTCCCAGGATGGAACAGTGGGCAAGCCACCCACTGTAGAGACTTGAGAGACTGTGGCTTTGCACTCCCCAGGATGGGACAGTGGGCATGGAGGCCCCTCGTGGATCTGGCGTCGTGGACTCATGTGGCTGAGGTGCCCCCCCTTCACTTCCCCCTGAGGTGCCTGTTGTTTTATCATCTGATGCCCCAGCAGTGTTCTCTCCAATGGTATCTGGTCTCCTGTGTGGGCTTTGCCCATGTGTTTGTGCACATTGGCCCACGGACTATGGAACTTTGACGGAATGTGCAGGACTTTTTGCCTATGTATATATTGTTGAATATGTTCTTTCCTTATTTTTGTATCTTTTATGTGGCATATTTCCCATACCTTCAATGGAGCTATTTATACATATATTTTATAGCTCATTTTAATTGTGTCTTTGCATTATTCCGGGGGGTTTGTGTGGTGTCACTCTGACTTGTTGCTCGGCATTGGGGTGTAGGTAGTTGTGGTGGGGGGGTGAGTGTATGGCGCATGTGTGTGCCCGTAAGCTTTCCTCCTCCCCCCTCGCCTGTGTCGTAGGTGCAGTACTCACCGTTGTCGTCTGCGCCGGCGTTCGTACTCCTGGTAGATGAGCAGGTAGACAATAGCTGGTAGGATGTGTAATTCGGGTTCCATGCTGTCCTCCTTCCTCGTGGAGTGTGTATAGGTGAGCGTTTTCCCGTTTGTAGTCTGTTTCCGCCGTGTTTTTATCGGCGGGGCTCCCGCCCCGGAAAAGGTGGCGGATTGGTGAGTTGTGATAGGGTGGGCGGTACATTGTCTGCCGCCTGCCTGTTGGCGGTGACCGCCGCGCTGTTTGTCTGTCCCGCCGTGGCGGTCGGATTGTTAAAGTGGCGGGCTGTGTTGGCGGTTCCCGCCAGGGTCAGAATTCCATTTTTTTTACCGCCTGCCTGTTGGCGGATTGGCCGCCGCTTTATCACCGACCGCCAGGGTTGGAATGACCCCCTATGTTTCTAAAAGTTGGAATACTTTTAAGAATCTAAAACTATCTCTAGAACTTAATTCAAACTTTTACAAAGCTTTTAAACTCTAAAAGAAATGCTAACAGGGACTACCACAAGGCCCTAGCAGGACTTTTAAAAATTTAGAAAAATAGGTAAAATTTCTTCTAATGACAATTTTAGGAATTTAGTTGTGTGATCAGGTATTGGCTGAGTAGTCCAGCAAATGCAAAGTCTTGTACCCCACCGCTGATCCACCAATGTAGGATGTTGGCTCTGTATGTACTATTTCAAAGTAAGAAATAGCATGCACAGAGTCCAAGGGTTCCCCTTAGAGGTAAGATAGTGGCAAAAAAAGATAATTCTAATGCTATATTTTGTGGTAGTGTGGTCGAGCAGTAGGCTTATCAGAGGGTAGTGTTAAGCATTTGTTGTACACACAGGCAATAAATGAGGAACACACACTCAAAGACAATTCCAGGCCAATAGGTTTTTATATAGAAAAATATATTTTCTTAGTTTATTTTAAGAACCACAGGTTCACGAGTTTAAAGTAATACTTCAAATGAAAGGTATTTCACTTAGTTAACATAGGAACTTTGAATCAGCAAAATAGCATGTACAGTTTTCACAAAAATGGTAATAAGCTATTTTAAAACTAGACACTGCAATTTTCAACAGTTCCTGGGGGAGGTAAGTATTTTTTAGTTTTGCAGGTAAGTAAACCACCTACAGGGTTCAAAGTTGGGTCCAAGGTAGCCCACCGTTGGGGGTTCAGGGCAACCCCAAAGTTACCACACCAGCAGCTCAGGGCCGGTCAGGTGCAGAGGTCAAAGTGGTGCCCAAAACGCATAGGCTTCAATGGAGAAGGGGGTGCCCCGGTTCCAGTCTGCCAGCAGGTAGGTAACCGCGTCTTTGGAGGGCAGACCAGGGGGGTTTTGTAGGGCACCGGGGGGGACACAAGTTAGCACAAAAAGTACACCCTCAGAGGCACGGGGGCGGCCGGGTGCAGAGTGCAAACAGGTGTCTGGTTTGCAATGGAGTTCAAAGGGAGACCCAGGGGTCTCTTCAGCGAAGCAGGCAGGCAAGGAGGGGGCTCCTCGGGGTAGCCACCACCTGGGCAAGGGAAAGGGCCACCTGGGGGTCGCTTCTGCACTGGAGGTCGGATCCTTCAGGTCCTGGGGGCTGCGGGTGCAGTGTCTTTACCAGGCATCTGGTTCTTAGAAGCAGGCAGTCGCGGTCAGGGGGAGCCTCTGTATTCCCTCTGCAGTCGTCGCTGGGGACGCTCAGGGGGGTCAACTCTGGCTACTCACAGGGTCGCAGTCACTGGGGAGTCCTCCCTGTAGTGTTGTTTCTCCGCAGGTCGAGCCGGGGGCGTCGGATGCAGAGTTGAAAGTCTCACGCTTCCGGCGGGAAACGTGGACTTCTTTTAAAGTTGTTTCTTTGTTGCAAAGTTGTTTCTTCTTTGGAGCAGAGCCGCTGTCCACAGGAGTTCTTGGTCCTTTTAGATGGAGGGTAGTCCTCTGAGGCTTCAGAGGTCGCTGGACCCTGTGGAACGCGTCATTGCTGCAGTTTTTCTTGAAGTGGGGAGACAGGCCAGTAGGGCTGGGGCCAAAGCAGTTGGTGTCTCTGTCTTCTCTGCAGGGCTTTCAGGTCAGCAGTCCTACTTCGTCTTCAGGTTGCAGGAATCTATCTTGCTAGGTTCTGGGAGCCCCTAAATATTCAATTTAGGGGTGTGTTTAGGTCTGGGGGGTTAGTAGCCAATGGCTACTAGCCCTGAGGGTGGCTACACCCTCTTTGTGCCTCCTCCCTTAGGGGAGGGGGGCACATCTCTAATCCTATTGGGGGAATCCTCCATCTGCAAGATGGAGGATTTCTAAAAGTCAGAGTCACCTCAACTCAGGACACCTTACGGGCTGTCCTGACTGGCCAGTGACTCCTCCTTGTTTTTCTCATTATCTCCTCCCGCCTTGCCGCCAAAAGTGGGGCCGTGGCCGGAGGGGGCAGGCATCTCCACTAGCTGGAGTGCCCTGGGGTGCTGTAACAAAGGGGGTGAGCCTTTGAGGCTCACCGCCAGGTGTTACAGTTCCTGCAGGGGGAGGTGAGAAGCACCGCCACCCAGTAAAGGCTTTGTTACTAGCCACAGAGTGACAAAGGCACTCTCCCCATGTGGCCAGCAACATGTCTGGTGTGTGGCAGGCTGGCAAAACTAGTCAGCCCACACTGGAAGTCGGGCATGTTTTCAGGGGGCATCTCTAAGATGCCCTCTGGGGTGTATTTCACAATAAAGTGTACACTGGCATTAGTGTGCATTTATTGTGCTGAGAAGTTTGATACCAAACTTCTCAGTTTTCAGTGTAGCCATTATGGTGCTGTGGAGTTCGTGTTTGATAGTCTCCCAGACCATATACTCTTAAGGCTAACCTGCACTTACAATGTCTAAGGTTTTGCTTAGACACTGTAGGGGCATAGTGCTCATGCACCTATGCCCTCACCTATGGAATAGTGCACCCTGCCTTAGGGCTGTAAGGCCTGCTAGAGGGGTGACTTATTTATGCAATAGGCAGTGTGAGGTTGGCATGGCCCCCTGAGGGGAGTGCCATGTCGACTTAGTCATTTTCTCCCCACCAGCACACACAAGCTGGCAAGCAGTGTGTCTGTGCTGAGTGAGGGGTCCCCTGGGTGGCATAAGACATGCTGCAGCCCTTAGAGACCTTCCCTGGCATCAGGGCCCTTGGTACCAGAGGTACCAGTTACAAGGGACTTACCTGGATGCCAGGGTGTGCCAATTGTGGAAACAAAAGTACAGTTTTAGGGAAATAACACTCGTGCTGGGGCCTGGTTCACAGGCCTCAGCACACTTTCAAATCATAACTTGGCATCAGCAAAGGCAAAAAGTAAGGGGGTAACCATGCCAAGGAGGCATTTCCTTACACATTCCAACACAAAAACGCGAAGCAACTGCAACACCTGCGCTTCTCTGGCCGATTGCCGATTGATTACTTCCACCACCGCAAAATTGTCCACACGAAACAGTACTCGTTTGTGCATCAACCATTGCCCCCACACACACACCGCGACGACCAATGGAAACAGCTCCAAAAATGCAATGCTGCGACCTCCAGCGCGCCATGCGTCTGGCCACTCCTCCGCGCAAAACTTGCCCTGCCAATAGACACCCCCGACGCATCTGAAAAAATCTGAACGTCCCATTCGCACAGAGGCCATGCCCGAATTGGGATCCCGTTGAAGGATTCCAAGAAAACACACCACATCCTCAAATCTTCTTTTACTCTGGTGCAAAGCCACACATGGTGATGAGGTATGGTGTAACCCGACAGTGACATACCCAACCTCCTGCAAAAAGGGCGTCCGGCCCGCACAACCCGACATGCAAAATTTAGGTGACCCAACAGAACCTGAATCTCTTTTACCGTCACCTTCCGTTTTGGGATCACAGACCGCACCGTTTCCAACATGGCCCGCTTCTTTTCCCCAGGCAATCGAGCCACCATGTCTACCGTGTCTAACTCAATGCCCAAAAAAGACAAATCCGTGCAGGGCCCCACCATTGTCTCGGGGGCCAGGGGCACACCTAGGTCCCCCATGTGTGACTGAAAACTCTCCAGAGCTACCTTACAGGAGTCGGACTCCCTCGGCCCTGCCACGAAAAAATTGTCTAAATAATGAGTGACCGACATGTGACTGGTCACCTGCACGAAAACCCATTGCAAAAAAGTACTGAAGCATTCTAACAAGGAGCAAGAAATGGAGCAACCAATGGGCAGCGCCTTGTCGACATACCAACTGCCCTGAAATTGAATCCCCAACAATTCAAAATCTCGAGGGTGCACCGGCAGTAGTCTAAAAGCCGATTTGATTATTGTTTTTGCCATGAGGGTGCCGGGCCTCAATGCCTCCACCAATGCCATTGCCACATCCACCGAGGCATATGACACCTTTGTGAGTTATTCCGGAATGAAATCGTTAACGGAAGCCCCTTCCGGCCATGATAAGTGGTGGATCAAACAATATTGCCCGGGCTCCTTCTTTGGCACCGCTCCAGTGGGGGAGACAATCAAATTCTCCAAAGGCCAATCCGAAAAAGGGCCTTCCATCCTCCCCTCAGCCACCTCTTTCTCAAGCTTGAGCCGCACAAGCTCCTCCTTCCCATGAATAGAATGCAAGTTCTCTGCCCACCTCCGCTGACGAGGTTCGTCGTACCCCAACTCGAATCCCTCTGAGAATCCCCGCAACAACAACTGTCCCTGCCGCTCCAGGCCATATTGGCCAACCCAAAAATGAATCCTGTACACCTTAATTGGCGTAGTAGCCTTTTCCCAGACTCCCCTGCCCCTGCTCCCGTGGCCCCGCTTGTCCCTGAGTCCCCTGATTATTGCCTCCTGATGTCGCAGTCTGCTGCCCGCCGGCGTTGCCCCCGGAACAGTTAGTAAGGGCATGCTTCCCCCACACTTCGAGCATTCATGCTTGAACTTACAATATTCTCTAGTGCATAGCCCTTTGTTAAAGTTCCAGCATGCCCCTGACTTTCGCACACCGCGCTTGCTCCGCCGGACCCCCCTTTGTCGCCTGTGGTATTTCCCGAAGTGGCCACACCCTGGGTGGGGCGAACCCGAAAGGGGCGATAAATCATCGGTAACCCGCTCGCAGTTAACACAGTCTTCCCAAACTTCGCTGGTCCCATCGTGTGCTGCCACAAATCAGAGTCAATTTCGCCCTACTGCACCTCCTTGTCGGCCACCATGCGAGCCCGAAACTCCTCATCATATTGCACCCAAGCGTAACCACCGTAATTAAGGTACGCTTTCCGAATAACATCCATAGACTTGAATAGGGCCACCGCCCTTTCCGGGAAACGCTCGCAGTACACGCTGGCAAATATAAGAAAAGCCGCCGTCCAATTCTTGATGGTAACCGGGACCCTGGGCCGCTTCGCCAACTCATAATCTTCTTCTTTAGAGCCCTCTTTCGCCCGTACCTCCCTATGCAACAACTTGAGCATCTCTACATATTCCCCTTTCCAGATTTTCTCTTTCGTAGCCAACATAAGGTGGGCTCCCAATGGCTTGGCCGTGCCCATATAGGGCAAATGCTTGTGCTTCCCACTCACCTTACCTGCCCCGTGCTCCTCGGTGGCCTTACCTGTCTTCTCTTCCCCCACGGTACTCACCGTATCCTTTGCCGCCTCTGTGCCCACCCCCACATCTGTGACGTACACCCCTTTATGAAGTCGGTCCCCTGTGCCACACATGGCAGACTCCGTACCGACCCCCACACCCACTTGGGTCAACACTCTTGCCTCGTTACCTTTTTGCAATGACGGGGGGCGCTCCGAAACCGTCCGCCCTGCAGGTTTCTTCGCACCCGATTCTGATTCCTTTGCCGACACCTGCAAAGACTGAGTAACACCATTAGACTTCCCCCCCATGGTCCACCATTCGTCCTCATCCTCCCGGATCTCCCCCTCCCTTGTACTGTCCTCCTCATAGTCTAATAACTCCTGATCCATCTCGTTCTCATCGTCACCGTACGCCCATCCCTCCCCGAAACGCGCCCTCTTAATGATGTCCTCCGTTTGCGCCGCCGCTGAGTGCAGTCACCGAGGGGCCGTCCGAGGTCCTCCCCGTGGCGGTGCGTGGCCAAGCGTTGTAACACCGCACCCCAACTTACCGGTGGGCGCAAAACCAAATCTGGCCCGGCGCTGCCACCTCCTCGCTGTCAGAACTGCTTGTACCTACGGCTGCCTCCTCATCTAAGGCTCTCCTCCTGCCAACATAAGTGCGGCTCGGCGGGTGCACCTTTAACGTAATTCCATCCTCTTCTACTTCTGGGGTTGTATCATCACTCCATTCCAGTATGTGGCTCCAGTCCCTGCCCTCTGGAGACCCAGTACTACTATCCTCTGGGGGCGCCCCCTCCCAACCTATGCCTGGATTGCTCCCTCCTCCTGGACCCCCCACCCCTCCCCGTCCTGCCTGCTCTCCACCTGCGCTGCCTCAGAAACCCCCCTGCCCTTCACCACCTGGCTGCGCTTCCTGCTCCCCACCGCACTAATCCTGCTCCCTTTCCCTGCCTCTCCGCAAGGAGGAGACGTGCCCTGCCCTGCCTCATCCTGCAGAAGGCGCGCCCGCCCAAGAGGGCCCGCCTCCTGTTCCATTGGTCTGCCAGCATTCCTTCGCCGGACCGCCGCCGCCCGCTTGCTCCCTTCACGGGGCCGGACACTCTCATCTGGCCCCCGTCTCCGAGAGCCTCAGTTTGGGCGCGACCTCCGCACACTTTCCCCAGCATGCTGCCAGACGGATGCCCCGTGGCATCGTCCCTTACCCCGGCCCAGCCCCGACCTCCTCACCTGCACCAGGGGCCCTCCGCATCTGCCAAGGGGTGGCGAGCATGCCGTGACGGCGGCCGCCACCCCATTCGCCGCTTGCCACGCCGGGCGGGCGCTGCGTTCACCGCCATCGGCCAGGAGATCGAGTCGCCCTGCTTCTCGAAGAAGCCGCAGGGCCTCCACGACTCGCCCGTCCATCTCTCTGCGCAAGAACAAGTGACCACGAGCTCCGACGCTGCAGGCCCAGGTAAGGCTTCTCTGTTAACTTTCTGGGTAGGACACTAATATACTTTAGATATCCCGCAGTCTCACCCACCCAGGAAGCCCAAAACGGCGCCCAAAAACGACGCCAATGGGCCAATCCATCTCCCGCAAACTTCCCGGGGGGGAGACCGCCGTATCGGCGCTCCCCCCCAAGACCCCCTTCTTCGCAACCCTTACACAGCTTTTTGAGATATAAAAAATTAACTGTTATTCCTAAACATTTACTTTGCAAATCTTAATCATGGACATGCACACTTAAGCTTCTCCAACCCGGCTGTGTTGAACACCTGGGCTGGAGAAAATGCACAGACTCCAGGGTTATGTCTGAGCAGCAGTCCAAGCTGCTCAGACTAATCTTGACACTGCTTTCATGCTAGTTTTAGCATGAAAGCAGCACCAGGATTGCTGGGGAACCTGTGCTGGTGTCCTAGTGAATTCTGCAACACCAGAAGAGGATTGAGGCGGCAGGTGGCAGAGGCAGTGATGGGAAGAGGTGAGTTGTTAAAAATTATTTTGTATTTCCTCTCCCGTCCGTCCCCGTCTTTCCCCCCGCCCGCCCCTCCCTTTGAGATTTGCGGCAGCCGCCGCTGAATTGCATACCACTTTATGACTATGCTGTCATACTGAGAACAAAAACTAACTTCTTTGGTTGGATAGCAAAATGTCCTAAATATTGGTAGCATGCTGCAAAGACTATAATACATGGACAACTAGAATAAAAAGCAGGTCATACATCAAAAATGTGATTTCAATGAGAATTAAATTAGGGGCCACATAATGGATTGTATCTTGTCAAGAGAAATCCCAGTAAACTTCAGCAGGACGAACTGCACCTCCTTTGCTTAGCACTACAACATCATAAGGTGAAACAATAATTATCATAACACTTTTTTTTGCCTGGAATATAAGTATTTATTGCCTTAATTCGGTGGTCCTCAACCTGTGATCCAAGGACTGCTCAGGGTCCGCGTGGCTTACTCAGGGCGGTCCGCAACGGTTTTACAAAATTAAATAAATGAATCAATTAAAGGTAATAAAGTATGTACAAATAAAGAAGTAACATTGAAAATATGAAAGCTTTTTCTGTATTTGATTGTGATTTGCACAAAATATTTAAATATTTGAACATTTCCTTGGTGTATACTCGGTTTTGTATTTCTGTGTACTGTTTGACGAATCATAGAAATTGCTTTGGTCGGAGGTCCGGCTTCCAGTAATGGCTCAGTAGGGGTCCCCGGATCCAGTAATGACTCAGTAGGGGTCCCCGGATTCAGTAATGGCTCAGTAGGGGTCCCCGGATTCCAGTAATGGCTCAGTAGGGGTCCCCGGATTCCAGTAATGGCTCAGTAGGGGTCCCCGGATCCAGTAATGGCTCAGTAGGGGTCCCCGGATTCCAGTAATGGCTCAGTAGGGGTCCCCGGATCCAGTAATGGCTCAGTAGGGGTCCCCGGATTCCAGTAATGGCTCAGTAGGGGTCCCCGGATCCAGTAATGGCTCAGTAGGGGTCCCCGGATCCAGTAATGACTCAGTAGGGGTCCCCGGATCCAGTAATGGCTCAGTGGGGTCCACAGAATTCAAAAGGT
Source organism: Pleurodeles waltl (assembly GCF_031143425.1). Lineage (NCBI taxonomy): Eukaryota > Metazoa > Chordata > Amphibia > Caudata > Salamandridae > Pleurodeles > Pleurodeles waltl. Next base: position 1,780,185,883 of record NC_090440.1, on the reverse strand, counting down.
GAAGAACCGCCTCCTTGATTCAATTAACGTATTATTATATTTAACGAACAATTGACCAGGTTGACGCTAAACAACTCTAATAATAGCGAGGACTAATTTTTCCAAGGAAACGCTATTTTGTTTCTTTGCGCCCCTCCACAGATTTTTGAGATATAAAAAATTAACTGTTATACCTAAACATTTACTTTGCAAATCTTAATCATGTCTAGAAAGGAATGTTTATCCATTTTAAGGAAATCCTAACCTGATAAGAACGTTTAAAAAATAACTTTATTTACCGGAAGAGATACTAAAATTGCTGATTCAACCTAAACATTTTGGCGATTATAGCTAGCATTGACATTGGTCTCTATGTGGTACAGCTTCGTAATTCAAATAAACCATTTTTGTTTAATTTGAGCACAGGAGAATATTCTTCTACAATTCAAACAACGTGTTCAGTGACAACCTACAAAGCAAGATAAATTATTTAAAATAAATTACAGACATAATGGCCGTTCTTTATGACAAGTAATATATCTGGAGCCTAACCTAAACATTTGTACTTTTTAATAACGAGTGTTTGTAATACTTTTAAAACGTGCACTGAATCTGCAAAAACTTTTCACATTTGGAAATAACCATTCAGCAGCCAAATACATAGAGACGTGCCACCTTCAGCCATGAGAACGCATAAAATGGTTTAAATGATATGGCAGAAGATACATCTTTTCGAATAACATTTGAACAAGTCAATCACGGACCTCAGGTCAAGATACCCACTTCATGAGGAATGTACTTTCCTTGACAGATGGAGAAAACACATAGGCCCTCATTCTGACCCTGGCGGTCTTTGACCGCCAGGGCGGAGGACCGCGGGAGCACCGCCGACAAGCCGGCGGTGCTTCAATGGGGATTCCGACCGCGGCGGTAAAGCCGCGGTCGGACCGGCACCACTGGCGGGGTCCCGCCAGTGTACCGCGGCCCCATTGAATCCTCCGCGGCGGCGCAGCTTGCTGCACCGCCGCGGGGATTCTGACCCCCCCTACCGCCATCCAGATCCCGGCGGTCGGACCGCCGAGATCCGGATGGCGGTAGGGGGGGTCGCGGGGCCCCTGGGGGCCCCTGCAGTGCCCATGCCACTGGCATGGGCATTGCAGGGGCCCCCGTAAGAGGGCCCCTACATGTATTTCACTGTCTGCTGCGCAGACAGTGAAATACGCGACGGGTGCAACTGCACCCGTCGCACAGCTTCCACTCCGCCGGCTCGATTCCGAGCCGGCTTCATCGCGGAAGCCTCTTTCCCGCTGGGCTGGCTGGCGGTCTGAACGAGACCGCCCGCCAGCCCAGCGGGAAAGTCAGAATTACCGCCGCGGTCTTTCGACCGCGGAACGGTAACCTGACGGCGGGACTTTGGCGGGCGGCCTCCGCCGCCCGCCAAGGTCAGAATGAGGGCCATAGGGCCTGATTCTAACTTTGGAGGACGGTGTTAAACCGTCCCAAAAGTGGCGGATATACCACCGACCATATTACGAGTCCATTATATCCTATGGAACTCGTAATACGGTAGGTGGTATATCCGCCACTTTTGGGACGGTTTAACACCGTCCTCCAAAGTTAGAATCAGGCCCAAAATTTTAAAACTAGCACTTACTGTCACTTCTAAGGCTGGTGGTATGTCTCACAGTTATCAAATATTCATGTGTGGCCGTTACATTAAACTACTTACAAATCAATATTACAAGTATGAGGCATACATCAAAATATCATATATCAAATGTAAAGTAATTTTGCAAAAATGTATTCACTGAAATATAAACATTTTTCACATTTGCAAAAACATACTTGCCATATTGCATATCTAAAGGCTAAATGCAATATCACCCTCCTATTTTGAAGAGTATGGACCCAATAGCTATTTGTTTCGAGTTATTTGCCTAGCATTTACTGCAACCCAACAAACATATCAAATCCACCCACTGCTCAAATGCAATACATAAACATGTGAGGAATCCAATAACTCACTTCTAAGAAAATATGTTCAATGTTTATTTAAAAATCGTAAGAATAGGTTAGTTTGGCTGTGCAAGTCTCAAGATTGCTGCTTCTTTGTGGGGTCTGTGGCACTCAGGCCCGCTCTCTTCCTTTCGTCAGGTGTGGATGGGTTCCGCAAGGCACGGAACACTGACCAGGGGGGGGCAAGCCCCACTGCCAGTGTTGAAGGGTGAACAGAAGGGAATTTACTTCCAGTTTTGAGATTGGAAGTGGTGCATTCTCCCCCTCCTCCTCGAGGTGAGTACAAGATGGCTGTGTCTGCCTGGGGAACTAACGGTGCTGCACCACAGATTAGGTGAGAGATCCCTGCAACTTGGAATTTAAAAAGTGCTGGGGAGGTGTGGCAGTAATTGGTGAGATCTGCAGATGTCTGCCGGATATGGTCGGCATACCCAGTCGGGGCCATGGCCTGGGGAGAGGCTGGAGCAACAGGGGGAAGTAGAGCCTTTCCGCTCTATATCCTTGGAAATTATGGCCTTTGCAGCTCTGTATCTCCAGTCCTCAAGGGTGTGAGTCCCTGTTCCCTGAGCAGGTTTGAAGACTGCTGCCTGCATCATCAAGTGCATTAAGAGCTTGGTGGATGTAGTTGGCACTAAATCTAACACAGTGCTCAAAGGACACATTGACTTTCAAACCACAGCTCAGAAACGTAGGGGCATATTTAAGAGCCCCTAGCACCACCGGAGCATCACTCTTTGTGACGCTCCGTTGGAGCGAAGCACTGCTCCATATTTACAAGGAGGTGTAATGACAATTTTGGCATTCCACAGTACACATAGAAGATGCAAAATGCCATTGACGATTGTTTACGTGCAGGTAGGGACACCTTCCTGCACATAAACAATAATTAAAAATGACGCTTTGGTACTTCTATGTGTGCTGGATTTTGCCAATTTGTCCCTTCCTGCACATAAACAATCTATCCCCTCCAACACAGAAACCCTTGCACTGTGGTGCAAGTATGCCTGCGTTGGCACTAGGCAGCTTAATTCAGTGTCATCGCAGGGGGAAACGCAGGGGTGTGCCGTATTCCTCTAAATAAGGTGCACCTATGCGTTTCTAAGGTGGCGCATCACGACGCTGCTATTTTTGGTGCAGCACCACGCTGCGCCACTTAAACATAAACCTGGACCGTAGTTCACAGAGAGTGACTCAAAAGTGCCACATAATTACATGAACGTACCCTGTCATCAAATCCCCATGATGCAGATTTATACATAAATCAAGATATATACATCTGAGATGAGGGTCTTAAGGGTAGCTCAAAAAAATTACCCTGTGTATGTGGCAGCTAAACTGCACTACTTATCCTCCAAGGGAAGATTTCTTGTCTCAATAGCTAAACCTATTTTTGTGCATTTTATCACAAAAGTGAAGCCTAATTTAAGTGCTGATATCAATTGATTCCATTCGAGATGATACGGTGCAGTAATTAAAAAGCAGCGGTTAGACACAGTATAAAAAATTTAACTTAATGGAAAATTATGTTCGACTGTAAAGTAGTTCAAATGTGTCACGTAGCTACCAGCTTGAAATGTGTTTTTTAAGGTTGAGGTAGGAACACATTTTTGACTATAGTATGCCAATATACAAATGACAAATGCACTTAAGCATTACAGAGCTCATTTTCAGGTCTGACCTAGAGACAGATTCGCCCAGCCATGTGTTTTTTAGTAAACATAGATGCTTTACCAGGCAGATGCCTTTACCATAGATGCCTTTACCATACATGGTAAGTCTACTAAAGTGAGTAAAACCCCTACAAATGAAAAAGCAAGGCCAATATTTATACTTTTTTAGCGCCACATTTGTGTCATTTTTTGACGCAAAAGCGGCGCAAACTTATAAAATACAATTATATTTTGTAAGTTTGCGCCGCTTTTGCTTCAAAAAATGACGCAAACGCAGCGCTAACAAAGTATAAATATGGGCCCAAAGTTAAAGTATTGTTATAGTTAGGTGAAATGTTCAGTAAGCGCATTGGCCGTGAGGAGGCAGACGTCACTGGTTGCCGGGGCAGGAGCCCTTTAAACTAACTTTGCGCTCCCGCTGTCGCAGGAAGCGCATTGGCCGTGAGGAGGCAGGCGTCACTGGTTGCCGGGGCAGGAGCCTTTAAACTAACTTCGCGCTCCCGCTGTCGCGGGAAGCGCATTGGCCGTGAGGAGGCAGGCGTCACTGGTTGCCGGGGCAGGAGCCCTTTAAACTAACTTTGCGTTCCCGCTGTCGCGGGACGCGCGCGGGCGGTGACCGGGCGGGCCCGTCCTGCACCCGTCATCGCCCGTAAGAGGCTGGGCTGGGACACCCCTCTTTCGTTCTCAGTGGAGGGTGACTATTTATATCTACTAATAATACCTGGAGTATAATTTGGAGTCTTTTTTGTTTTTAGTGGGTTTTTAATAGTTTAATTAGTTTGTTTTGTTTGTTGTTCTGTTGTTGTATTGTTTTTATTTTATTTTTTCCTCTTTTTTTGTAATAATGGGCAGGAAAAGAGGTCCATTAACTGGTCCACTGGGGGGTGGTGGTGGCGGTAGTAGACAGGGTAGTGGCACCACCACATTGGATTCCTTCCTCGCAAGAGATGTCTGGGTTGTTACAAAGGAAATTGATTTGGCAGAGAGGAGGTTATCAATGGAACTGGAGGATTGGCGCCAGGCCCCAACAGATAGTGGTCCTCGTGAGGCCGTGGATGTGGAGGTGGCTTATCTGGGGGGGGGTCAAGGTGTTGTTATGGCTGCTGCTGAGCCTGTCCAGGCTGAGCCAACAGAGTCAATAGAGGGTTCTGGTGGCGAAGGCCCCTCTAGAAGAAGTAAAAGACTTTTATTATCTTCTCCCCCGGCCTGCCCCATGGATAAATGTAGCCCTCCCCCGAGGAAAAAAAAGGCCCTAAAGAAATCGATACCCAAGTCAAAAACACCTCTATTGGAGCTCCCTAAGGGTGCGAGCAGTGACCCTGCACCTTGTCAGCACCTGGGGTGTGATGCAACTAATTTACTGTCCAAATTTCGGAAAATGATCCAAGAGATTTTGTCCCCCGTTTTGGCAAAATTATCAGCCATAGAAAAAACAGTCTTGCTGATATGTGTGCAAGGAAGTCAAGGGAGGCATGGTGTAGGTGGATGTGTGGCCTCGACTAGGCGTCCCCATTGCGGTGAGGAGTTGTCCCTACCAGAGGAAGCTGCGGGGCCTCTGGGGCCCCTGGGAAAAACATCTTACTTATTGGTGAATCCTGTAAACTCTGGGGGTCAGGGTGCCTGTGTTGAGACTGCTCCGGCTGCACCGACCTCTCTGTTGAGGGCGGATAGGACTGTCAATATGTTTAGTTGCAGTAGGCAGCCTGATCCGGATTCTGTGGCAGCCCGGGGGGGGTTGGCCAACAGCTGATTGGAAACGATAATCTGAACCCGCCGACGGCCAGGCCTTCCCTGGCCTGTTTGGATCTTCCCCCAGCGTGTGCCCCCTATGTGGTAGTGTTGACGAATGTGCCTGCTCTTGCTTCTGGGGCAACTGAGTCTACAAACCAACTCATAAATAAGGTTGGCCATTGGCTGAGCAACAACTGTGATTTTTCATGTAAGGATTTTAAGGATATTCTGTTTGCCAGAAGAATTGGCTGGGTCGGCCCCAAAAATAAGGTGGGGAATGAAGACTGTATCATTATAAATGTTAGATATCCTGCCTTGACTCAAAGGCTCCTTTCTACCCATCGTTCTGCTGTTCTTAGAGCAGGTTCAATGGGTATGGTCCCTCTGGGCTATTTTTACGACCACATGCGATTGAGTACTGGGGTGTCTCTTGGTTCTGGTAGGAATCCCCCCCCGGGTCAGAATAGCCTGCAGGCAACTAGCAGAAGAACTGCTACCAACAGCAATTTATCCTTGGAAGGGGTGGACTGACAATGCGCCAAGACGCTGGCTGTACAGGAAGAGGTGCCTCCACAGTGTAATCTTATTTCATGGAATATTGCGGGCTATGATGCTAAGTTATCTGATCAAGCATGGGTTGGGTGAGTGGCTAACTATGATGTTATCATTCTTCAGAAAACCTGGTCGGAAGGGCTGTCTGTGTGCGATGGGTATGACAGATATGCAATTCCAGCTGTGCAGTCTCTTGGTGGCCGCTCAAAAGGTGGCCTGGTTACCCTAATTCGCCTCTCCAAGATAGTGGGTGCTTTTCAAATTAACTGTAACCACCAAGGTATATTGTTGGTATGGGTAATCTTCTCCAATAATTTTAATATTTTATTGGTTAACTTCTATAACGTTGTGTGGGATGTGGGGTGCCAAATTGGGGCCCTGTTCTCCGTTCTTCAGGTTCTGAAATATAGAGTGGAGAAGGTGGGGCTGGAATTTCGTGCTATCGTCTCTGGAGATTTTAATGCCAAGCTGGGCAGGCTCAGCACTGTAGTTAATCCCTTTATCTGTGACTGCGAGGATTACTTAGCGCATGGTCTGCAGGACTCTAGAGGCAGGGATCTAATAAAGGAACTCAGGAAGATGGGCCTTCTGAAGTTTTATGATGTAGAAGCAGTAGGTACCCACCAACTCCCAACCTATGTGGGAAGAGGGTCTGGATCCACCATTGATTACATTTTTGTGTCTCCTCCTATGAGAGATTTGGTGATTGGGGGTGAAGTGTTAGGGGAGTGTTTCAGCGATCATGATCCCCTTATAGTGTCCTTTAAACTCCCTGGGGCCCTACGTAAACTAGGACGAGGTAGGCCTGTAGCAGTGGTGACAAAGGACCAGGGTAGGCGGCTTGGGTGGAAGCAAGTAGACTCCCACAAAGTTGTAGGAAGGGTGGTGGGGGATAATTTACATCTATTTATGGAAATACTCCTGATAGAGGCTCCAAATCCTAACACTGTTATGGATGCTCTAACAGTAGTAAATGCAGCAGTTAGAGACTGCCTTTTTTCAGTAGGCAGCCACCCCAGTAAACGCAAATGTGGCTGGTATGACAAGGCCTGCTATGATGCAAGGTCAAACCTAACGATGGATCCCAAGAATCACCCTAGAGATTGGGTCCTCGTAAAAGAAGCTAGAATGAGGTATAAAAAGGCCCTGAGGGATAGTAAGCTAAAACATAAAGATAAAGCCTGGGAAGAGTTAGAGCGTGCTATAGCTCTGAAGGACCCTGGCCTGTTTTGGAAGGTGGTAAATAGAGGTTCCTTTGAAACAGAAACATCTGAGGGCCTTGGCTGTAACATCGCCCCGGAGGCCTGGGTAATTCACTTTTGTAGAATCTTTGAGGGTACTCCCTTAAGAAATATCCGGGAGAACGTGTATGATGTGGCTCCTAATCTAGCAATCAGGTTTTCGCTCCTGGAGGTTATTGATGCGATACAGAGTAGCGCAAGTAATAAAGCTCCGGGCCCGGATTCGATCCCTATGGACTTGTGTAAAGCTAACCCCCAGTTATGGGCACCTATTCTCCTAAATGTTCTCAATGCAGCAGTTACTTTGGCCATTTCTGCCTCTTGGAGACTGGCATGTATTGTCCCAGTGTTTAAAAAGGGCGATCGTAATGACCCTAAGTCTTATCGCCCTATATCTCTCCTGGACTCTTCTGCGAAGATTCTGGGACGGATTATTCTAAGGCGACTGGAGGCCTGGATGATAGGAAATGATATCTTAAGCCGGGAACAGCATGGTTTTAGGGAAGGCCTCAGTACGCGAGAACAATGTCTCAATTTACTGATGATGATCAGTAAATACACGCAGGCCAGGAAAGGTACCCTTTATCTTGCTTTTATGGACCTTAGCTGTGCCTTTGATAAAGTGAACCGGATGCTCCGAATGTAGAGCTCCTCCGATATCTCCATTCTGGGACAGTTGCAAATGTGAAGGTGGGGCCTAATGGGGAATGCTCAGAGGCTTTTAAGCTTTCAAGGGGTGTGCGCCAAGGGTGTGTCCTGGCTCCTACTTTGTTCCTTCTATATACAAATGGACTGTCTGATTTTTTGATGGAACACTGTAGGGATGATCCCAAAGGTGAAGGGTATTGATATCCCTGTGCTGACGTACGCAGATGACGCGGTCCTCATGGCCCGCACGATGAATGGTCTCCGGGAAATAGTTAGAGCTTATGCTACCTTTATGTCAGCTTTGGGTTTAGAGGTCAATTTTAAGAAATCACATTTTTTGGTTTGCGGAAGACCCCTGAGCAGGGTGGGGGAGCTAAGGGTGGAGGATCAAGTTATTAGCAGAGTCCATGAGTTCCCATACTTAGGGGTCATTTTTGATGAGAAAGGATCCTGGAAACCCTGTATTGCCAGAAGGGTTGTGCTTTTTTCATGCAACAGTTGGTGCGACTTTTGACTTTGCTGTAAGGGTAGGTAGTAAACCTATCAAGCCCTTGCTTGAAATTTATAGGTGGAAATGCCTTCCTGTCCTGCTGTATGGTTCGGCACTTTGGGGGTATAGGGATACCCGAGCTCTTACGGTGGAAGAAAATCGTTTCTGCAGAAGGCTTCTGGGAGTTGGACAAAACATCCCTGGTTTTTGCCTTCACCTGGTACTGGAGCTTGAGTCTGTGCAGGACACTATCCAGTTGGCTCCCCTTCTGTTATGGATCTCAGTCTGGAGTAACGAACATGCCACTCTTAATAGGGATATCTTAAGGGATTGTTTGGCTTGCGACAATGCAAAGCATATTCCCTGGCTGACGCACATAAGGAAGTGGGCTCATGACCTGGGGCGGCCTGAATTGTTTGATTACCCCGAGGGCCTGACTAGCTATGATAAGAAATGGGTTAAGGATAATTTTCTGAGAATCCAGGAGACCAAGAGGGAGGGGGAGGCTTTAGGGGAAAAATCGACCAAGATGTGGGTGGGTCCTGAGCGCTATCTCTTAGAAATAAAGGATGTGAGGGAAAGGTCTCTCATAACTCGATTCCGTTTGGGGAGCATTAGAAGTAATTTGTGTTTCCCGCTAGGTCAGTATGGGGAAAAATGCATTAGACCCTGCCCCTGTGATGGGGTGTCCCATCAGACCTTGATCCATTTGACATTGTTCTGTGTTTTTTATGCACTGTTTAGAACTCGATTTTTATTACCGCTCCTAAGGCCCAAGGGTTTCGTGCAATATCGTCCTGCTTTTATGTGGTTGCAAATGGCCTCAGATGTATTGGTATGGAAGGGCCTGGGATCATTCTTGAAGGGAGCTATCACTTGGCGTAAAAATGTAGAATTTTTAGAATGATTTCTTCTATTTTATTGTTTTTATGAATGAGGTTTTTTATATGTTTATATTTATGATGGGTGTTTTTACTATATATGGTTTTATTGGTATATTAACAATGTATTGGTGATTATTTGCTGTAATGGATGAATTTTTTTATACCGAATAAAGTTTCTTCTTCTTCTCAGTAACAGCAGAAGGTTTGAACTCTAAAAACCACAGAAATTCACCAGTGATAGTTAGAGTTCTTTCAAGTAATTATAACTTGTGCCCTAAGGTAGTTATAACTCATGTCCCCGCCATATAAACTTTTCTCATCAATAATTTCACTGCAAATGTTGTAGTGATATTATCAATGATGTGATAAAGTATGCCATGGATGATGTAATATGTGAGGTAATTAGCAGTGCTGTTCAGGCAGGGAAACCGCTTTGTCCCAGGGGTGGGTAGCCCAGGACATAGCCTATGAGCTGGCCCTGGGGTATGAGGTCCCCAGGGCCCACAATAGCACAGGGAGGGGGGCTGTGCCACCCCCTTTGCATATATGGTAAGTCACTGGGGGATGGGCCGCTGGGACCAAATTAGTCCTCCCCCTCCTCCCTTACCAATTCAGCTAAGCCTCAGGAGATGGGGTCCCTAGAGCCAAAATCATCCCAGGGAGGGGGCTGCAGGTGCTCCTCCCCCAAAATATAAATATGTCTTCCCCCGGGACCTGGCCCACCGGGGTGGCTTAGAAAAACAAGAGAAGGAGACTGCCCTTTAATTTGTTTTCGATTTTGCTGCAGAAAAAAGGTTTTGGCCCCAGGTGTCGTCCCTCTGGGACCCCACCACCAGGCCTAGGGGGTCAGGATAGTCCTACACTGCTACCTTTTGTCTTTTCTTAATTTTTCTTTTAGGAGTCAGGACTGAGCCCCGAGACCTAATTTGGCTGCCACCACTTCCTGGTTAAGGTGTTAGCAGTCAATCAGATCTCACTTTAACGTCTGTGGGGATCCACAGAGCCTACATTTCCCTAAATATAGAATGATTTGAGCATTAATTTCTCAAAAACTACTGAACAGATTTACAACAGAAAACAAAAAGCACTCTTTCTGGACCCAGATCTATTTTTCGGCCAAATCTAGTGTCAATCCGTTCAGCACTTTAGGCTGTGGCAGTCTCTAAAGTTCCTCTTAGAGAATGAATGGTGAAAAAGCATTTTGGGGCGCCACTTTTTTCTCATCACCCTCTTCACAGATCAGTCCGAAACTTTCCATGAGCACAATAGTAAAACAAATAGCACTTTATTGGGAAGTTTCAGGGAGACTTGTCAAACGGCGCCAAAGTTATACGCAAGACAAAAAATGCAATGGAGGCTGGTAAGAGATCGTATGGTTGTAATACAGTTAAAGAATGCATAGCAAAGAACATTAGGCTCCAACTACCATAATGCCTCTTAATAAAACGTATAAATGATAAGCAAAGAAGGACTCATTCAAATTTGATGCCATTTTGAGAAAGATGGTTAGTCGAAACGCGTCAATGGCAATTGAGTGCTTTTTATAAACAAAGGAGAAACTTTATTATTCCTGGGAGGGCGGTGTAATTTTTTGCTTTACCATATGAGTTGGCGTGATGGTCTACCCCAAATACGGCAGCACCAGCAGTGAGTGCCCGCTGCCCTGACACCAATTTGTCCTTTTTATTTAAGATGGCAGCTGCGCCTGACACCTTCAGCAAAGAGATGTTTATCTATGGAGAAATTAGCTGTGATACAAATCACTGCGAAGTGTACCAACACTGGGAGACCTCGACAGCCTGGAAGGCAAGGACACTCATCTCACCATACAATCAAACCATGAGAGGATATATCTCTACAACTCTATGAAGTATATTATTTGCATAATTGCTACTTTGGTGTCGATTCGGCCTGTGACTGGGAAGGATTCAGGTCTACGGGCCCCGGAATGCTAAATGTACTGTTGTTGTTAAGAGGCATTGGAGGCAGTATGTACCGGATGAGATATATCTGACTACATTTGGAGGCTGGTAAGAGATCGTATGGTTGTAATGCAGTTAAAGAATCCATAGCAAAGAACATCGGACTCCAACTTCCATAATGCCTCTTAAGAAAATGTATAAATGATCAGCAAAGAAGGACTAATTCAAATCTGATGCCATTTTGAGAAAGTCGGTTAGTTGAAACGCATCAATGACAATTAAGTGCTTTTTATAAACAAAGGAGAAACTTTATTATTCCTGGGAGTGCGGTGTCATTTCTTGCTTTGCCATATATGTTGGGGTAATGGTCTACCCCAGCACGCCAGCACCAGCAGTGAGTGCTCCCTGCCCTCAGACCAATTTTTTTTGTTGTATTTAAGGTGGCAGCTGCACCCGAGAGCTTCAGCAAAGAGATCTTTATCTATGGAGAAATTGGCTGTGATACAAATCGCTGCGTAGTGTACTAACACTGGAAGACTTTGAAAGCCTGGATGGCAAGGACTCTCACTACGCTATTCAATTAAACCATCAGAGGATTTATCTCCAGGACTATATGAGGTATATCCTTTGCATAATTGCTACTTTGGTGTTGATGCTGCCTGTGATAGGGAATGATTCAGGTCTACGGGCCCCGGAATGCTAAAAGTACTGTTGTTGTTGAGAGGCATTAGAGGCAATATTTACCGGATGATATATGTGACTACATTTGGAGGCTGCTAAGAGATCGTATGGTTGTAATGCGGTTAAAGAATCCATAGCAAAGAACATTGTACTCCAACTATTAGAATGCCTCCCAATAAAATGTATAAATGATCAGCAAAGAAGGACTCATTCAAATCTGATGCCATTTTGAAAAAGACAGTTAGTTGAAACGCATCAATGGCAATTACATGCTTTCCATAAACAAAGGAGAAACTTTACTATTCCTGGGAGTGCGGTGTAATTTTTTGCTTTACTATATATGTTGGGGTGATGGTCTACCTCAGAACGCCAGCACCAGCAGTAAGTGCGCTCTGCCCTGAGACCAATTTTATTTTTGTATTTAAGGTGGCAGCTGCACCCGAGAGCTTCAGCAAAGAGATCTTTATCTATGGAGAAATTGGCTATGATACCTACAAATCGCTGTGTAGTGTACTAACTCTGGGAGACTTCGACAGCCTGGAAGGCAAGGACTCTCATCACACCATCCAATTAAACCATGAGAGGATATATCTTCAGGACTCTATGAAGTATATCCTTTGCATAATTGCTACTTTGGTGCTGATGTGGCCCGTGACCGGGAAGGATTCAGGTCTACGGGCCCGGAATGCTAAAAGTACTGTTGTAGTTGAGAGGCATTGGAGGCAATATTTACCGGATGATATATGTGACTACATTTGGAGGCTGGTAAGAGATCGTATGGTTGTAATGCGGTTAAAGAATCCATAGCAAAGAACATTGTACTCCAACTATTAGAATGCCTCTTAATAAAATGTATAAATGATCAGCAAAGAAGGACTCATTCAAATCTGATGCCATTTTGAAAAAGATGGTTAGTTGAAATGTGTCAATGGCAATTGAGTGCTTTTTTTAAACAAAGGAGAAACTTTATTATTCCTGGGAGTGCGGTGTCATTTTTTGCCTTATCCTATTTGTTGGGTTGATGGTTTACCCCAGAACGCCAGCACCAGCAGTGAGTGCACGCTGCCATGTTTTTTTTGTATTTAAGGTGGAACCTGCTCCTGACACCTTCAGCAAAGAGATGTTTATCTATGGAGAAATTGGCTATGATACAAATTGCTGTGCAGTGTACTAACACTGGGAGACTTCAACAGCCTGGAAGGCAAGGACTCTCATCACATCATCCAATTGAACCACAAGAGGATATATCTCCACAACTCTATAAAGTATATCCTTTGCATAATTGCTACTTTGGTGCCGATGCGGCCCGTGACCGGGAAGGATTCAGGTCTACGGGCCCCGGAATGCTAAATGTACTGTTCTTGTTAAGAGGCATTGGAGGCTATATTTACCGGATTGTATATATGTGACTACACTTGGAAGCTGGTAAGAGATCGTATGGTTGTAATGCTGTTAAAGAATCCAAAGCAAAGAACATTGGACTCTAACTACCAGAATGTCTCTTAATAAAACATATAAATGATCTGCAAAGAAAGACTCATTCAAATCTGATGCCAGTTTGAGAAAGACGGTTAGTTAAAACGCATCAATTGCAATTACATGCTTTTCATAAACAAAGGAGAAACTTTATTATTCCTGGGAGTGCGGTGTAATTCTTTGCTTTACCATATATGTTGGGGTGATGGTCTACCCCAGAACGCCAGCACCAGTAGTGAGTGCGCGCTGCCCTGAGACTAATTTTATTTTTGTATTTAAGGTGGCAGCTGCACCCGAGAGCTTCAGCAAAGAGATCTTTATCTATGGAGAAATTGCCTGTGATACAAAATGCTGCGTAGTGTACTAACTCTGGGAGACTTCGACAGCCTGGAAGGCAAGGACTCTCATCACACCATTCAATTCACTCATGAGAGGATATATCTCCAGGACTACATGAGGTATATCCTTTGCATAATTGCTACTTTGGTGTTGTTGCGGCCCGTGACTGGGAAGGATTCAGGCCTACAAGCCCCGGAATGCTAAATGTACTGTTGTTGCTAAGAGGAATTGGAGGCAATATGTACCGGAGGAGATATATGTGACTGCATTTGGAGGCTGGTAAGAGATCGTATAGTTGTAATGCAGTTAAAGAACGCATAACAAAGAACATTGGACTCCAACTACCATAATGCCTCTTAATAAAACGTATAAATTATCAGCAAAGAAGGACTCATTCAAATCTGATGCCATTTTGAGAAAGATAGTTAGTCGAAATGTGTCAATGGCAATTGAGTGCTTTTTATAAACAAACGATTAATTTTATTATTCCTGGGAGTGCAGTGTCATTTTGTGCTGTACCATATGTGTAGGGGTGATGGTCTACCCCAAAACTGCAGCAACAGCAGCGAGTGCGAGCTGCCCTGAGACCAATTTGTTTTTTTGTATTTAAGGTGGCAGCTGCGCCTGACACCTTAAGCAAAGAGATGTTTATCTATGGAGAAATTGGCTGTGATACAAACCACTGCGTGGTGTACTAACACTGGGAGACTTCGACAGCCTGGAAGGCAAGGACTCTCATCACGCCATCCAATTAAACCATGAAAGGATATATCTCCAGGTCTCTATGAGGTATATCCTTTGCAGGATTGCTACTTTGGTGTCAATGCGGCCCTTGTTCGGGAAGGATTCAGGTACACGGGCCCAGAAATGCTAAATGTACTGTTGTTGCTAAGAGGCATTGGAGGCAATATGTACCGGATAAGATATATGTGACTTCATTTGGAGGCTGGTAAGAGATTGTATGGTTGTAATGCAGTGAACGAACGCATAGCAAAGAAGATTGGACTTCAACTACCATAATGCCTCTTATTAAAACGTATAAATGATCAGCAAAGAATGACTCATTCAAATCTGATGCGATTTTGAGAAAGATGGTTAGTCGAAACGCGTCAATGGTAATTGAATGCTTTTTATAAACAAAGGAAAAACCTTATCATTCCTGGGAGTGCGGTGTCATTTTTTGCTTTATCATATGTGTTAGGGTGATGGTCTACCCCAAAACGGCAGCACCAGCAGTGAATGCACGCTGCCCTGAGACCAATATGTTTTTTTGTATTTAAGATGGCAGCTGCGCCTGACACCTTCAGCAAAGAGATCTTCATCTATGGAGAAATTGGCTGTGATACAAATCGCTGCATAGTGTACTAACACTGGGAGAGTTCGACAGCCTGGAACTCAAGGACTGTCATCACGCCATCAAATAAAACCATGAGAGGATATATCTCCAGGACTCTAGGAGGTATATCCTTTGCATAATTGCTACTTTGGTGTCGATGCAGCCCGAGACCGGGAAGGACTCAGGTCTATCAGCCCTGTAATGCTCTATGTACTGTTGTTGTTAGGAGGCATTGGAGGCAATATGTACCGGATACGATATATGTGACTGCATTTGGAGGCTGGTAAGAGATTGTATGGTTGTAATGCAGTTAAACAATGCATAGCAAAGAATATTGGACTCCAACTACCAGAATGCCTCTTAATAGAACTTATAAATGATCAGCAAAGAAGGACTCATTCAAATCTGATGCCATTTTGAGAAAGATTGTTAGTCGAAATGCGTCAATGCAATTGAGTGCTTTTTATAAACATAGGAGAAACATTATTATTCCTGGGAGTGCGGTGTCATTTTTTGCTTTATCATACATGTTGGGGTGATGGTCTACCCCAAAACGCCAGCACCAGCAATGAATGTGCACTGCCCTGAGACCAAATAGTTTTTTTTGTATTTAAGATAGCAGCTGCACCCCACACCTTCAGTAAAGAGATCTTTATCTATGGAGAAATTGGCTGTGATACAAATCGCTGCATAGTGTACTAATACTAGGAGACTTCGACAGACTGGAAGGCAAGGACTCTCATCACGCCATCAAATTATACCATGGAAGGATATATCTCCAGGACTCTATGAGGTATATCCTTTGCATAATTGCTACTTTGGTGTCGATGCAGCCCGTGACTGGGAAGGATTCAGGTATACGGGCCCTGGAATGCTAAATGTAGTGTTGATGTAGAGAAGCATTGGAGGCAATATGTACCAGGTAAGATATATGTAACTGCATTTGAAGGCTGGTAAGAGATCGTATGTGTGTAATGCAGTTAAAGAACGCAAAGCAAAGAACATTGGACTCCAACTACCATAATGCCTCTTAATAAAACGTATAAATGATCAGCAAAGAAGGACTCATTCAAATCTGATGCCATTTTGAGAAAGATGGTTAGTCGAAATGCATCAATGGCAACTGAGTGCTTTTTATAAACAAAGGATTAACTTTATTATTCCTGGGAGTGCGGTGTCATTTTTTGCTTTGCCAAATGTGTAGGGGTGATGGTCTACCCCAAAACTGCAGCAACAGCAGCGAGTGCACGCTGCCCTGAGACCAATTTGTTTTTTTGTATTTAAGGTGGCAGCAGCGTCTGACACCTTCAGCAAAGAGATGTTTATTTATGGAGAAATTGACTGTGATACAAACCACTGCTTAGTGTACTAACACTGGGAGACTTCGACAGCCTGGAAGGCAAGGACTCTCGTCATGCCATCCAATTAAACCATGAAAGGATATATCACCAGGACTCTATGAGGTATATCCTTTGCATAATTACTACTTTGGTGTTAATGCTGCCCGTGACCGCGAAGGATTCAGGTACTGTTGTTGTTACGAGGCATTGGAGGCAATATTTACTGGATTATATATATGTGACTACATTTGGAGGCTGGTAAGAGATCACATGGTTGTAATGCGATTAAATAATCCATAGCAAAGAACATTGGATTCCAACTACCACAATGCCTGTTAATAAAACGTATAAATAGTCTACAAAGAAGGACTCATTGAAACCTGATGCCAGTTTGAGAAAGACGGTTAGTTATAATGCGTCAATGGTAATTGAGTGCTTTTTATAAACAAATGAGAAACTTTATTATTCCTGGGAGTGCAGTGTCGTTTTTTGCTTTATCATATTTGTTGGGATGATGGTCTACCCAAAAACGGCAGCACCAGCAATGAATGAGCGCTGCCCTGAGACCAAATTGTTTTTTTTGTAATTAGGGTGGCAGCTGCGCTCGACACCTTCAGCAAAGAGATCTTTATCTATGGAGAAATTGGCTGTGATACAATTCACTGCATAGTGCAATAACACTGGGAGACTTCGACAGCCTGGAAGGCAAGGACTCTCATCACACCATCCAATTAAACCATGAAAGTATATATCTCCAGGACTATATGAGGTATATCCTTTTCATAATTGCTACTTTGGTGTCGATGCAGCCCGTGACCGGGAAGGATTCAGGTCTACGGGCCCTGGGATGCTAAATGTACTGTTATTACTAAAAGGCATTGGAGGCATTATGTACCCGATAAGATATATGTGACTGCATTTGGAGGCTGGTAAGAGATCATATGGTTGTAATGCGGTTAAATAATCCATAGCAAAGAACATTGGACTCCAACTACCAGAATGCCTCTTAATAAAATGTATAAATGATCAGCAAAGAAGGACTCATTCAAATCTGATGCCATTTTGAGAAAGAGGGTTAGTTGAAACGCATCAATGGCAGTTGAGTGCTTTTTATAAACAAAGGAGAAACTTTATTAGTCCTGGGAGAGTGGTGTCATTTTTTGCTTGAATATATATATATATATCAAGACCGGGAAGGTCAAAACGCGTTGGTGTTATTTGGTGGGGTTCTTTTGTACTAAATAAAAGAAGATTGATGGAATCCTGTGAGTGCGGCATCATTAACTTTTGTGTTAAACTGGTATAAAGATTAATGGGAACAGGACCTTTCCTGATGCCGGCACCGATGTAGAGTGCGCCTCTTTCTTGGACCTGGTGGAGTTGAAATATATATATATATATATATATATATATATATATATATGTATATATATATATATATATATTTTTTTTTTTTTCTGAAAATAAACACAGGTTAAAGGAACGTTATAGATAGGCTCAGACTTTACACATACAAAACCATAGAAATTCAGCAGGAATAGTTACCTGACCTCACCTAACTATCCCTGCAATGCACTGCTTGTCACCTCAGATATTACATGACATTGTCAGTGAGATCACCAATGACACGTCAAATGACATCACTCATGACATCACTGAGCACATCATCCAATGAGTGTGCTTCCTAAAAGTTTCTAAGACTTTAAGTTCTCTTAAGTGATAATATTTCTAAATATGTCATCTGATCTATAATGCTGTTTTTACAGCAACTGTACTATTTATCAGTGAACTAGCCTTTACACTGACACATGTCCTATGCTGGTGTATTTGTATGGCAGTGCTTTGCGACAGTCTAAGGTGTTCATTTAGACTTCACTCCACAGTGATGGCTCAGTATAGATCTTTTATGACATAGTGACCAGTTTTCTTAGACCTCTCTCCTTTGTGATGAGTGACTGTAATAGTAGATTTCAATAAATTAATCTCTTCACTAAGACCTTTTCCTAGGGTGATGGCTCAGTGTCGTAGACATTTAAAACAGACTGACCTCTCCGCTCACACATTTCTCCAGGATGAAGAATACTTTTTCTAGTGGTTTGTGACAAAATGCCCTGTCCGCTAAGACCTCTTTACTGATCATATGGTGTAGTGGTTTGTGTAAATACGACATCTGCACAAAAACCTTTTTTGCAGGTTCATGAATGGTGGTGTTGTTGTTTGTAATAGTCTAGCCAATATGGTTAGATGATTTACTTTGGTCATTAGTGTTTAGAGTAGTAGTTCAGAAGAGACAGGACTATCCGCTGAGAACTGTCTCTTAAGTGATGAGTGAGTTGTAGTAGTTAGTAAGTTTACAGTGAGCTCTGTGTTGTACATCTCTCACCTGTGCATTCTTATTCCTATTTTTAACAAATTGAAATGGTCTTTTATGAAGTATATTGAAGTTTGCTTTGCTAGATGATATCATCAATGATGACATTTGAGGTGTCTTCAGTGATGTCATCAGTGATGTCACAGACCATGTCATGAGTGATGTAATACGAGAGGTCATAAGCAGGTATTGCAGGATCATAAGTTATAATTAGCTCAAATAACTATGGTGATCATTATGAGTTTGGCTGTCCTGCTCCGCCACGCCAGCGGTGGCGGTAACACCGCCAAGAGCGTGGGGGAGCAGGACTGCCAAATTATAATCATGGCGGTGAATGGGTTGTAAAGCAGCCAGTTCACTGCCTGTACCGCCAGGGTGGTGGGACCTCCGGGCCGAAGGTGTACCACCTTCCGCCCGGCAGTCCACCTTATTCCGCTGATGGTACTATGAGTCTGCTTTCCACCAGGGATTTCCTGGCGGCAACCCTGCCAGGAAATCCCTGGCAGCAACCCCGCCAGGAAATCCGTGGCAGAGAGGTTACTCGTGACAAGAATTAACATTCCTCTCACCAGTATGCAACTCCCTCATCCCCCTGAAACAGCCACGGTCCTCCTCCCAACCCCGTAGACACCACCCTCCTCTGCCCCCGAACCCTGTAGACACTACCCTCCCCCACCCCCAAACCCCACACATATTCCCCATCCACACATGCATACACCACACACACACATATCCATGCACACACATTCACACACTTACATGCATCTTCGACATCCCCCACCCCCTCTGACACGCATTCACACATTTACACAGATACATGCACACACACGCACACAAACACCCTCCTCTCCATTCACACACACTCACACTCCCATTCACGCATACAACACTCAACATCTCCCCTTCCCCCCTCCCCTGTTGGATGATCACCTTACCTGCTTGCGGTGGTCGTCCGGCGGGAACGGAGCCCATGGGGCCTGCTCTGCCGGCACCGCCCCATCACCACAACACCACCACACCGATTACAAAGTTGTAATACAGCGGGCGGTGTTGCCATGACGTGGTGGTGCCAGCAGAGCAACCTCCACTAGACCGCTGACAGCCAGTATGGCTGCTGGCGGCTCTCCGCCCAATTTATGGCAGAGAGCTGCCAGGAGTCATAATATGGCAGTCTCAAGACCGCCATCACTGGTGGTCTCCTGGCCTTCGTGACTTCGTCAGTCAACTGTTTTGACCGCCGAAGTCATAATGAGGGACTATATCTGCTGAATTTTTATACTTTTGCGTGTGTGAAAGCAGAGCCTAACTGTAACATCACTGTAACCTTTGGGGTTTTTTTCAGTGAATTTCTGAGGTCTCTAACTATAACAGGTGAATTTCTATAGTTTTTTTACATTTATAATGTGAGCCTAACTACAACGTTCATGTAACCTTTGTTTTTTTAAGTGAATTGCTATGTTTTTTTAATTCTATTTCCTAACTATAAAGTCTCTGTAACCTTAGTTTTTTTCAGTGAATTTCTAAGGTTTTTTAAATTCTATTTCCTAACTATAACATCCCTGTAACCTTTATTTTTTAATTGAATTTCTAAGGTGTTTTTTAATTCTATTTCCTAACTATGAAATGGCTGTAACCTTTGTTTTTTTCAATTAATGTCTAAGGTTTTTTTTTTATATACATTGCACTACAATTTCACCCATACATTAATTTTAGTAATATACATGTTCAGAAGTTTCTAAATACATTTTATTAACAGAGTTAGGGCCTCATTACGAGTCTGGCTGTCCGACTGCCACATTACAACTCTGGCGGGCAGACCCATCAGGGTACTCCCATCACTCCCAGGAACATGGTTCCCGACGGGTAGATGGCGGTCTGAGTTGTGCTCAACCATGGTGGCGCTGAACTCAGCACTGCCTTGCTGATTACAACTCAGCTTTCTGCCACCTTTCCATGGCAGTCATCCTGCCATTAAAAGACTGGCGGAAAGCCAGTGCCGTGGGCCACAAGGGGGCCCATGCTCTGCCCATGCCCATCACATGGGCAGTGCAGGGGCCCCCTGCCCAGCACCATTGGAATGTGCAATGTCTGCGTTGCAGACAGTGTTCATTCTGAAGGTGCTGATGTGATACGGTATTGATCTCAGCTCTCTTATGAGAGCGGAGACCAATGCCGTAGCAATGTTCCCGATGGGCTGACAGGTGGGAACATCATAATACAATGTTCCCACAAGTCAGCCCAGCGGGAACGTAGTAATATGACTGGGGGGAAGCCACCAGCATGACAGTGGCATCCTCCCCTCAGCATTGGCGGTCCCATAAGGTAACTTATGTAATGTTATATAAATGTACAACAGCAAATCTTTCTCTTTTTTATATTCATTTTATGGATCCGATGCATGGCCACTACAACTTTGCTACAATGCCCCGAAAATACCCAAACATGAACTTATCATTGGATACACTAAATCTCCACACATCCACATTGCAAACCATACCCTAAATCAGTTATTTGGGTTTCACATCTCTCTGGAGACACACTCATAATGAAAGCTCTTTTGTTTTTCTGGCCTTCATTGAAAAGAAGAGAGTTTCAAAGTTAAGTTGCCTTCTGCTGAAAATAAAAGAGAAGAGGAAGAGCAGGATGAAGAAGATGATTTACCACCTCCAAAGAATCCCTTCAGTGTTTGAAAATATTTATCCATTCCTTCAGAAGAGAAGAAAGTTCTTCCAAAACTTTGACCAATGCAATATATGCAGCAAAAAACTGTCAAGAGGTATGGTGAAGAAGCATTTACATGGCACATTCTTTATTGGGAAACGCCTGAAAACCATATGTAGAAGGATGTATTACAACATGAAGAAAGAAAGAAGGTGTGCATCATCATCAGCAGCTGGACAATTAGTGGGACCCGCACCTCTTGTCCAGATGGTTACCATCACCACATCTGGAATACATGGTCACTCATTGTAGCAAATATCACAAGCCTCTTACACTAAACATGTTGTCTGTTTGCCAGGTAATGGATGCTGTCAATTAGCATAATTCTTTCTTTTTCACCTCACCCTTCCATATTCCATTCCTCTTTAAACACAGTAGATATCTGAAAAGCTAATATAGAATGAATTTACCTTTACAATACAAACAATTACATTACAAACTATAAGCAAGTTAATAGCCACATAAGTGGTTATGTCAGTGTGTAATAGGCTCTGTAAGTGTCTGAGTATGGGTATATAAATGGGTATATGAGTAGCTGTACAGTTGGGTGACTGCGTGTGTCAGTGGTTGAGTGGATATGTGCATAAGTGTATCAGTGCCTCTATAAGTGTGTCACTGGATGTGTAAGTAGCTGTGTGGGTGTGTGACTTGGTGTGTTAGTGACTGTATTGGTGTCTAAATGGGTATGTAGGTAGCTGTATGGATTGGCAACTGGCCGTGTTAGTGGGTGTTTGGGTGTGTATTTGTGCAAATGCCTCTGCTAGTAGTGGATACATAAGTGCTGTGTGGGTGTGTGAGTGGATGTGTAAGTGCCTCTGTCACTTTATGACTGGGTCTGTGGATGACTGTTTGCTTTTGTAAATAGGTATGTAAATAGATGTTTGGGTGGGTGACTGGGTATATAGCTGGATGTATGGGTGTGTAAGTGCACGTGCAACTGACTGTCTGAATGCTGAGTACATGAATAGATATGTAGGTGTGTCAGTCGGTGTGACAGTGCCTGCATGGGGGTGTGAATGACTGTAAGTGGATATATAGGTTAGTAAATTGGTGTGTGAATGGTCTTAGAGGTATGTGACTGAGTGTGTCAGTGTAAAAGCGGAGCCTAACTATAACATCCCTGTAAACTTTGTGTTTTTTCCAGTAAATTTATAAGGTCTCTAACTATAACAGGTGAATTTCTATGGTTTTGTACATTTAAAATTTGAGCCTAACTACAACGTTCCTGTAACCTTTGGTTTTTTAAGTGAATTGCTATTTTTTAAATTTTTTATTTCCTAACTATAATGTCCCTGTAACATTTATTTTTTTCCGTGAATTTCTAAGGTTTTTAAAATTCTATTTCATAACTATAACATCCATGTAACCTTTATTTTTTCAGTGAATTTCTGTTTTTTTAAATTCTATTTCCTAACTGAACATGCCTGTAACCTTTGTTTTTTCAATCAATTTCTAAGGATTTGAATATACATCGCACTACAATTTTACCCATACATTAATTTCAGTGATATACATATTCAGAATTTTATAAATACATTCATTTTTTAACAAACTTTGGGCCTCATTGTGAGTCTGGCAGTCCGACTGCCACATTACAACCCTGGCGAGTGAGTGTATATGACTAGTGGGTACATTAGTGCTTTTGTAAGTACAGACAAGTTTTTTATTTTATTTTTTAAAGTGCCATTGGGGGCCCTGAAATGGGCCCCCCTACATGGCACTGGGTGCATTGGCCATGCCCAGGGGACCCTGGTACCTTGTGCTGGCCATTGGGGTGGTGGGCATGAGTCATGAGGTATGGATGGTTTTGCGTCAGAAAATGACTCTAGGTAGGTTAGAGTCTTTTTTTTTTACTCTAACCTGCATAACGTCATTTTTTGGTGCAAAAACCCATCCTTCCATACTGCCAGCCCAACCCGAATAAAGTCTTTTTGTTTACTGCTAGCCTACCCTTTGCACCGGCTTGCACCTTTCCATAAATATGGTGCTCGGCTAGTGCACAGAAATGGTGCGAGCCGGTACTAAACCCTTTGGTGCAAAACTGAGTTTGTGCAGTTTTGCACCAAAAAGTATAAATCAGGGCCCTAGTATGTGTGTCATATTGAACAGAAATTGATAACGCATTTAGCATAAAAAATAATAGGCACCATATATCATGAAACAGCTGGTGTTATGATAATATATGACAGTCTCATTGAACTCACAGGCACTAAACCTTTGAACTGATATTGAAGTCATGCCACAGCGTAATCATTAATAGTCTATATTGTGCACACAGGCTGATAATAGAGTCACAAGATGACATCCAATAAATAAAGAGGGTGCACAGGGTACTGCAATGTGGCGGCTAATACAGAGACACTAGTACAGAGCGTAAGCCACAATCAAATCAAAAGTGTAAAAACATATAACAATACACGATCACTGGAGTCAGAATTGGGTAACCCTTTATATGTCGCCACACAAACCAATAAGATTATTTGCATGATCGCCTGGAAATGCTATGAACAATCTACAGTATTGTTTGAAATGCCTGCCACAATGTTTATGTGTGAAGACATTTGTTTTTTTTATTCGTAACTACAATTCCCAAAATGCATCATAATGGGTGCCATGGGGGAATGTATATAAAGAGAAAAGGATAAAGGGCTCACATACCGTGAGCAAGACCGGAGGTTGAAACACATTGGTGTGTGGATTGGTGTTGATGCCTAAATAAACACGAGGAGAAACGAGCTCCCTGGAGTGCGTCCTTCTTTACGTGAACATTAAACACGGAGAATGGTCCTGTCTGACGCCAGCTGTTTGATACATATATATATATATATATGTATATATATATATATATATATATATGTATATGTATACATATATATATATATATATATAAACCCTGCTGGCAGTCACCAGTAGGTAGTAGTAGGACCATGTTTCCAAAGGAAAAGCGGTTTTTGACTTGTCTATATCTTTGACACCTTTTAACAGAGCTTCATGGAACTTTAAAAAAAAAGTGTGGCTGTAGTTCTTGTTGTGCATGGAAAGTTTCAGGTTGATCTGTCAAGCATGGCCTGAGAAAAAGTGGGGGGCAAAAAAGTGCATTTCCATGTTAATTCCCATAGGAGTTTTGAGCCCGATGCTGGACACAGTTGCATCAAATTTGACAGAAAGCTAGATTTTGTTCCGCAGATTGGGCCTTTTGTATTTGGTGTAAGAACTTTATATGTTTTTGTTGAGAACTTTAAGGAAATCCAAATTTGTATTTCTAGGGCCGCGGATACCTCTCAACAACATTGCAAAGAATAACAAGCCCAAGCAGGGAAATGAAGAACTCTGATTGGCTTGGCAGCCTTCTTGGGACTGTGCTTCAGCTGAGTCCCCCAAAAAAAGTGAAAAAAAGAAAATGGGGCAGGGTAGAAACTCGCTGACCTCCAAGCCTTGCTCTTGGAGAAGTAGAGGGACCACAGCATGTCAAAAAAGCATTTTGTAAATGTTTGCTGCAAATTAGTGAATTTGCATTAAAACAAAATTTAAAAAAACAAGTGCAGTCTCCTGTGCTTCTTTTCTGGTGGGCCAGGTCAGCAGGGGCATGCAGTGATTTTAAAAAAATGGAGGGGAGTGATTGGGGCCCCCCTCCAATCAATCAATCAATCAATCAATCACAATATTTATAGAGCGCGCTACGTACCCGTTAGGGTTTCAAGGCGCTGTGGGGGAGGGGGTGCTGCTATTGGTCGAAGAGCCAGGTCTTGAGGAGTCTCCTGAAGGTGAGAAGGTCCTGGGTCTGTCGCAGGGGGGTCGGGAGGGAGTTCCAGGTCTTGGCGGCGAGGTAGGAGAATGATCTGCCGCCGGATGTCTTGCGTTGGAAGCGGGGAACGATGGCGCGGGAGAGGCTGGCAGAGCGGAGTTGGCGGGAGGGGACGTAGAAGTTGAGTCTGTTATTCAGGTAGATGGGTCCGGTGTTGTAGAGTGCCTTGTGAGTGTGGGTGAGGAGCTTGAAGGTGATCCTCTTGTCCACGGGGAGCCAGTGGAGGTCCTTCAGGTGGTGGGAGATGTGGCATCGGCGGGGTACGTCGAGGACTAGTCGGGGGGAGGCGTTTTGGATGCGTTGGAGTCGTCGGATGTCTTTTGCTGGGATGCCTGTGTAGAGTGTGTTGCCGTAGTCTAGTCTGCTACTGACAAGGGCCTGAGTCACTGTTTTTCTGGTTCCCATCGGGATCCATTTGTAGATTCTACGGAGCATGCGGAGGGTGTTGTAGCAGGAGGAGGAAACTGCGTTGACCTGTTTGGACATGGTGAGGGTGGAGTCGAGGATGAAACCTGTTTGGACATGGCGTGGTTGGCTGGCGTTGGAGGGGGTCCCAGCGCGGTGGGCCACCAGGAGTCGTCCCAGGCCGAGGGGGTGCGTCCGAGGATGAGGATCTCCATCTTGTCGGAGTTCAATTTCAGGCGGCTATTTCTCATCCACTCGGCGATGGACTTCATTCCCTCGTGGAGGTTGGCTTTGGCGGTGTGTGGGTCTTTAGTGAGGGAGAGGATGAGCTGGGTGTCGTCGGCGTAGGACAGAATGCTGAGGTTGTGCTGATGGGCCAGTTGTGCGAGGGGGGCCATGTAGACGTTGAACAGCGTTGGGCTCAGTGAGAAGCCTCGGGGTACGCCGCAGATGATGGTGGTGGCTTCGGAGCGGAAGGGTGAGAGTCAGACTCTCTGGGTTCTGCCGGAGAGGAGTGAGGAGATCCAGTTGAGGGCTTTTTCTTGTATTCCGGCTTCGTGGAGGCGTGTTAGTAGGGTGCGGTGGCAGACCGTGTCGAAGGCAGCGGAAAGATCCAGGAGGATGAGGGCAGATGTTTCGCCGTTGTCCATTTGTAGTCTGATGTCAGCCGTGGCGGCGAGGAGAGCGGTCTCGGTGCTGTGGTTGCGTCTGAAGCAGGACTGGGAGGGGTCCAGGATGGAATTGTCCTCGAGGTGGTGGGTAAGCTGGGTGTTGATGATCTTCTCGATGACCTTCGCCGGGAAGGGGAGGAGGGAGATCGGGCGGAAGTTTTTGAGGTCGTTGGGGTCAGCCTTGGGTTTCTTGAGGAGGGCGTGGATTTCGGCGTGCTTCCAGCTGTCCGGGAAAGTCGCGGTTTCGAAGGATAAATTGATGACCTTTCGAAGTTGGGGGGCGATGGTAGAGTCGGCTTTGTTGTAGATGTGGTGTGGGCAAGGTTCTGAAGGGGATCCTGAGGGGATAGAGTTCATGATCTTGCAGGTTTCGGCATCGTCTGCGTGGGTCCAGGCGGTAAGGCGGTTGCAGTAGGAGGAGTTATCGGGGGTGGGGTCTGGCGGAGGCCTGGTGTTAAAGCTGTCGTGGATGTCGGCGATCTTCTGGAAGAAGAAGGTGGACAGGGCGTTGCAGAGTTCTTGTGATGGTGGGATGTCGTTGACGTTGGCGCTGGTTTTGGAGAGCTCTTTCACGATGCAGAAGAGTTCTTTGCTGTCGGGTGCGTTGTTGTTTAGGCGTTCTGTGAAGTGGGAACGTTTGGTGAGTCGGATTAGTTGGTGGTGCTTGCGGGTGGCTTCCTTGTGCGTTGCCAGGCTGTCCGGTGTGCGTTCGAGGAGCCATTTCTTCTTTAGCTTCTGGCAGGTGCGTTTGGAGGTGATGAGTTAGTCGGGGAACCAGGCTGCTTTTTTCTTTTCTTGGTTGGCGGTGGGCCTCTTGAGTGGTGCGAGGGTGTTAGCGCAGTAGAGGATCCACCGTTGTAGGTTGATGGCGGCAGTGTCCGGGTCGGTAGGGTCGGTAGGCGGGTCCTGGGCGAGGGTGCTGGTCAGTTGGTCTTCGGTGACTTTGCTCCAGCGGCGGTGAGGAGGTAGTGGGGTGCGGTGGTGTTCGGTGTGTTTCTTGAATGTGAAGTGGACGCAGTGGTAGTCAGTCCAGTGGAGTTCTGTGGTGTGGCCGAAGGTGATGTGGTTGCTTGCGGAGAAGATCGGATCGAGCGTGTGGCCGGCGATGTGGGTGGGTGTGTTGACCAGTTGTCTGAGTCCGAGGTTGGCGAGGTTGGCGGTCAGTGATGTGGTGTTGGCGTCGTTGTTGTTCTCCAGGTGGAAATTGAGGTCTCCAAGGAGGATGTAGTCCGTAGAGGCGAGGGCGTGGGTGCTCGTGAGGTCGGCAATGGTGTCGCTGAAGGGGGCTCGTGGTCCTGGTGGTCGGTAGATGAGTGTTCCCCTGAGGGTGGTGTTGGGGTCATTGTGGATCCGGAAGTGTTGGTGTTCAGCTGTCTTGAGGGTGTCGTCCGTGTGGGTGTGGATTTTGAGGGTGGATTTGTGGGCGATGGCTATTCCTCCTCTGATTCCGTTGGTGTGATCTCTTCTGGTGATCTTGTAGCCGTCAGGGATGGCTATGGCGATGTCAGGGGCTGAGGAGTCGTTCCACCAGGTTTCGGTCAGGAAGGCTACATCTGGGGGCGGTGGAGTCGAGTAGGTCCCAGAGCTCGATGGCGTGCTTTCGTGCGGAGCGTGTGTTGAGGAGTATGCAGTGGAGGTGGTTGGTGTTGGTTGTTGCAGGCTTCCTAGTTCTGTTGCAGGTGAAGTTCCAAGGGCTTATTTATGCCCCAGGGACCGCCACTCTAGTGCACTTTACTAGGGACTTACTAGTAAATCAAATATGCCAATCATGGATAAACCAATCACTAATACAATTTACACAGAAAGCATATGCACTTTAGCATTGGTTAACAGTGGTAAAGTGCTGAGAGTTCTAAAGCCAACAAAAACAGGTCTGAAAAAATAGGAGGCAGGAGGCAAAAAGATTGGGGATGACCCTGCATAAGGAAAAATTCCAACAATCTATATATTTAACCTAGTGACGGTCGCCACTAGCTAGTTATAGTTGGGACCTAGTGTACAGAAAAAGCTGTTTTTTACTTGCCTATATCTTTGCCGCCGCTTGACGAATCTTCAACAAAAATTTCCAAACAAATTTGACAGTCACAAGCTGCTGTCTGAAACGTTTTGGGGTGATTGATCAAGTGGGGGCTGAGACAAAGGGGGGCTGAAATTTAGAGCGTTTCCAATGTTAATCCGTTCATTAGTTTTTGAGGAATTAAAGAAAATACAAATTTGTTTACATAGGGACGCAAAGGATTTGCGATCCCTCCTGATCTCGTGCTGAGGAAGTGTTGGCACCCATGTTGGGACTTGGCTTGAGCTGAGTCCCAGACAAAAATGTGGAAAAAAAAAAGAAGGGCCAGGGTACAGACCCTGACCCCTCAGCTCTGGTGGTGAGGTCAGATTTACAGTGGGAGTCACAGTAGGTCGGCGGTAAATAAAATAAAAAATGAAGTGCGGGCTCCCGCGCTTTTTTTTTTTTTAAGCCCCCGGGTGGGCTAAGTACTGGAAGCATTGTTATCATATTGTGGGGGGAGACGTATGGCCCCCCTCCTGCCACCCTAGGGACCGCCACCTCCCCGGGACATTCATGTTATGTGGTCCCGGGGGGCTGCTTGCCCCCACGGTGCCCAGGGGAACACTACCTCCCCGGGGCTTTTATTTTATATGGTGCAGGGGGCAGCACGCCCCCTCTGCTCCCGGGACTACCACCTCCCTGGAACTGTATACAAATATTATGTGGGGGCACCCCCGCCCTGGCTGCAGTCGTGGGGACCACCACCTCCCTGGGCGAAATAATAAAAAATGAAAGGGGGTCTGTTTCAGACCCTCAAACCCCAGAGACCACCACATCCCCTGGGCTACTTCTATGTTGGAGGGGGCCACACAGCCCCCCTCGAGGAACCAGTGATGGCCCTGAGGACCCAGCCTGGGACATATCTGTTCGTCGTGGCTTGGCACCAGTTTTGACAGCTTCAGCCAAGTCACAGCAAACCATCTGCTCTCTGACAGCAGGACCTGTCAGTTTTCATCTATGTTCCCTGCATGCAGATATGCGTGTAGGGTACTGAGATGAAAATATTGATCCAGCAAGCACAGAGCTCATGTTAAAAACAGCTGCCTACTTGCCGGAGCAATGGGACTGCGGGGAAGACCTTGAGCCCCCCCTCACGGTACCGGATAGCCTGGGGAGGGCATCTAATAAAATTAATTTTAAAAACCAGCAGGAACCATGGGGGAGGCCTTGAGGCTCTCCCCACAGTCCCAGACAGCCCATAAAGGGCTAAAAAAATATATAAATGAAAAACATTGAATAGCTCAAGGGTGAAGGTCACAAACCTTCACACTGATCGTTGAGAGTTGAAGTCCAGGTGTCCCTCCTTTTATTTCAAGTGCAAATGTTTAAGGCTCATACTAAAAGGTGATTTTACAGTTTTTATTTGACAAATACATTTTTCTTTTTAATTTGTGCAGAAATATCTCATTCTAAGTATATCATATATCAAAGCCTAAAATATATCTATCACCCTCTCACTCTCTTTCTCTCTCTCTTTCTCAATCTCTTTCTCCCACTCACACAAGCACTGAGACCCTTACGCACCCACTCTCAGACCCACTCAGACACTCACCCACTCACAGACTCATTTAGACTCTCATGCACACACACACAGCTCCAGTAAGACCCTCACACACCCACTCAGACTCTCACACATCCACTCACAGACCCACTGACACCCTCATGCACCCACTCCCTGCGGCCAACCCCTTGCCGCGCTTTGTTGAAGGGGGTGGTTGGATTAACATATAGTTATGAAAATTACTATAAATTAAAAACACATAGACATTCACTGAAAACAAACAAAGGTTACAAAGACGTTAGAGTTAGGCTCCCATTTCAGACATACCCAACCGTAGAAATTCACCAGTTATAGTTAGAGTTATCTCACGTATCTATAACTCGAGCCCTAAGGTAACTACAACTTGCGCCCTCACCTTTCACTGCTAATTACCCCACAAATTACGGCACTTATGACATCTTTATTAACGTCATTGATATTATCAATCTAATATTTGTAGGAACATTTTTTACAAAAATATTGTGCAAGGGGGGCGAGAGTTATAGTTACTTTAGGGCACGAGTTATAGTTACTTGAGATAACTCTAACTATAATGGGTGAATTTCTATGGTTTTGTAAATTTAAAATGTGAGCCTAACTATAATGTCCCTGTAACCTTTGATTTTTTGAGTGAGTATGTATACATATATATATAAAACCTACTTATGTTTCCATATGAAAACAATTTTTTGACTTGCCCACACCTTTTTCGCCGTTCAACAAATCTTCACGAAATTTTCCCAGAAAAAGTGTGCCGGTGATTCTTGTTGCGCTCAGGAAGTTTCGGGGTGATCCGTCAAGCGTGGGCCGAAAAAAACAGGTCATCACTAAACATACATTCCCATGTTAATTCCAATAGGAGTTTTGAACACAACTACAGCTGGAACTGCAGGATGGAATTATACCAAATTTGGCAGAAACCTAGGCTTCGATACGCAGATTACAATTTTTATTATTTGGTGTCAATTTGTTCAGTAGTTCTCAAGAAACTGAAGGAGAAATACATTTGTATATCTAGGGCTGTGGATCTATCATGATGTTTTTGTGGTGATCGTGGTGAATTCACGAATGTGCCCACCAAGAGGAATACTGTGATTGGCTGGTCGCATCCTGACCAGAAAGTCAGACACTGATGCACCCACTCATAGACCCACTTAGACCCTTATGCAGCCACACACAGACCTACTCAGACACTGACACACCCACTCACTGACCTGCTCAGACCCTCATGCATCCACTCATAGACCCACTCAGACACTAATGCACAGACTCACAGACCCACTTAGACACTGACACACCCCTCACAGTCCCACTCACTCACTCATCCACCCACTTGCAAACCTACTTGGGCACTGACGCACCCACTCACAGACCCACTCAAACACTGACGCACCCACTCACAGACCCTGTCAGACCTTCATGCACCTACTCACAGATGCACTCAGACACTGACAAACTGACTCACAGACTCACTCAGACCCTCATGTACCCACTCACAGATCCACTCAAACACTGACGTACCCACTCTGAGACCCTAACGCATCCACTCACAAACCTACTCAGACACTGATGCACCCACTCATTGACCCAGTCAGACACTGACGCATGCACTCACAGACCCACGCTGACCCTCATGCATCCACTCACAAGCCTACTTAGACATTGACACACCCGCTCACAGACTCAATCAGACCCTCACGCACCCACTCACCGACCCACATAGACACTGACGCAGCCACCCACAGACCCACTCAGAGACTCATTCACCCACTCACAGATCTACTCAGACATTGATGCACCCACTTACAGACCAACTCAAGCGCCCACTCACAGACCTATTCAGACCCTCACACACTCACTCACAGATTCACTCAGACACTGATGCACCCATTCACAGACTCACTTAGACACTGATGCACCCAGTCGCAGACCCACATGCACCCACTCACAAACCCACTCAGACACTGATGTCCTGACTCACAGACCCACTTAGACACTGACACACCACTCACAGTCCCACTCACTCATCCAGCCACTTGCAGACCTACTCAGTCACTGACTTACCCACTCACAGACCACTCATACATTGGGGCACCCACTCACAGACCCACGTAGACACTGATGCACCTGCTCACAGACCCATTTATACCATAATGCACCCACTTTCAGACCCACTCAGACACTCATGCACTCACTCACAGACCTACTCAGATACTCATGCACCCACTTTCAGATGCACTCAGACCCTCATGCACCCACTCACAGATCCACTCACTCCATCACACACCCATTCACAAACCTACTGAGACCCTGACACACCCACTCACATACTCACTCAGATCCACACCCACCCACTCACAGTCCCACTCAGACACTGACGTACCCAGTCACAGACCCACTCAGACACTGATGCACACACTCACAGACTCTCTCAGACACTGATGCACCCACTCACAGACCCACTCAGACCCTCACATACCCACTCACAGTCCCACTCAGACACTGATGTACCCACTCACAGACCCACCCAGACACTGATGCACCCACTCACAGACCCACTCAGACACTCATGTACCCACTCACAGACCCACTCAGATTGTCATGCATCCATTCACAGTCCCACTCAGACACTGACAGACCCACTCACAGACCCACTCAGACATCACACATCGAGTCACCGAACCAGTCAGACTCTCACACACCCACTCTCACAACCAGACAGACACTCTCACACCCAAAGACACCCTCTTATACCTATTCTCACAACCATAGAGATAGACCCTTCAGCCATGTGTGGTTCGGGGTTGGGTGGCTATGGGGGTTGGCGGCAGGGCCTGGACAAAAGCCAGGCCCTGTGGCCAACCCTGTTGCATACAGCCAAAGGCCATGCACGGCTGTGGTTAGATAAACACATAGTAATTAAAATGACTTTATGAAAAAAAAACATAGAAATTCACCAGAAAAAAACAAAGGATACAGGGACGTTATAGTTAGGAAATAGAATTAAAAAACATAGAAATTCACATAAAAGACCAAAGGTTATTCGTACAAAACCATAGAAATTCAGCAGTTATTGTTAGATTTATTTCAAGTGATTATTACTTGCTGCCTAAGGTAACTATAACTTGCGCCCTTGCCATGCACTACTAATTACCCCAGATATTACAGCACTCATGAGAACTTCTACTATGCCATTAAAAATATAAATGAAACATTAGCAGTCAAATTATTGAAGACAAATTTGTGCATGGCGGGGGAGCGAGTTATAGTTACCTTATGCCACGAGTTATAGTTACTTGAACCCTGTAACCTTTGTTTTTTTTAAGTGTATATATATATATATACAGGGTGGGTATGGGTTTTTGGGTGGAAAGGATCATTTTAGGGTCTAGGGAAGGTATGGATTTTTGGGTGGCCAGGGAATTTTTAGGGTGTGTGTAGGGTGGGTATGGGTTTTTCGGCAGACAGGGAATTTTTAGGGTTTAGGGTGGTTATGGTTTTTTGGTTGACAAGGGTAATTTTAGGGTGGGTATGAGTTTTTGTGTGGTAAGGGTAATTTTAGGGTTTAGGGTGGGTATGGATTTTTGAGTGACAAGGGTCATTTTAGAGTTTAGGGTGGGTATGGGTTTTTAGTTGGCAAGGGTATTTTTGAGCATTTATGGTGGGTATGGGTTTTTGAGTGAAAAGGGTACATTTAGGGTTTAGGGTGGGTTTTTTGGGTGGCAAGGGATTTTTTGGGGTTGAGCGTGGCATGTGTTTTGGGTGACAAGGGTAATTTTAGGGTTCATGGAGAGTATGGGGGTCATTCTGACCCTGACGGGCGGCGGAGGCCGCCTGCCAGAGTTCCCCCCTCCGAAATACCGCTCCGCGGTCGAAAGACCGCGGAGAGTATTCTAAGTTTTTCCCTGGGCTGGCGGGCGGTCGCCAAAAGACCGCCCGCCAGCCCAGGGAAAAACTCCCTTCCCACGAGGATGCCGGCTCGTAATCGAGCCGGCGGAGTGGGAAGGTGCGACGGGTGCTGTTGCACCCGTCGCGTATTTCACTGTCTGCCAAGCAGACAGTGAAATACTTGTAGGGGCCCTCTTACGGGGGCCCCTGCAGTGCCCATGCCAGTGGCATGGGCACTGCAGGGTCCCCCAGGGGCCCCGCGACCCCCCCCTACCGCCATCCGGTTCCCGGCGGGCGGACCGCCGGAACTGGATGGCGGTAGGGGGGGTCGGAATCCCCTCGGCGGCGCAGCTAGCTGCGCCGCCTTGGAGGATTCCAAAGGGCGGCGGTACACTGGCGGGAGACCGCCAGTGTTGCCGGTCCGACCGCGGCTTTACCGCCGCGGTCGGAATGCCCTTGGGAGCACCGCCGGCCTGTCGGCGGTGCTCCCGCGGTCCTCCAACCCGGCGGTCATTGACCGCCAGGGTTGGAATGACCCCCTATG
Organism: Pleurodeles waltl; assembly: GCF_031143425.1. NCBI lineage: Eukaryota > Metazoa > Chordata > Amphibia > Caudata > Salamandridae > Pleurodeles > Pleurodeles waltl. The sequence continues at coordinate 1,780,151,574 of NC_090440.1, read as the reverse complement.
TGTTTTGGGTGGCAAGGGAAATTTTATGGATTAGGGTGAGTAAGGGTTTTTGCATGGCAAGGGTAATTTGAGGGTTTTCGGGTGGGTATGAGTTTTAGAGTGGCAAGGGTACCTTTTGGGTTTAGGGTGGGTATGGGTTTTTGAGTGGCAAGTAATATAGGAGTTTAGGGTGTGTATGGGTTTTTGCGTGGCAAGAGGCATTTTGATCAGACATTATTTTGCATTTTTTCATACATTTATAAAATGTTCTTTACTGGGGGGCGTTGAATTCCATACATTACAGCGTGACCAATGGAGACACACAATAGTCATTTTAGGGTTGAGGTCACTGTGAAGTTCCTGGGTGCTTTACCTATTCCATTATATTATTTTCATTGTAAGATGTTCAGACAATGCCTGCAAACGCAGACATCCACTTTCATTTACACAATTTCACATTCTGACACTTTGTGGAATTCCTCTGCAGCTTTGTCGTATATCCGTATACTTTTAGACTTACATTTAAAAAAAATACTTCTGGTATGTGACGTATCGTACATGACTTCTGCTATTTCTAAGATAACAGCTGTAGCTATTACCCAGAGATAGTACTTAAAATTAGTGAAAGCAGTAAGCTTTCGTATGTTATTCCTGTTTTTCTCCATTAGCATTATCTTATTTTCAATGCACTGATAATATCATTATTTTACCTCCGTTCAAACGCTGAGTACAAACAACAAAGGGGTTTCGTATCTCTGTGCTTGCTCTCCAGCATCTGTATTTTATGTTCAAAGTTGATACGGTGCTATTTCCATCTAACCATATTTTCACCACTTGCATGACTAGTCCAGGTTCTAGTTTTAAATGTCTTTACAAACGCAAATGCTGTTTTCTACGGCTTCTTATCTATTAATTTCTTGTTCATTATGTGTACGACACTTCTGTCAACGTGTTTCCACCATATCATTACATACTTATATCATTTAGAGGTGTCTGAAGAAGCGGCATCCAATGGGCAAGCTGTTAGCATCTTCATTAAGACAAGATGTGACGCCCCCAAAACTCTTCTCTCGGGTAGATTCTCTTCACGCAACTGCCTCACATCAACTTTTAAGTGACATGGGAGAAGGATTATACCAACTGGGGGCTGTGGAGGGGGTGGAAGAGGATTGTATAACATGGGAAAGCATGGGTTACCTGGCAAGAGAAGGGACTATATTTCAACAGTGTTAACAAGTATAAATGCGACATCTCTTTTAATTCGACTGATATTTATGCGGATTGAGCTCGTCTTTCCCCTTTGAGACTACAAAGCGGTGCAGTTTTATCGGTGACAGCCGGCTTGCCAGAGTGGCTCCGTTTGCTTTCCTTTATCTGTTTCTCTCGTTGTACCACGAGTAACATTTGTTTCCGACCTAGACAACCTTCTCACTGGTTGGCTAACAATTAAAAAGGGTTAAACGAGTAAGCATGCAAAGGGAGGGAATGTCATGACAGCAACAGCCTTTGCAAAGATGTGTCTATATACCGGGCAGGAATAGAAACTAACAGCCCTGCCAAAAATGTTGGAGCCAGCCCCTGGCAGCAGGAGGCCGTGACTAAAGTGGGGCCAGGGAGGCCTGGTTGGACCATGGCAGCCCATCCTGGTCTGAAAGGAGCCCCATAAACCGGCAGCCCACCGGGGAAATGCTGGATTAACAGGGTGCCGTGCTAAGGTATAGAAGGTACACAGATACTCTCGATGGGAAAAATCATTCATGCAGTCACAGGGAAAACCCGCCTAAAAATTCAACTTCCTCGTCGTGTGTTCACCCATAGATTTACAGTTCACGTCACTGCTTTGTATGTTTTATACAAGTAAGAAAGCAGTAGGCGTTCACATTTCTCTGCCGCCTCTTCAGAACATTGTTAGGTTTGACAGGCATATAACAAAGCCAGTTTATGTTGTGGCCAAAGCACTCTGCTGTTCAAACGATCCACTCGAGTCCAAAAGCAGTAAGAGTTTAGTATTTTGATGTAGCTTCTCGAGTGCTAATATCGTATGACGGCGCAACTACTCACCATCTTGGAAAACCCACACATGATTATTTGATTACATTCTGTCCTCCCTCTCAAGCGTATGTAGACATAATTGTATTTATTTAAACACCGCTAAATTGATAAAATAATAAAAAAATAAGCAGCTGAACAAGCACGTGTTTTCAAGCTACTAATGACTTTACCAATGCCAGACCTAATGGCTTTCCCAGCGCGTGTTGCCATTTGTTGGAAAAAAAATCCTCCCACTCAAATGTTCATCAAATGGCACCGGAACGATTTCATTGTGAGAGCTGTCAAATCGCGTGGGAGTTACTTAATAATTTAAACATTGAAAAACAAAGACCTGCAACATCAGGTAACTGTGAATTGTTTTTCTCCTACTCTTTGGCATTTTAAATCATTAATGTTCACCCGAACTTTACATATGTTTTCTTAATTGAAGTGTGAGTTTCTCAAGGTGCTCAATTGACTGAGAATTCGGAAAGTTAAACATGACATGGCCCTGTTATTGTACTGCAAGGTAGGTAAACTGATGCAAAGCCTTCTTCTTTCGCAGTTACTACCCATCATTAATGTTTGTTGATGAATGGCTTTCTCGCTTGAATGATGGTTAATACTCATTTTACAGTAGAAGCTTGCCCTTTGCCACCAGTTATCCAAATGCCTGACACACAACCACACAAATCCCAATTTAACTGCAAACTCCAGTTTTAATCCGAGTAAGGCTTATAACTATTGTAGTAATTGTGCATTTAGCTGGTGTTTCCCATACGATTTGTGTCAGGTAAACATTTTGTGTCTGAAGAACACAAAATACATACTATTACCATCTTATCCCCCGTACCAAGTTCTAAAGCGTGGAATGTTTTTGTAACTTTGCACCCATGAAATATCTCACCTGGTGCACAATTACTAGCCTTGATTTTGTGGGAACTTTAAAGAGGCCTTCGGTATGCTGCCACCAGACCCCCAAAAATGTGTTGCATCCTCTTCCATATGTACAGTATTGCCAGTATGACATGACATGCTCTAAATGAAAATATAGAAGTTTAGGTACTCTCTACTTATATTCCCTATTTACTCCTGAGAAGTGCCGGTACTCATCCATTGTAGTGTATTGCAACAGTGCTGAGAAGTGCAGGTACTCTCCCCTTCAATTTAAAGAATTGCAGGTACTCAGTACCGGGCAGTACCTCTCCACTTAAAGCACTGCTATGCACTATAATACTATGGTGCAGTTAACACTAAACCCATAGTATATATTCCCCCTCATAGGTTTGACATGCCTTACGCACTGATTCATGATGTTAGAGGGAAATCTGTTAATAAAATAAGACATATCAATTTGGCAAAGTAATATAGGTTTAATCGATTTTCAGCTGGGAACAACAGGCAGTCTCAACATAGAGGCCATGACTGAAGTTCAAAGTTCTAGTTCACAAGCAGTGGTATTTATACTGTAAAAACCACAAAAAACTACGGTCACAAGTTCATCATTGACGTAAGCAAGATCAAGCAGTACAGATAAGATAATAGGGGAGAGGTACCTCTTGACAAGAGCACATGCACGATTATTGGTCACCTCATGGGTGGGTAAGTAACATTGACTTAATTCAGCATCTCCATCTTTCTGCACGGCAAGTGATTATATGTTACATGATGCTCACGGTAGCCCTGCCTTTTGCAAATGCTTATCTGACCCTTACACAGTTCCATTCACCAAGATATGAATGACTTGTGTTTTTTAGGACCCTTGCGCTAAGGCAGGATACACCCTTTTGTTCCACCGTGTTCATGCTAAGTGAAGATTTTGAAAGTGACAGTTGGTGCAGCTTTAAAGAAAAACTCTCATTCTAATGTGGCTTGGGCCTCTTGGGTGTTTCAGCACAGCTAACTTAACAATGCAGCATGTGTATAAGTTTCCTAAATAATAAGTGTTTGTTTGTCCTAAATATGACCTGCCTTTTCTATTGAACCCACAGTCTGTCCTTTTTTTAGCATGTCATGTATTAAGCCTTTCACTACTTACATTGGTTACAACTATCTCTAGCCCAAAATGTTTGTATTAGGGTTTGGGAACTTATGTTTGTATGTATGTGATGTATATGATGTGTTCCTATTCTTCCTACATCATTTCCCCCTCTAGTTGATTATTCAACTACTTTAACTACCTTCCCATCTACTGATGAAACTAGGGGAATCACCACATACCCACTACTCTGTCCCTTCCAATTTAGCTGTCATCCTTTTGCAACATGCTATTATTTACCTGAAACATAAGACACATCAAGAGCAACAACACGATCAAAGGCAACAAGGCCTTGAACAACCCTGACAACCAGGACGCCACCCATTTGAACCAGCCCTCGAACCACCCATCAGGGGCACCCCCTCATCGATCATTTTGTTTTGTAGATCATGCAATGTCTGAATGGCCTGAGTTAATGTCCCATTGTCCGCATAATTGGCCAATCCAATCTTCTTACACACCCCTCCTTCCATGGCCGTCATTAAATCAAGTACATATCTGTGTTGCATTACCATCAGCCGAAGGGCTCAGAGTTCTTCCTTGATAGCATTGAACCCATCTTTGGTTGCATTTATGGTCTTCATCAATTCAAAGCATGTGATCTGCAGCTAGCGTGCAGTTGCTTTCGCCTGAATGAATGGTAGGATGCTACCAAAAAAGATTTGGGCATCATTAAATAGTCTATGTTCCTGTGGAACGTCTTTCCACACTGCAGTACCAAAAAACTCAGCAGCTCGTTTTTTCCGGTAATGGTGAAGCAAGGTTGTTGGACGGCTCATGGGATGGTCATGTAACTCCACACCTGGTATCACCAGGGAGGGGGGGTGCAAAGTCACTAGGGAGAAGAAAGAGAAAACTGTGTTAATTTCATTGCTATTCTAGGATGTATGGTAGTTCCTGTCCATGTATATCTCTGTATGTTCGCATCCCATATTTCCTGACATTGGCCTATTATCTTACAAAAACTTAGTGGACCTTGTATCTCAGTGCCATTCCATAATTATATTGCTCTACAAATGACTTTGGCCTCAGTATGCCATTTATCATGGGCAAATACTGATCCTGTGATACTAAGAACTGGCCTGCCTGCGCAATCAGGGGGCAGGAGTTAGCTAAATAGTTACTACATTTAGATGATGGGTAAGTCCTTCCAAAAATACCTTGACGTAATATCCCTTTTTCCCAATCTGGGTGAGACCTTTTTTGCCCTGCTTTCTTCATTTTTGATATCTCTTCCATTATCTCTTGTTTTCCTGTCAGAATTTGTAGGACTTCTGGGGCGGTGTCAAATCTAGTTGTGTTAAGAATAAGAATTGTCTAATATTGGAGTTTTAGAGGGAGGCTTTACTCCGGTTGCTTCTCCTGTTCTATCCCCTCTTTTTCCTGCTCGGTGTCCAAAGGGATGGATGGCATGGTCGGGGCCAGGCGGATGTCCTGTAGGTGGTACCATGGTTTGTGGCCTTGGACTTTCACTGCTGTAGTCGTGCTGTCTGTCACTGGGAAGGGTCCATTGAATTCGCAGTCTTTCCACTTCTGACAAAATTGCGAATATATACTAAAGTTCCCAAAGGTAATGGTGTTTGTTGATCCTTTACGGAAGATGCGTGGGCGCGCTTCTTGGCTGCACGTGTAACCTGTTTAGAGAAGAACTTTGCAACTTTGGTTAGCTCAGACATGTATTCATTCATTTCAGTTTGTACAACTTCAGGTGCACTCTCAGTCTCCAACTTATGTCTAGTTGATGGCACAAATGTGCTAATTGTTCTTCTTGTCACTATTTGATGAGGAGTCAAATGGTGATCTGATCCTGGGGTATTTCTCAAAGCAAAGAGTGCTAATGGGAGGCAGTATAGCCATTACCTTTTCAATGTCACACATAGTTTACTTATTTTGTTCTTGAGGAGGCCATTAAGGTGCTCCACAATTCCATCTCTTTGCAGATGATAAGCTGAGGAAAATGTATGTGTTATTCCTAACAAGGTGGTGAGGTGAGAAAAGATATTATTGCCGAAGTGGGTGCCATTGTTGGATCTGATCCCCTCAGGGACACCACACTGCGGTATTACCTCACGGATCAAAAAATTAACAGCAGACTTGGCATCACAGTGAACACAAGGTCCTGCTTCAATCCACCTTGAGAATGGGCAGAGTACAACTATAAGATAGCGATAATGATTGCATCTGTCAATCTTATCAATGTAGTCAATGTGCAGTTCCCTAAAGGGACCTTGTGGGCAAGGTATTGTGGAAGCTATTACCTTAGAGGTGGGACTTGGTGAATACTGCTGGCACACTGTGCAGGTGTGTATGTACATTGTAATCATCTCATGTAAGTTAGGGACAAACCAATCCTGACGTATTTGGAGGGACATATTGTCTCTAGCAGTATGTGAAGGAAGATGTAGCTGGTTTAGAGCTATCAGTAGCAAAGCTTGGGGCATGACAGGCTTCCCTGCTGACATTTGTCTGTATATTAAATCTGTTCCTGTCTGTGTGCATCCTCTGGCTTCCCACAACTGTTTCTTATGCTCTGGGGCTTTTTCTTGTATCTCTCTTATATGCAGATGAGCCGTCTCTGTGTAATGTGTGGATGCATTCAAAGAGTCTGAAGGTGTCAATGTTTCACTAGCTAACAAAACTGTGGTATGTGTGTCACTAAGAGGGCGTGTTGCTGCATCTTTGGCCCAATCAGCCAGATCATTTCCACGGGACACATAATCCTGACCATTAGTGTGGGCTGCGCATTTCACTACTGCAACTGCATGTGGCAGTGTTAAAGCTTGTTTCAAGTCCTCTAAAAGGGGGCGGTGCATGACAGGGCTTCCATCAGAATTGAGAAATCCACATATGTTCCACCGCATAATGCTGGAATGCACTGTCGTAGTGACATAGGCTGAATCAGAGTATACTGTTATTGTTTCTCCTTCTCCTTGTTTGAGGGCTATCACTAAAGCTACTAATTCAGCAGCCTGGGCTGAATATTGAGATGGCAAAGTTATCTGTTCGGTTATCTGCAGTGTGTCTGAAGAGTTATGCTGCATCGCACTGACCACTGTAGCACCTGTACGTCTTACCCCTGTGTCCTGATCTATTGTGGAAGACCCATCCACAAAATATACAACACTACCTGGAATGGGGTCTTCCGTTGCTTGGCTACCATCACAGTGGGTTCCTCATCTGGCCTTTGGGTTACTGATAAGACTGGACACATGCAACTTCTCCTTGGGCACCTTCATTAGGCATATCCTCCCATGTAGTTTTGCTGGAATGGGTTTCCTCCCCTGACAGTTACCCCTCCTTGTAAGTTCTGGTGCTGCAAGGTGGGCTGCACTATCAGCTGTGGCCCATACTGTATTTGGGGCACTGATTGCTGTAACTGCTGAGGCTGTATCTGTGGTTGAGGATGCAGTTGTATTTGGGGCTGTGGGAGATATATCACTTGGGGACTCGTGGCAGGTTGTGCTACAATGCCACCAGGCGGTGCCATTTGTTGGCCATAATTTGCCCTTGTCTGGTTGCTAAGTTCATCTTCCTTTTTAAACCTACAGTCTCTAATGAAAATGTCCTGTCATCTTGCAATAGTGGCATGTCTGTCCACTCTGGAATGTGTTTACTCTATTCCCCCAAACCTTCCTCGCCCTCCTCTTCCATTATTCCTGTTATTGCTTCTCTGGGCATACTGGCAAGATTGCATTGGGGTGCCTGAAGGGGGCACTCCCAGGGACACTGCAGCTAACTGGGTGGTGGCAGTGGTAATTCCTTCCTCTGTTTTCTTAGACAGTTTCTGCTGGACCAATTTAGCTGCTGCTTTCTCTATTTTATCTTTCTCGCTTTTTCCTCATCTTGTCTCATCTTACAAAAATGTATTATGTGTGCTTGTATCTCTACCCCTGGTTTAGCCTCTAAGGCCACTATATTATCTAATTTATCCTGCACTTCAGCTGGCAGACCCTTTTTCACTATATGTGTATATCCTGTGTCCATTTTTCCTTCATTCTGCTAAGGAATTGGGCTGGGTCCTCATTTGGCTGCATTGTTTGTGCCATAAGGGACCCAATGTCTGGCCTGTCTGGATACATTTTCCTCAGTTGTTTCCAAACAATTCTCCTTACTCTATTAAAGGGTGCCCCATCACATTTTGGGTTGGTCAATATCACATCCTTTACTCCTGCCTTTGTGAACAGTAGTTCTGTCTCATCTCCTATAAGGGAACTTAGTAAACTCTTAGGGGGTCATTACAACTCTGGCGGACGGTGTTAAAGATGCGGTAATACCGCAAACAGGCCGGCGGAGAAAAAAAGGGAATTATGACCGTGGCGGAAACCGCCAACATAGACAGCCACTTTAACACTCCGACCGCCAGGGCGGTACAGAAAAGCAGCGCGGCGGTCACCGCCAACAGACAGGCGGGAGACAATGTACCGCCCACAGTATTGCAACAGGCCAATCCGCCACCTTTTCCAGGGCGGATTCACCGTGGATAAAAACACGGCGGAAACAGCTTTTGCAAAGGGAAAACGCTCACCTTAACACACGCACCGAGGAAGGAGGGCACCATGGAGCCCGAACTCCAAATACTCCCTGCGCTTGTCTACCTGCTCTTCTATGAACATCAGCACGGCGGCGCCAAAGACAACGGCGAGTACTGCACCTACGACATAAGGGAGGGGGGAGGCAAAAGTCAGGGGGACACAAACGCAACACCCCCACCCCCACCCCGAACCTCACTCACTACAACACACACATTAATGCATATCCAAACATCAGAGTAACAACCCCCAACCCCCCGGAAGAATGCAAAGACAAAAGGGAATCAGTATAACTATTGTAATGAATAAAAATACAGTAAGCTCATATATACAGAAATATATACACCTTCCAAATATATACATCACGATTACTAGTGCAGGTATGCACAATTCATTGTCCGTGGACCACTGGGCCCAAAATGCATGGGCGAGGCCCACACTAGATACCTGTCCACAAACGGAGAGACCAATGCAGGGGCATCAGATAGCAATACAACAGGCACTTCAGGGGGAACGGAAGGGGGGGGGCACCTCAGCCGGATGAGTGCAAAGCCAGATCCACGACGGGGCTCCATGGCCATTGATGTATCCTGGGGAGTGCAAAGCCTCAGTCTCTCAAGTCTCTACAGTGGGTAGTTTGCCCACTGTACCATCCTGGGGAGTGCAAAGCCACAGTCTCTCAAGTCTCTACAGCGGGTGGTTTGCCCACTGTTACATCCTGGGGAGTGCAAAGCCACAGTCTCTCAAGTCTCTACAGTGGATGGTTTGCCCACTGTACCATCCTGGGGAGTGCAAAGCCACAGTCTCTCAAGTCTCTACAGTGGGTGGGTTGCCCACTGTTACATCTCGGGGAGTGCAAAGCCACAGTCTCTCAAGTCTCTACAGTGGGTGGTTTGCCCACTGTACCATCCTGGGGAGTGCAAAGCCACAGTCTCTCAAGTCTCTACAGTGGGTGGTTTGCCCACTGTACCATCCTGGGGAGTGCAAAGCCACAGTCTCTCAAGTGGATGCAGTTCTCCACTGGTTGTGGAGGGGGACTGGTGCCCAGAGTGCTTCATCCTGTGAAGGATTCAGGTAGTGGATGCAGTTCTCCACTGGTTCTGGAGGGGGACTGGTGCCCAGAGTGCTTCATCCTGTGAAGGATTCAAGTAGTGGATGCAGTTCTCCACTGGTTCTGGAGGGGGACTGCTGCCCAGAGTGCTTCATCCTATGAAAGATTCAGGTAGTGGATGCAGTTCTCCACTGGTTCTGGAGGGGGACTGGTGCCCAGAGTGCTACATCCTGTGAAGGATTCAGGTAGTGGATGCAGTTCTCCACTGGTTCTGGAGGAGGACTGGTGCCCAGAGTGCATCACGCTCCTCGTGAAGTTCTCAGTTCCGTCACTGTCCCAGCCGCACATGGGCTAACGATGCTTGCCATGGCGGTCTTTGCCCTGTTCAGCGGTGCTTGACTTAGCCGTTTCTGACCTGTTCAGCGGTGCTTGCCCTGTTCAGCGGTGCTTGCCATGGCGGTCTTTGCCCTGTTCAGCGGTGCTTGACTTTGCTGTCTGTGACCTGTTCAGCGGTGCTTGACTTAGCCGTTTCTGACCTGTGTAGCTGTGCTTGCCCTGTTCAGCGGTGCTTGCCATGGCGGTCTTTGCCCTGTTCAGCGGTGCTTGCCCTGTTCAGCGGTGCTTGCCATGGCGGTCTTTGCCCTGTTCAGCGGTGCTTGACTTAGTCGTTTCTGACCTGTTCAGCGGTGCTTGCCCTGTTCAGCGGTGCTTGCCATGGCTGTCTTTGCCCTGTTCAGCAGTGCTTGCCCTGTTCAGCGGTGCTTGCCATGGCGGTCTTTGCCCTGTTCAGCGGTGCTTGACTTAGTCGTTTCTGACCTGTTCAGCGGTGCTTGCCCTGTTCAGCGGTGCTTGCCATGGCGGTCTTTGCCCTGTTCAGCAGTGCTTGCCATGTTCAGCAGTGCTTGCCATGGCGGTCTTTGCCCTTTTCAGCGGTGCTTGACTTAGCCGTTTCTGACCTGTTCAGCGGTGCTTGCCCTGTTCAGCGGTGCTTACCATGGCGGTCTTTGCCCTGTTCAGCGGTGCTTGACTTTGCTGTCTGTGACCTGTTCAGCACTGCTTGACTTTGCTGTCGGTGACCTGTGCAGCGGTGTGTGGCATGACGGTCCCTCCGTGTCCAACGGGGCTGTGGGTGTCGGGGCCCTCCAGGGCACTGGCGCTGGTCTCCGGACCAGTGACGACAGTGCTGCCCTCCAGGGCACTGACTCTGGCGGTGGTCTCCGGACCAGTGACAACGGTGCTGCCCTCCAGGGCACTGACTCTGGCGGTGGGCTCCAGACCAGTGACAACGGTGCTGCCCTCCAGGGCACTGACGCTGGCCTCCGGACCAGTGACGATGGTGCTGCCCTCCAGGGCACTGGCTCTGGCGGTGGTCTCCGGACCAGTGACGACGGTGCTGCTCTCCAGGGCACTGACTCTGGCGGTGGTCTCCGGACCAGTGACGATGGGGTTGGCGGTGGCGTCCTGGCCAGCTGGGAGGATGGCGGCCTTCTCCACCGTGCTGTTGCTCCCAGACTTTGGAGACTTCTTCTGCCAGATCCACGACGGGGCTCCATGGCCATTGATGTATCCTGGGGAGTGCAAAGCCTCAGTCTCTCAAGTCTCTACAGTGGGTAGTTTGCCCGCTGTACCATCCTGGGGAGTGCAAAGCCACAGTCTCTCAAGTCTCTACAGTGGGTGGTTTGCCCACTGTACCATCCTGGGGAGTGCAAAGCCACAGTCTCTCAAGTCTCTACAGTGGGTGGGTTGCCCACTGTTACATCCCGGGGAGTGCAAAGCCACAGTCTCTCAAGTCTCTACAGTGGGTGGTTTGCCCACTGTACCATCCTGGGGAGTGCAAAGCCACAGTCTCTCAAGTCTCTACAGTGGGTGGTTTGCCCACTGTACCATCCTGGGGGAGTGCAAAGCCACAGTCTCTCAAGTGGATGCAGTTCTCCACTGGTTGTGGAGGGGGACTGGTGCCCAGAGTGCTTCATCCTGTGAAGGATTCAGGTAGTGGATGCAGTTCTCCACTGGTTCTGGAGGGGGACTGGTGCCCAGAGTGCTTCATCCTGTAAAGGATTCAGGTAGTGGATGCAGTTCTCCACAGGTTCTGGAGGGGGACTGGTGCCCAGAGTGCTACATCCTGTGAAGGATTCAGGTAGTGGATGCAGTTCTCCACTGGTTCTGGAGGAGGACTGGTGCCCAGAGTGCATCACGCTCCTCGTGAAGGTCTCAGTTCCGTCACTGTCCCAGCCGCACATGGGCTAACGATGCTTGCCATGGCGGTCTTTGCCCTGTTCAGCGGTGCTTGACTTAGCCGTATCTGACCTGTTCAGCGGTGCTTGCCCTGTTCAGCGGTGCTTGCCATGGCGGTCTTTGCCCTGTTCAGCGGTGCTTGACTTTGCTGTCTGTGACCTGTTCAGCGGTGCTTGACTTAGCCGTTTCTGACCTGTGCAGCTGTGCTTCCCTGTTCAGCGGTGCTTGCCATGGCGGTCTTTGCCCTGTTCAGCGGTGCTTGCCCTGTTCAGCGGTGCTTGCCATGGCGGTCTTTGCCCTGTTCAGCGGTGCTTGACTTAGTCGTTTCTGACCTGTTCAGCGGTGCTTGCCCTGTTCAGCGGTGCTTGCCATGGCGGTCTTTGCCCTGTTCAGCAGTGCTTGCCCTGTTCAGCGGTGCTTGCCATGGCGGTCTTTGCCCTGTTCAGCGGTGCTTGCCCTGTTCAGCGGTGCTTGCCATGGCGGTCTTTGCCCTGTTCAGCGGTGCTTGACTTAGTCGTTTCTGACCTGTTCAGCGGTGCTTGCCCTGTTCAGCGGTGCTTGCCATGGCGGTCTTTGCCCTGTTCAGCAGTGCTTGCCCTGTTCAGCGGTGCTTGCCATGGCGGTCTTTGCCCTGTTCAGCGGTGCTTGACTTAGCCGTTTCTGACCTGTTCAGCGGTGCTTGCCCTGTTCAGCGGTGCTTACCATGGCGGTCTTTGCCCTGTTCAGCGGTGCTTGACTTTGCTGTCTGTGACCTGTTCAGCACTGCTTGACTTTGCTGTTGGTGACCTGTGCAGCGGTGTGTGGCATGACGGTCCCTCCGTGTCCAACGGGGCTGTGGGTGCCGGGGCCCTCCAGGGCACTGGCGCTGGTCTCCGGACCAGTGACGACAGTGCTGCCCTCCAGGGCACTGACTCTGGCAGTGGTCTCCGGACCAGTGACAACGGTGCTGCCCTCCAGGTCACTGACTTTGCTGGCGGTGGGCTCCAGACCAGTGACGACGGTGCTGCCCTCCAGGGCACTGACGCTGGCCTCCGGACCAGTGACGATGGTGCTGCCCTCCAGGGCACTGACTCTGGCGGTGGTCTCCGGACCAGTGACGGCGGTGCTGCCCTCCAGGGCACTGACTCTGGCGGTGGTCTCCGGACCAGTGACGATGGGGTTGGTGGTGGCGTCCTGGCCAGCTGGGAGGATGGCGGCCTTCTCCGCCGTGCTGTTGCTCCCAGACTTTGGAGACTTCTTCTGCCTCTTCACCACCTTGGGAGGGGTCACAGCTGACTCGACACTCCCCCTGAGACCCTTGTGGGCGGCTTTGCCGGCAGGAGTCTTCACCCTCTCCCGTCGGGCACTGTCCAACTTCTGGTGCTTTACAGGGGGTGGACTGGCAGTGCTTTGGATCCGTGTCACACTGGCTGCCCTGGTGGCCGGTGCACTCCACATACCTCTAACACGCACCACTGGTACCGGACTTTTTTTGGCTGAGGTGCTAGTACGGGACCTATGAATTGGAGGGGTGGGGGTGGTGGGACAGAGGTCAAGGTTGCTCAGGAAAAGCTTCTGACGAACACTGAGATGGGTAGCTGGAGGGGGTCTGGGAGTGGAGGAAGAGGAGGTGGTTGTAGGAGGTGTAACTTTAGGTGATTTGGGTGCAGGTTCTGGAGGCTGTCGTGAGGTGGATGGATGTTGGGTGTGTGGGTGTCCGCGTTTGTGTACTTTGGGAGGGGGCGTCACAGACACACTGGGAGAGGACACAGGAGACGTGTAAATGGTAGTGGGGGTGGTGAGTGCAGGTGAGCGGGGTGTGGTGCTGGGTGTTCTGGTGCGAGACCTAGTGGCTGTAGTGGTAGTGCATGCAGGTGAGAGTGTAGACGACACTGGGAGGGAGGAGGGAGACGACGAGGAGAGGGACACAGTGGAGGTAGTGGATGTTGCTGTGTCTGTATGTGGGTGATGCTTGTGTGAGTGCCTGTGGGATGTGTGGTGCCTATGTTTGCCTGAGCTGCCCTTGTGTGTTGAGGTGTGTGCAGGCTGGTCTGATGGTGTGCTTGGGATAGGCTGGGGTACAGGGGATTGGGTCTGGGTGGAGGAAGTTGGAGGGGGGAGGCTAGACACAGGGACAATGGCTGCCATCAGTGCTGAGGCCAGAGATTTGCAGGGTTCAATGATGGGCAGCCTGACCAGAATGAATGCCCTCCAGGAATACATTTATTTGTTGCAACTCCCTTTCTACACCCTGGATGGCATTCACAATGGTAGACTGCCCAACAGTGAGTGACCTGAGGAGGTCAATGGCCTCCTCACTGAGGGCAGCAGGGGTGACAGGGGCAGGGGCTGAGGTGCCTGGGGCGAAGGTGATGCCCACCCTCCTGGGTGAGCGGGCACGGAGAGAAGGCTGAGGGGCTGCTGGGAGGGCAGTACGGGGGGTGGCGGCTGTACCTGTAGAAGTGGGGGGCACAGATGGTGCCGCCACCACAAGGGAGCTCCCATCGGAGGACGAGTCCGTGTCGCTGGTTGCTGATCCGGTCACCGACGTGAAGCTCCCCTCGCCCTCCGTCCTACTGGTGTATTCTGTGTCCGTGGTGTGGCCCTCCATGGCCATGTGGGACGAAGACCCCTCGTGCTCCGGTGCCACTGTACCTCTGCCTGATGATGCTGATGCACAACAGAACAGGGAGACCACAAAAAATGGGTGGGGAAACAGAAGAAAGACAGGTTGAGTACATGGCTTACCGTTACCGTTGGCGGACAATACAGACACAGCAGCCCACTGCACTATGCCGTGCTCTTGGCCTCTACAGAGGCAATTCCTGAGATATGGCCTACATGGCTATGAGTGTCATCTACCCATATAGATGACACAGGGGCATGTATACCTGTACTTGACACTCTAACGAGGTGGGGTGGAGTGGCACATGACCTGGATTCCGGAGGGGCCTAGCCTACGGAACTCGCCCTGGCCTCGGGAAACCCACAGCCCTCCTCCCCCACCCAGTCACCTCCACTGCGCGCAAAGTCATGAGAATGTGAGTGTACTCACCCCCTTGTGTCTGCTGTGATGCCCTCATGCGCCCATCCAACTCAGGGTAGGCCCCCGCCAGGATCCAGAACATCAGGGGGGTCATGGTGCGACGGGCACCCCTCCCACTTTGGGAGGCCATCCCCAGCTGAGCCTCCGCCGTCTTCTTGCTCCAGCGGCGAATGTCCTCCCATCTTTTACGGCAGTGGGTGCTCCGTCTCTGGTGGACCCCCAGGGTCCGGACGTCCTTGGCGATGGCACGCCAAATATCCTTCTTCTGGTGGGCGCTGACCTACATGACATGTACAGGGGAAGAAGAGAAGTCATTAGCAACAGCACCGTCGAAGTGAGTGGCCCACATCCCTGCCCTTGCCATATGGGACATGCAATCACACTTCTACATGCTCGCAGGACTCTGCCCCCTTCCTACTGACATCCAGCACTCTCCACCCAAGCATAGCCCATACAACGTGCTCCCTGTGTACTTACCTGTTGGTCTGAAGGACCGTAGAGTAGCGTGTACTGGGAGAGGACCCCGTCCACGAGCTTCTCCAACTCCTGTGCAGTGAAGGCAGGGGCCCTTTCCCCAGACGCACAAGCCATTGTCTCTTCCAGACCGAGGTCACAGCGGCACTTGCAGTGTAGGTCCTCTCCTGTCGAAGATCAGGTATCGAGTGATTGAACAGATAGAAAATGGCGGTCAGGTCCACGGCGGTGACGTCCGCTGTGGTGCGTATCATCACCGCCGGCGCACTTCGTCATTGGCTCCTGGGACCCATAGGGTCCAATGTTAACCAATGCAGCATTGCGCCGCGGTCTTTGACCGCCTACCGCAACGGTGTGCAACGCCAGCGCAGTTACCTCACATCCCATTGCCCCACTTTAGAGGTCAGGCAGCCGCCATTTCAGGGGCCCACATGGCTTCATTTACAACTGCGTCACACATACCTAGGCCTACAGTCAACACACATACAGGAAGGATATTGTATTTAGTGTCGTGTCCTGTGTAGCTGTGGGTACATACCTCAGGATTTGTTGAGTCTGTGGTCGCTGTTGTCCTTCCTAGGCACCGGCAGCTGGGACATGTGAGGAGATGGCGGAATCCTCTGGTGTACCGACCGCTGGTGGACGTGTTAACAATGGAGGAGCGACATTTAATCATCACCTACAGGTTTGACCATGCCACAATCCAGGAACTGTGTGCCCAGTTGGAGCCAGACCTGTTGTCACCAATCCGCCATCCCACAGGAATCCCCCCCTCAAGTGCAGGTGCTATCAGTGCTCCATTTCCTAGCAAGTGGGTCATTTCAGACAACAGTGGCCATGGCATCAGGGATGTCCCAGCCTATGTTTTCCAACGTGTTGTCCAGAGTGTTGTCTGCCCTGCTGGAACACGTGAGGAGCTACATCGTTATCCCTCAGGTGGAGGATTTGGCGACAGTTAAAGGTGACTTCTATGCCCTGGGTCATATCCCTAACATCATAGGTGCCATTGATGGGACCCATGTGGCTGTGGTCCCCCCCACAGGAGTGAACAGGTGTACAGGAACCGGAAGAGTTATCATTCGATGAATGTACAGATGGTATGTTTGGCAGACCAGTACATCTCCCAGGTAAATGCTATGTTCACTGGCTCAGTGCATGACGCCTACATCCTGCGGAATAGCAGCATCCTGTATGTGATGGGTCAACTCCAGAGGCACCGTGTGTGGCTATTAGGGGACTCTGGTTACCCCAACCTGTCATGGCTATTGACCCCAGTGAGGAATCCCAGGACCAGTGCAGAGGAACGCTACAATGAGGCCCATGGGCGGACTAGGAGGGTGATCGAACGCACCTTTGGCCTCCTGAAGGCCAGGTTCAGGTGCCTCCATATGACAGGTGGTTCCCTATTCTACTCACCAAGGAAGGTGTGCCAGATCATCATCGCCTGCTCGATGCTTCACAATCTTGCTTTGCGACGCCAGGTGCCTTTTCTGCAGGAGGATGGTCCAGATGACGGTGTTGTGGCAGCTGTGGAGCCTGTGGACAGTGATGAGGAGGAAGCAGAGGAAGAAGACATTGATAACAGGGACTCTGTCATACAGTGACACACAGGTGAGAACAATTATTTTATTAATACATTCACTTTCACACTTCTACCTCTATCCTGTCTGTCAATTTGAAGTAGTATCTGCTAACTGATTGATACATTTCCATTACGGTTTCACAGGTGTGGTTACCAACGTGTGTCATCTGCTTGCATCCTTCATGGGCTTGTGATGTGTGACATAGGTATGTTGACATTACTATTGAGAACAGATTTTGTCACTGTCATGGCTAATACACATTTTTAAAATCACAGACTGACTCCAGATTGTTTTGTGGTTCAAGGGTGTTTATCGAAGTGCTGATTATTGTAGGGGGTGGCAAAATGGTGATGGGTGATGTCCATGGCAGAGTCCAGTCTATAAGTCTCACAGGTGCATTGCCCATATGGGCATAGGAAGTGGAGCTGGGGCAGTTCCAATCTGGACAGGGAAACAAAGTGGGACAGTGGGAGGACAATCAGGGTGGTCTCATTTCCTGGCAGGGGGTCTTGCCATCTTGCTCTGTCCTGTTTCTGGATCTCAGGGACCGCTTGCGGGGTGGTTCTCCGACTGCAGGGGGTGGGGTGCTGGTGTGGTGGTCCTGTGGCGGGGCATCCTGTCTACTAGCGCCGGCGGAGGTGGTGGGCAGTTCATCATCCATGCTAGTGTCAGGGGCCCCTTGGAGTGCCACGGTGTTCCTCATGGTCTTTTGTATGTCCTTCAGCACCCCTACGATGGTGGCCAGGGCGGTGCTGATGGTTCTGAGCTCCTCCCTGAACCCCAAATAATGTTCGTCCTGCATGCGCTGGGTCTCCTGAAACTTGGCCAGGACCGTAGCCATCGTCTCCTGGGAGTGGTGGTATGCTCCCATGATGGAGGAGAGGGCCTTGTGGAGAGTGGGTTCCCTTGGCCTGTCTGCCCCCTGTCGCACGGCAGCCCTCCCAGTTCCCCTGTGTTCCTGTGCCTCCGTCCCCTGGACCGTGTGCCCACTACCACTGCCCCCAGGTCCCTGTTGTTGTTGGGGTGGGTTATCCTGGGTTCCCTGTAGTGGTGGACACACAGCTGACTGACGTGTCCTGGGTATGGAGGTATGGGACCGCTTGGTGGGTGCTGTGCTGGTGTTACCAGAGGGTGGAAGGTCAGTGTTGGGCTATGCCTGTGCAAGGGGAACCGACTGTCCCGAGGCCCACGATAGTCCGGGCTGGTCATCTGGATCCAGTTGGACAGAGCTGCTGTCATCACTGTGGGCCTCTTCTGGGGGTGGAGTGGACATGTCTGGCCCCCTCCTGTGTGGTGACGTTACGTAGTGGTCCTGCAGGGGTATAAAAGCATGATTATTGCATGTGTGTGTGTCATGGTGTGCAATGGGTTAGTGTGCGTGTACCCCAGTGCAAGCATTCCTGTGTGGGGGCTTGTGTGATGATGGTTGGGGGGTGTTATGGGTATGTGCAGTGGGCATGCTTTAGTGATGGGTGTCCATGCTTAGTTGTGTCATGCAGGGCTTGGTGTTGGGATGGGTGGTTTGTGTTATAAGTACATTAGTGAGGAGTTGGAGTGATGGGGAGGGGGTGAGGGTGGGGGTGTGTGATGGCATGCAGGTAGGGTGGGGGATATGATAGTTAAGATTTGACTTACCAGTGTCCATTCCTCCACCGACTCCTCCAAGGCCCTCAGGATGCATAATGGTCAAGACCTGCTCCTCCCATGTTGTTAGTTGTGGGAGAGGAGGTGGGGGTCTGCCGCCAGTCCGCTGAATCGCGATGTTGTGCCTGGAGACCACTGAACGCACCTTCCCCCGTAGGTCGTTCCACCTCTTCCTGATGTCCTCCCAATTTCTTGGGTGCTGTCCCACTGCGTTTACCCTGTCAACGATTCTTTGCCATAGCTCCATCTTCCTGGCTATGGAGGTGTGCTGCACCTGTGATCCAAATAGCTGTGGCTCTACCCGTAGGATTTCCTCCACCATGACCCTGAGCTCCTCCTCGGAAAACCTGGGGTGCCTTTGGTGTGCCATGGGGTGGTGTAGGTGATGTGTGGGGTGGTGTATGTGGTGATGAGTGTGGTGATGTGTTGTGGTGTGTGGAATTTTGTGCGTGGATGTTGTGTGGGTGATGGTGTTTTTTGCCTCTGTGTGGTGGGGTTCTCTATTGCTGTGCTCTCTCTCTGTCGCCTTCGTCTCTGATTTTTGGTCGTAGGGGTTTGTGGGTGATGTGGGTGTGTGTTTTATATTGTGTTGGGTGTGTGGGAGTGTTGTTTGTATGTGTATCAGGTGTGTGTATTTGGAATTGTCCAATGTGGCGGTGTTTTGGAGATGTGTGTGTATTTTGAGCACGGTGGTGTGTACCACCAATGGAATACCGCGGTTGAAAGACCGCTGTGTGGATTCGTGGGTCGTAATAGCATGGGCGTGTTTCTGTTGGCGTGACGGTGAAGGTTTTGTTTTCGCAAGTTTATCACTGACCTTTGGTGTGGCGGACTTGTGTGGGTGTCTGAATTTCGGCAGATTCCGACATGTGGGTCATAATAGCTGTGGCGGATTTCCGCGGCCAAGGCGGTGTATTGGCGGTCTTCTGCACGGCGGTAAGCGGCTTTTACCGCCAATGTTGTAACGACCCCCTTAATGTCCCCTATTGCAAGAGTAATCCCTGCAGTATGTTTTTCCAGAGCTGCTATCCATTTCCCAGCACCCTCAGCAAGTTGTGGCAACTGTTTTTTCAGATGTAATTTGTCCATCTGGGGCCATGGTATATAGTGAGGCACCCCAGGGCCCTTGAATATCAAGGGCAGTTGTGACAGGACTGTAGTCCTATTGCCAGTAGGGTGACAAGAGTCATACTTACGAGCATATTTCTGTCACACTCTTAAAATTTTATGCATATAGGGATAATCCCAGTAACAATACCCTGTCCCCTGAAAAATGCACATTTATGCATTAGCCTTATCTCTGGGTTCAAAGTAACCCTCTCATGGCCATGGTGTCATCTGTGATGCCAATCCTTCTGTCCAACTTGCTAGGTTGTCAGTAAAAGGGACAACATTATACCAAATATTTTCATACTGAGCTACTATTTCATTGGGCGTCAAATTATTGCCAAGGCATACAGGGAATGCATATGCTATGTCTTTCCTCAGTTTAATTTTTCCTGCCATATTAAATGTTCCCTTTCTCTCATATGTGCGTGCATGCACCCCATCAAATACTAATCTCTGTGATTCTCTTGGCTTCTTTTGTAAAGTCTGTCCTGTCTTATTGTTTTCTTCTCCCTCACAGGCGGATTGTGACTGTTCCCCATTATGGTCCTCAAGAAGGGACATTCTTTTAACATGTTCAGTGATGTCATCTAATGCCCCCTCTGATCCTTTGTAGGATTTTTCTAAATCCAGATGTTCTTCACCTAAGCTGCTATGTGTGGAGACTGTGTCCTCTAATCCTTCTTGTTCAATCACTTGTGGCCCAGTGAGGGCCCTTGAATGCCTCAAGGGCCCTTCCTCCTTTTCCCAAGTCGCTCTTTGGTCTACCCTTCAATCTTCCTGCACTGTGACCCCCTTGCCTACACTATTCTCCTCTGCTCCTGGGTGCGTGAACCTCCAGCACTCTGTGGAAGGACTTTCTGGTGTGTAAGCTAACCTTCTTGACTCATTTTTAATGTTTGTACTTGGTTTTTGCAAAGCACCTTCTTTTTTCCTAGCCCCATCCATTCTCTGTGCCTCTCTTGACCCCTCATTAGGTATTCCTTCATTTTTCCTACTGGGGGACATCTTGTCCTCTAAATGAAGTGTAAATGTGGCATATACTGTCCCCATGTATTTAGTACTGTCCCCGCCTAACATTTCCTGTGGTGTACTGGCCATTTGAGGACATGGAGATGGGTGGACATATTCTCTATATTCAGAAAAATATTCTAATGGTGGGCTATACTCGGGGTCTGTATATCCCACAGCAGGAGGATGTGAAGAGGTGGGTAGTGAGTGTGGGGTACCAGGTTGTATCGTATACATGCCCTGTACCTTTGCACTTCCTAACCTTAATTGCACGTCTTGATAGGGAGGTGGAGGAGCCGAAGGGAGGGTCTGAGGCTTTGTATTTGTCTCATTCATATTTGTTTCACAAAATACCTTCCATAGGTCTAGTGTGATCTTCCCTTTCTCTAGTTTATTTCCCTTGAATTAACTCTGTAGGAAGGTGGCCATGTGTTCTATTGTTATATGATCAAATGTGCCCTCTTTGGGCCATGCATGTGCAAGTGCTAATGTTGCTTTGTGCCATTCCTTACAGTATTTTCCTATCCTGTACTTGTCTCCTGAGAACACTTTAACCATGTGTTCTAAAGGAGACCCTATGTCTGTTTAGTGAACTTAATCTTTTGTACTATATGGTTTACACTCTAAATGGACTTCTATTTACTTCCTGGGGTATTTCCAGACTTCACATAAACTGTTACTAGGCTGTGAAGGTGAACTTCAGATATATATATCCCTAATCTCTGAAAGACTTTGTTCATTTACATATATATATTAGGTAGGTGCATTTATGTGTGGCCTAAGTGGTTTGTTTGCCTGACACAACAAACAATAATGTTATTGTGATATATATACAAGTTTATAAGTTACTCATATCCTAAATTCCACACTCGGAGGTCCCTAATAAATGCATACGGTAGAAGGTTCAATGCTAAATATGAGTCTGTTATTATTGCAGGGAATTCACATGACTGTTGCCAATGGTTCCACTGAAAAATTGCAGTGACTTCAATATATTCACTTTTCTGGCCACAAGGTGGCACCAGTGTCACACATGAAAAAATTTGAATATTTTAGAGGCCTTCCAAGGGGTGCCTCACTCTTGGAAAGCCAACTGCAACAGGTTTTGTAGATTTCAAAACAAACTCTTTTATTTTTATTATGCGAAGGTCCTGTTCACATCTATCTGAAAGGTAGTTAAATATATTTGTATGTATAGTAGCTGATAATTATTCTTCTATTTGTATACCCTCAAAATATGTGTATATGTCTCAGTCTATACTGTTTGATAATTCATCTTGCCTTCAATCTTGAGGCTCTATAGTTTCATAATGGGGATAATAGTTAGTAGTGTCAGTATTTGTTATGGAGTTCATGAGGCTACTACACTACATTTAACTTGGAGGACAATGTCCTTATATTAATTCTTTGAATAATTATTTCTAATTGGCTAACGGTCATTTCTCTTATGTCTATGTAGGTTGTTTTAAGGCCTAGAGGTGATATACTATAAATACATAGGCATTCATAAACTTCTGACTTCAAAAAATGATTCTATGGTGTTGATATTGCTGGTCTACTAAGGTCAGTTCTGTTGCAGAGGGCGACAGCCCGACCGTTATAAAAATGAATATTTAATTCAGGGATGTGGAATTAATTAGTTGACTTTTTTGGGACATTTGCCTCATCCATTCAATTACTTTACTTTTGAGTATACTGTTATAACTTAACCTTCATAAGAATAGGAGGTCTGATACTTATTCCTAAATTATACACTAAATAACATAAACGTATATATTGACATTATTATGTGGCCACATTTCTATCTATACATGCATATACATACACAGTAATTCTTAATTTCATACTAGGGCAAACAAAATACTACTGGTCACTTCCCTTTGGATTCATAAAGGGGACAACTTTTCACCATTTGCAACTACAAATTGTAACTTCCAGACTTAAGGTCTGGGTTAGGTTGACTTGAGTGTTCTTTAGAACATACACTGATTGCTCAGCCCCAAGTCCAACACTACTCTTGACCACTTTTGACTTACTTAGTCAAGCTCCCTGTATCTTCCGGACTTACCACCGGGATCCCATAATATTGTATCAATTAATACACAATCTTGCATGCAAACACCAAAATGATATACATTACAGTGTCAAAATTGTAAATGTCTTTATAAAATAAAAGGAACAGACCTCGTACTTTGTCCACCTTAATGCCAACACCTGAGTCCCATCTGTCCCCACAAAATCAGCGATTTTGAAAGTGACGGTTGGTGCAGCTTTAAAGAAAAACTCTAATTCTAATGTGGCTTGGGCCTCGTGTGTTTCAGCACAGCTAACTTAACAATGCAGCATGTGTATAAGTTTCCTAAATAATAAGTGTTTGTTTGCCTTTTCTATTGAACTTACAGTCTGATTTTTTTTAGCATGTCATGTATTAAGCCTTTCACTACTTACATTGGTTACAACTATCTCTAGCCTAAAATGTTTGTATTGGGGTTTGGGAACTCATGTTTGTATGTATGCAATGAATATGATGTGTTCCTCTTCTTCCTACATTAATGAGAACAGCCAACACCACTGCTGCAACATATGTGCTGGAATGTAGTATATGCTTAATGTGTTTGGCTCATTTATCCCCATCCCTTCACCACATACACCTACATGTAGTACACACCTTGTACACGAAGGTGCAGTTAGCCCTTCTTGGGCATCTTTATGAAATAACAACACAATTCTTGGTAGCTGAAACATTGAAATATCATTAGAACATCCAGAATTGAGAACGGATGCTTCAGGGGACCCCTGTCTGCCCACACACACTCTCCTGAAAAGCCCTCGACATGCTGACAAATGAAATTACACAATACAAAAGATAAGGAGAAAGAATGCAGTGAGTGGAGTTTCAGAGCAAAGACAAAATTAACTTCAAGCTGCTGCCTGTAATGTCTGTTTCTCATCTTTGTTACTGCTCCCTTACGTCCTAGCACGCATTGTGGGCAGCATTCTCAAAGAGACAAAAACAAGTCGCAAACATTCTCTCGCTCTTTGTTTTCTTGCCCTCAGTATTCATCACCAACAACTTGGGAAATATGACAGAAGCAACCAAGCCTGTGCAACAACATTACTGATTTTAGCTCTGAAAGGTTACGTTGTGTGCTTACCTTGTAGAATGTTTATGTGCTGTAGGTTTTAGTATTTTGGTAGGTGGTGTTCTACTTTAGAGTATGTATGTTTGAATTATAGCAGATGTTCTTGGATTTACGAGCGCACAAGTATCCAGGCTTACAACAATCTTATGCTTCAAAATCCTGCTGCATAACACCCATTGCGTCACTGCACACACTGATAATATCATTTGTAAGGTGCTAGAACACTGTGATTGAGGAACTGGTCATCAATGTTGGGTCAAATTCTTATGCACTGGATATATGTAATCCACGTGGGGTAATTTTTAGTGACGTTTCTTAGCAACAGGACGATTGCAGGAAGAAAGTTGTATTTCCAAAACTTCTGCAATACTTGAAATAACAAGTGAGTAACCAGATTAAAAAAGAAACAACACTTTTATTAGTTTTGAATTAGAATTAGTTGGACTTTATGTTAACACAAATAAGCAACATCTGATAGTGGAAGTTACTACTCATCGCCTGCTAGAGTCACTGTAAATACCACAACTCCTCCACCACCAGTCCTACAAGTGCCATAGAGAACAACCAAGTCCATGGTCAGTGTACTTTCAATATGCATTTAGGTGCTCCGGATGGGGATCACTTTAGACCTACTAGAAAGAGATTCATTATAGAATACTCTTTAGGCATGGAAGGACAAACAATCTCTACTAATTTGCCTGAAATGATCCCAGGTGTAACAATTAGATCAGAAGTTTGAAGAAACAATTTTCAGCACAGAAAAGCTTGGTTTATAGGCAGCATGAATAATGTGCGAGAGGACAAATAGCATTGTTGCTAAATATAATAGTAGAGGGCACAGCCATCACATTGTAAATTTGAGTTTCTTTTTTAATCTTTGAAAAGAGATTCACATGTTGTAAGGTGTTTTGATGACAAGACACAAGAAAGACCTCTTTCAAATAAAAATCCTATATTTAAAGAAGCTATCAATATGGCTAACAGCATCCAGTTTTCTCAAGAAGAAGCGAAAGAGACAAGCCACAATGACGGTAGGAACAAAGCTGAAGTGAAAATTGCCTTCAGAGGAAAAAAGAAAACAAAACAGATGAGTGTATAAATAACTAGTAGGAAGACATGCTCTACAAATTTGAGAACGAGACACACATCTAGTTCCAAAATTATGCCCTCTTATACAAAAATCATGCATCACTACTGCCATGATAGGTCACTTCATGAGTGTATACAGGAATACTATGAGGAAAGCTACGATATGCATGGTTGGAGAAGAAAAGCTGTTAAAGACATTAAACATTTAGGGCCTCATTATGAGTCTGACATGCGTTGGTGCTCGGTCCACCGCCAACACAGGCGGTCCAACCGCCATATTATGACTGTGGCGGAGCCGCCGTGGTCTGATCGCCGGCACCGGCAGGTTGCCACCAGCCAATAGCCTCGCAGCCCGTCAGTTTCAATCTGCCAGGGCAGTGCTGCCCTCCGGATTACGACCCGCATTTCTGCCAGCATTTGCATGGCGATCTCACCACCATGCAAAGGCTGGCAAAAAGAGGGTGTTGCAGTCCCCATGGGGGCCCCTGCACTTCCCATGCACTTGGCATGGGCAAAGTAAGGGCCCCCATAGACAGCCACATCACGCTTTTCACTGCCCGAATTACGAGCCAGTATCAATCTTGTGATGAGTATTCTGCTGGGCCAGCGGGAGGATACGTTGTTTCTGCCCTCTGGCCCAACGGAAAACTCATAATAGGGCCAGCGGGTGGAAAACCGGAGTGGTGGTTTTCTGCCTGAAAGAGTTTGGCGGGCGACCTCTGCCGCCTGCCAAACTTGAAATGAGGCCCTCGGTCAGGACAGAGAAGAAAAGGTTTAAGACATTAGTACTTACATCATAATAGACAGAACAGCACTTAGGCCCTCATTACAACTTTGACGGGCGGCGGAGGCCGCCCGCCAAAGTTGTGCCGCAGGAATACCGCACCGCGGTCTGAAGACCGCGGCCGGCATTCTGAGTTTCCCGCTGGGCGGGCGGGCGGCCGCCTTAAGGCCGCCCGCCAGCCCAGCGGGAAACAACCTTCCCACGAGGACGCCGGCTCGGAATCGAGCCGGCGGAGTGGGAAGGTGCGACGGGTGCAGTGGCACCCGTCGCGTATTTCACTGTCTGCAATGCAGACAGTGAAATACAAAGTGGGGCCCTCTTACGGGGGCCC
Organism: Pleurodeles waltl; assembly: GCF_031143425.1. Taxonomy (NCBI): domain Eukaryota; kingdom Metazoa; phylum Chordata; class Amphibia; order Caudata; family Salamandridae; genus Pleurodeles; species Pleurodeles waltl. Next base: position 1,780,125,520 of record NC_090440.1, on the reverse strand, counting down.
CTGCAGTGCCCATGCCATTGGCATGAGCACTGCAGGGGCCCCCAGGGGCCCCACGACAAGCCATACCGCCATCCTGTTCCTGGCGGCCGAACCGCCAGGAACAGGATGGCGGTATGGCTTGTCAGAATCCCCTCGGCGGCGCAGCAAGCTGCGCCGCCTTGGAGGATTCAAACGGGCCACGGGAAACTGGCGGGAGACCGCCAGTTTTCCTGTTCTGACCGCGGCGTTACCGCCGCGGTCAGAATGCCCTGCGGGGCACCGCCAGCCTGTCGGCGGTGCTCCCGCGTGCCGCGGCCCTGGCGGTTCTATACCGCCAGGGTCGTAATGAGGGCCTTAGTCTGTTGGTCACAAATGAATAAAAATCACTATATTTTCATGGAAAATATTTGAAATGGTGCAGAGAAACAAAGAGTTTAAGCCATCAGATGTGATATCCAGACTATCCTGAATAGAAATTTCTAATGAGGCTATTTTGTAACCTCTATCAGTTTTAAGAGCAAATGATAGAAGGAAAGATTTATTTTGCTACTAAAGGACAAGAAATCTTAGGTTTACCTCACCAAACTATGTTAGATATTGTGCTCAAACTACAAGTTCAGGTTATGATGGAACATTCAAATGAGTTAGCTGAGGAAACAGAAGTATGTCAATGAGGTGAAATGTGTGGAAGTAAATGCACAGTAGTTTGAAGGGTGTGGAAGAGAACTGAAGGGAGTACTGCTGCAAGCTGTTAGCACACTCAAGAATATACTTAAATAATTCAATGAAATATAATGACAAACTGGAAAAATACAAGGAATTCTCATGCCATGAAACTGAAAAATTAAGTAATACCCATGAAACACAAATTGAGGAGTGTACCAACTGGAGCGAGTGACTGTTTGTTACGATATTTAGAGAAAATGTGTGGTGCATCTGTCAATCTTATCAATGTAGTCAATGTGCAGTTCCCTAAAGGGACCTTGTGGGCAAGGTATTGTGGAAGCTATTACTTTAGAGGTGGGACTTGGTGAATACTGCTGGCACACTGTGCAGGTGTGTATGTACATTGTAATCATCTCATGTAAGTTAGGGACAAACCAATCCTGACGTATTTGGAGGGACATATTGTCTCTAGCAGTATGTGAAGGAAGATGTAGCTGGTTTAGAGCTATCAGTAGCAAAGCTTGGGGCATGACAGGCTTCCCTGCTGACATTTGTCTGTATATTAAATCTGTTCCTGTCTGTGTGCATCCTCTGGCTTCCCACAACTGTTTCTTATGCTCTGGGGCTTTTTCTTGTATCTCTCTTATATGCAGATGAGCTGTCTCTGTGTAATGTGTGGATGCATTCAAAGAGTCTGAAGGTGTCAATGTTTCACTAGCTAACAAAACTGTGGTATGTGTGTCACTAAGAGGGCGTGTTGCTGCATCTTTGGCTGCCCAATCAGCCAGATCATTTCCACGGGACACATAATCCTGACCATTAGTGTGGGCTGCGCATTTCACTACTGCAACTGCATGTGGCAGTGTTAAAGCTTGTTTCAAGTCCTCTAAAAGGGGGCGGTGCATGACAGGGCTTCCATCAGAATTGAGAAATCCACATATGTTCCACCGCATAATGCTGGAATGCACTGTCATAGTGACATAGGCTGAATCAGAGTATACTGTTATTGTTTCTCCTTCTCCTTGTTTGAGGGCTATCACTAAAGCTACTAATTCAGCAGCCTGGGCTGAATATTGAGATGGCAAAGTTATCTGTTCGGTTATCTGCAGTGTGTCTGAAGAGTTATGCTGCATCGCACTGACCACTGTAGCACCTGTACGTCTTACCCCTGTGTCCTGATCTATTGTGGAAGACCCATCCACAAAATATACAACACTACCTGGAATGGGGTCTTCCGTTGCTTGGCTACCATCACAGTGGGTTCCTCATCTGGCCTTTGGGTTACCGATAAGACTGTACACATGCAACTTCTCCTTGGGCACCTTCATTAGGCATATCCTCCCATGTAGTTTTGCTGGAATGGGTTTCCTCCCCTGACAGTTACCCCTCCTTGTAAGTTCTGGTGCTGCAAGGTGGGCTGCACTATCAACTGTGGCCCATACTGTATTTGGGGCACTGATTGCTATAACTGCTGAGGCTGTATCTGTGGTTGAGGGTGCAGTTGTATTTGGGGCTGTGGGAGATATATCACTTGGGGACTCGTGGTAGGTTGTGCTACAATGCCACCAGGCGGTGCCATTTGTTGGCCATAATTTGCCCTTGTCTGGTTGCTAAGTTCATCTTCCTTTTTAAACCTACAGTCTCTAATGAAAATGTCCTGTCATCTTGCAATAGTGGCATGTCTGTCCACTCTGGAATGTGTTTACTCTATTCCCCCAAACCTTCCTCGCCCTCCTCTTCCATTATTCCTGTTATTGCTTCTCTGGGCATACTGGCAGGATTGCATTGGGGTGCCTGAAGGGGGCACTCCCAGGGACACTGCAGCTAACTGGGTGGTGGCAGTGGTAATTCCTTCCTCTGTTTTCTTAGCCAGTTTCTGCTGGACCAATTTAGCTGCTGCTTTCTCTATTTTATCTTTCTCGCTCTTTTCCTTATTTTGTCTCATCTTACAAAAATGTATTACGTGTGCTTGTATCTCTACCCCTGGTTTAGCCTCTAAGGCCACTATATTATCTAATTTATCCTGCACTTCAGCTGGCAGACCCCTTTTCACTATATGTGTATATCCTGTGTCCATTTTTCCTTCATTCTGCTAAGGAATTGGGCTGGGTCCTCATTTGGCTGCATTGTTTGTGCCATAAGGGACCCAATGTCTGGCCTGTCTGGATACATTTTCCTCAGTTGTTTCCAAACAATTCTCCTTACTCTATTAAAAGGTGCCCCATCACATTTTGGGTTGGTCAATATCACATCCTTTACTCCTGCCTTTGTGAACAGTAGTTCTGTCTCATCTCCTATAAGGGAACTTAGTAAACTCTTAGGGGGTAATTACAACCCTGGCGGACGGTGTTAAAGATGCGGTAATACCGCAAACAGGCCGGCGGAGAAAAAAAGGGAATTATGACCGAGGCGGAAACCGCCAACATAGACAGCCACTTTAACACTCCGACCGCCGGGGCGGTACAGACAAGCAGCGCGGCGGTCACCGCCAACAGACAGGCGGGAGACAATGTACCGCCCACAGTATTGCAAAAGGCCAATCCGCCACCTTTTCCGGGGCGGATTCACCGTGGATAAAAACACGGCGGAAACAGCTTTTGCAAAGGGAAAACGCTCACCTTAACACACGCACCGAGGAAGGAGGGCACCATGGAGCCCGAACTCCAAATACTCCCTGCGCTTGTCTACCTGCTCTTCTACGAACATCAGCAAAGGCGGCGCCGAAGACAACGGCGAGTACTGCACCTACGACATAAGGGAGGGGGGAGGCAAAAGTCAGGGGGACACAAACGCAACACCCCCACCCCCACCCCGAACATCACTCACTACAACACACACATTAATGCATATCCAAACATCAGAGTAACAACCCCCAACCCCCCCGGAAGAATGCAAAGACAAAAGGGAATCAGTATAACTATTGTAATGAATAAAAATACAGTAAGCTCATATATACAGAAATATATACACCTTCCAAATATATTCATCACGATTACTAGTGCAGGTATGCACAATTCATTGTCCGTGGACCACTGGGCCCAAAATGCATGGGCGAGGCCCACACTAGATACCTGTCCACAAACGGAGAGACCAATGCAGGGGCATCAGATAGCAATACAACAGGCACTTCAGGGGGAACGGAATGGGGGGGCACCTTAGCCGGATGAGTGCAAAGCCAGATCCACGACGGGGCTCCATGGCCATTGATGTATCCTGGGGAGTGCAAAGCCTCATTCTCTCAAGTCTCTACAGTGGGTAGTTTGCCCACTGTACCATCCTGGGGAGTGCAAAGCCACTGTCTCTCAAGTCTCTACAGTGGGTGGTTTGCCCACTGTTACATCCAGGGGAGTGCAAAGCCACAGTCTCTCAAGTCTCTACAGTGGGTGGTTTGCCCACTGTACCATCCTGGGGAGTGCAAAGCCACAGTCTCTCAAGTCTCTACAGTGGGTGGGTTGCCCACTGTTACATCCCGGGGAGTGCAAAGCCACAGTCTCTCAAGTCTCTACAGTGGGTGGTTTGCCCACTGTACCATCCTGGGGAGTGCAATGCCACAGTCTCTCAAGTCTCTACAGTGGGTGGTTTGCCCACTGTACCATCCTGGGGAGTGCAAAGCCACAGTCTCTCAAGTGGATGCAGTTCTCCACTGGTTGTGGAGGGGGACTGGTGCCCAGAGTGCTTCATCCTGTGAAGGATTCAGGTAGTGGATGCAGTTCTCCACTGGTTCTGGAGGGGGACTGGTGCCCAGAGTGCTTCATCCTGTGAAGGATTCAAGTAGTGGATGCAGTTCTCCACTGGTTCTGGAGGGGGACTGGTGCCCAGAGTGCTTCATCCTGTGAAGGATTCAGGTAGTGGATGCAGTTCTCCACAGGTTCTGGAGGGGGACTGGTGCCCAGAGTGCTACATCCTGTGAAGGATTCAGGTAGTGGATGCAGTTCTCCACTGGTTCTGGAGGAGGACTGGTGCCCAGAGTGCATCACGCTCCTCGTGAAGGTCTCAGTTCCGTCACTGTCCCAGCCGCACATGGGCTAACGATGCTTGCCATGGCGGTCTTTGCCCTGTTCAGCGGTGCTTGACTTAGCCGTTTCTGACCTGTTCAGCGGTGCTTGCCCTGTTCAGCAGTGCTTGCCATGGCGGTCTTTGCCCTGTTCAGTGGTGCTTGACTTTGCTGTCTGTGACCTGTTGAGCGGTGCTTGACTTAGCCGTTTCTGACCTGTGCAGCTGTGCTTGCCCTGTTCAGCGGTGCTTGCTATGGCGGTCTTTGCCCTGTTCAGCGGTGCTTGCCCTGTTCAGCGGTGCTTGCCATGGCGGTCTTTGCCCTGTTCAGCGGTGCTTGACTTAGTCGTTTCTGACCTGTTCAGCGGTGCTTGCCCTGTTCAGCGGTGCTTGCCATGGCGGTCTTTGCCCTGTTCAGCAGTGCTTGCCCTGTTCAGCGGTGCTTGCCATGGCGGTCTTTGCCCTGTTCAGCGGTGCTTGCCCTGTTCAGCGGTGCTTGCCATGGCGGTCTTTGCCCTGTTCAGCGGTGCTTGACTTAGTCGTTTCTGACCTGTTCAGCGGTGCTTGCCCTGTTCAGCGGTGCTTGCCATGGCGGTCTTTGCCCTGTTCAGCAGTGCTTGCCCTGTTCAGCGGTGCTTGCCATGGCGGTCTTTGCCCTGTTCAGCGGTGCTTGACTTAGCCGTTTCTGACCTGTTCAGCCGTGCTTGCCCTGTTCAGCGGTGCTTACCATGGCAGTCTTTGCCCTGTTCAGCGGTGCTTGACTTTGCTGTCTGTGACCTGTTCAGCACTGCTTGACTTTGCTGTTGGTGACCTGTGCAGCGGTGTGTGGCATGACAGTCCCTCCATGTCCAACGGGGCTGTGGGTGCCGGGGCCCTCCAGGGCACTGGCGCTGGTCTCCGGACCAGTGACGACAGTGCTGCCCTCCAGGGCACTGACTCTGGCAGTGGTCTCCGGACCAGTGACAACGGTGCTGCCCTCCAGGTCACTGACTCTGGCGGTGGGCTCCAGACCAGTGACGACGGTGCTGCCCTCCAGGGCACTGACGCTGGCCTCCGGACCAGTGACGATGGTGCTGCCCTCCAGGGCACTGACTCTGGCGGTGGTCTCCGGACCAGTGACGGCGGTGCTGCCCTCCAGGGCACTGACTCTGGCGGTGGTCTCCGGACCAGTGACGATGGGGTTGGCGGTGGCGTCCTGGCCAGCTGGGAGGATGGCAGCCTTCTCCGCCGTGCTGTTGCTCCCAGGCTTTGGAGACTTCTTCTGCCTCTTCACCACCTTGGGAGGGGTCACAGCTGACTCGACATTCCCCCTGAGACCCTTGTGGGTGGCTTTGCCGGCAGGAGTCTTCACCCTCTCCCGTCGGGCACTGTACAACTTCTGGTGCTTTACAGGGGGTGGACTGGGAGTGCTTTGGCTCCGTGTCACACTGGCTGCCCTGGTGGCCGGTGCACTCCACATACCTCTAACACGCACCACTGGTACCGGACCTTTTTTGGCTGAGGTGCTAGTACGGGACCTATGAATTGGAGGGGTGGGGGTGGTGGGACAGAGGTCAAGGTTGCTCAGGAAAAGTTTCTGACGAACACTGAGATGGGTAGCTGGAGGGGGTCTGGGAGTGGAGGAAGAGGAGGTGGTTGTAGGAGGTGTAACTTTAGGTGATTTGGGTGCAGGTTCTGGAGGCTGTCGTGAGGTGGATGGATGTTGGGTGTGTGGGTGTCCGTGTTTGTGTACTTTGGGAGGGGGCGTCACAGACACACTGGGAGAGGACACAGGAGACGTGTAAATGGTTGTGGGGTGGTGAGTGCAGGTGAGCGGGGTGTGGTGCTGGGTGTTCTGGTGCGAGACCTAGTGGGTGTAGTGGTAGTGCATGCAGGTGAGAGTGTAGACGACACTGGGAGGGAGGAGGGAGACGATGAGGAGAGGGACACAGTGGAGGCAGTGGATGTTGCTGTGTCTGTATGTGGGTGATGCTTGTGTGAGTGCCTGTGGGATGTGTGGTGCCTATGTTTGCCTGAGCTGCCCTTGTGTGTTGAGGTGTGTGCAGGCTGGTCTGATGGTGTGCTTGGGATAGGCTGGGGTACAGGGGATTGGGTCTGGTGGAGGAAGTTGGAGGGGGGAGGCTAGACACAGGGACAATGGCTGCCATCAGTGCTGAGGCCAGAGATTTGCAGGGTTCAATGATGGGCAGCCTGACCAGAATGAATGCCCTCCAGGAATGCATTTATTTGTTGCAACTCCCTTTCTACACCCTGGATGGCATTCACAATGGTAGACTGCCCAACAGTGAGTGACCTGAGGAGGTCAATGGCCTCCTCACTGAGGGCAGCAGGGGTGACAGGGGCAGGGGCTGAGGTGCCTGGGGCGAAGGTGATGCCCACCCTCCTGGGTGAGCGGGCACGGAGCGAAGGCTGAGGGGCTGCTGGGAGGGCGGTAGGGGGGGGTGGCGGCTGTACCTGTAGAAGTGGGGGGGCACAGATGGTGCCGCCACCACAAGGGAGCTCCCATCGGAGGACGAGTCCGTGTCGCTGGTTGCTGATCCGGTCACCGACGTGAAGCTCCCCTCGCCCTCCGTCCCACTGGTGTATTCTGTGTCCGTGGTGTGGCCCTCCATGGCCATGTGGGACGCAGACCCCTCGTGCTCCGGTGCCACTGTACCTCTGCCTGATGATGCTGATGCACAACAGAACAGGGAGACCACAAAAAATGGGTGGGGAAACAGAAGAAAGACAGGTTGAGTACATGGCTTACCGTTACCGTTGGTGGACAATACAGACACAGCAGCCCACTGCACTATGCCGTGCTCTTGGCCTCTACAGATGCAATTCCTGAGATATGGCCTACATGGCTATGAGTGTCATCTACCCATATAGATGACACAGGGGCATGTATACCTGTACTTGACACTCTACCGAGGTGGGGTGGAGTGGCACATGACCTGGATTCCGGAGGGGCCTAGCCTACGGAACTCGCCCTGGCCTCGGGAAACCCACAGCCCTCCTCCCCCACCCAGTCACCTCCACTGCGCGCAAAGTCATGAGAATGAGAGTGTACTCACCCCCTTGTGTCTGCTGTGATGCCCTCATGCGCCCATCCAACTCAGGGTAGGCCCCCGCCAGGATCCGGAACATCAGGGGGGTCATGGTGTGACGGGCACCCCTCCCACGTTGGGAGGCCATCCCCAGCTGAGCCTCCGCCGTCTTCTTGCTCCAGCGGCGAATGTCCTCCCATCTTTTACGGCAGTGGGTGCTCCGTCTCTGGTGGACCCCCAGGGTCCAGACGTCCTTGGCGATGGCACGCCAAATATCCTTCTTCTGGTGGGCGCTGACCTACATGACATGTACAGGGGAAGAAGAGAAGTAATTAGCAACAGCACCGTCGAAGTGAGTGGCCCACATCCCTGCCCTTGCCATGTGGGACATGCAATCACACTTCTACATGCTCGCAGGACTCTGCCCCCTTCCTACTGACATCCAGCACTCTCCACCCAAGCATAGCCCATACAACGTGCTCCCTGTGTACTTACCTGTTGGTCTGGAGGACCGTAGAGTAGCGTGTACTGGGGGAGGACCCCGTCCACGAGCTTCTCCAACTCCTGTGCAGTGAAGGCAGGGGCCCTTTCCCCAGACGCACGAGCCATTGTCTCTTCCAGACCGAGGTCACAGCACCACTTGCAGTGTAGGTCCTCTCCTGTCGAAGATCAGGTATCGAGTGATTGAACAGATAGAAAATGGCGGTCAGGTCCACGGCGGTGACGTCCGCTGTGGTGCGTATCATCACCGCCGGCGCACTTCGTCATTGTTAACCAATGCAGCATTGCGCCGCGGTCTTTGACCGCCTACCGCAACGGTGTGCAACGCCAGCGCAGTTACCTCACATCCCATTGCCCCACTTTAGAGGTCAGGCAGCCGCCATTTCAGGGGCCCACATGGCTTCATTTACAACTGCGTCACACATACCTAGGCCTACAGTCAACACACATACAGGAAGGATATTGTATTTAGTGTCGTGTCCTGTGTAGCTGTGGGTACATACCTCAGGATTTGTTGACTCTGTGGTCGCTGTTGTCCTTCCTAGGCACCGGCAGCTGGGACATGTGAGGAGATGGCGGAATCCTCCGGTGTACCGACCGCTGGTGGACGTGTTAACAATGGAGGAGCGACATTTAATCATCACCTACAGGTTTGACCATGCCACAATCCAGGAACTGTGTACCCAGTTGGAGCCAGACCTGATGTCACCAATCCGCCATCCCACAGGAATCCCCCCCTCAAGTGCAGGTGCTATCAGTGCTCCATTTCCTATCAAGTGGGTCATTTCAGACAACAGTGGCCATGGCATCAGGGATGTCCCAGCCTATGTTTTCCAACGTGTTGTCCAGAGTGTTGTCTGCCCTGCTGAAACACGTGAGGAGCTACATCGTTTTCCCTCAGGTGGAGGATTTGGCGACAGTTAAAGGTGACTTCTATGCCCTGGGTCATTTCCCTAACATCATAGGTGCCATTGATGGGACCCATGTGGCTGTGGTCCCCCCCACAGGAGTGAACAGGTGTACAGGAACCGAAGAGTTATCATTCGATGAATGTACAGATGGTATGTTTGGCAGACCAGTACATCTCCCAGGTAAATGCTATGTTCACTGGCTCAGTGCATGACGCCTACATCCTGCGGAATAGCAGCATCCTGTATGTGATGGGTCAACTCCAGAGGCACCGTGTGTGGCTATTAGGGGACTCTGGTTACCCCAACCTGTCATGGCTATTGACCCCAGTGAGGAATCCCAGGACCAGGGCAGAGGAACGCTACAATGAGGCCCATGGGCGGACTAGGAGGGTGATCAAACGCACCTTCGGCCTCCTGAAGGCCAGGTTCAGGTGCCTCCATATGACAGGTGGTTCCCTATTCTACTCACCAAGGAAGATGTGCCAGATCATCATCGCCTGCTCGATGCTTCACAATCTTGCTTTGCAATGCCAGGTGCCTTTTCTGCAGGAGGATGGTCCAGATGACGGTGTTGTGGCAGCTGTGGAGCCTGTTGACAGTGATGAGGAGGAAGCAGAGGAAGAAGACATTGATAACAGGGACTCTGTCATACAGTGACACACAGGTGAGAACAATTATTTTATTAATACATTCACTTTTCACACTTCTACCTCTATCCTGTCTGTCAATTTGAAGTAGTATCTGCTAACTGAGTGATACATTTCCATTACGGTTTCACAGGTGTGGTTACCAACGTGTGTCATCTGCTTGCATCCTTCATGGGCTTGTGATGTGTGACATAGGTATGTTGACATTACTATTGAGAACGGATTTTGTCACTGTCATGGCTAATACACATTTTTAAAATCACAGACTGACTCCAGATTGTTTTGTGGTTCAAGGGTGTTTATTGAAGTGCTAATTATTGTAGGGGGTGGCAAAATGGTGACGGGTGATGTCCATGGCAGAGTCCAGTCTATAAGTCTCACAGGTGCATTGCCCATATGGGCATAGGAAGTGGAGCTGGGGCAGTTCCAATCTGGACAGGGTAACAAAGTGGGACAGTGGGAGGACAATCAGGGTGGTCTCATTTCCTGGCAGGGGGTCTTGCCATCTTGCTCTGTCCTGTTTCTGGATATCAGGGACCGCTTGCGGGGTGGTTCTCCGTCTGCAGGGGGTGGGGTGCTGGTGTGGTGGTCCTGTGGCGGGGCATCCTGTCAACTAGCGCCGGCGGAGGTGGTGGGCAGTTCATCATCCATGCTAGTGTCAGGGGCCCCTTAGAGTGCCACGGTGTCCCTCATGGTCTTTTGTATGTCCTTCAGCACCCCTACGATGGTGGCCAGGGCGGTGCTGATGGTTCTGAGCTCCTCCCTGAACCCCAAATAATGTTCGTCCTGCATGCGCTGGGTCTCCTGAAACTTGGCCAGGACCGTAGCCATCGTCTCCTGGGAGTGGTGGTATGCTCCCATGATGGAGGAGAGGGCCTTGTGGAGAGTGGGTTCCCTTGGCCTGTCTGCCCCCTGTCGCACGGCAGCCCTCCCAGTTCCCCTGTGTTCCTGTGCCTCCGTCCCCTGGACCGTGTGCCCACTACCACTGCCCCCAGGTCCCTGTTGTTGTTGGGGTGGGTTATCCTGGGTTCCCTGTAGTGGTGGACACACAGCTGACTGACGTGTCCTGGGTATGGAGGTATGGGACCGCTGGGTGGGTGCTGTGCTGGTGTTACCAGAGGGTGGAAGGTCAGTGTTGGGCTATGCCTGTGCAAGGGGAACCGACTGTCCCGAGGCCCACGATAGTCCGGGCTGGTCATCTGGATCCATTTGGATAGAGCTGCTGTCATCACTGTGGGCCTCTTCTGGGGGTGGAGTGGACATGTCTGGCCCCCTCCTATGTGGTGACGTTACGTAGTGGTCCTGCAGGGGTATAAAAGCATGATTATTGCATGTGTGTGTGTCATGGTGTGCAATGGGTTAGTGTGGGTGTACCCCAGTGCAAGCATTCCTGTGTGGGGGCTTGTGTGATGATGGTTGGGGGGTGTTATGGGTATGTGCAGTGGCCATGCTTTAGTGATGGGTGTCCATGCTTAGTTGTGTCATGCAGGGCTTGGTGTTGGGATGGGTGGTTTGTGTTATAAGTACATTAGTGAGGAGTTGGAGTGATGGGGAGGGGGTGAGGGTGGGGGTGTGTGATGGCATGCAGGTAGGGTGGGGGATATGATAGTTAAGATTTGACTTACCAGTGTCCATTCCTCCACCGACTCCTCCAAGGCCCTCAGGATGCATAATGGTCAAGACCTGCTCCTCCCATGTTGTTAGTTGTGGGAGAGGAGGTGGGGGTCTGCCGCCAGTCCGCTGAATCGCGATGTTGTGCCTGGAGACCACTGAACGCACCTTCCCCCGTAGGTCGTTCCACCTCTTCCTGATGTCCTCCCAATTTCTTGGGTGCTGTCCCACTGCGTTTACCCTGTCAACGATTCTTCGCCATAGCTCCATCTTCCTGGCTATGGAGGTGTGCTGCACCTGTGATCCAAATAGCTGTGGCTCTACCCGTAGGATTTCCTCCACCATGACCCTGAGCTCCTTCTCGGAAAACCTGGGGTGCCTTTGGTGTGCCATGGGGTAGTGTAGGTGATGTGTGGGGTGGTGTATGTGGTGATGAGTGTGGTGATGTGTTGTGGTGTGTGGAATTTTGTGCGTGGATGTTGTGTGGGTGATGGTGTTTTTTGCCTCTGTGTGGTGGGGTTCTCTATTGCTGTGCTCTCTCTCTGTCGCCTTCGTCTCTGATTTTTGGTCGTAGGGGTTTGTGGGTGATGTGGGTGTGTGTTTTATATTGTGTTGGGTGTGTGGGAGTGTTGTTTGTATGTGTATCAGGTGTGTGTATTTGGAATTGTCCAATGTGGCGGTGTTTTGGAGATGTGTGTGTATTTTGAGCACGGTGGTGTGTACCACCAATGGAATACCGCGGTTGAAAGACCGCTGTGTGGATTCGTGGGTCGTAATAGCATGGGCGTGTTTCTGTTGGCGTGACGGTGGAGGTTTTGTTTTCGCAAGTTTATCACTGACCTTTGGTGTGGCGGACTTGTGTGGGTGTCTGAATTTCGGCGGATTCCGACATGTGGGTCATAATAGCTGTGGCGGATTTCCACGGCCAAGGCGGTGTATTGTCGGTCTTCTGCACGGTGGTAAGCGGCTTTTACCGCCAATGTTGTAACGACCCCCTTAATGTCCCCTATTGCAAGAGTAATCCCTGCAGTATGTTTTTCCAGAGCTGCTATCCATTTCCCAGCACCCTCAGCAAGTTGTGGCAACTGTTTTTTCAGATGTAATTTGTCCATCTGGGGCCATGGTATATAGTGAGGCACCCCAGGGCCCTTGAATATCAAGGGCAGTTGTGACAGGACTGTAGTCCTATTGCCAGTAGGGTGACAAGAGTCATACTTACGAGCATATTTCTGCCACACTCTTAGATTTTTATGCATATAGGGATAATCCCAGTAACAATACCCTGTCCCCTGAAAAATGCACATTTATGCATTAGCCTTATCTCTGGGTTCAAAGGAACCCTCTCATGGCCATGGTGTCATCTGTGATGCCAATCCTTCTGTCCAACTTGCTAGGTTGTCAGTAAAAGGGACAACATTATACCAAATATTTTCATACTGAGCTACTATTTCATTGGGCGTCAAATTATTGCCAAGGCATACAGGGAATGCATGTGCTATGTCTTTCCTCAGTTTAATTTTTCCTGCCATATTAAATGTTCCCTTTCTCTCATATGTGCGTGCATGCGCCCCATCAAATACTAATCTCTGTGATTCTCTTGGCTTCTTTTGTAAAGTCTGTCCTGTCTTATTGTTTTCTTCTCCCTCACAGGCGGATTGTGACTGTTCCCCATTATGGTCCTCAAGAAGGGACATTCTTTTAACATGTTCAGTGATGTCATCTAATGCCCCCTCTGATCCTTTGTAGGATTTTTCTAAATCCAGATGTTATTCACCTAAGCTGCTATGTGTGGAGACTGTGTCCTCTAATCCTTCTTGTTCAATCACTTGTGGCCCAGTGAGGGCCCTTGACTGCCTCAAGGGCCCTTCGTCCTTTTCCCAAGTCGCTCTTTGGTCTACCCTTCAATCTTCCTGCACTGTGACCCCCTTGCCTACACTATTCTCCTCTGCTCCTGGGTGCGTGAACCTCCAGCACTCTGTGGGAGGACTTTCTGGTGTGTAAGCTAACCTTCTTGACTCATTTTTAATGTTGGTGCTTGGTTTTTGCAAAGCACCTTCTTTTTTCCTAGCCCCATCCATTCTCTGTGCCTCTCTTGACCCTTCATTAGGTATACCTTCATTTTTCCTACTGGGGGACATCTTGTCCTCTAAATGAAGTGTAAATGTGGCATATACTGTCCCCATGTATTTAGTACTGTCCCCGCCTAACATTTCCTGTGGTGTACTGGCCATTTGAGGACATGGAGATGGGTGGACATATTCTCTATATTCAGAAAAATATTCTAATGGTGGGCTATATTCTGGGTCTGTATATCCCACAGCAGGAGGATGTGAAGAGGTGGGTAGTGAGTGTGGGGTACCAGGTTGCATCGTCTACATGCCCTGTACCTTTGCACTGCCTAACCTTAATTGCACGTCTTGATAGGGAGGTGGAGGAGCCGAAGGGAGGGTCTGAGGCTTTGTATTTGTCTCATTCATATTTGTTTCACAAAAGACCTTCCATAGGTCTAGTGTGATCTTCCCTTTCTCTAGTTTATTTCCCTTGAATTAACTCTGTAGGAAGGTGGCCATGTGTTCTATTGTTATATGATCAAATGTGCCCTCTTTGGGCCATGCATGTGCAAGTGCTAATGTTGCTTTTGCCATTCCTTACAGTATTTTCCTATCCTGTACTTGTCTCCTGAGAACACTTTAACCATGTGTTCTAAAGGAGACCCTATGTCTGTTTAGTGAACTTAATCTTTTGTACTATATGGTTTACACTCTAAATGGACTTCTATTTACTTCCTGGGGTATTTCCAGACTTCACATAAACTGTTACTAGGCTGTGAAGGTGAACTTCAGATATATATATCCCTAATCTCTGAAAGACTTTGTTCATTTACATATATATATTAGGTAGGTGCATTTATGTGTGGCCTAAGTGGTTTGTTTGCCTGACACAACAAACAATAATGTTATTGTGATATATATACAAGTTTATAAGTTACTCATATCCTAAATTCCACACTCGGATGTCCCTAATAAATGCATACGGTAGAAGGTCTAATGCTAAATATGAGTCTGTTATTATTGCAGGGAATTCACATGACTGTTGCCAATGGTTCCACTGAAAAATTGCAGTGACTTCAATATATTCACTTTTCTGGCCACAAGGTGGCACCAGTGTCACACATGAAAATTTTTTAATATTTTAGAGGCCTTCCAAGGGGTGCCTCACTCTTGGAAAGCCAACTGCAACAGGTTTTGTAGATTTTGAAACAAACTCTTTTATTTTAATTATGCGAAGGTCCTGTTCACATCTATCTGAAAGGTAGTTAAATATATTTGTATGTATAGTAGCTGATAATTATTCTTCTATTTGTATACCCTCAAGATATGTGTATATGTCTCAGTATATACTGTTTGATAATTCATCTTGCCTTCAATCTTGAGGCTCTATAGTTTCATAATGGGGATAATAGTTAGTAGTGTCAGTATTTGTTATGGGGTTCATGAGGCTACTACACTACATTTAACTTGGAGGACAATGTCCTTATATTAATTCTTTGAATAATTATTTCTAATTGGCTAACGGGCATTTCTCTTATGTCTATGTAGGTTTTTTTAAGGGCTAGAGGTGATATACTATAAATACATAGGCATTCATAAACTTCTGACTTCAAAAAATGATTCTATGGTGTTGATATTGCTGGTCTACTAAGGTCAGTTCTGTTGCAGAGGGCGACAGCACGACCGTTATAAAAATGAATATTTAATTCAGGGATGTGGAATTAATTAGTTGACTTTTTTGGGACATTTGCCTCATCCATTCAATTACTTTACTTTTGAGTATACTGTTATAACTTAACCTTCATAAGAATAGGAGGTCTGATACTTATTCCTAAATTATACACTAAATAACATAAACGTATATATTGACATTATTATGTGGCCACATTTCTATCTATACATGCATATACATACACAGTAATTCTTAATTTCATACTAAGGCAAACAAAATACTACTGGTCACTTCCCTTTGGATTCATAAAGGGGACAACTTTTCACCATTTGCAACTACAAATTGTAACTTCCAGACTTAAGGTCTGGGTTAGGTTGACTTGAGTGTTCTTTAGAACATACACTGATTGCTCAGCCCCAAGTCCAACACTACTCTTGACCACTTTTGACTTACTTAGTCAAGCTCCCTGTATCTTCCGGACTTACCACCGGGATCCCATAATATTGTATCAATTAATACACAATCTTGCATGCAAACACCAAAATGATATACATTACAGTGTCAAAATTGTAAATGTCTTTATAAAATAAAAGGAACAGACCTCGTACTTTGTCCACCTTAATGCCAACACCTGAGTCCCATCTGTCCCCACGAAATCAGCGATTTTGAAAGTGACGGTTGGTGCAGCTTTAAAGAAAAACTCTAATTCTAATGTGGCTTGGGCCTCGTGTGTTTCAGCACAGCTAACTTAACAATGCAGCATGTGTATAAGTTTCCTAAATAATAAGTGTTTGTTTGTCCTAAATATGACCTGCCTTTTCTATTGAACTTACAGTCTGATTTTTTTTAGCATGTCATGTATTAAGCCTTTCACTACTTACATTGGTTACAACTATCTCTAGCCTAAAATGTTTGTATTGGGGTTTGGGAACTCATGTTTGTATGTATGCAATGAATATGATGTGTTCCTCTTCTTCCTACATTAATGAGAACAGCCAACCCCACTGCTGCAACATATGTGCTGGAATGTAGTATATGCTTAATGTGCTTGGCTCATTTATCCCCATCCCTTCACCACATACACCTACATGTAGTACACACCTTGCACACGAAGGTGCAGTTAGCCCTTCTTGGGCATCTTTATGAAATAACAACACAATTCTTGGTAGCTGAAACATTGAAATATCATTAGAACATCCAGAAGTGAGAACGGATGCTTCAGGGGACCCCTGTCTGCCCACACACACTCTCCTGAAAAGCCCTCGACATGCTGACAAATGAAATTACACAATACAAAAGATAAGGAGAAAGAATGCAGTGAGTGGAGTTTCAGAGCAAAGACAAAATTAACTTCAAGCTGCTGCCTGTAATGTCTGTTTCTCATCTTTGTTACTGCTCCCTTACGTCCTAGCACGCATTGTGGGCAGCATTCTCAAAGAGACAAAAACAAGTCGCAAACATTCTCTCGCTCTTTGTTTTCTTGCCCTCAGTATTCATCACCAACAACTTGGGAAATATGACAGAAGCAACCAAGCCTGTGCAACAACATTACTGATTTTAGCTCTGAAAGGTTACGTTGTGTGCTTACCTTGTAGAATGTTTATGTGCTGTAGGTTTTAGTATTTTGGTAGGTGGTGTTCTACTTTAGAGTATGTATGTTTGAATTATAGCAGATGTTCTTGGATTTACGAGCGCACAAGTATCCAGGCTTACAACAATCTAATGCTTCAAGATCCTGCTGCATAACACCCATTGCGTCACTGCACACACTGATAATATCATTTGTAAGGTGCTAGAACACTGTGATTGAGGAACTGGTCATCAATGTTGGGTCAAATTCTTATGCACTGGATATATGTAATCCACGTGGGGTAATTTTTAGTGACGTTTCTTAGCGACAGGACGATTGCAGGAAGAAAGTTGTATTTCCAAAACGTCTGCAATACTTGAAATAACAAGTGAGTAACCGGATTAAAAAAGAAACAACACTTTTATTAGTTTTGAATTAGAATTAGTTGGACTTTATGTTAACACAAATAAGCAACATCTGATAGTGGAAGTTACTACTCATCGCCTGCTAGAGTCACTGTAAATACCACAACTCCTCCACCACCAGTCCTACAAGTGCCATAGAGAACAACCAAGTCCATGGTCAGTGTACTTTCAATATACATTTAGGTGCTCCGGATGGGGATCACTTTAGACCTACTAGAAAGAGATTCATTATAGAATACTCTTTAGGCATGGAAGGACAAACAATCTCTACTAATTTGCCTGAAATGATCCCAGGTGTAACAATTAGATCAGAAGTTTGAAGAAACAATTTTCAGCACAGAAAAGCTTGGTTTATAGGCAGCATGAATAATGTGCGAGAGGACAAATAGCATTGTTGCTAAATATAATAGTAGAGGGCACAGCCATCACATTGCAAATTTGAGTTTCTTTTTTAATCTTTGAAAAGAGATTCACATGTTGTAAGGTGTTTTGATGACAAGACGCAAGAAAGACCTCTTTCAAATAAAAATCCTATACTGTATTTAAAGAAGCTATCAATATGGCTAACAGCATCCAGTTTTCTCAAGAAGAAGCGAAAGAGACAAGCCACAATGACGGTAGGAACAAAGCTGAAGTGAAAATTGCCTTCAGAGGAAAAAACAAAACAAAACAGATGAGTGTGTAAATAACTAGTAGGAAGACATGCTCTACAAATTTGAGAACGAGACACACATCTAGTTCCAAAATTATGCCCTCTTATACAAAAATCATGCATCACTACTGCCATGATAGGTCACTTCATGAGTGTATACAGGAATACTATGAGGAAAGCTACGATATGCATGGTTGGAGAAGAAAAGCTGTAGGGCCTCATTATGAGTCTGGCGGTCCATGGACCGCTAGACATGCGTTGGTGCTCGTTCCACCGCCAACACAGGCGGTCCAACAGCCATATTATGACTGTGGCGGAGCCGCCGTGGTCTGATCGCCGGCACCGGCAGGTTGCCACCAGCCAATAGCCTCGCAGCCCGTCAGTTTCAATCTGCCAGGGCAGTGCTGCCCTCCGGATTACGACCCGCATTTCTGCCAGCATTTGCATGGCGATCTCACCACCATGCAAAGGCTGGCAAAAAGAGGGTGTCGCAGTCCCCATGGGGGCCCCTGCACTGCCCATGCACTTGGCATGGGCAAAGTAAGGGCCCCCATAGACAGCCCCATCGCGCTTTTCACTGCCCGAATTACGAGCCAGTATCAATGTTGTGATGAGTATTCTGCTGGGCCAGCGGGAGGATACGCTGTTTCTGCCACCTGGCCCAACGGAAAACTCATAATAGGGCCAGCGGGTGGAAAACCGGAGTGGTGGTTTTCTGCCTGAAAGAGTTTGGCGGGCGACCTCTGCCGCCTGCCAAACTTGAAATGAGGCCCTCGGTCAGGACAGAGAAGAAAAGGTTTAAGACATTAGTACTTACATCATAATAGACAGAACAGCACTTAGGGGGTTATTCTAACTTTGGAGGAGGTGTTAATCCGTCCCAAAAGTGACGGAAAAGTGACGGATTTACCACCAGCCGTATTACGAGTCCATTATATCCTATGGAACTCGTAATACGGCTGGTGGTATATCCGTCACTTTACCGTCACTTTTGGGATGGATTAACTCTCCTCCAAAGTTAGAATAACCCCCTTAGTCTGTTGGTCAATAAATGAATTAAAATCACTATAATTTCATGGAAAATATTTGAAATGGTGCAGAGAAACAAAGAGTTTAAGCCATCAGATGTGATATCCAGACTATCCTGAATAGAAATTTCTAATGAGGCTATTTTGTAACCTCTATCAGTTTTAAGAGCAAATGATAGAAGGAAAGATTTATTTTGCTACTAAAGGACAAGAAATCTTAGGTTTACCTCATCAAACTATGTTAGATATCGTGCTCAAACTACAAGTTCAGGTTATGGTGGAACATTCAAATGAGTTAGCTGAGGAAACAGAAGTATGTCAATGAGGTGAAATGTGTGGAAGTAAATGCACAGTAGTTTGAAGGGTGTGGAAGAGAACTGAAGGGAGTACTGCTGCAAGCTGTTAGCACACTCAAGAATATACTTAAATAATTCAATGAAATATAATGACAAACTGGAAAAATACAAGGAATTCTCATGCCATGAAACTGAAAAATTAAGTAATGCCCATGAAACACAAATTGAGGAGTGTACCAACTGGAGCGAGTGACTGTTTGTTACGATATTTAGAGAAAATGTGTGGTGAACATTTTTTGAGGTAGTAAAATCTTTTGTGGACTTCTCCTAATATAGTTAAGAGGAAGACCAATGAACTGCACATGTGTATCGATTTAAGAAGTTTGAATAAAGTGATCTGGATACATAGCCACCCATTACCTAAATTAGATGACATGCCAGCGATGATGCACAGTACCAAGTTGTTCTCCAAACTAGATTTAAGATCAGCATACCATAAGATACACACATCAGTTCATCTCATTGCACTTAGTATGCCAGATGGGGTGTCCCAGTTCAGAAGTTTGCCATTCATCATGGCATCAGCTGCTCTGTTTTTTTTTTTTTTTAGCATAGGTCAACTTTGTTTAGAGAGAAAGCTGGAGTCCTAGAGTTATGAATGCAATGGAGCATGATTAAAGAGTTACAGAATTACAGAGGTGGGGCAGGATCTGTAGAGTTATGAAGATGGCCTACTCTAATATCCCTTGTTTGACCACAGCACATATGGACTTCAGTTTAGGGCTTAAAATCACCAACCTGCTGAAAACATAAAACTAGCGGAATCAATCCATGCTCTGGAAATATGAAACAAGCCAGCTCCCACCAGATGATGGAGTGCACAATTGCAGGGACTGGGCCAGGCAGGAACAGCTGACACAGCAAGCTGGGATGGAGACCCAGCAAAAAGAAATGGCCTCCCAAAACCTTTGGGTTCTGGAGAGTATTGTGCCTGTATGAGATGGTCCCCATACCTGATGGAGGTTGGTGAGCTGGATCCAGCATGGGAAAGGGTGGAAAACTCACTGCTACTGACACCAGACAGGCGAGAACAGAAGATGACTTGCGGTGTGTCCCCATGGGATTGGGACACCCTGTTGAGAGTACAGCTGGCATAAAAGGACAATGAACAAATCTAGGTTAGAAAACAGGTGAACATTTAGCAAAGCACAGTATACTGAGTGTTGGTTGCAGGGAGAAGCTGTATATTGAAAAAGACTGTGACTAGGGATACTATGCAAGAAAGTGGAGCGGAGATGAAAGATCCTTGAAAAGCAGGGGCTTGTAGTTAGTTCATCCTCATTTATGGCACCATATCCTTGCAGGGTTGAGCATGTAAAGACACATGGAAACCAAGCTAATCCACACCCAGACTAGAGGGTGCATCATACGCAGTTGAGCAATAGTTGGTCTTGCTCAAAAATAGAACAGAGAACAAAAAAGAACCAAATACTATCATTAAATATAACCCCTGAAACAGAAATGTGGTTTCAACAAAAGGCTCCCTCCTGTCAAGCTGTGACTGCCACAGCAGGAGAACTCACTCAAATCATGCACTATAAATGCTGCTATCAGGAGCCCTGCCTTGAAACTACTTGCCCAGAGAAAATGCAAGGTATAAGATGAAGTAGGCTGACCATAAAATGATTAAAATATTGTTCTACTACAGGAAATGTACCCACATAATACAAAAAAACAGTACATGAGACTAGAACAACTTGGAGACTCACATGATGGAGTCATAACATTAACATTATAGGAAATGAGGCATGGAGCCTGATTAAGATTTCAGCGGATGGGTTATTCCGTCACAATTGTTACGGATATCCTGTCTGCCCCATTACAAGTGCAGTATATCCAACGGCACTTGTAATACATCAAATGGGATATCCATCACATTTCTAATGGAGTAACCTGGCCGCCAAACTTTAAATCAGGCCCATAGTCTCTAAACAAAAAATAGCAGTCTAATCACCATATCGTCTAATGTGGAATGAATGGCTGAGTGTCTCAACAAAATTGGCCAAATTAAGCTTCAAGTTTCCAACAGAGAGGATGACTTGTCCTCCAGCAACAAAAAAAGTCACTGGAATGGAAAAATTGCTGTATGCAGAAGCGGAGCCCAGACAAAGTAATAAGACTAGTAGGTATGTCAGAGTCAATACAGGAAACAGTGAAAAATTCATAGAAACATTACTGACTGAGCTTTTTGGGCAAGGTAGCATTTTTCTGCATTTGTGGTAGAATAGGCACATAGATCCCAGACTTCTATACCTGTACAGGGAGGTCCATCAAGAGTATTGTTGACCAACTCATGAAATGCAGAGACTACAACACTGCCCTCAGACTAGTTGGAGAAAAACAAAATCTTCATTTTGCCAGATCGTCAATCTCTGTGTTTTTGGATTTCAAGTAAGCAGTAGAGAAGGTGTGGTGTTAGTTCTCCACCATCATGAAAAAGCTACAGTTCATGAACATCACATACAACATGATGTGCTCAGCACATCAGAAATTCATTATGGAGGGCAACCTCTACATCTTCACAGATCCTCAAGAGGCTCTCAAGCTCATCAAGAAACAACCCAAACAAAAAGATGACTCATTAGCTCACAGAACTCCCAACGACATCAATTACAAAATGAGTGATAATGACTAACATTTGGAGGGTAAACTGGAAAACATCAGTTAGAAAAATATGTACCTGTAGCCCTAACTACATACACTGGTTCTGCAGCTACCACTGCAAAATAATGTTGGAAGATGGGAACGGTCTGCTTAACCCCAGAGTATGACCTTCTTTACGATATCAAGTTGCAACTCCTGAAAATTTGACATAACAGAAGGAGAATGCATACATTGCCAGTCTGGGTGGGCAGTGTGGGGGAAGCGAGGGAAGGGTTCTTATAGATTACAAAGGAGTGGCCCTTCTCATTTAATACAGGTGATTGGTACTCATGGCACAGAACATGAGGGATGGCTGAGTGATGATGAACACAAACAATCACTGATGCATGCCTAACACACATAGAGATCTTACATTAAAAGTTATGACATAGAATGGAAAAGGGCTAATTGATTATCATAAAGTCAGGAAAGTTCCAGCCTACTTAAATATATCCAACACAGATATACCCTTTGTTCAGAAACCCACTTAAAATCTAATAATGAGAAAATCCTGGAGGCATCAACCCCTGTGTGTCATACAGTGTTCACTCAAGGGGATTACTAATCTGGATAAGTGGAGGTGTTTCAATTAGAATTCATAGACCAAAATACAGGGCCAAGACAGCAGGTATGTGTAGCACTGGGAGAGACAGAGGGTCTTACAGTCACGCTGATAAATATATATGTTCCCGACATATATAATTCACAGATCAACACTGATCTATACCAGTCATACATAGATATAGACCGTAAAACAGTAATCCAGGGAAGAAACTACAATAGTAGTTTCAATGCATAGGTGGACAATCCATGGAGTGTATTTATGATGGTATCCCATACAGAGAAACAGTTAGGCTGTCTCATGAAAGATTTGAAATTGACAGACATATGGAGGCATAGAAAGCTGAACACACAGGAGTTTACATATTACTCTTCAGTACACACTATGCACTAACTTGTTGACTGCTGGTTCACTTTAACAGATGTAATGCCATGGGTATAGGAATGTTCACATCTTGCATACTCTTACTCAGACCATGCATCCATTCCCCTGAAATTGGAGTTGCCTGGTAAGGTATTCTGAATATGTTAATGAAGCCCTCTATTTGATGCCTAACTCAACTCATGGGCCTATTTACAAACTGCAAAAGAGTAAGTTCATTACTATTCTAAAACTGCACTTCTAAAGTTACTATATCCAAAAAGGGACCAAAACTTAAAAATAAAATACAAATTAATAAAACCCTTTTTTTAAAACAATGTAGGCACAAATCTATTTTTTCATTTAAAATTCAGACATGTTTTATTAAATGTAATATATTTTAATTAATTAAATCAGTCAGTTAGCAAATTTGCAGAGCACACAGCTACACAGAAAGTGTCCCAGCGCTACTAAGCCTGCTGGTTATTAGTGCTGACACTTGATTACTTAAATGCTCCTTCATATAGCCTTGTATTCAGAAGGCATTTGAAGGTCAGTTAATCGTTCATCGCCCAAAGCTGCAAAGAGAGAGAGTTCCAGGCAGCTGCAGCGAGGAAGGAAAAGGAGGACCCACCCCAGTTTTTCCTCTTAGTTCTCTGGACCACTCCACGCAGAGATCCGGAGAAGCCTAGAGATCGAGTCGGAATATACAATCTGATCCTGTACCTCAGATAAAATGGCTCTTTTTGGTGAAAGGCTCTGTGAGGTAGTATAAGCCCTTTAAACAGGACTCTCACTTTGATGGGAAGCCAGTGCAGCTCTTTCAAATGACGGTGGATATGACTACTTTTCGACACTTTCAATAAAAGTCAAGCTGCAGCATTCTAAACTGACTGCAGTCTTCTCAGTTGGTATGCTGGCAGGCCCCAAAACCGAGTGTATGCATAACCCAATTGATACGTGACCAGTGCATGAACCATTGTTTTCTGATATTTCTCAGGTAGCAGATACAAAACTTTCTTTAGCGATTTTAGGAGGCCATTGCAGATGCCTTCAGCGCTACTGACCTGAGCCCCAAACAAAGTAATATTATCAAGTTTTACCTCCAGTTTCCTTTCCTCACTACAGACGAAGGGGCTGGGACCTAACTGGCCCAACAGAGGCCATCCTACAGTGGTGGAAGTAGTGCCAAACAACAGGATCGCCATTTTGCTGGTATTGCACTGAAGATTACTCAGGCGCATCCATTGGAACACACCTGAGAGGCATGCCTTGAAATTATTCAAGGAGCTGGGAATGTTCCTGTCTAGTGTGAGGATAATTTATGAGTTGTCTGCATAGAACACCAAACGCACACTGATAGATTGGAAGGGTGTCATATACACATTGATTACTGTAGGGCTCAATGCTGAGCCCTGAGGGACTCCAAACTCTAGAGGCTTGCGTTCAGAGGACTGGGGTGCCATCAAGACTACTTGACTAGGGCCTGAACGGGATGATCAAACCCAGGCCATTGCAGAACCTCGGAGACCAATCTTTCCCAATCATTGTAGTAGAAATGGAGTGGGACACTGTGTCAAAATTTGCAGATAAATTGAGAAGCAGCAAAGCAACCTGCTTCACCTGATCTACCACCAGCTTAATGGTGTCAGAGACATCAACGAGGGTAAATTTAGTACTGAAACATGGTCTCAAACATGATTGGGAAGGGTGTAATAACAGGTACTGGTCTAGATTTTCAGATAAAAGCTGATTAACTCACTTCTCCAACATGTTTTAAAAATCTGGCAATAGCGAAATAGGTCTGAAGTTACCTAAGACATACATGTCAGCGGATAGCTTCTTTAGCAAAGAGATTAGTTTGGCCGGTATCCAACAGCTAGGCAAAATAGCAGAGCTTAAGGAACTATTTAGGAGAAGATTGACGGTAGCTGCAAGAATATGGGGAGAGCATGGATGGTCAGGTGCCTACGATTTACAGGCTTTTAGAGCTTGTTTCGACTCCTACAGCAAAATTGACCTAAACTCTGGAAAGGAACAAACCAAGCACTGGAAGAGCATTACCGGTAATTCACCAGGCATACCCGTAACCTGGGGGCCATCCATTCAAGATTGTCCACAATGCCTCTGTTTTTGTTACTGAAATAATATGATAACTGTGCACATAGCTTTGGAGAAGCATCTAAAGGAAGTTGAAGGGCCTCCGGATAAGTGAATTTCTTCACAATTCTAAAAACATCTTTGGCTCTGTATCTGCAGTCCGCAGTCTGCTAACTGCCTAGCAAAGAGATCAATTTGAGCCCTCTTTATGGCTTGAGGATGGTCCCTCAATGCATTTTTGTAGAGTTCCTTATCCACCAGGTAGTCCTTTCTCCAGTTTCTTTACAATTTTTCACACTGCTTGCTCTGAATCCTGAGTTCATCACTAAACCATGGTGCGGATGAACGTCTGCTCTTAACTGTACAGGAACTCTTCTTAATTGGTGCCACAGTGTTTGCCATCTGTAAGAGCCAGTTGGTAACCGCCTGAGAATCAACTTCAGTATCAGCACACATCGTCGGGATACTGGTACAGAGAGGAGTTGCTATCGTTTCACTCTGTATTTTTTACCAATTTCCATGGAGAAGAGAATGGATAGTTGTTCTACCTATCGGTCCCTGTTCCACCCTCCACAAGAAATAAATTGTGGCATGTTCTGACCAGTCATTCATAAGAACATCTGACACTGTGATCTGACAGTTTGAACAAATTGGATCCAAGATATGAACTGCAAAGTGGGTGGTTGATTTACTATTTTGTTTTAAACTCCAGGAGTTAAGGAGTAATCAAGTGTGTGAATCTGAGATATTCTCCAAATGACGATTTAAATCTCTTAGCAGGGTGCAGCTGGAGAGTTTCAAAAGACACCTGGATAAACTCTCATCAAAGGATGCCAGGAATTTACCCACATAGCCAAGTGGCTGATTGATTAAAATCCCTGCTGAGGTCTTTTTAGTAGACAATGTAAGACAGAAGCCAAGCAACTCAGCCCACTGAAGCTCTATGACCTCAAACGAGGAACATCAAAGGCACTGTTTAAAAATGATCTCAACTCCCCCACCTTTCTTGCCCAACCGGTGGCCTTTCAATTGTGATATCAAGTGCAGAGCTCACAGATAGCCAGGGTTTGGTGACAAAGAAAAGATCTAATTGTTCATCACAGAGAATCTTTAAGATGTGTAATGCATTTTTATGTAGGGATCGAACATTAGTACGTTTAGCCTGTACCTCTAATTCACTTCCAGGCATGTTGGTGGAGGCGTTTGATCTCTGAGTGCTAATCTCAGTCCTGCTGCATATTGGCAGGTAACTAGAATAACTAGAGCAGACAGTAGATGAGCTATACTCCAGACTAAGGCCAGTCTTACCACAGTGACTACCTCTGCATAGATAGTGAAGCTCCTGAGAGAAGTAGAGCAGGCACTTCCCAGGAGATGAAAAAAAAATGGCCATTGTTGTTGGCACTGAGCGTGGTCAGTGCACGAACATGCACAGATCGGCTTGCCTTTGGCGCACCAGCAGTGCACCAGCAGCGCACCTGCTGTGCATGTCTGCTGCGTGTCCATGCCACACCTCTTCTTAACCCCTTGCCCGCCAAGGATGTAATGGTTATGTTCATGGTTGCCGCACTCAGGCGCCACGGACGTAACCATTACGTCCTGGGACCGGCCCTCGGGGGAAGTGCTAGCGCTCCCCCGAGGGCCACCCCCTCAGGTCAGGGTTAGAAGGGGAATCGCTTCCCCTTCCACCCCGATGCCCACCAGTGACGTCGGATGACGTCAGCACACGATTGCGTGCTGACCTTATCAGAGGTCACCTCCAATAGCGCTGGGAGATGCGGAAGATAAAGCATTTCTCTTGTGCTCGGGAGGAGGGAGCAGGCAGAGACATCAAAAGAAAGGAAAGGCTTCTCCTTTCTTTTGATGTCATTCTGAGCATTTCTGCAGCCCGATTGCGATGCAATCGGGCTGCAGAAATGCCCACTAGGCAACAGGGATTTTGTTCTTTTGTTGTTTGTGTATAAGGGGAGCGGCTCCTTTGGCAAGGGCTGTTCCCCAGGGTGAAGGAATTATTTTTGAGCAGATCGGCATATATTGATTAGGCCGCTCTGCCCAAAGAGGCAGAATCGACTAGACACCAGGGATTTTTTTTGTGTGTGTTGTATCATAAAGGGAGTGACCCTTTAAGCAAGGGTCGCTCCCCAGGGGCAATAATTTTATTAGGCCTATTCTGCCCCCGCCGGGGACAGACCGGCCTATATTGATTAGGCCAATCGTCCCCCGGGGGGGGCAGAAGCCACTAGACACCAGGTTTTTTTTTTTCATGAAATTGGCATAAGGGCTCTTGAAAATGACACAGAGGCATCCAACCGATGAACTAATCTTAGAAACCCTACGGCAAGAAAGGAAACTGCTAAAGAGGGCCATATGGTTTTTTAGACGAACAAAGCAGGAAACATTATGGGCAAAACTTCACTATGCATCAACATTGGCAAACTCGAGTCGGTTCTGGAGCCTGATCAATAATATCGAGAAAGGACCCCGAGCTGCGAACAATGCAAATGTAACAGAGGAGGCATGGGTGGGTTATTTGAGATCCCACTTTAAAGAAAAAACTGCGATGGAGGCCAACATCTCCCTTCGAGAGGTAACGGAGGTCAGTAGGGAACAGGAGGAGCCCATCGCATTCAGTCCTCTCGAAATAGCTAAGATAATAGAAAAATCACACCGAGACTGTGTGCCTGGACCCAATGGCCTTCCTCAGTCCCGATTTAAAGAGCAGCCAGCATAATGGGTGACCTTTTTTGCCATATTGTTCAATTATATTTTATCAACAGGTTTTGCCCCAGTTAGTTGGAAGGGTTCAATAATTCACCCTATTTACAAGGGAGGGAAGGCCTCCCTACCTTCCAATTACCGCTTAATTGCCCTTCTAGATGTAGACCTGAAATATTTCTCAATAGGCATCCTGCAGCATTTAGAATGGTGGGCCATGGAAAAGGGGAGGCTCCCGATTAACCAAACAGGTTTTTTTTAAAAACAGGGTACGCTGACTTACTTTGTGGCTTTACGCCTAGTAATAAATAGGACAAGGGCCACAGGGACACCCCTTTATATGTGCTTTGTGGATTTTAAGTTTAAGGTGGCATTTTATTGCGTCCCTAGAGAGAAATTATGGTTATAACTACAGAAGTGGGGGCTGCCGATGAATCTATTAAATGCTATCATCATGTTCTATTCTGACACTTGGGTTAAAATCAAACTGGGCGACGGCTCGTTTTTATCTAGGCCCATCAAAACCACTGTTGGCCTGAAACAGGGTTGTGTATTAGCACTGCTTCTCTTTAATCTGTATATATCAGACCTATCCCCAGCATTGGACGAGCAGTCGGCCCACCCACCAAGCTTAGGGGGCCGTCAAGTGTCTAACCTACTCTACGGAGATGACCCGCTATTGCTTAGCAGTACCAGGGTAGGCTTACAGAAACTCTTGAACTGCCTAGGAGGTTATGCACTAGTCAATGACCTAGAAATTAACTATGGGAAGTCTAAAATAATCCCCCTTAACTGTAAACCGACCCCACGCCGTAAGTGGCTGTTAAATGGGCAGTACATTGAGGAGGTAGAGGTGTACACATACTTAGGGGTCAGGTTGGACTCCAGGGGTACATTCTCAGTGCACAAAGAAGGAATAATAGAGAAGGCACAAGCTCTAAACCGGGCTTTTGGCACCCTGGCAAAATCCACCATGGGACGGCCCCTAAAACCAATGACCATGATCATGCGAGCAAAAATATTGCCAACCCTTGCATATGGGACAGAAACAATGAGGGGGAGGGCAGAGGTAGCCACACTGGATAAGTTATTAGTGAAATTCTATAAGCAAGTCTTCCAGTTACCTAGATCGGCATCTCCGGCCCAGGTCAGAATGGAGTTTTCCCTAACAAAGCAATCATTGTCAAGGTTAGCTGCTTTTGCAAATGGCTGCTATAAACTCTATTCCGCGCCCATGGGGTCTTTAGCAAACCTAGGGGGTTATTCTAACTTTGGAGGAGTGTTAATCCATCCCAAAAGTGACGGTAAAGTGACGGATATACCACCAGCCGTATTACGAGTTCCATAGGATATAATGGACTCGTAATACGGCTGGTGGTAAATCCGTCACTTTTCTGTCACTTTTGGGACGGATTAACACCTCCTCCAAAGTTAGAATAACCCCCCTAGTCTGGCATGAAATCACCCTTGCGAGGGGTAACAATAATTGTAAGGTCCACTGGGAAAAAAGTTTAGCTCGGCTTAAACTGAGTGATTTGTGGGATAGCACATTATCAGCACTAGCCTTCAGAAAAGGAGCCACCAAATCGGCCAATGTCTTAAGCTGACTAGAAGATATGGAGGCGCTATCAAACCGATTGCATGGATGGCTAGTCCTTAATTCATATGTGCAGGATAGGGAACCACGTATCCTATCCACCACATTACCCCGGGAAACCAGGCTGGTCTTCCTACGGATGAGGTTGGGAGATTTACCAACTCTGGACTTCCTCTTGAAATGGAAAAGAAATGCAGGATGGCAAACACAGGTTTGTAGACTTTGCCATCAGACCAGGGAGACCCTAATCCATGTGGTTTGCATCTGCCCAGTTATGGGACGGCAGAGAAGGGAACTGCTGAGGAACTAATTCAACATCTTAGGAGTCCGGTCATGCAGGGCGGCCATTATTACAGCCCTGGACCCAAGCAATGGGAACCTAAATACCAGAATAATACAATTCCTGAGATTCTCTACAGACCTGGCGGTCCCAGTAAATCCAGTCTAGTAAAAGTCAATTGTCTACTCCCATAATACTAGAACCTGCCCCGTGGTTACCAGCTATCGGTGATGTAGGGGCTCGGCCCATCCTGAAGGCATCCTCTGATTAATAGGTGGCCCTGTCCAATGTTAGTTCAGCTCATTTCTTCTGCCCAATTGTACTTGGGTACCCCCATTGTTTCCAAGAGGGTTACACTCCAGTTTTAGTACTTATTCTTAATGTTGTCTATATTTTATTGTACATTTGTGTTAGAACATTCTTTGGATGTATCTGATGTATCCTTTTAATGTTTTTCTTCTTTTTTATATGGTTTTATTTAACTAATAAAAAAAGTTCTACCTGGCATAAGGGGAGTGACCCTTTAGACAAGGGTCGCTCCCCAGGGGGCAGTTTTTTGATTAGGTCTTTTCTGCCCCTCCGGGGGCAGAAGCCACCTGACACCAGGGATTTTTTTTTCTCGCCAATTTCACGCAAGGGGAGCGACCCCTTAGACAAGGGTCGCTCCCTGTGGGAAAAATTTATTTTAGGCCATTTCTGCCCCCCTCGGGAGCAGATCTGCCTATTTTTGTAAGGCTCATCTGCCCCGCAGGGGAGCAGAATCCCCACCAGACACCAGGGAAGATTTTTTTCAAAAAAAGAGGGTACAGGTATGGCCATACCCCCACCCCAAGTAAATGGGGACAATGTTGTTCTGCCCACTGGTGGGCAGATGGGGTAATTACCCCCGATCCACTTCCCGAGGGGCAGAAAGCCTACTAGATGCCAGAGAACTAAAAAAAAAAAAAAAAAAGTGGGCTGGTGGCTACCAACCAGTATGGGCATGGCTATGCCCTCTCCCCAGCTGAAGGGGGTAACAGTCTTTTAGCTCTCCCCTGCACACTGAAACATTTTATCCCACAGCAAGCAGGAGGGCATTAAATACCTAAGGGGCATCTCACCTCAACAAATAGAGCGTCTGCTACCTTCAACATAGCGGCTCTCTATTTGTCTCCACTTCCTATTCAGGTCCCGGCACTGAAAAGTGCAAGTGCAAATATTTCAAATCGGCTCCCAACAAACAAAACTGCCCCTAACACTCCGAGGGTAAAATATACAAAGTTGAGCAATTTGCGACCCAGAAAATGGTTTTGGTTTTGAGGCTGAGTTCAACTTACAAAAAAATGGAAAGCGTAAATCAAATTCAGAAAACATTCAGAATTAAAACTTTAAAAGATTTAATACACTAATGTTGCAGTAATAGTATTACGCCAAATCTTGCAGCAAACCTAGTTGGCGTCCGTGCACCAGCTCTTCTTAAATACCTAAGGGACATCCCCCTCCAACAGAAATGGCAGTTCTCTATGGCACAGGGGAGTTTCTATTTCCTATTCAGGTCCCAGACACTGAAAAGTGCAAGTGCTACTATGTTATAGACCCCCACATGTAACAAGCATTTGTAATGCAATGAGTCTCGCATTTGCTCCAGTTAGAGCTGTTATCATTGTAAATTCCTAACTGGACTTTTCTTGCCACTTAAATTGAAAATGAAAAGTAAAGCAGTTGAGATAAGTGAGCCGCTTCAAAGAGCCATGGCCGCCATGAGCGCGAAAGAGATACACAAAAGGAAAAACAAGTTTGCGTGCAGTGAAACCTATTGGCAATCCTGCAATTATCCATGTAACAGGGTCGATGTCCAACGCCATAACCAAACTGCCCCAACGAGGGACAAACATAAAGCATTTACCAATGATAACAAAGGAATTTTTTAAGGAAAGCCCACGAACAAGTGATAGTAATAGTGAGGGGCGTGTAATAGGTGCTGTTAAAAGCCCACTGATAGATTACAACAGGTAAGATCGCTTGCACGCTCGACCTAAAAAGGAGAAAGGGTCTGTCTCTCGCGCAGCCCATCAAAGGCCAAATAACCCCCAACAGGCCAAGGGCAGGTATGTGAGTCTCGAGACTGAGGTGACTGTGCTGCATCTCAGGACCCCAAGAAGCCAGGAAGCTCTAGCCACAAGGCCATGTGAGCTGGGCCTCCACCCCTGACGTGCCCCCTTCCAGTCGGCCACTGCACCCTTAGGGAGCCACATCAGTTTGTGCTGCAACACCCCACCGTTTTACACTACAAAGGCACAGAAGATGATGACATCAAACAGCTGAAATTGGATCATAAATTCAAAGCTGTTCCGAACATGGGCCCCTGAAATACGTTTGGCACAAGGACCACAATTGTCTTAAAATGTCCCTGCCATATTCAACAATGCATACAAAAACTGCATGAAAATTAAATAACATCTTTGTAATTATCATATATAAAACATTGACCATAAATTGTCAACAGAGAGAATAACTGTGTCAAACAGCATAAAAACTGTAATTCTGTCTGTATACAAGCTCTCGTTGTGCGCATCCAACAGAGTAGCTGGCTACGAATCTGCAAAGTGCTTTAACATCTCATCAGTGGTAGTACCCTAAAGAGCTATGTGGCACTTTTTAGTGTACAACACGAGGACAGCCAAGCACCTATGTATTTGATTTGAAGCAATTGCACACGTTTTGACAAATCATCTGTGTTTTCCTCTGTATTAAGGTAGTGGGGACTTAAGTGTGTCAATATTCAGAAATTATTCTTTGCTTCGTACTACGAAACTGGAAAAAGGCTAGAATTCTAGCAAAGTGCCTGACTTAAATACGGAGCACAACATTAACTGTCTGTGAAAAATGAATTGAGTCATGTTTTGTTGTGTTTAGTATCAGTGACCAGTTTAGGTTCTGTTTGTTTAGATGTGTTTTTTGCAGAGTATAAAATGTGGCGACTTTTCAACTTCCAAGCACTAATATTCCTTTTGTAAATCAGTTTTCACCATGCTCACCTCCTTGGCAGCAACACAGCATCCTTCACGTAGATAGCAATTTCAAGTGATGTGCATTAAAACGAGATTTACGGAGAAGCGGTAGTAATAAACAAAATAGCAGCCCAGTGTTGCAGCATTTTACTTACCGAAAGATACCCACCTCCTATACATAAAACTCTCGTTTTATTTATTTCTTTGTTTGAGTTTCTTTAGTCTCTACTTTCAACGGAATAAAAATCCTATGTCCGGAAACATGAGACAATGCAACATCCTCTTTGATTCAAGTACCTTAACCCCTTCGCTGCCAGGCCTTTTCCCCCTCCTGTGCCAGGCCTTTTTTTGCCTATTTGGGGCAGTTCCCGCTTAGGCCCTCATAACTTTTTGTCCACATAAGCTAACCAAGCCAAATTTGCGTCCTTTTTTTCCAACATCCTAGGGATTCTAGAGGTACCCAGACTTTGTGGGTTCCCTTGAAGGAGGCCAAGAAATTGGCCAAAATACAGTGAAAATTTCGTTTTTTTCAAAAAAATTGGAAAAAGTGGCTGCAGAAGAAGGCTTGTGGTTTTCCCCCTGAAAATGGCATCAACAAAGGGTTTGCGGTGCTAAACTCAGCAGCTTCCCAGCTTTCAGGAACAGGCAGACTTGAATCAGAAAACCCAATTTT
Source organism: Pleurodeles waltl (assembly GCF_031143425.1). Taxonomy (NCBI): domain Eukaryota; kingdom Metazoa; phylum Chordata; class Amphibia; order Caudata; family Salamandridae; genus Pleurodeles; species Pleurodeles waltl. The sequence continues at coordinate 1,780,092,509 of NC_090440.1, read as the reverse complement.
TCAACACAATTTTGGCATTTTACTGGGACATACCCCATTTTTGCAATTTTTTGTGCTTTCAGCCTCCTTCCAGTCAGTGACAGAAATGGGCATGAAACCAATGCTGGATCCCAGAAACCTAAACATTTCTGAAAAGTAGACAAAATTCTGAATTCAGCAAGGGGTCATTTGTGTAGATCCTACAAGGGTTTCCTACAGAAAATAACAACTGAAAAAGAAAAATATTGAAATTGAGGTGAAAAAAACATAAATGTTTCTCTACGTTTTACTCTGTAACTTTTCCCTGCAATGTCAGATTATCGAAAGCAATATACCGTTACGTCTGCTGGACTCCTCTGGTTGCGGGGATATATAGGGCTTGTAGGTTCATCAAGAACCCGAGGAACCCAGAGCCAATAAATGAGCTGCACCCTGACGTGCGTTTTCATTCTATACCGGGTATACAGCAATTCATTTGCTGAAATATAAAGAGTAAAAAATTGCTATCAAGAAAACCTTTGCATTTCCAAAAAGGGCACAAGATAAGGTGCTGAGGAGCAGTGGTTATTTGCACATCTCTGAATTCCGGGGTGACCATACAAGCATGTGAATTATAGGGAATTTCTCAAATAGATGTCTTTTTTACACACTCTCCTATATTTGGAAGGAAAACATGTAGAGAAAGACAAGGGGCAATAGCACTTGTTTTGCTAATCTATGTTCCCCCAAATCTCCCGATAAAAATGATACCTCACTTGCGTGGGTAGGCCTAGCGCCGGCGACAGCACACACCCCAAAGCGCAACGTGGACACATCCTAAATTTTGGAAAAAAACAGAGGTGTTTTTTGCGAAGTGCCTACCTGTAGATTTTGGCCTCTAGCTCAGCCGGCACCTAGGGAAACCTACCAAACCTGTGCATTTCTGAAAACTAGAGACCTAGGGGAATCCAAGGATGGGTGACTTGCGGGGCTCGGACCAGGTTCTGTTACCCAGAATCCTTTGCAAACCTCAGAATTTGGCTAAAAAAACACATGTTCCTCACATTTCTGTGGCAGAAAGTTCTGGAATCTGAGAGGAGCTACAAATTTCCTTCCACCCAGCGTTCCCCCAAGTCTCCCGATAAAAATGATACCTCACTTGCGTGGGTAGGCCTAGCGCCCGCGACAGGAAACACCCCAAAGCGCAACGTGGACACATCCTAAATTTTGGAAAAAAACAGAGGTGTTTTTTGCGAAGTGCCTACCTGTAGATTTTGGCCTCTAGCTCAGCCGGCACCTAGGGAAACCTACCAAATCTGTGCATTTCTGAAAACTAGAGACCTAGGGGAATCCAAGGAGGGGTGACTTGCGGGGCTCGGACCAGGTTCTGTTACCCAGAATCCTTTGCAAACCTCAAAATTTGGCTAAAAAAACACATGTTCCTCACATTTCTGTGGCAGAAAGTTCTGGAATCTAAGAGGAGCTACAAATTTCCTTCCACCCAGCGTTCCCCCAAGTCTCCCGATAAAAATGATACCTCACTTGCGTGGGTAGGCCTAGCGCCGGCGACAGGAAACACCCCAAAGCGCAACGTGGACACATCCTAAATTTTGGAAAAAAACAGAGGTGTTTTTTGCGAAGTGCCTACCTGTAGATTTTGGCCTCTAGCTCAGCCGGCACCTAGGGAAAGCTACCAAACCTGTGCATTTTTGAAAACTAGAGACCTAGGGGAATCCAAGGAGGGGTGACTTGCGGGGCTCGGACCAGGTTCTGTTACCCAGAATCCTTTGCAAACCTCAAAATTTGGCTAAAAAAACACATGTTCCTCACATTTCTGTGGCAGAAAGTTCTGGAATCTGAGAGGAGCTACAAATTTCCTTCCACCCAGCGTTCCCCCAAGTCTCCCGATAAAAATGATACCTCACTTGCGTGGGTAGGCCTAGCGCCGGCGACAGGAAACACCCCAAAGCGCAACGTGGACACATCCTAAATTTTGGAAAAAAACAGAGGTGTTTTTTGCGAAGTGCCTACCTGTAGATTTTGGCCTCTAGCTCAGCCGGCACCTAGGGAAACCTACCAAACCTGTGCATTTCTGAAAACTAGAGACCTAGGGGAATCCAAGGAGGGGTGACTTGCGGGGCTCGGACCAGGTTCTGTTACCCAGAATCCTTTGCAAACCTCAAAATTTGGCTAAAAAAATACATGTTCCGCACATTTCTGTGGCAGAAAGTTCTGGAATCTGAGAGGAGCTACAAATTTCCTTCCACCCAGCGTTCCCCCAAGTCTCCCGATAAAAATGATACCTCACTTGCGTGGGTAGGCCTAGCGCCGGCGACAGGAAACACCCCAAAGCGCAACGTGGACACATCCTAAATTTTGGAAAAAAACAGAGGTGTTTTTTGCAAAGTGCCTACCTGTAGATTTTGGCCTCTAGCTCAGCCGGCACCTAGGGAAACCTACCAAACCTGTGCATTTCTGAAAACTAGAGACCTAGGGGAATCCAAGGAGGGGTGACTTGCGGGGCTCGGACCAGGTTCTGTTACCCAGAATCCTTTGCAAACCTCAAAATTTGGCTAAAAAAACACATGTTCCTCACATTTCTGTGGCAGAAAGTTCTGGAATCTAAGAGGAGCTACAAATTTCCTTCCACCCAGCGTTCCCCCAAGTCTCCCGATAAAAATGATACCTCACTTGCGTGGGTAGGCCTAGCGCCGGCGACAGGAAACACCCCAAAGCGCCCCGTGGACACATCCTAAATTTTGGAAAAAAACAGAGGTGTTTTTTGCGAAGTGCCTACCTGTAGATTTTGGCCTCTAGCTCAGCCGGCACCAAGGGAAACCTACCAAACCTGTGCATTTCTGAAAACTAGAGACCTAGGGGAATCCAAGGAGGGGTGACTTGCGGGGCTCGGACCAGGTTCTGTTACCCAGAATCCTTTGCAAACCTCAACATTTGGCTAAAAAAACACATGTCCCTCACATTTTTGTGGCAGAAAGTTCTGGAATCTGAGAGGAGCTACAAATTTCCTTCCACCCAGCGTTCCCCCAAGTCTCCCGATAAAAATGATACCTCACTTGCGTGGGTAGGCCTAGCGCTGGCGACAGGAAACACCCCAAAGCGCAACGTGGACACATCCTAAATTTTGGAAAAAAACTGAGGTGTTTTTTGCGAAGTGCCTACCTGTAGATTTTGGCCTCTAGCTCAGCCGGCACCTAGGGAAACCTACCAAACCTGTGCATTTCTGAAAACTAGAGACCTAGGGGAATCCAAGGAGGGGTGACTTGCGGGGCTCGGACCAGGTTCTGTTACCCAGAATCCTTTGCAAACCTCAAAATTTGGCTAAAAAAACACATGTTCCTCACATTTCTGTGGCAGAAAGTTCTGGAATCTGAGAGGAGCTACAAATTTCCTTCCACCCAGCGTTCCCCCAAGTCTCCCGATAAAAATGATACCTCACTTGCGTGGGTAGGCCTAGCGCCCGCAACAGGAAACGCCCCAAAACGCAACGTGGACACATCCCATTTTTTGAAAGAAAACAGTGCCTACCTGTGGATTTTGGCCTGTAGCTCACCCGGCACCTAGGGAAATCTACCAAACCTGTGCATTTCTGAAAACTAGAGACCTAGGGGAATCCAAGATGGGGTGACTTGCGGGGCTCGGACCAGGTTCTGTTACCCAGAATCCTTTGCAAACCTCAAAATGTGGCTAAAAAAACACATGTTCCTCACATTTCTGTGGCAGAAAGTTCTGGAATCTGATAGGAGCCACAAATTTCCTTCCACCCAGCGTTCCCCTAAGTCTCTCAGTAAAAATGGTACCTCACTTCTGTGGGTAGGCCTAGCACCCACGAAAGGAAATGGCCCAAAACACAACGTGGACAGAACATATTTTTTCACAGAAAACAGAGGTGTTTTTTGCAAAGTGCCTACCTGTGGAGTTTGGCCTCTAGCTCAGCCGGCCCCGGGAGGGGGGGGGCAGAAATGCCATAAAATAAATTACCCCTCCTTAGCCCCCACCCCCCCGGGAGCGACCCTTGCCTAAGGGGTCGCTCCCCCTGCGTGACATTGGCGCCAAAAAACAAATCCCCGGTGCCTAGTGGTTTCTGCCCCCTTGGGGGCAGATTGACCTAAAATCGGCCAATCTGCCCCCAAGGGGGGCAGAAATGGCCTAAATACAATTTGCCCCCCAGGGGAGCGACCCTTGCCTGATGGGTCGCTCCCCATCTCGAAAAAAACAAACAAACAAAAAAAAAAACACAACAAAAAAATTTGCCCTCGTGCCCTGAGGGTTCTGCCCCCCCCTGGGTGCAGTTCGGCCTAATAATAGGCCGATCTGCCCCCAGGGGGGGCAGAAATGGCCTAAAATAAATGTGCCCCCCCCAGCCCCCACCCCCTCCCGGGAGCGACCCTTGCCTACGGGGTCGCTCCCCCTGCGTGACATTGGCGCCAAAAAACAAATCCCCGGTGCCTAGTGGTTTCTGCCCCCTTGGGGGCAGATTGACCTAAAATCGGCCAATCTGCCCCCAAGGGGGGCAGAAATGGCCTAAATACAATTTGCCCCCCAGGGGAGCGACCCTTGCCTGATGGGTCGCTCCCCATCTCGAAAAAAAAAAAAAAAAAAACACAACAAAAAAATTTGCCCTGGTGCCTAGAGGGTTCTGCCCCCCCCTGGCGACAGTTCGGCCTAATAATAGGCCGATCTGCCCCCAGGGGGGGCAGAAATGGCCTAAAATAAATTTGCCCCCCCCAGCCCCCACACCCCCCCGGGAGCGACCCTTGCCTACGGGGTCGCTCCCCCTGCGTGACATTGGCACCAAAAATCAAATCCCCGGTGCCTAGTGGTTTCTGCCCCCTTGGGGGCAGATTGACCTAAAATCTGCCAATCTGCCCCCAAGGGGGCAGAAATGGCCTAAATACAATTTGCCCCCCAGGGGAGCGACCATTGCCTGATGGGTCGCTCCCCATCTCGAAAAAAACAAACAAACAAGAAAAAAACACAACAAAAAAATTTGCCCTGGTGCCCTGAGGGTTCTGCCCCCCCCCCTGGGGGCAGTTCGGCCTAATAATAGGCCGATCTGCCCCCAGGGGGGGCAGAAATGGCCTAAAATAAATTATTCCCCCCCCACCCCCCACCCCCCCGGGAGCGACCCTTGCGTACGGGGTCGCTCCCCCTGCGTGACATTGGCGCCAAACAACAAATCCCCGGTGCCTAGTGGTTTCTGCCCCCTTGGGGGCAGATTGACCTAAAATTGGCCAATCTGCCCCCAGGGGGGCAGAAAAGGTCTAAATACAATTTGCCGCCCAGGGGAGCGACCCTTGCCTGATGGGTCGCTCCCCATCTCTAAAAAAAGAAAAAACAAAAAAAAAAAACACAAAAAAAAAAAATTGCCCTGGCGCCTAGAGGGTTCAGCCCCCCCCCCCTGGGGGCAGTTCGGCCTAATAATAGGCCGATCTGCCCCCCGGGGGGCCTAAAATTCCCTGGTGTCTAGTGGTTTCTACCCCCCTTGGGGGCAGATTGGCCTCATCAAAATAGGCCAATCTGCCCCCAAGGGGGGCAGAAATGGCCAAAATATAATTATCCCCCAAGGGGAGCGACCCTTGCCTAAGGGGTAGCTCCCCACCCAAAAAAAAAAAATGAAACATAAAAAATAAAAAAAATAAAAAAAATGGTCCCTGGTGCCTAGAGGTTTCTGCCCGGCCTAATAAGGCCGATCTGCCCCCAGGGGGGGCAGAAAAGGCCTTCTCAAAAAAATGCCCCCCCTGTGAGCGACCCTTGCCCAAGGGGTCGCTCCCTTTTGTCAGTTTCAATAAAAAAAAAAAAAATCCCTGGTGTCTAGTGGGGTTTCAAAAGCCGGATTGCAAGCAATCCGGCTTTTGAAACCCTCGGAGGGACTTCAAAGGGAAGGAAATACTTTTCCTTCCCTTTGAAGCCCCTCCGGGCCTCCCAAGTGATTGAAAAAGAAATGCTTTTGCATTTCTTTTTCAATCGCGCGACTAGGGAGGCCCCTGTGACGAATCAGCGCGCGCTCGCGCGCTGACGTCACAGGGGGGGGTGGGCGGGGTCGGGGGTGGAAGGGGAAGGTCTTCCCCTTCCATCCCGGCTTTGGGGGGGGAAGGGGGGTGCACGGGGGGCGCGCTAGCGCGCCCCCAAGTTCCCCTGTGCCATGGACGAGATGATCTCGTCCAAGGCACAGGGGAACTGTAGCCTTGGACGAGATCATCTCGTCCAAGGCACAGAACCGGTTAAACATTCCGGAGACGGGGCATCACCCGAGTGCTGGCAGTATATGAACATGACGAGGTGCCCTTATTTCTTTCACTCTGCCGCACACGTGCACTTGTGAATTCCCAGAGTGAAATAATTTGCCTCTCTGTGTTCATAATATGTACTGCTGCTCGAGTGGGACTAAGGAAGGCCAACAATACCTAAATTCATCTTCCCCCACCTATGGAAATCCACCCTCGTGTGTCGCACTTGAAGTCTGCTAGATCTGGAAAACTGCATACCATGCATTTCTTAAAACAAGCATTTGCAATGCAACGGGTGTCGCGTTTGCTCGATTTAGAACTATTAGCCTTGTAAACTAGTGGATGTGTGGCAATGCATATGTGCAACGGCGGCAGCCGCAAATCTCAAGGGGAGGGCCGGCAGACGTAGTGTGGATGGGGACGGGGGAAACTTATATATTTTTTTGAAAAAAAAATAATGAGCGCGATTGCGCTGTGTAAAACCCATTGAAGTAGCTGATGAAGCACAGGGGTCAAACTCTCCTCTATGCCCCTGAGATCAGTGCTTTATTTGTGCTTGTTGTTTCCGGTGTGGCGCACCGGCACTTATTTTTGAGGGCCTGGGCTTATTCTTCTGCCTTAAGCATTTTCTGCGAGCAAAAGACACATATGGGAAAGACGGAGGAAGAGAAAAACGAAAAAGCGTCACAAAGGGAGAAAGTAGAAAGCTGCTATAATGAGCTAAAGGGTCAGGGAGGGGCTTTATATGGATTGAAGAGGCCCGAGATGGCTTCAGGATTACACTGCCTCAGTATTCCGTGTTTGCACATTTAATTGCAGCAGCCGCATGTTTAAGAGGAGGGCTTTGGGCACCGGCACTGTTTATTTACAAATTAAGCACTACCGGAGATACCCATAGGCAGCTACCCTTGGCTACTGCTGGCCACAGAAAAATCTGCAAAACTAAGCTGGTTGTAGATGAGTGTCGCACATTTGGGCAAGATGAGGTCAGCACCACTACAGCTCTCAGTCAATTCACTGCTACTAATGGCACCATGTCAGTGCTGGCCTCTTTCTGTATTATAGAATACAAGGGACTTTTAAAGGTAGTGCTTTCATACAACCCTAAATAACCAAACCAGAAGATGACAGAGGTGTAGGACATGTGGTCTGGCTCATTCATCCACCCGCGACCACCACGAGCTGCCACAGCTAGCCCTCAACACCGGAGATACTGAATTCCCAAGTGGGCCCAAGACCACAGCTTTGGGGATTTGCAGAGCTGCACCCTTGCCCATGTTGGAGTGATTTGGGGTGGCCACTTCCTCAAAGCGTCCTGACCAAGATGGCAGCAGTGGCTGGATATTCTGGGCCTGTCAAAAGTGGATAGAGAAGGACCTCCTTCCCCAGGCCACTTCAAAGCAGAGCGGCAGTGTATGGCCTAAGGGGAGAGGCAGCTGCCGGGTGCCCAAACAGTGTATGTGCCCTTATCTCATGCGGGCAGCCCACTCTGGTGCATTGGTCTGAGAATAGCAGTGCAAGTGAGAGGTGACCCGCTGAGACTTGTGTGAGTGACCACCGTCCTTATTGATATCACCTAGCTGCACTGCAGAAGGGACTGTGTCTTACACTACAGCAGCATCGGGAGGAGCCATGGTGGCAGAGTGGCCGTCCAGCAAAGACCTTTCCTCTTCATTGCAGAGGTCCACCCGTGGTCAGTGCTGATTGCGGGAGGCAGCTTGCTGAGGCTGAAGGTGAGTGGCCATCTCCCCTAATGACAATCACTGGCCTCAAGGCAAGAAGGACTGTGGTCTACACTGAGCAGTATTGGGGTAGGAGTGCCCCCAGGAAGTGCGGATCCTCACCACCAATTAGGGGAGAAGTCAGCTGGTCCCTACATGCAAGATGTACTCAGATCAAGAGCCCTCATTCACCTTTCGGTGACATGCTTCATTATGGGCTATGATCCTTGTCAGGCTGGCACTGCAATGCCTAATCGACCCCTCAAGTGGGCTTTTTGCAAGAGATCTTTTAGAAATGATTGCCCATAGTGGATGCAAGAATGTGGGATTGGTAAAAAAAGCTGTTAAATTTGACTAGGGGGATTCAGAGGACCGACCTGTATTACTAAGATGGAGCCCCTGTCAAGGTTAAAAACAAAAAAAACAAAAAAAAGGGGTGGGGGCTAAGTATAATGACCCAATCCCTCCAAGTATGACTAGTTGTGTGTCACTCCAAGAGAGTGGTGCAGTGGTTTTAAGAGATGGGGTTGAGAGACCTGTGGAGAACAGTCCATCCCCTCACTTGGGACTACACGTATTACTCCACGGACCACAAATCTTATGCCTGGATAGATTACTTCCTGGGAACACTAATACTACTGGAAGGACTCTGTGGGATCGAGATCGAACTTTCAGCTCTGTCAGATCATGCACCATTACTCTTACCCTGTGGGTCTATGCACCCCAACGGTGGGCCATCCTTTGGAGGATGGGGGACTGTCTGTTCCACCTGTAAAGCATGGTGCAGAAACTCATGTCATCACTGACTTCTTGGGGATTAATGACACCCGAGTACCATAATTGTCAAGTTATGGGAGATACTGAAGGCAGTAGTAAGAGCTCATAGCCACCTCTGCTGCTGGCAACAGGCTGTGTGAGGCTAAAAAGAGGGGCCTGGATGGACAGATATAGGAACTGGGGGCCATTCATAGGAGGATGGGTGCCGCTAGGTTCAGGCTGAAGCCCAGTTATGTATCTTAAACCTAAATAGACCAGAATACACTCTGCTCCATCTTAAGCATACTTTTAAACTTGGGGGGACAAGTGCGGCAGACTGTTTGCTTATAAGCTCTGAGCTAAGCACCAGGTATAGAGGGTGGATGCAATCTTGTCCCAGGGTAGCACTAAAGCCACTGATGATGAGTGTATAGCATCAACTGTTAGGGATTACTACACCGTGCTTTATGAAGCCTAGGATCTCTGGGTGGCTGATGCTCAAGAGTATCTTTGGGACTCTAAGACCTCCTTCCTAACGTCCCAACAGGCGGAGTCACTGTAGGCACCCATTTGACTAGAAGAGGTGACCTCTGCTATAACCTGCCTAAAGCTGCTCAAGTCTGCTGGCCCAGACAGCTTCACTGTTTTATAAAACAATGTTTTATAAAACCTTGTCCACCTTGTAGAAGCAGCTGGCTGCCCAATACCGTTTAACATGGCCTGCTTCCTCCATAATGTACCTCAGAGTGCAGATCGCTATTAAAATCCAAGGCATAGTGCACAGTTACCTTCCTTTTTATGCCAAGCCTAGACTGATCTCTCCCAATGAAGGCCCCACAGCCCCTCCTGGTTAGGATGAATAGCAGCATGGAAGATGACGACTCTCCTTAGGGCTCTAGTTTTATTCCAGAGCCAACCTGCGGGCATGCTCAAATTAATAGAGTTGAATCTTAACCACTTTGTATGGGACAGCAAATGCCCTCGCATGCACAGCAACCAGACTTACTGCCCCACTGTGGATGGCGGGTTAGGAGTCCCTAGCCAGCTCTGCTTCTTGGTGGAGTGGAGCCACCTAGAAACTGAAAAACACTGGTGCTTTATGGATCGCGTTGCATCTGGCGAGCACCTCTGATAAATTCCCTAGAAGCAGCAGAAGCACAGGGCCTGGGGTCTATACTCATCCCTGGTATCTAGAGCCATGCTGGTGGTCTGGGATAGAGTGGTGGTTTGCAATGGACTGACTTCCTTCCCTTCTCTGCTTACATCCATATTGGGAGCGCAGCGTGTACTCACTCAGTTTGAGAACAGGCTCCTCCTCAAGGATGAAGATGAGTGTTTCATCATCAAATTTTATGCCCTCATTCTCCAACCCCATACTGAGGAAAAGGCCCCAGTCCAGAAAGGTGGGAACAGGAGCTGGGACACAAAGAATGGGGGAACACTTTCCACAGGGTGAGTCACACAGCTTGTAGCACAGCAAGCATGGAAAATACCACCATGATAGTGAGTTACCCACAGGTTCCACACCAGCAATTCTATCAACAGTGAGGACTGCTGAAGGGGTTATGGTGTACCTAGAACACTCCTCCATCTAATGTGTGATTGTCCGAAACTGACGCAGCACTGGGACATAGTCCTGTTGGACATATACACTTTGTCACACAACTCCTGCGCTACTAATGGAGCATTTGTATGCTCTTTTATTGAGGTTGATGGTTCTTTTCTTTTCTGCAAGGGAATTAACTAGGTATTTTGGTGACAAATCAATCATCAAAATTTATAGTGTAACCAATTGCCAACACAATGAAAACCGAAACCAGGAATAAAGTTAAAGGCTTTTTATTACAAATTAACACTCAGGTTAATGTAAACAAATCTCAAAAACATACTATAAATATACAGAATATCCATAGGGTAGCCAAATCACCTGAAGAAATTTAAACAGGTTAGCATAAGACAAACCAATAACTGAGTTACAGCGATACAGATTATCAGTAGTAGAATCTGGTGCTTAGAGAAAAGTCTTCGATTTTCCCTCTTACACAAGTGCATTCTAAGAGCATCTAATTAAATGTTTATCTATGAAGGGTAGTGAAATATCTCACAAGTCAAAAAGCTTATAGCTAAAAGGAAAATTTGAGAAAGCCATCAGGATGAAAAATAGAACGGCAAGGTGAAGGGGTCAGCTGTTTCAGAAGCTCGGTCAAGAGTCCTCTTAAAGAGAATTAAGCGTAAGCCTAAGCTACACTCAGTAAAGCATGGGGATAAGGGAAAAGTCAGATGTCTGTACTTCTCAAAGTCCAGGTGAAAGCGTGCTAAAATAAATCTATGAGAAGGCTATTTATTACCACACAATTCTGTAACACCGTCACATGCTCCATTATATTCTCCTGGCCCGCAGTGCAACTTGCAACATTAACTTTCTCTTCCAGAGCAGCATGGAGAATGTTGCTGTTCTTGGTCCCCTAGACATAATTTGTAACATGTATGAATAAGGAACAGTCATCTCACACTTGGTGTCTTCATGTTCTTTTTCTAAGATTCGTTTTTCAGACTTTCTGTGAGTAAAACAATGGCACATCTATTTCCATGTGAATGCACGTGCAATCAAATAACACAATAGCAGAAAATGAAAAACAGTTTCTCACATTAAAGAAATTCAGGCCTAGTAATGTCAATTTGGACATTATTCACTAATGCACTTTAATTTCACGTTATACTTCCACATATTAATTTCTACATTTGTATGAATGTCATTTACATGAATTGAAATAAGAAATCATGTCAAAGTAAAAAGTAAGTGCATGACTTGCAAATACATGAGTCTAAGAGTGGCTAGTAAAAACATTTCCAACATAAAACTATAAACATTAGTGCTCCCCTTACATAAATTGTTATAATTTCTTGCATAAATATAATTAAATAACCTGAGAATGGCTATGAAATTAAAATCCATGTTCATATTTCATTTAATGGGCTAAGGCACACCAAGTACTGTTTAACTAACTACAGTGAATGCACTTCATTATGTATCAATTGTAAAGTCCAAATATAATTAATTCACAATGGGAAATTATCAGCAAATCTCTCAAGATACTTCCAACAATTCCACTTGCTAGACTTCAAAACTATTTGCCAACAGCTGAAAATCCACTCCTTTATTGTATTTCATGAATCTGTTGCTTCTATCTCTGTTAAATCTTCCTTTAAGTCAGTAATGTAATATTTATTCAGTTCCTTGCTATTATCAGGGATGTAGTGCAACATTGTTGAACTTTTAACATCTTGCAGACTCCACCCTCCTTTGCAAGAAAGATGTCTAATGCAAGTCTATTTTGCAAAACCATTGATCATAGGGCAACCGTCTGAGTGTCTACAATCAGCAAAGCATCTGTTGTACTAGTGGACAACCTATCTACAATAGTAGACAACTTCCTTATCTTGATATCATTCGAAATCACTCTCACAGTTGGAATCAATGCACCAAATATATCTTCTATAATTTCTAAACCATTGGCACCTCTTTTATTTTTAGTATTTGCTTCCCAGAATCATTAAATGTTCCATATGATAAATCTTTGGAAAAACTATACCTAAGTGGCATTTTCCATACCATACTTTCGGCAACCTAAAGTGTCCATGATCTCCACAAATGAAATACACTTCAGGTATTGCAGGATCCCATCCTTATAACATAAAGGTCCAATTCCTTTATATTCAAATGTGTGTTCACACTCACCCTTTCCCATAAACTGTGGGGCATATTTACGAGCCCCTAGCACCGTCCTGCATCACATTAGTGTCATTTGTTTATGCTAATGTGGCATTAGGAAGTATTTTTTGCCGCACCATATTTACAAAGTGATGCAATGTGCGCATTGCGCCACTTTGCACCCCCTTGCGCCACATTATTCCTGCGGCATGCAAAATGTATGCAAGGGGGGGCATTCCAGTGCTAGGAGGCCTGCAAAAATGGTGCAGTGAAATCTACTAGATTTCATTGCGCCATTTTGGCATCATGTTTAACACCTGCTCAAAATAAAGCTTCCATAGAAACCTATGGGCCTCCTTGCACTTTGCTGCACTAGCGTGAAAAAACGTTGACGCTAGTGCAGCACAGCAACAAAAAAGCATCAAAAATGTTGGCTCTATTGGCCTAACAACCACCATGGTGCGCCGTATTGTAAATACGGTGCACGCATGGTGTTGTTAGGTGGGGCAGGGGTGATGCAAGAAAACTGGCACATCAGCACTGATGTGCCAGTTTCCTGTAAATATGCCCCTTTGTGTTATTTGTTGATCTCCCTGTCAAAGGTACTCCTCGCCTGAATGGACATATTTTGCTGCCAATTACTGGGAGAGATTATTTGGAATCTTTTGTTATAGCAATTTGATCCAGCTGAGCCTTCCAGCTGAACCATGTCTGTTGAACTAATCTCACCATTTCATCACGTCCTACATGAGCTGGACCATTGTAATGTCTCACCATAGGTGGGAACGAGCTATCTTCCATCTTTTGAAGCCCAAATGTCATCCTCATATCTTTTGACACATCCTGCTGTAATCTAGCCCTGCTGTTCAGCTTCTGGCACTTCTTCCTGTAACCTTTTAACTTCCTCCCATGTATCTGCTGCAGTTACCAAGAGATTGTAATTTGTCTCATCTGTTCCTTCATTTTTATATTCACCATTCAAATATCTGTGGACTTCATATGTGTAATTATTTCCAACATTCACGTAGTCAGTTCCCTTGCAGTGTGCTGAGCACTTCACAATCTCAATCTGGGCAGGCAGTTGTAATGCCTTCAGCTGATCATACACTCTGTCTCCATTTTTCATTGGAAGCCAGAAGAGGTCATAAACCCACTTTGCAACCATAATTGTTCAAAGCCATGGTTGACACCAAAGCCATACTGACTATCAGTTAAAATTGTAATCTTTAGCTCGTCAGCATGCTCTTGTAAGAACAATCAATTTAGCCACTTGTGCTGAAAATACTCTTTAAAGCAAGAAGCTTTAACCACACCTGAGACAGTACAAACTGCCTAGGCAGCTCGCAGGTGTCCTCCATGATCTCTTAAGCAGGAGCCATCGACAAGCATCACATAATCTGATTGAGAAATTGGCACATCTTGTATGTCAGGTCTTAGCTTGGTGCCCAACTCAGTGACATATAGACAGTCATGCTTGGCTTCATCTTCAACATTTACATCATTTATGGGTACAAATTTGCAGGATTCAATGTTGTGCATCTTTTGAGAGTTATATTCGGGGCTGGCATAATGGCCTGTTCCTACTGTATCAATCTACTGCTTTTGAGATGCTGGATCTTGGTTTGAGTCAACAAAATTTCTACAGAGTGGGGAACAAAAACATTCAAAGGATGACTCATAACAATGCTTTCACACTGTTCGATGCTGACATTGTGCTGCTTTAAGACAGCTGGGCAACGCAGAAGCTACTGGGTCAAATGTAGCTGAAAAATAGGCAACAGGCCTGTGAGTGTTCCCATGTAACTGTGTTAGCACTAAGAGGGCAAAGCCCTCCCTCTCGCTGCAATACAAAGTAACACATTTGTTGTAATCAGGCATTCCCAGTGCCAGGGCACAAGACTTTCTCTCAGCTCTGAGAAGGCACGCATAGAGATGTCATCCATTGGCACCAGATCTGACACATCCTTGTGTGTCAGCCACTATAAAGGCTTAGCCAGTACAGAATTGTTGGGAATCCACTGAAGACAGTAGCTAACCATTCCCAAGAACATCCTGACTTCTTTCTGCATGGTTAGCAGATTCATTTTCAGAATCGCTGAAATTCTCTCTGGTGACACCTTCCTAGCACCTTTCTCAATATTACATTTCTCTCTTACAGTACTGCAATTTGGTTGGGGACATTTTATGTCCATTCTCAGCTAAGTGGTTCAACAGGGCAATTGTATCTTGTCTGCAAGCTTTTTGTGTATTTGATGACACAAATAGTTTTTCAATATATTGAATTAGGCCTGAATGATAGGGCATCTCTATGTTCTCCAGATTCTTAAACAGAATTGGATTAATGATTGAAGGACTCTCAGTATACCCCTGTAGGACTCTGCAGTTTGTCAAAACAGACCTGTCAAACTAAAATGCGAAGAGGACTGACTCTCCTCATGCAAAAGTACTGAGAAGCTTGGCAAAGGTCTATCACAGTGAACCACTCGGTCTCACTTCGAACCTGAAACAAAATCACAGCCAGATTCGGTACCACAGGACAACAAGGAGCTACAATCTCATTGCTCTTTCTCAGTTCCTGGATAATGAGGTATTTTCTGACGGGCTTCTGCAGTCCCATGATGGGAGAGTTACATAGACTCCCCATAATCCCTCTAAGTATTCCTTGCTCAATCATGGAGCCCAGCACTGGAGTAATCCCAGCAATGGTTTCAGGGGTCAAATTTTATGGTGAGATTCTCGGATACTCAGGGGTCAAATTGTATGGTGAGATTCTCGGATACTCAGCACTTGGCTTCACAGTTATCCATAGAGGTTCAACACCTTTGATAAGACCTATGTCTTTTCCTGGAAAGTCCCCGACTTCAAGTAGCACAGTGTTCCTCAGATCTGCAGGTAAATCATCACTTTTCAGCATGGGGTACAGTCTGATATCGGAGGTTTGATTCACAATTTTGAATGTAACGTCCTCTTCACAAGTCTGTAGTTCTATGCCTCTTGGAGTGCAATAGATGGAGGGGTTCAATTTACATAAGAGATTGCATCTAAGCAAACTCACAGGACTAGAATCACACACCACAATGACCCTATTTTTACAGGTACAGCTTCTGTGACAGGGCTAGTCAATTGTTTATTGGCAACTTCTACAACTTGGATTCTTTTTTCCCAGAGGGGTAGGTTGGGAACCCCTGCTGTTCTCATAGTAGAGCGGGTAGCACCTGTGTCAATTTAAAATGACACGGGTGGCCAGCCACCTCATCGTCTTCAAATGGACCACTTTGGTCTACCTCTAAGGATTCTCCAAGTATGCATTCCTCCTCCCTCCTCAGACGCCATCATTGTGATAGATCAGAATGTTTTACTCATCTGTCATCTCTCATGGTATCATGGGGTACTGTTGGGATGTACTCTGATTTGTAAAAGAGCTGTTGTTTACATTTTGGATCTGATTCTGATTAGACCTAGGAACATTTTTATTTTGTTAGGGCATCCGGGCTTGTGAAACCTGCATCAATTGACCTTGGGACACATTACAGTTTTGCATTTGCTGTCTCTGTACATGCTGTGACTGAACCAGATTGATTCCCTGAGATTGCACAAATCCACCATTCTGTATCTGATTAGCATTTGCCATATTATTCAGGATTAAAAGCAACTTTTCCTCTTTCAATGGCCCATTTTGCCGCACACATGACATGGATTAGTCATTTTCAAAGTCACCACATCTACTCCTGTACTCAGGTGTATTGGAACACCTCATCTTCTGCCTTGTGGTTGAAATCCATTACCTCCTTGCATTTTCAGAACTCCCTGCTAATTCACTCCCTGCATAGCACTGTTCCCTACAAACAGTGGATTCTGACTCTTTTGAGCAGCTTTCTTCTGTGCCACCAAATTTTCCTTCAATTTCTTCTGTTTCATCTCAAATTCATCACTGCAGTATTTCACATATCTCAAAATGTCATCAATCTGCCAAAAAATCAAATGCTGCTGAATCATTGTACTAACTTCAGGTTTCAAACCCTGTACAAATCTGAACACAAAATGTCCCATGTCTAGTGCCTCAATAGTTTCTGTGCCACTATACCTTTTGAACTCCTGTAACAATCTCTCATAGTAAGAATGTATTGACCCGTTGGACTCTTGAGTCAGTCTGCCAATCTTGACCCAATCAATATCTTTAGGGGAAACTTTTAATTTAAAAAATGAAATCACCTGATGATACTTCTTCATCACTATTGCAGACAGAGCCTTCACATCTGGATGTCTCACGTGTTCTTTGTCAGGCCAATCCATAGACACTTTGCATTCAACCCATAAATCACTTGGAACAACAAAGTCAAACAGGTGTTTGAATCCTCGCACATAACCTTTGAAAGCCTCACAAATCATTTACCTGTCTGTAGTATTCCACAAGTTTATCCACCAACTTTGGGAAATCATTTGTGAATGACGCAATATCACTCCTACTCCAGAGTACATGAACATATCCTCCACCAGGAATTTCTCGCATTGGAAGCATTTGGATATCTAACTCATCCTCATCTGCTCCAGTCAGAGGCACATCTAACTTTACTTTCTTCGACTCCTTCTTCTTTACCCATCTTCCTTCCCATGTATCTAAGTCACTCAATTTTCAAATGTAGCCAATTAATTCTCTGATCTAGAGTTTCATTCCTGATGGTCTCATGTTAGAAAGATGTCGAACATTAAAGATCAAGTGATAGCTTCTCTGTAATGCTGTGGACCTATTCAAATCAACTTTATTTCTCCGTGCTTATTCAGCTAATCTCTCATGAGCTTGTACTGCATGTCTTGTAATGTCTTCTCATACAAATAATAGTTCACCCTCTTGGTAAGTGTCTAATTGGGATGTGAGAAGTGTTCCAAGTGTCATTTCATTCAATTCTAATTTAAATTTAGCCATGTCTTTTGTCCTTTCTTTCTCTGGGGTTTGAAATGTTCTCCCACTGAATCCTGAACTTCAAGCTTCATTTGGAATGTCTATAACCTTGAATAAATCATCTAATTCTTAAGCGCTGAGACTATGTAGTTCAGCTGGGGTCTTAAGTATTATCTCTCCTCAGGAAATGCTTGAATTTGCATTGTCTTGAATTTTTGACAATGGACCTTGCAGAATTTGGCATATCCAAAGGTATCCCTGTCCTATGACTTCTACAGATAGCATTTGGGATAGTATCCATTCGGGGTATAAAATATGAGGAAACCTTGCATTAGGGGAAAATCCCATCCAACTTGTTGTAGTATCTGTATTTATAATGCGTGTGCCATTCATTTGCATTGAGACTGAGGGAAGTCTCTTTATTGTCATGCTTCCTGCATTGTTATTATTTGGGATACCCCTTTCTACTGGAACGGTCAGTGTATGTGTATTATTTCCTGCAATGGAACAACAGGACCAATTGTAACAGGAACAGTCAGTGCATCTGGAGTAGCTAAAGCATTAGCGTACTGAGGCATTGTCATCCCTAAGCTTTGTCCTGTCTGATTTGAATTTAGTTCTACCAGTGTGGTAGGTATATTGAAATTCTCATTTCCCATTGTCTCAGTTTCCCCTCCTGTTTGGATAGTGTTATATGGTGATGGGCGATTAAAAAATAATTCATTTATAAAATCCTCATCTGGATTACTATCGCTGTTCCCTATTCTCAGTGTCTTTTGCCTCTTCTTTCTTTTTCTTTCCCTTTGAATTAGTTTTCCCTCATCTGGACTTGTTAGAGCAGCATATAATCTAGTTCCCTCAACTGTGTCTGCTCTCCAAGCTTTTTGTTGATTATCTCATCTTTCTCTCTTATTTTTCTATCTGTCTCTGATAAGCTATATGTTCCCAGGTACTAAGTGCTTCAAATTGTGCAGGTTGAGGAGGTGATTTCATCTCATACAAAACTTGCCTCAAATTTTCAATGATTCTCAAACGTTGTGTTCTGTAACGTGGAAAAGCCAGTGCACTCTCTTTCTCAGTGATCGTATGCAATTGTCTAAGCCAAAGACATGTGTGAAGACCTATGTATGTCACCACATAATGACCTAGTGTACCCTCGGGAGGTGTCTCCTCTGCTACTCTAACAGATGTAATTGTTTCCCCCTTCATCAAAGTTCACAATGTTTTAAAGAATTTCTTTTTTCAATCAAATTGTAATTTACCATAATAACTTTCCATTTACAGCCAGGAAATAATTCTTCACCCACAATTCTCTGTTCGGCATTCACAATTAATACCAGTGCGTCTCTCTATGATATAGTCCAAAACCAGAGCGTTTTTACACCAATTGACCAATACCACTGCGGCTCAGTGTTTACAGCAGCACACCCTTCTTTACAATTACTCTTGTAATCACTGGCTCACTCAAAATCTATGCAAAAAACAAATGCAAGCAATTTGTCAACACAACTTTGAATACTCCTCTAAGGGCTTTATGTATTCAACCATTTAAAAATATGGTTTGGAGCTGCACTTTTCAACCTACTCTCACACACTCTCAAATGAAATCTCGACGAGCGGATCTCACTCAGACTGATATGTGCACTGGAGATTCACTATACCAACCTCGCACCATCACTCAAAAGAATGTCCCTTTCTGATGGTACTGTTGACGACGTCTCACAACCAGTATCGCAACACAGCAGACAAGCACAACACAGAGTTTTCTACACTTTTCTCATTATTCTGGGATCTTAGACCACGATGGACCCAATAACCATCTCAAGTTCTTTGCAATAAGTGCCACATTCACACATCAACTTAAAATGTCTCTGCAAAGCCCTTCGCAATCACTGCAAAACACCACAACCTAGCATAAGCAATTCCGTGTTAATACTTACATATCCGCTGAGTTGCAATGACCCTGGAACTCCATTAATCCTCAGAATGAAACATTGGTTGGATTTTGGGCTGGTTTTGGACAATTCCATAATGGGACACCCTAACTCCCTATCTCCCTGAGGGAACCGTCCTCTGCTACCAGATTTGATTGATCATTTGTATGTTCTTTCCTTGAGGTCAACAGTTCTTTTCTTCCCTGCAAAGGGATGAACTAGGAAGTTAGGTAACACATCAATCATGAAAACCAAAATCAGGAATAAAGTTAAAGAGTTTTATTACAAATAAACACTCAGGTTAATGTAAGCAAATCTCAAAAAAATACTATAAGGATACACAATAACCATAGGGTAGCCAAATCTCTTGAAGAAATGTAAACGGGTTAGCATAAGACAGACCAAGAATTTAGTTGCAGCGATATAGAATATCAATAGTAAAAAATAGTGCTAAAAGTCTTCAGTTTTCCCCCTTATACATGAGTGGCATCTAAGAGCATCTAACCAACTTAATATATAAAGGATAGTGAAAAATCTCAAAAGTCAAAAAGCTTATGGCACAAAGGAAAATTCAAGAACGGCATAAGAACGAAAAATAGAAAGGGAAGGTGAAGGTGTCAGTATTTCAGAAGCTCAGGCAAGAGTTCTTGAAGAAAGTCTTGTTAAAGAGAGTTAAGTGTAAGCCTAAGCCAGACTTAATAAAACATAGGAACAAGGAGAAAGTCAGAGGTTTGTACCTCTCAAAGTCCAGAGGAAAGAGTCCTATAATGAATTTCTGAGAACGTCAGTTAATACCACACAATTCTATTAAGTAACACCCTCAATCACACCATCACATGCTCCATTGTGGTCTCTAGTCCCATGATGTAACTTGCAACATTAACTTTCTCTCCCAGAGCAGTGCTGTGAACGTTACTGTTCTTGGTCCTTTAGATATAATTTACAGTGCATATGAATAAGGGACAGTCATCTCGCACTTGAGTCCTTATTTATACTTTTTGATGCAAAACTGCACTAAAGCAGTTTTGCACCAAAAAGTTTAGCATCGGCTTGCACCATTTCTGTGCACCAGCCGGGCACCATATTTATAGAATGGTGCAAGCCGGTGCAAATGGTAGGCTAGAGTAAAAAAAATGACTTTAGTCGGGTGGGGATGGCTGTATTGATGAACAGGGTCTAGCACCAAAAAATGACTTTAGGCAAGTTAGATTTTAAAAAAATGACTCTAACCAGATTAGCGTAATTTTATGGTGCTAAACCTACCCTGCCACGACTCCTGCCTTAGAAAGGGCAGGAGTCATGACCACCACCCCAATGGCCAGCACAGGGGACAAGGCTCCCCTGGACATGGCCATTGCACCCTGTGCCATGTATGGGGGCCCATTTCAGGGCCCCCTATGGCACTTTAAAAAATAAAATGCAATAGTTACCTGTACTTATCTGTACTTACCTGGGATGGGGTCCCCCATCCTCCGCAGTTCCTCTGGTGGGGGTGGGGGTGTCCCTGGGGCCTGGGGAGGACACCTGCAGGCTTATTCCATGGTGTTCCACCATGGAAATAGGCCCACAGGTCCCCTAATGCCTGCCCTGACCCAGGAGTGAAAAAATGGGGCAAATAAAGCTTTGCACCATTTTTTGACCCCTCCTCCCTCCCGTGCACCATTTTTGCACAGGAGTATAAATATGGTGTTAAGGCCATTGAGTCACTTTTTGCACAGGAACACCTACCTTGCATCTCATTAAGGCATGGTAGGTTTCCACTTCCAAAAAATAACTTTAACTCCATAAATTTGGTGCTAGACGGGCCTAGCACTAAAGTATAAATATGGAGTTAGTTTTGCACCGAATTAGAGTAAAAAAAAATGACGCTAATTCGGTGCAAACAGAGTATAAATATGCCCCTTGGTGTC
This sequence comes from Pleurodeles waltl, assembly GCF_031143425.1. NCBI lineage: Eukaryota > Metazoa > Chordata > Amphibia > Caudata > Salamandridae > Pleurodeles > Pleurodeles waltl. The sequence continues at coordinate 1,780,071,370 of NC_090440.1, read as the reverse complement.
TTCATGTTCTTTTTTCCAAGGTTCTTTTCTCTGGCTGTCTATGAGTAAAACAATAGTGTATCTATTTCCAAACTAGCATTTCATGTGACTATACCTGCAATTAAATGATAGGTTACCAGAAAATGAAAAACTGTTTCTCACGTTAAAGAAATGTAGGTCTACTAATGTCGAGGTTGGACATTATTTACTAATGTCCATTTAATTTCTTGTTGTACTTGCACATATTCATTTCTACATTTATATGAATGTCATTACATTAAATCAGAAGAGATTTCCTGTCACAGTTTAAAGTAAATGAATGAATTGTTAATACATGAGCCTACGTATGGCTAGGAAATACAGTTCCAACATTAAACTACAAACATTAGTGCACACCTTACATAAATTGTTATCATTTCTAGTACAAATACAGTCAAATAACATGAGGTTGGTTATGAAATTCAAATCCATGTTTATATTTCATCTAATAGGTTAAGGCACACCGTGTACAGTTTAACACTATAGTGAATGCACTTCATTATTGAATTCAAGTGCATTACTGAGTGTTAGTATGATATTAAAACACACACTATATGCTATGTCATAGGTACATATAAGTCATGATTGTAATGTCAGGGGTTGCAGCAAAATCTGTGCTGCTCCCCTACACAGCCTATATTATTTTGGGACTTTCTGATCCTTTAGCCTTTCCTCTGAAATCCAAACAGTATTGGCACATTAGCGGGGCACTTGGCATGGTGCTCCAGATGATACTTCCCCACTGGGGAATGGACAAGGTGCCTAAACACATTTCTTGGCTGCATAGGCTATAATGCATCATAGACATGGAAAAGATAGCTGTCAACAACCCATAAGCCAGAGGTGTACCAGGAGCTGTGGGTCCTGTACATGACACTGCTCTCCACAGAGTTTTGGGAATTGACATACCCTAAATATCTCAGGCTGTTGCGCTTGACAGCCCCATCAGAAGACATACACACTGCAGACTCTGACACATCACCTAGGACTAGTGGTTAATAACAGTAGGAGTTATCAGGTACACATTATTAGAGTGAGTACAGGGGAGGGAGGATGGGGAGGTGCGGACAGTTGGGGTATTGTTTTCTTCACTGTCATTGTTTTATCTTAAATGCTTCTCCATGCACAACTGACCCCCTCTGGATAACATCCCACTCTGTAATCTCAATAAAAAAGATCTGAAAAATAAAGGACCAAAGCAGTTCAAAGGGCTACCTTTCTTAATAGATATAGATAAACTCCAGTACATCATATATTGAATATAAAGGGAGATCAACTACCAATAGCGCCTTCACAGAGCAGACCCCGATCAAGTTCTGTTACTGACACTGTCCTACAGCTGTCAATATCAGACGATCATTGAAAATACTGCTGCACAATGATAAAAAACACTTCCTTTAACTGCTGACATAGATTCATCTACCTTAAGTTTATCCAAAGTATCAACCCACTAGGCTAAAGGTCTGAAGACGCAAGCAATAGAGACTAAGGTAATTAGCAAACCTAACACACTTTTTTTGGGATTGTCCAGGAATACACGTAAATTGGGGAGAACTATTTGAATAGCTACAAACCCATACAACTGTGTGGTACTTCGAAACATAATTCTGTTGTAAGTCAGTAGAATGATTCAGTTGCTTGGGCGGTTGATAGTAGGAGGGAGCAGAAAAGGAGATCTGATGGCTGGGGTCTTTTGATGGTAAGCTACTAATGAACCATTGATTATACTTCCATTGTCAGTTACATCTTTACATAAGTGATGGCCTCTTTACAAACGCCCTCCCTGATGTTAGCACTGCTGGGATATGTAAAAGATCTCCTGACACACACTGTCAGGAGATCTACTGTACTTGTGATCCTGTGGCTAATCACTGACTGTTGATGCGTTGAGATAAGGTGCTCTTCCCAAAATTAAAGAAAGGATGCAAAACCTGATATTCTGCAGTCACACTTCAAACACAGAAGGCCTAGGAGAGATAGACACTCAATTAGCTAATTATGGTGAATGTGTTTTACATTAATTTTGCATATGTAAGTTACATAAGATGCAGAAAAGAAATATTCAGTAAGAGACAAAGAACTTTTCACTTGCACCTGAAGGGTTAGTACATTTAGAAACTATGGGACTCATTATGAACACGGCAGGAAACCCCGCCGCGTTCATGCTGGTGGTTTTTTCATAGACCGCCAGCCCCCTTTAGACCCTGCCGGCCAATTACAAACATTCTGCTGAGCTGGCAGGCGGAAACAGTGTTTCTGCCCGCCGGCCCAGCAGAATGCAGGGCAGGGACATTGCTGACGGCTCCGCATGAAGCCATCGTCAATGCCTTAGTGCGGCGGGTGAAGCAGCACCCTTCGTGCAGATCACTGCCCGTAAATAGGGCAGTGACCTGCGCAACGGGGCACTGCACAGGGGCCCCGGAGCACCCCTTCCACCAGCCTTTCCCTGGCGGGGGAACCCGCCGGGGAAAGGCTGGATGAAACAGGGTTCATTATCCGGAGGGCGGTGCTGCTTTCAGCGCTGCTCTGTTGGATAATGATGTCCGCCATCGTCAGGCTGCCTGTCGGCAGTAGCCTGGTGCTGATGGAGGGCCACCATAGGCAGCCCTGTCTGTGTTCATATTATGGCGGTTCAGACCGCCATGCCGGTGGCGGTATTTACCGCCGCCGCCAGCATGGCGGTCTGAACCACTGTGATCATAATGAGGGGTTAATTTTGGAAATGGATCTCTAACCACTTCTACGTATTTTTTAATACCTTATTTATCATTACAACAAGATATAGTATATAAGACAAGCAGTAGCCATATCATATGGGGGAATATTTTGGCTCGTACAATATAGCAGTGTAGTGAAGAGATTTTTAACAACAATAAGCAGTACATTAAAGACAGTAAATCATGCCTCATGTGGGTGATGAAATTAGTGGTAAGCGACCTGAGGTGGTTGGAGAGTGAGTTGTGTCAAAACAAACATAGACAGGGTTTTTCAAGATACACATGAAGCATGCTAACCCAACAGTCATACTCAAGAGTCCAACAAGTAGTTTCACAGGGATTGCATTCTGTTTTTCGGCCTGTAGGATGGGGGCTGCAAGGAAGCATACAGTTCATTGGTGGTGTGCCAGTATACTAAACTGTTAAGCCAGGCCTTAGCCATTGGTGAATGTCTACTTCCCCAGTGGAGGGCAATTTCACGGTTAGCCAGAAGTAATGCAATGGCAGTAAAATGGCAGACACTTTTTGGCATATCTTGCACATAGTCCAGTAACGCTAGCAGTGGGTCAGAAGCAAGATAAATGTCTATCATTTGGGCTAGGTGGGAGAATATAGTGCACCAGAAGGATTCAATACGACCACACGTCCATGACTTGTGCACAAAGTCTGCCCCAGTGAGAGGACATTTGGGGCAATTAGAGGATTTTGGGCCAGATGTATCAAAGGGTTTTACACATTTTGTGTCTATGGGAAAATGTGTTCATACATATGGCCCTTTGTGAGGTCAAAACATGGCAGAACACAGGATATAATAATAATTCTATGTAAAAATGTATAATGTATGAGTTAGTGGCAGTAGTTGGGTGAAATAAGGTGTGTTTGAGCACAGCAGGCAGACCATATCTTATCAGTCAGTGGGCACCACAGGTCGGCCTCCCAATTATTTCTAAGCTTCCCATCCCGAGGGACCAACATGGCCACGCTTGCATGGTACATTTTGGAGACTAGACGTCTCCCACCACTGTAAGTGATCTCTAGGGTTGGGGGGGGATTATTCTAGGGCTAGAAGGTGTGTCTGAATGGTGGCCCACAGCACACTGTGGACGCATTGCATAGCAAAGCAGTCCAAATGGGAGGCAGTAGCAAATTGAACATCGTCAAATTGTGTAATGGAATGACCATCTAGGAAGAGGTCTTCAAATGTCTGTAGGGTGTGATGTGCCAGTGTGTGCTGAACCAGTTTTTCCCGGGTAATGGGGAGCCAGGGATTATCCATCAGCAACAATGATGGGGAGTAAAGTAGCTCACCCCTCAGCCATCAAAGAAGTTTCCTCCCAGCCCAACTGGTGGTATTAGAGTTTGAATGTCCGTGGCGTCGAAAGGGAGCCCTGCACAGAGGAGTGAGGTGAGTGGTGTTGGGGCAATTTGATCAGTTTTGGGTTTGGAATAGGGGAGACGTGCGTCAGCGTGGAACCAATGATGGGCAAAGTGGCATTCTGCTGCTAAGTAATATAAATGAAAGTGTGGAATGAAAAATCTGCCCGTGGGTTCCAGCAGATAAACAGATGCCGACCAACCCAGATTAGTTTCAAAAGCAGGCTCCACAGTTTAGCAAAGAAAGAGTTAGTGGGTAGGATGAGTATATTTAGAAAGAGGTATAGGAAGCGGGAGAGGACCACCATTTTTATTATGGCGATGCAGCCAGCCATTGAGTGTGGAAGGTGGCACTACCATGCCACCTATGTTTAGTTTATCAATGGCCGGGCAGTAATTTCATCTTAATACTTGTCCTTTGTCCCGATGGAGTAGGATACCAAGATATTTAACAGTGATATCGCACCCGGACAGAGGGTACTCACATTGGAAGGGCGCAGTGTCATCCATAAGGGGAAACATCTTGGATTTGGTCCAGTTGATGTGGAAGCCAGAGAATCCTCCAAATCAGACTACCTCATAAAGAATCGAGGGCAAATTATCTGCAGGATGCTGCACAAAGAACAAGATGTCATCTGCATATAAGGAGAATATCAAGGGGCCAGGCTTAAACTGCAGTTCTCGGTTCAGGTGCTTTTCTTGAAGATGCCGCACTATGGGATCCATGGCTATGACAAAGAGCAGAGGGGACAAAGGGCATCCCCGCTGTGTCTCCGTTGTGACACTAAAGAGAACCACTGGCACGGATCCGGGACATTGGTTGGGTGTATAAGAGCATGATTAAGAAAATGAAGCTGTGTGAAATGCCCACATAAGGAGTGTGGCTTGCAGAAAGGGCTGTTTTAGAGAGTTGAAGGACTTTTCCTTGTCCAGTAAGGACACAACAGCTGAAACATCAGGGGAAATTGTGTTAAGGACAGACAAGAGGGTGCACAGGTTCAAGGATGTAGAGCTATAGGGGACAAACCCTGACTAGTTAGGTGAGATAACGTGGTCCATCAGAAGAGAAAGGTGGTTTGAAAGGATCTTATGATCTTAGCAAGTATCTTATTGTTGAAATTGAGTTGCGATAGGGGGCTGATAAGATCTACATTGACGTGGGTCCTTACCGGGTTTTAGAAGCTGGGGAATCACCATTGTGCACAGTGTCGGGGGGAGCACTCTGGTTTTGAGGGATTCTGCATATATGGCAAGTAGGTGAAGAGTGAGGAGGTGCTTAAAGTGCTTATAGAAGACTCCAGTGAGGCCATCAAGGCCAGCGGTCTTAGACCCATCTAACAAGTCGACTGCCTGCTCTAGATCCTTGGGTCGAGATTGGTTGGCTGAGAAATTGTTGTTGGGCATTGGTGCACCCTACCATGGCCATCTCCGCTAGGTATGAAGCTTGGTCAGCACTGCCACCTGTCATTCAGGAGTTATACTGTTGTGTGTATTAGCGAAGCAGAGCAGCTAAAACATCCTCATTATCAGTCACCAGTGCCCCATCAGCCAATTGCAGTTCTGGGGTGTAAGAGGAGCCCCTGAGGGCTGAAGTAGTCTAGCCAGTGTGCAACCCGGTCACTCTCTCTTCCAAAATCTATGGGCTCTGGCATGTATCCCAATACTACTGTGTATTTTGAAAGGATTAGATCTACAATTGTCAAAAGCAAGCATATAAAATTGAGCTTGAAGTTGTTAGAGCAGAGTTTTGATGCAGAGTACTTGACGGACAGTGGAAACAAAAAGGCAGATTGCATGTCCAGGTTTCCTATTGAAAACAAGGTTGAAGAAAGGAAAGAGGAGGCAGATGACATGAAGTAATTTGAAGCTAATGTGTCAGAGAGTTGTGTTGGCAGTGTGATAAAGGAGAAATGGGTGCCAGATTTGAAAGATGCTTAGGTGATGGACTATCACTTGCATGAATTGGAAATGCATCCAGTGATCTGCAAGTGTTTGTAAAGATCAATCCAGAAATTTCACTTGCAGGAGATACGTTATTGAGATCAGACATGCTTTTTCCTCCAAGCAAAATTACGGCAAAACTGATGGATCTAGTACAGTAGAGTCATCAAGGAATGAAGTGCTGCAAACTGAGGTTAAGGGACTCTATCTGGTGGCATGGAATGGACAGAGAATGAGACTTGTGGTTTGGGAGTTGCTGTCTGTGTTTTGAAGATGGTAAAGGAATGGTTTACAAAATCAACCAGTGGTGAATGATGACGTACCTAAACCTCTCTGGGACAAATTCCCATTGACTTGGTGGGCCGATTTACTATTCTTGAGAGGTACAAATTTGAATGAGTTATTATTGACTACTATCAAAGAGGGTTGAGGGGACTGTAATATGTAACCTAATGAAGCTACTGTTGGTAATGCTAAAGTGGATGTACCAAAGAAACTGGTATCTGATAATGGTGTAAAATTTGTGTACACAGAAATGAAGTGATTTCCTGATAGGCATGGAATAGAAATGCAAAGCACATCATGACAATCAACAATGTGTAAAGAATAGGAAAGTGAATGTAAAATATTGGATAAAGGTATGCAAGCCTCACAGTTTACTCTCACAAGTCAAAGTTTTTAAGATTAAAGACAAGTAGAACACAAAGCTTGAGAGGTAAACATACACGAGACCTAAGCGAAGTGTTGCTTTCATCCAGGTTCTACTTAACTGATCAGCATGGCATAAGGATGAAGACGAACCATAAATAAACTTTTTCCTTAACATTTTCCATTCCTCTTTTTGCTCGTCTCTGCTGTCATTTATCTTCACACTATTTCTATTTCCACGACCCCCAATGTATTATCCTTCTTTTATTTAACTACTTTCAAACGGACTATTGCTCAATGCACTTCCACAAATGTTTCTGAGTACCCCAAACGTGGACTCCTTCTGTAAGTCAAATTGTTGTTGATTGTGACATTCATGTATATATGTTATTTTTATTTATCCTGTAGATCCTATTTGGTGGAAGATGTGTTGTGTCTTGAGTTCTTGTAGAATCTGTGTATGTCATAGGTTGCGACCCCTGGCTCGCCCTCGTGACCCCAGGCACGCCCCTTGCGACCCCCGTGCCTCAGAGGTGGCAAAATCAGTGCCTGGAACATGCGGAGGGGCAGCTCGTGTTCTAGGTTTTCTGTCAATTTGTTGTGCACAAATAGTGAACAATATTATTCTCTGTCAGTGTAATAAAGATGGAGTATAATTAAGTGGAATTTGACCCTATTTGGCAGCTAAGGTAACTAAAAAATTATTTCAATATATGATGTACGTGTGCTTGAGGATGAGTGTGTTTATTTGACAGGGTTTGTAAATGTGTGTGAATTTGTAAGCATGTGTGTGTGTGAGTCAAAGTACAGGTGAAGTTGTGTGTGATGTCACTTCCCCTACACCTGGCCTTTTGTTGAATTGCCGCTCATGGTTGTAAGGTAAGCATATAATTACTATTAGTCAATCTACGTTTACGTCTCTCCCAAGGTAAGTACTATGAAATTAAGAACAGGAAATACATACATACCTTACAATGTAGTGATAGGTCACTGTAATGGAGGCGATATTGATGTGGGTCGATATTAAGAACCTCGGTATAGCGTCAGTCAACCTTGCAGTCAGTGTGGGAAGATGGTGGTCTGTTTCAAGCCTACTAGCCTGAGATTTGAAAGTAGATAAGAAAGGAATGCAGTGAGTTAATACCTGTCACTATTGCAAGACTCCTATTTTGTGAGGTGACAGCATTTATTTTGTATGTAACTGAAGGCATGTATAGCTAACAATTGAAACACTAACCACGGTGGAGGTGCTCCCAGCAGCCGTCAGAAACAATAAGTACTGACTTCAGTCATGCCTGCCAGGCAACATGCTTGACTGCTGCTGGAGACAGAGCTCTGCTAGCATATTCCCCACATCGGCTCATTACAAAGCAAACGCCAGCGCACTAAAATGAAAGCAAACAGAAGCTGGTGCGGCAGCTCAGAGCTGACATTGCTGCACAAGGAACATGTACGTCCGGGGAATACCAGAGTACATTTTGTGAATGGAAGCCTGGGTTCATGTTTTACAGTTTTTATCCTGCTCTAGGTCCCAGTGTGTCCATTCGCAGGCAGCTGCGTGCTTTGTAATAGCGTCTTCTGTACTGAAAAAGTCGGTAATAAAACATCTTAAATCTTTGATATTGTTTGTGTTTTGTGCAATCAGCAAGGACTATTGGTTTGAGGGTTTCAGATCTTTCATGGACTGTCTGGAAGGCATTTGGTTATTATTACTGAACTGTAAGCCTTAATTAGCAGACGGAGCATCATTAAACTAATTAGGACAGGCCAGCCAAGGTATTCCTTATGTGACTGTACACTCTTAAACCATGGGGTATTATTGATGGAGGTAGGCTCATCCGCAGCGCTAAATGTCTTGCAGACCAAAGCCTGGTGCAGACGGTTCCTACTCTACATGAGATGTCAACAAGTAAATATGGTTTCAAATTCAGTAAGCTACCAGGCGGCCAATTCATGCAGGTTTTTAGCACCAGCGCAGCACTTACATGAAGAGAGAAACCAATTGTTCTTTGAAAATCTACATCATGAGTCACAGAATAAGGATCATTGAAATTGTCCGTATCGGATTGAAATGCACTACAGAAGCTGCCTCACTTCAACTCATAGGTGATACCATCACAATCCTGGACGAAGAAGACACTTGTCTACTAGTCCTGCTTGTCTGTCGACGGTGATACCATTAACCACAACTACTTCCTCACCATCCCTTCATGAAGAATGAGTATAGAGGGTGAAGTTCTCAGCTGGTTCCAATCACCTTCAAGACAAAATTTGTGAACTGGACTCTTTTTGATTAATTCCTTACCTTCTAACCAGCAGTGCCACTTTATCCATATTTTCACTGCACCGCTTCAATTTCAGGCTGTACACCAAATCCCAAGCCTTGTTGTCCCATGACAACAGCATCTCCATTCAACAATATGCTGATGACACACAGCTTTACCTTAAGGCCTCTAACCCTTTAGTTATATTGACGTTAAAAAACTCCCTAGAGAAATTAATTTCATCGATGAATGCTTTTTTACCTAAACTGAATCTAATAAAAAAAATCCTACTTCTGTGCTGACTCCCCCTCCCATCTCCAGTCCAAGAATGAAGAGCACTCTTTCTGCTTTGCTCTCCCATCATCACTAGTACAATCTGAATTCCAAATCACAAATGGAATAATCACATAGCAAATCTAGCATGAGCCGAAGCCTACCCACCAACTCCACCTCAAAAGACAATTATAATCTTTCATTTCCTATTCAAATTTAAGAACAGCTGTAGACGTCCTAATAATCTCCAATCCAGGCAAGTCAGACATTTTTGTGAAGCCTGGGTAAAAATGTCATGTGCGGCTGTCCCACATACCTTGAGCACCTGCTTTTAAAAAAAACTTCGAATATTGCGATTTCGATATTCATTCTATCTTTCATGCATACATGTTGATAATAGTAGTATGTTAACAATCATGTAAAAGAAAGCAAACTATCATGTAACAGGTATAGCATGCCATCGTGTGCAGGAAGGTGAGGGAGAAGGGAGGCAGGTGAAGACAAGAGGGTTGGGGAGATAAATAATGGTTCATGAACATCTTCTATTGTTGCTGTAGTCTCCCAACCATGCAGGATTCACAATGGTCATTATCTATGGCATCCGTTAAGTTATCATGTGTTCCACTCAGATGCAGTCCCTTGTCAGTATGGTCCTTGACAATGGAGCAATCCAACACATATCCGTGGGAGGGTGGATGAAAGTGCTTAAGAGGGCAATTTAAGTAGATATCAAAAAAAGGCTTGCATGGTGTGGGGAATCGCACAGTGTATGTAATGTAGAATGATAAAGGAACACAACAGCATGGGTACCACGAGGTTAAGGCCTTTGCTTGCATCTTTGAAGCATGCACCTGTTTCTAAGTTAAAAAAGTAAGGCCCAGCCATGGGAAGAGAAAGACAACAGCTCGATCATCTGTCACCATTTAGTGGTATATCATGTTAGCTGCCTCACCATTTGTAAGTAGGGGATGCTTGCTTCAAAATCTGTAAATAGACTTTGCGTCATTAGTGCATGGCTGTAAAAATCATAAGATTGGGAAACAATACCCCCTTCCGATGGCCCTGATCTCACCTCAATGGAGGTATTGCCACCATGCGCTTCTCAAGGCCATTGTCCTTGTGAAAACATGACTGGTCTCCAATTTGAATAAGTCAGACCACATCACCCATATCCTAAAAGATCCTAAAAAAGTCTTTCTCCTGTCTCCCCTCAAATAATGAACCAGGTAGCAGAGATCATCAGTCAATTCAATTAAATTCATTACTTGTATTTGTTTGATACTGTGCCAATAATCAACATAAACATACAAAACCATCAAATGATAAACTCTGCAACCATCAAATGATAAACTCTGCAAAACCATCAAATGATAAACTCCGTATATAACCAGTTTTATCCTAATTATACATTTTGCATGAATGTATCCTTATTCTACACACATAAGTAACATTGCAATCCCCCATTACCGAAACCAATAGATCAAATATTTATTAGTCAAGCGATTCGCCTCAATAAATAAATACAAATCTAAAAAAACACTTTTGCCAAAATCACACTACAGATCAATTAGAGCAACCCAATTTCGGGAATAAATACAACTAAAAGAGCCCTCACCAATCTAACCTACTACAAATTCCTAAAATCTATTACACAAACTCCACTATAGTTTGACCCAATTTTCTAACAACCTGCATTTTTAATTGTACACTGCATTAAAATAAAAAGCATCATATATACACAATAAATAACATTTAAGAGTTTATGAAAGTACAAAATGACACAGATATAAAATATAACATATCAGTAATCAATATTTCTATTTTGATATTAATGTCTGGCCATGTGCAAAATATTAAGTGTAGTGCATTTAAATAGCAGAATGTCATCCCAAAAATCAAAGTCTCCACACCAGGATCTCCCACAATCTATTTATTTCTTATAATACCTAAGAGCCTACCAATAGCCAGCGCTGCTGAAATAATGCGATTGTGCGGCCGCAGCGCTTTTCACAAAATTATAGATTTGCCGCATTTGCCAAGTAACCCATCATCTGCCGCATAATCTGCAGATTTTCACAAAAAAATAGTTTCTAGCTCAAATGGTTCTAAAGTTACCAAAAATGCAGGGACACATGTCGCCTCGCCATGGAAGGCCCTTTGCAAAACTGGACTGGTCAACTTTCTGTTGCTTATAGCTATATTTGGGTGTTAAACTGGTATTAATAAGGTTCAACCAATGCCCAAGCAGTATTACCAAGTTTAAAAATGCTGAAATAATGGAGTAATACTATTTCAAATTGTGCCACATTATGCTGCATAGTTTGCTTTTTCTTGCCACATAACTTACTCAACCCTGCCACATAATTTGGACCTCCCCTGCCTCATACTTCCAGTGACTCTGAGTACAGCATGACATAATTGACCATCATTACAGTGCATAATGTAAACTGAAAAATCAGATACATGTCGGGTATTAGTTTCTTGATCATCACCACAAAAAACTCAAATTTTCAGGAAAAACGTAGGCCCTATCTTTAAAGATCCATTTGGCTTACTAAAGTAACCCCCTTTAAGCCTTAACTTCACTGTTCTATTTTCTATTGTAAAGTTCTGCAAACAAATAGTATGTTACTGTATTTTGTTCTCTGGAAAGCACTTTATTGCCTTTGTAGTAAGGTGTGCACTAAATTAATACAAATTGCTAAATAAATATTTGGCAAAGATCGCAAAGCAATTGGAGTAATGCCTGGATTCTGCGAGTAGAAGTGGATTGTTGCTGTATCATCATGTAATGTTCTTTAAAGACGCGTACGTTCAACTCATTCCTTGGTTGGAGCACCTTTGGGGCAGTCCTGATAGATATGGGGATATAATTCCAGATCCTGGTTCCTAGATCAGAAAGGCCAGTTGACTCTATTTTCATTTTTTTCACTTCTTCATTTCCAGTGTGAGGGAGCCCTGGCTACATGTGCGTACTTTGCTCAACAGAATCGTCAAGGTGCATTATAAAAGTGCAAAGTGCATTAACATTGGCATGAAATCCATAAAACTTGTAGATTTTCTGCCACTGCAAGTTTAGGGTAAAAGGCAGGATGAGAGTACTAGGCACACTTTTGGGGATAGTCACAAACATTTTCTACGTAGTTTTGCACCCTGAACACGTACATAAACTTACTTATGTCAAAGCAAGAGTAAGTGCCTTTCCGGGGCTGTAAAGGAAACACCCTAAAATATCATGAGATTGTTTCAAAGGATGGTCATGACTATCCTTCTTGATTCTTTTCTCGAGGAAGTCCAAGGAAAGGACGAGACCTTCCTATCCGTAGTAAGTCATCACAATAATGATGTATTTGTGAACATGGTACGTGTCTTTATAAAGGCCCATCAATGTGAAGGAAAAAGCCAGTGAGGCTTAAAAAATCTCTAGGATTCCAGATCAAAGACCCTAAAAAGTTTTTTTTTAAATGGCAGAACATGACACTAGACAGCACCAAAACACGGCTGAATGGGACCAGTACTGCAGGCTGACAAAACTAGGCTGGCAAAAAAAGATATGGACACACGTCTGAAACAGGGTGCAATAAGCCTTCCGAAAAATAACTTGGACTGTGTTGCACCAAAATGTTAAGTTCCTCTGGGCTCACTTTAAAGTGGAGCATGAATGGGCAGAACAGGAACCAATAGCAATCATTCCAGAAATCAATACTCAATGTTGGATTGGGATAAAACACAGAAGGTCTTTCATCTTAGCTTGGTCTAAGGCCACGTTCCATTTCAGCTGTTTTAAAGAAATATGTCAGGAGTGCTGGATCCTGTCTCGCTGCCAGGAGTTTGTGGATCTTCCCCTAATCCCACAAGATCCGGTATGCACTCCAGCAATGAGGTGAGAAGAGGAAGAATTCAAAAACTGCACCCGGGCCCCAAAATCACAACATGGACCCTACCAGCACACCAGCATCAGGAACTGGGACTACACAAATGGTGGTAGCACAGCAACTCCCAGCTCCAAGTGACCACCATTACCTTCTTTTTGCTTCAGACTGAGGAACTAGGCAGGATAGGACGTAGGAAATGAGGTTTCTCCAAAGGGAGGAACTAATTTCCTTGTGGAGGAAATAAGTACTTACATTTGAAAAATGCATATTGCCACGTGATTCACTTGTGTGGATTCTTCATGTAGTGAAAAGTACGTGAGTACATTTTGAGAAGTAGGACTCCTGTTAATTCTGGTATTCTTTGTAAATTCCCAAAAAGTCAAAACTCACTTGCGAACACAGTAGTTAATTTCTGACTTGTAGCTGGGCTTGGTGAATCGAGCTCGAGGATCATCAGATAAGAATGCAGGCAAAGTTAAATTGACACGTGAACCAACCTTGCGCATCAAAATACGGGTACATCGCAAAGGGCCTTAATTGGGGCGGGATACTTGGATCGATCCGATTTGAGTAACAGATATGCATTAACATTATAAGGTCCCACTTTTATTGAAAACGTACTAGATCACTTCTTATGGTCCTGTTGGATTGAAAATGTCAAAAAAAGGCAATTCACGTTTTTATTCAAGTTGCTATTTCAACTCCTTCTCATCATGCCAACTATTAACTTGATTTAGGAGCAATAAAAGCTCCATTGTGAATAAAACACAATAGAATCCCGCGTGGAAGAGATTGATGGGTTAAGAATGGAGTGTGGTGTTCCTTGTCAGGATCAGGACATAGCTACTACAAACGTGTCAGCCATTTTGCTGATGACATCAAGACTATTATGCAGTCTATCACCCTTTCATACTAAGTACTACCATTAAGTACTAGATGCATTTAAATTGTTTGAGCTTTGCAGAATCAGTTAGCTTGGCAAGGGACCTATGTTGCACTTTCGCTCTGTGTTTTTTAAACAACTACATTTATTTGGTGGTTTGGATGGGGAAGGGATGATTCCCCAACCCCGCTTAAGTTTGCATATTTATGCAAATCCTACCGCAGCCTGTCTTAATGTTGTGATCAAAACGTTTAGCCTATTTGTCTCATGAATGCAAGAAAAACAGAATATCCTGCTGAGGTGTTTCATGAAATCATAGCAGTAGGCAGCAATTTATTATGTTACGATATACGGTTGTTACGTGACAGGCTTCATTAAGGCGTGCGAGTACTGGGACTGTACTTAATGTTAAAACATGGGTTTATCTGTCGAAAGAGAAAAACCTTGCAAAGTAAGACGTCATTAAACGTCTTAAATATGTCTGCCTTTATCGCAGTGGTTATTACAACTGTGTATGTTTGCATGTGCTGGTTTTTAAGTAGGACAAGGTTAGATACAGAGAAATAAACATCTGTGAACTGAGAGGATTGAAGATTGCATACATCAAGCAAAGTGGGAGATCCTCAACCAAGAAAATGTGAAATACAACTGTTTCATGTCACCCATCACAACAATAAAAAATAAGGGAAGAGAGGAACACAGACTCCAATACCGTTACCGAATGATGAAAGATCCAGCTGGTAGCTGGGTGATACCTACTTGGTTGGGTCAAGTACGGTGAGATGGTGGGCGGGAAGTGACTAGAGAGGAATTACGAAAGGGGATGTTTGCGAGATCCTGGTTAAGTTAAGGTCTTTGAACATTTAACTTTTTTGCTAATATGTCCCGTGATAAATATAACGTTACCATTTGTATTCTGGAAAATGGCCTGTCTTTACCACTAGATGTTGTGCTTGAGCAGCCCCTAAGTAATGCAAAGGAAAACCAGCTATGATCCATATGGTAACTATTACTGCTGTCTGCCAAAATAATAAGCTTGTAAAATCGTAAAGAATTATATCAATCTCTCCACATGATATGATCACAGACTAAGGAGAACCGGAATGGCGAATCCTAAACTGTGGTATCCTTTGGGGTTTTCATCAATTAAGCTAAGAAATACCCAGGGTAGGTCCGGACGTTGCAACTATAAATGGGACAGCATTAACAAAGATTTGTTAACATTTTTGAGCCCTCTCTATGAGTGGCCTAGTTTTAGGCATGATAATTATACCACACAATAAAAACCAACACTGATATGTAAGGTATTTATTTTGTGTTGTATATATCTCGCGTTATGAGGTTTGCTCATAAAACGTGGCATAACGTACAGATGTTGCTACTTACCACAAAAATCATCATATCCCATTATTTAACAGGCATTTTTCCCCAATAAATATTGGAAATGTATCCATGGGATGACCTTTTCGGTGCACTCAGTATATACCCAGTTGGATAAAAAAACACAAAACACATAATTGCGATATGTGAGGCAGTTACGGCATATATTGAGAGATATCAGACCACTCGTAGTGAGAGTCTGACTATTGTCAAACCTATGCAGAATTTCATTGTAACACAAAAGCTTACCAAATCTTGAACATATTTAGCCTTAGTGAATGTTGCTTTATATTAGAGCTGAATGAGGAGGAAATTGCTGCCTAACCTATATTTCATCAACTAAAAATATTCATGTCCACTTTATATCACAAATGCACAGATTGCGTCATTCTACTGTGTGTTTCAGCTTTTTACCAAAATATCACTTTGGGAATCTTGTTGAGGGAGTAAATCAATTCCTCACAATAGAAGCATAACAACTCTTGATCAAATGTTATTGACAAACACACCAAACTCACCATGGTTCTCATTATGACCTAGGCGGTAACTCCCGCCTACCGCCATGGCGACGGCCTCCAAAAGACCATCGCCGTACCTACCTACCGTCTGCCATATTATGACAGTAGTCGGAATTCTGCCAGAAGGCTGGTGGAATTCCGGCTACGGTCATGGCGGCAGAAGGCGGTAAGGTGGCGCTGCTGCCAGCAGCAGCGCCACGCCACGCCACGCCACGCCAGTAGAACACCGCTGACCGTATCATGACACATGATATGGCCTGGTGGTGTTCCGCTTGTGGATAGCGGCGCGTCCCTTCTCCTACTGAAGGACCCCCTGCAAGCAGGTAAGTCAGGTTCTCTGACAGGGGAGGGGGAGGGGGTGTTGTGTGTGACTATTTGTGTGTGCGTGCATGCGGGTGTGAGGTGTGTGGAATGCATGTGTGCAGGAATGGGTGTGAGTGTACGTGTATGTTGTGTCGTGTGAAAGCAAGTGTGTGCTTGTATGTTTGTCAGTGTGTGTTGCTGTGTGTGTGTATGAATGTCTGCATGCCTGGGTGAATGTGGGTATGCGTGTGTGTATGAGTGTGTATGTCTGTGCGTGTCGGTGTGTGTATGTGGGGGGGTCAGGAGAGGGGTGGGGAGGGTGGAGGAGGACTCTGGGGAGGAGGGGCGGGGAAAACCACTATCAGTGCCAGGGAAAGAATTCCCTGGCACTGATAGTGCCTACCAACATGGTTTTCATGGCGGTAAGATTGCCGCGAAAACCATGGAGGTAGGCGTGGTCAAAATCCCGAGGGTGGGACTGTGACAGATGCCTGGCTGGAGACCGAAGTCTCCAATCCGGCAGCTGTTACCTTCCTGACGGTCGGAGTGGTACACGGGCGATTTGGCTTGAGCCAAACCGCCAATGTCATATTTTGGGGAACGGTACCGCCAGCCTGTTGGCAGTACCTTTCTCCAAAATAACGCCGTCCAGCAGGGTCATAATGAAAGCCTATGACTCAGTTCAAAAACTTTAAGAAGCTTGTGAAGGGCAGCCTTCTGAAATACATTACCTTTAAACCTTGAGGGTTAGCCTAGAAAACATCTGTGTCATGCATGGTCATTGATGACCCACTGGGAAGTTGGGGGGCAGGCCATATTTTAAAGTAACCACTGACTATGAAAGTAATTGAAATTGAGATTCCTAAATTGATCCCATTTGGCTTTCCTGGAAATTTGGCATGGATCTACCTTTGTGAACCACCATTGGAACACTCCTGTCTAAGCAGTGTTCAAAAACTTCCAGAATTGATGTCAACATCTAATCCTCTACAAAGCAACTCATTAAGAGTAAATGATTTGATTATATCCCCTCAGCTAAACCAATCATTAATTAATTTGCAATCCAGAGCATCCAAACACCAACCCAACCCGAGGAGACCTATGCTGCTTCTACAGTATGATGAATGCCACTCTGATCTAGATGGCTTGCCATTCCACCCACATATGAACATTTCAGACATCAACCATGGAAACAGAAATTGAGGAAGAAAGCAAAAACATGTAGAAATGTATTGTTTTAGATGGGTTGGTATCTTTTAGGTATCGAGTCTACCCTTAATGGATTGATACATCTAACCACATCTGTAAATGACACTGGTCAGACACTTTTTTCTAACTCTTTTTTTGTAAATTGCTTCCCAAGAAGCATTTTAGGCTGTGTCAAACTGCCGATGAAGCCTTTTGAGGCTTTTAGATCACTCATTCAGTGACCAATGGCCCCAGAGCCAAAGCCATTCACTGAATTTATTTGTAAAGTAACTTGAACATAGGAGTAGAATGATTGTTTGATGAAAATTGTAAGTTGCAGCTGACTAATTTTGGCACTTTTAGTGAAATATCACAATTTATTTGATATGTTTATCTAGCCAATGGTCAGGGTGAAGACTTAGGCCCATTTTTATACTTTTTTGTGCAGCATTTGCGTCACTTTTTGATGCAAAAGTGGCGCAAAGTTACAAAATACAATTATATTTTGTAAGTTTGCGCTGCTTTTGAGTAAAAAAATGACGCAAATGAGGTGCAAAAAAGTATAAATTTGGGCCTGAATACTAAAAGAAATAGCAAACAACAGGCTGATAATTCCCTTGTTTCCGTAATAAAGGAATACTGCCTTCTAATAGACTGATGAATAAAGTACTAGGCCCGGCCAGTACAAATTCACTCCGCTCAGGGAGTTTGTGGAATTCGGGCACTCCACGCTATGCGGAGTAAGACGGAGTTCCAGAATTCCCCCATCCAGTGCATGGCGGAATTTTTTTACCCGTTACTGAGCATGAGAATTGTTTTTAGTGCACGTTCTCGAGCTCTATGATAGTCTCAAGCTGCACGCGGGTGCCTGAGAGATTTCACACCCACTGGCATGGTTTCCGGCTGCGAGAGCACCATTATAGTGCAGCTCACGAGTGCAAGTAACCACAGGTGCACCTCAAGCAGATTCTCTATTCAAGAAGCATCTACATCTATTCAAAAATACATTTTCAAGTGGTATTTCTACTGAAACAGACAGTTCGAGCTGTTTTTAGTGCAAGAAGCCTTTTTTCTTTTTTCTTTTTTTTCCAATAGAAAGTAAGTGCCTCAGAGACTCCAACTTCCTGTTACTGTCCGGCAGGCTTCTCCCAGTGCTCTGTCCATATCCTATTCACTTTTCACTTGGATTATGAGGTGGAAGGATCACTCCCTTAGTCTGCTGAATATATACCTTTGGATTTAACGACTTTGTATGTGTGATATCACCCAAGTAAGTTCAAAAACTATTGTAGTGTTGTTTATTTGATAGGGCATGCACCAATATTTCTTTGTAATTTGTTTTTTTTTAAATTTCATTGTGGTAGGTGGACTGGTGTTTCAGTAGGGGTATAGTTATTTTTTTTGCATTTCTTTTTTCCCTTTTATAAAGGAAAACTGTTGCACAGTTCAGTACATTTTCTCAATGTTTGTTACATTTGCAATTTCATTTATTTTACTGTTTCTCCTAGTCTGCCAATGGGTCACCAAGCCATTAGGCCCAGTACTAGTCATCAGTGCATGAAATAACTGTTTCTGTGGTATATGTTTTTTTAAACATCATTTAGGGGAGGGATGGCATTGGATCAAATTAAAAATGTTGACTATTGTTTGCATTTCATTTTGTTCTGCAAAAAGTGTATATGTGAGGTCATATTTGATCCCATAGGAGGATGTGTGTTCTAAAAGTTTTATAGCTCAGTTAATTTTCGTTTTAGGCATTGCTGAATTAATGGTAGTATTTTCTTCAATCTTACATGTCGCCTGTTTCCTGGCCAGTGTGTATGTGTGTGAATGTTTTTGCCAAAGACCACCATTTGTCTTTGTTCTTCATGCCATGTGGCCAGAGGCCATCTTGTGTAGTCTGTGCCCATAGGCCGTGAACACATTCTTTGTTCTCCATGACTCCTTGCTTACTGTTGTTATTTGGCAATGGTGCTGACAGCCATTTTTTGCAGCCAGCCAGCATGCTTTTGCCATAGGCTTGCACATGTTCTTTGTTCTCCATGCCTCCTTGCTTGTTATTGTTGTTTGACCATGTGGCTGATGCCATTTTGTGTAACCAGCAAGTGTGCTTTTGCCATGGACTTGCATGTGTTCTTTGTTTTCCATGCCTTCCTGCTTCCTGTTGTTATTTGACCTTGTGGCTTGCAGCCATTTTCTGCAGCCAGTGAGCATGCTTTTGCCATAGGCTTGCACATGTTCTTTGTTCTCCGTGCCTCCTTGCTTCTTATTGTTGCTTGACCATGTGACTGGCAGCCATTTTGTGCAGCCAGTCAGTGTGCTTTTGCCATAGGCTGCATGAGTTCTTTGTTCTCCATGCCTCCCTGCTGGCTGTTGTTGTTTGACCATGTGACCGGCAGTCATCAAAACGTCAAGAGGTTGACCATGATTAAAATGAACCAACATTTCATACCACACGATTACACCATTCCTGAACCAGCACAGGAGGATGAGGAGAATGATTGGTCAGAATCAAGTGTGTTAGTTGACCAACCTCTGGGCAAACCACCTGAGTTTGAGGATGAACTTTACTTCTCTGACTGAGTATGCCACCATAGAACTTTTTAATTACTTCTTGTTGAACATCTTTCTTTGTCCCAAAAAGAAGACATAGCTAGTGGAAAATTATGTTTGTGTTTAAATGATGCTGCCTCATCATTTTGTAGACACATGTATGGCCAGATTGGCTTTTGACCAGTGTGCAGTGAAGAAGCCTCCACATTCCTTTCAGGACATTGGAGACAATGCCTGCCTCCCTCACATGCTATTATCTATCCTTTTGTTGCACTGCCTATCAGGGCTGCCCCAGAAAATCATTGATTTAAAAGATGCCAGTGCCAATGCTAAATTCCATGTGCTGCTTGCATCAAAGAGGAGGTACAATTTTGTATCTACCACTGTGCTTGGATTGGAAGAGGTAACTACTAACTATTGCATCAATGAGTGATGATTGATGATCAGTGAGGGACGGTGTCCATTAGTAAACTTGATTTCAATGATTAGTAATGTTTGGGGCCTGTCGGGTGATCATTTTTCTTGAAGGTGATTGGCCTTTCAAACTGAGTGAAATTTACCTGCAGGATCCACTCCTTTTTTCTGTTTTTTCAGAGACCAGACCAGTCACTTTAGTTAAAAAAACACAGATCTGCACAAAATACTCCAATTCAGTTTCTCTATTTGTTCTTCAACAGCAGTGCGCTACAGGACTATCTAGCTTGGGTGGGAGCGTGTTGGAGTTACTCCAAGTCAGGAGGAGGAGGGAAAGACTCAAGGCGAGACTACCTCAACAGCTAGAAGAAGAAAGTTATCAACTTCAAAGGGAAACCATGGTGATGATGGTGACTCTGAGGCCTAGTACTCACTCAGCTCTGTGGACTGGAGAGAGGTGCGCTGATTTGGGAAATGCTGTAGAGTGTGTTTTTGCTGCATTGCTGGCTCAAACATGAATTTCCTCTTATGTTCTTGCTCTGCCTCTGAGTCTTCTTGGTACGCTCCCGGCTCCTCATGAAGCTTACCTTCATTCTGTTCTTCTCCTTGACCCTGCAATACAGTTTCTGTTTCCCAATCCGCAGGCCTTCTCCTCTCCTGCATGAACAAAACTTGGTGAAAGCTCAATACTCCTGCTTACTACCGAACAGGTTCAGCCAGGTATTTTGAGTGACGGACATTCTGAGAAGCATGCAGATGCACCACCTACTTCAGCAACACACTATAATTTTTCTTTTAACAATCATAATTTAAAGAACTGGGTGGGTTCACTTCACCCCTCCATAATTTGCATTTTTCAAACCTAGATGACAGAACATTTAGATATATACTAATGTGGGCCTCTCTGGGGCTGAAGAACAGTTTACAATGCATTTAACTGAACTGTGTCACATTCATTGCTTCATTCCTTCCACAACAGATGATGGTGTGCTATTCTACACCCTGATGAATATTCATCGAACCCCTAACCCTCTTCCCCCGAGGTGTCTGATTTATTGAAGTGTGACTTAATTTTACCCCAAAAATGGGTCACACCAACTCACTGCATGATCTTTTATTGCCTGAGCAATAGCCCACAACATCCTTATTCACTCACCCATTCATCATTCGTTAACATCATCATTCAGACCTTGTGTTGCATAAAGGCTTAACCTTGGCTCCTGACTTAAGGATTTCAATTCCTATGTTTAGTTTTCATTAAACACTAGCTTCCCATTACTCAGAAGAAGTCAAAATTGCTAGTTTTTGTTATCATATCAGGTCTTCTTTGTTGTATGTCATCATCATGGTAGTCTGGTCTCAGTCTTTCTAAAGGTATGATATAAATAATATAAACCACTAACGTTGTATTTTCTTTCAATCTAGTTGACTGTAATGGATAAAGCTTTGATTAATCCTACAGTGGGAGTTCACCAAGGTGGGAGTGGAACCTCACTTGTGATGTGTTTCCTGTTCACATGCTAGCCTGCAACTACTACCATCACTATAAGATGGCACTTTGGGAACCCTGCAGTTAGAAGGCTGAGAGATAATGGTCCTCACTTCATCTATTCAGGTCAGAGAACTATGGAATGAAGTGAAATTGTTTAGTTAGATACTGAAATGTTGTTTGTGTGTATCTAGTTTTTTTTAGGCAAAACAGGTTAAGGCAGTCACCCCCTAGTAGTCAATATAGATATAGATGGTAGTTGAACAAGGGTATAACTAACTTGCATACACCTTTTTAAGCAGATTTTAAAAAACAGGCTGCGCTAAAAGACAGCAATACAAAATAAAACACCAAAATAAAGATTTGAGGCATAAATAAAGTAAAATAAAATAAATGATTTCCCCTTTTATTCTTTATAATTATAAAACCCACTCTTTCAAACCACATCAGGCTTACCACTCTCCCAAAATAAATTGCCCCATCCCCAACCGAAGTACAGTGAAAGTCCAAATGAAAAATCTCAGTCCCAGCACCCTTTCCCACTCTCTCCACAGATAACAAGTGTCCCTCCCACCAAAACAAAATGGTAAAAATGGTAAAAAGAGGGAGTTCTCCATGCGGGTCCAGAGATCATTGAGGGTTGCCTCAGTCTGTGCCACCCTGCAGTCCTGGCGCTTGATGTGTTGTACGTCTCAGTGCTGGAATATGCGGGCTTAGCTTAAGGGGGGCAGCAGTGGTCTAATGCGGATGGGCTACTGCCAGTGGCCCCGATGATGGTGCTGTTGCGCCAGGGAGGTTAGAGGTACTGGCAGCTGGCTAGAGGAGCTCGAACCAGCCGGCATGGCAGCTGCCTCGTCCTCCTCCTCCTCCTGAAGAGCCACCAGCCGCTGATACTATACACGGATGGACTCCACCCTCTGCCACCGCAGCCAGGCTGTTATCTCCTGGTGGGTATGAGGATGTTCACCCGGAGTGGCTATAAAAAATAGTATGACAAATTGTAAATAGTGCTCTGTGCAAACCTTTGTTTAAAAAGTAAAGTAGCAGTATATTTCTGGAACCTTACGGCCTTTGAAATTTGATGTGGCTGATTACGAGTCAAAGGGATATTTCTTAGCCCACACATGCCTCCCTGCAGTTGACGAATGTCGAAAGGGTAAAATTTGAACTGGCATGACTCCGTTATGGAATCCATGAAATATAAATCACTTGTACATAAAAATGTTTGGTATGCCAAAAAGGGATTTTTCATTTTTTTGGGGTGTCTGGGACAGAAGACAGAGGGCTGAAGTACAAGGATGTGACAAAGTGGGTCCTGGGAGGGAAGGGAAACACACCTTGTTTTAAGTTTGCAATTAATTGACAACCTAGTAAATGCTGCATTAACTGAAGCAAATGCATATTGCACAGACAAAACTATTGTAGTGCAGAATTGAACCACGCTGCAGTTACATCACAGCATGGGCGACTAAATGTCTCAGGCATAAAGGTAAGGAATGATGATGGGTGGGAGGATACAGATCTGCCTTGCTTAACAAATACAGTGAGTTAAGGGAGTAGACAGCACCCCAATTTGAATCAAAGCTTTGATAATCAAGCAAACCAATCGAAGTAGGTGAACACATCCCTCTCCAAAAGAGCTCCCTTATTTCTTGATCCAAGCAATTATCCATTCATCTTTTCATTGTTTTGTTCACCCTTTGATACCCACAATTTAAGTTTTACATTCTCTCTCATCTAGTCTTATACCATTCGAGTCCATCCATCCACATATACCCCCATCCATCCATACACTCACATATGCACCCTTTCAACCATCTTTTGCCCCATCCATCCACCCACGCATCACAACTATTCACCGATCCTTTAACCCACCCGATCATCCTTTTACGCATACATCCTTCACCCACCCAGACATCCTTTCACCATTTTACACTTTCATTCATCCTTTCACCCACCCATGCATCTCCTATTACTCACCTATACATCATTTCACCCACCCCCACATCCTTTCACTTATGTACCGTTTCACCCATTCTTTCTTTTAAACGTCCATCCTTCTTTCCCTTTCCCATCAACCCATTATTTGTAAACGTCCATCCTTCTTTCCCTTTCCCATCAACCCATTATTTGTAGAGTTTATTTTGGGCTTTTGTCTGCTGAGTTGCAGATAGAAGAGTGCATTAAGAACTCAACCCCACTGTAGCAGGTAAAGCAGGGGGTTCACAAGCAATATCCTTGAAGTGAGTATACTAGTAATTGTCAATAAGCGAACAATAAGACTTACCAATGCCCATCCCTCCTGCCACCAGTTCTCCCCCTATGACCGCTGCTGCATTCGGCACACTGGTGCTGCAGCTGGCCCCGGCATTGGTGGTCATTGCAGCTGGAAAAAACATTACACATTTTAGATGCCAGATATGCCTCCCCTTGTTGTTTTTTAAGAACTAATTCAATAAAATACAACCGCAATAGATCACTATAGTTCTATCTTCTTCTATCACTCACTTAAGGAATTGTGTTGGTTAACTATGTTAGAAAAGCCTAGTCATCAAGTCAAGGTAACTGCAAACGTTTTGTAACGTTGGGACAGAGCTAAGTCAATGAAACACAATGAAGGGGTGTAACAGTTGGTCAATCAAGGAAAAATAGTGAGGTCTTCGTTGGCAAATGCAATGGGACCATCCTCATACTACTTTTCCAGCCATGCCAGTCATTGAAACTGCTGATATAGTATACTACTGTATAAATGAATTAAACATACACACAACATAGAGGGGGGGGGTCCACCATTACCATGGCCACTCTCTCGTTTTACTGTTTGAGCATGAGCAAAGAAACGATAGCCTTCCCAACAAACGTGCATAGAAAAGCTGACTTGGGCATGCAATCTTCTCGGTAGAGTACCTGTCCTAAAATCTGTCCTCTTAGTCTTACAGTAACAGTCCACAAGATATATAAGGGAAGAGGGGAAAGTTAAGTTTACTAACAAAGCAGAAAAAAACTGCATACTAGTACAGACAGGAGGAAGTCAGCTACAGAAACATGAAATATGGAAACAAACCAAGACAATGCAGGGATAACAAGAATTTAACAAAGCTTAGGTAGAACGAGGATGAGTAGGGAAAAAAGTCGACAGGCACAGTAAAAAAAAAGAAAACATTTTCTAAATGGGGAGAGGTGAAAGTTACGGAAACAATAATAATATAACAGGAGGACTTACTGGGGCCAGCAGATCCACAAGCTGCTGCACTGGTGTTGCCACCCTTTTCTCCCCGACTTGCCTCAGATCTTGCCCTCTTCTTCCCTTTGGGTGCTGAGCTAAGAAATAAAGAAATAATGTCATCGGTTGGGGGGAAAGAAATTACTCAAATCACTAGGTTTGATGTGAATATTTTTTTCTTCTTCAGAAAGGGTTTACTGAGGACTTCTTTAGGAAATAACTTCTCTTCTCTTCTTTACTTCCTCCAGGACCTCCGGAGCTCTCTACTCATAACATCCTGGCTCATCCATGCTCACCCAGGAGTGGTGGGAGGAGAAACTCTATAGGCGTCCACTCAGTGTCTCAGGTCCTTTAATTTAGCACTTTGGGGCTTCTCCACATCTCGCCCAGGCTCCCCATCAACTCCTGAATCTCTGGTTCCACCACTCCGTGGCTCAGGCTCTTCTCCTCGGTTCATTTTCTGATACAAAGAAACACACTCTCCTTCCGTTTCCTTCCAGATTCCGCACATCTCCTCCTGGAACTCCAACTCTTGTTTGTCAGTCCCATTCAGGCTCACAGGTGCTTTTGTCCGAGAGAGAATCACCTAGCCCACAAAATCACCACGCACACAAGGCAAAGCTGACAGGGCAATCCCAACCATACAGGGAAACGCACCCATGCACAAGATGGCACACACAGATACAATAACACTGCATTTTCATCCCCACAGGACCCCTACTCAATGTCACTGGAGAGGAGTTGCCAGCAACATCCAGTCCCCCCCAGAAGAGGCCCACAGTGATGACAGCAGCTCTGCACACCTGGACCACGATGGCCAACCTGAACCATCAGGGACCTCTGGACCGACGGTTACCCTGCCACAGTCCCAACCCACCACAGAGCCTCCCCCCTCAGGAAACACCACAGCAGCACCCACCCAGTGGGCCCATGCCACTGTCCCCAGGACACGTCAATCAGCAGTGTGTCCACCACTACAGGGACCCCAGGCAACCCCACAAACACAGGACGATCAGGGACCTGGGGTCAGTGGCAGTGGGCACACGGTTCAGGGGACAGAGGCACAAGACAACAGGGAAACTGGGAGGACTGCTGTGCGACAGGGGGAGGACGGTCCCAGGGACCCAACTCTCCACGAGGCACTCACCAACATCCTGGGAGCATACCACCATTTCCAGGAGATGATGGGCCAGATACTGGCCAAGTGGCAGGAGACCTAGCAGCTGCAGGAAGGACAGTACCTGGGGATCAGGGAGGACTTGAAGTCCATAAACACCCCCGGTCACCATTGCAGGGGTGCTGGCAGACATGGCCAACACCATGAGGGAGGCAGTGGCACACCACCGGGCCCCTGACACTAGCCACACCGATGAACAGCCCTCCACCTCCGCTGACCCTAGTGGACAGGAGGCCCTGCCACAGGAACAACAGGCCATCAGCACCCCTCCCCCTGCAGAAGGAGAACCACCACACAAACGTCCCTGCGATCCAGGCAGAAGCCAGAGCCTATTGCCAAGACCCCCGCCAGGAAATAATACTCTCCTGAATGTCACCCTTGTGTCCGACCCTGTCACCCTGTCCACCTTGCACTTTCATTGCTCCCCTTCCAATGCCCCCTTGGACAATGCACCTGTGATCCACATAGACTGGACTCTATCCTGGACTTTTCTCCACCATCACCCCAGCCCATTGCACATCCCCCTCTACTTATTAGCACTTAAGTAAACACCCTTTGAAAAAATACAAGTATGGAGTATGTCAAATGATTGAAACATTGCAACACAACTGTACAGTAATGTATACATAGGTATGACCTGTAGTTTGCTGCAGTCAATCCACCAGGAGCCAGAGTGGGGCACAGATATCTGTAAATAGACATGTCAAAGGGTACAGTAAGTGGCCATAGTAGTGGGAATATTAGCCTGCCAGTAAAAAATTACAATTTAAAACTGCAATGGAAAATTAAGTTACATCTCTTACCTGTGGCTCACTGGAAGTACTGTCGAATGATTGATGTTCTATTGTCCACATCCTCATCCTCTGCCTCATCTTCGTCACTGTCCACAAGCTCCACCGCTGCCACACACCCATCTCCAGCCTCATCTTCCTGCAAAAAAGGCATGTGGCGACGTAAGGCAAGGTTGTGCAACATGCAACATGCCACGATGATCTGACACACCTTCTTGGGTGAGTAGCACAGGGAACCACCTGCTAGATAGAGACACGGAAACCTAGACTTCAGGAGGCTAAAGGTTCGCTCTATAATTCTTCTTTTTCGCCCATGTGCTTCATTGTAACGTTCCTCTGCCTTTTGTCCTGGGATTCCTCACTGGGGTCAGTAGCCATGAGAGGTTGGGGTAACCAGAGTCACCTGCAAATATCGAGGGATACCTGTTAGACACACACTAACCCTTAGGGACAACCCCATACCCAGACACCAACTTATACTGGGTGGGGACCTTGGACTCACCTATTAGCCACACCCGGTGCCTCTGGAGTTGGCCCATCACATATGGGATGCTGCTATTCCTCAAGATAAAGGCGTCATGCACAGAGCCAGGAAACTTGGCATTCACATGGGAAATGTGCTGGTCTGCCAAACACACCATCTGCACATTCATAGAGTGATAGCTTTTTCTATTCCTGAACACTTGTTCATTTCTCCCAGGGGGGGGGGCAAATGGTACATGGGTACCATTTATGGCACCAATGATGTTGTGGATATGTACCAGGGCATAAAAGTCAGCTTTCACTGTGGCCCAATCCTCCACCTGGGGGAATACGATGTAGCTGTGCATGTGTTTCAGCAGGGCTGACAACACTCTGGTCAACATGTTGGAGAACATTGGCTGAGACATCCCTGATGCCATGGCCACTGTTGTTTGGAAGGAACCACTTGCCAGGAAATGGAGCACTGACAGGACCTGCATTAGAGGGGGATACCTGTGGGCTGGCGGATAGCTGACATTAGGTCTGGCTCCAATTGGGCACACAGTTCTTGGATTGTGGCCCGATCAAGTCTGTATGTTAGTATAAGTGTCTGTCCTCCATTGTCGCAAGGTCCTCCAGGGGTCTGTACACCAGAGGATGTCGCCATCTCATGTTCATCCTCAGCGGTTGATGCCTATGGAGGAAAACGGTGAGCAGAGGGTCATATTCACAAATCAATTGCAATAAAGATGAATCTTTTCCTTTACAGAACCTGTATGTGAATCCGAGAGTCGATTGATGTGCCAATGTCTGCTGTGACACAGTTAGGTGCCATGGCCTGGGCCCCCCTGAAATGGTGGCTGCCTGACCTGTGAGGAGGGACAAGTGGAAATTAGGTAATTCCGCTGGCGTTGTGCGCGGTTGCAGTAGGCAGTCGATGACCGCCACGCAACTTCGCATCGGTTATCATTGGGCCCTATGGATTCCAGGAGCCAATGGCGATGTGCGCCAGCGGTGACGGTACACACCACCATGGACGTGACCGCCATTTTCTATCTATTCACTCACTTGCTACCTGACCTTCAACAGGAGAGGACCTACACTGCAGCTGCTGCTGTGACCTGTGTCTGGAAGTGACAATAGCTCATGTGTGCGAGGAAAGGGCCCCTGCCTACACTGCGGAGGAGTTGGAGAAACTGGTGGATGGGGTCCTACCCCAGTACACGTTACTCTATGGTCCTCCAGGCAAACAGGTGAGTACACTGTGAGCATGATGCGTGGGCCATGAATGTATGGATTGCTGTGTGTGTAAGCCACATGTAAGGCGAGGCTGAGGCATCCTGGCCAGAGTGCTGCATGTATGGTGGTCAGTGTGCGTCAGGGGATGGGAGGGATCTGGTGGGCCATGAGTGTGACGGTCTGGACTGTTAACTAATTCCCTTTTCTGCTGTCTTTTCCAAGCAGGTCAGCGCCCATCAGAAAAATGGTATTTGGCATGCCATCGCCAAGGAGGTGCGGACCCTGGGGGTCTTTGACAAGCGGAGCACCCACTGCTGCAAACGGTGGGAGGACCTGCGCCACTGGACAAGGAAGACTGCGGAGGCCCAGCTGGGACTGGCCTCCCAATGAGGAAGGGGTGCCCATGTTACCCTGACCCCCCTGATGTTCCGCATCCTGGTGGTGGCCTAAACGGAGTTGGATGGGCGCTTTAAGGCATCACAGCAGCCACAAGGGGGTGAGTACAGATTCGGAATCATGACTGTGCACGCGTTAAGGTTTACCTGGGTGGGGCATGTGGGCTGTGGGTGCCCCTAGGCCAGGGCGAACATAGCAAAGGTAGGTTCCTTGTTGGGCAGGCTATGACGCACTCCAACCCTAATAGTGTTAGTGGGCATCTACTACTGTGCAGGGTCCTGTGGGTTTTAGGTGTGCAGCTAATAGTGCTAGGCATTGTACCCCATGGGCTGGTGACTATCTTAGTAACTGGTAGTGCATGGCCTAGTCCATAGGGCTGCTCCCTGTGTGTTGTGTACGCCAACGGTAGTGTTGTTGCTGGCATTGACCAAGTGTATCCTCTGTCTCCCCCCCTTTTTGTTTTGTCACCCTGTCCTTGTGTGCATTAGCATCATCTGGCGGAGGAGCAGAGGCACCAGCGACGGAGGGAGCTGCATCCACATGGGCCTGGAGGCCGAATCTACCAACGGTGAAGGCACCAGTGGGACGGAGGGCGAGTGGAGCACCACGACGGGGACAGGAGGGGACGCCACAGACAGCGACTCCTCCTCCGATGGAAGCTCCCTGGCGGTGGCGAACACCTCTGTGTCCACCCCAACAACAGTTGCAGCCGCCCCCCCTACCAGCACCACCCTCCCAGCAGCCCCTCAGCATGTTTCCCATGCCCCCTCACCTAGGACGGTGGGCATCTTCTTCGCCCCATGCACCTCAGGCCCTTCCCCAGTCAGCCCTGCTGCCCTGAGTGAGGAGGCTATTGACCTCCTGAGATCCCTCACTGTTGGGCAGTCGACCATACTGAATGCCATCCAGGGTGTCGAGAGGCATTTGTAACAAACAAATGCGTACCTGGAGTGCATTCACTCTGGCGTGGCGGCCCAATAGAGAGCATTTCAGGCTCTGGCCTACGCACTGATGGCAGCCCTTGTCCCTGTGTCTAGCCTCCCCCCTCCAACTTCCTCTACCCAGACCCAATCCCCTCAACCCCAGCCTATCCAAAGCACACCTTCAGACCAGCATTCACCCAAATCAACACACAAAAGTGGCTCAGGCAAACACAAGCACCCCACTTCATCTAACAGGCACGCACACAAGCACCATCCCCATGCAGACATACCAACATCCACTGCCTCCACTGTGTCCCCCTCCTCCTCGTCATCCACCTCCCTCCTAGTAGTGTCTCCACTCACACCTGCATGCACTACATCCTCATCTACTACCTCCATCACCAGCACGCCCATCACAACACACCCCTCACTGGCAGTCACCACCCCCACATCCATGCACACATCCCCTGTGTCCTCTCCCAGTGTGTCTGTGACCCCTCCTCCCAAAGTACACAAACGCAAGCGCCCACCCACCCAACAGCCATCCACCTCACAACAGCATCCAGCCCATGCACCTGCACCAAAGCTCAGTAGACAGACACCTCCTACATCCACTCCTTCTTCCTCCACTCCCAAGCCCACTCCCTCTTCCCGCCCCAGTGTCCCTAAGAAGCTTTTCCTGGCAAACATTGACCTCTTCCCTACCCCTCCCCAACCCCTGTCCTTCCCCTCAGGCTAGGGTGTCCCGAACCCAGCCCAACTCCTCAGCCACCAAGTCGACGTCCGCTGTGGTTCCTGCAGCTATCAGAGGCTCGAAGTGGGCACCCGTTAGGCCAGCTAGTGTGCCACCAACCCCTGCCAAGGCCAAAACCATTCCGCCACCTGGCAAGGTGAAGAGGGGGACAGCATCCAGCAAGGAGAAGGAGCCACAACCACCCAGCAAGGCCACCTCAAAGACTCCAGCTGCCAGACCCAAGGTCACACCACCATCTGCCAAGGTGAGGAAGGGGCAGAAAACACCAGGCAAGGCACTTCAGCCGTCCGAGGCTGCAGGTAAAGGCCTGGTGGCTACCAGCACAACCGCCAGCACCGCCACCTGCACAGCAGCCAGCACCGGCAGCAGCCCCGCCGCTAGCACCGCAGCAAGCACCGCCACCTGCACCGCCGCAAGCACCACTACTGTCAGCAGCAGGAGCCCCAGTGGGCAGCCGTCCGTGGCTGCAGGAGAAGGGCTGGAGCCTCCCTCCACCACTGGCAGCACCGGCACCTGCACCACGGCCAGCACCACCACCTACACCGCCGCTAGCACCGCTGCTGGCACTGCCGCAAGCACTGCTACCTGCCCCGCTGACAGTAGCACCACTACCAGCAGCAGCAGCCCCAGTGGGCAGCCGTCCGAGGCTGCAGGAGAAGGACTGGAGCCTCCCTCCACCACTGGCAGCACCCCCACCAGCACCGGCACTAGCACCAATTTGCAGCCGTAGCTGTCGCCGAATGGAGTCTAGCCCTGCCTCCATGGGCTATCATGCAACCTGGTCCCTGAAAATCGCATGCCTCAGACACCCAGGTGAGAGACTTTGAACTGCCACACCCCAAGTGTAGCATCACTGGGCACAAAGCCCCCTCAGAACCAGTGGAAGAAGGCATCCACTCACCCTATCCTTGGAAGGATGAAGCACACTGGGCACAAAGCCCCCTCCAGAACCAGTGGAAGAAGGCATCCACCTACCCTATCCTTGGCAGGATGAAGCACACTGGGCACAAACCCCCCTCCAGAACTAGTGGAGATATACATTCACCCACCCTATCCTTGGCAGGATGAAGTATACTGGCCTGGCTTATAGTGGGTACCTGATGGTACTTACACCTTGTGCCAGGTCCAGTTATCCCTTATTAGTAGATGAGTAGTGTTCTAGCAGCTTAGGCTGATAGAGGTAGCAATAGCAGAGTAGCTTAGGCGGAACTAGGAGACATGCAAAGCTCCTACTATACCACTTATATCATATAGCACTATATCATAAGAATCACAATACTCAGAGTTACTAAAAATAAAGGTACTTTATTTTAATGACAATGTGCCAAAAATATCTCAGAAGATATAGGAGGTAAGTAAAATACACAAAATATACACACAAACCAAAATGAGGTAAGTAAACAGTTAGAAAAGTAGTGCAAACACTGTAGAAAACAATAGGATGCAATAGGCCTAGGGGCAACACAAACTATATACTAAGAAAGTGGAATGCTGGGAGTGTAAGAAAACACTAAGGGTGTCCAAGATACACCACCCCAAGACCATGAAAAGTAGGAGTAAAGTGACACTACTTCCCCAGAAACACACTAAAGTTGTGATAGGAGATTCTGCACAACAGACTGCAAAGCACTGAAGACGGATTCTGGGACCTGAGGACCTGTAAAGGACGGGGATCAAGTCCAAGAGTCACAAAAGTGTCCGGGAGGGCAGGAGCCCACTAAACCCCAGATGAAGGTGCAAAATGGCTGCTTCCAGATGAAAGAAGCTCAATATTCTGCAACAACGAAAGATCCCAGGAACTTCTCCTTTTTGCAGAAGATGTCGCACGGAGTGCTGGAGGATGCAGCGCTGTTTCTTTGGAGGAAGACTGCAAACAAGCCTTGCTAGCTACAAAGGTCATGGTTGAAGAAAAAGGGTTGTGCCCGGGCCCAGGAAGGAGCAGGAGGTCGCCACTTGGAAGAGGAGACAGAGGGGGCCCTCAGCAATACAGGGAGCCCATGCTCAAGAAGGGAGCAACCACAGAAGTACTTGAACACGGATTCAAGAAAACTGAGCACAGCAGTCATCTCAACACTACAAAAGAGGGTCCCACGAAGCCGGTGGTCAACTCAGCGAGTTAAGCAATGCAGGACGGAGTGCTGGGGACCTGGGCTGTGCTGTTCACAAAGGATTCCTGCAAAAGTGCACAGAAGCCCTAGCAGCTGCAGTTCGCACAGTACACAGGATTACTGTCTCGAGAGGGGAGGCAAGGACTTATCTCCTCCAGATTTGGACAGTTGGACCACTGGACACTCTGGGTCACTTAGATCTACCACCTGTGTTCCAGGGGCCAAACTTGTCAGGATAAGAGGGGTCCCAGAGTACCGGTGAGGCGGAAGTTTGGTGCCTGCTGGAGCAGGGGGAAGATTCCGTCGACCCACAGGAGATTTCTTCTTGGCTTCCAATGCAGGGTGAAGGCAGACAGCCCCCAGAGCATGCACCACCAGGAAACAGTCGAGAAAGCCGGCAGGACTAGGTGCTACAATGTCGCTGGTAGTCTTCTTGCTACTTTGTTGCGGTTTTGCAGGCGTCCTGGAGCAGTCACCAGTCGATCCTTGGCAGAAGTTGAAGAGGAAGATGCAGAGGAACTCGGGTGAATTCTTGCAAATCGTTATCTGAGAAAAAGCCCACAGGAGAGACCCTAAATAGCCCTCAGAGGAGGATTGGCCACCCTGTCAGGTAAGCACCTATCAGGAGGGGTCTCTGACATCACCTGCTGGCACTGGCCACTCAGAGGCCTCCATTGTGCCCTCACACCCCTGGATGCGAGATGGAAGAGGTCTGGGACACACTGGAGGAGCTCTGGGCACCACCCCTGGGGTGGTGATGGACAGGGGAGTGGTCACTCCCCTTTCCTTTGTCCAGTTTCGCACCAGAGCAGGGACTGGGGGCTCCCTGAACCGGTGTAGACTGGCTTATGCAAGGAGGTGACCATCTGTGCCCTTCAAAGCATTTCCAGAGGCTGGGGGAGGCTACTCCTCCCCAGCGCTTAACACCTATTTCCAAAGGGAGAGGGTGTAACACCCTCTCTCAGAGGTAATTCTTCGTTCTGCCTTCCTGGGACTGGGCTGCCCAGACCCCAGGAGCGCAGAAGCCTGTCTGTGGGTTGGCAGCAGCGGTAGCTGCAGAGAAAACCCCAGAGAGCTGGTTTGCCAGTACCCGGGTTCCATAGTGGAGCCCCGGGGATGCATGGGATAGGCACCCCTATACCAGATTTGGCATTGGGAGACAATTCCATGATCTTAGACATGTTACATGGCCATATTCAGAGTTACCATTGTGAAGCTACATATAGGTATTGGCCTATATGTAGTGCACATGTGTAATAGTGTCCCCACACTCACAAAGTCCGGAGAAATTGCACTGAACTATGTGGGGGCAGCTTGGCTAGTGCCAGGGTGCCCTCACACTTAGTAACTTTGCACCTAATATTCACTAAGTGAGGGCTAGACATATAGGTGACTTATAAGGTTACTTAAGTGCAGTGTAAAATGGCTATGAAATAACATGTGCGTTATTTCACTCAGGCTGCAGTGGCAGTCCTGTTTAAGATTTGAATGAGCTCCCTATGGGTGGCAAAAGAAATGCTGCAGCCCATAGGGATCTCCTGAAATCCCAATATCCTGGGTACCTAGGTACCATATACTAGGGAATTATAAGGGTGTTCCAGAGTGCCAATTAGAATTGGTAAAAATGGTCACTAGCCCATAGTGACAAATTTAAAGGCAGAGAGAGCATAAGCACTGGGATTCTGATTAGCAGAGCCTCAGTGACACAGTTAGTCACTACACAGGGACACACATTCAGGCCACAAACTATGAGCACCGGGTCCTGGCTAGCAGTAAAAATGGGGGTAACATGCCAGGCAAGATGGTACTTTCCTACACAACCCCCCCCCCCCAAACGAGGTACAATAAGGCTAACCTTGCCCAGATGAGTCTTCATTGTTTAAGTGGAAATATCTGGAGAGTCCATCTGCATTGGAGTGGGTACTCCCAGGAATATGTTCCACTGTATAGTACATTCCCTGTGGGGAGATGGACCACCTCAACAATTTAGGGTTTTCAGCTTTTATTTGTTTAAGCCATAATAGAGGTTTGTGGTCTGTCTGAACAATAAAGTGAGTACCAAACAGGTATGGCCTCAACTTTTTCAGTACCCAGACCACAGCAAAGGTCTCCCTCTCTATGGCAGACCAACACTTTTCTCTAGGGGTCAACCTCCTGCTGATAAAAGCAACAGGTTGATCCTGGCCCTCAGTGTTAAGCTGTGATAGAACTGCCCCTACCCCTAATTCAGAAGCATCAGTCTGGACTATGAATTTCTTGGAGTAACAAGGGCTTTTTAGGACAGGTGCCGAGCACATGGCCTGGTTGAGCTCATCAAAAGCCTTTTGACAGCTAGCTGTCCACAGTACCTTTTTAGGCATTTTACTTGCTGGTGAGGTCATTAAGATGAGCTACAATGGAGCCCCCTCCAGGAGCAGTGGCGTAATTCCATCTTCCGGCTGAGGTGCCCCCCCCCCTTCCCCGTTCCCCTGAGGTGCCTGTGTGTTTTCGACCTGATGCCCCTGCAGTGTTCTCTCCGTATTGAGGCAGGAGTCAAGTGGGGGCTTGACCTATGAGTTTTGGCCCAGTGGCCCACGGACATTTTGAGTGGACAATGTACCGCCTTATGTACATATTATATATTTTTGTATATACTGTATTTGAAATTATTACGTATATCTGACTATTTCTAAAATATCACTGATTTGACTCTATTGCTTTTGTCCTTGCGTTCTTCCAGGGGTTTACGGGGTGTAAATGTAATGTTGATGCATGTGTTTGTGTGTATGGTGTTGTGGGTGAGGGTGGGGATGGGTGTGTTGCGTGTTGCATGTGTGTGTCACTCTCTTTTTTCTCCCCCCCGTGTACTAGGTGCAGTACTCACCGTGGTCGTCGCCGCTACCGTTCGTACTCCTGGTAGATGAGGAGGTAGACCAGCATGGGGAGGACGTGCAGCTCGGGCTCCATGGCGTCCTGGTTCTTCGTTGAGTGTCGAGAGGTGAGTGGTTCCCCTTCTGGGCACTGTTTCTGCCTTGCTTTTGATGGCGTTTGTACTGCCCCGGAAAAGCTGGCAGCTGGGCAGGTTGTGATGGGATGGGCGGTACATTGACTTTCGCCTGTCTGTTGGCGTTACCGCTGTGGTGTTTGTTGCTACCGCCGTGGCGGTCAGAGTGTTAAAGTGGCTGTATGTGTTGGCGGTTTCCGCCGTGGTCGTGATCTCATTTTTTTACCGCCGGCCTGTTGGCAGTATTACTGCCGCTTTAACACCGACCGCCAGGGTTGTAATGAGGGCCATAGAGTTTTTGTTTTACCACTCTTCCTTTTTGAGTTGGGATTGCCTGTACAGTCAAGGTAGTCCTCCCGGGTATATCTGAAAATATAGCAGAAAGGGCTGTAAAACCTTCTTCAGCTCCTCTTTTCGTTGAGCAGTGAGGCCGTCATTCACAAGAAGCTGCTTAAGGGTGGTATGGAGACTTCTACCAGGATCAGTGAGGCATGCAGACTGATGGAGAGGACCCAACCATTTTTTTTAG
Source organism: Pleurodeles waltl (assembly GCF_031143425.1). NCBI lineage: Eukaryota > Metazoa > Chordata > Amphibia > Caudata > Salamandridae > Pleurodeles > Pleurodeles waltl. The sequence goes on along the minus strand of NC_090440.1, from coordinate 1,780,034,947 downwards.
AAGGTTCACATGAAAGGTTTGCTCTTTATGATGACCCAATATCAGTTTAGAGGCACTGTTTCCTGTTATTTCCAGTATCTTGAAGGGACCTTTCCATTCAGACCTAAATTTGGTTCCTGATGTGGGTAGCAACACGAGAACCCACTCGCATGCTTGATAAAGCCTCAATTTCTTTCCTTTATCATAGATTTGCTTTTGTCTCTTTTGACTCTTCTCAATTTTTATGGGCTAATTAGTTAAATTTCCTTATACAGGTCCTTACTTGTTGAGTGTAGTCTAATAGGTTGCCTGCTTCCTGTTCTGTGTCCTTCTCCCATGTCTCTCAAGTGACTTCCAAGAAGGTTTAAGGACTCTGTCCGTACAACAACTAAAGGGAGAACAACCTAGACTACCCTGTACTTGACCCCTCAAAACAAAAAGGGGTAAGGGAAGCATCTGATGTCAATTCTTCCCATCACCAAACATGATCTTTAATAGAAGCTTAAGAGAACCATTGTAAAGTTCTACTGGGCCATCCGTTTGAGGATGATAGACAAATGTCTTGATGTGTTGAATGTCTAATTATTTGCATATTAGTGACATTAGTTTCTAAGCTTGATGAGTATTTCTTGTGGAAAGCCTACTTGGGAGAATACTTCAATAAGATGTTGCGCAATAGTTTTAGTATCTGGCCTATGTATGGAAAAAGCCTCAGGATATCAAGTGGCAGAATTGACCAGGACAAGATCTTGTTAGTGTCCTTTGGATGACTTGGGAAGGAGGCGATAATATCCATTCCGACTCTTTCAAAGAGAGTTCCTACAATGGGTAGGAGTTGTAATGGGGCCTTTGGGGGTCTATAAGGATTCTCTTGCTGACAAATTTTATATTCTTTACAATATTTTTTATGTGTGCAAAATACCAGGCCAATAGAAATTTCAAAGAACTTCTCTAATGGTTTTCTTAACTCCTGAATAGCCCACTAGTAAGTGTGTATGTGCATAAAACATCTGGTCCTGAAATTCTTTAGAAACAAGTAATTTGGGGGGAATCAGTGGGTCCCGCTACCCAATATAATAGTCCCTTTTTGATCAGGACATGTGGATATAGGTCAGTTCGGTATTGTTTAGCCCTTTGCCTTGTAAGTTGTAAAAGGCTATCATTGAATTGAGTAGCATGAAAATTACGATTGGGCATCCAGGGTTCTGGGGTCAATAATACATCTTTAGGTAGCAGTGATTTTGTTTCTGTATTTTCTTCCTTATCATCTCTCTGACTTAAGACAGTCTTTTGGAATAGTTCCAGAAAACGGGAATTATCAGTCCCCAGTATAATGTCTTCGGGGAAACACTGAAGCACACCTACCTCAACTTCTACATCTTGGCAGCCTGTTGTGGTTATAAACAGACAGGCCACTGAATAGGTTTTTACATTCCCTTGTACACACCTAATATTATCAAATGTGTGCAAAATGATCTGTGAAGGAAGTATTAAATCACTTTGGACCACTGACTGTTTACATCCTGAATCTAGTAGAGCAATAGTCCATTTATGTATAATTTGTAAATTTACAAAAAAAGCAAGGGCCAAAGTCCTGAGTATAATAAATAGAACTCAGGGCTGAATTAATTTCCATTTTCTTATTTTTTGTTTTTTGTTTTTACAAAACCGGGCTATATGGCCCCATTCTCCACATTCGAAGCATTGTGGTCCTACAGTAGTGGAAGACTGTGGTATTCTTTTCATGCCATTTGAGGATTTGAAAGCCTTTCTCTCATCAGGTTTTTTCCCTTGTTTCATTGTGGTTCTAGACCCTTTCTCTACGTCAATGGAGTGGACCCTAGGCATGAAGGTTGTTGCCATCTCTAAAACATGGTCTGTACTGAGTTCAGAATGTTGGCGTTACCACCTTTGCGTCGGATATGGCAAGGCTTCTCAGAATTGTTCCAGAGACATTTTGTCCATAATCTCCTCCTTACTGCTTTCCTGGGTTTTTAATTATTTATCCGCAGCAGTCTTAATTTTGAAATAGAGGACTTTAGGAGAATCTCCATGCTTTCCTTTCGATGGTTGAAACCTTAACTGATAAGATTTTTCATCCAACCCTACTCTATCTATTATGGCGCTTTTGACTTGTTTATATGTGGCTTCTCCCCAAGGATTATCGGTTTGATAGGCAGCCTGGGCTTCACCTGACAGCAAGGGTGCTAAATAAAAGGGCCAGCATTCCAGAAGCCTTGCACCAGCCCTAGCACCAAAATTCAACAAAAAAGAATCCAGATCCTCTCCGGGCACTAAATTTTGCAGCGTCACCATAGGTTCTTTTGTTGAGGCTCCCCAAGCCAGAAGTCACTTGCAATTGTTCCTGGGACAAGTTTCTACGATGCTAGGCTTGAGTCTTTAAGTCATCCTGAAATATTTCCTAATCAACTTTAGCTGATGACATTTGGTGTTCCATAGCCCATTGTAGTTTGCGCTGTCTCTGTACTAAGCTTTGAATCAGAGCATCCTTTTTGTCTCAATGGTGAGTTGCCTGTATTCTCCACCATATGTCATTGGTTGCAAGAAAATAAATGACTTAAATCATTAGGTTTGATATGGATATTTTGATTCTTCTTCAAAAGGAGTTTACTGAAGGCTTCTTTAGGAGTTAATGTTTTTTCTCTTCTTTACATCTTCCAGGACCTCTGGAACTCTAATCTGCTGACACTCTGGCTCAGCCATGCTCCTCCAGGAGCATGGCAGAAGGGGAAACTCCGTCGACGTCCGCTCGGTGTCTAGGGTCCTTCCCTTAGAAGATCCTCTACTTTGGCGCATTGGGCCTTCTCCAGGTCTCGCCCAGGCAACTTCTGAATTTCCAGTTCCTCCACTCCATTGTTCAGGCTCTTCTCCTCGGTCTGTTTTCTGATATGAAGAAACATACTCTCCTTCCATTTCCTTCCAGATTCCGCATGTCTCCTCCTGGAACTCCACCTCTTGTCTGTCAGTCCTGCGCAGGCTCACAGGTGCTTTTGTCCATTCCTGCCCTGCCTGGCTTCCAGTTAGTCTGCACTGCAACATAAGAAGGGTGTCATTTTCAGTCCCACGGAAAGGAATTAGGGGGTCATTCTGAGTTTGGCGGTAACTGAACCACCACGCCGGCGGTGGTCTTTTGACCACCGCCAGGGTGGTGGTGCAGACTGCCGTATAACGAGTAAGGTTGTGAACCCAATGCAACACAGACAACTCACTGCCAGCACCGCCACCGGCGATGAGCAGCAAACAGCAGCGGAAGCCAACTTCATGCAGGCGGAAGCCAATGTCCCACCCACCATATTCCGAGTCACCACAACGCCAGGATATCCGGTGCGGCCTGGCTGCCACGCAAAAATCTGGTGGAAACAGAAAGTACAAAAGGAGGCACAGACCTCCAGGCACAGAGTCGTCTCTGCGGCCGCCATGGCAGACGAACTGCTAGTCTTCCCAGCATTGTATCTCGCCATACACCTTCAGGGCCACCGACAACGACGAAGACAACAACCGTAAGTACGCCTAGCACAGAGTGGAGGAAATGGCAGTGATATAATCCCACACATGAAACACATTCCTCGCACAGACAGATAAGGCCACACACAGGCACACAAAATATACGTCAATGCGAGAACCCAGTACACACACAAAGCCAAGCTTATACGTGCCAAACATACAGCACAACGCATACCAATACCACCAACACACCCCATAATGACAACCAGACCACAAACACCTCAGCGCAGGCACAGACAGGCATGTTGTGCGACACCACATACACACACACCATAAACTCTATGTAGCAATGACACATAATCAATAGCTGGGAACACACATCCAAACAATGATACAGGTGACACAACACGTACAACCAACAATCAAGCAAATCCACACATGCAGCACCATACACACAGATACACACAACACCCCATACAATCACACAAGCAAGCAGTCACACACATCACAACATCCCCATGGCCCAAACCATCTTCCCAGTGCATGCAACAACACAGACACAATCCATACACAGACCTCACACACCTTTGCACACAGATGTCACACCACCATGTAGAAGGAAACCAGGACACACATTTCAGCTTGACAACCACAGCAATGTGGGCAGTTGCATTCAACAACAAAATAATTAAATAAACTATGTATAAAATGTGCCAATGGCAAGTCCAATGTGCAGAAATGCAGGACACATTGTCCATGAATCATGGGCCCAACCTGACTCCTGAAAGCAAATAGGCCTCCACGTCACTGGGGCATCAATGGGACAGGCAGGCACCTCAGGGGTGTGGGGTGGTGGGAGAGGCTGGGATGTGGAAGGGGCACGTTTTGGTTTGGGCTTAAGAGGGGTGACTTTGGCACTGGGAGGGGTGGATTTCTTGCTGGGTGGAGGAGCAGGAGAAACACCAGAGTGGGCACCCGGGGAATGGGAGGTGGAAGGGCCTGAGAGGGGCAGGGGGACACAGCATTTACAGGGAAAATGGGGGGGAGAGGAATAGGGAAGATGTCAAGGGTGGCAAGGAAAACTTTCTTAGGTACACAGGGGCGATCACATGATTGAGGGTTGGGAGTGGAGGTAATGGAAGAGTTTGTCTGACGTGTCAGTGTGCTGTATAGGGATGCTGGTGTGTGCAATGTCTGTATGTTTGTGGTGGCTGTTTGTGGTGGCTGAATGTTGGCAGGGTGAGTGTGTGCATGTGCATTCATTGGGAGGAGGGGGGCAGAGATCCAAAAGTGAGGTGGCTGTGCTGCAGGTAGCTGAAACAGTAGTTGTGGTGAGTGCGAATGTGGTGTGTGGGGTTTGTGTCTGTGAATCTGCTGTTGTGATGATTGACGGTATGACAGGAATGGTAGTAGGACCAGTGTGTGATGATGCAGTGCTGGCAGGTGTGAGTGGAGATGTGACTGCAAGGGAGGAGGTTGTGGGGGAAGTGTCTGTTGTTATGTCTGCAGATGTGTGTTGTGTGTGTGCATGCCTATGGGAACGTTTGTGATGCCTATGACCGTCTTTGCGCACCTTGTCTGTTGTAGTGGGTGTATGCTGGTATGTAGGTGTGCTTTGGATGGGTGTAGGTTGTGGATTGGGAACAGGTAGCTGGAGGCGGGATGGAAGATGAAGGGACACTGGCTGCAGTCAATGAGGAGACCAGAGCCTGAAACGATCTCTGTAGGCCAGAAAAGGCACTGTGAATGCCTTCCAGGAACGCATTGCATTCCGGGATGCCAGTCCCTGGATGGCATTCATGATTGTTGTCTGCCCCACAGAGGTGGACCTCAGGAGATCAATATCCTCCTCATTTAGGGCAGCAGGGCTGACTAGGGCAGGGGCCGAGGTGCCTGCAGCGAAGGAGACGCCCACCATCCTGGGTGATCGGGCACAGGCAACTGGGTGGGGTGCTACAGGGAGGGCGGTGCTGGTAAGGGGAGTGGCAGACAAGGATGGTGCTGGGCCACCACCAGGGTGCCGCCATCAGAGGAGGAATCTGAATCAGATGTGTTGGCAGCTCCAGTCTCCCACATGGTGCTCCCTTCACCCTCCGTCCCACTGGTCCCCTCGGCTTCACTGGTGTTGCCTCCTGGGTCGAGTGGGCTGCTGCATCCCCACTTGCCGGTGCCCTTCCTCCTTTGCCAGATGATGCTAATGCACACACGGACAGAGGTGGAGAGAGGAGGGTGGAAGGAACAGAAAGGGAGGAAATGATGTTAACCCACACATCCACTTCACAGACAAATAATGCAGATTACAGCCCCTGCCAGGGAAACAAGAGACCATTTAGCAATCATTTACTATTGGGTCATGCAAGGGATACCCAAACTCACCTCATCCCTGCAGCCGGACCACCTGAATGAAGACCACTACATGGCTATCAACTGCATGAATGACATCCAACAAACCAGCCCAGGACCATACCCATCCACATGTCATCCATTATGGGATAATACAAATCTGAGCACAGAGTTACTGGGAACACTAACTAACTGACAGAAATGTGTGGGGTACATGTGCTACAGAGGTCCATTGATGTAGCAAGTCAGACAATTGCAATGTTCATGTAGCATGCCTGTCATTACCCACATACAGTGCCTAAATGACCACCTTGTACTACAACAGTACACGCAGAGTTGGAAGATGCAGCCAGTGGCATCATTGCATACACGAGCGACCTTTACCTACAGGTGAACGTGTGTCACAGTATCACCACTTCTTCTGCTGCATGGCTCAACTTAGCTAGCGTCACACAATCCTACATGATGGGTGTGACAACCAGAACTGTGCATTCCCTAAATCACATCTGAGGATGTCAATTCCTAATCCAGTGAGAGTCACAGTACAGAACCATGCAGTAGTCACCTGACAGTCAACCTTTACCCCCTTGTGGCTGCTGTGCTTCCTTCAAGCACCCATCCAACTCTGGGTACGCCACCACCAGTATGCGGGCCTCCCACGTTGGGAGACCATCCCCAACTGGGCCTCTGTGGTTTTATGGGCCCAGCGCCTCAGGTCCTCCCATCGCTTCCTGCAGTGGGTGCTCCACCAGCTATTGACCCCCAGGGTCTGCACTTCTTTGGCGATGGCTCTCCATAACCCTTTTTTCTGGTGGGTGCTGACCTGCATGGGAAACATTCAGGGGGGAACATGATGTTAATTACAACAATACAGCAGTAACCTTTGGCGACACACAACAAACAGGGACCATGCACACTGCAAATATCCTACACATATCCTGTGCATGCTAAACACATGATCAGTCATGACATGTCAATGTGTACACACATACATCGTCATACACCACCGACATGTGGGCCAAAGTACGTTGTACTGATGTGCCCTGGAGCACCGTACAACTGCCCATACAGGGGTAGGACCCCTTCCACCAGTTTCTCCAGTTCCTCCGTAGTGAAGGCTGGGGCCCTATCCCCTGTAGTGTGTGCCATCGTAGCTCCAAGTGACAGGACACAACAGCACACAAACTGGAGGTCTGACTTGCCTGAAAGCGAGGAGTTAAGTGAGCTGGCCCACACAAAATGGCGGTTATGACCGCAGCGGTCATGACCGTCACCGCTGGCAGTGATCATCATTGGACCCGGTCTCCCATAGATGTTAATGTAAACCAATGGGGAGTTGAACAGCGGTTCAGACCGCCTTCCACCATGACGACTTCCACCGGCAGAATGAGGTCACTTCCAGTTGTACAATGCATGCAGGACAGGCGGATGCCATATTAGTCTGTGACATTACTGTCCTCGGTGTACACTGAGTAATTACCTTCATGTCATCACTAATAGATACATCAAGTCACACATTGTGGATAATGACACAAGTAGTGATTGTCTGGTGAGATCACCACATTTGTCACTACAGTTGTCACCATATATGACCAGTATAGTGGAGCATATGGAAGGTGTACATGTACATGTCCTGTATGTGTCTATTGCCACAGGGATCATGTGCCATCGTCTGGTTAGGAATGGAGGTAATGTGTCTTCCCACAACATGACAGCCAACTTGCATTATTTACACTTCGTGACTGTCGTCAGTCATACTTGGTGCCCTACATTGTGAGTGGTTCCCAGATTGTTGTTTGTGTCACAATAGAGTGATGAGGAAAGCACCAGTTTACTGGCCACTCGTAGCTCTTGATACCACGGAAGAGCACCACATCATCATCACCTGTCGACTGAACCGTTCTTGCATCAGGGAATTGGTTTCCCAGTTGAAGCCAGACCTCCTGCCAGGTTTGAGAAATCCACATGCCATTCCTCCAACAGTCCAGGTGTTGTCAGTCCTGAATTTTCTGGTGAGTGGCTCTTTTCAGGTTACAGTGGGACATGTAATTGGGGCAATTGATGGGACTCACATTCCCTTGGTACCTCCGAGGACCAATGAACAGGTCTACAGAAACAGGATGAGTACATGTTCGCTCAGTTTACAAGTGGTGAGTACATAACACAAGTGAAAGCAAAATTCCCAGGATCAGTACATGATTCCTATGTCCTGAGGAACAGCAGTGTCCCTGCAATGATGTCACAGCTACAGGGAGGAAGGGCCTGGCTCATAGGTATGTGTACTGCCCTCCATGTCTGACGTTTGTATCCCTCATAACGCAGTCAGCACTCTGCCTAGCATTGTTACCTACGGTCATGTTCCCTTTTCCACACAGGTGACTCCAGATACCCCAATCTGCCCTGGCTCCTGAGACATCCAACTACAGGAGGGGAGAACGTGTATAATGAAGCACATGGCCAGACAAGACGAGTGATTGAGCTTTTGGCCTCTTGAAAGCTAGATTTTGTTGCTTTCATGTGTCTGGTGGTGGCCTACAGTACCGACCAGGGAAAGTCTGCAAGATCATTGTTGCATGCTGCATGCCCCATAATCTGACCCTCAGAAGGCACATTCCACTGTTGGAGGAGGGGGACATTGATGCTGGAGCAGTGTTTGAGGCCGGTGACTCTGATGCTGAGGGGGAGGCAGACGAGGATGCGGCACACGACAACAGGACTAACTTGATTCATCAATACTTTCAATGATGTACAGGTATGTGTGAATTGTATGTCATCTGCACATGGAAGATGTAGTGCTGAAGTCAGCCACTAGCCAGTATTTGCATGCATCAAGGTGTGTGGGGACTACAGCCCTCCATCTTGGTTTCCGACCTTGAAGGGTAGTAGACTTACCATGAGGGGTAGTAGTAATGCACTGCTGCTAAGTACATGTGTGGAATGCTGGTGCCACTGCGGTACAGCCTTATTGTTGTACCAAAGGTTTAGGGTCCTCAGTCTGCCTGTCTGGGGATATGTTAGGGGGAATTACAAGTCTTGTCCTGCTGTGTAGGCATGTCATGCTGCATTGTCAGCTGCTGTGTGGCAAGTACCTGTTCCTGACTACTCAGAGAGGATGTTACCTATGTTACAACTTTCCTGTCCCACACATGTGTGACTGCCTGTGCAGACCCTTACATATGTGGTATCATAGCTGCTGGGCTTGTCATACTGGGTATGTGTTCAGATGTTGTGGATGTATGTATTGCTTCCATGCCTTACAACACAACTTTGTGCCTGATTGCATGTCATTTTCCCTCTCCAGGTCACATCTCTGTCTGCAAGCTGATTTCTATATTCTCTGTTGCCATTGTTGACACTGGAAATCATTACAAGTTGGATTTACTTACACACATACCTGGGTGTCCCACTACATCTGTCACTTCAACATTGTTGTGGTGCTGACATGTGTATATATTTGCTGCTTGAAAACAGGATTGCCACTACATACAATGAAGAGATGTGCACCATGACTTGTGTGAATTTGTGTTTATTGAGTGCATGACATCACAGTCCAGAGGAGTGGGGTATTGGTGTGGTGCTGATCAGAGTGGTGGTACAGCTGCTTGTCTCACAGGTCCTGTATCCATTTACCCGGTATGCTGTGTACTTGATATTGGACAACCAACAGGGTGTAACAGTGGCACACAAAGGTGACAGTTCAGAAGAAGAATCACTTCCTGGTGGGGGGATTGGTCTTGGCCCGAGGTCCTGCAGGATGTCTGGATGGGTGGCCTCTTTTGTGGGGGGTTCCTCAGCTGCAGGGGTAGGGGTGCTGGTGGCCTGTGGATCCTCCTGCTGTGCCTCAATTCCAGTAGCAGGTGCTGATGTTGTTGCCAGTGGTGTTGCCTGACTACTGGATGTGACCTGCTGTTGGGTTGAGGATGTCCGCAGGATGTTGTTCAGTTCCTTGAACTCTCCTAATATGGAGACCATGGTGGCATTGAGTGCCTGCCACTGCTGCATGGCCTCCTGGTGGTATTCCCCCTACAGCCTTTGTGTATCCTGCAAGGTGATGTGTATCTGGCCCATCTTGTCCTGGGTTTGCTGGTAGGCTGCCAAGACTCTTGATACGGCCTCCAGGCCAGTCATGTCCTGAACCAGCCCGTCCTTTGGCCCACAATTGCCCTCACACTGGCCCTTGCCCCCTGTGCCTGTGCCCTTGGTGCAGGGTGCCCCCTCCCACTGAGACCAGGACCGTCATTGTCTTGAGTTTGCACCATTGACTCCTGCCCCTGTCCTGTTGGGTACACTTTTATTGATGTGACCTTGTGACACAGGTATGGAAAGGTGGGCTCTGCTGTACATTGGCTGCCACAGGAAAGGTGGTTTCAGTTGTGGGCAGGGTGATGCTGGTGGTGGTGGACTGACCACTCATGCCTGATGGGCCAGGTTCGTCGTCCATATCCACACTCCCAGGGGAGTCCTCCCCTATTGGACCTGCTTCCAGGCCTGGGCTTTCTGTCACTGGGCTTCTCTGCTGTGTGGCAGTACATGGGAGACCTGTGTAATGAAGGGTATTGTGTCAGATGATGATATTATGACAGTGACACACATGGTTGTATGCCATCATTGACTGGATTTGCAGGGCAGTACTGGCATTGACAGTTAGCAGTCCACTGCTTGTGTTCCCATCTGTAGATTGTTACAATGGGCCTATTCTGGAGGATAGTTCATGTTTGCCTTGCTACTGTCATTGCTACTGATGTGCATTCCTAATACTTATTGGTGTTGGGGAGTGACATGGTTTAAGGTGCAATTGCAGTGATGTGGATGTAGCAGGCATGCAAGGGTAGGGAGTGTTGCATTGTGGTATATGTGGTACTTATTGCAGTGTGGGGTATCCATGCACTAGGTGGGCCTGTGAGGAATGGTGTCAGTAGGATGCTGTGGAATGTAAGGGTCGATTTTGGGCTCATGGTGGGTTTGTGCACGTTAGAGTGGTGTGAGGGGGTGAAGAGGGTACATGCTGGCCGGGGAGTACAGTAGTCTTACCAGTGTCCAGTCCAGTAGGTATTCCCGTAAACCCTTCTGGATGTGGTATGGCCAAGACCTTCTCCTCCCATAGTTACATTTCTGTGGAGTCCGGTGGGGGCCCACCACCTGTCCTCATACGGCAATGTGGTGCCTGGAAGCCATGGCCCATACCTTCCCCCTAAGGTCGTTCCACCTCTTCCTAATGTCCTCCCTTGTGCGTGGATGGTTCCCCACTGCATTCACCCTGATGACTATCATCTGCTATAGGTCGTTCTTCCAGGCTAAGGATGTCTGCTGGACCTGTGCTTCAAACACTGTGTAGTGGTGTGTGTGTGTGCTCTGTGGTGTTTGTGTGCAGTGGTGTGTTGTGTGATGCATGTTCAGTGTGATGGTGCCTGTGGTATCTAGGTGTGGTGCCTCCTTTCAGTGTGCTCTTGCCTCGCTCTGTCAGAGTTTCTGGTTGCAAAGGGTTCTGGGTACGTGTGGGGGGGTGTTTTGTAGTGCTGTGGACAGGTGTGTGTACGTGTCTCAGGTGTTGGGTAATGGTATTGTCCAATGTGGTGCAGTGTTCTGGTGGTGGTGCCTTTTTCCCCCTCAGCGGTTCTGACCGCCAATGGCAATCCACTGTGTTGGGTCATCGGTGCTGATTTGTAAATCGTTCTTTGGCGTGCGGGATATTCTCATCGTGACAGTGCTGGTGGTGCAGCTGCCACCTTCACGCCATTGTTTCGCCCGACGTTGTCGTTTTTTGGGTGTATTTTGGGTGGTGTTGTGTGGGTGACTCGTAATACAGAGGTCTTCACTCCGCCATCACTGGCGGTCTTTCTATGGCCTCTTGCACGGCGGTCTTCGGTGATGACTGCCAAATTCAGAATGACCACCTTAGTATGTTTTCATCTCTGCTATCCTGACAGATAAAAAAAAAATAGTGGTACAGTTAATCTCCCAAAAATATTTTGATTGGCAAAGGCAAACACAGTAACAATGTACTTTTCTAAATCAGATTGCCTATAGCACTAGTGTTGAGTTGACCTATTAACTTAAAAACCCTAAACTCTATTCAAAATTTACTAAACCTAAACTACATTTGCAACTACAAATGTATTGCAATGAATGATCTTTGCTTCTCAACCACCTTTGATTGGCCACTCAGTCTCAGTTTTCAATAACTAGAAGCATACTACACATCACTGGGAGATTGTGATTGGGACTACATAAACTACATAAGGAAAGGCACCCAGAAGAGAACGCTAACTCACTGATTTTACTTACTACTACTAGCACTATCTTAGTGACAGGACAGGGTCTCAGTCTGCATGCTTCTTAAATAATCAGCCCAAACGTGCACCGGCAAGTACAATTAAGTATCGCTGAGCACCTGGGTAGCTTAAACCGGATCACATAATATTATTATTTGTAACGTAAACTTAATGTCACAGTGTCCTTTCCTCGGGATCTGCATGTCGCTGAACAAAAAGCCCACCTTCCGGCGTCATCAACTCAGAAAGCTTTTTTAGCAGAGAGTTATGGTGAAGCCAGTCGGGGGGAAGGAAATTAGGGTAGGGAACAGAAGGGAGAGAGATCTGAAAAGGAAAGGTTAGAACAAATATGCATTTGCTCATTCATAGAAATACAACTTATAAAATAGACTCTTGACTAAATGCGTCTCCGAGATATGAGATAGAGACCCCCTTTGAAACATGGAACAAGAATAAACTACAACCTCAGAAACAAGAGATGGCAAGAGCTTTGGACTATGATTACATTCAGAATATCAATCCTGTAACTTCTCTGCATTCACAGCATAAACCTTTGATCATGACCTAGAAAATCCCAATAATTAAATATGCTTTTCACATCTTAAGCATTTCAAAGAACAATGAAAACTACGATTTGCTTATCTCCAAAAATACTTTCACATTCACAACCGAAAAGTTTTTACTCATTGAACTTGAAGCGCTTTACTTATAATACCAAGAAGCGATTTTACATGTCTTGCCTTAAAGCGCTACGCTCATTATACTAAGGGGCGCTTTTACTCAAGTGGCCTAAATCACTTTGATTGTTGCGCCAAGAACCTTTTACTCCTATGAATTAAAGTGCTTTGATTGTCGTGCCAAGAGCGATTTACACCTATGAACTGAAGCGCTGGAATTGTCGTGCCAAGAGCGCTTTACACCTGTGAACTGAAGCGCTTGAATTGCCGTGCTAAGAGCGCTTTACATCTGTGAACTGAAGCGCTTGAATTGCCATGCTAAGAGTGCTTTACATCTGTGAACTGAAGCGCTTGAATTGTCGTGCCAAGAGCGCTTAACATCTGTGAACTGAAGCGCTTGTATTGCCGTGCCAAGAGCGCTTTACATCTGTGAACTGAAGCGCTTGAATTGTCGTGCCAAGAGCGCTTTACATCTGTAAACTGAAGCGCTTGAATTGCCGTGCCAAGAGCCCTTTACATCTGTGAACTGAAACGCCTTTGATCGTTGCGCCAAGGCCGCTGTACTCTAGAAACTGAAAACGCTTTGCTCTTTATGCTAAGGGGGGCTTTACCTTTTGGAAGTAAAGACTTCCTCCAAACTTGGATTCATCAAGGCCTTACCGCTATCAGTACGACCTACTCGTTTTAGAATGCACCATGGAAACAAGGATACTTCGGTTGGATGACACTCTGCCATTCAGGAACTCTGCTATTCTCCAGAGAAACCCCAACGAGGTCTGGCTGCATCAAAGTCTCCAAAATAGTGACCAACGTGCTTGGGTGTGTCTGGGCTTTATAGGCCTGCCATACCCCAAGATGGCTGCTGCCTCTAAAAACATGGGAATTGTAGTCCCTTCATGGAATAGCACTGATGAGTGCATCTTGACCACCAATGTCGTGAACCTGCAGCTCTATGAGCTTTGCCGCAGGGCAGACGACGCTGAAGGCCACCTTTGGAACAAGAGGGTATGACAAGTGGTGCGCATAAAGCACTGCAGAGTCACGCAGTGGAGTTTCGGGCAGACCTGGACCACGCATGACCTTATTCCTGACACTTAATTTACCTCTGAGAGTCAGCACTGCTTTTTGAAAAAATAATTTAGCATTGTGCAGGGCGTAACTGCTCCCAGGCCTGCCGCCTGCTGTCAGCATAGAGGGAAGGTGGTGCTGCACAAAAAACACAAGTGCTACCACCTCTGTAAAAATGGGTCAGGGTGCACCCCTTTGCGGCGCTGACGATCGCAAGGTGTGCAGCTAGCAGCCCCACCGGTGCCACCACTCCTTTTCTCGCCCTGCCCTGCCATGGCGCTAGTTGACAAAAAGGGGAAGAAATGGAAGGAAGTACAAAAGAAAAAATAGAGACATAAAGGAAAAGCAAAAAAGTTGCAAAAACACTCAAAAAATGACGAAAACGTAAAATATACAAACACAAAGACACACACTGATACAATAAAGGAAAATGAGGGGTGAATGAATTAGATATGGTTGTGTAGGAAAGTGCCCTTGTTGGCATGGTTACCCCTCACGTTTTGCTTGATATTGATGCCAACTTGACTGAGAGTATGCTGGAATCCTGACAACCAGGCCCCAGCACCAGTGTGCTTTCCCTAAAAGTCTACCATTGTTCCCACAATTGGCACACCCCTGGCACACAGTTAAGTCCCTTGTAAAAGATACCCATGGTACCAAGAGCCAGGTGGCAAGGGAGAGTCCCCAAGGGCTGCGGCATCTATTAAACCACCCTGGGGGACCCCTCACCAAGCACATGCACACTGCCACTGTGGCTTTTGTGTGCTGGTGGGGAGAAAAAGACAAAGGCCCTCATTATGAGTCTGGTGGTCTTTGGACCGCCAGACTCACGGTGGCGGTAGGACCACCACGGTGGTGGCGGTCCGACCGCCACATTATGACTGTAGCGCAGACGCCACAGTTGGACTGCTGACACCGCCAGTTTGCTGCCAGCCGGCAGCCTGGCTGTCCCGGGCAGCAATGCCCTCTGGATTTCGAGTCCCCATACCGCCAGCCTGTTTATGATGGTTCTACCACCATGGAAAGGCTGGTGGAATGGGGGAGTTGGGGGACTCCATTCACAGCCCCATCGAGCATTCCACTGCCTGAATTGCGGACAGTGGAATGCGTCACGAGTGCTGCTGCACCTGCTGCACCGCCACATTGCCGCTGGCTCGATTACGAGCCAGCTGCAATGTAAAGGCCCTGTTCACCGCAAGAGCCGGCGTACGGAAATGCTGTTTCCATCCACCAGCCCTGCAGTGAAATCCAATTGGGCCGGTGGTATTTGGACAGCACAGGCAGTCTCTAGGCAGTATGAGTTTGGCGAGTGGCCTCCGCCGCCCGCCAAAAACTCATAATGAAGGCCAAAGTTGACTGCCTGTGGCATAGGTAAGTCTCCCCTGTAGCAGGCCTTACAGCCCTAAGGCAGGGGGCACTATATCACAGGCGAGGGAATTGCTGCGTGAGTAATATGCTCCTACAGTGTCTAAGTCCATTCTTAGACATTGTAAGTGCAGTGTGGCCATATTGATTGTATGGGCTGCAAGTTTGTCATTACAAACTCCACAGCTCTATAATGGCTTCACTGAATACTGGGAAGTTTTGTATCAAACTTCTCCGCACAATAAACCCACACTGATGCCAGTGTTGGATTTATTGAAAAATTAGATGCCCCCTGTATGTTTGCCAAACTGCTAGTGCAGGACTGACCAGCCTGTGCCAGCCGGCCACTCCCAGATGAGTTTCTGACCACATGGGGTGAGAGCCTTTGTGCTCCCTGTGGCCAGAAACAAAGCCTGCACTGGGTGGGGGTGCTTCAAACCTCCCCCCTGCAGGAAAGTAACACCTGGCAGTGACCCTCAAATGCTCAGGCCTCTTATTACAGTGCCCCAGGGCCCTCCAGCTAGTGGAGTTATTCACCCCCTGACAAAGCCCCACTTTGGGCATCAAGTCTGGAGAGAAAATTGGGGAAAGCAAGAAGGAGTGACCACCACAGCTGGGACCACTCCTAAGGTGTCCAGAGATGAGGTTGCAAAATCATCCATCTTGGTTTGGAGGACAGGAACCAATAGGGATAGGTCTGTGTCCCACTCCCTAAAGGGAGTGGACACAGGAAGGTTATAGCCACCCCCAGGGAAAGTAGCCATTGGCTACTGCCCTCTGACTGCTTAAACGCTCCTAAATCCAGGATTTAAGGGCTCCTCTGAACCTAGCTCATCAGATTCCTGGTGACCTCACAAGAAGGAAGAATAAAGAAGAAGGACTACCAAGCTGAACCCCAACAGAGAAGACTGAAGACGCAAACTGACTTGGCTCTAGTCCTACCGGCCTGTTTCCAGCTTCAAAAGCTCAAAGCGACTCATCCTGCAGCACCAGTGACCTCTGAAAAGCCTCCAGAGGACTGCCTGCATCACAGAGGACCAAGAACTCCTGTGGACAGCGGCCTTGTCCAAGGAGAAACTCCATCCAAGGACTTCAGAACCGCCCCGGATCCACGAGTTCTGCTCAATCTGCACCGAATGCCCACTGCCCGAGTCCAGGTGGACCAAATGACTAAAGCTGGTCCCCAGGCAATTCTGAGCAAGTGCCCACCCGGGGTTGACCCCTCCTGTCCAACACGACGATGCCTGCAGCCTGAATTCGGAGGACCCCCCTGACTGCGACAGAACCGGGCGAAGATATCCGTCGCCAAAAGGTACTCTGCACCCGCAGCCCCATGGCCTTGGGGAATCCGAACACCGGTGTAGCAATGTCCAGCAGGCAGCCTTCTTCCATGTCCAGCCCGTGGTTTTCCAGAACCGACCCCCTGGACCCAGCCTGCAGCATCTACGTGACCCCCGGAATATCCCTATAGGAAAGCATTGGGAGCCCAACGATGTGTTTGCACCCTGCACCTGGCCGCCCCTGCGCCACTGGTGGTCTGTGTTTGGTGTTGACCTATAAAACCCCCTGATGCTCCTAAGACCCCCTCAAGGTCTGCCCTCTGAAGATGCGGGTACTTACCTGCAAGCAGGCTTCATTCCGAGTGCTCTCAGTCTCCATAGAAGCCCATGTTAAATTTGCCTCATCTTTGACCTCTGCACCCAGACGGCCCCTTGTTTCTGGTGGTGGGTGTTTAGGGTTAACTTGAACCCCGATCAGTGGACTTTCTAACCCCCAGAGACTGGAACTGTAAGCCTTGTACTTACCTTGAAACTGTGATAACTTTTCTTCCCCCCAGGAACTGTTCCTGAAAATTGCAGTGTCAACTTTTAAAACAGATTATTGCTATGTATTCAAAAACCATATAACTTGCCAATTCTAAACAGAGTGGTATTGATACATGTGTTGGATACTTACTTGCACATGTACTTACCTGCAACTTGAATCTTGTGGTTCTAGAGATAAAAACAGAATATACTTTTGCTATCTAAAATCCATTAACCTGGAGTTAGTCATTGTGTGTACTTCCATTATTGTCTGTGTGTGTACAACAAATGCTTTACACTACCCTCTGATAAGCCTAACTGCTCGGCCACACTACCACAAAAGAGAGCATTAGTATTATCTACTTTAGCCAATGTTAAGCCTCTGGGGAACCCCTGGACTCTGTGTACACTAGATCTCAATTTGATATAGTATATATGGAGCCAGCTTCCTACAGGGTGGGATTGAAAATTTTAAGGGTGGATTAAGATAGACCCAGCACCATGCAGAGAGAGAAACAGAAGAAACCAAAATGGCCGTGCACATGCAAATCGCCTGGTGCTGTTCATGCGCGGTTTTCAGAGTGAGGACGTGCATCGTGCTCTTGAATGTTAACAACATAGCGCGAAAGGTGCGTCAAGCAATTCTGCCCACTGACGGAGTTACCCGGAATCCGGCATAGCAGAACTCCGCGAGCTCCACCCATGCCTAGACTTAATATCCTTTTGCTAAAATTACTAACTTCTTTTTGGTGTGTTTAGTTTTTCAGTGCAAATTCTGCTTTTAGTTGTATTTGCAATGAGCATGAAAGTGCTGGAAATAAATAAGCATATTCACAAACTACATTTTGTGGTATTTTTAGTAGTACTCCAATAGCACTACTAACGTACTACAAAATGCTAATCTTAATCTCCACCTACACCTCTTCTAGAGAGGCGCCAGAGGGAGTGGCTGGAAAAAGGGACAAACTTAGTACTAAATGGAAGGGGTATAGGAAGGAGTAAAGAAAGATTTAGGGGGTTTATGAAGGTGTTTAGGCAGGGAGACTCTTTGAGATCCCCATTTGCTAAAGTACAGGGAAAAGTAAAAAAGGTGATTAAAATTTTAAAAAGTTAATAACATCTTTTTATGGCAAATATTAATGTACATTATTTTATACTTTTATTTTAATTGTAAAAAACATAGAAAATGCTACAATACTATCAACTTAATTTTAAATGTAATCTTTAATTTCAGTAAATTCAATTAAAACTATTTTTCTGAAATTTAATTTAAAAATACAATTTTTACTATACATTATGAATAGAATTAATTTAAAGTAATTAAAATATATTTTATTAAAATGTAATGTGTTAATTTTGAAGTAAAAACTGTTGTGTTATATTTAAACAATAAATGTGCTTTATTTTTATATTTTCCAAACATTAAATTATATGTCTATATATTTTTAATTATTTTAAATATTTGAATTTAAATTAACATTATTTCCTATGGTCCTATGGGTTTTTATTTTAAATCCCTACCTCCATTATTTTCTATGAGAGAATGTTGCAGTATCAGTGGTTTGCCCATTGGCGGTGCTGGACTTTCTACCATTTCTTTTTGGCAGTAGTAATTTACATACATAAATGGGACTCTGAAGTCAATACTTTCGAGTAAATTTACACTCAGGTTTTAGGAATGGCTAAAAGTAGTTAAGTTACCCAAAAAGATGTAAGAGTAAATTATCCACGTAAATAACTCTCAAGTTCAAGTCATCGTTGTCAACAATCCTATAAGGCTTTGAGTGATTTCTGGGAAGATTGATGGTGTGGTGATGTGTTATAAGGAATAAAATACCCCTGCTACACAGTAAAAGGATTTTGTATGTTACTTTGAAGTTCAAGGACCTTATATAGGAAGTCAGACTTTGGCTTTTTTTGCTTTGCATGGTCATGGAACTCCTCAGTGACTTGCAATATTCATGTAATGTATGGCAGGTTGAAATGTATCCCATTTATAAATTGGGAGCTTGGGTTTGCCAACTATGGGGGTCATTCCAACCCTGGCGGTCAATGACCGCCGGGTTGGAGGACCGCGGGAGCACCGCCGACAGGCCGGCGGTGCTCCCAAGGGCATTCCGACCGCGGCGGTAAAGCCGCGGTCGGACCGGCAACACTGGCGGTCTCCCGCCAGTGTACCGCCGCCCTTTGGAATCCTCCAAGGCGCCGCCGAGGGGATTCCGACCCCCCCTACCGCCATCCAGTTCCCGGCGGTCCGCCCGCTGGGAACCGGATGGCGGTAGGGGGGGTCGCGGGGCCCCTGGGGGCCCCTGCAGTGCCCATGCCACTGGCATGGGCACTGCAGGGGCCCCCTTAAGAGGGCCTCTACAAGTATTTCACTGTCTGCTTGGCAGACAGTGAAATACGCGACGGGTGCAACAGCACCCGTCGCACCTTCCCACTCCGCCGGCTCGATTACGAGCCGGCATCCTCGTGGGAAGGGAGTTTTTCCCTGGGCTGGCGGGCGGTCTTTTGGCGACCGCCCGCCAGCCCAGGGAAAAACTTAGAATACCCTCCGCAGTCTTTCGACCGCGGAGCGGTATTTCGGAGGGGGGAAGTCTGGCGGGCGGCCTCCGCCGCCCCCCTGACCTGGAATGACCCCCTATGTGTTTTATGAATGTGCTGTTTATTAAAGAGTATGTTTTAACATAAAGGTCATCTTAACATAAGATTGAAGGATCATGTGCCAAATCTTTACCAGCAGATGAGTACCAATTAACGTACCTTTTGCAAAGGCCAATAAAAACTCAAACTGGTGAAAATATATATCAGTTAAACATCAGCATCACATGCCATGCACTGAAACAATGCAGAACATTCAAAATCACAAAGATAAAAATTTAAATTTCTGGTTATATCTCAGAAAGGTAAAAGAAACACAATGGTGGCTCCCTTAGAGAAGAGTGATCAATGGTGGGGAAAAGCTACGAGTGTAAATAAAGGTTAAGCTTGTTTTTTCTCCCTGAATAAGTATTCTTCTTCCATTGGTAAAAACAAAGCATGTGATAACTCTGTTATTCCACAATTTTGAAAATATTTACCTGTGCAATATTTCTGATGGTAATGACGCACACATTTTGCTTGTCATTATGTGATTTTATTTGACGCAAATGTAGTTAAACAGTATTACATACAGGATTATGTCACTAAACTAACAATGCACACAAATGCTAATATGTGCAGAAATCAGGTTTCACACTTATTTACCATGTGCACAGCACTCAAAATAAGCCCCAGTGAGTAAGATGGCTGACAAATGACATGGGGCCAGATGCACTGCGCATTTTACCAGATGCCAACGGCACATCAGGGCGTTGGCGACTGGTAAAATGTTTTTTACTTGTACCAAAGGCAAAATGCAAGTCAGTAACTTGTTACCGACTCGCATTTTGCTTTTGAAATTTGGTATTACAAAGGGGCGTTTAAAGATCGGCCCTTCGTAATAGCGGGTCGCACTGGTATGTATGAATGTTTTACAACGGGGAATGCGGTCGCAAAACAGTCATACTTTACTGACTCCTTGAGGGAGGCATCAACCCATTCGCAAATTGGAATGGGTAGCCAAAGGACCCCTTCCTCCTCTATGAAAGGGGGCACCAACAATTTTTCAGAGCAGGCAGTGGTCTCAGGGACCACTGCCAACTCTAAAAAAGAAAAGAAAACTTTTCATTTTTGAAATGCAGCTCGTTTTCCTTCCTCCTGGGGAGTGCAAAGCCACAGTCTCTCAAGTCTCTACAGTGGGTGGGTTGCCCACTGTTCACTCCTGGGGAGTGCAAAGCCACAGTCTCTCAAATCTTTCCAGTGGGTGGTTTGCCCACTGCTGCATCCTGGGGAGTGCAAAGCCACAGTCTCTCAAGTGGATAACATTCTCCACTGGTTTCTGGAGGGGGCCTTGTGCCCAGAGTGCTTCATCCTGCCAAGGACTGAGGTAGTGGATGTATCTCTCCACTGCTTCTGGAGGTGGCCTTGTGCCCAGAGTGCTTCATCCTGCCCGTGGCGGAATCAGTAGCGTCGGAATCATTGGCGCTCACTGGCCTGTGGTGCTGCTTGCGGCAGTGTCCTGGGCAGCGGTTCAGCTGGTGGCGGTCTTGTCCTGGCCTGCGGTGCTGCTGGCGGTGGTGTCCTGGGCAGTGGTTCAGCAGGGGGCGGTCTTGTCCTGGCTTGCGGTGCTGCTGGTGGGGGTGTCCTGGGCAGCGGGGCTACTGGCGGTCGTCTCCTGGGAAGCGGGGCTGCTGCTGGCGGTCCTGTCTTTGGCAGTGGGGCTGCTGGCGGTCGCCTCCTGGGCAGGCGGACTGCTGCTGGCGGTCCTGTCTTTGGCAGCGGGGCTGCTGCTGGCGGTCCTGTCTTTGGCAGCAGGGCTGCTGGCGGTCGCCTCCTGGGCAGCGGGGCTGCTGCTGGCGGTCCTGTCTTTGGCAGCGGGGCTGCTGGCGGTCGTCTCCTGGGCAGCGGGGCTGCTGCTGGCGGTCTTCCCCTGGCCAGCGGGGCTGCTGCTGGCGGTCCTGTCTTTGGCAGCGGGGCTGCTGGCGGTCATCTCCTGGGCAGCGGGGCTGCTGCTGCTGGTCTTCCCCTGGGCAGTGGGGCTGCTGTGGGTCTTGTCCGCCGTGCTGATCTTCCCAGACTTGACGGTTTTACTGTGCCCCTTCCCCCCCTTGGATGGTGTCGCAGCTGTCTCCACACTCCCATCTGGACCCCTGGGAGCGGCTTTGGTGGCTGAATTCTTTCCCCTCTCCCGCCGGGCACTGGCCAACTTTTGATGCTTGACAGATGGGGGACTGTCCGTGCTGTGGCTCCTTGCCACACTGGCTGCCCTGCTGCATGGTACACTCCATAATCCGGTGACTACTGGCACCACTGGTCCCGCCGATGTTGTGGCTGAGGTGCTAGGTTGGGACCTGGAGAGTCGGGCCCTAGGAGACTGAAGGGGTGGGGGAGGTGAGGGAAAGAGGTCAAGGTTGGACAGGAAAGGTTTCTTAGGAACACTGGGACGGGTAGATGGAGGGGGTTTGGGAGTGGAGGAAGAGTTAGTGGTTGTAGGAGGTGTACGTTTGGTGACTGGGTGAAGGTGCATGGGCTGGAGGCTGTCGTGAGGTGGATGGCTGTTGGGTGGGTGTGTGGCTGCGTTTGTGTACCTTGGGAGGTGGCCTCACAGACACACTGGGAGAGGACACAGGCGATGTGTGAATGGTAGTGGGGGTGGTGACTGCACGTGAGCGGGGTGTGGTGGTGTGTGTGCTGGTGATGGACGTAGTGGCTGAGGATGTAGTGCATGCAGGTGTGAGTGGAGACGAGACAGGGAGGGAGGAGGGAGACGAGGAGGAGGGGGACACAGTGGAGGCAGTGGATGTTTGTGTGTTGCATGTGTGTGATGCTTGCGTGAGTGCCTGTGGGATGTGTGGTGCTTATGTTTGCCAGAGCTTCCCTTGTGTGTTGAGGTGTGTGCATGCTGGTCTGATGGTGTGTTTGGGATAGGCTGAGGTACAGGGGTGTGGGTCTGGGTGGAGGAAGTTGGAGGGGGGAGGCTAGAGAGAGGGACAATGGCTGCCATCAATGCTGAGGCCAGAGTCTGAAAAGCTCACTGAAGGGCTGCCTGACCAGAGTGAATGGCCTCCAGGTATGATTTGGTTTGTTGCAACTGCCTCTCTACACCCTGGATGGCATTCAAAATGGTAGACTGCCCAATAGTGAGGGACCTGAGGAGGTCAATGGCCTCCTCACTGAGGGCAGCAGGGGTGACTGGGGCAGGGCCTGAGGTGCCTGGGGCGAAGTGGATGCCCACCCTCCTGGGTGAGCGGGCACGGGGCAAAAGCTGAGGGGCTGCTGGGGGGGCGGTGCTGGTGGGGTGGTGGCGGCTGTACCTGTAGATGCGGGGGCACAGATGGGGCCGCCACCGCAAGGGAGCTCCCATCAGAGGAGGAGTCCGTCTCGCTGGTGTCAGCTCCTGTCCCCGCCGTGGAGCTCCCCTCGCCCTCCGTCCCACTGGTGAATTTGGAGTCCGTAGTCTGGCCCTCCATGTCCATGTGGGATGCAGCTCCCTCCTGCTCTGGTGCCACTGCTCCTCTGCCTGATGATGCTAATGCACACAAGAACAGGGAGACCATAAAAAGAGGGGGGAGACAGAAGAAAGACATGTTCGGTGCATGCAATACCTCTACCGTTGGTGGACACGACAGACACAGAAGCCCCCTGCACTACGCCGCGCACTTGGGGTCCACTATTCAATCCCTGGGACATGGCTTACAAGGCTATGCCCGATTTCTGCACACATGGATGTCACAGGAGCCTGACTGGGTGTAGTTGGCACTGTGCACAGGTGGGGTGGGGTGCTGCAGGGCCTGCCTGAAGAAGGGACCTTAACTACCAAACTCGCCCTGGCCTAAGGGAACCCACAGCCCACCTCCCCCACCCAGACACCTCCAATGCGCGCTGAATCAGCAGAATGAGAGTGTACTCACCCCGTGTGGCTACTGTGATGCCCTCAAGCGCCCATCCAACTCCGGGTATGCCACCACCAGGATCCTGAACATCAGGGGGGTCATGGTGCGACGGGCACCCCTCCCACGTTGGGAGGCCATCCCCAGCTGGGCCTCCACCGTCTTCTTGCTCCAGCGGCGAATGTCCTCCCATCTTTTCCGGCAGTGGGTGCTCCGTCTGTGGTAGACCCCCAGGGTCCGGACTTCCTTGGCGATGGCACGCCAGATGTCCTTCTTCTGGTGGGCGCTGACCTACAGGAATTGTACAGGGGAAAAAGAGTAGTAATTACCAACTGCACCGTCACAGTCATTGGCCCGCATCCCTACCCTTGCCATGACGCACATGCACTCACTGTCGTTTCATGCACGCCTCATTCTCACCCCCCCTATCTTTCATCCACCCTACTCCACACAGGCATTGCCCATACAGCATGCTCACAGTGTATTTACCTGTTTGTCTGGAGGACCGTAGAGTAGCGTGTACTGGGGGAGGACCCCATACACGAGTATCTCCAACTCCTCCGTGCTGAAGGCAGGGGCCCTTTCCCCAGACACACGAGCCATTGTCTCTTCCAGACTGAGGTCACAGCAGCACTTGCAGTGTAGGTCCTCTCCTGTCGAAGATCAGGTATCGACTGATTGAACAGAGAGAAAATGGCGGTCACATCCGCTGCGGTGCGTACCGTCACCGCTGGCGTACATCATCATTGGCTCCTGGGACCCATAGGGTCCAATGTTAACCAATGCAGAATTGCGCCGCGGTCTTCGACCGCCTACCGCGACGGTGTACAACGCCAGTGCAGTTACCTCATATCCCCTTGTCCCACCTTACAGGTCAGGCAGCCCCCAATTCAGGGGCCCACATGGCTTTATTTTTTACTACGTCACACATACCTAGGCCTTGCCTAAACACTAATACAGCCAAAATTCGATTTATGAAGATTTTCAGAGTAAACTGTGTTTACGTACCTCAGAGTTGGTTGACTCTCTGCTCGCTGTTCTCCTCCATAGGCACCGTCCGCTGGGGCATGTGAGGAGATGGCGGCATCCTCCGGTGTACAGACCGCTGGTGGACCTGTGGACAATGGAGGAAAGACATGTGATCATCACCTACAGGCTTGATCGTGCCACAATCCAGGAACTGTGTGCCCAGTTGGAGCCAGACCTGATGTCAGCAATCCGCCATACCACAGGAATCCCCCCTCAAGTGCAGGTGCTGTCAGTATTCCATTTCCTAGCAAGTGGGTCTTTTCAAACAACAGTAGCCATGGCATCAGGGATGTCCAAGCCTATGTTTTCTAACAAGTTGTCCAGAGTGTTGTCTGCCCCGCTGAAACACATGCGGAGCTACATCATTTTCCCTCCGGTGGAGGATTTGCCTGCAGTGAAAGGTGATTTCTATGCCCTGGGACATATCCCCAACATCATAGGTGCCATTGATGGGACACATGTGGCCTTGGTCCCCCCACACAGGAGTGAACAAGTGTACAGAAACCGGAAGAGTTACCATTCCATGAATGTGCAGATGGTGTGTTTGGCAGACCAGTACATCTCCCATGTTAATGCAAAATTTCCTGGCTCAGAGCATGACGCTTACATCCTGCGGAATAGCAGCATCCCTTATGTGATGGGGCAACTCCAGAGGCACCGGGTGTGGCTATTAGGTGAATACATGGACCCAAATCAATGGGAATAGTTGTCTGGGTCTTTGGATGTTCCTATGAGTTAGTGTGTGTCTAACAGTTGTCCCTCGCCATTTGCAGGTGACTCTGGTTACCCCAACCTATAATGGCTACTGACCCCAGTGAGGAATCCCAGGACAAGGGCAGAGGAACGCTACAATGAGGCCCATGGGCGAACTAGGAGGATTATAGAGAGGACCTTCAGCCTCCTGAAGTCCAGGTTCCGGTGCCTCCATATGACAGGTAGTTCCCTATTCTAGTCACCAAAGAAGGTATGCCAGATCATTGTGGCCTGCTGTATGCTTCACAACTTGGCTTTGCGATGACAGGTGCCTTTTCTGCAGGAGGATGGTCCAGATGGAGGTGTTGTGGCAGCTGTGGAGCCTGTGGACAGTGAAGACGAGGAAGCAGAAGAAGAGGACATCGACAACAGGAACACAGTGATCCTGCAATACGTCCAGTGAGACACAGGTAAGAAGACAAACCTGCCTGCTATATCTAATTTAAATCTAATACCTCTCTACTGTCTGTCATTTTCACCCAGTGTATGGTCACTGAGTTGTCACTTTCCCTTACGATTTCACAGATGTGGGTCCCACTGTGTGACATCTGCTTTGTTTGCTCATGGACTAGAGCTGTGTGACATAGGTATGTTGACATTACATTTGAAAGAGCATTTTGGCACTGTAATTGCTAATACACTATTTCGAAATCACAGACAGACTCCAGATTGTTTTGTGCTGTAAGGGTGTTTATTTAAGTGCTCAATATTCGAGGGAGTTGTAAAATGGTGAGGGGTGATGGTGGAGGAATGTTTATGGCAGAGTCCAGTCTATTAGTCTCACAGGTGCATTGTCCAAAGGGACATAGGAAGTGGAGCTGGGGCAGTTTAAGGATGGACAGGGTGACAAGGTGGGACAAATGGATGACAATCAGGGTGGTCTCATTTCTTGGCGGGGGTCTTGGCATCGTTCTCTGTCTTTGTCCTGGATCTCAGGGACTGTTTGCGGGGTGGTTCTCCCTCTGCAGGGGGTGGGGTGCTGGTGTGGTGGTCCTGTGGCGGTGCTTCCTGTCCACTAGTGCCGGTGGAGGTGGTGGGCAGTTCATCGTCCAGGCTAGTGTCAGGGGCCCCTTTGTTGTGCCACAGTGTCCCTCCTGGTGTTGAGGAGTTCCTTCAGCACCCCTACAATGGTGCCCAGGGTGGAATTGATGGATTTGAGTCCCCGCCTGAACCCCAAATTCTGTTCCTCCTGCAGCCACTGGGTCTCCTGAAACTTGGCCAGTACTGTTGCCATCGTCTCCTGGGAATGGTGGTAGGCTCCTATGATGTTGGCGAGGGCATCGTGGAGAGTAGGTTCCCTGGACCTGTCCTCCCCCTGTCGCACAGCAGTCCTCCCAGTTCCCCTGAGTTCCTGGGCCTCTGTCCCCTGAACTGTGTGCCCACTGCCACTGCCCCCAGGTCCCTGTTGTTGTTGGGGTGGTGGGTTAGCCTGGGTTCCCTGTAGTGGTGGACACACTGCTGCTTGACGTGTCCTGGGGACAGAGGTATGGGCCCACTGGGTGCGTGCTGTGCTGGTGTTTCCAGAGGGGGAAAGCTCTGTAGTGGCTTGTGCCAGTGTGAGGGGAACCGACTGTCCCGAGGTCCCAGATGGGCCGCGCTGGTCGTCTTGATCCAGTTGGACAGAGCTGCTGTCATCACTGTGGGCCTCTTCTGTGGGTGGAGTGGACATGTCTGGACCCTCCTGTCCGGTGACATTGGGTAGGGGTCCTGCAGGGGTGTAAAAGCATGATTATTGCATGTGTGTGTGCCATGGTGTGCAATGGGTGGGTGACCGTGTACCCCAGTGCTTGCATTCCTGTGTAGGACCTTGTGTGATGAAGGTTTAGGGGGGTGTATGGGTATGTGCAGTGGCCATGCTTTGGTGATGGGTGTCCATGCTTTGGTGTTGCATGCAGGGCTTGGGTTTGCGATGGGTGGTTTGTGATATTGGGACATGTGTGAGGAGTAGGAGTGATGGGGGTGAGGGCGAGGGTGGGGGTATGTGATGGCATGCAGGTAGGGTGGGGGTTAGAGTAGTAAAGATTTGACTTACCAGAGTCCATTCCTCCAGCTACTCCTGCGAGGCCCTCAGGATGCAGAATAGCCAAGACCTGCTCCTCCCATGTTGTTAGTTGTGGGGGAGGAGGTGGGGGTCTGCCGCCAGTCCTCTGTACCGCAATGTGGTGTCTTGAGACCACGGAACGCACCTTCCCCCGTAGGTCGTTCCACCTCTTCCTGATGTCATCCCTAGTTCTTGGGTGCTGTCCCACTGCATTGACCCTGTCCACAATTCTTCGCCATAGCTCCATCTTCCTAGCTATGGAGGTGTGCTGCACCTGTGATCCGAATAGCTGTGGCTCTACCCGGATGATTTCCTCCACCATGACCCTGAGCTCCTCCTCAGAGAACCTGGGGTGTCTTTGCGGTGCCATGGGGTGGTGTGGGTGATGTGTGAGGTGGTGTGTGTTGTGATGTGTGGGGTGATATTTAGTGGTATGTTGTGTGAGGTGCGTGGATGTTATGTGGGTGATGGTGTTGAGTGCCTGTGGATGCTCGTTTGTAGATGGTGGTGTCTCTCTCTGGCCTTCAGTCGCAATTGTGGTCGTAGGGGTTTGTGGGTGATGTGGGTGTGTGTTTTATATTGTATTGGGTGTGTGGGAGTGGTGTGTGTATGTGTATCAGGTGTGTGTATTTCGAATTGTCCAATGTGGATGTGTTTTGTAAAAGTGTGTGTATTTTGAGCACGGCGGTGTGTACCGCCCATGGAATACCGCGGTTGAAAGACCGCTGCGTGATTTGTGGGTCGTGATAGTGTGGGCATATTCCTGTTGGCGTGACGGTGGAGGTTTTGTTATCAACAGTTTATCACTGACCTTTGGTGTGGCGGACTTGTGTGGGTGTCTAGATTTTGGTGGATTCCAGCCTTTGGGTCATAAATGCCTTGGTGGAATTCTGCAGCCGCGGCGGTGTGTTGGTGGTCTTCTGCACGGTGGTAAGCAGCTTTTACTGCCAATGTTGTAATGACCACCATAGTCTTCAACAATCTTTAGCCCGAACCAGAAGCACATTCTCTGAACAGTGGTATGACCAGCAACCTGTGATTGAGTCTATAAAGTAGTCTCTACAGACAATTTCCTTGGCAAGCTACCTTTGGACATAATGTTTATATGGGAAACAATAGTTAAACGCCTTAGGGAGTAGCAGAGCAGGCACAAAAGACACTGATTCCAAAAAGTCACCTGTGGCGTCGAAGCCTTCCTAGAAAATAAAGTACTGTAGTTGACCTTGACTATCAAATCTCCGCTTCATTAGCATATTCTGGCCCATCGCCAATGAACTCCGGAGTCAAAGGAATAAAAACTGAAAAGGTAGCTGGCTTGAGCAGAGAAACATGGAAATCAACACAATTTACAACCTGCAGAGTTTAAAAGAAAATGACAAAATGAGTACAGCTTATTATGGTACCCAGACAAAAGAATGAAAACCCGCCAGAAGGACAAGAAGGAGTCTTGGAGTTGAGTTAATAAAATGCGAAGCATCCGTTAGACACTTAGAAAATGTTTTCCCATGTTGCATTGCCCCTGGAAGCCAGACATCCAGTAACACTGACAGCACAGAGTTTGGAGAAAAGGGGGAGTAAACATGCACTGCTGATGAATAAAGGTGTAGAAAAAAGGAAAGTATTTTAGGGGATACTGTAACGAGTTATCATCAAAATTGGCACTTGGAACCCATTTCCCACAATCCTGTTGATGTTTCACGAGGAAACAACTAAAATGTTGTTCGTGAAATTGATTGTCCTCTCCAGCCTGACTGTGATTGTGGATAGTAACTCTGGAGCTGATTACGACTTCGGTGGTCTTTGGGCATCCGACCGCCACCTCCCTCTGCGGTCCTACCACCTGATTACAATCTGTGTGGTCAGACTGCCACAAGACCGCCACCATCGCTGACATTTAAGCTACTGGGGCAGTGGCAGTAGGTTCATAGGCAGTCAATGGCAGTGCCGGCATTGGCACCGCCATGTGTATTATGATCTGCCTTTCCGCTGACCTTTTCATGGCAGGGACACTGCCATAAAAAGGTCAGCAGAAAGGCAGGCCACAAAAATGGGCCCTAGGGTGAATAAGCCCATGCGGATTTCCCATGTTGTAACACAGGACTCAACCTATCACTGAGTGAGTTTGCGTGGAAAAAAATAGCCACTATTTATATTTATGATGGAGGGCAGAATGTTAAGCAAAGGACCACTTCTTATAATTAGTAGAAAACAGTTGAGAAAGACCATCAACGTTATCATGACAAATTCCTGATAGCTACATAATGTGGAGGTGGACAACTGTAAAGAAACAAATCAAGTGAGCATGTCTGTTGTTGGGGCATTTCATTCAATTAAGACATTCAGGCCCTCATTACAACCCTGGCTGTTGGTGTTAAAGTGGTGGTAATACCGCCAACAGGCTGGCGGTAATTACTGCCAAATTATGACCATGGCAGTGTTATCTCTGATAGACAGCCAATGTACCACACCGACCTCCAGGGTGGAAACAACAGCCACCACGCCAGT
Source organism: Pleurodeles waltl (assembly GCF_031143425.1). NCBI lineage: Eukaryota > Metazoa > Chordata > Amphibia > Caudata > Salamandridae > Pleurodeles > Pleurodeles waltl. The sequence continues at coordinate 1,780,005,175 of NC_090440.1, read as the reverse complement.
AGCCGCTTGCAGCCAGGCAGAAGTCAATGTTCCGCCCACCATATTAAGACACACGATTCTGCCACCTTTTCCGGGGCGGTACCAGCGACATCAAAAGCCTGGCAGAAACACTGCACAGAAGTGAAAGGACTCACCATTGGAGACACAGGGAACAACCACACCCCCATGGAGCCCGAGCTGCATGTCTTCCTCATGATTTTCTACGTGCTGCTCCACCACGAACACCAGCGCCGGCGCAGACAACAATGGTGAGTACAGACGCCTAGCACACAAGGGAGGGAGGGAAGAAAAAGAGAGTGACACACACACCACACCCTCCCCCCAACACCATACACATGTTCAGCTGCATTACAAAAACATTTGTACCCCGTATCTTGGATGAATAATGCAAGGTCAAAACGATTTTGAGAAAGTGAATGTAATGAGAGAAACACATCAAGATAAATAAGTGAGGCAAGACAAGAGATATGTACATATGTACACAAAAAGGGACACAGCCCAGTCCACAATGTACGTAGTCCACCTGGCCACAGGCCAAAGTCCAAGGCCAAACATGGCCCCTGCCTCAACACGGAGAGAACACTGCAGGGGCATCTGTTGGTCAATAGGCAGGCACCTCAGGGGGGCGAATGATGGGGGCACCTCAGCCAGGCGATGGAACAAGACCACTTGCTCTGGAGGGGGCAACATGCCCTGTGCTTGGTCCTGGGGAGTGCAAAGCCATGGTCTCTCAGGTGGGCGACTTGCCCACTTGCTCTGGAGGGGGCAACATGCCCTGTGCTTGGTCCTGGGGATTGCAGGGCCACAGTCTCTCAGGTGGGTGACTTGCCCACTTGCTCTGGAGGGGACAACATGCCCTGTGCTTGGTCCTGGGGAGTGCAAGGCCACAGTCTCTCAGGTGGGTGACTTGCCCACTGGTTCTGGAGGGGGCATCGTGCCCTGTGCTCTTGATCCTGTGGAGTGCAGGGCCACAGTCTCTCAGGTGGGTGACTTGCCCACTTGCTCTGGAGGGGACAACATGCTCTGTGCTTAGTCCTGGGGAGTGCAAGGCCACAGTCTCTCAGGTGGGTGACTTGCCCACTGGTTCTGGAGGGGGCATCGTGCCCTGTGCTCTTCATCCTGGGGCGTCTGGGGTAGGTGGGTGTCCTACCCACTGGTTCTGGAGGGGGAATCGTGCCCTGTGCTCTTGATCCTGGGGAGTCTAGGGAAGGTGGGTGTCTTGCCCACTGGTTCTGGAGGGGGCATTATGCCCTGTGCTATTGATACTGGGGAGTCTGGGGTAGGTGGGTGTCTTACCCACTGGTTCTGGAGGGGGCATCGTGCCCTGTGCTCTTGATCCTGGGGAGTCTGGGGAAAGTGGGTGTCTTACCCACTGGTTCTGGAGGGGGTATTGTGCCCTGTGCTCTTGATCCTAGGGAGTCCAAGGTCACAGTCTCTCAGGTGGGTGTCATAACAGCTGGATTTGCAGGGGACAGGCTGCACAGCAGCCCATGGAGGCAGGATTACATACCGTCTGCCGGCGGTGACGGCAGCTCACTGGAGGTGGTAGTTGTGGTGCTGGTGGAGGGAGGCTCCTGCCCATCCCCTGCAACCTTGTACGGCTGCTTACTGGAGGTGGTGGTGCTGCTGGTGGGGGGAGGCTCCTGCCCACCCTCTGCAACCTCAGACAGCTGCACAACCATGGTTGATGGTGGGGGCTCCATCACAGTTCCATCCCCCATGCCCCTTGCTCTTCCTGCCTGCTGGTGCAGGCTCCTTTCCCTTTGTGGCAGCAGCTTGGGCAGGCTCCTTTCCCTTCTTGACAGCAGCTTGGGCAGGCTCCATTCGCTTCTTGGCAGCAGCTTGGGCAGGCTCCTTTCCCTTCTTGGCAGCAGCTTGGGCAGGCTCCTTTCCCTTCTTTGCAGCAGCTTGGGCAGGCTCCTTTCCCTTGAGGCTTCCTTGTGCAGGCACCTTCACCCTGAGGACATGTGCCCTGGCTCCTTTTCTACCACAAGTGGGTGTGGTGAAGACTGGGCCCGTGGACTGGGTGGATGAGGTGCTTGGCTGGTTTCTTCTCACCCTGTTCCAGACGTGCAGGATTGGGGGGGGGCAGGGGTAGGGAAGAGGTCAATCGTGGATAGGAACAATTTTTTAGGGACATTGGGGGAAGAGGGAGAAGGTTTGGGAGTGGAGGAAGAGGAAGTGGTTGTTGGAGGTGTCTGTCTGCTGATTGTGAGTGCAGGTGCATGGGCTGGATGTTTTTGTGAGGTGGATGGCTGCTGGGTGTCTGAGTGCTTGCGTTTGTGTACCCTAGGAGGGGGCAGCGGGCAGACACAGTGGGAGAGGACACAGGGGACGTGTGCATGGCTGTTGTGGAGGTGTTTGCCAGAGAGGTGGTGTTCTGCTTGGTGTGGTGGTGATGCTGGGAGTGGATGATGATGTAGTGCATGCAGGTGTGAGTGTGGACGGAACTGGGAGGGAGGTGGAGGAGGAGGAGGCGGAGGGGGAGACAGTGGAAATAGTGGATGCTGGTATGTCTGCATCTGGATGGTGTTTGTGTGATTGCCTGTGGGATGAAGTGTGGTGCTTGTGTTTGCCTGTACCACTCTTGGATGTTGTCTTGTGTGCATGCTCGTCTGCCTGTGTGCTTGGGATGGGTTGGGGTTGAGGCGAATGGGACTGGTAAGTGGAAGTTAGAGGGGGGAGGGTAGAAACAGGGACAATGGCTGCCATCAGAGAGGAGGTCAGAGCCTGGATCGATCTCTGTTGGGTCGCCAATCTAGTGTGAATGCCCTCCAGGAATGCATTAGTCTGTTGCATCTGGGCTGCCAGCCCCTAGATGGCATTCACAATGGTTGACTGCCCTACAGAGATGGATCTCAGAAGGTCTATAGCCTCCTCACTCAGGGCAGCAGGGCTCACTGGGGCAGGGCCTAAGGTGCCTGGGGCGAAGGAGATGGCCACCCTCCTGCGTGAGTGGGCACGGGCAACTCGATGAGGGGCTGCTGGGAGGGGGTGGCGGCTACAGCTGGGGTGGTCACAGAGGTATCTGCCACCACCAGGGAGCTTCCATCGGAGGAGGTATCTGTTTCAGAACTGTCCCCTCTAGTCTCCACCGTGGTGCTCCCCTAGCCCTTGTCACACTGGTGCCCTAAGCATCGGTGGACTCTGTCTCCTGGGTCCTGTGCGATGCAGCTCCCTCCGTCGCCAGTGCCTCTGCTCCTCCACCAGATGATGCTAATGCACATAAGGACAAGATGACAAAACAAAAAGGGGGGGAGAGACAAAGGATGCACTTGGTCAATGGCTGCACCAACACCACCGTTGGCATACACAGCACCCTTCACACAGGGAACAGCTCTACACAATATGCCATTGCACTGCCAGAAAAATAGTTAGCCACCAAGGCATAGGGAGGGGCACTCACCGCCAAATTCAGAACACCTGGGTCCCACGCAGCCCTGACCAGTGGATGCTTACAAGCTAGGTAGCAGGATTGTCCCCTCAGAACCCTAGCCACCAGGGGACCTGTGCTGCAATGTCATGCCTGGTCTAGGGTCACCCACTGACACACACCCCCCACGTGGATACCACCCTGCCATGCGTAGGTTGTAATGATGGGCACTGTACTCACCCCCCTTGTGGCTGCTGTGATGCCCTCAAGCGCCCATCCAGCTCAGGATAGGCCCCTGCCAGTATGCGGGCCATAAGGGGGATCAGGGTTCGATGGGCACCCCTTCCTCATTGGGAGGCCTTAACCAGCTAGGCCTCTGCAGTCTTCTATGCCCAGCATCTCAGGTCCCCCCACAGTTTCTGACATTGGGTGCTCCGCCTACCATAGACCCCCAGGGTCTGCATGCCCTTGACGATGGCACGCCATATACCCTTCTTTTGATGGGCACTGACCTGCAGAGGAAATACACACAGGAAAATAGTACTAGTCAAACAGTCCTGCCTGTTACACTTATGGCCCACCATACACCTTCACATCACCATTTACACACACACATGGCCCAGCATACAACCAATATGCCACCAAGAGGACATCGACCCACCCCCCTTACCTGAGGCCTTCACACACCACTCCATGCATTCATGCCACATGCATCGTGCCCACAGTGTCCTCACCTGTTGGTCTGGAGGCCCATACAGCAGTCCGTACTGGGGTAGGACCCCATCCACCAGTCTCTCCAACTCGGCCGAAGTGAAGGAAGGGGCCCTTTCCCCAGTCACACAGGCCATGGTAGGTTCCAGACACAGGTCACAGCAGCACATGCAGTGTAGTTCCTCTCCTGTGGATGATCAGGTAGCAAGTGAGCAATATGATAGAAAATGGCAGTCACGTCCGCAGCGGTGCATACCGTCACCGCTGGCGTAGATCACCATTGGCCACTGTACCCCATAGGGTCCAATGTTAGCCAATGAGGAGTTGCACAACGGTTCCCGACCACCTCAGGCAACGGCGCCCAACGTCAGCGGAATTACCTCACTTCCACCTGTCCCTCCACACAGGACAGGCGGATGCCATTTCGGGGGGGAGGTGCAGGCCCTGGATATTTGCTGCGTCACTGATGAAATTTGGACGTACCATACAACTCACACTTACCCATTACAAGTTAACAGCATGCAAAGTTCCCTTGTAGCCCCATTGTTCAGTTTGTGACCGTCTCCTCGCTCTTTTGCCCCATAGATTGCTACTGCTGCGGATGAATAGGAGTTGGAGACATAGCCCCATGTACAGACCCCTAGTGGACTTGGTAACAATGTAGGACAGGCACATCATCCTCACCTATGGACTTGACAGGGCCACAATCACAGAGCTGTGTGTGCAATGGGAGCCAGACCTGATATCTGCTATCCGTCACCCAACTGGGATCTCCCCTCTTGTGCAAGTTCTCTCAGTGCTCCATTTCCTGGCAAGTGGTTCTTTCCAAGTGACAGTGGGCTTGGCAGCAGGATTGTCACAGCCAATGTTCTCAATAGTGCTGACCAGAGTGTTGTCTGCCCTGATTAAACACATGTGCAGCTACATTGTTTTCCCCCAGGTTGAATATTTGGCCACAGTGAAGGCCGAGTTCTATGCAATGGGACGTATGCCCAACATAATTGGGGCGATTGATGGAACACATATTGCATTTGTCCACCCCCATCAAAATGAACAGGTGTTCAGGAATCGTAAGAGTTTCCACTCTATGAATGTACAGATGGTGTGCTTGGCGGACCAGTACATCTCCCACGTCAATGCTAAGTATCCTTGGTCGGTGCATGATGCCTTTGTCCTGAGGAATAGCAGCATCCCAAATGTGATGGCCCAACTACAGAGGCACAGGGTGTGGCTAATAGGTGAGCCCTGGTTCCCACCCAGTTTATGTTGGTGTATGGGTATGGTGTGGGCCATTTAGGATAGTGTGTGGCTAAATGTTGTCCCACAGTATTGCAGGTGACTCTGGTTACCCCAACCTCTCATGGTTGCTGACCCCTGTGAGGAATGCCAGGACATGGGTGAACCAGAAGGATAATAGAAAGGACCTTTGGCCTCCTGAAGGCCATGTTCAGGTGCCAAAGTACACACGAAAGTACGGGGTTCTCTAGAAGCGGACGTCGCAGATATTAGCGTAGTCCTAGGTTGTATGTATTCCTATTTGGAAGGGTAACGTCAGTGGAATGTCAGTTGGAAATTACCGAGTGGAACAGCGAGGGGAGGGAAGAAGGGAATTTCCTTTTACGGACTAGGTGGTCTCACACACTATATAGTGTCATGCTTCATCATTTGACCACCTAGACCCACCCAGGTAGGACAGTGCCACCTGGGCGGACTCAACCTCACTGTTAAAGGAACAGGAGGGAGTGCGTAAATAAACTTGTTTCTGGAAAGATCGGGATCCAGCTAATCTACTGAAAAACTAAAAACACCTAAGCAGACACCTGTGAAGAGCAACAAATTTAATGGTGGTGTCTGTCTGGTGTAGTTAAAAGGGGGGGTTGGGACACCTCTGTGAGGACAAGGACTCACAGGGTCACCTAACTAATTACTAGCCAACATGTTTCTGCCCTCAAAAGTGAGCCAATGAAGGTCTCGGGGCATTCGTCAGGGCCTAGGATCCCTACGTCTCACGTTGGAGGAAAATACTCTATGGGGAAATCAAAGAGTGAGAAAATGAAAAAAGAATGATCTACATTACCCAAGGAATTACCTTGAGGCGGCCTATGGGGAGAAAAACAATTAATTAGCACTCTGGTGGCACACAGCACTGCAAAACCAACCAACTACACACGTGTCAAGGGGATGCATTCATGCACGAAACACATATGTTCAAAAAAGGTAAAATACATGCGTGGAGTGACTGAGTGGGTATTTCTACACAAGTGGACAGTCCTATCACTGCAGGGAATTATAGTTCTTACCCTTTACTTAGAGGCAGCTAGCCTCTGGTATCCAGGAGGGGGAGTGTCCCCTTATAGTCACACACTAAGGGATAGAGATGAACATAAAGACGAAGTGAGGAGAGGAACAGAAGTAGGCAGAATAGATACAGAGGGAGCAATAGGGGGGGGGAAAGCAAGTTCCCAGTAGGAACCCACTATTGCTGGTAGAAAAATACTGGTTAAGAGAAACCGAAGTGACTATAGACAAAAAAAGTAAGATTAAAAGCAATAAGGGCTTATCTGTGTTGCCTGTGATCCGGTATGCCACTCACTACATCAAAGGGGACGCTCGCCGTGCGCCTACTTCGTCCTCTCCTTGGACCGCTTGTGACAAGTGGCTGAGGGAGAACGGTCTATTTATGGCTGTAAGAAATTCCAGGTGCGCCCTGTTAGCGCGTAAATTGGAGTTCAATTAATGTTAATCACCGCCGCGGGCCTCTTTGCGTTACTAGCCTCGATATGATTGCCGTAATGGCGGGCGCACCGGCCAAGCCGGGGCGCCGGCATGAATGTGACCGAGTGCAAAGGCGGGCCTCTTTAGGTTGATGGCGCGATGTGCTTTGGCGCACCCGCGGGCGCCCCAGCAGTGCCGGGGCGCCGGCATGAATGCAGGCGAGTGCAAGGGTGGGGCCCGAGCCGGAAGATTCCGGCCCGAGCGCCACCAGCGGAAGGCTCGCGTTTACAGTGGCCGCTGGGAAATGTAGTTCCCAGTGGTCCCGTAGCCCAAAGGGCTAAGAAAAAAAGAAGAAAAAAAACGAGGAAAAACGAGGGAAAGGATAAAGAAAAGGAAGGAGAGGGGGGGGGAAAAAAAGAGGGGGGGGGAAAAAAAAAGGAAGGGAGGAGGGAGAAGGGATATTGTAGAAGAAATGCAACCCGGGGGGGGGGGGGGGGGGGGGGAAGGGGAAGAAAAAGATAGAGCAGAAGCGGACGGAAGGGAGGACTCATAAATTAGTCAGAGAAATCATTTATTGAGTGTGAACCAAGGGATCTCATCATTAAGACCATTGGTGTCCGTGTGTAATCTCCAGACCCAACGTTGTTCGGTCTGGAGCAATCTCTGTGTCATATTGGAGGACGATGGAGATAGTTGCTCAATGACCGTCCAGTGTAAGTCATCTGCCGAATGTTTTTCCAGAAGGAAGTGGTTAGTCAATTTAGTAGCCTCTCGTTTACAACGGATCGTACTCCTATGTTCACAAATTCTCGTGGCGACCTTTCTAGATGTCATTCCCACGTATTTAAGGTTACAGGGGCATCTAATCAAATATATCACGTTTTTGCTGTTACAGTTGGTTAGGGATCTTTGAGCCCATGGAGTCTTAAGGTCTAGGTCTATTGTGGTTGACTTTTTGGTGAAACAACAGACACTGCAGTTGCCACATGGGTAGTGTCCTCTTGGTGGTGGGAGGCCCCATAGTGTGGTTAGTGTCGTCAGGGATTTGTTTTTTTCTTCTTTGGGTCTTGTGTGGACAACCATGTCCCGTATGTTTGTGGCTCTTTTAAACGCATGTAGTGGCTGCTGAAAAGGTAAACCACCAGATATAAGGATTTTCCACTCATCATTGATGATTTTCTGAATCTTATTGGATAGTGGATTGAAGGTAGTCACACACACAATTTGTTCAGTGTCAGACGTCCTAGTGCGTGGTTGTAGTAGTTGGTCCCTATTATTATTCCCCGCTCTTTTGTATGCTCTCTTCACCAGATGTGTGGGATAATCCTTGGTTTGCAGCTTACTAACCAATTTCTCAGCGTGTTTGCGGTAGTTTGTGAGGGTGGAACAATTCCGTCGTAGACGTAAGAATTGACCAACCGGGAGATTCTCCCTCAGGGACCTTGGGTGGAAGCTTTTGAATTGGAGCAGGTTATTCCGATCTGTGGGTTTATAATAGACCTCTGTGGCTAGAGCCCCATTGCTTTCATAGATTGATAGGTCAAGAAATGCTAGTTGGTTGTCACCTATGGTCATGGTGAAGTTCAGGAAAGGGTTAGCTGTATTTAACCAATTTACAAAATTCATCGCCTCATCTCTAGTTCCTGTCCAGACCAATAGAATGTCATCTATATATCGTTTCCAGAGTTTAATCTGCTGGGAAAACGGGTTGTCATCGTGGTTGACTACCTGTCTCTCAAAGTGATCAACATAGAGACATGCTAGGCTAGGTGCGAAAGTGCTACCCATAGATGTACCCTGTATTTGCAGGAAAAAATTATCCTCAAACTTGAAGTAGTTCCTTGTGAGAGCCAAATGTGCCAAGTCAAGTATGAAGTCAGGCGGTGTACGTGACTCTCCTCTATTGGCTTCCAAAAGGTCGCTAATGACCTGCAGAGTGGCCTCCTGGGGAATGTTGGTGTATAGGGATTCTACATCCAGGGTGATCAACAGTTCTCTAGTTGTGTCAAAAGCCACAGAGTCTAATAAGACTAACACATCCGTCGTGTCTTTTAGGTAAGTAGGAATTCTTCTGACCAATGGCTGAAGGAAGAAATCCACAAATTGAGACAGGGGTTCTAGAACCGATCCGATCCCGGATACAATAGGTCTCCCTGGTGGGGGAATTTTCCCTTTATGCATTTTAGGGAGAATATAAAAGTAGGGAATCCTAGGGTTAGCCTGTATCAGGAAGTCTGCCTCATGTCGAGTAATCCAGTCGTTCTCTAAGCCCTTCATCACGAAAAAGGAAATTTCATCTTGAATATCAGGTGTGGGGTCTCGAGATAAGCGTTTATAATGGTGGGTATTACCCAACAGACGTTCGCACTCATCTCTATACATTTTAAGTGGAGAAATTACCGTTGCTCCCCCTTTGTCTGCTGGTTTAATGATTATCATGGGGTCAGATGTCAGGCCTTTCAGAGCTGAAAGCTCGGCCGTACTCATATTCTGGTATGTTTTTTTGGTGGTCCCAGTAAGTGCGTTGACTTTTAGGGATACTGATTTCTCAAAAGCCAGGACCTCGGGGGGCATCTGTCCCGTGGTTGGGCAGAAGGTGGACTTTGGGCGTAGGCCAGTGTTTTTGTCTGAAGCCTCGTAATGTTTCTCCAAGAAGAACGTTTTCAAGCGTATCTTTCGAAACAAACCCGCTAGTTCTGTTCGGGTTTTAAATAAGTCAATTTTGGGCGTGGGCACAAAGTTTAAGCCCTTGTTTAGTGCCTTAGTTTCAATTTCACTCAGAACCCGGTTACTCAGATTGATAATGTTATCTGTTTGATTATCCGTCAGGCTCGTTACAGTGTTTTGCTTGTCCCTGGGAGGGGTTCCCTTTGTGCAGTATTCTCTGGGGTGTCCTCTCTTGGCCTCCAATGTACCTCTTTCCTTTTTCCTTTTCCCCTCCCGTTGCCTCTGTCTAAAAAAGGCTGCGGTGGCTCAGGAAAAGACCATTGTGCAGGGTGTTGGAAAAAGGGCGCCTGGTATTGAGGTGGGAGTCCATATTGGGAAGGCCAACCCCATTGTTGATTATGGTATGGAGGGCAGGGGGGTAACATAGGTGGGTGATTCCACCTTCCCCGGCGTTGCCCACGTCGTCCACGACGTTGCCGCAAATTATCTGATGATGAACTATCATTATCTGAACTGGTGTTACCACCAGATGAGGTGTCGGATATGTTGTTAGTTTTCGCTACATAATCCGATTTGGTATAAGGGTATATCTTCTCGTGGGAGAACCGATCGAGATCTTTTTGAAATTTAGAAATCTTTCGCTGAGTGAGATATTCCTTATGCTCGTTCATATTTTTGTTAACCTCCTCTAGTTTCTTTTTAAAGGAGAGAATGCTCATCCCTGATTTAAGGTTATTCTCACTCGTTTTTATCTGAATTAGGAGTGCCTCGGATAACCTTGTCGCTGTTTTTATAATCAGGATGAGCCAATCTCTAGTACACTTCCATGCTATCAAAGCCCAATCCTTTCTAAATTCTAGATCTTCAAGGAATATGCGTGGGGCATTGGTGACCAACAGTCCGTTTGGTGCTGTATTGCTCCGGAGGTATTCAGTCAGAACGGCCCCGTGGAGAATAGTTTTGACATGAGATCGTTTTAGTTCTACTAGTGTATCCCAGTCGCCCAACTGGGACAAACTCTTGGAGAGGGTGGTATCACCAAGAAGTGAGGGGGCCGACAGAATGGCTGTCAGATCCTCATCACTGAAGGAGAGTCCTTCCGCCATACTGGGGAAGAAAGAGCACCGATATGAGGCAGTAGGGGGAGAGGGGAAAAGAAAGGGAAGAGGACAAACAACCTTAGTGTTGGTGTGTGGTCCTGGACAAAGGAGCAATAGTTGCTCACTAGAGGGGGGGGAAAACTCTCGCAGCTAGCAGCTGCTCAACTATCATTACACATGGAGAGAGGAAGAGGGAGGAGGGGGGATAACTATGGAGGAACACACCGTACTTAGCTCCCTATAATTCAAAGTACACACGAAAGTACGGGGTTCTCTAGAAGCGGACGTCGCAGATATTAGCGTAGTCCTAGGTTGTATGTATTCCTATTTGGAAGGGTAACGTCAGTGGAATGTCAGTTGGAAATTACCGAGTGGAACAGCGAGGGGAGGGAAGAAGGGAATTTCCTTTTACGGACTAGGTGGTCTCACACTATATAGTGTCATGCTTCATCATTTGACCACCTAGACCCACCCAGGTAGGACAGTGCCACCTGGGCGGACTCAACCTCACTGTTAAAGGAACAGGAGGGAGTGCGTAAATAAACTTGTTTCTGGAAAGATCGGGATCCAGCTAATCTACTGAAAAACTAAAAACACCTAAGCAGACACCTGTGAAGAGCAACAAATTTAATGGTGGTGTCTGTCTGGTGTAGTTAAAAGGGGGGGTTGGGACACCTCTGTGAGGACAAGGACTCACAGGGTCACCTAACTAATTACTAGCCAACATGTTTCTGCCCTCAAAAGTGAGCCAATGAAGGTCTCGGGGCATTCGTCAGGGCCTAGGATCCCTACGTCTCACGTTGGAGGAAAATACTCTATGGGGAAATCAAAGAGTGAGAAAATGAAAAAAGAATGATCTACATTACCCAAGGAATTACCTTGAGGCGGCCTATGGGGAGAAAAACAATTAATTAGCACTCTGGTGGCACACAGCACTGCAAAACCAACCAACTACACACGTGTCAAGGGGATGCATTCATGCACGAAACACATATGTTCAAAAAAGGTAAAATACATGCGTGGAGTGACTGAGTGGGTATTTCTACACAAGTGGACAGTCCTATCACTGCAGGGAATTATAGTTCTTACCCTTTTCTTAGAGGCAGCTAGCCTCTGGTATCCAGGAGGGGGAGTGTCCCCTTATAGTCACACACTAAGGGATAGAGATGAACATAAAGACGAAGTGAGGAGAGGAACAGAAGTAGGCAGAATAGATACAGAGGGAGCAATAGGGGGGGGGAAAGCAAGTTCCCAGTAGGAACCCACTATTGCTGGTAGAAAAATACTGGTTAAGAGAAACCGAAGTGACTATAGACAAAAAAAGTAAGATTAAAAGCAATAAGGGCTTATCTGTGTTGCCTGTGATCCGGTATGCCACTCACTACATCAAAGGGGACGCTCGCCGTGCGCCTACTTCGTCCTCTCCTTGGACCGCTTGTGACAAGTGGCTGAGGGAGAACGGTCTATTTATGGCTGTAAGAAATTCCAGGTGCGCCCTGTTAGCGCGTAAATTGGAGTTCAATTAATGTTAATCACCGCCGCGGGCCTCTTTGCGTTACTAGCCTCGATATGATTGCCGTAATGGCGGGCGCACCGGCCAAGCCGGGGCGCCGGCATGAATGTGATCGAGTGCAAAGGCGGGCCTCTTTAGGTTGATGGCGCGATGTGCTTTGGCGCACCCGCGGGCGCCCCAGCAGTGCCGGGGCGCCGGCATGAATGCAGGCGAGTGCAAGGGTGGGGCCCGAGCCGGAAGATTCCGGCCCGAGCGCCACCAGCGGAAGGCTCGCGTTTACAGTGGCCGCTGGGAAATGTAGTTCCCAGTGGTCCCGTAGCCCAAAGGGCTAAGAAAAAAAGAAGAAAAAAAACGAGGAAAAACGAGGGAAAGGATAAAGAAAAGGAAGGAGAGGGGGGGGGGGAAAAAGAGGGGGGGGGGAAAAAAAAGGAAGGGAGGAGGGAGAAGGGATATTGTAGAAGAAATGCAACCCGGGGGGGGGGGGGAAGGGGAAGAAAAAGATAGAGCAGAAGCGGACGGAAGGGAGGACTCATAAATTAGTCAGAGAAATCATTTATTGAGTGTGAACCAAGGGATCTCATCATTAAGACCATTGGTGTCCGTGTGTAATCTCCAGACCCAACGTTGTTCGGTCTGGAGCAATCTCTGTGTCATATTGGAGGACGATGGAGATAGTTGCTCAATGACCGTCCAGTGTAAGTCATCTGCCGAATGTTTTTCCAGAAGGAAGTGGTTAGTCAATTTAGTAGCCTCTCGTTTACAACGGATCGTACTCCTATGTTCACAAATTCTCGTGGCGACCTTTCTAGATGTCATTCCCACGTATTTAAGGTTACAGGGGCATCTAATCAAATATATCACGTTTTTGCTGTTACAGTTGGTTAGGGATCTTTGAGCCCATGGAGTCTTAAGGTCTAGGTCTATTGTGGTTGACTTTTTGGTGAAACAACAGACACTGCAGTTGCCACATGGGTAGTGTCCTCTTGGTGGTGGGAGGCCCCATAGTGTGGTTAGTGTCGTCAGGGATTTGTTTTTTTCTTCTTTGGGTCTTGTGTGGACAACCATGTCCCGTATGTTTGTGGCTCTTTTAAACGCATGTAGTGGCTGCTGAAAAGGTAAACCACCAGATATAAGGATTTTCCACTCATCATTGATGATTTTCTGAATCTTATTGGATAGTGGATTGAAGGTAGTCACACACACAATTTGTTCAGTGTCAGACGTCCTAGTGCGTGGTTGTAGTAGTTGGTCCCTATTATTATTCCCCGCTCTTTTGTATGCTCTCTTCACCAGATGTGTGGGATAATCCTTGGTTTGCAGCTTACTAACCAATTTCTCAGCGTGTTTGCGGTAGTTTGTGAGGGTGGAACAATTCCGTCGTAGACGTAAGAATTGACCAACCGGGAGATTCTCCCTCAGGGACCTTGGGTGGAAGCTTTTGAATTGGAGCAGGTTATTCCGATCTGTGGGTTTATAATAGACCTCTGTGGCTAGAGCCCCATTGCTTTCATAGATTGATAGGTCAAGAAATGCTAGTTGGTTGTCACCTATGGTCATGGTGAAGTTCAGGAAAGGGTTAGCTGTATTTAACCAATTTACAAAATTCATCGCCTCATCTCTAGTTCCTGTCCAGACCAATAGAATGTCATCTATATATCGTTTCCAGAGTTTAATCTGCTGGGAAAACGGGTTGTCATCGTGGTTGACTACCTGTCTCTCAAAGTGATCAACATAGAGACATGCTAGGCTAGGTGCGAAAGTGCTACCCATAGATGTACCCTGTATTTGCAGGAAAAAATTATCCTCAAACTTGAAGTAGTTCCTTGTGAGAGCCAAATGTGCCAAGTCAAGTATGAAGTCAGGCGGTGTACGTGACTCTCCTCTATTGGCTTCCAAAAGGTCGCTAATGACCTGCAGAGTGGCCTCCTGGGGAATGTTGGTGTATAGGGATTCTACATCCAGGGTGATCAACAGTTCTCTAGTTGTGTCAAAAGCCACAGAGTCTAATAAGACTAACACATCCGTCGTGTCTTTTAGGTAAGTAGGAATTCTTCTGACCAATGGCTGAAGGAAGAAATCCACAAATTGAGACAGGGGTTCTAGAACCGATCCGATCCCGGATACAATAGGTCTCCCTGGTGGGGGAATTTTCCCTTTATGCATTTTAGGGAGAATATAAAAGTAGGGAATCCTAGGGTTAGCCTGTATCAGGAAGTCTGCCTCATGTCGAGTAATCCAGTCGTTCTCTAAGCCCTTCATCACGAAAAAGGAAATTTCATCTTGAATATCAGGTGTGGGGTCTCGAGATAAGCGTTTATAATGGTGGGTATTACCCAACAGACGTTCGCACTCATCTCTATACATTTTAAGTGGAGAAATTACCGTTGCTCCCCCTTTGTCTGCTGGTTTAATGATTATCATGGGGTCAGATGTCAGGCCTTTCAGAGCTGAAAGCTCGGCCGTACTCATATTCTGGTATGTTTTTTTGGTGGTCCCAGTAAGTGCGTTGACTTTTAGGGATACTGATTTCTCAAAAGCCAGGACCTCGGGGGGCATCTGTCCCGTGGTTGGGCAGAAGGTGGACTTTGGGCGTAGGCCAGTGTTTTTGTCTGAAGCCTCGTAATGTTTCTCCAAGAAGAACGTTTTCAAGCGTATCTTTCGAAACAAACCCGCTAGTTCTGTTCGGGTTTTAAATAAGTCAATTTTGGGCGTGGGCACAAAGTTTAAGCCCTTGTTTAGTGCCTTAGTTTCAATTTCACTCAGAACCCGGTTACTCAGATTGATAATGTTATCTGTTTGATTATCCGTCAGGCTCGTTACAGTGTTTTGCTTGTCCCTGGGAGGGGTTCCCTTTGTGCAGTATTCTCTGGGGTGTCCTCTCTTGGCCTCCAATGTACCTCTTTCCTTTTTCCTTTTCCCCTCCCGTTGCCTCTGTCTAAAAAAGGCTGCGGTGGCTCAGGAAAAGACCATTGTGCAGGGTGTTGGAAAAAGGGCGCCTGGTATTGAGGTGGGAGTCCATATTGGGAAGGCCAACCCCATTGTTGATTATGGTATGGAGGGCAGGGGGGTAACATAGGTGGGTGATTCCACCTTCCCCGGCGTTGCCCACGTCGTCCACGACGTTGCCGCAAATTATCTGATGATGAACTATCATTATCTGAACTGGTGTTACCACCAGATGAGGTGTCGGATATGTTGTTAGTTTTCGCTACATAATCCGATTTGGTATAAGGGTATATCTTCTCGTGGGAGAACCGATCGAGATCTTTTTGAAATTTAGAAATCTTTCGCTGAGTGAGATATTCCTTATGCTCGTTCATATTTTTGTTAACCTCCTCTAGTTTCTTTTTAAAGGAGAGAATGCTCATCCCTGATTTAAGGTTATTCTCACTCGTTTTTATCTGAATTAGGAGTGCCTCGGATAACCTTGTCGCTGTTTTTATAATCAGGATGAGCCAATCTCTAGTACACTTCCATGCTATCAAAGCCCAATCCTTTCTAAATTCTAGATCTTCAAGGAATATGCGTGGGGCATTGGTGACCAACAGTCCGTTTGGTGCTGTATTGCTCCGGAGGTATTCAGTCAGAACGGCCCCGTGGAGAATAGTTTTGACATGAGATCGTTTTAGTTCTACTAGTGTATCCCAGTCGCCCAACTGGGACAAACTCTTGGAGAGGGTGGTATCACCAAGAAGTGAGGGGGCCGACAGAATGGCTGTCAGATCCTCATCACTGAAGGAGAGTCCTTCCGCCATACTGGGGAAGAAAGAGCACCGATATGAGGCAGTAGGGGGAGAGGGGAAAAGAAAGGGAAGAGGACAAACAACCTTAGTGTTGGTGTGTGGTCCTGGACAAAGGAGCAATAGTTGCTCACTAGAGGGGGGGGAAAACTCTCGCAGCTAGCAGCTGCTCAACTATCATTACACATGGAGAGAGGAAGAGGGAGGAGGGGGGATAACTATGGAGGAACACACCGTACTTAGCTCCCTATAATTCAAAGTACACACGAAAGTACGGGGTTCTCTAGAAGCGGACGTCGCAGATATTAGCGTAGTCCTAGGTTGTATGTATTCCTATTTGGAAGGGTAACGTCAGTGGAATGTCAGTTGGAAATTACCGAGTGGAACAGCGAGGGGAGGGAAGAAGGGAATTTCCTTTTACGGACTAGGTGGTCTCACACACTATATAGTGTCATGCTTCATCATTTGACCACCTAGACCCACCCAGGTAGGACAGTGCCACCTGGGCGGACTCAACCTCACTGTTAAAGGAACAGGAGGGAGTGCGTAAATAAACTTGTTTCTGGAAAGATCGGGATCCAGCTAATCTACTGAAAAACTAAAAACACCTAAGCAGACACCTGTGAAGAGCAACAAATTTAATGGTGGTGTCTGTCTGGTGTAGTTAAAAGGGGGGGTTGGGACACCTCTGTGAGGACAAGGACTCACAGGGTCACCTAACTAATTACTAGCCAACATGTTTCTGCCCTCAAAAGTGAGCCAATGAAGGTCTCGGGGCATTCGTCAGGGCCTAGGATCCCTACGTCTCACGTTGGAGGAAAATACTCTATGGGGAAATCAAAGAGTGAGAAAATGAAAAAAGAATGATCTACATTACCCAAGGAATTACCTTGAGGCGGCCTATGGGGAGAAAAACAATTAATTAGCACTCTGGTGGCACACAGCACTGCAAAACCAACCAACTACACACGTGTCAAGGGGATGCATTCATGCACGAAACACATATGTTCAAAAAAGGTAAAATACATGCGTGGAGTGACTGAGTGGGTATTTCTACACAAGTGGACAGTCCTATCACTGCAGGGAATTATAGTTCTTACCCTTTTCTTAGAGGCAGCTAGCCTCTGGTATCCAGGAGGGGGAGTGTCCCCTTATAGTCACACACTAAGGGATAGAGATGAACATAAAGACGAAGTGAGGAGAGGAACAGAAGTAGGCAGAATAGATACAGAGGGAGCAATAGGGGGGGGGGAAAGCAAGTTCCCAGTAGGAACCCACTATTGCTGGTAGAAAAATACTGGTTAAGAGAAACCGAAGTGACTATAGACAAAAAAAGTAAGATTAAAAGCAATAAGGGCTTATCTGTGTTGCCTGTGATCCGGTATGCCACTCACTACATCAAAGGGGACGCTCGCCGTGCGCCTACTTCGTCCTCTCCTTGGACCGCTTGTGACAAGTGGCTGAGGGAGAACGGTCTATTTATGGCTGTAAGAAATTCCAGGTGCGCCCTGTTAGCGCGTAAATTGGAGTTCAATTAATGTTAATCACCGCCGCGGGCCTCTTTGCGTTACTAGCCTCGATATGATTGCCGTAATGGCGGGCGCACCGGCCAAGCCGGGGCGCCGGCATGAATGTGATCGAGTGCAAAGGCGGGCCTCTTTAGGTTGATGGCGCGATGTGCTTTGGCGCACCCGCGGGCGCCCCAGCAGTGCCGGGGCGCCGGCATGAATGCAGGCGAGTGCAAGGGTGGGGCCCGAGCCGGAAGATTCCGGCCCGAGCGCCACCAGCGGAAGGCTTGCGTTTACAGTGGCCGCTGGGAAATGTAGTTCCCAGTGGTCCCGTAGCCCAAAGGGCTAAGAAAAAAAGAAGAAAAAAAAAGAGGAAAAACGAGGGAAAGGATAAAGAAAAGGAAGGAGAGGGGGGGGAAAAAAAGAGGGGGGGGGAAAAAAAAAAGGAAGGGAGGAGGGAGAAGGGATATTGTAGAAGAAATGAAACCCGGGGGGGGGGGGGGGAAGGGGAAGAAAAAGATAGAGCAGAAGCGGACGGAAGGGAGGACTCATAAATTAGTCAGAGAAATCATTTATTGAGTGTGAACCAAGGGATCTCATCATTAAGACCATTGGTGTCCGTGTGTAATCTCCAGACCCAACGTTGTTCGGTCTGGAGCAATCTCTGTGTCATATTGGAGGACGATGGAGATAGTTGCTCAATGACCGTCCAGTGTAAGTCATCTGCCGAATGTTTTTCCAGAAGGAAGTGGTTAGTCAATTTAGTAGCCTCTCGTTTACAACGGATCGTACTCCTATGTTCACAAATTCTCGTGGCGACCTTTCTAGATGTCATTCCCACGTATTTAAGGTTACAGGGGCATCTAATCAAATATATCACGTTTTTGCTGTTACAGTTGGTTAGGGATCTTTGAGCCCATGGAGTCTTAAGGTCTAGGTCTATTGTGGTTGACTTTTTGGTGAAACAACAGACACTGCAGTTGCCACATGGGTAGTGTCCTCTTGGTGGTGGGAGGCCCCATAGTGTGGTTAGTGTCGTCAGGGATTTGTTTTTTTCTTCTTTGGGTCTTGTGTGGACAACCATGTCCCGTATGTTTGTGGCTCTTTTAAACGCATGTAGTGGCTGCTGAAAAGGTAAACCACCAGATATAAGGATTTTCCACTCATCATTGATGATTTTCTGAATCTTATTGGATATGTTCAGGTGCCTCCATCTAACAGGTGGATGCCTGTGCTACTCACTCAAGAATGACTGCAAGATAATAGTGGCATGCTGCATGTTGCACAACCTTGCCCTAAGACACCATGTGCCTTTTCTGCAGGAGGAGGAGACTGGAGATGTCCGCTTGGCAGCAGTGGACCCTGTGGACAGTGAGGATGAGGAGGCAGAGGATGAGGAGAGGACAACAGAACATCAGTCATCAGGCAATTCTTCCAATGACACACACATAGGACAGTGTTACTTCACTTTTCAATGACATTTGTTTGCATTTCTGTGGCACTGGCATGCTGATATTTCCCACGTCTATGCCCACTTACTGTTCCCTCTGGCAAATCTTTTTGCAGATGTTGGTGACCTCACATACACTCCTGGTGTGATCACTGCAGCCAGCTACAGATCATTAATCTATGCTCATTTTCTGTACAGTTGAATTGCAATGTTTGTACCTGTTTCAATGTATAAATGATTGAAAAACATGACATACTCCAAACTTCTTTTTCTCCAAGGGTGTTTATTGAAGTTCTAAAATATAGAGGGGCAAGTGCAATGGGTTGGGGTGATGATGGAGGAAAGTCCAGGGTATAGTTCCAGTCTGTTAGTAGCACATGTGCATTGTCCAAGTGGATACAGGAAGGGGAGCAATGGCAGTTCAAGGTGGACAGGGTGGGACACAAGGGTGACAATCAGTAGAGTCTCATTTCTTGGTGGGGGTCTTGGCAAGTGTCCCTGGCTTCTGTATGGTTCGCAGGGAACATTCGTGGGATGGTTCACCTTCTGCAGGGGGAGGGGTGCTGGTGGCCTGTTGGTCCTGTGGCGGGGCCTCCTGGCCACTAGCGGCAGTGGAGGTGGATGGCTGTTCAGGTGACTGGCTAGTGGCAGAGGCCCGCTGTTGTGCGACTGCCTCCCTCATAATATTGGTCATGTCTGCCAGCACCCCTGCTATGGAGACCAGGGTGTTGTTGATGGCCTGCAAGTCCTCCCTGATCCCCTGGTACTGTCCCTCCTGCAGCCACCTGTTCTCCTGCACATTGTCCAGGATCTGGCCCATCATGTCCTGGGAATGTTGATATGCTCCTAGGATCTCTGCAAGTGCCTCCTGGAGAATAGGTTCACTGGGCCTGTCCTCCCCCTGGTGCACAGCAGTCCTCCCAGTGTCCCTGTTGCCCTGTGCCTCTATCCCATGAACCGTGTGCCCACTGCCACTGACCCCAAGTCCCTGATTTTCTTGGGTATGAGGTGTGGCCTGGGATCCCTGTAGAGATGGACACACTGCTGATTGATGTATCCTGGGGACAGAGGTGTGGGTACGCTGGGTGGGTGCTGTGGTGGTGTTTCCTGATGGGTGAGGCTCTGTGGTGGTGTGTGACTGGGCTTGGGTAACCGGCTGTCCAGAGGTCCCTGATGGGCCAGGTAGGTCATCCAGATCCAGAAGACCAGAGTTGCTGTCATCACTGTGGAGGACTGTTGGAGGACTGGATATTGCCAGCACCTCCTCTCCGGTGACATTGGCTGGGGTACCTGTGAGGATGTAAGTGATGTGTTATTGTTTCTGTGTCTGACATATTGTGAATCCGTGGCTTCCTCACTTTGTTTGTATTTGCCCTGGCAGCTTTCACTTGTGTAAGTTGGTATATGGTGGAATAGCTGATTCTCTCTGGTGTGCATGTTTTAGTGATAAGTGTCCATGCAGGGCTGTGAGTGGTGTCCATGCATTGGTATGGCATGCAGGGCTTGGGATTGGGATGAGTGGGTTGTGATGGTGGGGTGTGTGGGAGGTGGTGGAGTGATGGGAGTGAGGGTGAGGGTATGTGATGGCATGCAGGTAGGGGGGTGATAGTAGTAAAGAGTTGACTTACCAGAGTCCAGTCCTCCTCCTACTTTGGCCAGGCCCTCAGGATGCATGATTGCCAAGACTCGCTCCTCCCATGTTGTTAGTTGTGGGAGAGGAGGTGGGGGTCCACCGCCAGTCCTCTGTACAGCGAGTTGTGCACTGGAACGTATCTTCCCCCGTAGGTCGTTCCACCTCTTCCTGATGTCATCCCTAGTTCTGGTGGCTTGCAATGAATATCTGCTGCACCTGTGCTCCAAATGGCTGTGTCTCTACCCTGATGATTTCTTCCACCATGACCCTTAGCTCCTCCTCTGTGAATCGGGGGTGTCTTTGTGGTGCCATGGTTGTTGTGTGAGGTGTGTAGGTGAGGGTGTGTTGGGTAATGTGTTGGGCTATGTGATGTGGGGTGCGTGAGTGGTGTATAGGTGTAAGTGGTGTGTGGCTCTGGTTTTGCCTGCGGTCTTGGTGTCTGTCTCTTGGCTTTTTTTAATGTTCGTAAAGGGTTCTGGGTACTGTGGGTGTGTGTTTTATTGTAGTGTGGTGTGTGTATGGGTGTCAGGTGTGTGTTGTTTGAATTGTCCAATGTGGTGTTGTTTTGTTTGTGTGTGTGTATTTTGAGCACGGAGGTATGTACAGCCAATGGTTTAGCACCATTGAATGTCCGCTATGGTGATTCATGGGTTATAATGGGATGGGCATTGTTCTGTTGGTGTAACAATGTGGGTTTTGATACTGCCAGTTTATCACTGTCCTTTGGGCTGGCGGAATTGTGTTTGTGGCTGAATAGTGATGGATGGTGTGTGTGTGTGTCATAATATGGTCAACGGATATCTGCTGCGGCAGTGGTATGTTGGTGGCAGTCAGCATGGCGGTAAGTGGGATTTTCCGCAAATGTCATAATGAGGGCCTCAGTGTGTTGTTGTGAACGTAGGAACAATTATCCCATGTTGAGTTTCTTCTGAATAGAGTTAACAGTGAGAAAATATGCCTTTGAAGGCTATCAACCCATGGTTATTCGAGAAACTAGAAAAATATGGGACTGGATAGAAGGCTTCTTAAATGGGATCCACTTGAGAAAAGGGGCACCGATTTTATTAAGAAATGTAATGATGGAGCTGCATGCCAAAGAAGCTAGGATGAGGAGAAGGCATTTTTGAGGATTTGCTAGCTTTTACTAGGTCTCATTTCCAGCAGAATCCAGCTCCTTTCCTTGTGAGTGCCATGACAGCAGTAACTATAGCAGAAAAGATAAAAGTGAAAAGTCTATAAAGTGCACTACAAAAAATCTGAATATCGTTTACATAGCCAAGTGCTGAGCATTTCTTGACACCTTGCATTGTCTCTATCCAAATTATCCTTTGTGAAGTAATTAGAAATCCCAGAAAGATCACATGAGGTACTTCAACTCTGCTTCTATCGTAGTCATAAACTTTTATCAAGCTCACAACAGCAAAAAGCAATGAGCGACACGACACAGGACATGCTGTGTTTATAGTCATTATACTATAGTCTTTAAAATGTATTGTGGTTATTGCTATTCGTGTGTTTTTTTGTCTTCTGCAATACCAAAATTTGAAACATAAATCCAAACTACAGGTTATGTTACCATCATACAAATCTTTGGGAGACTACTTCTAAACTCAAATCTTTCCTCATCTGTTGATCCTTCAATGTTTTCACAGTGTATGAAAAAATGAGGCACTGTAAATGATCAAATGATCAGAGAATGTAAATATAAAATTACCATAATTCTTAATCTCGATCCAGGATCAGCATTCACTAAACTCTGAATTTATTTAATGATAGAGTGTGACAGTGGAGTCCAGTGGTGGAGTCCTGCCTTTTGTTCTCTCCTGGAGCACTCCCAGTAGTCTGAATGGAGTTCTTGTGAGGTGAAAGCAACAGTTCTTTTGTAGGACAAGATAAACCTTTCAGGCCAGCTTCTCCCAAAAGGCAAATCCTTATCATGTGTGAGGGAATTACTCCTGTTTGTACTCGAAGTGTGGATGCTCTCTTTGAAGACTTCCCTTGTCAGCCCACCACTATTGAGCTATGACCTCAACAGATTAGGGATACACAAAGTAAGGCCAGGGAACCACCGCTAGCTGCTTCAAGAACAGAGCATGGGCAGTCAACATCCCATGTTTTGAAACGTAGTAATAAGAGAAGGTCTGAACCAGACAGGAACGGTTTTTGGATTTTACTTCTACCAGCGTGGGTGAACTCAACAGAGTATCAGGGAAACTTCTGAAATCCAGAGTTGTTGTTGATGATAGCCATTCTCCTAGAATGAGAAGACATCACCTAAAGAAGTCTGCAGGACTTCTATGGGTAGAGCTGTGGATCTCTCTTGGAAAGGAGTCTGCCTGGTCTGCAGAGAAGGGCGTGAAAGTCATCCCTGCAGGAAGGAGTATGTCCAGAGAAAAGCCATCTACAGTGCACAGATACAGGTGCTTCTCAGAAGAGGTGTACTGAACTTTACACCAGCCAACTTAACCCACACTAACATTATCAGAACTGACCATCATAGTCTGTGCCCCAAGTTACCTTCACAGGCCTTGCATGTTCTCTGCCACCTCCCTGCCCAGCAAGTGATAGGAATGGTAGTTGACGTGGGATCACCAGTGGGATATAGCAGGACTCGACTCTAAATCCGAAGTGAGCCAGCCTGCCTCCAGGAAGCAAAAGGCATACCACTCCGAGCGGAAATGTGATTGCATTCACATGGTCAAACCAAGACTCATTCTGCACCCCTAGAGTGTGTACCAACTAGAACAATCAGCCACCATCACCTACAGTAAACTCTGCAAACTCTGCTGGTGCTGGAAGGGCACCCACTGCGATCTTTGACCCCAAGCACAACTGAACACCAGATAATGGACCTGGGCCAGCTTTGATAGAGCGTTCCGACCTAATAAATTACCTGTATTTGGACGCTCTTGGGTCGATGAATCTTTTGACCAAGTGGGGCTCTCTTCACCCGAGAGTAATCAATTTAATCAAATCAATAATCAATAACGAACATAAGCAATGCCCTGATCAACATAACACTTCACAATTAATCCAGAAAACATTTCGGCGAACCATGACCTTCCGGCCATGAATAACCACACCAGTTTATTCAAAGTTAATGAATTTATTTCCCTATATTAACAAAGCTAGCACGATATAAATGTGTCTCAACACCAAATGATATATGTAAATGAACATTACTAGCTGTCCATAACGGCGGAAAAGATGCAATCTATGCAGCATTTGAATAACAATGCATTCGATGATAGCAACGCAAACCACTAAAACTATAATCTGTAATGAGCTAATTGCATACATTGGTCAGCATAACAAGGTCTCAAATTGCATCGTGCAACAAATGAATCCTCATCTAACCTCAAATTAGCATCTGCATGTGGGATTTCATGCGAAAACAATTTAGCAACATTAATTTGGAAAACTCCTAACTAGGGCTCTTATCAAAAATCAGCAGTTGGTTACCTAAAAAGAAACACAATGCAATTGTACATTTTCCTTCATATTTACCAAATTCAATCAGCATTCAAGCAAGTCTTCGTCTCACAGGTACCGGTTTCCATCAGCATGGGACGGGGTAAAGGGGTAGGGTGGACGGGGCAAATTGCCTCACAGCGGCAAGATAAAAGGACCAAACTACTACTTCATGCAAAAGGGGCAAATCGAAGTTAAAGCCTCTAGGGCGAGAATTACTTAAAGTCTCTTTCTCTCGATTAGAGAAAGCATCAAAGTTCCTTTCAAAATGGCGTCGCAGCAAGATGGGCCATAGTCTGCAATATCCTGCAAAATGGCGGGTAAAAGCTAGTAATGGCGGGTAATGGCTGCTTTCTCCTTGTGCACCTGGTTTAAATAGACAACAGTTCAAGTCCAGTAGGGTCTTCCATTGGAGGGTTCATAGGTTGGCTTCAAATTGTCCAATCAAAACTACAGTTCACAAGCTTCTACCTAGGCATACATTATCCTTGGAGTCGGGAACGTAAGTTGCAACATATTTTACCAATTAACTCACTTTCAGAGCGTCCATTGTCTGCACCTGCAGATTGACCTTGGAGCAAAGAAGAAGATGCCAGGCTGGCACTAAACCTTAAAGATAAGCATGTGAACCGATCTCACTGGAAAAGTACAGCTTCAAGCAAGAATACACGTTTCATTAGCACATTGGAAAAACACGAGCATCTAAACCGTGAGACAAGGCAACTAGGCCAAAGCCTCCACTAAAGTTATGCTAAGCGAAAACATTTCAAACAAGCAAATCATGGCACACATTTACGATTATGTCGGATTAGTACAATTCTAATACATCACGTTATATAAAGCACGCTTATAAATGTTGGCGAACTACTCTGAGGGCACATTTGTCCCCGTACAATCTTTATTAGTTCGGTTAAAGTCACACTTGATTATTGCAGTACTACGTTTATGCGCTAATAAATGTAAACCCTTCGTTTCTGCGTCATCAATCCCTCCTCTGATGACTACTTGTCATCACACAAAACCATTCCCACAAATTTTATTCCATTAAAATTCTGTCAGTTCTCTTTGCCTTTTAGTTCCCCTTGTTCTTGCCTTGTATTCTTCTGCCATTCTTTTCATCATTTTCTCTTCCTTCCTTCTTTTAATTCTTGCCATGATCATTAGTATTCCCCTTTTTATTCCCCAAATCCCAAAAATGCAAATCAGTACTATTAATATTCCCTGTATTATTTTTAGCAATATTCCATTCCAAATGCCACCAAGCCAATTTCCCACTGAAGCAATTCCCTTTCCAACCTTCTCCCAAACTCCTGGTTCTTTCAATTCCTTTAAGTCTGCACTCTCTTTCGTTAAATTTGCAAGCATTGTTTTAATTTTCACACTGTTGTCTGGTATATACGTGCAACAGTGACGCGCACCAAGCATTTTGCAAACGCCGCCATCCTTTGCTAAAAGAATGTCTAGGGCAAGCCTGTTTTGAAGAGTCATAGCTCTTTCCGCTGCAAGTTCAGCATCCATCAGGATTATAGCACCTGAAAACTTTGTCAACATGTTATCCACTATAGTAGACAACTTTTTTATTTTGATGGAATTCAACACAACTCCCAATGAAGGAATCATGGCTCCAAATATATCTCCTACCACAGCAGCTGCGGTCTCTCTTTTCTGGATACGATGAGATCCAGGCGTCTTTGGAATCACCGATAGGTCATCCAGTTGATAAACCTTTGGGAACACTATACCCAAATAACATCTCCCCCACCATCCCTTTGGAAGACGATAATAGGCATTATGCCCACAAATGTAATATACACCAGGTATGACAGGGTCAAGTCCGTTCAGCATGAATGTCCATTTGGCCTTAAAGATAAACGTATGTTTACATTCACTCGCTCCCACGAAAATGTTATCACAATAAGATTCACCACGATATATACAAAATTTCCCTACATGCCAAGCATCTAAAGCTATTCTCCCTTGTGTTTTTATTGCGGCAAAAGCATAATGATCTACTGAGGTCCTCTTACTTAGCTCTTTTTCTAATTTTGCATTCATTTGTGCCCTTCTATCATCTGTGCGATCTAAGAAGCTTATTTCTACTGCAGAGAGCGAGCAGGTAAGATTTTCCCTATGAGCGTGAGCTGTTTCAAAAGGTTGCATTGGCTCGAAAAATTCCCTCATTATTTTAGCATCCCAATCTTTAGCAATCTGGCTTAGTTGCGTTATTATAGGAACATATGCAAAGGTAACATCATAATTTGAGTAAAAATACTGTATGTTAGTCTGACCATAAAATCTAGAAGTTACTATACTACATGTAATCCCATATGTAAGAGGCATGTGGTGATAAGTCACCCCTTCCGTTACCGATGTCGGTATCTGTGTACACACATAACAATCTTTCGCATCCATAGTCTCAACATATTCTGTTAGCAAGCGATAGAAAACATTATACGAAAGCTCCTTCTTATCATGCAAGTGTCTCTCATCCAATTCTAGTCTTTTCAATGCGGTTAGTTCAGTGACAGTAACAGGAGCAGAAGTAGAAGCATCAATTTTCTCATTCTCACCCTTACCACGCGTTGCAAGCACTATTGCCATTATTATTAGTACACATGCAGTTATCAAGCCTATACACGCATATTTACAATATTTCACGCTACTGTTTTGTGTCATGATCTGTATAGAATCAGAGAGCTAGAAGCACCTATAAAGAAACGATTTAGCAATTAGTTACAAAGCTGAACGAGCGCAATGTTCACACAGTTTTCTTCAGGAGCCCAGTCACTTATCGGTTAGCAGCATTTGTCTCAATTCGGCAATAACTCAGTCTTTTATCAGTTAGCAACATTGTCTCAAATCGGGTTTAAGAGTCAATCAGGTTATCAAAGTCTTATCAAGTTAGCAAATGTCTCATCCGGTTTAGCAATGTCTCAGCTGGTTGTATCACGTTAGATCATAGCAAGCAATGTCATTTATCAGTTTTTTTACAGTCAATACTGTCCATAAAACTTTTCTTTTCTGTTGGTATCTCTTCTTCTTCGTTCTCGAGGCTAAGAGATACAAATTCGTCAGTCCAATCGTCATTGACTACATATGCCCATTCTGGACCGGAATATCTCCTGTTTGGTATCCTTTTCCTTTTCAATTTTGCCTCTCTCTTTGATTCTGCCTCACTGGTACTTTCCTCTTTGGCAAAGTCTTTTTCTTCACTTGGTGTTGGTACTACGACAGACACTTCCTTTCTTTTCTCTTTCACTTTTGGCCCTTCACCGTCGTTCAACTTTTCTCTAGTCTTTACTTTTCCTGGTGATATATTTGGTCTTTTCTTTGCACTGTGTCCATTTGATGGACCTGCGATCTCTTCTGAAGAAGTTTGAACAGTTTCGTTCTGTTCTGGCCTGTCCCCTCCTTCTGGAGAGTCAATCAGGTTTCCCTTTTCTTTTTCGGTACCGTCTGCTTCTGGGAAAGCCCTCCTCTGATCAGGCTCTCCTGCTTCTTCACCTCTTTCGAGCCCTTTGTCACCGTTACTTTCTTCAGGCTCTTTGTCACTTTCAGCTGCTTCAGGCTCTTTGTCACCTTCAGCTGCTTCAGGCTCTTTGTTACCTTCAGCTGCTTCAGGCTCTTTGTTACCTTCAGCTGCTTCGTCGCTGTCTGAGGCTTCTCCTTGGTCTTCCCCAAGTGAATCGGTTGTTTCGTCCTCAGAGAATATTTCTCTCTCTTCTATTTCTGCCTGTTCGCTTCTAGTTCTGTTTTGCTCTGTCTCAGCGCTCGGCACTTTGTTATCAGTTACTGGCAGTTTCAGCGCTTCAACTTCCTCATCTGTGGGACACAACTCTTTCTTTGTATGACTGGCGTGAATCCAGTTGGGAACTCCCGCACACTTCACAGCGGTAGTGGTCGTCAGGATCACTTGGAAAGGGCCTTTCCAACGGGGTTCCAGACACGACTTCCTCACGTGCTTCTTTATCACGACCCAGTCACCTGCTTTCAGTGTGTGTCCTGGACCTTGGATCGGTGGCAAGGTGGTTGCTTCCACCTGGTGAGAAAAAGAGCGAACCACGTCAGCCAGACCTTTGCAGTAGTCTAACACCATATCATCTGTAATATTCAAAAGCGCGTTTGCGGGAACTGCAGGAAGTCTCATGGCCCTGCCCATGAGAATCTCGTGCGGGGACAATCCAGTCTTTCTGTCAGGGGTGTTTCTCATTGACATTAACACCAAATGCAATGCGTCAGGCCATTTCAAATTTGTCGATGCACATATTTTTGCCATTCTTGATTTCAGTGTACCATTCATTTGTTCCACCAGTCCTGAGGCTTCTGGGCGATAGCTACAATGCAGTTTTTGCTCAATGTTCAGCGCTGCGCAAAGTAACTTTATCACCTCGTTATTGAAGTGACTTCCTCTATCTGATTCTAAAGAGATCGGGAATCCGAAACGTGGTATCAACTCCCTCAATAATAGTTTTGCAACTGTAAGGCTGTCATTTCTACGTGTGGGGTATGCTTCAATCCAGTGACTAAAAATGCACACAATCACCAACACATACTTCAGACCTCCATGCATAGGCATTTCAATAAAGTCCATCTGCATTCTGCTGAAAGGGCCACCTGCCCTACCGATGTGGCTCACGTTCACAACCGTTCCCTTTCCTGGGTTCATCTGCTGACAAATAACACAACGATGGCAAACTGCTTCTGCAACTTGACGGAATCTGGGGTTAAACCAATCAGTTTTGAACAATCTTATCATGGCATCTCTCCCTAGGTGAGCCTGCCCATGATAGAACCGCGCTAGCTGCGATAAGAGACAATTTGGTAAAACAAATTTTCCCTCATTTGAAACCCATAACTCATCTGGTCTCTTTGTACATTGTGATTTAATCCAGGAAACTCTTTCATCCTCCCTGACGCTATTCTGTAATGCTTTTAGTTCATCCATTGTATCCACGACCTTCAAGGCAAATGCTTCAGCTGGTTCGAGCTCTGGCTCACTTATCAAATTCCATTCATCCCTGAGCAATATACAGTTCAAGGCACAAAATCTTGCGACCTGATCCGCATATGCATTTCCCAGGGAAACATAGTCCTGTCCTTTTGTATGAGCACTACATTTTACCACTGCAATTTCGGCTGGCATCTGAATGGCGTGTAACAATTCCCTTATTCTCTCCCCGTTTTTCACTGGGGACCCTGAAGAGGTCAGGAAACCTCTCTGTGACCATAATTGCCCAAAGTCGTGCGCAATTCCAAACCCGTACTGACTGTCAGTGTAAATGGTAACCTTCATCAATGTAGACAGTTGGCATGCTCTTGTAAGGGCTACAAGCTCTGCTACTTGTGCGGAATAGACTCCTTGAAGCCAGGACGCTTCCAAGACACCTGTTACAGTACATACAGCATATCCTGCTTTCAATATTCCCAATGCATCTCTTAAACATGACCCATCAACAAAAACAATTTGGTCATTTTCATCAAGCTTAGTATCCTTAATGTCAGGTCGGGGTTTTGTGCAAAATTCAGTCACCTGAAGGCAGTCGTGCTCGACGTCTTCAGCGTTCTCAATTTCAGCATTTTCACCAGGAAGCAAGGTTGCTGGATTCAACGTAGTGCACCTTTTCAGCTGCACATTCGGTGAGCCCAGAATTATTGTTTCATACCTTGTGAGTCTTGCTCCAGTCATGTGTTGCGTTCGGGAGCGGGTCAAAAGTATCTCAACTGAGTGAGGGACCATGACTGTTAATGGGTGTCCCATCACTATTCCTTCACTCTGAGTGAGGCTGATACCAACTGCTGCTACGGCGCGCAAACACCCTGGAAGTGCTGCTGCGACCGGATCCAAAGTAGCTGAAAAATATGCTACAGGTCTGTTTATGCCACCATGGGCTTGGGTCAAGACAGACAAAGAACATGCATCACGTTCATGACAAAACAATGTGAAAGGCTTTGTGTAATCAGGCATACCTAAAGCTGGAGCCCTGCACATGCATTCTTTCAATTCAATAAAAGCATCCATCTCATCTCCTTTCAGCTCAATTTCATCCAAGGCATCCTTCTGGGTCAGTTTCAGTAAAGGCTTTGCTAGAGTTGAGAAGTTGGGAATCCACTGGCCACAGTAGCTCACCATTCCCAAAAACTTTCTCACCTCCCTCCTCGTCTTTGGTGGACTCATTTGAAGTACACTTGTTATTCTTTCCTTCATTATTCTCCTTGACCCTTTCTCTATTTGATGACCCAAGTATTTCACTTTCTTCTGACAGAACTGCAACTTTGAAGGAGACACCTTGTGTCCATTCCTTCCCAAATGGTTCAGTAGAGCAATGGTGTCGGCTATGCAGCCACTTTCTGTCTTAGATGCAATCAGTAAGTCATCGATGTACTGTACTAGGGTTGACTCGAATGGCAATTCTAACGCTTCCAAGTCTTTCTTTAGAATCTGATTGAAAATTGACGGTGACTCAGAAAACCCTTGAGGAATTCGACACCAACTGTAGACTCTGTCTAAGAATTTGAAACAAAAGAGAAATTGGCTGTCCTCATGAAGAGGCACCGAAAAGAATGCTTGTGACAAGTCGATGACTGAGAACCACTCGGCATCGCAAGGGATTTGAAACATTATGACAGCTGGATTTGGTACTACTGGGCAACATTTAATTACGATGTCATTTATTTTCCTCAAGTCCTGCACGATTCGGACCTTTCCACTCGGCTTTATTAGTCCCATGATTGGTGAATTACATGGACTACTTAACACTTCTTTCAATACTCCCTGTTTTACAAACTCGTCAATGAGTTGGGCAACTTTCATGAGGGTGTCTTGTGCCATGTGGTATTGTGGGGTCTGGGGAAAGGTTACATTGGGTTTTACGGTCACTTTCACTGGTTCCACTCCTTTCACCAATCCCACCTCTTTTCCTGTCATATCCCACACTTCCTTTCCGACTGTTTCCCGTAATTCAGCTGGAATATCTGCTTCAGTTATCATCGGAAAAAGGTTAATCAAAGGATATTCTTCATCGACAGTTTCCATCTCATCCCCTTCTACACTGTCCTCATCTTCCCCATCACTGCTCGTCTGAATTCTGATTCCATTGTTCGAACACATAATCGAACATCCCAATTTGCACAATAGGTCTCTCCCTAACAGTGCTATCGGGCTTGAGTCACATACCACAAAATTATGTAACCCTTGATAGTTACCAATTGCGACTTGTACTGGATCTGTGATTGGGTTCGTCAGGTGCCTGTTCGCTACTCCCACTACTTGAACTGTTCTCCCTGAGAGTGGCAAATTTGGTACTTCAATGCTCCTAACAGTTGAACGTGTGGCTCCTGTGTCAACCAAGAATGAAACACGATGACCCATAACTGTTCCCTCCACATATGGACCCTTTTGATCAACTTCCAAGGATGCCGCAAGCACACAATTTCCCTCCTCTTCTGAACTTTCACTCTCCCATACATTGTTTATTCCATTCTCACTGTGTAGTGGGAACTGTTGTACTGTGCCATTTGTACTCATCACCTGACCCGAGACCTGTGGAGGAACCATCACTTGCTGCTGACTCACTGGTGCCAAGGGTATTTGCATTTGCTGATTAGGTACCATAGGAAACTGCTGTTGCATTGGCTGCATTTGCGTCATCTGCATACGGGGCATCTGCATCTGCTGCGGCTGCATGGGCTGTAATCCCTGCAGCTGATTTATGGTCTGAAAATTTGGGTTTGGACCTCTCATTTTCGGTCCCCTCATTGTCTGGAATGCATTGACATCATTGTTTTGCTGACCAACACCTGCACCTTCCTGCACCATCATCGGGCACTCGCGTTTCTAATGTCCGACGATTCCGCACACGTGACATGGCATCACCCTTTTCATTGCCTGCACACCATTCGGAATCACAACAGTGTTCAAATCCGGATCATTACTCCCAAAACCTCCTCTGCCTCTGCCTCTCGCCTGTGGCTGAAACACCATGTTTCCCTGCGGCTGCGGCTGCGGCTGCGGCTGCGGTATCTGCTGTTGGAACCCTTGCAACCCTTGCAAACCTGTCTGAGCTGCTTTAAGTTGCATCATCATCACTTTCTCTTTCAACCTTTTCTGTTTCACTTCAATTTCGTCGCTACAGTATTTCGCATAATTCAACACCTCATCAATAGGTTTCGACTGCCAACAAATCAAATGCGTCTTTATCATCTGACTTATCTCTGGTCTCAGCCCTTCCACGAATCTAAACACAAAATGAAGCATGTCCTTCGCCTCTATTGTTTCCGTGCCACTGTAGTTCTTGAACGCCTTCAACAACCTCTCATAGTAACCATGAATCGACTCTTTAGCCTCTTGGGCAGTTCGATCAATCTTCTGCCAATCCACATTTTTCGCGGCAACCTTTGTCTTCAAATGCTCAATCACCTTATAGTACAAGCTCATTACCATAGGTGATGGTGCACCCGTATCCCTGTCTCTCTCTGGTTCACTTGTCGGCCAACCTACAGCCCTTTTGCAGTCTTCCCACAAATCTGCCGGAACCACAATCTCAAAGAGGGTGTTCAGGTCTTCCCAAAGACATTTTGCAAGCTTCACAAACCTATCAGTCTGTTGATACCATTCAATCGGTTTCTCTCTCAGTTTGGGAAAATCATCCGTAAAAGACTGAATGTCGCTTCTGTGCCACGGTACATGTACTAATTTTCCCCCTGCTGTCTCCCTCATTGGTAACATTGTTATTGCATCACTACTCTGTGGTCTTTTCTCGTTGAGCTCTGGGACATTATCTTTCCTCTTTTCCTTTTTCTTTGCCCATCTGCTCTCCCACTTGTCTAAGCACCTCCACACTTGTGCACTCTGCAGCAATTCTCTAAGGTGTGTTTTCATGCCTGCTGACCTCATGTGTTCAAAGTCTGTGGTCCCGAAATCCAACCTATAGCTCCTGCTCAAGTGTTTTGTCTTGTCTATCTCAACCCCGTTTTTGTCAGCTATTTCTTGCAACCTTCTATGTACCTTGTTCACTTCTCTCGTAATCCTGGGACATAGATACCTCAGCTCTTCTTCCGAGTAGGACTCTAACCTATTCAGACCCATAGTCCCTTCCACCAATTCTTCTGCTTCCATGTTCAACCTTACCCTATTCAGATAGTCTTCTCCCTTCCCACTGGCTGAGCTTTGTGTGGAATTCAGACTGTTGAACCACTGTGTTAGCTGTTGCGCATTCAACCCCATCAGTGTAGCATTCACATCGACTGCCATTGATGGTTGCGGCAACTTTTCAGTGTTCGATGACAGAGTTATCACCAGTGGGGGACTCGACCTCACCATTGTTGACTGAGCACATATGGGACTAAACTCCATCAAGGACCCAGATCCAGTTGGCTGAGCCACTATCGGAGTTGTCTCTGGAGTGTTTTCTATGCACCTCCTTTCCGTCCCATTCTGCACCATTAATCCTTGACCGCTCATACCTGAGTTAGGCTGAGTGTACAAAGGTACCGGTGGACCTACAGTAATGGGTAGGGATATTGCATCTGGGTTCTGTCCATTCCCCAGGTTCTGAGGCATGTTCATTCCCACACTATGGGTCATCATTGCCGGCATGCCCGTCTGACTCCCCGTCATCTGAGCATGTGCGGTTCCCCCCTGCATCTGCTTTTGAGGCATCAAAAACTGGGTTGATTCAGCTTGTGTCAATGTTGGGTTGCGACCATTCTGTACTCCCATTACGGTTGGATCTAGAATCATTCCCGTACTGCTGTCACTGCTGTAGTACCTTGGGACCTGCGGCTGATAATTTTCTGCTGTTTTCAATATAGGCACATCTGGATATATTCTCCTAACCTGCGGTATCTGCGGGGTGAACAGTAAACTCGGGTCCTTAGATCTCGATGGCGTTTCTGAATTCGGAGTTTCATTATTCTGTACCGGTGCCGGAGGGGCAGAACTGGTACTTGGACCTCGTTCACTCTCTACATAAGGTGGTGGACGGTCGTTCAGCAATTGCATGATGAACTCCTCATCCTCTGACTCATCTTCCTCTCTATCTTTGGAACACCTCCTGTTTGTCTTACAGGTAGCTTTCTTGCCTGTCGCCTCTTCTTCCTTAGCAATTGCGGGAAACAATTTTATCCCCTGCAATATATCTGACCTCCACACCTTCTGTGCATTATCCCACCTAGCGTCCGCTAGTGTCTTTTCTGCCTATCTTATCCTGGTCTCGAACTTCTTTTGCTGTTGCTGTCTAGCCATTAGTTCCCAAATCGCTAGAGCCTCAAACTGTGCTGGCCTTGGGGGTACCTTCATGTCGTACATCGCGAATCTCAAATTCTCTAGGATCCTTATATTGAATGTCCCATGGATCGGGAACGCTACGCTCCCATGTTTCTCTGTCAGCTTGTGCCATTGCTTTAGCCAAAGGCACGGAGCTACCCCCCTTTCCTCCATTACAATGTAAGCTGGTGTACCTTCGGGTGGCGTCTCCTCTCCTACGCTCGCTTTAATGTAAGACTCCCCCTTCATCGCACTCTTTAATGCTTTCAAAAATTTCATTTTCTCGTCTTTTATTTCACAAAATTTGTAATCAATAAGTGACTTTAATTCCCGGAATACTCTTCGCTTGCCTTTCCCCTTCCAATCGAGCCCCACGGACTGCGTCCAATCCGTGCGCGACCCTTCTCTGCAACCAACCTATCCCAGCGCGGCTCCTAGTGACGTCACACTCACACACACTGCGGCTGACAAAGCCTCGCGGCTAGTCCTCCTTCACTCAGCTCCTCTCGTAACAACTTCTGGCATGTATCGCGAGCAACCAAATAATAATAAAACAGATCCGTCGGTTTACTACAGGAAGGGTAACACAATTGCTTCAGGACCTTAGGGATTTTTCACTAGCCTCGGCAGTTATTCCATCTTTCTCGGTCCCCACTTTCGCAAGCAAATCTGACCCGCAGATTCTGCTCTCAACTTGTCAGTGATCTATTCTAGTGCACTTAGAATTTGTCAAAGCCCGAAGTCGAAGTTTTCTTTCACTCCCTTAACACACGTACCGACTCGTTGACCACGCCCGGTCAACCTATTAAACCGACCAGACCACAACATAAAACAAGTGTCTCATACACTTTTCAACATACTCCGGAGTCTCTTGACCTCGCAGGGCCCGCCTCAACAACAACAACCACGTGGACCTTTTTCCGCACAAAGCGCCACATGCACATGAAGTTCGACGACTTCCCTACTCTCACACTCGGAGTCGCACCTCCGCTATTCTCTAAAATCCTCACAACCTTTTCAAACAGTCTGCGGCAATAAGCTGTGCAAGCGCAAAATCCTGACTTCACTCATACCGTCACTAGTACCGCCAACGCCGATTTCACACCTCCATTCTCTCCATTCGCAAGCTCCGAGATCCCGGGAAAGTCGCGGGGGACTTAGGGCATCATCATTCTCTCAATCCGTTTTACCCAAGAAAAATCTAATTCAACACCATATACCTCTCGAGTGGGGTCCCAAAGGGCGTAACCGTCAATTCAACACCATATACCTCTCGAGTGGGGTCCCAAAGGGCGAAACCGTCAATTCAACACCATATACCTCTCGAGTGGGGTCCCAAAGGGCGAAACCGTCAATTCAACACCATATACCTCTCGAGTGGGGTCCCAAAGGGCGAAACCGTCCTCTGCTACCATCTACTGATAGAGCGTTCCGACCTAATAAATTACCTGTATTTGGACGCTCTTGGGTCGATGAATCTTTTGACCAAGTGGGGCTCTCTTCACCCGAGAGTAATCAATTTAATCAAATCAATAATCAATAACGAACATAAGCAATGCCCTGATCAACATAACACTTCACAATTAATCCAGAAAACATTTCGGCGAACCATGACCTTCCGGCCATGAATAACCACACCAGTTTATTCAAAGTTAATGAATTTATTTCCCTATATTAACAAAGCTAGCACGATATAAATGTGTCTCAACACCAAATGATATATGTAAATGAACATTACTAGCTGTCCATAACGGCGGAAAAGATGCAATCTATGCAGCATTTGAATAACAATGCATTCGATGATAGCAACGCAAACCACTAAAACTATAATCTGTAATGAGCTAATTGCATACATTGGTCAGCATAACAAGGTCTCAAATTGCATCGTGCAACAAATGAATCCTCATCTAACCACAAATTAGCATCTGCATGTGGGATTTCATGCGAAAACAATTTAGCAACATTAATTTGGAAAACTCCTAACTAGGGCTCTTATCAAAAATCAGCAGTTGGTTACCTAAAAAGAAACACAATGCAATTGTACATTTTCCTTCATATTTACCAAATTCAATCAGCATTCAAGGAAGTCTTCGTCTCACAGGTACCGGTTTCCATCAGCATGGGACGGGGTAAAGGGGTAGGGTGGACGGGGCAAATTGCCTCACAGCGGCAAGATAAAAGGACCAAACTACTACTTCATGCAAAAGGGGCAAATCGAAGTTAAAGTCTCTAGGGCGAGAATTACTTAAAGTCTCTTTCTCTCGATTAGAGAAAGCATCAAAGTTCCTTTCAAAATGGCGTCGCAGCAAGATGGGCCATAGTCTGCAATATCCTGCAAAATGGTGGGTAAAAGCTAGTAATGGCGGGTAATGGCTGCTTTCTCCTTGTGCACCTGGTTTAAATAGACAACAGTTCAAGTCCAGTAGGGTCTTCCATTGGAGGGTTCATAGGTTGGCTTGAAATTGTCCAATCAAAACTACAGTTCACAAGCTTCTACCTAGGCATACATTATCCTTGGAGTCGGGAACGTAAGTTGCAACATATTTTACCAATTAACTCACTTTCAGAGCGTCCATTGTCTGCACCTGCAGATTGACCTTGGAGCAAAGAAGAAGATGCCAGGCTGGCACGAAACCTTAAAGATAAGCATGTGAACCGATCTCACTGGAAAAGTACAGCTTCAAGCAAGAATACACGTTTCATTAGCACATTGGAAAAACACGAGCATCTAAACCGTGAGACAAGGCAACTAGGCCAAAGCCTCCACTAAAGTTATGCTAAGCTAAAACATTTCAAACAAGCAAATCATGGCACACATTTACGATTATGTCGGATTAGTACAATTCTAATACATCACGTTATATAAAGCACGCTTATAAATGTTGGCGAACTACTCTGAGGGCACATTTGTCCCCGTACAGTCTTTATTAGTTCGGTTAAAGTCACACTTGATTATTGCAGTACTACGTTTATGCGCTAATAAATGTAAAACCTTCGTTTCTGCGTCATCAGCTTTCGTCGCCCAAGTACTCTTGTGTGTTTGCACATAGACATGTGGTAGAGCTTTACCCTTTCGTTGGTATGGTGGGTTCTGTTTTGGGGCTGACCCACATTGGAAACTGCGACCACAGCAACTGCAAACCTGTGACATCAGAAAAAACAGGCCCTGCTGTACTGAACAGCAGCCAGGACCTCACAATTTATACTTTGCTGCAGTGCACAGGTGAATCTGCAGGCACTGACATTACTGGAGTGTACAAGGGTACAAGTGCACAAAACAGTCCTTTGGTGCGTGGGCACTCTAATCTCTCTCATCCTCTTTTGCAAGCCTGCACTTCTGAATTTTTGTTTGTATCATTCTATATACGTTTGCTTTAGTCCGGCAGTTATATCCTGTATTTCTTGCACCTATTCTTTTTGTGATATATTGAGTAATATTAAAGTACTTTTTCCTGTCATAAGTAAAAACAATGGAATAGAAATTCGTTATGAAGAGCTGTTGTGTTGAATGAGTTCTGAAACTATAACCCTACACCACCTCCCTGAGCAAGTTTTCAGTCAATCAGTAAGTCAATAAAGTGCTCAGTTATCAGTGGCCACAGTAGGTCATGCCCCAGTGTATCAGTGGTAAAAGGTAAGGACTCGACCCTACAGTCAGCGCCAGTACCCGCTGTGTGCTCCTAGACCTTCTATACCACTTCTGACCTCATGAACTAAAGCACTTTGCATCATGTGGTTTACTTAACAGAAAAATATATCCCCATGACTAAAGAGGAGTTAGTAAATAAATCATTCCGCTTCTTACTGATATACTACCATACCTAAAAAACCTCTTTGGTTGGAGTCAAGACCATATAATGCACACAATGGTATCCATATGGTAGCATCTCTGACAGTTTTTCAACCAGGGCCTTCTAATGGAACTTTATGGGTGTAATGAACAGTCTATTAAATATGTTAAATTGACTTTCCTGATTCGTTATTACCCACTTACATCGGATAAAGCATTCTTGTTAGGTCATTGTCCGGGATCATCATTCTGTAGCGCAGTTCAATCTTAGAAATGGGTTAGCACATCAGTTTCTTGTTAATAGGTCAGTAATCTATGTACTTCCTGTGATTTTACGTTTGTCAACAATATCAATTGAAACTAGTTGTAATCGGTTTGTTGAGTCATTTCTATATTTTCACATCTCTGGGGTCAAAAATAGCAGTCACGTATTTAATTACTGTCCTCACAATAGGTAAATAGGACGGTTTACTCTTGAGAGGAGTCAACAGAGAGAAACAATTTGAGATGACCCCGCCTTTCCACTAAAACTGTGTCAGACAATATCTTGACTGCTTAGTGGT
Source organism: Pleurodeles waltl (assembly GCF_031143425.1). Lineage (NCBI taxonomy): Eukaryota > Metazoa > Chordata > Amphibia > Caudata > Salamandridae > Pleurodeles > Pleurodeles waltl. The sequence goes on along the minus strand of NC_090440.1, from coordinate 1,779,966,677 downwards.
AATTCTAGAAGTCTAACCTGCCAACCTAACTCTTTTCTTCTATGCTTTCAAGTACGGAAAGAGAGACCCCCAGTTTCTGATGTCTCCAGACAAATTTAGAAAACGTAGAATGTACAATACTCACCACTTTTGGAGAGTTGTTCACTGGAGTCATTTGACAAACAGGAATAATTCCGACATGGAGGGCAGTCATTTTTTTCATTTCAGAGTAACGGGGAGATTACCCATGATTAGATTGCACAATGCACCACACATAGAAAGAGGGAAAAACGAGGAGAAATAAAGATAGTGCCTTGGGTAGGAATATAGTTTTGATTCTTTCCCAGGTTTACAGGCTCTTGGAAATCTGGGGATGTGTCAAAACCCAGGGGTGTTGCGTGGGAGAACCCACTGCAACACCCATGCAACGCCTCCCTGATGCAGTGTAAGGCAATGCACGACTTGCGCTGTGTTGCCTTACATTGTATGTACAAGGCCATGAGAAGCCAAGCAAAGTTGCTTTGCGTGGCCTTGTAGATAAGGGTCTGCACTATGCTTCGCAAGTGCGTCACAAAAAGTAACGCACTGGTGGCGCATGAAGCTTGTAAATATGCCCGTATTTTGTTTAGTGTGGTTCTGTGTCAGAATAGGGGGACCCAGTTTGTTGCCTAAGCATTTCACTGGTATCCTGTATCCTTATTAATGAGAAAGATAGAGTGGCATGCTCTGCTCAAGATGAGCCCCTATCTTCATAATGGAAGTGGAATACATCAATCTCATATTTTATACCTGGAAAAAAAAACAGAAACAGAACGGAAGGCATGATCGAGTATCTGCAGAAACTATGGGCAGGATGTACTAATATTTTTAATGTTCACAAATATGTTAAAATGTATTTTGGAAACTGATAAACCCATTTAACAATTCAAATTTTTTTTTCTCTAATTACAGCATATGTGTATTTTTGCATGCTCTGTTGCTTTCTCTTCTGGATACACCATCAGCACCTCAATGTGTCATCCAAAAGATTTCAATGTGCAGTGCATTTATTTCAGACCGTAATATATACACCACAGAAAACAATATAACATTCTTAGCATGTTACGTTTATATTTCATTATGCAGCATATAGATTTAAGTGCGTTGAAATATGTCCATAACACCACTCACGGAGGAGCTGCGGTAACATGACGCTATCTCCATTGCGAATGCACCAATTATTTATTTTAAAAAATACGTTACCTCTTTCCCACAAGTGCAGGAATGAACATTAACTAGGGGACAATGAACGCCAATAGAGGATTTCTGGCTGTAGGTTTATGAACTGCATTTTTAGTATGTGAATTAGTGCTATTGAAGTACCAATTTACATACTCCAAAATGCCTTTTCTTGATTGGGCCCTTTATAGTTAATTATATGGGCTTTGTTAAATGGTGGGACAATACTAGTAGCTTTTCTAGTGGAGGTTATGTTTATAAGATGTTTTTAGCTTTCGGACATATTTTCAAGTTTCTGTTTTATACAGTGCAATAGACGTAAAATGACTTCCTTCTTGTCAAATGGATTCCTGTCTGTCTGGAATCTCCTGTTTATTTTATAAGAGAATTCAGTACTGTGCCAAAAACAGCATCAACCACAAGTTGTGCAGGTGAACGAAGAGTAATTGGAGAGCAATCTGTCTGCAGCACAGCGAAAAAGAGTCTCTTTAATGAATGCTATTATCCCGGAGGACAAGTCAATATTGCATGACCTGCTTTGGGTCATAGAGAAGAACACAAAATACTTTGGGGTGTCTTTTTTGATTGCTTTTTTCTTGCTGATTTGTTCTAGCTGAGAGTTTGTATCAGGAGAATGTGAATGTGGATTGCATAGTTGCAGGTGCGGTTATATTCGTGAAGTGCCACTGTTTTGGTATGCTGTCGGTTTAATTTTAAGAATGTATCCTCATCATTCATTGTGGTGCAGAGTGAAGGATTTGTAATCTATCTATCTATCTATCTATCTATCTATCTATCTATCTATCTATCTATCTATCTATCTATCTATCTATCTGTATATCTATCTATCTATCTATCTATCTATCTATCTATCTATCTATCTATCTATCTATCTATCTATCTATCTATCTATCTATCTATCCTGAAGGCCTTGAATCTCAAGTGACAGGGACTCAGGAACTATGTGGGATGGAAAACCTCAGAGACAATAACTCTTGTGTGCTAAAACACGGAACAGGAAAATAGAAGTCGAGGGAACATGGAGATTGAAAGATTCTCAAACAGAGCAGAAAGGTACCAGATCCAAGAACAAGAGAAACAGGGCAAAAAGAAGTTAGCTCTGTCCCAGGCAGAAGAATAGGCAGGAAAACGAATATTTAGGACTACACTGTGCCCACTAAAGCTGAGAGTACTCAGTATTACACTATGCCCAATAGACCCACCCTCGGGAGCAATGCACTCGAGCCAAGAAACAGAAGGGCAACAAACACTGCACTGCAGTGCTTAATTTGCAAATAAAAAGGTGCCCGTGCTCAAAGCCTTTCTCTTAAACACGCGGCTGCTGCAATGAAATGTGCGGACACGGAATACTGAGACAGATTAATCCTGAAGCCATCTCGGGCCTCTTGAATCCATTTAAAATCACTCCCTGCTTCTTCAGCTCACACTTGCAGCTTTCTGCTTTCTCTCATTGTGAATCCCAAACGTGTTTTTTGCTCTGTGCAAATGCTTGAGGCAGAAGACTAAGCCCCAGCCCTCAAAAATAAGTGCTGGTGCTCAGCACCGGAAATAACAAGCACAAAAGCACTGCTGCACTGTGAAGACTCTAACTCTGGAAGGACCTATTTGTTTATGTCTTTATTTATTTATTTAAAGTATTACAGGCTGATCTAGACCAGAGGATGTCAGAGTGCTTTACAATGGAAACACAGGATAATTTAATTAATTAACTGAAGATCAGTTGCCCAAAAAGAGATCCCCTTAGTACTCTGAAAATTACAAATCATCTACGTTTACCTGGCTAGGAAAAGGGTGGAATTCTGAGTCCCATCTCACAGGATTTCTTCATATGGTAAAACCACTACCAAATAAATCATTCTTCCTCACTACACAGAATGTAACAAGAGAACAAGGAAGTGGTTGTAGTGTCCTTCCCTGCCTAGGTACCTGCCATTTACTACACCACACACACAGCTGTGAATTACACACCTTTATTCTTCTGGGTGTACCTGTGAACTCCAACATTCTAAAACAAGCTTTCATTATATTTCACTCTAGCAATTACATCACACGGCAACAGAGTCTGTTCTGAGCCAAAAGTGCTCCGCCATAAAACCTGCAAGGCACTACATCTCCCCCTCTGTTAAATGAAAAACGAAAAAAAATTCAAAAATCTGTGTGTGTGTGTATATATATATATATATATATATATATATGTATATATATATATATATATATATATACAACTATATCTCTTCGATCAATCTTCTTGGCGCCTTGATCATATGATCTGATCTGGTTAATGTAAGCTGTAAGCTGTTGTCAGCTTCAAAGTACGAGATCGTTAAAGCCGATGAACGGGTAACAGCAGTCACTGAGTTTTCACGTTCAGTCTTTCCTTCACCATCTTGATTTGAAGACCAATGAATCAAAGGCCTAAAGTGAGAAGAGTCTCTGGTAACAGACTTCTAATGGTCTCATGGCGCTGGGCAGTAGCCATGTGTCCCTTGGTAGACACCACGTGAAAATGTTCACCATCATATGAAGCATCAGATTTTCTTTTGCGCATCTATTGTGCGATCACCAAATTTCCTATCTTAAACGTGATGTCCTTTGCATGTTGCATCTTGTCTGCATAAGCTTTAATGATCTGCTTGTTAACCAAGTCCCTTGTATGAATTATGTTCTTGGCTTTTTCTCTCTTGGTGGTCCACTGGGGTAACTTGGCTGTCACTGCTTTCTTGAACATCAAAGTCGCAGGACTTTAACCTGTGTTCAAGTAGGGCGTTGAACAATAAGCTCGTAGAGTAGAATTTAGCACAGTTTTCAAACTGAGCTTCTCAAGAGTTACACGCTGTTTTGCTTTCTTTAGTATACTTATAAAACACTCAACAAGTCCATTCGCCTGTGGCCACAAAGGTGTACGCTTTTGATGCTTTATGTTCGGATACTCCAGGAATCCTTTGAATTGTCGACTGTTAAAAGGTGGGTCATTATTAGACTTCACAATGGCTGGAATGCCCCATGTTGAAAGATGCCATCTAGTTTTTCAATGACTTGTTCATGATTTGTTGATGAGAGCTCTTCAACCAAAGGAAAACAGGAGTATTCATCCACAATCATCATCAGGTGATGTCCATTATCGAGTTGACAGAAGACGTCGATAACTATTCTCTCCTATGCATGACATGTTCAGAGGATGTTCAGTAAAACTGGTAGAAAGGCAGTTGTAATATATGATACACCTTGAGTTCCTTTTCAACTCTTTCATTTAAGCAGGGAAAACAAACTCGGTCTCAGAGAGCTCTTTTTGTGGAGCTGCACAGTGAGCGAAGGGGTCATAGCAGTGAGATCAAATGAGGGTTGTTTGATAACCATTTTACATAATTCAGGTGAGCCTGACTCAGACGGATTTTAAGTTTTCGACTTAACAAAGACATTTGAGTTTCTCGCAAGGACGCATACTCATTATAGACATCGTAAAAACTGAAAAGTGTTACCTGATGAGTACATTGTTTTTCCAGATATGTGAAACTTTGTCATGGATATAATTGAGTTCTAATCGAAGATTGTTAACTACAGAAAATAGCGGTGCGGAGTGAAATGAGCACAAGTTGTTTCTGGTTTAATTAAGGAATTTGAGGTTTCACCAGATTAGCGAACAATGAAAATGTAATTTACTGTTCATATTGTCTCTCCGTACACACAGAACGGAGGCAGAGACATTATTGAGTTTCAACTGGAGACTCTCAACCATAAACAAACAACGATGAAGAGTGAAACTGACGTTAATCAAAGATAGTTGTTATATGTGCACAAAATGACTATGAATAATGTGAAAGTGCGAGACGTGCCATTCAAAATTACAAAGTTGTTTTGTATTTGATCTATTTGACATATTGGAGTATTACAACAGAAGATCCTAAGGGTACATTGGGTAACGGCGTAGGGCAGATTGATACGAACTGGAAATAAATACAGGAATTAGCTCCAAGACAAAATAAACAAAAATAGAGGGAACGTGTGGAATTCCATTTGGTAAGAACACAACAAACATGCTTGCAGCTCGGCTGACAAAATGACAAAAAGATGCAGAGACATGTTTTACGAGTGGGATATTTACACAGAAAAATCAAAGCAAAACGAGAGAAGAACTACAAAGTAAATGTTCGATGTCATCTTTTGAATGTACCAGTGGATCAGAAATAGAGGGAAATGAGCAAACGCAGTTCCCAATGACAAGAAAAACAACATTAGCAGAGGAAATGCAACTTTTTTTTAGATCAGCAAACAAGAGGAAAAGCGAAAAATGGAGCTCAAGGAAGGAACAGAGGAAAAAGAAAAAGAAAAGGAAAACATGCCATCTAGTTTTTCAATGACTTGTTTGTGATTTGTTGATGAGAGCTCTTCAACCAAAGGAAAACAGGAGTATTCATCCACAATCATCATCAGGTGATGTCCATTATCGAGTGGACAAAAGAGATCGATGTCTATTCTCTCCTATACATGCTTGGGGAGTTTTGACATGTTCAGAGGATGTTGAGTAAAACTGGTAGAAAGGCAGTTGCATATATGACAGGTCTTGAGTTCCTTTTCAACTCTTTCATCTAAGCAAGGAAAACAAACTCAGTCTCAGAGAGCTCTTTTTGTGGCAATGATACCACAATGCCCTTCATGAGCCACTTCAATTACTTTCTGTCACAGACTCTCCAGAATCAGGATCCTTGACCCTCGCAACATAACTCCTTCCTGAGTTATGGAAAATTCATCTTTGACATTTCTTTATTTTTGATATTCACCATAATTGGATTGGTGAGAGGTCAAGTGTGTTAGTTCCATGACTGATGTATAATTATGTCTTTTAACTTCAGCATGTCACTATCATGGCTTGTGACAGTGATAATCCAGGCTAATGAGATAGCAGCTATGGTACTTGATCTTACAATGAAGCTAATGTAGGCTTTAGTGGTCTTGGATGGAGTACTGTGACCTTGTATAGGCACTCTGTAAAAGTAGTCCGCAGGATTCTGATCCTTTCCTGGGCAATGTACAATTGTATAATAGTACTCTTGCAATCACAGTCCCCAGCATTCAATGTGAGGAGGCATCTTGGCTTTTGGATTGCAAAATATGGTCAGTACAGCTTGATGATCAATTACCAAAGTAAAAAGCTTTCCATACAGGGATACTCAGGTTGCGAGTGTAACTTGAGACAAACTTCTATTAGCAAAGGACACAATATGCCTTTGAGCATTTGGGTGTCCACTGTGCTGTGTAAGGATAACGGCTAACCTGACTGGGCTAGCTTCCGCGACAACCTCTGTAAGTATGCCATTTCAGTAGAATTTTCAATGGTGAGTTTGATTCTCTTGTACTTCAACCACATTACTGTGACCATTGAAAGAGAAAATTTTTCTTCATCAACTCTCGTAATGGGCACTATCTTGAATAGAAACTGGCAATGCCCATAAATGAACATAGTATTGAAACATCTTGTGGGGCATCGGCATTTGGCAGAGCTCGTACTTTTGCAGGATCGGGTGTCATAACCCTATCACAAAAGCTATGGCCAAAGAATGTTAGTTTTGTCTTGTTGAACTCACATGTCTCCATTCAAAGTCAAACCTGCATCACTGACTAAATGATTTACTGTGAGAGCTCTTTTGTGCTCCTTCTGTGTAGCTCCGAAAAGTAATATATCATTGCTATAATTGAACACATTTCCAAAATGCTGTATATGTTGAATAACGTCTTGGAAAGGTTCTGCAGCTGATGACACACCAAACTAAGGGCCTGATTCAGATATTGGTCGATGGGTTACTGCTTCACAACGGTGACAGATATCCCGTCAGCAGAAATCTGAATCCCATAGGGTATAATGGGATTTAGATTTCAGTGGACAGGACATCCGTCACCGTTGTGACAGAGTTACCCGTCCGCCAATATCTCAATCAGGCCCTGAAGTCTTTTGTATCAAAACAGACCAACATGTGTAGAAAAGGTTGTAATGTACCTTCAATTTTCTTTGAGTTCCAACTGATGATAACCTTTATTTAAATCAAGGCAAGAGAAGACATTTGCACCATTTAACTGCATTATCATGTCAACAATGTGTGGAATTGGATGTCGTTCTTGTTCAATTGCCTTGTTCACCTGATGCATGCTAATGTAGATGTGTACAGCTCCTTCACTGTTCTTTTTGGGCACTACTGCTATAGGAAAAACCCACGGAATTGGACCAGTGGAACACTCAATAATGTTATGCTTAATTAACGATTCAAGTTCTTTTTCAACAACTTCTTGTAAATGAAAAGCAATTTGTCTATGTCTCTGAGCAACAGGACAGACAACCTTCATAGTCTTAAGCTTCCCTAAACTATGAACAACAAAATTAACTGACTTACTGTTTAATGATGAGCATTCATGTTGTATTTCACAGAAATCAGAACCATGTCAGCTTCTGTATTGAAACTGAGTAGACAGGGACGCTGTACCTTAAAGAACATAGATGGGTGCTTTTACCTTCGTATTTTTTTTTTGTTTCACTGTCACAACAAATTAACATTGACTCTATACACTTTGGTTTTTAATGGCATAAGCTGTGGTTATGGAGATAGTTCATTGCATTTCTCTTCAGGCATTATGTTTATCGATGTACTACTGCCGATAAAGAAAGGTATCAAACAATCATTTATTTTCAGTGTAATCTTTGGACAGTGTTTGTATGATTTTTTTTTTTTTTGGCAGGTCTACTTTTCTTTGACTGACTTTTTTCTTCACAGAGAGCCAGTCCAACATCTGCATGTTTCTCTGAGGTAAAAAATCAACATGGCACAATCATTTTCTTTGCTTTCACTTGATATTAAGGTGGAAGAACTGTTTGACAATCATTTAGATGACAATCTACTTTGTTTGGAGTCAATTTGCCTCAACTCATGTTGCCGCTTGGATTCGCGGGCACGCATCGAGCATTGACTCTGGAATTTTCTGGCGGCCATTTTGTCTTCGCACCATGATGTACTTACTTTTTCCTTCGCTTTACACATGTCACAAAATGGTTCTCTTTCCCACAGTCTTCACATATCTGTCCAATGGGACATTTCTTTTTACTTCTAAACATCACTTTGCGTCCTTCTGTCTTTTGCTTTGGTTTGCTTTCCACACTCATGACTGATTCATTCTGGGCACTTCCGGCCCCATGTCAGCACCTTGTCTCTCCGAACGTTCTTCAGGTCTGGCAGCTATTAACACTCACTCCAAAGTAAGAGTTTCTCTCAGCATTCGTCATCTGAATGAATCTGACAAGCATCCACCAGCAACTCTCAGATACATAGCTTCTTTCTCATTAAATTAATTGAACTTAGTGTTTGATGAGTGCATTGAGTCTCTTCACAAACTCATCAAAAGTTTCACCAACTCTCTGACAATCTTAACTGAAAATGTATCTTTCGTAATCAACATTTGGCACTGGATTGAATTTGAGATTCAACACTTTTTTAATCTGATGGTATGTGACTGCTTTATCAGTTCTCTGCATTTTCTTTATGACTTCTTTCATGCCATCACCAGCAAGATTTTTGAGATACTTGGCGATCTTTCTGTTACCAGTCTTGTCAAGTGTGTCAATGAAATCTTCAAATGTCCCTATCCAAGCAGCCCATCCATCTCTAATATTTTGCATTATGGCAGTATCGAAAGGTGGTGGTGGTTTCACGGTGACAGCAGCATGGTAACTGTTCACTGGATTAGCTAACGCTGTGACCAGACCTCTCTCTCGCTCTCCTTGTCAGAAATCAGGATCTGTTCCATTCATGCTCCTACCCTGGACCTGCGATGGGCTGGCCTCAGGGTTGTCCTTGATGGGCTTCATCGACAGAACGGCCTTCTGCCGAACTTGTCGCAGCTGCAGGTATGGCCATCTTAATAAACACAACTCCCAGCACTTCTCTTGGAGCCACCCTTGGCCGTGGTATGGGGATTCTTTTTAATTGGTTCAGGTAAGCAGACTTACTTGATGGATCTTGTTTTCAGTCTCTCTTTTTACACTTGGTTGATCTCTGTCTTGCAGCGCTTCTGTTTGCAGTATTATTATGCAAGTTATGATTATCTTTGACTGCGCTTTGTAAACCTGGTTGTATCCGCCTTCAGCATTAACGCTCCATATAAAGTATAATTTTATCTTGTGTGGCAGCGCAGTACCTTTCTGTATGGCCTTGTTTTGAATTTTTTTATGAATGATGTTTAGACGCATCAGTAAAGCTTTCCTCATCTTCAAATGATTTACATCGACTTGAGTTGCTCTTTGACTCCACATGCATGACTAGTGACAGCAACACACATGGCACGCATGAGCAGTATGCTTGGACCACAGCCAACTCTGAAGTAGAGCACGATCTTTCTTCAGGTTACTTATCCCACATCTCGTCACCATTTGTAGTGTCCTCCTCAGCCTAGATACCCAACAATGACTACACCAGACACTGAGCTGTAAATTATACACTCCAACATTCTAAAACAAGATTTCATTACATTCCACTCTAGCAATTACATCACACGACTATGGAATATGTTTAGTGCCAAAAGGGTTCTGTCATAAAACGTGCAAGATACTACAGAGCTGGACAATGAATTATGTAACCACCACATACGGAAACAAATTTTATATACACCATAACTCAGCTTTTTTCTTCTGGTGATTTACTGGTCAGTGCATCAGCCAACAGTCATGAACAGCACTTAACAAAGAAACACATATATCCATCTCCCATTCTAACAAGTATCAACTACGCAGATATCTGACCATGCCATATCCGCAAAATGAAATCAGTAAGAAGCGCGGGTAGATATTTTGAAGTTGCTTGGATGAACAAATACCTTTCCTCTGACAGCTCAATCACTGCAGAGATCATACACAATTTTGCAGTCAATCAGGAAATGGGAATGCTATTACCCATCCACAACAGCACCAAGTAAAGAAGAAGAATGGCTCTTCGGCTTCTGCAGCCATTTTTAGGTTATACATTGAGGTACCCACAGGCACGTCTTTAAAGGATCATACACAATTGCTTTCTTGCAGAGACAGATACGAGCTCACAAGACTTCACCCTGTACTTAATCGACTTACAAATTAATACCAATCACTGAACATCAAATTAATATACAATTACTTCTGTCTCCTAAATCAAGTAATTGGGTTTCTATAGCTCCAAGAGCCCCTTGCTCCAAAAACTCAATAACTTAGGGCCTGATATACACCTGTGGCTGCCGAAAATGTCAATGGGGGGTGGCAACGGGGATGGTGGAAACAACAGAAAAAAATTAAAACAAAAAAACACTTACTTTTCCCACCATTCCCACCACCGCCGCCTCTTCCCGCCTCGCTTGTCGCTACTCTTCTTGTGGTGTCCCAGCATCCACTGGGACACCAGCACAGGCTCCCCAGCAATCCTAGCACTGCTTTCATACTAAACCTAGCATGAAAGCGGCACCAGGATTGGTCTGAGCAGCTCGGACTGCCATTCAGACACAGCCCTGGGGTCTGTCCAGTTTATCCAGCCCAGCTGTTTAATACAGCCGGGCTGGAGAAACCTAAATGCAAATGTGTATTTGGCCGGCCTGAGACAGCCAGCCAAAGACACATGCGCACTTAGGTGCACTCTCTCCTCTTCCCATAATCTACCCCTGCCCCTCTCTGCACTGCTGGCTGATCCTGCAGATGAAAAATAAAACAATGGTAAGGTATCATTTTGTTTTCATCACCTGGCCAGGGGGGTGATGCTCCCCTGCCATTGCGGAGGAGCCGCCCCTGCTGATTTATAATTTGGCAGGCGTAGATTACATTCATCAGGACAACAGAGTATAATATTCTGTTGCCCTGACGGAGTCCCTCCCCACTAAATTTAGAAATGTCCATCATGCCAGCAGTCATTTCTAAAGCATTGACAGGGACTACCATCACAGAGGTTTCTGTCAATGCTCTTTTAAGTTTGACACACAGCTCTGTTAACATGACAGAGCTGTCCGTCAAACCTATTTTGTTTTTATTTTCAAAAAGAAAATCCAGAAGCAAGATTTTCTTGTTGAAAATAAAAAAACACAATTTCCCCCTACCCACAGGAGTTTGCCAAGCACTGCATGATTTAGATAATGATCTGGGTTTTGTTTAAATGTACGAGAGGATGTTAAATCTTTATTTTTGGGGAAGGGGATATAAATGTGCATCTTTTGCAAATTACCAACAAGGGATGTGTGTGGGTTCTTGGATACAGAGATCAATGGCCAGACTCATTTTATCATGATGTATATGGTAATCAGTTTAATCATTTACTTTTAAAGTATAATATGGTATGAGGGAATGAGGTTACCAATCTTACTCTTGCTTTCACCAGCACATTCATGGGTAGGGGTCTGGGTAATATTAATTTCATTTCAATTTCCTAGTTTTCATACTCAGAGACATTCTTAGAGCTATCATTATGGCCAAAGCATTGAGTTTTGCCTTGAGATGTTGGGAGAGCAATACAGGACCCTACATAGGTCGAGGTATGGCGGTGACAAGACGAAATGGCCTACGTATAAAATGGGATGGAGTTAACTCTGAGGGTTTCTTAGCTAAATTTGTGAGGGACAATGCTGCAATAAATATATGTCTTAATGAGCATGCTAGTTATAGAGAAATAAAGGAGGCCTTTGCGAGGATCACTAATCATGTGAAGGAGGAACTTAGTAGGCCAGTGTAACATAAATCCTGATCAACCCAGGGATGGTTTCACAGTAATTGCTCAAAGATCCATGCAGCTTTAATGAGGGCTCTAAGGAAACAGAGCAGGTCACAAATGGAAACGGCAGTTTGTAGGAGGAATTATTAATCTGCCTTGATCTCCAGGTAGAAGGCCTTATAGTTAAAAGCCTGGGAAACTTTAAAGAAAACAAACCTAACAAATGATAGCATTGCCTTCTGGCGTATAAACAATCAGCCCTATTTCCCTGAGATGGTGGACCCTGTGATGGATGTTGCAATTATTACACAGGGGCGTGTGACACACTTTAGTAACATCTATACAGTCATAGAGGAAGGTGAAGGAAATAATAATGACACTGGGGCATATTTACGTTTTTCCTTTAACTTCGAGGAGAAATCCTCAAAGGAATTTACTCTGAAGGAAGTAAACACAGTGTAGGAAAGTGACCCTTTTGGCATGGTTACCCCCCACTTTTTGCCTGATATTGATGCTGACTTGACTGAGAGTATGCTGGGATCCAGCTAACTAGTCCCCAGCACCAGTTGTCTTTCCCTAAAACTGTACCATTATTCTCACAATCAGCACACCCCTGGCACACAGCTAAGTCCCTTGTAAAGGGTACTAGTAGTAAGAAGGGCTCTGTGACCAGGGAGGGTCCTAAGGGCTGCAGTATGTATTGTGCCAACCTAAAGGACCCCTCACCAAAAACATGCACACTGCCATTTGATTGTGTGTGCTGGTGGGGAGAAAAAGGTAACGTCCACATGGCATTCCTCCCAGGGTACCATGCCCACCAACCACTGCCTGTGGCATAGGTAAGTCACTGCTCTAGTAGGCCTTACAGCCCTAAGGCAGGGTGCACTATACCACAGGTGAGGGCATAGCTGCATGAGCAATATGCCTCTACAGTGTCCAAGTGCATTCATAGAGATTGTAAGTGCAGTGTGGCCATTTTAAGTACATGGGCTGGGAGTATTTAATTAAGAACTCCACAGCCCCATGATGGCTTCACTGAAGACTGGGAAGTCTGGTATCAAATTTCTCAGCACAATAAACCCACACTGAATCCAGTGCTGGATTTATTGTACAATGCACCCAGAGGGCATCTTAGAGATGCCCCTCTATTTTAACCAACCCTCTAGTGTGAGGCTGACCAGTCTGTGCTAGCCTGCCTCTAAAAGATGAGTTTCTGACCCCCCTGGGGTGAGGGTCTTTGTGTCCTCTGGAGTCAGAAACAAAGCCTGCTCTGGGAGGTGGTGCTTCACACCTCTCCCCTGCAGGAACAGTAACACTTGGCGGTGAGCCTCAAAGGTTCACGCCTCCTGTTACAGTGTCCAAGGGCACTCCAGCTATTGAAGATGCCTGCTAGCTCTGACAAAGCTCCACTTTTGGCGGCAAGTTCAGTGGGAAAATTAGATAAAAACAGGGAGGAGTGACCATTCCAGCTAGGACCAACCATAAGGTGACCAGAGCTGAAGTGATCCCCTCTCTGCAGAATCCTCCATCTTGGTTTTGAGGAAAGGGACCAATAGTGTTAGGAATGTGCCCCCCTCCCTAAAGGGAATGAGAACAGGAAGAGTGTAGCCACCCTCACCAACAGTAGCCATTGGCTACTGCCCTCTGACCCCTGTTATGCCCCTAAATCTAGTATTTAGGGGCACCCCTGAACATAGCTTACCAGATTCCTGGCGACCTCAACAAGGTTGAAGAAGCAAGAAGAAGAACTGCTAAGCTGACCCCTGCAGAGAAGACTCCAGACACCAACTGAATTGGCCCCAGCCCTACTGGCATGTTTGCAGCTTCTGAAGCCCTGCTACAAAAAGCAACATATCCTAAAGGACTAGTGACCTCTCCAAACCCCCAGACAACTGCCTTCCCACCAGAGGACCAAGAACTCCAGAGGACAGTGGCCCTGTCCACAAGAAACACCAAGAAGGACTCCAAAACCACCCCTGATCCATGAGTCCTGTTCACTCTGCACCCGACGCCCAGGTCCAGATGTCCCACCAGTCCAGACCACGTCCCCAGGTGATTCTGACCTTTTGTCCACCCTGGGTTGACCCCTTCTGGCCAACACGACAACACCTGCAGCCTAAATCTAGAGGACCTTTCTGACCGCGAGAGAACCGGACGAAAATTCTGGACGCCAAGAGGTACCCCTGCACCCGCAGCCCCCTTGCCTTAGGAAATCTAACTACCGGTCCAGCAACATTTATCAGGCAGCCCTCATCCATGTCCAGCCTGTGGTTCCCCAGAACCAACCCCCTGGACCCAGCCGGCAGCAGCTTTGTGGCCCCTAGGATCTCCCTATTGAAAACCACTAGGAGCCCAACGCTGTGTTTGCACCCTGCACCCGGACATCCCAGTGCCGCTGAGGGGGTGTATTTGATGCTGACCTGTGCCCCCCCCCCCGGTGCTCACTTAAACCCCCCAGGTCTGCCCTACAAAGTCATGGGTACTGACCTGCCAGCAGATGTGTTTCAGAGTGCCCCTAACACCCATAGGATCCCATTCAAAATCTGAATACAACTTTGACCTCAGAACCCAGCTGGCCCTGTGTTGCTGGTAGTGTAAGTTTGGGGTCATCCTGAACCCCGACAACTGGACATTCTACCCCCTGGAGACCGGAACTGTAAGTCGAGTACTTACCTCAAAACTGCACTAAAGCATTCCCCCACAGGACTGTTCTGGAAATTGCAGTGTGTCAACTTTCAAAAGTGAAAAGTGTTACTTGCCTGTAAACTGTTTTACTTGTGAAATCTAAACAAAGTGTCTTCGATACATATGCTAATTACATACTTAAAGATCTTTTTTGTTCTAAAAATAAAATAACAAAATCTATTTTTCCACTATAAATACTTTGGCCTGGAGTTAGTCATTGAGCGTGTTCTTCATTTATTGACTGTGCCTGTACCACAAGTGTTTTGCACTACCCTCTGATAATCCTAACTGCTCGGCGACACTACCATAAGAAAGAGCATTAGTATTGTCTAATTTAGCCTCTGTTAAGCCTCCGGGAAACCCCTGGACTCTGTGCACACTATATCTCATTTTGATACTGTATATACATAGCCAGCGTCCTACACACAGCTATTCTAAAAATGTGTGAGTGGTAAAGAACCTGGCACCCAAGGGGCCCTCTGGAACTTTATGTCAAATATTGATTTGTGGGGACCAATACTAACAGATGCTCTTAGGACAATAGATAAATTAGGTAAGTTTGATAGAAGGTTAAAGGTAATCATCATACCCATCTTTAAGAAGGGTAATCGCAACGATCTGTGTTGCTATCGACCAAAATCCCTTCTGGACTCATTTTAAGGTGTTGGGGCAGCTATTTCTTGCCACAATGGAGGCTTGTGCAGAGGAAAACAGGATCTTCTGGGATGGGAGATCAGTGACTTAACCTCTATTTACGTTACTGATGAGTAAACATACAGGTGCGAAACATGGCTCAATATTGCTAGAGTTTGTGGGTTTGTCAAGCGCTTCCAACTGTCTGTCAAATAGTAAGCTCTGGCATAACATGGGGAATATAATAAGAGAAGTTTATAATGGTTCAACCACAAAATTTGGTATTGGTGAGGATTGCTCAGAAGAATTTTCAATTAATAGAGTGGTAAGACAAGGATGTGCCCTTGCTCCCTTCCTATTCACCATTCATATCAGAAATCTTGTGAGGGTGTTGGTGGAAAGATGCAACAACACGCCCCAGATCAACAATCGTCCGGTACCGGTATTGCTTTATGCATACGATGTGGTCCTCATGGGTCCAACATCAGTAGCTCTGCAACTGTTAGTGGATAATTTTGCCTCATTTATGGGAGAATTAGACTTTAAAGTCAATCTGAGTAAAACATGTTTTATGTGTTGGGGTTCTAATACAAGCAATCCCCATAGATTTGACTTTTGAACAGACTCTAACATCTCCTATTTGGGGGTCAACTTTGATGAGAAAGGCAGGTGGAAGCAACACATTAACAGCGAGCATGATCAGTTTGTGAGGGCAAAAGCACCCCCTCTTGGATTTGCCTAAAAATTAGGTCTTCAACCCCTACAACAAATAATTGTTATAAATTGTGGAAAATGTGTTTTGGTAGCTACATATAGCGCAGGCATTTGGGAGAATGTTAACGCCCTTGTGTTACAGATTGGTGAAAACGCCTGCCTCAGCAGAATGTTGAGGCTCCCTAAGAATACAGCGTCATTCTTATGCCATTGAGAATTTGGTTTGCAATATATAGACAAAGTTATAAAACTTTGCCCGCTCTTATTGTGGCACAGGGACTGAAACAAGGAGACTAGATTTGATCCATCACTATGGACTCTTTAGCATTCAATCGGGGCCCTGAAAACCCATGGTTGAAGAACTTCAAAAACTTGGTATCATGCTGGGGAGACTTGATTTGTTTAACAATCCATCAACTTTAGGTAGGATGAGTAAAGTAGAACTTAAAGACCCCTGTCTGCAGTTGTTTGAGGAAGTGAGAGGACATGAGGTCAAACTTAAATGTACTGCTGTTAGACCTGTTAGCCTTAGAATGGTCTTCCCCCAAACCTTTTTTTTGCCCTCCTCTTCCATTTTTGTGTTCATTTTGTTTTTGTTGGCCTTAAGACTGCTAACCAGTGCTAAAGTGCTTCTGCTATCTCCTCTAAACATGATAATTTTGGCCTATCCCTAATTGGCATATTTAATGTACTTATATGTCCCTAGTAATGTGGTACTACATGTACCCAGGGTCTGTAAATTTGATGCTGCCAGTGGGCCTGCAGCACTGATTGTGCCACCCACTTTGGTAGCCCGATAAACATGTCTCAGGCCTCCCAATACAGAGCCTGTATGTGCAGTTTTAAACTGCCACTTAAGCTTGGCAAAATAAATCTTTTGTCAGGCTCAACCCTTCCTTTTTAATACATATAAGTCACCCCTAGAGTATGCCCTAGACAGCCCAGAGGGGGCGAGATTCAAGGTATTTAAAAAGTAGGACATGTACTTTTCACTTTTACATGTCCTAGAAGGCCTATCTCTCCAATAGCAGAACACTGAAGTTGCCTTATTACATTTTATAAGTGTAATTTCCAAATGGGAAGCAATAAGCAGTTAATGTTTGGTGTCTCTGTAATCACAATTTAAAATCTTAACTTATGGTGAAGTCAGATTTCAAATTTCAAGTCTGAAAATGCCACTTTCAACACAATGGCATTGTTGTGTAGCCATTTTAGTTATAGCTCCATGCACATTATTTTAACACACTAGGCCGCTGTGCACTTTAACCTAGATATATTTTATTCGGCTTTGCATTGTTATTTTTACAATAACCAGATTACGGTCTTGTTTTATTTTTCATCTATCTAACTGTTTTGCTTAGCCTAGCACAGTGTTCTCAAACAAGACATTCTTGATCACTTTTTGCTTCATTCAAGGCTACAGTTTGGTACATTGTGGGTGAATGTGGTAGAAGTTTAGTCTCCAAAATTCATAGAAAATACACATCCTTACGTAGGAACATTTTCTCAGAACATTAGCTGTGTTGTTATAAAAACACTTCCTAGTCCCATTACACGTTAAGAGGGAGATTCCAGCCAGAGAACCAGGACTGTATGCTGATCGCTGAATGCTTCATTACAGATGCTAATGCAGACTACAGGCCTTTGCTCAGGTATGAGGGTTGATGTCTCCCCGGGGGAACCTGAAAGCCAGAATTAGAGCTTAACATGCTGTGGTCAAATTATGACTTAGATAGGAAATAATCCATCGATTATAGTGACAATATGATAGCGTTATTCTTATGCTTCACTCTTCTCGTCACCATTTTAATACTCTCATGTTGTGTCGTCCTGGTTATTGCAGCTCACGCTTTGCTATCTAAGATGCAGTCGTTTTATTAAATCAATCATTGAAACATATACTGCTTCTGTTTGTCATTTATATATGAGACTGAATTGTGAATGAGAGAATCTGGTGCGACCTGAGTGACCACGACTTCCCTGAGAAGCCTAATATGTCATGAGCTCGGATTGCCAATCATCACTATCCTTTGGTAGAGATGAGGCACTGCTAGTTAGCCGTAGCAAAACCCAGATTTGGAGCGACAGGTGTCACCCACAGTGGGTCAGACTCAGTCTCCCACACCGTGGACGATCTTCCTGCTCAAAATCCAGTAGTCTCATTAGAATAATTAGAGCCTACGCCACATGGCGCCGCCAACGTTTGGTCAGGCTCTAATTTTCGGGTCCTCCGGAACATCTCTGTCTCATTATATATAATGACACCTCATTACCGTATGCGGAGACGCCGTGGTGCTGAGGATTTCCACCACAGCTGTGTAGGTGCAGCCGTGAGGGGCTACATGGAGGGTGATAAAGTTTGTCCTCTACATACCTTTACACAAACCCTAGGGGATTGTACAGCACAATTGGCAGAGCTAAAAGCTCTGCTGATGGCACTGGAACACACAGATCCTGCACAGCCTACGCTGATTGTTTGTGATTCATATTATTGTGTCCAGTCCTTTAATGAATACCTGCATTATTGGCGCCAGAACGGGTTCAGAGATTTCAAAGGCAACACACAGACTACTGTGGGGGAAAGTAGCTGACCTGAAAGAGACGCTACCGAATGTCCATGTTGTACACACACTTGTACACCAGCGTGTTGGAATACATGTTGCTGGAAATACACTGGCTGGTGAAGCCGCAAAGTCAGCAGTGGCTGTGGCCGCTGTAGCTGCAGTGACTCGTTTGAGTTTAAAACCGGACGCAGACATTTGGGCTGCCATGACAGCTACGGCTGATGGTACGCCCTATCCTAAAGGATTTCCTAACAATATCACTGGGAGGTATGCTGAACGCTGAGGTTAAGATACCAGGTGTAGGTGTACTAGACATCCCCAACATAAGACATAAGATCACAATTGATTAAAGCAGCGCATGAGGGGGTGGCATCTGCCCATGCTGGCATGGCGGCTACAATTTCTATCTTGCAGGCCCGTTATTGGTGGCCAGGTCTCTACAAAGAGACTAAGCAGTATGTCCTTTGTTGTGACATCTGTCAACAAATTAAAGTCTCCACTGCCAAGCGCCCGCCGCCCGCCGCAGACACCCCTCTTAATTTCAAACAAACCATAACAATGTGTGTACTTGGACCACTGTGGTCACCTAACACCTGATAGTGCATACAAATATATTTTAGTCGCTGTTGATTCATGCTCCAGATTTGTATTGGTGTGGCCACAATGATTGGCTGACGCTCGGACTGTTATTAAGGATTTGCGAGTCTTTATCTGTACATATGCAGTTGTGTTTTTCCATTCGGACCAGGGCCCTGCTTTCGCCTAATGGGCATTCAGGAACGCCATAGCTTAGTTGGGGGTCCAACTCCAGTACTCGTCCCCATGTCATCCCGAGGGAAATAGTGTTGTGGAGTGATTAAACCGTGATTTAAAGCAATCCTTAACAGCCAGAGCCGTAGTTGGCTTAATCACCTGTATGGAGTCCAGAGGGCACTAAACCTGCCTAGAAGGTCCCGGGGGGGTTGTACTTCATATGAGTGCCTGTTCGAAACTCAAATGTATGTTCTGGATCTTGATGGTCCTGGCGTGGAGGCAGCAGAAACACTTTTTAACATAAATGAACGTGAGACTGTCTTACAGGAATTGCAATAGTTCCCTGATGACAATTCTTCTAACAGAATTAAGGATGTGCCTGTAACATCTACGGCTGGATTCCCAGAGTTGGGGATCTTGTATGTGAGAAAGTTGCTGTGAAAAGGGAATTTGGCCCTTCTTATCGAGCACCAGTCCCTGTACTAGGGATACACGGTACCAGAACTGTTATTCTACCACCGTTGGCGGGTGCAAAAGAAAATTGTTTTGTCTCAATTGACAATGTCAAACTACACCATGTGGCCAATCCTGCACAGCCGACCAAGAGGAACATCCAGTAGTTCCTGAATCCCTCTCACTACTGGCAAAGAAATTCCTCTACAAGTTGTTTACACCAACACTGACCCCTCTCCGAGCTTGGGGAGGATGGAAGATGATCTTGCATTAGTTCCACTAACGTCAACTAATTTAGAAACATTTGACCAAGTCAACTTGACTCCGACACAAATGGATGGTGCTATCTATAGTGTGCCACCGCAGGAAACACCAACTCCACCACTGACAACGGCTCCACCATTTGCACGAACTGCCTCTGGTTATTTTGCCGACTTGATTTGTCAGACTCATTCGCCTCTTCGACAGCTGATCTGTCAAGTACACGTAAGCTAACAAACTGGCTTAAAGAAACATATTTTATTTTTTTCATGGAACTATCTATGGCTCTTTTTGACTGTCCTAGCCTTTCTACTTTGGATTGGTTTTATCATTACCTTTTTCTTATTAATACATGGTCATTTTCTTCCTGAAAGATCAACAGTTGAATTGGTAGAGGAGGTTTTGAAACCACATTTTTCATCACAAGTCCGAAGAGACTTATCTTTTGTGAACATTTCCGCAGTGCCAATTCCTAATGGGATTTTGGGACAAAGCAGTTTGATATATATGGTCCCACTGAAGTTATTCAAATATCGTATGTGTGTAAATTATCAATGAATGATATAGTGATACCAGGCATTGTCTCTGATGATTGGGATGTGAAAACAGTTGATTCTATGATGACTGAATTGCAATATTATACTGTCTTTGAAAATGAAGATGTTTACCAATTTAAGGAAAATTATGGTGATATGTTTTGTTATAATTATTATGGGCACCATTTCATACATAGAGCGAGCAGTCTTAAAACTGTTTTTAATTACATGCAATGGGAACATTGCCAGACTCCGCCACAAGGGAGTTCCAAAACATAGCCTGGAAAGGTTGCATATTTTTCTGGGCACAATCAAAAGAATGCTGAGTCATATTATTTTAAAGTACCACCTACGAAGGATATACATATGTTATTGACCAATACCAAATTTATATATTCGGAATCCTTTGTTTCCCGGTTAGCGATAGAATGCTATGAATATTGGTTCAAATCAATTGATCTGAAAAGTGTGTGGGGAACAAAAAATTGTCAAATAAATGAAAAGGAAACATTGTTTAGAGCATACCTCATTCCTGTACAAATTATTTGTTTTAATGAAACGGTACAACAGACAAGTTGCTTAGGCTTAGCTAAAATTAGGGAATTAAACATGCCCAGTAAACCTGCCCCTGCAAAGTTTTATAAATGGCAAAAATATGCAAATGTAACTGAAAATAAGCCCGATAAGTGGGTCGAGAATGGTACATTTAATGCTTCACTGACACGTCCTGGCGGGTAGTTATTGTGGCCAATAGATACCAATGGGTGTCATCAATGTTTTATTAACTCCTCTGGGGGTTTTAGGACGAGTAGGCCAGACCCTCGCTATATATCATCAGAGCATGCAAGTATAATTACAACATATAGGGCCTGATTCTAACTTTGGAGGACGGTGTTAAACCGTCCCAAAAGTGGCGGATATACCACCTACCGTATTACGAGTTCCATAGGATATAATGGACTCGTAATACGGTAGGAGGTATATCCGCCACTTTTGGGACGGTTTAACACCGTCCTCCAAAGTTAGAATCAGGCCCATAGTGTGGGAAAATTATGCCAGCAGTGGCTAAAATCATCCTCACTAGACGCGGTTAGAGAACACCTCAGTCTCCTGTCTAACTCCACTGACTTACAAGATTTCTTGTCAGGCCCCAGAACACCACGTAGGAAGCGTTTCTTGTATGCAGTATACAATGAGATTTGGAAACTTTCCCAAATAGATGCTGCTGCCCGGTTAAGGCAAATAGATCAGGAAAATCTATAAAAGGCATTAGCTGTTGTGGATAATGGGATTAACACCTTGTCCGACCGGATATATATCATGAATAATATTGTCTGTTCTGCTATAGACATTATACAATCAGATATGTCTTCTTTACACCATGGACAGAGTCAGATCAGGTCCATTATGCAGTTGGGTTGGACACTTCAAACATTGAAGGCGGGTCGTGTCCCATGGCAGCACGTCAGTGTAAGGGAGATATTTATTTCTTTGAATCTAACGCAACAACAACAACTAATGGCTAAGAAGGAAGCAACTTATGTCATGCTTATCATCGAGAAATTAGAAAAGTTGCCTTTTACCGTGGACGAAATACCATTGGCTGAGTGGCTAATACATGGGGTTATTAATCTGCCTATTTCCACGCTACAATTCACCTCCTGTATAAAACACATTCCGGGAGGCAGATATGAAAAACTGAGAGATAGTTACATTCATGAGGTGTGGGAGCTACCCTTCTCGTACAAATGCTTCAGTGGCATGAAAGAGGTCTTTCTTAGCGTTAGTGAATGCGAGACCTCAGTCAGCCATTCGATGATTTGTAAACAGCTGTCCTTGCACGGGGCGTGTAATGCCTCAGCTGCAAACTTGGCTTGTTATCTGAAGGGAGTCCCAGTCCCTTTGATTAGAGGTACGTTCCAGGTGCTTTCAAACAGCAGCTACGTCCTCCTCAATAGTGAAGGCTGTTGTGGCATGCGGGCCGGAATAGTTTACGTTGTTTCGGACTCTAAGGTCATTACATGCTGTGGGAACATACTGTTTCCCCCACTAAATTTAAGGAGATAGGTGATATTTGGCCTTACGTTGCTACTTCAAACGTGAATTTCGACAAGTTAAGTAAACTCAAGGCTTTATTGTTTTAAAAGCATGTGGCCCTTACATCTGCGCCCAAGACCTACGCACTTCAAGTGGCAATGTCATCAGCAGAAATACAGTCCCTGTTAAATACGAACTTTCCGAGACACTTTGGTGAACTCGTGGGACGAATATTTAATGCATCCAGTACAACTGGAAACGCAAATTTTTTCAAAGCTGTTGGTTCTGGTTTCATTCACACCTTCTCCTCCATATTCGGTTTGATACCTTCAGCTATCCACTCAATTTTCGGTAGCATTTTTGGGTGATTTCCTATAACTTTGGCTTTGTTAGCTGGCATCCTGCTGTTCTTTATGCCCAATGGCTGTCCCGCTGCAATGAGGAGAAATGACGGCGTTCCCATCAGCGCAGCTGTGTCGTGAGCGTATGATGCAGTACTATGGAGCAACACTCTTGGAGCAATTGGAGTGTGACTGGTCTTTGTCATTCAGACTGGTTCTGTATTGTGCGCAGCCCGTGTTTCGGTGCCTCTGCTGCTCTTTCAAACATGTACTGGAAGTTTGTCTTTCACAGCAGCGCTTGCCTGCAGTACATGCTGATCTGTTGATGTTCTCGCTGAGGGTTCATTACCAGACATGCGCATTGAGGTTGCGTTTGCTGCGTGAAGCTAATTATGAGTTACCCTTCCTGGAGGAAGTTGTCAACAACTCATCAATAGGCACTCCACGGGATGCCGCCTTGGTTGACACTGGGGCTATGGAACACACTTGCTCCCTGATCTTTTTTGGCGAGGACTTTCCGGCTTTGACATCTACCGAAGTGGAAGATCTCCTGTTGTCTATGACTCGTACCTAGTATAGAACTTTTCTAAATTGATATGTTCTTTTAATCCGGTTATAGGTCACATGCTCATGTTTTAAATTGCCACGTAGTATGCTCGTGTGTCACTTTAACTTGTCCAAATTGACCTTCTTTTTAAATATATCTTAGGTTGAGCTTTTAGTAATGAAATTTTAGTTTTGGCTTTGAACCACTTTCAACCGACAAGGGGAGGGTGTTGTGTAGCCATTTTAGTTATAGCTCCATGCACGTTATTTTAACACACTAGGCCGCTGTGCACTTTAACCTAGATATATTTTATTCGGCTTTGCATTGTAATTTTTACAATAACCAGTTTACGGTCTTGTTTTATTTTTCATCTATCTAACTGTTTTGCGTAGCCTAACACTGTGTTCTCAAACAAGACATTCTCGATCACTTTGTGCTTCATTCAAGGTTACAGTTTGGTACATTGCCGGTGAACGTGGTAGAAGTTTAGTCTCCAGCATTCGTAGAAAATACACATCCTTACGTAGGTACATTTTCTCAGAACATTAGCTGTGTTGTTATAAAAACACTTCCTAGTCCCATTACACGTTAAGAGGGAGATTCCAGACAGGGAACCACGACTGTATGCTGATCGTTGAATGCTTCATTACAGATGCAAATGCAGACTACAGGCCTTTCCTCAGGTATGAGGGTTGATGTCTCCCCGGGGGAACCTGAAAGGCACAATTAGAGCTTAACATGCTGTGCTCAAATTATGATTTAGATAGGAAATAATCCATTGATTATAGTGACAATATGATAGCGTTATTCTTCTGCTTCACTCTTCTCGTCACCATTTTAATACTGTCATGTTGTGTCGTCCTGGTTATTGCAGCTCACGCTTTGCTATATAAGATGCAGTTGTTTTATTAAATCAGTCATTGAAACATATTCTGCTTCTGTTTCTCATTTATATATAAGACTGAATTGTGAATGAGAGAACCGGATGCGACCTGAGTGACTACGACTTCCCTGAGAAGCCTAATATGTCATGCGCTCGGCTGCCCAATCATCACTATCCTTTGGTAGAGATGAGGCACTGCTAGTTAGCCGGAGCGAAACCTGGATTTGTAGCGACAGGTGTCACCCACAGTGGGTCAGACTCAGTCTCCCACACCGTGGACGATCATGCTGCTCAAAATCCAGTAGTCTCATTAGAATAATGAGAGCCTATGTGACAGCATTTTCTTGCTATAGTCATTTAGGGCCATATTTATGACCCAGTATGCATCACGTTTTTACTACGCAACGTGGTACATGCATGACACAAACCTTAAGTCAGATTAATGAAGCCACACGAGGCCACATTGTGTGGGCCTGAGTGGAGCATAAATCTGGAGCGAAGCAACGCAGTTAAAATCACTGTGTTGCCTTACTCTGCACTAGGGAGGGGTTCCATGGGCATTGCCTGGGTATTTCCACACAACCTCCATGGTTTTTGATGCATTCCAAGACTTACTAGAACAGGCAAACCTGGGAATGTACCAAAAACGCATGCCTCCCTAGGAGAGGCATAAAGAAGAGAAATATTTTTAGTTCTCCCTCACTTTTTTCTGTATCTGTGTGTGCTGCATTCTGCTTCTCTTTCCTGTCACGCAGTGCAGCATAGCAAGGTGATTTGCTGCGCTGCACTGCCTAAATGCCCCGATAGCCTGTCTCTAGTCACCTGACTGGGTGTAGCTGACAGTTGAGCTTCGTGCATTCCTCCTAGACAGTCAAATACAATAAGGAGCTTAGGTGTGCATGAATAAGCCATCCCTGGCAGGATGGGAGGGAGGAGCTGGGCGGCTCCCCTTACACCTAAATAGGCTGTGTCCTGCCTCCATACAAAGGGCTGCATACCCCCTGTAGTTAGTCTGGTGCAAGGTGAGATGCCTGGGGACATCATAGGTAAACCTCCAGAAAACGCACAACTGTTTATAAATACTGGATCTGGATCTCAGACACCACTACTTCAGTACACTTTTGGACCTGTAGATACTCTTCCAGGAAGAAGGACTGCTGTGCTGCTGAAGGACTGTCACTCTGCTGAACTGCACTCTGCTAGACTACTGCCTTGCTGTGCTGCTGCTTTGCTGGGCTAACCTGCTGCCTGCTGCCCTCCTGTCTGGGTGAGAAGGACTGGACCTGCATCTCTTGAACTCGAACCCCAGAGTGACTCCAAAGGCTAGTTGGCTGGCCTCCTGATTTGAGGCTCAGAGATAGAAGGTGCCAACAGCCTTGCACCTGGACCCTGCCATATGGTAGTCTACCCGTCAAGTGGTGCCACCCCAGTCCTGGACCCTCGGAAGTGGGCTCAAGGTGCCTTGCCAGCCTCTGTGGATCCAGCAGAACCGATGCATCATCTCTGCTGTGCGACGCAACCGCAAGAAGAATTAATGCAACTTCTCTGCTGCATGGATTGGACTCGTCGTAAAGACTTGCATCGCTACCGCTGCCCACATCACCTTTGGAACCACCACTGTGTGACACATCCTTGACACAGGCCCTCGAATCTCTCATTGACGGCAGCTTCAACGATGATGCCGGACTCCTCATCAGAGCTTCTCAGAACCCACCCATCTCCCCGGCTGCATGACGCATCCCAGACTCAGGATTTTGTTTTGCAAGCCCACACAGACCAGATCCTCGATGTCGATGCAACAGGACCTTACACTGCAGACTCCCACCATCTCTGAACCGACACACTGCTTTGTTTGTCTGACGCACCTTTGGCATGAATCCTCGCACCGTTCCGCAAATCAGGATTAAAGGTACTTTGTTCAGCGGGCCTAACTGGGTCCCTGTAGCTGGCCCACACGCCATCATGGTTGACCCAAACTTATGAATTTTTCCTGGTTGAGCGCAACCAGATATTCACAGTTGGCGCGTTACACCTTCTGCGCTATTTTTACTGAAATCTTCCAAAACTGATTATATCAGAATCTGCTGATTTAATTTTTGTCATTTTGGTCTTATGTTTCATTTTTATTTATTTATTAAAAACTACTCTGTTATGGGTTCCTTTGTGTTGTGTTTACACTGTATTACTGTTTGAAGTGTTGCATAAATACTCTACACATCAGTTAAGCCTGACTGCCCTGTGTCAAGCTAGCCGAGGGTTGAGCACAAGTTAATGTAGGGTTTACTTGTGACTTCACCCTGAGAATTGTGGTTGCTGCTTGAGAAGGGTTTAACCCCCCTCCAACCAGTAACCCAATTTCTTACAAATGTCAATTGATGTTGCTAATTATTCCCCGCATTGGGTCTGATGTCTTATTTGATGAATTTTCAAGACTCTCAACAGAGATTTTGTTGACCAGATTCAGACTTAAAATGGTATATTGTATGGTGTCATTTCTTCACTGTAATAGGTGGTCACAGCAATTAGGCATATGGTGATAACTTGTCAACTCAGGGTGTACAGATGTGTGTTGTTTGTGGAACCCTGCCAAAGTGGAGACCTTTGAGGGCCATTACTCTGAGATGGTCACCATCTTTTTCACATCCTTCTTGCTGAGCTTTTTGTGTAGCGTTATGGACTTCAACTGATGAAAATGTGACCCTCTCTCAGGGGTGTTCTTGAATGCAGCCGTCCTAAACCGGTCATGGTATTAAAATGGGCTACCCACCTCTGGGCAGGAGTCAGTGTCTCCATGTGTGACTTTAAGATTTGACCTTGTGGGCCCTTTGCCACTAACTTCCAAAAACAACCTAGTATTAGTATCACCATACGCCTCTTCAAAATTCATGAAAGTATAATTACTCTTCCTAGCTTTTAATAGATCCTTTAAGGATCTGCTCCTTAAATCTTAAGGCCTCTCTCATCCATGGTGAAGCCTTCAGGCCACCCCAGAGCCAACTCTTATCCAAACTACATTCCTATTTGAGCAATCTTTAAATCTACCCAGGTATCTAAGACGCCTGGGAGCAGATATGTTTGTAATTATTGAGGAGCTTATCTAAAAAACATATCCTGTAAAACTTGGGTATCATCTGAAAACAATTCTAAATAATTTGAAACAAAGGTAAGGATATCTGCAAAACTCTAATGGTAACCATGACAGAGTCAATGTTGGTCCACCATAATCTCCTCAGGCTGTTACAATTTTAATAGGAGGACTAACAGCTTTTATTAGGTAGACTTAAGGAAAGGGCAAAACGATTGCTTTCCCTTCTATTGGAACTCTCATAGGATTAAATTAATTGTAAAAAGAACATCCAGAACATGATATAATTTGATACACTAGTTGCCTCTGTAGCTTAGCATGTTGTACTTGCTGGGATGTCTGACATACATTTTGCTAGTACTCTAATGATATCATCACCAGCTAGGAAAATTTCAAATGTGAACTTCCTGTGGCAACATCGATAATTAAGAGCCACTCATCAGACCAGGTCTACCTTGATTCCTAGCCCTCTGTCAAACCCATCTGTCAAGGCCCCAATACGTAGGTGGGAGCATAATGCAACCACTCACCATGCCTGTCTTAGCACAGCTGCCACAAAAATACCTAATTAAAATAATGAATCATAATACAATTAAGAAGGAACATTCATGGGGAGGTGCTCCAGGGAATAGCTGCAGTTCAGACAGATGATTCCAATCATGTTCTGGTTCAGATATTATACTATCAATCCTCAATGTTAAGTATTAATCCTACCTGAATGACTGACTAATGGTACTCCATTAAATTACATCTAAGAATGAATCCTCGGGATTTATTCTGGATTGGGGTGGTTTGGTAATTTAGGGTAAGATATGGGTTCACACTTGGGTATGTTTAGAAGGGAAATTGCAGGACGCACCAAATATAAGTTTCAATTTTGTATTTCTCCACTCACACACCATATACTCACAAAGTTCCATAAGAACTTGACAAGACTTTTTCTTTGCAATACGTTCACCAAATGTATCTTTCGTCAGACCACTATCCAAATGGTCAATAGTTTCTGAGTGTTAAAAGATTAATTAGATCTTGTCTGCAGATCGCCATCACAGATCTCAATTATATGTGTTATATTTACTCATGTGGCTTAACAGACAATAATCCCTCGATGCGACCTTTCATGCAACCCTAAATGTCCAGCTATTCAGATAAACAGAGTTTGCTTTTCTGTCTCAGGGAACAAATCGGAATATTTACTGCTCCTGGATTAGTCATTGTACAATACCAATTAATAGTTTTTACAATTAATGTACCTGTGAAAAAACTGCTCCTATTATTTCTCAAAGATATTAGAAATATACGTAATATAATCTGGATATTTTAAAAAATAATAAATTATGAAACTTGATTGAGTGCATACTCAAATATTATAGTAAAATAAAATGTGTATGAGTCATTGCTGTTAATTATCTGGCAGTGTCAATGATATTACGAAGTCAAATGTAAAAAAAAGACTTTTCATAATTCCTGACCTACAATTTATCCTCTGCACAATGGTGCTTCATGGATATCCAGAAAATAAACAAAATAGCATTAAATGTAATAAAGTTATATGTGTTGCATTGCATTCTGTTGAATTATAATGATATTATGCAAATATCACTTTAAGGTTGTGATTTATTTAAAAAATCTTACCCTGTTTTGATGCTATTTCTTTCCTCTATATATGTGTCACGATATTTTTGTCATTTCTATAGGAAGACGATTTGCTAACTATATTTTTCGCAATATTTTTGTACGCAATATTTTGTCATGCAACCAAGAAAATTGGGTGGCGTAAAAACAATTGTTTTATATATAATCAATCACATACAGGCCATCGTCCCTTTGCAGCCAATCGGAGCGAGAAGCAAATTGTGACTTGCAGCGGCGTAACGAAACTTAAGGGGCCCCCCTGCAAAGTACCTTTAGGGGCCCCCTGCATGCTGGACCCATTCAGGGTCCTGCCGTCAGTGTACTGTGCTGAGGGCGCCCCCTGGAGCTCGGATGCACCCCAGCAGCCGTCTTTGTTACGCCACTGGTGACTTGCTTAATGAACTTTCATTAGGCAGCGTCGTCTGTGATGCACTTTGATTCCTTATTTTGCGAACAGATTTTTTATGTTTTTAGAACAATATATGCATTTTGGGCATAAACAGGAAGAACAAGGAAGTTTGTTTGACAAAAAGAAAGCGAGGTATGACTGACAAAAACATGGAATAAATGAAAGGATACGGATTTTATCTTTCGGAATGTATCAGAACTATTATTGTTCAAAATATTGGTAGGCTTTGTTCAGATATTCACGTGCTGGGTGTACAGTAGCCTCCAAAATGTGTAGAGTGACTCGGTGCATGGAAGATAATGCGTGAGATATGGCTCTGTCGAAAACAGGTACTATAGAAACAGTGATTGGATTAAATGCACCCTGTAATCTGTTGTAAGGCAACACATAATAAAGATCTCATGAACTGAGTAAAACATGAGCGATCAACTTGCTGTATTTTCCAAACCTAGGTTGTGATACTACAATGATTAAACTTTTCATGTCGCAGCCCTTCCAGGCTTGTCAACTATGGACGAGCATTAAAATAATAAGAAAATGCAGCATGACATCAGTAGTGTTGGGCACTTAGAGGTATGAGTACAGCAGAGTAAACTGGCCCAAAGAGGAAGCAGCTAGGTTCTGTTTGGATGGTGTCATGCAAATGCCATTGTGGCATTGGGCTGCTAGTCAGGATGTTGACAAGTGCTGTTAGATTTGCTTCTGTGACAATCACTGAAGGAAAGCTGGGCCCGGTCCTTTCTTGAAGAAGGTCAAATAGATACATGAGCGATGTGCGTCTATTGGTTTGTAGGTAGCACTATAGGAACAGTGCCTGATTCGTTCTTTATGCCATTGTTTAGGAAGCACAGTGCCTGTCCAGGAGATAAGGGACGTGTGAGTCTATTGTGTCGTGGGCAGGAGTTTATGAAGAAATACAGGACTAT
The DNA here is from genome assembly GCF_031143425.1 of Pleurodeles waltl. NCBI lineage: Eukaryota > Metazoa > Chordata > Amphibia > Caudata > Salamandridae > Pleurodeles > Pleurodeles waltl. The sequence continues at coordinate 1,779,936,300 of NC_090440.1, read as the reverse complement.
GTTTGCATCATGAACTTAAAATGCATTGAACAGGTAGGGAAGGGGAAAAGGCTGGCCAAACTTCTAATGATGCTGTCTAGAGTTTGGGCAATATACAACCTTTACTCCACAGTTCTGGTCTATATAGGCTTTACTACTCAGCCTTTACCCAGCATGTCCCTTTACTCCGCATGCCTTCACTCTGCACACCTCCACACCTGTACTCCACAGGTAGGTGTTTTCTTACTGTTAAGGTGTATGTAGAGGTAAAGTGGTGTCAGGTGGATTTTAGGGTTAAGGTGTGGTTATAGGTAAAGAGGTATAGGCGTGTTTTTAGGGTTAAGGGGTAGGTAGACATGACATGGGTTAGAGTGATTTTACGGTTAAAGGGTGGGTAGAAATAAAGGCGGGTAAGGGGGATTTTAGGGTTAATGGATGGGTACTGGTAAAGAGAGGTAAGGGTGATTTTAGGGTTAAGGGGTGGAGAGAGGCACATGAGGGTAAGGGTCGTTTTAGGGTAAAGGGTGGGTAAAGGTAAAGGGCAGTAAGTGTGATTTTAGGGTTATGGGGTGTTAGAGGTAAAGGAGGGTAAGGGTGATTTGGGGCAAGGGGTGAATAGAGGTAAAGGGAGACAAAGGGTCATTTTAGCATTTAGGCATGGGTAGAGGTAAAGGGGTAAGGGTGATTTTAGGGTTAAGGGGTGGGTGGATGTAGGAGGAGACAGGGGTGAGTATTTAATTACAAAGTATGGCAAAGGGCCGTTGAATATCCTAAAAAAATATCATGTAATGCACAATTCCAATATACCCAGTTCTGTAGGTTACATAGATCTTACCTCTGTCCTACTAAACTGAACCAGACGTTTCCTATAACCCAACCAAACACTGTTACCTAGATTGAGGACTGACAAGGTGGACTTCCACCACATGTTATGGGATGGCCCCCGCCTGACTTTATTCTGGCGCGCAGTTGTATGGGATGTAGAATACATGGTTGGTAGAACTGACGTGGGAACAATTGAGATCACACTGCTAGGTATACATCGGCGCATGTCAGACACTAACTACAAGATTCGTGGATTGAGCCCTGCTCGTATTAAAAGGAACACTACGGGAAACCGGAAACTGCGGGCTCCTCCTGCAGCGGGGGCTTGGGTGAAAGAGGACCGCCACTGGGTTGAGATTGAGGGAAGAGTACTAGTCAGGGAAGGACGAAGAGGTCTGCACCAAGAACCAGTCTTGGACAGGTGGGACGCATTGGCCCACAGATTTCAGGCCGCACAGTTCAGTGTTTAAAGACTCCCTGTGAATACACAGAGGGAAAGCCTGGCAGAGAGCCACACAGACGTGCCCAGGCGACCAGAACCACACCACCCGCCACGTAGCGCCCAACTGAACACTTCATGGACATGAAACAGACTTTCTCACAGACAAACGAAAAGTGTGAATGAACAACAGCTTATACTAGGGGTAAACAGCCACAGGCATAAAGTACTCCCTAACTGTTTATTAATTAGCTGTCCCGGTCAGAACAGCAGGCAGATGTACCGGCAGACAGGTGTCTCCCATTGTTCTCCAGTGAATACCATGGAGGGAGAAGGGAGGGACGACAGCTGGGATTGGAACAGGAAGCTAAATTTTGTTAATTAATTATGTGCCAAAGGTACCACATGTTTACGTATAACGTTGCCGTGCACCGATCATGCAGAACCACAGTTTGAATAGTTTGCTATAACATTGTTATGTACGAACAAAACAATAAACTTGTGTTAAAAGGGTGACTAGAAGTAAAGGGGTAAGAAATGTGTTGGTGTTCAGCGGTGGGTACAGGTAAAAAGTCTTAAGGGTTTTGTGTGACAAAAAAATGGAGAAGGTTTGGTGGGGAGGGGTACCGCTGGACAAGTGATAAGAGCATCATAAAAAGAGGGGAGTTTTTAGGGCAAATAAAAAGAAGCAAAAAGTGATAGCTGGGAGAGGGTGTCGGACCCCAAAAAAGGTCTCTGTCTTTCTCTCTCGCGCTCTCTCGCTCTCTCTCTCTAGAGAGAGAGAGAAAAAGAGCGAGAGAGAGAGAGAGCAAAACACTTCTCCAAAAAGAAGAAATATGCCGTACGCCTAACTTGAGGTGATACCAGGCGTTTTATTCAACATGTGCACACTGCACGGCTTGCTATTGATGGTCTGTAGCTTTTATAAATAATATTAACGTGATATACTTGCAAAATAATGTATAACGAAATTGCAGAGAGATTGAATTAATGCACTAATAATGTCCACACTTGAAATGTGCCCACGGGGAGTGGCCACCAATGTGTACGATGATTAATGAATTTGACTAATGTGTGATTTTATACTAGCTTTATGAATCATGTATTAAGGTTTACTAATTTAATCACTAGGCCTTAGTTAGCAAGGGTCTGGGCCTAGCTGCCTGGTCTCATATTAAATGTGTTTTCTAACATGCAATGTGCTGTCTTCCTGAAGGACATGTAGCTGTACTTTTCCAGAAGCTAGAGATGTGTGTGTAGCCGTAGTAAATTCTTTCTCATGAGACCCGACTTGCTCAAGGAGACATTCTTGCTGAATGCAACAGTGTAATTCGCAACAGGTACAAGGTCGCCCAAATTGGTAAAGACAATGGAGCTACTGACTAAAACAAGGAGTGTAACTTTTTCTACCTGCCATTTCACCCGATGAAGACGTAAATCACAGAAGCCAATAAACTGCATGAGAACTGCCTTAAGTGAAAATTCTAGTAATGTGATCAACGGATCATTGGATAGAGATAATGGTGCACCAAATACTGACCAATGGGAAATTAGAGACTTGTCTGGCAAATTCAATTTAACGACGTGTCACAAGGAGAAACCAGCCATTTCTTGCCATTCTTTGCCGTTCCCTGAAGCCATTACCTTGCCGTTGCTCTTAAATCATTACTTTTGTCCTTACTTTACCATCCTCTATTCACTCGACATTTACTTCTCCTCCTTATGAGGGAAGAACTTTCTGCCCCGTGTGCTGAGACTTTGCTGTTCTATCCTGGCTGATGGCGAATCGACTGATGTCCTGAGGACGAAGACTGACTGTATGCTGACCCATTACGGAGGGTAACTATATGATGATGAAATTGTAATTGTCTGTTTGCCTTTTCTTTCTAGGTACCAACTGCTCTTTTGACAGAGACCATAGTTAGATGTTTTCCAAATTTGTGTTACCAAATTGTTTTGCATGAAGCCCAACATGCTGATGCTAATTTGAGGTTAGTTAAGAGGTTCACGACTAATATTGGGTGCAAATAGACAAATGACGGAATCTTTGCTTTGTTGAATATTGTACTAAGGATACTTTGCTAACATAGATACATGTTGACTCCATGTTTTATTCTTATGTTTATAATCTTTGCCTTGCTTAAGTCTTATTCGAGTTGCCATATTGTGACATTATTAATGTGTTTTCTGGTTTTAAGACTAATAAACTTGCTAGTAGAGTGTAACAAATAGGGAATAAATATCTTGAATCTTATTAATTTTTGCGTGGTCATTCGTGACTGAAAGGTCATGTTGTGTTTCACATCTTATTAATGTCATTGACTAATTTGATTGATTTGATTACTGTGAATATTGATGGGGTTATTGATCTATTGGTTGACATGCTGAATAGATATCTCATCTTAAGGTGTCTCCAATCAGGGTCAAAAGGTTCATTGGCCTAAAACGAGTCCCTGGGTAAGTAAAGTACCTAGGGCGGGACGCGTTATCAGTTCTGGTAGCAGAGGTCGGTTATGGCCCTTTGGGGCCCTAGGACGAGGGGCCATTGTTTTAGAATTGTTTTTGAGATAATGCAAATTAGAGAGATGATGTTCCCCTAAGCCCCAAATTACTTTGCCGGGACCCCGTGGCTTGCCAAAGTGAGTTGGGTATGTTCTCGGCGTTCTAGTGATAGTATGAGTGACGTAGGGTTTGCGCTTGCACAGCTTATGCATACCGCAGGTGAATTGTGAGGTTTGTGAGAATTTTAGGCCAGGTGATGTTTTAGTAGGAGTGGGTGTACTCCGCAGTATGAGAGTAGGGAAGTCGGCGAACTTCATGTGAGTGTGGCGCTTTGTGCGCAAAAATTGTCCATGTGGTTGTTGGTGATGTACGGACCCTGTGTGGTCTAAGACTCCAGAGTATATTGATAAGTGTATGAGACACTTGGTTTATGTTGTAATTTGCACGGTTTAATAGGTCAATCGGGCGTGGTTGACGAGTTGAGTTTGAGTCAAGTGAGTGAATGAAAACTTCAATGGAGATTTGGTAAGTTCTAAAGTGCACTAGGACGAACCATTGACAAGTCGAGAGTAGAATTTGCGGGTTGAATTCTGCTTGCGAGTCCGGGATCTGAGAAGGAGAGAGTAGCGGCCGAGGCTTCAAGTGAAATCTCTGTAAAGTTCTGAAGCGATTGTGTTACCCTTCTTGTAGTAAACCGCCAAATTTGAGTTTTGTTGTTAAGTGCTTGCAAAATATTGCGTTAGTTTGGTGTGAATCGAGTGGGAGGAAGACTTTGTGAGCTGCAGTGTGTGAGTGTGACATCATTGGAGCCGCGCTGGGATAGGTCGGTTAGTGAGAAGGGTCGTGCACGGATAGGCAGCCGTCCGTGAGAGGCAATTGGTTGAGAAAGAAGGCGAAGGGTGTTCTGGAAACTAAAGTCACTTCTTGATTCAGTTATAAACGAAATAAGAGAAGCAAAAATGAAGTTCTTCAAGGCTCTAAAGAGCACTTTGAGGGGAGATGTGTACATTACCGCGAGTGTGGGGGAGCCTACACCGCCAGAGGATACTCCGGCTTATGCCGTAATGGAGGAGGAGGGAGTCGCGCCATATCTTTGGCTAAAGCAATGGTGCAAATTAACAGAGAAAGATGGGTGTTTGGCATTTCCAGAGAATGGGACGTTCAACATAGGGGTTCTAGAGAATTTGCAGAAGGCACTAAATAAGCAAAAGCCGACTCCAAGGCCAGCACAGTTCGAAGCGTTAACAATTTGGGAATTAATGGCCATACGACAGAGGCAACAAAAGTTTGAGAGGAGAATGAGAAAAGCAGAAAAGACGCTAGCAGAGGCTAGATGGGATAGCAAGAACAGGATGTGGAGAAGAGAAATAATAGATGGAGTTAGGATGTTTCCGGCAATCACTCAAGAAGCCGACACGCAGGGAAGAAAGGCCACTTGCAAAACAGACAAGGGCTCTGGTAAAGGAAAGGAGGATAACGAGTTTTGGGCAGATGCAGATGACTCAGATGACGATGAGTTCCTTAATCAGTTGTTACAGGATCGTCCACCACCATATGCCATGGATGACAATAGACCAAGTACTAGTGCAGGTCCTGTAAATTCGACACAGAATCAGGGATCAGCGAATACAGCACAGGTAAATGCAGTTGCGACACCAGTTCCAGTGCAGAATAGTGTCAGTGGGTCTACTGCCCCAGAGATGCAGACACAGTTGCAGCCACCACCGGTTCAGAGGCTCTACCCTGATGTCCAAACATTAGAAACATTAGAAACCACTACGAATTTGATGGTGCTGCCAGATCAAGCATGTACAAGATCAAAGTTGGTACAGATGGAGCCAACTCCACTCCTGCTGCCCCAGCCGCAGCAAAAGATGGTTCCGAATTACACTTCGGTCACAGGACCGCAGTTAGTCACAGCACCCGTAATGAATCAGACTGTGGAAGTTAATGCTCCCCAGGGTTTGGGAAACAGACAGGCGCCAGCTGCTATATCTCTGCTGATTACAGTTGGTCCACCAGTACCGCTGTATGCACAGGCCAAGCCTAGTGTATGTGATCAAGGGGTAATGACTCAAGAGATGATAAGAGGAGGGCTCGTAGGGAACTCTCAAGGGATGACACCGGTAGAACAGGCAGTAGAGGGATCTAGGTCCTTGTTGGACCTCAGTCCGATTGGGGTTCCTCTAGAGACAATGAGACAGGCAGGTTTTGGACTACTAACTCCACAGATACCAAGTACGAACATGTTGCAACCATCAATGATGCAGGCTGGAAATATCTCATTGCAAGGTTTGACTGCGCAACAATTGAATGAATGGCTAGACAAGCTGAATTAACCGCAGACTACTCCTGCGACAGCAGAGCGGTCGGAGAGAGAGGAATACCTGAATTTTGTGAGGTTGGGCAAGGAAGCAGCTGAATTAGTTGAAGGGAGCATGGGAGTGAATAGGCTAGAGTCATACACTGAAGCAGAATTGAGGTATCTGTGCCCGAAAATAACTAAAGAAGTGAGCAAGGTGCACCAAAGGTTGGCAAACTTAGCAGACAAATATGGCATAGACTTAGACAATACTAAGCATCTGAAGAGGACTTACAGGTTAGACTTTGAGCCTAAAGATTTTGATCACATGAGATCTACTGGAATGAAGGCACACCTCAAGGAGACACTACAGAGTGCGCAGGTTTGGGGAGCTTTAGAGAAGTGGGAAGGCAGATGGGCAAAGAAGAGAGACAAAAGGAAAAGTGACTGCTCGGAACAGCAGCAGGTGAAAGCTGCGCCGGATGCGGGTACAATAAAGATGTTACCCATGAGAGAGACAGCTGGAGGGGTTCTTATCCATGTACCATGGTCCAGGGGTGACATTTTATCCTTCACAAATGAATGAATTCACATAGAATGGTACCAGCAGACAGACAGATTTGTAAAGCTTGCGAAGTGTCCTTGGGAAGACTTGAATACATTGTTTGAGATCATAGTTCCGGCCGATTTGTGGCTCGAGTGCAAGAGAAGTGTTGACTGGCCAACCGCAGAACCGGCAAGGGATAGGGTTACCGGAGCACCCTCTCCAGAGGTAACGAAGTATTACTATAAGGTAATTGAGTTTTTGAAGCAGAAGGTGTCGCCGCAGAATATTGATTGGCAAAAGATTGATCGAACAACGCAGGAAGCTAAGGAATCAATACATGCCTACTATGAAAGCTTGTTGAAAGCATTCAGGCACTACAGTGGTACAGAGGTCGTGGAGCTGAAAGATATGATTCACCTTGTGTTCAGGTTCGTTGAAGGGCTAAGACCAGAAATTAGTCAGATGATTAAGAATCATTTAATTTGTTGGCAAGCAAAGCCGATTGATGAGGTGTTGCAGTACGCGAAATACTGTAGTGATGAAATCGAATTGAAGTAGAGAAAGTTGAAGGAAAAGGTGATGGTGATGCAAATTAAGGCAGCACAAGCAGGGATGCAGGGAAACGGAATACAACAGATGGTGCAAAAGCCGCAGGGAAACAGAATGTTTCAGACGCAAACGTGAGGCAGAGGTCGGGGAGGTTTTGTACACTGTGGTCCAGATTTGAATACAGTAGTGGTTCAGAATGATGTACAAGGGATAAAGAAGGTGTTGCCATGTCACGCGTGCGGGGGCGTGGGACACTGAAAGCGGGAATGTCTGATGATGGTGCAGGAGGGTGCGGTTCAACAAAGCAATGATGTCACTGCATTCCAAAATGTTAAAGGACCAAGAATGAGGGGTCCCAATCCGAATTTTCAGAATAACATGGTTCAGATGCAGGGCCTTCAACCTATGCAACAAGTGCAGATGCCACGTATGCAACCAGTGCAGATGCAGCAAGTGCAACAGCAGATTCCAGTGGTACCTAGACAGCAAATGCAGTTGCCCTTAGCACCAATGGGACAGCAACAGGTGATGCTTCCTCAACAGGTCACAAGTGAAGGAATGGGTCAAAATAACACAGTACAACAGTTCCCATTGCGTGGTGAAAATGGAATAAACTATGAATGGTCGGATGACAGTTCAGATAGTGAGGAGTGCAGTCTTGCAGCGTCCCTAGAAGTAGATCAGAGGGGACCATATGTGCAAGGGAAGGTGATGGATCACAAGGTCTCTATTTTGGTTGACACAGGAGCTACGCACTCTACAGTCAGAAGTGCAGAGGTTCCGAAGTTGCCCCTTTCAGGACGCACCATAAAGGTAGTGGGAGTGGCAAACCAGCTCCTGACCAACCCGATCACAGATCTGGTTCAAGTCGAGATTGGTACCTTTCAGGGATTACACAGATTTGTGGTTTGTGACTCAAGCCCCATGTCCCTACTGGGAAGAGACTTGCTGTGGAAGACGAGGTGTTCTATCACCTGTTCTAATGAGGGAATTGAGGTGCAGACAAACAGTGATGATGAAGGGGATGATGGTCAGATCTCAGAGCTTGAGACAGAGACCACAAATGAAGAGTACCCTTTGATAAGCTTTTTCCTGATGTTCACCATGACTGACCTGCCCGCAGACCTGCAGGGGACGGTCACAGAGAAAGTGTGGGACTTGACTGGAAAGGAAGTGGGATTGATAAAAGGAGTGGAACCAGTCAAAGTAGACGTGAAGCCAAATGCTGTGTTCCCCCAGGTACTGCAGTACCATATGGCGCAAGATGTCCTCATTCAGGTGACGCAGATAATCGCACACTTTGTGAAGCAGGGGGTCTTGAAGGAAGTAACGAGTAGCTTGTGTATCTCACTTATAATGGGGTTGAGAAAGCCCTGTGGAAAAGTCTGAATTGTTCAAGACTTAAGAAAGATCAGTGACATAGTGGTGAAGTGTTGCCCGATAGTGCCAAAACCAGCTGTGATTATGTTCCAAGTTCCATGCAACGCAGAATGGTTCTCAGTTGTTGACTTGTCCCAAGCGTTCTTTTCTGTGCCTCTTCATGAGGACAGCCAATTTCTCTTCAGTTTCAAATTCCTGGACAAGGTTTACAGTTGGTGTCAAATTCCTCAAGGGTTTTCGGAGTCACCTTCCATTTTTAATCAGATCCTGAAAAAGGATTTTGAGTAGTTGGAACTGCCTTTCCAATGGACACTAGTGCAGTACATTGATGATTTGTTGATTGCTTCCAAGACAAGAGATGATTGCAAATACAATACTTTTGCCCTATTGAACCACTTGGGAAAGAATGGGCATAAGGTGTCCCCGAAGAATTGCAATACTGTCAGAAAGAGGTGAAATATCTTGCTCATTTGATTGAGAAGGGGTAGAGGAAAATATCCAAGGAAAGAGTGACTGCCATATTACAGATGAATCCCCCGTCATCTCGGAGGGATGTTAGGATGTTTCTGGGAATGGTGGGCTATTGTCGTCAGTGGATCCAGAACTTCTCAGTTATCTCCAAGCCCTTGGTGAGACTGACAGTTAAGGAGGTTAGGGATGGCCCAGATACCCTAACTATGTCCGAGAAAGAGATAAGGGTGTTCATTGAGCTGAGGGAGTGTATGTGCAGGGCTCCAGCTTTAGGTATGCCTGATTACACAAAGCCTTTCGTCCTGTTTTGTCATGAACGTGATGCTTGCTCCTTGTCTGTCCTGACACAGGTCCATGGAGGTACAAACTGACCAGTTGCATTTTTTTCAGCTACTTTGGACCCAGTCACTGCAGCCTTACCAGGTTGTTTGCGTGCAGTTGCAGCAGTTGGGCAAAGCCTCACTCAGTGTGAAGGCATAGTGATGGGACAACCATTAACAGTAATGGTCCCACATTCAGTTTAAATACTGTTGACCCGAACTAAGACTCAGCACATGACAAATGCCAGACTGACAAAGTACGAAACAATTATATTGGGGTCACCAAACGTGTCACTGAAACAATGTATTGTATTAAACCCGGCAACTTTGCTTCCAAATGAGAATACTGTTGTTGATGATGCTGAAGATGTAGAACATGATTGTTTTGAGGTAACAGAACTGTGCACCAAACCGAGACTTGACATTGAAGATAACCAATTGGAAGAAAATGACTACATTATCTTTGTCGATGGCTCATGTCTGAGAGACTCAGTAGGAGTACTGAGAGCCGGATACACTGTATGTACAATCACTGGTATCCTAGAGGCATCTTGGCTTGAAAGAGTATACTCTGCTCAAGTGGCTGAATTGGTTGCTCTTACTAGGGCATGCCATGCCGCTGACAAACTGAAAGTGACTATCTATATTGACAGCAGATACGGATTTGGAATTGTCCACGATTTTGGCCAGTTATGGTCACAGAGGGGTTTCCTGACTTCCTCTGGTTCTCCAGTGAAAAATGGAGAAAGAATAAAGGAGTTGTTGCACGCAATTCAGTTTACCTCTTGAAATTGCCGTGGTGAAATGCAGCGCTCATGTGAAATCACAAGACTTTGTGTCAATGGGAAATGGATATGCAGATCAAGTCGCAAGGTTTTGTGCATTGAATTGTATATCGTTCAAGGATCAGTGGGAATTGTTACCTAAAACAGAAAATGAGACATGCACAGGTTATGCACTGTGGGTGGTTGACACAATGGAAGAATTAAAATTGTTACAGGGTCGTGCCAGCAGAGAGGAGAAACGCTCTTCGCTAAAACTGCAGTGTGTACAAAGACCAGATGATTTGTGGGTTTCAGGTGAGGGGAAAATGGTTTTGCCGAACAGTCTTTTGTCACAATTTGCAAGGTTCTACCCTGGGCAGGCACATATTGGGAGAGACGCCATGATCAGATTGTTCAAAATTGATTGGTTTAATCCGAAATTCAGACAAGCCGCAGAAATGATTTGTCACAGGTGCATCATCTGTCAGCAGCTGAATGCAGGAAAAGGGACAGTGCTGAATTTGAGCCACATTGGGAGAGCTGGAGGTCCATTTAGCAGAATGCAATTGGATTTTATCGAGATGCCTGTGTGTGGAGGTTTGAGATACGTGTTGGTGATTGTGTGCATCTTTAGTCACTGGATTGAAGCGTACCCCACCCGTAGGAATGACAGTCTCACAGTAGCAAAGTTGCTGCTCAGGGACTTGATACCACGTTTCGGGTTTTCCGATCTCTTTAGAATCAGATAGAGGAAGTCACTTCAACAATGAGGTGGTTAAGCTCTTGTGTGCCGTACTGAACATTGAACAGAAGTTGCATTGCAGTTACCGCCCTGAAGCATCAGGGCTAGTGGAGCAAATGAATGGTACCCTGAAGTCTAGAATGGCAAAAATGTGTGCAGCTACAAATTTGAAATGGCCTGACGCATTGCCCTTAGTATTAATGTCAATGAGAAACACGCCTAACAAGAAAACAGGACTGTCTCCTCACGAAATTCTCATGGGCTAAGCTATGAGATTGCCCGCAGTACCTGCAAATGCTCTTGTGAATATCACAGGTGATATGGTATTGGACTACTGCAAGGGTCTGGCTGACGTGGTCCGCTCTTTCTCTCACCAGGTGGAAGCAACCACATTGCCACCGATAAATGATCCAGGTCACAACCTCAAAGCTGGTGATTGGGTTGCTGTCAAGAAACATGTGAGGAAGTCGTGTTTGGAGCCACGTTGGAAGGGGCTGTATCAAGTGATACTAACAACTACTACAGCTGTGAAGTGTGCAAGAATTCCAAATTGGATCCATGCCAGTCACACAAAGAAGGTGACCTGTTCAACTGATGAGGAAATTGATTTGTCGAAAATAACAGCTAAAGAAAAGGAAGTCTCAGGGCCGGAGAGTAATCAAAGGGGAACTGAGACTGATGGAGAGCCCGTTGAGGACGGCTTGGTCACTCATAGAGTAAACGAGATCCAGAGGGGTGACGGTGAGCCTATCTCAACTGAGGCACCAGGAGAACCGACACAAAGAGAGGTTCTCCCAGAAGCAGACGGATACGGGTTTGAAGTTGAACCCCTGACAGACCCAGAAGGCGAAGGAGTTGAGGCGGAAGGAAGTCAGAGTGTCCAGACTCCTCCTGAGCCACTTGCAGGTCCAGCAAGAGAAAACACCATAGTACAAGAGGAGGGCATTGAACAGCAACCAGAAGGGCCAAACAATAAAGGGACACTGAAAGGAGATAAGTGGCCAGAGTCTCAAGTAGCAAAAGGAAAAGTGGTCATTGATGAAACAATTGAGGAAGAAGTTGATACAACAAGGAAAGAGGACCTGAGTGAAAGAGAGTTGCAAGGGGACCGCAAGTTGAAAAGAAAGAGAATAGCAAACAGAAGGTACACAGGTCCTGAGTGGGCATATGCAACTTCAGCTGAGTGGCAACAAGAGTTCCTAGCATTCTGTTTTGATCAAGAAGTTCCAGGTCAATACTATGGTACCTGAGTTTGACCATGAGGAAAAGAGACTGTGTTAAGCTGAAATTGAATTAAAGAAACCTGAGAAAAGGGACTGATAAATTACCGTATGTGTCACTGCTAACCTGAATTGACATTTGAAAACTGATTTGACAAGCTACTAACCAAATTGACAAGGGCCCTGGGAGCGAATGAGAAAGCTGTAAATATTTGCTGAAGAAAAACTTTGCCTAGCTTTGCTGAAAAAGAAAAAAAAAACAGAAAGAAAAAAGTTTCTAACCATCCTCAACTGGTTGTTTACATTTTAGCACTTTACTTTCTGATTCTTTACAGATCATGCCTAGCATGGGAGATGATAGTGAGGGGATTAAGCGTTGTAAATATCTGGGTGTTGCTTTGGGTGTTGTGTGCGTGATATTCATTATAGCCTTGTTTGTGGAGATGCGATTGGTGGATGAGAATGAAGATAACAATGCTACAGTTTCTGAGACTGCTACACTAACACCGTGGGAGAGGCTTGAGCAAGATACGAAGTATCTACATGACGAAACTAATACAAAAGGGGAACTGTCTACTAATGTTTTCTATTGCTTGCTGAGTGAGTATGTTGATACTATGGATGCGAAAGCTTGTTATGTGTGTACACTAATTCCTCTTTCAGTTCAAGAGGGAGTTACATATCACAGTTTGCCACTAACTTATGGGATTAGTTGTAGTCTGCTACTAACGCGTTTCTATAACCAAGAAGAAGTGCAATATTTTTACTCTAACTATGATCTTGTATTCTCTTATGGGCCTATCATAGAAGATTTGAATAGTGTAGCTAAATACTATGCCATAAAACTGATTAAAGGGTTCTTTGAACCTAGAGTAGCGATTAGTACATCATAAGCACACCGCAATAATTTGACATGCTTGCTTACGCCTCTAGAGAAAAGCTTTCTAGATCACACTGAAGATAGAAGAAGGATTTTAAAGGGGAAATTAGAAAAAGGCTTACAGCAACGATCTTTTCTTAATAGTGGTAGTTACAATGGAATTAGGGAACAAGGGAAACTAGCTTTAGATGCGAAACATGTAGGTAAGCTTTGCATAACACGGCCTAAGTCATATTATGACAATATGTTTGTGGGAACGAGTAAATGTAAGCATGTGTTTTTGTTTCAGAATAAATGGACATTCATGCTAAATGGAATGGATCAAGCGATCCCAGGGGTCTATTATATTTGTGGACTTAATGCTTATTACCGTCTTCCAAAGGGATGGTACAGGACATGTTATTTGGGGATAGTTTTCCCAAAGATATACCAGCTAGAGGATTTAAAGAAATTCCCGAAAGTGACTGAATTACTTTGTGCTAGGCAAAAGAGAGAAACTGCTGCTGGTGTAGTAGGGGACATATTTGGAGCGATAATTCCTTCAGTAGGGGTAGTCTTAAACTCCATAAAGATTCAGAAGTTGTCTACTATTGTGGATAACATGTTGACAAATTTCACAGGAGCTATACTCCTGATGGATACTGAACTTGCTGTGGAAAGGGCTATGACTGTACAGAACAGGCTTGCTTTAGACATTCTTTTAGCAAAAAGTGGCGGAGTCTGTAAGATGCTTAATGAGCGTCACTGCTGTGCCTACATACCTAACAATAGTAATGAGATTACAAGTATGCTTACAAGCCTAACAAGAGATAGTGCAGATTTGAAGGAATTGAAAGAAACAGGAGTTTGGAAAAAGGTTGGAAAGGGACTTGCTCATGTGGGAAGTTGGTTTAGTAGTACTTGGCATGGGATATTGGGAAAATTAATACAGGGAATAGTGATTATTCTGGCTTGTTTATTTGGACTATGGTTATCATGCAAAATTATCAAAAGGATTAAAGCAAAATTGGCAAAACATAATGCGAGGAGGGAAGAAAAGAAAAGGGAGAAAATGTTCAGAGCAAAATATGAAAAGGCAAAACCAAAGGAAGAAATCGAGATGAAAGAGATCAAGAAAAGATAAGGTTGTGAAAGAAAGGATTGATTTGTGTGATGACAAGAGTCATCAGAGGAGGAATTGTTGAAGTGTAGCTTTTATAAATAATATTAACGTGATATGCTTGCAAAGTAATGTATAACGAAATTGCAGGGAGATTTAATTAATGCACTACTAATGTCCCCGCTTGAAATGTGCCCACGGGGAGTGGTCACCAATGTGTACGATGATTAATGAATTTGACTAATGACGAATTAATGATGTGCTAATGTGTGATTTTATACTAGCTTTATGACTCATGTATTAAGGTTTACTAATTTAGGGCCAGATGTAGCAAAGGGTTTGCGCCTCGCAAACGGCGAAAATCGCCGTTTGCGAGGCGCAAAAGCCTCTTTGCTATTCAGAAATGCATATTGCGAGTCGGGACCGACTCGCAATATGCATTTCAGAATCGCAAATAGGAAGGGGTGTTCCCTTCCTATTTGCGATTCGGAGTGGATAGCAATTCCATTTGCGACCGCATATGCGGTCGCAAATGGAGTCGCAGTTACCATCCACTTGAAGTGGATGGTAACCCACTCGCAAATTGGAAGGGGTCCCCATGGGACCCCTTCCACTTTGTGAATGGACCCACAAATATTTTTTCAGGGCAGGGAGTGGTCCAAGGGACCAGTCCCTGCCCTGAAAAAATACCAAAACTAAAGGTTTCGTTTTTTTTTTTAAGTGCAGCACGTTTTCCTTTAAGGAAAACGGGCTACACTTAAAAAAAAAAAAACTGCTTTATTTAAAGCAGTCACGAACATGGAGGTCTGCTGACGACAGCAGGCCTCCATGTTTGCGAGTGCCTAGACTCGCTATGGGGCCGCAATTAGCGACCCACCTCATGAATATTAATGAGGTGGGTCATTGCGACCCCATAGCGAGTCGCAGTCGGTGTCTGAGACACCGTACTGCATACCAATTTGCGAGTTGCAAATTGCGAGTCGCAGGGACTCGCAATTTGCAAGTCGCAAATTGGCGTTTTGCTACATCTGGCCCTTAATCACTAGGCCTTAGTTAGCAAGGGTCTGGGCCTAGCTGCCTGGTCTCATATTAAATGTGTTTTCTAACGTGCAATGTGCTGTCTTCCTGAAGGACATGTAGCTGTACTTTTCCAAAAGCTAGAGATGTGTGTGTAGGCGTAGTAAATTCTTTCTCATGAGCCCCGACTTGCTCAAGGAGACATTCTTGCCGAATGCAACAGTGTAATTCGCAACAGGTACAACGTCGCCCAAATTGGTAAAGACAATGGAGCTACTGACTAAAAGAAGGAGTGTAACTTTTTCTACCTGCCATTTCACCCGATGAAGATGTAAATCACATGAGCCAATAAACTGCATGAGAACTGCCTTAAGTGAAAATTCTAGTAAGGTGATCAACGGATCATTGGATAGAGGTAATGGTGCACCAAATACTGACCAATGGGAAATTAGAGACTTGTCTGGCAAATTCAATTTAACGACGTGTCACAAGGAGAAACCAGCCATTTCTTGCCATTCTTTGCCGTTCTCTGAAGCCATTACCTTGCCGTTGCTCTTAAATCATTACTTTTGTCCTTACTTTACCATCCTCTATTTGCCCGACATTTACTTCTCCTCCTTATGAGGGAAGAACTTTCTGCCCTGTTTACAGAGACTTTGCTGTTCTATCTTGGCTGATGGCGAATCGATTGATGTCCTGAGGACGAAGACTGAGTCTGTATGCTGACCCATTACGGAGGGTAACTATATGATGATGAAATTGTAATTGTCTGTTTGCCTTTTCTTTCTAGGTACCAACTTCTCTTTTGACAGAGACCATAGTTAGATGTTTTCCAAATTTGTGTTACCAAGTTGTTTTGCATGAAGCCCAACATGCTGATGCTAATTTGAGGTTAGTTAAGAAGTTCACGACTAATATTGGGTGCAAATAGACAAATGACGGAATCTTTGCTTTGTTGAATATTGTACTAAGGATACTTTACTAACATAGATACAAGTTGACTCCATGTTCTATTCTTATGTTTAGGATCTTTGCCTTGCTTAAGTCTCATTCGAGTTGCCATATTGTGACATTCTTAATGTGTTTTCTGGTTTTAAGACTAATAAACTTGCTAGTAGAGTGTAACAAATAGGGAATAAATATCTTGAATCTTATTTATTTATGCGTGGTCATTCATGACTGCAAGGTCATGTTGTGTTTCACATCTTCTTAATGTCATTAACTAATTTGATTGATTTGATTACTGTGAATATTGATGGGGTTATCGATCTATTGGTTGCCTTGCTGAATAGATATCTCGTCTTAAGGTGTCTCTAATCAGGGTCAAAAGGTTAATTGGCCTAAAACGAGTCCCTGGGTAAGTAAAGTACCTAGGTCGGGACTCGTTATCACTTTCAGTCCCCACGCGTTTCAGCTCTTATAATGAGCCTTAATCACAGGTAAGCAATCCCTCTGATTTAGAAGTACCCATGTGTTTTTAAGGAAATTCTCAGACTATCATACTGTTACGTAGTCTTAAGGGTATTTGTCCCATGATGTGCCCATAAAACATATATATAAACCGCATTTCATCGTTAAGCTGCAGCGTGATTTCAATCTTGCTGTCTATTCCAAAAACACTGCAATCATTCATCAACGTTTGTGCAATACTAAGCTTACTAATAAATCAGAGTTTGTGAATTCCAAAACAAATGTAAACGTACACAGAAGTGTAAGTTTACCTTTGTGAGTCAGGCCCTTTGTTTATATTAGGCAAGAACCTAAAGTTGCACAAATCCCTTCAGGTCCTAATTAATTACTTGAGATGTTACTAGGTTCACACAGCAAAACGCTTTGCATTATTAATGAGATACATTGGCATATATGTTTGCATTCCAGTTTGCATTTCTCTTGCTATCCTATCAATGAAATAATTGCTCAGAGGAAGAGCCAACTATCATGGAATGAGGACATGCAGTCAGACTGCGCCTGCCTGGCACTCCTTCTATGGCTTGATCCTGTGAAATGGAACCCATTTCTGCCCGTGGATGACAAATCGGAGATTGTGGTCGGCACAGGGGAGTGGTGTCCCAGCCTGTGCAAGAGCAGAACTGGCCTACAATAAACATTGTCCATTTCATGGATACATCCAGCATGCAGTGTGACCTAACCTGCGTTTGTGCTGCAGAGTTCCTTGCGGCTAAGGACAATACGTGAGGCAAGGGGGCTGAGCCTAGCAACTTGTGGGGGGAGATGGTTATGCTGTGGAGGATTTACAGGCACTTCCTCTTGACTTAACTATGGAGACCGGTGACACTGTGAATGACTAGGGTGTCTACAATCGCCCATAATCAGTGGCTGTCACCATTGGTGGGAAACAGATGGAGGAATTCCATGGATATCTTGCCTACCCTGGTGTACCACTTCATCTTGCATAGTGACATTAATCTATAGCTGCATCATTGCATGAAGAAACAGGCTCCTGTTATGGCATCTGACTTAATTAAACTCCGGATTGACACCTTATACCAGATAATTCTGTGGTGCTGTTGACCCTTGTCGTGGTTGCTCTCTATGTTGGTAGTTCACATACATGTCATGAACCCATGGGCTGGACTGGGGCGGACAAGGCTGTGTTGTAAGCAGGATGATTCAGTTGTCTTGCACCCAGAAGTCTGACTCTGTGATGGGTCAGACATCTCAGCGCGGCAGTCCTGACAAAAGGCCTGGATCAACAGTAAAACTGACTAGATCTCACAGGTTATGCAAAAACACTACGACTTCAATGGGAGAGGACATAAACCTTTTGGAGCAGACCAACACAAACTGAGGGTGAGAACATTAAAGGAGCCATTGAAATGAGAAATTATCACTATGTTCAAGCAGACGGAAGATATAATAGTGTGTCCGATACCTGGAATACAGGGCCTTGGATACTGAAAGTAAAAGTAGACAGGTGGGACCCATAGACTTTGAGAATTAAACCGGTATGTCTTCTCCTGACTACTCCAACCCAGTCCAACAGGAACATAACACCTACCTCACGGTGAAGTGCAGGCTCTGGGAGCTCATTCTCAAGTATGCACTTTTGTTCCTGGCAAAACTTAAGTTATAGCTGAGGCATGGGAGTGGATACAAGTGAGAAATGGGCCCTCGAACTAAGCGGCAGCCGCACCCCAACTGGAACTCATGAGAACCAAGGAACATGCAATGAGAAGTTCAACGAGGGAGACCGACCTTGGTGCAGGAAGAGGATCTGAGTGGTGCACAGCTACATGCGTCAGGGCCACGCCACCAGGAGACCAGGCATTGGAGAATGCAATGACCTCATGCAGCACTGTCTCGGATGCTGCGTGGTTAGCCCCGGATTCACTTCCCTTACCCACTGTTACATCGATGATGGCTGTTGAGATTCTTTGACTTTAGGCCCCGGGTTGCGGATAATAAGAAATCCAACATTTGCAATGATTGGACTGTCTATGTGGTAGTGGCTGGGCAAGATGAAGGGACTCCGTGTTATGCTCTGCATTACTTGCAAATATTTGAAAATAACAGTTACACAATGGCTGCCGACCCTCTACTCAATACTATTTTCTGCCAGAACTTCATATGCCTCCCATTCCATGTATTTTCTAATACCTTTCCCCATATAGTTGCTAAATATTTTTGGAATATGCTGGGAAAAGCTCACCGTAACTTTGTCACAAGTGGGTTTGTAGTATTGCTAGCCGGTCTGTCACAATGACAGATACTTTGCTACTCCTGGTGTGGCTGTAGGTGTGGCGCAATGGCTAGAAATGTGGTGTGACATCATAGGCTCTTCCATGCTGCCTTGGAGGAGTTATAGTATTTGGCATCGGCAGGCAGGGTTACAGGGACCTATACCCCGAAATTACCTTGCAGGATTGCTGGGATAAATGTGACATTACACACCCAATATAACTTAATAGGGTGGAACGTGAGGGGAATGGCAGGGCAGTCCAAGCAACACAGGGTCCATGCATACCTGAAGAAAAGACAGGAGCATTTTAATCTGCTGAAAGAGATGCACAGTGCGATGGGAGACCATTGAATAAGAGGGTAGATACATCTAAATCTCCGGTACAGTGGACGGTGACCTGCTTATGTCTATGTACCAAACATTCCACCAGTTATTATTCTCCATGGCCTAATGGTTAGACTTAGATTAATCAATCCCTAAAATCTGTTGAGAAGATAGATTTAAATAGTGTGAATAAAATAGAAATAGTTGGGTCTTTTACCCCACTTCCACAAGTGGTTACCACAGCTCAAAGGTTTAGAGATTGGGCAGAAAAGTGAGAGAAGCATGCCTCAACGATTTTCCTTCTACTCAGAAGTTCATTGCCTAGAAAACAGATTTCACTATAGCTTCACGTTGACAAAACAGACAGTGCTCACACACAGTGTCGAATACCTAACCATGGCCTTATCTGATCACTGTCCATTGTTGTGTGCTGCCACACTGGCAGTCCACTTGCATGTACACATTATTGGAAACTTCAGAGTGACGCTTTACAGAATTCAGTGTTTAGAGACATGGTTCATGATGTTATTATAAATAAGTTGCAGACAACGTGAGCTCAATTGAAACAGCAGAGGTGGAATGGGAAGTCTTCTAGGTTGTGGGGAGGGTGATGTGTATTATAGCTCTATGTGAGGCTCAGGGGTCTCTGCTAAAATGGGTAATAATGCTAGAGAAGGCTTTGGGCGACCTTGAAAAGCAAGTAGTAATTGACCCCTTCCTCAGCAATTTTCTTGTGCACTGCTGGGGAGGTCAGATTTATGGATTATTGGCAATACATTGCAAGGATACATGAAGAGTGGGGAGATAGGGATGGCAGGCTGCTTCACCAGCACCTTGATGCAGAGTGGCACACATAAGTGCTGATCACAGTGTGGGACAGGAATGTGAAGGAGTTGTCTGCACAGGCTGACATAAAGAATGTCTTTGTTTCATTGTAGAATGGTGGAATGCTGGGGGCCACAATAACACTTGGTACATTGCTGGATTGGAATTCTCTGACAGTTAACTCTCCAGGAGCTCAACATGGCAATTTCAATGATCAAGATCTCTGTGGTGACTAGATCACAGCCGACTGGTAAGACCCCTGGGAAGGATAGCCTCCCTTCAGAATTTCATCGGCGTATGAACAATTATTAGCACCAAATCTTCTCTATGTATGTAATTCTTGAAATTTGAAATCGGGTGTTACATCCTCACAACACCTGAAGCTATAATTTCTGCAGTCCTAAAGCCCAACAGAGACCCACTAGCAGGACTCCATATTGACTACTGTAGATGTTAAATGGTGATTATGAAATCCTGGCCAACATCGTAGTGAGCACAATCTTTGCCAGCTTTCCGGTTTCTTATCCAGCTGGAGCAAGATTCTTGTATTCCTGGTCAAAGGGCCTCCACACATCTGACGACTCCCACGAATTTGCCTGAGTGTGTCAGGAGTCGACATGGAGAAAGCCTATGATTACTTTGACAGCAAATTGCAAGCCATGTGGCCCAACCCGAGTATTATGAGGTGGATACATCTACCTAATATAGACACAACAGCTAGGCTACACAAAGGAAAAGCGACCTTGGGCAGTTGAAGAGTACAGAGAGGCACCAGACATGGATGCCTTCTGTTGCCCCTTCTTTTTTACTCGGGTCAGAGAACTACTGGCTTGTCAGGCTGGGTCTAAGAGTGCCTCAAGCAGGATGTAAACTTGTGGAACTTCCGACATGAAACCCCTTTATGGTGATGTCTTTCTCTACCTTGGTGACCCTAAGTGGAACTTTCACAGATTTGAGGTTTTTCTCCATGCGTTTCCAAACATGTCTGGACTTCTGTTGAATTGGGCGAAATTCTGCTTTTTTTCCACTGCATAGAGATGGTGAAATAATCATATTTCTGAATGACCATGCAGTTGAGGTAGGCCCAGAACACATTTAGTTACCTTGGTTTAACTATATACATCCCAGACCAGGACTTATTTTACTTTTGGAAATGGGTTCTGTTGTCCATGATGCACAGTTCAGTCCTGTCTAAAACGATAATGCTACCTTGATTATTAAAGTGTTTTGCATACTTGGTGATAGTACCCCCTACAAGCATGTATTATATGTTACTCTTTTTGCAGCCAGACCTATTATGGAATGAAGGTAGGAGAGGGGTGACCTTGTGTAAACTCTTACTACCTGGGACAGAGGGCGGCTCCGGAGTCTCACACTTTGATATTACTTTCTTGTGGCCCAGGTGCAATGGCTGGCACTCTGGTTTGCCACAACACAAACAAACAAGATATCCAATCAGGCTGCACAACCGTTTTCCATAGATTCCAATGTTGAGGCTAAAGATACCACCACACAACATCTTCCCAAGCTACTGCACAATGCAAAATCTTGCTGGTGTCAGAGAGTAGTCCTTGCTAGGGGAGGGACCGACATCAATCTTCTCTGGAAAGAACTAACAGCCATTCTAACAAAAGGGCAGGTAGGAAGAATCTTAATTCACCTGAAATATGCCTCCCGGGCATTGTGTTGTGGTCAATGATGTCGGTGGCAGTGAATTAATTCATAGACCTGGCCGTGCTACAGGTGAAGAGCACATTTGCAGTGAACTGGAAAACCAGTTTGGCTCTAACTTTGGCTCACGTGGAGAGCATTGACTCTCTGAGGGAAAAGTCTCACATTCGTAGCTTATTATTGGCTCTACTGATATCAAAGGAGTGGTGACAACAACAGAGAAGATGATTTGTGTGCAGATGTCACATGTAGCTGGTAGTCCTAAGACAAGCCCACCAGAACCTGTAACCAGTGGGATGGGGCATACTATCGGCTAGCAACAAAATACCAGTAGAATTTGCTAATTCAACCTAGATTTGAAACATATCAACTCCCACTAATGGCTCTTAGATGCTCAGACAGTAACTACTGATCTTCAATTGTCCTTGCCAAGAATGATGACACCCTTGAAAGTGGAGTTGTCTTCCCTATTTGAACATACTAGTATGACGTCAACACACCCAACACCCCATATGTGCTCTACAAAACATGAGGTCATTAAATGAAAACCAAGCAGATAACTATGAATATATTACGAATTGTATTTGCTTGTGATAACATTGTTCTATGTTATTACCACAAACATTTCCTTCTTGGAGGTGATTAACAGTGAGCCACTCTTTTACACTTGGAATTTTTCACCCACTCACACTTGCTCATTTGTATTATTTCATTACGTGACTTACCATGCCTCTGCTTTCATTCAGTCTATGAATATGCATTTTAATGAACTAGTCATTTTGGGGAAACACTCTTTGGACTGACCCCTTGCAGCTCACATTTATTGAGAAAGGAATAACCGGTTTGGGTTAGTACCACTTTGGTTAATTAGTTATTTTGGTTAAAACTTACATCAGCATAAATGCCTTACCCACACCAGGGCAGCCGATATCACTAAAGCCTTATATCAAATTCATACGTCTATTGGTTTACAGTATTTAGACAGCACTGATATGTTGCACCGCTTCCACCTTGAATTAGTGCACCCCTCGGTAATGTGGAATGTTATTGAAGGGTATGGTAATGTGTTTTAAACAAAGCTAACCATACCTTCACTTCAACTGTGTTTTTTCAATATATATGTATATTACAACGTGACTATTACTGCTGTGTAGTTATAGTTAGGACCAGGGGTTATATGTATAGAGCACCGCATTAGCGATTACCAAAAATAAAATATTACCGAATTGAGATTTGTAATTCGCTAAATGCGATGTAACAACATATTTGCAAAATGTTTCGCGATTACCTAAAATTTGCAATTGCAAATAGCGATTATCAAAAAGCGATTCAATAAAATAGTGATTTGCTATTTGGTAATCGCAATTTGCGATTTTTGCATTCTGGAGCAGCTTGATGACCTCACAACCAGGAAGTGGGTCAGTCCATGCTGTTTCCAGAATCCTGAGAAGCAGGAGGAGGTAGACTCATTGACCTGAGCATCAGGGAGCCAGTTAGGAGTGTCAACCAGGACCTAAACACACCATGGCCACTGACGGAAATGCCAAGGATGCCAGAGGCAGAAAGAGGAAGGTGAACTTCAGTGAGTAGGAACTGGAGGTGCTCCCTGAACAGGTGCTAAAAAGCCATGACAAGTTTTTTGGGAAGAACTCACACCACGTCCCAGAGAGTGAGAAGCACAAATTATGGCATGACATCTAGGCAAAGATCAATGCAATGGGTGTGGCGCAGTGCCCCATTGAAGATGGAGCACTGGCATGATTTACGTACACGTGCTAAGGAGAGGGTATTAATCAGGCTTAAGGAGGCAAGGACCACTGGCGGAGGACCATCCACCCAGACACCATCCACCCCCTTGGAGGACATGGTGGAGGCAACTCTGCAACCGGAAGCCATCATTGGGGTCACCAACATAGACACCTCGGGCACATCAGGCACCAGCAAAGGTAAGGACAACAAGTATTTGAATTACCATATGTGTAGGCAAAATTGTCCCATACACAAAATCAATGTTAGCACTCACTGCTCAAAATAGTCCACGCCACCCATTCCATGCACCCCAACAATGCCTTACGGGAGTGGTAGTCCATACTCCAACAGTGAACCAAGATCAAACATTGCAGCATTGTGCACCCCCACACAGATAGACAAGACAAATGACAAGCAGAAACACTATTTCAGGTAAACAGTTTACTTCAAAATGAAACTGTGAACTAATACATGCAAAAATAATTTGTAACTGAAATACTGCTCATTAATGATGCAGATGTCCCTGCACCACATGCAGTAGAAACAGAAACTGGGAGAATGAGGAAAGCCAGCCACGGTCTGAGGTTGAATGCATTGTGTCCATAACACCTGCTTAACCTAGATACAGGGCAACAGTGGAACCACTCCCTGAGTTCATTCTGGAGTCCTATGACTTGACAGAAGATGCGCATACACCAGCTTCAGAGGATAGAAGCACCCACATATGTCAGTCCCTTTCCCAGCACCAATACACTCCCCTCAGGAGACATAGAGCAGATGTCAGGCAGAGCTCAGAGGAAGGTGAGGGCCCATCTTGCTTGGAGGTCTGGAGGCATCAATGTTGAATGTGCAGTGCCTGCAATGTAAGCACATGAAATCAATGCACAAGCAGTTGGGGTCTCTCAATCACAACATGTGTCAGCTGAATGCAACTGTGTTGGAAGGACAGAAAGCAACAGCAGACAATTTAAGGGAGATGATGAATGCCATTAAGGAACTCTACACAGTAATGCAGCAGGACCATGTCACCCACCGTAGGTGCCGTCCCCAACAGATGGGTAGATTGAATGGGTTTAGCAGATTTGTCCATAGCCTCACAAATACAACTACTATACTATCATGGCATGCCATGCAAGCGGAGATGACACATTACAGTGGAAACGTTGCACAGGCATTGGTGCAGGTTACCAATACACTGAAGAACATGCAGACAGCCCAGATCACTGGGAACAGTGACCTAGGTAGTGGGGATAGTGAGGAGCTCTCTAACCTCAGTAGTGTGACTGCTCCTGTGATGGAGTATAGGTGTCACAGTTCCAGACACATTGCTGCCTCAGAAGCCTCAACAGGAGATGCCGCTGAGCCCACTAATTGTTCCAGTGGAATGCTTGGACGCAAAAATAAATAGGGACATGTTCTGGGGCTTGTTGGTTTTGTGACATTGCACTACTTATATGATGCTTATGGTGAAGCATTTGATTTAAGTACAGATAGTGCTTTTGGACTACCTATGTTGTATGCCCACATATTTCACCTGATGTTATGGCAATAAAAGTGATACCTTACTTACATTAAAAATGATTCTGCGTAATTTCTGAATGTCTTAGTCTGCCTTCTGCTGCTCTTGATCCATCTGCTGGTTGACGGGGTGGCAATAGGTCATCATACTCATCAGATTCTGTATTTGAGGGTTCCAGGCATATGTCTCTCGATGTTGCGATGTTGTGCAACATAGCACATGTACCACAATCTTGGAGCAGGTCTCAGGACTGTATTGTAGTGCCCTGCCACTTTTGTGCAGGCATCAAAAGCGACTCTTCAGCTGCCAAAGGTCCTTTTAATAACACTCCACATCCTCCTACGTGCAGCATTGTAACGCCATTCACGTGATGTAGCTCGATTGAGGTATGATGTGAGGATGAAGGACCACACTGCATATGCACTGTCTCCTACAATAACAGAAGGGAATATTGAGTCACTCTCATCTCTAACCTCACCTGTACACTATGCTACATTGTTCTGTGCTAAATTACCAAGTAGGTATCCTTCTCCAAACCTCTCACCAATTAGCCGTATGTCGATTCCACTATGCATGAACATATAGGAGTCATGTGTGCTACCAGGGAATCTGGCCTCTAAATTGGTGATGATGTGTGAGGCATTGCAGGTGACTTGGATGTTCATGGAATATCTACATTTCCTATTTCTGTAGATATACTCATTGTCAGATGGTGGACAGATTGTGACATGTGTCTCATCAATGCAGCCAATGACGTGTGAGAATTGGGCTATCTGATAGAAATCTAATTTTGTGAGATGCAAGTCCTGTGGGGCGTTGGGGAATTTGGTGTGCTCATTGATTTTAGTTAACATTGCATTCAGGAATGCATGGAAGAAGCATGAGAGCGCACTTTGGGACAGACCTCCAGATGCTGATATTACCCCTGATAGCTTCCTGAGGCTCAGAGGTGCAGGGAGCATAACACCAGCACATAAGTGGGTATTGCAATGGTTCTGTGTGTGTGTGTGTGTGTCACTCCAATTGTGTTGCAAATCTGCTATTAGGTCTAATATCATGGCAGAATTCAACCTAAGTTTCTCATAAATCTCCTCCACTGTTTGGTCAAACAACATTATGCACACTTTGAAAATGTGCTCCTGGCTCCTCCTCTCTCTCCTCAAACCTGCCAGGATCCTCATCCTCCTTACCATGATGTAGAGTACAGCAATTGTTGAAAAGGGTTGATGCACTCTGGGCCACTTTATCTAGGTTGCACCTGATTACCACATGATTTGAACTAGTGGTAAATTGCACGTGCAAAATCCCCGTTTTGCGGCCATTCTTATTTGCAAATGGTTCATACATAGAATTTGTGATCATTTATTTGCGAATCTCAATTTGCAATTCGCACAATGGAGTCACAATTTCAGGGAATCACTATTTTAGTGATTCCTTAAAATTGGCCTGCGAATGCCTTTCATACATTGTGAAATGGGATTTTGCTTTCGCAAACGGACTATTTTTGTGATTCGCACCATTTGTGAATGCAAAATCTTTTGATACATCTGGCCCCAGGTTTGCATAGGAAATTTATTTTTTGGCTTGCTAATAATTTTGTTGACGTTTGATGAATCTTCACAAAAGTTTCCAAACGGACAGGTTCATCCACCTCAGCTCCTTCCTGGAAAGTTTTGTGGTGATCTGTCAAGACAAGAGGGGCAGAGAAAAAGGGGGGAATCCCAAAAACGTATTTTCCCCATGGAATTTACCATAGGATCTTTAAATACAGCTAGAGCAAAGATGCAAAATGGAATTACATCAAGTTTGGCAGAAAGCTAGATCTTTACCCAGAAAATGGGCTTTTTATGATTTAATGTAAATCTGTTGAGTAGTTTTTGTGAAATTAAGGTTCAAAATGTTAGAGCTCTAGAGACGCGGGAGCACTGTTGAACTAGGAGGAAAAAATATAAGATCTGATTGGCTGCTTTGCAACAAGGATGCTTGGTAGCCATTTTATGACTCAGGGACTAAGGGCCTGATTCTAACTTTGGAGGACGGTGTTAAACCGTCCCAAAAGTGGCGGATATACCACCTACCATATTACGAGTCCATTATATCCTATGGAACTCGTAATACGGTAGGTGGTATATCCGCCACTTTTGGGACGGTTTAACACCGTCCTCCAAAGTTAGAATCAGGCCCTAAGTCCTTGTGTCCTGAAAAAAATAAAAATAACATAAAGGGGACAATGTAGGTATGCCCTGACACCTAGGCCTTGTAAGGGTGTCCAGAATCAAAAGCCTTTTTTTTCATACCACGTACCACAGTACTACTGCACTAAAGCAAAACAAAAATTAAAAAAATGGAAGAGCTACCCTTTTACATTACAATTCCACCCCCTAAACCAGGGTCTGTATATTTTCTTTAAAACAAATGTAAAAATATATGGGGAAAGTGATTTGTGTGCCCCCAGGCTCCTTATTCTCCAGGGCCTGACAACATTTAAAAAAAAAAAAGAAAAATTGGAAAGTGAGGCCTATGTTTGACCACCCCTCCCTGATCTGCCCCAAGGACCCATCGACCAGGGCTATCAACCAATATTGCTCCTGCCTCCTGCCCTGAAGCAAGAGCCAGGAGCAATACTGCTTGTGTACCATGAGCAGGGAACAGTGAACGTTCTCCTGCAGTGGGAACAGAAATTAAGTTCCAGCAGGTGGCAGCACATTCACTGTTGCCAACACCAAGGATTGGTGCTGGCTGGGTAGCTTGTGGGCCATGATAGCCCTAGGCCTCCCCCGCAGTTTCCAATGTGAAGGAAAGTTATGGGTACCGAAGGTGGAACCAAGGCACCCACCAAACAAAAAGAACAAGAAATAAAGAAAAGGGCACAGCAGTGGAGGAGTGAGCTCCCCGCAATGCCGTTAAAAAAACTAGGACACCCAGTACCTGAAAAAAATAGTTGTCACCACTTCGGTATTGAAGCTGCAAAGCCGTTCATTCATTATTCGCTGACCCCACCCAGGATCACCTCATATTACCTTGGATGGGTTTTTAAATATTAAGTTGTCATAGTGCCCCAAGGAGGGCTAGGGGCACTACCAGCAATTTATAAACGTTTTGTGGGTGCTAAAAGGAACACATCAGCTCCCAGGAATGCTTAAAAACACACTTTAAGTTTCCTGGGTCATTGAATGGATGACCCCAGGAAAGCTTACCATAATTTTTTAAGCATGCTGGAGCTGGATGCACTTCCGCTAGAGTGTAGGTACCTTGTGGCTGGTTCTATGGCTAAATTTGTGACCTTAAGGGTTAGAGAAATACTCACACACCAGTTCATAGCTGTCTGAAATAAAACTGTATTATTTTAAATATTTTTGTGGCAATTATTACTATGCATTACCAAGTGTGTATTTGTAAGGAATACTTTAAAACATGGTTATTGATAAATGATTGCAGTGACTTTTTGACAAAGCCAATAGGCCAGCTTTATGTAGGTTAATGTGCTGACCCCCTGCTAGAGCCAATAGGCCAGTCTTTTATATTTTGTTGTTCTGATCCTTTGACAAAATCAGTATAGTTCTGCCCTCCTAAAACATCTCTATTAATTGTTCCTTTATGTTATAAAAACCTCAGAAATTCACAGAAAAAAAATGAAAGTCATGCTATAGTTAGGCCCTACTTTACATTAAAAAACCTCAAAAATTCACTGAAAAAACAACGTCTAAAGTGAATCGTCACATGCTGCTTATGGTCTCACATATTACATCACTCATGATATGTTATATGATCCTATTGATAACATCACTGATGACATCTGAAAGTACATCATTAATGACAACACTGTTCATGCGAGTGCTAGACCTGAGTGGGTTGGTCACAGGGCTGGCTGAAGACCAGGCCATGCTGCCAACCCCCTACTATGCATGGCCAAAGGCCGTGCACAGTTTGGGGTTGGCTGGCAGTGGGGGGATCATGGCATGGTCTATGACATAATTTATTACATCACTGATGGCATCTCAAATTACATCATTGATGACATTATCCAAGCTTCTTTTATACACATTGCTCTATAAACTATGTTATACCTGGCATCCTTGGCATAGTCTCCCCTGTCTTATTGCCTCTACTTCCTGTGTTTTGGACTTTTTTTTGCTGGTTTGTGGTACTCTGGGCTCTTTACCACTGATGACCAGTGCTAAAGCGCAAGTGCTCCCTGTGTAAAGTGTGATTATGATTGGTTATCCATGATCAACATATTTGATTTACTAATAAGTCCCTAGTAAAGTGCACTAGATGTGCCCTGGGCTCGTAAATCAAATGCTACTAGTGGGCATGCAGCACTGAATGTGGCACCCACATGTGTAGCCCAGTAAACATGTCTCAGACCTGCCAAGGCAGAGTCTGCCTGCAGTCTTGCACTGCCAATTCGACCTGGCAAGTGTACCCACTTGCCAGGCCCAAACCTTCCCTTTTACTACAAGTAAGTCACCCCTAAGTTAGGCCCTAAGTAGTCCCATGGGCATGGTGCAGTGTATTTAAAAGGTGGGACATGTGCTGGTGTGTTTTGCATGTCCTGATAGTGAAATACTGCCAAATTCGTTTTTCACTACTGCAAGGCCTATCACTCCCAAAGGGTTAACAAGGGTACTGCCTTTAAATATCTTTTAATTGCAATTTCCTATTGGGAGCAGATAGAGATATGGAGTTTGGGGTCGCTGAACTCACAATTTAAAGATACGTCTTTTGGTAGAGTTGGTTTTTAGATTGTCTGTTTGAAAATGCCACTTTTAAAAAGTCAGCATTTTATTGCTTAACCATTCTGTGCCTCTGCCTGTCTGTGGAATCAACATGTGGATCAGACTGACAGTTGGGCTGTTTGTGAATTCCCTCTAGACAGTGACACAAAGGGAGCTGAGGAGTGTCCCTCCATATCCTGATGAGTCTCCTGGGCTGGAGTGTAGAGAGAGGAGCTGACACTTACACCTGAAAGGGTTGTGCCTGTCCTCCCACAATACAGGCTCCAAATCCCTGGAGCGTGTCTGGGGCCAGGCCTTGGCAAGGCAGGATCTTGTGAACAGCAGAGACTTTCCTTTGAAATTTGCCTACTTCAAAGGCAGAAATGAGTATAAGTATTGGACCCAAAATCCCAGACTTTTAGAATACTTCTAGATCAAGAGGAACCTAAACCAAGCAAAACAGCTGAAGAGCTGGAGGAGGAGTACTGCCCCTTTGTTGTGTGTGCTTTGCTGGGTTGACCTGAAGTTGCTGCTTCTGCCTTAAAGAGGACAAAGACTGGACTTTGCTGTGTAGCCCGCTTGTGAAGATTCTCCAAGGGATTGAACTGAGCGTGCTCCCTATTCTGAAGTCTCAGAGCCATCAAAGACTTCATCTGCCAGCACCTGGGATCTCTTGCCGAGACCCGTACCCTGCCAAGAGGTGCCACATCCGGTCCCCTGGGCCCTGGAAAGGAAAAGCTGGTGGATCCACAGAGAAAATCCATGCGCTGGAGCCGAGCATCAGAAAAATCGACCCAGTGCCTGCACCACGGCTGAAAAATGATGCATCTCTGGTAAAATCGACGCATCACCATCTCAGCACAGATTTATCAATGCCGTTTGTCCGGATTTTCCATGCATCATCCCTGAGCATCAAATCTTGCAACATCACCGCGCAAACCTGAGGTGTGTATCTCCCTACCCTGACTAGACCCCATTTCTAACAAACTAGCATGGCATTAGAGGCCTGAAAGTAAGTATGAAATAGCTCTGAATAATATGAAGCATCATTAATGTCATCACAGATACAACTCACTTAGGTGTAGCAAGCATGTGTTATGTGCAACAAAGACCCTATACCATACACTTCATGGCTAGCCTAGTATACATTAACAATTAACCACAGGTATATGGGAAACCCTCATTGCACATGGTTTTCAAAACATATACAACTGTTCAGAGAAAGCCAAGATACTCAAGATACTCAACGTCTGTTCCAAAATGAATTCCCTACTAGTGACGGCTTGTTATCTGTACCTCACCCCTCACAGTCACTGAACCTACATTGTCTACATTGAGAAATGAAGTTGATATGAGTAGAAAAGTGGGTACAGTGAACAGTGTTTACTCTGTGGAGAGGGATTACTGTGTACCACACTACAGACAGCAAAACTCTCATGAGAAATGTAGTAGAGAGTATTAAGAAGTATCTACTAAGAATAGGGCACACTCTATACAACACTTGTTAAAAAGACACTATTCGCTTTAAATAACCAAGGTCTAAAGGTGCTAAAGATTATACTACCTGCAGCCTCATACTGTGATGAAAATATGTACATAGGTTAGTACCTGGTGCACACAGTCTTCTATGTTATGTAGAATATGTCATACTAAGACAATTCTGTCTAATAACTCAAGTCTGCTTACAGTGCCTAGTATCTACTACGTAGAATCTTTGACCAGTTGGAAACTTTTTTCTGCAGAACTAAAAAAACCTGTATGGAATATGCTGAACACAAGTCATCCACTTTCACGTGCACACAGAGTTACTCTTTTATACAAAGGTTTATAAGGTCTTCAACACCTCTAAACAACTATGAATCCTTGGGAGCACATGTGTTTTGTAAACATACCCATTATCTGGACACAAGCTGTATAAAATTAGGTAGAAAAGAAATATGTTAGTTACCCGCCACTATGTAAACTTAAAAAAAAAAAACACACTCACTGGATGATGTCCCCAGTAATGTCATCTATGATGTAATTTGAGATGTCATCAGTAAGGGAGTAGCCCAAAAATTTAAAATACCCTCCACTCTGAACCAAAGCTCTTATAGCACTGAGCAAGCGAAGCATGTCATCCCATTCCTCCCCAGAAGAGCTGTCAAAGTATCTATCCATTCATCTTTTCATCCTTTCATCCACCAGTTGATTATCACCATCTCACTTTTAAATTCTGTTATCCATTCAGTCTTTCATCCAACATTCATACTGTCACCATTCTGTCTATCTGTGAGCCCGTCAGTGTCCAGAACTATCTTCAAACCTATCCATCAAACATATCCATCCTTTCACTTATTTGTCCATCCTTTCACTTATCCATCCCCTTTCATCTATCCATCCTTTCAGTCATCATCCATCCTTTCGCTCATCCATTCAACCTTTCACTCACCCAGCCACCATTTCACTCAGTCATTCATCCTTTCACCCATCCATCCAACCATTGACCTGTTTATCCACTCATCCATCTATCCATTTACCCTTTCACTCACCCATCCAGCCACACTTTCACTCAATCGTCCATCATTTCACCCTTTACTCATCCATTTATCCAGTCTTTCATCCACCCATTCATCTACTCGTCCTTTCACTCATCAATCTATTATTTCACTCATCCATACTTGCATATATCCTTTCCCTCATCCATTCAGCCATCCTTTCTCTCATCCATCTGCCTACGCTTTCACTCAGTCCATCCATCTGTCCATCCATTTACACTTTTACTCATCGAGTCATCCTTTCACTCATCCATCTTTTCTCTCAACACTTTCTCTCATCATTAATCCATCCATCCATCCACTCATCTATCCATTCACCTTTTCAATCAATCATCCAAACTTCCTCCCTTTCATTCATCCATCCCTTTACTTATTCATCTATGCATCTAACATTCACCTTTTTACTCACACATCCATCCATCCATTACGCATCCATCGAGCCATCCATTTACCCTCTCACTCAACCATCCATCATTTTACTCACTCACCCATCCAACCATTTACCCTTTCGCTCTGCCATCCTTCCCCCTTTTCATTCAATTATCTCTCCATCCACCTTTCCATTTATGCTTCCATTTAATCACTCATACACCCTAAATTCCATCCTTTCATTCACCCATCAATCCATCCATGCATTCATCCACCCTTTCACTCCATCCACTCATACACCATCCATTTAGGTTTTCACTTCTCATCTATCCTTTCACTCACTCACTCTCCCATCCCTGATTTCTATTGTCAACCATCCATCAACCCTTTTCACACATCCTTCGGTCTATTCATCCATCTTTCCACCCACCCACCCATCCATCCATCCATCCATCCATCTTCCCACCGTTTAGCCTTAAATATGAGCCTTTGTCTGCTGAGTTGTACACAGAAGAGGCTCATCAAAACTCCACCCCGCTGTAACTACTAAAGCTGGGGGGCTGATGACGCCCCTGGTCATCAGTGATATCATAGAACATGTCATGAGTGATGTAATATGTGAAATCATATACCAAACTATAATGTTACTTTAACCTTTGCTTTTTATATTGAATGCAGGATTGTTTTTGTGCAGGAGGGGCACTTTCCTGCACAAAACAATACCCTGAGACATTTTTGAGGAGAAATAAAAATACTTCTCCGCATTATGCCTCCCCTTAGACGGTGTAGTATTTCGGCACATATTAGCAGATTTACCATTTCTTGCAAATCTGGGAATGCATCAAAATCCATGGGAGTTACGTGGAAACACCCACACAACTCCCATGGAATACCTTCCCAAGGCAGAGTAAGGAAACACAGCTATTTGAGTTGTGTGGCCTTACTTCGCAAAAGTCGTGCATGTACCTCATTGCTTGATGCATGTGCTTTGCAAACCAACTCAAAATATGCCCTTTTCTCCCTTTCTAGCTTGGTGTGAATGGCACTGTGCTAATCCTATGTTTAAAACGTTTGCTAGACAACAGACATTTGAGGTGAGTAAATTTAGAGTATCGCTGGTGTTGTAGAGTGCTCCATATTGGAGCTGCTCTCCACCTAAACTGGAGAACTACCCAGAGTTCTCTCTTCTCTTTTGCATAGTTTATGCATCTCTTCAAGCCTGAAAGGGTATTGTTTTGA